>NC_064641.1:561684308-564184308 GCF_023864345.2 Schistocerca serialis cubense
AATTAATTCTCTTTTTCAATAATAAGTGCAATCTTTGCAAACAAATTTGAATGCTGCTAATTAAAAGTGATTTGCTATTTATTTCGACGAAACATAGAATGTGTCGTCGTCGTGGCCCTCAGTCGTTACCTCCAATAACCCAAAATTGTTCCTTATCTTTTTTACTGTCACTGGATCGCCATCTAACTGCTACATGGAACTGCGGCATGAATATACTTTCTCTGTTTTACTATACTCTATTAGCTGCTGGTGGGCTGTCATAATAAGTGGCTGTATTTATTACCAAAGCTGACGTTATCTTTAATAGCAAAGCTGACGTTATTCTTTAATTAATTTGACTGAAGTTACATAATTCATAGTTAAACTTTTTCTTGACAACAATAAAATTTTGCAAAGTTTTACGTTGATGGTTTTTGGGATGGATTATAATCAGTAATGCAATATTGGTGGCAAAAATTAATTATATTCGGAAAACGATTCTTCAAATATTTACTGTTGGTAATGAAATGATTTTACAAACGTGCAAATGGGACTTACTTTTTACAATAATCTTACAACTAGAAATGCGCAAACATACCTTGAGTAGTCTTGAGTTTCTCAACAACAACAAAAATTCAATAATATTAGTTCCTCTTATGATAATAGTTAGCTGATGTTTCTGTACATCTCTTGTAAATCATAGCTGGTGGCTGGCAGGCACACCGCTCCTCTCAACTTCTCGCTTCAGACCTGCTACCGACTCGCTTCACATCTCGCCTACTACTGACTTCCTACGAACGCTAAAGTGCGGTCTCTCCCGCCAAAAATGCTTTCTGGTGCAGACAATCGCTGCTACCATTACAAAATGTATCAATGCGCGGTCTTTCCCGCTCTTTTCTTAAAATGTATCCATAAACGGTCTCTCCCGCCCTTTTTAAAATTATATCAATGTGCGGTCTCTCCCACCAACAATACTTCGGTCCAGACATTCCCTACTACCACAATTATTTCAAAAATGAAAAATATTAATTATTCCTATTTAATCCTATTAATAAAATAGAAACATCTTTCATAAATTCTGGTTTGACAATAGACAATAGAAATATACACGTCTCACATAATGTATGTTTTATTAAGACCAGACTCGTTTCGCTTCATTCTAAAGCATCATCAGTGGTTACTGTAGCAGTAAGGTTCTTTTTTCAGTTATAATTTTGGTTGCTAGGATCATGAACACTTCGCATGTTACTATTATACTTACTATTATAAAAAGAGTTAATTCTTATCGCTAATCACCGGTTTTTGTTCTTTTGATTCATTCTTGCTGTTCTTCCATGTTTATATGTTTCATTTTAGCACACAGCACTTTCATTGCACTAAGTGTGTGTCTGTCTCTCTCTCTCTCTATCTCTTTCTCTTTCTCTCTCTCTCTCTCTCTGTCTCTCTATCTCTCCATCCCTCTTTCTCTAGGTGGATAACATGAATGCGCTCAGGGCGATAGCAGACGTTCCCACAAGTACCAAAAGAATCAAAAGACGAACGCCTGCCACAGTAAAAAAATAAAACACACGAACGGCAAGACGACAGTTGCTCTTCACAACACAGAAAGATGAATATATTTAGTGAAGTCACAGTACTGTGATGTAAAATCCATCCCGTTCACGAGGGAGAACAATAATAATGAGGTAAAACAACAAAAACCGTGAGTAACGATAAGAATTAACACTGTTAATAGTAGTAAGTAAAGCATGCGAACTGTTCATGATACTAACAAACAAAATTGCAAGAAAAAAACTGTATTTTTACAGTGAGCACTGAGGATACTTTAGAATAAAGCGAAACGCGAATGGTCTTAATGACACTTACATTACAGTTTCAAAGGACGGTAATTAACCTATAGAACTTGCAAAATGAGTGTTACATTTTTGAAGATCAGCAATGTGTTACTTGCTTACTTTCTTGTTGCCGAGTTATCCGACCGAAGGAAACGACGGGCAGATTGCCTCTAAGAGTGCCGGGTCGGCCTGTCGGCAGGTACTGGGCGGTGACGAACATCGACTACATCCACCAGCGGACGGCGCGCCGCATCGGGCTGATGATCTTGGCGGTGTGGGCGGTCGCCTTCCTGGTGTGCATCGCGCCGATGCTGGGCTGGAAGGACCCCGACTGGGACGCGCGCGTCTCCAGGGACCGGCAGTGCCTGGTGAGCCAGGACCCCGGCTACCAGATCTTCGCCACCGCCTCCTCGTTCTACGTGCCTCTCGCCGTCATACTCGTGCTCTACTGGCGCATCTTCCAGGTAGGCCGGCAGCCTCCCACTCTGCGGCGCGGCTACACGCCCGCACATCCACAGTGGTTGGACAAAAATATGGAGATGCCGCGAAATGTGCGAGCTTTAACATAAACGTAGGTGCTAGTGAAGTTTGCAGGTTGATCTTCTTTATCTGAATGTAATAATTCCAATTTAGAAGAAAGCAGTTGCTGACAGAAGTGGAATTTACCGAACTGTCAGTTTAGTAAGTCATAATTTCAAACTAACACTGATTCCTTACAGAAACGGAGAAAGAGGGAGAGGCCAATGTTGGGATGACCAGTTCGTGCTCCAGAGAGATGCAGGAACCCGCGAGGCAGTACTGACCCTATGACTTATCGTAGAAGACAGGTTAACGCAAGGCAAACCTACGTTTGTAGCACTTATAAGCCGAGAGAAAGCTTTTGACTATTTACACTGGAACACTCTCTTTAAAATTCTGAAGGGGCAAAATGCAGGGAGCGGAAGGCTATATGCAACTTGTACAGAAACCAGGTGCCATTTATAAGAATCGAGGGCCATGAATGGGGAATACTGGTTGAGAAAGGAATGAGACAGGGTTGTACTCTATCCCCGATGTTATTCAATCTGTACACTGAGCAAGCAGTAAGGGAGAGCAAAAACAAAGTTTGAACAGGAATTAAAGTTCAGGGAGAAGAAATAAAAACTTTGCGTTTTGCCGATGACATTCTAATTCTTGTCAGAGACAACAAAGAACTCGGAAGAGAAGCTGAACAGAACTGATAGCATCTTCAAAACAGGTTGTACGATGAATATCAACAAATGTAAAATTAGGATAATGGAGGGTAGTCTAATTAAATCAGATGATGCTGGGGGAATTAGATTAGGAAATGAAACAGCGAAAATAGTGGATGAGTTTTGCTTTTTGTGCAGCAAGATAAAGGATGATGACTGAAGTAGAGAAGATAAAAAAAATCAGATTGGCAAAGGAAAAAAAGGGTTTCTGAAGCAGAGAAATTTGTTAACAACGGTTATAATCTTAAGTTTAGGAAGTATTTTGTAAAACTATTTGTCTGGAGTTTAGCCATGTATGAGAGTGAAACGTGGACGTTAAACAGTTAAGAGAACAAGAGAATAGAAGCTTTTGAAATGTCGTGCTACAGAAGAATGCTGAAGTTTGAATGGATAGATCACGTAGCTAATCAAGAGGTACTGAACAGAATGGGGGAGACAAGAAATTTATGACACGACTTAACTAATAGAAGGAATCGATTGATAGGACACATTCTGAGACATCAGGGGATCTATACTTTAGTATTAGAGGGAAGTGTCTCACAGGGAGACCAAGAGATGAATACAGTCAGCATGTTCAGAGGGATGTAGGTTGCAGTAGATATTTGGAGATGAAGAGCCTCACACGGCAGAGTAGCGTAGAGAGCAGCATCAAACCAGTCTTTGAACCGAAGACCACAACAACAGGAACACCTGATGATGAACGGCGCCTGTGCAGTGTCGTCAATAGGTCCCAGGTGTCACCAGCGGTCAGAACAGTGTTCTATGCGGTTATGACTGCACCATGTCGGACCTCAGTGAATTCGAAATTGACCAAATTGTTGGCCCTCGTACGGTGGGTGCTTCCGTAACCATGGTAACCCAAATGTCTGGTGTTTCAAGACGTACCGTAACGAATATTTATACCGGGTACACAGTAAACGGGAAGACATTATCCACTAAACCACAACGCGGGCTAAAATGTACGTTCAGTGGTCGTGACAGACGGTCATTGAAGAGAATCGAGACGAGAAATAAGAAGATGACTGCTGCAAAATTAACTGTAGAACTGAACGTCGCAATTGTGAACGCTGTCAGCACCAAAACAACACGAAGGTAGCTCCAGAAGTAGAGAATTCCAAAACCACTCATCAGTGATGCAAATACCTGTAACAAGGAAACGTGGTGCAGAAGCCATAAAACGGGACTACGGCGCAATGGAAGAATGTCATTTGGTTAGATGAGAACAGTTTCACAACGTTTCCAACTTATGGCGAGTTCACGTCCCAAGAGTGGAATATGGCTGGACTCAGTGATGTTTGGGCAGCCATATCTAGGTATTTCAAGGGCCAAATGGTTACCCTGAAACGTGGAATTACTGCCAAGGACCACGTGACCATTCCCAATACAGATGCGGCCTTCCGAGACGACACGGCCTTTGTTCATCCAGCTCGCATCGTCCAGAAGTGATTTTGTGAGCACATCAGCCACCAGAGCTCAATAATATTGACTCTTCCATGTCTACTTTGGAGAGAGGGTTGCGTAATCGCTGTCCACTACCATCACCCTTACCTGAATTTGCCAATATTTTGCATGAAGACTTATAAAAGATTCCCCTCGAAACCACACAGGACATGTATTTATCCATTCCAAGTCGACTGGAAGTAATTTTGAATGCCAACAGATTTCCTGTCCCGTATTAGACATGGTAATATGTTGTGTTTTGGGTGTATCCATATTTTTGTCCAAGCCCTGAATGTCACTAAACAGCTGAGTGAGGGAACGGTCCGTTTCTGCTTGCACTTTGGCTGTCTAACTGAATCCAGGGGCAACAACAATTTAATTTTCAATATTCCATAGATTTATTGGAGCAGCTTCAAATACTGTCATAATCTACTCATTAGAAGCCATAATCTGATTGAAGGTTTAACACATTAAGTCAAATATTCCAATTAGGGACTGTTTATATGTCTTGAGTCACCGTAACTCGGGGCGTGGAAATCACCCGTGCTATATTCATCCAATATTTGAGAATGAGAACATTGTATTTCAAATCTGCACGTAACATTTCCTCGCTGACACTTCCACAAAATGATTAAATGAAAAAAAGTTTATTTCTTACTACAGCTTTGCTTTTCATGGTGTAAAATGTCCGCGTTAGCCATAACCTTTTCATTTATTACTTCTTTACTTCCGATTCTATTCGTAACATTCGGCAGACGATATTCATCACTCAATCTACATACAAAATTATGTCATTGTGCGGGACATAGTTCGGAGGGTAGGGGGAGGGGTAGGGGAAGGGCGGGCAGGGGTTATTCCTCACTGGGAATTGTTCCAGAACTATTGAGCATATTCTCAGTTCGAATATCTTAAATTTCATCCATAGAGAGAAGCTTATATCCTCAAATCAACACGGATATAGAATTCATCTCTCGCGAGAAATTCAGCTTGTTATTTTCTTGCGCAATACCTGCAAACTGTGGATAAAGGACAATATATAGACTCCATAATTCCTAAGAGTTATAGAAAGCGTTTGACACAGAGCCACACCACAGATTGTTATCGAAGGACTGAGTATACGGAGTAGGTCCTCAGGTCAGTGATAGGATCTCTCTTGTTCTCTGTATACATTAACGGCCTGACAAGGTGGCCAGAAATCAACGGCTGTTTGCTCATAACGCTGTAGTGTAAGGGACAGCGCTATCGTCGTGTGACGGGAGGAGGATACAGGGTGACTTTGATAGAATTTCCATTTGTTGTGAAGAATGGTACTTGCTCATAACGTAAGAAAAACGTAAGTTAATGTAGATGAGTAGGAAAAAAGAATCATGTATGTTGGAATACAGTATTAGTGGTGTTCTGCTTCACGCAGCTACATTGAATTAATTCTAGGCGTAACGTTATAATGCGACATGGAACGAGCACGGAAGATCGGTTGAAGGGAAGGTGAATGGTCGACTTCGGTTTATTGGGAGAATTGTAGGAAAGTGTACCTCATGTAGGAAACTGCGTACAGAAAACTTGCGTGACCCACTTTTGAGTATTGCTCTGTTGCTTCAGATCACCACCAGGTCGAATCAGAGGAAGGCATGGACGCAATTCAGAGGAGTGCTGCTAGATTTGTTACCAGTTGGTTCGATCAACACGCGACTGTTACGGAAATGCTCCTTGAACTCATATGCAAATCCCTGTTACTCTTTTCACGAGTAACAACTTTTTTGGCAGATTTCAGAACGGTATCGTTACCACCAGCATTTCTCGGACGGACCGCGAAACCAAGTTAAGAGAAATCAGACCTCGTACGAAAGTAAATAGACAGTGGTTTTCCCCGCACTGCATTTACGGACAGAACATAAGAGGGAGTGACTTGCAGTGGTGGTAGAGGTCCTCCGCCAGGCAACGTGTGGTGGCTTGCGGATTATGTATGTGGATATAGATATAGATACAGACCATCCGCAAAGCTCTGTACCTCCCGTATAGATACATACTTAAAACATACAAACTAACGGCAGATCAATGCAAATGAATGAAATAGGGAGAATGAGAACGGATGCATGCAAACTGAGTGCCTACTTGTAGATTCTGGTCAACCATTACCTCCTCAGGCATGGCTGTCATCAATTGGCAGAAATGCCGAAAAATGATATTCTAAAACCTGAGTGAGTAAAGGTGCCAAGTTCGCTCACGTGCAGACTGAATGTTCTAAATTTTCTGGTTATTCAATCTACGGAACAAATACGATAGGAACGCAAGCGTTACTATTTCGTCTTAATTTTTCACAGCCAGAATAAAGCAACTGAGCTGATCGGGAGCTAGAATCTGGAAATGGTAAGATGCTGAGCGAAAATAAAGTAGCTGCAAAAAAAAACATTTACCACAGGGGCTCGTCTTACAAGCACAAAAACAAGCAAACCTTTGACCATTCGTGCTGTCCTTCTCTGTATACGTTCAATGTCCCCCGCTGATTTTGTTTGGTATGGATCCCACAAAATTGAGCAATATTCTAGGATGGGTTGGATGAGTGATTCGTAAGCAGTCTCCTTTATAGACTGATAGCATTTCCCCAGTATTCTACAAATAAACGAAGTCTGCTACCTGCTTTATCCAAGACTGATTTTTTGCCAATCATTACACCACTTTGAAATTTTATCAAGTCCTGCCTGAATATTTGTACCACCTTGCTCAGACTGTACTTCGTTTTGGATAAGTGCATCATCTGCGAAAAGACTGAGGTTACTCTTGATACTGTCCGCAAGATCACCAACATAAAACATGAACAGCAAGGGACCTAACAAACATCCCTGGTACACACCCTAAGTTATCTGTCGATGACACTCTATCCAGTACTGTGCTCGAAGAGTACAGTCTCATAAATATCCTGCTCAAATGAAGGTTCGTGCTTGATTCTAGCACATTTCCGTAAACGATAATTGCTGTCTTTGCCGATGGTTGTCTGCTTCTTATATCCTCCTTCTTTCGTCCGTCATATGTTGCTTTACTACCAAGGTAACAGAATCCCTTCACGTCGACCAATACGTGGTCTCCTATTTTCGTATTAAGTTTACCGCTAATCTCATAACTGATTTTCGTCAGTTTAATCTCAATCAGTATTCTGTGTTCATTACACTATGCATTCCTTTCTTCAGGGCAGGAATAGCGAAGTTATCAACGAATCTTATGGTTAGTAATTTTTTACTTCCGCATTTTAATATCAATTCTGAAACTTTCTTTTCACTTTTTTCGGCACTGTTCCTTCGATATACAAACTGAAAAGTGAGGAAGAAAGACCGTATCGTTACCTTAAGGCTCTTTTTAATTTGGGCACTCCTCTCTTGGATTTCTATTGTCATTGTTTCCTCCTGGTTCCCATATGTACCGCACATAATACAATTTCATACCTCTTTTTCTGAGAAATTTAAAAATTTTGTACGACTTTTACGTTGTCGAATCCTTTTTCTAGGTCGACAAATCATATGAAGGTGTCATGAATTTTCTTAAGTCTGGTCACCACTATCGAGCACAACAACAAAACTGCCCTACTGGTGCCTTCACTCTTACTAAAGCTACACTGACCGTCATCAAACACATCCTCAATTTTTTCCAGTCATTCGTATATTATTTGAACAACTCAGATATTGTAGGGGTCGTCTGCTGCTCAGCCCATTGTTCAACAATGTGCGTTGAACGTTGTGCTCCGGAAACTTGTGTCTGCACCAGCAGTCCTCAAATCTGCCATAGATCGGCGTCAGCCTGCTTTAGAGTTAATAAGCTCCGTTCTCCACGTTCTGTGATAAGACGTGGATGTCCAGCGCCTTGTCGCCTGCATGTAGTTTCATCATGTAATAGTAACAGTAATATCTAAGCCCTGACGGCGTTTCATATCTTCAGTGTGGATGCACCGTAAGTCCGGAAACATGCGACATTCTGCACTCAACGAGCAAAATGGAAACGGGTAGCGCTACGGAGGTAGTATGCTTGTTGAAAATTTGGGCTGGCCGTGAAGCGTGCTCGGATAACCGAAGAGCTTCAGGTGAACTGTGAACTCTTACTTAAAGCAGAAAATCAGAGTTCGAGCCCGGAACGGCACAAAGTTTCACTTGTCGCCCTTGAATTACTTCAGTTTCTTCATGCGCCTGACATCTCAAGATGAACATTTCCAGGGATATCTCCATTTTTTTTAATGATCCACATGTTCGCTAGAGCGATTCCCCACTACTCTCTGCGCCGCCTACACACTTTCCTTACCGCATCATGTGCCCACAATGCCAACAGCCAGCGTTCTATCTTGCAGTGGACAGTGGTCGTAACGTTTTAGGTCGTCATTGTATATAGGTACATACCTGCATCCAACAACCGTGCATCTATAAAGAAGGAAACGGTTATGCCGCACGTTTCATCGCGAGATACACGCCACCCGGGAAGAACGTGTCAGGTAATTTGAAAGGATAATTACTCTCATGACTTATTCATTAACAGCGTTCTTCGCATGCGAACTTTGGAGGGAGCATTCAGTGACACAGATGGCCAGGTTGCCTGTCATTGAGATAGTCATTAACACATTATAAAGTAACTTAAAACAATGTCGAATAGCAATCCTTACGCTAAACTGAGCAACAAAAATTTATTATAGTCACATAAATAAACCTCCGAAACTGTTAGAGAAAGAGAGAGGGAAGAAAGAAAGAGAGAGAAGAACTCCATCTGGAGATATAAAATGTTCATTAGTTCAACGATTTTCATTCAACGTAGAGAGGCAAAAGTATTCTATATATTAGTCACTAAAGTACAGAATGTCGGAATCCATATAAAATATCATGACACCTTCCACCTACGCACACACTACCTCTTAATGTTGATTTCATCCATACTCGTGTAAACAACTTCGGTTCTCTTGTGACCTATTTAACTGGAGATTGAATACACAAAAACACGTCGCTCCAACGTCAATATTTCCGTAACTCTCTTCCTGATAGCATTCCATTATTGAACAACAAATCTTCATCACATGCAGGGATGTTGGCACATAGATACTTGAATACTCAAAGCTTCGTTAGTGTCAATTGTTGACACACCATACAGAGCAGTGCGCTCACGCTTCATCCACATATTACCACGGGATAAACACACATCGTGTTGGAGCTCTGGGCGATTGTTAACGCTAACATATAAAAACAAACTCGCTCTACTTTGCCATTTAGTTGACATAGATACTAGGAATGCTGCGCAACGTTCTTTTGCCTTCAATGCTTTTTATGAAAACAGCAATAGTGTGGAAGCTGTGTGTAGAGA
Organism: Schistocerca serialis cubense; assembly: GCF_023864345.2. Lineage (NCBI taxonomy): Eukaryota > Metazoa > Arthropoda > Insecta > Orthoptera > Acrididae > Schistocerca > Schistocerca serialis. Next base: position 561,694,123 of record NC_064641.1, read on the forward strand.
ATTTCTAAACAACTTCATTTTATTTAAGACGCCATGATCAAGTTCCATCAGCACACGTAGTTAAGGCGTAGATTTTGAGGAAATCGGTTCAGTAATAAAAAAGAAACTAACAGGCCGGGTGGGAACCGTTGGTATATCAGGCAATATCAAAACTGTTCGAGTTGCTGTCAGAAAAAGCCCACATCGTTCACTCTGATGTCATCCACCGCCTTTACCGTTGCTTACTTCAATTGTTCGAAGAATATTGGTACAGGACTTACATTACCATCCATATAAGTTGAACATCGTCCAAGAACTGAAGCCCAACGATCACCTCATGAGATGACAATTCTGTGGACGAATGCTTGGAAATATAAACGATGACAATGAGTTTGTAAACGACCTTATATCTTAATGGATTTGTTATTAAACGAAATTTTTGTTTTTGGCCACTGGGGAATCCTACTCAGGTACACGAACACCCACTGCGGAGCAAGAAATTTACGGTGTGGTGTGCTGTATCATCATGCGGCATAATAATAATTTTTTTGTAGACGAGAATGGCCTTATGACTACAGTCACATCGGATCGTTACGTCACCAAGCTCGAAACTTTTGTTCTGCATAAACTACACACTTCCACAAGATGCTGGCAAAGGCTGGTTTCAACAAGACTGATCAGCGTCACACACAGCACGAATGTCTATGGCTCCCTGTGCGGCAACCATATAATTTCGCGGAACGGACATTCCATGGCGTCCCACATCCATTGATCTACCAGCTTGCGATTTCTTCTTGTAGGGTTACCTTAAAAGCAAGATGTATCGGTGTCGAAATGTTACAACAAAAGAACTGAAAGCTCGAATTCGAGAAGCAGCTGTCGAAACCCCTCTTGAAATTCGTCTTGGAATCGTGCATATTTTATCAAAGAGACTACAGAAATGTTTTCACAGAAATGGAGCTCAAGTACAAAATGTTACCTTCAAGAAATAAATTTAATTTTAGTATTCTTAAATTGCAGTTATTGCTATTAAATAACACAATTCAGTTTATTTAAACGCTTTTTTTCATAACATTATTTAACTGTTTCAGTTCCCCTTTTCTGTGAAGCGTTTACTGCTCCAGCGCACTTGCGCACAGCGTTATACGTCAACTCGACAGTATAGCATTCAAATACACTTTCCAAGGTTTTTTCCGCCTTGTGAACATTTTGTGAGTAATGAGTTAAACTTATTAATTACAATGCTCAACAGTTTCCTTCAGCCATGGATTAAAACTAGACGTAATATGGCATGCGCAAATCTCGAGTTAACTTCAAGAAGTTTGTATAAAACCCCAGACGTTTAAACAAGGCTCACTGCCAAAAATTGTACACACAATGTGAAAGTTACGGACAACAACCATCCGGTTTTCTTAATGGTAAGAGTGAACAGTCTTTTCCACGACAGACTGTGCATGTAGAGTATTTTTACAACTCCCTACATTAATGTCAGCTTGACAATAAACAGTTGATTTTTCCACATAAAAGATTAATTACCAACATAGCTATATTTTTACTTTCTTAGAGAGTGATCTTTCCTATGATTTGACTTTTTCTAGTGTTTGAGAGTGAAATTATTTTCTATGTCCTCTTGTCTTTCTCCTTTTAAACGTGAATTCTATTGACCTATTTTTCACATGCATGTCGATCTTCATATTTTTACAAACCCCATGGGTCGCACGACACAATAATGAAATAATAACACTGAGAAAAAAATACAAAACACATAGCCTAAAGTAACACTAAAACTGTGAGCAATGCGTAGAAATTGGTACCAAAAGGTATCTAGAATATTACAATCTTCTAGGAAGATACAGGACTTTCTTCAAGACACGCACGAAGAAAATAGAAAAGTTGAAAAGCATGAGGTGACGGATAGTTGGCACAGTACAACTCTATGGTATTTAAATTTGAATGAGACGGAGGTCAAATTGGTTGGAAAATATTTTTAAGTAAGCTATTAAATGAAGTACCTTAAAAATGAAATCAGAAATTTGATTCTTTATCAGAACACAGTAAGTCCTTCAAAATCAGCTGAGAAGCTGACGAACTGAATCTTATCAGTTAGTAGCTCTTCCGTGCTGCTGAAGGGTTAGGATCTCACAAAACAAGGAAAAAGTACAAAGTTACCATGCTTATCATAGAAAGAAATTATAAATTTGGGGTGATGTGGAATAAATCTCGTATTACGAAAATAAATGATAATGTGCGGAAAGTTTTGTAGTGGTGATCTATAAAAAAGGCTGATGGTTACTCAATAAATTACTCGTAAAATCCGTATTGGACCTAGGTTAGATTGACCGTAGTGTAAGTAGAGAAGCCGAACACTTCAGTTTTGTGTGTTGATGGACGATAGATTTTCCTGTCTTGTTGGTATTCCAGTGCATGATGATACTTCAGTTCATAGGTGCAATGAATTAATATAATAAATTAGTATATATGGAAATCCTGACACTTTAGTTTTGTGTGCAGATGGAAGAGAGAGTTTTTTCTCCCTCAATGTTATTTCAATTGATGCTGACGATTTCATTCATTCACAAATTGCGCTTAGTGCGTCTAATCCTGAAGGAGAGCATTCTGGGATGAGAACTAAGTTATACATTTGTTCACAGAAAGCGAAAGAAGCCATTGCCGTATACTTGTCTGATTAAAACTTGTGCTCATCTACTCACATTTTCTATTCTCAGTATTACTACAACTTTACTATTCTTTCTAATGCTTTATTAGTCAGGATATTACTTCTATCAGTAGAAAATCAGACACGTGGAAAGGAATCACTGCTGTTTCTCTATTACTACTCAGCGCTTTTTTTAATTGCATGAGGTAAATTACGTTAATATTTGTTTGACGAGCCCTATCTAAGCGTTGACGGACGGGGAGCTCATACACTAACTGTATAATGAGAAGATTACGCATAAGAGAGGTCGATCCAGAAATTATGGCTACGATGGGCAATCATGCACGGCTGAATAATATTTTGTCAAAGCGCTTACATAATTAAAGGAGGTTTTTAAGACTGTGGATTTTGGAAGACTTGGTAAATGCTTGTGAGTATCATGTTTTCTTTTTCTTTTTAGCAATGGTAGAAATTTGACAGTTCTAGGTATTTTATGAGTACGTTAGATAATGCTAACGTGTAAACAAAGCAAGGAATTATTTGTTTGACGTATTCTGACTATAAGGGTGCACATAGAAGCAGGTGAAACAAAACTCTGTTTATTTTCAAATGATAATTAATTCAAACCCTCAGTTGCCCACCGGTGTTGTTGATATACCTCGATGGGGACAGCTTAAAATGTGTGCCCCGAACGGGACTCGTACCCGAGATCTCCTGCTTACATGGCAGACGCTCTATCCATCTGAGCCACCGAGGACACAGATGTATATCGCGACTGCAGGGCTTATCCCTTGCATCCTTCCCGTGAGCGTAATGAGTGGATGGGCAAATATCTATTAGGTACAGTACGTATGTAGATTGTGGACGCTTGGGAATGTGGGCCTGACGGGAAGCGTGCAAGGGATAAGTCCCTGCAGTCGCGATATTCATCTGTGTCCTCGGTGGCTCAGGTGGAGCCGGCACGGTACTTCAGCATGTTCGGTCAGAGAGCCGATTGGCCCCTGTAATAAAACAATTAGTGGAAGGATGAACAAACGAACTTGAACGGATGTAATGTGACGTCCGCAACGACCAAACACAACGATCAACTACGAAAAAAAAAAAAAAAAAGGTTAGAGCGTCTGCCATGTAAGCAGAGTATCCCGGGTTCAAGTCCCGCTCGGGGCACACATTTTCAGCTCTCCCCATCGAGGTACATCAACAACACCTGTCGGCAGCTGAGGGTTTCAATTAATTATCATTTATTCTAGAGAAACTGCATGGTCATCAATGGTATCTATTCTTTCGAGAGCAGTTCTATCTTCATCTATTTGCAAATCTTGAGATTAGAAATCAAACTAAGTTTTCGATTGTCAGAACATTTCTCTAATGGAGAACACATTAGAGCTTTGCCAGAGGCATCAAAATTATTAAAATCGTAAACTAGACGCCACAAGATACAGCGTGAAAAACAGATTTATGAATACTAGAAGATTTTGCAAGTAACAATATCTCGCGTAATTATGAATTACGCAGAGCGTTCTAATAACGTGTATGGAATAAAAGGAGAATTATAGACAGGGGTTAATGTTTCAAATCCCCATCTGGCCATCCGCATTTAGGTTTTTCGTGATTTCACTAAATCGCTTAAGACATATGCTGGGGATGGTTTCTTTGAAAACAGCAGGGTCGATTTCCAGTCCCATCCTTCCCCAAGCCGATATAGTACTGCGTCTTATGATCTAGTCGTCGACAGGACGATAAACTAATCTTCACTTCAATTGGTATTCTACCTGAAGAGTTCAGAGAGCTATGAATGAAACAATTCGTTAGTGAAGAAGTGAAGACAAGTGTTTCCATATGTAACAAATAAACTATCAGTACGTTTGTTATGATACGCATTGACTTGCACAGAGAGCGATATTGCTTTGCTTTACATCAGATTTGTGGATGACATCGGGGAAGTTGGGAAATTCATGGAACAAGAAGAAAAATTAACACTTGGCGCTCTCAGGACAGTAATTTTGGACATGGTAAGTTTCGTTCCCCTATTGTTTGACGAGCCCTATCTAAGCGTTGACGGACGGGGAGCTCATATACTAACTGTATAATGAGAAGATTACGCATAACCCTACTATTTTATGCCGATATCTTTTCCAGAAAACTAAAAACAAAAGAAAAAATGTTTATCTTCGGATCCTAAAACCACATCCTCACTGATGTTTCAGTTTCGCCATCATGATGATGTCCATGAAGTTAATCCGCCAGTTTATGGAAACGTTGATATCACAGGACACTCACTTTTCCTTGTAAAGTTGATGTAATGCAGTAATGAGATTTATCTTTCTTAACTCGTGCTTGATTGCACATGTGGTGTAGGCATGGCGTTATCATATTCTAAACAACACATTCAGCCTGTCAGTTCCCTGGTTGTACGTAATGAAGACGCAATGGAGGAACTTCCAGTTTCCAGCTAACGACGAAAGAGAAGTAAGCCCCCATGCTGTTTGTAACATATGGCTTGATTCGAATGACCCTACCATTGGCAACCTACACCAAGGGATTTCCATAAAACGAAGTGTCGTTTTGTGATTTTACTTCAGTTCAATCTAGAAAATCAAACCAGTTATTCCTTTAGTTATGCTACGAGATTGAATCACAGCTTGGATACTGTAAGTTATTTAGTCCCAAAAAACACGTAGAGTGCAAACATTGTATAAATATGAAGTACACATACTCAGGTTGTACCATACGTGTAATTACGAGATTGACAGAACATATGTTTGACTTTCTTTAGATTGCATCCCATTCTTAATAGATAGACACAAAGTTGGCTGATAACGATTAGCAGTGAGAAATTTAGACGCACACGCTAACTGGAACTTTCAGAAAAAAAGCTCGGTGGACAAGCAAATGGAACCCAACACATTAACAGTGATTTCATGTCTGCCGAACCGAAGTGGGCATATCACCTACTGAAGCACAGACAGCTGTACCGATGGTCTGCTATGCAGATGATGTACGTGGCACCGAAAACTCCTAGGGCTGAAATTACCTCAGTACAAGACACAACATGAGTCAAGATTTCTGTTTGCTCACTAGCCAGGAACAGAAATTTGCCTCAAGTATTCTTCCGTAAACAAGCACTTCAACGTACATCAGACTCCACAGAAAATTAACCAATCGTCATTCGATTAAACTGAATAACAATTCTGTTCAGAGAGAAACGACTTCATGTGCACCTTGTGAAGAAATCAAAACTTCTCTAAATCTAGCCGCCAGGTTTTCCGCTGTGGCAACGTCCCTAGCTCGATACCCGGAGGGAAGTATCTTCGATCGATCCCTTCACGAAAGTGTCTGCACGCCACGTGCCCTCTTCCTCCCGGACACTTGGCGTCTATGTTTGAGCTCAGCCCACGAATCCCAGCGGCCGTTACAAAACATTACCTCGCACTAACATGGGCCATGAAGCTGCCAACCAATCACCTGAAGTTCATACTTCTTTCAGAAGATTTTCTGGAAGTTTCCTCTTACGCTCCTACATCCTTAGCACGTCGCCATTCAAACATATGTCAAATATGTGGCTCTGCTTTTCGGTGGGAAGCGTGCCGCACGCATTCCTTCACACTATCACACTAAGATAGCTGTTTTTAGACTTGTTCCATCCCTGATGCTCTCCCACCACGTACGCTACCTTTTTATTCCCACCAGATTGCAACCTCCCACCACACTGTGCACACTACAGGCATTCTGATTCCTTCAGCGTTGTAAACCTCCCCCTCCTCACTTTTCTCTCTCTCTCAGGGCAGCAAATCTCCGCCCCTGCAGAACACGACAACTCTCTCCCCAGTCCCTCTTTAGCCCGTAGCGGCTTCTTAAGAACACACTGCCCACGTCACCCTTACTGTCAGTGCTCAGCTCTACTTAATATCCGGACATACAGTACTACAGAAATTCTTAGTACGAGGTGCTAGCCAGTATCAGGCAATGAAATTATTAATAATACAGTCGTGCATCGTAAATGTGATGTAACATAAGTATAAATCGAAAACAATTAACTGAATATTAAATGTATAATGGCAAAATCTTGCCATCTTACAGAAACGCTTATTAAAGATTGAAATCATGGTACTGCTAGAGCTGTAAACGTTTATCAATAATGTTATTTGCAAATAATGACAGGCCAGTTAGTCAAGTGATACTAGTAGCTAGTCGATTACATCAGTTATGATAATCTTAGCAAATATGGACGAAGCATACTGTGGATAAAACATCTGGTATGAAAAGCCATGAATGATGTATATTATTAACATTTTGTCCCCATCTATGGGTGCCATCTTCAAAGGTAAATTGCCTACTGAAAAAAGAAATTAGAATTTACGATACGCCTCATACACTGAAGCGACAAAGAAACTGGAATAGTCATGCGTAGTCAAATACAGAGATATATAAATTGACAGAATACGGCGCTGCGGTCGGCAACGCCTATATCTGAAAACAAGCGTCCGGGGCAGTTGTTAGATCGATTGCTGCTGCTGCAATGACAGGTTGTCAAGATTTAAGTGAGTTTGAACGTGCTCTTATAGTCGGCACCCGAGCGATGGGTACAGCATCTCCGAGATAGCGATGAAGTGGGCATTTTCCGGTACGACCGTTTCACGAGTGTGCCGCGAATATCAGAAATCGGATAAAACGTCAAATCTGCGACATCGCTACGGCCAAAAAAACGTCCTGCAAGAACGAAACAAACGACGACTGAAGAGAATCGTTCAGTGTGACAGAAGTGCAACTCTTCCGCAAATTGCTGCAGATTTCAATGGTGGGACATCAACAAGTGTCAGCGCGCGAACCATTCAACGAAACATCATCGATATGGGCTTTCGAAGCCGAAGGCCCTCTCGTGAATCGTTGATAACTGCACGACACAATGCTATACGCCTCGCCTGGGCCCGTGAACGCTGACACTGGACTGTTGATGACCGGAAACATGTTGCCTGGTCGGACGAGTCTCGTTGCAACTTGTGTCGATCGCATGGACATGTACGGGTATGGAGACAACCTCATGAATCCATGGACCCTGCATGTCAGCAGACGACTGTTCAGGCTAGTGGAGGCTCCGTGATGGTGTGGGACGTGAGCAGTTAGAGTGGTATGGGACCCCTGATACGTGTAGATATGACTACGACATATGACACGTGCATCCGTTCACGTCCACTTTGCATTCCGACGGACATGGGCAATTCCAGCAGAACAATGTGACAGCCCACACGTCCAGAATTTCTACAGAGTAGCTACAGATACATTTTATGAGTTTAAACACTTCCGCTGGCCACCAAACTCTCCAGACATGAACATTATTGAGTATGACTGTGATGCTTTGCACGTGCTGTTCAGAAGAGATCTCCAACCCCTCCTACTCCCACGAATTTATGGACAGCCCTGCAGGATTCATGGTGTCATTACCTTTAGCTGTACTTCAGACATTAGTCGACTCCATGCCGCCTCGTGTTGCGGCGCTTCTGCGTACTCGCGGGGCCCTATAGGATGTTAGGCAGGTGTACCAGTTTCTTTGGCTCTTCAATATAATTTAAATACACTACTGGCCAATAAAATTGCTACAGACGCGAAATTTAACCGACAGGAAGACGATCCTGTGATATGCAAATGATTAGCTTTTCAGAGCATTCACACAAGGTTGGCGCCGGTGGCGACACCTACAACGTGCTGACATGAGGAAAGTTTCCAACCGATTTCTCATACACAAACAGCAGTTGACCGGCGTAGCCTGGTGAAACGTTGTTGTGATGCCTCCTGCAAGGAGAAGAAATGCGTACCATCAAGTTTCCAACTTTGATAATGGTCGGATTGTAACCTATCGCGATTGCGGTTTATTGTATCGCCACATTGCTGCTCGCGTTGGTCGAGATCCAATAACTGTTAGCAGAATATGGAATCGGTGGGTTCAGGAGGGTAATGCGGAACACCGTGCTGGATCCCAACGGCCTCGTATCGCTAGCAGTCGAGGTGACAGGCATCTTATCCGCATGGCTGTAGCGGATCGTGCAACCACGTCTCGATCTCTGACTCAACAGATGGGTACGTTTGCAAAACAACAACCATCTGCACGAACAATTCGACGACGTTTACAGCAGCATGAACCATCAGCTCGGAGACCATGGCTGCGGTTACCCTTGACGCTGCATGACAGACAGGAGCGCCTGCGATGGTGTACTCAACGACGAACCTGGGTGCCCGAAAGGCAAAACGTCATTTTTTCGGATGAATCCAGGTTCTGTTTATAGCATCAAGATGGTCGCATCCGTGTTTGGCGACATCGCGGTGAACGCACATTGGAAGCGTGTATTCGTCATCGCCATACTGGCGTATCACTCGGCGTGATGGTATGGGGTGCCATTGGTTACACGTCTCCGTCACTTCTTGTTCGCATTGACGACACTTTGAACAGTGGACATTACATTTCAGATGTGTTACGACCCGTGGCTCTACCCTTAATTCGATCCCTGCGAAACCCTACATTTCATCGGGATAATCCACGACCGTATGTTGCAGGTTCTGTACGGGTCTTTCTGGATACAGAAAATGTTCGACTGCTGCCCAGGCCAGCGCATTCTCCAGATCTCTCACCAATTGAAAACGTCTGGTCAATGGTGGCCGAGCAACTGGCTCGTCACGGTACGCCAATCACTAGTCTTGATGAACTGTGGTATCGTGTTGAAGCTGCATGGGCAGCTGTACCTGTATACGCCATCCAAGCTCTGTTTGACTCAATTCCCAGGCATATCAAGGCCGTTATTACGGCCAGAGGTGGTTGTTCTGGGTACTGATTTCTCAGGATCTATGCACTCAAATTGCGTGAAAATGTAATCACATGTCAGTTATAGTATAATATATTTGTCCAATGAATATCCGTTTATCATCTGCATTTCTTCTTGGTGTAGCGATTTTAATGGCCAATAGTGTATATACTGTTCAACAAAAAAAGTGAAGCACGCACAAGTGGAGGAAGAAACGAAATGAGAATTCACGGATTGTTTGTGATAGTGACTACAAGTTCAAATCAAATGTATTAAGAACTTGAGCCCACTTATCACTACGATGTTGTTCTCGCTGTAGCCTCGATACATGTGCTGATTCGCTTGGGAAGTCTGTCTTAAAGACATTGAGTCCGCTCTTGACGAAAGGTGGCCCACAACTATTGTTGCTAGCCCTTGATATCCTATAAACTGACAAACTGGCACTTAGATTGAGTTCATGCCCGAACTGATTCTCAAACGTTCTATCGGAGAATGATTTGGGGACTTTTCCAGCCACTGGAGTACCTCAGCATCATGCACACAGTTCATAGAGACACGTGCCACACATGGACGAGCACTGTCGTGTTGAGAAATGGCACCACGAAACTGTCGTTTGAGAGGTAACAGACTGAAGATGCAGGATGTCTACAACGCAGTTATGTCGTCATAGTTCGCTCAGTCACAATCGGCCGCGACCTAAAGTCATACCTGATGGTTTCTCACACCATTACGCCAGAAGTTACACTGTTTTGTCTCTCCAAAACATAGGAAGAATTGTACGGCTCTCGGGGTTGCTGCTCTACTCTCTCACGATGTTCATCTGTTGTAGTGCACAACCGCGATCAGTCGCTTCCCGGTCACGGTACCACTCAAAAAACAACCGTTTGTTTTGTGGTGTTAATGTTAGCCTATGCATAAGACGGTAATTCTACATTCCGACCGCTACTAATTTGCGACCAATCGTGTAGTTTGACGCAGAATGTTGCGGGGATTTCCTCACGTGTTCTGGTAGGCACAGATGTAAAGGGGTTAATACGCTTTTGGTCCACAGCATGTTTATTGTGGTGGTCAGGAGAGGTCGATCCAAACCTTGACGTCGTATATGCTTGCTATGAAATTCCCATGTCGTCCAACATCGTGCCACTGTCACAACCAAATTCCCCATAGATGTGGATATCGCACAATTGAACCGTACAGTGAGGTCATTTTCAAACTGTGAGATGCTGATAATGTAGTCTCACACGAGTACGCTGTATCTCCGTGTCCTTTTCAGTGATCAGTCAACATCTGACGCTGTTCGCATCCCTTATGTAGCCTACCCGGTCTTGTGACAACAGTAAACACGAAGAACATTAACGCACTCTGGTGGCCATTCTACATGTTACACAGAATTGCACCTTTGATCACGGACATCATAACCGCTAATGGAAGTTGCATGTAGGAAGTTACATTGACATGCGACATAGAAACAGGTGTTACTGTATAGTACGGAAGGTGCCTGTAGAAATACGCAATGAGACGAACAGAATTGACAGTTTTATTTTTAAAAAATAATTACTCTAAGGTCACCGCAATTTATTATGGTTCCCTGGAAACCAGGACGTGACTCTTAACATGATGTGCGATCACCACGGATGGCAATTTTTGCTCTGCAAAGTGCTCCCATGCTCTTTGCAAGGTTGGTAGCGATTACCTGTGGTAGGGTGTTTCATTCCTCCGCGTTTGACAACTGCCGGATAGTCGTGGGTGTATGTGGACGCGTGCAACTATCTTCCCAAAGTATCCCACAGGTGCTCAATGGGATTTAAGTAGGGTATTAACCTGCAGGCCAGTCCATTCGTCGAATATGCCCTCGTTCCAAGGGCTCATCCACCTCTAGAAAGAGAGATGAGTAATTACGCATATTTTATTGCAAATTCAGAAAAAAAGGACGAAGGTCAAACAAAGCGGGGCCTCTTCAGCCAGTAAATAATAATAAGTAACTTGAGCATTAATGATCGTTATTATCGATACTTGTAATAGAGAAACTGAAAATCCTAAGACTGGCATTTTCTTTTATCTCTTACCGGAAAATAAAAATATTATCTTCAGGTATTCTGAGGTACTATCGCGGATACCAGCATCGGCCTTCCCTTTTATCGGTTACGGCAACATTACTGAAGTTATGCGCTGTTACGTTCGTGTCGGTAGTCAATCCGACAGACCGTCTTGCAAAGGACGCGTGTTTCATTCCCGGTAATATCAGGATTTTTCCTTGATGGAAGGGTAGAGCGGAGTGCATTCAGGCTCATGATGAAAACTAAGGACCTACCTGACTCAGTAGTTGCGGCTCCAAGGTTGAAATGTCGACAATAACCAAGAGCGCAGTGTGCTGACCTCATGCCCCTCCATGCCGCATTCGATGATAAATGAAGGGATGACAGGCGATCGGTCGAATGTCTTGTGGACTTCAGGACCTGATCGCGGGGTTTCCTTTTTTTTTATCCTCATCTACCAGTCTGTCTTACCCCCCGTCCCCTGCTTACCCACCCCCCTCCCCCACTACCATAACAATGGCCAGGACGATCCTCCAAGTAGATGACCAGTCTCATTTCATACTCCGCCTGCAACTCACCCGGTCAGAGTGACGTATCAGAGCAGAATTATCCAGACACCTGTTAGTGGGCATTAATACGGACTTACAGTCAGCTGGGAACACTTTCAGTCAGGTACTTGGATATCTGTGAAGGAGTAGCAGCCCATTCATCCTCAAGAGCAAAAACCAGAGAAGGTAATGACGTTAAAAGCTGGGATCTGGAGTGAAAGTGTTCCACCGGGTTCACGTCGGGATCATAGGACTCCCAGTCCATTTCAGGAATTTCATTGTCCACAAACAATTGCCTCACAGACGCTGCTACACTACAGGGACCACTATCATGCTGTCCATCTCCCAGCTGTTCCAGTACTAGACACAGTACACAGTGCTGTGAACTGTGTTCGTATCCCTCCGCATTTGGTGTGTCTTATGCTGAAGATAGTGAACCTACCCTAACCACGAACAACACTGTCACACTGCAATACCACCTTGTCCATACATCGCTATTTGCCCTACCGTTCTCCAGGCATTCGTCAAATGCAAACCCTTCCATCGCACTTCCCCAGGGTATAGCGTGATTTGTAACTCCATATCACTCATTTACAGTCATCCACTACCCAATGGCGTCGCTCTTTACTTCAACTCAAGCGCAGCTTACCGTTGACTACAGAATGCTTTTATGAGGTGCTGTTCGACCGTTGTACCCCGCTCCACACGCGCAGTCGTAGTAGCTGGACCACTGACAGTACTTTAGAACACACAAACGATTCCTACAGCTGATTTCGTACGATTTTTTACGACTTCCCTCAACAAAACTCGACAGTCCCTGTCCGTCAGTATGTGAGATTTATTTGCTCTTGGTTTAGTTACAGCTGTTCCATCACGATTCCATTTCACGGTCACATCACGTACAGCCGACGTGGGCAGCTTTAGAAGGACTGAAATGTCCCTGATGTATTTGTTACTCAGGTGACGCACAATGATTAGTTCATGCTCGAAGTCACTGATCTCTCCCGACAGAACTATTCTGTCTTATTGCTTCTCTATTGACAGAACTCCCAGTCTCCTGTCGTGACATATAGTGGTCAATACACCTTACGTAGGGGTACCCCGATACTTTTGATCAGATGGTGTACAGGGTGTTTATAAATAAATGTCGGGGTGAAACGTCCTGTCAGATTCATACTGTGTGCCGGACCAAGACTCGAACTCGGGACCTTTGCCTTTCGCGGGCAAGTGCTCCGGCACACGGTTTTAATCTGCCAGGAAGTTTCATATCAGCGCACACTCCGATGCATAGTGAAAATCTCATTCTCGAAATGTCAGGGTTTTAACGCTTTGTAATATTTATTATATTAAACTTACAGTTATAAATGCTATGTGAAATGAAAGAGCGACTCAAACAGTTTTATCAAGACTCTTATAAATGTTCAAAGTGAGCACCATTTGTCACACGGCACACATCAAGTCTACAGCCGAGTACTTCCCAAACGTTGATAAGTGTGTCTTCAGTGATTGTAGCAACAGCTGCTTCAATCCGGTTTCTTAATTCAGGGAGTTCTGCTGGTAACGGAGGCACGTACACACGATCCTTGATGAAGCCCAAAAGGAAAAAATCGCATGGCGTTTGGTCGGGTGAACGTGGAGGCCATGCAAAGCAAGCCCTGTCATTGGGCCCCTTGCGGCCTATCCAGCGCTTGGGTACCGTGAAGTTCAACCAATCGCGTAGTTCGCTATGCCAGTGAACATTTATAAGGTACTTGTTAAAACTGTTTAAGCTGCTCTTTCATTTGACATGTCATTTATAACTGTATGATTAATGTCATAAATACACTCCTGGAAATGGAAAAAAGAACACATTGACACCGGTGTGTCAGACCCACCATACTTGCTCCGGACACGGCGAGAGGGCTGTACAAGCAATGATCACACGCACGGCACAGCGGACACACCAGGAACCGCGGTGTTGGCCGTCGAATGGCGCTAGCTGCGCAGCATTTGTGCACCGCCGCCGTCAGTGTCAGCCAGTTTGCCGTGGCATACGGAGCTCCATCGCAGTCTTTAACACTGGTAGCATGCCGCGACAGCGTGGACGTGAACCGTATGTGCAGTTGACGGACTTTGAGCGAGGGCGTATAGTGGGCATGCGGGAGGCCGGGTGGACGTACCGCCGAATTGCTCAACACGTGGGGCGTGAGGTCTCCACAGTACATCGATGTTGTCGCCAGTGGTCGGCGGAAGGTGCACGTGCCCGTCGACCTGGGACCGGACCGCAGCGACGCACGGATGCACGCCAAGACCGTAGGATCCTACGCAGTGCCGTAGGGGACCGCACCGCCACTTCCCAGCAAATTAGGGACACTGTTGCTCCTGGGGTATCGGCGAGGACCATTCGCAACCGTCTCCATGAAGCTGGGCTACGGTCCCGCACACCGTTAGGCCATCTTCCGCTCACGCCCCAACATCGTGCAGCCCGCCTCCAGTGGTGTCGCAACAGGCGTGAATGGAGGGACGAATGGAGACGTGTCGTCTTCAGCGATGAGAGTCGCTTCTGCCTTGGTGCCAATGATGGTCGTATGCGTGTTTGGCGCCGTGCAGGTGAGCGCCACAATCAGGACTGCATACGACCGAGGCACACAGGGCCAACACCCGGCATCATGGTGTGGGGAGCGATCTCCTACACTGGCCGTACACCACTGGTGATCGTCGAGGGGACACTGAATAGTGCGCGGTACATCCAAACCGTCATCGAACCCATCGTTCTACCATTCCTAGACCGGCAAGGGAACTTGCTGTTCCAACAGGACAATGCACGTCCGCATGTATCCCGTGCCACCCAACGTGCTCTAGAAGGTGTAAGTCAACTACCCTGGCCAGCAAGATCTCCGGATCTGTCCCCCATTGAGCATGTTTGGGACTGGATGAAGCGTCGTCTCACGCGGTCTGCACGTCCAGCACGAACGCTGGTCCAACTGAGGCGCCAGGTGGAAATGGCATGGCAAGCCGTTCCACAGGACTACATCCAGCATCTCTACGATCGTCTCCATGGGAGAATAGCAGCCTGCATTGCTGCGAAAGGTGGATATACACTGTACTAGTGCCGACATTGTGCATGCTCTGTTGTCTGTGTCTATGTGCCTGTGGTTCTGTCAGTGTGATCATGTGATGTATCTCACCCCAGGAATGTGTCAATAAAGTTTCCCCTTCCTGGGACAATGAATTCACGGTGTTCTTATTTCAATTTCCAGGAGTGTATTATACAGCGTTAAAACCCCGATATTCATTTATAAACACTCTGTATTTTGGAATGGACGCTGACTTTCCGTCAGTCACGCTTTACTGTGGTCGCTTGCAGTTACAAGCAAACTGGCGCCTGCACACTTCGTTAAGCCATTGACTGGAGACCCTGGAAAGAAATGCTCGTTTTGAAGTAAAGTAAATGAGAGATGCTCCCACAGCATATTGGAAACGAACACCAAAAAGTAAAATGATAAAAGAAACGAGAGACAGAGATGCTCTTGGTACAACGTCGGGTATTAGTGGACGGAAATCATAAACTCTTAAAAACCTGACAATGCTAAGGCCTTTGTCTTTCTTTGAAATGAAAGGGTAAACTAAGTTTTTATGTGAACGTGGAATATGGGATTTTAAGGACAAGCTGCGAGAAGTCGTGGACTGGAGGACTGAGGGAGACGCCCCTCTGAGCAAGGTCGCGGGCGTCATCTATTAGAAGTCTCCAGAACACAACGGCCACACGCCAGAGACTCATCTTGCCGAGTGCGGGTATGTGTTTGCTTAATGAGCCTCACCAGGACGAATGCCCCGGGTGGTGGCCGCCGTGGCAACAGCATTCCTCACGCATGCCAAGGAACGTAATGCGCTCGCCTACTTCCGACCTAGTCTAAGCGACACTGATAAAATCGTGCCATTCTTATTCATTTGTGTAATTCACTAGCCGCGCAGGATTAGCCGAGCAGTCTAAGGCGCTGCAGTCATAAACTGTGCGGCTGTTAACGGCGGAGGTTCGAATCCTCCCTCGGGCATGGGTGTGTGTGTTTGTCCTTAGGATAATTTAGGTTAAGTAGTGTGTAAGCTTAGGGACTGATGACCTTAGCAGTTAAGTCCCATATGATTTCACACACATTTGAACATTTTGTAATTCACTAAATGTCACTGCTATTTTGTCGAAAACTCGCCTCTGAGACCGTGACTGTGTATAAAATACATGTTGATTCTTGCAAAGAAGAAAACAGTAACAAACAACTGTCAACAATGCTATTTATTTACACAAATAGCACAGTTACTCATGTCGAAACGCAGTTTCATCATCAGACCGCTGTCCACGTTTCGATTACATTTGACGTTTCTTACATTAGTCGTCAGCTGTTAATTCCAACTGCGGCAAAAGCTCCTTGGGCTGGTGTTCCCTATCGCAAAAATAAATAAATAAATCTGAGGAACGGTCTGTTCAACTGTGACTGTACCTAATAACGAATGAAAACCAAGTAAACAAATCTCTAAGACAGTACTGAATTCATAAAAAGCCGTTTCAGCTCCTAACAGGTACTTTATTAAGTCCACGAACGTCTTAGGCCTCCATCCAGTGACCATTTCCAAATGGATATTGCGCTATTGAAGAGCAAACGTTGAATGATCAGCTGGATTAGTCGCAGATTGCTTACGTCGAAGTTTCTGTGTCATAACATGCACCGTCGACTGATTTTGTTCACAAAAAACTAAAAAATACGTGGAACACCATTTTGGTATAAAAGTATACAAGATGGTTACAATTAAACTTTCCCTGCTTGAGAGGGCCCCATGAAAAATTAGTGATCGCAGACAATGAAATTTTGTGGAAACATTAGTAAGGACACGTCGAAGACAAATATCGAATAGACCATTAAGAAAAAAAACAAATTTTAACGTCCACATGAGAGGGTAACTTTGTTAACTGTATGTCTTGTTTATGTTCCAGGTTACAGTCGTTTGTCAATGTGAGAATCATTCGTATCCACGACAGTTGGAACCGCACTAGAGATACCACTTCGCAATTATTCACAGCATTTTTCGAATGGTGGGCTGTGGAATGTTCATCTGTCACCACACGGCTCATGCACATTGCATCCAGCACTCGCGGCCATGTCATCAGCAAATTCTTTAACAATTTGTGTCGCAATTGGCTGTCAGACTCTCTGAGGAGCAGTTCCTAAATCACCAGTTATCCGAACTTCCGAATCATGTTCTTCTGCCATGGTGCAGAATGAGGACGTCAGCGTATTCCTTCGGTGCGTTGATACTCGCAAAGAGGAGCAGCTCTGTTGCTGTTGTTTTGATAAAACAGCTTTACGATTGAAGCCCTGCTCACCTTGTCCAGCTATACTGTCTGCAAGCGCAATGCACTGTGATGCTCGTCTTCCAGCCCTGCATCGCCATACGAGTACCGGCTCCTAAGGGGAAGTCATGTCGCTAACACTGCTAATAACGCAAATCCTGCAGCGCTCAGTCTGAACAGCATTCCTATAAATTTGGGCAACACTACAGTGAATAGTTTTCCGTCTACACTGACTCAAGTACAGAAAGGTTAATTATAACAACCGTTTACACGTATCTCAGGCCTTTATGGAGATGACAGGGTTATGTTGACGAATACGTAAGGCAACCTACAAAGAGCCGTATGCAAAGCAATATAATTTAACCAATTCCATAAAAAAAACTGAAGTTAAGACCTCGACAAGATAGGTACGATAAAAAGAACGTCCATGAATAAAACCAGAAAAGCGGCAGCAATTAAATTATATAATTCTGCTATTCTACCTTTCCTGTTCTATGGAGCCGAAGTACGCCTATGGTTTTACCGGAAAAAACTATTAAGAGAAACGAAGCAACAGAAATGGCCTACTCGACTTGCCCTGACCCATTTGACTCTCTCTCAGAACTGCGCCTGGGAGAGACCGACGGCCAGTTGCACACAAATTGTTGAAGAAGTTACTGACGCCATGGCTGAGAATACTGGTCGCAGTGTGAGATTCTGAAGCCTTGGACGAGTTGTGTCACGACAGATGAATGTTCCTTGGTCCACCATTGAAAAGAGCTCCGAATATTTGTGAAACGGTATCCGTACAAATTTCTAAGGCCTGTGGCTGTATATAAACTGGAAGATCCCTGCAGGAACAATAAGAGAGGTGTCCATGTTGTAGGAATAGTAGAAAAGGTCCAACATTATAGAAAAGAACGGCATGTCATTACGATGTCCACATCAAATCCGGACACCAAAGAAAGATCTATTACTACAGGCCATGGATGTAAGGAGGACAGGACAGCCACGAAGAAAATGATGCGATCAGCATTAAATTGCTTGTTTCCGGAACGGGCAAATATGTCTAGCCAAAAATCTCAGGACGATGATGATGATCATCAGAGTTATCTTCATCATATCAATCGATATTATATCAACATGTGATAACTAGTTGAAAGTTTACATTGGTCTAACTGGTCTATACAAGGTGTCTATAATTCAACTTTCGCTACTTAAGCCAGTGTAGACGGAAAACTATTAACTGTATGGTACTCAAGTTATAGGAATGATGTTCAGACCGCGCCCTGCAGGTTTGCGTTGACAGTAGTGTTAGTGTCGTGACTTGCCGTTAGGCGCCGGTACTGGGTAAGGCGACGTTGGGTTGAAACACGATCGTCAGGGTGCATTACAGTCGCAGAGAGTCAACATGTGCCTGGGGAAGTCGAGCAGGGTTTTGTCAAAACAGCAACAATGCTGTTGCTGCTCTTCTCGAATATCGACGCACTGAAGGAATACGGAGAGCTCTTCTTTGAGAACTGCGCCTGGGAGAGGCCGACGGCCAGTTGCGCACAAATTGTTGAAGAAGCTACTGACGCCGTGGCTGAGGATATTGGAAGCACGAGCTGTGTCGCGACAGCTGAACATTCCTTGGTCCACCGATCGAAAAGTGCTCCGAACGTTTGTGAAATAGTGTCTGTACAAACTTCACATTTCTCACCAACTTCTATCAATTGACGCGGACATTCAAGTAGACTTTTCTCTTACGTTTCTCGCAAGGATTGAGCTCGACGGCATCTGAACTTGACCATTTTGTCGAGTGATGAAGAACAGTTTACGCTCATTGGGGCAGTGAACGCACACAGCTGTCGTATCTGGGGATCCTCACCCAGGAACGTTCATGAAGTTGAACGCCTCACTGTGTGGTGTGGCTTTAAGGTACATTTCGTGATAGGTTCACTTTACTTTGAGAAAGTCGGACCCCAAGCACCAATGTCATGCAGCGTGAATGGCACAATTTCGTTTCATCTGCTTTCCCAACATGTGATCTCTACTATACAGGAGAGAGGTGCGTCGGCGTCAACTGTTTTGATGCTCGGTGGAGCTCTACCTCACACTGCTCGTGGGGTCACTCGGTTACTCCGAAACACTTTTGAAGAAAACCGTATCATTGGCCAATCGTTCGAAACCGTGTGGCCACCAAGACCACCACATTTGATCCAGTGTGTTTTCTAGCTGTGTGATTACTTGAAGGGTTTATTAATGGGACACTAACACTCGTTAGAGGATGAAGATGAGCGTAGCGAGAGAGGAAACCAACATCCCACTTGAGATGTTTCGGGGAGAGGTAGATCAATTGCTAGTGCGATTTCAGGCTGTCGTGGATGCAGATGGTCGTCACATTGCGCAACGTTTGTAACGTGAAAAGTAAACATGGTACGCAGTTAACAAAAATTACTCTCTCTCTTATGGACATTAAAATATGTCTCTTGATGGTTTACACTTATTTCTCGTCACCATGCACAAATGTTCCAAGAAAGTTTCATTGTCCTACGATCACTCGTTTCTCATGATGGCCCTCCAAGTAGCGAAATTTTTATTATCAGTACCCTGCATTTCTAAGCAGGCTCTTACATTTTAATGTAGTATTTTATGTTTGGTTATCCTGCATGCGACTATAGTCAGTGTTATTTCTTTTACGTCTGAGATGAAATTTTCTGTATAACTTCCTCGAAAACTCCTTGATCTAGGGTTAAATCTAGGTTTGTCAAAAACGCCTCCTGGTACGAGACTACAGAGTTTAAAGTATTAGGGTAATCTCACGGTTGATATGTAACTTGTGTACTGTGTTGTGATTGGACTAATATACATGAATAGTCTAAGCCATGACTGATTGAAGTTATGCTCTGTTACGTGAATATTCAATGACCCAACAATCAACTTCGAAACACTAGCAGACAACGAATTAACCAAAAGAAGTGAATACGGTAGTACACTTACAGAGATTCTGAGCAAGGAGATGTATGTGTGGCTTCTAAATTTGAACATCAATATCAGTATAATCACTCCTAAAAGGCCCTCAATATTATACACTGAACAGCCAAAGGAACTGGTACACCTGCCCCATATCGTGTAGAGTCCCCGCTAGCACACAGAAGTGCCGCAGCACAACGTGGCATGGACTCGACTAATGTCTGAAGTAGTGCTGGGGGGAATTGACACCACGAATCCTGCAGGGCTGTCCATAAATCCCTAAGAGTACAAGGGGATGGAGAACAGCACACTGCAAGGCATTCCAAATAAGCTCAATAAATGTTCGTGTCTGGGGAGCAGCATAAGCGTTTAAACTCAGAAGAGTGTTCCTGGAGCCACTCTGCAACAATTCTCGATATGTGGGATGTCTCACTGTCCTGCTGGAATTGCCCAAGTCCGTCGGAATGCACAATGGACGTGAACGGACGCAGGTGATCAGACAGGATGCTTACGTACGTATCACATGTCGGAGTCGTATCTATACGAATCAGGGGTCCCATATCACTCCAACTGCACACGTCCCACACCATTAGAGAGCCTTCACTAGCTTGAACAATCGTCTGCTGACATGCAGGGTCCATGGATTCTTTAGATTGTCTCCATACATGTCCATCCCCTCGATACAATTTGAAACGAGACTCGTCCGCCCAGGCAATATGTATCAACCATCAACAGTCTAATATCGGTGTTGACGGGCCCAAGCGAGGCGTAAAGTTTTGTGTCGTGCAGTCATTAAGGTAACACGAGTGGCTTTTGGCTCCGAAAGCCATATCGATGATGTTTTGTTGAATGGTTCGTACACACACCTTTTAATGGACCAGCACTGGAATCTGCAGAAATTTGCGGAAGGGTTGCACTTCTGTCAAATTAAACTATGCTCTTTAGTCGTCGTTGGTCCCGTTTTGCAGGATCTTTTTCCGGCCGCAGCGATGTCGGAAATTTGATGTTTTACGGGGTTCCTGATATTCACGGTACACTCGTGAAATAGTGGTACGGCAAAACCCCCACTTCATCGCTACCCAGGAAATGTTGTGTCCCGTCGATCGTGCGCGGAATGTAACTTCACCTTCAAAATTAATTAAAACTTGATGAGGTGCTGCCATTGTAGCAGCAGTAACCGATCTAACAACTGCACCAGACACTTGTTGTCTTATATAGTTGTTGCCGACCGCAGCGCCGTATTCTGCCTATTCACATATCTCTGTATTTGAATACGTATGCCTATACAAGTTTCCTTGACGCTTCAGTAAAGACTGTAATGTGGTTAGTTCGTAGGTAAACACGGCGCTATGGGATGATTTCTCTTCACTGTAATCAGAATACTTTAATCAGGAAATAATTTGGCATAGAAAACACTTCACTAATGTGATTGAAGAAGATCTTCGCTTTCTACTGCGAAAGATGAAGGTCTTACAACCGTATTCTGCTTAAACTGTTGCATGAGAACATAGACATAGCATAGGCATAACATCACCGTGACGACATCAGGCACGCTATGATCGACAAGACTGAAAATGAACTAAGCCTGGGTCGGTTCCGATAAGGAGAAACGGGGATACGCACATAAGAACGTTTGCAACGGCAGGCGATGTAGAACTTGAATTGTAAAAAGTTGCAGAGAAGGTTGGGTAACATCTTTACAAGTAATTTTAGAAGTGAAAGGTAGAAGAAACGAAGGTACAATTGTTATTTATTTTTAAAACCAAGGGGGAGCAATCACGTTTAGTGGAATAGGACTGTAAAATAAAAGGAATGATGATCTATTTGTGTAAGCAGTATTTTATCTAGACTTTACCCTAGTTGTATATCGTACTATCATACAGACTGTGCTTTATGAAATTTATTTTTCCTTACCGGGTGAACCTAGGTTTCATCATCTAATCATATCACAGTTTCATAGTTATACATTCATCGAATGTATCCCTTTATCCTCATTCTACATTTCCTGTATCGTGATGATGTTCCCTGTTTTCTGCCGCATTTTAACTTGAACTTCCGATCTCCTGACGGTGGCATTTTTTTATCACAATTGACAGAGAATGCTGGGTCATCTACCACTTTATCTAAGTCAAGAATTAAATGTGAGTACATAAATTTCCTATTTAGTGTTGTGTATAGTTCAAGTACATGTTAACCGAACCAAGATCATTATACGTTTTGCTCTTATTTATATAGAGATGTATCCCTGAAGATGTGGCTCTAACACCATGAAAGTAGTTGGATCATAAATAAAAATTTGTTGTGCAGCTGAAGCGATCGTTTTCATCATTATACATCCTCGCTGTCATGGCATCATGATCGCTAACATCGTCTCTACACTGACACTGACGTTAAGTTCAGGCCTATTCTTAGCTGCAGGGTGTAAAATATTTCCACTACGTGTCTATCTGTTCAAGACAGTTCTCCTCTATGTTCAAAAGGACTACCTGTCCATACTCCCTGCAGTGAATCCATAGACATCCCAATTTATACTCATTAGTGGGATGTAGCTCTCAAGGACACATCGAAATCACAGGAGTAATCCGCTGTAGTTGCCACATATTTCTTTATTAAAATCGTAAAGCTTCTATCAAATCCCAATCATAACAATAATACAAAGGCGATTGCCTTCTAAAACCACATAACTTTAACAAATCACATAAACAAATTTCTTTAATTAGAACAATTCCCATAAAACCTGAAAAATTGAATGTGACTATGTGAACTATCTCAGATCAATTTCATTACTTAGAAGAAACTAATGTCCACACTATTCCTATCAGAACTCTAATTACTTCCAACCGCAAAGAAAATACATTAAGTCCAAAACAAAGATCTTGAAACATTTGGCTAGCAAAACTTCCTTAAATAAAACAATAATCATTAAGTTAGTAAAAACAAGAACCATTTCCACGAGTAAGAAGGTGCATTAATTTCACCAAACAATTTTCTCAGTTTGGTTAACCAAGTCGATTAATGAAAAATATTCATAAAACCATTGCTACTAGAACATAACAATATGATAAATAGCCCCTAAAAAGAGGCCGCTTCAATTCTGCGTGTGAATCAGATAAACGCGAGCACACCAAAGGATTTTAACTGATAATAGAGGTCCACGGGACAGAAAATGAAATAGAAATGCATTGAACTTTGCAGTGCAGTTTAAACTTCAGACACCATAACTCTTCACCGGAAGGATGGAATCACAAACAGTTACAACATAACGCGATATGAAAGAGGGGGCGGGGCCTTAAATATCACTCTGCCACCGTGGTACTCGGCTCCCAGTTTGCTCGCGTCGACCACTACCAATTATCTGCAACATAAAATTCATCAGCGGCAGAGGCATGAGATACACAATCCTATCTAGAGAAAAGGTTACCAGTAACTTTCAATGATATACATCACAACTAAATGCAAGTACAATTAACCTCCGTGAGTTTCTTGGCCAGTCACGGCCCTTAATGAACCATTTGCTTCAAAACCACCAATAAAATAATGGCTTAAAAGTTAAAAAGACACACAATTATCTCGAGCGCACATTTAAACGCAAGACTACAATAATGAACTACAAGGTAGAATGGGAGAAATATCCCGTCGTGGCATGGAACGCCAGTCATCGACTTACGCACTACCTGTTGCACTTCTAGCTACGTATTTAGCCATACTTCGAGTCTGTTTGTTGGGCGTAGCTACACTTCCTTAACTTCCGTCTAGGTATCAAGACACGACACCGAAATCAGTGATAAACAACTAGAACAGTCCCAAATGGTTTTAGTACACTGGAATATTGAGGTAAGATGCACACAACCCACCGAAACAACTCGACGACTCCAATTCATCCGGCCTGTATAGCTTGTAACAGACTCGAAGGAACTTGTCCTTCCAATCTCTAGGAAAACCAAATCACCAAGGGCAATGGATCTGCCTTGCACGATTAAACACGTCGTAGCGGCTGGCCACGCTCCTTCATGATGTCGACTCGGCTTCTCGGCATGCTACAAACATACACAGTCTGACGTCACTGCACCTCACACCGCGGATCCCAGCACCCGCCTCTGGCAGAGCGCACGCGCTGCCGTTAAATCCCGCCGCCAAAGATGTGAACAAGACAAATAAGCATCGAAGTCGACTCAAAGATCAAAATGACAATCGATGGAAACTGGCACCAGAAACGCACCAGCTCGGTTAGGTTAAAGGTCTACTCAGTGTAGACTTTCTTGGAATGCCTCTAAAACTGTCTCGGCGCAACTTTCGAATGTTACTGCCTTTAAAAATTTTACTTATTATTCTCTTAGTATTTTTTGGAGTTGGCAATACTCTCTTAGGATTTAAAGGTTGCCTACAGCGCGCATACACAAGCTCTGTAATCTAAGATATTGTTCTCGCGCTTCGCATCGCACGGATTAACTAGTGGCAGTTTGGAAGCCAGTGTAGGAGCCCGCCTGCTGTGGTGCGCACGTGTGTTGGGCGAGGGGTCGTCGCCGAGCTGCCGTACTGCCGTGTCCGCCAGCAGCGACACAGGATTTGGTGTTGAGTAGATATTTTTTATAATTTGCAGCGCGCTTATTAATTTAAAGAAAAGGGTTTGTGTATGTGCGTAGCAGCAGACGGTAATTTTCATAATGATAGGAGTTGAATTCTTAAGGGAAACCATTGGTAGGCAAATAGATTAAGTACTGATTTTTGTCATTGATTTCTTTTGTAATTATCAGGGATCTGTTTCACTATGTATTTACTTGAGAAGTATTTCAGTCTGTCTCAAGAGTTTGATTAATTTGTAATATTGCTTTAATGCCACTGGAGGCAGATTTACATACGAAGCAATTGTTCAAAGAGCTTCTAGCGTTTTGTTAATTGAATGAGAAAGAATCGCTTTCAGAATATAGTTTTTGAAAAAAGGAATTACTTGTTTGGGTTATCATTTATCGAGTTTAGATTTGAAGAAACCCTTTCTCTTGAATTATATGTAGTTGTAGTAAGCAGCAGCAGCCGCAGCAACAGCAAGAGCCGCCATACAGAACATGCGTTGCACTCAGCATGAATAATAGGTTTTTTTAATGTTTTTGTTAAATAATGGAATACAGCAGATCAAGAAGTGGCAGCAGAAACACCAAGTAAAAGACTATGTAAAAAAAATAAAGTTTAGGCGATCTCGGTAAACAGTAAAGTTAACAAGAGTACAAGCACGAGATTTTTAGTAGAAAATACGAGATAACAAGATAGAGTTCACGACTTTCACCTGGCGACATGCCTCCAGGATACGTTTTTCTTTCTTTCTGTTTTTTTTGTGTTTTTTTTTGTGGCTGACTCATAGTTAGGTATGCTTCGTCTTTCTACTGCGAACTACAAGCTTATGCAACAGTAATCATTAGTGGCGGCACAGCATTTTGATCGCTTGCGCACTGCTTTGTATTAACACAAAATTTTTTTTCAGTAGTTTTGTCTTTGAATTTGTTGGTGCATTATGTACTAGTGGTATTTTCAGGATAGCGGTGTTCCGGGGTTCCATTTAAATAAACGTAGGTTTGTGTTAAAAAACATACTTCCGTGCATTTTTTTATCGTTTGTATGAACCAATTACACTAGCCCCTCTCCTCACGTTCGGTCTGTGGAATCGGTTCGTCAGTATTTGATGTGGTTTACGAAATATATCCAGTTGTAGCGTTAGGTGACTCACGCTATATATGTATGTCTGTTTCTGTGTAGTCTAAGGGTAATTTATGTCTGTTGTTCGCGTACTTCAGGCAGAAGAAGACAGTGTGTTCTGGGGAACCTTATTCCACGCATGTGTATGTCGGCATGTGGCTCAGACTGGTGCGGTCTAAGTAGCCAGAGCAGTAGTGAGCGGCGACTGCTCAGGCTGTCCGCCTTGCCGTGTCCGCAGACAGCGCGCAAGCGCATCCGGCGGCGGGTGACGGCGTCTGCGGGGGGCGGCGCGGCGGCGCGCAACCCGGCGGCGGGCGGCGTGGTGGCGGGCGCGGCGGGCACCTCGGGAGGGCTGGCCGCCGCCGTCGTCACCGTCATCGGGCGGCCGCTGCCCACCATCTCCGAGACGACGACCGCCTTCACCACAGTCTCCTCCAACAACAGCAGCCCCGAGAAGGGCTCCGTCGCCAACGGGCTCGAGCCGGACGCGCCCACCGTCACCGACTGCGCCCTGCCGGCCGGTCAGTTGGTCACCTACGGTACTTACTTCCAAATTCTAAGCATCGTCTGTGTGGTATCTCGTCGCACTGTCGACCGTCACCAGAAAGTAATGCAGTGCACTTTCACAAAGCACGAATGCCTTTCGTTTACGCTCATTAGGTTGGCAATTACGGAGGGTAGGCTGAAGTTTGAGGAAATCTTCAGAAGCGGTCAACATCTAATTTAATGGGCTGGTGAGATACTGGACAATGACGATGCACGTTCGAGGATCTAAGAGGCTATATATAGGGCGGTATTCGGTACTATATAATAAATATGACGAAACCAATACTACACAGACTAAATAAAAATGGTAATAGTACAAGATGGACAGACATCCATGGATATAAGAAATAAGCACACCAGACAAAAATTAGTCACCCCTGGAAGCATCATGGTAATACCGTGTAGTATGGCACGCGCTGATAAACTTTTCACTGTGTCGATGTGGTACTCCACAAATTTCTCTCTCTTGCCAAACTCTTTAATTCAGAATACGTCCTTCATTATTTGTTGGACGTATTCCAATCTGTGGCTTTCCTTACTGTTCTCTCTAGTACCGTGGAAGCAATGTAAACATTTTAATATGTCTTGAACACTATTTTATTATTCCAGTATGCATTACGCGTTTCGTTTTACGTCCTTATCAAAGGCAAGTACTTTATCTCATTATTATGGATCAGTAGAAATTTGTCCAAATGGATACTTGGTTTTTTAGTCAATATACATTTCCATTCGCCTGTTGTTAAGGGATATTGACTAGACGATCATGCATCCATTTGGAAAAGTTTCTACTGAGTCATAATAATGAGATTAAGCATTAGCCTTTGATAATGATGAAATTCAAAACATATAAGGCATATTGGAATAAGAAAATCATGAAACTTCCTGGCAGATTAAAACTGTGTGCCGGACCGAGACTCAAACTCGGGACCTTTGCAGGATAGCGTCTGTAAAGTTTGGGAGGTAGGAGACGAGGTACTGGCAGAAGTAAAGTTGTGAGGACGGGGTGTGAGTCGTGCTTGGGTAGCTCAGTGGTAGCTTTGCCCGCGAAAGGCAAAGGTCCCGAGTTCGTGTCTCGGTCCGGCACACAGTTTTAATCTGCCACGAAGTTTCATATCAGCGCACACT
This sequence comes from Schistocerca serialis cubense, assembly GCF_023864345.2. Classification (NCBI taxonomy): domain Eukaryota; kingdom Metazoa; phylum Arthropoda; class Insecta; order Orthoptera; family Acrididae; genus Schistocerca; species Schistocerca serialis. Next base: position 561,721,752 of record NC_064641.1, read on the forward strand.
CCGCTGCAGAGTAAAATCTCATTCAAGAAAATCATGGTTAATACATCTCAAAATGTTTAAGTGCATCCAGTAGCGCTTTATCTCACAGTGTGTAACTTGACCCCTTTCTGATCGACGAAAGTCGGCTGAGCTTGTGCCGCTCCGTAATGTTTACGCTCATTCCCAACCTTAGCTACTTAGCGATATTGTGTGCTGTACCAGTAAACAGGTATTGCGAATCTAGTGTTAATTCGCGTTCCGTGTTGTTCATAGTGACTGATAACATTATTTACAAAACTGAACGAAGAGGATCCACCTCGTCCTTTTAGTACCTCGCCGACAACTTTCGTGTCACATCTGCAATGCATCAACCTATTTTATGTTGGTTTCATTTGTAAGCCACAATCTGGCTGCCCTGGGAAAAAGAGATGGGGCGTATCCCATGTATCCCAAGAGCCAATCCACTACAAGCTTATCAAAAGCTTCTGTTCCCAAAGTCTTCCGCTCAGGAGCCCAGTTAAAGTGCGAAATTTGTAAATAAGAGCTATTCTCTGATGTCTTAACAAAAGTCCAGTTATTCTGCCCTTTCTTCTTTTTCGTGTTTTCCATATTTCACTTTCTTCGTCGATTCTGCGGAGTATCGCCTCTTTCCTTATCAGACTACTCATTTTCGACATTTTTCTGTAGCAACATACCTCAAACGCTTCGATTCTTTTGAGTTCTGGTTTTCCCGCTATCCACTGTTCACTACCGTACAATTCTGTGCTCTTAAAGTTCTTTCGCAGGAATTTCTTCCTCAGATTAAGGCCGATGTTTGATGCCAGTAGAAGAGTTCTCTTGGACAGGAACGCCTTCTTTTGCTGTACTAATCCGCTTTTTAAGTTCCGCTTGCTTCGTTCGTCATGTGTTATTTTGCTGTCAAGGTGGCACAATTCCTTAACTTCATTTACTTTGCGGTCATCAGTTTTCGTATTCAGTTTATCGCTACTCTCATTTCTGTTACACCTCATAACTCCCCTCTTTCTTCGGTTTATTCTCAATACTTACTCTCATTAGGCCCTTCACTCCATTCAACACGTCCTGTAATTCTTTTTCGCTTGCACTGAGGATGCAAATGTCTCAGCTTATCTTACCATTAATATCTGTTCACCTTAAATCTTTTCAACTTGCATGTTTCTTCAGTTTTGCAACTCCATTTGAAGCCACTCACTGACGATCAGAACCTGCAGAACTAACAAACTGCGGAGATGTTGACTGCTGTGTTCCACTCGCTGTTCCAAATACTCGCACAGCCTTTATAACTTGTTAACATCTGATGACTTATAGTGCCAATGGAGGTGCGATAGGCTAGCGGAGTGTGAGTCAAACCAGGAATGTAGGAGTACAGCCTTATGAGCACGGTTGTTTTCAGTTTGCAAGACACGAGTGTCTGCAACATATCACCAAGTTGTAGACTTAGTAACTGAGAATGTTCAAATAAACATCTTGGTTGATGTGCACGGTAACTTGCAAACATGCGGCCAAGTCATGGTAGAAAAAACACCCACGAACACCATACAACCACCGCTGACCTAAATTACACTTCCCACACACCACGTCTTTAACGGCTCATTGTGTCGTCTGTGCACTCAGTGCTTTGAATCATTTGAAAAAGTCACATGCCGAGACTTTTCCGGCCACATCACTCGCCTCGATTCAACAACCATCCAGTTTGTGTGTTGTTTGGGTCATTCCATCCTTACCTTCCGCTGTGAGCAGTGGCTTTCGCTAGATACCTGATTCCAAATATGTATTGCAGGCAGTTTCCTTCGCAATGTTCGCTGGTTGAGAAGGACCGGCATTCACAGGCATCACCAATTCCTGTGATGTTTGAAATAGATTTTCACTCAAATACGTGAAACTCGACTCCCGTCCCTGTCGGCTTGGACTGGTTCTCACTCCACGTTACATGGCTCCTGGTGTTACACAGTTTCTTGACACACCAACAAATACGGCAACTTCATTTGCAGTGTCATCATGAGAACGTTTAAATGCGATAGCTCATTTCTGTCATTTTGTCACCTTTTGCACGTCGGCCCTTTTCACCCTACTAATCCAATCGACTAGCACATTAGCCGGCCGCTGTGGCCGAGCGGTTCTAGACGCTTCAGTCCGGAACCGCACTGCCGCTACGGTCGCAGGTTCGAATCCTGCCTCGGGCATGGATGTGTGTGATATCCTTAGGTTAGTTAGGTTCTAAGTCTAGGGGACTGATGACCTCAGATGTTAAGTCCCATAGTGCTCAGAACCTTTTTTTTTTTTTTTTTTTTTTTTTTTTACTAGCACATTCACACTTCGCTGCTGTGGCTTACATTATACGTCAGCAGTGATGCTTGCTTGACAGTCCGCTACAGGGCGCGACTAATATTTTGTCTGGTGTAAAGAAATATGTCTCCTACGAAAGAAATCTATAGAAGATACCGGGAAGCTGAAGCGATTAGTTGCAGGAAAATTGTTAATTTGAAAATAGAATAGTCATCGGAGGTACAGATATAGCGCAGAAAGAAGTCAAAAGAACGTGAGAAGAATTTAAAAGCAGAGGTATTAACATTAAGAGGGCGAAAGCACTTCCACTGTTAAGTGTACAGGACAGAGTGGAGAGTTGGAATGAAGACGTTGAGATGAATAAACTGTACTTTAACGTAATCAGAGAAGAAATGTCTGTTGGTTTGGATGACAGAGGAGATCCATTATCAGAGTAAAACAAATTCAGATTAGTGCAGAAGTTTGTAACGTTTAAGTTTCACGTGTTGGAGCACCGGTGTATGATTATCGATCTTTTTCTTCTTGTTTCAAGGGCCACTGTTTTGCTTGAGGTATTTCTCAGTGAGTTTAATAGTCAGTCAAAGGCTGGCAAGGCGCTCGTAATATACGTGCCATACATGGTGGAAGTATAATTTAAAGTCACTATTTGGATAAATAAACAATATATCCACTAATAATTATAAGGACGAAGCGGAAATTTAATCTAAGCGCGTGGGGTACCGGACGCATTAATTATACATGTAACTTGATCGTCTTCTACACTTACAACCATCACTCTGCACTATTACCTTAGCGATACTGCAATTCACATGTACTGTGTCTCGATGACGTTGTAGTAAGCACAGTTAGTCTACACCAATACTTGAACACAAAATACACAAGAAGCAAAAGAAGTATCATGTGAAAAAATTAGCAATAATAGCAACAATGTTTAGTGTATCATTACAGTTACGTACGTACGGAACTAGCTAGTAGCGTCCATTACAGTTAGATATATATTGACAACCACATCGTTTTCTGTATAAATCAATTTTGCGAAGTAACTCATTTTAAGTTTAACTTTGCTGATCACAAGTAACATAATTATTTTCTGAGTGTGGTATGCTGATCTGCCTTTGTATGTATATGAAAACAGAAAGATTATCTTTCATGTGATAATCGCATATGTGACAATTTGAGAACGTATTTGAAGTAGACTGTACAAAAGATAGAGGTACCGTCACCGATTGATGTGATTGAATCCTATTGATTTAGAAGTAATAATATTTGACGTCCATATTCAGTACACAGTAGCCATAGCACAGTTCACGTAAATAGTATGACAATTCACTTGTATACAATAGTCACAGCACAATTCATGTGAGCCATATGGCAATGCACTTCGGTACAGTAATACTTGAGAGCATATTCTGATATTCATAGAAATCTGGCATAATGTTCACTCCGTTTAGCAATCACAGCAGTAATTTAGTTGTTGGATTGTAAATCCAATCCAGCCGGCCGCGGTGGTCTCGCGGTTCTAGGCGCGCAGTCCGGAACCGTACGACTGCTACGGTCGCAGGTTCGAATCCTGCCTCGGGCATGGATGTGTGTGATGTCCGTAGGTTAGTTAGGTTTAAGTAGTTCTAAGTTCTAGGGAACTGATGACCACAGCTGTTAAGTCCCATAGTGCTCAGAGCCATTTGAACCATTTTGTAAATAGTAATTAGCAATCGTATACTTATTGTTGAACGTAGCTCAGGTATTTTCATTTCAGTGAACTGAAGTAAGTATCCGGTTCTTTTATTCCATTCTCTGATCACAGAAAGTTTTGTCCTTACACTGTTGATTTCAGCCAGTGGTGACCATCTTCAGATCTGACAAACTGCCTATTGGCTTCTGTCTCGGGTTCTTCGGCCGATGTTCATCTAATGATTTTTCTGACGTTTCGCCAGCACGAGTGGCTGGCGAAACGTCAGAAAAATCATTAGATGAACGTCGGCCGAAGAACCCGAGACAGAAGCCAATAGGCAGTTTGTCAACAAGTGGCCACGAAAACCTTAACAATTTTGTATCTTCAGATCTGTTTAAAATATATCCTAATATAATTATGAATTATATTAGGATATTTTCAATCAGATGTGAAGATAATCACCACTCCCCGAAATCCACAGTCCGAGGGGAAAAAATGGTGATCATAGACTGAAATGAGAGAAAAACAAATTTTAGTCTTCCTGGATAACCGTTTTCATTCACGACCATGACACAAACTGTGAAACTGAAATAAAACAATAACAGTAAGAATAAAATGAAGTAAGTTTCATTCTGGATCTTTGCTGTAGCACGGTTATCATTGAAATTAAGAGAGTCCGCAATTAATTTTGAGACATAAAGTTACTTAGTTGCTTCTTTTACAGTGGTCATTGCCGACCGTGAAGTGCACATCTAATTATCACGACACTAATAAAATTTAACTCGCTGTTGAACGTACATGGTACATGATTTTCTTATGTGTACCTACTATGAAGACAGATGCAGATTACCTATGCGGCCGGCCGCGGTGGTCTAGTGGTTCTAGGCGCGCAGTGCGGAACCGCAGGACTGCTACGGTCGCAGGTTCGAATCCTGCCTCGGGCATGGATGTGTGTGATGTCCTTAGGTTAGTTAGGTTTAAGTAGTTCTAATTCCTAGGGGACTGATGACCACAGAAGTTAAGTCCCATAGTGCTCAGAGCCATTTGAACCAACCATTACCTATGCGCTTGACAATAATCTGATATCAAAACTGAACACCCAGACTGAAAATGATTATTTGTTTACGTGGAAATCTTCCTCGGTAGCAGATCACTTGAGAACTGCTCTACATGCTTTACACTCCATGGTAATATGTTCTGTCGTTCTCCAGTAGAGCTTTTGGAACTCTTGCGCTCTTAGCCACTTTTACACTTTGTACCGATAATTCTTGACACAAGAAAGATGTTACCATATACCGGAAATCTGTACACATTAATATGCTCTTTACAGTAACTGTGGACGTATCATAGTTCACAATAATATAATAATTCAATCCGGATAGTTCCAAACAAAGTTGAACGAATTTTGGTTAGTTCAAACTTATAAGAGTCAGTATATTGCATCTGAAAAAAAGCAAAAAAATGTACTGCAGTAAGAGTGTAGAGGCTGACTCGTCACAGACAGCAAGAAAATGTTTTCTCGCAACAATATGGGTCGTTTTGACATTCGCAAATCTTGCTAGGTGTACATGTGTCCATCATTACTTGATTCTACCCAAAATCGACCATCCTGTACAGTAACAGTGATGGTTATGAGAAATAAACTGTTATTACCATTCTCAAGAAAAAAATAAACGGCTGATCCGTAACAAAAAGCATCTCTCTGTACATTGGTCAGCCACCATCCACAAAAATGATATTATCCCTCTGCTGGGGCCAAAATGCTGCAAGTTCTGCCCATCCAAATTTCCCAGAACGCTGGTGTTACATTTTACCTGTAAGACATGTTTCAAATTTCAAGTCTCAAAGATATGAGTGCTCGTTCATGCACACGTGCTTGACACACACAGTCACACACACACACACGCATACACACACCATGTCTCTGTTGTTTCTGATATTGTAGGAGACATGCTACTTACACGCTCTGGTTGTTGCACTTCCCCGCAACTTAAAAATAAGAGTCACTGAAAAGTGCGTTTTCGGTGAAAACTTAAATAATAACTTCTTAAAAAATCTTGTACTTTCTAAATATCTACGAACGTGTGCTATCTTAATAAGGACAGCATGAAGTTAACAATCCTTAAAAGTATATAAGCTACTTTACTGTGAAATAAAAATAAAACAATTATCAAAATAGATTAGTGTCTTCGATACTCCACATAAATGAAACCAAAATTTTTTGTTGTGCGATCTTCAGTATAGTGTTGCTCCACCTCTTGCATTGTAACATGTTTGGCTTCTTCTAGTTATTCTCTCCACACTGCGGTTGAGACGATGCTAAACCCTCTCCCACCGTTCAACAGTTGTCCTTATGAACTCATTCAGTTTGTGAATGTGGTTCCTTGACGATACGCTCCAAGTTTCATCAGTTTCCAAGAACACTCAGCCGTATTCATTTGAGCAAATACGGCAGGACATTTCATCCGGCTGATTCCTGCCTCCTGAAGGAAAGTGTTCAAGAGATGGATACGGCATGATACTGCAATATTGGCCTAAATTTTGACTCAAGGGCTGGATCCTGTACGGATAGTACATAGCCGTCAAAATACCCTTGATAGTGATGACATCCATCTACGTCATTGGCGCTTAGCATGTCACAGCTTACTCTCTGCGGAACACACGGGACTGCATGCTTGAGATGTTTATTGCTTCATGATCGACTCCACACTTCTTCTATGACGATCATCTGGTGTCAGGTAAATCTTGTACTCGATGGCGATGAGCAACCACGCCATTGATCCAAAAACCATTTCAGATTAGCTTTCCCACATTCTTTGCGCACTATGTTGTTGCTCCCAACGGACTCCTAGAGGACGTATGCACTATCGTGCGGTGACGGTCTCGTATTGTCTGGTTCCACACAACCTCCCGTTTGTCTCCAACAGGTAATGCGCAGTTACATTGCGTTCTCCTCGGGTATCTGCGAGCTGTAATTTGTAGGTGTCGGTCGCCAGCTGCCGTTGTTGACTGCAGCCGACTACGATGGACTTTTTGTATCCCACGAAGTTTGCTGAATGTTCAAATAATGTCGCCTTAGTGCGCGTCAATTTAGTGGACAGCTTCTCATGCTGACAGTCCCCCCGGATGTAACCCTAGGTCTAAGCTGGAAATCACTCTTCGAGCTAATTTGAGAGACTGAACAGTACACTCGGAAGTTTTGGCCTTTCCCCAGTTTTTCTTGCGCTGCATTTGCGTTATTTACACTTCACCTCGCCCTTGGAAAAATTCTCACGATGGGAGACACTACTATCTAGTGAAATGCACTGAGAATGCAACTTTACTTCCGCCTAAACTATGCAGGTCTGTTCAACGTATAGATTCTCTATAGTCGAAAGGGCATTGAGAAAAAAATATCACTGTCGTTGTTCCCTTTGTCATGAAGACATCAGGTAACAATTTTTAGCCACTGCTTTACCAGAAGTATCACCACATTTTTTTTTAAATTTTTTTGTAGCCGTCATGTCATTGTGTCCCATTTGCAAAACACCCATAAGAATGTACACTGATCCACCTAAGAAAATCCCTTATTCATTATCTTGGCACATGTAATCACGAACATTGATCACACTGCTGTGTCTCCGATTTGGGCACCATACTTTTCTAAAAATTAGTTTCAACGATTTGAAAAATATTTGTTCTTATCAGTTAAGTTGACTCATCCTGTATTAGTTTACAACATTGTGGCCTCTTTCAGCGAAGTTTCTTTGATTTCGAGCAATGTTTACTTCTTATTCATTCTCTTGGTGTGTATGTTTCTCTTTCCCCTTCCCATATTTGGCGATTACTTGGCTTGTTTACATATTCTGACAACATCTATTTCTTGATTTTTTGTATAAAAATATCACCTAATATAGTTCTAAATGTATATGTACAAATACCACTTCTGTTTTGCATTAAACGAATTCCCAATTGCGAACAAGGACAACCATTAGCTGTAGAATGAAATGAAGACAATGAAAGTTTTTGCCGGATCGGGACACGAACCCGGATTTCCCTTATCGCGAGCGGTCGCCTTACCATTTGGCTACCCGTGCACGCCGAAATCCAGCCGAATGTAAGAAGTACAGTGATGTACTACCGTACAACACAAGCGGAAAAATAACTTTTATTACCCGTTGTTAAAGCTGTCAGTGGCTCAGACAGAGTTCAATACGCAGGAACATAAAATGTCTGCCAGTTTTAAATCTAGTTTAAAATCATTTCTCCTGGACAACTTCTTCGATTCCAGTAATGAATTTTTATTGGAAACTGGTAGCTATTTTAAAAACAGTGATAAGTTATTGTTGGTATCTGCGTCTCAAGCTTACTGCAATGTAATTTAGGAGAATTTTACGCCAGATTGTTTCACTTTTATTTATAAAATGTCTTCTGTGGTTATTCTGAAAACTCGATAGGTATATCTGCACATTTTTGGGTGTTTTAGATTAAAAACAGCATTTTGTTTAGAAAGATGGTGTGCAATGTACTTACGGTGTATCTGCATCTTGTTTACGTATTCTCCAAACCAGTGCTTCTTCCATCTTTGTTAGCCGAGGCTGATAGCGAAAGACTCCGTTTCACATATACACTAGGAAGTTTTTGCCTTTCCCCACTTTTTCTTGCGCTGCATTTGCGTTATTTACACTTTAACTCGCCTTTGGAAAAATGGAATTGTAGTTACTTGTGTTTTCACACAGTAGAATGCTACAGTTTTTATGTCTGTTCGTTTATTTACGTGTAACTGAGTCATAACACACATGACTTCAGTTCGATATCCAAAAGCGAGGTGAAGTGTAAATAAAGCAAATTCAGCGCAAGACAAAGTGGAGATAGTAAAAAACTGCTAAGTGTATATGTGAAATGAAGTTCTTCTACATCAACCTCGGCTAACAAAGAGGAATAAAGCAGTGGTTTCGAGAATATGTAAACAAGTGGCAGATACACTGTAAGCAGATTGTACACGAACTTTATAAACCAAATGCAGTTTCCAATTGGCAGAATAACCACAGAAGATGGTTTATAAATAAAAGCGTAACACGTCTGGTATAAAGTCTCTTCAATTAACTCGTACAGTACGAGGAGAGCGCAGGCAAGCTCCTCCAATCCCTACCCAGTGATGGTGGGCGTATAGGCGCATTTCCTCTATCCCTTCTCAATGACTGAGAAAAAGGTCTAGAGTTAGAGAGACAGTCGTAGCACTGGAAATAATCGCTCGGTGCATGTAATCTTTATCACCCCATTCAACGATATGTCAATTATATTATCAAGAGAGATTTTTCCATGTTCTTCAGCTAGTACTTTGTTAACTGAATATAACAGTCGAGTCTTAGAATTGTTGGGTAACACCGACAAGCTGTCCGCGTGTAGTAAGACAACAGGTACTTCTGGCAACTATAACATAAAAGGCTTCAAGCCTTAAGACTAAAGATGTGGGGGTAGGTTAAAGAAGCAGAAAGCTTAACAGTGGGCGTAAATATGAGTAAGATGAAATCCTATACAATAATCCACTGTTAGTTATGACAGCACGGTAGGTCTGAGACACGAGCATAAACTGGTAACAAAACTTTATTATCACAACGATACGACACTTCAATATTTTATGTGTGAGGTTTTCCAGGTGTAGGATATATGTTTACTTAGATTTGATTGTGACTCAATTAAATTACAATATCTGAAATATGGAGTGATATTTTTGTTAAACAAAATCCTAATTTCAGCTTCTGAAGAACATAAGTGCCTCAACGGTAATTTTTAACTCAGAAATTTGTACATTTCAACTGGACTACGTATTTTCGATGATGAGTGAAACGAAGTCCTACCATGCAAGCCCGCAACGCAGATAAAAATCGCCCTCAGGGACAGCGAGCACCCGGACACGCTCTCAGTCATTGAGAAGGGGCAGGGGGAGCGTGCCGATACGCCCTCAGTTGCTGGCTAGCGGTTGAAGGAGCGTACCACCACGCCCTTCGTACTGAATGGGACGAATTGCAGAAAGCTTAAGATGAAGAAATCATTAATAATTTTAGCAGTTGCTGCGGAAGATGGCCATGCAAATAAACATAGCATAGCTGCATAAGTAGGTCTAAAAATAATAACGTGTACATCACTGGAACACTAATCATGTATACATATCCTGTAAACTGGCTCGTTCCACATCATTTCGATAAAAGAACCGCTTGAATGATTTCTCGAACATGGAAGTAACTAACTAACTGTGTTAATCATTATTGGTAAACTAGGTTAGCAGTAAATGAGGTACTTTTGATAGTATAAAACTGGATGAGTTGTGTTTTTATGGTGTAAAGCGAGACTGTTTTTGTCGCACTCACAAGGGGAGGCCACGACGTCGGGATCCTCGATTTACTTCAGTCTTTGTACAGCTTCAGTAGGCCATTAAAACAACTTAGTGTGCAAGTAGTAGAGTGGACTAATGTGGCAATTCCGAGAAAATCGTAAGAGAAGTTTTACGCTTCTCTTATGTAACGGATGTATCTGTGCATCAGTGCTGGATGTTAAGAGTTCATGGTGGTCAAGTGGCGCCAGCAGTTCATGGTGGTCAAGTGGTGCCAGCACGGTAGCTCAGCGTGTTCAGTCGGAGGGCTGGTCCATCTGTAACTAAAATCAACTTTCAGCTTAAACAGGTATCATGTGACGTCCGTCAGACCAGACGTAACGAAGAATATCGAACAAAATGTAAGGAAGCAAACAAAAAAAAAGCAAAGTGGTTAGCGTTTGAGTTTCGTTTCGTAAGACGAACGTGTATGAGGCGATGGTTAGACTTTGTTCATCACTGGTCATATTATTTATTTATATAAAATTTGAGAGGTAATAAAATTATTAAAAAGACCTCGTGCATTTGCATGAAATTTTAGTGCATTTAATGTTATTTGACGACTTACTGTTTTTAATTAAATTTAATTATTAGAACAAGCAGATTTACAACCATCGACAAGTAAATGAAGACACGCATAGAGTTTTCCTGAAAATGAAGCAGTGTGGCAAGGTATCCGGACTACTTTGCACATCGGACCTTCAAGCTGCAGACACTAAGGTAGACCCCATTTGACAGATAACCTGCGTAGCGGTGAGACCTTGCTAACGTAGCAAGAAGGAATAGTATAGGTGCAAACTCTTTTAATATCACAGAATTTGCACTTGTACTACAAAATGAAGGTTTGAGCGGGAGTCGAACCGTCGTCTCATACACACTCGCCTTATGACACGTTAACCTTAACCACTTTTTTTTTTTCGATGCATCTGCTCGGGGCAGACGTCGTAACACATCCGTTTAAGTTCGTTTTTGATCGATTAACTAAGTTTTTTTTATTACAGAGGGCTGCTAACCCTCTGACCGAACACGCTGAGCTACCGTGCCGGCATCACTTGACCATTACGAACTCTAATATGTGGTACCTACGCAAAGGTACATCAGCTACCTATTCAGACGGGTTAAACTTCTCTTGCGGTTTTCTCGGAATGCTAGAGTAGTGCATCTTACTGCTTGCAAAATCAAATGTGTGTGAAATCTTATGGGACTTAACTGCTAAAGTCATCAGTCCCTAAGCTTACACACTACTTAAACTAAATTATCCTAAGGACAAACACACACACACCCATGCCCGAGGGAGGACTCCAACCTCCGCCAGGACCAGCCGCACAGTCCATGACTGCAGCGCCCTAGACCGCTCGGCTAATCCCGCGCGGCTACTGCTTGCACATTATGTTGTTTTAATGGCCTACTGCCGGCCGGTGTGACCGAGCGGTTCTAGGCGCTTCAGTCTGGAATTGCGCGACCGCTGCGGTCGCAGGTTCGAAATCTGCCTCGGGCATGGATGTGTGTGATGTCCTTAGGTTAGTTAGGTTTAAGTAGTTCTAAGTTCTAGGGGACTGATGACCTAAGATGTTAAGTCCCATAGTGCTCAGAGCCAATTCTACCATTTTTTAATGGCCTACTAAAGGTGTACAGAGTTTGAAGTAAATCCGTCGCGTCCTCCCGTTGTCAGTACGCTGTGATAGCCGCCTGCTTCCCTCTCGATGAGAGCGCTCCCCTTGGTGTTTTCCGCAGCGTACCAGGCTCCGCTGGCGGTGGCGGGCGTCACGTCCGTTGTGCGGCGCAAGCCCAAGGACTCGGCTGACTCGAAGCGCGAGCGCAAGGCGGCCAAGACGCTGGCCATCATCACGGGCGCCTTCGTGGCCTGCTGGGCGCCCTTCTTCACGGTGGCGCTGGTGCTGCCGCTGTGCGCCGCCTGCGTCGTCTCGCCGCACCTCATGGCCGTCACCCTCTGGCTGGGCTACTTCAACTCGACGCTGAACCCCGTCATCTACACCGTGTTCAGCCCCGAGTTCCGGCACGCCTTCAAGCGGCTGCTGTGCGGCCGGCGGGCCACGGACCTGCGCCGGCGCAACCGACAGCTGGGCGTTCGCTACCTGCAGTGAGCTGGGCTCGCGCTGGCGCGACTGCTCCGCATTGTCCAACAATGAGCACTTGCTGACCGCCTGCCTCTCGAGGTGCACGGTAGCTGCTGCGGTGCGCCCGATACTTGCAAGGTGACGTGGATCCTCTCCACATTCTCAAAGTACCTGTGCACATCATCGAGTCAAGGATGACCCTCCGTCAGGCACGGCGAGTCCTTCGGGATCGGTGACGTAGCTGGCCAGATTTCCGTGTAGGGTAGCACGCCGTCGAGCTAGAAAGTTCCCACAGTCGTGTAAGACTTGCCACCACAAACGTGGCACGTGATTGGTGGGAGTTCGAACGTTACCCTCGACCGGTGCTATTTGCTACAGACTTGATTCTGGTGCAAGAACATCGTACTTTCTTTGAGAAGTCAACGACCGTCGAGAACGGCAAGAACATCGTACTTTCTTTGAGAAGTCAACGACCGTCGAGAACGGCTTGAAATCCTCGAAGTTCATTCTAAAGGCGGCATGGCGACTAAGCCCATAAAATCTCTGGCCAACTGTTTCTGTTGTACTGTGGCGCATCTCAGAGACAAATCACACATCAGGGAACAATACAAGTATACATGTTACAAATCTAGTACTGCGTAGCCTTGACAAAAAAAAATCGCATAAACGGCGATGGGAACTTCACAGTGCGATCTAATTTCCTGTCCTGTGGCGCCTAATTTATCTGCCTCAGTTACGACAGGCAGTTTAGTTTTCATTTCTTCGTCTTGCGCGTACCAAACAGCCTCACGTATGGGTCCACGAGAAAGATTTTCATCGCGAATTACGCTAAATGTAATGTGGGGCTATGTGACTGCAGTATATTTTCGTCAGCTCATACGAAATGACCTGCAAGATCCGAAAGGTAATGAGTGCCCCTACAAGCTCTAGGGAGGTTTTATCGCCGATAAACGCAAAACGAGCTACGTTGCCTGAGCGCAGTCTGGTTACAGTTAATTTAAGGTATACGTAAAGCACCACCTCAGCTGCTGTTAAGCAATATGTTAGCTTCACGATCGTCGTCCAGAACCCTGTTCGGGCACTTTACTACAGTGTACCTAAGCAACCGCCAAGGTCCGATACGTCTGTTAACATGAAGATGTTCAGTGAACAACGTAACCGGTACTGGAAACTAAGATATTTCATAACAGCAGCTGAGGTGGTCATTACGTTTAAGTTAAAGAAATAACAACGCAGAACATGCATAAATTTGTTACAGTTATGCCAATGTGTGACTGCAGTGGTCAAACTAGCTCACTAACTTATTTGGGAGAAGTCGTGTACTGTTACAGTTCGTCTAGGGGTATTACAACCTGAACTGTCTAGTATTATCGGCTATGGCATTTTGGCCTTCCGACAAACCAGAACTTCAGCCTCTGCATTAGCTAGCACTGCCCTGCAATATTGGAGGTTACGAGGTCATCGCACCATTGTGGGACCCGTAGTGTTCCCTTTCAGAATTGAAGCCTCTAGTTCTCCTTCAGTTAGTTTACTGTCTTTGCAAGACTCAGTGAAGCCTGTTTGCATCAAAGAAACAACCCTTTGCTGAGCCATGCTTCCATCCCATGGAATGAAGACAAACAAACAGAGCGCTCAGGCACTGGAGGGTGATAACAGTTGGTGAACTGCAAATCAAGGTAGAGGGCACTGAAGAATTCTGTCAAAGTCACCCACAAAATATTGTTATTTTCAGCTGCCCCTGCCCATTGATTTTATGCAACCCATAACACCTTCAAATACCACAGGTAAGATTTTTGTACTCTCTCACTTGCTACATGCAAACAGTTAGTTCTACAGCAGTTATGAACAGAAGGTAGTAAATTTAATGTAGTTAAATTTTGTATTGTGATACGTTTTCATAAGGAGCAGTAATTTTCGAATTATTCAAGAAAAATGTACAAAAGTGACCTTCAGTCACGTTTTTCTTGGAGAAATCGAAAATTTTGGCCTCCAACCTAAATGAATCCTAGTACAAAATTTAGCTATATTTATGTTCCTACAAAAATGTCCTGTTCAGTTTTTCTGGAGGACTAATAGCGTGCGCATAGCGAGAGAAAAAATATGAAGGAATTGCGGGTTGCACAAAACCCATCGGTAGGTGCTGCTGATTTATCCTGCATACGTGGCGTAGATGGACGTGTGTCTACTTCCAGTTCTAAATTCGTATTTTTGAAAAGTTTTGCAATTTCTAGAAAGAGGAACTATCGAAAAGAGATTCTGTTGTAGATTATTTGTAACACATTTTTTAAAACAGTTTTAATACGTCAGTCGTATGCTACAGCTAACTCAGAGTTATGCTTTTCTTCAGCGTGCCCGTTCTACGTCTGCGACAGATGGGGAGCGAGGCCCGCGGACAATCGGCGCCGTGTCGTATAGAGGCCCCGTTCTGCACTGTACACACACAGCACCTCTGGGGAAATTAGCTAACAGGCACACCCGGACGTAACACGGGCCATGACGAACGGCTGGTCGCACAGGGCACCACATCTGTTCACGGCTACGCAGCACGCCTAAGGCCGGAAGCGGGACGCTGGGTTCCGAGGCCCGAGAGCAGAATTATTTTCTGCACTATACAAACTTCCGTACTGCGTGAACTGCAATCTCATTACGTAGTTCGTAGATCATTGTAATCGCTGAAAACTTCCTGATAATGTATATCAATCACTGTCTCCCGTGTTGTTAGCAAGTTAGCGTAAAATAAATGTGACACACAATCATTGTACATCCCCTTCCTCGCCAAAACGACCGATTTTGACGTCGTGCTTACGGCAGCCTGGATTAATTACAGAGAGTAGATACCTTTTCTGAAGCACTATTTGTTTTTAATGAAATAGTGGAAGAAGTAAACTAGAAATCCCCTAACGGAGGTGTTTCTACTTATCAGGAGTGACACTTCAGATACGTTAAAAATGAAGCATTTATTGAGTAATTTATTTTGTAAGTACATACTGTATTCTTGCAAGACCACCTTCACCACGAAGTTGAAGAGTATATTTGCTACTCCACTCTAGGTTAATCGGTGTCATAACACTCTCGATTTGTCTTCGGTTTATCAACAGGGGATACAATTAATGACAAAATCAACAAATAACCTCACTAAAAAGGAAAACTCGCCTTTTTTGGTATTCTTTTAGTTTTCTTGTTGCCGTTTCGGTGCGACCGAATCTAACCGTTCAAATATTTTCCTGTCGCCGCGGAAAAATTTATTTCTTGTCACTGGAGGCTGTTAGCATTCAGAGCACGTCCGCTCTTAAAAATGAGGCCCTATTTCCACTTGCCGCCAGTCGCTCCCGACAAGTCTTATGGGGAAACGGTGAGTGATATTAAAAAACTTCTCTCAGATAAAAGACCGGGCGCCAAACTTCGTTCGTTTCGACGAGAAATGGCCACGCGCTGCTTGGAAGCGCTCCTTTTGTAATAATACGTGAAGTTCTTTTTTTTTTGTTCACTTGAAATAGTATTCTTAAATGTATATGAATATATATGTATAAAAGTTGCATTATGATTTTGAATGTGCAAAACAGAATGTAAAAATATTGTTACTATGTATACACTCGTTGATGTTGGCAGAGATACGTTGTGAGACTGATATAGGAATCAATATGTACTGCATCCATATTCTAATTCGATAGTGCTGCAACCATTAAGAGAGTATTTTGTAACTGTTGGCTGATTTTTTGAAATACTGAATTGTTCTTTGTAGGTGTACCCATAAATCCCTTTACTCCTTTATACCATGGTTATATCGAAGGCAATAATTTATAAATAAATGTACGTATGTTCCTCCACATAGTTCTAACGAAAATATTTACATTATATAAGAACGCTCCTGTGCATAGCAAAGTGTATGTGTGTATGTGTCTGTGAGTGTGTGTATGTGTATGTGTAAGAGAGAGAAAGGCGCATATAACAGCGCCACCGAGTAGAAGGTATGCGTGCTGCAGAGTAAACACTTTTGGGTATAACGTCAGCAACCTTTTTCTTTATGTTTTCTGCCTTTGTATATCTCGTTACCGTTTATTATTTCTCTTTTTTACGTCGTAACATGAGAGGGCATGGGCTATTCACTGCCTGTTTTTGTTGCCCAGTACCTGAGGCCGTTGTCGTCAGTAAATAGCAAGCCACGCAAATAGATAGCGGAAATGCGTTTCACCTCCCCTTCCCTTACCTTACCCCTTCCCTCCCCCGTCAATCTCCACTTACGTAGTGCACCATTCTAGCTGTATATAGGTTGCGTGTTTCCGCCGACAGGATACTGTGGAGACGAACCTCTTATATTACATGCATTTAATTCCAGGACCTGTCTCTGAGTTTCTCACGGGTTAAGTCAACTTCGCTAAGAAGAAGTAATCCAGCAATGTTTGATACCACTTATATTTGTTACTGATAGGCCCCATCGTGAAACCTACCAACTGGAAGCGATGTTAATCCCTCCGCGTGAAACCACCGGTCTGTCGTTAACAGATTTTTGGTTTATGTATTTCATTTTGACCGGTTGACACTAGAAGTTTCAAAGAATCCTTGTACTCTTGTGTACCGGAATGGCTAAACACAAATAAGAGCTGGGTGCTTCCTTTGTATTCACCAACTTCAGCGAGACACTGCAGAAACTTCAGAAGTCCATATCTGTAAAATATAATTTATATTTTCCCTATAGTTGTGCAGTCGGCGAGGGCTGCCGCTTTTCATGCGATGTAACAGGTTATAAGTACTCTGCCTTTTTCAAAGTACAATACGTTTTATTTCGTACTGACCATCGAGAATGTCTCTTCAACTTAATTTCTATACTGTCTTTCTCTTTTATTACCTGCGTTGCAGCATTCTTTCGTTCTCTTAGCCGACCGAGGTGGCCGAGCGGTTCTAGGCGCTACAGTCTGGAACAGCGCGACCGCTACGATCGCAGGTTCGAATCCTGCCCCGGGCATGGATGTGTGTGATGTCCTTAGGTTAGTTAGGTTTAAGTAGTTCTTAGTTCTAGGGGACTGATGACCTCAGAAGTTAAGTCCCACAGTGCTCAGAGCCATTTAAACCATTTTCGTTCTCTTCCTTTGTAATTATCTCTCTCTGACTTCGCTTTCCATCGCTTAGATAGTTTTCTAAATTTATTATCTTTTTCTTAAAACAATCTCTGGTTCTTGTATATTGTTTACTTCATGATGCTTCTCCATTCCGTAACCCACGTTTTAGTTAGTATCTTACACCAAAATCGGGGGCTATTTGATTCATTAATCTGTAATCACTTGTCTCATCATGGAGGAATGGTCACGATCATTCGAAGCAAGAAAGTCTAGTAAACATGGGCTCTAAACTGCAACCTTAAGAGCCATGAGCAACTCTTCAGTTTCGATAGATGAAACAAATATCTTATACTGCAAGCTGTGTGCGTTCCATATTTTGAGCGGTGATAGTATGGATCAAAGCAAGACAAATGTGTCAAGTAGACATGGACTCTGTAGTTCATATATTCTCAGCTATGAGCACTTGTTCTGTAGAAAAAATGTGCATCAGATTAACGAAGATGGACAAGTGCTCATAGCTCTTCAAGTATGCACTCTCGAACACATGTTTACCGGACATTTGTTTCTTGTTTTTCTCCATACCACCACCTATAAAAATGTGGAAAGCAAAGAGCATACAGTAAAGGAGTATCTAACATCAAGAAGTGCTCTTAGCTCTTCAGGTACGCATTTTAGAGCGTAATTTTTTTTTTAATTTTTTTCTTCGAATCTCGTTCCGTTCATATCGCTAAATATTGAGCAATCCTCCTCGGACACCCTCTACACACATCATTCGTTATTTCTCTTACATTTCTTCATTCTCTTGTCTCCAATTTACAATTCATTATTAAATATTCTCAAGCATATAAAAGGATCAGCGTACCCAAATGTATCAATTTTGTATTTCCAAAGACATATTTCTAGTCATTTCTAGTTACTTAAATCTGATGTTCCTTTCGTTTGACTAATTGTTTCTTCTATGTCTGTTGGCATGTACAGTTTTCGTGTTTGTCAATTTAGTTGTTATATTTTCATCTACGCACATTTCTACACTTACACCTCATTATACGAGTAAATAAATGCTTAGCGATATATATTGACAAAAATGTAAGACCTGGCGAAGATGCAGCAAAATACCACTGATATGTCATCCTCTCATGACAGCAGGGTGAAATGCACGGCATGTATGCATTTTTCGAAAGACAATGAGAGAGCAAGTGAATGAAAACATTTTACTTTCCTTATCAGCAGCTCGTAGTCTTGCGGTTAGCTAGGTCCCGGATACGATTCCACGCCGGGTCGACGATTTTTTCGGCTCGGGACTGGGTGTTGTGTTGTCCTCATCATTTCATCATCATTGACAAGCAAGTCGCCGAAGTGCTGTCAAGTAACAAGACTTGCAACAGGCAGCCGAACTACCTAGAAGGTGTCCCCCGGCCAAAAATGCCACACACATTTTTTAATTTTAAAAAATCTTTTAGTTTCACAGCATTGCTAGTAATTTCGCTAATGACTCTTGTCATTTAGGTGACAATATTTCTTCCCACACTATCGATATCATCTTTTTAATCGTAAGGATATGTATCTTGACTATTTTGGCAGCCTACGGGTGCTAACACTAATACTGTTTTGATTTGCACATCCAACCGTTTACAAAAATTCCGAAAAAATCTCCCTGATAGCTACATCCAGTAGCTTTTGTTATTGTTGTACAATAGTTTGCGTCCTGCCGCACAACAGACGGACCAAGCGATAGGGTGCCTGTAGCAACGATGGTGCGTTTTCGAAATAAGCGTTGCCCCACGGCAAGTTGCAATGAACGATAGTGGCAGAGTTTTTAAAAAAGAAGAGATCTTGAAGAAAAAGTATGAAAGGATTCATTTTAGTGTTTTCTTACACACGTATCACTTGTCAATAAATTATTGAAATACTGGAGCAGCCAGTACCGTATACTCGAGACAAGTTGGTTTTTTATACTGACACACTTGTGTTCAATCTCTGCGAAGGATAATACAGACTGTTACAAGTTACTGTTACTCTCCATTTTGCGTTTACGCAGAGAACGTCTCTCGTGCACCACGCCGCTGTGCTGACCACATCAGCCAGCACACATTGTGTTTGCCCATACAATGGTGCTACGAAACAAGGCACCAACTGCAAAGATGGCTTCTACGTAAGGATTTGATAAAGAATAATTCGTTTCCCGGAAACTTCCTCTTACATCACTTACACACATTCACAGTTATTTGACAGATACAAGCAGAATTTTTTAATTTTTTTTTTAATTTTTTTTCTTCAAGCTTTTTTGATCGTAACTTTGTTGAATAATACAATGCTAAAAATCTCCAACGGTCATCTGCTTCTTTGAAAAACTTGCCCTCGATGAGGATACAGAAAAGTTATGTTAGTACATTTATTCAAGCATTTGGAAAAAAGCTTGTGATCTTCATTCAGCTGCGGCATCTTACGTAGGGCCAAAGTTCACAAGTCCTCGTTTCCTTGTGACTTTATTCCATTTAAAATTCGATACGTCTTTTTCAAACCACCCTTTCATTTCGGAAAAACAACCACCATCATATTTTCAGTTGCTGGACTAGAGATGGATATTTAAAAACAAACTTCGGTATGAGTTTTCAAGCTATTTCCCTTATCCCATTAATGGAAGAAAGCGTCTTGTCCTCAGGGAGACCCGAAGCGCCTCCAACGGACAGTTTGGCAAACAATAAGCATAGCTGCAAGAAAAGCAAAAGTGCTGTGATTAAGGCGCGGCGTTCTTGAATATGAAACACGGCTCCCCTCAGTGGCTATCTAATTAATGCAGTCCTTCCCTCATGGCGCCGCTGTACATAATTTAGGTCGATAAGGACGGCCTATTTAGGGGGTGAAAGCACTTGAATTAACTACGGACGCCTTAAGCTAAATTCTGAGACTCTCAACCGCAGAATGTAGAAGACGCTAGCCTTCTCACTGTCATGTAGTCCAATGCTCAAATTACGTTCCACTATTCCGGTATTACTCTCCATTTCTGCACACTGTGTACAAAACGGTGATTTAGTACTTCAAATAACACAGAAAAGCGGAGTAACTCGACTATATATATATATATATATATATATATATATAGTCGAGTTACTCCGCTTTTCTGTGTTATATATATATATATATATATATATATATATATATATATATATATACTGACAGACGTAATACACATCTGTTTTTTTATCGTAGCATTTCTGGATTACTTCTCCTCGATTAGAATCGGGTAATGCGTTGTCCATGTAATACAAAGCGTCCCGACAGTATTTCACCAGTTAGTAATATAACTGCTTATATAGTATGGTGGAATGAACAGTGGTCGCTCTTATGTTGCACCACCTCAAAAAGTGAATCATTACCCTGCAATCCAATGTAGTACATGAACTTCTAGTGGTACGTGTAACGCCTAATCTGTATTCAGTCCTCATATTCACTGTAACATCGCTTCAATTGCGGATGTAGCTGTATTGTGTATTCTGGCATTCAGATCTCAGAGTTCTTCGAGGGAAGTGAAAAGATTAAGAGCAGATGGTTAGGAAATTCAGCCACATCTTCCAAGGTCAAACGTTGAAAACATATAGTTCGGAGCATCTATCACTTCAAAGACCATGTTCTATGGTACACCATCTAACTGGAAAAAGTCTTTAGCGGTCAGATAACTGAAATGCCAGATAAAGCTCCCGTACATCACGGTAGTCGTTGCCTACAAGTAAGTCTAGGAAAAAAGAAAGCTCAAATAATTCGATGCAGCATGAGTCAACATTTCACAATATTTTGCTGTATCACGTAACACATCTTGTGCAACAGGTGATTATGTAGACATTATGTCTGACTATCCTTCGAAGATGAAGGGCTGATTGATCGGAAATTTACACCTTCTTTGTAAATTATTCACACTATCCCAATGTGGTTCAAAAAAAATGGTTCAAATGGTTCTGAGCACTATGGGACTTAACATCTGTGGTCATCAGTCCCCTAGAACTTAGAACTACTTAAACCTAACTAACCTAAGGACATCACACACATACATGCCCGAGGCAGGGTTCGAACCTGCGACCGTAGCAGTCGCGCGGTTCCGGACTGAGCGCCTGAACCGCTAGACAACCGCGGCCGGCTCCCAATGTGGACGGATATCTTTTGCAAATTACTCGCTTTCAGCTTAACCACGTGTTATAATTGCTTTCGATACAGTTACAGCTGTACGAGTTTGCAGAATACCACTTACAGTATACTGTCGTAAGGGGATTGGTATATCCTGTGATAGCCTTCGGACAGATTCTGTTGTTAACGCTACGAAGCCTCATAAACGTTGACTATTTTTATCGGCATGATATTTTACTTCCACTCTTCCTGTCTCCATCGAGTTGGTATTATCACTTTTACATTGACGACTGAGAGGGGGGTCTTTTCCGTATTGCTTTCTGAAGTTTCTTCCTCTTTGCACATTGTAGTTGTTCTTGTACTGATGCCATTGAACTGATCTCCAGATACTTGCAACGAGCAAAGAATTGGTGCGTTAGATGGACCACAGTTCATTATTCTGTACTTATCGGCATTGGATGTCAAGTTATTAACAAGTTCGTCCACTAGATCTCCTAGAAAGACTCCCGTTAACCACTTCCATTCCCCACAGAAGTTGATCGGTACATCCATAAGCCCTTATCAGTACCTAATAAAATGCCTTTTCAGCGGTTCTCCACAGTCGGCCGGTTCTGTTCGAGGCCACCAGCGCCGTTTCAGAGCCCCCGGCATGCGAAGCCTGACGGACCGACTCACTGTAGACGCCAAATAAATACAGGACTGCCACCTACGCCCTGCCCCTTTCCCCAGTACCGTACTATCTACTCCCGCTGCTAGTAGGTATTTGCAACACAGTACTTTAAAATCTCTTGTATAAAGTATTTGAGAAAGACATAATATAAACTCTGCAAGACCTGTCTCCGTTTCTGTAAATAGTTATTACAACAGTGCTTGAAACTATTAGAAAAATACCGGTGAGGTTTTCGCGAAAGAGGGCTTCTTTTTCGGCTGTAACGACTGCTGTGCCACCTATCTATTAAAGAACACTTCTCCTGCAAGTTAATGTGCGATGATGAAGCACTCCTCCCCATGAACAACCGCCACGTTTAGGAGGGAGCTCATCCTTCACCCCTGTATAGTAAAAAACGCATACACAAACATGGTATAGACAGGGAGTGTGCCAAGTGATTTTTCCCCTGGAGTTACATGACTGAAGAGAATAATTGTGAATTAATGACTTGCTGCTGTATCATACATCAACGAATCGATCATTTTCTTCCTTAAGATACCGATTTCGTGGTGTTACAGCACATTTTTCTATATTCATTGAGCAGTGCGGGTGACAAAGTCATTAAAAGTTGTAGGTAAATGACAGGAGTCTTGAACAGCTCTTCAAAGGAATATGGAACAGAGTATTTTATACATGTTATCGATTTACAAGGCAGACAAAATGGAACTGAAATTACGTGGCTCACGATGTGTTAGAATTACATACAATTTTGACATCGTTACGACGCGCCGAGCGCACTAAAACAAATAAATCATTACTACTGGGTTCAGAAAATTAATTTAAAGTAATATCCCAGTTAATCTGACTCTAATAAACTTATGTTATCATTCCTTCTAAGCTCAATATTAAGCCTCCGAGTGACGCACTAAATTTCTCAAGGAGTTCAGGTTTGGAGACCTTGTGACCTCCAATTACGTCATCCAATTTCTTTTTCATGTAATTGGCATGTTGACTGTATCAAATGGTGAGTTCCTCCTGCCACGTATTACATCCGTAAGACGAGTGCTGACTGTCTCGAGCCAGTCTGATGCTCATACATTTTTAGCATTCATACTCTGATTATTAGATAGTATAAAGATAAAAAAATTAAAAATGTACAGGTTTAGGTGAGATGCAGTTGATTTAAGGCTTTTTAGATCATCACTTTTTACGATATTCATCGTTACAGAAATAAGACGCATTTTCTGGACAAAACAATATTGTGATAATCACTAGTATTGTAACTGACACTGTACTCAAGTCCTCTGCCATTTCGCCACGAAATATTTTTCATAGTATGACTTCCTGAATAGTTTCTGTTCCTAAAATAATTTTATTGGGTGTACATAATTTTCGTACAACATACAGCTGTTGAACAAAAGTAAGTGAAAATACCGCCTGTGTTCTAACAAGAATTGAGAAATACAAATCGGAGTATGTGACCATAATTAAATGATTATTTACTAAAAGAACTGAAGCTGATAAAAGAATGGAAGAAGAAATGTTAGAAAATCTTCCTCTTCGAAACAGGCCTCAGATATTCTGTTATGTTTATACTATGCAGGCTACGGAAAATGCGAAACAGCATCTGTATACTAAGAAAAGAAATCTGGTCGACACCAACTATACCCTTCACCAAGGGATATCCGCAGTCAATCATAATAAATTACCTGTAACACGACCGCAACATAGCAGTTGTTACTTACATTTATATTAACTACATTTATATTAATCCTTTATATTAATCACCAATTCGACACACATAGTTCATCTCTTATGGTAATAGGTACAAGACTGGGTCTCTTCCTCAGTAGCAATAAATTTGTTATCCCTGCCTCTAGATTTGCTACCTTCTACTGATTCTTTCCGTGGAATGGTAAGCACACCTCGATACCGTACTGTTAGTTTCACTACCCGTCCCTACCCATGGTAAATGCTTTCGACTCACTTCTTCCAGCAGATCCTTACAGTAGCAATTCATTTCCAAATTAAACTGTCAACATGATTTTCAACTTCCTTTTGTACTGCCATACACAAAAACTTTCTTATTCTTTTCAGGCATCACACTTCACTTCAAAGGGATGCTGTTCCCCACACAAACAATATCATAAACTTATTGCTCTGAAGACGAATTCTGCCGTTCTGTTTCTCATGTATCTCTTATACATTATTCTACTGTGACTTCTCCAGTTTTTGCTACTCTTCTTAACTTACATCAACCTTTGTTAACTCATAATTTAAATTCTATCCTAATTGGGAAGTTCAATTCATTTAGCAATTCTAAACCATCCTCATTTCCTACCGCAAGGGCTACGACCTCCATGAATTTACTTCCATTACTAAACTCAATGTGAGAATTTCTCCTCTCCTTCCACGTCTCTTTTTGTAGCTAATTGCTGTCCGTCCACTATCGTTTGAAGTTTTATTTCTACTTCTCGGTTATTATTTCCTGCAAAGTTACATCGCGCATCCCATCTAAACTTCTATTAGATTTACTGTTATTTAGTGAGCACATCATCGGCAAATTTGTCCTTAGTATCATTCTTTCTTGAATTGTCAGTACCACATTTTTGGTATACTTGTTTTTATTTATACTTCTGAATATTACTAGATCTTCATATCTGCAGCGTTGTAGTTGGTTTCCAAATCGTTTTTGTGTAAGGCAACTGTATTCCATCATGCCTCTCGATGTATCCTGAATTTTTCTCAGGGCATCCCCTTCTCTCGTGGCTTTTTAAATAGGTGTTTCATACTACGTTAATTACACTGGAAGTTGTTTACAAAGGGAACTAATTCTCATTACATAGGTTGGCAAAGTAATACATGGAACTAACTAGATACTGATGCAACTGAAAAAAAATGTATTACCTATATTCATTTACACCATTTGATCAGTACATATTTCTTTCCATAATTTTTTTTGTGCTACGTTCACAGTTCTCTGTTGTTCCAGACAGTGAGTCACAGCTATTCAGAGAGCTCCATGGCGGTAAAAAAAGTTACTACTGTTAGGTTTAATTCCACAGAAAAGAGTCCCGTAGCAATGAAATAGCTTTTAAGAAATAAAGGCCAACACCATCACATGCACAGCATGTCGTCAGTTAATTGTGAGGGCCGTGACTGCCGGTGTTCATTGCGTTGAGTCCCTTCACAGCGGATTCGTGTACTGCAGTAGCAGCATCTACGTGCAAAATCGCGAATACCCCCATTAATTTCTATCTTTCTTTTCCCACTATGGACTCACTAAATATTTCCTACTGCTAAATCGTTTCAGGAATGTTTCTTTTCTCTGTTCAGTTGTGTAACGCATCATAGGTGCTGTTATTGTGGTCTCAGGTCCGAAGACGTATATGATGTAATCTCTTAGGCTGGTCTGTCCTGTGCAAACCTCATTTCTGCAAAACTGCCTCAACCGTACACCCTTTTGAACCGGCTTACTATATTCTTTACTTGGTCTTCCTCTGCAGTTCCTCCCCCCCCCCCCACCCCCCTCCCCCCACACACACTCTTCGTCCAGTGACCGACTAAAGAGATGTCCTCTCAAAATATCCCTTCTTTCAGTCAAGATGTGGCGTTAATTTCTCTTCCTCCAGTTCGAATCATCCTTCTTATTAGTCATTCACTCTATCCATCTCATCAACATTATCCTGTAGCACCATTTTCCATTTCTCTTCTTGTTTGATCTGTTTCTCGTCCAAGTTTCACTTCCGTACTTGGCGACACTCCAGATAAATAACTCCAGAAAAGATTTCGTAACACAAATTTATGTTAACGAGTTATTCATTTTCGGAAATTTTTTTCTAGCTATTGTCAGTCTGCATTTTAAACATTCTTCAAATCGGCCATCGGTACTCATTTTACTGCTCAAATAGTAAAGCTCATCTCCAACTTATTTGTTTCTCTAATTCCCTCAGCATCGACTGATACAATTACACTACTTTTCGGTGACATGGTTTTACTTTTAATTTTATTTCGTCTTATAACGTTTATCCAATACGTTCAGCTGCTTTTCCAGGTCTTTTGATGTCTCTTACAGAACTGCCACGTCGTAAACAAACCTAAACATTTTAATTTCTGCCCCCTGAACTTTAACGCTGTTTCCAAAGGACAGCTTAATTTTCTTCACAGCTTGCTAAATGTACAGACTGGATAATGCCTGGATAGGCTACAACAACCCTATCTCACTTCCTTCTCAATTACTGCTCTCTTTTCATGTCCTTCGACTCTTATAACCCCTGTCTGGTTTTAGTATAAATTGTAAATGACCTTTCACTCCCTGTATTTTATCCCTACTACTTTCAAAATTTCAAATAGAATATTCCAGTCAACATGATCAAAAACTTTCTCCTAATTTACAATTGCTATTAATGTAGGTTCGCGTTTCTTTAACCTATCTTCCAAGACAAGCCTTAGAGTCAGCACCGTCTCTCGTATTCCTACATTTATTCGGAATTCAAACCGATCTTCCCCGAGTTCGAGTTCTACAAGTTTCCCCATCTGCAAATAAATTGTTTCACAACTTTACAGCCATGACTTACTGAACAGATAGTTCGAGAAACTTCACGTCGGTCAGCACGTGTCTTCTGTGTAATGGTAATTATTACATTAACAGCTATTAACTTAATTCCTTAGCATGTTTTTTTATGGGCTTAGCCACACAGCCACGTGTCGCATCTAAACATTATTAGTAACACATATTCTGCTCCATGTTCCATTACTTACGCTAGATTGATCACACAAGGTGTGGGAAGTAAATCTGCTGTGGCTTATTTAAAGTAATCATCTGAACATTCGCCTGAAATGATGCAGAAAAGTCGCAGAAACTTCAATTTGTTGGCCGCATGGAAATTTGAACCAAGGTCTTTCCACATTCAACTACGTTAGTATCGTTGATCGTTAGACAATAAGCCACTCACTATACCGCACTTAAAACGTCAGCAATAATCGTGCTGCGCTGAAGACTGTGAAGTAGCGGAGGGAAGCAGGTGGGAAGCAACCAGTTTCTGGTGCGCTGCCAGGCGACATGGAGAGTTCGCACAGCTTCGCCTTTACCACCACACGTAATTGTCTACCCTCCTTTAAAAAAAGAGGTAAACGTTTTTTACTGCTTCCTTAATTACAAAGTACTTCCCCCGCTTGCCACGTCTTTATTTCGGTAGGCAGAGGTATTCAACTCTGCAGCGTCTGGCGCGCACACCAACTTGGTCCACAAGGCCCGTGGAAGGCTGAAAACGCATGCCCTAGCAAACACAATTGCCGGTTTTGCTGGGAGGCGAATTTATTCCCCTCGGCTTAATAAATCTTCCTGAGTTACGACGCCAGAGTTGTGAATCAGTGTCGGCGTAACAGCTTCCTGCTGAAGAGGCGCGGCAGTCACTGAGCTTCCGGGTCGCATTTCATATGCGGACTTGAAACAACTCTTAATGTTTTCATTAGGTGAAAACAAACCCGTTAAATACTTTAGAAAATTCACTTTAACCGTCAGTTATTTTATTTAAGATGTATATCATCATGACATATTAATTAAATAAAACAAGTGTCGGTTAAAATGCATTTTATAATCAAACAGCTCCTTGCTCGCATGCGATACGACAGGCCGTATTTATGATACCAAACAGACAAGCTAGAAAATTTGGTATCGCTTAGAGATGCACAAAACTTAACCTGGTTACATTTGCAACAGGAATCTCCGAATCCACTCGAAACACTTCTTGTCAAACGTGTACGGTTGGACCTCACGGGAAAATAAATGCACGATATTGTTAATAGAAATATTTATACGAAACTTTCCAATACTAGAACCCTCTCTCTCTCTCGTAGCGACGAAGCAACCAACTAAGGCTGAAAATGTAGCTCTCTTTCGCGCATTACTCACGAATGAGGATGCTGTGCGTCACACTCCTCGAAACTATTTGCGAAATATATTTTCAGCAGTTGTGTCACACACATCGACGTATCTCAACTGTACAAAATATTACATCAATAGCAAATATGAACCACATTCCTTTCCTGTAACACTGAACCATGGACCTTTACTTTTGTGTTCCTGGGTATAATTCAGAGAGTTAGCGCCCCGCTAACTGCAAAATAAATTGAAAATGACGTATTTTTATTGCCAACATATCCACATTGTTACTAGAATCTCTTGTGTATCTACATAGTTACATGAAGTTATTTTTGTCTAACATTTTGGTACATTCCTGGTAGGCCTAAGATGATAATAGCATGTATAGGCCCACATGCGTAGGGCAAAATGATCTGAAGCTGAATTTGTGTACATATATTTTACCTGTTACTGTCACAAAGCTCTTAAATAAAAAGATATTCCAGAATGGTTTGTGCCTTATATTCCTGGACTCTGTCCTACAGCTATAACTATATTTATTTATAGCATTCTCAGTATTAGTAGAGCAAAATGTGATCGACTGTACCACCATCTGTTCCACTGTAACACATTGTAGTCTTGAACTATTACATTTTGTTTGTAATTTTACACAGAACACAGAAGTAGTGAAAAATTTAAACAGGCCTACACTCATGCTTCTTAATACACATAAGGTAGGTACATTTTTTTAGAATGTTCAGTTTTGTTTCGACAGTAAATTTTCCTATCAGTTTCCTTTAGTATCGGAGACCCGCTTTATTAAACAATCATACAGCGGAAAAAGGAGACGTCAGACTCCTGCATTCACCGTGTTTGACATCCAGTAGCAGCATTATGTATGGCGGACTTCCGAGTGCAGCCTGCTATACTTGGTGCTGAGTGAACATTAGCCAAAATGGGATGTGATTCGGTGTCTTCGAATCTGTACAGGAGAACGTTTAATACTACCATAAAGAGATGAAAACGACTCTTTCTTTTGAAAATTAGATGCTAAAGAGCATTACTTAATTCATAGAGGTCACAAAGAAAAAGAAGTAACTGAAGTGAAGAAAAAGGAACACATATCAAAAATCTTTTCTTTGCTGTGAAACAATGACTATTAATTCAAGTAATATCAAGTAAGATGTCCCTTTTCCATTACGTATTCAAGTCCCCTATAAATAACTCTTAAAACAAGAATGTTCAAGTAGTATCGAGACAATGATGCTATAGCTTTGACACATGCGAAAAATGACGCAAAATGATCTAGAAACAGTTTTGCTCATTTTTCGAATAGTTTCCAGAGCATACTATAACGATCAAAGCATCACATGTATGTATAACACTGTGCACTTCGTCTCTTTGCTTGTTTGAAAAGAAGTTCTTGGGATTCCAAATTCGTATCGCAACGGAAAACATCAACAAGTTCAAAATCTGCAGGTAAGCTATCATGCTTTATCTTACTGCAGTAGCTGCACTAGTCTACATTCTAGAAAACAGTGGCGGGATGTACAAATTTTCTGTTATATTTTCGTTCGAGTAAGTATATGCAACTCTATGATCTATACAGGTGACGAAGACATTTAAAACTTTATACTAATACTATGATGTTTGCTTACATTTTCATTCTGTACTAAGACAAACGCTAATGAAAAGGAAAATAACAGAAAAATAAATGAACAGACGCTGTACCCTCCGCTACTACAGAGCTACTACATAAATGCTAGCAGCACAATAAACAGAATTTCTATCATTTTCCGTTTCTAATATCCTGTGGTTCCCAAAAGTCTATTTCTACCCAAACAGTAAATTTTAATCGAGGAATGAGAGTATATATCCTGAACGTGATGTGTGGAGCTCTACAGAACGAAGCAATATTTATCCGAGCGGCACATAACAGCAACATTGTCGACCACCCCTAATTATTCTGGTTCTGTACCCGAGCATCTCTACCAAACACAAGACAGTTAATAAGAATACGGCTTCCTCTAGGTGCCACATTCACTTGTAGCCAACGTGTAGGTTGTTAAAATGACCTGGCTTTCGATCCCATTCCATAGAAACAACTGTGTGGAAACGCTGTCGTCAATGCTTTCCATAGGATACAGATCTGGACACATCGTAGTTTACTTCTTTGTGTACTCCGGCACTCATCATGGACAAGCATCATAGTCCACGAAGAGTAATTCAGGAATAAGTGTCTCTAAATGACACTCACGTGGCTGGAATCCTTTACCTCTTTACCAATGAGTAACGTGAGTCCTTCACCCATTAACGTCGTTATGAAAAGCCGTACGTCCACGCAGCATGACGTTTCTCTGGCCTGTTAGCCTTCCATCTATTTAGTATGTTTCTACGGTCTTCCTGTGATTTTGTCGGCTGTTACCTTCCCTCATAAGCTACACATTGAGTTACAGTAAATGAAACTTCCCACCTTAACATGTTCCGAGAATGACAAACACTGTGGATTTTAACAAGTAATGTCTGCGACCACTTAACTTCATCTACTCCGTGAGCACCAAATCATATTAAGTGTCTCCTGCTGTCACTTCTGCTGCTTCACATTACTTTCGTCTTTCTCCGATTAACTCTCAATCTCTGTTCGTTACTGATCAGACTGTTCATTCCATTCAACGCAGCCTGTAATTCTTCTTCACTTTCACAGAGGAAAGCAATCTCATTAGCGAACATTATCAATTATATCCCTTCACCTTGAATTTTAATCCCACTCTTGCATCTTTCTTTTGTAGACGTCATTGCTTCCTCGACGTATAGATTGAACAGTAGGAGCGAAAGGCTACATCCCTGTCCTACGCCCATTTTAATCCGAGCACATCGTTCATGATCTTCCACTCCTATTGTACATATTGTATGTTACCCATCTTTTCCTACAGCTTACCCTTATTTTTCCCAGAATTTCTACATTTTTCACCGTTTGACATTGTCGAACGCTTTTTCCAGGTCGATTTTTCTATAGTCTTGCTTCCATTATCAACTGCATCATTAGAGCTGCCTCTCTGGTGCCTTTACCATTCTTAAAATAAAACTGATCGTCATCTGACAGATCCTCAAATCTCTTTTCCACTCTTCTCTACATTAATCATGTAAGCAAGCTGGCTGCATGAGCAGCCAATGCTGAATGTGCGATAGTTCTCCCACTTGTCGGTCCTTGCAACCTTCGGAATTATGTGGATGATGTTTCCTCGAAAGTTTGATGGCATATCGCCAGTATCGTACTTTCCGCTCACCAATGGGAATAGTTGTTTTGTTGCCACTTCCCCCAATAATTTCAGAAATACCGATGGGATGTTCTCTATCTCATCTACGTTATTTTATCTTAGGTCTTCCAAAGTTCTTTTAAATTCTGACTCTAATACTGGATCCCCTAACTCTTCCCTATCGACACATGTTTCTTCTTCTATCACGTTAGCAGACGAGTCCCTTCCCCTCATAAAGGCCGTTTTCACCTATCCGCTCTCTCCTCTGCATTTAGCAGTGGAATTCCCATTGCACAATTAATGTACCGCCCTTGATTTTGCAAGGAAGGTTGTTTTGACTTTTCTAAATGCGGAGTCAGTCCTTTCAATAATCATTTCTTTCTCGATTTCTTCGTATTTTTCATGCAGCCATTTCGCTTTGGCTGCCTGAGCTTCCTATTTATTTCATTCCTAAGTGACTTGTATTTCTGTATTTCTGAATTTCCCTTTACAATTTTGTACTTTCGTCTATCAACCAAGCATTTCTTCTTTTGTACGTCCATCCTTTCAGCAGGAGGTCTCTGGGACGACGGCCGTTTACTATCGTGACATATAAATAAAAAGTTGGCAGTTGGTGGCTGGAGTGCTGACGCGTAAGTTTTCAGATTATCTGTGTATCCAGTAATGCTGGCAATTGGTGTGTTATGCATGGGGATCATATCAACCTGCATCGCATCAAAACAGCCTGAAGTTGACGCACTGAAGCGTTGAAACTGGTAGCAACAAAATAAAATAAAATCATAAGGACGGCTGTAGGTGTTTTTATTTATTTGTCACGGAAGTATTTCTTCTGTTGCTCATGGTTTCCTTGCAGTTATCTTCCTTGAAACTAGGTTTTTCTTGCCAACTTGTTTTAGAGATTTCCTTTCTTCTTCAAATGAACTGACTACTGAACCATTCATTACCGCAGTATCTATAGCCTCGGACGACTTCAGGCGTATCTCTTAATTCCTTGGTATTTCCGTATCCCATTTCTTTGAGCACTGCTTCTTAATAGTTAGTCTCTTAAACTTCAACTTACTCGTTATCATTACTAAATTGTAACCTAAGTCGATATCTAGTCCTGGGTACGGCTTACAATCCAGTATCTGATTTCGGAATCTCTGCCTGACCGTGGTGTAATCTAACTGAAATGTTACCATATAACCTGACCTATTCCGAGCATACCTCTTCCTGTTGTGATTCTTGAACAATATTAGGTGTCACTAGCTGAAGTTCATTGCAGAACTCAGTTAGTCTTTGTCCTCACTCATTCTTGGTACCAAGCCCATATTCTCCCGTACCCTTTCTTCTACTCCTCCCCTACACTCGCATTCTAGTTCCCTCTGACTATTATACTTTCTGCCTTTACGTACTGAATTATCCTTCCACTATGCTCATATACTTTCACTACAACTTGATCTCTAGCTTGCGACGTCGGCATGTATGCCTGAACTATCTTTGTCGGCGTTGGTTTTCTGTCGATTATGACGAGTATAAATCTATCACTAAACTGTTCACAGTAATTCACTCTCTATCCTGCCTTGCCATTCATAACGAATCATACTACTGTCATACAATTTTGTGCTGCTGTTGATGTTGCCTTACACTCTTTTGACCGTAAACCCTTGTCTTTTTTCCATTTCAAGTCACTCACCCCCACTGTGTCTAGAGTGAGCCTTAGCAAATCCCTTTTAAATTTTCTAGCTCCCCTATCAAGTTCAAACTTCTGACATTCCACGCCATTACTCGTAGAAAGGTACCTTTTCGTTGGTTATTGAATCTATTTTTTATGTTCACCTCCCCCTTGGCAGTCTCCCCCTGGATATTCGAATGGGGACTAGTCTATAATTTTTTGGCCAGTAGATAGATCATCATGACACTTTTTCAGTTACAGGCCACATGTACTGTACACACACAACATGTGTCCTTAATGCAGTGGTCTGCATTACCTTCTGCATCCTCATGCCATTGATCATTGCTGATTCTTCCGCCTTGTAGGGGCAGCTTCCCACCCCAAGGACAAGAGAGAGCGCTGAACATCTGTCCGCTCCTCCTCCCTCTTTGATAACTGCACTGGCGCAATGAAGGTGACTTGTTATGCTGGAAGTCTTCTGCCACCACCGCTGATGATTTTTATTCAGAATTTAAGCAGAATTGGGTTTCGAAAACCGGGACTGAGGATGTTTTGATTACTAGTCAAAGATGCTTCCCGTACACCTAGATATACAGGGTGAGTCACTAACTATTGCCGTCTTGAATAACTCCGAAAGTGTGACAGGAGCTGAAAAGTTTGTGGGACAAAAGTTGCATGGGACAACGGGGACCATAATATGACGTTTGTCTTTGTTGCTAGGTGGTATCGCTTCAGAGAAATGGAGGTCAACTATGTTTCTTTAAGTGGGATGCTGTAGTTTGGTACTTATTTTCTGAGTGCGGCTATCGAGGCGAATCCAATGATGTGTAACAGTAAGATCTTTGAAGGTCAACGAAGGTCACAAAGGTGGCAAGAACGTCCATTTACAGAAGGCGTTCAAATTGATGACCATTGGTATCAATGCAGTGCTGCAATCTTCTTATCATGAACTGAGTGGTATTCCTTATCACATCGGCATTTATCGAAGCACATGCTCTGACAATTCTCTCTCGCATATCTTCAGGTGTAGTTGGAACTTCTTTATAAACAATGTCTTTTACGAATACCCACAAGAAAAAATCCTAAACAATGTCTTTTACGAATACCCACAAGAAAAAATCCAATCAATGCAGTGCTGCAATCTTCTTATCATGAACTGAGTGGTATTCCTTATCACATCGGCATTTATCGAAGCACATGCTGACAATTCTCTCTCGCATATCTTCAGGTGTAGCTGGAACTTCTTTATAAACAATGTCTTTTACGAATACCCACAAGAAAAAATCCAGAGGGTCCAAGTCTGGCGAGCGAGAGTTAGTCTCCAACTGAAATTACTTGTGCTCTAGGTACAACCTGAGCTCTCTAATGTGAACAAAACTGCCTGATCTTTAAGCTCATAGACCTAATACATCATTTCTAACAGCAGCAATCCCTTAATCCCTTTGATGCATGCGAGACCGGTCGCCTACCCTTCGGGTAGTATGGAGGAACACCGCTACCACTTCTACCAAGGAAGCATCAGCTTGAACAATACATCCTCATTCGAAGTCCAATATTACTATTAGGGGGTGCTTTAGCTGGAGCCTCCTACATTTCTTCAGATGCTGCCTGTCGTGAGTCTCCCCGTCAAACTGGCACCCTTTCTTACACATCTCATTCGTAGCTCTGAACAAGTTTCAGGACAAATTGCTTAAAGAAATTTACCATGCCCACTAACCTCGCTATCTCTTTCGCATTCCTTGGGAAAGGAAATTTCTAAGTAAATGTCATGGTGCACTCCAGATCAATCCGTTCATTTCCCAAAACTCAGCCTTTATCTTGCTGCCTTAACTGCTAACCCTACCTTTCTAAGGTTGATACTTGCCATAAATGCTCAAGATGATCCTCCAAATTTTACTATAAATCATTAAACTGTCCAGGTAATGAAACACAAACCTTAACTTCATGCCCAAAAACAGCATATCTAACAGATGAGATAAGACTGCTATACATGTTGAGAGACCAAAGGGTATCCGATAAAATTCTACAGGGTTCCAGTCAGTGGAGAGCACTGTCAGATGCTTGGATCCCTCATGTAACGCGATCTGGTGGAGGTCTAAGTTTGTTAACACGTGGACACCTATAGACCACCCAAAACATGTGAGTAAATCTGGTAGCGGCATGGACCAGAGGACTACTTACTCATTCAGTTCACTACAGGGTGTACATAAAGCGTTTCCCTGCGATTTTTGTAATCAGCACTAAAAACATAGGAACAGAATATGGTAACAAACAGTTGAATGCCCTCTTGCTCCAACATCTTCTCCATTAGTCCATTTAATTCCTTCATATGGTGTGGCGAAAAATGATATGGTGGTCGTCTCACTGCACCGTATCGCTCAGCTCAGTCTGATGCTCGGTCAGGTTGGTAGCTTCCTGCTTCTCATTCAAAACATCACTTAGCCGTTCTCGACGACTCGTCATTGAGTAATCTACTTCAAGTATATCCCCCTCCCCCCACCTTTCTTATGATGCAGCTTGGCTATAGGAACCTCATAGTTTCCTCCTGATTACATCAGATCGCAAGATGAAATCGGTGGAAGTTGCCTCCACTACAACTTAATTATCCTCTGATTCACGTACACCCATCCCACCATACGAGAATTAGCAGTGGCATAAGACATCGCACCCTGACATATCCGCCTGTTGGGTACAAGTTTCACTAAACGCTGTCACTGAACTATCGGTATCAAGAAGGGCACACAAGAGCTCATAGTTAATCTCACAACATATGAATCGGGTTTTATGACACTGATGTGCAAGCGTAGCTCTAATATCAACTAACGTGACCTATAGCTAGAGAAATCCATTCGATCTTAGCCCTTGGTTCCGTCAAACGTTCCCGTCCTATTCTGCTGGTTCTCCATTTCTCCCCCCCCCCCCCCCCCCACCCTTCTCTTGGGCAACTCATCTGGAACCTTCAGTCTTGGATGCCAATTCATCTAAGTCCATAAACGTTTGAAGGGGCTGGACAAACATCATGTAAAACCGATCTGTAGGTTTGATTTCTTCCATTATACTGGCTCCACCTTCTGCGTCAGCACCTGGAAGACAAAATGCACGAGCAGCTGTTCGTACCCAATTTAAGTATTCGCCATATGGTTCTCTTAAACACTGCTCATATCCATAATGCGAATTGAGCAATTTTCTCACTGCTGTAGTCCTAAACAATCGTTGCTGGAAGCCTGCCATCGTTTCCTCTCTAAATACGGTATTTACTGTTCTTCGTACTAGTGTGTCTCTGCCATATGGATACGATAGTTGTAAGATACGCACGTCACTCAAGACAACACTTGTTTCTGCTGACTTAATGGCACCCCATAGTATAATCATTTAACGATTTTTGGTACTGGATCTATGGAAAACTCACAATTATTCATTATGCCTGCTGTCGGATGTGATAACCTAGCGAACTGTGTTCTCCACTTTCCCATTCTAGTGCTTCTAACACCATGCCCGTGTATCACATTCATATTCTTACTACTACCCTGCAAGGATGACGCTGACAACTGATCACTAACAATTAAATCTAACAGCAACAGTCTACCTTGCAACTTAATCAATGCCTCCTGGCTTCTCCCACCTTCGTTAAAAGTATTGAATCATTTATTATATACAGGGTGGTCCATTTATCGTGACCGGGCCAAATATCTCACGAAATAAGCGTCAAACGAAAAAACTACAAAGAACGAAACTTGTCTAGCTTGAAGCGGGAAACCAGATGGCGCTATGATTGGCCCGTAGATGGCGTTGCCATAGGTCAAACGGATATCAACTGTGTTTTTTTAAATAGGAACCCCCATTTTTTATTACATATTCCTGTAGTACGTAAAGAAATATGAATGTTTTAGTTGGACCACTTTTTTCGCATCGTGTGTTTCACATGTGGCTGAACACTTCCTGTTTCTTTAAATGACGTAACTATCGGCGAACGGTCCGGACACTTGGATGATGTCGTCCAGGATACCGAGCAGCATACATAGCACACGCCCGTTGAGCATTTTGATCACAATCGACCCGTTGTCTAGGGGTAGCGTCTTTGATTCATAATCAAAACGTCTTCGCTCCCGGGTTCGATGCCCGTCACTGCCTAAATTTTGATAAATAACCAGCATTGGCGGTCGAAGACTTCCGGCATAAGAAGTCATCCTCATTCTGCCAACGGCCTTGTCAAAGAGGGCGGAGGAGCGGATAGAGGTTCAGCGCACTCTCTTGTCCTAGGGGTGGGAAATTGCCCCTAAAGGCGGAAGAATCAGCAATGATCAACGACATGAGGATGCAGAAGGCAATGGAAACCACTGCATTAAAGACACGTAACGTGTATCCACAGGACATGTGGCCTGTAATTGAAGAAGTGTCATGATGATTTCTCCATTGGCAAAAGATTCCGGAATAGTCCCCCATTCGGATCTCCGGGAGAGGACGGCCAAGGGGGAGGTTACCATGAGAAAAAGATTGAATAATCAACGAAAGGATAACGTTCTAGGATTCGTTATGAATAGGAGGGTAGGGCAGAGGGTGTGTTACTGTGAACAGTTCAGTGACCGGGTTGTTCTAATCAGAATCGACAGCAGACCAACACCGACAACGATAGTTCAGGTATACATGCCGACGTCGCAAGCTGAAGATGAACAGATAGAGAAAGTGTATGAGGATATTGAAAGGGTAATGCAGTATGTAAAGGGGGACGAAAATCTAATAGCCATGGGCGACTGGAATGCAGTTGTAGGGGAAGGAGTAGAAGAAAAGGTTACAGGAGAATATGGGCTTGGGACAAGGAATGAAAGAGGAGAAAGACTAATTGAGTTCTGTAACAAGTTTCACCTAGTAATAGCGAATACCCTGTTCAAGAATCACAAGAGGAGGAGGTATACTTGGAAAAGGCCGGGAGATACGGGAAGATTTCAATTAGATCATGGTCAGACAGAGATTCCGAAAGCAGATACTGGATTGTAAGGCGTACCCAGGAGCAGATATAGACTCAGATCACAATATAGTAGTGATGAAGAGTAGGCTGAAGTTCAAGACATTAGTCAGGAAGAATCAATACGCAAAGAAGTGGGATACAGAAGGACTAAGGAATGACGAGATACGTTTGAAGTTCTCTAACGCTATAGATACAGCAATAAGGAATAGTGCAGTAGGCAGTACAGTTGAAGAGGAATGGACATCTCTAAAAAGGGCCATCACAGAAGTTGGGAAGGAAAACATAGGTACAAAGAAGGTAGCTGCGAAGAAACCATGGGTAACAGAAGAAATACTTCAGTTGATTGATGAAAGGAGGAAGTACAAACATGTTCCGGGAAAATCAGGAATACAGAAATACAAGTCGCTGAGGAATGAAATAAATAGGAAGTGCAGGGAAGCTAAGACAAAATGGCTGCAGGAAAAATGTGAAGACATCGAAAAAGATATGATTGTCGGAAGGACAGACTCAGCATATAGGAAAGTCAAAACAACCTTTGGTGACATTAAAAGCAACGGTGGTAACATTAAGAATGCAACGGGAATTCCACTGTTAAATGCAGAGGAGAGAGCAGATAGGTGGAAAGAATACATTGAAAGCCTCTATGAGGGTGAAGATTTGTCTGATGTGATAGAAGAAGAAACAGGAGTCGATTTAGAAGAGATAGGGGATCCAGTATTAGAATCGGAATTTAAAAGAGCTTTGGAGGACTTACGGTCAAATAAGGCAGAAGGGACAGATAACATTCCATCAGAATTTCTAAAATCATTGGGGGAAGTGGCAACAAAACGACTATTCACGTTGGTGTGTAGAATATATGAGTCTGGCGATATACCATCTGACTTTCGGAAAAGCACCATCCACACAATTCCGAAGACGGCAAGAGCTGTCAAGTGTGAGAATTATCGCACAATCAGCTTAACAGCTCATGCATCGAAGCTGCTTACAAGAATAATATACAGAAGAATAGAAAAGAAAATTGAGAATGCGCTAGGTGACGATCAGTTTGGCTTTAGGAAAAGTAAAGGGACGATAAAGGCAATTCTGACGTTACGGCTAGTAATGGAAGCAAGGCTAAAGAAAAATCAAGACACTTTCATAGGATTTGTCGACCTGGAAAAAGCGTTCGACAATATAAAATGGTGCAAGCTGTTCGAGATTCTGAAAAAAGTAGGGGTAAGCTATAGGGAGAGACGGGTCATATACAATATGTACAACAACCAAGAGGGAATAATAGGAGTGGACGATCAAGAACGAAGTGCTCGTATTAAGAAGCGTGTAAGCCAAGGCTGTAGCCTTTCGCCCCTACTCTTCAATCTGTACATCGAGCAAGCAATGATGGAAATAAAAGAAAGGTTCAGGAGTGGAATTAAAATACAAGGTGAAAGGATATCAATGATACGATTCGCTGATAACATTGCTATCCTGAGTGAAAGTGAAGAAGAATTAAAAGATCTGCTGAATGGAATGAACAGTCTAATGAGTACACAGTATGGTTTGAGAGTAAATCGGAGAAAGACGAAGGTAATGAGAAGTAGTAGAAATGAGAACAGAGAGAAACTTAACATCAGGATTGATGGTCACGAAGTCAATGAAGTTAAGGAATTCCGCTACCTAGGCACTAAAATAACCAATGACGGACGGAGCAAGGAGGACATCAAAAGCAGACTCGCTATGGCAAAAAAGGCATTTCTGGCCAAGAGAAGTCTACTAATATCAAATACCGGCCTTAATTTGAGGAAGAAATTCCTGAGGATGTACGTCTGGAGTACAGCATTGTATGGTAGTGAAACATGGACTGTGGTAAAACCGGAACAGAAGAAAATCGAAGCATTTGAGATGTGGTGCTATACACGAATGTTGAAAATTAGGTGGACTGATAAGGTAAGGAATGAGGAGGTTCTATGCAGAATCGGAGAGTAAAGGAATATGTGGAAAACACTGATAAGGAGAAGGGACAGGATGATAGGACATGAGGGAATGACTTCCATGGTACTAGAGGGAGCTGTACAGGGCAAGAACTGTAGAGGAAGACAGAGATTGGAATACGTCAAGCAAATAATTGAGGACGTAGGTTGCAAGTGCTACTCTGAGATGAAGAGGTTAGCACAGGAAAGGAGTTCGTGGCGGGCCGCATCAAACCAGTCAGTAGACTGATGACGAAAAAAAAAGACATACATCAACACGATATCGACCTTTTCCGCAATTGGTGAACGGTCCATTTTAACACGTGTAATGTATCACGAAGCAAATACCGTCCGCACTGGCAGAATTTTACGTGATACCACGTACTTATACGATTGTGACTATTACAGCGCCATCTTTCACAAAGCGAAAAAAGTGGTCCAACTAAAAGATTCATATTTCTTCACGTACTAAAAGAATATGTAATAAAAATGGAGGTTCCTATTTTTTAAAAAAAAAAGTAGTATATATCCGTTTGACCTATGGCAGCGCCATCTAGCGGACCAACCATAGCGCCATCTGGTTTCCCCCTTCAGGCTAGTAGAGTTTCGTTCTATGTAGTTTTTTAGTTTGACGCCTATTTCGTGAGATATTTGGCCCGGTCACTATAAATGGACCATCCTATATACATATATACAAACCCTAGTCTGTGATTTGTGTAACTGCACTTGAGAGGGTTTCTCACTCTCAAAAAACTTTAAGTTTCAACTCAGTCTCAGTCAGAGGCAACTCAATGTTTTGAATTACGTTACTTACCTCGAAGCTGTTGGGGTAATTCAGCAACACTGCTTTCATGTGCCCCTCCCTCTAATGGACACCTCACAGGCCAGTTCCTCCTCCTGCAACCACATGGTACCTCTCACGGCTCTAAAGGCCATACCTGTAACAGCACAAAGGAATGAAAGGCACTGTTTTTAAAGAGATAATAATAAGACTACGAGCACCACGCCAGCACAGTGCATAACCACAATCTGTAACCAAATTGTTGTGTAGGATTTGGTTTGAGTGGAATTTGGCTGGGAGGATGACCAACGTGACTTTATAATGAATATCTTCTTTACTAAATAACACATTACACCATATGACTACATAAGAAAATTAACACAAATCATGAATTCAGAAAACTGCTGATAACGAAAATTAAACATCATTTTACGCAGGCAAAAAAATAATGATTCTTATCTACAATCGACAATAACAACATACATAAAAAAAATTTTCTCTAAGACACTTTCATGTATTACTTAGATATAATAAATTTTGCTTGGGTCACATAAACTACACAAGTGGCCTCTAGCTAAAAATGCCAACTTGTTTAAGCCGTTGATTAACTTTACAAGTGCACACACCGAATAAATAAGACAAACAAAAAATTCACTGTGCTACCTACAATCCAGTACTATCAGATTTGATCAAATGCCAAATTAGCTCCAGAAGTCAACTCCACGTAACCAACAACTACATGGGCCATAAAGAAGGCAGAACAATACACGCCAGTACACAATCATAGCATTCTTATCAGCGCAGTATAAATAATTTTGTCAGCTGCAGAAAAAAGTTTATTGTATTCACTTAACTGGTTTTAGTAGATTAATCTCTCATCCTGAGAAGTTTAATACAGGCTTAAACCACAGATAAGACTATGTCAAGTAAGGATCAGACGATAAAGGAGTTCTACAAAGAATCAATGAAAAATATAAAAAGCTTGTCGAAAACAAATGTACACTGCTTGAGCAACAAAAACAGATTTGTTAAAACGAATGTACAATAGCTGAGCATCAGAACACCTACATAACTTCGTCACAGAAACAATGAACAGTATAAAATCGTTAAAAGTACACAACATGTGCAATGAGTAGCTACCGACAGACGGTCACGTCACAGATAACATATAAGATATGCGACGAATAGCAATCACCAGATTGATAACCTGAAGTGAATTGATCACTCATATATATACAAAGTAGAAGCACTGGCATCTATAATGTGTTAGTGTTAGTATACAAAGTAGAAATGTAAAATGTTTGACATATGCATGCAAAAATAAAATTAAAGACTGGCTTAAATGCTCAACAACCAGTCCAGTACCAAATAAAATAAGATGTTAAAGAAGCTAGTAAAAGGCACATGAAAAATTCTGTTGCATTAACAGTTGATAGTGGCGGCATAAACCGATGGAGTAGCCTCAAATTATTGAACCTTTTAGTCTACTGGACACGAGACCAGCTGTTGGGGGTGAGTCTGCGGAAACGCAAGGTAAGCCAGCTGCACGCAAGTTACGGTGGCGACCCGGTAGCCTGTAACGTGTCACAGAGCTTGTTTACATGTTGACTTCGTGTGCAGAGAACTTGTCTGTAACTCATATAAATACTGATTAAAGCCAAGTATACAACTACTTGAAAGCCAGCATAGTGTTATAACATTTGCTTAATGTAGGCATTTTAGCAAATGAGCACGTGACAGTTCAACTGTTCCATGTTACATTAACAGCCACAAGCATATATTGAATTGAGGCAGTGAGGAAAGACCAGAAATAGTTATTTAAAAATATGTGCATGAGCCAGTTCTTAACGCTAGCTATTACAGTGTTAATTCGATATAAAATAGGTTAATTTACTTCATTTAAAAGAGATGGTATACTATCAAAAAACAATTCATTCTTCAGCGCGAGCTGATGGTTCCATAAATCCATATAGTTAACGGAGAATGTTCACATATTTCAAGCTCTTCTAACATATTCGTTTTGCAGTCTTTGTCAACTATATCGAAAGTTGCCATAGTAACGAAAGGGTGTTTTACAGTTTTGAGAGGTTCTGCAGGAATTTTCACTTCAGTTGTTGGGCAAATGCTCACAGTACTGGGTCTTGAATGCCTTCCTTATGCCGGCCGGAGTGGCCGAGCGGTTCTGGGCGCTACAGTCTGGAATCGCGCGACCGCTACGGTCGCAGGTTCGAATCCTGCCTCGGGCATGGATGTGTGTGATGCCCTTAGGTTAGTTAGGTTTAATTAGTTCTAAGTTCTAGGCGTCTGATGACCTCAGAAGTTAAGTCGCATAGTGCTCAGAACCATTTGATCCATTTGAACCTTCCTTATCTGTCCTTTATAAAATATGGACATCCACTGCATTG
Source organism: Schistocerca serialis cubense (assembly GCF_023864345.2). Taxonomy (NCBI): domain Eukaryota; kingdom Metazoa; phylum Arthropoda; class Insecta; order Orthoptera; family Acrididae; genus Schistocerca; species Schistocerca serialis. The sequence continues at coordinate 561,764,834 of NC_064641.1, forward strand.
AACTTGATATATCCCAGACCTGATATAGCATTGAACTTGATACATCCCAGATCTGAGATATTCGTCAGTTGTAGGCATCTCATTATGTATAAAAAGCAGCTTACAGACGTTATTAGTGGTAAATGTTACGCTGAGAAAATGTTTTCTAAAAGACTTAGCAACCAAACATGAACTATCACAACGGAAAGAAATTATAAAATATTTGTTTAGAGTGATTCGATGTTTATTAATCCTACAACCTTATACATGGGAAAATGCAACATCGTTACTAAACCATCATAAATTTTATTACTCCATATTTTTTTCAAAAGAAGTCAAAATTTATAGTTTATGCACCAGTTAATGATGATTAATTAATTTATTTATTTATTTTCTTTTCAAGAGTAGCCTGATATCCTTTGTTCACAGCAATATACTTCAGACCATTAAGTTTGCTGAAAATAGCAAATGGGGTTAGAGGAACCTCAATCGCGTGATCAGTCATAGCATGAAAAAACGCCAATTTGTGCCTAAAGAGAAGGAAGGAAAAAATCGTGAACAACATTATCCGTTGCGGTAGGATTCCTGTAGATGTAAAAGTGAATTTTCTCATCTACCAGACGCAAATTCAGGTCGAGAAAACTGAGCTCATGGTACTGATTTTCAGATTCATATGTAAATTTGGATTCAGAGAATCACTAAGAGAAATGACATTGTCACATCACCTTTGAATACGATGAATGTACATCAACGTGCTGTCTATATAATGAGAATGGGGTAATATTTAAAGAAACTGGTCTCAAAATGTTTAATGTAAACGCCAGCTAGAAACCCAGCGACGCCTTCATTTTTCTGATGTAGTTGACCGCTGAAGCTGAGTAATAACGCTTAAGAATACTTCCCAAACATGTTATAATTTAGTCAGAATTTAGTATCTTGTACTTACTGACATCGACTTCGGTACACAGTATGGTATCATCTACTGGAATATTAGTGTAAATATTTGTAATTTATAGGGAGAGATGGCTGATATACAATATGTACAAGATCCAGCAGGTAACAAGAAATGAGTACTTTGATTAAAAGGCGTGTAATAACGGGATATATGACCATGAGGAGAATATGGAATAACCATCGGTGGGTTAACATTCTATAAATCTGAAAATCGAATGTCAGAAGTCTCGAAGTAGTAGGAAAGCGAGAGTGAGAAAAGTGAAATGGAAAAATGATAAGGATTTGTAGTCAGACGAATATAGTGTAATATCAACAGTATGAAAAAATGGTAACTTGAGTAAGATTGTTGTGAACAGGAAGGTAGGGCAGAGAGTGAAATAATGTGAACAGATCAGTAGCAGGTTGTTCTCATCAGATGCGACAGCAAACCAACGCCGACAACGTTAGTTCAGGCATAAATGCCGAAGTCGCCAGCAGAAGATAAAGACATAGGGGAAGTACACTCCTGGAAATGGAAAAAATAACACATTGACACCGGTGTGTCAGACCCACCATACTTGCTCCGGACACTGCGAGAGGGCTGTACAAGCAATGATCACACGCACGGCACAGCGGACACACCAGGAACCGCGGTGTTGGCCGTCGAATGGCGCTAGCTGCGCAGCATTTGTGCACCGCCGCCGTCAGTGTCAGCCAGTTTGCCGTGGCATACGGAGCTCCATCGCAGTCTTTAACACTGGTAGCATGCCGCGACAGCGTGGACGTGAACCGTATGTGCAGTTGACGGACTTTGAGCGAGGGCGTATAGTGGGCATGCGGGAGGCCGGGTGGACGTACCGCCGAATTGCTCAACACGTGGGGCGTGAGGTCTCCACAGTACATCGATGTTGTCGCCAGTGGTCGGCGGAAGGTGCACGTGCCCGTCGACCTGGGACCGGACCGCAGCGACGCACGGATGCACGCCAAGACCGTAGGATCCTACGCAGTGCCGTAGGGGACCGCACCGCCACTTCCCAGCAAATTAGGGACACTGTTGCTCCTGGGGTATCGGCGAGGACCATTCGCAACCGTCTCCATGAAGCTGGGCTACGGTCCCGCACACCGTTAGGCCGTCTTCCGCTCACGCCCCAACATCGTGCAGCCCGCCTCCAGTGGTGTCGCGACAGGCATGAATGGAGGGACGAATGGAGGCGTGTCGTCTTCAGCGATGAGAGTCGCTTCTGCCTTGGTGCCAATGATGGTCGTATGCGTGTTTGGCGCCGTGCAGGTGAGCGCCACAATCAGGACTGCATACGACCGAGGCACACAGGGCCAACACCCGGCATCATGGTGTGGGGAGCGATCTCCTACACTGGCCGTACACCACTGGTGATCGTCGAGGGGACACTGAATAGTGCACGGTACATCCAAACCGTCATCGAACCCATCGTTCTACCATTCCTAGACCGCAAGGGAACTTGCTGTTCCAACAGGACAATGCACGTCCGCATGTATCCCATGCCACCCAACGTGCTCTAGAAGATGTAAGTCAACTACCCTGGCCAGCAAGATCTCCGGATCTGTCCCCCATTGAGCATGTTTGGGACTGGATGAAGCGTCGTCTCACGCGGTCTGCACGTCCAGCACGAACGCTGGTCCAACTGAGGCGCCAGGTGGAAATGGCATGGCAAGCAGTTCCACAGGACTACACCCAGCATCTCTACGATCGTCTCCATGGGAGAATAGAAGCCTGCATTGCTGCGAAAGGTGGATATACACTGTACTAGTGCCGACATTGTGCATGCTCTGTTGCCTGTGTCTATGTGCCTGTGGTTCTGTCAGTGTGATCATGTGATGTATCTGACCCCAGGAATGTGTCAATAAAGTTTCTCCTTCCTGGGACAATGAATTCACGGTGTTCTTATTTCAATTTCCAGGAGTGTATATGAGGATATTGAACGGGTAATTCAGCATGTAAAGGAAGATGAAAATGTAATAATCGTGGGTGATTGGAGTGCTGTTGTAGAAGGAACAGAAGAAAGAGCTACGGTAGAATCGGGACTTACAGGAAGGTATGAGAGAAGAGAGAAACAAATTGAGATTTGCAATAAATTTCAGACGGTAAAAGTGAATATCTGTTCAAGAATAGCAAGAGGAGACGGTCTAGCCGCGCGGGATTAGCCGATCGGTCTAGGGCGCTGCAGTCATGGACTGTGCGGCTGGTCCTGGCGGAGGTTGGAGTCCTCCCTCGGGCATGGGTGCGTGTGTGTTTGCCCTTAGGATAATGTAGTTTAAGTAGTGTGTAAGCTTAGGGACTGATGACTTTAGCAGTTAAGTCCCATAAGATTTCACACACATTTGAACTTTTTTTTCTTTCTTAGGAGACAGTCTACTTGGAACAGACCCGTGAAACGGCTCATCAGCCCTTAAACAAAATTTTTGAAAGCAAAGGTGGAAGGAGTGGACCCCAAATTCAGCTTTATCTGCAACATCTTTCATCGTTTTCAATTTCTCAAAGTGTACATGAATTATTCAAACAATCTTAAGATTTTACAACATGCAAAACATACAATAAGAGGTGTTAATATAAACTAAGGACCCCATGAAACGGGCTTTCAGGTTAAATTTTCAACGAGAAGTCCTTTAGGTTATTCAAAATTTATTAAATTCAGTTATATAGATTGTAGAAATGAATAATCAGCTTGAAGACCAATTAAACTGCGAGAATCTGTGGAGTGGCACGACAAATTAAATTTTTAGCAAAATGCTCCTTACATAACTACAGACTCGTTAAATTCAATTTTGCAGAAATTTTAAAACAACGAATAATCAGTACAAGCAATAATTAAAACGCGAGAATCGGTGGAGCGAACCCCTATGTAAAATTTTTAGCACAAAGTTCTTTAAACCATTTCAGACTTGTTAAACTCAATTTCAGAGAAATTTTAAGATAATGAATAATCAGCCTTATTTCCATTAAACAGAAAGAATTCACAGGGTGTGAATTTAATTTAACTTTCCAGCAGAAAACTTGTCCCTAAGCCAAGTAAAATGCAATCAAATCAGTTTCACAACATTTTCAACCCTGAATAATCAGGCGCAAAGGTCTTCAACCTTGAACTTAAGAAGCCTCCTGTATAAATTAGAGCCCCACCGGAACAGTTCAAAACAGTTAAAATTAAACCAAGACCCATGAAACGAAACAGCTCTAAAACACATTAAAGTTTAATTACAGAACCCAAGTACCAAGCGTGTTCTGAACACAGAAAGACAAAGTAAGCACTAAGGGGCAAGACAAAATTTATAGTATTGCATATTGGTCACTGCAACACAAGATAACTTAATTTAGGTATAAATGCAACGAGCGTGAAACAGGAGCATCACGGGCAAGCTGTCACACGATTCACCACGCCCACTCGGCTGCAGTGCCAGTGAGTAAACCCCACTGCCGAAATAAAGGGCCAAGGGGCGGTCCCGGCATTCAGCCAACTCGAAACGCATTTACCACAGTGCAGACACATATAAGAGGCGGCGGCGGCGTGCCGTGGTACCGACTGCTACAGCAGCCCTTAAATACGGTTAATCACGGGAGTATGAGATGCCTAATTCTGTGAGCGTGGGATTGATCTGTTCTGTCATTCTGCGCAACGGATTAATCTCATATGTACCCATTACCCTGTGGCTCCTGCAAGATGCAATTTCCACCCCCACACTACTACAGAAGTCAGACAGACGCTTCTAACGTTCTAAAGAAAAATGCCTGAAAATATTTCAGCAATAAATATCTTCTGGAGTCGTCCGCTGTAAGGAGATGACACAAAAATTCACAAAATTTCTTACGTAACCAGTGGGATACTTGGGTACTGGAGTAGTGCTAATTAGTGTAAGAAAAACATGAAACTAACGAAAATTATTATTTATTTTGCAAAAATTCTGATAAATCACAATGGCACTTTTAGTTATGAACTGAACAAGTTATATCCTGGTTCTTTTCGGAATGTGAACTTACCTCTCAAGGATAGGATTCGCTAATGAAATTTCTATACAAAGTTTAAGATTGTTACTGACTTGGCAGAATAGCTGAGAGCCGCGCCTACTCAACTTGAATAATTATCCATTAGAATGTTGCTAGGTACGGTCGAGGCTGTCGCGTGTGAAATGCAGTGAAGGGTACTGTTGTGGAGGAAATATGGGGCTCGCAAGAGATGTAGTGCACAATACCGTAAGCTGCGATGACTGCTGTCTGCGCCGCTCGCTGCTGACAAATAAGATAACTCTCGTTCTATCTGGATTGACCTTCGCCAATCAAACTCTCCCTATGCCTTGATGAAGTCAGGGACTCCTCTTCGCCCCTGGTCTAACTATTGGCGTGGTACACTGGTCAGATAACCAGTCCACCGTGATGCCACTCAAAAATTCGCTCGCAGGCATTTAACTATAACTCTGTCCGTTCACACCGCACAATAAGTGTGGTGGCCAACACAGTGAAGAATGCTTAATTGCAAGGACTCAATATAGAGTCGCACTTCGATTCGCTCTCGACAGAGATGCTCTCCCAGCGAAGTACTGAGGAGAGACTTGCTCCTCACTCTATGAGTACACGTACGAGCGTGCACGCTCTCATTATGTGTTCTTGCTCCAAGAGCGACAACAGAACGGCCCCTCTCCACACCAGACATGAAGGGGTATATCTTTCGGTCTCTTCCATTACTCCTTCAGCTCAACGCATCAGAAATATTGTCTGCCAATCAGCATTGCTCTTCTAAAACGGGAGAATGACGTTTCGTTTAAGGCGACCAATCGGGAAACCCTTTAGTATCAGCATTTGGCGTTTGTTGTCTCCCTGTAAAAATCTCTGAAACTGCGTGCTATGTGTAAAGAATGTGTAGGCTGGCCGCTCCCACACAATGTAGCGGAATTTGCTTTTAAGCAAACACGGGGTCGTTCCTCTTTTCACTCGGGCAACCACTGTCTGCTCTATGGGCGGTCACCGGCCGACATAGATAGGCTGGGTCGTCCTCTGAAGGGACCGGCCCCCTGGCGTGCGGTCCGCCTCTTTAGAACTAAAGGCTCCTGTGACTGTCGTCTCTGGAATGTATGTGTGTACGCCAGCCTTAAGTATTTCAACCACGTGCGCTTACTTGTTACTTGCATATCGTTTACATGAATTCAAACAACAATGACTTTATCTTATCGAGTTTGCGTTCGAATGAGGCGTCTTGATGTGCGGAATATAATTGTGAGGGCGGAATATGTAAGCAATGAAAGTCAGGAGACCACGACATCTTACAAGGAGTGTGAGATACCTAAATTTCTGAAACTTCCTGGCAGATTAAAACTGTGGCCCAACCGAGACTCGAACTCGGTACCTTTGCCTTTCGCGGGCAAGTGCTCTACCATCTAAGCTACCGAAGCACGACTCATGCCCAGTACTCACAGCTTTATTTCTAATAGCAGCAATAATATTTCGAACTCTGTCAATTGACTGGCAAGGGCATTATTAATAATAACAGCTAAGATGAGTAAGATGGCTTAGAAAATTACGTTCAAGTACAACAGAATGAAAATCAAACAACAAAGGATCTCCTGAGACCTAGCACACAGATCGCCTAAAATTTTAATCGCTACTTACAATTTCTGATACACAACTAGATCGCCACATGCAACCAGTATGTACCGCGCCCATTATGCAGGCCTACTGTAGCCCGCATACATTCACAATATACCTTCATGGGAGCCAAGGTTTGATAGCAAATAAACAGTTTAAAACAACGCATTACACAAAGCACAACATCGCACCTGCAAAATTTTTCTTATTTACATTCAGGTTTGTTTAACATTAAATACTATGTCTAAAATCTTATTTCCTTACCAAAATTTGTAAATGTCTTGCTAACATTTGTGTGAACACACCACAATGTAATTCAAGTGTTAATTCTATTATTTGTTGTATCTTTAGACCATTCAGAAGAAGATCATGGCAAACTTTCATGGCTATTTAAGGTTAGAAAACAGCAGCTTTAAGCCTCATGCCCTCTGCAAAAGCAGCAAGAAGGTGAACTTTCCAGTATCAGGGAGGCCCTGAACCACTGCTTCTTCACATCGGTCATGTTCCAGATAGACAACAGGAGGAGGAGCGGCTACCACGCCTCCCAAGTGGCCCATCACTTGCCGAGCGACTCTGCACACAAGAGCTCGCCGTCGACTCAGCCCAACGCCGCTCTGCACACACCACAGCAGGGCTCTCTCGCCACTGCCGCCACATATTCACCGGTTGCGGAAAGCGGGCAGAAATCAATTTGTCGCGTCGGAGATCGACCGGGTCGAGGTACCACGTCTGAACCCAGAGACACGGGAAGACTACAGCTGAATTGCATCATGGTCAGACAGCGATTCCGAAATCATGTATTGGATTGTAAGCCATAACCAAGTGCTCAGCTCCTGTTTTAGTAATTACGAAGAGCAGACCGAAGATAAGAGAATCGTCCGGAAGAATCATTGGGAAAAGAAGTGGGATACTTCAGTGTTGAGGAGAGATGAGACACGTCATAAGTGCGCTAAGAATGTGGATGCAGCAATAAGGAATATCGCAGTAAGCAGTTCACTTGAACAGGAGAGGAAGTCTCTAAAAAAGGGAATCACAGTCGTTGGACAAACAGATTGAAGGAAGGTAACTGCGAAGAAACCTTAGGTAACAGAAGAAATACTTTAATTGTTCGAAGAAAGAAGGAAGTATAAGAACGCTCCGGAAAAGACAGGAATACAGCAACATACGTGCTTTAGGAGTAAAATAAATTGGAAGTGCAGATCAGCCAAAGTGAAATGCTGCAGCGACGATGTGAAGATATAGAAGAAGAAACGACAGTCGGAGGAGTGACTCAACACACAGAAAAGTCAAAACAATCTTCGGTGAAATTAAAAACAATCGTGGTGACATTAAGAGTACAATAGGAATTCCACTGTTAAATGCAGTGGAGAGTGGATACATGGAAACAGTAGACTGAAGACCTCTATGAGGGAGGAACTTGTCCAGTGACATGTTAGAAATGAAAATTGGAGTCAATCGAGAAGACGTAACAATTATGGAAATAAAAGAAAGGTTGAAGAGTGGTATTAAAATTTAAGATGAAAGGATGTTAATCTTAGATTCGCTAATGACATTACTATCCTCATTGAAAGTGAAGAAGAATTACAGGATCTGTTGAGTGGAATGAACAGTTCAATTACTACAATATATGGATTGAGACCAACCCGAAAAATTATAAAAGTAATTAAAAAAATGTCGTGAAACTTGGGCCTCCCGTCGGGTAGACCGTTCGCCTGGTGTAAGTCTTTCGATTTGACGCCACTTCGGCGACTTGCGCGTCGATGGGGATGAAACGATGATGATTAGGACAACAGAACACCCAGTCCCTGAGCGGAGAGAATTTCCTACCCAGCAGGGAATCGAACCCGGGTCATGAGAAGTGACATTCCGTCACGCTGACCACTCAGCTACCGGAGGCGGACATAAAAGTAATGAGAAGTATCAGAAATGAGAATAGCGATAAATTTAAAATCAGAATAGGTCAACACGAAGTAGACGAAATTAAGGAATTCTGCTAGATTGGAAGCAAAAGAACCATGTCGGAGGAAGCAAGAAGGATATAAAAGGCATGCTAGCACAGGAAAACAGGACACTTCAAACTAAGAGGAGTGCGATATCAAACATAGGCCTTAAGCGGAGGAAGAAATTTCTGAGAAAGTACATTTGGAGCACAGCATTATATGGTAGTGGAATGACTGTGGGAAAACGGAAAGAAGAGACTCGAAATGTTTGAGATGTGGTGCTACTGAAGAATCTTGAAAATTAGGTGGATTATTAATATGAGAAATGAGGAAGTTTCCCGCAGAATTGCTGAAGAAAGGAACATACGGAAAACACTGACAAGAAGAAAGGACGGGATGATAACGCATATGTTAAGAAATCAGAGAATAACCTCCATGGTACTAGAGGGAACTGTAGAGGGTAAAAACTGTAGGTAAAGACATAGATTGGAATACATCCAGTCAATAACTGAGGAGGTCGGGTGTAAACGTCCAGGAGAGGAAATCGGGGCTGGACAGCAACATCCCATCCACAAGATGAAAAGGGGGGAGTGCGTGACACCATCTCGTCTCGATAAGTTTGCGGTACAGTTTTCGACTATTTAGAAATTAACTTAATGTCTCAGTTCAATTTCTGATTACAGAACCAATATACTCGTACACATACTGTTAAGAAAGGTCAATAACGAAATCATAAGAAAACATGTGCGATTGTGCGTTCCTACTGTTGCTGTAGCGTAGGCTGAATAACCAGTTTTCGACTCCTGTAAACTTTCTCCTGATTTGTAACGAAATTAATTCATTAATGGTATACAATTTCATTACTATTACTTGCCAAAGTGAAATAACACATTCAGTGAATTTCGATGTACGCGCTTGTTTGTCATACGAGCCACCATAAGCGATGTCTGACTTAGTGACACCTCTCCGATGCCACCAGGTTGAAACTTGATTCCATTTGGATATGCTTTGCGGAGAGCATTACAAATCCTCAATTGTTGAGCCATAATCGGGTGAACCTAGCGAAAAACAAAGAAGAAGCCGCAGGCATATCTGGAATCTACTCTGATACCATTTGTAGGAATATTAGGGCGTCTAGTATTTTTATGGGATGGGGGGGGGGGCAGAAGAGGGTGAGATCTTCATCTGCCCTTTCAGCCCCAACCTTAAGCTGTACAGTGTTTGCCTGCTTCAATCAGGTTCTGTGTTTATAGTTCACGAAATGAGACAAATAGCAAATTATACAAAGGATTACAAATATATCAAAAAATTGTTCAAATGGCTCAGAGCACTATGCGACTTAATTTCTGAGGTCATCAGTCGCCTAGAACTTACAACTAATTAAACCTAACTGACCTAAGGACATCACACACATCCATGCTCGAGGCAGACTGTGGCGCCTAGAACCGCACGGCCACTCCGACCGGCACAAAAATGTATCACCTAGACGAAAAAATATATAAAAAATAGAAGAAAATGGAAGGAAAATGTAGACCGTATGGGTGGAGAAAGATCCCCTGTAAATGCTCTCAGTATAAATGCACTGGAAGAAGCAAAGTAGGAAGACCATACAAGAAATGGAATACCGTAACAGGCAGTTTGCCTAAATCATGAAGTGAAGAAGAAGAAGAAGAAGAAGAGGAATCATTCTTGTGTCTACGACCGGATATCTGTGCCCAACGGGGCACAACATTTCGGTAAACGACTGTGTTTCCATCGTCAGACTTTGTGCGCTTGTGATGGCAACACCGCCACTTGGCGAAATACCGTATATACCAAAGAAATATTGTCTCATTATCGACGACAAGAGAAACAAATGTTACAAATAAATAATAGATAATTTCGTATCTTTCTCTCCAAAATAAAATCATTCCCTTAAAATAAAATGTGAAATTCATTGGCGTCTTAAGCAGTCACTAAATTCATCCTAACAGCAAGTTTCTAACTAGGTTAAAAGAAAGCTAGAAACAACAATTTTTAGAAGACTTGTCATGGTCAAGTATGTAGAGTGCAGAGACTTTAAAATTTACTTGTCTTCATTGCTCATTTACACTACTGGACATTAAAATTGCTACACCACGAAGATGACGTGCTATAGACGCGAAATTTAACCGACAGGAAGAAGATTCTGTGATATGCAAATGATTAGCTTTTCAGAGCTTTCACATAAGGTTGGCGCCGGTGGCCACCCCTACAACGTGCTGACATGAGGAAACTTTCCAACCGATTTCTCATGCACAAACAGCAATTGACCAGCGTTGCCTGGTGAAACGTCGTTGTGATGTCTCGTGTAAGGAGGAGAAATGCATACCATCATGTTTCCGACTTTGATAAAGGTCGGATTGTAGCCTATCGCGATTGCGGTTTATCGTATCGCGACATTGCTGCTCGCGTTGGTCGAGATCCAATGACTGTTAGCAGAATATGGAGTCGGTGGGTTCAGGAGCGTAATACGGAACGCCGTGCTTTATCCCAACGGCCTCGTATCACTAGCAGTCGAGATGACAGGCTTCTTATCCGCATTGCTGTAACGGATCGTGCAGCCACGTCTCGATCCCTGAGTCAACAGATGGGGACGTTTGCAAGACAACAACCATCTGCACGAACAGTTCGACGACGTTTTCAGCAGCGGGGACTATCAGCTCGGAGACCATGGCTGCGGTTACCCTTGACGCTGCATCACAGACAGGAGCGCCTACGATGGTGTACTCAACGACGAACCTGAGTGCAAGAATGGCAGAACGTCATTTTTTCGGATGAATCCAGGTTCTCTTTACAGCATCATGCCGGTCGCATCCGTGTTTGGCGACATCGCGGTGAACGCACATTGGAAGCGTGTTATCGTCATCGCCATACTGGCGTATCACCCGGCATGATGGTATGGGGTACCATTGGTTACACGTCTCGGTCACCACTTGTTCGCATTGACGGCTCTTTGAACAGTGGACGTTACATTTCAGATGTGTTACGACTCGTGGCTCTACCCTTCATTCGATCTCTGCGAAACCCTACATTTCAGCAGGATAATGCACGACCGCATGTTGCAGGTCCTGTGCGGGCCTTTCTGGATACAGAAAATGTTCGACTGCTGTCCTCGCCAGCACATTCTCCAGATCTCTCACCAATTGAAAACGTCTGGTCAATGGTGGCCGAGCAACGGGCTCGTCATAATACGCCAGTCACTACTCTTGATGAACTGTGTTATAGTGTTGAATCTGCATGGCAGCTTTACCTGTACACGCCATCCAAGCTCTGTTTGACTCAATTCCCAGGCGTATCAAGGCCGTTATTACGGCCAGAGGTGGTTGTTCTGGGTACTGATTTCTCAGGATCTATGCACCCAAATTGCGTGAAAATGTAATCACATGTCAGTTCTAGTATAATATATTTGTCCAATGAATACTCGTTTATCTTCTGCATTTCTTCTTGGTGTAGCAATTTTGATGGCCAGTAGTGTATAAAGTGATACGTTTATCCACATTTAGCACAAACACGTATTGAGACATTTACATCTCAATGCGTATTTGTACTAAATTTGACGAGTTGTTCACTGTAACGACATTTCAATAATCTGAAAATAATTGCTTATTTAGTGGAAAACAGTCAAAACAACCTAGATACCCATTCCGTCCAACGAACAGCCCACGATCCCGTATAAATTACAGTTTATGCATTTCCTACATAAGGCTCTATTTGCTGTTTTTCAGTGCGTTGCTGGTTTCGGGGACATGTTGTGCCCTTTTTGGCAACCATATCGGTAACGCCTCACCACTGAATGCACTTTACAACACTCCCCTACATTAGTATTCGTTTACATTCTGTTCGTGTCATTGTGCGGTTTAGTTTCGTATGGATCTTTTGAAACAAAATAGTTAGCAACTGCAAACTACACTTGTGTTCCATTTTTATATTTTTTCAGTATTCCATATTCTCGAATGCTGTCATTTTTATGCAATTTGTGTAATTTCTGAACAAATACGAGCCATAATTTTTTACGCATGAATTGAAACCTTTTCAGGAAATGTTAGCTTCTTATACGTAATTCACTATTATCTTTTATTTTAAGGAGAACTACTCGTTATTTTTACTGCCTTCCATTCTTTAATCTATCTTCCAAAGGTAACCATACTTAATTTATCGATTGTATTGTACTCTGGACACATAATTGCGTCGGTGTAACCTAAGAAACCTTTTCTCGTTTCTGAGAAGCCATACGATTTAAAGTGAATATCTGTAGCTAGTCCGCGTTAGTTTTAATCTTCCACGTAGTTCCAATTTTATATGGAGACTTTAACTACATCCCATTACAGTTTATTTAGCCCTTTGACTCTCTACCGCATTTCTGCAGTCCGTAATACTGCTATCCTCCATGATAAATTTCACGTAGCTTCCCTTAAACAGAAGTGAGGAAGAAGAAAGGAAGATTGGGTTTAACGTCCCGTCGACATTGATTCGTTAGAGACGGAACAAAAGCTCGGATTTTGTCAAGGGTGAGGAAGGAAATCGGCCGTGCGCTGTAAGGAACCATCCCGTCTTTTGCCTGGAGTATTTTGCGGAAATTACTCTGAATAAAACTGTTTCAATAAATGACTCTTACATTTACAGGTGGTTGTAGGTTTCAGGATTAAGTATCTTAAGTAATAAACAATTACACTGTTTGGACAGTTCTTAATCAGTTGACTGGTTAGTCTACGTTTTTGTTTTGTATATTGGTTAACCTTAGGTTTCTGTCTTCAAGAGTTAGCGATATTGCGACCATAGTTACTTTAAAAATTTCTTGCTTGCATAATATAGGAGGGCATACTGAAAAGCAGTGTCTCCAAAATTTTATATGAAAACTCCTAAAGCTTCTTAAATAAAACAAGATTTATTAACATTCTACACTGTTTGATGTGCAGATGTATGTGTACTTTTAAACACCAATGATGTAGCAACAACTTGAGTGAATTACGTTTTGCAGCCCTCTGCCACTAGAGGGCTCGGAATTGTAGGATGTCGGCGCCTGAAAAACAGCGTGCTGTAATTGGGTTTCGGCTACGAAGAGTCTGTCCACATATGGAACCTCTCTCCTTCAGCATGACAATGCCAGACTACTCACGAACAGTGCAGCATTTGCAACAATCTGGCGCCTTGGGTTCACTGTAATCGATCATGCAGTCCAGACTAGGGCTCATCCGACTGTCATCTTCTACCAAGACTTAAAGTATACCTTCGAGGACTTCACTTTGATAGTAATGGAGCGATGGAAACAGAAGTGAGGTTGTGACTTCGTCAACAAAGTCCAACATTCTTGATGACGGTTTCAGCAAACTGGTCTCTCGTTGGGAAAATGTTTTCGCCGCCGGGGTGATTGTGTTGAGAAACAAAAATGTAGACATGAAGAATGCAGATGTATGATGTTAATAACATTGTTTTGTTTAAAGCGCTTTAAGAGCTTTCACAGAAAAGAATTAGAATCAGTACTTTTCACCTTGTCCTCGTGAATGTAAATTGTGCTCATGTTACCTTACAAAATTTTTCCCACGTATGCGGCTTTTGGATTGCATTGGACATCCCCTTATATGAGTTTTATATAGTATTCAGCAGTATTATTTGAGTTAATACATGGTGCTTCGAATTTCCTCGGTCCGGTCTCTCCAGTTGGAGGTTATTGCTTTACATGGACATCCAAAAACGTCAGTTCATGATCGCACTTTCGGTTTGACAAGGAGTTTCTGTGTCTTCTTGGAATAGGTTCAGAAGGCTGGCATGACCAATTTCGCTAATTTTTCAAGCAATATTTTTGTGGTGTCACCGCCAGACACCACACTTGCTAGGTGGTAGCTTAAATCGGCCGCGGTCCATTTAGTACATGTCGGACCCGCGTGTCGCCACTGTGTGATCGCAGACCGAGCGCCACCACAAGGCAGGTCTCGAGATACGGGATAGCTCTCGCCCCAGTTGTACGACGACTTTGCTAGCGAATACACTGACGAAGCATCGCTCATTAGCCGAGCAGACAGTTAGAATAGCCTTCAGCTAAGTCCATGGCTACGACCTAGCAAGGCGCCCTTAGCCTTACATAGTTTGATAGTTATCGTATGAAATGTCTCATCAAGAATGCTGTATTCACACCAGGAATAAAAGTTAAGTATTCGAGGAGCTGCATACTTTTCTTATTAGTTTTCACTACTTATCCTGTTCCAGAATTCACGCCCGTCTGCGTTAGATAGCGTGCATTTAGGCCTCCTCTATCTACAAGGTGTTGGCACATTTACCAACACATCAATTTTCTCCTCACAAACGCGAATGTAATGCAACACGTCCGTTTAACAGTCCTTGTTTGTATCTGGCTGTGATTTGTGGCGGTCTATTATTGAAGTCTAAATACGTTTCTCATGTGTAAGGATATCCAAGCTTCTATATTACAGAGGTGTTGAAAACACGCTAACATTTAGCGCCTTGTATCTTCTTTGTAACTAAGCCTTGAAAACATTTATTCGCTTCATCTGTTTTGATATATACATCATCCCACTCACTAGATGTTATCTTCATAAAACTTTTATTTACAATGGCGGATTATAATGTGGAATTCTAGGCTATTCTACAAAAATTTTAACAAAAATGACATTAGGAGACTGTAGAGAGCACTTGATGCTTTTTGCAACTACCACATTCGGTGTCAGAATTTTACACTCATGACGTCTCGTTCAGCATGCTGTGGCGGTAACACCTGTTTTGCGTTTCGATGCTTGGTCAAATCACCGTTTGATGGACAGATGATTGTGTACTTTTAAACATCAGTGATGTAGCGGAAAAAACGTTAACCCGCTTTTGTTAAATGACGAGCTCTCCATGAAAAAGTGCATCACGTAGCGAAGAATTGAAAAGAAACGTCTTCTATCTCGGAGTGAGCCATTACCTTCTGTAGACAGTAAATAAGTCATTTGTACGATTCACACGTAGCAGTTTGGCTAGATCGGCGGATGAGTAACTAAAAAAAACCAAACTCGCAGTGCTGGACCAACTGATTTCAAGTTTACTTTGCTCTACAGAAAATACTGCAGAAAATCCTGTCTGTTAAACCGAGCAGTAACCTATGACACAAGTTTTCTCTTTCACTACCAGGGTGATAACACTTGACATTGATTTGTTGTACTGTTTTCTATCTTTCCTCACGGAAAGAAAGTTCAGCTTACCTGATCGTGGAGTAAAAGTCAATTCAAAACCGTGGGGAAAATCGATATCGGGCGCGTTTAAGTTTGCCCTCTCTTGTTATTCTCCCTTCCTGCTCCGCGCAATACTTTTTCTTATCTGTTGCGCACCAGACTGTGTGGAAAAAAAGAGTCAGACGAAAAACATACAAGATATCTGAGAAGCAGAGACGTGCAAACTTTAAATGCGAGTTGCCACATTTGCCTCAACAAGTATCAGTACTGGAGATAGTCTGCAACTGCAAGCCACAAATGGGTTGATTCTCAGACGACTGTCAGCCGGGATCATATCTTTGTGTATCATCTTGGTCCGCTTCCGAAGCTGACTGGTCAGCATAGAAGGCTGCCATTTGGAAGACCCGGGTTCGATTCCCATACCTGCCGAGGACTTTTACTTGATGGGTAGAATGGTAAGGAGTGCAATCTGCCTCATGATGCGAAGTGAGAAGCAGTTGGCCGAGTATTAGCGGCTCCGCTGTCCGGAAAGCAAAAAAAAAAAAAAAAAAAAGGCCAGAAGAGCGGTGTGCTAATCACATGCCCCTCCATACCGCATCCGCGTGACGCAGACAGGCACAGGACTACACGGCGGCCGGTAGACATCCCTTGGGCCTTCACGGCCTGGCCAGGGAGCTCGTTATCTAGCTTGCTACTTGTATGACATCTCTTATACAAAATAAAAATGACTTCTAATGCGCCCTTACTAGTTATTTTCACTTAAGCGCCAAAGAAAGTGGTGTAGGCATGCGTATTCAAATACAGACATATGTAAAAAAGCAGAAGACGGCTCTGTCGTCGACAACACCAATATAAGACAACAAGTGTCTGGTGCAGTTGTTAGATCGGTTACTGCTGCTACAATGCCAGATTCAAGTAAGTTTGAACGTGGTGTTATAGCCGACGCGTGAGCCATGTGACAGCATCTCCGAGGTAGCGATGAAGTCAGAATTTTCCCGTACAACCATTTCACGAGTATACCGTGAATATCAGGAATCCGGTAAAACATCAAATCTCCGATATCGCTGCTGCCGAAAAAGATCCTGCAAGATCGGGATCAACGACGAGTAAATATAATAGTTCAGTGTGACAAAAGTGTAGCCCTTCCTCAAATTGCTGCAAATTTCAATGGTGGGCCATCAAAACGTGTCAGCGTGCGAACAATTCAACGAACATCATCGATATGGGCTTTCGGAGTTGAAGGCCCACTCGTGTACCCTTGATGATTGCACGGCACAAAGCCTTACGCCTCACTTGGGCCCGTCAACACCACTGGGCTGTTGACGACTGGAAACATGTTGCTGGTCGGACGAGTCTTGTTACAAGTTGTATCGAGAGAATGGACTTGCACATTGTATGGAGACAACCTCATGAATCCATGGACCCTGCATGTCAGCAGGGGACTGTTCAAGCTGGTGGAGGCTCTGTAATGATGTGGGGTGTGTGCAGTTGGAGTGATGTGGGACCCCTGATACGTCTAGATACGACTCTGACAGCTGGCACATACGTAAGCATCCTGTCTGATCACCTACACCCATTCATGTCCACTGTACATTCCGACAGACTGGGACAATTCCAGCAGGACAATGCGACACCCCACCCGTCCAGAATTGCTGCAGAGTGGCTCCAGGAACACTCTTCTGAGTTTAAACACTTCCGCTGACCTCCAAACTCTCCAGACATGAACATTATTGAGCATATCTAGGATGCCTTGTAACGTACTGTACAGAGGAGATCTCTATCCCTCGCACTCTTAGGAATTTATGGACAGCCCTGCAGCAAGCATGGTGTCATTTCCCTCCAGCACTACTTCAGACATTAGTCGAGTTCATGCCACGTCGTGTTGCGGCACTTCTGTGTGCTCACGGGGGCCCTACACGATAGTAGGCAGGTGTAGCAGTTCCTTTGGTTCTTCAGTGTAGTTACTAACAGTAACGTAAACAGTTAATCTGTATTGAACAGCAGTCTGCCTTTTTTCCTTTGACAATGTATGATACTTATTATCTAACTTTGTACCATTACAATGTGACTGTAGTGCTGTGACGGAGACTTTCGTCAGTTCGAGAGTATTCCCTGTTTTTGTTAATGGTGTTCGGATTTCATATAGAATTATTGCATACGTGTTCACCGAAGTTTGGCTCAAATGGCTCTGAGGACTATGCGACTTAAGTTCTGAGGTCATCAGTCGCCTAGAACTTAGAACTAATGAAACCTAACTAACCTAAGGACATCACACACATCCATGCCCGAGGCACGATTCGAACCTGAGACCGTAGCGGTCGCTCGGTTCCAGACTGTAGTGCCTAGAACCGCACGGCCACTCAAGCAGGCTCACCGATGTCTGTTATTACACATGAAAAACATTAATTCGAATATCGGGAACTTTATTTGTAATTGCATACCGCTTGTGCAATGTTAAGGTACTGAATGTGTGCAATGTAAATTTTGTGATTTATATAACGACGTACGGCGCCCATTAGGTCCTAATTATTGCCTGTGTTCTGTGTGTGAGATGACGATAATGCGTTAAGAGAGCAACTGTTCATGTGATTTGGAAGGAATAAATAATTTGAAGCAACGTTCGGACTGTGATTTTTGGGAGAATAGTGTAGACAAAAGCACTGTAGCGTGAAGGTGATGAAGCTATTTTGGAACATTTATCATCAGTGTAACGAAGAGGGCTGTCGGAGACTGACATGAGTAATGGCGTCGTGGTCGAAAGTGTATGTGAGCTTGGAAGTTACGTATAAAGTTATTTAAAATCTTGGAGTCAGATCGAGAAACAAGAGAAGCGTATCGGGTAATTAAAGAAGAAGCTAAATTAATAAGAAAATTTCAAGAGTGAAGAGAAGAACTGAAGAGATCGAAAATTATGTAATGGC
Source organism: Schistocerca serialis cubense (assembly GCF_023864345.2). NCBI lineage: Eukaryota > Metazoa > Arthropoda > Insecta > Orthoptera > Acrididae > Schistocerca > Schistocerca serialis. The sequence goes on from NC_064641.1 coordinate 561,783,402, forward strand.
GGACGGTGACTACATCATGTTTGAAGACTGTTATTAACTTTTGCGACTCTTATTGAAGGAGTGAGGGTGCCAGGAGCGAGAGAAGAGTGTAACAGTAAGTGCAGTCACAAGTTGGCACTGATAGAACTTTATCTACCTCCGAAGTGGAAGGTGTATTTGGACTGTTTAGTGTAGGCGAACCGTAGCAAGTGAACGGTATTTTGTTAAAAGGTGAATGTTACGTGGAGCTTCCTATACAACGGACTATACAGAAATGAATAACTACTTACGAGGACATATTATGTGATTTATTGGCGGCGAAATTTTGAACAAGTGTGCACCCTGCCTACCAGATACGTAGGGTATAATAGTGTGGGTGTTTATTGTTGCCATGACCAGCGCTGCTTTTCACAAATTACCTTATCTAAAGCCTATCCATAATTTTTTGGATTCAGTTTAAGACTATGTTTATTAATTGCAGTGTTTTTGAGCGTTATGCGCATTTCCTTGTAATATGTTCAGAATATTATAAATGTTTCCAAGAATTAAAAGTGATTCCAAGCATAGTCTTAAGAAGACGTTCGGTGCCCCCTTGGAATGATCTCAAATTGCACACATTTTACATCTAAATTTTTATGCGGTGCAAAATATGGTGTCAAATACCAGGTGACTGTCCCCTTAACCAGAAACTGGGAAAACTGTGTGACTCGTCACAGTATAATAACCAGTATAATAAAACAATGTAATATTGTGACTATACTATCCAACTAAAATTGAACTTCTCATCTTTTAATAGGTTCAAGAAGAATTTCATAAAGGTCGTAGCTCATCACGTTCTGCTAGTATACAAGATACAAGTCGTCTTCTTTCAGACTGTTGAGAACTTTTTCTCAACAGAATATTTTCGAAAAAGTATAAACATGTGAATCATGAATATGTATTTTTTTAAATATTTTGGCAATGTATTAAAACAATGAATTCCTTGAACAGATTTAATGTTTTCAGTTATTCTCCATCTTCAGACAGTTTTTAGAAATATGAAACAAGCATCGCAATTATGTGAGAACTTGTTTGTAGCCATACTTTTAGTTTCAAGAAAAATGGTTTTGATGAATAGCCTTACAATTTCTGATCTCGTTCATTCCTTTACACACTGAAGAGAGTGAAGCGATCAGTATTTCAAAGTTTTTTTATCTGCTCTATACAGACACTGAACCTTCTTGTCCAAATCTTTTATCTCCACATTTTAAATCTGAAGATTTGTACTTTTAATTACTCTCAAGACCATAAAGTTTCTTATGCTCGAATAAACGGCTGAGTTTAGGAAAAACATTTTTCTATGTGACTGGAAAACCTCAAGCTATTCAGCAAACATAGAGAAGATAAAATTTTGGAAGATTTTTAGTACGATAAATAAACATGCGATAAATATACATGCGGGTGTAGCACATCTTCGTATGAAAGATGTAAAGTATTCGTTGTGAATAATGAAGAAAGACTTAACGTTTATTCAGTTTGCTTCCCCCTATTTCATGTTCTTGTTCATCAATATGTAGTCTATTTCAGGTTATTTAAATCTCATCCTCAGGCACCTTCATGCACGCTAATGCAGTGTGTCAGTACCTTAAAACTATTTTTAATAAAAAATAATAAGAACGCACATGGTGTCGCGAATGTCAAAATATTCCGACAATTTCATTAATACAGCTTAGAAAGTAATTCTTGACCAGACGTAGTTAAGTGCTTATTTCAGTGTCAGAGGCAGCGAACCAATATTTGGACTCGATAACGGACGCTGGCTCTCCAATCTTCCGGTCCCCGTTACTAGCTCCCCGTAGCTTACAGGTTAGCAATGAGGGGACGTTGAACGAAGAGCTAAGTATGCTTGGCATCACACACTAACCAAGACCGGCGGAGGTTCGAGTTCTCCATCGGGCATGGGTGTGTGTGTTTGTCCTTAGGATAATTTAGGTTAAGTAGTGTGTAAGCTTAGAGACTGATTACCTTAGCAGTTAAGTCCCATAATATTTCACACACATTTGAACATTTTAGAACTAACCCAGCCACGCATCGCGCATCATGATCGAACACTCCAGAAGGACACTTTGCAATAGAAGCCGTATAAATAGCGCCTTCCTATCCTACAGGAGGGGAGTGCAGTACCGGGAACGAGCACATGACGCTGCCTCCATTAAACTCGTCAGCAGGAACAAGACAGAATATTCCACTAGCCCGGGCCAGGGTCGGACATATAGCGGATTTAGAGAATGAAGAGTTAGTCGGTCATAGGTGGGAACTTGTAAATAGGGAAGATCGCCAGGAATACTTCCATGAAATGTATTCACAACTGTGCTTAGACATATCCGCCACGTTTCCTAAGTATTCCTTGCGAGCTCCGTACTCTACACCACTCAAAGCTTGCTTTCCAGCCGCGGTCGGTGAATCAGCATGTGGCCCGAGGCAAGGTCTCCTGTCAAGCATCTCGCTGTCTTCTTATTCCCTCACAGAACACGACAACTGCAAAAATATTTCTGTATTGTATATAGAAAATGGAAAATTCGAAGTAAAATTAATCCTAGAATACGTATTGTCGTAATATAAAAGAAACATAGTGTTAACGTAAACCACAACGCATAAATCCATAGAAGCCATTACGTACGAACTGTGCCAATGTGACGGAGTTGAAACGCGACCTTCTACTAAAAATGACGGAGAGTTCCTCCTCTTGCGCAACAGAGATTTACAAGTTGGTGGAAGTGAATACTGCGTCTTCATTCAGGCACAAATAGGAATGCTTGCAAAACGGAGTCAGCACATTATGGGCATCCTATTGTGTTACGCCACCTGTAAGACTTTATACGCTAACACTGAAATTGCAGAGAATAACAAAGGAACTTTCGCAATAAGGATGCGATGATCGACGCAGTGAGCGCTAGGCTTGGAGAAATGGATAGTTTGGACAAAGATGGGCAAGTATATTGTTATTTTTTAGTGTTTTATGGTTTTATAGACAAGATTAGCATGTATTCTTGATTTTCAAATGGCGTATTGAAACGTCCATTGAAACCAAATTCGCCTTGTGTGTGTTTTGTCGTGTGTGTTTTGTCGTGTGTTTGATATGTTGGTAAACAGCTGTTTTAGATTTCTTGCCGCCTGCTGTTGTGTCCGTCGAAAGTCACTGTGTTTTGAATGACGTGCACTCCATTCACAATTCAGTGCTCGCATTTCATATTTCTAATCCACGCATTCTGGTATTCGGTAAACTAATAATTCAGGTAATATTAATAATTTCTATGGGTTGCCTGATTTATTTGATGATTTTTACAGCTTGTCTCACACTGATCTGTGAGAGGAGCTTGGCGCCAGGAATTTTCTTTATTTATGGGCGAGGGCAGCAGTCTGCCTAGCAGCCACGATGGCTCACCGTTTCCTATCCTTTTTCCGATCGCCAGGGTAACACGTGGTGGCGTTTGAAAGTTCAGTAGTGGCCAAAGTTTCTCCTGCTCTCAGTTCCCCAACCTGCCTGACCAACCTTGTAACTGGTATTTCTTCTCAACTTTAACGTCGCGAGGTCGCCTCCCTGTGAAATTCCGGCCCTATGATTGGCCAGTTCAGGTGCGCGCCCGTTTTTCGCGGGCGGGGGCCAACCGCCCTCCGCGGATGGATAGTGGACACAGGGGAAGTAGTCAGTTCTAGTGTGACCGAGCCTGAGGCCGGAGGTGCTGCTTCCAGGGGATGAAGTTCGGTAAGCATGAGGGCCGACGTGCACTGTAGATTCGCGCCCTGCGGCCCAGAGGGAACCTTATAGGTCATTGTACTGATGTGCGCTCCTTTAATTACGGTTTATGCAAAGTTTTCCCTGTTATAAGACTGTAGGGTTTTCCTTATACAGTCGGGCATAATGTGCGAGACGTGTTGGTTGGTCACAGAAGCTTGCAGTACGGCACTAAAGTGCATACATTCATGCTCACTTTTCCACTTCGTCCGACAGTAGCTCTTTCAGTTCTCCTGTGTAAAATTCGACTCAGAATTTATGTCTTCCTAGCTTGAAAACTTGTGCCCTTTGTCCTACGCCACGTGGTGAATGTCTGGAGCCCCTTCATGTTTCGTTAACGTAGACGGACCGCGATCCAAAGTTATATGAATAGTTTCGCGTCTTCCTGGTTGTATTCCGTTAGTACAGGAGGCTACCTAGCGATTCACCCACAGTAGGATCTTTCTCAGTATTTGGCTGATTCATGGTGGTGGTCGTTACATGCCTGCAACCCCTTCCTTTAGTAAATTGGACCCCATTTGATAATACGGCGATCGTCCCTAAAATTCCTTGTCTCCTGCTATCGTGGCTTATTATGAACGAGCGTTAGGGCAAGCTGCTGAACTCGATTCTTTCTTCCCCCACCCCCATTTGATTGTATAATTGTTCAGTATTCAACTGTTAAATAAATGAGTCCTTTAATCTGTACATGCTCCCTTTCATTGCGAGAATCCATCCTTAGTGTCAAAGTAGAATAATGAAGAACTATAACGGTTGCTACAAGGTCGTGCAGGTCTCGCGCCATTAATGATAGTATCAAGATTCAATACAGCGCGCCTGGCACGACCATTGTACGCATGGCACCGATAATAGCAATAATAATTTTCAATTATCCTCCATTGATAAATTGAGAAGTGTTCACGGCTTAGTGTGAGTACGTGAGCACTAAATCCACTTGATGTGGTGGAAGTAGTGGCCTCTGTTTCACCTTGCCGGTTTGAAAAAAAAAAAAAGAATACCAAAAATTATAGCACCTACACAGAGGGATAGTAACCTGTAAAATAAAACGAGCCACCGCTTTTAGTTTATTTGCGGGTTCGTTCGACGATCTCCCCAGCGTTTGTTCAACTCCATGTCCACGTAGTGTAGCTGAAATTTTCTATAGTAATTAGAACGACTACAAAGTGTAATATTTAGTTCGAGTTTTACCTAACTACGGTATTTATCAGAGATGGGTACTCGTTTATTTTTTCCTTGAATACAACTTGTACTCTCACTATCAAGTTGTAATATGTAATATTCCCTTCGTGTTAATCAGAGCAACACCGAAATCGAAGTTATTAACATTACACCCAACAACAGAGATAATAAAAATCAGAGATAATGTAATGATAATGTTCCTTTTTCTTATGCAAGGAGTAACGTCTTTGTTTCCTACACACAGCACTGCATCTGTCACAGTTATTTCCGTAATAAAACGTGATATTACATAAGGAAATCGGCCGCGTCTCATTATAAGGAACAACTACTGTGGTAATCCACTGGAACGATTTAAGGATCTTATGGAATATAAACTACATTAACAATTTTAATCACTCTCTTCCAAAAGTCATCCCATTCTCTTGCGCAGAATTTTTCGCGTTATTAGAGATAACTGTCAAACAAATAAATAACATGTGGTCAGTTACACTCACGTCTCCTGATTTTTATTTCTCTTCGCTAACCACATTTTGAGAGGATTCGGTTATTTTAGCCTCATTAACTGTGCTCAGCCATAAATTTAACTCCACGAGAGGCAGTTGTTCCCACATCAGTTTAACATTTCGCACCCGTTGCCAATCTGTTCTGGATGAGTGCATTAAATTTAGGACCTCTATGCATATGCATGAAACCTCCATCAACTTTTAATTGGTGGTATTTTCAGAAATATTGCCAAGTTTCTGGTAAGATAAATGCTCATAACAAAGAATTAATGCACTCCAGCCGTAGACAATATATATTCCTCTTTACAGTTCTATTATTTTCCTCACAAAATTTAAAAAATTGTAAGATTTATAATAGTTAAAGTACAAAGCAAGAGTAATAGTAAGCGATAAAAGCCATTACCCGACAGACTTTCCTCAGCGTTAGTTTTTATGTTAAACTGAAGCATTTGAATATTAGTCCATTTAAAAAATGTACGATGTCAATCATATGAGTTCAGTAGATTATGCCGAGCAGTCTCTGTACTATAGGGATATCTACAAATGACCCATTTCGCCATTTGCATGAACAAGAGTCAAAAATACATACATTTTTCGTGCTAGCGATTGCTTCTCTAGTATTTAAGATCTGTTCCTTGAAAAAAAAGTGTTGAATTTCTTGGAAATTATCTCTGAGCATTACAGTTTGAACCCGTTACATTAACAACCACCTTTATCGTCCGGAGAATGCATTCTGTAAAACTGTGGTGGAATCTTCAGATGGATCTGAGCACTATGGGACTTAACTTCTAAGGTCATCAGTCCCCTAGAACGTAGAACTACTTAAACCCAACTAACCTAAGGACATCACACACATCCATGCCCGAGGCAGGATTCGAACCTGCGATCGTAGCGGTCGCGCGGTTCCAGACTGTAGTGCCTAGAACCGCTCGGCCAACACGGCCGGCGGTGGAATCTTCAAAATGGTTTTCCCTTAATGGAAACCTGTATTACATTTTTGTTAGCTATTGTAAACAATGTGGTTGAGAAATATGTGAAACAGTTGGCTTAAACAATAAAACAGTGCGATAGCTACGTTCATTCACGGGTAGCATGAAGTGCTTCTGGAATTTATTCTCAGTCTCCAGTGCTACAGTGTGTGTGTGTGTGTGTGTGTGTGTGTGTGTGCGTGCGTGTGGTTCTCTTGTCCTGCAGTACTCTTTCTGTTGTTTCAGAAATTATGCTTTATTCACTGCACAGAGTACACACAAATTATCACTCACATTTCTTTGCATTTTATGGTTCTACGTAAAGAAACATGGTGACTGGTGGTTTGAGTGTGTGTGAATTTCTGCGCAGTAAGAATGTGCAATACCATGAAATCATTAAGAGAAGCAGACAACATACAGGCAGACATCACATACAATACTAACAAAAATAGTTCGATTTCAAAAGGATAATAAATTCCTGAAACGCGTCGTGCTACGTGTTTTATTATTGAAACCATTAATGACACAGTTGCAGCTTTTGGAAAAAAAGTAGATTATGATCAATAAAATTATGTTAAAATGTGACACAGTATCCCCACTGACATATTGTAGTGCACTATTGAAATCATATATGTATTTACTGTATGTACATTTGTTCATTCCCCTCTTAGTACCTAACTTAGAGAAAATTTTGACGTTATCTCGTCATTGAAATAACAATATAACCACCTAACGAGGTATGAGTATCAACTAGGCTAACCATTACAGTATGATTCAGACCTACTACACAGGGGCTTCTATTGGAAAACAGTAAGGTCGATATTTTTCGTATGAAGTGCGCTTTGGCCAGCCCGATAGGGACGAATATATTTCTGAACCTCACATTGTCTGGAAGGCACAGGGAGGTGGAGAAAACAAACTCACCTTCAGATGAGATTTCACATAGAAACAGGGGCAAAATTGTAACCGATGAAGAGAGCTCTGGAAGTTAAACATTTCTTTTCTATAAAGTGTTTTGGTTCTTTGTGCCACGTGACTTTCAAACGAATGGCGTGAGAACCAGTGATGCATGCTAACTTGCATTTCCCCGCCCCTCACTGATCATTACTAGCGTCTAACAAGTGACGTTTTGGAGTTATGTTCACAGACTTTACTGGTGTTCCTCGTTCTCTTTTGTTACTTGCAGAGTGTAATAGCCTTCTGCATCTGGTTTGTGAATAAAATTCAGGACTTAACTACTGGCCTACTGTGGACTAATGACGACACTTCCAAATCCGATTGGTGACGGTGGCGGGGGCGGGGGGGGGGGGGAGGTAAGTATTCACGCCGCTCACTGTTTGTCGGAGGAAAGCACTCCTAAAACCAGTTTAATAAATGATCGCGCTCCTACAGCTATACAGAACGATACAGTATTACGTTTTAAAAATTTGGGAGAGTGTAGAGCGTTTGACGTTTTGATATAACGAACCTATAGCCCGAAATGTGAAATAATGTTTCTACAGCATTGTGCATTTTCTTCGCGTTCCATGGTATAAATGAAACACCAGAAATGCTGTAGTTTGGAAAACGTTTATTGACTGTGCAGTACCGACTCTGCGGCTTCACTACTGTAGAGATAATGTTCAGTGTGACGACCATCAACTTCGTTACAGAATTTGCGGCGACGAGCGACTATTCCCTCTAAGATTCCGCGCTCCACTCTGGTGGTATCAAGTGCTCGAAAGACACGCTCAGTAAGCTCAGACACTGTTCGTACTAGCACTCAGTACACAAAGGACTTTACATAACCCCACAGGTTGGAAGTCAGTGGAGCACAGAGACCAAGCGACTGGGAATACCCTTCCAATTACTCTCTGTCTACAGTTGTCGGTGAGATATGCCTTGGCCAGATGATGAAGTGCACCACAAACTAGTGCCCAGTTGCAAGGGAACGTCCTCCGTAAGTTGACAAAATTGGCTGTCCAGAAAATTCAAATATCATGCACCGTTCAAATGATACGGTAAGATGTTCGGTCCATTAAGGTGGCAGCAAAGAATTCCAGCCCACATGTTCACTGAAAATCTTACCTGGTAACTTCTCATACTGGTAGTTCGTAGTTTTTCAATGGCACAGTGATGGTTGTAGAAACTTTTATTTCTCATTTCCAGGTATAGGTTCCTCATAACACAACGTTCAAAATTTCGTCCTCTACAGTCTCCAAAATTTTAAAACGTCATTCTGTTACATCCCGTATACTGGGCGTTGCCATTACATGTGACTGAAAATTGGTGATCGTGAGTAAACTGTAAATTTTTCAGTATTACAGATATTGGGCTTGTGGCTTACTTTGTTCTTGAATGACCTTGACGAGTGCAAGTGCTAGTCCATTGTGGCAACATATTAGGAGCAAACACATGAAATGACAACTGAAGATGATGCTGGAGGGAAAGTTAAAAGTCAAAGCTGGTGTTCGAAAAAATTAAAAAAAACGCGTGATGGCACTGCTGGAAAAATTTTAAAAAAATAGCATCCATTAAAATGAAACAGCCAATCACAGAGCGGTATTTCTACCAAGAAGCCCATTAAAATAAAACGGCCAGACAGTATTCAGCCCAACATACTCAAAATGTCTGAATGTTTTTTGGCACCATGATCACAAGTATTTACCGTAGTACACAATTTCCAAAATAATGTAAGTTTCACCTGAGTTGTGTAAATTGGTGCCATGTTCAAAAATATTCCGTAATTTATCACAAATTACATAAATACAGGGTGACACAGAAAAACGGGTACATTTCCAAAATACAATAAAACTAGAAGTGATGAAGGAAAGAAATTGCATTGAAACCTAATATTTTGCCAGTTACGAAACACTGCTAGAATTTATCATTTTATAAAAAATTATGTCCTTTAGATGGCGTCCTCCTCTTCGAATACATTCGTGAAATCTGCTGTTCAGATTCCTCATTGACCGCTGCCACATCTCAGCTGGGATACTGTGAGTTGCATCCCGAATTCTCTGTTTTCTCTCATCCAGGGTTCTTGGTCGAGTCATGTAGACTTTGCTCTTGAGACATCCCCACAAGAAAATATCACAAACGGATAAATCTGGTGAATCATGGGGGCCCAGGGAAGGTTACCGAATCGTGAGATCACAATTCTTGCACATACGCCATTGATTGCCGTACAGTGTGTGATGTCGCTCCGTGCTGTTGAAACCAGGCTTCTTGAACGTTTGGAAAGTTGTTCAAAGCACGCGTAACGAAAGTTCTTAATATCTCCACGTAACGATCGGCATTGACAGTTATTGTGTTTCCCTGTTCATTTGTGAAAAAATACGGTCCGACAGTTCCATGTGATGAAACACCATACCATACTGTCACTTTACCAGCGTGTAAAGGGCGCTCGAGAACGTCATTAGGACTTGTGTTTGCCCAGTAACGATAGTTCTGTTTATTTACATAACCTGTGAGATGAAAATGTGCCTCATCTGACATCACAACTTGTTTAGAAATTCATCGTCATTGTTAATTTTTGTTATCATTTGTTGACTGAATCCTAATCGTTACCGGTAATCGTTGTCCTTCAATTGTAGCATTTTGTTTGTAAGGATGAAATTTTAAATCTAGTTGAAGAATTCTAAGAACACTCTCCTGGGACATTTAACCAATGCTGCTTGCTTATGAACGAACGCCGTGGGCTCCGTAAGATAGACTCGATACAACATCAATGTTCGCTGGAGGACGCACACTTCTTGGGCGTCCTGTTAGTTTCTTCTTGAGGGCAGATCCAGTCTCTACAAAGTTATTAATCCAACATTTTATCGTAAGTTTCGATGGAACGGCATCATGACGTCCTAAATTATAAAAACGTCGAAACTCCCTCTGCGCTGCTACCAGACTATCATTGTTTTAATATAACATTAATATGGCTACCGCACGCTGTTGTCTGTTCCACTGATCCATGATTGTTGATATGGCGGATTGTTTACTAGCTGTCACTAACCCGCAGTGCTGCCACCTGCCCGTAGCTGCCACTACTCAGTTCAAACATTCCTGTTATTCTGTGTCACCCTGTATACAGGGTGTTACAAAAAGGTACGGCCAAACTTTCAGGAAACATTCCTCACACACAATGAAAGAAAATATGTTATGTGCACATGTATCCGGAAACGTTTACTTTCCAAGTTTGAGCTCATTTTATTACTTCTCTTCAAATCACATTAATCATGCAATGGAAACACACAGCAACAGAATGTACCAGCGTGACTTCAAATACTTTGTTACAAGAAATGTTCAAAATGTCCTCCGTTAGCGAGCATACATGCATCCACCCCCCGTCGCAAGGAATCCCTGATGTGCTGATGCAGCCCTTGAAAATGGCGTATTGTATCACAGCCGTCCACAATACGAGCACGAAGAGTCTCTACATTTGGTACCGGGTTTGCGTAGTCAAGAGCTTTCAAATGCCCCCATAAATGAAAATCAAGAGGGTTGAGGTCAGGAGAGCGTGGAGGCCATAGAATTGGTCCGCCTCTACCAATCCATCGATCACCGAATCTGTTGTTGAGAAGCGTACGAACGCTTCGACTTAAATGTGCAGGAGCTCCATCGTGCATGAACCACATGTTGTGTCGTACTTGTAAAGGCACATGTTCTAGCAGCACAGGTAGAGTATCCCGTATGAAATTATGATAACGTGCTCCATTGAGCGTAGGTGGAAGAACATGGGGCCCAATCAAGACATCACCAACAATGCCTGCCCAAACGTTCACAGAAAATCTGTGTTGATGACGTGATTGCACGATTGCGTGCGGATTCTCGTCAGCCCACACATGTTGATTGAGAAAATTTACAATTTGATCACGTTGGAATGAAGCCTCATCCGTAAAGAGAACATTTGTACTGAAATGAGGATTGACACATTGTTGGATGAACCATTCACAGAAGTGTACCCGTGGAGGCCAATCAGCTGCTGATAGTGCCTGCACACGCTCTACATGGTACGGAAACAACTGGTTCTCCCGTTGCACTCTCCATACAGTAAAGTGGTCAACGCTACCTTGTACAGCAGCAACTTCTCTGACGCTGACATTAGGTTTATCGTCAACTGCACGAAGAATTGCCTCGTCCATTGCAAGTGTCCTCGTCGTTCTAGGTCTTCCCCAGTCGCGAGTCATAGGCTGGAATGTTCCGTGCTCCCTAAGACGCCGATCAATTGCTTCGAACGTCTTCCTGTCGGGACACCTTCGTTCTGGAAATCTGTCTCGATACAAACGAACCGCGCCACGGCTATTGCCCCGTGCTAATCCATACATCAAATGGGCATCTGCCAACTCCGCATTTGTAAACATTGCACTGACTCCAAAACCACGTTCGTGATGATCACTAACCTGCTGATGCTACATACTGATGTTCTTGATGCTAGTACTGTAGAGCAGTGAGTCGCATGTCAACACAAGCACCGAAGTTAACATTACCTTCCTTCTATTGGGTCAACTGGCGGTGAATCGAGGAAGTACAGTACATACTGACGAAACTAAAATGAGCTCTAACATGGAAATTAAGCGTTTCCGGACACATGTCCACATAACATCTTTTCTTTATTTGTGTGTACCTTTTTGTAACGCCCTGTATGTACAAGCACCCAGACAGACACTGTGATTTTACATGTGTGTTCAGTTCTTTGAAATGAAATACTATCACCCTCTATTGCCAGGAACCAAAGAGCGCTGTTCAGTACGCAAAATTCCACACAGTAATTATGTGCATGTTTACAGAGCTTTATAATTGTCAGAATGCACTTCTGTGACTGTCTTTCAACTGACAAAATGTTCTTATATGCTGTTTCCCACTCTGTAATTAAATCATTCAATTTATTATTTTCAACAGCAATCATAAATTTTGTTGCGCAGGATTTCGGTGGTAATGAGGTTTGTCTGGGGGTTGTCAAGTGTGGACTCTTAAACAACTGTAATTTTATTTTTTTAAGACAAATGAAATACACAATTAAGAGAGTGCGTGGATAAGCAAAACAAATTAGAAATTCGTGCTAAATTTTTCAAATAACTTAATACCTGAAATAACAACAAATAAATTTAGGAAAGTGTGCTCTCAAGCAACAATCATAATAAGAAGCTTCATGGGGCACAAATACTTATACAGTCTGAAAATCTTAACTTCTACATATATCACCCTATGTAACTAATTCGCCTCACTGATTAAAATTTAGAAACAGGGCACTCACTATAACCTACAACAATGCACACTAGGCAACAAGGTAGCATAAGGACACCCTGCTATGACCAACACCTTACGCAAACACAAACTGACAGACAGCATGGACGACACACACAATCTACAGTGACAAAACAACCAAACGTACATCAGTTATCGATATACAGGGAAAGGGAACTTGAATCATTAAAAGACTATCACTAAAATACAGTATGTCAGACAATTTGCTGGTCTGCAATATACAGGCAGCACATGACCTCACCATTTCCTGCCATAACACAGCTCCTCAGAATACAGGTACAATCCTGGCCCTGCCGTGTTTCATGATGTCATAAGCTTGACAAAACACACAAAGCCATTATAGTCTTCCAATCGTTGTATATGAAATCTTGCTTCCACAAACATTTATGCGTTTCTGCCTTCGTGACTCTGGATGTACAGAGGCAAACATCATCTCCCATTCCAGCCAAACCATGCGTCACGTTAAAGCAGGCCACATAAAATGTTTATGGTCCGCACCTCCGCTGCCTTGCTGTCTCCAAACTATCTGTTCCAACCTCAGGTGACACATTTGAGCTTCCTCCAGAATATGTCGGCTTTAGCCAGTAGACTCCAACTCCTTGTTCGACGACGGCTGCCTCATCCCTCATCCATTCTCCATCACATGTAACGGTTCAGACACCAGCACAGCCTGTGCTGGCCCCACCGATATCAAACAAGCTCGGCCATCAAGCCAATGCTTAGCCCCTAGCGACACGCAGCACATTTTTCTGCCGCTTCTCACAAAGATCCAGTGCTGGCACCCGGAAGATGTGGCCAGTTCTGCTCCAGCAACTGCCTTTGCTGTACCACACCACGCCAGCTAATCTCAGAGTGGTGCTGCATCCACCAGCTGACCGTTACCTGTGTCCTCTGATGTGAGTGGAGTGCCTAATCCGCACTGGTGGAAATTGCTACGTTACATGGGAATTCAAATGTGCCATGAAATGGCTTATTCGTGCCACAAATTAAAACAATAATCACTGCTTCCCGTAGTTCATATTCAACAGATATTATTTGATTACCAAGTGAATTATTGGCTGCCACTTTCGACGCTAGGGCAAAAAAGTAATCGCTCTGCACAATTCATTTGGGTAATTTCAATGGACATAGCCGATACGTCTTAATGATTTGCTGGTCAGCGTCTTCCAATCACGAATGCCAAGCTCATTTTCATCTTCTCCAAGACTGAAAATTTCCATGCTGATATATATGTCATCTCCCAATAATGATCTGTCGCTTTTATTTATTTTAGGTTAAAAATATTTGTATATTTACAGCCTCTGTTGGAATTCACTGGACTGTAGCAAAGAATATTTTATGAGCCTTGTAACCCTGACAATTTTAGCTTATTTTGAAGATCTCTTTTTCCTCGGTTTAATTTTGACAATATATTATATAATGTTCTTGGTCCCAATTATCCTTTATTGTGACTTACTAAATCATTCTCATCAGTGTCTACCAGTGAAACGTTAAACATCCTACTTCTGATACCGATTAAAATTACTGCATACAGCATCACACATTTTGTCTTTTGGTATATTAAAGGACGAAGCTGCCATTATAGCTCTTGTTTCTGCTATAATTTACTTTCATAACTCTTCTTCATCTATATCATCATCATCATCATTATCGTCATTGTCATCATTATCATCAGCGTCGTCGTCGTCGTAACCACCACCACCACCGTCAACACCAAACCAACGTCAACATCATCATCTTCCTCACCATTTTTGTCTTCTTCTTCTTGTTTTTCTTCTTCTTCTTCTTCTTCTCCTACCATCTCCTTCTCTACCCTCTGCTTTCGTAATTACAATGCTTTCTTTGCTTTTAACGACTTCATCTTCTTCATATTGGTCTGTTTTCTCCTTTCAGAATAGCCATCAATCGCTGTAGAAGTTGAGAAAGGGGTCTGATGGGATGCTGAAATGCTTGCTTCTTGAATTGCATCTTCTCCTATGACAAAATCTGGCGGGACTTTTTTTTATCCAACATTAGGTACTATTGGATTATGGTCTGAAATGGAGAATAATATAATTTCTCTTTAATATCTCCATGAAGTGATGGTAAAAGACTACATAAATACTGTACATAACGTTCTTTTACATAATGGTTCACCATTTTTATTCTGGATGTCACCAATAAATTTGAAAATTGTGTTACATTAAAATATTCCTCAGGTTATTTTATATAAACTAACGTTTTCTTAGCTAATGAAATGTATAATTTATGTAACTATAAATATTATTGTTGGCAGAATCAGTTTTCATTTTTTGACAAAAAATTAAATCAATTCTATATTTATTAGCAACTTCCTCTCATAAAATAGCAACCTTTCTCTCGAAAAGATAAACATACTTGATGGCTTACAAAGAACTACTGTAATGCAGACTGACGATAAAACATCATCACTTCGTTGAGGAATCCAAATCTTCTAAACACCCTAACTGAAGAAACAAGAAGTAAAATAAGAATGTTGCAAAAGAACAACTGGTTTATAGATTTCTCGTGGATAAAATTTCACACAGGCATACATGGAAATGAACATGTGGATCAGCTGGTAAACAAGGCATCCAAATCAATAGAGGAAGTTAGCTACATGAAATTTCTCAAGTCAGAAAGGGAAAAAAGGCATCAGACTACAAAATGGAACATTACAAAAGAAATATTTTACAATGATACACCTAAGACTGGCGGCTAAATTACCAAATTCTTCTTATTGCACAGCAATATCAACAAGACACATAAAACTTAAGTCTTCCTATCTTTGACTCAGAATAACCAATGAAGCCATGTATCCATTACTGGAGGTGACCAAACTGAGGACCACATGTTACTGCAATGTTGCCGTTTGGACAGGCAGAAAAACTTAGTACTGAAAAGAGTAAATTGATCAGCTAGCAAGAAAGAAATGATGCAACTGTTTTAAAAGACGTCTAACAAATTCTGTTATTCAATAGAAATTCAAAATTTGTGAACTTCAGTCAGCAGTTACCCAATAAAATCTGTGCTAATTTAAACCAGTGACAAATGTAACAGAAATGATACAGCATTTAAAATATCTTTTTTCCATTCTTAAGTAAACCCTCATATGTAGTATTATTCTTTGTAATGAAGTATGTTAATAATAATAATAGTGATGACAATGATGATTATAATGATAATGGGCAGTTGTCCGCATTAAAGAACCAGCTATTACCTCTTCTGCCGCTTTACCAAATGTGTCTCCTGTCATTGTGCCTCTGTTTGTTTTCTATTCATAATTTCTCTTCTAATTACATAACAAGAAACTGCATGTGACACTGGTCAGTTTGGTATGCTGTCCCAGACCAGAACAAAATGTAATACACTGCCTATATACTATCATGGTTACAGACAAGCATCAAAGGAATTTGTAACAAATTGTCTCATATGTCACCATTTCAATAATATACTTGTTACAAGTTGTCCTCAAGTTATATACTGCAGAAGTGTAACAAATTCTACTATGTTACATCAGTGTTGTAACCAATTACATCTCACATTACTGAAAAACTCTAACAGGTTACCCCATATAACACAAAAATTGCAATAAATTATTCCTTACACCACCATTGTTAGATGAGACTGTAACAAATTGTTTTCCATATCAGCAAACAAAATTCGAAAAAACTGTCCCATACATCGCCATCTTAGAGGAAAAGTGTAACAAAATAAGAAGTTGGGAGGAAAACTAAATTTATAGCATAACTTGGCTAAAATATGAAATCTGTTGATATGACACATACTAAAGTATCAAGGAATCACCAGTCTGATAATAATGAGAAGTGATGGAGGTAAATACTGTAAACAGAGAGCAAGGATTGGATACATTAAGCAGTTTCAGATGAATGTAGGCTGCATTAGTTTTGTAGAGTTGAACAGATTTACACAAAATAAATGAACATAGACAACTGCATCAAACCAGTCTTCAGATCAGAGTCCACAACAACATCGAAAGTGATTCTGGAATGTAACCTCTACTTCTGAAGTAGTGTAGCTGTAGGGCAAATCCATCATGTTCCATTACATAAGCTGTCAGGTTGACGGATAGCGCTGCACATTCTGAGAAGACAACAGTGAGACCAAGACACTTCCTGTGACTTCAAAGTGCATCGCATAAGTTAGTTAAACATGTGGCCTCGACGCAGTAACCAATGCACCACTTGGACAAACTCTGTACCCATTTCATTTGTGATGCAAAAAAGCTATGTGTTGTAACAGAATTCAGAGAAAATACATCTTTACGAATTCCTTGTTCTGCATGAGTGTTAATTTCACTGAGAGTTTTTATTTTGCTGTTATGTATCAAGAAATATCTCCACTTGTGATCCTTTATGTTCAAGTTCATCTAGATATAAATAAGAAGTACTCTGTGTTAACCTTTTGTTGTATGCTGCTGATCACAGTGGCATCAGCATTGCTTTCTGTACACTGAGTGCTGGCCCAGTACATAATACTACAATTAGAGTACCAGTTGAATAGTAACACTGTTCCTTGGGTTGTCATCGAACATATTGGCTTGAATAATCTGTTGATTTTGACTGGTCATTTGGACTTCTAGTTTACAAGGATTAGGTATCTGACAAAAAAACTGTTTATTGTCTTTGTAACATTAGTCCAATTATTATCCTCATTTGTTTCAGGTTCACATGCATTACTTTAAGAATCTAAATAAAGGAAGGACTCCTGGTAGAATTTTCACATTTTCTGTATATACTATACTGCCATGATAATCAAACACACTATTAAAGATGGATTTTTCAGAACCTCACAAGATGAACTTCGGATAATAACTTTACTCATAGCAGTTTTAGGCCAGCAGGCAATAAAACACTCCTGCTGCTATCTTCAGATCAAAAAATCCAGATAGAAATTTGTTCTTCTGTAACTTTTTAATATTTAAATGATATTGCTTCAAACTTGGTGACTTTGTTTTTTAAACATTCTAAACATTTTAACCTGGCTAACACTTAATTTTGTACACTTACGCTCCTCAAGTCAGTATGAACTGGGAAGGGACTTAGCAATTCATAGAATGTACAAATATTATAGACAAGTTTCATTTCTACATCCCTCAGGTATATGTGTAACGGTTTTTTATGAAAGAAAATATCTGCCTCCGTACTGTTTAAATGTGTGAAGTTTATATAACAATACAACTCGCTGACTGCACTCAACTTATTATGTCATATTTTAGCAACTGTTGTGTGCAGACACAGTTCATAAATGTATCATAGTAATTTCTGTGTAGCTATCAGCAAACGAGTTCTGTCTGATGAGCAATTGAAGCATAGTAATTACATCTGAAAGCGAGAATAATACTTCTGAAAAAGAAGATCACAACAGTGATGACAACTTCATCCTTCATCTGAGTTACAAGACATTTCATATATTGATTCCTTACATTACAATGTGAATGCTGTTCAACTCAATCAGTCTAAAGGCAAAAAAAATCACGTAGAGCTTAGGAGCTTTTCTCAAAACTGGGAGAGCATCTAGTGCAAACATTATGAAATTTATTCCTGGTCCTACAAGGTACGCTGGCGCCAGAGTAGATTACATAAAATCATGTTTCCAAGTTATGATGAACGACAATATTCAGAGTATTGTGGTAGAAATGACTAATATTGAGGGTCAAAGAGTCTGTGGGGAAAGCTGAAAAGCATTACATGGAATTACACTTGAAACGTATGTTAGCCTGTTATTACCAGCTGATGTGTATAAATCATATGGTGAATCAGCAAAGAGTCTATGGGATCCAGAAACAGATAGAGCCAACTTTCCTGCTGAAATGTTGCTGAAACGGTTGTGTTGCATCTGACGTGTCTTGTGTTTCGGTGACATGTCTCGTTGAAGAGCACCAAGCTGACACCTATAAAAGTTTTTTGGGATAAGTGGGTGGAAATACTTTCAATACTGTATAGTCATGGCACAAATGTAACTTTGGATGAACAGCTGGTGGCTTTGTGAGGGAGTTGTCAATTCAAACAATATATACTGAGCAAACCATCAAAATATGGAGTAAAAATATGGGCTTTGTGTGATACTGCTACTTATTATGTTCTGAAGAAACAAATCAATACAAGAAAATAACCTGTAGAATCAGCTGAGAAACATCAAGGCGTGAGGATTGTCATGGATCTGATACATGAGCTAAAAGGACAAAGTGTCACATGTGACAATTCTTTACATCATATGCATTAGGCCAAGGATTTCTCAAAAGACATTTTGCATTGCTGGGGACGGTGAGAAAAAGAGTCTCAGCTCCCTAATAACATATCAAGCAAGGATGATGTTCACACTTCGAAGTTCTTTTTCCTAAAGATACCAAAGTCATATCTTACAATCCAAGGAAGAACAAACAGGATGTCCTAATGAGCGCAATGCAATAGGCAACAGACAAGATAAGAAACCAAAAATGATACTGGGCTACAGTGCTAGTAAGGGAACAGTTGACAGATTGGATCAGCGTATTGGTATCTACACTTGCAAGAGGAAAACCAATTGCTGGTCACTGATCATCTTCTACAATATTATTGACACCTCTGCCTACAAAACTTTTGTGCTGTGGAGATAAATAAATCCAGGGTATGGAAATAATTTCCTTCACAAAAGAAGAATATTCCTCCACGATTTGGCAAACCACCTAGTAACTCCTTAAATTTTGTTAGAAAAATGCTCCCACGAAATGGTCAGTGGCCATTGTTAGAAGAAAACAAGCAGAAAGTCCACCAACACCAAGCTCGAGAGGTGGCAACCAAAACTGCAAACAAGCCAGATGCAAATTCTTTCCATCAAATTCTGACAACAAGACACCAATGAAGTGCTCAAATTGTAACAAACACGTTTCTAAACCTCACACTAGATACTACCGTCGAAATTGAGAGTTTAGACACTAAGAAAAACTCTATTTCACAACAGGTCATTGAGAGCCAGATCATACATCGTTGTTGAAGCTGCTGGCATTTAATACTGTAAAATTTATTTATATTGTAACGAATACACCTACATTTAAAATTACGATAATTTTTGACAATTTATTATCATCATGCTCTACCATACTGGGTCATTATTACCCGAAAGAGCATAAGTGTATAGCTTTTCTAATAAAGGCAGGAGGGTGAAATAAATTCGTAGGCCACACTGATTAATGTACAATTTGTTACATTTTTTATGTTCAGGGCCAACTGCCACTCCCCACACTAATCATCAATTCACTACATGTCTTCCTGAATTTCGCTACCGTCTTCTGGTGTTACTGTCTTTGTACAGATAACGCCTTCATTCACAGAAATCCTAACAGAGCTTCCAACGTTATCAACTAGATAGTTGCAGAAGTCAAGGGCGTGTTTTCTGTTTTCGTTATCGGCAAACACATTCACAAGCTATTCCTTATAAGTCACTGATCTAAGTTTAGGTATGCCCTATTCACATAAGGTCAGAGGCAGAAGTTTGTGTACTATGATGCTTCATGCCAGTAACTAAGTTTTGTAAACAGAGATTACATCTTACATATATACAGGAAATACCATAGTTGAGAGTGAAAACTGACATAAATTTTAAAAAATACGATAGTAAAAAAACATTCCAGTAAACATAAGTATGTGAACAATGTCTCTGTCAGATAACTGTAAATGCATGATTAAGAACCGCCACTATTGTTGTAAATAGTACAAATGACGGTGAAATGCAGACTTTCCTATCAGGTTCTCATCACACTGGGCTCAAATTTTGCACCAAGGCCTATGTTAAAAGACACACAGTGCTTTTTCATCATATTTCATGCACACTCACGCCTGTTAGAGGAAGTGTACCATGCATCACCTTGCATTTGGATATAATATTGCACTTGTCTCTGCTGTGAGTTACGTAAATGATAGTTCATCCAGTAGAGGCTGTAGAATGGTCAGTCTGCTGGCTGCCGTACCTCGCTTCACAGTGCTTCACCCACATTATTTGAGCTGTATCTGCACCATACGTCTGCTGGCTTCTGTATGAAGCTGCTGACACACAACACTTGACAGGAGATGTGATCCACAAGCAGCAAAGTAGTAGCTAGTGGTTGCAAGTGTACACTAAACAACCAATATAAAAAACTGGCAAGTCAGTAAATTAAACAGAGAATGAGCGTATGGCATCGTTGGCTGGGATGCCCCATCTGGAGATGTACGGCCGCCAAGTGCGAGTCTTATTTCAGTCGACTCCACATTGGGCGACTTGCGTGTCAGTGATGAGGATGAAATGATGATGAGGACAACACAACACCCAGTCCAGTCCCCGAGTGGAGAAAATCTCCAATCCAGCAAGGAATCGAACCCGGGCCCGCTTGCATGGGAGGCAAGCACTATACCACCCAGCTAAGCAGGCGGACAAACAGACCATGTGACCAGAACACAGTAATAAGTCAGAAATGAAAGACTCGGTTGTGACCTAAGGCAGAAAAAATATGACTTAAGGGACCTGTGGTAGCTATATGCCAATGTTTTAATATTTAATACTTCTCAACCACAGAATTAGGTCATCAAGAACAAAGAAAATCAAATGCTCAAGCTTTGGAACCTGTAAAAATATGATGCCCATACAAATGCTAGAAAACTGTATGAAGTTCCAAGAACAACTCCGATGTCCAAAAATAATAAGGCGATTTATGCAGTAATTTGTTACGATTTCGCTCTAACATGAAGATGATTCGATCAATTTGTTATAATTTTGCAGTAGCACGATGATTTATGGAGACAATATGTCATGTACTCTCCATTGTCTGACAGCATAAGTTAATATTATCAGCAGAAAATGTCAAATATTTTGTATTGGAAGATAAAGATAATACTCTAGCATTACGTATCTTAACTTTAAAGGGCTGTTAAGATTGCACTCACCATTGCATTACAGAAATAAAGGAAAGAAAATGTGAAACTTAACATGATTCTACAAGATGTATTCACGTTTCCTTGAACAGCAGTATGTCTTCTCCATAATAATGTTGTTAAAAAGCATAACATAAAATATGTAACTACCTCACAACAGTGATAGCTACAAGGTCAGTAGATGAAACTATTTCGTTTGTCACACAGCTCACACAAACCGCCACTGAATTTGACTCAGCTCAGCGAAATGTGATACACAGGCTGATCCCTTGGCAGGCAGACATCGGCAAGTCTGAACTTCCTGACTGAGTGATTTTGCTTTATGGAACAGCTGCAACTTGTCCTGGCTTGTCTGTGAGAAAAAGCGCACATGCATTTTTGTTGAATCAGAAAAATATCAAATACTTGGAGACTTCAGAAGTATTGACATACTGATTAATCACTTTTGCTTCTTGGAAGAAGTTTGAACCTGTCAAAACAAATCGTAGCTTGATGTAGCAAGTCGGCAATTGTAGACAGCAGGAAAATAGATACATAAATAAAACAGCTACCAGCAGATAGTTAGTCCGCTGCTGCTGTTCTCAGTGCATGGTTCTTCCTATTACAAAATATGTAACTTTAATATGGAAGGCTACTACCAATGATGATAATAATAATAATAAAATTTGTATTTTGCTTAGTATTTACTTGTTGTAATTCAAGGAAACAGGGATTCTTCTACTTCCATGTTGCAGAATTTGAAGTATATAGGTGACAATGTACATTCAATATGTACCAAAAGACTGTCACCATTGTAGAACGGAGAAGGACATCTGATACGGAGCACAAGACGTTTGAAAATGAAATTTGGAGGAACTGTTATAGTATATTTGGAGAAAAGTAAGATAAATCTGTCGCCATGATTCTCAGCTGTAAGTGGTCGGGAACCTGACTCTCTCAACGAAGGCATACAAACTCACGTAATTTCTTCCTAGTAATAACTGCATGTAAAGGCAATTTTTGTCCGTAAGGTATCATGCGGTGGGATTATGAGAGAAATTAATGTTGACTCTCTAAAGAATGACTGCTGTGGTTGTGTGTTTAATTTGCAAAAGAGTTTAGTTATCACATACGAGATATTGGGTTTCGCTATGATCTGATGGTCTTTCCAGAAATAGACTTGAAAATAACACAGTCGCTCAAGAAGTAGAGGAATACAGTATCTGAAAGTACTGTTGCAGTAAAAGTATGTAATAAATATGAGAATTTGTAGCTGTGATAAAGTCGTAATAGAGGCATGCGACTACTATAATCACAATGACGAAAAAACTTTAAAATTCCTGGTTGGTCGGAGAATGATTGCCGTAACAAGCCTCTGGACTCATTTATTCATCAAGTTTCTAGGGCTCTGCCCACCTTCAGATGACCTGATGACAAATCGGTAAGAGAAAATTTTTTTATGCAATCTTCTAAATTTACACAAGTGTCTTAAAGGAGGACTTATGCTAACACGATTGTACAACAAAGACATTTAAAACAAAATACATGCCATTTAGTACAATTACAATGAAATGAACACCCTTAGCTGCTTACAGGCGTTGACATACGTCAACGGGGACTGACGAAAATGTGTGCCCCGAACGGGACTCGAACCCGGGATCTCCTGCTTACATGGCAGACGCTCTATCCATCGGAGCCACCGAGGACACAGAGGATACCGCGACTGCAGGGATTTATCTCTGGCACACTTCCCGCGAAACCCACATTCTCAACGTATTGTCCCGCACTACATTAGTAGTGCCCCCGCCCATTATACGCATTACTCGCGGCGCGTTGCCGATTCCCGTAAGAGTTCGGGCACTGTATGTGCATGCAGTCGCACTATCCTCTGTGTCCTGTGCATTGAATCAAACAGAGCTCGGATGGCGTGTACAGGTACAGCTTCCCATGCAGCTTCAACACGATACCACAGTTCATCAAGAGTAGTGACTGGCGTATTGTGACGAGCCAGCTGCTCGGCCACCATTGACCAGACGTTTTCAATTGGTGAGAGATCTGGAGAATGTGCTCGCCAGAGCAGCAGTCGAACATTTTCTGTATCCAGAAAGGCCCGTATAGGACCTGCAACATGCGGTCGTGCATTATCCTCCTCAAATATTGGGTTTCGCAGAGATCGAATGAAGGGTGGAGCCACGGGTCGTAAAACATCTGAAATGTAACGTCCACTGTTCAAAGTGCCGTCAATGCGAACAAGAGGTGACCGAGACGTGTAACCAGTGGCACCCCATACCATCACGCCGGGTGATACGCCAGTATGGCGATGACGAATACACGCTTCCAATGTGCATTCACCGCGATGTCGCCAAACACGGATGCGACCATCATGATGCTGTAAACAGAACCTGGATTCATCCGAAAAAATGACATTTTGCTATTCGTGCACCCAGGTTCGTCGTTGGGTACACCATCGTTGGCGCTCCTGTCTGTGATGCAGCGTCAAGGGTAACCGCAGCCATGGTCTCCGAGCAGATAGTCCATGCTGCTGCAAACGTCGTCGAACTGTTCGTGCAGATGGTTGTTGCCTTGCAAACGTCCCCATCTGTTGACTCACGGATCGAGACGTGGCTGCACGATCCGTTACAGCAATGCGGATAAGATGCCTTTCATCTCGACTGATAGTGATACGAGGCCGTTGGGATCCAGCACTTCGTTCCGTATTACCCTCCTGAACCCACCGATTCCATATTCTGCTAACAGTCATTGGATCTCGACCAACGCGAGCAGCAATGTCGCGATACGATAAACCGCAATCGCGATAGGCTACAATCCGACCTTTATCAAAATCGGAACGTGATGGTACGTATTTCTCCTCCTTACACGAGGCATCACAACAACGTTTCACCAGGCAACGTCGGTCAACTGCTGTTTGTGTATGAGAAATCGGTTGGAAACTTTCCTTATGTCAGCACGTTGTAGGTGTCACCACCGGCGCCAGCCTTGTGTGAACGCTCTGAAAAGCTAATAATTTGCACATCACAGCATCTTCTTCCTGTCAATTAAATTTCGCGTCTGTAGAACGTCGTCTTCGTGGTGTAGCAGTTTTAATGGCCAGTAGTGTATATTCGTTTCAAAAGCTTTAATCAGTGCCTTAATGAAGGAATTCATTATACAAGTACGCAACAAAAGGAAGGAATAAATTCTTTAATTTATATATGACAGACAATTAACTTGTAAGTAATATAAGAATGACTATACTTTTTAATTTAAATTATTTTATGTTCAAGCTTTACAAATATCAAATTGCACAACTTTTAATGACATGTAATGCATACAGGTTCTGTAATCAGATGTGCATAACAAGTAAACTTATTACACTCCACATAAACTTTCGTCGCGGAATTGTCTTTTTTCATTCCACACGCAAGCAAACGCCCTTTTGTCCTCTTCCGTGATAACCCTGCTGTGTCAATGATTGCTTCCGAAGGGAATTTCCGTCTTAGAAATTCCGAATCATCGATCGGCAGTGATAAGATTTTCGATCTGTTTTTCAAGTGTTCATTTTTCAATGCAAACGCTAAATTGTTAATGAAAATACGTCGAATTTTGACGGTTCCTATTGGTTCGGAAAGTGAATGTAAAATTTGGCCGTTTCTCCCAGCTATATTTAGTACAGTATAAAATAACACCATACGCCCTCTTCTCGTAATTCTGGAAACAGAATATGCTGCTACCGTTTCTTCACAGTATCCACTCCTCCTTTCATGAGATTGTAATCAATAATGATGACTGGCTTTCCTGGTTCAGGGTTGATGTCATCGTATCGTGTCTTGTGAACAGGAGTATCACTGAGCGACTACTTCTTGTTGAACATAAGACAAGAGATATATTACCTTAAAAGCAAAATTTCGAAATTCTGACAGGGTGGTTTTAGAGGCAAAAATTTGGTCAGGATCTTTGTTTTGTTCTTGTAAGGAGTGCCGAGAGAGGTCTATATGTTCTCTAATATATCTTCAGCTAATTGGCAGCTCGTTTACCAATTATGATTGGCCATATTTCTGTGTCTACTTACGATACCACTGACATGCCTTTTTACAATTTTCGCTGGGCTATTTGATACCTGAAATGGTCCATCCGGCTGATTTCCCACATACGCTTCCTTGTTACTGGTGAAAAGCTCTTTGCGTCACACATTTCAACCATTTTTATCCTGTATTATTTGGAGGGTTGGATAGTATGTACTGGATGCAGAAGCAGCAGCCCCTAAATCCGCTTCATATTTCATCGATCGTCACATTTTCAGTAGGTTATAGGATCGTTTCAGGCTGATTGTAAGGGAATGTTAAAGCTTTCTAATAGCATCCAACACATTACAAATAAAAATCTTTTATAGCTCACTGTGGCCCTCAGGATCGTCTGACTCCCAGAGTTCTTTTGAATTTTCATAATTACCTTTCTTTACATTTATCAACAATAAAACGCGAGTTAGCGCCATAGTTTCACATCTGTCTGTAACTTTACAATCTCTTGTACGTTTGTAATTTTTTGTAAGATTGTCAATGCATTTGTCAGTGTGGGTCCCTATGCTAACAGTTTCCAAAAGCTCATTTCATTAGAATTATTGTTTGAATAGCTTTCGAGACCGGGTGAAACTTTCATAATACTTCATTTTCTTGGTTTCTTTTTTGTGGGGGGGTTACATTTTTATTCCTTTTTGATAGTTTTTCTGTCCCTTAGAAAAACTCATTTTCTGAACATCTTTATTTCACACTCCCAATTTCGTCTTCCTGTTTAGCGTTATAGTTTCATGATTATAGTTGCATGATCTTGGTCGCTAAACTCAACTCCTTCGTCGCTCAGATCACCTTCGCTTTCAGCTAACTCAAGAAAATATATTGCAGATCTCTCGGCTTCATCGCGTTGTTCGAGACATAAGTTTTATAAATCTTTGGATCTAGAAACAAATAGACAAAAACCCTAATAATTGCCCTACAACTCTTACAACGCGAAAAATAGACAGAAAGATTACTTACGTATTTTTAGATCCTTGTAATGAATAGTGTCGTGAAAAGGTTCTTTTACAGTTCAATCTTTTTCCTTGGATAAAGTGAAAATGGCGCATACGTTCAAAATTGTTGGAAAGAAATAAGTATAACACGAGAGGGCGCGCGGGATAGTAAGTGCCCCACTACCGTTTTCCTTGGGGAACAACGCAATACTGAAGGGTCTGAGTAGAGGACGGACGGTAAAGGAAAGGAGGAGGGATGGAGGGTCAAGAAAACAAATACCTAAAGCTGACACGTTACAGGGCTCTGCGTTGTGCTACGGTACTACCAAATTTTGCAGTGGGATACTCGGAACCCCATTGCGCTCCCTCGAAGAATAAAGTGAGATGGCCCCATAACTGTAGCTCTTATACCTCTGGTTAATCTAATTGTAAGAAACCTGTACCATATTGGTAACTGCCTTTATATACTACGCTTACTCCGTGACTGCATTGACAAGCATACCTCATCGTCAATTAGTGCATTTTATTCTCTAGCACTCTATTAGAGCAACAGTTGCCTACTCATGATTTTTATGCACTCTATAGGATAAATTCAGAAGACATTTGGCCATACAGATATTTCGTGGATTGCTTATGCCACTAATAAGTGCACTTTCAGAGTACTCTGTAAATACGGGATGACCATTATAGTCTATTTTCTTTCTTCTTGTGCTATTTATTATTTAAAATATTTTTATAACGATAACAGCATTTACGTTACATCCTTCAGATTTCTTGCAAATATTATTTTATTTTATAAGTCCCTTACTACAGAATATTATCATTATATGTGTCCTTTTACAATGTATGTAACGAAAATAGAGTATCTGATGGTTCACTGGACTTTAGCTGGGGCCGGTGGGTGCAGCCGCGGTGTGAGGAAGCATTCACAATCCAAAATAAAAGGAGTTTGGTGGATTGAATTTGGGTAAATGGAATCGTCTGCAAAATCCTGTCTTCAAGGCTATCGAACGCTCGCCGTAGGTAGATAACTGGCTCTTTGGACCTATTTGTGGAGGCTACAGCGCTGCATTTTGAAAGCTGTTACATGCAAATGTTTTGTTGCCTTCGCCGTGACATAGCTCATTGGAAGTGGTCAGTGTTATGCTTTAACTATAATGACTTGTTACTAACTTGCTTCTGTGTAATGATACAGCACCTTGTACTTCTTGTACAGCGATATTGGTTTTCCTTTTGAAAACTTTTTTTTTTTTTTTTGGTTGGGTTTAAGGGCGCTCAACTGCTGAGGTCATTAGCGCCCAGTCACTGTTGTTAGAGCACATGGAATCTGTTAAAACTCAAGGGGATGGGGGACACCAGAAGGACCCGACAAAGATGCAGGTAAAATAAGTAAAAAGGTTAAATGTCTTTGGACAAGCCAGTTAAAGTTATAAAACGCAGAATACGAGCAGCTGCTCGAGCGTCATCAGCTAAAACATCCGGTAAAGTAGATGGCAGGGACAGGACAACACGAAATTGACTAAAACGGGGACACGACAATAAAACATGGCGCACTGTTAATTCCTGACCACAGGGGCACTGCGGGGCCGGGTCACCGGAGAGCAGGTAGCAGTGGCTAAACCGGCAATGCCCAATCCGCAACCTGGTCAGAAGGACCTCCTCGCGCCGAGATGGTCGGGAGGATGTTGTCCAAGCAGTTGGGAGTGGTTTGACTGCCCGGAGCTTGTTTCCTCGGAGGGATGACCAAGCATCCCACCACAACGACACAAGCCTCTTACATACATCCCCACGAACGTCAGATGACGGGACACAGTGGGAGGCTGGCCGAGGCAGGAGGACTGCAGCCTTGGCTGCAGCATCCGCAGCCTCATTCCCAGGCACTCCTACATGTCCGGGAACCCACAGAAAGCTGACAGAACCACCATTATCAGCTAAAGAATGGAGGGACTGCTGTATCCGTTGAATCAAGGGATGGACCGGATAGGGAGCTCCAAGGCTCTGAAGAGCACTGAGTGAGTCAGAGCAAAGTACGTACAATGAATGGCGGTGGCGGCAGGCATACTGAACGGCCTGATGGAGAACAAAAAGCTCGGCCGTAAAGCTCGAACATTGGTCGAGGAGCCGGTATTTAAAGGTGGCGGCGGCGACGACAAAGGCACAGCCGACACCATCGTCAGTTTTGGAGCCATCGGTGTAAATAAAGGTGTGACCGGCAAGGCGAGCACGAAGTTCGACAAACCGTGAGCAATACACTGCAGCCGGAGTACCCTCCTTCGGGAGTGAGCTGAGGTCGAGATAAATATGACCCGGAGCCTGGAGCCAAGGTGGTGTCGGGCTCTCACCCTCTCTGAAGGTGGTAGGGAGGGCAAAATCCAATTGTCGAAGCAGGCGATGGAAGCGGACTCCGGGGGGCAGCAGGGCAGACACATACAACCCGTACTGACGGTCGAGAGAATCGGCGAAGAAGGACTTGTAAGAGGGGTGGTCGGGCATAGACAACAGCCGGCAGGCATACCGACACAGCAGTACGTCGCGCCGGTAGGTCAATGGTAATTCGGCAGCTTCAGCATAAAGACTCTCGACAGGACTAGTGTAGAAGGCTCCGGTCGCAAGGCGTATCCCCCGATGGTGGATGGAGTTGAGCTGGCGTAAGAGGGATGGCCGAGCGGACGAGTAGATGAAGCTCCCATAATCCAGCTTCGACCGGACTATGGACCGATACAAGCGAAGCAGGACAGTGCGATCCGCTCCCCAAGATGAACCGCTAAGAACTCTGAGGACATTAAGGGAACGTGTACAACGGGCCGCCAAATAAGAGACATGTGGAGACCAACACAGTTTCCTGTCCAATGTGAGCCCTAGAAACTTAGTTGTGTCCACGAATGGGAGAACAACGGGACCGAGATGTAAGGATGGCGGAAGGAACGCTTTATATCGCCAAAAGTTGATACAAACCGTCTTCTCTGCAGAGAACCGGAAGCCATTTGCCACGCTCCATGAGTAGAGGCTGTCTAGACAACGCTGAAGGCAGCGCTCCAGGAGGCATGTTCTCTGGGCACTGCAGTAGATCGCGAAGTCATCGACAAAGAGAGAGCCTGAGACATTAGGTGGAATACAATCCATAATTGGATTGATCACGATGGCAAAAAGGGCTACGCTCAAGACGGAGCCCTGAGGCACTCCGTTCTCCTGGAGGAAGACGTCGGACAATACGGAACCCATACGTACCCTAAACTTTCGATCCGTTAAAAAGGAATCAATAAAAAGGGGCAGGCGACCGCGTAGGCCCCACCTGTGCATAGTGCGGAGGATACCTCCTCTCCAACAGGTATCATAAACCTTCTCCAAGTCGAAGCACACGGCTACCGTTTGGCGCCTTCGCAAAAAGTTGTTCATGATGAATGTCGACAAGGTCACAAGGTGGTCAACAGCGGAGCGGCGGCGATGAAAGCCGCATTGGACATTAGTAAGTAGTCGTCGAGATTCAAGAATCCAGACTAACCGAGCATTAACCATGCGCTCCATCACCTTACAGACACAGCTTGTAAGAGAAATGGGGCGGTAACTAGAAGGAAGGTGTCTATCCTTCCCGGGTTTGGGTATAGGAACAACAACAGCGTCACGCCAACGCCTGGGGACTTGACCGTTGGTCCAGACGCGATTGTAGATACGAAGAAGGAAGCTTTTGCCCGCCGGAGAAAGGTGTGCCAGCATCTGAACGTGAATGGCATCTGGCCCCGGAGCAGAGGATCGGGACAGTGCAAGCGCACGTTCGAGTTCCCGCATAGTAAAGGGGGCATTATAAGTTTCTAGATTCAGCGAGTGGAAGGAAGGTCGCCGAGCCTCTTCTGCCTCTTTCCTGGGAAGGAAGGCAGGGTGGTAATGGGCGGAGCTTGAAACCTCCGCGAAAAAGCGGCCTAAGGCGTTGGAGACAGCCGCAGGATCAACAAGGACCTCATTACCTGAGGTCAGGCCAGGTACCGAGGAGTGGGCCTTAATGCCCGACAGCCGGCGCAGGCTACCCCAAACGACGGAAGAGGGAGTAAAACTGTTAAAGGAGCTGGCGAAAGAGGCCCAACAAGCTTTTTTGCTGTCTTTGATGATTCTACGGCATTGCGCTCGGAGTCGTTTGTATTCAATACAATTCGCCAATGTAGGATGGCGGCGAAAGGTGCGTAAAGCACGTCGTCGAGCACGGATAGCGTCCCTACAAGCCTCGTTCCACCAGGGGACGGAAACGCGACGTGAAGAAGAAGTAGTACGAGGAATGGAACGTTCGGCAGCATTGATAATAACAGCCGTGAGGTAGTCGACCTGACTGTCACAACTGGGAAAATCGTGGTCCGGAAAGGTCGCCAGGGAGGAGTAAAGTCCCCAGTCAGCTTTCAGTATGTTCCAGCTCGAAGGACATGGGGATGGGGTGTGGTGCAGGAGACGAACGACACAGGTGAAGTGGTCGCTCGAATAGGTGTCAGAAAGGACATACCACTCGAACCGACGGGCAAGAGTGGTAGAACAGATCGAGAGGTCCAAGTGGGAGTAGGTATGAGTAGAGTCCGAGAGGAAAGTCGGGGCGCCGGTATTAAGGCAGGCAAGATTGAGATGGTTGAAGATATCCGCCAAGAGTGAGCCTCATTGACAGGATGCAGGAGAGCCCCAAAGGGGATGATGGGCATTGAAGTCGCCAAACAATAAGAACGGCGGGGGAACTGAACGATCAGGTGCATCATGTCAGCCCAACTAACAGCAGATGACGGTGGAGTGTAGATGGTACAAACTGAAAAAGTAAAAGCAGAAAGAGTAATGCGGACAGCTATTGCTTGGAGTGGGGTGGTCAATGGGATGGGATGGTAATAGACATCGTCCCGAACGAGCAACATGACCCCACCATGAGCTGGGATACCGTCCACAGGGGTGAGGTCATACCGCTCCGAGGTATAGTGGGTAAAGGCAATACGGTCAGTCGGGCACAACTTGGTTTCCTGGAGACCAAGGACGAGCGGACAGTGCAGGCGGAGGAGCAGTTGTAATTCCTCCCGATTAGATCGAATACCTCTTATGTTCCAATGAAACAACGCCATCGCTAGTCAAAAAGTTGGGGGAACGAGACGGGGGAAGAGCTGGTCACCTCGACGGCCGCGGAGGGCCAGGTTGCGAGGGAACAACGCTACAACCGACGGGAGGCGGATCCGGTTCCATCGACTCGTCGCCAGCTGCGGCCGCGGTCCCTGATTGTGTAGGAGGGGCCGCATCATTTGCCGACGAAAGGCCAGCGGAGCGCCTGGCAGCAGAGCGTCCCGGCGAAACTGAGGACGGCCGGGAGCAGCGACTCACGGATGAAGCGTCAGACGAAACGCGCCGGGGTGGAGAGGGGGATAGATCTTCTTTGAGGCCTTCTTGGAAGGCCGAGGAGGCACAGGGATGGTGGGCTGGACCCGAAGAAGGTCCTCACGCGCGGGGTCCATTTTGGAACGCCGGACCTCGGAAGCTGGGGTCCAGAACGTTTCCCCAATGGACGCCTGAGAAGAGGATCGCTTCTCAGGTGGTGTGGGGGGAGGAGGAGGAGGAAGGGTGGCCCCTGGGGCAGAGGGGGTGGGGGCCACGGGGGGAGGAGGATTTGGAAGGGAGGGATTTGGGAGGCGGAGGCAGAGCCCCCTGATGGGCGGAGGAGGCGGAGGGGGGACAGGATAGGGGTGAGGATACCGCGGAAGGAGTGGACACAACTGAGGCAAACGAAGTGGTCAATGGCACGGGATGAAGGCGGTCATATTTCTTCCTGGCCTCAGAATAAGAGAGCCGATCCAAAGTTTTAATTTCTTGTATCTTTTTCTCCTTCTGATAGGCGGGGCAGTCTGAGGATCTAGGCGAGTGGACGCCAGGACAATTAATGCACCGAGGTGGTGGGGTGCATGTATGTTCCTCACGAAGAGGACGTCCACAATCGCCACGAAGGGGCTCAGCCTCACACCATGATGACATGTGCCCAAAGCGCAAAAACCTAAAACAGCGCATAGGAGGCGGGACGTAAGGTCGCACGTCGCACCCGTAGCACATCACCTTGACCTTCTCCGGGAGAACGTCCCCCTCGAAGGCGAGGATAAAGGCCCCGGTGTCGATGCGACGGTCTTTGGGGCCGCGCTGGACTCGCCGGACGAAATACACGCCGCGGCGCTCCAAATTGGCCCTGAGCTCCTCATCAGATTGTAGCAGGAGGTCACGATGAAAAATAACCCCCTGCGTCCTATTTAGTGCCAGATGTGGGACAATGGATACTGGGATGTCCCCTAGGCGGTCGCACGCCTGGAGCGCCGCCGACTGTGTGGCGGAGGTGGTCTTGATAAGAACGGACCCGGATCGCATCTTGCTGAGAGCCTCGATTTCCCCGAAGACGTCCTCAATGTGCTGAACAAAGAACATGGGCTTGGAGGTGGCGAACGTCCCCCCATCGGTTCGAGAACAGACCAAATAGCGGGGGAAGTACTTTGCCCCAAGCCAGCGGGCCTGTCCCTCCTCCCATGGAGTGGCCAAGGGGGAAAGGGCAGGAGAACCAGAACTAGAAACGGTACCTTTTCTTTTGAAAGACTCGGCCACAGAGCGATCTGATACGTGTTGACGTTTCATCTGCGAAACGTCCGCCCCGATACCACCCACTCCGACCAGGGGCTCTCCCCACGGGCGCCACCCAGCCGCAGCAAGGGCCACCTGGCAGGATGACCATTGCCGGGAGTCCTGATGCCCCAAGGAGACGGGCATCTACTCCTTGGCCGACATGGGGAGGGTGCAGCTCAGGTATCGGCAGTACGATCCCTGTGTTGTCAGGGGGCTACAACCTAGAGGGTACATGACGACCCCACCACAACGGGCTGGCTACCGTGCTGGATTTCTGGTGCCATGGAAAGTCCATCATGATCGCTGGTGCAGATGGAGATGCATTATGGGCGTAACTTGGACAACCCATCAGGCGTTTAGGCCCAATTTCAGGAATAGTGGGTATGGTTACAACGCCGGTGCAAGGTTGAGTACCAAGGTCTTAGTGCACTTAGGACCAGTGGTACACCATGTAAGGTGTCCTTCCCCAAAAGGCTCGTACTTCTGTAGACTTTTGAAAAATGGAGGTCAAACCCCAAAGGGGACCATAACATGGAAGGCCGAAACGGTTGAAACTCCTTTTAGTCGCCTCTTACGACAGGCAGGAATACCTCGGGCCTATTCTTACCCCGGACCCGCAGGGGGGCCTTTTGAAAACGTAAGGCAGCAGCACCAATCCGAGCGCAGTTTTTATTTCTCTGTTATTAATTTAAAGCGTATTCTGGCTCATTTAATTCACAACTGTGCCTACTCGTACTTTGTATCAGACCAGAGCGACTAGCAGTTAGTGTAACTATTTAATCTTTTATTATCTGAGCTGTTAATTTTAATTGCTGTTCTCGTTTTCTTGGTTTAAAGTCATTTGTTTTACAGATAATCTTTTTAAGCTCAATATGATGATCACTGGACGTTTGAGCGAGTTAGGTGCTTCGTCACCTTTAAGTGAAGATAATTATTTATACGTTTGTTGGTTAAAAGTGACATATACTCCCCAGCTTGGTGGGGGAGGGGGGTGTTCTTTTAGAGGTCGCTTTATATTAACTCAGTGAATTATTGTAATATTTCATGTGTGGTAATTTTTATGTGTGATTTATAAATTCCTGCTATACTTTTGTAAACTGTTATGTAAAGCTGATTTCATGCGGCGAATGTAGACGTTCATTGAGGGACTGTAGATAGTTGATTCCGCAACTAGTATCATTTGTTGAATGCAGTGATTGATTTAATTTCATGACTTTCCTTTTTAATTGATTTTGTAAATGTTCTACTTAGTAAATTTTTGATGTCAGTGTTCGCTACCTTTGAGTGGACTGTTTATGCACCTTACACTAACGAGATCGAGCAATTATTTCTGTGGTCTTCTTCTGATTAATTTTGTATATTCTATTTGGGTGTTGACTCTTTGCATTAATTAATTTTGTTGTGCTTGTGATTAATTGAAGTTGTTGAGTAATTTGAGTGGTGTAATGTAGTCAGAGAACAACGTAACGGCCGGCGAAAGTGGCCGAGCGATTCTAAACGCTTCAGTCTGGAACCGCGCGACCGCTACGGTCGCAGGTTCAAATCCTGCCTCGGGCATGGATGTGTGTGATGTCCTTAGGTTAGTTAGGTTTAAGTAGTTCAAAGTTCTAGGGGACTGATGACCTCAGATGTTAAGTCCCATAGTGCTCAGAGCCAACAACGTAACGTGATACTGAAGCTTAAAGTTATTCGTGCACAAGTCAACAATTTGCTAATGTTATAAAAATAAAAGTTTCTTCCTACAAAATTTTAGCGTTCTGTGTTCCCTGTTACATTTTATGTAACGTAATTGAGTTCCCAACGTTTGCACATAGCCTTTTAACTGTAATAAGATATTGTTATCAATTTTATCGTTCTTTTTTGACTAAGATTCATGTAGATCCTGCGATATGAGGTCATTTGCGTTCTTGACTATGTAACTGTATATCGCATTTGTAAAAAATTTGCTCTACTTACGTAATTTGTGCGCAAGATTGTAACGTTTTATGCTTCTGCTTTACTTGTAAACAGTGACTTTGCTTATTAAATGATAACGTTACGTCTATTCAGCGTTTACGATATAACTGGCAGCTCACTGTACGTATAAACAAGAATAATAGGTGAATGCCATAATGTAGCTCCAGTTGTCGCCGTAACATCTACGACTTACGGCAGTGCTTACCGATTCCAACATCGTTTCCTTGGTTACCGGTTGGATTCTTTGCTTCTAACCGGGTTCCGCAACCTCTTTGACTGATGACGGAACATGTCGAGTCATATTTCGTTGCCCTGATTACCAACTGGCATCCTACCAACCACCTTTGCTACGCTTGCGTCCATCACAAGTCCCCGTAGAAAGCAGATTACGTTTAAACGAGCCAGTGTCATTGGATAATGATTTCTTCTCTGCTTTTGAAATACACGTCTTTTACATAATATTTGAAATATCATGAGCTGATCATTCCATTACCTAACTTCTAACAACTGGATTCCGAGGAATGTTAAAAATGGTTCAAATGGCTATGAGCACTACGGGACTTAACATCTGAGGTCATCAGTCCCATAGAACTTAGAACTACTTAAACATAACTAACCTACGGACATCACACACATCCATGCCCGAGGCAGGATTCGAACCTGCGACCGTAGCGGTCACGCGGTTCCACAGTGAAGCGCCTAGAACCGCTAGGTCACAACGGCTGGCCCGAGAAATGTAGTCATGTCTTTGTATTGTATTATATTGTATTGAACTGGGGACCTAGAAACGACGGAGAGACTTCGTCCCCGCCGTAGCCCTCAGTGGTTCACAACCCCACAACAGGCTACAGCAGTCCACTCA
Source organism: Schistocerca serialis cubense (assembly GCF_023864345.2). Lineage (NCBI taxonomy): Eukaryota > Metazoa > Arthropoda > Insecta > Orthoptera > Acrididae > Schistocerca > Schistocerca serialis. Next base: position 561,819,360 of record NC_064641.1, read on the forward strand.
CCCCACCGCCGCCCCACGCCGAACCTATGGTTATTGTGCGGTTCGGCCCCCAGTGGACACCCGGGAATGTCTCACACCTGACAAATGTAACCCCAATGTTTGCGTGGTAGAGTAATTAAGGTGTACGCGTAAATGGAGAATGTTTTTGCGCAGCAATCGCCGACATAATGTAACTGAGGCGGAATAATGGGAATCAGCCCGCATTTCCCGAGACAAATGGATAACCGCCTTAAAAACCATCCACAGACTAGCCGGCACACCGGATCTCGACACTAATCCGCCGGGCGGATTCATGCTTTCTTGGCTTCCCGCCCGGAAAGCAGTTATTCCCATGATTGTATTCAAGTCCTTCGACCTCTAAGAAAGAGTATTATTCCTTCTCACACATTATAATCGTCTGATGATGATCCGACTATTGATCGAAACCTGTCACCTAAGAAAATAAATAACTCACATGGACCAAGACTGCTATTATTGAAATAATTTTTTATAATTGCAGCGATCGCTGTTTTTCGGCGTACAATATTCCAAAAAGTTCGTAGAGATTGGTGGCGGGAGGACATCAGTAAGGAAACAAAATAATGTAAAGTAAGAAGAAGGTAATGTACCTGCTGCAACAATTTTCTTTCGTGGGGGTTAAGTGTCCAGAGAATTCCCGGAAAATAGTTTACGGCTAGTTCCTTTCCATGAATCTGTTAGTACATAGTTTTTTCATGCTGTTTCCTCAACCAGCTGCATTATAATCTTTTAGGAATACAATGTACGGTGAATGGTGAAATTTGCCTTACTTTACACCTATCGTAGACTTGACGTCGTCGTCAAATTATGAAGCAGGCCGCTGCGTGACTTGTTTCCGGGATGTGATTCCGTTTGGTCTCATACAAGGACATGTCACACTGAATCATCTAATTCAACTTATGCTGTTGAAAGAATTCATTTTAAGGACGAAAAGTAAACAAACTGCGCTTAGTTCCACTAATATTTGTTTATAACAAAAACAGTTCTTTGCTTATTATCTCATCATCAGGTTTTTAGCCTATGATGGTCTCTTGAGCCGAAAACTGATTTGTAATAAATATTGTTGGAACAAAACCTAATTTGTTTACTTTCTAGCGGTAAATACAATACAGTTGTATGACGAAGTCACAGGTACGACTAGTTATCGTGAATACGTCACCGATATTCTACCGCCGGCCGTTGTGGCCAAGCGGTCCTAGGCGCTTCAGTTCGGAACCGCGCGACTGCTACGGTCGCAGGTTCGAATTCTGCCTCGGGCATGGATGTGTGTGATGTCCTTAGGTTAGTTAGGTTTAAGTAGTTCTAAGTTCAAGGGGACTGATGACCTTAGATGTTAAGTCCCATAGTGCTCAGAGCCATTTTTTATATTCTACCCAACTGCAATGGCAGACGGTACAAGAGTAGCTGTATTCATCATTTTACAGTTTACACTTAAAATACGTAGGGTGCACGTCGTATAACGGGCAACCATATTGCGTTTACCTACACATATCTTGAAAATACCTCGAACTCTTGTGGAGGCTGCTTTCCACGCAACATCTAAGACTTAAACCTGTCTAGGGTGGAGTGCCAAAGGTACGCTAAGTGCTCTAAGCCAACAACCGTAAGGGCCTTGATAAGATTTACAAATTAATTAACTGATAGTTAATCAGGAGCAGTATCCTCCAAAAGTTGTGTGATAACACTTTGAGATCAACAGCTGCCATGTTCCCAATCTCTGTTGGGATTAGTGAAAGGTACAACAGAACATTACCCTCCTGCTTGGGTACACAGCATTCATATCAGTAAGCTCGATATTCATCGCAACACACCATTATGCACTATCACTGTCTGTCTAAATAGCGTACCAACCTACTGGCTCTCAACACTAAGCCATATCTCTCCACCCTAGCTCAGAAGCCAAGAAGATTTGTTCAATGACTGTAAGAAGATACTAGACAATTCCCAGTTCCTCATTCATCACTGGGCCCCAAGTGCAACATTTGACAGGTCAAAATCCAGACAAACAGCAATAACAACTTCTGCAGAACTTCTTCATGAAGAATTTGTTGTACGCCATAAATGGGAGCAAATATGAATCCATCAAGCACCTCTAGGAGTACAAACCGACCTAGACATAGTAGACTTCTGTTTGTTCCAGTGTACATGGAAGACAGCAGATACAATGACGGATAAAATCGCAACACGAAGAAGAATTGTGCGACATAAACGAAACTTCGAGGATGTGTTTCTACATCTGAACAATGGCGTCCATTCAAATTTCACGAAAGTCACATTAAGCGTGGCGCTAGTAGCTCCACTGTGAGGATGCAAATCAGGTTTGGTTTCTGTTGTGCACATAGTTCCGCGTAGTCAGCGCGTACACAACTTGCCCACTAGAGTGCACCCCGCTAAGCACAACAATGCAGGTACAGCGCTTGTCCTTCTCCACACTATGAGATGGCGCTGCCTTAGAGACGGACCAAATTCTGCTTCCGCCGATCCGCGTATTAATATGTAACGCAGCCAATGAGATTGCTGCTAATGTAGAACCTTTTCTCCTCGCGGATCACACTCGCGCAGTGATACATGAATGCGCGAGGTATTATAACGAGTGTACAGACCTCCGATTTGTCACTCTGCATTTGTCTGCACCAGTCTGTACCAGTCTACATTTGTCTGTACCAGTCTATAGTCAAGTCTGAGTCTGCGCCTAATAAGATTACCGTATTCCTGTACATAGCCATGAAGATAAATGTATAGACGCTTTTGTCAGGTATCTGAGATATATGTGAGAGTAAGATTAACGTACCAATACCAAAGGAACTTCAGGTTGTCATTGTAAATAGCATCCAGAACCAAGTTAAGCAATTTTTATGCTTGTTATTATTTTAATAAATGTGTGTGAAAATTAATCACGTTCTGTTTAAAGTTGGTCACCGTCAAACTGCTACTCTAAGTGTGCAAGTGGCATTTCTATCATCTGACCTAACGGCGGAAGATAAACACTCCACGATAAGAACCACGAGACATATTGCTGTAACGGTGGTGAGTCTTAGTAGTCCAGTCTCAAAGACTGGACGTGGTGAGCTGATGTTAGTCAACAATGCCTTTAAAACGACAAGGACGCCACTGTCAACACCTCACTGAGTTTGAACGAGGTCGTGTTATACGGTTATAAGAAGCTGGATGTTCTTTCTGCGACATTGCAGAAAAATTTAGCAGGAATGCAGCCACCGTACATGACTGCTGGTAGCGGTGGTCATGAAAATGTATGGTCGCTAGAAGCCCGGACTCCGGACGGCTACGTGGCACTTACCGAGAGGGAAGACCATCGTGCTCGGCTTATGGTCCTGGTGCATCGTACTGTATCTACAGCAGCAATCTGAGCAACAGTTGTCATCACAGTGACGCAACGAACTGTTAGCAATCGGTTACTTCAGAGACAGCTCCGAGCCTGTAGCGTGTATTCCACTGACCTCAAACCTCTGCCATTTGCTACTTCAGTTGTGTCAATTGAAAACTCGTTGGAGGGCAGGCTGGAGGTCTGTTGCATTATCTGATGGAAACAAGTTCTGCGTCGGTGTCAGTGACGTCTGTATGTTGGTTAGAAGGAGGCCGGCTGTGACCTGAAACCAAGCTGACAGCCTACGAGGACCTGGACCAAAACCTGGAGTTATGGTCTGGGGTGCGATTTCGTATATCCCAAGCACCCTGACTGCAAATTTGTACATCATTCTGGTGATTCGATCAGTTGTGCTAACATTCACAAACAGCATTGCAGGGGGTGTTTTGCTGCAGGATAACTCTCGCTCTGTGTACCGCTGTTATAACCCAACATGCTCTACAGAGTGTCGACATGTTGCCTTGACCTCCTCGATCACCAGATCTGTCTCCAATCGAGAAACTATGGGCCATCATCGGCTGAACACCCCAAAATCACCCACAAACTGCTTTAAGCGTCCCTGCATTGACCGACCAAATGCAACAGACATGGAACTTCATCGCATAAACTGACATTCGATACTTGTGTGACAAAATCTTTGCACGTTTGCATGCCTATATTAAACTTTCTGCTGGTTACACCGGTTGTTAAGGTACCAGTCTTGCACATTTGCGATGGCTTATCTCGCACTTACATTAACCGTTGATCGTGCAATGTTAATAACTTAAACATGTTGCCGATACAAAGGTATTCACGAAATTTCATTACTCTACATTAATAATCAATTGTCTTCTGATTTTTTTGCCGTTAGTATAGAAACCGAACACAGTACAGAGTATGCTAGAATTTTCTTTCGAAGTGGTGAAAGGGCCCAGCCGATCTTTCGGTTGCGACGAGAAGCGGCAGACCATCCAAGCCGTCGTAAAGGTTGGCGTGTTAAGAAAAACGTGTCCAGGTAATCCAAAGCATTTTTGACATTGACACCAGGTGCTGTTGTATGGTGTATATAATTTAATTTATACTATAAAATCAAGGGTTTTGATGTCTGGTGCTACTCTTGATTCCCCCGTTGTATACAACAGTGGTTGGGAAGATGTATATGGGCACCGTCACATTATGGTAAGCTCATTTTCTGTCTCTTTCACATCAGTGTATTTTTCAAATGAAAAAATTCTAGATGTTCTATAAAGTTCTAGATCGTTTACGAATATTCTTGAGTGATAACAAATGTTTTAGAGTCTTCTAGAATATACTCGGATGTAAGACAATGCAATGGAAAAGACATATATCGCATTGAATCGCGTTCCGGTAAAATTGACTTAACCGATGAACTGTGCAACGTAGTAAAGGCAGCTTATCGAAAAAGTGTATCCAGCTGTAGTGAGATACAACATTAATAAAGAATGATTGTGTGGAAGAAATATTTTGGCAACAAGAAAAAACGTAGTTTAGCAAATAAATCAGTGAATACAGAATATGACACGAGGGGAAGAAAAAAATACTTAAACCCTTCCATACAATGACGAAAAACGACGAAGAGGTAAATTTATCAATATCGGAAATTACTCCTAGTTCTCGATATTCACTCTCAAAGAAGTTTCAGTATAACGTCACAGAAGCAGAAATATTGACTGAAAAAAAGGCAAATCCGCATTCACACAACAAATTCTGCTCGTTTCTACTAACTTATCATTCAGCTTTTAAAAGGCTCCAAGCTATTAAACATGCTTGGTACGATCGTCGATATTGAGTCAAGACTCCCTGCATCTGCCATCCTTCATCTGTTGCACTCATTTTTTATCCTCACTCACAAACTAGTGGTTTTCATTTCTGGCAAATCGTGTGGATAATAATGCGCATTGATTGAATAATGTTAAGGTGTACGGTAACGGATAAAAACATATAAAAAACTAGAACAATGAAAAAATAAAAATGAAACCTTTTTATTGTGATGTATGTCAAAGCATCCCGTTTGGGCAGATAATTACTAAACTGAAATTAGATTTTGTCTACCGGTGGACTGAATATTAGTAGTTTTTTCAGTGTATCATTACCGATGTTTTAATGAATTCAACATCGCCTTTTAGGTAAAACTAATTATCTGAATCGATTTATTTTGACCTCGTGCATCGATTGGAATATCTCATTCTTCAAAAGGCTGTTCTACAAAAGGTGTCGAAAATTAAAATGAACATTGCTCTCATATCTGGCAGTGTAGGATTGGTTCATGCAAGCTATACGCCACAAAACCTCCGTGAGTAACAGGTAGTTCTCACTTGCAATACATGTTACTAAAGTTGACGGCTGGTCCCGGCGGAGGTTCGAGTCCTCCCTCGGGCATGGGTGTGTGTGTGTTTGTCCTTAGGATAATTTAGGCTACGTAGTGTATAAGCTTAGGGACTGATGACCTTAGCAGTTAAGTCCCATATGATTTCACACTCATCTGAACATTTTTTGAACTAAAGTTGACAATGATTACCAAAAGAGAAATCAAATTCGAATACTGGAACCGCACGAGGAAAGCTGATAAAGTAAATACTAGTAACGAGGTTGATATGAAAGGGATGGATAATTTCAAGCAAATTTTATGTAGAGACCGAAATTGTTTATTACGTTACATCAGAACTCACTTTCAATACGTAAAATTTTAGATTATAGTTTATAACGAATTTTTCGCCTAAAGCAACCGATTAGCAATAGATCGAGTCGCTCAGGCCACCTTAGATATATAGAAAGAGCAGTGATTTCAGTGAAATATATCACAGTGTGTTCGTGTGATTATGATATATATATTAAGTAATTTAGATGCTTTACAAATGAGATTAATTGAGGGGTTGCTGGCAAAAACCCCCCTAGACGGAAAATCACAATGATGGGAAAACTAAAAAAAACGCCTATCATCGTCATAAGTAGCTAATTTGTTTTTGCTTTGTGTAAATATTCTGTAGGCATCAGGAATGTTACGATAACTGATTGAGTGATAAGAAATTATATTCTCTGGGTGTGGAGAAAGAAAATGGATTGGAATGTGGGGTTTTACAGAACTTTATACGTAATACAGTGAAGAGCCAAAGAAACTGATACATCTGCCTAATATCGTGTAGGGACCCAGCGAGCACGTAGAAGTGCCGCAACACGACGTGGCATGGATTCGACTAATGTCTGAAGTAGTGCTGAAGAGAATTGACACCATGAACCCTGCAGAGCTGTCCATAAATCCGTAAGAGTACGAGGGAGTGGAGATCTCTTCTGAACAGCACGTTGCAAGACTTACCAGATATGCTCGATAATGTTCAAGTCTGGGAAATTGTTTAAACTCAGAAGAGTGTTCCTGGAGCCACTCTGTGGCAATTCTGGACGTGTGTGGTGTCGCATTGTCCTGCTGGAATCGTCCAAGACCATCGTAATGCACAATTGACATGACTAGATGCAGGTGAACAGACAGGATGCTTACGTATGTGTCACCTGTCAGAGTCGTATCTAGACATATCAGGGGAGTCGTAAAGATTTGTGCCGTACATTCATCAAGTATACACGAGTGGGCCTTCGGTTCCTAAAGCCCATATCGATGATGTTTCGTTGAACGATTCGCACGCTGACACTTGTTGATGGCCCAGCACTGAAATATGCAGAAATTTGCGGAAGGGTTGCACTTCTGTCACGTTGAACGATACTCTTGAGTCGTCGTTGGTGGCGTTCTTGCAGGATCCTCTTCCGGCCGCAGCGATGTCGAAGATTTAATGTTTATCGGATTCCTGATATTCACGGTACGCGCGTGACACAATCGTACGGAAAAATCCCCACTTTATCACTACCTCGGAGATCCTGTGTGCCACCGCTCGCGCACCGACTACAACAACACGTTCAAAATCACTTAAATCTTGATAACCTGCCATTGTACGAGCAGTAAACGATCTAACAATTGCGCCAGACACTTGTTTTCTTACGTAGGCGTTGCAGACCGAGGCGCCGTATTGTGCCTGTTTACATCTCTCTGATCTGAATACGCATGCGTACATCTGTCTCATTGGTGCTTCAGTGTAATATTATAGTTATTTCCCTTGTAGATGTTACTTTCATGTTGAAGTAATATCTTACGACTTGTATTAGTTAAACAATTATTTACTAAAGACAGAAGACGAAAAACTGATATACAGCGAACAGGGACATCTCAAAACATTTATCTTCACCTCCGTCAGTATTTTCTGTTCCATAGTCACAACTAGTTGCAGGTGATCCACTGACGCAGCTGTGCCAAACAGTCTTGAGTAGTTCTTTTCGCTTGTACGATTTTCGAGGCATTCCGTAAGTTTTAGTACGTCTTTAGCCTTCACAGGTTTCACTGCAGGAGGGAACTTGTAAGCTCCTGGTAAGTTCATTGTGTCGGGAGTTTTGAACTTCGGAGCTGTGATGATGTGACAGCTCCAAGTACCATAGGACACGTCTCGCAAACATACAGCTTTGTTCCTGAAGGCAAACTGCATAGATCGAAACACTAAAACCTGAACTCAGATTCTTAATACCAAACTGGAGGTTGCTTTTTTAAAATCCTTGAAATCATGTTGGGTGAATATATCCAAAAAGAGAGATGGACGCGTTCGGGCCTCCAGAAACCTTTCACCCCCTGTTGCAGGAAGTTTGGCGGTGGTAGTCTTCCTGCGTCCAGCAGAAATTTGGGCCGTTTGGTATGTAGCTATGACCAAGAAAGGGGAAAGGAATGTAACTCTTTAAAATATTATGAGAATATGCACCACACATTGCCCAGGGCAGCTGTCGCTTATTAAAACTAGCTCGTCCGTTAATTCTCAGTGTCGGATGCTGTTTATGAAAAGTAGCAAGTTGGGAAAACCTCAATGGGTCCATTCTTTCTCTCACTTTCCAAATATCTGTATATTTTGACATTTCCTGTTCCCAAATCGTGTATCCTAAAGACATAACACAAATGATGCATGTAGCATGCAACACTTGTTGGTAAATGAGGAAGAGGTAACTTCTCCACAAAATCAATCGAGATGCAGTTAACTTTCCCTGCCTGGTTTTCATAATAAATGCTTTGGTCTCATCCAAGAAGGCCTCCACTTTCCTGACATGAAGAGTTTCCTGTGCCTCAATAGCTTTTCTCTCCGTATCTTCTTTGCCTGCTTTAATTTCTATGCTGAAGCGAATCGCATTCTTGTCAGATCTGGCACTTATGAAAGGGGCGTTGAAAGTTTTGGAACTCTGCCAGCAAAGTCTGTAGGGCATATTTATTCGGTTTGTGTCAATTAAACTGTCATGCACATCCTTGAAAGTAAGGTTTGTGGCAAACAGCGCCTATTGGAATTATCTTTGAGTGATTAATAGGATTTCCGGGCAGAGAAGTATATGGCCTGGGCCTTAATAGCCTTTACAACTTATTCTGGTGCTTGGCGTGGCCAGTCCAGTTGGACTGTTTACCACGGCTGAGATATCCCACAATAAACTTAGTTATCTTACAGTCTTCCCAATCTGTCGCAGACAACTCCAGGCAAACATAAAAAAGCATCTTTGCGAACAACAACGTGTTCCCCTGTTATCAGCAATTTGTAGGTGAATGCCGCGGCCGAAGGTGTCGTATTGTCTTCATCATCCGTTCTTGGTCGAAAATTTGCTATATCATGCATGCCTATCAAACCACTGAGATGGCTATCTTGGACACCTTTCGACAACATTTTGTTAAAGTCTTCAATGACATTGTGCCGGTCTTCTTTCCCCATTTTCTCAAAACAGCGAAGCGTAGAACACCTAGCCAAAACCAGACAGAAAAGCTGATAATCTTTTAAAGATGAAATGATTTGGGCCTGCATTTTTCTTAGATAAGACAGGTGTAGCCCAATCAAAGAAACAATAGCAGCCAACAATAACAATGGTGATAATTAAAATTGCCATTCGGACTGCTTTACCAGAACAGTATTGGCACTTTGATCACTGTCCTGGATTGTTGTGAAACAAAATCGGTACGATTGTGAAAAAAAGTAGGTACCATTTAAACATCTAATGTACATTTTGTTTTGCAAAATTACTTTTATAATATAAATAAAAGGAGTACATATTATGGCATTATTTTTCTTAAATATAAAAGAAAGATAAACACAAATACAGATGTGGGGGCGTAACATCTCTGACTCGGTAAATGGAGGATCGCTCCCCGCGAGGCAGTGAGAGTTAGTACGCTCTGTATACTCGGAACGATTACAAGAGTCATGTATACAGGGTGTTGCAAAAAGGTACGACCAAACTTTCAGGAAACATTTCTCACACACAAATAAAGAAAAGATGTTATGTGGACATGTTTCCGAAAAATGCTTAATTTCCATGTTAGAGTTCATTTTAGTTTCGTCAGTATGTACTGTACTTCCTCGATTCACCGCCAGTTGGCCCAATTAAAGGAAGGTAATGTTGACTTCGGTGCTTGTGTTGACATGCGACTCATTGCTCTACAGTACTAGCATCAAGCACATCAGTACGTAGCATCAACAGGTTAGTGTTCATCACGAACGTGGTTTTGCAGTCAGTGCAATGTTTACAAATGTGGAGTTGGCAGATGCCCATTTGATGTATGGATTAGCACGGGCCAATAGCCGTGGTGCGGTACGTTTGTATCGAGACAGATTTCCAGAACGAAGGTGTCCCGACAGGAAGACGTTCGAAGCAATTGATCAGCGTCTTAGGGAGCATGGAACATTCCAGCCTATTACTTGCGACTGGGGAAGACCTAGAACGACGAGGACACCTGCAATGGACGAGGCAATTCTTCGTGCAGTTGACGATAACCCTAACGTCAGCGTCAGAGAAGTTGCTGCTGTACAAGGTAACGTTGACCACGCCACTGTATGGAGAGTGCTACGGGAGAACCAGTTGTTTCCGTACCATGAACAGCGTGTGCAGGCACTATCAGCAGCTGATTGGCCTCCACGGGTACACTTCTGCGAATGGTTCATCCAACAATGTGTCAATCCTCGTTTCAGTGCAAATGTTCTCTTTACGGATGAGGCTTCATTCCAACGTGATCAAATTGTAAATTTTTACAACATGTGTGGGCTGACGAGAATCCGCACGCAATTGTGCAATCACGTCATCAACACAGATTTTCTGTGAACGTTTGGGCCGGTATTGTTGGTGATGTCTCGATTGGGCCCCATGTTCTTCCACCTACACTCAGTGGAGCACGTTATCATGATTTCATACGGGATACTCTACCTGTGCTGCTAGAACATGTGCCTTTACAAGTACAACACAATATGTGGTTCATGCACGATGGAGCTCCTGCACGTTTTAGTCGAAGTGTTCGTACGCTTCTCAACAACAGATTCGGTGACCGATGGATTGGTAGAGGCGGACCAATTCCATGGCCTCCACGCTCTCCTGACCTCAACCCTCTTGACTTTCATTTATGGGGGCATTTGAAAGCTCTTGTCTACGCAACCCCGGTACCAAATGTAAAGACTCTTCGTGCTCATATTGTGGACGGCTGTGATACAATACGCCATTCTCCAGGGCTGCATCAGCGCATCAGGGATTCCATGCGACGGAGGGTGGATGCATGTATGCTCGCTAACGGAGAACATTTTGAACATGTCCTGTAACAAAGTGTTTGAAGTCACGCTGGTACGTTCTGTTGCTGTGTGTTTCCATTCCATGATTAATGTGATTTGAAGAGAAGTATTAAAATGAGCTCTAACATGGAAAGTACGCGTTTCCGGACACATGTCCACATAACATATTTTCTTTCTTTGTGTGTGAGGAATGTTTCCTGTAAGTTTGACCGTGCCTTTTTGTAACACCCTGTATTGTGCATACCAATAAATAGTGTAGAAATCTTATCTCTATGCTGCTATCACACCGCCTCACCTTATGATAATGTATGCGGTACATCTACATCTACGTGATTACTCTGCTATTCAGAATAAAGTGCCTGGCAGACAGTTCAACGAACCACCTTTAAGCTGTCTCACTGACGGTCCACTCTCGAACGGCGCGCGAGAAAAACGAGCACTTAAATTTTTCTTTGCGAGCCCTGATAACTCTTGCTTTGTCGTAATGATCATTTCTCCGTATGTAGGTGGGTGCCAACAGAATGTTTTCGCAATCGGAGGAGAAAACTGGTGACTGAAATTTCATGAGAAGATCCTGTGGCAACGAAAAACGCCTATGTTTTAATGATTGCCACTACAATTCAGGTATCATGTCTGTGGCACTGTCTCACCTATTTCGCGATAGTACGAAACCAACAGCCCTTCTTTGTACTTTTCCGATGTCATTCGCCAGTCCCACCTGATGCGGATCCCATACCGCACAGTAATACTCCAGAATAGGGCGGACAAGAGTGATGTAAGTAGCCCCTTTAGCAGACCTGTTGTACCTTCTAAGTGTTCTGCCAAGGAATCGCAGTCTTTGGTTTGCTCTACCCACAACATTATCTGTATCATTGCTACAATTTAAGTTATTTGTAATTGATTTTACAGCCTTCAGATTTGTGTGACTTATCGCGTAATCGAAATTTAGCGTATTTCTTTTAGTACTCATGTAAATAACTTCACACTTTTCTTTATTCAGGGTCTATTGCCACTTTTTGCACCATACATATATTTGATCTAAATCATTTTGCAATCCGTTTGGTCATCTGATGACTTTACAAGACGGTAAATGACAGCATCATCTGCAAACAATCTAATAGGGCTACTCAGATTGTCTCCTATTTCGTTAATATGGATCAGAAACAATAGAGGGCTTATAATACTTCCTTGGGGAACACCGGATATTACTTCTGTTTTACTGGGTGACTTTCCATCTGTTACTACGAACTGTGACCTTTCTGACAGGAAATCACGAATCCAGTCGCACAACTGAGGCGATATTCCATAGGCACGCAGTTTAGTTAGAAGACGCTTGTGAGGAACGGAGTCGAAAACCTTCTGGACTTCTAAAAATATGGAGTCAATTAGACATCTCCTGTCGATAGCACTCATTTATTCATGAGTGTAAAGAGCTAGTTGTGTTTCACAAAAACGGTATTTTTTGAACCTGTGCTGACTATGTGTCAATATATGGGTTTTTTTTCGAGGTACTTCATAATTTTTGAATACAGTATATGTTCCAAAACCCTACTGCAAATCGACGTTAGTGATATAGGCCTGTAATTCAGCGGATTACTCCTACTTCCCTTTTTGGGTATTGGTGTGACTTTAGCACTTTTCCAGTCTTTAGGTAAGGATCTTTCTGTGAGGGAGCGGTTGTATATAATTGCTAAATATGGAGCTATTGTATCAGCATACTCTGAGAGGAACCTGACTAGTATACAATCTGGACCGGAGGCCTTGACTTTTTTAAGTGATTTAAGCTGCTTTGCTACACCGAGAATATCTACTACGTTTCTCATCTTGGCTGTTGTTCTTGACTGGAATTCAGGAATATTTACTTCGTCTTTTTTGGTGAAGGAGTTTCGGAAAACCGTGTTTAATAAATCTGCTTTAGTGGCATTGTCATCAGTGACTTCATCGTTGTTATCGCGCAGTGAAGGTACTGATTGCGTCTTGCCACTGGTGTGCTTTATGTATGACCAGAATCTCTTTGGGTTTTCTGCCAGGTTTCGACACAGATTTTCGTTGTGGAAATTATTAAAACCATCTCGCATTGAAATACGCGCTATATTTTGAACTTCTACGAAACTTTGCCAGTCGTGGGGATTTTGCATTCTTTTAAACTTGGCATGCTTTTTTTGCTGCTTCTGCAACAGCGATCTGACTCGTTTTGTGTACCATGGGGGATCAGTACCATCACTTATTAATTTACATGGTATATGTCTCTCAATTGCAGTCGATACTATCTCTTTGAAATCGTTCCACAACTTTTCTACGCTTACATGGTCAGATCGGAAGGAGTGAAGACTGTCTCATAAAAAGGCGTTAAGAGCATTTTATCAGCTTTTTAAATAGATGTACTTTGCGTTTCTTTTTGATGGTTTTAGGTGTTACGTTATTCAGCCTAGCAGCTACTGCCTTGTGGTCGCTAATCCCTGTATTCGGCACGATACTCGCTATTTGTCCAGGATAATTTGTTGCTAAGAGGTGAGGTATGCTTTCGCAACCATTTATGCTTCAAGTGGACTCATGAACTAATTGTTTAAAAGTATAATTTTTCCAGCATATCGAGGGTAGATTGAAGTCACCACCGATTATAATTGTATGAATGGGGTACCTACGTATTTTAAATGAGACTCAAGTCTTCTTTGAGCTGTTCAGCAACTATATCTTCAGAGTCGTGGGCTCGGTAAAACGATCCAATTAATAGTTTAGTCCGATTGTCAAGTTTAACCTCTACTCATACTATTTCGCAGGAACAATTTACCAATGAATAATGGCAATACAATAAATCCGTAATGTTGCGAACCTACAGTCCTTTCCAGTCATGCGAGCTGGTACCAGTTTCCAGACGAGATTAATGTATCCCTCACCGCGAATTTTCGCATCACGAATATTTTTCTGAGTTTTCGTCTTTATTGCTCTCTTTCGCGGTCACTCTGGACAGTCTGTGTCCATTTTAACGTAAAAACTTGGAGAACAGGAGTATAACCTAGAAGAATAGGGGTGATTGTACACGAAGTGTAGCGTACCAGTGGTTTATCGGGAGTTGAGCAGAGCGCTCTCGTGGCATCCGCCTGAAGCACCACTGACTAGTGGTTTCCTTACTAGCAACAGTCCAGATTTGTGGGGTTTTTGCAGAATCGACCTGCTTTTAGAGGTTTATATAGTACCACTTGAGGTATTTTTGACGAAAGCGGTTGTGTAAACACTTGCGTAATGCCTCTAATTAATTTTTCGATTATTTTGACTAGTGGGTTTTTTCCAACAACCCCTCAATTGTACATTATTCGGGTTCTGAAATCAAATGGGAAAAGGCCAAGCGAAACTGGACGTTAAAAAATAAACAGTTGATTGCGAAGGCCATTTAGTTAAATGTTTTCACTGTCAATCTGAATCAAACCTATCTTCTTCAGGGTTTACCGAGGACCAGCTATAAGTTAACTACGGATTACTCGGTTCTCATCTGGCTCGTTCCCTTACAGGACGACTTCTCTAGAAATGGTTCAGAGTACTGCCAATAGACGAGTTTAGCAGAAGGAGTGCTATTTATGACGTCTGGGCCAGAGTGACTCGACTCTGGTGTCCTTCCTGAGTCGCCACGAAGGCTATGGAAACGGCGGTGCAGGCCGAAAGCGCTCTGACGTCACGACGCCGCCTCGCCAACTTCGTTACCTTGCTGACGTCACAGGAAATCGAAGAGGCATCGCTCGACTTTCGGATGTATCGTAATTTAGCTGCCATGCACAAACACAAACGGAACTCTAGAATCGACAGCAGACGCTTTAGTTATTATCTGCTGTTACTGGTAACCATTAACGCTTATCCTTGACGATGGACCAACTCTGATTACCTACATCTACATCCACATTTACATAAATACTCCGCAATCCACCATACGGTGCGTGGCGGAGGGTACCTCGTACCACAACTAGCATCTTCTCTCCCGGTTCCACTCACAAATAGAACGAGGGAAAAATGACTGCCTATATGCCTCTGTACGAGCCCTAATCTCTCTTATCTTTGTGGTCTTTCCGCGAAATGTAAGTTGGCGGCAATAAAATTGCACTGCAGTCAGCCTCAAATGCTGGTTCTCTAAATTTCCTCAGTAGCGATTCACGAAAAGAACGCCTCCTTTGCTCTAGAGACTCCCACCCGAGTTCCTGAAGCATTTCCGTAACACTCGCGTGATTATCAAACCTACCAGTAACAAATCTAGCAGCCCGCCTCTGAATTGCTTCTATGTCCTCCTTCAATCCGACCTGATAGGGATCCCAAACGCTCGAGCAGTACTCAAGAATAGGTCGTATTAGTGTTTTATAAGCGGTCTCCTTTACAGATGAACCACATCTTCCCAAAATCCTACCAATGAACCGAAGACGACTGCCATTACATGTTTGTCCCACTTCATATCGCTCTGCAATGTTACGCCCAAATATTTAATCGACGTGACTGTGTCAAGCGCTATACTACTAATGGGGTATTCAAACATTACAGGATTCTTTTTCCTATTCATCTACATTAATTTACATTTACATGCTTGTCCCACTTCATATCGCTCTGCAATGTTACGCCCAAATATCTAATCGACGTGACTGTGTCAAGCGCTACGTTATTAATGGGGTATTCAAACATTACAGGATTCTTTTTCCTATTCATCTGCATTAATTTACATTTATCTATATTTAGAGTTAGCTGCCATTCTTTACACCAATCACAAATCCTGTCCAAGTCATCTTGTATCCTCCTACAGTCATTCAACGATGACACCTTCCCGTACACCACAGCATCATTAGCAAACAGCCGCACATTGCTATCCACCCTATTCAAAAGATCATTTATGTAGATAGGAAACAACAGCGGACCTACCACACTTCCCTGGGGCACTCCAGATGATACCCTCATCTCCGATGAACACTCACCATCGAGGACAAAGTATTGGGTTCTATTACTTAAGAAGTCTTCGAGCCACTCACATATTTGGGAATCAATCCCATATGCTCGTACCTTAGTTAGGAGTCTGCAGTGGGGCACCGAGTCAAACGCTTTCCGGAAGTCAAGGAATATGGCACCCGTCTGATACCCTTCATCCATGGTTCGCAAGATATGAGAAAAAAGGGCGAGTTGCGTTTCGCAGGAGCGATCCTTTCTAAATCCGTGCTGATGCATGGACAGCAACTTCTCTGTCTCAAGGAAATTCATCATATTAGAACTGAGAATATGTTCGAGAATCCTGCAACAAACCGATGTTGAGGATATTGGTCTGTAATTTTGAGGATCCGTCCTTCTAACCTTCTTATATACAGGCGTCACCTGCGCTTTTTTCCAGTCGCTCGGGACTTTACGTTGGGCAAGAGATTCGCGATAAATGTAAGCTAATCAAGGAGCCAGTGCAGTAGAGTACTCTCTGTAAAACCAAATTGGAATCCCATCAGGACCTGGCGATTTATTTATTTTCAACCGATTCAGCTGCTTCACAACCCCAGGGATGTCTATCACTATGTCCTCCATACGGGAATCTGTACGAGAGTCAAACGGCGGTATGTTTGTACGACCCTCCTGCGTGAAAGATTTCTCAAATGCTCAATGCTCAATGCTCAATGCTGATCAGGATTTCAGAAGGATAATGTATAAATTTCTAACTCATTCTTCATGGTGAACTTCCTTAATGCACGTGGATCATCGCATTGTTATGACGATTTACTAAAGGTCCTAATGTAGTCGAATCATGCGATTTAAATGGAAAATAATAACAATATAACTTACGATGGTAGATGGATGATGGGTATAAAATGTAGGCTGAAAACAAGAAGGAAAGCATTCCTTATAAAGGGAAATTTGCTAACGTCGAAGATATTTGTTTAGAATGTAGCCTTGCAAGGAACTGAGACGTGGACTAAGGACAGTTCAGACAAGGAGAGAATGGAAGCTTTCTAAGTGTGGATTTCCAGACGAAACATAAATATTAGATGCGTATAACAGATAACCAATGAAGAGGTACTAAATCGATTTGGGTAGACGATAACAAGCCACAAAATTAAAACGGCAGCTAGAACTGCAGATGATGAAGAGATTCAAAGAACATAATACAAAAGAGACTATTCAGGTAGATACGGGAGACGGAAATTTAATAATGATGTGGGACTGGAATTCGATAGTAGGAAAAGGAAGAGAACGAAAAATTGTAGGACACGGACTTGGGGAAAGAAATGAAAGAGGAAACTATTTCGTCGAATTTTGCATAGAGCGTAATTTTCTCACCACCAATACTTGTTGGTTTAAGAATCACGTAAGAAAGTTGTATACGTAGAAAAGACTTAGCGACCTTGGAAGGCTTAAGAACGATTATATTACTGTAAGACAGAGATTCCGAAATGATATGAAGATGAGACTGGAGATATGAAATTATGAGAAGAATTTGACACAGCGCAAAAAAGGGCGCTGGAGTACCAAAAGTTTCGCAGAACTGTTGAGGTCTTGTGACAGCCAGCCATGACAAAACAATTCCATCTGGTGTACAGGACAAATGAAAAAAGCAAAACACCCTCAGACTTCAAATAACGTAACAACCCCAATTTCAAAAAAATTCAGGTGTCGATAGGTGTGGATTTTATGCAACTATTAGTTTAATAAACCACGGATGCACAATACTGACACGAATTATTTACCGAAGAATGGAAAAAACTGTTAGAAGTGGACGTTGGAGAAGATGTGTTTGGGTTCCGGAGAAATGCAGGAATAGAGAGGGCGATACCGACCCGACAAGTTATCTCAGAAGATGGGCTGACGAAACGGAAACCTACATTAATAGTATATGTAAATTAAAGGAAGTATTTAACAAATTTGTCTGGTTTGTGCTCAAAATTTTAAAGGTTGCACGGATAAAACAAGGGCAACGAACTTTTATTTATAACTCGTACAGAAACCAGACTGCGGTTATAGGGGTCGAAAGACATGTAAGGGAAGCAGTGATCGAGAAGGGAGTGAGATAGGATTGTTACATACTCACAATGTTATTGAATCTGTACGGTGAATAAGCAGTAAAGGAGACCAAGGCGGTACTTAGAGAGTTAAAGTTGAGGCAGAAGAAATAAAAACTTTAGGATTAGCCGATGACATTGAAGAGCGAGGACATCGGAGAGAAGCTGAACGGAATGGATAGTGTCTTCAAAAGAGGCTATAATTTGAACATCAACGAATGTAAAGCATGGTGAATGGAATGCAGTCGAATTAAAACAGGTGATACCGAGGAAATTATATTAGGAAATGAGACGGAAAAAGTAGTAAATAGGTTTTGTTATTTCGGCAGCACATAGATGATGATGACAAAGAAAAACGATAAAAATGCAGACTGGCTATAGTGAGAATAGCATTTCTGAAAAAGAGGACTTTATTAACACAAAGTATCAATTTAAACGTTAAGAAGTTTCTTCCGAAGGCACTGGTGTGGAGTGTAGCCTTTTACAAAAGTAAAACGTTGACCATAAACAGTTCAGCTGAGCTGAACATAAAAGCTTTTGAAATGTGGTGCTACAGAGAAATGCTGAAGATTAGATGGGTAGATCGAATATCTTATGAGGAAGTACTGTACATAATCGGGGGGAAAAATTACGGCACAACTTGACTAAAAAAAGAGATCGTTTGGCAGGACACCTTCCCGAGACATAAAGAAATCGTCAGTTTGGTAATAGAGGGAAGAATGGGTGAAAAAAGTTGCAGAGGCAGGCCAAGGAATGTATATAGTAAACATGTTCTAATGGATGTATCTTACAGTGGTTACTCGGCTCTGAAGCGCCTTGAAAAGGATAGAGTAGCGTGGAGAGCTGTGACAAACCAGTCTGTGGACTGGAGATCGTAGCAACAACCACGAGGCCTCAAAACATTAAGAAACATTTCATGGCCTGGAAGATTAATATCTTTTCTTCAGTGTTGTACTGACTGTATGTGCCATAAGAAATGCAAATTCTCATCTACATTTATCCTAGATAAATGTTCATGAAAATTTTTCCTATCGTTAAGCTGATGAGGTGATCTCCCTGTTTAGGCTAATGATATTCCGAAGAAATTTGTGTAATCTTGAATTTATCAGCGAAGAGGGTAATGTGCAAGTTGAGCGTATCACCTCCAAGTCCAAGAGAGCGCAGAATACACATAACCAGTCCTCTGAAGGTTCTCATATGCATAGGATACCATCCCTTCGCACTCTGTGCACTTTATACCTGTATCAGAATTGTTGGGTCTTGCCCACTCGTCTAGTATAGGGTGCCTAAGGGATGCTGCGTTCTCGGAATGCTATACAACAATTCAAGCAAATAACATTAGTAGCTTTATTTCTATAAAGCAGAACAACAATACTTAACTTGAAGATTTACAAGTAGTAGTGGCAAACGATGGGCGACATGCAGATAGCTATGTTCGTCGGTATAGACAAGTCCAGGCAAGCAACTGTTAAGGATTACTACTAGCTGTTGTTGAGCACCCTCCGTGAATACTTTCGACTAATGTCCGTATTCCGAGCCGATCTGAGCGGCCGAGGCTGGCAGGAGTGGCGCTTACATTCACTTCTTGCAGGGAGCGCTCCTGTCGTGCTACGGTCCGAATCAGCGCGCCACTGGCCGACGTTGTTTCACCGCCTTCTCTGGTCTTCCGTTCTCATCTTCGTTCCGGCGCTTGTGGTTACGCCAGAACAAGAATGACAGAGTGAAGCACAGATGAGAGTAGAAGGGAGCGTTGTCGGTTCGCCAGTGTGTGCTCGCGCAGTATGGCTGTAGCAGTAACAGCTCTGCGGTTCGGTACCATATTCTCAAGCTGCATTTGATCGTGTATTACTGAGTTCGTTCTACAGTAACGTAATGTCATGGTCAGTTACGAACGCGCTTTTGTGTATAATATGGTACCGAGTTTCTATTATTTTTATCTATCAACAAAAGTAACAGGAAGTGCCCTGTCTTACAATAATCAGAATGATTCACATTTATTTGGGAGTATTCGATGCGAAAGGGGTGCTGAACTGGATTTGAATCATTCATGTAAATACGGTAACTAACAAAATGAAAATAGTATAAACTGCTTAAGTAGTTAACAGTCACTACAGTTAGCATGTAGCCCCTCTTACTTGCGCAGAGGGGTATTCCTTAACAAAAAGATGCGATTTGTTGTAAAAATGCGATAGATACCATATTGAAAAATATGAAATACACACACACAAATAAAGACGAATTACGGCAGATAGTAAATGCCGCGTAGTTCAGAGTCATTTTCTTCCTGGACACTGTCGTTATTTGTGTAAAATTTCGTGGATGTGTTACCTGAATTGCCCAAGCATATACTTTCGATGTTACTCTCGACACTCATTTCACCTCATGCTTCTGAAACAACCGTTTCTGTGTGGCTACTGGTACTAATTGTGCCAGTTCTTCCTCTACAAGTTTTTTGATTTTCTGACACAGTGAATTTATTGTCATTTGTTGCCACGTAATGTTTTATGTGCTGCCAATTCATTTCGATTGTGAAATAGGGGCAGTGATACGGTGGAAGCCTAAGAACTCTGTGACCATATTCTTAAGTCACGGTGTCAGTAACATACTGTTGAAACTCCGGCTTCTTTTTTTCACTAGTTCCATGAGCTCTGCCTTGCACAAGTCGTCCTGAACATTCACTTTATGACATTTCAACTATTCAACAACGTCGCCTTTATTCGTTCTTAACGTCGGAGTTTTATCTCTAATAACGGTGATAATTGAGTGGTAATGGGGCGTTTTCCATTACAGCAAGAGATGGACTATTTAAGTTATCCAATACTTGCCTACTGAACCACATCAGAAAACTACCGTGGTTCGTCTCCTCGTGATAGTATATTGTTTTCTACTGTTTGTAAACAAGTAGCTAGTTCCGTAGGAAAGCAGATTAAGTTCTAACAAGCAACACAATAATTCTAGTACCGTTTCCCACCAGAACAGCAGATCTTCCACGTATACTATCATCTGTCCAGTCTTTCCTGACGGAATGACCGTCGTTTATACATTTTTCGTCGAGTGACACGATGTCTTCAAACGCCATTTTAACATTGTCTCTCAAAAATTAACAACGCCACGCAACGATATCGTCTCTATCATAATTTTGCGTCCATTAATTTTTTGTCGCGAAACCCGAGGGCTCTGACAACCGTTAACAAAGAACTCTTGCTGCCACTGAATAACTCTGCCTCGCGAAGAGTAATGCAATTTTTTTTAATAGTTGAATGGCGACCGTAAGTCCAGGTTTCTAACTCATTGTTCTGTCCTCCTCTTTCTACCTGATGTCTGTAGCCTAGTCGAACCAGGCCCTTCCTGTTCTTGTACAGTGTTTTCTTCAAAAACTTTGACGACATTGTTTTTAAGTAATATCAAAGCAGTCTACCTTTGTTAGAGGCAACAGAGTAGCACCATTATCTCTCTGCTTCTAGAAATTGTGGAGTATTTATTTTTTTAAAAAGATATTTATATTTTGATCAAATTATTATTCTCTTGTGAAGATTCATAAATCTGTTGTGAGTTTTGCACCACTTCTTGGCGGGAAGAGCAAAGACTTTTCAAAAAACGTAAGTACTGTAAGTGATAGCTTGTATTTCACCTGAAATCGTTTGCAGAAGGCGTAGCGTTCTCAAGATTAAGAACAGAGTTCGCATTGCCACTTAATTTATTTGTGTCTTGATCATGTTCATTCATCACCGGATATGAGACATAGCAACTACGAACAGGGAAACCTAAGGGACCAGAAAGAGCTGGAAAATTTCTTTGCTATACTACACCACACATTAAAAGAAGTTGGATTTAAATCAGAAAAAGATAAAATATCAGTGCGCCTTCTGCCTTAACTACGACGTTTGCCGACGTGCAGTCGGACCCTGGTAGCTGTATGAAAACTATAAAAATACCGTTATTTCTGTTGCCATTAATAGGAGATGGATAGCATAGAAATACTTTAAGTAATAAGCAGGCACTACAGCATTTGAGAGCACAATAACCAATTTAATTACCTTAGTCAGTATTTCTAACAATAGGCTCCGTACATTTCAATTTTATATCTTGCTGGCTGTTTCTTTAAATAAAGTTCTTTAACATTTTCGACATTTTATCTTAGCTGCACACATAAATTCTTACATAGCTATGCACAATAGTAATATTTTTATAATAACTAATTAGTGATTGCGGACCACGCCATATACGCGTCCGCCGTCTTCAAAAAATATCACGACTGTGTTAACAGAAGAGGATTACAATTGATCAGCTGTCGAAAAATAAGAAACACAAAATATGTCTATCGATAAAATTTATGAACAATTCGTATTCCG
Source organism: Schistocerca serialis cubense (assembly GCF_023864345.2). NCBI lineage: Eukaryota > Metazoa > Arthropoda > Insecta > Orthoptera > Acrididae > Schistocerca > Schistocerca serialis. The sequence goes on from NC_064641.1 coordinate 561,841,732, forward strand.
CGCCGTGGCGCGTAAGGCATTATTTGAAATATCAGGTGGTCGCTGCTCAGCGACGATCTAAGAAATTTTTACACAAATTGTATGTCTTTTATGAGCCTGCATGTTTAGATTATCGAATGTAAGTTTATTTAAGCTATCGAAACAGATACTAATATTACAAAATGATCCCTCATAGGTCACAAAAACTGAAATGTCTGAAACGCAAAACATGAGCAGATCACTGAACGTACCGCTTAGCAACCACACGTTGCTGCAGACTTCCGCTACAAGCTCCATAAATTCCGTAGCGCAAAATAAAGAAAGCACCAACGAAACGGATCACAGCTGCTTAGGTTACAGGCCGCAAGCATTGTCTGCACTTTAATAGTAGCAGTAGTAGAGAGATTTGACAGTGGTGAACGGAACCGAAGGCGCGACAAAGCGAGTTCTCTGATTGGCTGTTAGTATGGTAGTAGCCCTGTAAACAGCTAGACATCTATCACTTTGCTATCTGATCCAGGTACAGTAAGACTGGTTGGATTGGCATATTTCATAAGTCACATGACACAGCACATCTATCACTGACCATCCCCGCCCCCAATTATCTAAGGAATAAACATGGAACTGACGTTTACTCGGTAGGTACATATGAATTGATTCCCAACTTCATAAGGGACTGCCTTGATCTCATTAAACTCAGAGATACGCTGTTCGAGTATGGCCTGACAAGTTACGAGAATGCAAGCCAAAAGTTTCGCAGGTAAAATTTCCTAGAAACTGTCCTGACCGTCGTAAATTATGGCAATCCATAGCATTTGAACTAAATCTGCATCTTTATTATTATCTTAACTACCAAGTGGCAAGCCGGTCTTGCACGCAACGTTACAAACATAAAATATTTATAGATCCTTCCAGAAACATAAATATTAAACAACAAGTAACTGCTGGTGGTCGGGTTTCCTATGGCAGCCTGGAGCACGCCACGCCAGCCAGCCACCCACTACGCCACACTGCATGGCCACAAGCAGCAACCCACTGTTTCATTCCTATTGGAGGCGCCTACAGCACCCAGGATCTAGATCGTGTAGATGTCCCTCTGTATGGTGGCGCTGGCGGACTCCTCGCGTTCTAGTCGTGCTGTTATATCCTCTTCCCTGTGATGACCATCTCCCGTCGGATTTTCGGAAACATCAAATTCCCTTGAACCGTTCATCATAGATCTGCGCCTCTGGACTATAGGAGGGCTTCATTCGAACGACGTTGACGACGGGTCTGAGCTTTTGTCTTCTAGATGAAGGGTCGTAATCCTCGGCTGCACGTCTGGCATCCGATAAGCGACGAAGGACATGATTCGACCCAAAGCAGCTGTCGAAGAAGCTAAGCTGCCGTTCCTGGACTGGTTGGGCTGTCCCTACACACTACACACATGCCAGGTGGTTATAATTGAAGTTAAGCTACCCACAGAGATCCAATGTGGGCTGTAATTAAGGTATGGCAATGAAACTTTGTAGATATTCTAACGCAGCACCGATTTACGGTGTCAAAGATTAGTTCCAATTTTAGTCACCAGGTGCACATCTGGCGCTGTGAATTCAATAAAAACTTAAAGAAATGTTTCCATATGTAATGGAATTGGAACGCGACGTGGGCAGAAAATATCAAACAAGTGAGAAAGGCATAACTTTGATTTTATTATTAACTGACCCTTACACAGTTTGTTCAATATGTGCACCAGAGACGTCGACGAGATGCTGAACAGCGCCAGATTTGCACCTGGTGCCCAAAACTGGAACTAATTTTTTCCAGTGCAAATCGGTTCGACATCAACGCATTATCATAACTACCAAGTTTCACTGCCGTACGATAATTAGCTGCGCTGAGTCCGTGAACAGCTGCTCTTTAATTACAATCACCCGGTGCTTTTAAGGAAAAGTTGTTGCTGTCTGTGACAGTGATCCGAAGTTCGTCTTGACCGTCTACAATACTTATGATGTTCACTGGCATGTAGACTACGTTTCTGAGACTGAATGATCCTTGCAAAAGATAGAAGTTTCAAAATTTAACGAAGCATCTCGATTCACAAGCGGAACTCGTCTCGTTGATGATGGCTGGATAACAACGTCTTCAATGGCAAACGATCGTCCAGAGCCACCTTTGTTCTGTATGCTTGTTGGAATAGCCATGTCGTCTGGAGCTCTGAACTTCCCTCAGTCTATGACTGCTAGTGATGCTTGTAAGAAATCCCATCCAAGAATAACATTATTACCAAAGTCTGATAAAATGACATTCATTGTTATCCTTGGAATATGTGCTCCTGCCGGTTGGACGTATTTCCCTTCGGTGATTTATAACACAACTGCTTTCATATATCGGAATATAGTATTCTTTAGCTGACGACGATAAGCATCCGACATGACGGAAAAGGAGGCCCCCGATACTAGCACTCAAACACGTTGAGCGTCGATGATGAGATCTACAAGATTTCTTTACATGTTGGTGAGTGTCGTCCATGGACGATTTACGTCTGTGGCGGTCTCACTTTCACCGTTTTCTTGAAGTAGGTGGCTAGGCGTGCTATATCCGCGAGTAGCCGGATAACAGTGCATACGACAGAAAAACAGGAGAGAAATGATGACGACGCGAGGCGGATTGCACTCAGACCCACGCCGGAGTCGAGCAACAGGGCTGATCGGACGGCGGATCCGACACAGCGAGAGCAAGTCAATAGCAACCTGTGCAACCAACTTTCCACACAACGCTGTGAACGTCTGAAGTACAAACCACAATCTAAATCGAAACGAAAGAGAACAACTAATACCAAAGCGAAGTCGTCGACCAGTAGTCAGTAGTACGGTAGAGATAGTAACGAACGCCATCAGATGAAATACACGAATGAATGAGCGGTAGAGTGCGGCCGTATTTACGCTGTCCGTGAGAAACACTATTGGCCGATGCATTCACTGGCGAGACGGTGGCGCATTCACTAGGTGATTGCAGCGCTGCGGTGACAGGGTCCTCTATCGTCCATCGAGGTCCATTTGCTCCGTCGAGCATTCAACTTAGGCGCATCCCGATACGAGGAGGCGAGCGGCTGCTATCTCCTGAACAGGACGGGACACGGCTATGGCAAATTGGGGAGCGACCTCGTCCCAGGTCGACTGTAATCATCTCCAATTGAGTGGCGTGAATAGGGCTGTTGTGAAGATCGCGTGTGGCAGCGCAATGGTAGAGGAAAACTTGACTTCTTTCTCTGGAGCAGCGTACGTGTCCAGGCTGAAAACGGACCAACGTGTTTGTTGCTATTATGTGGAGTTGGTATAGGAATTGGTTGTACCTGTGTTGCTGGTGTTCGATGTTGCCGTTTGAGTGCTGCGGTGTAAGTCCATTTTAGCCGAGTCTATTCTTTGACACGTTCGGCAGGTGGCGGAAATTCGTGCTAAAGGTCGATTCACCACTTTTTTCAACATTCTCTATTATCTCCTGAGGTATCGGGTCGACATTCACGGTTGCTATCTCTTGCAAGTTGTGGTTGCCGTAAAAAAGGCTGTATCTCTTCTCTCACTGCCATGCATATGAGTGAGGTGAGGTTGTGGCGGTCTTCCACAACTGCCTCACGATCAAATTCTGGGGGTCTGTCATATTGCTTCCGTTTGGTTCTCTTCTGTTACGCTTCATCGATGCGCTACCACCGCTTGGTGAATTCCTCGGTTGTTGTAACATCTTTTACCACAAAAGCAACTGCTTTCATCAAGTATGAGAGTTCGACAACTTCTGTCACCTAGTGGCTGGCGTTGCAGCCTCAGGATCACGGGGTCCTGGGTTCAATTACCGACAGGGTTGGGGAATTTCTCTGCCCTGGGACTGGGCGTTTGTGTTGTCCGCATCATTTAATCATCAGTCGTGAACATGGCGAGATTGTGCTGAGCAAAGGTTGGGAATTTGTACGGGCGCTGATAACCGCGCAGTTGAGCGCCACGCAAACCAAACATCATAATCAACTTCTGTCATATTTGGATTTACAATGTGGTGTAGGGCCAAAACATTCTGTACACAGTACTGTGTCATATCCCCATGACGTTGGGCTCTGTTCTGCAATAGTTCTTCCCTTAAATGGCTTTGCTGCTGCTTGTGGTCAAACGTTTCCTTCAGTTCGGCCTGAAATTTGTCCCAGCTATTGACTTTCTCTTCGTTGTTCTCGAACCACTGCTGGGCTGTGTCGTCCACTTAGAACTGAAAACACGTTTATTACAGACACCAGCGTACAGCCAAAACAGACGGAACGTCTGCATAGAGCGCAGCTGTTAATAAAAACATTAAATATTCCAGAACGTTGGTATTTGGACAGACATCGAATATTCGAAAATATATAGACATTACAAACATAATATAATTCAAGAACGTTGTAGAAATGTAAATACTAAGAAACAAGTAATTGGTGACAGTTGGGTTTGAACTGGGGACCCGTAGCACGCGAACCAATGACGCTAACTTTTATGCCACACTACGTGCGGAAGAGCAGGCAACAATATCACAGATGCAGTCGCAGCATCCGCCGTTGCAGCTGCATGTCGAACGTATTAAATTTTACTCTCAGTGCCTAGAGACTGTCAAAATCTGAGTATAATATATTTGGCGAATTCCTCATTAGAATGAGAACGAAGTCTTCCGTGACGGCTCTGTTGTGTAAAACATTCCTGGACTTCTTGCCGCGTCAGTTCAGTGTAAAACTCGACCTTTCCACTTCCATCGGCTTCGTCATGAGCAACTGACTGTCAAAACTGCTTCTGCGGTTGTCGTACAGGTATATCGCACATTGCTGGCTTCTGATTGGTAGGAAATTACGTAATGCTGTCGCAGATGGTGTCGACATTTGCACTGGTGGCGCCACTGCTCCTGTAGTAGCGTAAACATTGCGACGAATATCTCTGCCTCCTCACTGCAACGAGAGCTTGCTTCCACACACCACTAAGATTTTATCCACTGTCACGGTTCAAGTGCTTCGGTCACATTATTATTTCTATAGCCTCTTTAATTACATATTTCAAGTAAGTAGGGGCCTGGAACAGAACTTTTGTTTCGTCGAACAATTTTTTTGTGTTTGTTTCTGAGGCCGTGCTCATTGAAGTGTTACATGCCGTTCAGGTAAACGACATTTCACACTCCTAGTGTAGTACAAGGAAAGATGATCGTGACAGAATAATATTAAGCAGTGAGTGCGCGGATGCTTCTTTTCGTACGTGCAAACATTAAATGGGAGGTGTGGAAAACGAGAAAACGGCAAGATGTGACGATAAATGAGCGGCTTCACCTGCTGTGGGTGGGGCCTTTCATATTTTGGAGTCGCGGTTTCGCGGTGGTTTGACCATCAAAGAGCATCCACACTCTCCGAGAATGAAAACAAATTACGAGATGTTTTGTGACAAATGAAATGTACTGTAATCTGGATTGTCATGCGGAGCCTTTGAGGCGTAAATCATATGTCAAGTTGTGTTCAGCTCAAATTCACGAATCATTCTAATGATCTGTGCACCCATCAAGAAAATATATATTTGTAAAATGACATGTTTTTTCGTGATTTAAGTAGAGGTTATCTTCTTCTATTCCAGTAACAACTGAAGAACGTGAAGAAGTCAAGACTTTTCTCGGCTGCACACCGGATTTCGGAGGTACTGATCAGCAGGACCTCTACTTCAAGAGAAACAACTACGGCGACCGGAGTACAAGAAAGAGGTAAATACGTCAGAGGTTACATCGGGTGACAGATTTCATGAAGCGTTCTGACTCAGCTTCAGCTACAAGGAGCGAGCCAGCAGCTACGTAAAACTATAAACCAACAAGAAAAACACTTCATCAGCAACTGCAGATTTCTCCATTTCTCGATTTTTAATATGTTGTTGGTCGGAAATGATACGCCTAGACTGACCAATGTAATTGCGTCCGCACTCACAAGGAATGTTATAAATCCCAGGGATCCTGAGGTTGAGATGGTACTTAACAAAGCGTAGCATCTGCTTCATCTTCTTAGGAGGTCTTACGCCTTGTCTTCCCAGGAAGCTACCTATTTTGTTGGAAGTAGCGCAGCAGAAAAGAAGGAATACAATCGACGGGCCATCACCTGAAGGTTCTACGATTTCAAGTTTCCTTTTCTCGCAAAAGGCTGACTACATATCACGTGAATCACAGCTATTCTTTCGGAACATGTACTTCAGATGATTAATTTTCGAAATCCAAGGGACACTCGCCAGACACAGTTTTCGCTCTGTGTAAATCAGTCTCATTCTGATTTCGGTACACTGAGGGGCCAAAACGTCCACCCAGCTTTCGTTGTACCATAACATCTATTAATGGCAGCCTTCTTTCTCTCTATGTCTCGACACGTACTGGATTATTGGGTATATACTGTTCATATGGTCAAGGAAGTTCTCAAGAGCTTCTAACATTGGGGCCAGACTATAAACACGTCAAAGCCACCAATATCATGTTTCTGTGAAATTTTGGCAGATATTATGAGTGATGCTATAGCCTGTAATTCTCCATCGCTCAGTCGTCTGTTCAGCTTGTTGTGGGCCGAAGCAATGCCTGTGAAAAGCAGCGTAGTTCCCAGTCGTATAATAAAGTAGGCAGTCATCCTTTCCAGCACCTATTAAGCACGGTATTATACTAACAGTATGTGGCTTGGCTGTATTGTGCCTGTATGGACTATAAATCTCTTCAATGATGCAAGACATGTCCATTTCTCCGTTGTTTTACTCCGGTCTGATAACATCGTCAGTTTTAACACTGATTACGTCCGTAGCCCACAAAACACGCAGTCTTGTTAACCAAAAGCCTTTCTATTACTTCTTTTTCCGCAAGATTTCTACTACTTCTTTTCCCCTAACCTTCCTGACTTTTTCTGTTCTAGCCAACGTACCCTTGTGTGCAGAAGAAGAAAATCAGAAAAGCTACAAATGTGCTCCAACGTTAATCGCACAAATTTTGCTGCCTTCAGTTTATGCAATAAGAGACGAGATATTCATCGGTATTTGCTAGTTTCATGCTATTAAGTAAGCCTCAGGTAATGACAGTCAGCTAGAGCATTCACAATTCACACGAAATTGTCTGTTACGTAACGACGAACGATTTCATTGATGAGTTCAATGATTCACAGAGTAAAGAATCGATTTCGACCATCTTCGCTGTTCACGGCCACAACAGCCGTTCCAAATACGTACACTGGTTCCTTTCTCTATGGCTCGCTGCCTCAAACACAATCACAGTTCCCAGTAATTCTTTTATTTCACAGTAACGTACATTACTACTGTTGTAATTGACACACACTAGTAAATAAACTCATAGAGGTGAAATAGCTGAAGAGAAAAATAGTATAGGTATATAGTATATAACTTTCAATTGCCGTCATATCAGGAGACTAACAGAAAAATTCGAGGTGATAATCCGAGAGCCGGCCGGTGAGGCCGAGCGATTCTAGGCATTTCAGTCTGAAATCGCGCAACTGCTACGGTCGCAGGTTCGAATCCTGCCTCGGGTATGGATGCGTATGATGTCCTTAGGTTAATTAGGTTTAAGTAGTTCTAAGTTCTAGGGGACTGATGACCTCAGAAGTCCCATAGTGCTCAGAGCCATTTGAACCATAATCTGAGAAAACAACAAATAAAACTGAAAATATTAAGTGTAATAAACCACAAAGTGGCCGAACATTTTTGTTGATGGATGTTAAATTCCTCTCTGAGCTACTGACAGCTTTAGTAATCAGTAATAACGACCATTTTTCTTCTTGTGATGTAAGCACACTTACGGCTATCGATATTCTTCTCAATTTATGATTAACTGTTTACGATCAATTTCATTAGCAAATAATATATATATTGTGAAAACGCAATTAAAATGACTAGTCTCTTGAAGAGGTACCTACATGGTGACTGCACGTGATGTCACAGATTATTCTTACTGCATGCTTCTGTGTAATCAATATTTCCTTTATAAGTGATGAGTTGCCCCAAAATATTATTCCATAAGACATTATTGAGGGAAAATATGCAAATCTGTTATGAAACTGATTCGTTTGTTTCCATGACTAGGAGCAAAAATAGCTGAACTTGATTATTTGAACAGATCAGTAATATGTTCACTCCAGTTCTAGTTTTTATCGATATGAACATCGAAAAATCTGGAGCTTTCTACCCTGCTTACTTACTCCTAGTCATGTGATTTATCAGTCATTGCTGCGCAGAAATTAATATTGTACGTTTTCTCAAAATTAAGGAATGAGGAACATCATTAACAGTGTCTTCTGAGTTCTCTCTGATGGGATTTATTACAATGTTAGTGTCATCTGCATAAAGTACCAATCCCGCTTGATGAATATTAAGCTGAAGGTCATTCCTATTCGTTGTATATATAAGGAATAGCAATAGGTCCAGAACTAAACCCTGAGAGACATCCATCGTGATGTATCCTCTGTCATCAAAATGTTCTCTCCTTGCAACATTGTTTGTATTATTCGGCATAACATTTTGCGTTCTCTTTGTTGAAAATGATTCAAACCAGTTGTTTGTGAAGCAATGAGTTTCGTAAAATTTGAGTTTTTCTCAGAAATAAACGTGATCTACACAGTAAAAAATCTTGGATATATCACAAAAAAGTTCTGACAAAACAAAGTGAAGCTTAATCACAATAATTTTCGCATACAAGATAGTCCTAAATTTCTTATTTCAGATACTGTGCAGCGGAAATAATTAAAAGATTGAGCGTATTCCTACAACAGAATAATAGTTAACATATGACTGGGCTAACGTTAGCTGCAACACTTCAGTGACGTGTTGCTCTCTCCAATTCGTCTAACTAACTTCGTTGAGTGATGAGCCGCGAACGGAGGGGGAAAGATGAATCCACGAGGCGAAAGCTGTAGGTATCCGTCTTTGCAGTGTCTATTGAATCATTTCGGTCTGTATCTTGGCTATTTCTGTGTCATATGTCTGAAAGACGTATATCGACAAATTTTCTGTTTTTATTTCGTTGCCTGTCTTCCACTGAAACATATTTCTCTGTTCCTCGCCCTCGACTATTGCTTAAAAGCATAATATAAGGACAACGATCGATATATGACGGTTGTTATTCGCGATGGTCAACTATTGCCGACGGTCTCTGCACATAACGGCTTATGCGCAGCTGTGAAGCCGCTAAAGCGCAGCCTGTGAAGTTTGACGGCAGAGTCTGAGCTCTCTCCTTACATGAGTCCCGTGCTGCCAGCGCCCTCGGCGGCACGGCCTGCTTTTGCCCCTTATCCAGTTTCATCCCTCCGGCTAAAAATTTATCGCTGTACTTTAATCCTTGTTAACCTAATATATCAAAGCTCTAGACAGGCAAAAGTAGAACACGTACCGCACTCCTAATTACTCGAGGACCACAAAAAAATGTTATCCCCGCGTATCGCCTTAAGCAGGCAGCTTTGTTATGTTTCACGCTCCACCGAATATCATAATCCGTTGCCTTTACGAAAACATCTGTTTCAACGATTTTATTCTTTTGCTATAAGCTGCAGCTCGTGACCGTGATTGCAGGTGCACAAAATTATTTGCTCGTTAAGAGCTTGATAATTCAATGATGGTACATTTTATTGGTATTGCCAAACTGAGAAGGGGTTTTTAACTTATTCAGAGCACTTTTTCTTCTGTTCGTTTTGTTTCATCTTATCTTCTTGAGTCAATCTTGTATTTTGTCGTACGGGCTTCTCAGAAAATATGTATACAGGGTGTTACAAAAAGGTACGGCCAAACTTTCAGGAAACATTCCTCACACACAAAGAAAGAAAATATGTTATGATGACATGTGTCCGGAAACGCTTACTTTCCATGTTAGAGCTCATTTTATTACTTCTTTTCTAATCACATTAATCATGGAATGGAAACACACAGCAACAGAACGTACCAGCGTGACTTCAAACACTTTGTTACAGGAAATGTTCAAAATGTCCTCCGTTAGCGAGGATACATGCATCCACCCTCCGTAGCATGGAATCCCTGATGCGCTGATGCAGCCCTGGAGAATGGCGTATTGTATCACAGCCGTCCACAATACGAGCACGAAGAGTCTCTACATTTGGTACCAGGGTTGCGTAGACAAGAGCTTTCAAATGCCCCCATAAATGAAAGTCAAGAGGGTTGAGGTCAGGAGAGCGTGGAGGCCATGGAATTGGTCCGCCTCTTCCAATCCATCGGTCACCGAATCTGTTGTTGAGAAGCGTATGAACATTTCGACTTAAATGTGCTGGAGCTCCATCGTGCATGAACCACATGTTGTGTCGTACTTGTAAAGGCACATGTTCTAGCAGCACAGATAGAGTATCCCGTATGCAATCATGATAACGTGCTCCATTAAGCGTAGGTGGAAGAAACTAAAATGAGCTCTAACATGGAAATTAAGCGTTTCCGGACACATGTCCACATAACATCTTTTCTTTATTTGTGTGTGAGGAATGTTTCCTGAAAGTTTGGCCGTACCTTTTTGTAACACCCTGTATAAAAAAAGCAACTTGTTCAAAACTTCAAAATGTGCATAGGAGGAAAAAAGGAACACTTCTTTATGTGACAAAGTTGTTACTGGTGCACTATTTCCCCAGTTGGGATCAAGTGAAGGTTTCGACGCTAGCGTTCTTCAGAGACGATGTTCAAACCGTAGTGTTTTCAAAATGTTGCCGAAAATGTCATTTGTTTATATTAACGCACCATCTGCATCTGTCTGCTAATGTTTGTATAATTCGCTCAAACCTGTCAGGTGTCCCACGATTAACAGCTGTAGCTTCAACCAAACAGGGAAACAGCTCTTCTGGAATGTCTGTTAGTGTCTCATACACCAAACGCTTCATCTCTCCCCTACGAAAAGAAATTTATGGGAGCGAGGTCGGGAGAACACGGTGGCTGCGGTACTGGCCCACTCCTTCTTATCCAACAATTAAAGAAAGCACTCCGTCGTCAGGCCACGAGTGGCCTACCGGGACCAACCGACCGCCGTGTAATCCTCCGAGGAGGATGCCGATAGGCGGGGTGTGGGGTCAGCACACCGCTCTCCCGGTCGGTATGATGGTATTCTTGACCGAAGCCACTGGTATTCGGTCGAGTAGCTCCCCAATTGGCATCACGAGGCCGAGTGCACCCCGAAAAAATGGCGACACCGCATAGCGGATGTAAGGTCACCCATCCAAGTACCGGCCACGCCCAACAGCGCTTAACGTCGGTGATCTCACGGGAACCGGTGTATCCACTACCGCAACGCCGTTCCCAACAATTGAAGAAAACATTGTCTGAGTGCTCTCTGACGGCAACGGCAAAGTACGGTGGGCTCCTGTCATGCTGTACACATAATAATCGCTGCCCGGCTGCTAGTGGGACATTCTCCAACACATCTAGTAGTACTTCACGGTGGAAGATACCGTAATTTTCTAAACTGTCCTTGTTAGACACAAGATTCGGCCCATTCAAATGATCGTGAACAGTACTAGTCCACAAATGTATGGTAAATCTAATGATGTGGAACACACAAGTTGGGCTAGTATTTTCCAGCTCCGGAAGCTGGCTATTGTGGCTGTTGAAGGAAGCCTGGCCAGTAAACAAAACGCACGTTTAAAAGTCAGCGATGTTTTTAGTGTGGTGTAGATACCATTGGCAGAATTCCTCGTGCAGGGGAAAGTCATCAGCTAAAAGGTCTTGAACCTACTAATACTTGACTGGTCGCATGACTAAGACGTTCCACACGTTGACGTTGGAAATCTTTATTTCCTTGGCTATATATCCAGTGTTGGTGGTTCAAATCAAATGGCTCCGAGCACTATGCGACTTAACTTCTGAGGTCATCAGTCCCCTAGAACTTAGAACTACTTAAACCTAACTAACCTAAGGACATCACACACATCCATGCCCGAGGCAGGATTCGAACCTGCGACCGTAGCGGTCGCTCGGTTCCAGACTGCAGCGCCTAGAACCGCACGGCCACTCCGGCTGGCTGTGTTGGTGGTGCACTGTCCTAAATGGAGCTGTTCTAAACACTCTGTATCACGGCTCCTTGAAACCGAATAGTTCTCACACTGCGATGTCTCCAGTTTCTCGCAGGTCTGGTCTAAGCCTATCTGTTTCAAGAAGACGGCCATCACTTCTTTGAAATGTGGCATTATTTGATAACTTCCTCCATGAAAATCATTTCTACATTAGGTGCCTCCCTGCTTGACTGTAGCTTCGTGCCTCCCCATAAATGAGACGAATGTTAGCTAATCAGGTTAAACTGTAATCAGCCACCTACAGCTTGAAAACATCAGCAGAAACTGTCACGTAGATACAACTTTTAAAAAAGCAATAATTATGTGTTTGACATATCTACTTGGGAAGAGTTTAACGACTGTGTACCAGTGGATGACTGAGGATGATACTGTGTACCGAAAACGGTAACTAGTCGGACAGATGATTAAATTGCAACTATAGACTAAAACATATACTCTCTCGGTATTGGATTGGTCGCTGTTCCGAACGACAATACATCTGGAATATGTAATTGTGCTGCCGGTCGCTGTGGCCGAGCGGTTCTAGGCGCTTCAGCAGGGAACCACGCTGCTGTTACGGTCGCAGGTTCGAATCCTCCCTCGGGCATGGATGTGTGTGATGTCCTTAGGTTAGTTAGGTTTAAGTTGTTCTAAGTCTAGGGGACTGATGACCTTAGATGTTAAGTCCCATAGTACTTAGGGCCATTTTGTAATTGTGCTATTTGTTATCCATCGCCATGGACGCTTCTACACGCAATGAAAACTGACCCTTCCTAACAATAATATGTAACTGTATTGCAAATTGGGTCTGTTTTCATACGAAGAAGTCAAAATAACTGTGAACGTTGGCCTAATGAAAGTCCAGCGATAAATCCTTCAAGGAGTCCTAGCGGGGAAACAGTGTACTTGTGGTATACAGGTATATACAGGGTGTTACAAAAAGGTACGGCCATACTTTCAGGAAACATTCCTCACACACAAATAAAGAAAATAAGTTATGTGGACATGTGTCCGGAAACGTTTAATTTCCATGTTATAGCTCATTTTAGTTTCGTCAGTATGTACTGTACTTCCTCGATTCACCGCCAGTTGGCCCAATTGAAGGAAGGTAATGTTAACTTCGGTGCTTGTGTTGACATGCGACTCACTGCTCTACAGTACTAGCATCAAGAACATCAGTATGTAGCATCAGCAGGTTAGTGTTCATCACGAACGTGGTTTTGGAGTCAGTGCAATGTTTACAAATGCGGAGTTGGCAGATGCCCATTTGATGTATGGATTAGCACGGGGCAATAGCCGTGGCGCGGTACGTTTGTATCGAGACAGACTTCCAGAACGAAGGTGTCCCGACAGGAAGACGTTCGGAACAATTGATCGGCGTCTTAGGGAGCACGGAAAATTCCAGCCTATTACTCGCGACTGGGGAAGACCTAGAACGACGAGGACAACTGCAATGGACGAGGCAATTCTTCGTGCAGTTGACGATAACCCTAATGTCAGCGTCAGAGAAGTTGCTGCTGTACAGGATAACGTTGACCACGTCACTGTATTGAGAGTGCTACGAGAGACCCAGTTGTTTCCGTACCATGTACAGCGTGTGCAGGCACTATCAGCAGCTGATTGGCCTTCACGGGTACACATCTGCGAATGGTTCATCCAACAATGTGTAAATCCTCATTTCAGTGCAAATGTTCTCTTTACGGATGAGGCTTCATTCCAACGTGATAAATTGTAAATTTTCACAATCAACATGTGTGGGATGACGAGAATCCGCACGCAATTGTGCAGTCACGTCATCAACACAGATTTTCTGTGAACGTGTTTGGGCCGGTATTGTTGGTGATGTCTTGATTGGGCCCCATGTTCTTCCACCTACGCTCAATGGAGCACGTTATCATGATTTCATACGGGATACTCTACCTGTGCTGCTAGAACATGTGCCTTTACAAGTACAACACAACATGTGGTTCATGCGCGATGGAGCTCCTGCACATTTCAGTCGAAGTGTTCGTACGCTTCTCAACAACAGATTCGGTGACCGATGGATTGGTAGAGGCGGACCAATTCCATGGCCTCCACGCTCTCCTGACTTCAACCCTCTTGACTTTCATTTATGGGGGCATTTGAAAGCTCTTGTCTACGCAATCCCGGTGCCAAAAGTAGAGACTCTTCGTGCTCGTATTGTGGACGGCTGTGATACAATACGCCATTCTCCAGGGCAGCATTAGCGCATCAGGGATTCCATGCGACGGAGGGTGGATGCATGTATCCTCGCTAACGGAGGACATTTTGAACATTTCCTGTAACAAAGTGTTTGAAGTCACGCTGGTACGTTCTGTTGCTGTGTGTTTCCATTGCATGATTAATGTGATTTGAAGAGAAGTAATAAAATGAGCTCTAACATGGAAAGTAAGCGTTTCCGGACACATGTCCACATAACATATTTTCTTTCTTTGTGTGTGAGGATTGTTTCCTGAAAGTTTGGCCGTACCTTTTTGTAGCACCGTGTATACGTTAAGGTCGCTGACCTCCGACGTGACTTTACATCGGGATGTATATGATATACACTAGGATTGATCGTTATGGCAAGCAGATGTCACGTAGTCCCCTGGTCGCAATGCTGTTGAAGTATCCTGTATTTCGGTAAAAACAGTGATCGCCAAACAAGTGGTCGTGAACTGAGGCAGGCGTGACACCGAAATGCTTTGTGTATAATGTGCAGGGTAGCTTGTTCAAGAGGCGGAAAGCAGCAAAAAATAAGTAGTTTGGGATTTTTTTAATTTATGTATGTGCATCGCTAGGATACTAATAAATTATATCTCGTGTTGCGATTATGATGAGACAACAAGTACGTTATTTCTGATCTTGAGGTGTTGGTATGTCTACGGCCTTGCCGCAGTGGATACACCGGTTCCCGTGAGATCAGCGAAGTTAAGCGCTTTCGGGCATGGCCGGCATTTGAATGGGTGACCATCCAGGCCGCTATGTGCTGTTGTCATTTTTCGGGGTGCACTCAGCCTGGTGATGCCAATTAAGGCGCTACTCGACCGAATAGTAGCGGCTCCGGTCACAGAAAACCGTCGTAACTACCGGGAGAGGCGTGTGCTGACCACGCGCCCCTCCTATCCGCATCCTCAGCTGAGGATGACACGGCGGTCCGAAGGTCCCGATGGGCCACTTGTGGCCTGAAGACGGGGTGGTTTATTTGAGGTATTGGTATGCATAAACACTAACCTGCCTATAAATTAGAAGTAACGTATTGTAACTATGTAAGTTGTCAGGCCACAACATCCAAACTAGAAGTACAAGATACTCCAGAGGTCAAACAGATGCTGCAGACGTAACGCACAGAAGCATAGATCGTTATTGCTAACATTCTTAGAGTTTTCACTGCACAATTAGTGTGGATTACGTAGCAAAAATCTCTTAGAAGACAGGTTAAGGATAAGCAAACCCACGTCTATAGCAGCTGTGGACTTACAGCATCTTTCGACATTGCTGACTGGAATATTCTCTTTAAAATTCTGAAGGTAGCAAAGGTAAAATACAGGAAGCAAAAGACTATTTACAACTTGTACAGAAACCAGGCGGCTGTTATAAGAGTTGGGGGTGTGTGGAAAGGTAGCAGTGGTCGAGAAAAGATTGAGACAGGGTTGTAACCGATCGCAAATGTTATTCAGTCTGCACATGAGCAAGGAGTAAAGGAAACCAAAGAAATATTTGGACTAGGAATTAAAGTTAGGGAGAAAAAGAAACACTTTGAGATTTACTGATGACATTGTAATTTTGTTAGAGAGAACAAAGGACTTGGAAGAGCAGTTGAAGGGAATGGGTAGTGTCTTGAAATGGGGATAAAAAATGGACATCACAAATACAAAACAAAGATAATGGAATGTAGTCGAATTAAATTAGGTAATGCTGGGGGAATTAGATTAGGAAACGAGGCACTTAAAGTAGTCGAAGCGTTTTGTTAGTCGGGTACTAAAGTAACTAATGGAGACCAAACTACGGAGGATATAAAATGTAGACTGGCAGTGGGAAGAAAAGAATTTCTGATGAAAAGAAATTTGTTAACATCGAATATAAATTTAAGTGTTAGGAAGTTTTTCTGAAGCTGTTTGTCTGGAGTGTAGCCATGTGTGGAAGTGAAACACGGACGATAAATAGTTCAGACAAAAAGAGAATATAAGGTTTTGAAATGTGGTGCTACAGTAGACTACTGAAGATTAGATGTGTAGAAGACATAGCTAATGAGTTAATTTAGGAGAAAAGAAATTTATGTTGTAAGCTGACTAGAAGTAAGGAGTGACTGAGGACGCATTCTGAGATATCAAGGGATCACTAGTTTAGTATTGAAGGGAAGTGTGGGGGAAAAAATTGTAGACGGTGACCAAGAGATGAATACAGTAAGCAGATTCAGAAGAATGTAAGTTGCAATAGTTATTTGGAGATTAAGAGGCAAACACAGAATAGAACAACATGGAGAGCGGCATCAAACCAATCTTGGGACCACAACAACAGTGTAGTGGAGATTGAGCAGAATGAACGATTGTACAAGCTACATTTCGCGTACTGCAGAAACTGATTCTGAAATTTCTGGAGGGCATAGAGGCAAGCGAAAGTCATCTTGCATGGGGCAGCAATAATTTATGCCCAGCTGATCTGCTTATCCGATGTTACACCCAAGTTCTTCACGATTTTTTGACTCGCTATTGAAATACCATCAGGAAGAATAGGAGGCAATTGTTCACAGATGTCAGTATAATTAATTTTTGGTGGGATACTAAAATTACTTTCAATTCTTCAGATTTTGTTTCAGTACTACATTTTGCACCCATCTGACCATCTGGATAATGGCAGTATTAACATGTTCCGGTTTGAGGTCATTGACACAGAAATTGAGCCATGTGCACCATTGATTCCTCATCGACAGTGCGAGGGTACATCCTTGGATATCGCTAAGCAACTCCTTCGTGGCATCTTTGTGCGTGACCAGGGGCCCTATTCTGTATCTTTCATAGTGATCAGCTTTAGGCTATCTTCGGTAGTGACGTCATTTTCGGTTCTTTATCCGAAGCTGCTACTCTGTAAGCTTCTGAGACCTGTTATCGATCGGTCCTACCGCTGATTTTCCGACAACTGAACCGAGAGATAGTGAGGTTTCGATATGGCAACTCGTTCGATTCGGTGTGATTTGTTTACAGCTAGAATTTTTATTTTAGAATTATTGACCGGTTTTAGTTTAGGATTTAGTGATTATGTTTTACTTAAATATCACCAGGACGCATCTGAGTGGAAAGTGAGCTCATAATGGACTATTTTCCTTTGTTAGAAATACGGTTTGTATTGTTGTTACTGTGGATCAAAATAACATCAAAAAACATTTTTGGTCAATATTCTCACAAAATACCCGTTATTTCTACGAAATTAGGAGTTTAAAAATCATCAAATTTCAGAATGTCTGGTCTGCTTACGTATATTACATGAGTGTTTGTTGAAATTACTAGTGACTTCGCTTACTTTTTCGCGCAAATGGTTTACTTATTAACTGTCGAAACGCTTTTAAAACTTTAGAGTAACAATGAAAAGGAATTTTGTGAAGCCTGATAGTGGAAACCTTCCTAAATTTCATGAATTTACAGCTTATGCCTAATCATTTAGCAACGTAGTCAGCCTAAGTCTCTCTCGATAAAAATTAGCAGGAACAAAGCGGAAGCTGAATGTCAGGTGAGGCAGTCAGAAAAAAAAAAAGCTGCTAAGGCAACGAAATGCATTGCTGAATGTCAAAGGTTCGCATACCACTTGATAAAAAACAATTATTTTCCTTTTAGCGCTTGTAACACATTCTGAGACTTCACAGGCCGATCCGATTGGTAGAGCCGCCGAAAGACACAGAATAGGGCACCAGCTGTGGTGAGTTAACACCAAGCTGCTTGAGCTCTTGGTGAGTTCCGTCTGGAGAAGGAAGAGCAGGCACTGATGGTCGTTCCGTGGGACTGTAACCCGATGAGCATTTTTCAGCATTGCAGTGTCTTGTGAGAGAGTCCTCGACTGCTCAGTTCCCTTGTCTGAGAAACGCGACTCTCGAGTTCCAACATGTCTTTGGTTCGCTTTTGCTGCTTGGTCTATGGGTACATGGACAGAGTGGAGCAGCAGACGCTTATGGATTTGTTTGGTGAGCATCTTGCTTGGTGCTTTGGTCTACGTGTTCTCAGTGGTTAAGTGCACCCACTTCCAAGGGGAGTGTACCGTGTGTGGCATTACTGAGTTCTTTTGCCAAGGTGAAATGGCAGCACTGGCCATCTACCGTGTATGTGTTTAACAAGTGTCTGTCACACGTGTGCAGTGCAGGGTAAGCTCAGGTTTCCTAGATTTTTTTTCTTTTTGATAGCCCACTCAACCGTCTGTGTTGGCCTTATTTAAGTGCACTGGTTGAGGCTAAGTGGTTTTACTACTTGAGTCTTTCTGGATTTAAGTCATTGGTACGTTTTTAATTTGTTGTTTATTTGTTTAAATATTGCTTAAACTGAAAAATCGCTTTTAGTGTAAATTTATTTGCCCAATAATTGCTATTTTTAAATTTTTTTATGTAATGTGGACATTTTCTTGAAGTTTACGATTGTTGAAAAGATATTCTTGAATGCGTAGTGTGGGCTTTGTTTTAAGTGCACTACTTTGAGCACAAGTGTTTGTGGAATAGCCGAGGGCCCCATTTTCTTAATAGTACTTAGTTGTATTGCACTCATTTCTTCTTATAGTCATTGGGTATGACTGCTCACTGCTCGATCTGGGGCGATTCTTAAACCTTCTTGAGTGCTGCTGTTCATCAATTTGTCTAACGTATTTTTTTCTCATTTTAGTATTTTTGTCTAATGGAGATTCAACCAAGGGCACTAAGACAATAACTGTATAAATTTCACCTTTACATACCACCTTTAATTATGTTATTGATATCTCAATGTTTTTAAATTGTTGCTTATTTGCTTGAATACTGTTTTAATAGATTCTCAATCTTTAAATTTTTTTAACATTCTTTGACCTATAAAAGTCATTCATTCTTCTGGCATAAGAAAGCGTTTCGTAATAAAAAAAGCAAAATGGAATATCTTAAATTTTATGATAATTAATTTTAACTGATGTTTTCAAATAAATGTCTCTCTTGGGGCAAATGTCGTTTTACTTCCCAGTACCTTACCGCTCCCATCTCCCCACTAGCTGGCCCATTAAACAAATGGTTCAGGAGGACAGAACAGACGAGATATCATTGGCATGCAAGTAGATCGTTACTGGCCCATGGGTGTCAGCACACCAGAAGAAATACTTCCAAGATGACTCTTCAGTCATACAGTCAAAACGTTGTTCTTGTAGTCTTCAGTTGAAGACTTTTGATGCGGCTCTCTATTCTTGTCTATTCTGTGCAAACCTCTTCAACTCTGAATAACTACTGCACCCTTCATGCGTTTGAGACTGTTTACTGTATTCATGCCGCACACTTCCCTCCATTCCCAAACTGACTTAATATTAGAGGATGTGTCCTAGCAACCGGTCCCTCATTTTAGTCTTTATCTAATTTGAGCTTCAAATTTCTTTTCCCCTCAATTCGTTTCAGTATTTCCACATCAGTTGTTCGATCTAGCCACCGTCAACATCTAATTTTCAGCATTCTTCTGTAGCATTGGGTTTCAAAGTCTTCTATTCTCCTTTTGTCTAAACTTCTTAATGTCCACGTCTCACTTCTGTACAGGACTGCACTCCAGATAAATAGCTTAAGAAATTCTCTTAACACTTAAATCTGTATTAGTTGTTAACGAATTCCTCTGTACCACAGATATTTTTATTGCTATTTCCTGTGTGCGTTTTGTACCTTCTCTGCCCCAGCCATCACCAAACAATGTTTTGCTGCTGAAATAGTAAAACTTATCTACTATTTTTGATGTCTCATTTCCTAATCTAATTGCTTGAGACTCGTCTGATTTAATTCAACTACATTCCTTTCCTTTCTTTACATTTGTTCGCTTATAAACTCTTTATAAGACACTCATTTCCGTTCAGCTTCTCTTCTAATTCCGATGTCTCCGAAAGAGCTATAAGATCATCTCCCAGCCAGAAAATCTGTTTTTTCTTATCCGTGAACTTTCTAAATTTCCTCTTGGTTTCGTTTACTGCTTTCTCATTCCATACATTTATTAACGTTGAGTGTAGAACGCAACCATGCCACATTCCCATCTCAGCCACTGCTACCCTATCGTGTCCCTCGACTCTTGTAACTCCAGTCTGGTTTTTGCACAATTTGAAGATATAGGCTCTCACTCCTTGTATTTTACTCCTAAAACTTACAGAATTTCACTGCGTGTGCTCCAGTCAACGCTTTCTTACATCTAAAAATGCTGTTCACATATGTTTGCGTTTCTTCAGCCTACCGTATGAGATAAGTCGTAAGGTCAGTACAGTCTTGCACACTCCTACATTTCTCTGGAACCTAAAATGATTTTCCCTGAAATGGGCCTGTACAAGCTTTTCCCACTCTTCTGTAGATAATTTGTGTCAGTATTTGGAAACCACTACTTATCTAACTGACTGGTAATAATCAAAGCTATCAGCACCAATCCTGAAACTGCAGTCGCTACATTCTTCTCGAAGTCTGCTGTATCTTACGCATCAGGTGGAACAGTTCTTTCAGCAGCAAATCCGGCGCCGTCCACTGTTTGTATAACGGTACGACATCCACGGTGTCATTTGACAACCCATAAAGTAATGGACAGCACTGCTATTCAGAGGAGAGACCGTGAGCTGTTATTGAAAGTGTCTTATGTGAAACGGAGCAATTACAGTGCTGCACTAAGTATCGCAGACTGCAAGGGCTGAAGAGATGCCCAATGTCATTAAATGTTTTAAAGAAGATGATGATGAAGTTCGAAAACACGCCTGAGCTTGGTGTGACACCTGGAAGAGGAATGCGTTCTACACCTGTAGAAATAATTGACGAGGTTATTTTACTTATGTTGAGTTCGAAAGAGTGTTCTGTAGGGATTACTTAGGAGAATAAGAACTTCTTAGTCGATATCGCTATAAAAACTTTGTTTTAGATAACTAAGTTACTATTTTCAGATCTTCACAAAGTTATTACCATAGTTTCTTGTGCCAACTACATATAAAATCTTTCCATTGAATTTCCAGATACATAAAGTCTTGTTTGGCGAATTGGGATGTATATAGTGATTTTAATTTTGAGGTGCCAACACATCGCTCATTTCATGTTTTACGTACCTGGATATTCAATGGGAAGTTTTTGTGTGTAGCCGACACAAGATGTTTGTAAAAACCTTTATGAAGGTCTGAAGATGGTAACTAAGTTTTACCGAAACCGGTTATCTACTGTACAATTTTTTATAGCGATCTCGGCTAAGAAGTTCTTCTTCTGCTAAACAATTGACGAGGCTTCCATTGCTCTAATTTACCATGCAGCACATGTCACGGACAGCGCAACTGCTCGCGCAGTCTCACGAGAATCGTCCATCCCATGGTCAACAGCACGGAAAGTTTTGCTGTCTGCTTTACGCTGTTACCAGTATAAGATCCAGACATAAACTGAAACCTCATGATCCATAGTAACGTTCTGAATTTGCTCTTTGCTTTCTGGTCTGGATCGAGATAATGATATGTGACCGGACAATATTCTATAGAGTGACGAGGCACACATTACACTCGAGGGTGCCTTTCTCTCTGGTTTGACCTTTTCTGCCCACGTCCCGCTCCTAATCCGTTACATATGGAAACATTTCTATACGTCTTCCTTGCATTCACAGCGCCAGACCTGCACTTGGTGGCCAAAAGTGTAACTAATTTTTTCCAGTGTAAGTCGGTTTCGCATTAACACTTTAGTATATCTACCAAGTTTCGCTGCAATACGGGAATTACAACCCATACTGGACCTCTGTGAGTAGATGCGCTTTAATTATAACCACCCGGTAGTTTTCGTGTTGTATATTTGAATTTATGATATGCCGCACAGAACTCTGCAGCACACTAAGACTGTACCTGACATACTTGGAGAGTGAATGCACCACACATTTGCCGGAAGGATCATTGGATGATACTACTGCAGTATTACGTGCTTAGCACACTTCTCTCCAAAGGGGCAGAGTGGACGCCACTCTAGTCTTAATACCATGGCAAAATCCATACTAGTTTCAGAAATCGACTACCAATGTCAGTAGGATTCGCTGGTGGCCCAGAAGCAGGGGTGGATTTAAAATTATAAAAAAAATAAAAATAAATAAATTAACCGTACCTAACCGAAAATATATATTTTGATCCATCTCCGTGCGTTTCCGCCTCATAACTTCCGCTGCCAAATCCAAGAGTTAAATAACAAAATAAGTCGTTAAGTTGCCTTCTTTCAAAGGTATGTTTTACCGCTGCGCGTTTCTCCTACGTTGTACTCCAGCTGAAGGTTGTCACGATAATATATTTCCACTTCTTTTTACGATCTTAACTGCCACCTGATTTTAGTCATGTTCACGCCAGTGCATGCCTCAGCTTAGCTGCTGATAAAATGCATGAAACACGGCAACCAACATTTCTATGTTTGTGACAGCCTATCTGGTCACATTTCTTCTCCTGGACCTATAAGAATAATAAATGAAACAGCTTCAGAGCCACGCTATAGCTCAATTCGCCTCCATTTGCTT
Source organism: Schistocerca serialis cubense (assembly GCF_023864345.2). Lineage (NCBI taxonomy): Eukaryota > Metazoa > Arthropoda > Insecta > Orthoptera > Acrididae > Schistocerca > Schistocerca serialis. The sequence continues at coordinate 561,864,433 of NC_064641.1, forward strand.
GTTGATAACGAACACTCTTGCAGTAGCCCCAATGTTGGAGATATTTATACGCCTAACCTTGGAAGTATTTATACACCCCATATTTCATACGGCACGTCTCAGACTGAAGTAAATATGTTATACATAAATATAGTAAGTGCAAATTATTGACAAACTGCCTACTTTTACTGTAAATATTTCGGACTGTCTCTGCACCAGAACAGATAAGGACCACTTAATTCACACCACGGCCATCCAGTGTAGTGATTTCCAGAACGACCGCCAGCTCAGCCGGTCAGCGCTGGAATCTGTCAGAGGCAGAGGCGGCAGTGACGTAATGAAACTCGATGTGCAGGCCACGAACCACCAAATTAAAAACTGTCTGCTACTGTCAGATCCAGTCTCAAACGGAGACGCTGTCGACTGGTGATAAGAGAAAACCGGAGGCCCCTATTACCACATCGCTGGCGTAACAATTACGTCGTTGCTCGATTCGTCAGCAGCTTTGTGAATCCTGTACATTTTGATTGAAACTTAAATTACTATACTAATCTGAGTTTATGGTAGTGAATACTACAGTAAACATTTTCCGATAGTGATGGCAAGTAGTAAAGATTACCACAGCGAACTTCAGTTACTTTACTCATGAAATACATTCTGTTAGAACGACTTCTAAAAACAGAGTAAAAGTGGCAAATACTGAGCCTACTTTTGTGTTAGCCTCCTTTAACATTCCACGTTCTTCTGTTATGGTACACCAGTTTGTAAAGATTTTCTTATAAATACGATCTGCTCTTTGTACAGTCATGCTCAAAAGTATCCGAACTACCCGAATTTCATTTCGCCTGATTCTCAGGCAACCCAAATAACGCAGCTGTCTAGCATGTCCTCTAATCGCTCCCTGGTACAGTCGTTTGGCTATTGAAAAAGTCACCACTAAAAAACACTGCTCTGTATCGCAGTAACTCAAGATGTAAAGTAATACCACGATACAAGAAATATCAGGGAACACCTTATCACAGATAAGACTGTCCTTAAGGCTTGTAAGATCACATTTACTGCAGTAAATGACATACTTGAAGTGTTACCACTCTCATTATTACGTCAGATAGGTAATGCACGTAGTAAGTTCGTCGTATTCATGATTTCATCTTCAAAGTAACATACCGTACTTGTTATTTAACACGAAATGACATTAAAAGTTTAAGTTATTCACGAGCAGCTAGATGAGAATATGTATGAACTTCAAATGACACGACGAACCTCGATGTGAAGCCATTTTGAAATTTTCACTAATTAAGGAAATTTCTTAGTGCTTGAAGATCATTTAAGGCCTTTTTGTCATTATAGAAGTAGTTGCCCAAGAACAGGTTCTTTCCCTGTCTACAGAATCCTTTTCATGTTAATATCAGACATCAGCAATTACTCGTGGATTACATTAAAACTAAAGTAATTGATGAAGACGCTACTTGATAACAAAAACGCGCTGCCTTTCTTCATTTACTTGCGCCTAGAAAAAATTAATGTTTCGTCTCGTCATTTCAGTTAAAACATCTAGCTACTGCCGAAAAAATCCGATATGTCACAGTTGATTGTGCTTCGATAACAATCCTATTAGGTTCTGGGTTCGAATCCCTGTCCAACACAAAGCTTTACCTCACGGAATTTCAAGTAAGTTACTTGTGAAGAAGCAAACTTTAACTTCTCTCGTAGTTCGCTAACAGGGACAGTAGATGCTGGGTAGGAATTCGCGTCCGTTAAAAATGTTTACGTTATGTAATTTAAAGTTGATAACTGCTAACTGATACTGTCTAAAATCGAGGTATATCACTCTCTGTATACCTAGTCAGGAATGACTGTTAGTTTCCGTCAGTCGCGAAATCTTAGTCTGCATGACCTGGGTTTGAATCCATGTGCAGAACGAGGCGGTTCGTCGTGTCATTTGAAGTTCATACATATTCTCATCTAACTGCTCGTGAATAACTTAAACTTTTAATGTCATTTTGTGTTAAATAACAAGTATGGTATGTTACTTTGAAGAAGAAATCATGAATACGACGAACTTACTGCGTGCATTACCTATCTGACGTAATAATGAGAGTGGTAACATTTCAGGCATGTCATTTACTGCAGTAAATGTGATCTTACAAGCCTTAAGGACAGTCTTATCTGTGATAAGGTGTTCCCTGATATTTCTTGTATCGTGGTATTACTTTACATCTTGAGTTACTGCGATACAGAGCAGTGTTTTCTAATGGTGACTTGTTGGAACCATTTTCAATAGCCAAACGACTGTACCAAGGAGCGATTAGAGGACCTGCTAGCCAGCTGCGTTATTTGGGTTGCCTGAGAATCAGGCGAAATGCAATTCGGGTCGTTCGGATACTTTTGACACGACTGTATCCACACTGACGAAAAAAAATCATAACACCAAGAAGTAGTTGTACGGCATAAAGGAAAGTTGGTAGCCGTGTTTCTACATCTGAAAGATGATGTCGATTCAAATTTTGCGCCACTCGCATAAGAGTGGCGCTAGTCGTGCCACTATGAGGATGCAAATTACGTTTGCTTTAAATACACGCTGTAATGACCGTGAGCGTTAATTACATTCGAGATCTAACGTGGAAAGTTGATGTTAGTCAAGAGTTCCTTTAAGTCCACAAAGACGACATTATCAGCACCTCACTGAGTTTGGATGAGGTCGTGTAATAGAACTTCGAGAAGCTGGATGATCCTTCCGCGATATTGCAGGAAGACTTGTCAGGAATGTAGTCACTCTAGATGACTGCTTGCAGCGGTGATCACGAGAATGTAAGGTTGCAAAAGACCAGTCTCCGGACCGCCACGTGACACTACCGAGAGGGAAGACCATCGCGTTCGGCTTGTGGCTCTGGCGCATCGTACTGCATCTGCAGCAGCAATTTGAGCAGCAATTGGCAGTACAATGGCACAACGAACTGTTATAAATCCGTTGCTTCAAGGATAGCTCCGAGCCAGACGCTCTGTAGCGGCCATTCCACTGACCTCCCAACCACCGCCATTTGCGACTTCAGTGGTGTCAAGCGAGAGCACATTGGAGGGCAGGGTGGTGGTTGTTGTGTTTTCTGATGCAAACTGTTTCTGCATTTTGCAACAGCAAATTAAATCAAGAGTTTGTTTGCGTGGCCATCCTCCGCAGCTAGCAAGAAATATTTGTTTTCTAAATAAAAAAGGCTTTATCCTGCTGCACTATATCTTATTCTCTCAGATGCTTTTGGCCTTTTTTTTCATTTTAAGGCATCATGATGATGCCCACTGATGGAACCTCAAAGTGAAAAAAAAGGTTAAATGCGTCTGGGAGAATAAAATACAGTACAGCAAGAGAAAGCGTTTTTATTTACAAAGCAAATTATCCTTCGTTTTTTTTAATTTTCCATGCTGATTTTAATTACCTCACGTTTTGTTAAGTTTGTTTCCATGAACGCTTCTTCCATTTTTCTCTTCCAGGTGTTCTTCCAGTTGCTCTTCCAATTTCTCTTCATTTCCTTCCTAAATCGTCACATCATCTGGGTATGTCATTTTCACAACATATGCTGTTGACCCTTGGCGAACTTTGCTTATGATGTGTCCACGATTATATTAAACAGCACTTCCTTGCTGATCACCTCTGTCCTTTATCTACATCTACATTTATACTCCGCAAGCCACCCAACGGTGTGTGGTGGAGGGCACTTTACGTGCCACTGTCATTACTTCCCTTTCCTGTTCCACTCGCGTATGGTTCGCGGGAAGAACGACTGCCGGAAACCCTCCGTGCGCGCTCGAATCTCTCTAATTTTACATTCTTGATCTCCTCGGGAGGTATAAGTAGGTGGAAGCAATATATTCGATACCTCATCCAGAAACGCACCCTCTCGAAACCTGGACAGCAAGCTACACCGCGATTCAGAGCGCCTCTCTTGAAGAGTATGCCACTTGAGTTTGCTAAACATCTCCGTAACGCTATCACGCTTACCAAATAACCTCGTGATGAAACGAGTCGCTCTTCTTTGGATCTTCTCTATCTACTCTGTCAACCCGACCTGGTACGGATCCCACACTGATGAGCAAAACTCAAGTTTAGGTCGAACGAGTGTTTTGTAAGCCACCTCCTTTGTTGATGGACTACATTTTCTAAGGACTCTCCCAATGAATCTCAACCTGGCATCCGCCTTACCAACAATTAATTTTATATGATCATTCCACTTCAAATCGTTCCGTACGCATACTCCCTGATATTTTACAGAAGTAACTGCTACCAGTGTATACAATCATACAATAAAGTATCCTTCTTTCTATGTATTCGCAATACATTACATTTGTCTATGTTGAGGGTCAGTTGCCACTCCCTGCACCAAGTGCCTATCCGCTGCAGATCTTCCTGCATTTCACTGCAATTTTCTAATGCTGCAACTTCTCTGTATACTACAGCATCATCCGCGAAAAGCCGCATGGAACTTCCGACACTATCTACTAAGTCATTTATATATATTGTGAAAAGCAATGATCCCATAACACTTCCCTGTGGTACGCCAGAGGTTACTTAAACGTCTGTAGAAGTGTCTCCATTGAGAACAAGATGCTGTGTTCTGTTTGCTAAACACTCTTCAATCACGCCACACACCTGGTCTAATATTCCGTAGGCTCTTACTTTGTTTATCAGGCGACAGTGCGGAACCGTATCGAACGCCTTCCGGAAGTCAAGGAAAATGGCATCTGCCTGGGAGCCTGTATCTAATATTTTCTGGGTCTCATGAACAAATAAAGCGAGTTGGGTCTCACACGATCGCTGTTTCCGGAATCCATGTTGATTCCTACACAGTAGATTCTGGTTCTTAGCACTATGGGACTTAACATCTATGGTCATCAGTCCCCTAGAACATAGAACTATTTAAACCTAACTAACCTAAGGACATTACACACATCCATGCCCGAGGCAGGATTCGAACCTGCGACCGTAGCAGTCGCGTGGTTCCCGACTGAGCGCCTAGAACCGCTAGACCACCGCGGCCGGCAGTAGCTTCTGGGTTCCCAGAAATGACATGATACGCGAGCAAAAAACATGTTCTAAAATTCTACAACAGATCGATGTCAGCGATATAGGCCTTTTGTTTTGCGCATCTGCTCGACGACCCTTCTTGAAAACTGGGACTACCTGTGCTCTTTTCCAATCATTTGGAACCTTCTGTTCCTCTAGAGACTTGGGGTACACGGCTGTTAGAAGGAGGGCAAGTTCTTTCGCGTACTCTGTGTAGAATCGAATTGGTATCCCGTCAGGTCCAGTGGATTTTCCTCTGTTGAGTGATTTCAATTGCTTTTCTATTCCCTGGACACTTATTTCGATGTCAGCCATTTTTTCGTTCGTGCGAGGATTTAGAGAAGGAACTGCAGTGCGGTCTTCCTCCGTGAAACAGCTTTTGAAAAAGGTGTTTAGTATTTCAGCTTTACGCGTGTCATCCTCTGTTTCAATGCCATCATCATCCCAGAGTGTCTGGATATGCTATTTCGATCCACTTACTGATTTAACGTAAGACCAGAACTTCCTAGGATTTTCTGTCAAGTCGGTACATAGAATTTTACTTTCGAATTCACTGAACGCTTCACGCTTAGCCCTCCTTACGCTAACTTTGACATCGTTTAGCTTCTGTTTGTCTTAGAGGTTTTGGCTGCGTTTAAACTTGCACTGAAGCTCTCTTTGCTTTCGCAGTAGTTTCCTAACTTTGTTGTTGAACCACGGTGGGTTTTTCCCGTCCCTCACAGTTTACTCGGCACGTACCTGTCTAAAAGGCATTTTACGATTGCCTTGAAATTTTTCCATAAACACTCAACATTGTCAGTGTCGGAACAGAAATTTTCATTTTGATCTGTTAGGTAGTCTGAAATCTGCCTCCTATTACTCTTGCTAAACAGATAAATCTTCCTCCCTTTTTTACATTCCTATTTACTTCCATATTCAGGGATGCTGCAACGGCCTTATGATCACTGATTCCCTGTTCTGCGCTTACAGAGTCGAAAATTTCGGGGCTGTTTGTTATCAGTAGGTCCAAGATGTTATCTCCACGCGTCGGTTCTCTGTTTAATTGGTTCATATGGCTCTGAGCGCTATGGGTTTCACAATGGCTCTGAGCACTATGCGACTTAACTTCTGAGGTCATCAGTCGCCTAGAACTTAGAACTACTTAAACCTAACTAACCTAGGGACATCACACACATCCATGCCCGAGGCAGGATTCGAACCTGCGACCGTAGCGGTCGCGCGGTTCCAGACTGTAGCGTCTAGAACCGCTCGGCCACCCTGGCCGGCTGAGCGCTATGGGACTTAACATCTGAGGTCATGAGTCCCATAGAACTTAGAACTACTTAAACCTAACTAACCTAAGGACATCACACACATCCATGCCCGAGGCAGGATTCGAACCTGCGACCGTAGTGGTCGTGCGGTTCCGGACTGAAGCGCCTAAAATCGCTCGGCCACTCTGGCCGGCTCTGTTTAATTGCTCGAGGTAATTTTCGGATAGTGCACTCAGTATAATGTCACTCGATGCTCTGTCCCTACCACCCGTCCTAAACATCTGAGTGTCCCAGTCTATATCTGGTAAATTGAAATCTCCACCTAAGACTATAACATGCTGAGGAAATGTATGTGAAATGTATTCCAGATTTTCTCTCAGTTGTTCTGCCACTAATGCTGCTGAGTCGGGAGGTCGGTAAAAGGAGCCAATTATTAACCTAGCTCGGTTATTGAGTATAACCGCCGGCCGGAGTGGCCGAGCGGTTAAAGGCGCTACAGTCTGGAACCGCACGACCGCTACGGTCGCAGGTTCGAATCCTGCCTCGGGCATGGATGTGTGTGATGTCCATAGGTTAGCTAGGTTTCAGTAGTTCTAAGTTCTAGGGGACTTATGACCACAGCAGTTGAGTCCCATAGTGCTCAGAGCCATTTGAACCATTTTTGAGTATAACCTCCACCCATAATAATTCACAGGAACTATCCACTTCTATTTCACTACAGGATAAACTACTACTAACAGCGACAAACACGCCACCACCGGTTGCTAAGAGTATATGACTTGCTGCTGGCAGCTGCTTATCCAAAGGCGACAGGGAGCACCATTCTGATTTTTTCTCGTCTTTTGTAACAGTATCCAGGCATTTTTGTACATGTTTCTGATTCTCAGTTGCATTCCTTTTAACAGTTCCAGTCTATTCGCCATATCCCTTTCCTTCTAACAGTGTCATAAGCTAATGATTACAAAGAGTCCGCCTCGATTGCAAATTGAAACCGGTTCCGGCGCGGATAACCACGCCTTCTTCGGAACACACTAAAACTACTAACTGCCTAAAGAGGCATGGTCCAACATTAATACAGAACTCCCAAAAGGGAAAAGACTCGCATAAAATGTAAAATATACGGTACGTATGCACCATGTCAATAGCTGTACTTAGCTCAAACGTCAGAAGCGCGCTTCCTCACCCCAGCGAACGTTCGGTGGCCCGCGGCCTCTAAGGTAAACGCGCTACAATATTAAAAGTTCTCAGAGTCATAAGCGTTTTTTTATATTTCTGAATGTAACAACGATGTCTTTCCCAAATTCTCATTTCTTTTGTACGGCCTCTCTAACTGTAATTATGGCATCTATAGTTGATCTCCCAGCTCGAAATCCTCGTTGTTCTCTTATTCCTGATTTTCTGTAAAACTGTCTTTTCATAATTCTCATGCAGTGGCACGGTAGTACTATTCCTCTGTAATTCTCACAGAGCTCCTTGCTACCCTTCTTAACATAGGTACAATAATTTTTATTTGTCCAATAATAAGGAATCTTTCCGTGTGTCTACACTATCCTCACTATTCCGCACAGACACTGAATTCCGATAGGTCCTGCGCTTTGATTGTTCTATTGTGACGTCATCTACTGCAGAAGCTTTGCCATTTTTCATTTCTAATACAGCTTTCTCTACATGCAGTATCTGCAGATATTCTCTTTCTATTTTCTCTGTGATGGTGTTATTTCTGTCGTCTCTCTCTAACTCATCATCTGTATTTGTTCCATCCTGTCGTTCAAATAGTTTTTGGAAGTAGTCTGATCCGCTTTTATACTTCCATTATCGCACCATGTACCCGCATTGCCACCAGAAGGCATTCAATCTCGCGGTGAGTGGTGGTCAGGTGGTCACTGTGCTTTGGCCCTTGAGCGTAAATTGCAACCAGTCCCTTGCATTACGACTTATGTCAATGGTCAAATTTCGACCACTCATCCGTCACTTTAGTTGTATTGTGTATATTCTGTGAGACCACATTGTGTACCCTAATATGTGTCAACTACATTTTTGTGCTCTCTAACGTGTCAAATACCGAAACTCTTTTTAATCGCGGAACACACACTGCGCACTCCTGCTGCTCGCAAGCACCTATCGATATATGTAACTGCGGTTAGCGAATGTTTTTACCAACGCGATGAAAATTCAGACGTGATTTATTACTACATGATAGCTCTACTGAGTTTAGACAACATGGCGCCTAACGGGAATTCCATTGTGAACGGCTGCGTGGCAAGGCTGCACGCTGAACTTGCCCCGCCGTCAGATCCAGGCACAATGCTCAGACGCTCCTGCTGGCCGTCGGATCCAATAACAAAATAAGAGACTTGTGTAGTAATCTCTAGTTTCTATATTCAATTGAAAAACTAAAATCAGTTCAAAAGAAATGAATCTTGCCGAAACTCCCTAAATGCGGATTACTACCAAGAAATCAAATTTACATGAATTTACTTCATTGGTTAGAGAACATACAGATGGTTCAAATGGCTCTGAGCACTATGCGACTCAACTTCTGAGGTCATTAGTCGCCTAGAACTTAGAACTAATTAAACCTAACTAACCTAAGGACATCACACACATCCATGCCCGAGGCAGGATTCGAACCTGCGACCGTAGCGGTCGCTCGGCTCCAGACTGTAGCGCCTAGAGAACATACAGAGCTCATTATATTCTCTGCTTTGATTGGAAAAACATTAAATTATGGCATACATTTGAAACCTCCCTAATTAACAACAAGCGACCACAATTACGCTGTTTCTCTTATTCTGTACATGATCGTACTGACGTAATTTCGTGGCTAACAGCCAACGACTAAACCCAACTGTTCCACGGACTCACTGATGCCATGGCTTTTTGTAGTCACTGTCTTTACATTTTGCAATCGATATGTCGTAGTCGGCAGATGCCAAGAGGGATGTTTATACGATGATTGGAACTTAAATAGTAACAACTATTTATTCACAACCGATACAATAGTGTTACATGTTAGCACCTGTTACTGTCCTTCAAAGTATTTACCAGCGTTGTGTAGAACCAGTTGCCAGCGATGTGGAAGGCGTAGTATACCGTTAACAGAGCCAGTTTTGTTGATGGTGCCAATGGAGCGCCCTACTGCATATCGAATCTCTGGAACAGTTCTGAAGCGAATGCCACAAAGTGGTTCCTTCATCTTCGGACTTCGGAATCAAATCAAAGTCACAAGGACTGAAATCGGGGGAGTATTGTGGATGGTACAGTACTTCCCAGTTCCATTGACCGAACAGAGCAGCCACAGCTTACGCTGTATGCGCCCGCGCATTGTCGTGCAAAATGATGGGTGGGTTGCGCAGAAAGTGTCACCGCTTCTTTCGCAAAGCGGGTAGCTGGTGATGCTCCAAAAAACGAACAGTAATACTGTGCGTTGACGGTCTACCGTGGAGAAACGTTAGGATAACATTAGGAACATTACGATAACGCCACCACAGTCGCACACGAGAATCACCATAACTTTAGACCGCTCCATTCGCATCATCAACAGAACAGGCTCTGCTAACGGTATACTACGCCTTCCACATCGCTGGCAACTGGTTCTACACAACGCTGGTAAATACTTTGAAGGACAGTAACAGATGCAAACATGTAACTCTTTTGTATCGGTTGTGAATAAATAGTTGCCACTATTTGAGTTCCGACACTCGTATCTTTACTTCCATCGTCGAACGACCATATCTGTCTATGTGTACATATTTTAGTAGCTTTTACCCTAATCTGTGTCTTGTTGAACTATAGGTCACCTGCAAAAAATTGTACAGAATGAAATCGGTTTGTGTCTTAGTAAATGCATCAAAAACACAGGTTGTGATGGTCTCGTAAGTACATGTTCAATATTATTAAATTTACATGCTACGATACTTCGCAATAAAGTTGTTATTTCTTCTTTGTCTCCTCGCCTTTGACTGTAGCATTGCTCTACTACATGGAGGCTATTGTTCTCACAAAAAAAATTTTAATTATTTTACCCTTTCTTCTCCCTAATATCTCTTCGTTTTGTACTTCATCCGCAACCGCAAGTTTTTACCATCCTCCAGTTTTTGATCACTCTGTCTATGTATCACTTCCACAGATGCAGTGCTCCAAACGAACAGTTTCAGCATCTCCATTCTCAGTAGTATTCTACCAGCAGGATAAGCTTTCTTCACTCGCAACAATCTGCTTTTCATTTCACTGTGTGAAGTAATGTAGTGGTTAAGGGACTGGGTTCGAATTCTGGAAGAACAGAATTCGAATCCCTTTCTGGCCATCAAGATTTAAATTTTCTGTAAAACACCTAAATCGGTTAAGGTGAATGTCAGTTTGCTTTAATTACACCCTATAATCCCTCCCCCATCCTAGGTCCACACGATGCTCTACCTCTAATGATCTTGACGTCATCATATTCTCTAAACTCATTTGGCACATGAATACATGTGGTTCACAGTGATTACATCTTTCTGATGGACCAGCATCCTTCTGATGTGGTGACGACTACTGAATCCGGCCGTCTAATTGTATTACAGTAGCAACTCTAACGAAGATACAATAAGAAATATATCTTTCCTATTTCAGTCATTGCCTGTAAATTAACACATTAGCTGTGAGAAAACAAACATTCATCAAGCTACAAAGACCCAATCATACACTGACGTACACTGAAGAGCCAAATAAATTGGTACACCTGCCTAATATTGTGTAAGGCCCCGCGAGCACGCAGAAGTGCTGCAGTGCGACGTGGCATGCACTCGACTAATGTCTGAAGTAGTGTTGGAGGGAACTGACACCATGAATCCTGCATGACTGTCCACAAATCCGTTAGAGTACCAGTGGGTGGATATCTCTTCTAAACAGCACGTTACAAGGAATCCCAGATATGCTCAATAATGTTCACGTCTGGGGAGTTTGGAAGCCAGCAGATGTGTTTAATCTCATAAGAGTGTTCCTGGGGCAACTCTGTAGCAATTCTGGACGTGTGGTTGTTGCATTGTCTTGCTGGAATTACCAGTGTCCTTCGGAATGCACAATGGTCATGAATGAATTCAGGTGATCAGAAACGATGCTTATGTACGTGTCACCAGTCCTCTGACTGGTGACACGTACATAAGCATCGTATCAGGTGTCCCATATCACCCCAACTACACAGGCCCCACACCATTACAGAGCCTCCACCAGCTGACATGCAGGGTCCATGGATTCATGAGGTGGTCTCCATATCCGTACACGCTCATCCGCTCGATACAATTTGAAACGAGACTCGTCCGACCAGGCAATATGTTTCCAGTCATCAACAGTCCAACGTCGGTGTTAACGGGCCCAGGCGGGCGTTAAGCTTAGTGTCGTGCAGTCATCACGGGTACAAGAATGGGCCTTCGGCTCAGAAAGCCCAAAATTCAAATGGCTCCGAGCACTATGGGACTTAACATCTGAGGTCATCAGTTCCCTAGAACTTAGAACTACTTAAACCTAATTAACCTAGGACTTCACATACATCCATGCCCGAGGCAGGACTCGAACCTGAAACCGTAGCAGTCGCGCGGTTCCGGACTGAAGCGCCTAGAACCGCTCGGCCACCACGGCCGGCTCAGAAAGCCCATATCGATGATATTTCGTTTAATGGTTCGCACGCTGATGCTTGTTGATGGCCCAGCATTGAAATCTGCAGCAATTTGCGAAGTGGTTGCACTTCTGTCACGTTGAACGATTCTCATCAGTCGTCGTTAGACCAACTCTTGCAGGATCTTTTTCCGGTGGCAGAAATTCGGATATTTGATGTTTTACCGGATTTCTGGTATTCACAGTACACTGGTGAAATAGTCATACGGGAAAATCCCCACTTCATCGCTACCTCGGAGATGCTGTGTCCCATCGCTCGTGCGCCAACTATAATACCACGTTCAAACTCAAATCTTGATAACCTTCCATTGTAGCAGCAGTAACCGATCTAACAACTGCATCAGACACTTGTCTTCTTACCACAGGCGTTGCCGACCACAGTGCCATCTTCTGCCTGTTTACATATCTCTGTATTTGAATACGCATGCTTATACCAATTTCTTTGGCGCTTCGGTGTATAATACCGTCAGGCAGAAGCGTTGCTCGGTCGCGGCTAGAGTACTGATTTTTCTTCGTGTTTTACTGTTTCTGTTTAAACGTGCGGATAAAACGAATAACGCACAAGACTAATTTGGGACCACTCTATCGAATGCTCACGTAAAATTCCATTTAAAAATCATTTTGTTTCTAATGGGAGACAAACCGACGCTTTCCGTCGACGCCTGGCGTCGTATGAAAGGCGTGATGAGCAGGATTTCTTTAGACTGACTCCACCTACATGATGCAAATTCGAAATTACAAATATCTGTCGAAACATCATAGAACGCACGCCTAACGACCCATAGGAGATATATCAGTTATACAGCCTATATCTGACGAAAGATATTCCCAACTTCTGCTGCAGCGAAATAACTCAATACCGACACATGAAAATTTATGCTAGACCGTGATTCGAACCCGAAGACCGTTTACGAAATGCAGGAAATCTTGATTCGAATTCCTTCCGGCACATGTTTTCATCGGCAGCCATTGAGTAACTCCATTGCCCCAACGCACCATGAAGCTACTGTTATTTCAGTATTGATTGCTGCACTGTATAATAAACAGAACTAAATCAGAATGTTTTCCTCAAGGAACGTTGTAGTACATTCTAATCGGCACGTAACACGGTCTTTCGACTGAATTATTCTTCCTATAACAATGCGGCTGCCCTCTTGCCATACGAAACTGTGCATTGATGTCCAATACTTGTGAGAAATGTTGTACTTAATCGCCAGGATTTTGTTGCTATACTAGTGTGACCCCTAATTTTTGCATCATATTGGTGCAAACAAAATTATGACTCCTAAGTTATGCTAGTCAGTTTGCAGAAAAGTACGTCAGATGTATGTATATGATAAATTTCCAATGTTGGTGCTATAATCTCACATCCACTGCATCCATTTACACTGGGGTGACAAGTCGTGGCCTAGCGATACTCACATATATAGATGGCGGTAGTCTCCCGCACACAAGGTATAAAATGGCATTGCATCGGCGGAGCAGTCATTTGTACTCAAGTTATTCACGTGAAAAGATTTCCAACGTGATTATGGCTGCATCATGGGAATTAACAGACTTTGTACGCAGAATGGTAGTTGGAGCTAGACGGATGGGACATTCTATTTCGGAAATCGTCACGGAATTCAATATTCAGAGATCCACAGTGTCAAGAATGTGCCTAGAATACCAAATTTCAGGCACTACCCCTCACCACGGGTAACATAGTGGCCAACGGCCTTCACTTAACGGCCGAGAGCAGCGACGATTGCGTGGATATGTCAGTGCTAATAGACAAGTAAAACTGTGTGAAATAACCGCAGAAATCAATCTGGGACGTACGACCAACATGTCCGTTAGGACATTGCTGTGGAATCTAGCGTTAATGGGATATGGCCGCAGACGATGGACGCTAGTGCCTTTGCTAAAAGGACGATGTCGCCTTGAGCGCCTTTCCTTGACTCCAGACCATATCGGTTGGACCCTAGACGACTAGAAAACCGTGCACTGGTCAGATGAGCCCAGATTTCAGTTACTAGGGTAAGGAAGGAAGTTGTTCTTCGAAGAATCTGTGCGTAAATGAATACACAGAAAACGCTAACAAGAAGAAGGTACAGAATGATAGGATATCTGTTCAGAGTTCAGGAAATAACTGCTATGGTACTCGAGGGAGCTGCAAAAAATAAAAACTGTAAAGGAAAAGAGAGATTGGGATACATACAGCAAATAACTTAGGACGCAGGTTGCAGTTGCTACTCTGACATGAAAAGGTTGACACAGAGGGGAATTCGTAGTGGGCCCAATCGAATCCCAGTTCGATTTTACTATGAGTTCCCCACGGTATTGGCTTCTTACCTATCTTGCATTTATCGTGAATCTCTCGCCCTGTAGAAAGTCTCAAGCGACTATAAAAAGGCGCAGGTGACTCCAGCATAAGGGTAAAAAAACGGACTCGCAAAATTAGAAACCAATATCTCTAACTTATTTTTGCTGCAGAATCCTTGAGCATATTCTCAGTTAGAATATAATAAACCTTCTGAGACTGAGAAGCTTACATCCAGGAATGAGCATGGTTTTACAAAACATCGCTAACGCGAAACTCAGCATTCCCTTTTCTCACATGATGTTCTGCGAACTGTGGATGAAGTGCAACAGGCAATTGCATATTTCGAGATTTCCGAAAAGCATTTGGCACCGTGCCCCATTGCAGGCTGTTACCGAAGGTACAAGCATATGGAGTAAATTCACAGATGTGTGAGTCGCTCGAAGACTTCTTAAATAATAGAACCCAGTATGTTGTCCTCGACGGCGAGCGTTCATCAGGGACAAGGGTATCGTCCGGGGTGCCCCTGGGAAGTGTGCTAGGACCGCTGTTGTTCTCTTTCGTGGTATATGGTAAAGTTGGTGTGATGAATAGCAGCTAGCTCTAAATGTGGAAAAATGTAAGTACTGCGGATGAGTGGGAAGATCAAACCTGTAATATTCGAATACAATATTGCTAGTGTCCTGCTTGACACAGTCAAGTTGTTTAAATATCTGCGCGTAACGTTGCAAAGCGTTAAGAGATGAAATGAGCATGTGAGAACTGTGGCAGTAAAGGCGACTGGTCTTTTTCGCTTTATTGGGAGAGTTTTAGGAAAGAGTGGCTCACCTGTAAAGGAGACCGCATATAGGACTATGGTGCGATCTATTCTTGAGTACTGCTCGAGTGTTTGGGATCAGTACTAGGATTGAAGGAAGGCATCGAAGCAATTCAGAAGCGGGCTGTTAGATCTGTTACCAATAGATTCTAGCAACACGTAAATGTTACAGAGACGCTTCGGGCACTCAGATGGGAATCCCTCGAAGGAAGGCGACGTTCTTTTCGAGAAACAATACTGAAAAAATCTAGAGAACCGGCATTTGAAGCTGACTGCCGAAAGATTCTGCCGCCGTCAACATTCATTGCGCGTAAGGACCACGAAGATAAGATTCGAGAAATGATGGCTCATACGGAGGCAGACAAACGTGTGGTTCCTGAAGAGGGGCAGCAGCCTTTTCAGTAGTTGCAGGGGCAACAGTCTGGATGATTGACTGATCTGGCCTTCCAGCACTAACCAAAACGGCCTTGCTGTGCTGGTACTGCAAACGGCTGAAAGCAAGGGGAAACTACAGCCGTAATTTTTCCCGAGGGCATGCATTACTGCATCAAACCAGTCTCAGGACTGAAGACCACAACAACAACACGGAGGCATATAGGCAGTCGTTTTTTCCTCGCTCTATTTGTGTGCTGAACAGCAAGGGCAATGACTAGTAGTGGTACAGGGTACTCTCCGCCACGCACCCTACGGTGGCTTGCGGAATGGCTATGTAGTTGTAGATAGAGAACCAGTCAGAAGACTGAGTGTGGTAGAGGCCAGACGAAGCCACGGACCCACTTTGCCAGCAAGGCACTGCGCAAGTTGGTGGTGGCTCCATAATGGTGTGGGTTGTGCTTACATGGAATGGAGTAGGTCCTCTGGAAGTACGGCAACTTGGAGGCCATTTCCTGCCGATAATGGACGTCTTATTCCTAAACAACGACTGAATTTTTATGGATGACAATGCGCCATGTCCCTGGGCCACAACTGTTCGCGATTAGTTTGGAGAACATTCTGGACAGTTCGACTAAGTGATTTGGCCACCCAGGTAGCAGGACATGAATCCCATCGAACATTTATGGGACATAATCGAGAGGTAAGCTCGTGAACAAAATCATGCACTGGCAACACTTTCACATATACGGACAGCTATAGAAAAAGCTTGGCTCACTATTTTTGCAGGCGATTTCCGACTTATTCAGTCCATGCGAAGTCGAGTTGCTGCCCTACTACGGACAAAAGGAGGCGCGACACGAGATTAGGAGGTATCCCGCGACTTTTGTTACCTCATTGGAAGTGAGTATCCAGATATTCATTGACTTGAATGTAATCTTTATTTTTCCACAAAGGAACACTACGTAAAGAGAAACTGGAGGGTTTGCTGATCAGCTAGTACTTCTGTCAAGGAAACAAGCCACTCCAAAGCCTCCTGCACACCTGAAATTTTTGGAGGTTTGAAATTCTGAGCATCTGGTGTTAGTAATTTATTCACAAGAATTCTCGCGGAAATAAGAATTTTCATGGAATAAAGTACAAAAAATATCATATCAGTTCATGTACCTCCCACCTTTGTTCTGCACATAATCTTTAATTAAACTATAACGTTTCTGTTTCTTGCGCTTTCCGCGATCTCTCCGAAAGCTCTAGAAAACTTAAAAGTTTTGGCAGTAAAATGTAACAAACGTGTCAACTAAAACCGTTCAATGCCTGCAGTACTTAAGACAGAAGCCTACTGGCATTTCGCTGTCGCAATAACCTTTCGGCTACTCCTACGCCAATAAAAATAGTGGTTAAATTATTTGCGAACACAAGCAGTATCTCCCTTTATGATCTACTTTATTGTATTAGATTATCTGTTTCCCAATGTTCCTAATGGCGCATCAGCGATTAGTTTTATAACGTTTCACAAAGTCGTTTCACAAGTCTATTTGATCAGAGGCATCCGAGCACCCATACGTAAATTCAAATCGACCACTAAATGCCTTGAGAGGTGGATCCATTAGCATAGAAGCAGGCGGGGGAGGGGGGGGGGGTGTAATATGTTGTCAGTAGAGTAACAGTAACACCAAACTTAACTGTTCGGTCAGAACAGCTCAGTGACTTCAAATGTGGAGTAGTCTTTCGACGTGACCTGAGTAACCCAAGTCGACTGCTGCTGACGTGATTTTGAAGTGGGAAGGTGAAGAAACAACCACAAGACCAGGCAGAAGTCGCATAGTGGCGGAAAGCTATCGTCGAGTATTGCGGAGAACTGTTGCATAAAATCGTATGAAATCAGTGAAAGCAATTCCAAAGTGTTACCACAGTCCAGCTAGCACAATGAATGTCCACAGCGAGTCAAAGAGAATAGGAAAAATGGTCGAGCAGCTCCTCATGAGCTTCACATGTCTGTAGTCAGTGCTGAACGAGAGGGATAGAAAAACAATTAAAATCGCTCAAAAGAGGAAAGGCCGCTGGACTTGATGGGATACCAGTTCGATTTTACACAGAGTACGTGAAGGAACTTGCCCCCCTTCTTGCAGCGCTGTACCGTAGTTCTCTAGAAGAGCGTAGCGTTCCAAAAGATTGGAAAAGGGCACAGGTCATTCCCGTTTTCAAAAAGGGACGTCGAACAGATGTGCAGAACTATAGACCTATATCTCTAACGCATATCAGGTGTAGAATTTTGGAACACGTATTATGTTCGAGTATAATGATTTTTCTCGAGACTAGAAATCTACTCTGTAGGAATCAGCATGGGTTTCGAAAAAGACGATCGTGTGAAACCCAGCTCGCGCTACTCGTCGACGAGACTCAGAGGGCCATAGACACGGGTTCCCAGGTAGAAGCCGTGTTTGTTGACTTCCGCAAGGCGTTTGATACAGTTCCCCACAGTCGTTTACTGAACAAAGTGAGAGGATATGGACCATCAGACCAACTGTGTTATTGGATTGAAGAGTTCCTAGATAACAGAATCCAGCCTGTAATTCTCAATGGAGAAAAGTCTTCCGAAGTAAGAGTGATTTCGGGTGTGCCGCAGGGGAGTGTCGTAGGACCGTTGCTATTCGCAATATATATAAATGACCTTGCGGATAACATCGGAAGTTCACTGAAGCTTTTTGCGGATGATGCTGTAGTATTTCGAGAGGTTGTAACAATGGAAAATTGTACTGAAATGTACGAGGATCTGTAACGAATTGATGCACGGTGCAGGGAATGGCTATTGAATCTTAATGTAGACAAGTGTAATGTGCTGCGAATACATAGAAAGAAAGATCCTTTATCATTTAGCTACAATGTAGCAAGTCAGCAACTGGAAGCAGTTAATTCCATAAATTATCTGGGAGTAAGCATCAGGAGTGATCTAAAATGGAATGACCATATAAAATTAATCGTCGGTAAAGCAGATACCAGACTGAGATTAATTGGAAGAATCCTAAGGAAACGCAATCGGAAAACAAAGGAAGTAGGTTACAGTATACTTGTTCGCCCACTGCTTGAATACTGCTCGCTGTTGTGGGATTCGTACCAGATAGGGTTGATAGAAGAGATAGAGAAGATCCAACGGAGAGCAGCGCGCTTCGTTACAGGATCATTTAGTAATCGCGAAAGCGTTACGGAGATGACAGCCTCTGCAAGAGAGACGCTCAGTAGCTCGGTACCGGCTTTTGTGGAAGTTTCGAGAACATACCTTCAAGGAGGTATCAAGCAGTATATTGCTCCCCCCTACGTATATCTCGCGAAGAGACCGTGAGGATAAAATCAGAGAGATTAGAGCCCACACAGAGGCATACCGACAATCTTTCTTTCCACGAACAATACGAGACTGGATGGAAGGGAGAACCGATAGAGGTATTCAAGGTACACTCCACCACACACCGTCAGGTGGTTTGTGGGGTATGGATGTAGATGTAGATGTAGATGCTTGAGATGGTGCAAAAGCAACGCCACTTGCCAGTGGATGACTGGAAAAGAGTAATTGGGGTAATAAATAATGCTGTGCTCTACGGCAATCCGATGGAAGAGTTTCGGTTTAGTGAATCTATGGACAACGTTAGTGTCAACAGTGAACTACGGAGAACATGGAGGAACGGTATGGGAGTGTTTCTCCTGGTTCCGGCTCTTGAGAAGTAATGGGTTGCCTCTCCTCCACAGACATTCAGGCAACTCACTGAAAGTACCCCCCCTCTCTCCTCCACCTCCCCCCCCCCCCCCGTAGAATTTAAGCCGACATAGCGGCGGAGAGTGGTCACACCCCATAAAATACCCAGTAATAATAAGTATCCGGATATTTTTGATCAGATGCGTAAAACACCGTATGTACTCGTCCATTGCCGGGCATCAAAGAAATCAATCCACTTGCAGTCGTTTTATTCATGGGAGGGAGGGGGGGGGGGTTATAATCAAACCAAAAATGGAAAACCAATAATATCTGTAGTTCATTGAGGAGTGTTATCGTGTATATGTACATGTACGAAACAGAACACCTATTCGTTTTTTTTTTGTTTTTTCGGTTGTTTTTTTTTCAGTGAACACACAGTGTTATCTGAGGCTAAATTCCGTTAACATTGTAGAGGGGGACGTTAACCTGTCAATGCTTCGCGCCCTGTCTATCTTGTGATGATACAAATGCCGTTGATAATCTAATTAAGTCTTCAGTTCATTGTGGGGAGTTATTATTTCTAGTCAGTGTATTATACATACAGAGCAGCACATATATTCACGTTCTGCTGTGGCTCAAATACATTACGGTAATGTTGTAACGAAGGCAGTTAATCTAACAATGCGTCTCGCCCTGTCGGCTTTGTGATATATGGAGACGGAGTGCTGCAGTACCATCAAACACAAGCCACGCTGACAGGCCACGGGCAAGTTAAAGAAGCAGCTCTCGATCGTCCAAATTTGTTCCAAGTGGTAATACTCACAACTCCCATAAATCATACAGAAATCCCACAGTAGTAAATACTGGCACTGACAGTCACTGACCTAAAGGAAAATTTGCTTAAATGAAATTAATTACCGAGATAAGGTATAATGCTGATGAAACTTAAATGTTACACGATTTTTCTTTTATTGCCTAAGATGTTACCAGTCGTACAACCATCTTCAGTACTGGCAAGTACTTCTGTTTACTCATACACTAAACCACTTGCATTATTCCACTTACAAATGTGCATGGCAAGTTTTCCATCACGTACTTGAAAAATAGTGGCTAGGTCCATGATGTACAATTATGATAACACGTACAAGCATTAAAGCATGCAATGTAATCTAAGCTCGGCAGACAAAATGTCAGTCAGCCCTTTAAAAGAGTACAGTGCTACCGTGGAACGCTGTAGGAGGTGCAGAGCAGGTTCAAAGTAGCCCTTCGACCCTCACCCACTGACGCAAGTCATGGCAGTGAAGTGTGGGTAAGTGTCAATCGTCTGAACGGAACCATCACAGAAACATTAACTGTCGCGGAGGCAATGGGGCTATATATTTTCTAAGTGCCTATAGTCACGCACCGGCGACGTCTAGGGCTATTGCCAGGACGGTAGCTCAACGTGTTCGGTCACAGGGCTGGCTGCCTTTGTAACAACTATTCAAAAATGACGTGGTCGTACAGTAATAGAAACAATAATTACATGTTATTTTAAGGAAATTACATTCATTTTACACCAACGACGAACGATAATTAAATATAATTGAAGACAAAGCATATATAGCTTAATTAATAAATTTGTGTAAAATACCTATAATCTGCCTAGTGTAAGGATGTTATAAAAACCATCCTTATCTGTAAGGGCTTTGTAACAACTGCTCAAAAGTAACATGCTCAAAAGTAGTAAAAACTATTTCTAATTTATTTTATGACAATTACTTGCAATCTTAAGACCAAGGACGTAGATGGCATAATATACCATTAAATAATGGTCCATAAAGTAAGTTATAATCCTCCTGCTATATCTCAGGATATCACTTGTCCCTATGTTAAATTCATTAATGATACTAAGGCATCCAGTGTTTAACGCTTCAGTTTAATATATTTGAAAACTCTCTAAGGCCGAAATTGAAGAATTGTCATCAAATAAACAGAACGGCAGCTGAAGGCATCACGAAATCATTCAAAAAGAAGTAATTCATGTATACATTCCGGTGTCACAGGCAGAAGATAAGGAGATAGAGGAAGTGTATGACGACATCGAATGGGCAATTCAGTACGTAAAGGGAGATGAAAAATCTAATAGTCATGGGGGACTGGAATTGGAATAAATTTGAGCTAGTTATGGCGAATACCCTGTTCAAGAATCACAAGAGCCGAGAAGGTATACTTCGAAAAGACCGGGAGACATTGGACGACTACACTTAGATTTCGTCGTGGTAAGGCAGAGATTCCGAAATCAGATACTGTATTGTAAGGCGTACCCAGGGACATATATAGTCTCATATAACAAATTAGTAATGAAGAAGAGTAGACTGAAGTTCAAGATAATTGTCAGGAAGAATCAATGCGCAAGGATGTAGGAAAAGGAAATTACTAAGGAATACAGACATACACTTGGTGTGCTCTGGAGGCTACAGATACTGCGATAATGAATAGCGAAGTAGGCGTCCATTTGAAGATGGATAGACATCTCTAAAAGCGGCAATAACAGGAGTTTAAGAGAATACCCTAGATACTCGTAAGAAGAAACAGTGGATAACAGATGAAATACACAGGCTAATCCACGAACAAAGAAGGTACAAAAATGTTCAGGGAAATTCAGGAATACAGAAGCGCATGTGACTAAGGAACGAAATAAATAGGAACGTAAAACGGTTGCATGAAAAATATGAAAATATCAAAAAAGAAATTATTCTTGGAAGGACTGACTCAGCGTATAGAAAAGTCAAACCAGGCTTCGGTGAAATTATAAACAAAGGCGGTAACATTATAAGTACACTCATGTTCAGAAGAAAAAACACAGAATAGCTTGAACGACTAGAGGTAGGACGTTCATATTCAGAGGATATTTATATTATACTCATGCTCATAAATTAAGGATAATTGCAGAATGTGGTGCCACACAACGTGGCACTACACAAAACTGGCGCTAATAGCATAGGCACATAGGGAACACACACGACACAGATCTGTAAGTCCACGGTATTGGTGATAAGTTGAGAAAATCGTCCCGAAACACATGTGCTACAAAACGCAACTGTATCCTGTGCATGTACCCCGACATCAATATGGGATATGATCACCATGCACACATACACAGGCCGCACAACGGGTTGGCATACTCTTGATCAGATGGTCGAGCAGCTGCTGCGGTATAGCCTCCTATTCTTGCACCAGTGCCTGTCGGAGGTTCTGAAGTGTCGTAGGGGTTTGAAGACGTGCAGCGATACGTCGACCGAGAGAATCCCAGACGTGTTCGATGGGGTTTAGGTCTGGAGAACACGCAGGCCACTCCATTCACCTGATATCTTCTGTTTCAAGGTACTCCTCCACGATGGCAGCTCGGTGGGGCCGTGCGTTATCATCCATCAGAAGGAAGGTGGGACCCACTGCACCCCTGAAAAGGTGGGCGTACTGGTGCAAAATGACGTCCCGATACACCTGACCTGTTACAGTTCCTCTTTCAGAGATATGCAGGGGTGTTCGTGCACCAATCATAATCCAACCCCACACCACAAACCCTGACCTCCATACAGATCCCTTTCAAGGACATTAAGGAGTTGGTGTCCAGTTCCTGGTTCATGCCAGATGAAAACCCGGCTAGAATCACTGTTCAGACTCTACCTGGACTAGTCCGTGATCATAACCTGGGACCACTGTTCCAATGACCATGTACTGTGTTTTTGACACCAGGCTTTACGGGCTCTCCTGTGACCAAGGGTCAGTGGAATGCACTTTGCAGGTCTACGGGCGAATAAACCATGTCTGTTCAGTCGTCTGTAGGCTGTGTGTCTGGAGACAACTGTTCCAGTGGCTGCGGTAAGGTCTCGAGCAAGGCTACCTGCAGTACTCCGTGGTCGTCTGCGGGCACACTTACTCGCTGCACCGTACTCTGACATGCACACACACACACACACACACACACACACACACACACACACACCTAAACGTATGTTGACTACTGCCAGTGCCACCGTGCGTTCTTGCTCTTCCACTCATCTTGTTCCTTCTTCGTTGTTTCCAGTCGTTTTTGGTCCAACCGATATGGATACGATCCCGGGATAGGTGCTGCAGGCGATGTCGTGCTTTTGCAAAGGCACTCACTTCGGTCGCCTGCTGCCATAGCCCATTAACGCCGTATTTCGCCGCATTGTCCTAACGGGTACGTTCGTCGTACGCCCCACATTGATTTCTACGATTTCTTGTTTGTTATCACTGACAACACTAAGCAAATGCCGCTGCTCTTGATCATTAAGTGAAAGCCCTCGGCCACTGCATTGCCCGAGGTTAGAGGTAAGGCCTGAAATCTGGTATTCTCGTCACACTCTTGGCACAGTGATCTCGGAATAGTAAATTCCCTAACGGTTTCTGAAATGAAGTGTCCCATATGTATAGCTCCAACTACCATTCTGCGTTCAAAGTCTGCCCTGCAATGCCATTTGAATGAGGTGTCGACGTTCCCAGGGGGATGGTCTGGGTGTTGCGACCTGACCTATCACGTCGTGTTCTATGGGCTTCGGTCAACCATTCTGCACACATGCGTTGCGCTGCCGAAAGACTTCGTCCCACATGAGGAGACAAAAGGCAGCAGTTTGCGATGTAAACATATACTTATGGCGGTAGTGTCGCGTACACAAGGTGCAAATGGGCAGTGCCTTGACTGATCTGTCATTCGTACTCAGGTGATTCGAGTGAAAAGATTTCTGACGTGACAATGGCCGCACGACTGGAACTGACAGACTTTGAACGCGGAACGGCAGTTGGAGCTATACGTATGGGACATTTCATTTCAGAAACCGTTAGGGAATTTACTATTCCGAATCACTGTGCCAAGAGTGTGAAGAGAATACCAAATTTCAGGCCTTATCTTTCACCTCGGGCAATGCAGTGGCCGAGGGCTTTCACTTAACGATCGAGAGCAGTGGCATTTGCTTAGTGTTGTAAGTGATAACAGACAAGAAATCGCAGAAATCAATGTGGGACGTACGACGAACATACCCATCAGGACAGTGCGGCGAAATACGGCGTTAATGGGCTATGGCAGCAGGCGACCGAAGTGAGTGCCTTTGCTAAAGCACGACATCGCCTGCAGCACCTATCCTGGGATGCCCATATTGGTTGGACCATAGACGACTCGAAACAACGAAGAAGGAACAAGAAGAGTGTAAGAGCAAGAACGATGTGCTCGGATTAAAAATCTATACGTCGAAGAAGCAATGACGGAAACAAATGAACGGTTCGAGAGTGAGATTAGAATTCAAGGCGACAGATATCAATGATAAGATTCACTGATGACATAGCTCTCTTCAGGGAAACTAAAGTATAATTACAGGATCTGTTGAACGGAATGTAGAGTCTAATGAGTACAGAATATGACTGAGAGTTAATTACAGAAAGACGAAAGTAATGAGAAGTAGCAGAAATGAGAATACCGATAAACTTAACATCAGAATTGGAGACCACGAAGTAAATGAAGTTAAGGAAGAAAGACTGCAAAACAACCATGACGGACGGAGCAAGGGGGACTTAAAAAGCAGACTAGCACCGGCAAAAAGGGCTTTCCCGGACAATAGAAGTCTATTAGTATCAAACATGTCTTAGTTTGAGGAAGAAATTACTTGATAATATACGTTTGGAGCACAGCATTGCATGGTCGTGAAACAGGAGAGGAATCCGTGGCGGGTCGCATCTCACCACGAATGGTTTGCCGATTTGTTGGTGTGTTATTGGGTACTGTACAATGTGTCCGCAGGGAATAGTTTAACATTCGCAGCCATTTAACACAGCAGAATGAGAGTGGTCGCAGAAAGATTCTCACTGATAGAAACTGGAGATGAGTTTCTCCTCTTGTAAAGAACAGTGAGTATAAAATCCGACAGGAAGTGCTGCTATCGGTCAATGAATGTCCACCTAACCAGTTTTCAATCAAACCTAAAGGGTAAATTTATGAACGAACCACTAGTGCAGCTCCACTGTCAAAGTCGTCCAGTGATCGCCATTGGACAGCATGATCAGCAGCTTCGCAACGCCTCTATGACGACAGGCCAGCAAGTGCCGACGCTCCTCCAGCCTGCAGGAGCACACTCCAACTCTCTTAGATACCTTTCAATCCTTCTACATCACTTCCACATCGGCCGACGAGCGTTTACTGGTGGGAAATTGGCAACTTCATGTGACACAATCTTATGATCTCAGCCGGTGTGCATGGGTCGTCCAATACTGATTTTTCTTGGTCAAGTTTTCGAAATACTTCACCGGACTACGGAACCCTGAACTCTCCAAATCTCTGTTCATCAGTATTTCCTGTTTTATCCTGTCCTGTGTCTCCTGGGACCAGTATTACGAAACTCTTCGTATGACGTGCACGTTTTTTCAATGTTCCTCATGCATACGGCCGATGTTCCCTCGATATGTGAACGTACGAAGTCCAGTTCGTACATGAGAGGCCAGTGAGGAGATAATGATAAATCAAACATTACAATCAAAGTTTTTGGGTGTAAAACATTACCCTCGTCTTTGTAATGCTGGAATTTTCGTACAGAGATAAAATGCCAAAAAATCGAAAATTTCATTAGAATTTCTTCCCGCTCGGTCTACCACATTCTCACTTGGCGATAACGTTTCCGGTCTACCGTTAATTTGGGCATCATCTTTTCTTCTACTCGTCAAGTTTTCATCACTGGAAAAATTTTCCGTGGTGCGCATTATTGGGTAAAAATTATGCATATGAAATATTTCATTGCTGTTCTCCGTATTCGCAATTGGCGACCCAGTCGTGCCCTGTGTAGACGAGGGGACCAAATCTCTAGCTATATTTCGTTGCTTTGCAGATACGGTTTCAGTGTGTAGTTGACGAGTAACTCTTACAGTGTAGGACATTCTAATATCGTCTGGACCTGGACATGATCGTGCAGAGTTTGAACTGGCTCTTTCGGTTTCTGTTGTCTCCAAATCGCCAACTATTTCTTTTCTGAGACGTGATTTTTGACTTGGTTGCGACCTGACTTCCTGCGATAAATGTTAAATTTCGCTTTCAATGTGCTGTTTAAATTGTGAGAGCTCCACGGTCAATGCCTTATTTGGTGCAATTTCCGTCTTTTGCAGCTGCGTTATTTCTACTTGCTTCAAGCGCCTCTGCAACTTCGTTAATGCACCTCTACCTATCTTTGTCGTGTTTTCTGTCTTCTCTAATGTTTCAAGAGCAATCCGCTTTGCGGCTCTCGCTAATAATTGCGCCTCGTTCGCGGTTCTTCTGACCTCTGCACTCTCTCGTTCTAGTTTTGTTCGAAGCGTAACTACCTCATTTATCACTTACCTCGTTTCGTGTTTTATCGACTGAATTTCGGTACTAACATTTTGAATCTTACTTCCCATTTCAGAGCGTACTTCATCATTCCCCCTTTTTAATTGCTCTCCCAATTCAGCGCTGACCCTTTGAAATTTATTTTCCATTTATGAGCTGACCTTCTGCTTTTCAGTACTAACGTTTTGCATTTTACTTCCCATTTCACTTCTCATTACTTCTAGGTATGCAAGGATGTCCAATACGCTTGTGTTATCCAAATCTTCTCTCCTATTGTTTTCTCTTCCTCTACTCTTAGTTGATCTTCCCCCCTTTTCCCTTTCCATTTCTTGGTATTCTAGAAAGTCATCATCGCGTGCCCCTGATATGCTGCCTCGCGACGATGTCACTGACGGCGATCTACCACAATTCTTGGTTGTTCAAATGGTTCAAATGGTTCTGAGCACTATGGGACTTAACATCTGAGGTGATCAGTCCGCTAGAACTTAGAAATACTTAACCCTAACTAACCTAAGGACATGACACACATCCATGCCCCAGGCAGGATTCGAACCTGCGACAGTAGCGGTCGCGCGGTTCCTGACTGAAGTGCCTACAACCGCTCGGCCACACCGGCCGGCTCTTTGCTGTTCTGCGTTCACTTGGCTCAAATGGTTCAAATGGCTCTGAGCACTATGGGACTTAACATCTGAGGTCATCAGTCCCCTATAACTTAGAACTACTTAAACCTAACTAACCTAAGGACATCACACACAACCATGCCCGAAGCAGGATTCGAACCTGCGACCGTAGCGGTCGCGCGGTTCCAGACTGTAGCGCCTAGAACCGCTTGGCCACACCGGCCGGCCGGCCACTTGGACTCCCTACAATATAGTCCCGTATCTTTATGATTGCCTTAGTGTGTCTCTGTTCCTCAGCTTCTTTATCAGATTGCCCACCACGGGATTGACTGTGTCTATCATCCTCACAAAATTCCCTTGGATCGGTATTCTCCTCACCGGTTCCTTGTGCTCCTAACATAGCGCCGGCCGGTGTGGCCGAACGGTTCTAGGCGCTTCAGTCTGGCACCGCGCGAGCGCTACGGTCGCAGGTTCGAATCCTGCCTCGGGCATGGATGTGTGTGATGTCCTTAAGTTAGTTAGGTTTAAGTAGTTCTAAGTTCTAGAGGACTGATGACCTCAGATGTTCAGTCCCATAGTGCTTAGAGCCATTTGAACCATTTTTTATAAACTCTTCTGAGACCAAAGACAGCAAGTCCTTCTCTACCAACAAAGTTGATACTGAGCAGCCGTTACACACGGACGCTCAAACACAGGAGACTTCTTCTCTCCACCGCTAGCTCCCCAGCAAGGCTCGGCTCCCCACGCTCGTAACTCAGAAAACAAATCATCTTCTCGAAACCACGGAATATTCTCCCTCTCTACAGATTCTTCCGAACGCCGACCAACCATATTTTAGTCTTTTGTCGTACAGTGCGGAAAGTTTGCGAGGAAATACCTATACTCATACAATGGTACGCTTTTGAGTAAAATACGCGGAAACAACCCAGCCTGCGTGATTTCCTAGGTGACGCTTCCTCGTTCCTCTCAGCTGCGTCCAAGATTTTCATAGTTCCCGAAGTATAATCCTTCCAGCCTAGCTATAATACCGGCCAGCCGCCGCTGTATCGTTTTTCCGAGCCCAGCTGTCCAGACTGTCCGTCTTGGCACTTCCTGTGTCAAGAAGGACCAGCACACATGTGCAGGCTTTTTTTCCACCCAAGGCTTGAGTTACGTCTGCCGTTTCATCTCCACTGGCGTTCCAACCTCTACTAGTATAGGCAATCATTCATTACGCCGGTTTGATAATAAAGACACTCCGTCACCTTTCATGCGTACATGACAATGTCAGTCCTCTTTAAATATTCATATATACAATGTACAACCTATCAGATGATACCTAATTGTGGTTGTAGATCACGGCAAAGTATGTAGGTGAGTGCTTGTAAGGTGTGAAATTATAGCCACCTTACAGATGAATAAATGTATTGCAAAGGTAATGTGCATATCCCGAGTTCCTTAAACAAATGTCTGCAAGGTGATCTTTGGTGGGCTTCAGCTATTATTCCGATTACACGCTTTTGTGCAATGAATACTTTTCCTGTTAGTGATGAATTACCCTAAAATATGTCACATTAAAGCAGTGAATGAAAATAGGCGTAGTAAGCTATTTTACTGATATGTTTATCATTAAAATTTGCAATAACCCTAATAGCATTAATAGCTGAATCTAATTGTTTCAACAGATCATCAATGTGTTTCTTCCAGTTCAATTTCTCACAAATGCACACACCCAGAAGTTTTGAATGTTATGCCCTAGCAACAGACTTCTGCTCGAAGTCTATATTTATCAGTGGTGTTATGCCTTTTACTGTAGAAAAGCGTATATGTTGTGTTTTCTCAACATTTAGTGAGAGTCCATTTGCAGAGAACCATTTAATAATTTTCTGAAAGACATTATTTACAATTTCCTCAGCTGATTCTTGTTTGTTGGGTGTGATTACTATACTTGTATCATCAGCAAAAAGAACAAGTTTTGCATCTTCATGGATGTAGAGTGTCATATCATTAATATACAGGGTGATTCAAAAAGAATACTACAACTTTGGGAATTTAAAACTCTGCAACGACAAAAGGCAGAGCTAAGCACTATCTGTCGGCGAATTAAGGGAGCTATAAAGTTTCATTTAGTTATACATTTGTTCGCCATTTCAGCCAATAAAGTTTTTGGTCCCTTTTTCTTCGAAGGTGCTACTGTAACTGGACTATAGTATCTGGAGATGTTAGAGAATTGGCTGTTCCCTCAGCTCGAACAAGAAGCACAACAATTCATATTTCAGCAGGATGGAGCGCCACCACATTGACACTTATCTGTCCGTAACTACCTGAACGTCAACTAACCGAGGCGATAGATCGGCCGCCAGGCAGCCCGTGACAGAGCACTTCATCACTGGCCTCCAAGAAGCCCTGATCTTACCCCCTGCGATTTTTTCTTGTGGGAGTATGTTAAGGATATGGTGTTTCGGCCACCTCTCCCAGCCACCATTGATGATTTGAAACGAGAAATAACAGCAGCTATCCAAACTGTTACGCTTGATATGCTACAGAGAGTGTGGAACGAGTTGGAGTATCGGGTTGATATTGCTCGTGTGTCTGGAGGGGGCCATATTGAACATCTCTGAACTTGTTTTTGAGTGAAAAAAAACCTTTTTAAATACTCTTTGTAATGATGTATAACAGAAGGTTATATTATGTTTTTTTCATTAAATACACATTTTTAAAGTTGTGGTATTCTTTTTGAATCACCCTGTATATCAAGAACAATAAGGTACCCAAGACTGAACCCTGTGGGAAACCATTCTTGATACCTCCCCAGTAGAGGACTCGGCTGATTTCTGCAGATTATCTACACTGTTAATTTCAACTTTCTGCATTCTTCCAGTTGAATATGAATTAAAACGTTTTTGCACTGACCCACTCATACCATAACACTAAAGCTTATCTGACGAATTTAATGATTCACATAGTCAAAAGCCTTTGAGAGGCCACAAAATATCCCAATGAGGACGTTCGGTTATTCAAAGCATTTAATATTTAATTAGTGAAATCATATTTTCTGCTGAAAAGTCTTTTCGAAATCCAAATTGTCACTTTGCTAGTACTCTATTTTTACATATATGTGATGGTACTCTTAATTACATTATTTTTCCATGAATTTTCGATAAAGCGTCAGAAGTGAGAATGGGCGGCAGTTATTAGCATCAGACTTATGCCCTTTTTTATGCAAAGGTTTAACAATAGCGTATTACAGTCTACCTGGAAAAATGTCCTTTTCAGCGGCTGAGAATCCTAATAACCTGTTGGGAACAAGTTTTTAATATTGTGTTAAAAATGCCATCAATTCCATGTGGGCTTTTACTTTTGAGTGAACTTGTTATTTTCCTAATTTCAGTAGGAGAGGTGACTTGAATTTCAATTTTATCAAATTGCATAGGTATTGTCTCTTGCATACACTAGCTCGCATTTTCTAATGAATAGCTGGATCCTATTTTCTCTACAATACTTAAAAAATTATTTTAACAAATTTTTTTACTTCTGACTTTTCGTTAACAAACTTTTCATCGAGCTGGATAGAAATACAGTCTTCCTGTGCTCTCGGTTCTCCTGTTTCACTTTTAACAATATTCCAAATAATTTTAATTTTGTTGGCAGACATAATGCGCATATTTCTGGACTTTTTAATAGCTTTCCTTAATAAAGTGAGTAGTTTTTATAATGTTTCACAGTTTCCTGGCCATTACTCCTTCTAGCTATGAGATAATTTCGCTTTTCTCTTAACAAAATCTTTTTATCCCTTTAGTAAGCCATGGCTTTTTAGATGGTTTCTTACAATTATATTTCACTGTTTTCTGAAGGAGACTGATTTCAAATGTACTCATAGAGGTATCATGAAATAGGTTAAACTTTAAATTAGCATCAGATTCCCTGTACACCTCATCCCAGTCTAAATGCTGCAAGCTTTCTCTAAAATTTTCCGTTCTTAAAACGTTAATTGCACGCACTATTTAGGAGGACTGTTTTGCATTACTGTATGGAGCTACGTCATATACTACAACTAGCTGTGCATCATAATCAGACAGACCATACTTAACAGGAAAAGTTTTTATGTGATTAAATTTAACTTGGTCTATGAAAACATTATCTGTCAAGTGTGCTGCTTTCCTGTACCAAAAAAATGGTTCAAATGGCTCTGAGCACTATGGGACTTAACTGCTTAGGTCATCAGTCCCCTTGAACTTAGAACTACTTAAACCTAACTAACCTAAGGACAGCACACACATCCATGCCCGAGGCAGGATTCGAACCTGCGACCGTAGCGGTCGCGCGGTTCCAGACTGTAGCGCCTAGAACCGCTCGGCCACACCGGCCGGCTTTCCTGTACCACCCGAGTAGGAAAATCAATAACTGACATCAAATTGAAAGAACCAACTAATACTTCAAGGTCAAGCTCTCTATCGGACTCTTTCAGAAAATCTACACGATAATTGGGTGAGCGCCACGTTCCATACCATTCAGCATGACAAATTAGCACCACCGTTGCCTCAAAATCAATTGTGGGGAGTAGCTTTCAAGGACGAACAGCTGGGCACTTAGGTGACGTAGGATCTGTGTTGTTGATGGCCGTGTCGATGTCGCGGACGAGTCTATCTCCGCTAAGACACGAACCGCTGTCTGTCGCCTAAGCACCTAGGCGCCAGGTCAGCTGCCCACTTTGTCGCCTTCCCGGCAGTACGACATGAGGGTCCAGCCACCCCTGCCCTCTGTGGGGTATCAGCAGAAGACCTCTACGAGCCGGGCAGCGCCGCCCCCTTCCGCAGTGGAGAAGACGTCGCTAGTCGCCCCGTGGTCAAGTCCTGACGCCTCAGCTCGGCAGATGGGCGACGGCAGCGGAGCGCGTGCGTAACCTCGCTCTACACCGTCACCGGCTGCTTCAGTGCATGCAGGAGACTGTCTAAGAAGGAAAGTAGTGGAGCTTGAACCAACCCATTTACACCATAATCCCCTGATGGATCATTTAAAAGCGCCTTATTGCACTGGTGATATTCGTTTATTTGCAAATCTCTGCATTCGTCCAGTAGAGTCCGCTGAGTATGCCATGCCAAATTCGACCTTTGCCTGCCGCTACGCCCGTCGAGACTAGTAGAAACGATGCAGCGCGTATGTGAAGTTGGATTTTGTGAAACTATTTGTATACTGAAGCGTCAGATGGCTCGGTGACCGGTAATCTGCCCTGCTAAAGTATTGCGACTGCCTGAGATGAAATTACGACGAGCTCGTCATCTTGAGGATGGTGTTGGTGTAGACGATGAATCATTCGCGTGTGCTCTGGTATATGTCACAGTGCAAAAATATTATCACCTGTTAAAAACGGATGCTGTTGTTAACACGAACACATAGTTGTGACGCTAGTGATGATAATGACGAACTCCTCACTGCGGGCGGTAGTGATATGGCAAGTTGGAGAAGAGGCAGTGGAAGCAATGAAAGTGAGTTCCAACACTCTCCTGATAAAAAATTTAAAGTCGAAAGTGTCACCAGTGTGGCTGATGACAAAACACTAGATATCAAATACGATGATTATCACGTCACATATTTCAACACGTACGACGAAAGCCTGGAAAGACAGCCTAAACTGAAGGCTAAGATCAATATTAAAAGCGTACTGGGCTATATGGAAAAGCAGCATGTAATGGCGAAATACGAAAACCTCGAGAACGCGGTTCTTACTTTCGTTATTGGCACGTACCACACTGGGCATCTGCCGTAACCAGTACAAACTTGATAGCATGATCAGGATATATTACTAATTTGAAAAAGGAAGCTTAGGATGAAATCACGCCGTATAATTATGCTCCAAGCACGAAAAGATAAGGAAGATGAAGAGGTGATTCAAAGCGCTCAGACATTTGTCGCTGAAGTCAATGCGGATATCACGAAAGAAAATATCCAAATGGGATCTGTATGGAAGTGTGATCAGATTCTGTTCAACTATGGGCTTTCTTCCGAAAGAACGCTGTCCTTGAGAGAGGAGGGAAACACTGTCTCGACCTTTCAATTAGTTAACAGCGCAATACGCAGCTACACGACCGATGTTGCTATATCAATGGACGGACAATTGTCAAGCAGAGTCCGCATATGCTTCCAAGCACCCAATGGGAAGTTTGGAGCCCGTGTGTCAAGGGAAACAGAAAACTGTTACCTTCACATGTCCTCCTAGATGCAAGTATGAGCGGGAATATGACGAATGAACGTCTGAAGACTTACTTATTAGATTTTTGAACCCGCATTTGCCGACAAAGTCACTAGTACCTTGTGACTCCTGATCTGAACATAAGGATGAACAAGCACTACTGGAAGACTCTAGAGGAAAAGATGGAGTTTTTAAAATCATTCCACCTAAAACTGCAAAATATGCGCAAACTCTCGACACGTATTTCTTCAGGTAATATAAAAGACATATGCTAAGAGAATGACAGACATTCATAAACTACGTTCCAGGAACGAGAAACCAGAATTACATGACAGATATTTATCATGACAATGCACTCTGTGAATCAGTTATCTACGGAAGCGTATAGACCAATGCTTCATCACGAGTGACAGAATGCTGGCTACGATTATTGGTGAACCTGTGGATAACTTCAAAAATGTCCATGATGTGGTGTAACGACAACTACTGTGACATCTAGACCACCTTTTGCAGAGTCTTGCAGAAAAACGACACTCACCAGCAAGCTGAGAGGTACATATTGCTCCCGTATCCAAAATTTCCTAAAGATATCTTCGTTTGAACGCCAATACTTTCCTTGTAAGCTGAATGAATTAATAAAGAACTCCTATCTGATCACCTGTAATGGTACGGTAGACAGTAGCTAGGTGATGGAGTGGTGAGGGCCTGTACTAACTAATAAACTCAAAATACTGCAAAACACATTTATCACAGATGACATTTTTCAGAGGATAAATAGGATCTTAATGACACCTATAACTGATCACGTCCGCAATGGACTGTAACAAGCAAGCATTACGGAAGAAAACTCGACCGCAACTTTTCATCTAACCTTTAAACGCTCAATTAACTTTAAACTCCAGAAAATTATTGGGGCTACAAGCCAAAGAGTTCTTATAGTGACAAAATTTACTAGTGAGCATTGTAAAATTACAAGACATTAACAAAGTTAAAAAACAGTCGAAAGCTAACACAGCGACCTATTAAATGAATTACTTCCTGAGCCACTTAAGGAATTAAATTTCACACATAAAAAAGGTTGTACAGTTTAACAGTAATAACAGACTTGGGCATCACGCCCAGAACAATCGAGCTTAGCTACGAGCATCACGTGACGGAGTAATTACACGTATCGCTAACAAAAAACCATTAAGAAATGACCTACGTAACGTCATCCATCATTACAGCTCTAGGATATACAATCACTCTTATTAACCTACCTAGAATACATAAAGAAATATGAGCACATGCTCGCAACAAATGAGCACACATACAGTTTAAAAGCAACCCGTTCAAATTTCCAAAAACGAAGAAAATAAAACGACTTGAACTTGAGCGACTATCGTACAAATTAAGGATGCGACTCAAATAACTATTTAAATGTATCCACGGCTCCGGCCAGTGCACAGTTAGGTAATTATTTAACCACTGTGACAGCCTGTGTCACCAAACTTGCCAGCGCTCAACACACTTTAATTATTTCACAAGTATCAGGACAGGTTTTATCACAGACCGTATAACTACACTCGACTCGTTCCCAGTCTCTCTTCCTTTTTATTTAAAAAAAAAACACTCACGGAGCCAGACAACGAGAGTGCGATAAGGCTGGTAGGTTTCCCCATAATGATAACAAATCCGCAAGGAAATTTGTCAGAGTTCACCATTAAACAAGGAACTCTCCACAGAAGCGGACAAATCACACCGCATTCATAGGACATACGGGTCCAGGAGAGAAGTCACCATCGCACTGTCGTATCACAACAGCCATACCGCCACCCAAGGCGCGCAGTTGAAATA
The DNA here is from genome assembly GCF_023864345.2 of Schistocerca serialis cubense. Taxonomy (NCBI): domain Eukaryota; kingdom Metazoa; phylum Arthropoda; class Insecta; order Orthoptera; family Acrididae; genus Schistocerca; species Schistocerca serialis. The sequence continues at coordinate 561,899,525 of NC_064641.1, forward strand.
TTCATCCTCTATGCCCCAGGTCAGCGAACCCTCTCGCCGCGACGCGCTTCAGAATACCACGGCAGCGCGGGTGTGCCCCATCCGTTCGCCATTCAAGTCCGTCGCAAGTGCACAACTATCACTAGGAGAGCACCAGAACTCACGCCGCCTCAACGAACACCATCCAACCTTGTTTTCTCTCTCGCCGCCGCTGACTAAGCGGGCACTCCTGAGCATCCGCTCCCCTGCATCACAACCTCTGGTCGCAACCAGAGACTTGACCACTGTCGATGTACGAGAGAAAAAGGCTATTCGCGCAAAGGTAAATCGAACAGCCGCGCCACAGCTCACGCTGGTATATCTGCAGCTTCCCCACACGTCGCAGCTGTCTCCCAAAACTTCTACGCATCCTATAACGCACACAGACAACTCGATTACATCCTGACAAGTAAGAATTGTCCAAGTTCCCCTGCTGCACCGTTATACAATCATTGCGAAGGTATCTGCATGCAATAGATATTTGGAGTCGGGAATCTCACAAAAGGCCATTGCTCAGAGCGGCACATAATGCTGCACGTCTCCAGTGGGCAAAAATTCGCCAAGTGATTTGGACAGGAGCCGATTCGAGGAGTGATGTGTGGTCCAACGAGTAACTATTTTATCTCTTCCCAAAAAATGCAGGTCGTATAGAGTACCGACAGTTCAGTGAGGTGTGCAACTTGTAGTGTGTGGACGCTGCAGTTCAAGCCGAAAGGTAGTTCTAGGTTGTTCATATCGAGAATTGGGCCCAAAGCATCTGTTTTACCCTGAACATGATGCAGAACGTTTATTTCAACGTTATCTGTAACCAGCTGTTGCCGTTTCTTCGGGATCTTCACCCTGAGTAGGCTGTGAACTCTCCTGCCTTCCAAGATGACTAGAGGCGTTTCACATGGCTGCACGCTTACCTTCATGATTTGACTGAAACTCTGTCAACTCTCATGCACCTCTATTGTCCGACTAAACCACCTGATAGAAAATGTTGGGAGTGTTTGGAACGAAGCAGTATTCCCGCACTTTGGTAGCTCTTCAGGATATAACCAGCCATCAGTGACTAAGGCATACCTGAAGAAACTTGTAGACTGCTTTCCTCAGAGAATTATGGCCATTATCAACGCTAGAGGAGGTGTTACGCGATGTTAGTGAGAAGTCTCTACTGGATGATTAATTTTTTGTCCTCTGTGATTACACAAACAATAACACACTCTAATCTAAACTCTGTCCAAACAGGTGTCGGAAAACACAAACGGTACTGACCGACCGCCGTGTCATCCTCAGCCCAGAGGCGTCAGTGGATGCGGATAAGGAGGGGTGTGTGGTCAGCACACCTCTCTCCCGGCCGTTATTAATTTTCGTGACTGGAACCGCTACTTCTCAGTCAAGTAAATGAAGTAACTCCTAAATCTGCATCACAAGGGCTGTGTGTACCCCGCTTGCCAACAGCGCTCGGCAGACCGGATGCTCACCCATCCAAGTACTAGCCAAATCCGCCAGCACTTAACGTCGGTGATCTGACATGAACCGGTGTTACCACTGAGGCAAGGCTGTTGGCTATATAAACAATAAGCTAGAATAATTTAGTTTATTTCAGGTCTTGTTTCTGTCCTGTTAATCGGCTAAGCACTGTAAGAGATCTCGAGGGGCGTTCAACAATTAATGCAGCACATTTTTTTTTCTCTGGCAATTTTTGTTGAAAAAGCGCAGAATTTGTTGTGGAACATCGTGGAATATTCCCGCTTCAATCCCTACAATTTCATAAGATTCCGATAGATGGCGTGCTACACGTAGCCTCCACATTCACAGCAGCGAGGAATCGGTTCGCCTGGCTGGGTAGAAATGTTCCTGTAGCACGCATGATTAAATTCCACTGTTAACGTCGCATAAAACTTACATGTGCTTGTGGTAGGTTTCTTTTGGGGGAGGGGGATGGGGGGATTATACCAACGTTCAATAGCTGGGACACAAGAATACAGCACGTTATAGAACCCCCGCCCCCTCTCCTACAGAGGCGATACTAGCTTTTCATTCTGGTCCCACTGATTTCTGTGTAGTTCTACCTATACGATGAATTTTTAGAAATAACTCTGAGAAGGCGGAGATGCTAATGATTTATATCTCGACTACTAGCCGTTGAAAATTCTCTTAAAGCCTAGACAGGAAGAGGGGGGAAGGATTAAGGTTTAACGTCCCATCGATACTGACGTCATTAGAGACAGAGCACAAGCTAGGATTATTTCAAGGTTCGAAATGAAAATAGGCCGTGCCACTTTAAAGGACCTTTCTCGGAATTTGCCTGGAACGATTTAGGGAAATCACGGAAAACTTTATTCTGGATGACCAGACAGGGGTCTGAACCGTCGTCCTGCCGAATGTGAGTGCAGTGTGATAACCACTGCGTCACCTAGCTCGGTTTAATGCTTACAAATCACACGTGATGCACGTACGTACACATGCTGTAGTTAACTTCATCGCGTGATGCAACGGTGGTACTGGCAGTGGTAGAAGCGGGTGAGCTGTGAGTGAACATATGTTTTTTACGTGATTTACTACACATATAAATTATGTTTACTTAATTCCACTAAAAATGGTTTGAATTTTGAATCAATGACCTGGATATCAACAACAAGAATTTGATGAAAAGATAACCCTTCCTCTACTGATGCCAAATGCAGGAAAAGACAATACCAAGTAATTTAAAACCACCGTGATGGCGCAACCGCGACAGATAAAAGCAGCAATAATCCGAATATTAAAATCAGATAATGAATTTACACTATAAAAAAATCCATACAGAATTCCATGGCATAAATATGTAATACGCAGTAATAATTAAAATATTAAAAGCAGAAAATAAATTTACGCTATTGCAGTGAATGCAAACGTTAGCAGCGAACCGAATAAAACTAGCCTATAGAAAACACAGGAAGTTCAGTTAATAGAGCCCGCGGCCGTAACGAATTACACAATGCGAATTAATCAGAATTATCATTATGCCTGACGTACGTAGAACAATCTATTACTCAGACACGAATGTAACGGCAAGAGAAACACAATTTAATTCAGAGAGCACAGTAACGAACACTGAAATGACAGAAGTCATGTGTTGGTGATATGCACATATATAGTTGGCGGTAGTATCGTGTACACAAAATATAAAAGGGGACCGCATTGGCGGAGCTGTCATTAGTACTTAGTGATTCAAGTGAAAGGATTTATGACGCAATTATGGCCGCAGAGCGGGAATTAACAGACTTCGAATGCGGATTGTAGTTGAAGCTAGGCTCGTGGGACATTCGATTTCGGAAATTGTTATGGAATTCAATATTCCGAGATGCACAATGTCAATAGTGTACCGAGAATTCCTAATATCAGACATTATCTCTCACCACCGACAACGCATTGGCCGACGGCCTTCATTTAACGACCGAGAGCAGAGGTGTTGGTGAAGAGTTGTCCGTGCTAATAGACTAATAGACAAGAAACACTGCATGAAATAACAGCAGAAATCACTGTGGGCCGTACGACGAACGCGTTAGAACAGTGTGGCGAAAGTAGTCGTCAATTTACTATGCCAGCAGACTACCGACGCGAATGCCTTTGCTAACAGCCTGACATCGCCTCAGCGCCTCTGATGGTAGGGTTCGAGTGTGATGCACACCTCATGAATCCATGCACCCAAGTTGCCAAAATCTGGTGGCTCCATAATGGTGTTGGCTGTGTTTGCATGGTATGTACTGGATCCTCTGGTCCAATTGAATCTAAGACTGACTGGAAATGGTTATGTTCGGCTACTTGTAGCCCACTTACAGCCATTCATGGACTTCATCTTCGCAAGCAACGATGTCATGTCAGTGGGCCACAATTCTCCGCGATTGATTTGAACAACATTCATTCGAGCGTATGATTTGGGTACCCAGATCGCCCAACACGAAACCCCGAGAGGTCAGTTCGTGCAGAAAATCCGGCACCGGCAACACTTTCACAGTTATGGACGGCTGTAGAGGCAGCGTGGATCAGTATTTCTGAAGGGGACGACTTGTTAAGCCCATGGCCATGTCGAGTTGCTGCACTACAAGGAACTGAAGGAAGTCCGACACGACAGTAGGAGGCACCCCATGACTTTTGTAACCTCAGTGTAAATCTACAGTCCAACTTAAAGCGTCTGCTTAAAATCACTCTCATAACATTTAACAGCAGTGCACATTAACACAGACAAACTCACACAGTGCGATTGCGTATATCAGCCATACAGATCTGTCTTCTACTTCCTGCAAATACAACACCATCTATGGAACAGACAGTGTCAGAATATGCGCCAGAGAGACACAGACACACACACAAACACAGCTCACAATGCAGCAAACGCACAGCACAGACTGCTTCACTGACACCACGCCAGCTGCTCCGCATTAGCTTCCATCAAACAGCGTGCATTAGATACGGAACTCTGCTGATTTTATCAACAGACTGGGGGCTCTCCACTTAAATAGTTTGGATCTTCTAGTGAGTTTTGATGTAGTTTCCCTTTTCACAAAAGTACCTCTTGCGGATTCCTTGACGCTAATTGGTCAACAGTTTGAATCGGACATCACTGCTTTGTTTCGACACGCTCTTTCCTCAACTTATTTTATGTTTAACCAGGAATATTTTGAACATTCTGACGGTGTCGCCAAGGGCAGCCCTCTGTCTCCTCTGGTAGCTAACCTTTTTATGGAGAGTGACGGCTCGGTGGGACATTCCGTTTATCGTAAGCCCACTCACACTGATTTGTACTTGCATTCTTCAAGTTGCCATCACACATCCCAAACCATGAGTGTACTTAAAACCCTTGTGCACAGGGCATGTGCGGTATCGGATGCAGAGAATTTGCCTAAGGACATTGCACATTTAAGGACGGTGCTCAGAGACAATGGATACTTGACCCGGCAGATTAACATAGCCTCCTCAACTAGAGCCAGGAACCAGGAAATAGATAAAGAAGAGAACGCGCCAGCCAAGTCCCTAGGTTTCTTCACTTCGTTGGAAATATCTCCTTCAAAATAGCGATAATTCTTAATAATTTTCATGTGAAAGTGCTCTTTCGTCCATCTTCTAAGATTTCAGATTTGCTGGGATCGGTGGAGGATGATTTGCTACTGCGGAAGGCGGGAATTTACAAAATACCGTGTCAATGTGGTATGGCCTATATAGGACAGACAGCGATTACAGTGGAAGAGCGTTGTACGAAACATCAACGTTGCACTCGCCAACTGCAACCCAGTAAGTCTGTAGTTGCGGAACATTGTATTTCCAACGGACATTCAATGGAGTACGACAAAACTTCGATTTTGGCCACAGCAATAACTTTTTGGGCTTCATTATCAAAGAATCCTTTTAAATACGCATCGCGGGAAATCTGATGAACCGTGACAGTGGTTACCAATTGAATAAGGCGTGGAATCCCGTCATCTCCGAAATTTTCTCGAGATGAAGACGCCAGAAGACTTCAATAGCTGCGGCCAGTGACAACACCGACGGCAGCTGATTACTGCAGTTCCACCAGCGAGGGCGCCGTCGCTGGGCGGTGTGGCCCTTCTGTCTCCGCAACTGCAAAGCATGCGCGGCAGTACTATCACCACACTATATAAGACGGAGCGGAGAACGTCCTCGTCAGTCCTCGTCCGGCTCACCTCAAGATAGCTGGCAGCTGTCCAGCCGAAATATCGTGCAATGAAGTTTACGACGACCAGCTGCAAGCCCTAAATCTTTTTGAACAGCGTGCTCTTCTTCCCAGTCGTCCACCAGCCAACCAGCTATGAATGCTTCCTGTTCGATCGCTCTGCTCTCCCTTCTGGTGCTCACCGTTCTTCTCTCTGCGGTCCTCGACGTCCTGTCTCCAGTACACAGCCGCCAACATTGACTCCGGATGGCGCTGGTGTAGCGTCCTCCCGCTAGCTCCATCGCTCTACTAGTGCCGGCTGCTGTGGCCGAGCGGTTCTAGGTGCTACAGTCCGGAACCGCGCTGCTGCTACGGTCGCAGGTTCGAATCCTGCCTCGGGCATGGATGAGTGTGATGTCCTTAGGTTAGTTAGGTTTAAGTAGTTCTAAGTTCTAGGGGACTGATGACCTCAGATGTTAAGTCCCATAGTGCTCAGAGCCATTTTGAGCTCCACCCCCAGGCTGCAGCGCTGGCTCAGCTGCAGCTGGATTCGCGCGGCCCTTCAAATTTCCGCAGGCGTGTGACGTCTGGTGACGGCACAATAGCATACATCCAAAATAGCTTCCATCTCTGTTTCACTAGTACTTCAAACAGGGAGAAGAAAATATGCTGCTCTTGGCGGTCGGCATGCAATTCCTCATCGCAGTTCAAGGCAAAAGGGTATGTAGCAAGACAAAAGTGTATGTAGCGAGACAAAATTGTATGTAGCAAATCTTAGTACCGCGAATAGATTTAACTGGACAGCCATTTAAAAAACGGAGCTCTGGCAACGCAGTGTGACCAACAACAGGTAGCATGAACTCTGCACTGTGCCGGAGCTATCCAGTTAGCTCACTGAGATGCAACTCATGCGATTTCAGTGTGTCCTTACTTTACCCTGACGATATTCCGTACCCGAGAATGAAGAGAGAAGCATTACAGTGGGTAAAGGGTGGTACCGTGTACTACATATTAAGCACTGCGGAACATAGTGTTGGTAATCATAGAACGTTGATGCAAATTACAACCTGCCACCAAAGTTATACAAATTTTCTACTGAAGGGATTGAAGACTTTCTGGTGGTCTACTGATGCCGGACAAGAGCAAAAAACACCGACCCGAATCCACCAATATCAGATAAGCATCGAGAAGACGGCTAGGGTCAAGATTGTCTAAATGCCAACAGCTATTTCAGTAACGTAAATGTAATCCTGTAAATAAATCGTTCTCTTTGAAAAAATAACAAAAAATAAATAAAAAAACAATAAATAAATGAATTGTTCCGCACCCGAATCCAAAAAAAATGGTAAGCTTTGGCCTCTATAAACGTTGGAGCCAAAAGAAAAAGAAGAAGAAGAAGAAAGTGAGAAAAAGCAGTTCGCTGTGGAACGGGTGTGCAGATTCGACGATGTTTGAGTTGCGTTCGCATTAAACTTTTTTTTCAGTTAAGGGGATACGGAATCACCTATCCCCGCAATGTTAATAAATGCCTACTATTGGGAACATTTTCTCACAAACTACTGGAGACAGAGAGGTAAAAATTTTACTGTATGTGCATTCATATGTTACAACAATACTGAAACAACAGTTTATTGTCAAAGTATTTTCTTACAGAGATATTGTACATTTATTTTTAAGTAAATTTTTTCCATCGCTTTTTACTAGACTATCACCCCTAAGTCTTTTGTAAATCAAGTAATTAAAAAATCGTTGTTTCAGTATGTAATAGGGACCTATGTCACTACGTCATAAAAATTTCAGACTTCTAGGTTGACCAGTACCTGAGATAATGTTCCTAGATGAAGTAAAAAGTAAACTTACGGGAAACGGAGAAAGAAGATTAAAATATTCCTGATCCGTAGCTAATACCCCCTTCACAGTCTTCATAATCATCTTCAAGTCTTCTTTTGGCACCCCTCTGCACCTGTCTTGCTTTTTTCACTAATGTCTTGATTATATTATCAGCATGCCTTAGTCTGTGCTGATCTAAAAAGAACATAGCACGTACCGTACGGGAACCAACACACATACCCAACTTTTGAAGGACCTGGCATTTAGTTATATTTCCAAGATTGAAGGTTGCCACAGCATCATACACACCAAAATGTAGTGTATTAATTCCGACAATCACTGTTTTTGGGAGACGATGCCATATCACACTATTCAAGCACTCGTTGGGGTTCTGCGTTTTTCCGTGAAGACATTTCATCAGAAGACTTCTGTCAGCCAGATCTCTGAAAATGGGCTTTATTTCTGCCATGATGGCTGATGGTAGACTGTGGTGGTGAATGTATTTCTCTCCTGTTGTTAGTCCCCTATTGTATTTACACCAGCTGTTTTCACCTTTGGGGCACAAACCATGTTGTGGATGCTCATCCGTGGATGCGGTGTGGAAATATAAAGCCCATATAGCTCTCCTCATTTCTTCAAGATTGCCTGTATTTTGCCTGATTGCAAGGCCATAGCAGTTCTGAATGTGGTCTATTATGGAATCAGTCAATCTTCCTCTGCCATCCAAGGTTTTCCCATCATCTAGTTTTTTCCCTTTCATAACTGATTTTAACCTTCTCAGCCTGGCACCCATTCTCTTCTGCACATGTCCTATACATTCAAGTTTGCTTATATTTACACTGTTCCCATATGGTTTGCTTTCCAAAACTTCTTTGAATGCTTTAGAGTCACCATCTCCCAGATATTTGACATAGCGAACATTATACCACTGTGAAGAGCGATGAAAAATTTTCTTCACCCCAGCAACCTCCATGCCACCACTACTACCATAATAATTAGCAATACAGTCATCACTGTGTTCTTTTTTCAGCCTGCCTGTGCACCTACAGTATTTAGACATTATTGCAACATCAATAACCTTGCCAGTATCAACACTAGTTGCTGTTACAACACCATTGTTGGAGGTGTGGCCCCTTTTCAGCCACGTGCCATCAAACGCCACTGTGAGGTCACGACTGCCGTCATTTTCTTCCACTGCTTCTTCCACAGCAACCTGCATTGACTTCTGTGCTACATCTTCAACTGCAGATCCTAGTACATAATTGTAAGCTTCAAACTTTGAAGGTGCACTTGGAAGATTTAGAACACCACATAGCATATCACCAGCTGCTTTGCCCTTACCAATTGCTCGCAATCCGTAAACTAACCTAATATTTACACTATAAAGTTCAGTTTTCTAGTATCCATTATTTACAGTTACTGAAACCGAACTTGGAAACTTACAGCTGTATTTACAAACACTGCATATTAAATTAAACTGGGCAGCCAGGCCAACATGGGATTCTACTTTCAGAGAAACGTTTCCATGACATTTTTTGCAGCACAAACTGTTTTCAAGAGCTTCACACAATATATTCGTATCAATGAGTTCAAAAACTTCATTCCCTCTATCAAGTAAATTATATTTCTCTTCCAAATCTCTTAGTTTTTTATGAGAAGCACTGTTTTCATTTGGTGTAAGTTCGTTCGGCAAATCAGTAATAAGTGGATTCACATTTTCCAACAGTGATGATGATGAACTGCTTTGCTTTGCTAATGAATCATTATTTCTTTTCTTTTGCCAGTTCACACGCATTTTAAATACTTTTGCTTTAGCTCTAGGCATTTTCACTGCGAAAAATGAAGCACTAAATACGAAATAACTCAACAACAACTACTTTCTTATATCACACTGTTTACAAAACAGTCCCGCCACAAAGTCAAAGAGTAACCTGAGGAAACCAGAGAGAAACATTTTCGGGCAACTAGTGTATAAATAGTCGCTGGAAACCGGGATATTTGAATTCATGTCACTTTAAAGGTACTGCCAAAAAGTTCATGGTCAGCCACGAGAGACATGTATAACTAAAGCGCAATACCCGATCTCACAAATATATAAAAATAAAATAGTTATAATTGTAGTAGAGCTATGTATGATACGTCATTTTAAAGAGGAAACATGGCAGAATATAATACGCCAATTAAAAAAAATTCGATTTTTTAACCCAAAATCCGATTCCGTATCCCCTTAAATCATCTAATTATATCCAATTTACACCTCCACAGGGCGGTATCTTGTGTATGTCTTTTGTTACTGTTGCCGTAATTTAAACATTAAGACATGTAAACGACGACCTTGTTTTGTCCATGACACAAATAAAACTGACAGAAAATAATAGTGGATACACTAGCATCGTCTGTATCCAGTGAGGTATAAAATACACAATGGATAGGCTACACCATACTGCACATTCTGCTACGAGCAATAATTCCGTTTTGTACGTTTGACGTCCAAGCTTATCTTCACAGAGACGGTACGTGTATGTGCGAGCAACGTTCACTTTAGAAAAGATGTTCAAAGCGACTACCTTGCATTTCCAAATACTTTGCCACTCTCGGGAACATACTCTGCTGGACTCTACGCAACACACTGCATTTACAATTGCCAAAGTGGTGTGCACGCGAGCTATTAGGTCCTTTACACCCATGGGTAGACTGCTATAAAATTATTTCTTTAAGTGCCCCCTCAAACAAAAATCTAGTGTCTGGGGAACGTGCAGGCAAGAAGGACCTCTATTACGAATCCGTTTCCCTGGGACAGCTTTATTTAAATAGTTACGCACATTCATTCCAAATTGTGGCGGTGCACCATTATGCTGAAACCATAGCTGTTCCCTAACACGAAATGGAATATTTTCTAATGCGTCAGGGAAAAGTTACAATGAAACGTAAGCTACAGGGGTGAATTCAACGTATCTGGCAACAGGTCAAGGCCCTAAAACACCTCCGCTGATTCCAAACCATAGGTTTATGCCAAAGCGTGCCTGGAAGCCACGTCCACGGATGACATATGGGTTGTGTTCTGACCAATAAAGGCTGTTGTGTTGGTTAAAAATACTTTTGCGACTGAAGGTAGATTCGTCAGTCCATGTCACTTATTTATAAAATGAATGGACGACATCTGTCCATTACTTTCGGAGGAAGATTACCAGTTTCCCGAAGGTGTTGCGCCAGGCGACGGAGAACATCCCTATCTGGATGGCGCCTTCGAGGGTACCATGCAACATACGCACGAGCAACAGCTGATGCACCCAGTACCTAAAGCATATTGACGTATAGTGGTGAGCAAAGGCCATACACAAAATTCAACTCGTATAATGGTGCCTTCTGGACGCTGGTGTTGAGTTAACGTTTATTGATATGGATACTGTTCCATCACTCTTCCTCACTCTTCTTCTTCTTCGCTCTTTGGAGTCCAGTTTTGAAATATCTCGAACTCCCTTCCAATATCACGTGTACTCCGCCGAGATGTATGGACAGCTCGCTGGATCTGTCGCCAATTCCTCATCGAACATTGTTGTTGTGATGACATTAAAGTATCGATATATCTCCATCGTAAAACCGCCCTACATGAATTTTACAGGACCAATTACGGTTGTGCGCTGCACGGTTAGCAGACTCATTCATGCAGATTAATATACCCCACTGTCATGTGACAGGCTTTTGTCACGTGACAAAATAATGTCTTATTTGTAAACGACGAGAACTAGGGAACGGACTTGTAAAAAATAAAAAAGGAACCTGATGAGTATTCGAACCCTAGCTCCATGGTGGATATGGGTTTGATATCCTAGCAGTCTACTACATAAACTACGAATACCCTGACTTTTTTTCTTTTTTTGTGAAGTAATAGGTCGGTGGGCAGAGTGAGTAGGGGTCCAATTTTATATACAGGGTGGTCCATTGATCGTGACCGGGCCAAATATCTCACGAAATAAGCGTCAAACGAAAAGACTACAAAGAACGAAACTTGTCTAGCTTGAAGGGGGAAACCAGATGGCGCTATGGTTGGCCCTCTAGATGGCGCTGCCATAAGTCAAACGGATATCAACTGCGTTTCTTTTTAAATAGAAACCCCCTTTTTTATCACATATTCGTGTAGTACGTAAAGAAATATGTATGTTTTAGTTGGACCACTTTTTTCGTTTTGTGGTACATTGCGCTGTAATAGTCACAAACATGTGGCTAACAACTTTAGACGAACAGTTGGTAACAGGTAGGTTTTTTAAATTAAAATACACAACGTAGGTATGGTTGAACATTTTATTTCAGTTGTTCCAATGTGATACATATACCTTTGTGAACTTATCACTTCAGAGTACGCACGGTGTTACAGCGTGATTACCTGTAAATACCACATTAATGCAATAAATGCCCATGCACCTTTTCCCATGTGTCTTCCGTTAGTATCATGCCGAAGCACACCGAGCGCAATCCATAGCAACAGTTAAGATTCGGCATTTGATGCTTCGGCATGAGAACACAATTAAAATCCCCTCCTATCAAGACGTGATCATATCTATCAAGGAAGAGGGGCGCAGTTTCCTCTGGGTAGAACTACACTCCCGCCCGTCGATTGTCAGATCCGGAGAGTAGATGTTGACAATAAGAGAGCCGTTCACTGTCATTGTGGAACTTTACTTGCTATTCCAGTCCAATGACTGCCGGTGTTGTGTAACATACCACCTCCTCACATCAGAAGACAAAAACATCTTGGTCATTTGTGGTCAAGAATACTGAATAACTCGTCACTCCCAATTCACGAAGATGTGAGGCAGCTAGAATCATCCAGGCTGAAGTCCCGTAAACCGGCATGTAAAACCCCCATGGAATTGTTAAGCAACCATTTCGGCCCCAAAGACAGATGGCAGAAAGAATGGACATATTCTATTTGAAAGGAGATAATCAAGCTCACACGCCGCAATCCCTTCCCGGACCAAGATCGCCGTGCCACGTCCTACGTCTGGAGTCGGGGCTAGATAAGTGTTATAACTATGCACGTATGGGAGGGTAGCATTACAGGTTTGCTGCACCAGCAGGATATCCATGTCTGTGGCATGGTCATGTCCCGGAAAAATTGCAACATCACAAGTGACCGTACGGTATTAATGTTCACTGTTCACACCTTATAAGCTTGGTCCGTCGTAACCGTCATATTCGTTTCATGTCATTATAAGCTCCAAAAGCTATAGTCCAACATTCGTGCTCAGAGAGTTGCCCATCAACGGGCTTTCCTCCGCCGTTTAATTCCTGTCGTGTACGTTCTCTAAGTTAGTCGTCGTCAAGTGGGATTGCCAACTCCGGTAACTCATCACAGTTCCAGAAACGCCCTATTCTGCATTTCGATGTGATTGCTGGAACGCTATCACTGGCTCCTCCATTGGCAGTACCGGGTCAATCGTTGTCAATGAAAAAAGACAGTCTAAAACGCAGGACATCAGGTCAACATCCAAAGAAATCTTTTCGGCGTCCTCTTACGGCACGTGTTTCGTGTCACACGTCTCTTCGGCTCGAAGATCTTTTATGTCCCCTAGGCTAGGGGAGGATGGTCGATCGAATTATGGCGGCGCTTCTTACGACGCTTCGGCGAGCGTTGTTTTCGCGACCTGCCCTCTGCCGCCGCAGGCGACGCCCCACGATACTCATCGGGCGCTCGTCGATCTGCTACCCTCTCGACCACCACTTCCGTTCCGCGTGCTGCTTGTGAGGCTCCGTAAGCTTCCTCCTTCATCTGCCGTGAGGGGGTGTAGGAGCGTAGAAGCGTCCTCCGCCTAACCTCCCCGAGCCGCAAACTCGTTCGGCTCTCGTACCAACATGTCCTCTCCACGCTCCGAACTGAAAAACACCTCCCGGTGGGCCACCGAAATTTACTTCATCGGCAGTTACGTGAGGCTTCTCCACGTGGCAACTGCAAGATGCAACGTTACACGCACTCTGACGGGATATGTCCTTCTCCATGACAGCCAGAATATTTCCGCGGCTGGTCATCGTACATCACAATAGGCGTATCATTTCTGGAACTTTACTTGCTACTCCAGTCCAATGGCTGCCGATGTTGTGTAACATACCACCTCCTCACATCAGAAAACAAAAACATCTTGGTCATCTGTGGTCAAGAATACTGAATAACTCGTCACTCCCAATTCACGAAGATGTGAGCCAGCTAGAATCATCCAGGCTGAAGTCACGTAAACCGGCATTTAAAGCCCCCATGGAATTGTTAAGCAACTATTTCGACCCCAAAGACAGATGGCAGAAAGAATGGACATATTCTACTTGAAAGTTGAAGATCCAACAGTAGGGCTCAATGGTTTCAGCTTGCCAAGATACACTTGGAGCAGGCTTAACCGTTTCAGATGTGGTGTGGGAAGAAGTGCTTCGATTCTTCATAAATGGGGTTGGGTGGACACCCAATACTGTGACTGTGCTGACGTTCGACAAACAATGAAGCATATAGCGGTGGACTTCCCCCTCCGTGCCTTCCCTGGAAAACTAGTGGAATCGAACCTGGTTACTTCCGAAGTGGTGTATTGGATCAATGGCTCAGATATAATGATCTAAACTGTATTTTAATGTGTCTGTGGCACTGTATTTTATGTGTTCTTGTGATTGTTATGTTGTTGTTGTTGTGGTCTTCAGTCCTGAGACTGGTTTGATGCAGCTCTCCATGCTACCCTATCCTGTGCAAGCTTCTTCATCTCCCAGTACCTACTGCAACCTACATCCTTCTGAATCTCCTTAGTGTATTCATCTCATGGTCGCCCTCTACGATTTTTAGCCTCCACGCTGCCCTCCAATGCTAAATTTGTGATCCCTTGATGCTTCAGAACATGTCCTACCAACCGGTCCCTTCTTCTCGTCAAGTTGTGCCACAAATTCTTCTTCTCCCCAATTCTATTCAATACCTCCTCATTAGTTATGTGATCTACCTATCTAATCTTCAGCATTCTTCTGTAGCACCACATTTCGAAAGCTTCTATTCTCTTCTTGTCTACACTATTTATCGTCCATGTTTCACTTCCATACATGGCTACACTCCATAAAAATACTTTCAGAAACGACTTCCTGACACTTAAATCAATACTCGATGTTAACAAATTTCCCTTCTTCAGAAACGCTTTCCTTGCCATTGCCAGTCTACATTTTATATCTTCCCTACTTCGACCATCATCAGTTATTTTGCTCCCCAAATAGCAAAACTCCTTTACTGCTTTAAGTGTCTCATTTCCTAATCTAATTCCCTCAGCATCACCCGATTTAATTCGACTACATTCCATTATCCTCGTTTTGCTTTTTTTGATGTTCATCTTATACCATCCTTTCAAGACATTGTCCATTCAGTTCAACTGCTCTTCCAAGTCCTTTGCTGTCTCTGACAGAATTACAATGTCATCGGCAAACCTCAAAGTTTTTATTTCTTCTCCATGGGTTTTAATACCTGCTCCGAATTTTTCTTTCGTTTCCTTTACTGCTTGCTCAATATACAGATTGAATAACTTTGGGGAGAGGCTACAACCCTGTCTCACTCCCTTCCCAACCACTGCTTCCCTTTCATGTCCCTCGATTCTTACAACTGCCATCTGGTTTCTGTACAAATTGTAAATAGCTTTCGCTCCCTGTATTTTACCCCAGCCACCTTTAGAATTTGGGAGAGAGTATTCCAGTTAACATTGTCAAAAGCTTTCTCTAAGTCTACAAATGCTAGAAACGTAGGTTTGCCTTTCCTTAATCTTTCTCCTAAGGTAAGTCGTAAGGTCAGTATTGCCTCACGTGTCCCAATATTTCTACGGAATCCAAACTGATCTTCCCTGAGGTCGGCTTCTACCAGTTTTTCCATTCGTCTGTACAGAATTCGCGCTAGTATTTTGCAGCTGTGACTTATTAAACTGATAGTTCGGTAATTTTCACATCTGTCAACACCTGCTTTCTTTGGGATTGGAATTATTATATTCTTCTTGAAGTCTGAGGGTACTTCGCCTGTCTCATACATCTTGCTCACCAGATGGTAGAGTTTTGTCAGGACTGGCTCTCCCAAGGCCGTCAGTAGTTCTAATGGAAAGTTGTCTACTCCCGGGGCCTTGTTTCGGTTCAGGTCTTTCAGTGCTCTGTCAAACTCTTCACGCAGTATCGCATCTCCCATTTCATCTTCATCTACATTCTCTTCCATTTCTATAATATTGTCCTCAAGTACATCGCCCTTGTATAGACCCTCTATATACTCCTTCCATCTTTCTGCTTTCCCTTCTTTGCTTAGAACTGGGTTTCCCTCTGAGCTCTTGATATTCATACAAGTGGTTCTCTTTTCTCCAAAGGTCTCTTTAATTTTCCTGTAGGCAGTATCTATCTTACCCCTAGTGAGATAAGCCTCTACATCCTTACATTTGCCCTCTACCCATCCCTGCTTAGCCATTTTGCACTTCCTGTCAATCTCATTTTTAAGACGTTTGTATTCCTTTTTGCCTGCTTCATTTACTGCATTTTTATATTTTATCCTTTCATCAATTAAATTCAATATTTCTTCTGTTACCCAAGGATTTCTACTAGCCCTCGTCTTTTTACCTACTTGATCCTCTGCTGCCTTCACTGCTTCATCCCTCAGAGCTACCAATTCATCTTCTACTGTACTTCTTTCCCCCACTGCTGTCAATTGTTCCCTTATGGTCTCCCTGAAACTCTGTACAACCTCTGGTTTAGTCAGTTTATCCAGGTCCCATCTCCTTAAATTCCCACCTTTTTGTAGTTATGTATCATACGCTAAATAAAATAAACATTAGCTCCACAGCCTCCAATACATAAGTATGAAGGGATATGTTTGTTAAGAATGATCTGCATCTATCGGACGCCGTTTAGCACGGGGTAGGTGCTAAAACCCGTCCAGTGTTCAAGTGTATGACTGAGTACCGTGCCATATAGTCGCAGTGATACTGGTATCTCAAACGGCAGTTCAAAGAGCCGAATAACCCTCACTCCCAAGCCTGAATGAGCCACAGGTACGTCGTTGACATGGCCTTCACTGTTAAATCCAGTCCAATCGACGAAAATGGCGTGTCCAGGAAACCTGCTTTTCGGATCGCTAGACAACATTCAAGCAAATTGTATTAATGAGTTTCATTACAAAATGAACAAATACAATACCTAACTTTGTGTTACATAGATGTGTCGCAAGCAAAGGGCGACAGCAGGTTTCTTCAGTATAAACAACTCCCGAAGTCTGATACATAGAGAGCTCAAGCGAAATAATGAGCTTTGACGCTTCTACGCAAATCTCTAGTTTTGAGGCTGCTGTTCGACTGGGCCGCAACGAGTCGGGCGCGGTGCTTATATCCTCTTCACATAGAGGCCACTGCTGTCGCGTAGTCGTCCTGGAGGGGGGTCGGTCAGCGTACTATTGGCCGACCTCTTCTCACAGCCCTATCTGCTCTATCGTTCCCGAATGGCCTGCCGGCGCTTGACTTTACGCCGTAACAATCACAGTGTCGAATTTTAAACCCGCTTTAATCAACGGTGATAGTTCTTTCACATCCAGTTTCATCTGTCATGTTGACGTACGCTGTACTGCTTACAAAGGATAGGTGTATGTCAGTGAGGTCTCTAGCAGGTAAACGAACTTCATCTCTCAAAAAACGCTTTATTTTAAAAGCCCCGAGTCTGGCATATTCGTTGTCAAACGTAAATTGGATCGCAGTCTTTCTGAAATTATGTGCCATGTCGATCTATTCCGACAACAACACGTGCGAGCACCATCGGCGTAAACACTTCGTTTTCCACGAGAGTCGAGGCCGGGACAGCAGGTCCGAGCCGCGCCACTGCCTCTGTCTACTCAAGTGAGCTACGATGACGGGTACGGCAGTGCGGGGTGATACTCGCTCCTCTGTACATTCCGATGCAATGAACGATGCGACAATGTTGCCAGCTCTTCGTTTTCATACATGTGTTTTCAAAATGCTCCCCATCTGATTTTGCAAGATAATTTTTTTAAGGGGCGGTTTACTATCTCTGGCCCGAAAAAAGGATGTTCTTTGAGAATTTTTTTCTCTGGATGTGTTACAGATATTAGTGTCAAATTTGGTCCAAATGTTTATTGATATTTCCTCTATAAACTGGAATTTTTTCCATTGGAAATGTCGAAGAGCAAAGGTGGAAGTGCCGTCGGAACGAAACAAAATTTCGATGTAGACCTCCACGCGCAGTATGTTACAGGTCAGCCGGCTCGCCTGAAATCAAAATTGAGTTGACGTTAGCGATGTGTATAAGATTCTTCAGCAGTTGTACCTCGATTAAGTTATGTGGACCATAGGAAACAGAATGGCGGGCATTTGAAAAAAATATGGTTTTTTCATCGATTTTTCGACATCTTTGGCCAAGTAAAAATATTTTTAGTTGATGGATCGGAATAAAAGTGCTACAACTCGTAGACAATTTAGTTAGCTTCGTCGGAAACAAAGAATAATGCCAATCGGTTCAGTAGATTTGAAGTTACCATGCCGCGCGATAAAAAAAAAGGTCATTTCGGGAAAAATGCGTTTGTAGTTTTGACTACACATAAATGCGGTATTATGCAACGTACGCTCAATCTGCTATTCCGGGTCCATAACCTAGTCCTTTCTCTTCCTCATAGAGGGCGTTCTGCCGCGCGGGATTAGCCGAGCGGTCTAAGGCGCAGCAGTCAAGGACTGTTCGGCTGGTCCCGGTGGAGGTTCGAGTCCTCCCTCGGGCATGGGTGTGTGTGTGTTTGTCCTTAGGATAATTTAGGTTAAGTAGTGTGTAAGCTTAGGGACTGATGACCTAAGCAGTTAAGTCCCATAAGATTTCACACACACATAGAGGGCGTTCTGCTCGATCTGGGCCATCCCGCGCTGCTCCAGAGCCCCTCGTACGGCCGGTGACAAGTGGTTTTCGGCCGCTTGAATCCGGTGGTCGTTCGAATGCTTGGCGAACTGCGTCGAATAGAGTCCCAGGGTGACGTCCATCGTTGTCATAGTCTTCAGAATTGCTGAATACCCTTCGTTGAAGCTGCTCACTGCCTGGAAAGTCGCAATCTCCACGGTCTTCGCACCAGAATGCAAATGCTTGGGGGCTAACTTCCAAACACACGCGTTCAAACTTTCATTTGAATTTTGTGTGTTTCCTCCCAAGCACCGGTACAATAACTCGTCCTCCGAAAGAAAAAAAAAACTGGTGCGTGAAAAAGGCCGATTTCAGGCAGGTGCATTTTTTTGTTCAACCGCGAATAACAAACATTTCCGTTCCGTTTTTGGAAAAACCGTTTCATGGGTGGATTCTAAACACTTTTATGGATCCAATTTTAAAAAAATCGATTTTTTGAACCAAAAGACAGTAAACCTCCCCTTAATCTGGATGAGGAATCGCATGCCGATCTCCAACTGCGACATTTTGTCTTCACTCTCTACACACAGAGAAGAGAAAAGGAGTATATAGCTTTACCCCTACCTACTTTTTGCGGTTGCATAACCGAGTAGACTTCACCTCAATTGGATGTTTATTGCTGTCTTCACGGTCTTTCGGTTTTAACGGCCAGCAGTGTAGAGTGAAAGCACTGAGGACAAACGTACGGGCATGTCGTTGGCGTAAGAACGGTAGCGATCAATGCCCGACTGTGGCGTCGAGATGTCATGTCACGTTACACCAAGGCACAGTAGCTCACCTGGGGCACGCCAAAGGCAAGGCGGCTGGCTGCGTTGCTCTGCTGACGTCACGCGCCTGGCTCTTTGTGGTACTGAATGCCGTGTTGCTGTCCTCGGAGCGAGCCTGTCACAGGCAGCCACCCAGCGGCGGGCGCCGTTATGGAATGGTCATGTTCCTCTTACAGTGCTCCTCGTTCCTGGAATAGCTCGCTGCATGTTGGTTGTGTTGAACCAAGCTGTTGCATACTGAAGGTCAAGTACTGGACTATCTAACGCTCCTTTTAATGAACCTACGAAAGTGACTCAGAGGAAAATCTTAATTATTTACTATTATGTAAGTGATACTTAAGCAAGAAAGAAAAATTACAAATATATAGTTTGTTGGCATAGTCCCCGTAACTAACATATGCATTGCGCCGATTCGGAAGTGCATGGAAACCTCGTGATAACAATTCTTTCGTCTTGCAAAGAAATGAAAAAGAAATGAGGAATGGGTTTTTTGACCATAGTTCTACTATTGAAAGTATTACTTGTTTATTTTTGTACTTGTATCGTCACAAATAAGACGTGGTGCTTCTGTCTTAATGGCACTTAGAATAAAAACATTCTTACTGACTCTTCGAACCAGCCAGTTTCCTGATATGCCACTTAGAATTTTCTTAATAAATTATTTTCTAATATGGTTCTTTTTTTTGTAGTGATGAGGTGAGCAGCATAATTCAGTGATATCAGAATAACTTCTCAATGTTTAGGGTTTTGTACCTCAACGGATAAAAACGGAACCTTTATCGCACAACTTCCTTGTCCGCCCATCTATCTGTCTGTGTGTTTGTCCGACGGTTAAAAACCATTCTTCTCGGAAACTACTACAGATATCAAGTTGAAATTTATATTACATATTAGGGTCTACAGACCCTTGGCGGTGTAAAAATTTGAAGCTTCTAAACCAACGCAGTCAAAAGATGCGGCTATTTATGTCACATATTTTGATACTCGCACACTCACCCATCGGAGCCTGTGGTGTACCTCCTCTTGACCTATAATCAAGAAATTTGGCAACTACCAAGGCTTCGCAGTACTAGTAAGAGTACAGAGAAACCGTTAATTTGTAGTTAAACCACTCGGAAAAAATATCATTTCTTATCCGGCTGTCAGTCCGTCTGTTAAAATTGCGGTATCAAGTTGAAACTCATGTCATATACTGAGGTCTATGGTCCCCTGTCGGTGTAAAAACTTTCAGCTTTTAATTCATTGTAATCAAAGGATACGACCATTTAATTAACTATTTTACACTCGCAAATTCATTCATCAAAACTTTTTCAGCACTCCGCCGTTGACCTAGAATCATCAACTTTTGCAAGATAAAACGTTTCACAGTAGAAGCTGAAGAAAAAATCCGAAAATCGTTATTTTGTAATTATATCACAAGACAAAAATATTTTTGTCATTTATTATCCAACTGTCTGTTCTCTTAAGACCATTTTTCTCAGCAATGGGTAGACGTGTGTCATGTTCGGAAATTTCCGTTACAAACTTCTAGAACTTGTAGAAGTACGTTATATTTTGAACAGAAAGAAATGTCCGAAAACGTACCGTTTGTATTCTACAACGGTTTTAATTCAGATATGTAACACGTCCACGTCTGCTGAGAGAAAGAATAAAGTCTCCGAGTTGCTTGTCCTTGTGTGCAATATCCTAGTGTGCAATAGGATAGACAGCATGACGTGTATTGCGCCAGACTGTCAGCTGATGTCACTTAACGTCTATCTTGTAAAGTTTAATTTACGGGACTTCTGTAGAGACACAGGAAGATCTGCTGCACGAGTTCTGGCCGCTGCACTAGGAACTGAAGAGACATCAGTTGGGATGGGGAGTGTCTACTAGAACGTGCTTAGCAGGTACAATTACTGTACCAAAGTTGGCGGTCGCCATATCGACACGCTGTTGTAATGCACCAGTACTGTTCTGAACGTACGGTATGCTAGCCCTCCCGGTTAGCCGTGCGGTCTAACCCACTGCTTCCCGAGCGGGAGGCGTGCCGGTCCCCTGAACGAATCCGCCCGGCGGATTAGTGTCGAGGTTCGCTGTGCCGGCCAGCCTGTGGATAGTTTTTAATGTGATTTTCCATCTGCCTCGGCGAATGCGGGCTGGTTCCCCTTATTCCGCCTCAGTTGCACTATGTCGTCGATTGCGGCGCAAACACTGTCTCCACGTACGCGTACATCATAGTTACTCTACCACGCAAACATTGGGGCTACACTCGTCTGGAATGAGACGTTCCCGGAGGAGTCCATTGGGGCCCGAACCGCACAATAACCCTGGGATCGGTGTGGGGCGGCGGTGGAGTGAGTGGACTGCTGTAGCCTGTTGTGGGGTTGTGTACCACGAGGCCTCTGCGTCATTTCTAGGTCCCCAGATCGATACATACATACATACGGTATGATAGGTTCTTTTTTGTTTTGGAATAACATCAACACGTTACGCTTAAGTGTTAATACAAAAGAACTTGCGTAAATGATAAATAGACGTTTCGTTATGTTTCCTTTCGAATTGTTACCTAACAACAATACTGCATCACGTCTAATACAATACCCCAGACAGAAGTCGATGAGATAAACATTTGAACTGCAACAGTCGGAGGAGGAAACGGTACGTTTCCGGACATGGATTTCTTTTCAAAACATTATGTACTCACTTCCCTCTACAAGTCCTGCAAGTTTGTAAAGGCAATTTCTGAAGACCAAATGTATAATGTCCGTATCGACATTGCTAACAGGCCAAAATCATCTAGATTCCAGGTTCCCGGTTTGGACGAACTCTCTATTCTATTCTATCGCTTGCGCCTTGTCCCACGGTTACGCAGGGTCAGGCATGGTTAACCGGATTTGGCATGTTAATTTTAAGGGGTGGCCGGATTCCCTTCCTGCCGCCACCCCATACCCCCCAGGACGGAATTAGTGTACCCCAGCTGTCCGCGACGAGTGTAAATCGTGAGATAGTGTGAATGTGTTTCAATTGTGTGTGAGTCATGTAACTGAGGCGGGACGTGGAGACCAGCCCGGTATTCACCTAGTAGGATCTGGAAAACCGCCTAAAAACCACATCCAGACCGGCCAGCACACCGGCCGTCGTCGTCAAACTACCGGGCGGATTCGATCCGGGGCCGGCACGACTACCCGAGTCCAAGAAGCAGCGCGTTAGAGCTCTCGGCTATCCTGGTGAGTATTGGACGAACTCTCTATATACAAAATTCAGTATGTACGAAACCCCCATGCGCGACTCTTACATGCACTTACCCGGATTTTTTGGATGCAAATATACACATAAGTTGTATACAAAAAGAAACATTTTGTTTTTTGATTCTCCTGACAAATGTGAGATCAGGCACAGAAAGTTTTTCACCTACTCTTCAGTTATGTCCAGAAATCCATTACCTCCGGCCTTGAAATGAGGTAAAAGCTCCGCAGGGGCTCAGATATCTCTCAACTCAGCAGTCAACTGACGTGGTACCCCCCTTGCGAACACTTCATTGATTCGCAGCGCATCACCGAAAAGGCTGTGTTCTTAATCAACACTAAAGTACAAAATAATTGTTTACAGTGATACGCTTCTTTTTCTTCACAAGCCCTTACACTTCACAATGTTTTCATTCGTCACTAAGCACTGTGTGCTCGGTCTGGGGACCTACACCTTCCACTGAAATTAGGCCTCTTTTAAGCTTTGCCGGCCGCTGTAGCCGAGCGGTTCTAGGCGCTTCAGTCCTTAACCGCGCTGCTGCTACGGTCGCAGGTTCGAATCCTGCCTCTGGTACGGATGTGTGTGATGTCCTTAGTTTAGTTACGCTTAAGTAGCTCTGGTGACCTCAGATGTTAAGTCCCATAGTGCTTAGAGTGAACCATTTTTAAGCTTTTGGCACCACTAATACCTTTACTGCAGGGACACCCAAATAATCTTGCTGTGCTTTCGTCCAGCGATGTAATTTCCGCAGTTTTAACAGATTCGCCAATCAAAAAATGTATCACAGCTCGGTGCTCCAAAGTGGTCCAAGGTGACGCCGAACCGATCATCTTTGCACTAACACAGATTACTTTTCTGTGATGCAGCAAAATGCTCCCAGATAGTAGTCATTTGTTGAAACGCAGAGATAACTCTTGTCAGTTTCCAAAGCGATAGCACAGTTTTGTTGCGATTTTAATGTTATCATTTGCATCGCCTTCGTAGGTTCCAAGTACTAAGACCGTAATATAAAGGTGAATCAAGCAGCATATTAGGTGACAAACTATATTTTGTGCACTAGATAAAAAAAGTTCGGATAGAAACCCCTATTGAATGCTGTTTACGGACATAAAACTAGTTATCTACTGTTCGCTGTATGACTGAAGTTGCTTTGACAATGACTGAACAATTGCATGCTGCTGCTAGTGTTAATGGGGGAAATATACTGAATATATTATTTGTAACATCCAAAGGATCACAAATGCTATCTCCTACTAATGGTACTGGTTCCTCTAAAGGAATTATTATTCTAGAAACTACCCTGCTACTCGGCTATGAAGGGCGCTTCAGCGACAGATTTAGAATCTCTGGACACAGGTCGCAACATCAAAGCAGAACTCGCGGTATTATTTCTATGCTCCCTACCAACAAGTTGAAAAAAGATACCTCATACTCCAGCTAGTGTGGCAGACTTCTGTTGCTTCAAAGCCGAAGGTGCCGCTCTGCGTTACTGCCAGCGAAGTGGTCGTTCCATATTAAGTACCTCCGAACGAATACTTGTAGACGTTTCAAATGTATTGCTGTCTCTTGTTGTTAGCCATCAATGGTGTCACCGAACAGCAACCTGAGTGCAAGCATTATTACCATACTGAGACTCAAAAGGGGGAAGAATGAGCTGAGCGAGCGAGGAGGAGAGAGAGAGAAGTAAAGTGGGATAGGGGCGGGTGAAGATCAGCTACCCCTAGCTCACTCGATACGTTTTACCTGCAAAGGAGAAGTTGCAATACAGTGGTGCACAGCCCGAAAAGCCGATACCACACACACCAAAGTTATACTGCTTGACAATAGCTAAGGAATAGCTGACACTTCCCCCATGAAGCAAGGACTTGCCATCGGTGGGGTGACTTGCGCGCCTCAGCGATAAAGACAGCCGTAGTGTAGGTGCAACCACAACGGAGGGGTGTCTGTTGAGAGGCTGTGTGGTTGCTGAAGAGGGGCACCAGCCGTTTCGGTAGTTGCAGGGGAAACAGTCTGGATGACTGACTGAATTGATCTTGTAACATCAATCAAAACGACCATGTTGTGCTGGTTCTGCGAACGGCTGATAGCAAGGGGAAACTACAGCAGTAATTTTTCCCTAGGGCACGCATCTCTACTGTTTGGTTAAATGAGGATGGCGTCAGTAGTGGGGCAAGGGGGACACGGCCCCAAAGTACCGTTATCCAAGATGGAAGAAGGGCGACATCAGCTGATAATGCGAGTACCGTTATCCAAAATGGCGGCTTTTCGCAGGAAGAAAGGTCAATTGGTCTACCTCTACTAACCTAAGAAAATGGCGGGAAAGAAAGGGCACTTGGGCTAGCTCCACTAACCTAAGTCACCTCTTCCTAGGAACTGGACATAAGTCTTTATTTAAACAATTAGAACCAGTACCACCATCAAGTGTGTTCCCCATCCTCTTGGAAAATGGGCGCGAATATTGCTCTAAGTACTTATTCCTGCAGCTGAGGGGTGTTAGTATTGTGTTGACTCCACTAGACGCTGCTCATTCAATCTGAATATAATTTGTTTAAATTTATTATCTACCTACAGCATTAGTGTCGTGTTACCGCCACAAGCGGCTGAGATATCGGTTGTCGGTGTTTTAATAGCTGTATTACATGCCCTCATTCAGCTCTGAACATAAGCCTTTACTTAAACAATTAGAGCCACTACCAACATCAAGTGTGTTTGCTATCCTCTTGGAAAATGTGCGCGAATTTTCCTCTAAGAACTTATTCCTGCCGCTGAGGGGAGTTAGTATTGTGTTAACTCCACTAGACGCTGCTCGTTCAATTCGAATATAATTTGTTTAAATTTGTACAAATTTATTATCTATCTATAACATTCGTTTCGTGTTACCATCACAATAGGCCGAGATATCGGTTGTCGTTGTTTTAATAGTTGTATTACGAGGGGCGTTCAGAAAGTAAGCTCCGATCGGTCGCGAAATGGAAACGACTATGAAAATCCGATAAAGCTTTGCACAGATGTGTTGGGTAGTGTCTCTAGTATAACCCCAGTTAGCATCACGTCGCTCTTCTCATTTCTGAGCTCGCAGTGAGTGCGTAAAGATGTCTAGAAAATAGTGTCTGCCGCCAAGTACGAGGGCCTGGTGAGAAATTTCGCCTGAAGCTATGCAGCTAACATTACATAACTGTCGTGCTGTTTCATCTTCAAGACAATTCTCAGCCGCATTCTGCAGGGGCTATGAAGATGCTCCTGCATCGTTTTCAAATGTAAATGTGAGATTACCCACAATACAGTCCGCAATTGTCTCCCCCTGAGTTTCATCTCTGGTCACATGAACCGCTGTCTTTGAAGACAACATTTTGACACAGACAACGAGGTGTAGGCCAGCGTGGAGAATTGGCGGAAAGCACTGGCGGCTGCCTTCTATGATGAGGCTATTGAAAAGTTGATACAACGCTATGACAAAAGTCTAAGTCAGAACGGCGACTACGTAGAGAAGTAGCTGAAAGGTGTAGCTAATTGTTACAAGTAAAACATTTCTGATGTTCACTGTGGTTTCAATTTGGCTATCAATCGGAGCTTACTTTCTGAACAGGCCTCGTACATTCATATAGGTAAGAAAAAGCGTTCGCTACACTTTCAAATACCTAGTTCCAACTACTTTTCAAGGTCATCCAACCACATTTCCTACATACATCGAGGGACGGATGTCACCTAGTATATTTATTACGCTGATACAAAATACTCGCCCTGCCAGCGGTCTGGAGGAGGAAAATTGGTGTGAAAAAGGAATCAGCCTGTTCTGGGATGCTGGCAAGAGGAACGAGTGTACTTTATTTATTTTTTGAACAATTTATTTAGCCACAGATCTCACCTAATTTATTTATTTATTACGCTGATGCAAAACACACACCCTGACGTGCTTGGAGTCACAATATACAGTTTACAGACCGGGAAACTACTCGTAAATAATACACTACACTGATGTGCATAGACGCAAACAACTCGTAAATTACTCAAATAATCCAGTACACACCATGAAGACATGCAAACTACTCGTAAATCACCGAAATAATGCATTCAAACAGGCTCACAACACTTAAACACCCGAAAATAATTCAATGCACAAACTCTTAGTGCAAGTAAAAAAACCCAACTTATCAGCCACTCGAACCCTGATTCTACTAGATGGAAAGCCTAAGTCCACCCCCAACACATGGAAACTGTCCACATGCAGTAGAGGATGGTTACATTAGTGTACTTTATTTATTTTGCTCGGGAAACTGACTCAATTATCAATCCTAATTACTTAATTAATCACAAATATCGGTCCTAATTACACAACAATATGCACAGCGCTGCAGAATGACGGATTAAAATCGCAAAAAAATGGCTCTGAGCACTATGCGACTCAACTGCTGAGGTCATCAGTCGCCTAGAACTTAGAACTAATTAAACCTAACTAACCTAAGGACATCACACACATCCATGCCCGAGGCAGGATTCGAACCTGCGACCGTAGCGGTCACGCGGTTCCAGACTGAAGCGCCTTTAACCGCACGGCCACACCGGCCGGCTAAAATCGCAAAAACTAACTATATCATACAACTCGTGTTATCCTGCTAAGGAAAATAAATTCGCAATACCACACCAAACTTACGCAAATATCTATTCTAATTATGTAATTAATCACAAAGATCCGCCCTAATTACAAAACTACATGGGCATAGCACTGCACAAGAATGGCAATACTCCGCAAAAACTGACAACTAGTCTCCTGCTGGGAAAAAAAATTATACCACTCGAAACCAGTGACGGAAACACTCAAACTTTACCCTACACCTACAAAATAGGGGGGGAAACGTTCAACTGAGTAGATCCTGGTGTGGGACAGAGATGAGTTTAGAACAAATGTATTACCTGCAAGCGTATAGCATCTATCCCTTTTTGACATCAGAGTTCACTACACACGCCTACTAAAAAAAATCGCCCTAACAGAAGCCAATACACGCTGTCACAGCTGATGGGAAAAAGCATCGCAGTACTGGGGGAGGGGAGGGAGCTACTACGCCGACAGTCTCACGACCCGTGCGGCCCCAACCAAAATCGTCGCCTAAATGCCTCGTGGCGCCAAGACGAAAGTCCCGCTTTCCCCCCTGATGCATCTCGTTCGTCTAAAAGTATACTGGCGCAGCCGCCCTTAATGGCTACGAAGCGCCACTGTCGCAGGCCCCCAACGCCTCTTCCGACAATAATAAATGCCCTCTTTCCACGAAAATAGACAAAGTCCAGTCTGATTTAGTTTTATGATCAAAATCTGTATAGTTTTTTCACGTTCGACAGAGAAACTTGTCACGTCTGCAAATGGTTCAAATGGCTCTGAGTACTATGGGACTTAACATCTAAGATCATCAGTCCCCTAGAACTTAGAACTACTTAAACCTAACTAACCTAAGGACATCACACACATCCATGCCCGAGGCAGGATTCGAACCTGCGACCGTAGTGGTCGCGCGGTTCCAGACTGAAGCGCCTAGAACCGCTCGGCCACAACGGCCGGCGTCACGTCTGCAAAGACACTTATGTGGAAACCAATATTTCCACTCGCGAATACAGTTGTCGGTGATTTAGCAGATTCGAAATCACCCCCTATAATTTACAAAATCAAATAAGGTCTTCCTCATATCTAGAGGACCGGCAAACGTGTCTTCCACCTGCTAGATGCAGACACCACAATCGATCTCCTCTCAACTAAATAAAGAAGTCAAATGCGATGAAGCAGTCAACCGAACAATTTACATGATAGGGGAATAATGGCCCAGCGCAAACACATGCCCATATTGAATCTTGTCAGATTTCCACTTGATCACAAAAGCTGTCCAACACATAATAAGTATTAGTTCGCTATTCGGTCGTCTAGAGGACTACACGGTTAAGTCAACAACATTCCCACATCGCAACAGCCCTCTCCATTCGGACGGTCCCCGCCGTTAGCGGGAAATGTGAATCACCACAAACCACGCATAGACAGAAACATCCTTCGAAATCGACCTCATATATATTTGATCTCTACACTTACAATTAAAATATTACGATTGCGGTTTCTGTTGAATGACATTCGGCAATGAGCAAAGTATTGGAAATACACCCTGCTAACGGCTGTGGCTCTGGAAATAGAAATATCTATACCATTCTTATAAATTGACATACTCTTCCCTTTGCTATCACAGTATTCCACGTCAAATCCGCACTGTCGCCTGATAAACAAAGTAAGAGCCTACGGAATATCAGACCAGCTGTGTAGCTGAATTGAAGAGTTTTTAACAAACAGAACACAGCATGTTGTTCTCAATGGAGAGACGTCTTCAGACGTTAACGTAACCTCTGGCGTTCCACAGGGGAGTGTTATAGGACCATTGCTTTTCACAATATATATAAATGAACTAGTAGATGGTGTCGGAAGTCCCATGAGGCTTTTCGCGGATGATGCTGTGTATACAGAGAAGTTGCAGCATTAGAAAATTGCAGCGAAATGCAGGATTATCTGCAGCGGATAAGCACTTGGTGCAGGGAGTGTCAACTGACCATTAACATAGGCAAATGTAATGTACTGAGAATACATAGAAAGAAGGATCCTTTATTGTATGATTATATGATAGCGGAACAAACACTGGTAGCACTTACTTCTGTAAATGCCAGGTTGAGATTCATTGGGAGAATCCTTAGAAAATGTAGTCCATCAACAAAGAAGGTGGCTTACAAAACACTCGTTCGACCTATACTTGAGTATTGCTCATCAGTGTGGGATCCGTACCAGGTCGGGTTGACAGAGGAGATAGAGAAGATCCAAAGAAGAGGGGCGCGTTTCGTCACAGCGTTATTTGGTAAGCGTCATAGCGTTATGGAGATGTCTAGCAAACTCAAGTGGCAGACTCTGCAAGAGAGGCGCTGTAGCTTGCTGCCCAGGTTTCGAGAGGGTGCGTTTCTGGATGAGGTATCGAATATATTGCTTCCCCCTACTTATACCTCCCGAGGAGATCACGAATGTAAAATTAGAGATTCGAGCGCGCACGGAGGCTTTCCGGCAGTCGTTCTTCCCGCGAACCATAAGCGACTGGAAAAGGAAAGGGAGGTAATGACAGTGGTACGTAAAGTGCCTTCCGCCACACACCGTTGGGTGTCTTGCGGAGTATAAATGTCGATGTAGATGTAGATGTAGTCATCTCCTTTACACATGTCAGAACACAAACACATACTTTATAAACGTGATGCTCATGGCGAACCTACACACATCCCCTGCCACTAAGTATAATACGTTGTCAATAACTGATTGCTGACGATACGAAATAATACTGACCGAAAATCAATGATTGGTGGGCAAGTCTCATAAATTTTTCTTGCGAGTGATAGCACTGTGTCTTAGAAAGAGAGGCGTAATCGTCTTACAAACCGTCAAATGTTAAAAGACACAACCATATTACAATCACAAGTGGTATGGTTCTACAGGTGCATGCAAGTATCCATGTTAAAAGCTATACCCGCTTTATAAATCGAGCTATGGCGTTACCTCTGAATGAGGTTGTTTTTTGCCCAGACAAATAACGTGACACTGAACATAGACGGTGATCGCTGGAGTATGCTGGGATTTGGAATGAAGTCCTCCCATTCAAGCACATACCTGAGTAGGATCCTATGGAGAAGTCCTTTATTGATTACAGCCACTAGTGACTCATAGTTCTAGAACTCTCATATCTCGAAACGAGTCACCTTTCTAAAAAACCTATCTGTTACAGTAAAATTCGAACCTCGTTTCAGGTAGCCCCCATGCATCTTGCTACTGCTGCCATTTCTCCAGCTTTACGCATGTGATCTTTACAATTGAAATCAGAACTGAGCAGCAGTCGGGGAAAATATATGTACCACCTTCTCCAACCCGTCTAGAAACAGGCTAAGCTGCATTACTGTGACAAGACTGTGTTTTGACCATTCGTTGGAAATGGGAACTGCGGGAAGAACAACGATTTTTGCTACCGCACTGTCATGCGTTCCCAAACTACATGCAAGTACTACAGATTAACGTCCATTCACATCTATCTTCCCAACATGCTATCTTTGTTATTGTGTACCATCCACCAGAGAAAAATTACCAACTATAAAAGCTCCACTAACTTCATCCAATAGAGAACTCAAGGTTTTTACCACATCTCTCTCTCCTCCCATATATCGAAAACAAATACCGCATGCATGCAGACATCGAGGACATGTGACGATTCTATTAAATATATACACTGCACATACCAGTTTAAATTTTCATCACCTATGCTGTAGGAGGATGATTGAATCCCAAGGACTACACTGTAAGTCATAAGAGACGCTCCCTGTGACCCTGTCTCCTTGTTCGAAACATTGTTTTTTTTTTTTCTCCTCGAACATGCTTTGTACACTGCCAAACATTTTGTTTTTAAGCCACGACTTCGAGGTCTGTGTCAGGTTCTAAACTGACATTAACACGTTCTGGTCCGTGGCCCTCACAGTGATGCGACTGACGTCAGCTGATGACGCGATTGACGTCATTCAAGATGGCGGGAAAGTGCCATGCCCCCTGCCAAGCCCCACCTGGTGGGAAGTTTTAATTTTGGAGGGAAGATAGGTCAACTGGGCTACCTCTAGACGTCGCACAGTGTAAATCATCTTGTTACTGCTATTGCCATAACACACCCCCCACACACACACACATACACACTGGATGATTTTAAATAAAAGTCAGTTACAACATAAGGAAATTGGAAGAGTTTTGCGGCGTTGGCGTCGGTTTCCAAAGTACACTCCGAATGTGATTCACAAGATCTACATTTAAGCTCATCTGTCACAGTGACAGAATAGCTGACGGCTCTGCGTTCTGTTTCAACTGATTCCTCATATTGCAGTCATGTACACGATCACTGTTTCGGTGCTAGCCATCTCCAGAACGTGCCACCCCTCCACAAAACTCCTTCTCCAACTCAAACAAGCGTTGTCAGTCAATCATTATGTGGTAACCAACAGCGTGCCATGGGACAAATGGGATGGAAAAGACACCGCCGATGTACTGAAATAATAAGCTTTACAGTTTATTGTGTGAACAATTTTAGCAATTTTACAGTAATTTCAACACATACCAATGAAGTGACAGCATGTTTCCCAATTTCAGTATCATAGTTAGACGACACCTTCTCCACTTTGCGAGTATCACTGCGAATGTGGATAGATGACTGCACAGTACGTCCACTCATTGCTAATTCTCAAACACATCATCAAAGTACATAAGACAGCGCTACACATATTTCTAACACCTCGAGCACAGTGCTTAATTTACTTTCTATCTCCATGCTGATGGGAGTCACAGAGAATTCTCGCAGTCTTTGAGTAAAATTAGACACTGAAAGACCCCCTCACACTGTCATCGCATAAATCATAGTTCGTTTACAGGAATGTGTCACGTTTGATCACACACATGAGATTGAAGTCCTCTGATGACCGACAGGTTTACCGTTAACGATCGCAAGTAGACAGTGATTTAAATCATATACAGAACATGTGGCTGTATACGAGTCAAACGCAGGCATCCTGACAGTGGAAAAATTGACCAGCAGCAACTTCTCCTACTCTAGAATGCATCCTCAGTCTACCATTAAATCGTAACTCGTTACAGCTCCATCTCAATCGATCAGCCCGTCCACTCTCTGTTATCCTTTAACGCAGATGCATGTAAGTTTAGAGACGGATGGTTCTCTGTCTTCCTTAAAAGCGTCAAATACAGTAGTCAACTCGCGTGTATCACTGACACCTCAATAGACCTACAGTATAATGCTACCTTGAGAGGAAAAAAATTGAGTGGTTTCCTGATTCCCTTCGCTTCCATGTCGCCGTTTTCTCGGATTCCTCTTGCTGCTTCATATTTGTTCCCATGTACAAATTGTTCTGTGCATTTCGGTGTATATTCGGTCAATTTATACCTATTCCCCCATCATTTTTCGCAATTATATCTATTTTAGGTCAGTTCTATCCATGCGATCATGACATAACCTCTCGTTCTGTGTTCTAAAATTGATTGTACGTAAATGTAGTACAGCTGCCAACACCTAGCCAAAATGCACTGATCGGTAGGCGTAGTATAGCACTGTATGTCTGTGTACATGCATGTGTCGCGGAAGGCGGGACCAACGACGACTGAAGAGAATCGTTCAGAGTGACAGAGGTGCTACTCTTCCGCTAATTGCTGGAGATTTCAATGCTGGACCACCAATAAGTCTCAGCGTGAGAACCATTCAACAAACATCATCGATGTAGGCTTTTGGAGCCGAAGGCACACTCGTATACCATTGATGACTGCACGACCCAAAGCTTTATGCCTCGTCTGGGCCCATCAACACCGACACTGGACCGTTGATGACTGGAAACACATTGCTTGGTCGGACGGGTCCCGTTTCAAACTGTATCGGGCGTATGGATGTGTACGGGTATGGAGACAGACAACCTCATGTATCCTTGGCCCCTGCATGTCAGCAGGTAGTCACCGTGCCATCAAAGAATATCGCACCGATTATTCAGTGACTGGACATTGCACACCACACAGTCACTCGGTGAGGGTGAAGAAACTTCTTGATAGCGAAATGCGAATTCTCCCATACGCGCCACTTTGGCTTATTGTCGAAAGCATCCAAATCAAAGTGGACTTCGTCGCCAAACCAAACCATATTCACATCGAAGTCCTATTCGTCAATTCTGTGGACAATAGTGTTGGCGAAACACAGCCGCTGCTCCTAAGCCCTAGTGCTTAGTGACTGATGGGTTTGAATTTTGTGTGAGAAGAGATGCAGATCTTCAACAACAATTTATCACAATACCTCCCAGTTGGTTCCCACCTATTGATCAGCTCGTCTGATCGATTTCCTCGGGTTGGTTTTGAAACATGGCCCGTGTCTTCTCGATGTTTTCAGGCGTTTTCACCCTGTTCGGATAACCGACATTGCCAACACTGTCATCACGAACACACCCGTTCTCTCAAACATTGCGAATCACATTCTGGATTGTTAGACCACTTCGACCGGTTATCTTCAGCTTGAACTCGGTTCCAAACTTTCTTTGAGCCGCAGTTCGGCTGTTATTGCTCGCGTAGAAGGCTTTCACAAGTGCTGTACGCTCAGGCACTCTGTACCGTGACATTTTGACGAGCAAATGGCCGACCAAAACAATGCGCGTGCGCATGCGCATACTAATTCCCATCATGCACAGCGGCCAACCGTGACGTTTGAACGTTCTGACTCAAACCGTTCATTCAGAAGTTATGACGATTTTATTTCGTATAGTTCGATAACTGTCACTCTCTACATAGCCTTGCAGCAAAAAGGAACAGACATTCCTAAGCTGATCGCTCGAGACCTTGCAGTCGCTACCGGTACACAATTTTCTGTCAGAGCCTTTCTGTGGCAGTTATATCAGACTCGTTTCCATGCTCAGGAGCCTAATAAATTCCTCTCACATCAGCCGCATTGTAGTTGAGAAAGAGTTCGTTGATGTAAGGGGCATTTTCGTTGGGATCAGCAACGGTGATCCAAAGCGATGTTCGCTTAGGAATCCCGCTTCATCGTGGCAAGCGGTTCTGATTACCAATTAGTGCGGAGAGAGCGGGGAACGCGTTAGAAACTACATAATGTTCTTGGACATCATCGGTATGGCCTAGGCGTTATGTTGTGGGCAGCCGTTATGTACAATGGCCGATCATTGTTGCATATCTTTGCGCGAGATACCATTAAAGCACAGCGGTATTGCTGGGACATTATTCCGCATCGTGTCCATCTGTTTAGGGGTGCGGTAGGTTCCGACTTTCTATTTATGGAAGACAGTCCCCGCCCACAAAGGACATACTGGAAAGTAAAGATATTGAACGAATGAGATGGCTTGTGTATCCCTGGATCCAAACCGTGCAAAACATGCCTTAGATCCTCTTGGAAGACGTGTTTATCGACACATACCCCCTTCACGAACCGTACAAGAACAGAAAACCACCTTCGAAGAGGAATGCGATAATATCCATCAAGGACTCCTCAATAATTCGGTAGCCAGCATGAATAACAGGTGCAAAACATGCACCAGTACCTGAGGAGAGCCTATTCCTTATCAGGAGTCCGAAATCGACATTTACACTAAAGTGTCAAAGAAACTGGTATAGGCATTCGTATTCAAATACAGAGATACGTAAACAGGAAGAATACGGCGCTGCGGTCAGCAACGCCCATATAAGACAACAAGTGTCTGACGCAGTTCTTAGATGAGTTACTGCTGCTACAAGAACAGGTTATTAAGATTTAAGTGAGTTTGAACGTGGAGTTATAGTAGGCGCTCGAGCGATGGTGTACAGCATCTCCGAGGTAGCGATGAAGCGGGGATTTTTCCGTACGACAATTTCACGAGTGTACCGTGAATATCAGGAATTCGGTAAAACATCAAATCTCCGACATCGCTGCGGCCGGAAAAAGATGCTGAAGAACGGGACCCACGACGACTGAAGAGAATCGTTCCGTGTGACGAAAGTGCAACTCTTCCGCAAACTGGTGCATATTTCAATGCTGGACCATCAATAAGTCTCAGCGTGAGAACCATTCAACTAAAAACATCATCGATGTGGGCTTTCGGAGCCGAAGGCCCACTCGTGTACCCTTGATGACCGCACGACACAAAGCTTTACGCCTCGTCTGGGCCTGTCAACCCCGGCAATGGACCGTTGATGACTGGAAACACGTTGCTTGGTCGGACGGGTCCCGTTTCAAATTGCATCGAGCTGATGGACGTGTACGGGTATGGAGACAACCTCATGAATCCTTGGAACCTGAATGTCAGCAGGGGACTCTTCAAGCTGGTGGAGGCTCTTTAATGGTGTGGAGCGTGTGCAGTTGGGGGGATATGGGACCCCTGATACGTCTAAATACGACTCTGATAAGTGACACGTACGTAAGCATCCTGTCTGATCACCTGCATCCACTTATGTCCATTGTGCATTCCGACGGACTTTGGCAATCCCAGCATGACAATGCGACAGCCCATATGTCCAGAATTGCTACAGAGTGGTTCCAGGAACACTCTTCTGAGTTTAAACTCTTCCGCTGGCCACCAAACTCCCCAGACATGAACATTATTGAGCATATGTGAGACGCCTTGCAGCGTGCTATTCAGAAAAGATCTCCACCCCCTCGTATTCTTAGGGGTGTATAGACAGCCCTGCAGGATTCAGGGTGTCAGTTTCCTCCAGCACTGCTTCAGACATTAGTCGTGACAATGCCACGTCGTGTTGAGGCACTTCTGCGTGCTCGCAGGGACCCTACATGATACCAGGCAAATGCACCGGTTTCCTTGGCTCCTATGTGTATTTCGGGAGTCTGATCTGGGACAAATATGAACGGCATTTATGTCTTATCCGGCTTTCCCATGTGGTGAAATTTGTACTATTTTTGATTAAAAATATACTGCACCATCTCTGTTAGATATGTTCTGGTTTCCTGTCGTCTATCATTGCTTGTGATTATTCCTGTCCAACAATGTCTCTGTTCCTTAACAGTTGTCAAGCAGAGTACTACACTATTGCTCCGCTTACTCGATTGGAGACTACATCTCCGCTGTCACGCTCTAGCCAATGAAAAACCAGCGTTGCCTAAGTGAAAGAGCAGTGCCGACAACCGAGCGCCATGTCAGTGCACTGCAGTCAGCTGAGGAGTTCACACGGGGATCGCATGCCGCACCGCCACCGGCGCGCTCCTCGTGGGAAGCAGAATTAGGGCAAACCACTCCCGTTTGCTGTCAGGCCGACGAGTCACGGGTACGATCGGTGACCCAGTGGTAACAGACACTGCTGTCGTCAGCTACCCAGTTAACATGTGCGTTTGTTAGCTGCAGCGTTAACTGCGACTCCTGCGTTCAGTTGTTTACTACTGAAATGAAAGATG
This sequence comes from Schistocerca serialis cubense, assembly GCF_023864345.2. Taxonomy (NCBI): domain Eukaryota; kingdom Metazoa; phylum Arthropoda; class Insecta; order Orthoptera; family Acrididae; genus Schistocerca; species Schistocerca serialis. The sequence goes on from NC_064641.1 coordinate 561,935,902, forward strand.
AATACTCCAACTCACTGATGATCCAACAAATTAAGATCACTGTTCAACTCGAGACTGAATACGGCCTGGTGGTGCTGCTGCACGTGGCGCGGCAGGGAATACACACAAGCGGAAGAGAGATGAATGTTATACTAAAGCCCACGCTACAAAGTTAAGCTGTGACATGCTGAACATAGTTCCCAGCAGTCTTAATCCAAATGGCGACGTATACCCGCTCTTTCACACGGCATGTGAGAACGAACCATGTGACAAACACAGTAACGGCAATGAGCTTGCATAAAAATGAAAACCCCACCCACAATTTACTACGAAATGAATCGCTCGTGTAACCAACAAGGTGTTTGGATTACAACAGCGGTAAAATGACAAGCACGTATACACACGGAGCTAGGGATTCACTGAATCGGGGTGCTTGATTAGCTAGAGGGGGTCGAAATTCATGGTGGGTTTCGAGACCATGCAGAACGTACCTTGAACAGACTGACCTCAAAAACAGGACATTCCTATACCACTTCTGGATGTATAGGATGTATCAAAAAGAAGCATCCGATTTGGCACGCCTATATTTTTGAAACTAATAAACATATACAAATGATTTTTTTTATTTTTGATGAGCGTGAAACTGAAAAAGTTTTTTTTTCTTCGTACCTTTTCATAGGTGTTTAATATGCTTCCCTTGAGATGCACTGCGTATTTCAATGCGATACTCAAATTGTTCCCACACTGCAGCGAGCATGTCTTGGATTACAACTTCCACAGCTGCTGTTATGCGATGCCTCAGTTCATTCATTGTTGTTGGTAATGGAGGAACATAAACACAATCTTTTATAAACCCCAACAAGAAATAATCATACACCGTCAGGTCCGGTGACCTTAGAAGCCAGTAATGTAAGGCTGAATCATTTGGTCCAATGCGACCGATCCACCATTCAGTAATCCTTTGATTTGAAAATTTCCTCCCTTCTAGATTCTAGTGTTGCGGTGCACCATCCTGCTGGTAAATGAAGTCGTTCGAATCCGTCTCCAAATGTGCGAAGAGAAAGTTCTCAAGCATATCGAGATATGTGCTTCCTGTAACAGTGTTCTCGACAAAGAAAAATGGATCATACACCTTTCCCCGTGAAACTGCACAAAACACATTAAATTTTGAAGAATCCCTCTCATATTGTACAACTTCATGTGGTTGTTCCGTACCCCAGCTTCTCACCTTAGGACGGTTCACCTTTCCATTTAAATAGAATGTTTAATCGTTACTAAACACTAAGTGTGGAAGGAAACAGTCATCCTCCATCTTGCCAAGAACAAAATTACCGAACTCCACATGTCGTTGATTATCACCTTCACGAAGAGCTCGCAGTAGTTGAATTTTGTATGCTTTCATGTGAAGACCTCGACGCAACACACACCAGACGGACGTCTGGGACATGTTGACCTGTCGAACTGCACGGTAAACGGATTTCTGCGGACTCCTTGGTGAAACTGTGGCGAATGCGTTCGACGTCCGTGTCAGATACTTGGGGTCTGCCCGGCGATTTGCCTTTACACAAGCAATCTGTTTCTCGCCATTGTTCATGTCGTCGTCCAATGCTCTGTGCTGTAGAACGATACACACCATACCTCATAAGGAAGTCACGCTGAACAGTTATTACTGACCCGCATTGCGCTAAACGTGGAACACAAAACGCTTTTTGTTGTCCCGGGGCCATTTTTACTAGAACTGAAATGGGCGCACACTGCTGGTACCTAGCGGGAACCATGTCAAACTTGAGATTGAGAGTTTGCTCTTTCCAACAGTATGTTGTTCAAGCACATACCTCAAATAAATAATAGTTATGATTTTCTTAAATCTGGTGATTCTTTTTGATACACCCTATAAATATGTAAATGTGTGTGTGTGTGTGTGTGTGTGTGTGCGTGTGTGTGTGTGTGTGTGTGTGCGTGCGTGCGTGTGTGTGTGTGATTGTGTGCGCGCGCTTTCAACATCACCTTACAGACTATTGGACCGATTTCAACCAACAAAGGTTTGCGTTTGCCATTTGCCATAAAGGCACCCTGGAAGGAAGTGCCCGTGGTTAACAACCTGCGTACTCTGTAATTTGCTGAATTGGTCGTAGATGAAGGAATATAATGCAAAGAAAACTGGAAACTAGTATTCCTTCATTTATTAATCAATTTTTAGCGTCTTTCGGCGTTAGCCGTCATCAGGGCCTGAATATAAAAATGGATATTTACGTAACACAAATGTATGGAGGCACTTATGACTAACATATGGCAAAGAGAAGATGCTTGAAATAATTACAGATAAGGCACCTGTAGAAAGATGGAACTATACACTACATCAAGGCTAGAAACATCTATAATTTTACAAAAAAAAGCCTACCCTGGTTCAGATAAAAACCAGGCTATACATAGTTACATGGTTGATTTGAGACGAACATGAGCACAGAATTCAGATTTTGAGTACAGAGTGCTACAATGGCATGGTCAATAGGTAGTGCCACAGTACACTACTGGCCATTAAAATTGCTACACCAAGAAGAAATGCAGATGATAAACGGGTATTCATTGGACAAATATATATTATACTAGAACTGATATGTGGTTACATTTTCACACAATTAGGGTACATAGATCCTGTCAAATCAGTACCCACAAAAACCACCTCTGGCCGTAATAACGGCGTTGATACGCCTGGGCATTGAGTCAAACAGAGCTTGGATGGCGTGTACAGGTACAGCTGCCCATGCAGCTTCAACACGATACCACAGTTCATCAAGAATAGTGACTGGCGTATTGTGACGAGCCAGTTGCTCGGCCACCGTTGACCAGACGTTATCAGTTGGTAGAGATCTGGAGAATGTGCTGGCCAGGACAGCAGTCGAACATTTTCTGTATCCGGAAAGGCCCATACAGGACCTGAAACATGCGGTCGTGCATTATCTTGCTGAAATATAGGCTTTCGCATGGATCGAATGAAGGGTGGAGCCATGGGCCGTAACACATCTGAAATGTAACGTCCACTGTTCAAAGTGCCGTCAGTGCGAATAAGAGGTGACCGATACGTGTTACCAATGGCACCCCATGCCATCACGCTGGGTGATACGCCAGTATGGCGATGACGAATACATGCTTCCAATGTGCGTTCACCGCGATGTCGCCTAACACGGATGCGACCATCATAGTGCTGTAAACAGAACCTGGATTCATCCGAAAAATTGACGTTTTGCCATTCGTGCACCGATGTTCGTCGTTGAGTACACCATCGCAGGCACTCCTGTCTGTGATGCAGCGTCAAGGGTAACCGTAGCCATGGTCTCCGAGCTGATAGTCCATGCTGCTGCAAACGTCATCGAACTGTTCGTGCAGATGGTTGTTGTCTTGCAAACGTCCCCATCTGTTGACTCAGGGATCGAGACGTGGCTGCACGATCCGTTAAAGCCATGCTGATGTCTGTCATCTCGACTGTTAGTGACACGAGGCCGTTGGGATCCAGCTCGGCGTTACGTATTACCCTCCTGAACCCACTGATTCCATATTCTGCTAACCGTCACTGGATCTCGACCAACGCGAGCAGCAATGTCGCTATACGATAAACCGCAATCGTGATGGGCCACAACCAGACCTTACCAAAGTCGGAAACGTGATGGTACGCATTTTGTAAGTAGGCTGTTTAGTTTTTTTTTATTGGTAACGCCACCTCTGTATGAAAAATCACTGGCTGTGCTGTGTGCAGTCTGTGGGTAGTTTGCATTGTTGTCTGCCATTGTAGTGTTGGGCAGCGGCAGCTGGATGTGAACAGCGCGTAGCGTTGCGCAGTTGGAGGTGAGCCGCCAGCAGTGGTGGATGTGGAGAGAGAGATGGCGGAGTTTTGAAATTTGTCATGAACTGCTATATTTATATATGATGATATCAAGGTAAATACATTGTTTGTTCTCTATTAATATCTTTCATTTGCTAACTATCCCTATCAGTAGTTAGTGCCTTCCATAGTTTGAATCTTTTATTTAGCTGGCAGTAGTGGCGCTCGCTGTATTGCAGTAGCTTGAGCAGCGAAGATTTTTGTGAGGTAAGTGATTTGTGAAAGGTATAGTTTAATGTTAGTCAGGGCCATTCTTTTGTAGGGAATTTTGAAAGTCAGATTGCGTTGCGCTAACAAAATATTGTGTGTCAGTTTAAGCACAGTCATGTATAATTGTTCAAAGGGGACGTTTCATATGTCGACCCTTAGCCTAGGATACCTCACTGGAATCTTCTGATTTTTTCTTGTAGTTTGTGTATTTAGTGTAGCTTTTGTTTATTGTTAGCGCGTAATTGTAGAGAGAATCTCCTTTGTAGTTGTAGCCTTTCATTGTTGTACAGTAAAACAGTTGTGGCATGCATGTAGATTTGCACAAAGTATTTCGCAGCTACGCTTGCAATTAACTAGATATTATTTTCAGTGCTATGTTAATGTGTTCTCCTATTTTTGCACTTCAAAGTGTGCTTTTCTGTGTTATCGTGTGAAATATTGTGACAATTATGGCGTGTGAAAAACGTAACACTAGGCTCCAAACTAAACTGAGAAATAATAGTGACGACGAGCGTAGCTTATCAGCGCCGCAGAGTAATGAATTAACTGATGTTCAAAGTAGTAATTTGGTAACTGTGCACAGGGAAATGGAGCGGGCGTCAAACAATGGCGTGGACAGTGAAACAATTAGTGAAGAGGGAAGCATTATCGATCGATCGGTCGGCAACAGCTCGCCTCAGGAAGCCGAAATGACACGACACGATCTCGCAAATACTGTGGATTCAGGTTTTGGATCCTCACCGTTTTCTCAAATAAGTCAAGACACATTTTCTGCTTGTCAAAATGTGAATGTTTCCGGTGTAAATTCACTGCCGAAAAGCACTGAGGAACATGTTTCAGACACCAATGCATTGTTATTACAATTAATACAACAAATGGGACAAACACAGCAAAAGCTTCAAAAGTTAGACACAGTGGAACAAAATCTCAAAAAGTTAGACACACTGGAACAAAATCAGAGACAAACACAGCAACAGCTTCAAAAGTTAGACTCATTGGAACAAACTCTTGAACAAACGCGTGAAGATTTAACTACTGAGTTACATAACATTGAATCGAAATGTCAAAAAGTCTGTAATGACGTAAAAACTCAAATTTGTGAGCATTTTCAACCTATTTTTTCGCGGCATGAAAAGGCATTACAGAATCACGAAGCAGCCATAAAAGAACTGCAGATTATTGTTCATGAAAATCATGAGACCTTGCAAGCTAAAATTGACTCAGTTGCATCTACCGATTCGGTTACGCAACTTGCAAAAACTCAGGAAAACTTAAAGGACACAGTAGATACTCTGAAACTTGGTTCAGAAAAACATACAGAGGAAATAATTTCACTATCGGATAAAGTAGCCGAACTTTCAGATCAGTTCACTAACTTATCTACAAAGGTAGATGATGATCTGAATAACACAACACCTGTAGCCTTCACTGACACAGAAGAGTACGAACAAATAAGAAAATTCAAACAAAATCAAAATCAAATTAATACGCAACACCAAAGAGAAATCCGGGAAGTACAAGATCAGTTGACTCAGGTAATACAAGAATTACGTATTTCAGAGGCCACTCGCGCTCCAATACGGGAAGAGGGACTTAGAAATACGGAACAACCACAAAATAATAACACAGGACACTTCGGAAGTTATGAAAGAAATTGGCAAGGTGCACCGAATTTTGAAATGGAACCGCCGAAACGACGTAACAATGACCGATATGCGACTCGCCGACATGACGATTTTGACTATAAGCTGTTCATTACTACACGTAAATTCAAAACATTTAAGAATTCTGGCAACGACATTCATCCACAAGCGTGGCTTCATCAATTCTCTCATTGTTTTCCTCCCAACTGGTCATTAGAGCACAGATTAGAATTTATGTGTGGCTATTTAGAGAATGAACCAGCTGTAAGAATGCGATCGGTCATTCACGATTGCCACAGTGAAGGAGAATTTTACCATGCCTTCCTCTCAGCATATTGGTCTCAAGCCACACAAGACCGTGTAAAACATAGCATCATGATGATGAAACACTTTGAACAATCTGAATTTTCCAGTCTTGTCAAATATTTTGAAGACATGTTGCATAAGAATCAATATCTTTCCAACCCATACAGCCCCTCAGAACTCATCCGCATTTGCTTACTCAAATTGCCTGAACATTTACGACACATTACTTTGGCAGGACGTTGCAAAGACAACATTGAAGCATTTCAGGGACTCTTACAGGAATTAGAAATTGACACAAACAGTCGCGGGATGCGAAAAAAGGAAAACAATCACTACAGGTCACATCCGTCACAATTCCGTGACGACAGAAGCAATAACTGGACACGACAAGCCTATTCTTACAACGCAAATCGTGACCAAAACAGACACCACCCATATGACAACCACTGGAAGAGTAATAATAGTTACAGAGAAAGATCGCATTTCCGTAGTAATGAATATGACAGAGATAACCAGAGAAACAGACAATATGGGAACCAAAACAGTTATTATCAAGGGAGGCAGAATAACTTCAGACGCAACAGTTCGGAACAGAGTTACGATTCAGGGAGAAATTCTCCACCACATGACCGACAAACAAGAAACTATGTAAACTACCGACAAAACGACAGACGTGAATTTCATCAGAACTGCCGGGATTCTAACAGAGCTGGGGCCTCTCGGCAAGGCGAATTTGTAGAAGTTAGGTCTCCTAATCCCAATAACGATGCGCGCCAACAAAGGAACAGACAATGACTCGCACCGCAGGTAGCCGCGTACGCCCGCTGGCTCCGAGAAAAATAACATAAGACTCTAGCCTTGAGAAAAATTTTAGCATTCTTTACCGATGTATACAACATGATAATTGCTTTGAAGTTGAAACTCTGCGTACTAGGAAGAATAAAGGTTTACACCACATTTCACATGTAAAACCGTTTATTGAAAGATAATCTGCTTTTTAACTTTGTCTTTGCCATAAAACTTTTCACTTCACATTTCTAGTATGCTTTGTCAAATTTAGAATCTGTTAACGTGTAACAATGTTTGAAGTGAAATATCCACTCAAGAACCAAGAGAACTTATTTAAACAGAAATTACGAATGCATTGTTATAATGAACAGACGACACAGTGTTGTTAGTTGTACATTCTTGCTTGTTAGTTGCACGATTACGTAACGACTATCAGGCTTACATACTTAGGACACATACTGGTACTGCTAATGAGATTTTAATGCAACATTTTGGTTTACTTGAAAATACATTCTGGGTTTAAAGTACTTTCTGTGAGATACCAGAGGACACAGTGGTTAGTTTATGTGACAGCTACACGATGTTATCACGACGCTACTAATGAGTGACAATTTACAATGTTGCTTTTGCAGTGTATCTGTTTTATATCTGCACAGTTTTCTGAATTCTTCTAGGAAGAAAAACATGTTTTAGTAGTAACTTTTGTGGTATAGCAACAATGAGACAGCCTTTTTCGTGGCATAACAATACGTTACTGTACAGTACTTTCTTCATCACGCCAATAAGCATAATAACTACGATATCTATACGCAAAGCATTTCACTTTTGTTTATCATGTGGTAAGTACATTGACTTCTGCAGAACTTAGCTTTCGGAGGACGATAACTACGACACTTCCACAGAGATTATGTTGCGACAAGATGCACAGTTTAGCGCTACAGTACACGCATTTGAGTGATCAATCTTATACTTAAAACACTTATTTTTAAATATTTTTTTAATTACAAAGAAAGTTTTCCGTGATACATTTCATTCCATTGCTGTAATTTGTAACACCTGGGAGTATAATTACATTTATCCTCAGGGGGGTACATGCTTACTTTGTGTACCATGTGTGTGGCAACCACAAGGAACCCTAGCTAATATGGTATTTGCTTATACAACTTTACACATCGGTACCATATTTCTCTAACACACAAATTACACAGCTATCTGATCATTTAATTGAGAGATAAACATGTTTTTTACTACGTCAGTGACACATGTTTACGTAATTACACCGTTGGATAACTTCACACTTACGAAATTGTATTTTGTCTGTACTGTGTGAACTCTTCATATTTTTTTGGAACCATTGTGATACTATGAGAGCTTTGAATGATATATTTGGTATGGATTCATGATTTTTAAAGTACGTTTGAGGTAGATGACACTATTGAAATGAGCAGAGAATTCTTTTTAGGTTTTGAAATTATTACAGAAAGCTACGACGTTTTTGAGATTTGACTAAGGTGTTATGATGTTATTATTACGACGACGATGTGTATTATGCTGCTGAGGTATGTTTATGATTAATAGGCTGATGCTATATGAGTTATTTGATTATGATACTTATCTGTTATGATGCAAAATTGAAGAAGTGTCGATGAATAAGGTAAGGAGTAATGAATAGTGGTTAGGGACGCTGACTTGTGAAAAAGGATGTTGGAAACCGAGAATCGTACTTTAAGAGTTATGAAATGTGTGTGTAAATGCGTGACTGTATCACAATGCCGGCGAAAGTTTTTTTGGACACTTATATTTATAGGATTTTCTTTCTACAGATTTGCAACGCTAATTCTTGACCTGTGAAATATTTTTATGTGAGACTGTCACTGTAGCAGAAACTGCTGTCGTAAATATTTCCGTAAGAAAGTTAAGTGACCACCTGCACGTAATGCGTCGCGGGCACCCACCTGGGCGACAGCCGCCCGAAAAAAAAAAAAAAAAAGTCATTAGCCTTTCAGCGGCACAGGTAGAAAAAAAAAAGGGGACGCCATTAACCTCGCTTCTGATATTCCTTTGTAGAAAGCATCGCAAAAACGACACGGTCGAACTTGAAAACATATGATTACACTAGCTCTTAATTTACGATATTTACTGAAATGCCTAATGAAATGACGAGAAATATTTTTACATCTGCACACCTGATTATGACAAGCTTCTTTCTACGAGAGTTGAGAGAGTTTCTACTAACTTATGAAATGTCACATGACTATTGAATGATATTTTTATGCTTTGCTTTTCATAGTTGCTTACTTCATTTGATATCTGGTTTCCAGCTGTGTTGCAGCATTGCTTTTATAAAATGAAATGCATTTGCTAATGTGAACACTTTCTGTCAACAGATCTATTAAATAATTATTTTATGATCCACATTCTTTAAAAAAGGAGCACTTGGAAAGGAAAGAACAATAAGAAGGAACTAGTAACAGTAACACATAATTTTCTTTTCAAGTACATGGTAATATTTCTTTTTACAATCAGTTGTTGTGGTGCACCACTTTAATTACATAGATATTAAGATGTGAATATACATTTCCCTTATCTGCATTGTTGTTTTTACTGTAATATTTTTTCTGCTTGAGCCATGTCATGTTTAGGTATAAGTTACTGCTGTTTGCCAGCCGTAGTGTTACTGAATTTGACTTTGTGTTACTCTGCTAAGCCAATTTTACTACTCATTTATTTTTATTGTTGCTGCACATTGGCTCATATTAGTTGTAATGTTGCATTGCTTGGTAATTTAGATTTACTGTAGCTTGCTTTGCAATTTTCCATATTTTTTGGTCATTGCTGTTTGTGTTACTTATTTTGTGCTGCTGCATTGCCTCGTCCCTTAGTTTAGCATCTGAGCTCAGTAGATTTAAGTTAGCTTAAGAGGGGGTAGCCTCTAAGAGAATGAGTTGCGATGAATTGGAAGAAATGCATTGAGAAAACAGGTTTAGGTAGGATTTTCTTGGAAATAAATGTTGAGGTAAGAAATGTGTGAACATATAAATACAGAAAGTATGCTTAGATAGAATTTTTTTGGTGGAAACAAAGGATGAAATAAGAGGAAAGATATATGAAGTTTTGGGTTGGACTGCAGTACCAAATGTTACACTGAAAACGAACCCTGTCCTTTCCTATTGGTGTTATCCCACTATGTGTTTGTGTACCCTTGTGTATTTGTTTTCTTCCTGTCTCTGTGTACTGTTTCATAGAATTTTTTCTTCTTTTAATATTAAGCTACATTCACTATGATGAGGAATACTGTTATCCTCGAATATAACTGGCATTAATAATATGTTATTTACTTTGTAAAGATGTTAGACATTATTAATTCTGTTCTGTTCAATGCTCATGTGTGAAGTTGATGTTTCAAAAGTTATTGTGATCCTTTATGTATGTACTCATGTCATAATTCCACTGATGTATATGTTTATTTCTATTCTTTTGTAAAGCCTGTGTTACTACAAATGTTATCTGTATTGTTATGTTCTTTAATGATGTATTTTGTACCTTTGTAATTGTATTTTCATGTTGTAAATTTATAATTGTACAGACACCAGTTCTTCAAATTAAGTTACATTTCACTGCACACGTTTCTGTTGGTCATAGTATATGGACAATATGTGAGAAGTAGGGACTGTTAGTGTATGCACGTGTGTTAATAATTCAGCAAGGGACTGGATAACAGCATTGCTGGTTCTAAGGACAATTCCAAACACTTTGTGAGTGCACAAATGGTGGTTTATGGACTTGCTATATTCTCTACAAGGACTACAGTGGGTCTGCATCTTTGATAGCCCACCAATACCAATATTTCTACAAGGACTACAGTGGGTCTGCACCTCTGGTGGCCCACCAATACCACAATCTCTACCAGGACTCCAGTGGGTCTGCTCTGTGATGACCTACCTACCAATACTCTTCAAAATTTCGACTGACTCTGCTGTGGGTTTGCTCTGTTGTGGCCCATTACCTGTCAGCATGTCAAGAGTCAGCACTGTCTTTCCGTTGGAAGGACAACACTACTTCTTCAAGACTGCATGGAAATCCACTATTTCTATGTGCATTTTCTTTTACTGCTCAGACTTTGAGAAAAACTCTGCATTTTTACTGTGATGAACAATGTGGACTGTCTTTATGGACTGTGACAAAATTTTAGCTTTTGACCAACGTTGTATCAATAAGTGTGTGCATTTGATATCTTTGTTATTGTAATTATGAAAAATTTTTTCAAATCTGTATTGGGCACTGCCCAAACCAATTTGTAAAATTTTTTGTGGGGAGCATGGGGGCTATGTAAGTAGGCTGTTTAGTTTTTTTTATTGGTAACGCCACCTCTGTATGAAAAATCACTGGCTGTGCTGTGTGCAGTCTGTGGGTAGTTTGCATTATTGTCTGCCATTGTAGTGTTGGGCAGCGGCAGCTGGATGTGAACAGCGCGTAGCGTTGCGCAGTTGGAGGTGAGCCGCCAGCAGTGGTGGATGTGGAGAGAGAGATGGCGGAGTTTTGAAATTTGTCATGAACTGCTATATTTATATATGATGATATCAAGGTAAATACATTGTTTGTTCTCTATTAATATCTTTCATTTGCTAACTATCCCTATCAGTAGTTAGTGCCTTCCATAGTTTGAATCTTTTATTTAGCTGGCAGTAGTGGCGCTTGCTGTATTGCAGTAGCTTGAGCAGCGAAGATTTTTGTGAGGTAAGTGATTTGTGAAAGGTATAGTTTAATGTTAGTCAGGGCCATTCTTTTGTAGGGAATTTTGAAAGTCAGATTGCGTTGTGCTAACAAAATATTGTGTGTCAGTTTAAGCACAGTCATGTATAATTGTTCAAAGGGGACGTTTCAATTTCTCCTCCTTACACGAGGCATCACAACAACGTTTCACCAGGCAACGCCGGTCAACTGCTGCTTGTGTATGAGAAATCGGTTGGAAACTTTCCTCATGTCAGCACGTCATAGGTGTCGCCACCGGCGCCACCCTCGTATGAATGCTCTTAAAAGCTAATCATTTGCATATCACAGCATCTTCTTCCTGTCGGCTAAATTTCGCATCTGTAGCACGTCATGTTCGTGGTGTAGCAATTTTAATGGCCAGTAGTGTACATTCATGCTGACAACCAGCGCCATCCAGGAAGAACAAGAGCAACGCAATGACTATAAGATAAATGGTCAGCAACATTGGATAATCTCTGTAGATAAAATGAACCTAGTGCAATGGACAAAATGTTAAATTATTTTAACATAATATAGTGCAAAGTTGGTCAACGCATAAAATATTTGTGTAAAAAGAAACAAAGAAATTTCTTTATTACTACACGGTATATATATACAGTGATTAACCATAGAAATGTCAATCATCATATTATGATAACGATAATCATTATAAAGGGAGAGAAAGGATAAACATTGTAGAAGGAATATTATGAAAAACATAGATACGTTATGTACAACCATGAGCCCATTGGTCACCTTTTTTTGCTAGATTTCAACCGAAGTTGGTACACATATCCCTTAATGTGAGGCAACATTCACTGTGGGCTAAAAAACCACCTACTTATCATAGTTCAGGAAATACGATGTCATAAACAAAACGACGCATGAATAGCTGCAGCATCATGTGTGACGTTTAAATTTATTACTACTCTGCTACTAAATCTATTCGCAATAAATTTCGCATACAGTATCCACATACGCCGCTAAATGCATCATCGTTATTTGAAGGAACAATGTTATAAGATTCCCTCGAAAACAGTGGATGTGTACTTATCCACGTTTTGAATGCCAATGGTTTTCCTACACCGCATTAGACATGGTAATGTGCTGTTTTCCTTTTTTTCCCATCTGTTACATAGATCTCAGGAAATCCACATGACGGTGAAATTAGAAAGAGACTTCAGGCTTCCCAGCAGTTGTTCCTCCCTCGCAGCATTCGCTACTGGTATACCAAACGGGGACAAGTGACAATGGGATGGAAGTACCCTCCACCTTCTTAACATAGAAGTATGAAAAACACGCACACTAAAACAGAGATTTTTTTCTGATAAAATCAATGTTAAGAATGCGGAAAAGTCATTGCCTCCATCATGACAGTAAATCTGTGAATACTGTATGGGAATATCACCGTATACAGATGGATGATTACAATGCATGTATTACAAGTTGATCATTACCCTGAAATTCCCTGAACTGGTCTGCTCACCCACATGTGACGTCGTTTGACTACTCTGTCTTCCAGATATCATGCTTCTCATCCACGCCGTTGAGTAAATATGTGCTTGGTGTCAACCCTAACCACTCCAATGCCGATACGTGGAATATATCTATTGCTGCTCTCACACACCGAGAATAACGTGCGTTTAGATCAGCATAGTCGTCAGTGGGTCAGTTCGACGATGTGGTGAGTTAAAGAAATTCGATCGTTTAGTCAGAGCGAGAATATTGCGGGACGGCCAGAAAAAGCCTCTCTGGTAGAAGGCTCTGCGGTAGATGCTATAGGAGAGATAATGTACGTTCTGGGCAATGTGTTACTTCAGTCAACATACATCTCACGAAATACCTACAGTTATATGTTAAGTGTTCATACAGTGTAAGGTGGTCATGTTAGTTGGTATTTGTATGTAATCGATGTGCACATCAAAGAGAGAGAGTTACATTACTGTTAAGAAATCTTTTCCCTTGTCCAGGCACAGTCTTTGCATCTGCGCAGTCTGATACATTCTTAGTTGAAGCGTGGTAGGTGATTGACGTATTTAATAGTGCTGTTTAGACTTGTGATTGTATCTGTTAGATGAAGAAAGGACAGCAAGGATGAGTATGATGGATATATTTAAAAACGAAAGGAATATAAATTTTGAATAATGTCATTTTCGAGGAGAAGATATTTCAGGTAAGGCTGCAGCACTGCGCAGCTAGGAATGATTATTATCAGCTAGTTAACTTGCCCAGAGCTGAGAGAAAGACCATCTCACTTCCCTGAGTCATATATTTGCATATTAATTGATTAAGCTGTTTGATTTTTATAGAAATTCTCTGTTAACTTTCTACCCTTCTTAACTCAATTGTTCACATTGTTAAGCGTAGTATTGTTCAGACCAATGTTGTGTGTAAAGATCATGAGAAGTCTTCTTGAATATATATTTCATTCTAAAATTGTTGTCTTGGCACATCGTTTCATAGGAATAATTACTCTCCCCATCCCATTGTTTATCATTACGCATTACCACACGCAACAATCTGAATATGTATTTAGAAATAGAAACCTAGCTTAGCTGCTGTATGCTTGCAGTTTGCCGCTATGCTTTTGAGAAATCTGCAACAATGTAGTCAAGACACGAAGTAAGTGAAAATTTTAATGAGGCCAGATAATTGTTGCACGTTTAATACAAACTCAAGCTGCATTCACGTCAGTTACAGTTCAATTCATATTACGTTCTGGAAAGTTGAGCTTAATTTCAGACAACCCAAAATATAGAGAAACAAAATACAGATAGCAACTTACAAGAGAGTCCACTGGGGGCCGAACCGCAAAATAACCCTGGGTTCGGTGTGGGGCGGCTGTGGGGTGGGTGCACTGTTGTAGCCTGTTTGCTGTATGGTTGTGAACCACTGAGAGCTGCGACGAGGCGAAGCCTCTCTGTCGCGTTTAGGTCCCCGGCTCAGTACACAATACACACACCCCTCAGACTCAATGTCAGGTGAAACGCCGATATTTACACGCTGCGAACCGCAGTTGGTGGGATTAAACGTTCCTGCAAACAGCAGCATCGCACTAACGACTAGGTGAGCAGGTGGATTTATGTGTATGGACACAGTCTCTCCCTCCCCATCTCCACTCCAAATGCTTTTGTCTATGAATCACCTCCCCACACCTACCTAATAGGTATTTTACTGTGTGAAATGAGCCTAGGATCCATCTCCATGAAAAATGAATTTTTTTCTGAGTGTATATTGTGTTAAGAGAACTTGAAATCATCTTCAGTGAAAATGATGCGAAGAAACAACGTGCAGTGAGAAAAACCAATAGTAGGGGGAATAATAGAAACCGATTGGCCTTTAATAATGCTTACAATGGTAATAATAATGTTGGGGAAGGTAATCGTTTTGGGAACGTTAGTAATTGCCCATGGGATAATAATAGCTATGGTTTTGCCAACTCACAGAGGTCAAACAGTAATTATGGATTTGGTGAGCCGCAGAATTATAATAATGGCTTCGGTTCCAGAAATTATAGTAGTATCTATAATTCGCGATCGCGATATGATCACCATGCAAACGAAGCAGTAAAGTTTACAGGTTTTCCACCACAAAGCCCAAATTATTCGGGTGGAACTAGAATGCCTAGAATGCAGAAAGCTTGGGAGAATTAGACTTCAGCAGGAAAACACACGAGAGATGAACCAGTACAGGAAGTCGATTTGAGGCCATAAAACTCTGGTAGAAATCAGAATTGACGAGATGAACGGTACGAAGACCATTCACAAGAGATTCACTCGCCAAATGAAGTTGATTTTATAATTAAATGTGTAAATAGGCTTAGGTTTGATCAACAAGATTCTGAAGTAGGTTTAGGGGGTGATAAGATGCAAATACCAGCATGCTGGGAGACAATTGACTGGGAATCGTCCGACGATGGGGAACAAGAGTTGTCAACAGTTAATGTATGCAGCTGTACAAAAAGTGATGATGACTAACTTGTAGAGGATGCAGTTCATTTATGCGAAACCAAGCGAGAAATTGTATGTCAAGAGGATAATACACCACTGGCAACACTAGTATTGATACATAAATCAGATGATGTATACAGGATAGGGACTTATCCAGAAAATAATTAAATTCCCAACAGTATACAGAGTACAACATCAACATCTAGTAACATTAGCACTGAGCAACTTGAAGGCTGTGGCGTTAAATAGAAAGAACCGGGCAGACAAAACGGCGACCTCACGAGTATTTTCACTAGAACAAAAAGTACTTGTGAAAACCCACCATCTCTCTAGCAAGAAAAAACATCAAAGCCATAAATTCTTTTCGGTATATAAAGGCCCTACAGAAGGAAGTAAAGTGGTTCATGATAATGCAGTCGAATTGATTAAGCTAAAAACAGGAAAATCATTGGGCTTGCACCATGTGAGTCACTTGAAAGCGCATAAAGGGTAAAATAGTAAATATTAACTCCACCAGAAAAATTAGATGCATCAAATATCCAGTTTTCAAGGAGAGTAAAAGTACAGAAGTCAAAGACTAAGGAAGCTAAGAAAAAGCATACAAATAAAAAATTTTAATTTGTACTTATCTCATTAAAATAAATTGATTAACTTTCTCAGTATATCAAAAAAGATAGTTGTGAAGGAAGAACAAGAAAATAATAACTAAAGTAACCATTCTGCAGAGAAAACGTGTTATGGGGAATGAATAGAAAGAAAGGAGAAAGACAGAGATTAGCATGTGGATAGTTTGACGAAATAGTAGTAGA
Source organism: Schistocerca serialis cubense (assembly GCF_023864345.2). Classification (NCBI taxonomy): domain Eukaryota; kingdom Metazoa; phylum Arthropoda; class Insecta; order Orthoptera; family Acrididae; genus Schistocerca; species Schistocerca serialis. The sequence goes on from NC_064641.1 coordinate 561,952,220, forward strand.
TTCTCTCTTAACATGTGGTGTAAAGTAGAAAGAAGTTGATTTTTGTGGACAAAAGGAAGCGAAGAAACTAAGTGTAAAGAATTATGTAAGAAAGAAATACTTATTTTTAATTTGTTCCGTCACGGACGGTGAACATTTTGTTGAGGAGATATTTTTGGGGAAAATCAGAAGCATTTATGATGTAGAAGTTACCACAAGTTGATATTACAAGGAGATGTGACGGAAATAGATATAAAAGATTGTTAGCGGATAAGAATTAAGGGAGAGAACTAAATTATTAAGGACAGCGAGAGACACGTTATTTCTTGGAAAGATGTCGCCAGAGAGATGTGCGTTTAACACAGGGATGATTTCAATAAGTAAGAGTAAGATAGGGGGAGAAAGTAATATAAAAGTTTACTGTTTATAAGAAGGAGATAGGGATAACTACAACTAATAAAAGTACAAGCTCTAGGCAATGGAATTGGACAGTGGAGAAAGTTTTAAAAAGGAAACAAGAAACAGAGATATATTTTGAAGTTCTGTTACAGCTTACGCCAAAAAGAAGAGACTGCGGAGTTTTTATGATATGATGTACCAGTAGTTTAAAAGGAGGACATATACTAACACACTAATTATCATCACCATCAATTTTCCTCTTACTATTCATCGTGATGAAGATGAGGAAACGATTACCTTTATACTAATAGAAAAAAGGGGAAAAGAAAATGTACATATAGAATGGGTACAGATGTTGATCTGTTAAAATAGATGTAAAGTTATGAACAGTTTAATAATGGAAATCTTATATATAGTTTAAATACAGAATTTTGTAAAGTCTCTTAGTAGTTTAGTGTTTGTAAAGCTTCTAATGTACCTTAACGGAAAAAGGTTTGCAATAATATAGATGGTAATGAAAAGTAAATTAGAGAAATTTGGAAATGTATGATGGATAAAAGTATGCACAATGTTGTATTATACACAACGTCATCAAGAACGATGCCTCTCATTGCAGTCATATCGAAAGCAGAATTGAGTAGAGCAGTTAGGCACGAGAGGAAGGAACTCTGAGTGTGAGTGCCTGGTACGTCAGCTTTCAAGATGACGAAAGAAATGCCTCGGTGGAAGCAACAGTCCAAGAGGATAACACCTCTGGAGAAAAGTATGGGGATCTACGACGAATCCTGGATGCAGTCAACATGTGCCATGACACGATCTTTATTCATGTGAAACTCACATGCGATCTTCATAACAACAGTTTTGCTAAAGTGGTAGATACTTAAAACTTTTGTCGCAAACTGTATAGAGCAGCATAAGGAGATATTGAAACGTCCCTGTTGAACAATTATACAAGACTGTGCTTATACTGACACACAAAATTTTTAGCGCAACGCAATCTGACTTTCAATAATCCCTACAAAAGAATGGCCCTGACTAACTTTAAACTATACCTTTCACAAATCACTTACCTCACAAAAATCTTTGTTACTTAAGCTACTGCAATACAGCGAGCGCCACTACTGCCAGCTAAATAAAAGATTCAAACTACGGAAGGCACTAACTACTGATAGGGATAGTTAGCAAATGAAAGATTTTAATAGAGAACAAACAATGTATTTACCATAATAGTGTTGAAAAATCATAATATACATAGCAGTTCATGACATCCAGTCTTACAAATTTCAAAACTCCGCCATCTCTCTCCCCACATCCACCACTGCTGGCGGCTCACCTCCAACTGCTCAATGCTACGCGCTGTTCACATCCATCTGCCCAACACTACAATGGCAGACAACAATGCAAACTAGCCACAGACTGCACACAGCACAGCCAGTGATTTTTCATACAGAGCGCTACGTGGCGTTACCAATAAGAAAACCTAAACAGCCTACTTACATAGCCCCCATGCTCCAAACAAAAAATTTTACAAATTGTTTTGGGCTCTGGCCAATACAGATTTGAAAAAAATTTTCATAATTACAGTAAGAAAGATATCAAATGCACACACTTATTAATACAATGTTGGTCAAAAGCTAAAATTTTCTCACAGTCCATAAAGACAGTCCTGATCATTCATCACAGTAAAGCTGCCGCTTCTTTTCTCAAAGTCTGAGCAGTAAAAGACAATGCACATGGAAGTAGTGGATTTCCATGCAGTCTTGAAGAAGTAGTGTTGTCCTTCCAACAGAAAGACAATGCTGACTCTTGACATGCAGACAGGTAATGGGTCACAACAGAGCAAACCCACAGCAGAGTCAGTCGAAGTTTTGAAGAATATTGGTAGGTAGGTCAGCACAGAGCAGACCACTGTAGTCCTGTTAGAGATTACGGTATTGGTGGGCTACCAGAGGTGCAGAGCCACTGCAGTCCTTGTAGAAATAATGGTATTGGTAGGCCATCAAAGATGCAGACCCACTGTAGTCCTTGTAGAGACGGCCAGCAGCCATCTGTTGCGACTGTGCAGGTTCCACAATCACCATCGAAGAGTCTTGTGGACAATATAGCAAGTCCATGAACCACCACTTGTGCACTCACAAACATTTTTTTGAAATGTCCTTAGAACCAGCAATGATGTTATCCAGTCCCTTGCAGAATTATTAACACACGTGCAAACACTAACAGTCCCAACTTCTCACATATTGTGCAATACTATGAACAACAGAAATGTGTGCAGTGAAATGTAATTTAATTTGAAGAACTGGTGTCTATATTATTATAAATTTACAACATAAGAATACAATTACAAAGGTACAAAAAACATCTTTAAAGAACATAATAGTACAGATAACATTTGTAGTAATACAGGCTTTACAAAAGAATAGAAATAGACGTATACATCAGTGTTACAGGAATTATGACATAAGTAAATATATAAAATAATGAGAATAGTTCTTGAAACATTAATTTCACACATGATCATTAAAACAAAACAGAATAAATAATGTCTAAACATCTTTATGAAGAAAATAACATAGTATTTCAAAAATTCTACAACAAAAATCTTATTAGCTAAACACATAAAAACAGGAAAACACGAATATACAAGAGTACACAAACACATAGCAGAATAACACAGGCGGAAAGGACAGCATTTTGCAAACAAAACCTTTTTTTTCTTGGAGATCTCCCTTCGTTCATCATTATTCCCAAAAAGTCCTATCTATACCTGCTTTCTGTACTTTTTTCGTATCACTTCTCAATGCATTTCTTCCAATTCATCGCAACTCATTCTCTTATATAGTCTACCCCCTCATAAGCTAACTTAAATCTACTGAGCTCAGATGCTAAACTAAGGGATGAGGCAATGCAGCAGCATAAAACAATTAATACAAACAGCAATGAAAAAAATGGAAATTGTCAAAGCAAGCTGCAGTAAATCTAAATTATCAAGCAATGCAACATTACAACTAATATGAGCCAATGTGCAGCAACAAGAAAAATAAATCAGTAGTAAAACTAGCTTAACAGAGTAATACAAAGTGAAATTTAGTAGCACTATGCCTGGCAAACAGCAGCAGCAAATGTAATAACTTATATCTAAACATGAAAAAGCTCAAGCAAAAAAATATTACACTAAAGATGGCCATGTCTAATACCTATGTCACATCTTAATACTAGAGTGATGCATCACAATTTATTCTACAAAAGAAATTACCAAGTACTTGAAAAGAAAATTCTGTATGCAATTCCTGTGAAGGGAAATGTCTTTTTATGCTCCTTCGTTTTTTTGAAGTACATCATAAAGTTATTCTTTACTGGGTCTCAATAGTGTTCAAAAGTCATAATGTATGTAGCAGTTCATGACATCCAGTCTTACAAATTTCAAAACTCCGCCATCTCTCTCCCCACATCCACCATTGCTGGCAGCTCACCTCCAATTGCTCAACGCTACGCGCTGTTCACATCCATCTGCCCAACACTACAATGGCAGACAACAATGCAAACTAGCCACAGACTGCACACAGCACAGCCAGTGATTTTTCATACAGAGCGCTACGTAGCGTTACCAATAAGAAAACCTAAACAGCCTACTTACAACATGATGGATGCCCATCAAACCGAAATGAGGTGGACGTGTTACATCAAGGACGAACGAATGTTTGAATTCACGGGAACAAGAAGAGACTCATTTCTGTAACCCAAGATGCAGAATGGATGAAACTGTTGTCATACCATACAGAATCTAGCAACTGCAGAACATTCCCTGAACACTCATGGGAGTAAGAAAGAGAACTCTGGAAGGCTGTCCAATCCATCCTAATGAACAACCTGACACAGTGAAAGATACACAACGATTTGAAAGAAAATACCATAAGAATTGATTATGCAATAACGAAGTTAAGCAGGTCTTAAATCCCAATTCCCGGTCCAGAGAAGAACGAAGGCACAAGTGAGAAGATAGAAGGATGCAACAAGAAAAGAAGATCCAATGCGGAAGATCAGGAAGAAAGAAGACTGGACAAGAAAAAATCAATAAATCTTTCTAAATCCCTTCCTATACAAGACCATTATTGCATCTACCTACCAACAAAAAATCTATTTTAACTGCTCTAGGTATACAAATGTCCGATACTCCTTATGGCAAATTGCAACACTTTCAAATGTCACACCGAGAGATGAGAAATGGCTGTTTGTACAGAAAACGAGAGGTGAATTAGCCAACGATGGAATGACATAAAGATTCGAGGTTTGACGAAGAATATAAGTTTTTATGCTGCTAATTACAGATCTCATATATAATTTCGCCTTGGGTACATGTGCAATGGAATGAAAGCAACCAAGCAAAACACGATACACTCAAACCTTCTGCAATTTTTCTGTCTGCCAACCGCCATTTCATGCTCAGAGGAGACAAGTCGAGACGCATGAAGATGAGGATAACGACTTCAATGAACCACATTGAAGATATACGAGAAAAGACTAGTATCAGATTAAACTGAAATAAAATTCTTTTCGAACATGCAGAGTTTGTTATTGCTTAAAAATATTTAATTTTTGAAGAGTTTTGTGCAAGAAACAGATTTTTGTTAACAATACCTTTGAGTTTTTTTACGTCTTGACAGATAAATGATATTTTCTTGTATTTCATATTTTGACAAGACATCTAAGTTAAGAAAACCAAATGTTGATATTTTCCTTGGAGGCTAAGATTGTAGTATGTAATGTGTTTGTTAATATACAGGTTATGTAGAAAAAGGGTTTTACAATTTGATGATGCTGATTTAATATTTACTACGTAATTAGTAGGATTAGGAATTTAACATTTTTTTAAAAGTCAATGAATAATTTATTTCTTCTGTAAAGTTATAATGCATAACTTTAAGACTTTTGATGGATAAATATATTTGTGACGTTGAATGAAAAAAAAATATTTTCAAAGAAATTGTGCTTGTAAAGTTATGAGAAGGGTGCTTATAAATGTAAGATAAATGGAGAAATTATTGTAAGGAATGAAACTTGCTTGAATTATAATTGCCATAGACATTAAGGTTGAGGATAAGACATATGTATTGAAAAAGGGAAGGATAATTTTAAATGAAGGTTTCCACAACTTCATACATCTCCATCATCATTTAACATAAGACTTAATGTCAAAAAAAAATTCAATTTCAAATTTAAAATTATAAGTAATACAAATTTATAGAGAATCTCTAATTTCCAGAATGAGATTTTCACTCCGCAGCATGTGCGCTGATATGAAACTTCCTGGCGGATTAAAACTGTGTGCCCGACTGAGACTCGAACTCGGGACCTTTGCCTTTCGCGGGCAAGTGCTCTACCATCTGAGCTACCGAGTCGTGCTTCGGTAGCTCAGATGGTAGAGCACTTGCCCGCAAAAGGCAAAGGTCCCGAGTTCGAGTCTCGGTTGGGCACACAGTTTTAATCTGCCAGGAAGTTTCAATCTCTAATTTGTTTAAATTTAAAATTAAAATGTAGACAATTATAGAACAGACAGAAAACGCTTCATATTATTTAAATAATTGTATTAAATCATAAAACTAGTAAAAACATGCTAAATTCTGGAAAAAACATTACTTTAGTGCTCAAATCAGTAATATATTGCAAATCAATTGCAGAGAAAAAAAGAAGCTGAAAGAACACCTGTTGACTATGCTTTATTAAAATAGAGAGTTCGTCAATGTAAATATATAACAATTGCTACATTCAGCACTGACTTCAATCAATTTCTCAACTGTTGATTAACCCAGCGCCAAATTGAACAAGGAAGGAGGTGGATATGTATGGTGGCAGCTTGAATGAATGTTAAGTTCACACCTTACTCGAGATTTTATATGTCGTAACAAGATTTGGATATCAAAATGTACAGTATGTAATGCAAAGGGATGACACTCGATTCGACGGTATTATCACACCAAACCCAAATTCTGCATATCTATGAGCAAAAGGCTGCTGGAAGAAAGGCGTAATTTTGGGGGCAGGTGCGAGTTGCGCCGTCACGGCCCACATACAAGAAAGGCTTATAACAGGGGTCGGTGACCCGCAGCGAGAGACACAACGAACACCCCGGGCGATACGTCGAGGAGAGCAGGAGAAGGTACAGCCCAGGGCTGCCTGAAACGGAGGAATTCTTTAGAAGACTGCATTGGGGATTTTCCAGATAGATACACACAGGCCAGGAGGTGTGCTCGTTATTTACGCGTGTATATTTTAGGCGTCAGGACTGGGCAAAAAATGTCCTATTGGCTAAAATAAACCCAGAAAGAGTAAAATGCGACATTTCGACGCAGTTTAAAGGTAGGCCCTTTTCGATTGGCAGGGGTAGTTTCCACAAGATGAAAGGAACGTTACCATTTATCTCAAAAAGCCGTGGCGTGAAGCGCGAAAGGACACAGGTGGGGGACAGTTTGCTACGAAAGACACAATACCGAAAACTTCTTGGACTCTCCTCTGAAACAGAGTCAAGTGGAGAACAGGACGCATCACGCTCTGTACGACACAAAGAGGAAATTTTGTGTGAACACAGTGTTCACTTTGGATGACATTCAGCTACAAATTAGCTGAAATCGTTGAGCTCCGATAGCGGAGAAACGAAACAGCCACGTAGTTAATTGTTCTTGAGAGAACTGAGAGGATGTTGAAGTACACACGCTGCTCCAGCTATGCACCTATATATCGCCATATTTTCCAGACAAGGGATGAGTGCATGTTTTCTCGCCTAACGAGAAACATAGGACAGTTTCAGTTGATAAAGTAAGTAAAGATTTAGATTAGCTTTTTGTAGGATTTTCAGAGGGCGAGACCAGCCATGCAGCCGACAGCTAAAGGTAAATGCCGCTGGCAGAGGCGTAAAATTGTTGGATCACCAGCTTGTGTTCTCTGTGAACATGAGCAGCCTTGAGCAATCTTTTGATTTTGACTTGACTGTCACCCCAAATAGTACCGAACTGACAACCGGAATGGGATGATTTGTCGTAATATTGACTAATGCAGACAAGGCCTCACTGTCTAGAATCCTTTAGAGAACCTTCTATTTAAATTTGATATTGTTGTGTTCAGTGTTATTTCTGCTAAACAGGACGTAATACGTTATCTTGACAACTGTCCTGAAATTGTCGGGTCACTTTCTATGTAAACCCATGTGCTTCTTTGACAACAATAGAGAAATTAAATTTTACAGCTAAACATCGATGTGCTCTGTCATAGACTAAGGGTCCACTCCTAAACCCAGTAATTTATTCTAATGTCGCTAACTCACTCACAGCGTGTTTTTGCTGTTGTCTGACGAATGTGAAAAGGAGTGGAGTGTCAGATGCTCACCATGCGACATTGCAGCAATGTTGCAGTAATGATGCAGCAAGATTGCAACGTCACCAGAGAGCTTGTACATCGCCTCTTTTTTGGTACGTATTAATATTTACTGTCATTTTATTACATCATCACAAATTCAAAACCATTTCGTAAATTTATTGTGATGTGCGTGTACTTATCTTCTAGCAAAAAATGGTTCAAATGGCTCTGAGCACTATGGGACTCAACTGCTGAGGTCATTAGTCCCCTAGAACTTAGAACTAGTTAAACCTAACTAACCTAAGGACATCACAAACATCCATGCCCGAGGCAGGATTCGAACCTGCGACCGTAGCGGTCTTGCGGTTCCAGACTGCAGCGCCTTTAACCGCACGGCCACTTCGGCCGGCCTATCTTCTAGCATTCAAAATTTTTAGCCATATGTGTATGAGGATGAACACATCCTTCATTAATGAGATACAGTTATAAAAACTTCGTGTCACCGCCAGAAGGTTACAGAAGGCTCTGATGCTGCGTAGTCTCTCTAAAAAAATTTATTAGTTCTACTAGCGATTACTGCTGGTCCATATATGTTCATACTTCAAGGCATGAAGTACAGGGCGATTTTTTTCAGCATGTTCAAACTCTAGAGATTGATCGATGAGGCGATACAGAACAAAAATGGTCTAATGAACTTATTTCTGGAAATCCATGGTTTCGGTGCTAGAGACCATTCATTCAGTCATACTTTGTTGCAGAGACTGCTGTCTAATACGTGCTGTGCCACGCAGCCACTGTTGCAGTATGTGTTGAAAATGGTTTTTATGTTCCTCAACGCATGCATGTACACCCACACATTACATCAGCCAGGCTGCATCCTATCAGTGTTAAAGGCAGCACGAATACGCTGCTCCAGTGTCTCCGTATCAGAAATGGGCTTTGCATACCCGACACTTTTGAGATGGCCCCGTAACCTGAAATCACATAGGTTGAGATACAGTAAATGGGCAGGCCATCCAACTGGACCTTCTTATTGGATCCATCGAACAGGGAAGACACAATTGAGAAGCGTCAGGATGTTAATGGCGAAATAGGCTGGAGCACCATCATGTAGCAGCCACATAACCCTTCGATTCATCAATGACATTTCTTCCAGCAGGAGAGGTAGAGTCACCTGCAAGAAACGCCGATAGCTCTGGCCTGTTAGGCAATATGGAAGGAAGACTGGTCCCAAAATACGGTCACCAATTATCCTGGCCCACACATTCCGGGTGCACCGATGCTGATGAACGCTGTCACCATACCATGGGAGTTCTGCATACTATCCCACAGATGACTGTTATGAAAGTTGAAGATATCACTCCACATAAAGGTGGCCTCATATGTGAATAGGATGGATGACACAAATCCCAGAATCGTGGTTGCCTGGGGAAGAAACCAGTGACAAAACTGTTCCCAATGTGGAACGTCTGTCGCTAGTAAGCCCTGCACACGCTGTGAGTTATAACAGTTGTCATGGAGCATGTTCCACGCGGTCACCTGGCCTACCCTAACGACTACCAACTGCCTGGTACTATCACAGCAGTCGCTCTCCACAGTGTTAAAAACATTTCCCTGCAAGTCTAGTGTCTGAACATTTCAGGTACATCCTTCATGATTTCCTGCTTCCTGAAACTACCCTGTCTCAGACAAATGGCGAAACACTGTTGCAAACATTGAATGCTGTGGTTGTTGCCAGCGAGGATAGGTCTCCTGATACATCCTTGCTACCCACTGCCCATTGCCATTTGCCTTTCAATAAGCAAACACCACCTCAGCAGGCTCTAAACTCGAATATGGAACCATTGTGTACAATGCTGTATCACATCCACTACAAGGTGAGTCAGCAAGAGAAGTGAATTGGACACAACATTACCAATAACTGTGGCAGGAGAGGGCACTAGGACATGATGTATGAGGAAACCATCTAGGAGGAAACCATGCGTACTGTAACTGTGGCTGCATGGTACAGTGCGAATTAGACAACTGTCTCTGTAACAAAGTGTGATTGAATAAATAGTTTCTAGCATAAAAACCATGCAATTCCCGTCATAAGTTCATTAGACCTTTTGTTCCGTATCCTCTCATCGATCAATCCCTAGTGTTTGTACACAGGAGAAAAAATCACCTTGTATACTGGCAGTTGTGCATCATGTATGTTTGTTTCAAAACTTCAATTCATTAACATACATAGATCCATTACAACAACAACATAACAGGCTCTTCCTGTCCATTTACCCCACAAAGTTATTATTGTTGGGACATAGTTCATCATCACAACTTCAGTCCGGTTGGGGGATTGATGAAAATTGATTGCACTGTAAATATACTTGCCTTTTAGCATTGAATCTGTTAGTCGTATGTATGAGGGTGCAAGCCATTCCATTGAACGATATTCTTCTTGAATGCTTGGGAGTCCAGATAAACTCTCATTTCTTGATGTAGAGCGTTGTGCATACACAGTTACGGGGAGTTATTGCTACTGTCATTGTATAACAGTGTGCGGAACACCTCACTGCTTGCTACACTGTAATAATACAAAGGCATAAGTAAGACGGCGCACATGCATAATAATAATTATTATTAGAGATCGTAGAATACTTACCAACAGGTGTTGCAGCTCGTTGTCTTGGAGACCTCAAGAGCAGTTTGTTATATTAACGACAGGTGGACACATTTGCATTTCAGTCTGTTTACTTGTCAGAGCTTGTAGTGTTATGACAGGACACCTCTCTCTCTCTCTCTGTCTCTCTCTCTCTCTCTCACACACACACACACACACACACACACACACACGACACACACACTGTAATGATGATGTGGTTTTCTTTTTATCTCATTCTGTACTTCAGGTGCACGTTCTTTTTACAAAATAGTACCGTACAGACTGGAGAAATATGCTTTACTTTTTTATATAAATTCAATAAATATTTTAGGGTATACCGATAGAATCATAATTATTTACCTAAGTCAGATAGTGGCGGAGAACCATCAATAGGCACAAACCTCTTCAAAATTCTTTGTAATAAAGTTCTCTGAGGTGTTCTGGCGAGCGCATACACACACACACATCACTCTGAATGGCTGTGCTTGCACACACTAGATTTCTAAATGTGAGTGAACTTTCATTATTCCAGTTGCTATATGTCTTAAATGGTTTTCGACATATACGGTGTGGTAGCACAGGAGGTGGTGAATATTGGACATATATCTGACAAATTCTCACGCAGTAGACGCCATTCGTTGTGTGAAAGCATTACATTTTCAATGGTCACCACTATGTTGCGGGTAAATCTAGAACCAAACGTTTACTACTACACGCATTTAGTACAGAATAACGCCACCTTAACAGGTGAGATATTCCTTGGTAGCAGACTGACGATTGGTTATTTTGGAAACTCAATATCTGGGATGTACATCGCTGCGCTGTGGTATAGAATAGTCCGATAAATCTGTAACAAAAACGTCATTTTTATGCAATTCAGTTACTTTGACGTAAATGGCTCTCAAACTGACTGATAGCAGGGGAGTTCCAAATTAACACAAATATTTAGTTACCCGGCTTTTAGACAGACGACAGAGCAGACCTCGAATAGTGTGCATTGGACAAGACGAAACCCGGTGAAGGGGGATGAGCTTCCTTCCAATTGGTCAACCACTTAGCACAGAGCGACCTCCTGGCCCCTCCCCATCTTCTTCTTCCCTCTCACTGGGGGGGCGGGGACCTTGACACGTGTCGCCAGTGACCTTGAATATGACATATGGCTACTCAATTTCATTAGTTGCAATGTAACACAGTGACCCTTTCTTAAATACTGTTGGAGTGTAATGCTGGTTCATACCCACAGTGATGACCTACTCTGGCAACTCTTACTAAGGTAAAGTAATTTTGAAAGTGTAGCAGTACCAAGAATTGATTCAGATCAATACATCGCTAGGAGCCGTGTGTGTGTGTGAGAGAGAGAGAGAGAGAGAGAGAGACTTTGTGCAACACCAAAACATAATGAAGGATGGGAGAAGGAACTTTTCAATCTGGTTTGATGTCCAGTCAGTGCAGAATATTTTCTATTCTAGCAATCTCTCTTTTCACACGTTATTACTGACGCTTCTCATCCTCTATGTTGCTTTTGGCTTGTTTTATTCTGTAATTACTTCCTTGACGCTATTCTCAGTACACCTTTTATCGCTGAAGTCTTTCTTAGCTTCTCCACTTCACTCTTCAGGTTGCCTCCATCGATGATTTTGTATACTCTCGTAATGAAAGTATACATCACCGAACTCTACTAATTTGAATGATGATGAGATATGGTGTTATGGTATCTGCCCATGCCATTTGGTTTCCTGAATACCTGGCCTAAGTTTGTCGTCGTGTGTCATGTAGACTTTTTCATCCTGTTCTTTTCCGTTACCAGAGTGAATTCTTTCTTTCAATCTTCCATTTGGGCAAATGACGAATGTATCCTCTGCTTAACGTATGGGGTATCAAGCGAAATTTGTGACTGGACTGAGGGTTTGCAATACATTATCTTGGGTGGAGAGGTAGCGAAAGATGCAGTATTAACTTCAGGTGTGTCACTAAGTAATCATGGCTATGGCGATAATATTAATAGTAACACAGACTTTTCGTTGACGATGCAGTTATCTCTAATGAAGAACTGCCTACAAAAAGGTGCACAAATATTCAATCGGAAATTGACAAGATTTTACAGTGATTCAAAGATTAGAAAAATGCTTTAAATGTTCATAAACGTAATATTGTGCACTTCACAAAACAAAAAAAAAAGTAAAATTCTATAACTACAATGTCAATGAGTCACAAATTGAATCTGTCAACTCACACAAATACGTGGATGTAACAGTTTGTAGGGATATGAAATGGAGCATCACAATGGCTCAGTTGTAGGTAATGCTGGTGACAGACTTCAGTTCAGGGCAGAATAGTAGGGAAATCAATCATTCTACAAAAGAGATTGCTTATAAAACACTCGTGTGGCCCATCCTAGAATACTGCTCAACAGAGCAGGACGAAGTACGATTAACAGGGGTATTGAACACATACAGAGAAGGGCAGCACGAATAGCAGTAGGCGTGATTGACCTGTGGAAGAGGTCACGGAAATGCTGAAAAAGTGAACGGTGAGACATTTGAAGAAACATGCAAACCATCCCGAGAAAGCCTACTTACAAAGTTTTAAAAAATAGCTTTAAACGATGAATCTAGGATTATACTATAACACCCAACGAATTGCTCCCATAAGGAATCGTGAGGACAAGATAAGATCAATTACAGAACAGGCAAAGGCATTTAAACGCGCTCCATAGGTGAATGGAACGGGAAGAGGTTCTAGTAATTGGTGCAATGGGAAGTACCCAGTGTCATGCTCTGCATATGGATTGCAGAAGAAGGATGTGCAGCACTATTCTGTGATGATGTTCAGACTTTCAGGGATGATGTGGAAGGGTAAATGTATCAATTTGAGGTAAGGGGTCATATCTTGGAAACGAGGTATTCGGAAAGTACATGCATAAATCTACTCAAGTTCCATCTTAGCCTCTCACAGCGCTCACACTAAGGGCCGGCCCCAACTTACGAACTCTGATCGTGATGTACAGAATTCCTGCTTAATACTCCCATTGCCCTTAGAGAATTTTCCTTGTTGGTGGACTTGCAACGGTGCACCTAACTTGATGTCAGAGAGACCGAAAATCCTAAGTCTATGGTACAGTAACAATGAATTCCATTTACCTGCACAAGTTTCATAGGCTGCTATATTGACAATAGGCGTGGCATTGTCGCACAATGTTCTGTCGTACCCATCTGGTAATATGGTGTCGTTTGAAAAGTGACGCAGACAGCGAGATACCCTGTCAAGAAATCCTCTCGAGTCTCGACAGGCGTCTCGTACACAAGACTTTTCGTATGGCTCCACAAGAAGAAATCAAGTGGGATGAGACTAGGTGAACGTTTAAATTTTTAATTTATTTTAACAATTCCAGCGAATGCGTGATCCGGTTGTTCGCGAACCCTCAGTCCAAAGTGAGTTGGGGCTACATCACGTTGGAACTACATCCATTGACGAATAATGGGATCGCCTATCCTACAATCTCAGCGACAACAGTTCTGGTACACGTAGGCACAATCTGGTCACTTTAATGTGACCACCACCTGCGTACGACTTCAACATGCAGTAACCACTCACAGACGATAGATGGCAGCACTAGCAGTGGAGGGGTGGGGCGATACGGAAATACACAACGTGTGTGGGTGACATGGAAAACAGTGCAGTCGTTGTCACAAAGCGGGAAGGGAGCGGTTTATCTGACGTCCAAAAGGGCATGATAATTGGCTTTCAGGCCAAGAGTGGAAGCATTCCCAAAACAGCTATGTCTGTAAACTGTTCGCATGCTGCGACAGTTAAAGTAAGCCGAACATACCAAAATGACTCTATTATAACTGGTTCCAAGACATCTGTGGTTCCAGATTAACCAAAAGGCTACCAACAATGACTCCTCACCGACCATTGAGCAGACTTTGGTGCATATGAGCCTCCGCAGCAGGCACACATGCTGACTGCTGTTCATCACAGACGAAGGCTCGAATCTGCAGGCAGTATCTCAACTATACGCCCACTGAGTGGCGAAAGGGGCCTTTTCAGAAGACCGATGGCCGTTGACCTGTACGGCGTGAAACGTCTGAAAATAAACACTTTGCAACATCGTCAGATGGGTTCAGGTCAGAGAAGGGAGAGTTATGATCTGGGAAATATTTTCGTGGCATTCCCTGGGTGATTTATTCATTCTAGAAGACGCAATGGTTCAACAAAAATATACATCTGTCGTTGGCGACCATGTCCACATTTACAGGAGGTTTGTTTTTTCTCAGCAAAATGGCATCTACCAGCAGAGCAGTGCAAAATGTCTCATAGCTTACAGTGTAAGTGCGTGGTTGGAAGAGCACCCACATGAGTTTACCATACTCTCCTGGCTACCAGACTCCCTATATCGAGGATGCCAGTGTACAAGAGTATCGACACTTTTTCTATAACTCCCAATGACGTTGGTCAACAAGAACTACTTCAAGGGCCTATTACCTTTGTTGGTTGCAAGATTCAATTTTCTTATACTACAACAGAGGTTGTTAGTGGCAATTCGTGGTTGACTTGCTATATTAAGAGGAGCTGACTCTCCACTTGCAGGACTTGAGAGTTATAATGAAAGAGATATAATATCTTACCGTACGTTTTCGATTGGAGTTTTACCGAACAGGAACTATAGTACCTGTGTAGTTACCACAGACAAGCCGTTTTCATTGTACACCAGGAACACCTGGTATACAGTTGAGAATCTGTGGGACCACCTCGACAGGGTATTTCGCGCCATGTGTTTGGATCACTCTGTAGTGGTACCTCTGTAGCGGGTGCTGCGTGTGTGTCGATGGCGTAGGTGGTGAGAAACCGGTGGAAACTCTGTTGAAAATTTAACAATATAACTTCACTACATCTTTGATTCTACATGAGACAGACACGCCTCTCCTCCTGATTTCCGGACAGTGCAACTGGCGTCGGTTGCTAGGACGGCGCCAGGCGATGTTGCGTCAAGACTCCAGACCAATGGAGGCATGGCCATGGCCAATTGTGATAGCAGCGCTTCCTGGTGGAGCGACATGCTATGTGGTGGCCTCTCTGCTCTTCGTTCCGTGGTGGTGGATGCGACTGTGCACAGGCGGCTGACAGCAGCAGTGACTGTGAAGCCGTCTCTCCCTGGGCCTCAGCATTGGTGTCAGCAAGCCAGACAGCAGGCCGGCGGGGCTGTGGCACCAAGTCCTCTAAAGAACCCAGTGCGATGGCAGACGCAGCCTTGTCTCGGACCTGCTGCTGCTGCTGCCGGTGCCCTGTCATTTATACTCCGTTACTGCCCATTTGTCTCTAAAACCTTATGTCTAGTCACGTCGCCCATAACAAAGAGACTCGCTCGAATGAGGTGGCAACCACACGCTTACTACATTGTTCTTTGCTGCGTGGGGCAGTTTACTGCTGCCCTCATCTGTCCTCACTTTGCAACCAAATTGCGCATCTGTTATGGTGTCCTACATGTCGACATAGCGTGGCTGACATTTAGTGCTGTTACCACAATACTCCACAGCAGTCTCCGTACTACTTTCGGCCAGTTATACTAAGGGTTTAATACTTTTACCTAACATACTGTGTAGTGCCACTACACATGGATCCTCACACCTAGCTCAGCTGGCCACTGGTGTGGGTTCGACATGGTTCCACATCCCTGACGGTATCTTCCAGAACCTCATTGACTCTCTTCCTACACGGCCCAAAGTGGATCACTCTGCAATGGCTTTTGACAGGTGATCACACTAATGTAACTGGAAGGTGCATTTCACTGTGAAAGGTATTAGGTCCCTTGACTTTCGGGAAGCAGTCGATACAGTTGTAAACTGTCGTTTTTTGAACAAAATGAGAGCTGACTAGGTATCAGACCAGATCTGTGATGGAACTGAAGATATCATTGCAGGTGGAGCGTAAAACGTCCTTTTGCGTGTGGCTGCTGCCAGCATTGGTGATCTAACAATACAGTATCTGTACATGCCACAGCCGTTACGAGTGTTCGTTATCCGTACCGTACCAAACCAGTAAGCACTATAGATCAGAAATGAGCTTTGCATATTGGCTTTAAACGCGCCAGCAGGTCCTATGAAATCATCTCTGCGGGAGCTCGGAGATCCATCCGCCATGCTCCACTGCTGTACATTTGCCTGAAAATTCGTAACCTGCGTTTGTTGTCGCATACAAGTGGACTATACCAGAGTAGAAACGAGCACGAGTACACGAACAGCCAAGCGTATCCAAGGACTCTTGGCACTGCAACTACACACGCAACCATTGGGCATGACGATTATTATACAAGGCGGTTAGAAACAGTCTGAGGAGCTTAAGAGGGTGTTGCAGATAGCGCTGCAGACGCGCTCTCACTAGGGTAGGCTGCGCTCAGAAATAAATTCGATAGTTTGCTCAGTTCTCGAGTTAATTAGCACTGAAGGTAACCAATCAGGCAGCTGTGCGCACAAATTTAAGTGTCCCCTCCCCCACCCCCCCCCCCCACCCCCCCCCCCCCCAAGGACGGAGTCGTGTCAAATATGTTCTCCATTTGGTATCATAGAACCTAAAAAGAGACCTATACAAAAATAGGACATGGGACGGTGGTAAGGCTCGAACACGAACCAAAGGCTGAGCAGTCTCGTGAGCTGTCATCTACGCCAGGGCCGAGTACGGCGTGCCACACTTCACATATACAGCCTGTGTAAGCTGCATGCGGACCTAGACCCGGTCTGTCTCGGCTTTGCTCGGTCCTCCTCGGAAATACCCGGAACAGTGCGACATTTACCAGGTGTAGAAATATGAAACCGGATTTTCCCTATAGATTGTGCTAGGGCCCGTGAGACCTAGAGAGCCTATATAGGCTCTCTAGTGAGACCGCGTCTGCAGCGCTATCTGCTTCCTGAAACGGCTGACGATGTATGTCAACACCCAGTAACCCAAGTTCCATACATAACTATCTGTTACAAACCAATAGACATGTAGACTTTTGTGCTGTGAAGAAAACGGTTGCTGGAGAATTGCTTGAATTTGTAATCAGAAAATGTTTAAAGAAAAACTGCGTGAAGTAAATCAATACTGTATAAATCCCAAGAACCCGTTTTACTTCCGGAAACTTCAAAAGCAAACTCCTATATGAGAAGTTTCCCAATTCTATTAAAATTCTGATAATAAAATCCTTGCCGGCCCGTGTGGCCAAGCGGTTCTAGGCGCTTCAGTCTGGAACCGCGCGACCACTGCGGTCGCAGGTTCGAATCCTGCCTCGGGCATAGTTGTGTATGATGTCCTTAAGACAGTTAGGTTTAAGTAGTTCTAAGTTCTAGGGGACTGATGACCTCAGATGTTAAGTCCCATAGTGCTCAACCATTTGAACCAATCAAATCCTTTGATAGTGAAAACAGTAAAACACTAGGAAGCTAATTTGATAAATAAGGATACAGTATACTGTAAATTTGCTTACCAGTAACAGTTAAACACAGATAAATTTGCATCTAAACATAAATAAATGGAAAGATGACGTTAAGTGGCATGTAAACAAAGACTGCGTACTTTGACAGCTGTTAGATTCAAAGTTACCTGTAATACGTTAACTTAAACCATCGGCGAGTAGTCTACTTCTTTGTAATTGGTGGGAGTAAATAATGGTGGATGCCTCAACTTACACGTCTGGCCACATTATACAGTACAACACATAAATTCTCCTGCCTAAACCGCTGTGCGTACACGTCGAAGCACACACATCCAAAAGACACACACAACGCATGCAACGACTAGTACAAATACACTGAAAAGCAAAAACAAATAAATTATGGTAATAACTACTGTTAGTGATGGGGTCAACACTCACCGAAAGCGAACACCCTTTACAGTTTCTCGAAGGAAGGAATTGTTTTGGGTCTTACCTGTTCCGAGTCGGTGTGATGTGGCGACGGCAATAGAATCAGTTTGAAGCTGCTTTTATGAATCCTTTAAGTTCATCCAGTCGTGTTCTTGGCATTAATATATCCCCTTTGCTTACATCCTGTTTTAGCTGACGGTGGTAATAAGTCGCATAGTATCCATTTGTCGTAGGCCGAAACAAAGAAACTGCTTCTGCAGCACTTGAAGGTCGTATTAGTTCAGCTGCAACTTTAACAAACGAAAGTTTGGCACTGCCCATACATCGTGTTTAAATTAACATTCCACTTGCTATAATTTGCCAATAGCGAAGTTAGATAGTCCATCTGCTGTTAATATTCATGGTTCAGGATAACAGGTTCCGTGAAAACAGTCACTTACGTAGCAACACAGTTCACAGTTTCCACATTGGCAGTTAGTGTTTTAACATACGTCATATTTCGTTGTCAAGAACAATGAATAATATTAAATTCACAGTTTATGGAATGCAGTGAAATTATAAACCGACGAAAGTACTGTCTGTTCAAGAGTGCACTGTCACTGTCACAAGCATCATTCAACACACGAAAGTGCGGTATTAAAATCGCGTTAAACGCACACCATTACTACACACAATACTTGCTTCCGTACCGCCAGGCTCACATGCCATCCGTGACTGACTGCCGCACTGTTCGACCCGACAACTATCGATATCTCTCTCGCTCCACAGTACTTAAAACACTTCTGCCTATTGCATTCCGTTTCACACAATACCTTTAATAATACTATTTGAAAGGTGATCAGAAAAAAATCCAAGTCCTTACATAAGAAACTCGTATAGAAAACAGCAAAGTAAACATAGTCACACTTCATGTTCTACACCACACAACCAAATGAAAAATATTCTACGTCATCACAAATATATCTATTAAGTACAAGGCAGTAAAAGCAAGGAAAAAAATTATATCTCGTTATTAGTCATGGCATCACAGTGCCTACGAACTACGATTTGCGGACAGCTTTGGTTTTCTGTTATCATTTGAAGAACATTGCTGCAGAATCGCACCGAAAGCTTGCCGAAGTTTCGGCGAACATGCTCTTGGGCAAACACAGTGTTTCGAGTAGTACAAATAATTAAAAAGTTTTGATTTTGGCGTGAAAAACGACGAGCGCGGGAAGCCACCGAAAAAGTTCGAAGATAACGAATTGCAGGCTTTTTTGGATGAATATGATACTCAACCTCAACAGGAACTCGCGAACTTTGTTACTCGTCTGAAGTGTGTGTAACCTCCCCCTCACTTATCGACCTTAATGACAGGGAAAAATTAAACCGCGTGCACCTAATGGAAATTTGGGAAAAGCAATCGTCACCGAAGTTAATTTGTCGGTAAAGAGGGAGGAAAGGGTAACATCTTAATGAAAGGAAAAATGCAAATGAAATTGGTGGAAATTAATTTTGAGAAAAGGGTAGAATTAATAAAGAAAGTAAATGTGCGGTCGTTACGTTAACAATTAATTGGCGTTAATTAGATATTTGAGATTTGGGGAAAATTACGGTCGCTAGTCCTATGGATAACTACTATAATAACTGAAAATAAAAGATTAATGCACATATAATTAGCACTAAAAGCGGGGCAACTGAAGGTTGACACGTGTTGTGTGAAAACTGAATGTTTTTCAGAAGTAATAAATTTCGCTACACTCTGACTTGATTTAGCAAAGGAATTAATAAAACCGGAAAATTGAAAGTTAATTTAGTGACTGAAATTAATAGTGAACTTTGTTTCTGAAGCACT
This sequence comes from Schistocerca serialis cubense, assembly GCF_023864345.2. Classification (NCBI taxonomy): domain Eukaryota; kingdom Metazoa; phylum Arthropoda; class Insecta; order Orthoptera; family Acrididae; genus Schistocerca; species Schistocerca serialis. Next base: position 561,972,266 of record NC_064641.1, read on the forward strand.
ACGAAATTCAATAAAATAAGGTTACCTCAACAATCATTTCAAAAGCTACTTGAATCTACGCAATTTAGAAATAAGAGATTTAACTTTGAACTTGAATTAAATGATTCTGAACAATTAACAATAGTAAAATTTAGTACGTACCAAGCTGAACTGCAGTCACAGGTAGACTAAAATATGCTAACAAAACTCGCAGTCTTAATTTGTGCGTGTGTAATCTAAATATTGTAGCCAGCTATGAATACTTTAACTGAACTTTGAAATTAAAGCAGTGAAATGGAATGATATTACTTTAATACTGGCGTTTGAATTTCAGCGACACTCGGGTTCATTTCGGAAAAGGAAGGGACATTGCTTGGTAATGCAATTGGGACAATGAGCAACAAACTTCATGCTAAGTTGCTGTAATTTAGCCAGGCAAATGGAACAATTTTGAAAAGCTGAGGTCTGCCATACAGTTCTCAAACTTTACGTGCTTTCAGTCTTCCTTGTTAGTTGATTGAAGTCGTCGATCGAGGAGGTGGCGACGGTCACTCATTGTCGGTCGTCGCTGTTGCAGAAGCTGGATGTTGGCGCGCCTTCTTCTCGACACGGTCACCAGGCGAAACGGGCTCTTGATGTGCGCCAGCTAATGCTTCTCGTCCGCGACACCTTGTCAGAAACTATCATAGCAAGTCGAGCGCAATTACATGCTGCCAAACCCCGAAAGCGCGGCAACTCGCGGGAGCGTCACACAACACACCTGCTCCACCGACCTACTCCAGCCAGACTCGTTTCTGCCCGTGCTCCATGCGGCAGAGTTTACACTACTAAAGATCCTAAACACTTTGGTTCTCCACACGACCTATCGATGTAATCGTTCGATAGCATAGTTTTCCCTAGGCCAGGCCCAACGTAAAAATACAAAACAAACAAATTATACATCGACATAAATGCATATATATATATATATATACAAATAGTAAAACAATTACAATATATAAAGACACAGAAATGTCATATCTTCAGGTAACAAAATAAGGAAAAAAATTTATAGTACAATAGATGGAAATAGGAGGATATGCATTTCCGGCGTTACATGTGGATTACGGTATCAAAGTTTTTGCACACATCATTCTTCGAATTACGGAGCTCATTTACAGTTGTATACACTGTAACACTTAATTTTCGCCCTACACTCTCCACAGTCTCACAAAAAGTAGCTTAGTTAGAGAGTATCTGATCCCGAGAGTCGCTCATTTTCGCCCTATCATTGGTCCTTTACAGCACCGCGATCGCGGACTCAACTTCCATACTAAATTACGACTAACTGTCGATTCCTGCACTCTTCAGGAAGAGAGAACGAATCTTCGAGTAGGACGCAAGTGCAGCTCCACCGTTCTCCGACTCGTCACATTTGTGGAACTGAAGCAGGAAGGAAGCCAGTATATGGGGCCAACGAGACATACGGGCCCTGCAACGAACTCGTGACTTCACATTAGTCGGCTTGTCTGCTCCGTGCAGGGCAGCGGGAAATCAGTATTTAATTGAAAGGTATCGCGAACTTACATTAATTTAAATGCGCATTGGAAAATTATTAAACTCTTCTGAAACAGCTACTCGCTCCCCGTCGGAGACGGCTGCTGGACCTGCAGTATCACCTGCTGTGACGTCCGTGCCACGGCCTGTGTTTCTCATGGGCCTCGGCCAGTATAGCACTGATAGATGGTAATTTAAGTTGGAAAGAGTTTCAGTGTTTATACATCTAAAGGACTGGTAGATGTGGGAGACATGGCTGCACAAACTGACGTTATTAACCTTAAACAGTTGGCCATTGTGATCAGAAAGTCCATTTATGAATTGGTTTATACTTGCATTATTGATTCCATTCTTGTCAATGAAAATTTTGTCTCCCAGACTTTTGCAGTTTTCTGTAACTGCAATACACAACATTGGAGTGGTACTCGCTCCGATTCTGATTTCTAGTAAGCGTACTTGTAGCGCCAGAACTGCTTGAGAAAAGCGTTGTTTGTTGCCCCTCACACTTCCATCAGCGCGGTGTGATTCGGTAGGCGAATCTCGCCTCCTCCACTCCCCGCACGCCCCTGAGACTCGTCAGGAAGGCCGTGAGCCGACTACATCAGTTCCCTTCGACAGGGCTGTGACGGCCAGCAACGACGGGCGCCCTGCCACTCATCGCTCCGTAGACGTCACCAAACTTCCTCGTGGTCACAGCTGTGGACCCGCTAGGGGTCACGTGACCTCGGCCTAGGCGAACGGCCGTATAACCCGAGGCCCGGACTGCCCCACCACGTGTCGGCGTCGTAACCCGTTTATAGGTCGCGAGTGTGATATTCGCCCAGTAATTGCACATTCACACACTGTGCGGCGCCCTTGCCGCGATAAATTGCACCGTAACTCCTAATTTAGTTCTTATGCGCGTCACGGTCGGCAGCGACGCTGAAATTAAGCGAATGACATACGGCGTCCAGCAGTAAAGCCGCCATGGCGGTGAAAGCGCGCGTGCTTACGGTCGGCCAGATGAGGGCAAGAGCTCATTCCGGGAAGTTGTTGTCCCTTTCAGTTTGTGGCGGACTGTGACACACACTAGTACTTTCTCTGAACAACTCGTCACTAGCCCTGGCACATAACAGAATCAACTGTCTCGCAGTTTACACAGCAGTTGTAACGCTTTTCCGTTACGTTTCAAGATCAGTAGTCGTGTAAATAAAATACGACTATTTTTGGATGATTCAGGGCTTTATAGAAGACTAAACTCAATATGATGTACTTGACGGGACGAAATCGACCCACGTAAAAGTAATTTCGGGAGTACATCAAGGGAGTTTTGTAGCGCATTTACTGTTCACAGTTCATACAACTAATATGATGGATAAAGTTGGAAGCCCCATAACGCTTATTCAAACGATGCTGTTATCTGTAGATGAGTTACAGCGCCAGAAGAATGTAGCAAGTTTCAGGAAGACCAGCAGCGGATCTGAATGGAAATAGATAACTGTAACATATTGGGGCATAGCTCGTCATGTGCGGCCTACTCTCCCGCCCCCCACCCCCCAACCCCCCACCTCCCCCCAAGCTGTCCCAACGCACGAGGCGTCGGCATGAGCAACATTGCTATCTAATAGTGTATAAAGGGGGGCCTGAGCAGGAGCACATATTTAAGAATCGTGCTACTGCTGTAGCTATACATTATACAATATATACATTACATAACAAATTTAATAATTTCTAAACATAGTTTATGTTCACAGATGTAAAAGAAAAGGATGTTCCATTCCCTACTTCACTCTCCTTCACTTGTTTCCACTTTCTAACGTAGCGTGTGTTCTTCATTCGGATTTAAGTTGTCTCCATACCAGATTTCATCGAAATCGCTTCAGCGGTTTAGTCCTGAAAACGTAATAGCGCTGTAACTGTTCGTTTTCACATTTTTGACATGGTTTTTGCATTTTAGGAAATACCACTTTTGACTCTCTTAAGATGATCTGAAAATGGATCCCGGCCAGAAACTTCTCATTGAGTAAACAAAAACAACTGAAACTTGCAACTTTGGATGGTTTCGCTGTACTGATTAACAGAGGTTGTTACCGACAATTATTCCAGCATGCTGGAAGTTCGTTACAGGCGCACTTATTATCGCATTTCTAATATTAGTATGGAGAAAATTTTAAATTACTTTACCATTTCTTTCGTGATCCGATTTTGAGGAAAATAAACCTACATATTGCCACAAGTTATGCTCGAGCTACCTGTGAAAATCACATGAAAATTCAAGTAGTTTCGGAGATTAGCGTTTTCAAACACACAGACACGACGGTTTTAGATAAAACTTTAAATCACATATCTTCTTATTTCGTGATCATTTTTGATGAAATAAAACACTGTACGTTAGTCCAAGCTACGCTCAAGTTACCTGTGAAAACCGCATTAACTTTCGTCTTCTAGTTTTAGGGATTCGCGTGTTCAAACACGATGGTTTTACAGTTTTATTAGTAGTATAGGATTATAGACTATTTTTTATGGTAAAATTCGGCATTCTAATATCGCATCATTAGAGATTAAGAAGGTTGAGAATTTACAGCCTGCTGGTCTATTGCACGACTTGCTTTAGACACACGGCAGGTTTTATAATTGCAATAAATAAATAAATAAAAATACTTGCTGAGAATTTTAGTATAAGTGAGCCACAGTATCCGGCGGCTTGTTACAGACTACTAACTGTAGTTACGATTCATTCGTCTTGTTATCGCCATCACCCTTGCTTCTGCGAAAATATCTTCGCAACAGTGAAGACGCCTGCAATATGCAATAACGTGAAACGTACAACGGATAGAACGGACAACACGGAGTAATGCAGCGAACCTCAGAAGGAACAGTGTACTGTGATGTGGTGCGAGAACAGCTCGACATACCGTCGTTCTGCTCTTCCACTGCTTTCAGAGAATCCATAAGCGAGGAGCATATCGGCCAACTCTTCATCAGAAAACCTATCCATGCAGCTGAGTATCACTGTTGACATACAATTGACACTGCCGGAAAAACAAACACAATACGGAGCCGAGCAGTACTGAATGCAAGCTTGAAGGCGAAGAGTAAAATGGTTGCTACTGTTGTCAACAGCAGCTACCGTCAGCGAATGAAAACAAGACACACAGTACATATGGTCGGCGTTTCCACTGTTGTGGACTGCTTTCGGTCCAATCCAGATACAGATGTAATTGGGTCAAGAAACCAAACGAAATGCAATAACTATGTAACGAAATTCCGTAGACCGTGGGCCCTTATACGAAAAATACGCAGAAGTTGTAACTGAACAACCTCTGAAAGTCTGCCGGTGGACGTCTGGAACCACCCTGTATAAATGGTCAGTTACGCTAGTGATGAAAAATCACTGAAAATTGTAACAACCGTACAATGCGTAGGAGTAATTGTCCTGAGCGACCTAATGTAGAATTACTGCTGTAGGAAAAGCAGGTGCCAGGCCAGATTCATTATAAGAATCCTACGAAAATTACATTAATCCACGAAATAAGCGGCGTATAGAAGACTAGTAACTTCGACCCCTGAGTGCTGAGTATCATTCTGGGACTCCTACCGGGCTGGATTGATAGAACAAATAGATAACTTCCAGCGAAGAGTCGTAAGTTTCTTCACGGGATTGTTTATTAACCACCAGAACATTACGGAGATGCTCAACGCACTTCAGTGGCAGTCGATAAAAGAGTGGTGTTGCAATTCTGAGAGAGTGCGTTGGGAGAAGAGTTGAGCTACACATTACTTCCTACCACATACAGGGATGGTCAAAAATATGGAAAAACAAAAAACACAATGATCACGATGCCTAACGTAATGCAGGAGCACCATTGTCATTCAAAACAGTTTCCAGTCATCTCGGAATGGGTAAATACAGGTGCGCGTTTTGCAAGGGGATCTTACACCTTCTTCACGCAAAACAGTACCAAAATAAAGTAACGATGATGAAGGTGAATAGTGATCACGCACCCTTCTTTCCAAAGTAGACCGAAGTGTTCAGTAACACTGAGATTTTGTGACTGTCGGGGGTGCAGTGGAAATGCGACAATTCATCCTCGTGCTCAAACAATCAGTCCTGGACGATGTGAGCTGTCTGGACAGATGGCCTGTCGTCTTGGAACACTGCATCACCATTGGGGAAGAAATGTTATGCCACGGGATGGACCCGATCATCCAGAATGGTCACATAAGCCTTGGCAGTGACGCGACCTTGCAAGAGTACCCATAGGGCCCATGGAATACCACGTTAGGAGTGTCCAAAACGTCAGACTCCCCGCTATGTTTCACTCTTGGGGCATAAACTCTGCCACAAGTTGGAAACATTGTGAAATAAGACTCATCCAGTCAAATAGCGTTCTTCCATTACTCAGAAGTTCAATCGTACAATGAAGGCTTTCACGACCGGATGTTTCAGCTGCCGAGAATTCTTCCGGGTTGTATGGCCGTGTTCCATGAAATTCTTCTATCCCTGACGTTTCGTCCAAAGCTACGTTGGACATCTTCGGAAGTGCTCCTGGTTTTGCTGCGTCTTGCCGACTGACGAGTCGGACGTCGAAGAGCGGCCTAAATATCGTGGAAAGTGAGCGTGGTCTGGATTTCAAGTGATAACAGAGATAAACCTTGTCAAGGATAAAATATAACTATCCATCATAGTACGTCAAAGATAAAAACTTCTCATCGATTCTGTGGCACCACTGTCCATATATCGCTCAGTTTCATGGCTTCTTCTTTTCTGTTAAAATTACCCCCATGTTTATATATGTCGATGGCTTCTCTATATAGCCTTGGATAATAGCTCGCCATATTACATAAAACTTAAGTTTCCGAAAATTTTACCACGTGATCACCCGACTGAAGAGCATGTTCCGCCACGGCTGATTTGTCTGTTTTCCCTAGTCGGCAAAGACTTTTATGTTCCTTCAACCGTGTATTCAGTCTTCTCTTTGTAGTTCCAGTGTAGACCCTACCACATGTACACGGAATTTTGTATACACCACTTGCAGACAGAGGGGGACGTTTATCCTTAACGGCCTATTTTCTTAGTTGGTCTGAAAATCGGTCGAACATTACGTTTCCTTAAACTCTTGCCGATTTGCCTTGGCGAGTTTTATGGCTTCGACACCACGTTTTCCTATTAAGGACAACTGCATCACTGATACGTGGTTGTGATTCCAGGTAACCCTGAAATTCCTTGCTCATCGAGATCCCTTCGTCTTGTTTTGGTGCTGACAGCGTTCGCGAGTGCGACATTTAGGTCTGCAGTGACTTTTACAGCTGTCGTCCTCTTGTACTCTTCAACTACCGTTCGTCACGATTAATCAAAACATAGTTCCGCCCGCATTGCGAATTGTCGGACGATATTCTTTCACTTTCCCTGTATGCAGTATTAGTCTTCGGTAAGGCGCCTCTTGAAACACCAAACACTTCAGCTACATTGATTACGGAAGCATCCACCATACGAGTACCAACATTTGCCCACGTTTGAATGGACTGAGCTCCGACGTAACGCACTCACAATTACACAGAACACTGTTCTAACCACAACCGACACTTGTGAAGTACTGAGGTCATTGCACAGGCGCCAATCGTGGTCAAATGCAGCAGAGCAATCTGCCATCTGCATTTATGTTCAATCATGCATTTCTCGCAGTGTTTCTAAATTTTTGTGCAACGCTAGTATGTCTTGCGAAATGACCATGACGATAAAATAACGGAAGTTAGAGCTCATACGGAATTCTACCGACACGCGTTGTCGCCGCGACCCAAACACTCATGGAAGAAGAAAGGGGGCAAATTATGCCGATACACGACGTACCCTCTGCCACATACCATAAGGAAGCTTGTGGGTGTGCATGCAGCAGTACGTCATTGAATTCCGGTCGAGACATTTGACCAGGCCATCTAGAATGAGCGTTGGCTTGCTTTTCTTTCAGCTATGTCTGTTCCCAAGAGATATTGGCAACGGCTTAAAGGGAATTTGTCCTTGGCGTTTCTAGCATTATCGCATCTTTTTTTATGGAGAGCTTAATACGTAACGCTAACAGGATTAGAAAGAAATCTTGCGTAACAGAAAAAAAAACTTCAACGATCGAAGAAAAAAAGTAATCCAAAAATGCGCGGGATGAGAGCGGAATACATCAAAACACTAGTACGTCACTTAGGAATGAAATAAGCAGGATGTTCAGGGCAATTAAAAACAAAGGCGTCAGATTTTACAAAGAGAGAATAACTACACTGTTAGATGCAGAAGGGAGAGCGGACTGGTGGAAAGTGTACTTTAAAGGCTTCTACGAGGGCGAGGGTGTGACTGCTGACGCGACAAGAAGAAATGGCTTTCTATTCGGAAAACGTAGGTCTTCCAGTATGTGTTGATATTCGTGAGAGAATATAGCACATCCTTGGTCAACCCTACCTTCCTTCAGTGACGTGGTTCGATGCTTGACTAGTGGTAAGAACTCTCGATATCAAAGTGTGTAACATCCATATTAAATGCAACGTAGTAAACTTATTTCGGGTCATAATATCAAAAATTAGTACATCTGTGATACTTACAGAAATAGTGTGTACTGCGTCTTGCTGTTTACTTCTGTTACATTGTTTCGAGAACGCCGGAGCAACGGCGGCAGACTTGATGCAACAAAGTACGGCGTCGTTGAAAGCTGGTCACCATATACGCGAAGCGGACGGCCGTGCAAAGCTGAAAGACGTCGTCATTGGGACAGCGACCTTAGATTATTATTAGAAAAGATATTGTACCGTATTGTAGAACGATAAGAAGATGAAAATGCTTTGTATAATCTTAATAAACTCATCAGTTGTTGCCTGGCGGTCTTCACAACATTAAGTCGCACTCAAACGTGTCAGCAACCAGAGTTCTGTAATTACATTGACCATACAAATGAACTACGAAGAACAAATGAAACTGAATAGAAGATGTTGTAAGACGTCGTGGTCTCCTGAGCTTCATTGCTTACATATTCCGCCCTCACAGTCATATTCCGCACATCAAGACGCTTCACTCGAACCCAAACTCGATAAGGTAAAAGTCAATATCGTATGAATTCATGTAAACAATATGCAAATAACTAATAAATCGCATGTGTGCACCATGGTTGAAATACTCGAGGCTGGCGTACACACATACATTCCAGACACGACGGTCACAGGCGCTTTTACTTCGAGAGAGGCAACCGCACGCCAGGAGGCTGGTCACAACCCATCTACGTCGGTCGGTGACCACCCGTAGAACAGACAGTGGTGCCCGAGTGAAAGGGCGATCACGTGTTCGGCTTAAAAGTAAATTCCGCTACATTGTGTGGGAACGACCAGCCTACGCATTGTTTACACATAGCACGCAGTTTCAGAGATTTTTACAGGGAGACAGCAAACGCCAAACGCCGATACTACAGATTTCCGGATTGGTCGCCTTAAATGAAACGTCATTCTCCTGTTTTAGAAGAGTAATGCTGATTGGCAGACGATATTTCTGACGCCTTGAGTTGAAGGAGTAATGGAAGAGACTGAAAGATATATCCGTTCAAGTCTGGTGTGGAGAGGGGCCGTTCCGTTGTCGCTCTTGGAGCAAGAACACATTACGAGAGTGTGCGCCCTTGTATGTGTACTCAAAGCGCAAGAAACAAGTCTCTCCTCAGTACTTCACTGGGAGAGCACCTCTGTTGAGAGCGAATCGAAGTGCGACTCTATATTGAGTCCTTCCAATTAAGCGTTGTTCACTGTGTTGGCCGCCACACTTATTGTGCGGTGTGAATGGACATAGTTATAGATAAACGCCGGCGAGCGAATTTTGAGTGGCATCATGGTGGACTGGTTATCTGACCAGTGTACCACGCCAATAGTTAGACTAGGGGTGAATAGGAGTCCTTGACTTCATCAAGGCATAGGGAGAGTTTGATTGGCGAAGGTCAATCCAGATTGAACGAGAGTTATCTTATTTGTCAGCAGCGAGCGGTGCAGACTTCACTCATTGCAGCTTACGGTATTGTGCGCTACAGCTCTTGCGAGTCCCATATTTCGTCCACTGCATTTCACAAGCGACAGCCTTGACCATACATAGCAACATTCTAATGGATAATTATTCAAGTTGAGTAGGCGCGGCTCTCAGCCATTCTGCCAAGTCAATAACAATCTTAAACTTTGTATAGAAATTTCATTAGCGAATCCTATCCTTGAGAGGTAACTTCACATTCCGAAAATAACCAGGAAATAACTTGTTCAATTCATAACTAAAAGTGTCATTGTGATTTCTCAGAATTTTTGCAAAATAAATAATAATTTTCGTTAGATTTATGTTTTTCTTATACTAACTAGCACTATTCCAGTACGCAAGTATCCCACTAGTTACATTAGAAATTTTGTGAATTTTTGTGTCATTTCCTTACAGCGGATGACTCTAGAAGATATTTATTGCTGTAAGTTTTTCAGGCATTTCTCTTTAGAACGTCTGACTTCTATAGTAGTGAGGGGGTGGAAATTGTATCTTGCAGGAACCACAGGGTAAAGGGTACATCTCAGATTAATCCATTGCGCAGAATGACAGAATAGCACCCAGACGCTCACAGAAAATGGCGACCCTGCCAGGATAGGTAAAATAGGTAAGCTACCAGGATAGGAAATTGTCAGGATAGTGAGGTACAACAAGTCGCAGAGGTAGCACATTGAAGAACTTTCTTTCATGTATTAAATAGCTATTTACAAAGATTGGGATCAGAATAGATACAGGTAGTGAAGAAAGCAGAATTGTAGGGAAAAAGGCGTGTGTTATTGTGTTGGAAAATTTTTCATTTTTAAAGATTTTTGTGTAGCTGTTAGGGCATAGGATTTTCAGGTGATAGGCACAGACGTAGATTGACGCAGAGACGCAGTGTGACGCAGCATCATATAAGTTAGAATTAAGAAATAACATTTTTCTCCCTTTGCAAGCGTACATGTGGATATTTTAGACTGTAGCAGAACGGACAGAACGTTAGCTGAGAAATCATGACGTTGTTCTTGTTGTTGGTTCAACTAACTGGTAAGTGGTCGTACAGTTTTGTAGATAGGGTTGTTGTGTGTTGCAAGAATTTCCATGTTAACGAGAGCACAAGCCAAAAGGTTACATGAGAGACAGCAAGTAGACAAGTTGGGGAAGAATCAACCAGATAGACAGCAAGTAAACGAGCTTTTTGAGAATAGGACAGAAGGTGAACCTGAGAATAGGACAGACGGTGACTCAGAGAATAGGACAGTCGGGGAGCTGCAGAATCAGCAGGCTCAGTTAGACTGGGATAAAATTGAGACAGATCAGACAGATGGGAATCGAAGGGACGAGAACATCGAATTTCCAGAATATGCAATTCCAGGTAGGGCACATTCTGAGCCAGAAATAGACAGCCCACGTAGGAAATGGAAAAGTGGCAAAGATTAGAAGCGAAACGAGCACAGGAAACTCGTTTGTTTGCCGCATATTCAGGGACAGAATACGCGTAAATACATTCAATGAACCGGCAGTTAGCCAATGCTCAAAGAGAAGTAGACAGTGAGGAAGAGGGGGAACATATAGAGTACGTCGAACCTATCGTGCACATTCTAAATATGCCCCAACAGCAGACACAGAATTTTGCGGAGTTACGAGCGCCTCGAAAAGGTTCCGTAACAGACGCAACTGTACCTGCAAACACAAGACATATACAACAGAGAGGGCAGAATGCGGAGTTGTTTGCGCCACGTAATGGTTCAATGACAAACGCAACTAGTCCTCAACACAGACAGCACGGGTTATTGCAGTTATCAAACTTAGAAACGCCACAGCATATCCCAGTAAACGACGTAACTGACCGAGTGGAACACAATAGATCGAGAATACGTAGTTCAGCAGAAGGTAGTCTTACAGGACAGGACGCGATCATGGAGATGTTACAAAAAATGAACTCTAGTATGACGAAACAGAATCATGATATTAATACACAGATGACAAAACAGTATCAGGAATTGAAACAGGATAATCCGGAATTGAAACAGGATAATCAGGCTATTAAGACACACACCCAACAGGTTAAATCCAGATGGAAGAAGGGATCGCCAGAATCGATAGTCAGATCACTAGGATAAACAAAGACGCGAAAGAATCCAGAGAAAGAATTCAGTTACTAACACAAGGTCAGCAGCAATTAGGCACTGGCGTGGACAAGGTCCAATTGGACATCGTAAACGTTGACAAAAAGGTGGAACGTTTTACGAAAAAAGCCACTCGAACAGCAATACAAATTTCGGAAGAACAAGCAATTCAAAGCAAGGTCGCAAAGGTTGCACTGAAAAAATATGATCAGCGGATCAATAAAATAGAACTTAAAAACAAAGATCAATTTGAAAAGCTTAGAACAGAGTTGATACAAACAATCGTAGAAAAGATCGAGACCGATTACACTTGTAGCGAAACAACTGACACGTCAAGCATTAATTCAGTACACGAACACGCACCGTCTAAGAAAGTTCAAATAGAACCAAGGCTAGACGTAACACTCCCACAGAAATCAAAACAGAAAACCCCGATTAAAGTAATACATGACATGCCACAGGACCAGGCACAGTATCTAGAAAAACGAAACACATACATTCAGCCGATACCAGTCGAAAGACAGGCAACTGAACCAGTAAATCCAATGACACAACATAATAGCAGCACAGGTACTATACTGCGAACGACGAGAGTAGAAACACACGAACAACACTTTTGTTCACCAGTGATACGACATGACGCGGATATGACTCAGGCAATCGAGTACAGGCAGACAGGCAGTAGATTACCAGAGAATAAACACGACGACACAAGCAGTGGCAGATTATTTGAGTCCATGAATCATCCTCAAACCGGATTTATGAGTAGACATGATACAGACCACTTCCTTACAGTTAGAAAATTTCAACATTTAAAGGAAGAAGGCGGTATGTTGCATGCACGCACATTCATCGATCAGTTTCAAGTAGGCTTACCAAACCACTGGAGCGTAGCTCACAAACTTGACTTCATTTGTGCACACATGTCAGGGACAGTAGCAGAGGTGATGTAAAAGATCGCGGCTACCTGTACGTCTTACCTACAGTTCAGAACAGCATTTCTCGAAAGATATTGGTCTAAGGAGGCGCAAAACAAAATTAAATATGAGTTACTTCAGATGACACCATATGGAAACTCAGGATAGAAAAGCGTGGTAAAATTCTTTGACACAATGGACAAAAAGAATCAATGCCTAGACAAACCAGACAGTAACGGAGAGCTGATACGTCTGTGTAGAATGAAATTACCGGTAAAGTATCAACAGGCGACAGTAGGAAAAAATGAAAATACCGAAGAATTCAAAGAGGTTTTAAGGGAACCTGAATTTATGTTTAAAGAAGACGAGGTAAAGAAAAAAGAAAGGAAAGAGAACAGCAAAGACAGAGGACTAGGAACGAATATTCTAATAACAATAATCTTAAGGGGCTCCGGAACGCCCTATACTTGCAATGTTAAAATAACGCTTATAAATTACATCTTTCCTCACAAAGTATTTGAGGTAGGAAGTTGAACTTTTTACAGATTATTTATTGGAATATGGGCTACAACTTAACACAGGGATTTTACAAAATTTTAGTTCAGTTATTAAAGATGATTTTTTTTCAATTGTAATGAAAATTCACAACATTTTTTTGCAATTTGTTATTTATATATTCAAAAATATATAGTTTTTTGGAAAAAGATTGTGTTAAATTATGCAGAAGGTACTGTGTAACATTTACTGAAAGTTTGAAACAAATATGTTTGGAAGATCCTTAGAAAACATGTTATTAGTATGAGAAAATAAAAGTTTTGGGAATCGAGCGACAAAGATTGGATTAACTTTTTAGTGCATTCCAGATCCATAGGATGGATTATCTTCATCCTCTGCAAACTCCTCCTCCAGCTTCCTCTTGTTCCTCCTCCTGTTTACTCTTGCTTGTATTTCTAGACTCTTTACAGCCCTGTCTGCAGCCCGAAGGCGTTCCATGTCTAAAGCAAGCATCGCTCGTTGTTGTGTTCGTAGATTTTGCTACCATTTTCTTCAGTTGCAATTACTGCAACACTGTTCCAAAAGGTGGTCATGTATGAACACTTATCACATTTCAGTTGTATTTCACTAGCAAGTCCTACGTGCTTTATTATGGAGAGTTCCAGACCAACTTCACTACAATGAATACATCTTACACAGTTTGAAAAAATTCCTTTGAGAACCGACATATCAAATATTTCATTCACATCAGATTTGCCCATAAAACATTCATAGTTTTCACTCATTGGACCAAGCTTCTTCTGTGAAGTATTTTCTTTCCCACTTTGACTGCTATGGACAGGTGTACTTGAGAGGTTAGGTTCACTCACTTGGTTATCGTCTTTATTGTTTACAGTAATAACACATACCTTTGGCTTTCCAACATTTCTCCTTTTCTTAAAAGCCTTCAGAGGTTTCTAATAACTTTACTTTTACTCATTATTATACTTCATCAAAACAGAGACTCAAGAAACAGAATTAATTACGAATATTTTCGAGATAACGACAGAGTAAATAAACATGAAACAATCGACAAACACACCAGCGATATATATTGAACCATCACAGGTTAGCCACAACACATACTTTATCTCACATCACTAAAATGTACCTGATGAACACGGACGTTAATAATAACACCATTTGACAGCAGTTTAACAGCGCCACAGTGGGTCACGCCCATGTAGAACACATTTCAAAAAAATTTAAAAATAGCTGCAGTCTTCGGAATTGAATAAATTATATATCTATTAAAAGGTAATAGTCTGCAGATTCAGAAAACGCAAAAAAGTAAAAATTGAACTTTTCATGATTTTGAGCCTTTCCGGAGCCCCTTAATCCTAACACCAATAATTTCAGGCAATTTAACAGACAAGGACAGTGGCACAATGGAGACAATTGGCATAGAAACGATAACTAGAATAATTGGTGCCGAAATAGGAACGGTAAGGGACACTCATACAGTGGCGGATATTGGTTTAGGAATCAGAACGCCAACGGTCAAGGGTACTTTGAAAGAGGTCACGATGTTAGAAACAGCAACTGGCGAGACCAGGGCGCGAATAATTACCGTGGAAATTATAGTCCACAAAAACAAGACCAACACAGCAAAGGGAAACCAGAAGTAGACATTATGCCACCAAATCCTGAAAAACGTAAAGATTGACGGGAAAATCCGGAAGAGGTTACGCAAACTTACGTCCATTCATTAAAACAATCCAAAAAGGACATTCATGTTTTGGAAGTAGCTAGATCAAAATAAGAAAAAACTGGAAATAGCCAAAATTCAGACAAACAGGGACTTAAGAAAATTTCCGATAAAGAGTCAGCACCAGATACTCTTGAATTACGCTACATAGCCTGGGAAAACAGCATAGAATGGGATAATTCTGAAAGCGAGGATGATCTGCCACCACTTCCGAGTAGTAAACAATTAAGCGACTAAGAATTGTTAACCGCGCTTAGCAATATATTTGACGAGAAACAAGTAAATGAACGCGATAAAACAGAGCAGAGTATCCTAGATAAAAACAAAACACAGACGCCACGAACACAAAACACGTATAATGTATACAACATCGGTGACTGTGAGGAGATAGATAGAGAGTACGTTCGGGAATGTTTGGAAATGAAGGAAAAGGAGAGACAGGAGCTCTAAAACAGACGAAAAGAGGTAGATATGTCGCAAACGGTTTTGCTCACGGAGTTAACACCAAAGCAAACACAAACACAAAGGGAAGGTACAATTATCCATAGGTTAAGCTATGAATCTATAGCAGAGGATTTGATGCAAGAAAAGGAAATCGTAAGATCCACAATTGTACAACCCATATTAAAGATAAACATTGGAGAAATCACGACACAAGCAATCATAGATAGTGGGAGTCAAGTGACGGCTATATCAGAAAGCCTATTTGAAAGGTGCAATAGAGAGAAAGAATTACCGATTTTAAAGACAAAAAGGATAAGAGGTTTTGGAGCCTTAGGAAAAAATGCAACAGAGGTGAAACACGAAACACGTCTTTCATTCAATTGCCAAGGTTACAAGTTTGAAAACAATTTTATAATCGTACCAAAACTTACAGCTGATATGATAATCGGTGTAGATTTCATTAATGAGCGTAAGGCTCACATTTGCATACCACAAGGCTTCGTAACAAAATATGATGTAATACTATATTTTATTCAAACTTTGCACGATAAAAAAGAACAGGGAAAAGTAAAGCAATTGCATTTAAGTCAAGAAAGGAATGAAATAGAGGAGGAGAGACACCCTAGATATAAGTTTGAGGAAAACCTTGACCCACTCCCACCAGAAATAACAGAAGAAATTCATAAAGAGATTAGTAAGAAGATAGAGGAAATAGATGATATTTCTCTCCACGCTAAAAAAAAATTTAGAAGGCATATTAAGATCACTTGCGGAGGTATTCGCACCAAAGACAGGTAGCATTAAAGATTTTCAATACAAATTTGAGGTCAAAGATCAAAAACCCATTTGTGTCTCACCTTATTCCATACCATATAGTTATCGAGACCAAGTATTTCTTGAAATCAGAAAAATGTTGGATGATGACATAATTAAACCCGCCAAGTCACCATATAATTCGCCCTTACACGTTGTAAGTAAGAAGGATGGGAGCATACGTTTGGTACTCGATTCAACACAAATAAATACAATTATAATTTCGGAAACAGATAGACCAGAGAAAGTAGAAGAGTTGATTCAGAAGTTTCATGAAGTACAGATTTTTTCATCCATCGATTTGCGTTCAAGTTTTTGGCAATTAGAAATGGAGGCTTCATGTCGAAAATACACAGCCTTTATTGTCTTTGGTCGTTGCTACCAATTCAAACATTTACCGTTTGGCCTCAAAATTTCATCAGCTGCCTTTATTCGCGCTCTGAATTCTATACTGAATCTCGACATACTTCAGAAAATTACTTGCTATGTGGACGACATTCTTGTGGCGGAGGCAACTTGGGCAGAACATAATTATATATTGTATAATTTCCTACAAATTATGAAAAAACGACAGAAATTAAATTTTTAGGACATAACATATCTGCAAAAGGTATAACGCCAGACGAGAAGAAGATAAACGCTATTCGTAATATTCCTACTCCCTACAAGAAGAAAAGTCTAAGGGAATTCTTGGGGTTGATAAATTGTTACAAAAAATTTATATGGATAGACACACTTGCAGCACCTAGACTCTGTGTACTGACAGAAAAAAACACACCCTGGATATGGGATAAACAAGCAGATGAAGAATTTCATCAGCTGAAGGAGGCATTGAATAATGCTCCAATTCTATCACACCCAGATTTAAGTCAGGAGTTCTGTCTAGTAACTGATAGTGCAAAGACCGGGCTAGGGACGGTACTATTTCAACAAATTGAGGAAAACGGTAAGAAAACACATAGAACAATAGCCTTTGCGAGTAGAGTACTATCGAAAGCAGAAAAGAATTATTCTATAACAGAATTAGAAGCTCTAGTCATAGTATGGGCATTTCAAAAATTTCGACATTTTCTGTTTGGCAGAGAAACACAAGTATACACAGACCATAAAGCATTAGAGTCTTTAATCGCCTCCAAATTAACCCACGGACGTTTGGCAAGATGGATGCAAGTACTGCAGGAGTATGACTTTTCAATTACATACATACCAGGACCTGAAAATATTCTGGCCGATGCATTGTCTCGTTCACGACAGAGAATGGCAGAGGACCAGAAAATCAACAATGAAGATGAAGAACGGACTATCCATTATCTAAAATACGTACCATTCGAAAATTTTATCACAAATGCTTTAAAAAATTTATCTGAGGAACAAAATAAATATCAGACCCTCCTCAAGATTAAACACCAACTTACCAATAAAACCAACACAGAAATTAGAAAAAATTTCATAGTAAAAGATAATATCTCATTTTTCAAACGTAATAATGATACTGCACAATGGTTAGCATGCATCCCTGATGAACTTATTAATAAATACATTTGGTATACCCACTTTAGCAGACAAATCGTCGCGTCTGCCCTACAAAACATTCGCTCAGCAGCAATGGGACGTAAAATCACCCAAGACAAATCTGCCATAAAGAAACGCATCACACTGGGCCAAAAGGTATTCGTAAAACCTCATTACCTTTCACATAAGAGTCAAAATAAATGCATGAAATTTTTTGCACTCTATAAAGGGCCAATGATAATTTCCAGGATCGTTCACGAAAATGCCATAGAGCTAACGAACCCAAAAACAGGTAAAAGTATAGGCATCTACCACGTGAGCCACCAAATAGAATGTGACTGAAAGAAATGGTAAAAGAGAAGAAAGGGAAAGAGACAAATGGGCAATCGCAAATCGTGTACTAACCACTAAATCAAAAAAGTAAATTAAGAATCTACAAAATAACACATTAATTAAAAGAAAAAGAGACACAATACACACTAACAACCTCTTGTAATATCAAGTACATTACAACATGCACACAAACAATAAATGGTACACAACAATTAAAAGATTGAAGAAGTGATGGGACATAATTAGAATAAAGGAAAGAAATCGTATATATACAATAATTTTTGCCACTATCAGAAAATTCTTGCATTATATAAAATCAGAGTTTTTTTTGTAAATAACATATATATGTAAAACGAAAATTGTAAATATTTCTACACGTCAGAGGGACATCGCCATCAACACCAATCACCAGCCCCCTTAACCCCAGATGCTTCGAGATAGCGATGGAGAGGGTACAGACATGTTGAGAAAGCACTTAGAGTAATAACAACAACATGAAGACCAATGCCACACTGGAAATGCAGGTTGCAACCAGGTTGGACTTCAGGAGGACAACGAGCAGCATGGACATTTCATATGTCACGACACTGCTACACAACGGAAGAGCGTGGGGAGAATCATAATATGACGAGAAGAAAATGAAGGTACAAAAAAATTACTAAAGTCTACAAAATCATCAAGTAACAATTGGAAAGGCAGTCAGATCCAACAGATCCTATATCACTCCTACACTAAAATTCACATATTACTAGCCTATGAAGAACAGAAGATGCAAGATGAAGAAGAGCAGAAGACAGCAAGACACCTTTCTCTCCTATCCTACAAAGCAAATTGCTACAAACGTCTTTCCATGAACTTTGAGGCATGGCAACTACCACAACCACCTCTCCAAAAATAAACCTCGAATCGTCAAACAAATACAAGCGAACAGCAAAAGGAATAAGTAGTACCAACCAAACTTATCTAGAAATAAATTCAGCAAAATGAACAGTATTCTCCCTACCACATCATCAAATTGCCATACCGAACCAGGTGTGTAGTACCAAGACGTCACAGCACGATCGTTGGTAGTCAACCACAATCATCGAACTGCCATACTGTCGCAGGTGTGACAGCAAAGGAGTACCAAGAAATCACTGTTTATGCAGTAAACCACAGCCATCGTCATCGGTTAAAAGTACCACTCCATGAGGACAATGTCAACAAGTAAGACCCAGCATCACATGCTATAGTGCTTCTCACATAATTTGTGACACCCATACAAATCAGTTGACGGCTTCCAGTATTTCAGTGGGGATCGTTGAGCACAGAAACTGACGCAGCACAAAACAAAAAAACAAAAAACTAAAAGAGTTAAGAAAATGATATATTTGTAAAAATATTTATTTTCTTTTTTGTAAAAGTAATTATTTATATTATTGTTGTAAAGTCCATAGCCGGCCGCGGTGGTCTCGCGGTTCTAGGCGCGCAGTCCGGAACCGTGCGACTGCTACGGTCGCAGGTTCGAATCCTGCCTCGGGCATGGATGTGTGTGATGTCCTTAGGTTAGTTAGGTTTAAGTAGTTCTAAGTTCTAGGGGACTGATGACCACAGCTGTTAAGTCCCATAGTGCTCAGAGTCATTTGAACCATTTTGTAAAGTCCATAATTTATAAATACCTTAAAACCTTTTGTAAAGAAACCTAGTTAGTATAGTTATATAATCTCATAAGCTCATGGAAAGTCTATTTATTTCTTTTATATGTACCGAGGATAGAATTAAGAGGAAACGCTTTTTCATTCTTACACAAAAAAACAGTGACACATAAAGAAGAAGATAATACCTAAATAAATAAAACAAAGTAACACAACAGAGCTTTTGCAAACATTTACGCAAAGCCTAACTGAAGATAAGAGATAAGCACACCAATACATAATATACTGTACACTTTCAAGTTTAGAAAAATTAATATTGTAAAAACAATTTCTAGAAATGAAAAAGAAAAACAGAGACATGTACTGGCAACAACAAAGAATAACAACCTTTGTAAAGTCTATATTTGCCTAACAACAAAACACAAATTGCAGAATCAAAAAATAGAAACATTAGCTATAAAGAAATCATTAGATAAAATTGTTAAGAACGGCTGAGAAAAGTTTATTGGAAAATCTAAAAGAACAATATTTGCCTGACTTTGTCAATGTTTTCCTCGGCATTGACAAACCCCAGACAAAAATTTTGTCAGAGGGAGGGAGGTATGTAAGACGTCTTGGTCTCTTGACCTTCATTGCTTACATATTCCGCCCTCATAATCATATTCCGCACATCAAGACGCTTCATTCGAACCCAAACTCGATAAGATAAACTCTGGTCGGGAAACTGACTCAAATATCGATCCTAATTACATAATTAATTACAAAGATTGGGCCTAATTACACAACTATATGCATAGCGCTACACAAGGACGGCAAAAAAACCAGTACACCGCAAAAACTAACAACGCCATAAAAGTGGTGTTAGCCTGCTGGGAAAAAAATTCGCAATACCACTCCAAACTAGCGACAGACACACTCAAACTCTATCTTACTCCTACAAGCTGCGGGGTGGGGAAAGGCTGAGGTGTAAGGTACTATCTTAATTACTTTTGGTGGGAAATATGTTCAACTGACGAGATGCAGGTGTTGGACAGACAGGAGCTTAAAAGGTGTATTACCTGTATGCACACAGCATCTACCGTTGTCTGACGTCAGAGTTCGCTACAGATACCAGCACAAAAAACCTCGTGCAGCTCAGGTAATCAAGGCCAACACACGCTACCACAACTTATGAAACAAAAATGCATCACAGTTCTAATTACACTTAGAAATTATCGTGAAAAAACAAGCACTCGTATGAATGGGTCATAATGCAGCACATGTACTGGGGAAAAGCCTCGTCCTAAAAGACTGCAGAGGAGGCGGTAGTTGAATGTACATTCTCCTCGATAGGCGTCCACAAACTGCCGAAAATCGAGGTTCCCTTCCTCCCTCCCTCCAGCCACCTACGAGGTGGCTCCTTTAAATGGCCAGCTGCTCTGCCGACCACTTCGCGGTGCGGGCAGGCCGCTCTCCGCCCTTTGCTGCCACCCTCTGCGGTCCCTCGCTGCCCTCGGCTTTCCACCATCTGGCTGCCGCCTTAAGGCGACGACGCTCCTAGACCATTA
This sequence comes from Schistocerca serialis cubense, assembly GCF_023864345.2. Classification (NCBI taxonomy): domain Eukaryota; kingdom Metazoa; phylum Arthropoda; class Insecta; order Orthoptera; family Acrididae; genus Schistocerca; species Schistocerca serialis. The sequence continues at coordinate 561,993,351 of NC_064641.1, forward strand.
GCGTGTATAGTCAACTAAATAATACGAGATAAAAGGATGATCGCCTCAAGTGCAACTTGTTCGTCTAAAATATAGCGACAGAGCCTCCACACGCCGCCCCGCCGGACAGAGAGCGTCTGCGTCCAGCCACCACCACAGGAGACACGCCCTCCCTCCTCCTCCCACGCAGAAACCCGCCATTCGGCGATGGAGAACAATTGTATTTGACGTCAACGCATCTATAACGAAGTAGCTATTAAAAAAAGCAAAACACATTTGCTACCATAATAAATGTCCTCTTTGCATGAAAATAGGTAAAGCCCATTTTCTTTTAGTTTTATGAGAAAAATCGGTATAGTTTTTACATTCGACTGCTGTCGCACCTCATTATTTTGTGCTGTCCAGCTTAGTGTACCACTACCGATCACATATGATCAGCAGAGATATGCCCACCCTGCGTAAAATCAGGAAAAAAAAGCTTCTACTATTTTGATGCGAGAACTACCGATCACCGTAGAATATCCTCGTTATTTATAATCCGTCATCGGATAAAGAAAAAGCGAGAATTTAAACGCCAAAGAAAAAAATATCTATATTAAGCAATTTCTTCCAGCTTGTTGAACAAATTACACTACCTGAGAGCGTCTCTCGCGTTCAGTGTCTGTAAATAATCTGTCATGCACGTCCGTATTACAAACATTTCCGACAATCTTTCACACCATTGGCACACATGCGTATTCTGTCTGCTTGCGAACGTTAACAGCAAACCTGTCGGTCATCAGAGGACTTCCATCCTGTTTCGACACATACCTCTAGACGAACGAAGAATCATGCGATGTACTCCATTCCCCTGTCACATCTTTGGCATAAAATCGAATCTTCAGTTTCATAACTAAGGCGATTCTAAGTTAGTGCCAGGTGTTTGTGAGGTACTACAATCTCCAAGTATACATCCGCTTGACAGATTCCTGTTTAAGGAGTTAGTGGCGGAATGACGTGTAATTTCACATGTCAAACACCGTTGCTAAGCGTTTGTCCCTATCTTTGTAAGAGGCATTCCCCGTTACTAACGATCATTTTATATAGGACTGATGCGAGCATAGTATAATTTCTGAACTGTGATCGGATGCGAATAGTGGGGGCTATACACCTCACATATTGTACGTGTATCACAAGGAATCGATGTTTTAAGGAAGTAGTTTTTCATTTTACAGTTTATCACGATAGTTTATCGAAAAGAAACCTGAAAGAAGAATGTATGTCATCCGCTGGAAATATATTTCTTTATGCATTCCATACGGCCGCGCGGGATTAGCCGAGCGGTATAGGGCGCTGCAGTTATGGACTGTGCGGCTGGTACCGGCGGAGGTTCGAGTCCTCTCTCGGGCATGGATGTGTGTGTTTGTCCTTAGCATAATTTAGGTTAAGTAGTGTGTAAGCTTAGGGACTGATGGCCTTAACAGTTCAGTCCAACAAGATTTCACACACATTTGAACATTTGAACATTCCATACGACTAATAAGTTGAAAACCGCAACGATCTAACATTATAGCATGTTTTAAGTGCAGAACGTTGTAGCCTTAGCAGTGCATGTGTTTATGTTCTCTCTTAGCAATATCTTCTTGGTAATGACCCCAGACACTGCAACAATACTTTATAATTGATAGCGCAGTTGATTTACGTAAAACGCGACAAACTCCATCCACCTGGAGCTCCATCACGCACAAAAACCACCTGTTTCTTGTTCTTAACCGTTTCATGTCTACTGTACACCGATAAGGGGTGCTAGCCTCCTCGACATTCGCGTATCTGGAGAAATCTTGTGCTCTTGGATGGGTATGACACAACAATTACATCCTCAGTTCGCACTGTTCCTACACGAAACGTGGAATGTAGTGGTCTACTTCTGGTAAGCTGCATGGAGCGTTGCTCAAAGACAATTCGAGGAGATCTTTCGGTCTCTAACTTTATCCTCAGAATGCGAGAATACCCTGTGACTCCCATCCACATAGAGAAATATCGTAAGTTACGCGCTACGCTCGAAATGCTAGAGATATGTAGGTCGCTGCCTGATATATTTCGTCGTATATGTTCAAGAATTAACAATGAATGAACATACTGCACAGTTATCTACTTACATTCGCGACTGTACTCGTAAAGCAGTGGATAGGCTGCTTAGCAATGATACAGAAATTGGTAAGCATGCTGCCGCGTCATTGGTCGGTGTTGAAATTACAGTAAAATTACTAAAATTGACCGCACTATCAACTATGATGCTTATTATAACAGTACTTCGGCGGTGTCTTTCCCATCCCAACAGTCCAGATATGCTGTTGATTACCACATTATGTCATTTACACTGTGCAATGTCTAGTTTCCTGGGGGAGTCAGTGGAACAAAGATTAGAATCTGACACAGACGCTGAAGTTGTGGCGAAAAAAGATGTATGGCAGTGTACAAAGCGTGTTACAGCAGGAAAAGCGGTGTATCAAACAACGAAACAGGGTCCCTCTCCTGCGACTGATAAGATGTGGGAGAAGGTTCTTGCACAGTACAGGCAATGAAACTTTACAGCAGTCTGTGCAAGCGACGTCGATCACTGGCACCTGCTCCAATGGATATATACCTGTATATTTAATAAGATCGCCGCATATGTTCGATGCCGGCACGTAGACGGTATTCGTTTTCGATATATCGGAAGAGAGAGATTCAGTAAAAATCTATCAGATTAAATTAACGGAGCTTTTATAGTTCGTAATTTTTCTGTTCTGGATGGTACAGAGTAACGATGATAGAATGTTTGGGTGACAGACGTGAATGGATCCTGAGGGATACGGATATGCTTCGATGTTGAGTCTTCCTAATACTCCCAGTAAGAAACACTGTGACTGTTTGTACTGTCGTCGTGTTGCAGGAGCAGGCTTCATTTGACACTGGCCTTACGCATCGTACATGGGTGGCGGAGCTACGAGAACATGTTCCCACTTCCACCGAGTGGTCAAAACACGCTTCTATAGCGTTAACTTAGTTCACTCTGTTTCTAAACCGGTTGCAGAATATGGTCGATATTGTTCTCTCCGACTCATGGGTAAAACTGCTAAAATTGATCTCGCTATCAACTGCGGTATGTGTTACAGTACATCGCTCCATATCAATGCTGTCTTTCCAGTCCCGACTGTCCACTCAGTACACTGTTGACTACCGCATAATGATTGACTGACACCGTTCCGTTGAGATGGATAGAACCTTGACGGAACGCTAGACATCTGCTACTTGTCGCTGTGGAACATGGGATTAAATGTAGAGGTCATCACCTTAATATAGTTGTTTGCAAGCGTTCCTCATTGCTGCAGACCAGACTCGTCCTATTTCCATATGCTGCCATACCCTAAAAATGTCTTTTTTATTTTTTTTATTTTTTTCGACAATAAGACAACAGTACCTCTTTTTATTTGTGCTACCTCACGCGTGTCGTGAAAAGCACCTTCCAGCGATGGTCAACAGCGGAACAGTAATCATGTAAATGACTGCAAAATGGAGGAACAATGTTTTTCGAAACGGAGCACCGAGACATCCGCTTCCCTTTCAATGGGAAGATGAGATTAACTGTACAGGTAATCACCTTCGAATAGTTGTTGGAAGCGCTCTACAATACCACAAACTCTTCCAGTTTCCATACGTTATGATGTCTTCCACATTTTTATCAATGAGAAACATAGTGTCTGCGTTTTATTTCTGTCAGCGTGTGGTGTGGTAGCTGCATAGTTTATGTCATGCAACATTCAGTTTTCTGTGAGAGCCAGAGGATCGAAACGTGTTAATGTTGGTTTAGCAGCAGCTGACACGGGTCTCTAAGTCATGGCAGAAAAAACAAAGTGTATGGCAGTGTGCATTGATTGGGTGTGCTACAACCGAAAAAAAAAACAATTTATTAAACTGGACATGAAGGATCAATACAGGAACCCTCTTGTGTGATTGATGGTCTGTTGGATATGGTCATCCTACAGTATAGGTGATGAAACTACATGAGTCTGTGGAAGCGACTTTGATCACGAACCACCTGCTCCAATGGATAAATACCAGAATGTTTAATAGGATCGTCACATATGTGTGGGTGATAGACATGAATGCACCCTGAGACGCATAGATTTCCTTCGGACTACCTGTATGTAGTTTGGAAATGTGTTGCAAAAATCTTCATCCTACGCCCATGCCATGTGTGATGCGTAGTCTTCCTAATTTTCCCAACAAGAAACACCACCGTAGCTGCTCGTACTATCTCTTCTACTACCTCGTGTTGCAGGGGAAAACTTCGTTTAGCTTTGGCTCTACATGCTGTTCACGGTTGGCTGAGCTATGACATCATGTTCCCACTTCTACCAAGTGGTCAACACGCACTCCTGCCGCATTAACTCAGCTCGACCTGTTTCCCCACAGGATGCGAAAGGTCTTAGATACAGTACTCTCCGACTTCTGTGCAGGTCAGACTTGAATTGGGACGATCATATAGACTAAGCTGCAGAGAGGGCGGGGCAGAGACTTAGGAGCAGTTACAAGATGCAGAGGGACTGTCTGAAAACAGTGCTGGTGTTCTTGGTGTATGGGATCCTTTGCAGTTAGATTCGAAAAAGGTGACTCATTTCGAGATACGAGAGTGGCAAGAATATGATTCACCAGTGGCTGTAATCATTAAAAGACGTCTCTACAGGATCCAACGCAAATATGTGGTTGGACGGATAGACTTGATTCTGAATTGCAGACAGCGTCTCTACCAGAAAGTGTAACACGATCAGCGGCTCGTGTGTGTGCCTTTAGACTCAAGAACACTTTTTATGCAGGGTGACAGTAACGTAGTCACGACGATTGTGTTTTTAATAGTGCAGCCCTTACGCAAAATGTATGTTGTGGGCTGTAGAATTCCTCTGGTCAGCTTCAGATGTAATTTCTCAATAGTATTCCTCGAAAAGAGCATCGTGTTCCCTCCATGGATTCCCAGTTGTTCTACTTGACGAGTGTAATCCGACTATTGAAAAAAAAAACGATTACTCGCCATACAAAGTGACTCTCATGGTCAATTTAATTAATTAGCCTATAAATTGATAGCAATGGCGTGCCACCTGGTGGTTGGATGAGATGGCCAAGGCACCACGGAGTCGTTTCTTTTTTTTTCGTTTTGGCGATATCTTTTAACGAAATTTGGATCTCCCAAGCACACAAGGCGAGAGAGGCTCTCACGGTTTGTTTGGTAAGCGTTAGTATGATATAGCAACACACTGGTAAAAGGGGCCCTGTCATAATGTACAAAACGGCTACGTTCTGTTGTCGAACGTGAAATGAATGCTTTTTTTCCGACATGTGAACTAATGGTGTGAAAGATTTTCTGAAATGTCTGTAATACACATGTGCATGACAGCTTATTTAGACACTGAACGTGAGAGATGCTGTCAGGTCGTGTAATTCGTTCAACAAGCTGGAAGAAATTCCTTAATATAGATTTATTGTTTTTGGAGTTCAAATTTTCGTTTTTTCTTTACTCCAAAGACGGTTTCGAAGTAACGAGGACATTCGGCGGTGATCGGGAGTTCTCGCATCACAATAGTAGAAACTTTTTTTTCCCTGATTTTACGCAGTGTGAGCATGTCTCTGCTGGTCATTCGTGATTGGTGGTGGTACATTACGCTGGACAGCACAAAATAATGAGATGCGACTGCAGTCGAATGTAAAAACTATACCGATTTTGCTCATAAAACTAAAAGAAAATAGGCTTTACCTATTTTCATGGAAAGAGGACATTTATTATGGTCGCAAATGTGTTTTGCTTTTTTAAATAGATGCTTGATTATGGATGCGTTGATGTCAAATGCAATTGTTCTCCATCGCCGAATGGCGGGCTGCTGCGGGGGAGGAAAATGGAGGATGTGTCTCCTGTGGTGGTCGCCGGACACAGCCGCTCTCTGTCGGAGGGAGGGGGGGGGGGGATGGGGGGTGGCGTGTGGGGGCTCTGTCGCTATATTTCAGACGAACAAGTTGCACTTGAGACGGTCGTCCTTTTATCTTGTATTATTTAGTTGACTATACACGCTACTGGTCTAGGAGCGTCGTCGCCTTAAGGCGGCAGCCAGATGGTGGAAAGCCGAGGGCAGCGAGCGACCGCAGAGGGTGGCAGCAAAGGGCGGAGAGCGGCCTGCCCTCGCCGCAAGGTGGTCGGCAGAGCAGCTGGACATTTGAAGGAGCATGTGTCCCCCTGTAGGTGGATGGAGGGAGGGCGTGGTGGAGGCAGGGAGGAAGGGGACCTCGATTTTCGGCAGTTTCTAGACGTCTATCAAGGAGAATGCACATTCAACTAACCCTTCCTCTGCAGTCGTTTAGGACAAGGATTTTCCCCAGTACATGTCCTGCGTTATGACCCATTCATTATGAGTGCTGTTTTTTTCACGACAATTTCGAAGTGTAATTAGAACTGTGACGCATTTTTGTTCCATCAGTTGTGGTACCACTTATTGGCTTCGATTACCTGGTCTGCAGGATGGTTTTTGTGCAAGCATCTGTAGCGAACTCTGACGTCAAACTACATTAGATAATGTATGCTGACAGGTAATATACTTTTTAAACTCCTGTCTGTCCAACACCAGCATCTCGTCAGCTGAATGTATTTCTGACCAAAAAGAATAATGGTAGTACCTTACCAGGGGCAGAGGTAATGCGGGTGGGGAGGGGCTACGGGGGCTATAGCCCCCCCCCCCCCCCCCCCGTGGAATATCATATTACACTGGATAAAATGACTTCAGAAATCAGCGAATATATTACTCCAACAGATTCAGTCATTTTTTTATAATTATGTAGCAGTATAGGTTGCAATGTATTCCAAACACATTTTAACAAAAGAATAAGAGCGGAAAAAAGCTTACTATCTAAACCAATAAGTATCATTTAACTTAAAATAGGCGTCTTATTATTTATTAATACACATTTTTTACCTTGAACTCAAAAACTGTTCCCAAAAACTATTTTACACAACACCAAATTTTACCAATTTGTCGGTAGACGACCCCAACTCTCTTTTCGTTAAGCGTTGTACGGTATCGTAAGTTTTTGCGCTGTATTGCTCTTTTATACCGTCCTTCTGTAGCGCTATGCATATGGTTGTGTAATTAGGCCCAATCTTTGTGATTAATTTCGTAATTAGGATCGATATTTGAGTCAGTTTCCCGACCAAAATAAAGTACACTAACCCAACCTTCCTCTCCCACATCTGGACAGTTTCCATTTGTTGAAGACTGGGGGCAGGGGGGGGGGGGGGGGGGGGGAATTACTTGGGCTTTCCATCCAGTAGAATCAGGGTTCAAGTCTCAGAAAGGGCACAGAAATTATTAATTTCCCGTCAATTCCAAGTGCCTCTGATGGTTTAATTGTGTTGGGGGGGGGGGGGGGGGGGAGGTACACTTGGGCTTACTGACCAGCAGTATCAGGGTTCGAGTCCCAGAAAGGGCACAGCCATTTTTAATTTCCCATCAATTCCAAGCGCCTCTTGTGGTTTAATTGTCCTAGGGGGGTACACTTGAGCTTTCCACCCAGGAAGACCAGGGTTCAAGTCCCGAAAAGTATACTACCAATTTTAATTTCCCACCAAAATTCGAAATTCCCGCCAATAGTGTAGGTTGGGGGAGGGGGGAAGGGGGGGCTGGGGCACAGGTGCACCTGAGAAAACACGTGACAAATCTGGGGGTTGAGGTGGGCGTGTCGGGCCGGGGGTGGGAGGGGGTGGTCAGGATGGGAGTGATTAATTGATAATTTAATTAATTTGCATATCAATTTGATATCAAAATTGCGCTAACACCCCCACTACCCTACTACTAGTTACCTGTTCCGAAAGTGTTTGTGCTAGATGCCCACTGTGTTAAATCTCATCCAGCTCATATCATTGAACAGAAGCCGCATCATTAATTGAATGAGGAGGTGAATAAGAGTAGTGGACTATCTTCGAGACTGATGTTTTTCGGTGAAGTGACTGGATTTTGGAGTCAGTATTAACATCAACGATCAATTACGTGACCTTTAAAAGATCTAGAGTTTTCAAATGTGAAAAAGTGCCATAATTTTTGACATTGACGTAACGTTAGCTCAGAGATATGGTTTACATAGTTGCTGTTTTTGTACTTGCATGGTTGGTAAGTTGGTGATGCTGAGAGTACTGTTTGTTTATGCACACAGGTCTGAAGATGGTACACTGAGTCACCGAAACTGATTGCTGTATAACACAAACCGAGCTAGGTGGCGCAGTGGTTAGCACACTGGACTCGCATTCGGGAGGACGACGGTTCAATCCCGTCTCCGGCCATCCTGATTTAGGTTTTCCGTGATTTCCCTAAATCGTTTCAGGCAAATGCCGGGATGGTTCCTTTGAAAGGGCACGGCCGATTTCCTTCCCAATCCTTCCCTAACCCGAGCTTGCGCTCCGTCTCTAATGACCTCGTTGTCGACGGGACGTTAAACACTAACCACCACCACCACCTATATAACACAATAACGTCAAAAGGTCGGCTGCAAGTTTTTCATGTCGTTAAGTAATTCGCCATCTTGTCGCACGCTACTCGTTACAACTCGATTAACATAAATTACGATCATAGTTTGAACATACGACCACAATGGAACCTCTGAGTCACCTCTCAGGTAACACTAAATGTTCTACTGCCACTGTATCTTCACTTGACAGACTCTCTCTCTCTCTCTCTCTCTCTCTCTCTCTCTCTCTTGCATCCACTTTTCATTAAGAGCTTCAATATTTCTTGTGTGTGAAACTGTGTAAGTTGAGCAGTTTAAGCACGTTTTGCCACTCATGTCAATGCTATCACATTAACTTGTTAAGTGAGCTTCTTGTATCTGTAATTGATGGCTTCACTCAATATGTCATTTGTACCTCTGTAGTACTTGCGTAGCATTTTAGTTTCCCCACTTCTTCAAAATTTTTATTAGTAGGTTCACGATTATGGCCTATAGTTTACAGTGGAGTTTGTTCACTGTTGTTTTCCCCAGAAAACAAGGCTGAACAAGATACAGATATTTGGCGTCCTGGATATTCTTCTAAGGAGCTCTTACTGACCCGAAAAAGTTGTTGCGGCCAATCTGTGTCTCTTTATTCATAAAAATAACTTTTAAACATCATTGTTGGGGTGAAACTTCAATTCCTTATTTCGAGCAGGGGCTGATGTCGAAGATGAGATATCAGCAACGAATAATTACGCCACTGGGTTCTCACCTCTAATCTATGTTGTGGAATATCAGAATCAAACTTTTCCTGCTTCCGTCCGCTGCGCGGGTTCTTGAACAAGTGTTGTGCGTCCATCGCCCACACATTTTCAAGAGTCTTTCACGGCTGGCCTCGTCCACTGCCCAGCCCTTAAAACAAATATTTTTGCGACCCAATCGATGGCCGTACCTCTTTCCACGTAAGCTTTGATTTTAACGCAATTTGCATTGACGAACCGAAACGTTATGACTTCCTGCTTACGAGCGTATGCAGCTGCTATTCAACGTGGAATGGATTCGACAGGACCTGGGCAGTTTTCCGTAAGTATATAGCACCAGATCCTTACGCAAATGTCACGCAATTCCCATAAATAACTGGTCGGTGGTTTGAGAGAGCTGAAGGGGCACCCGATGGCGACCCAGATTCGTCTCGTCGGGTTCAAGATCAGCCGTATTTGGTAGCTAATACATCATCGTGAGTTAATTATCATGCTCCTCAAACCACTGTAGTGCGATTCTGGCCTTGTGTCACGGACGGACATCCTGCTGAAAGGTGTGATCGCCTTGGGGAGAAGACATCAACTTTGGATAGATGTCGGTGGTCCTCATCAATGTTCTTATAATACACCGTGGCTTATCACGGTCTAAGGCATGGGTGAACAACCGGCTACCTGACGGCCTGATCCGAACTGCGACTGGTTTCAGAGAGATCGAGGCACTGAAGAATTTTGTAGCGATAGTTTTTAAAAATTTGGAATTTTGTGGTAAGTTACTATGGACCAAACTGCTGAGGTCATAGGTCCCTAGGCTCACACACTACTTAATCTAACTTAAACTAACTTACGCTAAGGACAAAACACACCCCCATGCCTGAGGGAGGACTCGAAACTCGACGGGGGGGGGGGGGAGGGGGGAGCCACGGGAACCGTTTCAAGGCGCCCTAGACCGTGCGGCTAAGTAATTTTTAAGACAGCTATAGTAAAAAAAAACAATTTTCATGGCGTGTAAATAAATATCTGAAGATGGTGTGGAAATAGAATAAATCTACTCTCAAAAAGATGTATTTTGAGGCATAATTTGTCGGCGTATCATGTCGAGAAACGGGCGCCATTCACATTGGTGCGTCACCCCATAAAGCATGAGCGTCACGGACTCTATAGTTTTGACTTTATGTGCTAAGAGTGCAGTTGTCGCGTCACATGACCAGGTGACCTGCAAGCTTAACTAAGTATAGGGTGTTTCACAATGTTTTGAAGGTTTCAATGTTGAATAACACTCGCTAAAAACAAGATACAGTGACTGTGGCAACCTCTTAAGTAGAATGGAGTGTCAAGTTTAATCCCATATACAGATCAGTAATCATCGCGTACTGGTCGAAGCAGGAATTTGATATCGTGGCGATGAATTTCGAAATGATTACGAAAGGGAGGTTCAATACGAATACGTGTCCAATGCTGAATATTTCGCCGTCGTCCACTCATCACATAATTCTGTGTGATTATCATCTATATGATTTCCAAACGCGCTTGTTTCGAATGACCGCCTCGCTCGCCTAATGTAAGAGTGACATACTTTCACATATGGGATTTTTTGAAGGTATAGTGTACTCAGGCTGGTCCAGAAAAGTTTGCAACAGTTAAAAGAAAATTGGCGATGAAATTTCTATAATTCCTCCAACAGTTGTGAAAGATGTGTTCAAAAACTGGATGAAATCCCATGAGTATTGTGTAGCCGCAAATGATCGTCATTTGTCCCATGTATTACTTCATAAGTAAACTTGAATAAACGTTGTATTTCGTGTAAAATGTACAACCTCGTTTCGCGATTCGTTTGGGTCAAAATGTAATGAAATACCTTGCATGTGAACGAGGCCCGTCGGTGACCAAAGGCTGGCCATGCCTGGTCTACAAGGAACCCCTTGAGTGCGAGGTCGAAATTTCAACCTTTAGTAAGTCTCATTTGAAAGTGTTGTGTTAACAATTATGACAGGAAAAATATTGGTTGCTAAGGACTCATCCTGTGCATCAGGAGGGCAACGGAAAGTGAGTGTCCGGCAGGTGCAGAGATCAACCTTCTATGGGAAGATCAACTTTCACAAAATAGACATCGTCGACATTCACGAAATGTTCAAAACAAACCATTAAATTGCACCATGAACGCCGAATGAACACAGTGATCACACAGGTTCGCAGCATCAAGATCGAAGGTGAACTCCTCGTGAGTTACAAACTCTGCAGGACGTTCAGCTAGATATCCATTCTTAATGAATGCATAAAGAATCATACTGGAGTTACGGGGTGATGAGAACTGGTGAAATGTGATGGCGTGCAACCGAATGCGACACAATCCGCCGTGGAGCTTATCGTGAAATTGGCTATCCTTTAAGGCGTATTTACAGATAGTGCGAAAATGAATTTGTCCAGTGAACCCAGGTGGTATGACTTGCAATGTCACACACTTTTCAGGAGAAATAGGTTGCTCTACAGAGAAGGTCCTTAAGCGCAGTCCAGGAATCAAGCAAAACCATTTATTTTGACCAGCTTTGGCCAAAAGCAGTGCTCATACCACAACTGTAGTTTTCTAATGTCCATTTTCACACTCTTGCATGCTGTGACGTAAATATTCCCTGCTGTCCTTGCAAGATCGCGCACACGAGAAAGAATAGTAGGGGACAGAGTACCTTTGGCTTCTCACTGCACAATAAATAACTTTCCAGCTAATGTACCACCCAGATTAACAGTCGTCATAATTGCATGCGAATGCGTTAATGCATTGACGTTAGCTGAAATTGATACAACTCTCTTGGTACCTCTAATTTCCAGCTTTCCTTTCATGCGCATTTCCTCTTCAAATTCCAGTTGGTCGGAGCGGAAAACAAATTCCTTACTCAACGATGAGATAAGTTTGTTTATTTCATCAACAAATTTTCGGTCCGATTCCACAGTTTTCCTTACGTCGTCAAGCTGCTTTGTTTGAAATTTCTCTATATTACGTCTTTCAATCACTGAAGTTACACAACCGTCCACTGCTTCTCTTGAAATCACTATAATCTATGTGGGGCGCAGTTTGATGTACATAATGTAGTAGGTCATTATCATGCACAACCTGAAAATTGTATCGAGCATCCTTGAAACGCACAAACACCAGTTTTTGCATAAACTACGCCTTGTCCTCTCTTGAATATCCGTAGTTTTTCTTATGCATACACGGTCCTACTGCTGCGGACTTATTCGAAATATGTTCACATCTGTGATTCTTGAGTTTCTCCCGGCGTATTTGATAGTCAAAATATCCACGGGTGTGCTGCCGGTCTATAGTGTCCAACGGGCACAATATTTCGGCGATCATACATGTCGCCATCATCAGGTGAACTGACGGACTGAGCTCCTGTGAACGTGCCGGCACGGAGATCCGTACGCTATGGCTGCTCAGAGGGAACTGGGTTCGGTCGCGGCGGCGGCCGATTTAAATACCCTCCGCCCGCGGCGCGCTCCCTCCGCCGTCCGCGCCCCGCGCCACGGTCGCGCGGTGGAACAGATTGCGACGGCGTCTGAGATGACGTCGGAGTGATGCCTCTGTCCGCCGTGGTCGTCACAACTATACGGTTGCTCGATTTACTCTTGATTAACCCGATCGCTGGTTCCCAAGCCTTGCTAAGATTACAGCCACAGTCACGGTTTATGAGGTCGTCATTGGTGCGAATTTCGATGGCCTCTCTAACAACGCGTTGCTGATGATTGTTATTCATAATTTAAGCGGTGGCGTATTTCGAATTCGGGAACGATGATGTTGAAAGCTATCTATTTAAATTTATTTTAATGAAAGTGGATCTGTAATGTTGATTGCGTTTTTAATGTTAAGTTATTTGTTACGTGCTAAACTTCGGGCTTTGTGTTTTGAATATTGCACATACCAGCCCTTAAAGCTTATAGTTGTATAACACTGACTGTTGGTGACAAAATTCAAGTGGGAGAACACGTAGGGAACTCAAATTGCGAGAATTCTAAAAAAACCATTGCCTGTCTGAAACTTATTGTTGGCACAAAATCTGACAACGGAATTTGATGAAACACTTATTACTTTGAAACTAAAGTTGGTCCCCGTGAAATTTAATTAAAAAAAAGAATCTATGTTCTACACTGTTTGGCCTACCTGGGTCGCACTGGATAACGCCATGCAAACTGCTCTCGTAGCTACAGCGCGTCCCGATAAAAGATTTGCGAAATCCAACAAGTGAGATATGCAAAGCTGCAACGAGCACATATACTGGCTTTTTTCGGGAATTATCACTGCAATCACTGATAATCGCTATATCATTATATGATTGCTTGTCTCCTTCCAAGAGCTCTTGCTGTAACAGTGAAGTTATTCGTTCCATTTTACACAAAACTCTGTATCACAGAAAACTCTGTAGACAAAAAATTACTGCTTTCCTCTATATATTGACATTAAATTAGAGACAATGACAAGAGTTCTAGGAGTTTATACTGACATCGGCATTTGGGGCATAGTCCTGCACAATACGCCCGTCTCCCTCACTGAAGAATGAAGCGTGCCCATGAATAAGAACTCTGATTTTCGTATCGTCGCATTTCCTGTGTTGGAATTACTGAAACGAACAGGGCCAGTGCGAGAACACTTTTCCAAACATACGATTTATCATTTGGCGCCTCTTTCTTTCTCTCTCTCTCTCTCTCTCTCTCTCTCTCTCTCTCTCTCTCTCTCTCTCCTCTTCCTATTTCCCTTCATACCCTTTCACCCTTGTCGGTTTCGCTGCTAATTGTGATACACAAAGTTGGGCGTCTCTGGCGCCCCTCTCAGCTTGGCACCCCAAGCAGCGGCTTGTGTCACTTGGGCCTTAAACCGACATTGGAAACGAATGAGTTCTACAGTGCGTTTCCGTAAGAGCGTGCAAAAATGTTAACAGAGAATGCTGCACTGAACAATTTGATGCAGGGAACATGAGGTCGAGGAAGCCAGCTTAAGGAGATATGGAAGTAAACTAGCCTACCGCTTTGTCTAGCCTTACTGTTTGCCAGCTTATTTACAACTAACACACGTACAAGGTTACAGGTACTGTGCTGTTTATTTACATGAACATTCTTTATTTTCTGCAAGGCGACAATCTCATTGGGCCATATTTTCTACCTCGTCGTCTGAATGGCCACCTGTACTTAAGGCCTGTACTTGAAGTTCGTGCAAAGAGTTCTACCTGAGCTGTTGGAGAGCGCACTCTCGGCTGTCCGTGAGAGGATGTGGATACAACATGACGGTGCACCGACTCACTTCAGTTAGGATGTCCGCAACCATCTCAATGCTGTATTTGCAGGTCGCTGTTTTGGAAGAGGAGGTCCGATTCCATGGCCTACGAGGTCACCTGACCTGAATCGCCTTGATTATTTCCTATGGGGGATATCTAAAAACACTTCACTTGTGTGTGAGACCACAATGGATACGGAGATTGAATTAGTTGACAGAATTGTAGCTACCTGTGATATGATTCGAATCCTGCCTCGGGCATGGATGTGTGTGATGTCCTTAGGTTAGTTAGGTTTAAGTAGTTCTAAGTTCTAGGAGACTGATGACCACAGCAGTTAAGTCCCATAGTGCTCAGAGCCATTTAGATATGATTCGAAGCACACCAGGGATATTTGTCAGGGTGCGTCAGAATCTTGATCGGCGATGTCGTGCTTGCACTGAGTTTGATGGCCGTGAGTTAAAGCACACGGTACGTTTATTGCGTACAGACAACTGTAAATAATGCAAATAAAAACATACACAGTAATGTGATTACTGTATTCCTGTTATCTCCTTAAGCTGGCTTCTCCGACTCCAGATTCCCTACCTCAAATTGTTCAGTAGAGCTTCCTCTATGCCCTGTAAAATTTTTGCAGGCTCTTAAGGAAACACCCTGTACGTCGTATCGAATACAAATCGCCATCATGGTTAATAAGCAACTGCGTTAGATCTTTCTGATCACATTCGAAGTTAACACATTTACATCCGTGATTCAAAGGTCTTTAAGAAGCATAAAACAACTAGGAAGACAACGGTAATGTCATACTAAAATATTGGATAAAATTTCTTGGTTTTCAACCAGCGTCAGTTCCAATAAAAATTCTCGAGCTTCCGATGGCTAGCTCCGCCATCGTCGTCAGGAGTAAAACTACTGACTGCCAGGAATTGCACTATTTCCCGCTTATATACCTACGATTACGGCAGCTGGCACCAGTCAGAGAGGGCCGAAACGACGCATGCGCCAAGGGCGAGTTGGGCAGCTCACAGCGAGTGCGGCCCGCCGCGGGTCCGAGTGACGTCAGGAGGCGCGAGGGGCTGGCGCCACGTTAGAAACTGCCGCTCCTGCCTTCCCGCTCCCACGTTCTACTCAGTGTGTAGCCCTGGTCTCTGTTGCAATTGTTGCTGTTCATTCTAATCAGAGCCGCCACTTTTATAACGGAGTCCTAGTATGTTGACGCTTGAGCCAAGACTCTCGTATTTTCAAATTGGATTTTGTGTCCGTTTTCGAGGCAATGCTCAGCTGTGGCCCGCTTGTCGAGCTCCCTTTGCTTAATATATACAACGCTCCGCAACTGTGCGAATTGTCTAGCCTATAGAGATACTGCTGCACTCGCAAGGGAGACAATACACACTGGGCACACGATGACCTATGTCGTCTTTAACAGGATGTCGTATCTTGGGGGTGGACCAGAACACTAGTCTCAATCCATGACTCTGCAGTAGACGTCATAACTTGTTGCTGGTTGCCCCACAGTATGGCAGGAAAGCTGCCAGTTTGGCTTCTTCTGCCGATTCACAAGGTGTCCTCCTTCGATGACACCTCTCCCTGAACACGTGACTCAAGTGTTGCATTTCAGACTGTAGGTGGTCATCTTCAGAAATAACTTTGGCTCTGTGTATTAACGTGTTTTAAGGGTGTTTGTAGAGGGACAGACTCGCTGTAAAGAGAGGGAAGGACGTAGATACAGACGCCACCAGATACTCTCTCATAAGCAGCCCGGTTCTTATAATAAACCCGATAACCACGGAGGGCGGGGGTTCGCATCGCCGGAAACCAAGTTTCCTGAAGAGCAATGCAGAGGAAAGAGTGAAGGCTGAGAAGTTGTCAGATCTCAGCAAGATGACAAAAAACCGATGCAGTTCCAATAGAGGATGACATTGTCCATGGCCGAGAAAGGCGTGAAGGGACCGAGGAGGCAGATTACGCCGCTGGGTCACCTGCTGCCACCGACTGAGTACCGACGGGAGCGACATCCATCACGTCTGAGGGACCGGCGAGATCTAGGTTCTCAGCGGACGCCAGAATCTCCACCGCATCCTCAGTCGCAGAGCTTGTAGGTAGCGGTGGAGTGGGTGCCACCGCAATTTCCTTGGTCTTAGGGGACTTCGATTTCCATTTCTCACGCTGTTCCTTTAGTTGCCCTCACTGGGAGAGCTTCTTTGATTCAGGACCGCGAAGCCCTACGACCAGCTACCTGGGGCTTCTTCAGCCCCTGGCGGGTGGCCATTGGTCTGGTTTGCCCTGGGAAGGGAATGACCCAAGGGATCCTTTCCTAGCGAGCCAAGAAGACTTACACTTCTCCGGCTTAGAAGTGGGGACATCAGGGGAGGGGGGCGGGGTGCTGCTCCCGAGGTATGTGGTGCGGGAGCAACAGGGACGGAAGGGCCCCCCACCATCAAGGGGCAGGTGTGGTCCTTCAGCTCTGAGAGCTGACTGTATGTGGTGCAACGGATGGAGCTGTAACAGGAGTAACAGTGACAGCATAAGATGACGTCATGCGCACGGGATGAAGCCGTTCAAATTTCCGTTTAGCCTCAGAGTAGGTCAGATGGTCCAGGGTCTTGTATTCCATTATTTTCCGTTCCTTCTGTAGAATCTTACAGTCCGGCGAGCAAGGGGGATGGTGCTCTCCGCAGTTGACACAGATGGGAGGCGGGGAACATGGAGTATCGGGATGGGATAGACGACCGCAATCGCGACATATGAGGCTGGAAGCTGTAATATTAGTAATTTTCGCCTAAAAACATTAATATACGCTCAATAGTACACGTCTGATGGCCTAAAGTTATCGAACAATGTAAAGTAAAAGAAATGAACCATCGCACAGCAGCGACAGAATCTATTATTCTATATCCTTGCCGTTCTTGCGGGGTGCCTGTAAATCTCTATGTACATGTATCGATTAATGATATAAAAACGAATACTGTTATTCAAGACAAATGAGGCATTGGGCGTCTCACCTTTTACTGTTTGTATTCCATGAAAGGCGGAAGCGGACTTGCTGCGTTCCGCAACGGTATTTTATATTTTATGTAAAAATATTGAGTGAATAAGCTAATTGTTATTTTTCAATCAGAAAACATGTAGTCTCTTGTAACTGATTACGAACAGACAGCATCAACAGGACATTTTTCTGTTATGTATAAAGTATTTAACCACAATGGTCATCTATTGTAATTTAATTATGAAAAGGTACGTAGCATTAAAAAACGTGTGTTAAAGATAAGTGTGCTTATTTTAGTAAATTAACCTTGATGATTTTCATCTCCTTATTTACTTGAATGATAATTATTTTGTGTTAGTTCGTCACCAGAAATTACGGTCACGCTGATGGGCCGAACGCAGCATGAGGCAGAAGGAACATTATCGTTTTCCTATTATTCCTGAATCAACTCTTTTTTTGTGATTCTTGAGTTTCTCCCGGCGTATTTGATAGTCAAAATATCCACGAGTGTGCTGCCGGTCTATAGTGTCCAACGGCCACAATATTTCGGCGATCATACATGTCGCCATCATCAGGTGAACTGACGGACTGAGCTCCTGTGAACGTGCCGGCACGGAGATCCGTACGCTATGGCTGCTCAGAGGGAACTGGGTTCGGTCGCGGCGGCGGCCGATTTAAATACCCTCCGCCCGCGGCGCGCTCCCTCCGCCGTCCGCGCCCAGCGCCACGGTCGTGCGGTGGAACAGATTGCGACGGCGTCTGAGATGACGTCGGAGTGATGGCTCTGTCCGCCGTGATCGTCACAACCATACGTTTGCTCGATTTACTCTTGATTAACCCGATCGCTGGTTCCCAAGCCTTGCTAAGATTATAGCCACAGTCACGGTTTATGAGGTCGTCATTGGTGCGAATTTCGATGGCCTCTCTAACAACGCTGTCCCAGTATCTCGACGTCTGTACCAGAATCCTCGTGCGGTCATATTCCATGGCGTGATTTTCCGACAAACAATGTTCAGCGACCGCCGACTTGCTCGGATACATCAGACGAGTGTGCCTCTGGTGTTCACGGCATCGATCCTCGACGGTACGCATCGTCTGACCAATATACGACTTGCCACATTGACACGGAATCTGGTACACGCCTGCCTTCCTCAAACCGAGGTCATCTTTGGCGCTCCCCACCAGTGCACGAGTTTTATTTGGAGGACAAAACACTGTTCCGACCCGGTGTTTCTTCAGAATGCGAGCGATTTTCCCCGAGAGTGCGCCTGTGTATGGAATAAATGCAGTGCCTACCTCCTCCCTCGTGACTTCATCCATCTCAAGAGGTTGTGCTGCAGTGGTTGGGCGGAGAGCACGTTGAATCTGCCACTCTGAGTACCCATTTTTTCGAAATACAGTTCTCAGATGTTCCAATTCCTGGGGTAGACTCTCTGCGTCAGAGATAGTGCGCGCCCTATGTACTGGAGTTTTAAGTACCCCATTCCTCTGTGAAGGGTGGTGGCAGCTGTCTGCATGCAAATACAGATCAGTGTGCGTAGTCTTCCGATACACCCCATGACCTAGGGTGCCGTCAGCCCTTCTCTTGACCAAGACGTCAAGGAAAGGTAATTTACCCTCCGTTTCAGTCTCCATAGTGAATTTGATGTTGGGGTGTATGGAGTTTAGATGTGTAAAGAAGTCAAGGAGTTTATCCATACCATGTGGCCAGATGACGAACGTGTCGTCCACGTAACGGAAAAAGCAAGTAGGTTTCCATACGGATGACGACAGGGCTTCCTCCTCGAAGTTCTCCATGTACAAATTCGCTACCACCGGTGAGAGTGGGCTACCCATGGCGACTCCCTCCGTTTGTTCGTAGTATTCTCCATTAAAAAGAAAATGCGTGGAAGTCAAGACATGCCTAAAAAGTTCAGTGGTCTTCTCGTCAAACTTCTGACTAATCAATTCTAGTGACTCTCGCAGGGGTACCCTCGTAAACAAGGAAACGACGTCAAAACTCACCATGATATCTGACTCATCCAACCTGAAGCTGTCAAGGCGTTTAACAAAATCCATGGAATTACGGATGTGATGAGGGCATTTACCCACATAAGGACTTAATATTCCCGTCAGGTATTTGGCCAACAAATATGTAGGTGCCCTGATGTTGCTGACAATGGGGCGTAATGGTATCCCCTCTTTGTGAACCTTCGGGAGTCCATATAGTCTAGACGGTACCGGACCTTGGGGTAACAATTTCTTAGCGTCACCCTCCGGTAAATCTGCGTCCTTGAGAAGCGCCCTCGTCTTGTTCTCCACCTTCTTTGTAGGGTCAACGCTGATCTTCCGATAGGAATCGTCATTTAGCAGGCTCTGCATCTTATCAGTGTAGTCCTTATGGGAGACAATAACTGTAGCATTGCCTTTGTCAGCCGGCAAGACAACAATTTCAGAGCGCTCCCTCAAATCAAGAAGTTCTTCTTCCTGGGATTGGATTGATGGTGTCACCTGGGTGTCAGCTGATTCCGCCCATAAGAAGGCTACGGGACGTCAAACAGCTAAGTTCTCACGTCTCCTTGACAAACCATCTCTGCAGGTTCCGTGCAAGACTGTCATCAATTTGAGTGGCATGGTCTTGAGTGATGATGCAGTCTCGGTTTTGCAGAAAGGTCTCAACTTCGCTCCCACCCCCAAGTTCACTCCAGTCGCAGAAATTGTTAGTGCTGTTGAACAGGTTGCAGCTCGACTTCCGCCAGAATCAGCCGAGGAAATACGTCGTGAAACTTGTCGTGCGTTGACGAAATCCAAGCCGATGAAGTCAAATATCAGCAGTAAAGAGAGAGCGGCCATTCGTGATTTGAGGGAGCGCTCTGAAATTGTTGTCTTGCCGGCTGACAAAGGCAATGCTACAGTTATTGTCTCCCATAAGGACTACACTGATAAGATGCAGAGCCTGCTAAATGACGATTCCTATCGGAAGATCAGCGTTGACCCTACAAAGAAGGTGGAGAACAAGACGAGGGCGCTTCTCAAGGACGCAGATTTACCGGAGGGTGACGCTAAGAAATTGTTACCCCAAGGTCCGGTACCGTCTAGACTATATGGACTCCCGAAGGTTCACAAAGAGGGGATACCATTACGCCCCATTGTCAGCAACATCAGGGCACCTACATATTTGTTGGCCAAATACCTGACGGGAATATTAAGTCCTTATGTGGGTAAATGCCCTCATCACATCCGTAATTCCATGGATTTTGTTAAACGCCTTGACAGCTTCAGGTTGGATGAGTCAGATATCATGGTGAGTTTTGACGTCGTTTCCTTGTTTACGAGGGTACCCCTGCGAGAGTCACTAGAATTGATTAGTCAGAAGTTTGACGAGAAGACCACTGAACTTTTTAGGCATGTCTTGACTTCCACGCATTTTCTTTTTAATGGAGAATACTACGAACAAACGGAGGGAGTCGCCATGGGTAGCCCACTCTCACCGGTGGTAGCGAATTTGTACATGGAGAACTTCGAGGAGGAAGCCCTGTCGTCATCCGTATGGAAACCTACTTGCTTTTTCCGTTACGTGGACGACACGTTCGTCATCTGGCCACATGGTATGGATAAACTCCTTGACTTCTTTACACATCTAAACTCCATACACCCCAACATCAAATTCACTATGGAGACTGAAACGGAGGGTAAATTACCTTTCCTTGACGTCTTGGTCAAGAGAAGGGCTGACGGCACCCTAGGTCATGGGGTGTATCGGAAGACTACGCACACTGATCTGTATTTGCATGCAGACAGCTGCCACCACCCTTCACAGAGGAATGGGGTACTTAAAACTCTAGTACATAGGGCGCGCACTATCTCTGACGCAGAGAGTCTACCCCAGGAATTGGAACATCTGAGAACTGTATTTCGAAAAAATGGGTACTCAGAGTGGCAGATTCAACGTGCTCTCCGCCCAACCACTGCAGCACAACCTCTTGAGATGGATGAAGTCACGAGGGAGGAGGTAGGCACTGCATTTATTCCATACACAGGCGCACTCTCGGGGAAAATCGCTCGCATTCTGAAGAAACACCGGGTCGGAACAGTGTTTTGTCCTCCAAATAAAACTCGTGCACTGGTGGGGAGCGCCAAAGATGACCTCGGTTTGAGGAAGGCAGGCGTGTACCAGATTCCGTGTCAATGTGGCAAGTCGTATATTGGTCAGACGATGCGTACCGTCGAGGATCGATGCCGTGAACACCAGAGGCACACTCGTCTGATGTATCCGAGCAAGTCGGCGGTCGCTGAACATTGTTTGTCGGAAAATCACGCCATGGAATATGACCGCACGAGGATTCTGGTACAGACGTCGAGATACTGGGACAGCGTTGTTAGAGAGGCCATCGAAATTCGCACCAATGACGACCTCATAAACCGTGACTGTGGCTATAATCTTAGCAAGGCTTGGGAACCAGCGATCGGGTTAATCAAGAGTAAATCGAGCAAACGTATGGTTGTGACGATCACGGCGGACAGAGCCATCACTCCGACGTCATCTCAGACGCCGTCGCAATCTGTTCCACCGCACGACCGTGGCGCTGGGCGCGGACGGCGGAGGGAGCGCGCCGCGGGCGGAGGGTATTTAAATCGGCCGCCGCCGCGACCGAACCCAGTTCCCTCTGAGCAGCCATAGCGTACGGATCTCCGTGCCGGCACGTTCACAGGAGCTCAGTCCGTCAGTTCACCTGATGATGGCGACATGTATGATCGCCGAAATATTGTGGCCGTTGGACACTATAGACCGGCAGCACACCCGTGGATATTTTAACTCTTTTTTTAATTGTGTAGTGTTGCATTTCTCATAAAGTCTATAAATCTTCTGGTCCCTTAGTGTTGTTCCGGGTATGACTACATCGCGACTATAAAAATGCATAGTGTGTAAGCTTAGGGACTGATGACCTTCGCAGTTAAGTCCCTTAAGATTTCACGAACATTTGAACATTTGAACATATACCCGCATCGGAGTCGCGCAACGTTGCGTATATGCTACAGAGACGCGCTCAAAGGTAAACTTTTCGGTCGTCCTTTATAGAACGTCATGTGATGTGTAAATAAAGTTTCAGTGTCACTTCGAAAAAAAAATTTACATTATTAATTTTTGTTTGTTTGCAGGTACACGTCTGTAGTCATGGTACACACTGAATTCCGCGCACAACAGTTTGTAGCCGACGGATGACGCAGTGTGTGCAGACACCCCAGGTACATTTTGTTTAAAATGCTTTATAAATCCACGATAGCGCCGAAACGTGGTAGGCGCCCCATCTACTGTCGCTGGTATTATGCAGAGGCTTTAGTGGACAAAGGCCAACGGCGTTTCCGCAGTGGTATCACCTGTTCCCGTCAGATCAACGAAGTTCAGCACTGTCGGGCTTGGCTAGCACTTGGACAGGTCACCGCCCGGGTCTGCCGAGCGCTTTTGGCAAGCGGGGTGCACTCAGCCCTTGTAAGGTCAATTGAGGAGTTACTTTGCTGACAAGTAGCGGCAGCGGTCACGAAAACTGACAATGGCCAGGAGGACGGCGTGCTGACCACATGCCCCTCCGTATCTGCAACCAGTGATCGCTAAGGGCTGAGGATGACACGGCGACAGGCCGTACCGTGTGGCCTTCGAGGCCTGTTCGGACGGTGTTGTGGTGAACAAAGAAGGCCTGCCCGATTCAAGTTCGACTCAAAATAGTTCACCTGGAAAACAGAGCCGGTAGACGACATTTTCCTAAATTGATTCCGCTGCAGAAATATCAAAATAGCATCAGAGGATGTATTTGGTTTGTTCTTGAACGAAGCAAGGCAACATCTTGGAAAGTGGCAAGAATAGGCCTACCCGGCACTGTGGTCAGGAATGTGATGTAGGACTTTGTTTTCCAAAATGCTTCAAAATTTTTCGTGTTAAAGCGAAGGTAACTAAGTAATTATCAACGTTTCAAATGGCTCTGAGCACTATGCGACTTAACTTCGGAGGTCATCAGTCGCCTAGAACTTAGAACTAATTAAACCTAACTAACCTAAGGACATCACACACATCCATGCCCGAGGCAGGATTCGAACCTGCGACCGAAGCGGTCACGCGGTTCCAGATTGAAGCACCTAGAACCGCACGGCCACACCGGCCGGCCAATTATCAATAAACAAACATATTTTCAAACAGTTTTTTAGTATATCACGATCCAGGAAACCGAAGACAAGAAATAAATTTATTTTGTTACAAAAAAATACTTCATATCGGTGCAAAAAAGTTATCACTGACGTAAGTCTCAATGCTATGCAATATTTGATTAATAAAAGACCCCTCTTGCAAATGCAACAAACAGACTTAAGTTCTGTTAAGTGGGACCTGCTACACAAAATTCAGAACTGAAAAAAAGTGCAGCATCAGCCAGTTACCGACACCCTAGCTGCCCAATCCGCAAAGTGTTTTAATACACGTCTTGATGAGCAAAGAAGCGGTTCCTGGCCCATCACAGTCAATGCCAGATACTTTTTCCACCCCTTGGAGAATGACAGGTGTATAGAGTGGATCTAGAAAAGTAATTAATGATGTCACTGAATGTTGCGAGCGGGAGAACAAAAATAAATAAATGCTCCACCCTCTCGCTTCGCTGTTGAGAGAAATAGTGATGCACGCAAGAGCAAGCTTCACCTCTGTGGAACATATTCAGAATTTTGGTGGCAACCTGCCTAAAAGGGATCCACTCTCGTGGACCCCCATTTACGTCTAATTCACACTTTTTTTTTTTTTTTTTTGACTCCTTGCAGGTCGAATTCCACCTCTGGGGGATTGTTAAATAACTTGATTGTGTTGAGAACTGTTATTACTCAGTCTCCTAAAGTCAATGACATTGGGTACAAATATTCAGTGGAAAGCTGCGTGTACAGGCGGATTGTAATACAGAGTACAGAGACGAATTGGTGTTCTGTATGCTGTATTCCAGCTCGTTTACGTAAGTGAAGTGTGAACAGTGCTAGAAAGGGGATTCACTGCTTCTCCGATGTGCAAGGGGGCCAGCTTTGCTCTGCTGCAAGTAAAATCGTTTGCAGGTATTCATCTCTCAGACACTGTTAAAAGCGAACAGAGCGGTGTGTGATGTGCTGTCCGGGACCAAAGTGGTTATTCTATGAGGAACACTGTCCAAGTTCTTAGGTGTCACAGAATCACTGGAAGGTGCTCTGGATGCCTCACACCAAGTAAACAGCTAACAGAACTGAATGTTTCACTGGTTAACCATTATCACGGAATTCAAAACTCGGCGCGACCGTGACCCGAGTGCTGCACGGTTTTAGAGGGAAATTTGCGCACTGCTTGGAGTGATGGACTAAAAAACAGTAGACTTTGAAATCTCGCTTGCGCAACTAGTACCAGTACCCTGTGACCAGAATGCGAATTACTTGCAGTTTTCGCCACGATCCAACTGCGGCAGATCACGCTGCTTTCCACTGCTAACCTCAAAATACTTTGCGCATACAGTCGCGTACAGCAAAAGCTTACAGCAACTTTTGGAACGTTGACTATCTCCCGAGTGCCAGTGACTTATAAACCTACATCTACAGCTACATCTATAATCTGCAAATCTCCGTGAAGTGCATGACAAAAAATAGGTCGCATTGTACCAGTTATTAAGGTTTCTTTTCGTTCCACTCACGTATTGAGCAAGGGAAGAATTATTGTTTAAATCCCTCTGAGTGTGTTGTAATTAATTTAATCTTGTCCTCACGATCCCTATGTGAGAGACAACGCTAACGACAAAAGTCACAGGTTTTCGTGGAATATCGTGAAGTTGATGTTGCACCTTCTAGGACGGGCGATCAGTATGTTACTACGTTTCTTTGCTCACCTCCGATAAGGAACAAGTGTTCTAACCCATGAACTCTTTTTTCCGGAAAAGCATTGTACTTTATGATCTACGTTTATATTTCACGTCTGCTACATGCCTCAACCACTGCCCATAAAAGGGTCAGATTCCTACCACCACCTAGATGACCAACATTCAGGTTGTTCCGCCGATCTTTTGGTATATCGCCAGTCCAACATCGCCGTCAGAGTAATGTAATAAAATGGTTAGGCACGCAATGGGCTGTCCGTCTCGCAGTCTTGCTGGTTTCTTGTGGACTTGGGTAAGCACCGGAACATTGCCAACCCAGGAACCAGTAGGCATCCCCAAAATCATGCGACATTAGGAACAAAAAATTATTATACTCTTCATGTCACCTAGGTTAAATACTTTAAATAAATAGGCTACTTGCTTGTGTTTCCTGAGAGCTGTATATGATTTTCTAAATACTAATATTCCTGTAATAAACACAGAGGCAATTAAAGTATCACGAACATATTTGTGTGTACATGTACAGTAAGTACGCACTGACGGAAAAAATCGCAACACCAAAAACTAATTAATTCAGAGTAATGAAATTTCGGGAATACATTTGTCTGGGTAACATATTTGAGTGATTAATACTGCAAGTCCGCAGCTCGTGGTCTCGCGGTCGCGTTCTCGCTTCCCGAGCACGGGGTCCCGGGTTCGATTCCCGACGGGGTCAGGGATTTCCACCTGCCTGGAGATGACTGGGTGTTTGTGTTGTCCTCATTATTTCATCATCATTCATGAAAGTGGCTGGCCGGAGTGGCCGTGCGGTTCTAGGCGCTACAGGCTGGAACCGAGCGACCGCTACGGTCGCAGGTTCGAATCCTGCCTCGGGCATGGATGTGTGTGATGTCCTTAGGTTAGTTAGCTTTAATTAGTTCTAAGTTCTAGGCGACTGATGACCTCAGAAGTTAAGTCGCATAGTGCTCAGAGCCATTTGAACCAATACTGCAAAATCACAAGTTAATGCAAGTGCGAGATAACCATTGCAAATCTGAACTGCTAGTACATTAATAACCGCCAGAATGACGATTGCAATCATGCAGACGTGCATGCATTGTGTTGTACAGATGTCGGATGTCAGGCTGTGGGGTAGAGTCCCATGCCTTTGGAACTTTGTTCGGTCAGTACAGGGACGTTTACTGCTGTCTGTGGGTGATGTCCTACATGTGCTCGATTGGAGACAAATCTGGTGATCGACCAGTCCAAGGCAACATGTCGACACTCTTTAGAGCATATTGGGTTACAACAGCGGTACGTGGACGAGCGTTATCCTCTTGGAAAACAACCCTTGGGAAGCTGTTCATGAATGGCAGCACAGGAGGTCGAATCACCGTCAAATATGCAGTCAGAGTGCGTGGGATAGTAGAGAGTACTTCTGGTGTCGTACAAAATCGCACCCCAGACGATAGCTCCAGATGTAGGTTCAGTGTTGTCACAGAGTGATGTACTTCTCGCAAGTGAGAGACTGTTTGTTTACTCTTAGGACAATGTATCTTTGACTTGTTATATTGTATGTTCTGTGACTATGGAATAAAGTGTTGTTGGACTGCTAATCGCTGCTCTATTGTGATTCACGACGTAACAATTTGGTGCCGAAACCCGGGACTAGACTTTGCCCGAGACAATTCCACGATTGTTGTAGTGCACGGAATTCTGGACGCACGTCACGCGGCAATACTACGACGGGGTTTACTGCAGCGATTTGTTATACCACGCAACAAGCTCTTCGACGACAACCGCCATCATACACAGCTAAGTTCAATTGAATTATCACGCAACATGTTTTGTAATGCCATTTGTAAAGGCAACTGATTACATTAATGCCGCTGTGTACTGCTATTGTAGCTGTTCGATTAACGATTTAACGAATTATCAGATCCTACGCTACGCCTGTAGATTGTTTATGACTAGTGCTGCCATCTAGCGACCATCAATTGAACTACTTCGACTAGCGATCCAAAGATAACGCCTTACTAGGACCAGCTGATCGCTAGCCGACACTGCTTTAAACTTTCGAGTAATCGGACGGAATGGACGTGCCAGACCACAAACCAGAAGCGCAATTACACTCTCTAAAGAGAAAACGTATGAGAGAAAGAGCAAACATTACGCGACTCGTGGCGGAAGTTGCAAGGTTGCCCGACACATCGGAAATCGCGGATTATAAATATTACAATGACAGATTGGGAAGCGTTCTGGACCGCCTCGTTAAATTAGATGAGGATATTCACGAGTTGTTAGACGATGGCGAATACGAAGAAGATGTTCCTAAATGCGAAGATTATATAGACACCGCGAAACTCACAATTTCCCGATTGTCTCACGAAATAGAGAAACAGCTTGCGAAATCGGTAGCAGACATAAAGATTCCCGACAATCCGCCGGCACAATCTGTAACAATGAGTGTTCCCACAGCTTCAGTAAAACTTCCGCCGATCAAACTTGAGCCTTTTTCAGGCGATATTGAGACATGGGCGCGATTCTGGGAGCAGTTTGAGCAGTCGGTTGACAAAGATCCGACGGTAACTACAATCAATAAACACATTTTTCTTCGCGGCTATCTCTCGGGAGAACCAAAGCATTTAGTGGACGGTATTGCGGTGACGGCCGAGACGTACGCAGAAACGAAGAGGATTCTCCGAGCGCGTTACGGCAACAAGGATCGAATAATTCAAGCCCACTTAGATTATCTCGAAGCCATAAAACCAATTAAGCTGTCCACCCCAGAGGAACTTAATTCAACATTCATTGAATGCCAGCGACGTATTCAAGCTCTCCGGGCACTTGGGGAAGACGTGAACGGATACGGTCGAGTCCTCGCTCCGAAAATTTTACGCGCTTTTCCGGATGATATATGCCGCCGCTGGATAATTCACGCCAAGCGTACAGGAATATCCGAAGGGGACATTTTGCAACTGATGGAGTTTCTGAACGAGGAAGTCGACGGGGCGCTTACCACGCAGAAGATACGCGGTGAATTTTCAAGCACTTCTAATAATCTTCCCACAGCGTCCACACTTCACGTACACGCGAAATCTAAAAGATCGACTCCGAAGGATACCAGCGTAAAGGAACCATTCTGCGTCTTTTGTGAATCTGACGGTCATTGGGCGCAAGACTGTAAGAAGATCGTACGCGTTAATGATCGAATAGATAAATTGAAACTAGCAAACAGATGCTTTCTTTGTCTTCAACGTGGGCACAAGGTGTCAAATTGCAAAAAGAAGGAAAAGGCTCGGTGTGTTAACTGTAAAAGACTGCATCATAAGTCCATTTGTGAGGAACGAAAGGATATTAGGGGTCCTGCGGGTCAGACAAACGTCACTTCCGTGGGAAAGGTATCTGTCGCTCCCCACGGATATACGTACCTTCAGACAGCTCAAGTATGCGTCTCAGGACCTACAGGATTGAGCAGGACAACGCGATGTCTACTGGACGCAGGTAGTCAGTCCAGCTTCATAGCAAAATCGCTGATTGATGATCTGAAACTGCAAACGGTAGACCGACAAGAACTAACCGTTTGTTCCTTTGAATCAAACCCTACACGCCCATGCCACCGCAGGCTTGTTCAGTTTAGTATGAAGGGGCTTTGGCAGAATTCTTCAGTGCCACTTACTGCCTTCGAAAGTACTCACGTTATTTCTCACCAGCCTTCAGTTCCACAACATATAAAGAGTTTACCAGATGCCCGTAAGATTACGCTAGCAGATCCGAAAACCGATTCAACAGAAGATCTTCCCGTGGAGATTCTTGTAGGAGGCGATTTTTATTGGAAGATAGTGAAGCACAATTCGCCCATACGCATCTCTGAAACCTTAGTGTTAGTTCCTTCTCTGTTTGGCTGGATACTTAGTGGTAACAAGTCACAAGCCTGTGTGCATGCAACCGTGGTAAATTTTGCTCAGACTGACCGATCTCCTCTGCACTCTGACAATGATTTCAGACGCTTTTGGGACTTGGAAACTATAGGGATTACTGCCGATCAGGATCTACCTGTGAACAACAAGGATACGAGACTTCTTGAAGAGTTAGAGCATCTTTCTCTATAAAGGATCATCGAGCAGTCGTTACACTTCCCAAAATGCAACATAAAGTGCTTTCGAGTAACAGACCTATCGCGGAAAAACGATTCAAGCACCTCAGGGAAAGATTTCAACGTCAAGAGACATTTAAGCAAATGTATTTCGATCTTATGCTAGACTACATTACGAAGGGGCAAGTAGAGGTCGCTCCCACCCCACTCTCAGGAAAGGAGCTATTTTATCTCCCTCATCATGCAGTGAGGAAGGAGAAATACGGAACCACTAAGTGGAGAAGAGTCTTTGACGCCTCATCTCACGAAAACAATGCACCTTCTCTGAATGAGGTATTAGAAGTAGGACCGAACCTATTACCAGAGATTCTGGAAATTTTACTGCGTTTCAGATTATATTCTACGGCTATCGTCGCGGACATCACACAAGCTTTCCTTCAATTAACCTTGAACGAAAAGGACAAAGACTTGACCAGATTTTTCTGGTTCAAGATTAGCCAGGATCAAACAGGAAATCTTCAAACGACGGACGAACTAACAGAATACCGTTTTAACAGACTCCCATTCGGCCTGACCTGCAGCCCATTTTTACTTTCTGCAACACTAAGAGAACTTGCCGACAAGTGTATGACAGCATTCCCCACCGTAGCGCCACTTATAAACAAGACTGCATACATGGACGACTTTGTGATCTCAGTAGAAGGTGATAATTTGGTGATAACTATATACTATGAACTTGTAACCCTAATGAAATTGATCAGTCTCCCCTTATCAAAACGGGCTACCAACTGTGAACAACTCCACACTATCTGGAGGGCAGAAGGGCGAGAACTCCACACCCAGACTCAAGTTTTAGGTGTAGACTGGAACACCGCAGGTGACTACTTCTGTATCGATCCTAGCGAAATCATTAGAAGGTCGTCA
Organism: Schistocerca serialis cubense; assembly: GCF_023864345.2. Classification (NCBI taxonomy): domain Eukaryota; kingdom Metazoa; phylum Arthropoda; class Insecta; order Orthoptera; family Acrididae; genus Schistocerca; species Schistocerca serialis. The sequence continues at coordinate 562,023,662 of NC_064641.1, forward strand.
GAAGAGCCAGCCACCAAACGACTCCTTTTACAATGTACGGCTAAATTCTACGACCCACTCGGACTGTTTTCCCCAGTTTCTCTTGTTGGGAAATTGCTATTCCAGGACACATGGTGCCGAGGAATTGGCTGGGATGAACTTATGCCCTGGGACTTAGGGGCACGATGGCGCGCTTGGATATCTAGCTTACCTTCATTGTCACATATACGTGTCCCTAGATGGATAGCTACAGCTCATGGAAGAGACTCTCAGCTGCACGTATTCTGTGACGCCTCGGAAAAGGCATATGGAGCAGCTTTGTACATTCGTACTGTCTTAGATGATGACGTCGTAACCCATTTAGTCTGTAGCAAGAACAGACTTGCTCCTATTAAGAAGGTGACATTGCCTCGACTCGAACTTTTAGCGGCAGTAGTTGGGACCAGACTATTGTGTTACTTTTGCCGCGCAACAGACTTTAAAATTGCCCGTGCGATACTGTGGACGGATTCTACAATAACACTAAGTTGGATTCGCTGTGATCCTAACAGATGGAAGACCTTCGTTTGTAATCGTGTAACTGAGGTACAAACACACACGACTCCCACGCAATGGAAACACTGCCCAGGACCAGACAATCCTGCTGACCACCTCTCACGTGGACTCCTCGGCTACCAAATGAATTCTCTGGATATTTGGTGGCATGGGCCCCCTTGGCTTACACGCCCTCCTGAATGCTGGCCAAACAACGATACTCCAACGATGGTACGACTTCCTCCCGAAGAAAAGAGGAAGAAAACCCAGAGCCAAGTTTTGTCGATATCTACGCCAACCGGCCTTTTGAACTTACTTAAATTCAGCTCGTACTGGAAGCTCATTCGTATCACAGCATGGACTCTCCGTTTCCTACACAACATTCGTCAGAAGAATAAATCTTCAGGAGAACTTACAGCCACCGAATTATCAGCTGCCAAAATGTATTGGATTCGAGTGGGCCAGAGAGATTCCTTCCCCAACGAATTACATGCACTTCAGAATAACTTACCACTGCCAAGAGAGTCAAAAATCGCACGATACAATCCTTTCCTAGAAGATGGACTGATACGTCTAGGAGGTCGACTGCAGTGCACTAGCCTAAATAGGGAACAAAAACATCCTGTACTCCTTGACGGTTCCCACCACTTCACACAATTGGTTATTCGAGAGACACACATCCGCCTTCATCACTTTGGTGTTCGTTCTGTACTATCCGAACTGCGAACCGAATTTTGGATCCTTAGAGCTCGTCAGGCCATCAAAAGAATCCTATACTCATGCCTCGCATGCAAGATCTTGAAGAATCCACGAGGGCAACAGATCGAAGCACCGCTGCCACCTGAACGAGTTTCACCTGCCAAACCATTTGCTGTAACCGGAATAGACTTTGCTGGCCCACTATTCATCAAAGTGGGGAAGGAAACGCACAAGTCATATATCACTCTTTTCACATGTGCTACCACACGAGCTGTCCACCTCGAACTCTGTACAGACTTGTCAACGGACAAGTTTCTTATGGCACTTCAGCGATTCGCCGGAAGACGCGGACTACCCACACGATATATACAGATAACGCGAAAACATTCCACGCCACGAATATGGAACTAGCCCAACTTTGGAAGGCATTAACCACCACAAAATCTTATCAGTTCCTCGCCCACCACGGTATTACTTGGAAATTCATAGTCTCCCGTGCGGCTTGGTGGGGAGGATGGTGGGAAAGAATGGTGGGCACTATAAAGCGTTGCCTACGGAAGGTATTGGGACTCGCAAAGCTCACTGAGGAACAACTGAACACCACCTTGATCAGTATTGAAGCCGCGGTGAACTCCAGGCCCATCACACCAGGAGATGATTGTGATGCACTCACACCATCCCATTTTCTGACGGGAGAAAAACTTACGACTATTCCGACGGGACCAGAGCCTTCAGCGAGCACGAATTTAACAAAGGAATTCCGACTGAGACAGCAACTCTGTGACAGTTTTTGGAACCGTTGGGTTAAAGAATACCTATTGGAGCTCCGGAACTACCATGAAGTTAAACGCCCATCGGGACGAGTCATCCTCTTTCGCCCTGGCGACATCGTGCTGATCCAAGAAGTGTGTCTAGCACACAGACAGGTTGGTTGTAGCCCCTCAACTCACCTCCTTCTAACCAACACATGCCATCACTGGCACCGAGGCAGAGCCGGCTTTCATCAGAAAACACAACCCAGCCCTCCAACGAGCTCTCGCTTGACACCACTGAATTTGCAGATGGTGGTAGTTTGGAGTCAGTGGAAGGCACGCCACAAGACGTCTGGCTCGGAGCTGTCCACGAAGTAACCGACTAGCAACAGTTCACTGTGTCACTGTGATGCCACTTGCTGCTCAGCCTGCTGCAACAGATGCAGTACGATGCGCCAGAGTCATAAGCCGAACAGTATGGTCTTGCCTCTCGGTAGTGCCACTTGGCCGTTCGGTACCTTCTTGCGACCGTACATTTTCGTGACCACCGCTGTAGCAGTCATGTACAGTGGCTACATTCCTGCCAAATCTTTTTGCAGTATCGCAGAAGGATGATCCAGCTTCTCGTAGCCCTATTACACGACTTTGTTGAAACTCAGTGAGGTGCTGATAATGGCGTCTTTGTCGTCTTAAAGGCACTGTTGACTAACATCAACTCACCACATCCAATCTCAAAGGTAACTAGCGCCCATTACCGTCACTGCGCGATTTTCAATCAAACCAGATTTACATCTTCATGGTGACGCTACTAGTGCTGCTCTTATGCGGCTGGCGCGAAATTTGAATAGATATCATTTTTCAAACGTAGAAAAACGCATAGTAACTTTCGTTTGCGTCACACAACTGCTTCTTCGTGTTACTATTTCTTTTTCACAGTGTATTTATGATTATGACTTACCAAATTAAAATTTTTATCACGTGTTGCAAGTGTTTTTTCTGTGCGTGTTATATCTATGTTTTCGTGTGCTTAGCCGATCAGTTAGGTACATTCATATATTACACCACTTCCAACAGTGTTGTTATTTTTAACGCCTTCACTTTACTTGTAGGACAATTACGTGAAAATCATCATTTATAGTTTCTTTTTAAATGAACACACCGCCATTTGTATTTTCGTTTATTTAATTACGACGCAGGGTTCGGCCTTTTCTGCCATTTTCAAGCGACTGAGTTTGTGGCATACCATGCCGAAACCTGGGTCGTAATTATATACACAACAGTACAGTCAAATGGCGGTGTATTCACTTAAAAATTATTATATGTCTGCTGCTCGCAACATCAAAAACTTTTAACATTTATAGTGTTAAGTAATAGTGTGTGTGTGTGTGTGTGTGTGTGTGTGTGTGTGTGTGTGTGTGTGTGTGTGATATTTTGCCATGTAGGTGTTCTGAGCTGCACGCTGTAGGGTACACCAAGTGCTACATTGCCTGTTAGTATCTTTAGCGAATTCGTTTTGATCTGTAGGAAACGGAAATAAATGAGCACTATAATTCAGTGTGAATGTGACTGACTCCAAGTGCCTTATGGTATTTCATTCGTTACTTTATGACTAAGAACTTTACTTATTGTCTCTTGACCAAGAACTATTGAGTATCGTCTAAGAACTTTTGTGTGAATAACAGTTGCGATTCATGTCACGCTTAAGGGCACTATAATATCATAACCCAGCCACATATTATTTTTAACGAATATTAACATAATTTCCGGTTAGAAAGATTTCTTTGAAGTTCAGAGGGAGAGAGAGAGAGAGCTTAACGTATCGTCACACTAACTCCGATCTTCTACAGTTTCATGAGATGCTCAGTTTTTTGGGTTCTGCATTCAGTCATTTCGCCTTAAGCGTCCGAGTGAACGACATGCAATTAACCATAGTTCTGTATTCTCGCACTGTTCAAGAAATTACAGGCTAGGAACACACACACTAGTCAAAAAAACGAAAGTAAAAACAAAAAAGGCATTTCTCACTTATAGCTAGAAACCTGAACCGTACTTATCGTTAGTAACATATGTTTTCCATTACAAGATTATTTTTACACACGTTGCGTGGCGTTCCGTGCGTTACTCAACACACAACTGCGAGAACTGATAGTTAAAGTTCTATAGTCGAAATTCTGTATCCTCGCATCCTTTATGGATTGTTATGTAACTGTACTTGAAATAAATAGGGTTGAGGTTTGATTACACATCACCAAAAGTAACAGAGGTATACGGAGATTGTAATTATAAATATCATTCTTGTATATAATTTTAACAGTGAAAACTTTTGAATTACTTTAACTTTATCATTACTATTTTTTCTGTTGTACTTCGTGTGCACCATACGTGTTGGATAGCTACAGTAGGTTAGAGGCACCTAAGTCGCTGACGTGGCAATTGAAATACTTCACTCGGCCGTTGAGCCACACGCAGTTGTCGCTACAGTGGATGAGTGCTGAGTGCATCACTCTGTTTCCAGCACAAAGAAGAAAAGCAAGCAGTGGAAACGCCGATTCTTTACGGCCGAAACCAGCGACGACCTAACCATCATTGGAAAAGGTGATTCTGTGGCGTGGTGCTAACAGATTATACTCGTAAGGGGCACAGGAGTATATTACTGAAATGCCCCGAACAGTTTGTGGGAGGGTGTCAAGAGAAAGCAACGCGGCAGGATGTTTCTGCTCCATATCAAAACACTCACTCACACATGCTGCTTCTTTGGGCTATCAGTATTCTCCTAACATGGCAGCCAGTGCCTTCTCCCTTTTTCTTGGGATGAGGTGATTTTCAAGATGAAGCATTTCCTGCACAGCCAAAATACTTCTACATTCAATACTTTCGCCAAGTTGGGAAAAATGTGTCACATAGGACAGTGAGTACGTAGAGAAGGACTGACACCATCGCACAGTGGCACAACTGGCTTCGAAACCTGGACATAATCGAAAAATGGAGTCCTACAACACTTTGTTCTTTTTAGACTTCTTGCGTCGGAATTACAAAATTCAAAATGACGTTCCTAATTTGGTGGGTCAAAAATTATAAATTTAGCGGACTACAGTAGTACTTCGGATATAAATATTTTAAGGATGTTGATAATGAATTCTGTCCAGGTTTTAAAGGGAGTTGGCCCACCGTGCATCGCCAAGTTTCTCGGCTGCACTTTGAGTTCTTCGAGGAGACTATAAAACACTTTGAGAATACTCCCACAATCCCCTCTCCCCCTGTACACAGATAGTTGAGGTCACTAACTCTCACAATTACATGATAGAATGATACGGAATGACTAAAATAACTGAAAGCCTAAGAGCTACTTTCAATACTACAAAGAAAGCTGAAGAAATGATGATGCCAGCGACAGTATTTTTACAATTTAATTCAAGCTTATTGTGTGATATTTCAGAGCTAATTTTCCGTGGTATTTGTGTTGGGAAGACAAAAATTTACGTGACGTACAGCACCACAGACATGGTCTGTAGCACTCTTATATGGTATGACACATACAGTATGTTCCTCGGTCGGGAATCACCGCTGCGTTCTGTCCGAGTTGGGCACTGACTTCCCATTTTTCTCACGCAGGTAATTATCCCACGGGTAGCGGCGGGGTTCGTTGCTGGGGATGACCGTGCCAGGGCTTCGCAGCCGGAACTCGCTCCTTTCGCGCTGCGCCTCTTCCCGCAGCTGGCCCAGCCACGTGCGACCCACGTTTCTCGGGACCGTCACTTGGACGTTCTTCTTGGCCCGCCGCTGACTGACCACTAACTCACGCTGTTCCTTGACCCAGCACCTCACCCTCTCCCGCCTTTCTTGCCGACACATGTGGTCCCTGCGCCTCTTCTCGCTTCTTTCCGGCAAGACCTCGTCATCCGCCGGCAGTCCTACCAGGACTGGTGGAGCCTCGTCCCATACCGCATGCGCCATACTCTCCCTCTCCTCTCTCTCGTCTTCCGTTTCTTCCGCGAGGTGCTTCACCTGACCGTCCGTTGCTTCTTTTCTTCTTTTGGCCTCGTCCCACGCATACTGCACAGCGGCCTGTATGAAATTTCTCCACGTTTCGAAATTTTCTTTGTGCTGTCTCTCCGCTTCGTTCTGATCATATTCGGCGCACTTACGGAGTAGGTCTGCCACGAGTTCCGTCTGAAACAGCACGGCCAGTCAAAATAAGATGAATATTTGTGAAAATACCAGAGAACAGACACTTTTATCAAAATCGTATGACAAATGGAACACATTATAAGCTACAGAAATAATATTTAATTGCTTGCGCGGCGAATTTCTAGCGTTTACTTCGTTACCATTAGATAGTCAACTGTGTCACACAGTTTAAGTACGGGTGACGTACACTGTCCAGTCTCATTAATGTGACCATCTCTCAAAAGCCTGAATAATGGGCTTTAGCAACGCGAACCGCTGCGCAGGATCCACGGCGCGAATAGCCCGAACGAGATGCTCCCGCAGATTCTCGTTTGGTTTAAATCTAGATAGTTTGGTCGCCAGAGGAGTACGGTAAACACATCCTGGTGCTCTTCAAACCACGAACGTACACTATGAGATGTGTGATACGTAGTGTTGTCCTGCTGCTAGATGCCACAGCGCTGAGGAAAAGCAAACAGCACGTAGGCGTCGAAGTGGACCCCAAGGGTAAAAACATATTTGTGTTGATCAACTATGCCTTTCAAGAAATGTTCAAATGTGTGTGAAGTCTTATGGGACTTAACTGCTAAGATCATCAGTCCCTAATCTTACACACTACTTAACCCAAATTATTCTAAGGACAAACACACACACCCATGCCTGAGGGAGGACTCGAACCTCCGCCGGGACCAGCCGCACAGTCCGTGACTGCAGCGCCTCAGACCGCTAGGCTAACCCGCGCGGCTATGCCTTTCAGAATGTCGATATCACCTAGGGAATACCATGAAAACATTCTCCAATCCATAAGGCTCCCTCCTCCGGCCTGGATCCTTCCAACGATTGATACGGAGTATTTGCTTTCAGATGTTTCAGGTCGATGGAGCGATGTGACCACTGACAGCTTTTAAGAAACTTCGGTGGCATAGAACAGGAGTAATGGCAGCACATGGCACTAGGATGTTGCCACGTAATTCATTGATTGTAGAAGTTTTTGTCGATACGCGTAATATCTGACGATATCCCAGAGTTAGAAGACGTCAATCATATCAAGAGAGCGAGGCAGGTACTCAGAAGAAGCTCTTCGACCCACCCTGTGTCCACTTAGTTTCTTTCGGTAGTACCTGGATACCTCGCTGGTAGTGAGACGTCCGTCTTGTTGCATGTAAGACATTTCATCTCCATACAGGGTAGCAAAAGCGTTGTCTGAAGTACAGGGTGACAATTACATAACTATATAAAATAAAATCGTCATAACTTCTGAATGGTTTGCGTTTGGACGTTCAAACAATAATGTTGGCCGCGGGGCATGATGGGCTTTAGTATACGCATGATGCTTTGGTTTAGCGACGAAGTCCACTTTCATTTGGATGGGTTCGTTAGTAAGCAAAATTGGCGCATTTCGGGGACTGAGAATCCGCATTTCGCGATAGAGAAGTTCTTCACCTTCAGCGGGTGACTGTGTGGTGTGCAGTGTCTAGTCACGAAATATTCGGTGCAATATTCCTTGATGGCTCAGAGCGGTACTTGAATGTTTTGGGAGACGATTTCGTCCCCAAATTCCAAAGTGACCTGATTTCGACAAGATGCTAGACGGAGCTCGCCCCACCGAAGCAGGAGAGTGTTTGTTGTCCTGTAGGAGCATTTTGGGGACCATGCTCTGGCTCTGGGGAACCCAGAGGACACTGGCAAGGGCCTCGATTGGCCGGCATATTCTCCGGATTTGAACAAATGCGTCTCCGTTTTGCGGGGCTATAGTAAAGACAAGGTGTACAGCAACAACCCCAAAACCATTGCTGAGCTGAAAACAGCCATTCAAGAGGTCATCGATAGCGACGATGTTCCAACACTTCAGCGGGTCATGCACAGTTTCGCTATTCGTCCGCGCCACATCAACACCAATGAAGGCAGGCATATCGAACATGTCATAACCTAAATCCGAATATCTGTAGTGACGTTTACGTGTTGAATAACGTGTGTGCACGCCGTAGTTCCATAATTGCCACCCTAGATATCAAGATGCACTCGAACGTTCATGGTATCCCTGAAAAGCAAGTGATCAAATAAAACATGCGATCACAGATCACATCCGGCATTAAGGTGTAATAGATTCCCTGCCTCGTCCACATGAACATGAGGATTTTGAGGTGCGCAGTACATCTACATCTACATCTACATCGATACTCCGCAAGCTACGGTATGGGTGTAGCAGGGTGTACCCTGTACCACTAATTGTCGCTTCCTTTCCTGTTCTGCTCGAAAACAGAGCGAGGAAGAGACGACTGTCTATATGCTTCCGTATGAGTCCTAATTTATCTTATCTTCGTGGTCCTAATGCGCAATGTATGTTGACGGCAGTAGAATCGTTCGGCAGTCAGCTTCAAATGGCAGTTCTCTAAATATTCTCAAAAGTGTTTCACGAAAAGAACGGCGCCTTCCCTCCAGGAATTCCCACTTGAGTTCCCGAAGCATCTCCGTACGACTTACGTGTTGTTCGAACCTATTGGTAATAAACCTATCAGCCAGCCTCTCAATTGCTTCGATGTATTCCTTCAATCCAAGCTGGTACGGATCCCAACACTCGAGCAGTTCTCAAGAATAGGTCGCACCAGCACTCTATATGCGGTCTCCTTCACAGGTGAACTACTCTTTCCTAAAATTCTCCCAATAAACCAAATCCCTACCACAGTTCTCACATGCTCGTTCCACCTCGCATCGCTTTGCAATGTTACGCCCACGTATTTAAACAACTTGACTGTGTCAAGCAGGATACCAGTAACACTTTATCCGAACATTTCGTTACTCGGACGCGGTACTTCACAGTACAGTTATGTTTATACAGATCAATTCTTACAATAAAGTCGTTAAAAACGCTATTTACTAAGAACAAATAGCATCGTTACTGTTTTGGAACAGACATGTTCACCATTAGACGGCAACATATAATTTACGCTGTACATGTCGCCGTCACTAATTTTCGTAATAGCGTAAGTTCCTCGAAGTAGTGGTGCTCTAGACTAAGAAACGATCTAAGAAAAGGTATTGTTTTACTGTAATTGCACCTAAGAGTGAATTAAAATAACGTGAAGAACTTTGTGGATAAGAATTGAATTAGTTTCTTGTTATTTACATGGAAATGCTTCCTCCTTTTTATAGTACTGTTGGCTGTTTTTGAAGAGGTGCATATTTCACCCGAAATTTGAAGACACAGGCCGTCTGGAATACCACACACAGGCCTAAATATTTTGTCCATGCGGTTGTTTATATACAGAGATGCCGATTTACATAGAGGAAATAGTATCAATAAATGGGTCTATGAGAGAAGTTTCAATATCTATATAGGTGTTACGACAGAAAATTCTCAAGTTATAGTGTTATAGGAAATGCATTACTCATTGGCTGAGCAATAACTGTAACTAATTTAAAGAAACAAAAAGTATTATGGAAATAGATTTTCTGTTAAACAGCAATCAGGATGTATCAATATGACTACGTCGACACGACTGTGGAATTTTTCAATAGTAATAACAAAACTGAACTAAATTTTTGATTCAGCATCTAAGTTCCAGGCCAAAATAATAATAAAAACACTTCATAATTCTAACTTTCTTCTGATTAAAAGGGAAGCAAGTGGCTGCACGACCGCATCTCTATGAACTCAGCTGCACCACAACTCTGGTCACAATCTAAAATGCATAAATAAAGTAGCCTCATCCTGCCCACGGTAACGTTTTAGGGAAAGCCATTTATATAGATTGAATAACAAACTGGTAGCTCTTCGCAATACCCATTACAACTCTGAAATCAACTTCTCGATAAAGAACATGTATGAACTGAGCGACAAAATTAAAGCTATACACATTCCATAGACAGCCAGGTTTGCATCAGACAATATAGTGAACCTCTAGACCAGTGATTCCCCAAGAGGCCTATAAGGACTCCTGGGGCTCGACTCCAATATGAAAGAAGTCCCTGTCAGTGAAAATAAGTTAAGGATGTATTATATGTAAATGAGGGTCCTCGAGACTGGACCCTATTTAGGAAGGCCATAACCAAAATTCCGAATTCTTCCCACAGAGTTGAAGCATGTCCTTGTGTGCATCACTGGTTCGTCTCACCTAGTTAGAGAAAAGGTGGAACAAGTCTTTATCTCCGCTCTCGTGCTCTCAACATTCAGCGAGATTATTAAATACTTTTCTAGCAGCTCCTCGTGAAGTACTACCCCTAGCCCTTCTCCGAGGAGTGGAAAGAGTATTTGGAGCTACCCGTGATGGGCCAGGAATCTCTTCGTCCCTCATCGAGGGATGTACTAATTCGTGACGCAAAACAACACGACGTAAAAATCATATCACAGCGACTACACATGCAAGGTTCTGTGTTACATCAATGAGGATGACAAAAGACCGACGCAAAACGAGTGGGCCTAAGGCCTAAATCGACAGACTTCTGTCGATCCAGAACTAGCGAACCATCGATTATCTCTTAGTAAGCAGATTATACAAGTTTAAGTGGATCAATGTCATGTTTGAGAGTGTCGGAGGTAAGTAAGTAAATTATTATTTTATCAAATTTTCTTTTCGTAGTTCCATCGATTGCCAGAGACTCACTGATCATGACTTGAGGTTACAAAGGTTGATTTTGATTGCTTTGTCTTACATATTCACCTAAAGAGCTTAATGTTTGCCCCAGATAATTGATAGTAAACATAGCCAAATCTAAAAATAAATGTAGACAGTACAGTGTTGATTATTTCAAGTTTGGCTTCATTTCATCGTTGTCAGGCAAACGATTACCCATGTGTTGTCCATGCAAAAAAGCGTTGAGCAATGACGTTTTGTAACTATCCAAGCTGGATTATTATCTGGAAAGCTGCCATCCTGATAAAACACGTAAAGATTTGAAATAGTTGGAAATATCTAAATAAAAACTTCACAAGAGACCCACAGTAGACAGTATGTTTGATTCGACATCAAAGAGAGATGACGATGGTTTGCAGGCGTCATACGGTATCTCACTACTTGCATCGAAGTCTGAAAAACCGCATACTATCGGGAAACAATTATTTTGCCTGCCATTGAAGAGATTTTAAAAACTATTCTACACAAACTTGTTTATGATATACTCAAAAGAATTATTTTGAGCAACAACACAAAGACGTATCGGTGATACGGATTATGGTACTGGAAGCATCTTGTTGCAAACGACCCATTTCTCCACGCAAATGGACGAGTCAGTTTTACTTGGTATTGAAGCATTATTATCATCATATGTTCGTTATGTTATCGACCACGAAATTCAAGGAGAACTGCTCTTCCCGTGTACTGTGGAAACAGACGCTAAAGGTGAATCAGTATTTAATGTTCTGAAAGATTATTTCATGAAAAAATTACGCCGTTATTAAATATAATATTTGCGGCATCGGATGGAGCAATAAACATATTTGGGCGCCATCGCGGGTTTATAAACCATTAAAACGAAATGGAGCCAGGTGTTTGCAATACACTGCGTATTTTAGTTACTAAAAATCTAAGTGGTAGATTGTATCAATCTCTTCAATTTCTCGTTAACGCGGTAAACAAAATTTGAAGCAGTGCATTGAACTGTGGGTTAACTGAGCATTTATGCAACGAAAATGACGAGAACTTTGATCGATTACTCCTTTGCACCGAAGTTAGCTGGCTGTCAAAAGGTCTACTTTTGAAAAGAGTTTTCTTGCTTTCTGAAGCTGTTTTAGAGTTTTGGATGATAAATATCAAATTTTAAAAGAAAATTTAATCAAGCAGAAACCAGACTTCGCTTATTTGCATATTTACTTACTAAATTTAACGAGGTTAACTCGCAGTTATAAGGTGACAGTTCTAAATTTAATAAAATCAAAGTTGATCATTTTAGCTTTTCTTGCCAGAATTGAACTAATGAAGCAAGATATTGAACGGCGCCAATTTTCTCAGTTTCCCAATTAGTCACACACAGACTGCCAAGATGGTGAGATTTTAACATATATTTAACATTTAAATGTACTTCCCACAGACTCTAAAACTGGGTTTAATGATGTTTTAGATATAGTTTAGAAAGGGATATAAGCAATTCGGGCTCAGAGAGATGTACCTGTTACTTCTCCTGTGTTATGGACTATCGCGAGAAAGTTTTTGATAGCTTTTCCATCTTCATATTTCGAGCAAAAATGTTTCAGCACAATTGCCGATCTTCTACTTTAAAAAAAAAAGGAAACAGATTGGAAATTACTAACTCAGGAAGGTCAAATATGAGTAATCTGAAGCCAGTTACTGAAAATATGCTAATACGGCATCAGACTCATCCATCCCATTGAAAGCATTTATCTAGTAATTTTACTAGATTTGTGTTTTGTGTTATTTAAAGCAATAAACGTTTAAAACTTAAAAAAGTTAAGTTTTTCGCTATACATTTCAACAGTTTACCTGCCAAAGTGATTAGCACTGTATCATCTGTCAAAAAAAAACATTTGAAGTTGATGAGTTAGCAAAAATTCAGTACATGAAAGGCATAGGGATGAACCCAAAACAGAAAAAATTGGCACGTCGTCTAGCAGACAACAACGTTTGGGGACCTCTGATCTATACTAACATCCCTAGAGCGGAAACTACGAATATAAGATAATATAAGTGAAAATAAGAAACGGGGCATGAGCAGAGTTCTGTGAACTCACTGAGTTACTTGTATCGCTGCTATTATACAATTACCTCAGTTTTAATCGTAAAATATACACAGAGAAAAATGGCTTGGCAATGGGCAGCTTGCTGTCATGAATATTGGCAGATATTTTCACGAACTATTTAGAACAAACATTTTTCAAAGCTAACAGTCGCATTTGCAGCAAAATCGTCCACTATAAAAGTAAGTGGATGATACAATAATTCTTCGTGGAACAAGTACAGAAATTAATACTTTAACAAACAAATCTGAGCAAGATGCAAAAAAGCATTGACTTCACCATAAAGCTTGAGAAGAAACACTGCACCAACTCCCTGGATTTAAAAATCCTCAGAAAAGCCACAAACATAATTTACAGAAAAATGAAAATATCGTATTATTGGCCAGGGGATTCTGCCTGATGTTGTTTGGCACCTAGCGCAAGACTTTCCATTTGGCGCCACTTTGGCGCCTTTCACGTCTTTGTGATGAAGATTAGATGAAATGATTAGGGCAGGACAAACACCCCGTCCCTAAACGAAGAAAGTCTCTGACCTGGCTGGGAATCAAACACGGAACCTCGTAATCTAAGGACAGCGCTGCTAACCACTAGATGTTGACTTTTAACAGATAACCAACAGCCACTGCTGTGTGCATCAGCAGCAAATTCTTTCGTGCGAACCAGCACAATATGGCCTGTCTTAGATCCACATTGAACTGCCTAGAAAAATTTGCACTAGATCCTGTTGAACAATAGCTCAACAACAAAGGTTCACACCAGGTACCCATACAGTCAGCACTAGAAATAGTAGAACACAGTAGAAAATATGTTGCAATTCATTTTTAGGACTTTTATCTTATAAACAAGCAATCAGTTTAAAAGTGTAAGTGTAAAGATAAGCTGTCACACAGGCAATGAGTTCCAGCCACCAGCCATCAATGATTTGAAGAACAATAACCCACTCCACAAAAGATCAGGCATTTACAAACTGAGGTGTCAGAATGGTCCCTCCTATTACATACGTCAAACCAGAAGAAGTATCGAGTCACGATTCAAAGAATACGGGGGTATCAAACATCTGAACAACATAGAATTACAACGCACAAATCTATTAGTAGACATAGAGTAAAAAAGCACCAAATACCGTCTCCAAATATTGGACCATGGTGAAAAGGGGAGTCTAATGAATCTCTTTGAATATATTAACGAATACACCCACTAATGTGTCTCACTACATCATCTCCTCAGTAAAAAAGATGAGTTAGCCGTGTCAGGATTTCTAGAGAATTTTGTCCACTGTCGTTTTACTTTTGCAACGTAAACATTGATAATAATAAAGTTCAGCCATCTCGATGAACTAAAATATAATAATTTGCTAATTCATTTAGCCTATGCTGTTCATTTTTGGAACACAACCCACGACCAGCTTAGCGACAGAAGTGATGACACTTTCTGCAGGTTGTTACTGATTTGTTTGACTGATGGGGCTGGTAAATGCTATACCACTTACTACACTCCCCTGACCTAAGCCCTCATAAGTTCAATTCGATTTCTAAACTGAAGGAAACGCTTCACGGCATTCGCTTCAGAACTGCTACAAATTCGTCAGGCTATAGACCGCGCCGCTCGAACTGTCAACACAACTGGCACTGCTAAGAGTATCCAACGACTTCCACATCGCTGGCAACGGGCTATACACAATGCTGGTGACTACTCTGAAGGCCAGTAAAACTTTGAAATACATATCTATTTCGTACGAGCTGTAAATAAATAGCTGTGGCTATTAAAGTTCCAACCCTCGTATTTAGTCGTGTATGGGTGTTGTGCTCTACATATCTCACTCTTCAAAATTCAGGGATATTTAACTCTTGCCTGCCATTCGGTGAAATATGCAGTTCTTCAAAAGCAATTAACACTGCTATAAAAAGATTTTCGACGTTACTAAGACAAAACTAATTCAGTTCCTTGCCTTAGAAGTTGTTTATCTTCTTTTAATAGATTTTTAGGTCCAATTACAATAAATTAGTCCTTTTTCTAACATCGTGTTTATTGTAGGGCACCACCACCGCAAGTAATTTGCGCCACAACGAAAATCAGCAGCCAGCATATGTGCAGCATAAGCTATAAGTAATTTTTAATGTGAACAGCTGTCTGACGACGAACTCGCAGGTTCGAAACAGGTGCGGTGCTATTTGTTCTTAATAAATAGCATTTCCAACAGTGGCTGATTGATGTTTCTAATTTATTGTAAGCATCAACCGGGATATTCACCCACCCAAGGTCTCACCATGTCAATTTTTGAAAAGACAACACTCGTAAGTTTGAAGTGCACCTCAGCAAATCACACAAATTCCTCTACAAATCCTTCATCCTTCGAAAGCAAGTGCTCAGACCACTCACAGCATTCCATCCTTTGTACCGGGCTGCTCTCGTTCCTCATTGTTGGTACATACGCAGTCCACTTGGTACCCCGAAGAACGCGTCTTACACTTGAGTGGCTCATCCCACTTTCACGCGCTCCCTGGTTCACTGATTTTCGCTGTGTTGGATGAAATGTTGTACTGTGGCAACAGATGCTTGACATGTGACTGTTTGTGATCTCTGGATATCGCCATCTGCTCGTATTTAACTGTTCCGTTGGCTTCGACTTTATCACAAATACGGACAATTTTTCTACATATTGGTGGTCGTTTTCCCAACTCTGTCTGCCACTGCCGTGCGTATTCTTTTACTTTCAGTACAGAGTTAGTTGTAAGT
Source organism: Schistocerca serialis cubense (assembly GCF_023864345.2). Lineage (NCBI taxonomy): Eukaryota > Metazoa > Arthropoda > Insecta > Orthoptera > Acrididae > Schistocerca > Schistocerca serialis. The sequence goes on from NC_064641.1 coordinate 562,039,220, forward strand.
ACATTGAAGGTTTTGGAGACAGTTGCCCCAAAACTACAAGATGCAGAAAGAAAACACATATCAGTGGATAGAGAATCTCTCCATGTTTTTAACTCACCTTACAGGTGCTAAGTATGGACACAATTTGTCAAAAAGTGTGGAGGTTCATCGAAGTCGCTGCTGCTGCCCAGGAAGGCGCAACGACAACAGCCTGGTTCGGAAATTTGTTTATTGGCTTGCCTATCTATACCTCTAATAGGAGCAAACTAATTAGCTGTGACAATATGGAGCGGATGATATGTGTACATGTTATGACATGGCTGACCCCTAGTTGTGTGCCTTGCAACTACGCCATGGTGTGTATTACAAACCGAAATATGAAGAGATGTTCTGTCCAACTATATGTGTCATTTTCTTGAATGTCTTGTAGTTTTCGTGCAGTCATCTTCTGTAACCTCGGAGGTACTTGCTAGCATGTCTGTCCTACTTCAGTATTTGCGTTTTACAAAGGATAACCTCACCTCAGCCACTGTCTTCCGCAGTACTGGCTAACCGTGCCACAATGACAATCCTGCACACTCGGAGCGAATTGCCGGTGCCATCTACCCTTGACCAATTTAACAGTTACACATGAGGTAACTTTGGACACCCCCCCCCCCCCTCATGTAGTTACTGGTTTTTGCCAATTTTGTATATCCAGGTAGGTGTGTCAACAGCAAGCCACTAATGCTTATTTCTCCCTGGGCAGCGCGTCAGCTAGCCTATTAGAATAAAATTTGCTGCTTACCCGTCATTGCCTGGTTACTCTATTATCCCAGTGTTACACTAGACGGGAAAAGGAATGAAATCTGGGTTATTGTAGAGACAAACTTAGTTTCTCTATTGTTATCTACTATATATTTAATATACAGAATGTAATGGTTACAAGTGCAGATATTTTCTTAAGTGGTACCTTAATATGTACATACATCAGTGTATTGGATTCTTTCTCTTTGTCGAACAGCCCTTATGTCACAAACCTTACCATCTGATGTTTTCTACACTACTGTAACTACACCACTAAGTGGACCACCCCTGTTAGTATAGACTAACTGTTCTGCGTCAACGTGTCCATACTTGAATAACTGACCTGTTGCCCAGGGAGAAATTAGCAGTAATGGCTTGCTCTTGACACATCTACCTGGAGATACTAACTGTTCCGGCGTAAAAGTAAAGCTCCGGCACGACGGTCAGAAAAGGTAGAGGCAGAGAGGGCTGTGAAGAAAACATCTCTAGGACGACATCGAGACAGCAGCGGCCTCTAGGCGAAGAGAACACAAGCGCCGCGCCCCCTGAACGCAGCCCAGTTGTCAACTAGCCCTTCTACGAGCTCTACAGCAGCGACTTGAGAACTGTATTGTTTTCTTGTATTAGGAGTTGTGTATACTGAAGAGATTTTCTTATTTTGTCTGTTGCTCATTGCTAGCGACACACCATTGTAGATTCTCAAAATATTGTCATTTATCTTACTGTAATAAAAATTCATTAATACGATTTGCTTGAATTGTTGTCTAGCGATCCGAGAAAGCAAGTTTCCTTGGCACCCCATATCTGACGAATGGGCAGGACACAACACTAACTATCCTAAAATCATACTGCTCCTAACACCTATAATATTTAGTAAGCAAATGAAGTACATAATGATGTAATGTTGTTCAGTACATTGTCCTGAGTCACCAACAGAAATATCTGCACTTACACCTATTACCCCTTGTACATTTATTTAAAAGTATAAAACAAATTATGAAGAAAAATCTTTTACAGACCCATTGTAAAATAAATGATAATACGAAAAATGATAATACACTATATTTTTACTTGCAGCTCTAGCTTCAACAATAAATTAATTTAACATGGTGATATCACATCTATTTATTACACATTGTTCAATAAATTACCACTCTGATGTATCAATCATGAACGAGAGCACAAGTGTAATTGGACGTTATATGGGAGATCCATTATAATGAGTGTTATCCGTGGGATAAAGACTGTTTCATCCTTTACCATCCTTGGTGAACTTGTTGCTTCAGTTAAATTGCCTGGAATCTTCTTCACACGCTCTCCTGTATCATATCGAAGTTTTGTCCGATAGAAGTCCCCTGATATAATAAATTCAGTCAAAGACAAGATGCATCCTTTTCAATTGTGTACTTGATAAAATCGTCAGGGAATGGAATTGCGCACTATCATCGTGATCTGGAATGAAGATTTGATACAAGAAACACAGTCTCAATGTACTCTGCCTTGTCTCTGAACATGACCTTCTTCTATAAGCCGATGTAATAGAGGAAGCTACTCACCAACTACAGAGCGTCTACGTGACAGCAGCTAAGAGTGGTTTGAAGATCAGTATACAAAAAAGTTAGTATATTACTAACATAAACGTAGCCAAAATTTGCATTGCCACTATAAGACAGAAGTATACTTAAATTTCCTGCAGTCAGATATTTTGGACAGCGGGTTTTAGCAAATGAGATTGAGAGCGTGGCAATAATTACCAGATGTGCCAAGTTGGAGACGGTCTACCACTCCCGCCACGAGCATTTACATATTCATGTACCTTTCCAAGAATATTAAGCTCAAACATTACAGCTCAGTAGCAAGGCCTTCTGTATTATACGGCTCTGAAAGCTTCTGAAGAATGGGAAGCGTCCACGGAAAATTCTAAGGAGACTAGGGTCAATAAGAGAAGACAATAGCACCTACAAGATCAGACGTATTAGCTGTATCATCTCCAGACAGACTTCATCACATCTATGAGGAAAAGGCGACGTGACTTCATGGACATTTGACCTGCATGAACCCCTGGAGACTCACAAACAGAATCTCCACCAAGACAGGTAGAGGGAAAGACTTCAAGTACAAATGGATCACCACAGTTAAAGCGGACCTGGCGGAACCTGAAATTCCAGAAGGATCCATACAGGACAAGTCCAAATTCCGGCAGATCACGCTACAGGGGGTATTCCCAAGTCCTTTACCAGCAAAAACAGCACAGGATCAAGAAGACCGAAGTGGCCAGAGGAGAGGAAGCTTGCACACAGCCAGAAAATATAAGCTTTCTGGGTTAAGAAGAAGCAGAAGACCGATGTAAAGAGGGAAAATTAGCCCCGTTCTGCCAAGCAGATTCAGAGGAAAAGAAGAGGAAGAAGAAGGAGGAACAAAAGACTATATGGTGGAAGTTGAACCGAATCTCTGCTTGCTCAATCCTGCTGCATGAATTCTGGGGTGTTAAAATTATAATTTTTTCTCTTCACGTCCCCCTTTCCACTTCCAGCCCCGTACTACCCCTTTCTACAAACATCCCTGCGTCTAGCGGTGCCTCGCTCTCACAGTATTTTTTCCGCCGTAGTCATCCATGTATTGCAACGACAGTTGTTTCCTGGTACTTAATCATGCATGTACTACGTTTAGGTGAAATTTCCCCATGTGCTCCTGAGCTGTGCATATGAGGACTTGCCCACGCCACCCCATCCTGGCGGGCGGCGGAAGGGGTGGGGGGGGACTCCTATTATAGCAGCATTTTCCCATATAGTAAGTGAGATGCATACAAACTTTGGTTGAAATCCCTCCAAGCGTTCCAGTGTTTTGCTCTAAATGCTACCCTTTACTACCACCACCCCCACTGCTAGGGGTTAAATGTTATCGAAGCCGGCCATTGTGACCGAGCGGTTCTAGGCGCTTCAGTCCGGAACAGCGCGACAGCTACGGTCGCAGGTTCGAATCCTTCCCCGGGCATGGATGTGTGTGCTGTCCTTAGGTTAGTTAGTTTTAAGTAGTTCTAAGCCTAGGTGACTCATGACTTCAGATGTTAAGTCCCATAGTGCTTAGAGCCATTTGAACCATTTTTTGTTATCGAAGTTGTCACTAAGCTTAGTAACACTGATAATCTCTGTATTGGACGATGGTACCGTTCGTTTTCGCTAATTGTTTCATGTAATACGTATCACACTCACCTTTAAAGCTCCAAGGGAAGTCTTACAATAACACGTATTTTTCCCAAGAGTATATCATATATTTCGGTTGACATTACTCCAAGCGTTCCAGGGGTCGTTTATGAGGCATCCCGTTCCTTCCCCTACAGTCACTTCAAACCTTAGTTATGCTAGGGGTGTTTTACCCCAACAGTTTTTTCTTCCATATAGTAAGTCACATACATACCAAGTTTGGTGTAAATATCTGCATGAGTTGTAGAGTTATGCTTACAAGTCATCCCCTTTGTTCCGCTACTGTACTTCATCCCTTGGAGTGTTCGTGGCATCCTATTACAGCAGCATTTTCCACCTAATAAACCAATACGTACGAAAATTGATTTAACTTGCTCTGGGCGTTCCATAGCTGTGCTGTAACACACGAACACACACACACACACACACACACACACACACACACACACACACACACACACACAAACATGAAGTATAAAGTCGACAACAGATCAATACACGCTAATAATTTACATTTGTCAGTATAGCATATCAGCCAGCTCATCTGCCTCCGGTTCATTACAATACGCGACCGCATGTGAGACTGGGGGCTTTTACAGTACTTGGCGTTCCGATAATTTACTCCAGTGTTGCGTCAGCGATTGGCAACAGACCATAATTAGTTAAAACCAAGTTCTTCTTTAAGAGCCGGCCAGAGTGGCCGTGCGGTTCTAGGCACTACAGTCTGGAACCGGGCGACCGCTACGGTCGCAGGTTCGAATCCTACCTCGGGCATGAATGTGTGTGATGTCCTTAGGTTAGTTGGGTTTAATTAGTTCTAAGTTCTAGGCGACTGATGACCTCAGAAGTTAAGTCGAATAGTGCTCAGAACCATTTGAACAATTTGAATCTTCTTTAAGCACAGGTAAACTTTATTATCCATCGGATTAGAGAAAGATTCGGAGGTGAAATTTGATACATAAAGCGACAGATAGATTAGTGAAAGGAAATCTTCGGGAGAGACTGGAGACGACGGAAAGGGTAATTCGAATTTAACATCTCGTATCAACTGACCCATTAGAGACAGAGGACCAGCTCCAAAAAATGGTTCAAATGGCTCTGAGCACTACGGGACTTCTGAGGTCATCAGTCCCCTAGAACTTAGAACTACTTAAACCTAACTAACCTAAGGACATCACACACATCCATGCCCGAGGCAGGATTCGAACCTGTGATCGTAGCGGTCGCCGGTTCCAGACTATAGCGCCTAGAACCGCAGGGCCACTCCGGCCGCCGGACTAGCTCAGCTGGAGGACAAGAGGAGCGATGGAATCGGCTGTAATCCCTTCATTCGCGCGAACTGGCGTGGAGAAAAAGAGGACTCTCGGTTTGCGATCTGAAGTGCACCCCTCCGCCTTTTCCAAAAAAAATAACAAGAAAATAAATAATTATTGTGTAAAGGAGGTTGTGCAATGGTCTATGGTTTGGGTATATGACTTCTAATCAAAACGTCCTGAATTCCTAACCACTGATTGTATTTTAAATAATAAGTATCAGCAATGGTGGCTCTTGTGAAAGAAGGCGGATGAGCACCCATCGCCTTCCCATTGGTGTGGGACACTGCCCCTCAAGGCGAAAGAATAACCAATGGGCGACCGCATGAGAATGCAGAAGGCAATGGAAACCAGTGTGCGAAAGACTCTTTTTTTGAGTCATCAGTCTTTTCACTGGTTTGACGGCTTACGACGAATTCCTCTCCTGTGCTAGCCTCTTCATCTCAAAGTAGCATTTGCAACCTACGTCCTCAGTTGTTTGCTGCATAACCCCAATCTCTATCTTACCCTCTACAGCTCTTTCTGGTACCATGGAAGTTATTTCCTTATGTCTTAAAGATGTCCTGTTATCCTGTCCCTTCTTCTTGTCCGTGTTTTCCACATATTCCTTTCTTCGGCAAGTCTGCGTAGAACCTCCTCAGTCTTCTGGGACGCTGAAGGGGTTATTCTGTTCGATGTCTTTCCCCATGGTCAAACGATCAACTCTGAAGTGTATTGTGCTACTCTTCAGAAATTGAAGAAACGACTTCAGCGTGTTCGTAGGCACAAAAATCTGAACGAACTTCTCCTTCTTCATGACAACGCAAGACCTCACACAAGTCTTCGCACCCGAGAGGAGCTCACAAAACTTCAGTGGACTGTTCTTCCTCATGCACCCTACAGCCTCGATCTCGCACCGTCGGATTTCCATATGTTTGGCCCAATGAAGGACGCAATCCGTGGGAGGCACTACGCGGATGATGAAGAAGTTATTGATGCAGTACGACGTTGGCTCCGACATCGACCAGTGGAATGGTACCGTGCAGGCATACAGGCCCTCATTTCAAGGTGGCGTAAGGCCGTAGCATTGAGTGGAGATTACGTTGAAAAATAGTGAGGTGTAGCTAAAAGATTGGGGAATAACCTGGTGTATTTCAATGCTGAATAAAACAACCCCTGTTTCAGAAAAAAAATGCGTTGCATTACTTATTGAACTGCCCTCGTACATTCTCAGAAGCTTCTTCTTCAAATTAAAACATATCTTTGATACTAGTAGACTTCTCTTGGCCAAGAATGCCGCTTTTGCCAGTGCTACTTTGCTTTTGATGTCCTCTTTGCTCCGTCCATCATGCTTTGCTGCCTAGGTAGCATCAGATAAGTCTTCTCCCTCGCAGAGGCCCTCAATGTATTCTTCCCAGTTATCTGCTCTCTCAACTGCATTTAATAGTGGGATTCCCAATGCACTCATAATGTTACCACCCTTTCTTCTAATTTCACCGAAGGCTGTTTTGACTTTTCTATACTCTGAGTCAGTCCTTCCCATAGTCATTTCTTTTTCGATTTCTTCACATCTTCCCTGCAGCCATTTCGTCTTAGCTTCCCTGCACTTCCTATTTATTTCATTCCTAAGTGACTTGTATGTCTGAGTTCCTGAATTTCCCTGAGCAATTTTGGATTTCGTTCTTTCGTCGATCAGCTGAGGTATTCTTCTGTTACCCATGGTTTCTTCGCAGTTACCTCCCTTATACCTACGTTTCTCTCTCCAACAGCCATGAGTGCTCTTTTAAGAGATGCCCATTCCTCTTCAGCTGACTTGCCTACTGAGCTATCCATTATCACAATATGTATAGCCTCAGAGAATTTCAAGTGTGCCTCTTCATTTCTTAGTACTTCTGTATTCCACTTCTTTGCACACTGAGTCTTCCTGACTAGCCTCTTAATCCACGGGACACGTTGTCCTTCATTGAAAAAGTGTCACTATTATATCTCCACTCGCAAAAAATATTGGATTAGTCCCTCATATGGATCAACGGGAGGGGATGGACAAATGCGAGGTGATCATTATGAAAAGATTGAAAAATCAACGAAAAGGTAAAATTTTGTAAGCCAGAGAGTGGAATGGTAGATATCCGAACATAACAGAGAAAATTTAAAAGCTCATTCAGGATACAGTAGATGTCAGATAAATGAAAAGAAAAGAAAAAATAGATTTCTCGTAAGATGTATATAGCGTTGTATCAACATCAACAGAAAATCGTATAATGGACGTGATATTTGTTACGAACAGTAACATATGATAAACAGTGACTTGCTGCAAATAGTTCAGTGATAGGATTATTGTCATCAGAGTCGAAAAGCAATTTCCAAATTGAGAACATTAGCTCGGATATACGAGTATATAACGAAGCCGAATGAAGAATGTACGATGGAATGAAACGGGTAATTCAGTATCTAAAGAGATACGAAAATAAAATAATTGTCGTTGACTGGTACTCTATATTACAGAAAGAAACAGAAGACAGACTTACTGGAGAATATAGGCTTGGAAACACGAATGACAGAGAAGAAATACTCTTCGAGTTTAGCAATAAATTTCAGCTGGCGTTAGCAACAAAACTTTATGAGAACTACAAGACAAGGAAGTATACTTGGAAATTCCCACCAGCTACGGAAGGATACCAGCTGGATCACATAATGAAGAGACTGAGATTCCTAAGTCAGTTAACGGACTATAAGACAGGAGCAAATAAAGAATAAGACCACAGTTTAGTAATGATGAGTAGCCTAAATTCCAGAGAATCATCAAGAAGAAGCACTGTCTAAGGAAATGAGATAATGAAGTAATTTCTATATTTAAAAGACAATGTCCTGACTGACTGAATGACTCATCGCCTCCCAGCCCAAATCTCTAAGAACAGAACTTGAAATCTGGAGAGAGTGTTGGTCTTGAACTGCAAGCATCGTTTAGTACTTGTGGCTGTTCGAAGTCCGCCCCAAGGGGATGAAATAGCGGATAAGAGGATTTTTGACAATATGTCACTACTAAGGAAATTTCGATGCTATAAGTACAAAAACTGGTATTTGGTTTCTCTGTCAGTAATAAAAAATACGTGATTCAGTTCGTTTTTTCTTTTTGGAAATTCAGCCCCTAATGGCGGCAACAGGGGATGACAATTTTTATGAAAATATTTCGTTATAAACTGATGGAAAAAGAATTGCAACACCAACAAGAACTTGTACCACATAAGCGAAAGTTGGTAGGCGTAATTCTATATTTGAAAATGAGTTCATGTTAGACAAAAATGTCTTTAAAGCGACAAAGATGCGATTATTAACATCTCACTATGTTTGAACGAAGTCATGTAATAGAGCTGGATGTTCCTTTTGCAATATTGCAGAAAGACTTGGCAGGAACGTAGCCATTGCAGCCGGCCGGAATGGCCGTGCGGTTCTGGGCGCTACAGTCTGGAGCCGAGCGACCGCTACGGTCGCAGGTTCGAATCCTGCCTTGGGCATGGATGTATGTGATGTCCTTAGGTTAGTTAGGTTTAATTAGTTCTCAGTTCTAGGCGACTGATGACCTCAGAAGTTGAGTCGCATAGTGCTCAGAGCCATTTGAACCATTTGTAGCCATTGTATATGACTGCTGGCAGCGGTGGTCACGAGAATGTACGGTGGTCGCAAGAAGACCGGTCTCCGGACGGCCACGTGGCACTTCCGAGAACGAAGACCATCGTGTCGGCGTGGGTATCTGCCGCATCTTACTGCATCTACAGTAGTAATTTGAGCAGTATTTGGCACCACAGTGGTACATCGAACTGTTAATAATCGGTTACTTCAAGGACGAGTCCGAGCCAGACGCCCTGTAGCGTTCATTCCACTGACCCAAACCACCGCCATTCGCGACTTCAGAGGTGTCAAGCGAGAGTGCAAGGGTGGGGGGAGGGGGGGGGGCAGTATGCAGGTGTGTTGTGTTTTCTGATGAAAACTAGTTCTGCATCAGTGCCAGTAATTGCTGTCTGTTGGTTAGAAGGAGGGTAGTTGAGGGCCTGCAAGGAACCTGTTTGCGTTCTAGACACACTGGATGAAGTTATGGTCTGATGTGTGATTTCGTATGGCAGCAGGAGTACTCTCGTAGTTATCCCACAGACTCTGACCGCAAATTTGTACGTTAATCTCGTGTTGCCATTCATAAACAGCATTCTAGGGGGTGTTTTCAAACTGGATAACGCTCGCCCAGATACCGCCGTTGTAATCCAACCTGATCTACAGAGCATCGACATGTTGTCTTTGCCTGCTCTATCATCGGATCCTCGACCACCAGATCTGTCTCCAATCGAGTATATATGGGACATGATTTGACGACAACTCCAGTGTCATTCACAGAAAACATTAACCATCCCTGTATTGATCGAACAAGTGCAACAGGCATAGAACTCCATCCCAAAAACTGACGCTCGACGCCTATACAACTCAATGCATGCACGTTTAAATGTTTGCATTCAACATTCTGGCGCTTAAAGTGGTTATTAATGTACCGCCGGCCGAAGTGGCCGTGCGGTTAAAGGCGCTGCAGTCTGGAACCGCAAGACCGCTACGGTCGCAGGTTCGAATCCTGCCTCGGGCATGGATGTTTGTGATGTCCTTAGGTTAGTTAGGTTTAACTAGTTCTAAGTTCTAGGGGACTAATGACCTCAGCAGTTGAATCCCATAGTGCTCAGAGCCATTTGAACCATTTATTAATGTACCAGCATATCACATTTGCGATGGCTTACATTAACGTGTGATCTCATAATGTTAATCACTTAAATATGTTACCTAGACAAACGTATTCCCGAAATTTTATTACTCTACGTCAATTACTTTTTGTGTTGTGTTTTTTTTCGGGAGTGTATTAATCATCTTAAAGCTAAATCTATGAAAATATGTATTTGAATTCTAAAAAAAATTGATGATGAATGATGACGGGATGAAAGTTTCTGTGGAGTAGGATTAACAAAGACCTCCGACACTTGACGCCAGAATTGCTTTTTCGTCAGAAGTACGTTCGGAAAAGACCATGCTACTATGGCCTTAATTTGGGTACCAATGTTAGAAGATGATGTAATTTCCGAACAACATAAAAGTTCGAGTAAAGAAAAACAAAAAATGATCTTTGCAGACAATACAGACAACACGAGTGAAGCAGCGGGCGTTAAGCTAGTGAGAAGTATGAGATAATTGTGTCCGTTTGAAGTTCTACGAGGTCTTACGTACAACCGTTATGAATACCTGTGCAGGCAGTTCAGATGAAGAGGAATGGATCTCCCTAAAAGGGTAATAATGTAAGTCGAACAGAGACATGCAGGGGCAACAAACTGAGACGAAACCTAGGGAAATAGAATAAATCACTCAACTAATCGACGAAAGCTGTAAATTCAAAAATATTCAAGGAAACAAAACTATACAGCAACATATGGAGGGTGGGCAGAAACATGAAAACACCGAAAACACAACATAATACCATCCCTAATAGAGTGTAGGAAACCCATTGGCACTCAGAACAACTTCCAGTCGTCTCGGAATGGATAAATAATGGTCATGTGTGGTTTTCAGTGAGATCTCACACCATTCTTTCTGTAAAATACTGCCACGTTGAGGTAACGATCATTGAGGAGGTAAAGTGGTCACGGATCCTCCTCTCCAAAGTAGGCTACAAACACACAATAATATTGAGATCTAGTGACTGTGGTGGCCAGGGGAGATTCGACAATTCATCCTCGCGCTCAAAAAAACCGTCCTGGGCAATGCGACCTGTGTGAACAGGGACCATGTCTGTTTAGAAGGACGCAACAACATTGTGTAACAAACATGATACTATGGGACGAAGGTAATCATCCAAAATCATTACATAATCTTTACCAGCAATGAGACCTTGCGGAGTAATCACGGTGAGGGCCCATGAAACATCATGATCTTTTGCTTTTTAGTCGTAAATCTTCCGACAAGATCGACGCATCCCACCATGACTTCCTCTCCTGTGCCAACCTCCTCGTCTCACAGTAGCAATGGCATCTTAAGTCCTCAATTACTGAAACATCCTGGCAGATTAAAACTGTGTGCCCGACCGAGACTCGAACTCGGGACCTTCGCCTTTCGCGGGTAAGTACTCTACCATCTGAGCTACCGAAGCACGACTCACGCCCGGTCCTCACAGCTTTACTTCTGCCATTATCTCGTCTCCTACCTTCCAAACTTTTCAGAAGCTCTCCTGCGAACCATGCAGAACTAGCACTCCTGAAAGAAAGGATATTGCGGAGACATGGCTTAGCCACAGCCTGGGGGATGTTTCCAGAATGAGATTTTCACTCTGCAGCGGAGTGTACGCTGATATGAAACTTCCTGGCAGATTAAAACTGTGTGCCCGACCGAGACTCGAACTCGGGACCTTTGCCTTTCGCGGGCAAGTGGTCTACCATCTGAGCTACCGAAGCTCAACTCACGCCCGGTCCTCACAGCTTTACTTCTGCCAGTATCTCGTCTCCTACCTTCCAAACTTTACAGAAGCTCTCCTGCGAACCATGCAGAACTAGCACTCCTGAAAGAAAGGAAACTGCGGAGACATGGCTTAGCCACATCCTGGGGATGTTTCCAGAATGAGATTTTCACTCTGCAGCGGAGCGTGCGCTGATATGTAACTTCCTGGCAGATTAAAACTGTGTGCCCGACCGAGACTCGAACTCGGGACCTTTGCAATTCGCGGGCAAGTGCTCTACCATCTGAGCCACCGAAGCACGACTCAGCCCGGTCCTCACAGGTTTACTTCTGTAAAGTTTGGAAGGTAGGAGACGAGATACTGGCAGAAGTAAAGCTGTGAGGACCGGGCGTGAGTCGTGCTTCGGTAGCTCAGATGGTAGAGCACTTGCCCGCGAAAGGCAAAGGTCCCGAGTTCGAGTCTCGGTCTGGCACACAGTTTTTATCTGCCAGAAAGTTTCATATCAGCGCACACTCCGCTGCAGAGTGAAACTCTCATTCTGGAAACATACCCCAGGCTGTGGCTAAGCCATGTCTCCGCAATATTCTTTCTTTCAGGAGCGCTAGTTCTGCATGGTTCGCAGGAGAGCTTCTGTAAAGTTTGGAAGGTAGGAGACGAGATACCGGCAGAAGTAAAGCTGTGAGGAGCGGGCGTGAGTCGTGCTTCGGTAGCTCAGATGGTAGAGCACTTGCCCGTGAAAGGCAAAGGTCCCGAGTTCGAGTCTCGGTCGGGCACACAGATTTAATCTGCCAGGAAGTTTCATATCAGCGCAGACTCCGCTGCAGAGTGAAATTCTCATTCTGGAAACATCCCCCAGGCTGTGGCTAACCCATGTCTCCGCAATATCCTTTCTTTGAGGAGTGCTAGTTCTGCATGGTTCGCAGGAGAGCTTCTGTAAAGTTTGGCAGGTAGGAGACGAGATACTGGCAGAAGTAAAGCTGTGAGGACCGGGCGTGAGTCGTGCTTCGGTAGCTCAGATGGTAGAGCACTTGCCCGCGAAAGGCAAAGGTCCCGAGTTCGAGTCTCGGTCGGGCACACAGATTTAATCTGCCAGGAAGTTTCATATCAGCGCACACTCCGCTGCAGAGTGAAAATCTCATTCTGGAAACATCCCCCAGGCTGTGGCTAAGCCATGTCTCCGCAATATCTTTTCTTTCAGGAGTGCTAGTTCTGCATGGTTCGCAGGAGAGCTTCTGTAAAGTTTGGAAGGTAGGAGACGAGATACTGGCAGAAGTAAAGCTGTGAGGACCGGGCGTGAGTCGTGCTTCGGTAGCTCAGATGGTAGAGCACTTGCCCGCGAAAGGCAAAGGTCCCGAGTTCGAGTCTCGGTCGGGCACACAGATTTAATCTGCCAGGAAGTTTCATATCAGCGCACACTCCGCTGCAGAGTGAAAATCTCACTCTGGAAACATCCCCCAGGCTGTGGCTAAGCCATGTCTCCGCAATATCCTTTCTTTCAGGAGTGCTAGTTCTGCATGGTTCGCAGGAGAGCTTCTGTAAAGTTTGGAAGGTAGGGGACGAGATACTGGCAGAAGTAAAGCAGTGAGGACCGGGCGTGAGTCGTGCTTCGGTAGCTCAGATGGTAGAGCACTTGCCCGTGAAAGGCAAAGGTCCCGAGTTCGAGTCTCGGTCGGGCACACAGTTTTAATCTGCCAGGAAGTTTCATATCAGCGCACACTCCGCTGCAGAGTGAAAATCTCATTCTGGAAACATCCCCCAGGCTGTGGCTAAGCCATGTCTCCGCAATATCCTTTCTTTCAGGAGTGGTAGTTCTGCATAATTCGCAGGAAAGCTTCTGTAAGGTTTGGAAGGTAGGAGACGCGATACTGGCAGAAGTGAAGCTGTGAGGACCGGGCGTGAGTCGTGCTTCGGTAGCTCAGATGGTAGAGCACTTGCCCGCGAAAGGCAAAGGTCCCGAGTTATAGTCTCGGTCGGGCACACAGTTTCAATCTGCCAGGAAGTTTCATATCAGCGCACACTCCGCTGCAGAGTGAAAATCTCATTCTGGAAACATCCCCCAGGCTGTGGCTAAGCCATGTCTCCGCAATATCCTTTCTTTCAGGAGTGCTAGTTCTGCATGGTTCGCAGGAGAGCTTCTGTAAAGTTTGGAAGGTAGGAGACGAGATACTGGCAGAAGTAAAGCTGTGACGACCGGGTGTGAGTCGTGCTTCGGTAGCTCAGATGGTAGAGCACTTGCCCGCGAAAGGTAACGGTCCCGAGTTCGAGTGTCGTTCGGGCACACAGTTTTCATCTGCCAGGAAGTTTCATATCAGCGCACACTCCGCTGCAGAGTGAAAATCTCATTCTGGAAACATCCCCCAGGCTGTGGCTAAGCCATGTCTCCGCAATATCCTTTCTTTCAGGAGTGCTAGTTCTGCATGGTTCGCAGGAGAGCTTCTGTAAAGTTTGGCAGGTAGGAGACGAGATACTGGCAGAAGTAAAGCTGTGAGGACCGGGCGTGAGTCGTGCTTCGGTAGCTCAGATGGTAGAGCACTTGCCCGCGAAAGGCAAAGGTCCCGAGTTCGAGTCTCGGTCGGGCACACAGATTTAATCTGCCAGGAAGTTTCATATCAGCGCACACTCCGCTGCAGAGTGAAAATCTCATTCTGGAAACATCCCCCAGGCTGTGGCTAAGCCATGTCTCCGCAATATCCTTTCTTTCAGGAGTGCTAGTTCTGCATGGTTCGCAGGAGAGCTTCTGTAAAGTTTGGAAGGTAGGAGACGAGATACTGGCAGAAGTAAAGCTGTGAGGACCGGGCATGAGTCGTGCTTCGGTAGCTCAGATGGTAGAGCACTTGCCCGTGAAAGGCAAAGGTCCCGAGTTCGAGTCTCGGTCGGGCACACAGTTTTAATCTGCCAGGAAGTTTCATATCAGCGCAGACTCCGCTGCAAAGTGGTAATCTCATTCTGGAAACATCCCCCAGGCTGTGGCTAAGCCATGTCTCCGCAATATCCTTTCTTTCAGGAGTGGTAGTTCTGCATGGTTCGCAGGAGAGCTTCTGTAAGGTTTGGAAGGTAGGAGACGAGATACTGGCAGAAGTGAAGCTGTGAGGACCGGGCGTGAGTCGTGCTTCGGGAGCTCAGATGGTAGAGCACTTGCCCGCGAAAGGCAAAGGTCCCGAGTTATAGTCTCGGTCGGGCACACAGTTTCAATCTGCCAGGAAGTTTCATATCAGCGCACACTCCGCTGCAGAGTGAAAATCTCATTCTGGAAACATCCCCCAGGCTGTGGCTAAGCCATGTCTCCGCAATATCCTTTCTTTCAGGAGTGATAGTTCTGCATGGTTCGCAGGAGAGCTTCTGTAAAGTTTGGAAGGAAGGAGACAAGATACCGGCAGAAGTAAAGCAGTGAGGACAGGGCGTGAGTCGTGCTTCGGTAGCTCAGATGGTAGAGGACTTGCCCGCGAAAGGCAAGGGTCCCGAGTTCGAGTCTCGGTCGGGCACACAGTTTTAATCTGCCAGGAAGTTGCATATCAGCGCACACTCCGCTGCAGAGTGCAAATAACATCCCCCAGGCTGTGGCTAAGCCATGTCTCCGCAATATCTTTTCTTTCAGGAGTGCTAGTTCTGCATGGTTCGCAGGAGAGCTTCTGCAAAGTTTGGAAGGTAGGAGACGAGATACTGGCAGAAGTAAAGCTGTGAGGACCGGGCGTGAGTCGTGCTTCGGTAGCTGAGATGTTAGAGCACTTGCCCGCGAAAGGCAAAGGTCCCGAGTTCGAGTCTCGGTCGGGTACGCAGTTTTAATCTGCCAGGAAGTTTCATATCAGCGCACACTCCGCTGCAGAGTGAAAATCTCATTCTGGTCCTCAATTATTCGCTGGATGTATGCCAGTCTCTGTCTTTCCCTACAGTTTTTGCCCCTTACAGCTCCCTCTAGCACCATGGTGGTTTTTCCCTGGTGTCTCAACATGTGTCCTATCTCCGTGGCCCTTCTCCTTGTCTATGTTTGCCTTTTATGTGGAGAACCTCCTCATGCTTTACCTTATCAGTCCATCTAATTTTCATATTTCTTCAGTAACATGTCTCAAACACTTCGATTCCCTTCTTTTCGCATTGTCCATTATTCACAACAATCCAATGCTGTGCTCCAGAAACACGTTCTAACAACTTTCTTCCTGAAATTAAGTCCTACATTTCCCATCAATAAGCTTCTCTTGGTCAGGAATGCACCTTCGCCTGTGCTTGTCAGCTTTTTGTGTCCTCCTTGCTTCGCCCGTCGTGGTATATCCTGCTTCGAAGGTAATAGAATTCCTTAACTTGGCTTACCTCGTGATCCCAATTTTGGTGTTCAGTTTCCCGCTATCCTCATTTCTGCTACTTATCACTACTTTTGTATTTTTCCGGTTTAATCTCGTCCTACATCCTTTACTCATTAGACCGTTAATTTAATTCAACATATCTTGTAATATCTCCTTCATTGTCACAGAGGATAGCCAACTCTTCAGCGAATCTTATCGGTGATGTTCTTTCCGCCTGCATATTAATCCTACTCTTGAACCTTTCTTTTATTTCCGTCATTTCTTCTTCAACTGAAGAGCAGGGCGAAAGAATGCATCCCTCTCTTGCACGCTTTTTAATCCGAACACTTCGTTCTTGGTCTTCCACTCTTATTGTGTCCGCCCCCGATAGCTGAGTGGTGCCGGCACGGTAGCTCAGCGTGTTCGGTCAGAGGATTTGCTCCCCTCTGTAATAAAAAAAACTGAGTTAATGGATCAACGACGAAGTGAAACGGATGTCTTGCGACGTCCGCCCCGAGCAGATACAACGAACGAAAACTTACAAAATGAGATTAAAAAAAAAAAAAATAGTGGTCAGCGTGACAGAATGTCAATCCTAAGGGCCAGGGTTCGATTCCCGGCCGGGTCGGAGATTTTCTCCGCTCCGGGACTGGGTGTTGTGTAGTCCTAATCATCATCATTTCATCCCCATCTACGCGCAAGTCGCCGACGTGGCGTCAAATCGAAAGACTTGCACCCGGCGAACGGTCTACCCGACGGGAGGCCGTAGTCGCATGACATTATTGTTACTCTTATTGTCCCCTTGGTTCCTGGCCATATTGTATATTACCCGTCTTTCCCTAAAGCTTTCCCCTATTTTTCTTAGAATTTTTAACATCTTACACCATTTTACACTGTCGAATGCTTTTTCTAGGTCGATAAATCCTATGAATGTGTCTCGTTTTTTCTTGAGTCTTGCATCCACTCTTAAACGCCACGCCAGAACCGCCTCTCTGGCGCCTCTGCCTTTCCGAAAGCCGAACTGATCGTCATCTAACAGTTTCTCAACTTTATGTTCTATCCTTGATTATATAAATCTTGTTAGCAGCTTGGCTCCATGAGCTGTTAAGCTGGTTGGGCGATAGTTCTCGCACATATCTGTCCTTGCTGTCTTCGGAATTGTGTGGATGATATATTTTCTAAAGTCAGATGGTACGTCACCAACCCTGTAGGATCTTCATATCAGCTTGAATATTCGTTTGCTTGGCACTTCCCCTAATGATTTTAAATATTTCGACAGAATGTTATATATCCCTTCTGCAGTATTTGATCTCAAATCTTCCAGAGCTCTTTTAAATTCTAACTGTAATCCTAGATCCCCTACCTCTTCCTATCGACCGTAATCTCTTGTACCTCGTCATGAGATAAGTCCCCCCTCCTCATAGAGGCCTTCAATCCTTCAATGTACTCTTTCCACCCATCTGCTGTCTCCTCTGCACTTAGCAGTGGAATACCCATTGCGATCTTAATGTTACCTCCCTTGCTTTTAATTTCATCGAAAGTTGTTTTGACTTTTCTGTATGCTGTCAGTCTTTCCGACGACCATTTCTTCCTGTTTATTTCAGTCCTAAGGTATTACAGAAAAGAATAGTCGTAAAACTGAGGATATGATCACAGTTAGTCTATCTTTAGGGGTGGTAAAGACACCATAGAGGCTGTCTGACGTGACGATTGATAATGGACAAAAATCTGAAGATAAACCGACACTTGTCACAAGATTTATAGACCTAGAAAAAGATTTTTTTGTAAACTGCGACCGCCTTGTCATCCTGTGCCAAAGGTGTCACTGGGTGCGGTGTGGAGGGGCGTGACGTCATCACACAGCTCTCCTGGCCCTTGTCAGTTTTCGTAACCTGGAGGCGCAACTACTCGGTCAAGCAGTTCTTCCAGAATCAAACTTCCTGGCAGATTAAGTACATACTCAATTGGTATCACGGGGCTGACATCTCGAAACCCACCCTGACGTTTTTTTATGCACGAAGAATGCAACGAAAGAAACGCACTGTCAGAATTTCAGTTGCTAAGACGCACTGTAAGTATTTTTTCTTTGTACTGTTGAAGTTCAGCCGGCCAGGGTGGCCGAGCGGTTTTAGGCGCTTCAGTTTGGAACCGCGCGACCGCTACGGTAGCAGGTTCGAATCCTGCCTCGGGCATGGATGTGTGTGATGTCCTTAGGTTAGTTGGGTTTAAGTAGTTCTAGGTTCTAGGGGACTGATGACCTCAGAAGTTAAGTCCCATAGTGCTCAGAGCCATTTGAACCGTTTTTGAACCAAGAGTCCAACAAAGCATGAATTAATTTCTGTAGCTCGTTCGAAATCGTGTTGAATGAAACATTAAAAAATTTTCTTTCCTACTTTTCCACATTTGACAGGTCGGTAATATGGTTTTCGACACTAAACAGTCCTTTTTTTTTTGTTTTTGGTCACAATATGCCCTGAGGTCCCTGAAGACAAATATAAAGCAGCGGCGACAGTAATCCACTCACACTTATCACTGTCATTGTCGTATATATGTGTCATAGCATTAACCGATTGTACAGCAGACTGTCTTTTTTCGCCTCAACATGATGAAGTGCGGTTTCCTCGTAGTTCTTTCATGAGACCTGACTCATCAGCGTTAGACACAGCAAATGTAGGTATAATAGCACGATTCATCTTCACATGATACATGAACTAATGGCATCTCCTCTACACATTTACTTGAAGAAAACTTCATTGTTTTACGAATTACTATACCATATGACTTTTTGATCTGCTCAATCAGTTAGAAAAAGACTTGAAATCAGCAGTGTTCATTTCATTTGCGTTTCGGATAGACCAGTCTCGTAGATCTCCATCGGCATTGCATCTTACGAGCAGCTCTGCATGGTCTCAAGTACCGTTGTTCTTGTTATTTATTGTTATTTTTTCAAGTTTACGTTGTTTATTAATAGGGGTAATGAGACTTCGTGGCCACCCTGTATAGTAAACGTCTCGGATAATTTTTCTCTCACAGTTTTGCGAATTTCATTTTTGCGCGTGTTTAATACTTTGTGTAAGATTTTCTGCCATTTGTAACAGTTCACGGTCAGATTTTCTGAAGCAAAATCGGGTTTGCACACTGCTTAACGTTAAGGGTTAAACACAATGAATATTGATTCAGTGTTATCTCTATTGCTAACGCTTAGACTACTGCAAAAGCAACTGGTAATTATTATGGATATTAAATGAGTTGCAGATTTGATTGAACAGAAACTATGAACGAAAACAAAAATTCGCTTTACAAATTACGCTCGTACCTAGTCGTGTTATCTGTTTACCGAAGCGCCGTCAACCAAATATATACTCTTGCTATGCTGTGCATGCGTAGTCTGCTACAACTCCGGTAGGGGTGTACAATTCTCCAACCGCCTGGCGATCTACGAATTTGGCTATTTTCAATATTTTTTTTAAAAAAAGCACACGCAGTGCGTTTTAGCAGCTAAAATTTTGACAGGGCCTTTCTTTCGTTGTATTCTACCTGTAGAAAAAAATTCTGGGCATTTTTTTGACTTGTCGCATTCGACTATTCCCTTCTAAATGCACCCCGTCCCAGTCCTCTCACCAAGAAAGCAATCCTTGGCAGCGCCGGATACTGAAACTGGGTCCTCCACTTGATATTCAGCAGCGCTAACCTCTAAGGTACGTAGGCTGCCTAAGAAAATTATATGGGCGCATTAAAGTGGAAAAGGTATTTGAAATCTTCAGGAAAATGGAAATATGCTTTATGGAAGATGAATAATGTACAATGTGTACCAGAATCAAGGGCAGGAACGCAGTCTTCCTCCCATATTGTTCAACCAGTATGCTGAAGAAGCAATGATGGAAATAAAAGAAAGACTCATTAATTGAACGAAAATTCAGGATAAAATTGTATCAGTGATAAGATTCCCTTATGGCACTGTATGACACTGCTATCCTGAGTGATAATGACGAATTATAAAACCTGTTGAATGTAATGAACAATCTAATGAGTACATAAAAAGGACAAAGAATAACCAAAGGCAGAAAAAAGTAATGAAAGGTAGCATAAATTAGATTAGTGGTAACTTTAACAAGGAATAAACGAACAAGTGCTAGGCAAAGTGAAGGAATTTTGTGCCCTTGCGAGCAAAGGAAACCCATGGCGGAAGAAGCAAGAAGGATATCAGGAGTAGACTGGTCAAGCAAAGGGGGTGTTCCTCGCTAAAGGAAGACTAGTGTCAAACCTAGGCTTGAAGTTAAGGAAGAAATTTCAGAGAATGTACGTCTTGAGCTCAGCATTGTACTGAAGTTAATCATGGATTGTGGAGAAGCCAGAAGAGAAGAGAATCGAAGTGTTTGAGATACGGTGTTAGATAAAGATGATGAAAATTGGGTTGGATCATAAGAAACGAGGAGTTTCTCCGCAGGATCGAGGACGAAAGAAATATGAGGAAAACACTGGCTAGAAGAAAGGACAGGATGACAGGGCATGTGTCATAACACGAGTAAACAAGTTCCTAAGGGGGCAGCACGTCTCCTGGAGCTTGGAGAATCACCAGCAGTTTAGGTTGGGTGATTTTCTGCCCTCGGCAAAAATCAGAAGAGTACAACCATCATTGGCTCTAGCAACCCGAAGTATGATGTCTTAAATTGGTTCTGTATGAAGCTACCTGACACATTAAGGTAGTCAGCGTCTAGTTATCGGCACTGTATTCACAAGTAACTACCTCTGAAGCTATGGCAGAATCTGATCGCGTCACAAAAAATAAGATTTCGCCATTCATTCCCTCTAACTACATCTTCGTTTACGCATACTATATCTGTAACTTCCTGGAAAAATAAAACTGTATGCCAGACCAACAAAGAGTTTTAATGTGCCAGGAAGTTTCAGTAGAGAGTAAACTTTGCTGCGGAGTGCAGGATACCTTGAGGTAACTGTCTCTATACTGTCGCCCCGTTCTTTTCAGCATTTATAATATCTGATTTATCTCAAGCGTGCAACACCCACAATTTAAAAATAAAGACACACAAGCTTGAGCTTAGATGGTGCGCGCCGCGTAAATATGCTCTGCATACCCGCTTGACTGCAACAGGCGGCGGTGGGCAAGCAGGCGTCATCGGCGGACTCTGTCGCTCCCGCCCAAGCGACTCGAGGAATGAAGACCACAGCTGCCTGTGTCGACTGCAAAGCTTCGAACTCTGGTCAGAGTCTGGTCCACGTGTTCCATGAGTAGACACAGGCGTTTTTCGCGGCTTCTGTAGCGCTGATGGAGGTCCTGTCGTCTTAGGTTCGTTGGTTAGCAATGAAGCCTCCATGTGTTCGGTCGTTGAATACACGTGAGGTGTGACGCGCGATTTTCCTCCGCCGCTGAATGTGGAAGACCTTGGGAAATTTATCTTTATCTCAATGTTTTCAGAGTTTCACGGACCCATGACGCACGTGTACATCTAGGCTGTAAAAAGAGTCACAGGTTTTTCAATAATAAGCAAATATGATTTAATATAATGCTTACAATCAGACTAAAACTAGCGAGCTACATATATGAGTTAATAAAATTCGTCTTATTATGAAAAAGACAAAGCTCAAAATCTTTTATGACAGTGTGTACAAAATATTTGTCCAATAAAAGAAGGCACCTGGCAATGAGATTTGGAAAATTGAAGAGAGTAGGCCAATTTTAAAATCTTCTGGGATATGTACAGCAAAGGGACTTACAAAGATTAAAGAAGCGAATGCAGACTGAGGTAGGAAAATATAAGTGGTGTGTAAGTTAATGCAGGACAGAGACTACACAAAGGCAATCTCTTGTAAAACCAAAGATAAAGCATACACAACGACACCTCAGTAGTGAAGACATAAATACTCCTTAATCCAAAATACCTGGTAGCGTCTTTGCGTCAATGTCAAAGCTTCATCTTGATCCATGTGAATCTCTACCACATCATTAGAGAGTTTGCATAAATTGCATGACCTAATGTAGATAAAAACGTAAGTCAGGATAATACTGTTCATTATCTGAATGATTTCTAGGTACATATTTCTTATTTGAGATCAGTATGTGGTAATTTTTATCGTTGAAGACTCAGTCTATGTGACACTGTCATCCTTTTAAAGACAATTCATCGAACTCATTCATTTTTTCGTTGTTTTCTAGAAAGACACTTGGCCGGCCGGGGTGGCCGAGCGGTTCTAGGCGCTTCAGTCTGGTACCGCGCGACCGCTAAGGTCGCAGGCTTGAATCCTGCCTCGGGCGTGGATGTGTGTGATGGCTTTAGGTTAGTTAGGTTTAAGTAGTTCTAAGTCTAAGGGACTTATGACCTCAGATGTTAAGTCCCATAGTGCTCAGAGCCATTTGAACCATTTTTTTGCAGTTGTATTATTGTGAATGTTTTTTTATTTTATTTATTTTTAAATTTTTTTATTTCTTGTATTTTTTTAATAGTAAGTAACTGAAAACTAGTAAGTACACTCGTTGCGTCGAGTTGGGGACGCACATAACTAAAAACATGCTTATAGTTGCAGCAAAAGGCATAAAGAAAGAGAGCAACGTGTGGGGTTAAGGAAGCCATGAAACAAAACCTAAGGGTTGAATCCATACCACCATTAACCGGTGCTATATTTTGCACCGGATGGGAAACAAAAACTGCGAAGACCTTTTCGCTCCGGGGACAAAAAAAGGAAATGGGGCAAATACTGCTATAAGCTATAGAGTGCGAGGGTTCACGACGAAACTCTCCATCTGCTGTATCATCCAGGTATGACTTCTCGTAATGACCAAGGTAGATCCCACGTTGTACCGTGTAGTGTTCTATCATCGTCTTGTAATTTTAGCTTCTCTTACCCGTGATGTTCCAGCTACGTGGAGGCTCGTGGAACGTACTCCACAAATAATTGGAAAAATATTGTCGATACTTTGGGTTACGGAGGATCTTGCAATGTCGTTCCTGTAGATAGTTCCAAAAGTCTAAAGTGTCCTTAGTGCCGTCTCGAAACAAATAATGCACTGCATGTCCACGAAGCTATGTATGGCATTAGTTTTCGTGCGTGGGTAATAAGTCTCATCCGGGAATAAGATAGCCTTGGGTCGATATGATTCGGCGTTACTCGAAGGAAGTATGCTGACATTTGCCTCACTAAGTGCCACACTGCCGTAGACTCGCCACAGCTAAGACGGTGTTCATCGTTGTCTTGAACGCCATAGCTCGTGGACGTGGGTGAGTCTACCATATGTATCGCATGTAGCCTTGATCTGGTCACCTGCTTACCGTCGACAGTGATATACCACATCGCCGTGACGTCAGCGTCCAGTGTTACGTGGTGAATTGTCCTCCACACTACCCACCAGTTGACGTTCGGGTGCTTCCTCTCCACGACGTTATCGGGTCGTCCACGTTTCAGGATCCGATAAACCGTCTTTGCCGTCGCCAGTTGAGTCGCTGGTAAGGCAAAACGACAAATCGAACGTAACTGAATTCGAGGTAAAAGAAACCGATGTAGAAGAGCGAGGAGGGGACGTGGTGTATCGACACAGGTGGCAACAGGGAGGGCGGTGCTGGTTCTTCTATTAACAAACTCGTCAGACTGTCCGGACGGCGGTGCCATAATTTGACCAATGTGCTCACAAATAGGGCGACCGCTCTGTCATGAACGTGATAAAGGCTAAGCCCTTCCCGACCCGGGGGATGGGTGAGAGTCTCATATTTGACCTTGAAAAACATTCCTGAACACACGAAGGACCCAAAAGCCGCAAGTATACGGCGAGCTAACACCACCGGTATAGGTAATATCTGGGCGATGTGCGGAACACGTGATGCTAAACGTGTGTTGACATACTGGGTCCGTTGGACGATGTCCAGGGCTCGTAGGCGGTTGTTGGCAATCGCAGTCTGAACATTTCGTAAAAGCCGTCGAAAGTTGTGAGCAGCGGTTCGTCGTATATCGTCTGTAAAACCAATGCCGAGTCATTTCAAAGTATCTCTGAGCTGTAAGGGGGTGACACTGTCCTCAGACAATCTGACCCCGATGTTCATCGCCACCGACTTTGCGGCGTTGATACGACTACCAGTGGCCATGCTATATGTCGCTATCCAATTCAGTGCGCTAGCGGTGTCTTCGCCGTTGCGGATGACAATCACCTGGTCGTCAGTGTACGCTTTACATCGGAAAGTGTGGCCTCGTAACGTCATACCCGTTAGTCGTTGGCGCAGGCCGCATAGGAGTGGTTCAAATGTTAAAATGTTCAAATGTGTGTGAAATCTTATGGGACTTAACTGCTAAGGTCATCAGTCCCTAAGCGTACACACTGCTTAACCTAAATTATCCTAAGGACAAACACATACATCCATGCCCGCGGGATGACTCGAACCTCCGCCGGGATCAGCCGCACAGTGTATGACTGCAGCGACCCTGACCGCTCGGCTAATCCCACGCGGGGGGGTGGTTCCATGGCCACAGCGTAAAGTAAAGTCACAGAGGGCAGCCTTGGCGTATCGATCGAGAAATGGTGAGGGGCTGCGTAGGTCGGCCGTTGACGATCACCTTGGATGTCGCGCCACGGAGTAGTCGCATGACGACAGTGACGAATGGCTGTGGGTACCGCATATGTTGGAGGACCGCTTCCAACTAGTCGTGGTCCACTCGGTCGAAAGCTTGACTGAAATCGATTGCCGCCAGTGCACCCTTCAGACGACATGCCCTCGCCAGTGAGATCAAGTCACGATATTCACTGAGTGCTGTTTGAATATTATTGTCGCCTCCTAATGACGTTTGATCGCGTGAGATAACGTTTCGTAAGGTCTGGTGTATCCGCGCCGCTAACAGTCGAGGAAAGATCTTAAAGTCGCAGTTCAATAGCGTCAACGGGCGATAGTTCTGCAGCCGTGAGCCACCGGACGGTTTGTGAATAGGAATAATCATCCCTTCCACAAGGGCCGCAGGGAGCGGCACTTCTGGGGATAGTAGTTCGCGACAGATGTCCGTCCATCGGGTGGCTAATAAATATTGAAAAGTCCGGTAAAATTCCAAGAGGAGGCCATCAGGACCTCCAGTTCCACTGTGTTTGGGTCCCGAAATCGAGTTCCAGATGCGAGACTTGTTGACAGCTCCTTTTTTAATGGCGTCGATCACTTCTTCTTCCGTAATTTCTTCCATCAAGGCCGCTTCCATTGCCGGGGTGACGGTGCCGTAAATTGTCTGAGAGACGTCCTCCAGTGCTGTCGAATCAGGGGTCTGAGCGGAATAGAGCTGGGAATAATGGTCGTAGAACGCTGTGTTTATGTCTTGTTGTGTGGTGAGGCGGCGACCGTCCTCCGTGTGGATGAAGCGTATCAGCGCTCTTTGGCGTCGTTTACGTTCATGAAGTACGTGGAACATCGACGTGCGTTCGCTCGGTATCCGTTCCTGCGTCCTCGAGCGGATGACCGCCCCCTCTAGGTGGCGCCGCATATTTGCGATGATCTGAGCCTTAGCACGGTGGATCGCCGTTTGTCGTTCCGGAGACGGCGCCATAGCATCGCAGTCGCGCAGTACCATGAAGTAAAAGTCGAGTGTATGTCTACGTCAAGCAGCGTGGTCGCGACCGTAGGTTATCAAAGTTCGCCTCAGTGCCGGTTTGGCGCAGTCCAACCACCAGCAGATCGTTGTGGGATACGCACGGAGGCGATTTTCACACCAATGCCACGTATCCTCAACGGCTTGGCGGCAATCCGGGTACGACAGGAGAGCGATGTTTAATTTCCACGGGCTGCGGCTTCTCCACACTTGTTGCCGCCGCAGGGTGACGGCACAAATGTAAGCAGAGTGGTCCGAGAAAGCTGCAGGCCACAGTTCCGCATCCTGTGTTCCAGCGGCGAGCGAGCGTGAGACATAAATCCGGTCGATGCGACTGGAAGAATGACTCGTGAAGTGGTCGAATCCCGGTCGGTGGCCGTGAAGATGTTCCCAAGTGTCCACCATCTGCAGGTCTCGAATTAGCGTCTCGAGTTCCGGGCACGGGTTATGTCGTGGGAGTTGGTCTCTGGGCGTCAGTACGCAATTGTAGTCACCTCCAAACACCAGATGGTCGTGGCGGCCTTGGAAGAGCAGGGTGACGTCTTCCGCAAAGAATCGTGAACGTTCACGACCCTTGTCAGTCCCGGAAAGTGCGTAGATATTGATAAGGCGGACACCTAGTACTGTGAGTGCCAGTCCTCTTGCTCCAGGCAGAAAGAGGATATCGTCCGCCACTATCCCTTCCCGAAGAAGTACAGCGACACCGCTGCCTGTGGGGGAAGCTGGAGAGACGCAAGCATCGTAACCGTACATGCCTGGAAAGTCATCAACGTACACTTCCTGGAGAAGGGCTATATCGATGGAAGCAGAATTCAACATATCCTGAAGCAAGGATAACTTAGCACGCGTCCGTATAGTGTTGATGTTTACAGTCGCAACGCGATAAGTTTGAGGTCTATCCATAGCGCCCGTGTTGGCCATCAATACCCTTGTAAGGCTGTCTCGTCACTGTATCTGATGGCGGGAAAGGATCAACACAGGTGGGGTAAATTCCCCTGCGTGTCGTCCGACACAATGGGCAAGGAATTCTCCCCACTGTCGTCCGTCCAGTCGCCACGAAATACCATCGGCTGTTGGTGGCTGTTGGTGGCTGTTTGTGGCTGCTGCAGCACTCGGCGCTGGCTCCATCAGCTCTACTAGCTGGGAATCGGCAGCGGCTGTGTGCTTGTGATCCTGCTGTACTGTGGGGTCGGACGCACTGAAGCCGTCACCATGGCGATCTGTTGGGTGGGATGTTACTGCGGCCTCTGTACCGCCGGTACCGTCGTCGGAGTGTCCACAGTCCACGTCAGACGATCGCTGCAAACATTCGTCCGATGGAGCATGCCGCCGTCTCTTGTGTTTCCGCGGGGAACGCTGTTTACGGACGTGTGTTTCAGTATCCGAATGTGGGGGGATTTCTTCAACTACTCCGGCGTCTGGAAGAAAAGCCGCTGTCAGCACAACCCGTGGGTCAAAGTCCATCCTGGCATCCATGCCTTCTTGCAAGGTCGGCCGGTGATTATCTTCAGGTGGGGGCGCCGGTACTGAAGAATCCATCACGGTCTCGCTGTCGGGGGCGGCTATAAGACTAATGTGGTCAGCATCGGAAAGGGTTGCTGCCCGTGCAACCTCGGCGTAATGGAGAGGAAAGGTCGTCACCGTAGAAGGAGTCATAGATTCATCTGTCGGGATTTGAGTAAGCCGCCGTCGGAGACAATCCGACCGGACGTGCCCTTCTTGGCCACAACCAGAGCAAGTGCGCGGCTGACCGTCGTACATAATGATCGCCCTACCTCCGCCGATGACAATATATGATGGTACATGTTTGGCCAGTCCAATTTTGATCTGTCGTACTTCGAAAAGGGAGTTCGAAGACGCGTAACGTACGGAAGCCAAGCCCCGCGTGATCGATAGAGACCACCCCAATACGACCAACAGAATGTTTGAATTTAAGATCGTTCGTATGTGCGCGCACGATTCTGTTGCACACGTCGTCACTTACTAACTTGACGTAGACAACACTGCTCGTTATAGAGAGATGGATACCAATTATGTCCCGCGGTTCAATTTTAACGTCGTCATTAGAAAACGTTCCACTTCAAAAGCTCGCAGTCGTGCATGATCCGGTTGAAAACTGATCTTGATGGTGGTTTGTCTGTATGATTGTGCCATGTTGCGTCGGTAGTGATGGACTCTAAACTAGCGACAACGAAGTAGTAAACAACTACGGGCACTCGCGACCGCGCGGACGGGACGTAAACAAGATGTCCTCGCCGCAGCGCTGCGGAAAGCAGACTGCGAGCTACCCGAGCACGACTCACGACCCGTCCTCACAGCTTTAATTCCCCCAGTACCTCGTCTCCTACCTTCCAAACTTCACAGAAGCTCTCCTGCGAACCTTGCACAACTAGCACTCCTGGAAGAAAGGATATTGCGGAGACATAGCACTCCGCTGTAGACTAATAATTTCATTCTAGAAACATTCCCCAGGCTGTGTCTAAGCCATGTCTCTGCAATATCCTTTCTTCCGGGACTGCTAGTACTGCAAGGTTCGCAGAAGAGCTTCTGTGGAGTTTGGAAGGTAGGAGACGAGGTACTGGCAGCATTTAAGCTGTTAGTAGGGGTCGTGAGTTGTGCTTGGGTAGCGCAGTCGGTAGAGCACTTGCCCGCGAAAGGCAAAAGTCCCGAGTTCGTGACTCGGTCCGGCACACAGTTTTAATCTGCCAGGAATTTTCATATCAGCGCACACTTCGCTGTAGAGTGATAATTTGATTCTAGTTTGAAAAATATTAGAGTGATAACTGACACTTTTATTTACATGACTTTAAAATGAGATTTCTCACTATTCCGCCATGGTAAAGGTGATCATGATGGTACTCTCTTCTTAAGAATCTATAGTATTATAATTACTTTTTTAAACAGGTCTGAAGATGTATTACACTGGCGGCCAAAATTAAATTTTCCAAGGTTACCTTTATTTTGCCACAAAATAGTGCACACAGGTGATAGTAAAGTAGAAATAATGTAACGAATACAGAACATAAAAAACTGCAACACGCATAACGGTAGACAAAATTGTTCTTCGTTTTTTTCCAACTTAAAGGGGTTTGCACACACATTCTAACAACTGGTTCATGTGCTCAGTATGGGGTGTGACCACCTGTGGCAGCAATAAAGCCATGACAACGGTGGGGCGTATTGTGAATGATTTCATCAATCTCATGTTGAGGCAATAACGTTAGTTTCTGCAGCAGAAATGCTCACAAGTCTTGGACAGTGGTTGATGAAGCTGACGTGATGCATCCCAGAATGAGATTTTCACTCTGCAGCGGAGTGTGCGCTGATATGAAACTTCCTGGCAAATTAAAACTGTGTGCCGGACCGAGACTCGAACTCGGGACCTTCGCCTGTCGCGGGCAAGTGCTCTACCAACTGAGCTACCCAAGCACGACTCACGACCCGTCCTCACAGCTTCAATTCTACCAGAACCTCGTGTCCTACCTTCCAAACTTCACAGAAGCTCTTCTGCAGATCTTGCAAAACTAGCACTCCTAGAAGAAAGGATATATCTTTTCTTATATATTCTTATATATCTTTATATATCCTTTCTTATATATCCTTTCTTCCAGGAGTGTTAGTTCTGCAAGGTGTGCAGAAGAGCTTCTGTGAATGGCTCTGAGCACTATGGGACTCAACTGCTGTGGTCATTAGTCCCCTAGAACTTAGAACTACTTAAACCTAACTAACCTAAGGGCATCACAAACATCCATGCCCGAGGCAGGATTCGAACCTGCGACCGTAGCAGTCGCACGGTTCCGGACTGCGCGCCTAGAACCGCGAGACCACCGCGGCCGGCGCTTCTGTGAAGTTTGGAAGGTAGGAGACGGGGTTCTGGCAGAATTGAAGCTGTGAGGACGGGTCGTGAGTCGTGTTTGGGTAGCTCAGTTGGTAGAGCACTTGCCCGCAAAAGGCAAAAGTCCCGACTTTGAGTCTTGGTCCGGCGCACAGTTTTAATTTGCCAGGAAGTTTCGTGATGCATGCCGTCTCCCCGTGCATCCCAGATATGCTCTATGGGATTCAAACAGGGAGAGCGAGCAGGTCACGCCACGGGTGCAATATCTTCCATTTCCGAGGAAACATCAATCATCTGTGCTCTACAAGGTCGAGAATTATCATCCATCAGTACAAAGTCTGGGTCCACAGCACCTCGCAACAACCACACATTAAGTCCCAAGATCTCGTCACGAAACCTGACAGCAGTTAAACCTTTCCGATTCCCAAGTACAATTTCGTGAAGACGCATTCGTCTGGTTAACGTAATCCCTGCCCACACCATTAGGGATCCTTCTCGACTCCAGTTCCACTGTGTTTGGGTCCCGAAATCGAGTTCCAGATGCGAATCGGTCGAGAATCACTTTCCAGACCAAATCGGGACTCATCTGTGAAAAAGACATTGGCCCACTGTCCGACCATCCAGGTGGCGTGCTGACGACTCCAGTCTAGACGTTTCCTTCTGTGAAGACGGGCCAGAGGTGCACATACAGCAGGTCTCTGACAATAAAGACGACTCTGTCGAAGCCTTCTGTAAACCGTATGCTTCGATACAACACGTCCAGCGGATACTGCGGGGTCAGATGCCAGTTGCCGTGCAGTACTAAGGCGGTACCGTCGAGCCCTTACAACGAAATAACGGTCCTCTCTTTCTGATGTCACAAATGGTCGGATCTGCCCAGGTCTTTGGGAAACAGTTTCGGTCTCTATAAACAGTCTCCACATCCGAGAAACAACAGAACTATTCACATTAAGTCTTTGGGCCACATCAGTTTGCGATTGTCCTGCTTCCATACTTCCTACGCCCTCCTACGCTGAGAGTCTGGTAGGCGTCTTCTCTGTGCCATACTGCACCGTCTGTGACCGTGTAAATAGCAAATGTTGATGAGGGACTACCCAGCAAACACTACCCCGTTTAACAGATGCCCTGACGTCATCGTTGGCGTGTTTGTTAGTTGACCGGTATGCCACCTCCCGTGCAGAGCACGATCTTATGGACATCTGTTGACATTTTGTACTATTATATCGTGAATTAGACACATAATGGGGAAATAGCGCTTTGTTACTTTAATTTTGGACACCAGTGTATATTGACACTTGGTTTTTATTCAGTGTAATACACTTGTAACTTAGGTTAATATGATGGAATCAATAGTAGATATTGTTTGTATTCACTCTACAATGTAAGCAAATCTGTATGATTACTGATGATGAAATTAATTTTTGATCTAAAGGGGAAGAAGTCGGTGAGTTTCTCGGATTCATAAATCCTAAAAAGATGGCCAGATATCATATGAGAGCATAACGTCATAAATACATACAAATTTAGGACTGATTCCTTCACCCCTGCCCGCATCTCGTGGTCGTGCGGTAGCGTTCTCGCTTCCCACGCCCGGGTTCCCGGGTTCGATTCCCGGCGGGGTCAGGGATTTTCTCTGCCTCGTGATGGCTGGGTGTTGTGTGCTGTCCTTAGGTTAGTTAGGTTTAAGTAGTTCTAAGTCCTAGGGGACTTATGACCACAGCAGTTGAATCCCATAGTGCTCAGAGCCATTTGAACCATTTGAGCCTTCACCCCTTTCAACTTGCAAACGTACACCAGATTCGTTAATGAATAAGGATTATAGTAATTTGTTATGAAGTGTAAGATAATGACTGCTGAATAATTTAAGCATTAGTTTCAAGAAGTGGTACCGTCATTGACATGTAAACACGGTTAGTATGAGGCTGATCAAAAGTATAGACTAGCTCAAAGGGGGTAAATTTATTTTCACAAATAATGTGAAGGCTTTTACAATTTAACGGAAAGTCTTCAGTTTTGCAAAAGAGACTAAATGTTTCCGTCAGAGTAAGTTGAAGGAAATTGGTTATCAAATTTCAGAGTTAATAACTACTTTGAGGTGGTGAGGCCATTGTAATCCCTTTAGGGTGGTGTGACATGAATAGTTTAAATGAAATTATTCGAAGAAAGAATCCAAGCAGGGTTTAACTGAAAATTAACTGTGGAAAATAATGATAGTAAACTAGTAATAACATGTATTTTGACACCAAAGGCAGTATAAAAAGTTTGTTAGCGTTTTCCAGCAAAAGCGACTGATGCTGATGTGCGGAAAATGTACTTCGAACAATATCTTTTAAAATAACTTTACTGTTGTTTCTGCATATTAACAAAATCGACACGGTGTGCCCTGCCTTTTACAATAACCAATATGATCCATTTTTAAATGGTGCATTCGAGTTAGAAAGGGCTCTCAAATGAATATAAATTCAGCCTGTCAGTGAAACGACTAACATAATTTAAATAAAGTAAACTACTTCAAGTATTTACAAACACATTACTGTGTGTATAATACTTCATTCTTCCCCAAATGGGTATTCTTGAACAGACGGGAAGTGATACAAACATAGTAAAATGCATTGATTAAATATGCCAATCTTAAACAATTATTATGAGCAATATGAGAACTCTTTTGTAACGACAATATAGGAAGAAATTACAACCTCCTGAAATACATCATAGTGTTTCATTCTTGTTTGTCTTCCACTTTTTACTACATGTCTATAACTTAAATTAAGCACCGACTTCCTGTATTTTCTTTGCACTCTGTTACTGATGTGTTTTTGTAAATCTTCAATTAGCTTCTTTTATTCTTATCCATGTGTGGAACTCATCCTGGACGCGACCCTATATGGTGCCTGTGTAATTTTTGGGACATCAGAATTAAATATACAGCTTGCAGGAATTTGGTCACGGTCATTGGTTCGCGATTCAATGGCAAACTGTCAGTATAGCCTGTGTACTTGCAACAGTTTTATCCGACATGTGATACTCGTACAATAGGGGCCTACATAATTAATAGATTGGACCCGCAAAATCACAGTAATTTCAGAACAACGGGACGCCTATATTCGACCAGAGGTATGGAAGATGTTCTCGTACTCACTTTCTAAGCCCCCCCACCCCCCACCCCCTCCCATCCTCAAATGCAGCACGTCTCCAACAAGTGAATATGAAATCCAGAGCATCACAGAGGAAATTCTAAAAAACCGTACATAGTAAATAGAAATGGATATTTAATACGCTTTTCTACGCTTGTATTCGCCATGACCAACAATAGAACTTTAACAAAAATAACAAATCTACAAAAGTTTCGCGATCAGAAAGCAAAATTCAACATGTCTTAGGCACTATACAAAAATATTTATAAAACAACATAATAATCTGCTTAAATTACGAGTTCCTTTACCTTGATTGGTATAATGATGATTTCTCCAATCGCAGAGGAAGTACCAAGACAATAACTGCCGCCAACCTGAACTGCAAAAAATGAATGACAAAAGGATAAACGAAAGTAATATACACTCAAAAATAGAGTAAATCTCGATCCCCTACCTGAAAAATGAAAATATCACCCAATATCAGCTGGCTATGTCCATCAGAGATGAGTCGATCAAAGCATAAAACAAATAAAAAAGAAATATTGACAGCGCTAAATGCATACGATCTGAAAGAGGTAGCAGCTGATTCAAGGCTAACTTTTCTAGTCAAGCGTTATAATCTACCTTTCGTCGCCGTTCAGTGGACATTTCCATACTATTTCCACTTATAACGTACACCAGCACTGCATTTTAAGTTATTTCGCTTTATATTCTGCTTTCACAAACATAGACACATAAAGCGCGATTCTCGCAATTCCTCGTGAACGTTGCAAAATTTAAGAGCATGAAACATTATTTCTTCGTTCTAACAGCATTTTCCAATATTTCTTGAAATCCGGAATTTAGATACGACTGTAAGGTTACATATACAGCTACTCTTTGAGTACTGATGTCTGCCGGCCGAAGTGGCCGCGCGGTTCTGGCGCTGCAGTCTGGAACCGCGAGACCGCTACGGTCGCAGGTTCGAATCCTGCCTCGGGCATGGATGTGTGTGATGTCCTTAGGTTAGTTAGGTTTAACTAGTTCTAAGTTCTAGGGGACTAATGACCTCAGCAGTTGAGTCCCATAGTGCTCAGAGCCATTTGAACCAGTACTGATGTCTATACCTTGCATGCAGTCGCCTAGTGCAACAACACTGCCTCTAGGGGAACTGCAAGTGATCGAGAAGCTCCGGCCGCTATGCCCGAGCGGTTCTAGGCGCTTCAGTCTGGCACTGCCCGACCGCTACGGTAGCAGGTTCGAATCCTGCCTCGGGCATGAATGTGTGTGATGTCCTAGGTTAGTTAAGTTTAAGTAGTTCTAAGTTCTAGGGGACTGATGACCTCAGATGTTAAGTCCCATAGCGCTCAGAGCCAATGAACCAGTTTTGATCGAGATGCTCGGTGGCGCCAACCGTTACGGGCGGCGTGGAAGGCAGTGACATGTGTGGAGTCGTGGCTGGATGTCAGACGTATTGGACGATACATGGCCTCGTGCCGTGAGAAGTTCGATAAATCCGTTAAATGTTGCAGTGTTCGTAGATGAGATTGAGAACTCGTCAACATTAGAAACGAGTTGTTAGCGAAGGTTGGTATAAGCAATGGTTACCTCAGAAAAGTAGTAACAAGCCGAAATAAGAGTGAACGTCAGTACGTGTGCGTAGAAACGTCAGAAATGTGTACCGTGCCTAGGAAATAAGGACAGACACAATGAATCTTTCAGTTCTATGAAGTCAGTGTCTCCTTTCGAATCCTTTTCATATATATTGGAAATAGTTGAGTGTGAAGATTTTTAATAGCAAGTGTGATACTGATAGGGCATGTAACGATAGCCACATAGTCCCATTTTTAGTCTCCAGGTGCGTGTTCCTTGGGAGTAAGTTGTCCACTTTAAGCTGTGCAGCATAAACATTGATGTGATCGCCGTGGTTGGATCAACACAGCTGGTTTTAGACAGATGCTTGGCCGTGTTATACACGAATAACAGATAAGGCCTCTTACAAGACGTAGAATACCTGCGAAGACAACCGCTGCTCACAAGAATGGGACTGTCCTTATTTCCAAGCTGGGAAGGGTCGTAAATAATGCGAAGCTCCTTTAGACCTCAGAAGCTCTCAGTTTTGAGCTGGAGTGCCACACCTGAGGCAAAGTCCAGGATTAACTTTATAAAGCACCATATGAACAAGATATAGCAAAAATAATATGTACTCATTACTGAATCGAGGTCAAAATTTGCAAGCCATCTGGTCTTGGGGCAGAATGCATCGGGACCGAGCACTCGATGTAATCCTGTATGAGTGTTCGGCGAAGACGATAACGTACTTAAAAAGACATTGTGAAGCTAGTCACGATAAGAGCTACCTAAATGTTTCCATGTGCTCCGTCGTGCTATACTACACTGACGGTGGCGGCATCGCAGCCGGTTAATCGCAGCAGCTGCTGCAGGGCCATCCCTTGGCATCAGCAATGGCGACGCCACTGCGAAATTTTGCCTCATGTCTCAATTAAGTCTCAGCCACGCTAGCGCCTCGTGTTTGCTTGTTCCTGACAGTAACTGAAACCGCTGTGAGCCGTTGGGTCACGATAACTAGCATAAAGTTGTAGCCTGGAATTTGGTTGGATTGGCGTCCTGACTGGAGTTCTGTAGACGTGGGTCTCTGTTTAACAGTGAATTAGAGAACATGAAAAATTTCAGTTGACAAAACAGAAACCACTCGGAAACAATATAATTCGCTGTAGCCTGAAGAACAATTACACACAAAATATCCTTTTACAATAACTGAACAAGGTCAAATACAGCACAAATTCAATCTGGCCCTCCAATGGGCAGTCAGATAACAATATAATATTTTAAAATGTCGAGCATTCTGCTGTCATCATACATGGCAACTGCGAAGCCAGGTAATACTTTAACTTATTTAGGATGAGAGATACAGCCTTCTACTTACACCTTGCTGTAGTGTTATTCTGCTACCGGCAGGAGACAAGTAAGACACCACCTACCAACAAAACTATTAAGTTAACCACGTCATTGTCTAAATAAATAATCCCATTGGTCAGCCGGCCGATGTGGCCGAGCGCTCCTCGGCGCTTCAATTTGGAACCGCGCGACCGCTACGGTCGGAGGTTCGAACCCTGCCTCGGGCATGGATGTGTGTGATGTCCTTAGGTTAGTTAAGTTTAAATAGTTCTAAGTTTTAGGGGACTGATGACCTCAGATGTTAAATCCCATAGTGCTCAGAGCCATTTGAACCATTTGAAGCCATTGGTCAAAGCACGGCAAGAAAATGGTTTTCTCGTTTTAAAGTGGGTCGCTTTGACATTAGTGACTCTCCACGTTCAGGGTTTAGTGTCTCTCCACGTTGGGATTTGATGAAGATCGTTTAAATGTATTAATCCACAATTATCCTCGTCAGAGTACTCGAGAACTGGCAGATGTGATGAAATGTGATGATTCCACCATTGTGTGACATTTGCATGCAGTGGGGAAGGTTCAAAAATCAGGTGTGTAGGTAACACAGGTTCTAAGCCAAAATCACAAAAATAGGTGGATGGCCATAAGTGCATCTATACTTGCTGTTCATCAGCTGGCTGGTGAAAAGCACCGACCTTTCCCATCCTGTATTGTTACTGGTGACGAGAAATGGTGTCGTGGTGCAAAAATGTAAGGAAGGAGTGGCTGAGTCAAAACAAAGCAGCAACCTCCCGTACAAAGACATGCAGGCATCCACAAAAGGTAATGTTTCACTTCTGGCGGAACAGCAACGTTGTGGTGTACTACGAATTGTTTCCTAGAGGTGTAACCGTCACTGCTGACATTTATTGTCAACAATTGAGACTCTCTTGAAGATTCAGTCCAAGAACAACGATCGGGAAGACTGCGTGAAGCTAGTGGAACAGCGACGGTGTGTTGTACCTAAAATTGCATCCCCATGGTGTAATCACCACTGCTTACATTTATTGTCAACAACTGAGGCGTCTTGTAGATGCAATACAAGAACAGCGATCAGGAAGACTGCGTTAGGCTGGTGGCATAGCGACGGTATGATGTACTACGAATTGCCTCCCCGAGGTGTGACCACCTTTGCTGACATTTACTGTCAACAACTGACACGTTTTGCAGACGCAATCAAAGCACAACGATCAGGAAAACTGCGTGAAGTGATGCTACCCCACGATAGCGCCAGCCCCTATTCTGTTAGACGGACAAAAAACACGATGCACGAGTCCGTTGGAAGTCATTCCACACCCACTTTCTTCACCTGATCTTGCGCCCTCAGATTTTCACCTTTCCCGCTCCCTGTCGAACAACCTTCAAGAAACTTCTTTCCGGATGAAAATGCGCTCCAGACATGGGTCGATGAGTTCTTCGTCTAAAAAGTACGTGGTTTTTACAGTCACGAAATTGAAAAGTTGCCCCAACGTTGGCAAAGTGTTATTGATGACTAAAGTCTCTGTCATGTGTATCTCCTTGTGTTTATTAAACTTACGTAAAGGCGCCAACCCAATACAAAAATCCTTGTACACAAGAGTGACTCGCTACTTCAATCGCAAGAAGAGCCAATTCTTAAGACCACTTAACAAACAACTGATTCACAGTCGTAGCGAAAAACAATTAACATTCATTTAATTTGCTTAATTACGCCCACGGCTTGTACTGATACAATTAGCCTGTTCTTTCGCACAAAACACACTGCTGCAAGCCCCGAGCGCGATAAACATAAACAAGCACTCCCTGATTTTCGTTCAGTAAGGTGTTTCCAAGTCACTACACTCAGTGAACGTTCTCACATAACTCGGTGCACCGCCTCAAACACAAGGTCACCAGGATGCCACCATTAACAGTAAAAGCACTGATAAGGAACCCCTTGAGTGACAGGTCGCAAAAATGCCAATGATGTTTATTGCATTCGGCGCCCCACATATTGTCTACAGTGCAACTACAGTACTGGTTGCTAACGGCAACAGGGGCCAGGATTGGAGGTATTGAATAGTGCGTACAGCATGAGGCTACGGAGCGTAGTTGAACCGCTTAGTCGACGTATAACTCACAACAGTGCTCCAGTGCTAGTGGTACTGATACAAAGCAGAACAATGGCAACGACAAAAAAAGAAGCTTTGCATTGTATCCATAACGACAGTTTCCGAAGTTCACATTTCGTCAGAAAGGAACCCAAGTAGTTTCACAGAGTGAGAAAGAAATAACAGATGAAATGTTAGCGTTTCTGCAAGAAGAGTCAGTGGAATGAGTGGTGTATACGCTCGACTGTGTGGACAATGTATATGAGGAGTACATGCTCAACAAGTGAAACTGATACTGAAACAGGTGTCGAGCTACGTAATTCATCATCCTTGTCGGACAGGGAGCCACAAATCCCATCTACAGTGAAACGTAGTAAAGGACAATCGTTAGCCATGGAGCGAGTATTAAACATAACTACGTACACGGAAGATCATCCGCAGCATACTAAAAAAGGGGTTCTTTGTATTGGGTTTGTGCATAAATTCGTAGCGTTTTTACGTAAGTTTAATAAACACAACAGATACACATGACAGAAACGTTTAGTCGTCAATAATATATTCTTCGTCACTATCTGCAATACTCTGCCAACGTTGGGGCAACATTTCAATTCCGTAACCGTAAAAATCACGTACTTTATAGACGAAGAACTTATTGAGTCGTGTATGGAGCGCATTTTCATCCAGAAAAAAGTTTCTTGAAAATTGTTCGACAGGGAGCGGAAAAGGTGAAAATCTGAGGGCACAAGATCAGGTGAAGAATTAATAAGCAGAAATGTGACTGTGTGACGCATAACAAAACTATGGATGTTCAAGGGAGGACAAGGCACACTTATAAAAACTGGTATTTGCGCGTTTCAAGCTTAGTCGATACAATTTACAGCATGTGCATTATGGTGACATATTACGTTATGTGCATCAAATTTCGCGTGACATAAATTACAGTGATTTCAGGGCAAGCAGTAGATGGCCACATAACTTACAGTGCTACAGAATTGGAAGACATAAGAAAAGGAAATATGAAACAAAACGTCAGCTTGAGGATGCACAACAAATTGCGCTATTGGTCCGAAAATTTGTAGATGAGATTAAGAAACTTATCTCATCGTTCAGTAAGGATTTTTTTCAACTCCGACCAATCGGAATTTGAAAAAGTGGGAATGCATATGAAAGGAAACCTGAAAATTAGAGGTACGACTACAGTTGTATCATGATCAGTTAACATCAATGCTATAACGCATTCGTATACAAATATGCCGACTGTTAATCTGGATGATAAATTGCCCGGAAAGTTATTTACTGTGCTGCGAGGAGTCCGAGGTACTCTGCCCCCTACAATTTCTTACCATGTGCATGATCTTGCAAGGGTAGGAGGGAGTATTTGCGACACACCAAGCAAGTGTGGAAAAATGGGTATAAAAGAACTACAATTACTGTATGAGCACTGCTTTTGGCCCATAGCTTGTCAAAGTAAGCTGTTTTTGCTAGTTTCCTGGTCTGCATATTAAAATCATCCTCCTTTAGAGAGAGCTAACCCTCCTGAAAAGAGTGTGACATTGCAATTCCCACCACTTGGAGCCACTAGACAAATTTAGCCACTGGATTTTGATTTTTCCATGCCTATAAAACATATTATCGCACTATCTAACCTACACCTTAACGAAAAGCTAGTTCCACGATAAACACCATGATAGACTGCTTCGCATTCGGTTGCATGCCATCACATTCCATCAGTTCTCATCACACCAACATGGGTCTGTATGCATTCTTTAAGAATGCATACCTAGCTGAACGTTCTTCACGGTCAAGCTACACCTTAACGGAAAGCCAGTTACACGATAAACACCATGATAGACTGCTTCGCATTCGGTTGCATGCCATCACATTCCATCAGTTCTCATCACACCAACATGGGTCTGTATGCATTCTTTAAGAATGCATACCTAGCTGAACGTTCTTCACGGTCTGTAACTCCCAAGGAGTTCGCCTCCGATCTTGATTGTGCAAACCTTTTGATCACTGTGGCGCACCACTTTTCATTCGGTGTTCATGGTGCAAGTTAATGGTTTGTTCTGAACAGTTCTTGAACGTCGACCATGTCCCATTTGTGAAGTGTTACAGATACATACCACGGAAGGCTGATCTCTGCACATCCTGGAAACTCATTTTCTGCCGCCCTCCTGATGCACACGATGAGTCACTAGCAGATCATATTTTTCCTGTCATAATTGTTAACACAACACTTTCAAATGAGTCGTAGTACAGGCTGAACTTGGGACCTCGCATTCACCGGGTTTCTTGTCACCTTGTCACCTGCCGAAACCTTCCCCTCGCTTCCACTGCAGTGCTGTGCGTCTGACAGCAACCACACAGCTAGGTTGTTGTCCAAACGGCAGTCCCACCCGTGCTGACGATCTTCTCATCACGTACCGTCCCGCATACCAGCTCGTTGAGGTCCTCGGACTTGGCTCCACCGAAACTGTCTTCTCCTGTATCACTTCATGAACCCTCTACGACATTGTCCGACCATCTCAAAGCCCAGCGCGAGCCGGCAGCGTCGACCGCCGCGCCGCCACAGCCCTGCGTGCCCCGCACTGACTACCGGCGACGCGCCGCTGCCATGGACCGCGGACATTGCGCTTGCCTCCAGGAATATTGCTCATTACAGTGGCTCCAAACAACTGCCTATCGCTGTCCGCGCCTGTTTCCAGCTCAGCCGCGCCGGCGCTCGCGTCCATCACATGACCCGTGCTGTGGCCGCACACTTCAGACATCGTAGCGCCTACGGCATCGGCATCCCACTTCACGTCAGCCAACACGGGATGCCTGCATCACAGGGCGTATATTCACCAGGAAAACCTACGTCGTCTGTGTTGCCAACACAAATATTTACCGGCTGCCACAACACAGCACAACACCATGTCTCCACCAACGGCCGACAGGGACCGCTACCCGTTGGTGGAGCCTGCAGAACAGCTCCACCAGATGTCGCAGCTAGCCCAGGAACTACTTTGATACGCCAGGCACGTGATCGCAAATAGTTCCGGCAGATACATCCGCCAAACGAGCTTCATAAGGGGGCGCGCTGCGGGAAAAGGGCCCGACCAACACCCTCAAAGGACTCAAGGACCCACAAAGAGCCCAAGCCCCTTTGCAAGCGAATACACAATAAAGTGAAACCATTTCTCACACCTTGCCACTCCCCAAAAAAAATCGCCAAAAGTGATCACTCTTTGGACACAATATGCCAAAAAAAAGGAAAAGGGCAGTTCGACACACCGTTTGGCAGTCTACAGAACTGCCACCCCAGCAGCCACGACCAGACGCCTCTTCTAGCTGGACGATCTCTAGCAGATGGACTCGGTACAATCGACGAACCTCTTGACATTGTAGAATTGTTTGATTGTGATCTCTCCCCCTGAAGAGTCTATTTTTATTTGTTATTACATATTGGTGACGATCCGCAGTTGGGATCGAGTCTGTTGTTCTTTTGGAGATCATATTTTTGTTTCGTTTCGGTGGACCCAATAAATTGTTTTCGGACTTGTGTTTTCCGCATTTCTATTCTGCTAGCGCAGATACCTCAACCCACTCCGTTTGCCTACAGCGGCACGAGTGCAACAATGACTCGACAACTGTGTAAGCGGGGAAATCGACTGTGTCGTTTCGGCACAGTACAAAGTGCTCCTACATCTGTGAGTAGTTAAAAACGTTTAAGACCCATGTGACAGGACTGAGATTTGGCTCTCTCTCTACCCTGGTGCCAGCCACGGTGGTAGTCGGGAAAACGCTTAGTTCTATGTGTTGTTTCAAGGAGCCTCCACTCTTCGAAGTAAATGGTTTCCGGTCAAAAGTTACATTCGTTCTAATTGTACCATCGGTTGATGCCTTTCCGTAACAAACGCTCCTGTTTATTTCATCTTTAACTGTGTTATGAAAAAAGCGTACTGCCTGATCGTGTTTTGAGAATTACAAGCATGTAGGACCTGCTGGAAACCAGTCCTCCAGTCATCTTGGCACAGTACAGCGCTAAGTAAGTGCGTTTCATTGGAGGTCCATCAGAATGCTATCTGGGTGCCATCAAAAGAGAGTGGTTGAGGTTTCGGCTCACTCAGCCCACTACAAGGGACGAAACGCATTATGGTATAAGGCGCATTGTCATGTTGGGAAAATGAATCATCGTCTCCGATCTGTTCCTCTACTGTACGTAGTGCACAATGATACATAATATGTTCGTATCTTTCCTCATGTGGCAGTTCTTAAGTGCAATAACGAGACCACACCATAACCATGAGAAACACTGTCATACCGTAACAGTACCTCCTCTGTACTTCAGTGCTGGCACTAAACACGATGACAAAGTTCACCAGGCTTTCGCCAAGCCCAAACGCTTCCTTCGGACTACCACTGGGTATAGCACGATTTTACCACTTCAAATCACCCGTTTCCGTTCATCCACTGTCCAGTGGAATCCTCCTTACACCATATCAAGTGTCGCTTAGCACTGCCTTCAGAAATGAGTGGTTTATGAGGAGTTGCACGACTGTTCTACCCTTGTCTTTTGAACTCCCTACACACAATCATTGCGCTAGCTGGATTGCTGGTAGCAGTTTGGAACACAATACTCTCTACCTCCTTTATACTAGCAGCTCCACATACAATGACATGCATTGGTCGTTACTAACAACGGAAACTCCCCATCGCACCCTCCCCAGATTTTTTGGTAAGAGGGCCCAGTGGGCACGCCGTTAAAACCTAAATATAGATCATTCATGAAAACAGCAAGAAGGTTTACTGGACTGTGAAAGAAAAGCAAAACAGAAGCACTGAACGGTCCAAGGACAAGAAGTGCAATACAGAGGAGCGTGAAACAGCAATGGTGTTGTGGTCAAGTTGAACCGGTGTGGTAGTCAGTGAGTTCGGTCAGAGAGCTGGCTGGTCTCTGTAATGATAAAACTGAGTGAAGGGATCAACAACGAACTGCAACGGATGTCATGTGACGTCCGTTACAGCTAAATATAACAAACAATAACGAACAAAATGCAAAAAAGAAAAAGTAAGAAAAAGGGTAATGGTGCTGGACTGCAGAGCAGGCGAGCTGTGTTCAAATGTCCTTCGAGCAGTTATTTTTTCTTTTTCTCGCTTTATTCAAATTTGTATCTGGGCCGTGGTGTTAACATCCGTTAGCAACAGTGAGGTGTAAGGAAGGGACCTATAGTTACAGTTATTTCTGCACAGCTACTATATTAGAAGCCGAAAGTAAGTGGCTTTCGAATGGGAACCGCACACGATTGATGACAAGGCGACATGTTAACCGAATAAAAAAAAATGGTTCAAATGGCTCTGAGCACTATGGGAGTTAACATCTGAGGTCATCAGTCCCCTAGAACTTAGAACTACTTAAACCTAACTAACCTAAGGACATCACACACATCCATGCCCGAGGCAAGATTCGAACCTGCGACCGTAGCGGTCGCACGGTTCCAGACTGAACCCCGTAGAACCGCTCGGCCACATCGGCCGGCTCAACCGAATCCTCCACAGAAAACACGTCTGGTTTGTCACACACGGCATCCGTGACAGTATATTCACCATATGATAGAACTCTCTTATCGACGCACGTAATTTGTAAGCCTGGTAAGTGAGTGAGATATGCCTCCTTGCCCGGTTTAGGTGTTCTTAGGTCTGTGAATGTGGTCACGCCCATGGAAATGATGAAAACATAGTAGGTTGTCACACAAGCTACAAACAATTAACACAACAGTTTCACGAGCTCACAGTTTCTCTGTGCTCTGTCAAAACACATGCTTTTAACGTTTTTACCGTTGCATTCCGTTTTGATAGTTTTGACCCCTGAATTCTTTTGTTGTAACATAGTTCAGACCCCTTTATTTGTTGTTTTCATTTCTGTGAGACGTGTATGTTGTATCTCGCCTGTTCTCACT
Source organism: Schistocerca serialis cubense (assembly GCF_023864345.2). Classification (NCBI taxonomy): domain Eukaryota; kingdom Metazoa; phylum Arthropoda; class Insecta; order Orthoptera; family Acrididae; genus Schistocerca; species Schistocerca serialis. Next base: position 562,082,713 of record NC_064641.1, read on the forward strand.
ATTCATCCCGTTTACTTGCGACGGTAACGTATTCTTACCACATGACCCATATTCTGTAAACAACGTATAGTTTGACAACTGCCAAGACTACAGAAAGAGAGCAAACATTTCAATGACCGGACGTACAGTTCATAACGTTGTGAAAAAAATAAAAAAATAAATGGCACGAAAGAATTACGAACACGGCTCGTGTGCATCATAGGCCAACACCGTGACCATTTAACCACAACACCGGGGGCGTTCTCCTTTTCTCAGTATTGTGCTTGCTAAGCTCGGACAGTTCACTATTTCTATTTTGCTTTTCTTTTCACTGTTCAGTACACCTTCTTCTTGTGTTCATGTTTCATCTGCGTTCAATTTTTGACGGGCTATCCACTCGGCCATCTCACTACCAAATCTGAGGGGGATGCGACGGGGAGTTTCCATTGTTAAGAGTGTTCGGATACTTTTGTTGTGATATATTTTTTTGCGTTAATCAGTTAGTGCCCAGTGTTGCGTTAATGATACGTGTGATGGGACTGGGCTGTCACTGATTTTTTTTAGACAACAATCAACTCCTATAATCTTGTTGTGCTTATTTAAGGACTGTTGAGCTTCTGTTCTTTCAGTCTTGTATTAGTCGTTCTGAGAAATAGTCCACTGCTGGGAACAATTGGCAATACAATTTTTAAAAAATTCTACAGGCAGAGTCTCATCACCCCATGGATTTACAGTAAGTATAACAATTAAAATATTTTATCGTTCAGATTCAAAAACTATAAATAGTTCCATAATAAACCAACAATCACAAGTCATTTATTGAAATTTGTGTAGCACTGTTTGTATACAAAGACGCGTGCTATATTTTCACCGTTACACGAAAGTAACACTACGTGTTAACGAAAGCAGTATAATAATTTTGTTTCTATTTCGATCTTACAGGCTTCAAACAGTTAATTTTTCTTAGAGAATAAGGTTTTGGGAGCACCGGGGCAGTGAGAGAAAATCATATCCTCCAAATCTGTCTCCTTCCGAAGAAGATCGAATAGAGAAAGACGAAAGAGATATCATTCATTCTGCCGTACAAAACAAAATGGTCGTTTTCTCTGAAAATCACATGACAGCTTCGTTGTTTCTGCAGAATCAAATACAACGGGTCTGAACCCAATAACTAATATTAAAAGGTGTTCTTACCGGTTAAGGAAACACACCGAAGTTGCTCATTGCTCCATCCAGATAGAATACAACAAGAATATGCGTAAACATACAGAATGAATCAAAATGTGAATTAGTACAGGGTAAATATCCATAACAGGTAATGACATTGGGCTATTTTTGGTTGATTATTGGATGTCTCTGTTCACAGTGCCTTAATAATCTACAGCAAGAATGGAATCACAATATCTCATGCACATTTTCGAATAGAATTACTTGAGGAGGAATACTATGCCACCAAAAGACTTAGACGAATCCTGCACTCCGATACTGTGGTAGGTGAGGTCCGGTTTTAAGAAATGACTCACCTGATCGTGAAACTACAGGAACTTAAAAAATAAGACTATGTGTTGGAATAAACTGTAAGATACGAACACGTGTCCAGTACAAGAAATGTAATGCAAAGTGTATGTTGATGTTTTGCTGCTTGTCACATCAAGTAAAATGTGTTTTACTTCGTTCAGCACATAATTGAGTAACCTTTATATACATATGTACATTTTGCACTTAATAATGCTCAGCTGGTTAGTTACATATTTCGTAGACAATATGAACAATTCTTTGTGTATCGAGGCAGTTTGCAGAATACACGTACAAGATTAATAATATTAAAATTAGCGAAAATATTATTTTTTTAGTTCTGTTCAAGCAATTCACTTAAAGCAGGTTGGTTTCTCTTTCACTTGGTACCAGTTTTTAAGCAGAAATGCGTCATTGAAGGAGCTGTCCTGGAGTGATAATTTCTGAAGTTAGATTTAAAGCTTTCTTTGCTAACTGTCAGACGCTTCATATTATTGGGCAAATTGCATCAACAAAATTAGTACACCCTTTTATAGGTTTAAAAATCACTCCAGATTTACTGCTGCAAGTGGAATGCATGAAATGATTACATTTACAGATCAATACCAGAAACCGTTCTGAGATATCAGGTATCGACCCATGATGAAACACCCATATTAGTACATGGTGTAGCCCCCGGGGGGGATACAGGTGCTGATTCTGGCATTCTAGCGGACGTACAAATGGCGAGTAATGCCCTAGTATACGCAGTTCTGTAAGATTTTGTTGACGAGTCGCTCGAGTCACTTCTCGTCCCATAATATGCCACAAGTGCTCGATTGTAGACAAGCCCGGAAAGCGTGACGGCCAGGGAAGTTGCTGCACGTCTTCCACAGCACGTTGAGTTTCACGGCAGTGGCCGAACATTATCCTGTCGGAACAACACATGCCCTTCCCGTTGTAAGAAAGGCGAAACAACGGGTCTAGCAACATCCTGCACTTACCGAGCGCTGGCTAGCGACCCCTCCAAAAACACCAAATATGAACGGATGTTGTAGGTTATCGCACCCCAGACCATAAGGCCTGGGATGGGGGCCAGTGTGTCTTGGACGAATGCACGAGACAGCGCTCACCAAATATACGTCGTACGCGCAGACGACCGTCACTTGCGTGCAGGTTTAATCTGCTTTCATGGCTGAAGGCTACAGTGTGCCATTCCATCCTCCAACTGATCCTCTGACGGCACCAGCCGAACCGCGCACGTCAGTGCTGTGGCGTGAGTGGAAGACGGGAGAGCGGTGTGCGTGCCCGTGGTCCCGTTGCTAACAACAGGTTCGCAACAGTTCGTGTTGACACGTCTGTGCTCACAAACCCTCTTATCTGTGCTGCGGTAGCTGTACAATTTCCCACTGCCGCCCTTACGATACGACGATCCTTTCGGGCGTCAGTGCTGCGTGGACGTCCAGAAGCTCGTCTACGAGTGCAAGAATGTTCACGTGACCACTGCTAGCAGCATCGTTGCAAACCTGTTGCACCACGTCCAACTTGTGTGGCAATTCTCCGAAATGACTATCCCGTCACTCGGAAAGCCAAAATCGGGCCCCTTTCAAACACGCTCATTTTGGCTGTACAAAGCACGAGTGTGTCTGGACCAGACTGAGTCTTCTGGCTGTGAGCATTCCTAATTAAAAGGTAGACACACATATGGCGCTCTGGTAGCTATGTCACTACGCTGTCTGCTGGCGGACGACGTTCAAATCATTATCAGTACGTCTACTATCGGTAATTTCCAAGAATGATTGCCTACCGAAGTGGCGGCATCCCAACGATACATATCGAACGTGTGATCGTAAATCGATCATGCGACTCTCGTGGCGGGCGTTATGAGTATACTTACAGTGGTCGCTACAGCAACGACAAAATAAGACCGTTACAAAGATACTTTCAATTGCAAAGGAGGCGACTTACCCTACTCGTCGGTGCTGGAATCTCGTGAAAGTCCATTAGGTGGTCTGGATGGATAATTTGGAAGAGTCCAACCATGTATTCTTCCTGATACTCGTTCGTTTTCTGCACTGTCCACAATGAAATTGTAAACAGTATTTCAGCATCGAAACTGTTCTTACGAAGTTTTACACACTTCGCACCGCCACAGTCTACACAGTCCCATCTTTTCTCGTCCAGTAGTACTCCATATTTGCGACAAAAAGTCGAACAATTTTCTACGCTGGATAAACATGGAATTACATTTTTCCATGTGAGAGTAGCCGCTGAAGAAACGTCAAGAACACCAGACATCGCACTCACTAACCACATAAATCGTCTGGGATTCCCTAGCAACTCACAAATAATTCTCGGAGGTATGCAATTTAGAACAACTAAGGGAAAGACGGGAAACAGATAAAAATGACGATCACAAATAACTGATCACAACGCCCGCCACCAGAGTCGCATGATCGATTTACGATAGCACGTTCGATATGTATCGTTTGGACATCGCAACTTCGATAGGCAGTTATTCTTGGAAATTACCCTACTATCCAACAGATGTACTAATTTTTTTCCGACAGAGTGTGCATCTATGTAACTCATTACAAATGCTATACGATTTTCACATTCGACAAATATAAAAAAAATTCAGAACAGACGGCAACTTGTTGAAAATCTTGTTTTGACACCTTAAACAGTTACAGAACATTTTGAAATTAGCAGCTCATCCAGAGTAGAAAAATCATGTGGTGCTGGTGACAAAATACAGTAAAATACCACTTGTATCATTTCGAGTGATATTCAGCACTGCCGCACGTGAACAAGTAAACGGAAATATTTTTTGTTGACTTCAGCGACTAACTACTGATTTCGAAAATCACTTAAAAAGAATATAAATACGTATTCTAAATAAGTGAGTTGGAAATTAATTTCGAACTTACTTTTATCAAGACTCCGTCTTCAACCTTCCAGAAACTTTCGTTTCCTGGCAACAACTTATAATGCGTTTGACTACATTCGTTTGTTATCCGCTTACTTTCTCGAGATTTAAAACTATAGCCAAAAAAATAAATTACTTTAAAAAAAAAAGAATCCATCCCTATTTTTTCAGCTACATTATTCGTGGACAAACACAAAAACAGAGAAGTAATACTGTTTTTGATAGGAGGATAAGAGGAGTCACTCACTACGGAACTGCGTATATCTTACATTTATCCGTAGGTGGAGACTGTTGTAGCGCTCGAGGACAATGCGGTGGATTCTAATGAGTAGTTCCACAGAGCAGTATTCATAAATACTTTATACACTGTGAATTAATCATGTAAATTTATGAGATCCGGTGGAAAGGAAAGACACAGCTTGCATGTTTCAGTAACTCTTTGTCGTGGCGTATTAACAGGCGGCCGTTTTCTATCTCAAACTGGGTCCAAACACGCTCGCCAGTTTCGTTAGAATTTATCAACTCAGTGGTGACGGACGACCAGCTTATTGCTGAAGTGTTCTGCACTCCGCCGAGAGACAGCACCAGTGTAGCTAGCGCACACCCTCGCCGACAACATACAGAAACAGTATGTGCAGTCAAGGATTGAATGCACACACGGATTCATTCAAACTAGTCCTTCTTTGAAAGCCAATACAACTAACTGAATATATCTCATAAACATTATAATATTCGAAAGGCTAAGTCTTTTCACTGTATACACTGCTTCGCATCTTGAAAGAATTCTTCTCTGTTTGCATCTCGTTCCCGTTTAGGTTTTTGTCTTCTGTTTTTCGTGCTCTTAGAGAGCTGGCTGGCTATCTTCATCTACTTCTTTTACGACCTCCAGATTTGTTTTTCTCCAGATACATCTTGTTCTGGTGACTTTCGTCTTTATCAACATTTCTGACTCTTCTACCTGCTGTTTATCCTCTATACTTATTATTTATCTCTCACTTCCACAGAGCAGCACACTCTACATGTAAGATTTAGCAAACACCTCTCTCGTCTTGCTTTAACCTGAAACGCACGTTCACAGAGGTCTACCTGTGTATCTGCCGCTGTTTTCAGCATTCTGTTAATTTTTTTGAATCTGCCATTAATGAAATACTAGCTGCAAATCATGGGTAATGGACTAATTCTCCATTTTTTTATCTTAAAAAAAAAGAAAAAAAAGACCAAATAGGATTACGTAACTACTTCAGTCCCTCATTTTCCTCTATTGTTTCCAAATCTTCCAGTACCCTTTCGTCTTCTCCCCATGTCGTGTTTCACTTTCTTCCGTCTATGCTGTTCCACATTTCTTATCTCGCCTGTCCTGAAAGGCTTCAAAATTCAGTACTTTGTACTTAAAACCATTTCTGTTATTTCCGATTCTTTGATGTACACTACTGTGGCCATTAAAATTACTACACCAAGATTAAAGGCAGATGATAAACGGGTATTCATTGGACAAATATATTGTACTAGAAATGACATGTGATTACATTTTCACGCAATTTGGATGCATAGAACCTGAGAAATCAGTACCCACAACAACCACCTCTGACCGTAATAACGGCCTTGATACGCCTGGGCATTGAGTCAAACAGAGCTTGGATGGCGTGTACAGGTATAGCTGCCCATGCAGCTTTAACACGATACCACAGTTCATCAAGAGTAGTGACTGGCGTATTGTGACGAGCCAGTTGCTCGGCCATCATTGACCAGACGTTTTCAGTTGTTGAGAGATCTGGAGAATGTGCTGGCCAGGGCAGCAGTCGAACATTTTCTGTATCGAGAATGGCCTGTACAGGACCTGCAACATGCGGTCGTGCATTATCCTGCTGAAATGTAGGGTTTCGCCGCGATCGAATGAAGGGTAGAGCCACGGGACGTAACACATCTGAAATGTAACGTCCACTGTTCAAAGTGCCGTCAATGCGAACAAGAGGTGACCGAGACGTGTAACTAATGGCACCCCATACCATCACGCCGGGTGATACGCCAGTATGGCGATGACGAATACATGCTTTCAATGTGCGTCCACCGCAACGTCGCCAAACACGGATGCGACCATCATGATGACGTGAACAGAACCTGGATTCATCCGAAGAAATGGCGTTTTGCCATTGTGCACCCAGATTCGTCGTTGAGTAAACCATCGCAGGCGCTCCTGTCTGTGATGCAGCGTCAAGGGTAACCGTAGCCATGGTCTCCGAGCTGATAGTCCATGCTGCTGCAAACGTCATCGAACTGTTCGTGCAGATGGTTGTTGTCTTGCAAACGTCCCCATCTGTTGACTCAGGGATCGACACGTGGCTGCACGATCCGTTACAGCCATGCGGATAAGATGCCTGTCATCTCGACTGATAGTGATACGAGGCCGTTGGGATCCAGCACGGCGTACCGTATTACCCTCCTGAACCCATCGATTCCATATTCTGCTAACAGTCATTGGATCTCGACCAACGCGAGCAGCATTGTCGCGATACGATAAACCGCAATCGCGATAGGAACAATCCGACCTTTATCAAAGTCGGAAACGTGATGGTACGCATTTCTCCTCCTTACACGAGGCATCACAACAACGTTTTACCAGGCAACGCCGGTCAACTGCTGTTTGTGTATGAGAAAGCGGTTGGAAATTTTCCTCATGTCAGCACATTGTAGGTGTCGCCACCGGCGCCAACCTTGTGTGAATGCTCTGAAAAGTTAATCATTTGCATATCACAGCATCTTCTTCCTGTCGGTTAAATTTTGTGTCTGTAGCACGTCATCTTCGTGGTGTAGCAATTTTAATTGCCAGTAGTGTAGTTTCTTTTGAGTTCTTTTCTTATTTCTGTAATCCATACTATGGTCGATTTCTTTTTACAAGAAAACAGAAATTTTTGTTTTCTTAACGTGTCGAAAGATGATGCGTCTTCGCTTTGCCGCTACTTCTACTTTCGTCGCTATATTTTCGTAGATTTTCTTTCCTTCTCATTTTCTAATCATCTATAATCTGTATTTCATCCACTATTTTTCCAGTGACCTGTCTTACAATTGCCTCTATTGTGTGCGTATTTTCTGCTATTTGCATAAAAATGCTATGACACGAAGCAGCCATTTGGATGCGCTTTAATAACTGTCATATATCTTGACCACACTTTTTATTAATTCCAAAATCGTGTTACGCGTTTCGACATTTCATCATTTTCTGTGTCAATCACAGAAAATAGTTCAGTAGGCACACTGTATCTCGTCAACATTCTCTTGTCTCGTAGTCAAGAATGTTGACGAGATACAATGTATCTATTGAACAATTTTCTATATGTGACATAACATTAGCTTTGAAAATGGAGGAATGTCAAAAAGCGTACGGCGATTTTGATAATACTAAAAATGCGGTCAAGACATCTTAAAATTATTATAGTCAATCTTGAAGTATTCACAAGCATTTAAAAACTTTGGTCTTACCACTGTAGTGTAGTGTTTTAGCTTTGTTTTTCTACATATGCATTTCTTGTTGTAGATATTTTTGCCAAAACATATGCTCTTTCCATTTTATTAACTCCTATATCTATTGGAAATTTTTCAAGTACATTCGGCTGTATATTTTCCCCAAGTTATTTAAATTTACTGACTCGCTCTGTTTTATCTATTTGTGTTTCTACGTATTTTGGTGCATTTTTGTGCTTGTCGTGACTTTTGATTTTTCAGCTGAAGTTTTTCTGTATTCACTATTTTTTCCGGAAGATTTTCTGACAGTGTCGCAAAATCGTCTGCAAAAGCCGGAATATTTACCTTATTTCCATTTCATTTCCTTCCCAGAATTAGTGGTTCAGTTTTATGATTTTTTAACTCCAAATTACAGCTTCTTACAATTTTTTCTAAAGCGCAGCTAAAGAATAAAAGTGATAAGCCATCCCATTTTCTAACACCAGTTTTTCGTTCAAATTCCTCTCCCATAAATTAACCTTTTGAAATAGTGTTTGGTAGAGTCTCACGAATGATGTTTGCTAATTTTGCTGTAACACCAAATTTTATAATGATTTCATATGTTGTTTCCACACCAACTGAATCAAATGTTTTCTGAAAATCAGTCAATGATTCTACACTGACGGGAAAAAAATCGCAGCGCCAAGAAACAAATGTACGACATAAACGAAAGTGGGTAGGCGTGATTCCACATTTCAAAGACAAAGTCTATTCATATTTTGTGCCCGAGTAGCACTACTACCTTCACTATGAGAATACAAATCAGGTTTTCTTTAAATACGCCCTGTAACGGTCGTGAGCTTTAGTTACCTTACAGGTGGCTGGGGGGGGGGGGGGGGGGGCGACAAAGTGCCATTATCGACATACCAAGGAGTTTGAACGATGTCGTGTAATAGGACTACGAGAAGCACTGTGTTCCTTCTGCGATATAGAAGAAAGACTTGGCAGGAATGTAACCACTGTATGTTACTGCTGACAGCGATGGTCACAAGAATGTACCGTCGCAAGAGGTCGAGGCTCCCGACGGCCACATGACAGTACCGAGAGGGAAGACCATTGCGTTCGCCATATGAGTCTGGCCCATCGTACTCATCTGCAGCAGCAATGTGAGCACTAGTTGGCACTACTGTGACCCAACGAACGGTTACAAATCTTTACTTCATGACAGCTCCGTGCCGGACGCCCTATAGAGTGTATTCCGCTAACCCAAACCTCCGCCATTTGCGACTTCAGAGGTGTCAAGCGAAAAATGAGGGCAGGATGTAGATCTATTGTGTTTTCTGATGAAAGCTGGTTCTGCCTCAGAGTCCATGATTGCTGTCTGCTGGTTAGAAGGAGAGCAGTTGAGGGCGTGCAACCAACCGCTCTGCGTGCTAAACACACTGGACATACACCTGAGGTCGTGGTCTGGGGTGCGATTTCGTACGACACCAGTAGTACTTTCGTGGATATCCCACGCACCCTCGCTGCAAGTTTGTATGTCACTGTAGCAATTCCACCTGTTACGTTGATATTCATGAACAACATTCCAGAGGATGTTTTCTAAGTGGGTAACGCTCGCCCACATACCGCTGTTGTAACCCAATATGCTGCACAGAGAGTCTACATGATGCCTTGGCCTGCTCGATCACCAGATCTGTGTCGGTTCGGCACTCAGTGGACCCCCCTCCTCCTCCTCCCCCCCCCCCCCCCTGGAACGTCTCATACCAGACGAGTGTAACCCTAAATGTTTGCGTGGTAGAGTAATTACAGTGTACGCATAGTAAAGACAGTGTTTGCGCAGCAATTGCCGACATAGTGTACATAAGGCGCAACAACGGGAACCAGCCCGCATTCGCAGATGGAAAACCGCCTTAAAAACTATCCACAGGTTGGCCGGCACACCGGACCTAGACGCAAAACCGCCGGGTGGATTCGTTTCGAGAACCGGCACGCCTTCCCGCTCGGGAAGCAGCGCGTTAGACCGTGCGGCTAGCCAGGCGAGCCATGGTTTTAGTAGACGTAAACGAGACGTAAGTGAAGGCGTGAAAGTAAACAGCAGCGAGCGCGCGCGTTCAGCAGGCGGAAACGACAGCGCATCCGCACTGCACGGCTGCGAAAGCCGAACTTGTCCTTGACTATGGGTGTTTCTTTGCTGCATACAAGTGTGATTCTCGTCAGCCCGTCTGGCCAGAACTGTCACCCGACCTGTATGAGACACGATGTGAGACACCATCTGATTCAGCTGACATCTTCACCAACATCCCTTTATTAACTGCGATAACAAATGGTTCAAATGGCTCTAAGCACTACGGGACTTAACATCCGAGGTCATCAGTCCCCTAGACTTAGAACTACTTAAACCTAACTAACCTAAGGACCTCACACACACCCATGCCCGAGGCAGGATTCGAACCGGCGACCGTAGCAGCAGCGCGGTTCCGGACTGAATGGCCTAAAAACGCTCGGTCACAGCGGCCGGCGCAACTGCGATAACAGACATCTTTAGTAATGGCCACTATTCCCCTTTGATCGCCTTTTTTCACGGTTATATGACTAGACAGAACAGGATAGCAATTGTTGTGGGAGATTTTCCATCTATGGGTTCATGACCTTGTGATTATGATCATTTTTAGTGCCTAACCTCCATAATAAATGAGAAAACGTCTACACGCAAGACCATTCCTTCTGCGTATTTATTCTACATTTTTCACTGTCGTAAAATCAGACCTCATACACACTTATGCTGAAGATACTTGTCTGTGACCGAAGGAGACGGTGCAGTGATTAGCACATTGGATTTTCATTCGGGAGTACGACGGTTGCAACCCGCATCCAGCCATCCAGATTTAGATTTGCCGTGATTTCTCTGAATAGCTCCAGGCAAATTCGGGAGGGTTCCTTTGAAAAGGGAAGGGAATATTTCCTTCCCCATCCTTGAAACATGCCGAACTAGAGCTCCGTCTCTAACGACGTTGATGTCAACGGAACGTTAACCCTAAACTTTATCCCTTTCTTCCTTCCTTGATTGTTTGTTTGTGGACACACCGCAAGACCTTCAAATAAATAAAAAACAAGGAAGTCATAATCATGTTAACTTAATGTACTACACCCCTGGAAATTGAAATAAGAACACCGTGAATTCATTGTCCCAGGAAGGGGAAACTTTATTGACACATTCCTGGGGTCAGATACATCACATGATCACACTGACAGAACCACAGGCACATAGACACAGGCAACAGAGCATGCACAATGTCGGCACTAGTACAGTGTATATCCACCTTTCGCAGCAATGCAGGCTGCTATTCTCCCATGGAGACGATTGTAGAGATGCTGGATGTAGTCCTGTGGAACGGCTTGCCATGCCATTTCCACCTGGCGCCTCAGTTGGACCAGCGTTCGTGCTGGACGTGCAGACCGCGTGAGACGACGCTTCATCCAGTCCCAAACATGCTCAATGGGGGACAGATCCAGAGATCTTGCTGGCCAGGGTAGTTGACTTACACCTTCTAGAGCACGTTGGGTGGCACGGGATACATGCGGACGTGCATTGTCCTGTTGGAACAGCAAGTTCCCTTGCCGGTCTAGGAATGGTAGAACGATGGCTTCGATGACGGTTTGGATGTACCGTGCACTATTCAGTGTCCCCTCGACGATCACCAGTGGTGTACGGCCAGTGTAGGAGATCGCTCCCCACACCATGAAGCCGGGTGTTGGCCCTGTGTGCCTCGGTCGTATGCAGTCCTGATTGTGGCGCTCACCTGCACGGCACCAAACACGCATACGACCATCATTGGCACCAAGGCAGAAGCGACTCTCATCGCTGAAGACGACACGTCTCCATTCGTCCCTCCATTCACGCCTGTCGCGACACCACTGGAGGCGGGCTGCACGATGTTGGGGCGTGAGTGGAAGACGGCCTAACGGTGTGCGGGACCGTAGCCCAGCTTCATGGAGACGGTTGTGAATGGTCCTCGCCGATACCCCAGGAGCAACAGTGTCCCTAATTTGCTGGGAAGTGGCGGTGCGGTCCCCTACGGCACTGCGTAGGATCCTACGGTCTTGGCGTGCATCCGTGCGTCGCTGCGGTCCGGTCCCAGGTCGACGGGCACGTGCACCTTCCGCCGACCACTGGCGACAACATCGATGTACTGTGGAGACCTCACGCCCCACGTGTTGAGCAATTCGGCGGTACGTCCACCCGGCCTCCCGCATGCCCACTATACGCCCTCGCTCAAAGTCCGTCAACTGCACATACGGTTCACGTCCACGCTGTCGCGGCATGCTACCAGTGTTAAGGACTGCGATGGAGCTCCGTATGCCACGGCAAACTGGCTGACACTGACGGCAGCGGTGCACAAATGCTGCGCAGCTAGCTCCATTCGACGGCCAACACCGCGGTTCCTGGTGTGTCCGCTGTGCCGTGCATGTGATCATTGCTTGTACAGCCCTCTCGCAGTGTCCGGAGCTAGCATGGTGGGTCTGACACACCGGTGTCAATGTGTTCTTTTTTTCATTTCCAGGAGTGTAGTTTATCAAATTCTGGTAGTAATGCACAGCACCCTTTCCACGACAGACAGGAGGAATTTTGTGTGATAAGCAGTGTTGAAATAGTAGAAAAACTGAGTTCGATGGATTCAGACAAATGTAAATGTCTAATGCGTGTACAAAGCAAGTATTTAAAGATAACTGCAGTATCTCAATGAATCGCTATAATATGTTACAATCCGCCACAGAAATCAGAAATCAGAATTCCGCCAGAATCAGTGCGTAGTGGGAATGTCCGTGTTACTGATAAGTCGCATATATGTACAGTATTTAATAATCACTTTGTGAATATAGCAGGTGAACTAAATAGAAACCTAGTCCCAACAGGGAATCATATAGTGCTCGTAGAAAAAAGTGTTCCGAGACTGTTAGCTGAAATGCTCCTCCATGATACTGACAAGAGGGAGATTGAGTTAATAATTAAATCACTAAAGACCAAGAACTCTCATGGATATGACGGGGTATCTAGCAGAATACTGAAGTATTGTTCCACGTATGTTAGCCCAGTACTTAGCCATATCTGTAACTTTTCCTTTAGGAGTGGTCGGTTTCCTGGCCGATTAAAGTACTTGGTAGTGAAGCCACTTTATAAAAAGGGAGACAGGGATAATGTTGATAATTATAGACCTATTTCTACGCCATCGGTGTTTGCTAAAGTTATCGAGAGGGTTGTATATACAAGGTTACTGCAGCATTTAAATTCACATAATTTGCTGTCAAATGTACAGTTTGGTTTTAGAAATGACTTAACAACTGAAAATGCTACAGTTTCTTTTCTCTGTGAGGTTTTGGACGGATTAAATAAAAGGTTGTGACCGTTAGGTGTTTTCTTTGATTTAACGAATGCTTTTGACTGTGTTGACCACAAAATATTACTGCAGAAGTTGGAACATTATGGAGTAAGGGGAGTAGCTTACAATTGGTTCGCCTCTTACTTTAAGAACAGAAAGCAGAAGGTAATTCTCCGCAATATTGAGAGTGGTAATGATGTTCAGTCCCAATGGGGCACTGTTAAATGGGGCGTTCCCCAAGGATCGGTGCTGGGGCCACTGCTGTTTCTTATTTATATAAATGATATGCCTTCTAGTATTACAGGTGATTCAAAAATATTTCTGTTTGCTGATGACACCAGCTTGGTAGTGAAGGATCTTGTGTGTAATATTGAAACATTATCAAATAATGTAGTTCATGAAATAAGTTCGTGGCTTGTGGAAAATAATTTGATGCTAAATCACAGTAAGACTCAGTTTTTACAGTTTCTAACTCACAATTCAACAAGAACTGATATTTTAATCAAACAGAATGGGCATGTTATAAGCGAGACGGAACAATTCAAGTTCCTAGGCGTACGGATAGATAGTAAGCTGTTGTGGAAAGCCCATGTTCAGGATCTTGTTCAGAAAATAAATGCCGCTTTATTTACCATTAGAACAATATCTGAAATAAGTGACATTTCAACACGAAAAGTAGTCTACTTCGCATATTTTCATACGCTTATGTCATATGGTATTATTTTTTGGGGTAATTCTTCTGATTCAAAAAGGCTATTTTTGGCTCAAAAACGGGCTGTTCGAGCTATTTGTGGTGTAAGTTCGTAAAAACCTCTTGTCGACCCCTATTCAATAGTCTGGGAATTTTGACATTGCCCTCACAGTATATATTTTCTTTAATGTCGTTTGTTGTTAGCAATATTAGCTTATTCCCAAGAGTTAGCAGCTTTCACTCAGTTAATACTAGGCAGAAATCAAATCTGCATGTGGAATGCACTTCCTTGACTCTTGTGCAGAAAGGAGTGCAGTATTCTGCTCCATCCATTTTCAATAAGCTACCACAAGAACTCAAAAATCTTAGCAGTAGTCCAAACGCTTTTAAGTCTAAACTGAAGAGTTTCCTCTTGGCTCACTCCTTCTACTCTGTCGAGGAGCTCCTGGAAGAGCTAAAAAATTAAGCAAATTCCAGTGTTACATTCTTGATTTTCTTTATTTAAACTAACGACATGTCGCCTGAATATGTTTCTTATATTTCATTTTATCTGTTTCTACAATCTACAACTGAATATGTTTCTTATATTTCATTTTATCTGTTTCTACAATCGTGTTGTAATTTCATGTATTGACTCGTTCCATGACCATGGAGACTTCTCCTTAATGTGGTCCCACGGAACAATAAATAAATAAATAAATAAATAGTTGAATAAATTCATTTATATTCGTAAACATGTAAACTTACATTTCAATAATGTTCATGTGTTTCGCCAATGAACGGTGTCATAGTACCGTTCTTCAAGAGAAAAGGTGATAACACAGATACAAGTTATTTCAAGTGTGATGCTCGAACGAGCATGTTATCCACGTAGGCCTTACGATGGAAAAAAACTCTATTTTCGTCTGTTTCATTCCCGATAACGAATAAATATGCGTGGAAATGCCAATCAACAAGTTCTACAATACGCTGTTCACACGATCTTGTTATTAGACACTCCGTGAATTTGCCCCAGCTAGAATGGACGCCGTTAGCCGATGTAGCCTATATATTTTGACAACAAATACGCCAGCATTCCATGATAACAAGTACACAGTGCAGTAATTGCTCCGCTGTTGACATTTGTTGTTGTGTTGCATCGAAGACGCACAAGCAATCAGTAAAATAAACAAATAACTTTCTAGTTACGTGAGCATCAGAAGCAACACATAACGCAGGGTCGACTATCCTACGATAGAATTAGCTTCCCTTCTGCAGTAGTAATACTTTATTTCTTTTACCGTAATCGAGTTCTAACTGTGATATTAGAATTTGTACAATTTGTCAATCGCGACTTTATAGAGACAGCAGATTGCTACGTTGTTGATCTCCTCATTGTTGTACTATCTACACATGTGTAGAGCAAGCAGGAAAAACAGTCTATATAAAGTAGCAGATGTGATCAATATCCTGAAATGATTTGGTCGTTACAGTTTCCTTTCCGACGAAATAAATTTTGAAGGTGTAAACCAAAGCTGGAAGCTCCGAACGGCAAAAGTGCCAGCAACGAAGGCAAGCTCAGGTGGTCTGCAGCGCTAGCACTCCATTCAGCATTCAGCACTTTGTCCTGCTACAGGCAAAGTGTTTCAGACTGATGGCGCTGGAAACTGTTTTGGCTGGATTTTCCCTGTAGTCAAAGTTGTTGCGTCATATAAGTAGCGACTGTTTGAAATGCATACAAAGGATGAAAAGAATATGAGAGCATTGCTGCTTGCAATCGCTCTCTGCTTACATTCACTGTAAGTAATAATAGCTGTATCTGCAGAGTTACCCTTAAAAATAGTTTGATGGTTCCTGCAGCTCACATTCAGCTTAGACAATGGAAAGTGCTGTATTGACAGCAAGTCGGAGGAGAAACGATGGACATAACCCCACCAAAGAGAGCGCCACAGAGCGATTCATGTCACTGTCAACCAACGACAGTGTGTGTGTGTGTGTGTGTGTGTGTGTGTGTGTGTGTGTAGGGCGGAGCCATTCGCTTAAAAAGACGGTGTGCCATCAGAGCATAAAGAAAATCCCCCATATTTATCTCCGTTGCTTTCAAAAATACCTTTGACCGTTGTGGCATATTGGACTGCTCGTCAAGCTACACATCTACGCACTTCCAGTTAACTACGTCCCCCTTTCCCCCTTGTAGCATCCCTCCTTCACACTGTAATACAGTAAAAGTATTATAGTCTACCATAACTGCTCCTGCATCTCTCGCCTCACTGCAGATGTACCTAAGGCTCTGTCCTGTCCCACTTCCTTTACATCCTTCATAAAACACATTCCCAAAGTACCATCTCTAACCCACCTCCTGGAATATTCTAACGACATCGCTTACCTAGCTACCCACCACACTCCCCAACTCTCCCATACACCCTTCCAATGGCACATAGATCTCCTGGTCGAGTGGTGTAATGCGTGGAAACTTCAAGCACGAGAGTGTTCAATACGTAATGCAACACATTTTTTTAAGCAGGTTGGTTTCATGGAGGATTCCAATACCCACTCTTTTGGCTACAAAACCCTAATTTTAAACATAATTTCCGTTCAATGCGATGTCCTTACGCCAGTTACTGGAAGGGCATATATGCCCACGTGATACCACTGCACTAACCGACACCAGAGCCAACGTCTTGTTGCATCAGTAACCTCCCCATCATCCACATACGGCTTCCCGTGGAGTGCGTCTTGCATTGCGCCAAACAGATGGTCCTTCGTTGCTCTTTACGGTCTCCTGTTAGGTGGCGAGAAACCCAACGGGCACACACCTTTGAGTACCCCAGCAGTCGGGCGAGTGTGTCATCACTACCAACAGAGATGTCCAGTTGTACAGCCAGGTGTTTCATTGTGATCTGTCGATCGCATCGAAGTAGAGTGGCCGCACGTTCCCAACATAGCAGGAATCATAGCTGTGTGTGCCCGGCCGGCGCTCAGGAGATCAGGCAGGCTTGTGCAGTCTTGTTGCGATGATGACAGATGCCCCATCCAATGATTCACCATGCTTTTGTTCACTGCCAGGTCTCCGTAGACATCCCACCAGCGCCTATGAATACCTTACGATGCTCTGGTTTACCGCCAGAAAAACTCAATGACAGCTCACTCCTAGGAATGCACCTCCGTTACAGACATCATTTTGAAGGCAACGTGTAGCACCATCCCCTATCGGAACTACACGAAACCATAGCGGCTGAAGCGAGAATATTCCACGATGTCCGACAAGAAATTCTGTATTTCTTCAACCGAAATTGGCCGAGATAAAAATTGTTGCATTACTTCTTGAACGCCCCTTATAAATTTACCAAAAAGTGAAGCCCTATCTTTGGTCGCTCCACTCAACACTCCGTCGTCCAGATTTCCTCCTCTCCATCAGCAACCAATCCTCTAACTAACGCAGTAAAATATTTAGGACTAACCCTAGACGGAAGACTAGCATCCAGCGCACCTCCTTCCCATTCAGTACAAAGCCCAAAACCGTCAGTCCCA
This sequence comes from Schistocerca serialis cubense, assembly GCF_023864345.2. Classification (NCBI taxonomy): domain Eukaryota; kingdom Metazoa; phylum Arthropoda; class Insecta; order Orthoptera; family Acrididae; genus Schistocerca; species Schistocerca serialis. The sequence goes on from NC_064641.1 coordinate 562,100,135, forward strand.
GAACCTGGTATCCTATCCACTAATTAGCAGTCCAGGTACCGTGCTGCGCCACTACAACAATGTCCCACCTTTCTTGCACTCTCATGCTTTATCCATCATCTGGTGCCGGAATTTCAAGCAGATCCCACAACCTAATCATGAAATTCGTCCTGAGAAATACCCTTCGCGCTGAGTCTAGTCACAATGCTGTGCCTCAAACCATGCTTCCACTTCCCCCCCCCCTCTCCTTCCTACCCCTACGTGACGTTCCCTGTGGCTCCACAAGGCCACATAGTCATACTCATAATTCTATCTCCATCACAAACTTAATCATTTTCATGTTCCATCAGTATCACCAATATATCGTAGCTGCGCGTTAACTGTGATGCAAACTCCCTAAAAAGTTTTAAACATCAAAAAATTCGCCACTAAAGTTATTCTACAACCACGACTTCATTTTATCTCCTTCTTTATCTATTTTAAAACTTCTATTGCCTAAAACCGTTGGCTGAAGAATGGGTTTATAGACTGGCAGCCTGACCTTCACGGGGAGCTGAAATAACAATTTTGAAAAAATCATAAATCACTCATATCGTCAGAATAACCTGTCCAAAAGGATCCGCCAGATGTACACAACTGTTAAATGACTGCCGGCCGTTGTGGCCGTGCGGTTCTAGGCGCTACAGTCTGGAGCCGAGCGACCGCTACGGTCGCAGGTTCGAATCCTGCCTCGGGCATGGATGTGTGTGATGTGCTTAGGTTAGTTAGGTTTAATTAGTTCTAAGTTCTAGGCGACTGTTGACCTCAGAAGTTAAGTCGCATAGTGCTCAGAGCTATTTGAACCATTTTTTGTTAAATGACTGACAAGCTTACCAAAGAAAGAACACCAGGAACGATACTGTGGTAGAATAATCAATAGAGAAGACCAAACCACCACTAACTACCTAACTTACTTACTTAGTTACTTACTTATCCAGAGATCACCGGTCGTGTAAGCCTTGTGCTGCATCAACAATCACTCTGCGCTGCATTCTGTCTGTTGCTGTTTCCTCCCAGTTGACCACACTCAAAGCTTCCGCATCTTTCTTCACGTCGTTTTCCCACCTGTTTCTTGGCTTACCCAGGCATATTTCTGTTGTAATGGGGGCAACGAAAGTTTGCTTAGGAAGTCGCGACTCTGGCCTATGGATTACGTGACCTGCACATTGGAGTCGTATGCAATGGGCAAGGCACGTAATCTGTATGCAAATGCCCAACAACATCCCGTCGGAACATGACGAACGTTGAGATCACACACAAGAGTGCTCGTTTTCTAAACGTGCATACATGTGAGAAGTCCAGCCGAAGGAGAGGAGCTTAACCATGTCGCTTGACTACCACGGACATGGCAAGGCAGAAGAGACAATGAACATGTTTAATTACGCTAAATAGTTTAAAAGTTACAAACAATTTTGTTGCTAAACAAATAAAACCAGAATACGCAATTCGCCACAGTAATCTGTGCTGTGAAGTCGGTACAATGTAAGCACATCCATTACCTGTTTCCTGTCTTAGTGATTTTGTAGTATTAAATGTTTTTAACAGTAATATTAAATTTATTCAAATTATCCCTAATAAAGGCATTTGCCATATGAGTACCCGCGTGTACAGGGTGTCCATAATTAAAGTTCCAGTTTCGAAAAGCTGTAGAAAAAGAACAGCTGCTCAGGACGACGTCGAACTGAAAGTCATATTATCGAATTAGTGAGAACAATGAAAGAACAAAAAAATTAACGAAGATTTGATCAACAGATGGCGCTGTGAGCGTCAGACTATACCCACCAAAAGACTCGCGGCACGCGGCTGTTCCTCAGTTTACATCCGGACACCCAACATCTTTGCCCCCAAGAAGGATTGCGTGCAGCTGGTGAAGCTCTTTTACAAGAATGGTAAATATGCTCCAGAGCAGACACTCAAGGATATGAAAAAGGGCATTGGTCTGACGTCTGCCAAGGATCTGGACAAAATGATTACAAAATTCGAAAAGGGGGGATCTTTTGAAGTGCAATGTGGCAGAGGGAGGAATGCAATTGATCCGACGACTGTCGGAGATGTGGTTCCAGCATTGCAGGAGGGTTCGAGAGGTGGTATGCAGACATGCAGTGCACAGGGAATTGCCCGAATGTTGGACTTGCCTGCGAGCATGGTGCATAAAATCCTACGAAACCTGTGCGTTGCCACAATACAAAATCACCCATTTTCAGCAGTTGCCTCCTGTTGACCTGTCAACAAAGATAAACGTTCGCTCTGGAATTTCTTACTCACATGGAAGTGGACGATGAATGACCATGAACTTTCTGTGAACAGACGAAGCTCATTTCCATCTCCAAGGATACGTCAATTACAGGATATGGGCAACGCAAAATCTGCACGAACATCAATCTGTACTACTTCATTCTGCAAAGCTGAGTTTGTGGTGTAGATTGACGGCATTGTTCGTCGTAGAGCAGTATTTTTTTCGAAGAGATGAGTCATGCAGGTCACGTTACCTGTACCGTCACTAGTCAATGCTGTGATAGTTTGTTGCGCTCCAATGACATTCCAACGCTTCAACAACGTGGATGCGAGGGTAGGACTATTTTTATACAAGATGGCACTCCTCTGTACATCGCACAGCCATTTTAGTGGCTGCTGCAGAGACTTTTCGAAAGTGCTAGAATTATCAGCCGTCATTTCTCTGCATCATGGCCGTCCAGGCCACCTGATCTTAAACCGCGTGACTTCTGGCTGTGGGGTTATGTGAAAGATGTTGTGCTCAGTGCTCCAATTACGAACGTACCTGAACTGAAGGCATGCATTGTGCAGCGCATTCTGAACGTGACTCCGAAACACTCCTATCTGTTGTAGAACGTGTTGTTTCTCACTTTCAACTCGCAGCAGAAAATGGTGGACGGCACATTCAACATGTCTTGCACCAGTCTCGCGACAGTTAGAAACCTATGTCATTTTCCTTTTTATGCGGCTTTTGGCCTCAGAACAGTTAAAAACCAATGTCTTTTTTTTTCTTTTTATGCGGTTTTTGGCGTCAAGACAATTTAAAACCGATTTTTTTCCCCATCATATGTGGTACGACCTTGCAGTGATGCGTGGTCTTATATAACTAACAGTGTCACAGCTGTTAACTGCCGAACCTGTGCAGACATGTACATTGAACAGTACGGATGGGGTAATGTGCAATTCAAACAACAGCCGTCGTATTGCGATTCATCAGTCATTTGTAGCCGATCCCATTTACGTTACAGACGCTTACTACGGCATCCATTAAGAAAAATTTTCATGATTTTTTGCCCATGACGTTTCCCTCCTGTGTCAATAGTATGATTTTCAAATCTGACGAGGTTCTGAACAGTGGTTCACTTTCTACAGCGTTTTGAAACTGGAACTTTAGTTATGGACACCCTCACTGTAAATTTTGCGGACACTGAAAGGACACTAAAAGACGATTCGGAGTAACTGGAACGCAATTTTTAATGTTAATTTGTGGATGTTTTCTTTGTGTAAGACAATGTTGCAAAAAAGTATCAGTATGTATTTTGTCAATAACAAGGGACCCAACAGACTTACAATATAGTTTATAGGCGGCAAATGACCGCAAGAAAGAGAGCTCTGTTTAAATATGTATAGTTTTAATGTTTAGTTTGCAAAATTTAATGGTCATAAAAATTATTTTCGTTGTAACGAACATGGCAATGTGACGTCAGCGACGTTTTATAATCAACAAGCGCCATTGCCGTGGGACCTTTTGTGTCCCAGTCGCGGTCGCAGACTCGTCAGTAAGTTCGGCAATAGGCAGCAGCTCTGGAGAGATACCTTTATACAAAGTATCGTCCTCGTCGAGTGTGAACGACTTTAAATTTTATGATATGTGTTCAACTGTATCTTATTTCATCATCTGCGGGCGATAACTTCGTGCAGACTGCAAGAACTGACATTCGATGGTTGTTAGACACTGCAGCGAGCTGAAGCTTAACATTTTGCAGTGTGTCGCGATGTATTGCACTGAACTAAAGCCTGTTTAAATTAATTTCTCGCCAACTAGTAGCTTTACTGAGAAGCTAAATAGATATTATTGAAAAGTCTTATTACCGCCATTCAGCGACTACAGAACCATTTAACTAGCTTAAAATTTCCGATTTTCATGAAGTTAAAGCACTTTTCGACTTTGAAACTAAGCGTCCACGTGTGATAGGTATTTGGTATGGAAGTCCACTGTTTTCAGATGTGATGTAGGGAAGATTGGGGGAAATACACGCACCTAAGAAAAAATCGATGTGAACCATTCGTTACGTCACTAAAACCTACAAAAATAAGTACATACCATACAATGGACATTTCTCCACATATTCCAATCGTCTATAAATAGTTATAAACAGTACCTTAATTTTGAACATTAAAATAAAAAAAAGTGCAAATGCGTGGTATTCCCCACCCCTGAGGGTAATGACACGAAAAACAAACAAACCATAAAAATGTACAATACTTGCTATTTTTATTTGTTTATTAGTTACTACAAATAGTAAACAGTATATTTAAAAACGAAATAATGTAATTCTAGAAACATCTCTTATAATTTTCGTTTTTTACATTTTTTATGTGAAAAAAAGAGTTCACTTTCTCATACCATACAGCAAAGATCGCACTTGTAACCTTTTGGAGTGTTCCAGCCACTACATTCTTCATGACTCCATCCGCTACAAGAAATACATAGGTACCATAATTCTCCATCCTTCCCAAACTCTCTACAAACTAAACAGACATCTTCTGAAAACGCCATGTTTTTACCCCTTTCCCAAGACGTGGCCCCACCTATTTGTTTAACACCTTTAGGAGCCAAAATTCTCTCGGGCTTTTGTATTTATGCCCATTTCATCGACGTTGAACACTCGCCACTCTTTAAATTTCTATTTATCAAAGACATGTTCTAAGTTTTTAAAATGTGCATTAACCTCTTCTTCATTAAATGCCTGTATTCTGTTAATGCTAGTTACTTCAGGCTTTCTCATGCTAATACTTGGGTTTCTTTTCAAAAACAGAGCTAGCCAATCCTTTACAGCTAACCTAGATGACTTATCAAAATTGTTTGCAATGTTGTTAGCCTCTGCACACTCAAATGCAATCTTTCGCAGCTGGATGCATGTAATGCCATTGTAATAACATGATCCCTAATCTCATTTTCCTGTTCTGTCGAAAATGTTGGGTTTCTTCCAAGTTTTGGACCCTCGGTATTTTTAACGTTCATTGTCGTTCGCAGAGTAGCTTCATCAATCCCGAAAGCTCTCGATACTTCTCTTATTTTTCTTCAAGATTTGATGGCATCAAGAGTCTTACAAAGTCCCTCTTGCATCCATTTTGCTTTCTGGGTTTTTCTTTCATAATATCTACCCATCTGAGATTTAAAAAAACTCGTTAGTATTGAAAATATAACCTGCAAGGGGGAATACCACACACTTCAACAGCTGCGTGGCATTACCCCACTGTAAGTTCGATGACTAACCTAAGCATAACTCGGCACCTAATTCAGACAGCGGGACAAATCTACAATGAAATTAAAGGTTTCATCTAGGGTTAGTAGTTGATACGCAAGAATTACATTAAAGCAACTTATAGTAGCACTTACCCTGCAAAATACAGCTGACCAAAATTACATGAGACACGCCGAAAATAAACAATACTTCACTACTCCAACAATGCCACTGGAAAATGGCTGGCATAAGCCGCATAGTAGTTGTTACTCCTGCCGGCAGGGTGTAGCACCAACTGGGAACAGCTTGCGCCATTCAAACTGCGTGTAATTCCCCCACCTTCCACTACTGCTGGCTTTCTTACACACGTGTATGTGAAAGCTGCTGACGAATTTTCACAGCAAAACTGTTTTGTATTGTGAGCCATTCATTTGCAAGTTAATTCAGTTTTATTTAATAAAGTAAACTTTTTCAATTTCAGTTATAAATTCCTATTTCATTAATTTTATTTTCAAATTTTGCCACATTCAGCAACTTTCATCAATTGCAAGGAAACTCAGAATAAAATCTAACGATTTTGCAGCCAAGTTGTGCACAGAGTGTTACGTGGGATGATACATAACTCACCTTAGACATTTGTTCGAGTCAAAATTTCTACTAGGTTGCACTTTTACTGACCCCCTGCTGCTTCCACGGCAACTATTACTATTAATTTTAGCGAGAGGAGCGCACATCATTAAAAATTCAATCTCCCAGATGTAAATGAGCACTTTTTGTTTATGGTAAGGATACAGATTATTGTACTTCAGAGTACAACATACCTTAGATTGCGAAATTCCTAATCGTTGAGAGATACATCCTGTACTGGTACCGGGGCTATAATGAACAGCATCCACAATATCCTCATAATCATCTTCACGTATCAAGCGCTCATGCTGATTATGAACACTAGGTAGAGAACCTGTCTCCTGTAACATTTGAAACACTCCACTAACGGACGGTTCATGCATTCGGAATCCTCAGAGTTGGATAATGTATGCGACATTTGTTACCTGAGCCATAGCATTACCATCACATTTGCAATAAATAAAGACCATATCAGCGTATTCCTCTGTCATAAATTTGAAAGGCATCCCTGTTTCATTAATAATCTACAAACTACAATAGTTACTATGTGGTTTCACTTAAATACACTGTTTTTATTATGTTCTTTCACTGAACAATACAGAAAACTTAGCTCATTTCAAGAACAACTCAACAGTTGCCAACAATCGCATAAACTTTTCTAAATTCTTAATGGAAAGTGAACAAATTTACTTGTATAATAATCTCTGCATCTCTGGATATTCTGGAAAATTACTGCAGATACACATCTGGAACATGTTTTATTAGGGCAAATGAAAGTGTTCTTCTCAACACTTGTAAACTCACATAAAACATAATAACTAGTGAAATATTGAATTCAAACTTACCAGAATAATTCCTATTAAATGTGTGACTTCTGTCATGATACTGACCTTTTCCCCTAGGATCCACATCTATACCTTACACCTGGGTTGACCCTAAGATAGGGTGTCCATTTCATTTTCATTGAAAAAGGGGACATTTAAAATAAATTAGAGAAAAACCTGGGACAATGAAGAAAAAAAATGGGACGTAAATATTGTATAGACTAATTTAATACACATACAAGTTTACCTTTAAAACGTGCACTCAGATAACCCCAAATAACTTTTTACAATTATTCTGCCACACTATCACCGTACTTTTCACTTTTATGTACTTTATCAAGAAGTGCATATTCATTTGAAATTGTATCATAAAAGTAAGTACACGATACACCATTAAAGTGTGTTTTGACAATGAGCAAGGCGCTCACTGTTTCAACTTTCATTCTGGTTTTTTCATCTGACCACAAAGAGTTCACTAACGAAAACACACGTTCCACAGCAGCATTTGACCCGGGAATTGCCAGACAAAACTCTGCCAAATGAATCATGGTTTTCGTGTTAATGTTTTTACTTTTCAAATAAGCAAATATTTTAGACCACGTTGCACTAACACTTTCTTTGTCTCCTTCTTGACTTTTTATGAAGTTCTGTGCACATGAAAATTCATCAAACAGTTCGTCTTCATCAACAGGAAAATTTGGTACAATACTTTTCACAAAAACACAACAGTCCTGAATATCCTTTACTGTAGCTGTTCCTTTTCAGTATTAACCCAGTCAAATGCTTTAAAAGGCGTGAGAAATGGTAAACACCATTCTTTAATATACTCAATGCAAGAGTCATAGAAAATGTCAGCATAAATATGAAATTGTTCTACAGTAATTTCACCCTCTTCTTCCAGCTTTCTTAGAGTCTCATGTACACAGGATGTGGGAAATCTTTCAGATTTTCTACATTGCAATTTGCCCAATTATTTGATTATTTCTTCATAAACTTCCACTATTGTGATTTCTTGTTTCTCAATACATTTAATTGTTGTGGAGAAAGGTTTTAGCTAGCTAGCAAGAAAATGTAGAAGAACAATAGGCACAAGGTTATCAAAGAATTGTTTAAGGATAACAGGACACTTATCAGGGGAAATGAAATATGATTTCAAAGCAGGAAATATCTCTACAATTCTTTCCAATGCTGGTAGCAGAGATAGCCACCTTGTCTTGCTGTGCCCAAGTACAGTTTTGTATACAGTTTCAGTAAACTTACAGAATTACTTCAGAGATTCAACCGTTACTGCATATATGTGGAAATGCTGGTAGATTTTGTTTACAATTAATTGGCAGTCGATGGGTAGGCAATCTGAGCCAGTTTGTAAGGAATTGTGCACCACATGTGCGGGACAGCCAACACCTACTATCTTATTCACTGTGTTCTGTTGCAGTTTATAGAACAAATTGTTTTTTTTTTCCTTTCCTCTGCTTGCCACCAAAATTGGTGTTAGTGTTGTCTGCAGAAACTACAACCACCTTTCCCTGAAGATCATATTTCTTTAAAACCTCCAGCACATAATTGTGAAGTAAATCTGAAGTTTCTCCAGCTAAATTAAGCAATTCGAGCACTTTCACTGTGAAAATACCTGATAAGGAGAGGAACCAACTTCAAATCCAGATGATTCGATGTATCAATCATTACAGAAATGAATCGAGAACTTTTCAGTTCATTTAAAACCTGCTGAGCTGCATACGGTGCAATAACATTTGAAATAATTGCATTACATTTTGTGTGTCCACATGTGAATTTAGGATTGAAAAGTTTTTTAACAACTGCTGTAGTACAATCCATTGACTTAAAGCTTTGGTCATGCATTGCACTGTGGTATGCAAACGTAGCTTCCTGTGCTGCCAACTGCCTATCCATTACTGCTACTGATTTTAAGTTTACATAGTAGTCACTCACACATTTGTTTGCTCTTTTCGTTTGATCACTCATGTGATGTTTCTTGGTCTTGATGTGATTCACAATGTCAGACTTTACACTATGATGAATAGCAAATTTTGATCTGCACAACGTACATTCTACAGTTTCTCCACTACCAGTGATAAAAGGAAACTTGCTTTTTATATTGCTGTTAAAATTACACTTTCGTTTTGGCATAATGAAACAGTGATTGCACAGTGCAAAACATTAACAGTGAGATGACGAAAGCCAGAGAGCAAGTATTAGTGGTGTAGAGTATCTCTGGACTGAAAGGACGGATTCAGTGGATCGATTTAGAAGAGGAGAATCTTCGTTGTTATTCCTAACCTATAGTGCGTTTAAAATTACTTGTGATTGTTGACAGTTCGGTACATGTTTGGGGTATGCTGAAAGTCATCACACGCTTCCTAGCGTAAATAATTGAGCAGTTACTAGCAAGTAAAACAACCAGTAACATAAAATACTCTAGCCAAGTGGAATCATGAAAAAACGGGACATTTGAGCGTCCCCAAAAAAACTTTCGGGACAGCGGGACATTTTGGTAAAAAACGGGACTGTCCCGGGAATAACGGGACGAATGGACACCCTACCCTAAGAGTACACTTCCTCCTTCTGTTTTGGTAGGTACGCCCCTCTTAATTCTTACTTTCCTATGGTACAGGTCAATCCCTTTCTTGGTGCCCCTGTCCGCACAGTATAGATCATCCTTTCTTAGGACTGCCTATATGCCTTTTATATTCAATAAATGCTGGGTGCACCCGCCTTATCCTTCCCGAGTAGGCCTCATGGTTCATTGTCCTAGTATACATCTTTATGTACACAATAATTAAATATTTCCTGGAAAAATAAAAATATATTTCACACTTCCCACTCACATCCTAATACTTCATTTAATACCCTATAGTCCTCCTCTTCTTTTCAGCTTCTGTAATCCTTAGTAGATACTATGTCTACCCATATTACTCAACTCATAGGATATACTATGTCTACACTCAATGATCATGCCCCACTACTCTACGACTCATCACTCCATCAGAGTATTTGTGGCTACACTGACTTTACTTAATTAAGCATCATAACTAACTCCAATCCGGCTTGTGTTGTCCTTCATTACTCATGCCTCCTTCTTATGTATACTCGAAAAATCATCATAGTTTTTCTATACTTATGTATATATGTGATATGAAATCATCATAGTTCTCATATGTATATATATATTTTCTTATATATATGTTTGATGTAGAACAATCACAATAAACAACAATGTGTGCATATTTCCCAATGTACACATACCTTCCCCCTACAACACTTGCCGGCCGGGGTGGCCGAGCGGTTCTAGGCGCTACAGTCTGGAACCACGCGACCGCTACGGACGCAGGTTCGAATCCTGCCTCGGGCATGGATGTGTGTGATGTCCTTAGGTTAGTTAGGTTTAACTAGTTCTAAGTTCTAGGGGACTAATGACCTCAGAAGTTGAGTCCCATAGTGCTCAGAGCCATTTGAACCTACAACACTTGATGGTTCATACCTCTCAACAGTTTCTAGTTAGTAGTTTCATTGTTTGCGTACTCGTGTATCTTTGTGTTTATGATTATGTGTGTTTGTGCTACCTGATTCTTCAGCCTTCTTATCTAGAGATAAGTTGTAGATTATTGAAAACCACAGAGAATATGAAAGACTTCTGCGATAGAAGTAGATGAATATGGAAAGAGGGAAAAAATAGGCAGGTACTCAAAAGAGAAGTAAGAAAGGAAAAAATAGAAATGGTTGCTAAAATCAAAGAAGAGAAAGAAGATAGCCCCAAAGACAGGAAACCCTTCCCATCCCCTTCCCCAGGATCCCTACTTCGCCAGTACTTGAGTGAGAAGCCGGAGGAGGTATGATGTTAAATGTCTCCTACAGAACGAACTTTCTCAGCTTCACCTTTGAAGTCCCCAAAGAAAACCTTAGCAGCCCCTATGGAATGGCAAATGATGAAGAATCAGTCGCACTTGTTTGCGGGGGTTGTCTGCAAGGTGTAGTGTGTGTTCTGTGTTGGCCATGATTTATTAGTTAGTGTAAATCATGCTTTAATCTATAATACCCACCCCTTCCAAAATCAATACAAATCCACCCTTTTACATCACATCTCATAAAAGGTATAAAATGTTCTATAAAAACAGAAAATTATACATTACAATCAAATAGTTGTTTAGTTAAGCACTTTACCCTATATTTTATAGACACATAAAATACTCTGTTCAGTTTATGTCTTCTAGAGATCACTCAGTTTAAATAGTACCATCACTTTATACCTTTCACTCAAATAATATTTTATTCATTTCATTTCATGTCTAGAGATCACTGTTCATCTGTGATTCTCTTAAATTGGTCCTAATCTTGTAGTCATATCCAGTTTCCTAATTACTAAAATTATAGGATAGTTTAAGAAATCAAGAATAGATTATAGAATAGTTTAAGAATTGAAGGGAATTTGGTGCAGGAAAACTAAGTTCAAAGAAACACCGAAAACAACTAGGGATCCGACAGTCGTCACTCCGCCCGTTATCACAGAACATCAACGTCCGTGGGGGTTATATAATTCCGCTCGGGTCCCATGGATCTGATATTAACTTCACTTGAGCAAGTGCAGACCAGTACTTCTCATTAAATTTTGTTTGAAAGTCTCCCCACTGCAAAACAATTACCACTTTCCTAGGTAACATAACATTAGCTGACAACACTTTTTTTTCTACTTTTTTTGGGTAAGCTTGAATTCTTTCCATATGTCATCTATAACCTTGCTAGTGTCATTAAGTTTGGAAGAAGCAATAGTCGAAATGTTTCCAGAGGTTATACTCTCAGTAACTTTTCAATCTATAATTTGTTCAAACGACTCCTATAAACTACATACATTTATATTATCAAAGTTAGATATATTCTCTTTGAAGTGTTTATTGACATTATCCATTCGAGTACTGACACTTGTAATTTGCGATTGAATAATCGGTATTAATTCCTTAGGCTAATCTACACTCTGCTTCAAAGTATTCATTCCCTGTCTTACATTATTGTATTCACTATTGTACACATCTTCCAAAGATTCTAAGTTTTCAATAGGTGCTGATTCTACATTATTACATTTGGCATTGAATTCAGCTTTTAAAGCACCCATGCCTTCGCATAGATTACTAGATTCTTTGCTTTGAGTGTCTACTTTGACATTTAACGAACCTATATTCGTCATTTGAATATGTACAGTTTCATTCTGAGCCTTTAATTGAGAATTTATTAAATCTAGTCCTTTATTTAGAATCTCCTTGAGCCTTTAATTTATAATTTATTGAGTTTATTAAGTCTAGGCTTTATTTTTAAATTCACATCTAAAGCTGCACTCTTAGTATTGAAATGAACACTTAAAGCTCCACTCTGGGCTTTGAAGTGAGCATCTAATTTAGCATTTAAAGTTTTGAGTTTACTAACTCAGACCAGTCAGGCCCTCCTTTAGCAATTCTCATAGCCATGGCTGGTTCTGATTTCTCTCCAACTTGCTTCTATAAACTTTAGCTCTTGTGAGCATTTAATACTAATTATAATTATACCAATTACACAGTAAAAGTTCACCCCACAGTATTTTGTAACACTTCTTACTAGAGTAATAAAGTTTTTATTTCATGTTCACCTGGCGTAGAATTCTAGCTGTGTTGGTGAGCGAAGGCGTAATCAGTGCCAGTAACAGCACTGGCGCCGGCAGCGTCGAATGTTGGTTTCAGCATCGGCATCGGTGAGCATATGTGGAATCAGCATCGGTGATCAGCAACTGGTGCCAGCATCATTGGACTTATGCTGGTTTCCACGTCTGTGCCTCTGTAATGTGGCTTACTCCCCACACCGGATCTTCTTCGATGAATTATTCTCATCGTATTTCTTCTTAGTCTAATACGTCAGAATCTTCTCTCTTTTCTTTTACCATAATATCTTTCTTATGTCTTCTCTTTTATTGCATTTATTACTTTTCACCATTTGAACTTTTAGGCTGAATCCAATTCCATGAAACAGTTCTCGTGTCTTTTTATACCTGGTTGCTATGGCAACACATCAAATCTCCTGCTTCAATTTTCTCTCAAAATTCCCATTTCTTTGAGTCCTTTCCACTGGTTACCATGTTCTAACATTTTCCGGATGACAGAAAATAATATCTTCTTATTTCTGTAATCTATTGATCACATATAGGAACTTTAGTGTCAACGTACTCGTTGATTAGCAATTTATTGGAACTGCTATGCAGGACAAAATTCTCTTCTTTGACATATAAATATCTTTGTCGTTTCACTTGTATCTCGAACTTTAGAAATATTTAAGTACATTGAGACATAAGAGATGGTTCAAAAACCATATGAAAATACGAACATGCATCTTGACTTCTCCGAGTCCAAGACATGAATTACAATTAAATGTCTATAATCAATTGTTCATTTTTCTTTAACAATAATCACAGACACTAAAACAGCAAGTAATACTACATGATTATTTTTTGCTCTTCCAATACGGCTTCCATGGCGTGAGCGGCAAATACTTGTCGGTGCTGTTCGACTGTTGCTTCTACCTTGTGCTCATGACTCCTTTCCAGCCTCCACACACAAACAAGTGTTGTGTAGTATGTACATTCTCTCACACTTATTTTTAAAATATTGTGTGTTCAAGATGGTAGAGGGACGAGTGGTTCTGGAATTTATGCGGAAATTCTCGAAACACTACAATGTTTAGAAGAAAGGGGGACAGATTGATTGGTCCCATATCTTTAGCCTTGGCATGATCGATTTTCCTTGCCTTCAGAATAAACCCTCACTGTCCTCCAAGCATTAGGAATTTATCTTGCTGCTAAGCTGACTAATCACACTACAAATAATCTAATTAAATACTCTCCTGTTTGTTCCAGTAAAGGTAAAGATACCATTCGAGACTGATGACTGGAATGGTTGAAATGTTCCCACCACCCACTGGATTCTTTTGAAAACAACACATTCTCTGATGGATTCTCAGCTTTCTCTTTGATTACCTGTAAGCCAGTAGGGACTGACTCCTCATCTACATCATTTGCCAGATTGCATTGAGGGAAGTGACTGTAGAGGAGCACATCCAGACTCACTCACTGTTCTTGTACACCCAAATACTCCTTCCTTAGAGTACATACTGGATTATTTGGTCTTTTATAAAGTCTAGTACAAGTAGCTGTTTTGTAAATTGAATAAACCATACAAGAACAACCACATGACAATCTTTTATTGTGTACATGACTGTTTTCAGAACACTTAAAGTGCCATCATTTCATGTGAAAAATAAAATCACTTAAGCATCTGATATCATCCTCACCCCAATGCTGTCATGGACCCAAAGGTTCTGTGACAAAAGGATAAAACGGACATAATTCCACAAAAACTATTACCCCAAGCTATGCAACCAGAACACAAACAGGAAAACTACATACTACATGGCAACACTTGAGTGAGGATAACCTCAGATGCGTAAGTGACTTTATTTTTTACACCAGATGATAGAACTTTAAGTGTTCTGAAACTAATCATGTACACAATAAAAGATTGTGGATTAAGCACCTGTTGTGGGATTTCTTCATTTTACAAAATGGACTTATACAGTTGCGGCTGCTCCATAAGAACATCTCTCTGTACAAGTAGCTGTACCTTCGAGCTCCTCACAAAATACCTTACAGGATGATAGCTTTGTTTTCTTGATCATATGGTTTTATTTGACAAGGGCCTCACAAATTTTGCCACTGTCCTTTCTTTCTTGTAAGGTTGAAAGTCTTCTTACATACTCCCTTTGCACATCCAGATTGTTGTTACACGAAGGTACCGTTCACTTTGTGCACTTCCTGAGGTCTTAAACAAACACTGGAAAATCAAGGATGGAGTAATGACTTATATTATGAAAAGGATATCTGCTACTTGCCATATAGCAGAGATGCTGAGTTGCAGATAGGCACAACAAAAGACTATCAAACAAAGCTTTCAACCAAACAGGCCTTCATCAGAATTAGACAACATAGCTGCTGCTTGCATTCTGGCCTTGACACCCAGAGACTGTGGTCTGGATGTAGAAGTTGTGTTTGCGTGAATATATATATATATATATATATATATATATATATATATATATATATATATATATATATATATATATATATATATATATATATCTGTGTGTGTGGAGGGGGGTGTTTTTGCCTAATTCTGATGAAGGCTTGTTTGGCTAAAACCTTTGTTTGATAGTCTTTTTGTTGTGCCTATCTGTGTCTCAGCATCTCTGCTATATGGTTAGTAGCAATTGTTCTTTTCATAATACTGTCTTGAGGTCTTAATAGTATATTACACTGCATTTAGCATTTTCTCAAAATCTACGGGATTCTTTATTGAAGTTCTGAATTCAGATAACGTCTTTCCTATAGGAGTCACAGTCTGTTTTTATAGGATTCCTACAGGTCATGATCTGTTTAACACTCATTTCAACCTCAAACTTGATAAACATGTGATCAAATATGGATGGTTCCATCACCACATGCCATTGTTTGACATCATTACCCATTATAGTGGACCCAAAGTTATGTCAGTTACTTCTTCTTCTCTTCTTGTATTCCTGGAGGTAAGTTCCCCATCCCCATTCTAGATTTCCAGATCATTCTCTACTTGAAATTGGAGCAGGTGCTCACCTCTGCTGTTGGTGATGCTGCTCCCCCACATCAGGTTGTGGGCACTGACATTACAACCAATCAGCACTTGTTTGTTCTGCTGTGGGCAACTATCTACCATTCTACTCACTTTCTGGGAAGTAGGAGTATTGCCATCATAAGGAAGGTAAACTGAGCCAATACAATTGCCCTTGTACTCCCTTCCTCACATTGCTTCATCCTAACAGTCACTAAGTTCCTAGAAATGAAGTCTGCCATCAGTATGAATGTGATTCCACCACAAGGGTTTGGCCGTCCAGTACATTTCGGTTGATTATTCTTTAATCCTCCATCGAGACCTGGCTATGCAGGAGTCTTTTGAGGAGTACCCTTAAGAAGGTTTCATACCCATATTGATATGTTTGCACTCTTAAAGAACTCAGCCATTGTCTTGGCCAGCAGTTTCTCCTCCTCCCACAGTGATATCTTGAGAACCAACTCCTTAAGCCAATCCACTGTACTCATCCTTTCACAGACAAACATAAGAGCATCTTCGTCCACATAGACCCTCCTGAATTTGATTCATGGACTTGTGCCCCTCTCCCAATCTTCTCAAAGAGAGCCAGCCATCTGAACAACCTCCATCTGCTGCAAAGTGATGTTGATCAGTGGTTGTCCCTGTTGGGTAACTGCCATCCTGAAAACTAAGACTTCAGTGCTATGGCTATGTTAATTTCCTGCCTACGCTCTTTCTGGATCTGTTTAGCCTGCAAGTGGTAGTAGGAGACTCCTCCCTTGCTCTCTGGTTAGGCCTACCTGTCTTAGAGCTACACGGAGTCTGATTATTCCATTCACTGTGAGACAGTCTTTTTTTGGAAGTCTTAGTTTCAAAACCTTTTAATTCCCTCAATTTACGTTTAGAAAGTCATTCTTTACCTTCCTTTTCTTTCTGTTCTTTGAGAAGTTTGCTCCTCCTGAGCCCCATGCAAGGATTTGATCTTATCCTGGTCAAATTTCTCAGAAACAGCTTCCTCTTCTTGAACTGGCCTACTGCCTGATCAAATTGAAGAAACAGTTTCCACCATTTTCAGTCCCAATTGTTTGGGTGTTTGAGGTCTCATCAAGTCCCTTAGTTTTTGTTTTATTTTCTGTGATCTCTATGTTGATCCCACAATAATTGAGGATCTATTTGGTCAAGACCACAAACCCCACAGGAAGGTCGCCCACTATCTCTGGAGCTCCATTAATGTCACATCTTGGAATTGGAGGAAGACTTTGGGAGTGGATATGGGAGAATGGGGCTTTGTGGGACAGGCTTTGTCTAGTTCATCTGCTGAGGCTTGTCTGGTGTGGGAGACCATGCCAGTAGCTGCACTACAACAAGCTTAGCCCCCAGCTTCATAGAGGTACTCAACAAACTCCAGTGACAGATGCTAAAAGATAGTTGTCATTCATCACAGAGAAGTTTGGTATTGAAATTCTGAGAGTGTACATTCCAAGAATAGTTGGGCAAAATATTAGTTCCTGGCACATACATTTTGCATACTGATCACAATGAGAAAACCTGAGAAATTGGAGCTGATACAGAGATTTACCAACAATTATTTTTCCCACACTCTATTCATGAATGGAATTGGAAAGGAGGGGTGAGGGATCCCAGACATACCCTCCACCACACACCATAAGATGGCTTGAGAAGTATAAATGTTAATGTAGTAATCAACTCCCAAATAACCCCGATTGGATACTCCTCTGCCCAACCAGCTCCCTGGGATTTGGCTGAAAATAATCAAACACTACAGTGAGTCAGATCTCAAACAGTCCATTCCACTCTATAATTATGTCAGGAGAGTGAAAAGTATAAAGAAAAAAAAATAAAGGTGCTCTTAGTCATAACCCATTAATGCAGTAAGCCTACTGAACAAATGGACATCCAGCACCAGGCACATTCATTTCAGTTTTAGTTGCACTACCGTACACTTATGGGCCTTATTCCAATTCATGAAGTGGTCACTGTTGACAAGCCTATGGCTACAGCTACATACAGTCTATCGACACTGCTTGTTGTTTTGATATTAAATTACTTGCACAATCAGTTGCAGGTGGTTCTTTATGGTGTGTGTACCTAAGTTCTTCAGCATCAAACAATTCCCTTGTGCATCTCCATAATGGTAAAGAATTTTGTGTCATACAACAGAAACTACATCCTAGTTTGTAAACAACTACTGTATTTATTTTTAAATTTAAGAAGAAATGGAAAGATGCTGTACTCATATAATGAAACACTTGCACTGCATATCTGAGTTCAGGCATCATTACTTACGGTTTCCTGAGTCCCTCAGTCAGAACATATAGGGCAATAACAACAGTTCCATCTAATAGTATAACAAGTTTGCATGATTATGAATAGAAAATTAGATAACCAATTAATATACTAAGAGCAACAAACTGATACAATAATTTTAGTAGTAAGCGACAGTAATAACTGTTCATGTTCAAGCCTACTCCATTAAGTAATGTGATCAAGGTACTAGTTACACTTGTGATGAAGGAAGAAAATGTAGTTTAGCTCTGTCCTCTTCGAAGCAGAAACATTTTTATACAAAGTAAATGACACTCACATGCCGAACACAATACAATCAGTACCATTTGCAGCCATTCTTACCTGCTCCATCCACAATTAAATTGGGGAAAAATCCTAGCATATAGTACCATGCACAGTACCCTCTGTCATTCAATTTAGAATGGTTTCCAGAATATGTACTCACATGTAGATGTAGATATAAGCGGTGCCCATTAACAAGAGTAAGCACCGCCAATCAAAGAAGAATCCAAGCGTTACCGAAGTCTGAGCTGAAGCAGTGAGTGAATGTTGTCAATCAACTGATAACAAAAAGCTTAGCCGAAAATACAATACTAGTTTGTCTGCTGCTATTAGTTAGTGTTTCACTACATTGTGTTAAGAAGAGCCAGTGGTATGCTTAGCTCATGTCTTCTGCAATGCTACTGGGACCGGGTACTTAATTTGTAGGGACGAATGAGTTCTAGAAGGGCACAAAATGTATTTTCCTGAATTTTAAGAAAGATTCTGTCATCATCTCAACCATGAGGATTTACAAGATGAATCATGAATGTAGTTATGAAATTAGATATATTTTTGAATCACGTGATATATGACATGACAACCTAGTGGAGCATGGATATCTTCATTTGTGGTTATTTGCAGTAGATGGAGGATGATACATGATATTTTGTATTTCCAGCATTCACTGTGATGTTGTCCGCGGCTCGTGGTCTTGCAGTAGCGTTCTTGCTTCCCGCGCACTGGGTCCCGTGTTCGATTCCCGGCAGGGTCAGGGATTTTTCTCTGCCTTGAGATGACAGGGTGTTGTGTGTCTTTCATCATCATTTCATCCTCATTCACTCGCAAATCACCATAGTGGCGTTAAAGAATTTGTGGAGCAGCGGCCGAACCGCCCCGCGAGGAGTCTCCCGGCCACCAATGCCATACGCTCATTATTATTATCACTGTGATGTATGAAGCAATTCTCCACAATTATGAGCCTTAAAGGATGGCTTGAATTATGGCTGTTCTCCAAATATTAAACCTTACGCAGATAGCTACTCTTAACCCTTACAGCAGAGCTGAAGTATTAGTGTACAATCCTCTTTACATTGTTGCATTTGTAATTTAAATGAAAATCTTCTATCAGTTCTGAGATTGCAATATTATACTAATTAGCACCAGGGGAGGTTGGATCCACTTATTTGTTTTAAAATGAATTATGCACACCCTAGGAAATATCATGCTAATACCACGTAATACTGTCTGTAGCCTTGATAATGGCCTCATTTTAGGAGAAAATGTGTCCACTAGTTTCTTCAGGTATTTCATACCATGCTATAGCCATTCACTGATGAGCTGCAATCTATAGAGTTACCAGGTGTCAACTGCTGTATTTTACGCACTGTTCGAAATAGTCACAGTCATTTTCTAGGGACAGTAAAAAAAAAAAAAAAAAAAAAATAGGGCAGGGCAGTTGTGATGTGACAGAAAGTCTGAGTGGCTACCAAAGCGGGAAAATATGTGGGCAACTCCGTGAAAATGTCTGGTGTCATCTTGGAAGACAAAAATGTTCACAGCATCATAAAGATATAAAATAAAAGGCAACATTTGACCAACAAGAATGATAAAATCCTGGTCCTCTTTCATGCTAATATGAGTTACTGGGCCAAAGTCATGGTACAAAAAGCATCCCCAAAACATCACAGGACCTCTGCCAACTCACACTACACCCTCCATGCAATGTGCATTAAATGCCTTACTGAGCCGTCAAAGAATGTGACACCTTGCATTGTTTGACAAGAGGCACAATCATTACTCATCAGAAAACACTACACTCTTCCAGATACCTACTGCCCAATTTCATTCACACAATTCTGAAAATGGCAAGACCTGACAAGTGCAAGAATTATCGCACAATCAGCTTAACAGCTCATGGATACAAGTTGCTGACAAGAATAATATACAGAAGAATGGAAAAGAAAATTGAGGATGCACTAGATGACGACCAGTTTGGCTTCAGGAAAGGTAAAGGCATGGGAGAGGCTATTCTGACATTGCAGTTAATAATGGAAGCAAGACTAAAGAAAAATAAAGACATGTTCATAGGATTTGTTGACCTGGAAAAAGCATTTGACAATGTAAAATGGTGCAAGATGTTCAAAATTCTGAGAAAAATAGGGCTAAGTAATAGGGAGAGACAGGTCATATACAATATGTACAACAGCCAAAAGGGAATAATAAGAGTGGATGACCAAGAACATAGTGCTCGTATTAAAAAGGGTGTATGACAAGGATGTAGTCTTTTGCCCCTGCTGTTCCATATGTACATCAAGGAAGCAATCATGGAAATAAAAGAAAGGTTCAGGAGTGGAATTAAAATTCAAGGTGAAAAGATATCAATGATATGATTCGCTAATGACACTGATATCCTGAGTGAAAGTGAAGAAGAATTACACAATCTGCTGAATGGAGTGAACAGTCTAATGTATTCGTTAGATAGTCACAAAGTAGGTGAAGTTAAGGAATTCTGCTACCTAGGCAGTAAAATAACAAGTAACGGATGGAGCAAGGATGAAATCAAAACTGTTACTGGTGTCTGTCGAAATATACATGAATTTTAGTTTAATCCACAAAAGTTCTTGCAGTAGCTGCACTGCAAGTTTTTTGTATCTTAAATGATCTAGAAATTCTGCTACTGAACAGAAGCAATGATCCAATAAGAATGCCCTTAGGGTTTTACAAAAGGAGTAAGAATGATGATATGTCTTTTACTTTACACGGAAGACTATTCTAAATTTGTATAGTGCTGTCTACTGTGGAGGTTTTATAAGCTGAAGTCCTTATTAACTGGACCTGAAACTTTTCCTTTTATCTTGTATCATGTTCATGGATATTAAAATTTTCATTTACACCTTTTAAATTCTTTCAAATATATTTACAGATTTCTAGTATATGCATACGGGAAGAGGGAGAATTGATGACTTTTGAAAGAGGGGTTTGCAAGAATCTGTTTGTCGAGCATGTTGCATTGCTCTTACAATTCTTTTTTGAGTTAAGAAGAAGACTGAACTAGGTGGTGTATTACCCCAGAATATAATTCCGTACAGTAGGATGCTGTAGTAATTGGACAAAGTAGGAAGTTTGCATAGTGCTGTAACTTCCTTTTACAGAGAGTACTCGCAGACTGCAACATATTTTATTTTGCGTCCCATTAATTTTGTTTATATGTGTGTGCCATCTGAAGTTATTTTGAAGCCATAAGCCTAAAAACTTTGTTTCTGGGAAGAAGAACTTTTATTGGAGTTTATTGTCACACTAGTGCAGCATGCATCACCAGAAATTTAGGAATGTTGTTTTTTTATGGCGAAGAGTTCTCGGGCTTCCAGCCGGGTGGCGGTGTCTTCAAACAGCGACGTTTCGACGAGTGACATACTCATCATCTTCTGGCGAAGTGCCAAGACTTTGCGGATGCCGGTCCCTTTATACCTGCGGTGTGCCCCCCACCACCTGGCCGCGGGAGGCTGGGTCCAGAGGAGCCGGCGGGCGAGGTGGAGGGGGAAGCGGGTGCGCCGTTCGTGTCTCCGTCAGAGCATTCTGATTGCGTCTCGTGAGCTGGACGGTTCTTGTTGCGTTCCTGGCGTATTGCGGCTAATGCTGGATTCCAGGCCGCGCTCAGTTGATAGCCTTCGTCCCTGTTCACAAGGTTCTCGTGGACCCGTATTTCTATTGATTCTTTAATGACGCTATCCCAATAGCTCCCTGCTCGGCATAGCACCCTGGTGTTTTCGAAGTCAAAGGTGTGGTTTTCTTTGATGCTATGTTCAGCTATAGCAGATTTCTCTATCTGTCCAAGTCGAACATGCCTGATGTGTTCCTCGCACCTTTTAGAGATGCAGCGCTGCGTTTGACCAATGTACTGCACACCACATTCGCAGGCAATGTTGTATATACCAGGTGTGTTTAGTTTGAGTGGGTCTTTAGCTGTGCCCAGCAGCTCTTTCGTCTTCGGCGGTGGTCGGAAGACGGTATTTATGTTAGATTTTCTTAATAGCCTCCCGATTTTGGCTGATGTGGGCCCCAAATATGGAAGAAAGGCGAGTCTCTTATTAACTTCCTCTTCCTCTTCCTGAACTTTGTCAGCCTGTCTCCTCTTGAAGGCCCTGCCAATCTGTGTTTCACTGTACCCGTTTTTCCGAAATACCCCTCTTAGGTGGTGTAATTCGTCTGAGAGGCTTTCTTTGTCACAAATGACGTGCGCCCTATGCACCAAGGTGGTCAGTACTGACTGGCGTTGCGCCGGATGGTGGCAGCTGGTTGCATGGAGGTACAGGTCTGTGTGTGTCTTTTTTCTATATACTGAATGGCCCAGCGTGCCATCCGCTTTCTTCCTGATCAGTATGTCCAGGAATGGAATACAGCCATTCTCTTCTACTTCCATCGTGAAGGTTATATTCTCATGTATGCCGTTTAGGTGGTCCATAAACTCCTCCAGTGCCTGCCTGCCATGCTGCCAAATCACGAAAGTGTCGTCCACATAGCGGAAGAAGTGCCTGGGTTTACGGTGAGCAGTTTGTAGTGCCACCTCCTCAAAGTGTTCCATATAAAGATTCGCGATCCCTGGAGCAAGGAGAGATCCCATGGAGGAGTTTATGGACCACCTAAACGGCATACATGAGAATATAACCTTCACGATGGAAGTAGAAGAGAATGGCTGTATTCCATTCCTGGACATACTGATCAGGAAGAAAGCGGATGGCACGCTGGGCCATTCAGTATATAGAAAAAAGACACACACAGACCTGTACCTCCATGCAACCAGCTGCCACCATCCGGCGCAACGCCAGTCAGTACTGACCACCTTGGTGCATAGGGCGCACGTCATTTGTGACAAAGAAAGCCTCTCAGACGAATTACACCACCTAAGAGAGGTATTTCGGAAAAACGGGTACAGTGAAACACAGATTGGCAAGGCCTTCAAGAGGAGACAGGCTGACAAAGTTCAGGAAGAGGAAGAGGAAGTTAATAAGAGACTCGCCTTTCTTCCATATTTGGGGCCCACATCAGCCAAAATCGGGAGGCTATTAAGAAAATCTAACATAAATACCGTCTTCCGACCACCGCCGAAGACGAAAGAGCTGCTGGGCACAGCTAAAGACCCACTCAAACTAAACACACCTGGTATATACAACATTGCCTGTGAATGTGGTGTGCAGTACATTGGTCAAACGCAGCGCTGCATCTCTAAAAGGTGCGAGGAACACATCAGGCATGTTCGACTTGGACAGATAGAGAAAGCCGGCCGAAGTGGCCGTGCGGTTAAAGGCGCTGCAGTCTGGAACCGCAAAACCGCTACGGTCGCAGGTTCGAATCCTGCCTCGGGCATGGATGTTTGTGATGTCCTTAGGTTAGTTAGGTTTAACTAGTTCTAAGTTCTAGGGGACTAATGACCTCAGCAGTTGAGTCCCATAGTGCTCAGAGCCATTTGAACAGATAGAGAAATCTGCTATAGCTGAACATAGCATCAAAGAAAACCACACCTTTGACTTCGAAAACACCAGGGTGCTATGCCGAGCCGGGAGCTATTGGGATAGCGTCATTAAAGAATCAATAGAAATACGGGTCCACGAGAACCTTGTGAACAGGGACGAAGGCTATCAACTGAGCGCGGCCTGGAATCCAGCATTAGCCGCAATACGCCAGGAACGCAACAAGAACCGTCCAGCTCACGAGACGCAATCAGAATGCTCTGACGGAGACACGAACGGCGCACCCGCTTCCCCCTCCACCTCGCCCGCCGGCTCCTCTTGACCCAGCCTCCCGCGGCCAGGTGGTGGGGGGCACACCGCAGGTATAAAGGGACCGGCATCCGCAAAGTCTCGGCACTTCGCCAGAAGATGATGAGTATGTCACTCGTCGAAACGTCGCTGTTTGAAGACACCGCCACCCGGCTGGAAGCCCGAGAACTCTTCGCCAGCTGTATACGCCGGGAAAGCATACATTCACATTTGTTTTTTTATGTTTATCATAAGTTTATTCCCTCAAACTGCTGTTTTGTAGTGTCCTGTAGTGTCATTAACAGCTGTTTGAAGCTGACTTGGAGTATTTCCTGTAATTAGGATGCTTGCGTCATCTACAGAAAAAGTGTTTATTTGTGACTGAATGTTCAGGTCTAGACCATTTATATAGACTAGTATTGGTAAAAAGGCCATTCCTGGCCAAGAAAAGTCTATTAATATCAAATATCGGCCTTAATTTGAGGAAGAAATTTCTGAGAATGTACGTATGGAGTACAGCATTGTATGGCAGTGAAACATAGAATGTGGGAAAACCGGAACAGAAGAGAATCGGAGCATTTGAGATGTGGTGTTACAGATGAATGTTGAAAATTAGGTGGACCAATAAGGTAAGGAATGAGGAGGTTCTGTACAAAACTGGAAATGAAAAGAATATGTGGAAAACACTGATAAGGAGAAGGGACAGGATGATAGGACATCTGTTAAGACATGAGGGGATGACTTCCATGGTACTAGAGGGAGCTATGGAAGCAAAACCTGTAGAGGAAGACAGAGCTTGGAATATATCCAGCAAATAATAGAGGACATAGGTTGCAAATGCTACTCTGGGATGAAGAGGTTAGCACAGGAGAGGAATTCGAGGCAGGCCACATCAAACCAGTCAGAAGACTGATGACTTAAAAAAAAAAAAATCTGAATGATTACTTCCATTGACCATTTCTTATCTCACATTTCTCCAGCAGCAATGTCACCTTGGTTTCCCTGCACTACCTATTTATTTCATTTTTCAGTGACTTGTAGCTTTATGCCTATCTTTCTCTGAACATTCGGTCCTTCCTTTTTTTGTTGAGTGATTGAAGTATTTCTTCTGTCCCACAATGTTTCTTCACGGCTATCTTGCTTCTACCTATGTTTGTCTGCCAGACTTCTGAGATTTCTTTTTTTAGGCAAGCCCATTCCTCTTCAACGGAACTGCAGTGGAATTTGTTACTGCAGTATCTATAGCCTTAAAGATCTTCAACCACACCTCATAACCCAATACATCAGTATCCCACTTCTTTCCATATTTATTCTTTTGAACGATTCTCTGAAACTTGATCCACTCTTATCATTACTAAATTGTGATCCAAGGCTATATCTACTCCTGAATATGCCTAATAATCCAATATCTAATTTTGGAATATCTGTCTCACCCTCATGTACTGAGCCAGAACTTCCTGTCTCTCCAAGACATTTCCAAGTATATGTCCCACTTTTGAGATTTTTGAACAGAGTATTTGCTGTTACTGGCTGAAATTTATTGCAGACCTCAAGTAGTCTTTCTCACCTCTCATTTTTAATACCAAGCTCATAATCTATGTAACTTTGTCTTCTATTTATTTCCCTACTACTGTATTCCAGTCCCCCATGCTCCTTACATTTTCCATTTCCCTTCACATACCGAATTACCCATTCAGTGTCATCACATACTTTCTTTTTGTGAGGTACTCAACTTGATATGTTCACAGCATGCAGTTCCCTACCCATTGTTTGCTCTAAAACTGGTTAATATGGAGCTGCATTCATTGGCAACAACAATTTCTGTCAGGTTTGAAAACTATTGTTTATTTGCTATGTGAATGATTTCCCAAAAGTATTAGACACCAGTCATCATATTACTATATATGCTGATGACACCTCTGGGGTTTGCTGGGCATGTAGTAATGATGGCCTAAATTCAATGGTACAGAATTTTGTTGAAAAAGCCCAAACACATTTTGAAAAAGAAAACCTGAGGGTCAATATTAACAAAACTAATTTAATTTATTTTAAGACAAGTGGCTCAAATAAAAATGCTGTTGTAAATGAGGATATTCAGGAAAATACCTGTTCAGAATGTAATTTTCTGGTGATATATATAGATGACAGACTTTTGTGGAATCAGCAAATAGATCATGTCTGTGGTAAAATAACATCTAGTCTGTATTTACTAAGGAGATTAATTCAATATCTAGATATTGAAGTAATAAAAATAGCGTATTTTGGGTTGGTGTATCCCCATCTATCTTATGGAATTGTATTGTGGGGTGGGTGTAGCCAATACAATATAAGAAGGATATTTGTATTGCAGAAAAGAGTAATAAGAACTATGGCAAAAGTAAGACCAAGAACTTCATGCAAAAACCTGTTTATTAATTTTAATATTATGACTATCTATGCAGTATATATGTTTCAATCAATATTATTAGTGAAAAAATACAAAAAAGTGACAAACAGTAATATGGAAATCCATGTTTACGATACAAGACACAAATCAGACTTTCATACGGTGAGCAGAAGATTGAATCTAACAACAAATACCCCATTCATTAAGGGAGCAATATTTTATAATTCTCTGCCAAACAACCTGAAACAGCTTTCTGGTAGAATTTTTAAAAATGAGTTAAAAAATGGTTCATATTGAAGTGCCCATACAGTATGGTGCTGATATGATTTGACCTCAGGAATGCTATGTTAAATATACTTAAATGATCTTTTACTTAATAGCATGTAATCTATATATATTGTGTATCTCCCAAACACAAAGTCAAGAAAATTTTGCTATGCGGATGACATAGCACTGGCTACCAGAGACAAGTATCTCTTCAATACAGAGGAAGTCCTTAATAATGACGTTGAAATACTATACAATTATTTCAAGAAATGGAGACTCAAGCCAAACCCTAACAAAACTGAAGTATCTACATTCCATCTTAATAACAAAATGTCAAATGAAATTATTAACATAAAACTCGGAAACACCAACCTCAAACATAATAAGTTTCCAAAGTACTTAGGTATAACATTGGATCACATTCTTTCTTACCGAAAACATCTGGAGAACACCACTGCAAAAATTGGAATACGGAATAACATCATCCAAAAACTTAGCGGTACTACTTGGGGAGCTAACGCAAAAACATTACGCACCTCATCTATCGCCTTAGTGTTCTCTGTGGCTGAGTACTGCGCTCCAGTCTGGATTAATAGCTGTCACACCAAACTTATTGACAGGCAATTAAATAACACAATGAGGTTGATTTCTGGAACTGTTAAATCAACGCCCACGTACTGGTTACCGGTGCTATGTAATATCCTGCCCCCGGACCTGCGTAGAAAAGCGGCCCTACTGCATGAATTCAGAAAGATTGAGACAAAACCAGAACTACCAATTAAAGAAGAATTCTCACAACTGCGACACACTCGATTGAAATCAAGAAAGTCACCCATACGCACAGCTGAGCAGCTTCAAAATAATAACTATGACCACATGAAACAATGGAGACTAGATTGGAACCAAAAGACAAATGAAAAGACAAATGACCAACTACAGACCTGGTTTGAGAGCTATAACTGCAACATCTCTGGAATGGAACTAACACGGAAAACATGGTCAGCATTAAATCGAATACGTACTGGACATGGCAAGTGTGCGGATTCACTACACAAATGGGGAAGAGCGATGTCACCAGAATGCGACTGTGGTGCCCCTAGACAGACGATCCACCACATCCATGGCGAATGCTCCTTGCGAGCATATGCAGGGAACTGGTCCGACTTCCTGGAGGCATCCCCATCGGTGCTAGAATGGATCTCAAACCTCGGTATAACCTTTTAACTGACTAATATAAACATAAATTATATTTATGATTGTTATAAGATTTTAATGTCTAACACTTGATATATTAATGTTGCATGTATAGCCATACGCTAAATAAAATAAATAAATTGTGTATCAATAATCTAAATGTAATTACTGTAACATTGCCCATGCATGTTAAATATATGTTTCAAGCTGTAAGATAAATAGATATTATCATTGACAAGGTGTGACACTCATCTCCAGTCCCTGCCAGTGCACTCTTTTTACTCATATGGTCACTGTTCTTACACCACATTACGTGGCTGCAAGGGTCCTTTTTAAGCCACTGTTCTTACGTCACATTACATGGATGTGTGTGGTACACCATCCCTTGTAAACACACAGAATTTTGTCGGTAAGTGTACTTACTGCTAAGTTATATCAACAGATTAATACGACATCTTTGTTATTGCGTTATTAGAGTTAATGATTTAAAAAATATACTACTTTGTAGAAAATTTTCTGGTTTAGGAATGTATTATACAATCTGTTTTACACATACTGGAAGGAAGGTTTTCAGGATGCAACAAAGATATTAAACTGCATGTGCTGACATATAAGTAAATTTCTTAACATCCATAATGTTATCATGGGTGCGTCCAAGTGCAAAGTTCCTTTCTGGCATTCCAGACAGAGCCACGAATTACGTCACTGATTGAGGGTCACATAAGAGCCTTTTACCAGTGCTGTAACACCTACAGCCCTCCAAAGTGACCATTGTGCCCTTTTAATGGGGTGTCTACTATTTTGTCAGGTGACCTCTAGTCATGCTAGCATTTTCCAACTTCACAATACCAACTTCCGTTCCAATTTAGTTAAAATAATCTCCACAATATTTAATCACTTTTCCGTCTCTCATTGCATCTCAAACTTTATGACCACTTTCTATACAGCTGTGTATTCATTTGCCTTCCATGACAATCAACACATGAATGCTGGTGTACAGCTAGCTATTTCCACAAATTATCCAACCTGTAGCTGAATAACACAAAAATAAACCTAAGATTCAAAAAATATTTAACATACCCAGCAATTAGGAAAAAGGTAAGATTAATCATAAAAATAACTGAATCATTCATAAATTCCTCTTTGCTACCTATAGCAACAGTGAGTAAGCTACTTACTGTATCACGAAAGTGTTATTACTCTTGCTCTCTTGCCTCTCTCTTAGCAGGAAATTCAAATAAATTATTGTATTATGTAAAGAAACTCTCCCTTAAACTCTGGCAGGAAATTAAAAGCTATTCTTTATGAAAATGATGGAAAATTTAAAATTTCTGAGGTGGGAAAATTTATGGCTAGCTCACTTTGCTCGAAATTACAAATTCCTTACATGGGGATTTGCACCTAGGATATCCTGGATTCAACCCTTAGTAAAAATACTTTTCAGAACTTTGTGATTTTCCACTATGATATGAAAAAGTTTCATTGCTTTTACCTGATGACACTGTGCTACATCTATTTTTTCCATTAGCTTTGCCACTAAGGTAATTCTGAGGATGTGTAGGGGTTGTAGTCGTTGTTTTGGTAAAAAGAAATAAGTTACAGATATCTGTATTACTTGCACACAGCTATCTGCCCATTTTGAGCATGTATGTTCCTCCCTGATACATATTCCACACAACAGACGACAATGCGTTTATCTGTCAATCACCAATTTAATTATTAATGCATTTATCCCATTGTGACACAAAACAGTCAATGCTTCCATGGCAAAATGATTGCCTACGGAGCCATGATTGTACCCAGGCATCATCTCTTCAGCCAAAGCAAGTCGATGACCACAAACGTTTTTCTTCAGGGCTCCAAAAATATATAAACTGCATGAGGAGAGATCGTTACTGGGCTTCTCAGTGAAACTTCTGTTGTGTAGTCTGAACAGCCTTGGCAACATGTGGACGGGCATTATACCATAACAGAATCAATGTTGCCAAGGTAGTTTCGATTACATTACAGAAGATTCACTGGGAAGCTCTTACACATCTTCCATACAATCTTGATCTCATCTTGTGTGAATTCCATATTCTTGAAGCTCTGAAGAAAGACATTCTTGGCCATAAATTTGCTTTGGAAGAAGAAGGGCACACCTGGTTACAACCATGGTTCCATAGGCAACAGCACTATTTTCCATGATGGCAATGGCCATCTTCTCTCACAGTGGGATAAATGTGTTAACAGCTGTGGTGATTACTTTTGAAATAACAAATAGTTTACTTTCTTTTTTTCATCTGTCTTGATTTCATTTGACTGCCCCTTGTGTAAGAAATAGTAAGGGATCCAGCAAACTTCCCAAAGTTACCTCAACACCTGTTGATGACTCCCCATCCATGATAACTTGCTGCATACTCCCTACAAAGAAATCCTAACTCCAGTCACAAATTTCATTTGATGTCCCATAAACCTGAACTTTTGATACTAAGCGTAGGTGAATATATGTGGCAAGGGAAATGACAGTAGACATTTATGTTAAATTCACATAAATTAACTTCAGTGAATTCTTCATAGAAATAGTTGAAATGAACATCCATTATCTAATTTTGCACTGATGAAAGAGTTAAAGGTTATCAGATTCTCCAGCATGAACGGTACGAAACTCAATCAGAATGGGAAGTATGGTTCAACAGGAAGCACTGGAGCATTTAATAAAGTGCAGTCTGTGGATGATGTGCCAAGCAACAAGCAGAAAATCACATTGTGTAGGCCATACATAAAAAGGGTTGACCTAGATAACAGTAAAAATAAACCAAAGTATGTACTTTAAACTAAGTAAAGCAATACGTTCCATTAGATTTCCATTTTTATTAGCAAAATGTACTTTCTCGATACCCTGCATGTTGACTTAAAACCACAAGGTATGCACTGTTGTCCTTTCGATGGAGGCTACAACCACTTATGATAGGAGTGTCATAAAGTTTGAACTGTGTTTCTTGCCAGTGTATGCAATGAGAGCGTTCACTGTGTCAGTTGAAAATTAACAGGCTCTTTGCAAATGGACTGTCACTGAACTTCGATAAAACACAATTCTCAACTTCATAAGCCTTGATGACACCCCAAACAATGGTGCATGGTGGAAAAATCCATAAATTAAACAGAATATCCAAATTCCTTAGACCGGTAAGAATCTTAACTGGAAGTCAAGCATAATTTTAAATGTTCAAGTTCAGTAACTATGCATTAGGGCAATAGCAGATTCCAGAAACGAAAATGTCAAAAAGTTGACTTATTTTACTCACTGACACTTTATGGGAGCATACTGTGGGGTAACTTCACTGAAAAAAAAGTGTTCATTAGCAAATAATTTATAACTGCCAATCTAAAATGCCATATAGATGGTTATTTAAAGGACTGGGCATACTGATGCAATACTGTGTGTGTGTGTGTGTGTGTGTGTGTGTGTGTGTGTGTGTGTGTGTGTGTGTGTGTGTTTACTGAGATGTGTTGTACACGTACAGACAAACCAATGATTATTATTTCAGAAAAATTGGATGATTCATTCAAGAGAAAGAGCTTCACACATTGAGCAAGTCAATAACACATCTCAAGTATAACTCCTGGTTGTTGGGTAATATGGTGAGTGACAATCAGGTTAATACTCCCTGCTGTCAAAAGCATCTCCAGGCACATCTTCGCTGGTCGTTGGGCCTCAGTTCAAAGCACTAATCATCACTGAAGGCAACTCTGTGCCAGTCAATGAGATTCCAGTCTGAAGACATTTCTAGAGATAATCCAGACAGTGGTGGGATATCAAACTGAGTGTCACCCACCATACAACCCAGTAACCGGGAGTGATATTTTTGGTGCCATTTCTTTTCAGAGAAGCAGCCCTTTGATTGTCATCTGCAGCACCCTTACAGCACAGCAGTATGCTACACCTCATTTTGTTGCTCTCCACGGCCAGCAATCCAGGACTTACATTTCAGCAAGATAATACCCACCGCACAAGGTGAAAGTTTCTCTTGCTTGTTTTCGTGCTTGCCAAACACTGTCTTGGCTTGCAAAGTGAGCAGATCTCTCCCCAACTGAGAAAGATAGGACCGTTATGGGCAAGGCCCTACAACCCGCACGGGATTTAGATGCTCTAATGCACCTATTTTACAGGACTTGGCATTACATCACTCGGAGGGCATCCAACAACTCTATCAATCAATGCCCAGCCAAACAATTGCTTGCATATGGGCCAGAGATGAACCAACCCATTACTGCCTTGCTCAATCTGTGAAACACATTCTCTTAAATAAATCATCCAATTCTTCTGAAATAGAAACCATTTGTTTGTCTGTATTTATATACATCACATTACTGATTTCCGTCCCATTCGGGTAATTTCTTCGTGGTTTGTCTTCTTGTGGATCCTATTATCATATGTAAACCTGTGTTATAAAAAAAGTAATCACCAATCAGGTTGTTTACTCACCTACAAAATCTGCTTCAATTTAAGATGAAATCTACTTCAAGCCGCCTGGTATTTATCTAATTTATGACTGGGGACAAATACAGAACCTAATGTTCAGTGCATTTTACAGTGTTTTCTTTTTCATGGCATATAAATTTTAAATTAATTAAATCCAGTTTCAATACATTCAAGACATGTACAGAAATTAAAAGTCAGTGTGAACACAGTTGTCTCCAGTTTTCTGTTAACATTGTGGTATATGTTGTTTACCACTAACACAGAATCCACACTTCTCTTTCAATATATATTACCACCATAATGCCCGCGTGACCCATATGCTGTGTCACCATGGTGGAGAGACTTATGTGCTTGAACAACACAGATGGCCACACCATAGGTGCAGCCGCATTGGAAGGCTATCTGTGCAGAGACTAGACTGACTTATGGAGAGGCCACAGTCTTTTCAGTAGCTGAAAGGCCAGTAGTCTGAATGATCAACTGATCTGGTTTCATAACAGCACGTAACATTGCTTGGTATTGGGGTATGCTGAAAGCCAGAGGAAAGTACGGCCACAATATTTTCTGATTACATGCAGCTCTACTGCATGATTTTAATGATCCTGGATAAAATATTATGGAGGAAATAGTTCCCATTCCCATCTCCGGACAGGAACAACACAGGAGGATGTTATCAGAAGCAATGAATCTGGTGTTCTGTGTGTTGAAGCCTGAAATGATAAGGTGTATTAATCATGTAGTTATCTTAGACCATTTGAAAATAGAGGTAGAATTAGTGAATGATGAAGCAGGAAAAATGGGGTTTCTGTTCAAGTGAGTACAGGGCACTGCAGGAGACCATTTAATAATAAACAAGACAATAAGAATGCATGTCAACTGCTACGAACAGCATAGTGGGTGGATTATTAATGCCAAGGTACGACACAAAGCAATTACCCAACATAATAATAACAGTACACAAACATAATGCACTATGAAACTACTTATTCCACACTTTCCACGTGACACTATAGTGCACTCACATCTGCTGTCGGCAGCTAGGGGCAACATGGTTGTAGTGAATCACTTTTGAAGTTACTTATGTGTTTCCCAGTGTAACGTTGGAAATGCCTGTCATGAGGTGTTCCGTGCTGATAATATATGAGCTACAGTGTGTGGAGTGTCAAGTCCCAGTAACTACACTTCCCCCCTTCAGTTGTGTCACAGACAGTTTTTCTCATAGTCATCCAAAAATTTCTACCACAAAGAGGGCAAGATTTGCACCTTCAGGGTGTATACGGGGACAAGGAAAAAAAATTTCCGGATTATTCCCGGATTTC
Source organism: Schistocerca serialis cubense (assembly GCF_023864345.2). NCBI lineage: Eukaryota > Metazoa > Arthropoda > Insecta > Orthoptera > Acrididae > Schistocerca > Schistocerca serialis. The sequence goes on from NC_064641.1 coordinate 562,133,672, forward strand.
TCCCGGATATCCAGTTTAAAAAATACGCTTTTTCCCGGGCGAAAATACACTTTTTCTGTGCTAAGTGACAGTAGGTTTCCGGTAGATTTTCCCTCGGAACTGTAAAACTTATCAATCCTTTGAATGGTTAACGTTTTATACAATCGCGTAGAACTTCCCGGAAAAAAAGGAAAGGACGGGGCAAAGAAGTTTTGGAGAGACTTTTAATAAAAAAAATAAAAAAAGAGAGAGAGAGAGAAGTTTTGGAAAGACCTTTGATTTGCAGCAACATATACGCTGCATATTTTCGTATTACGAAAGTATAAATTCGAATTGCACCAAACACAGCGCGTCAGTTTCCGGAGCGTTGAAACCGAGGTTACTATGTCCTTTTGTAAGCGAGTCATATCTCAAGCCACGAGATCTCGTCAGCCGATGACAGCAGCTATTCAGAGCATACGACACGTGTTATAGTCAGCCAATAGCAAGATCACTAGTTATAGAGGTGGGCCAAACGGTTATTCTGGAGTAACCGTTATCACAGTCCCAGTTATTCTCTGATAACCGTTATTGTTAACGGTTATTAATAACTGCCAAGTTATTTTTCGCTAGCGAATACCGAATACTCCGGGATAGTGATGGGCTAAACTGCGATTTTCCGATATCAGTGATTTCTGTGAATGCTACTTTTCAGTATCTGTTATTCTTAACTGTGATTTGTCGCAGTTAAGGAACCTAGGTCGTGTATCCCTCTGACACTGCTATTTCTGCGATTTCTGCTACTTCCGCGATTTCTGCTACTTCTGCGACTTCTGCGATTTCTGCGACTTCTGCTACTTCTGCGATTTCTGTGACTCCTGCGACTTACCATCGTACGAAAAAGTTACATCTGTCCACACAGAAAATTGCATCTCAACAAACCTGTCATTGGTAAGTATGTTTTACGTTTGTTCTTCCGTTGGCTTTAATTCTGTATTGAAGAAACAACTGTGAAAATATTAATAATGTAATTAATATGTAAGTAGCCATACAGTAGCGTAATAGTTCGTGTTTATAAAATGAATTCTACCATATTGTTATGTTCACAGGTACGCGAACTACATTTTAGTCACTCAGTAAAGTGATAACTCAAAATATCATTGTCAACAGATCTGGAGAAATTGCCACTGTGTCTTTAGACCGTTTTCGTCAGACGAGAGGTTAGTTTCTAAGTGTTTCGATGGACTTAATTACTTCAGTGAGATCGTTCTTGCAAATGTGAAATATACCCCATTGAGTGGCTTTCATTAGAGCAGATTTTAGCAATCTACTCTGTCAATAATATTACTTGTAATTGGTGACAGCAAAAATTGTTTAATAATCCTTGTGATTTTGCAGACACAGTTCTGACTCTGATTACTGGTTGCTGTACGTATCTATCCACATCAAGGCTGTTGAGAGAGACTCAGACAACTCTTAGAAGATTTTGCAGTTTAAAAGTGAAATAAGTGTGCAGATGAGTAATTAAACTGTCTTTTATTGAAGTTGTTGTGCGATTTTAAAAGAATAATAAATGTTAAATACAGTGAGTGAATAATGAAAATCTCATTTTCCACATGTTTAAGCCGTCCTATACCCGTAATTTTCCGCCACTTATTTACTGGTAAACACTAGTTGGAGAGTGACATGCCGCCCCCCCCCCCCTCCCCGTCTCCACAATCTTGGTGTGACACTGACCTGTAACATATCCCAAAGTCTACAATATGCATTTTGAGGCTGTTGATATGAAAGTGGGAAGTACAGATCTTCCATTTAAATCAGGAATAGGTTAAGTGCATTACTTGAAAGTAACACAGGAAAAGCTTACTTATGTAGGTGGTAGTAGTGTCGGAAAAAAGTTCTTGTGTGTGAAGTTGCCATGTAGAACACCAAGTGTAAAACTTTTATCCCGAGTCTTGAACTGTGTCGGAACAAAAGTGAGGCATTCATATGACCCAATAATACTGTTTTCATTTCACTACACTTATACAGATGTCTGAGTTCCTCTGTGTTAACATTGCAAAGTCCTGTAGGCATGTGGAGTATTAAGCAAAACTGTCATATTGGAAGCAGAATCAAACACATTTGTTACGTTACTTGATATTTTCGGGAGAAAAAGGCAATGTTGCTTCTTATTAATATAATACTTTCAGAGTCACAGCTGTGTTTGACCAACCATAACTAATGCTGAATGTGCATGTCGTCATATAATGTGAAGGGCTTATTTCAATAGTGGTACAAGTCCATTACCTCCACTTTTCTGTCTATAATGCTTCTGAAATTAATGATCCAAACAAACATAAATAAAGGTTCATCTCTAGCAAGAAGCCATATGCTTGAATATTTCTGGTATATCAACTGCAGATTTTTCAGCGCTCATTTAACTTTAGGACTCTGTATCTCAAAATGAACAAAAATGGACTTGTACCAGTAATGAAATAAGTCCTTCATATGCACACACAGCACATCGATCTCGTGAGGCACAAGGCTCTCATAACGAAGTACGTATGTCGGTCAACAGATGGCACTAGGAAAAGAATGTTAACTGCGCTTTTTAGTTGCTACTTGTGATTCTTAGTTGCGATTTGTCACAGAAATCGCAGTTTCTCGGTAGCGAATAGCGTAGTATGAACTTTGCTCAACAGATGGCACTGCTAACTGCGCTTTTTAGTTGCTACTTGCGACTCTTAGTTGGGACTTGTCACGGAAATCGCAGTTAGACTCGATATCGTATGGCAGAGATAGATGTATTACGAACTTTAGCCAACAGATGGCACTGTTAACTGTGATTTTTAGTTGCTACTTGCGATTCTTAGTCGCGACTTGTCACGGAAATCGCAGTTGGACTCGATAGCGTACCGCAGAGATGGACGTAGTACGAACTTTGGCCAACAGATGGCACTGTTAACTGCGCTTTTTAGTTGCTACTTGCGACTCTTAGTTGCGACTTGTCACTGAAATCGCAGAAAGCAGTGCTAAATTCGACCAATAGATGGCTCACGCCTTTGAATGTGAAATACTGCTTGCGATTGCTAACTGTGACTGAAATCGCAGTTAGATTCTGTAAAGTTGTTATTGTGATATCTGCGACTTCTCAGTCACTGTGATTTCTAACAGATACGCGATTTCCTGCCCACCACTATGGGCTACCATTACAGGTAACCTGGAAGTTCGTAACGGAATAACTGTGTGTCTGTGTTGCTGATGCAGTGACTCCAGTCTTACACCCCAGTGATATTTCAGAGACGATAGTTACTGGAGCGAACAAATATTTACGTACTTCTTCGGAAATAGCCGCTGGCCATCGCGAATGACAAATAACATGTCAGGAAGAATAACATAATACAGTTGAATATAATAATTATTAGCCTCATCATTTGTCAGGAGGTTGTCAAAATATGTGAATATATTACAGTAACTGCTAATATATACAGAACTGATACACTGTCAGAATAAAACACAGTTATGCACTTTTAGTAAATTTATCATACACAGAATACCCGATCTTGACTGTTGCAACCAAGTGCTGTCAAAACTGAAATATAGCAGAATTTTTACCTAAGCTGGTCATCAGTCTCTGTTACGATATTCATCTACAGAGTAGAAGGAGGGGTCAATGGAAGTGTCCGATTCCACCCGTCTGCTTCGAAGTAAAAAGGTGTTGTTGTGTGTGAATGTCATTACGGCACGGTGTTTATGAGTTGGTTTGTGTGTGTATGTGGGGGGGGGGGGGGGGGCGGCTGGCCGATCAAGTTTGCAGTGCCGGAATTTGCTGGTGGAAATTATTATTATTATTTTTTTTTTTCCCTAGCTGTGATGTTTTGTGTGTTTATGGAGTATTGAATCTGATTTAATTTATGTAGGGATGATTGATTTGTAGACTTTTGGGATTGTGGTTTTATTTTTCGCAGTTGTAGGTGTTGGTTTTTGGGCATCAGTAGCTGTGGTGGGCCTATATAGGTCACCGGAAATGACCGATTCCCATTTTCATAGTTGTACGTGTTGATGTTTTGCTATTGTCGTCTGAGGTTTACCCATGTAGGTCAAGGGAAATGTCCGATTCCAATTGTCATGTTTTTAGTTTGTGGGTATTGGTGTTTTGGTATGGTCACCTATGGTTGATCTATAGTGTTCAAGGGAAGTGTCCCATTCCTGCAGATTTTTGTTCGTGTAGCAGAATGCTCTGTGTGTGTGTGTGTGTGTGTGTGTGTGTGTGTGTGTGTGTGTGTGTGTGTGTTGAATTTATTATCGAGTTGTAGTCCCAGAAATGTAACACTGTCAACCTCCTTTTCGATTTGCAAGTCTTCATGTGTTATAAACATGCTGTAGCTGGAGAAATGGAGCAGTTTCAAAATCTCACATAAAACTTGGATTAGCGTACTCACACTTTCCCCAATAGGACTATCTTTTACAGCACAGGAGTAAACGAATCTGTCACATTACGTAAATTTTTTGTTGTATTACAAGGCTGTACACTTTATTCTATTATGTGAGCAGCACAAGAAATTAAGCTTCGAATTTAACCTACAGTACTCAGTTTACATATTACTTCATACTTAAAAACGCACGTTGTTAACATTTTACTTAAACAGTGCTGTGGCGAAGTTCCGCGTTATTTCTGATGCAGCTGCGAAGATAATATTTCTAATAGCGACCGATAACCTACAAACATATAATATGAAACACTAAAAAATAATCGTTCTAACATCAACTAAAATTTACCCGGAGTTAATAAGCTAAGGTTATGACACGATTCATACGACATTCCTGCCATTTCACACTACTCGCAGTTATACTGATAACTAAACTGATGGATTCCAACTATGTCGTTATTTAACTCTCCGAGTAGTGGTTGGCAGGAAATCGCGTATCTGTTAGAAATCACAGTGACTGAGAAGTCGCAGATATCACAATAACAACTTTACAGAATCTAACTGCGATTTCAGTCACAGTTAGCAATCGCAAGCAGTATTTCACATTCAAAGGCGTGAGCCATCTATTGGTCGAATTTAGCACTGCTTTCTGCGATTTCAGTGACAAGTCGCAACTAAGAGTCGCAAGTAGCAACTAAAAAGCGCAGTTAACAGTGCCATCTGTTGGCCAAAGTTCGTACTACGTCCATCTCTGCGGTACGCTATCGAGTCCAACTGCGATTTCCGTGACAAGTCGCGACTAAGAATCGCAAGTAGCAACTAAAAATCACAGTTAACAGTGCCATCTGTTGGCTAAAGTTCGTAATACATCTATCTCTGCCATACGATATCGAGTCTAACTGCGATTTCCGTGACAAGTCCCAACTAAGAGTCGCAAGTAGCAACTAAAAAGCGCAGTTAGCAGTGCCATCTGTTGAGCAAAGTTCATACTACGCTATTCGCTACCGAGAAACTGCGATTTCTGTGACAAATCGCAACTAAGAATCACAAGTAGCAACTAAAAAGCGCAGTTAACATTCTTTTCCTAGTGCCATCTGTTGACCGACATACGTACTTCGTTATGAGAGCCTTGTGCCTCACGAGATCGATGTGCTGTGTGTGCATATGAAGGACTTATTTCATTAGTGGTACAAGTCCATTTTTGTTCATTTTGAGATACAGAGTCCTAAAGTTAAATGAGCGCTGAAAAATCTGCAGTTGATATACCAGAAATATTCAAGCATATGGCTTCTTGCTAGAGATGAACCTTTATTTATGTTTGTTTGGATCATTAATTTCAGAAGCATTATAGACAGAAAAGTGGAGGTAATGGACTTGTACCACTATTGAAATAAGCCCTTCACATTATATGACGACATGCACATTCAGCATTAGTTATGGTTGGTCAAACACAGCTGTGACTCTGAAAGTATTATATTAATAAGAAGCAACATTGCCTTTTTCTCCCGAAAATATCAAGTAACGTAACAAATGTGTTTGATTCTGCTTCCAATATGACAGTTTTGCTTAATACTCCACATGCCTACAGGACTTTGCAATGTTAACACAGAGGAACTCAGACATCTGTATAAGTGTAGTGAAATGAAAACAGTATTATTGGGTCATATGAATGCCTCACTTTTGTTCCGACACAGTTCAAGACTCGGGATAAAAGTTTTACACTTGGTGTTCTACATGGCAACTTCACACACAAGAACTTTTTTCCGACACTACTACCACCTACATAAGTAAGCTTTTCCTGTGTTACTTTCAAGTAATGCACTTAACCTATTCCTGATTTAAATGGAAGATCTGTACTTCCCACTTTCATATCAACAGCCTCAAAATGCATATTGTAGACTTTGGGATATGTTACAGGTCAGTGTCACACCAAGATTGTGGAGACGGGGAGGGGGGGGGGGGCGGCATGTCACTCTCCAACTAGTGTTTACCAGTAAATAAGTGGCGGAAAATTACGGGTATAGGACGGCTTAAACATGTGGAAAATGAGATTTTCATTATTCACTCACTGTATTTAACATTTATTATTCTTTTAAAATCGCACAACAACTTCAATAAAAGACAGTTTAATTACTCATCTGCACACTTATTTCACTTTTAAACTGCAAAATCTTCTAAGAGTTGTCTGAGTCTCTCTCAACAGCCTTGATGTGGATAGATACGTACAGCAACCAGTAATCAGAGTCAGAACTGTGTCTGCAAAATCACAAGGATTATTAAACAATTTTTGCTGTCACCAATTACAAGTAATATTATTGACAGAGTAGATTGCTAAAATCTGCTCTAATGAAAGCCACTCAATGGGGTATATTTCACATTTGCAAGAACGATCTCACTGAAGTAATTAAGACCATCGAAACACTTAGAAACTAACCTCTCGTCTGACGAAAACGGTCTAAAGACACAGTGGCAATTTCTCCAGATCTGTTGACAATGATATTTTGAGTTATCACTTTACTGAGTGACTAAAATGTAGTTCGCGTACCTGTGAACATAACAATATGGTAGAATTCATTTTATAAACACGAACTATTACGCTACTGTATGGCTACTTACATATTAATTACATGATTAATATTTTCACAGTTGTTTCTTCAATACAAAATTAAAGCCAACGGAAGAACAAACGTAAAACATACTTACCAATGACAGGTTTGTTGAGATGCAATTTTCTGTGTGGACAGATGTAACTTTTTCATACGATGGTAAGTCGCAGGAGTCACAGAAATCGCAGAAGTAGCAGAAGTCGCAGAAATCGCAGAAGTAGCAGAAGTCGCAGAAATCACAGAAGTCGCAGAAATCGCGTAAGTAGCAGAAATCGCAGAAATAGCAGTAGCAGAGGGATACACGACCTAGGTTCCTTAACTGCGACAAATCACAGTTAAGAATAACAGATACTGAAAATTAGCATTCACAGAAATCACTGATATCGGAAAATCGCAGTTTAGCCCATCACTTGTAGCCCGATAACTGCCAGAGAGCGAGAACTGTGAGCCAATAACGATAACTGCCAGAGGAAAATACCGATCTCTGACAGTTAGTGCCATAGTCGCTCGAATTCCTTATGGTACCTCTCTTTATACTGCCCGTCCAAGCTAAATTGACATATGAGGCGGTGGCTTAAGGGAACGACCGTTCTTGTTAATGCCTGTACTGTAGCTCCTATCAGCCACCGCTCGGACATTAACTTTATTTAATTGTTTGTGCTAAAAGTAACGAAGACGCACGATATCGTACACAGTTCTTATCAACAGATGGTGCGCAGTCTCACAGTTATTCCCATGGCCTATAGAACGCCTACCAAATGGTCTACCCTCTCCCTAGTTCTTAGCCAGATCTCCGATGAGTTGACGGGAAAGCATAGTACGATCTTCGGTCAACAGATGGCGCGAGGCACTGTTGACATTAGACAGTTATTGAAATAACTGCCTGTATCAGAGGAACGGTTATCGCAGTAACCGTTACTTCTCAAGAGCCGGTTATTTCTATCAGTTACGTTATTTTTTGCCACCTCTGACTAGTTACATAGCACGAACACGCAAGAGGAAAAGTTAACGGTTTACATTATTGTACACAGTACCGTATATCTGCAAGAAAAGCTAAGCTTTCACATATAATATTAGTCTCTAAGATTAACACGTTACAACAGAAGCTGAGCTTTCACATGTAATATTGATCTTTTTTGCGTGTGTTATACTTTAAGACACATCACACAAATGTGCCAGTAAATTTAAAATTATGACATAAATGTCTCGGCTCGAAATTCTTATAAGTGGCTGATCCTCAAACTGTTCAGTTTCGAACGCTCTTTGATTTAGATATCCATTCCCTTTCTCACACGTAACATAATTCATCTTGCGTAAAAAGAAATTTACTTTGAAAGTAACGCTTTTCTAACCACCGTTCGCAATACTATCCGGAGACTGTTAGAAATAGGTTCGATTTACCAGTTGCCAGAGAGCGCCAGAAAACAGGCATTATTGTGCGTGTGCAACTGCAGTGGTGTAGGATGCCCGTATGTATAAAGCACTAAGAGAGTTTACATTACACCATAAAAGAAACAGGGCATCAGAGGATACTCCAAAGGGCATCGGAATTTTGTGAACCATACTAAAATGCATAATTCGGCTTGAAGTGCAAATTGGCCTTTTTTCAGATTCACAATGAAGAAGGTCCCATCTGATATTAAGCTTTTCAGTGTGGTTTTTGGGATGTAAATTTTCTTGGAGTACCAGTACTCTACGATCTCATTTTTGGTTCTTTATTATTAACATAATGCCATATATGGCAGAAGATGATAACGTACACTTGAAATTCAGCGAACAGTTGGAACTAGCCAATACTGTAGTATGAAACAGTTTCAAATAAAATGATTGCCTCGGCGGAAAGATTAATAAAGCTAAATTTCTTTAGCAAACTTGCAAAAATAACTGCACTGTTCTGCAGAGCGATTAATGCTTGACTGCTACTAACTTGGAAATAAAATAAAATCAGAAAACTGAAATTTAAAATATATTTTTCCCCTCCGTAATTATGTGAATGTATTTTAATTCACTTGATAGCTCCCGGCCACAGAAATCCGTTTTGTTTTCATTTGACGTGGGAGCTGTACGCGAAGAGAAGCAGCGATATCACTTAACGTAAACACGGGTCACGTGGAGGTTAACCCCCTCCCCACTACAACTGAGACAACTCTGTGCAAGCGTGAATCTGGCAACTAGGGCGCGCGAGAAAAATTTTTGTCGTTTGCATCCGGCTGCTTGCTGCTACTACCGATACAGCTAACAGCCAAACTTCAAGTAGCGGGAGTAGGTACTGCTTATACGCCAGTCAAATGCGCATGCGCAACAGACCGCTGGCAATTGGTCAAACGAACATTGTGTGAACAGTTGCGACGTCATGCTCATAGCAAGCAGTTTATTGTTACGAAGAATTACAGTCTGCGCCCTACGGCCTTTGACATATTTTTACTATCTGCAGACGCTTGTGCGTGCACGGTGTTTTGTTGTCGTAAATTGCACATTTCCTTTGCCACTAAGTTTTATTTTTTTCCCTCTCGTTTATATTTTATTGCTGCAGTATCATTCTCCATTAGCAGGATACAATAACATTCTTTGCTAGAGAATCAATTCTGCAGTCAAAATTACAAAAATTTAACTGAAAGCTAAAACAATGAAAAATTCCCGGAATTCCGAAAAATTCCCGGTTTTCTCCCGGATGAAAAAATTCCCGGGTTTTTCCCGGTTGTCCTGGGTCGTATACACCCTGACATTCTTCATAAAGGAGTGGTGTGGACTGTTTATAGTAATTACTGATAAATTTTCTAAACCAATTCAAAAATGTGTCATTATTAATTTTCTCGTAGTACTTCTGCACATTTCCTTCAATCAAAAGGTAGTTGTCAGCTGTGAATAAGTGCATGGCATGTAAAAGAACAGTTTTACCATCTTTGTTAGTGAGAAACACCGTACATTCTCCAATGGCAACAGTCAAACATTATGTAACAATGTGACTAATATTTAACCACATTCAATTGATCCAAACCCCACATAAAAAACATCAGTATCCTAATGTTGCTATGTCTACTCCTTCTGTCAACATTTTACAGCCTGAAAAAATCTTATATCTGAAACTGAGAATCATGACATAACAATGACTTACCGCCCTCAAAGTTTGAATTCACACAATTTAGTAACAATCTTACATAAAGTCTATGATGATTATATCTGTTTATACGATGTCAAATCATATCTTGTGGGAAACGATCTAGTTTTGGTACGCATTTCTAACCATTTCTCTTTTTACTTCGTGTATCAATGGCTACCTTCTCATAATTTTCTAACACACAGTCATTCCACTTCAAGCCACTGCACCTGTCACTCCCACAGTTACTTTGGAAACTAGCAAGAGGGGTCCAACACTTGCCATTTCTTTTTAAATATATTTCCATGTACTGACACAAATGACCTAAAGTAAAATCTTTCCTCTGTTGTTACATTTGGCCCACACACAATGATTACAACACTTCAGGTCAGTAGCGTGACAAGTATTTTCTATAAACCACTCTATTCAACACCACACATGAACTGACAGTTTGTTGTGGCACTGTAGCAGCAAGGGTGTACAGTTAGCACTTGATGTTGGAAGCTCCGATTGGAGGAAATCAATTCCAGGGTTGGAAGTGTCAAATAATGAGTAATTTTAATCAGTTTTTAGGTTTGCAGATGAAGAAGAGACTGAAAAAAAAATGAATGCTGATGAATTATTCAGTATGTTCATATGCCAAAATTTCATTGCGATGGTTGAATGGGATTCCAAAGCGAAAAAAGAGAAATGAGGTAGAACTAGAGCAGAATATGAACTGGGTTACAACAAAGAAAGTGCCAGCTGTCAAGTAGAATTTAGCACAGAACAACTGTTGTAAGCACTTAGCTTAAGAATCATGAAGCAAGAATTTACTGTGGAAGATCTGGAGACACCAGAAAGTTTCAAATATATCACATAATTTTATATTCCTCAATTCAATGCAGCACTCAACCTAGCCACCTTAAATCTCTTTCAAATTTAGTGCGTCCAATGTCCAGAAAAGAAATGGAGAACTACCAGTTTGTAGAGGTACATGACAATTGTGAAGAAAGTTAAAAGTCTGTAAAGTTTGGAAATTGTGTGAAATTTACATGTGACTGTCTCAACAAAAATGACTAAACTCTGGTTCTAAACCAGATACAGCAATGAACCCTGTAGCATTGAAAAGCTAATGGTTAGAACTTTGCATTGATTTCACTGGAATGATTCACAGGTTACAATTCGCCAATCTCTGAAACCCATTGAGTGTTTAGTAGCATTGGTAGCAGCACTCTGCTGTTAATGCTAGCATTAAACGGGATCATAGCGAGTTGTTTAGTGAATTTATATTCCATTTGTTGTGAGTCGTCATTGCTGATAGTGGAGGTAAGTGATAAACTCTGCAGAAGCAAGCGAGAGACATAATTTGCAGGATAAACACTTTCTTCTAGCGGAAAGCACCCACATGTGCATACTGGAACTGTTGTTTGGAATTGTCAATAATGCAATCCCCATCTGTGCCTCGACATCCATGAATCGCCATTGTCTGTGGATTGGACTACAGCTGGATAAAAAAAAAAAAAAAAAAATCAGGAAGACTCTGAACAGCACTTTTTTTGCTACAGCACATGCTGAAGGACCTTGTGTTGTGGTTGCACGGGCTGTGAAGAGATTAGTAACACTTGATAGCCTCAAGCAACCTCATGAAAACCATATTTTGACACCATGATAGTTGTGTCAGTGGTGCAAAGAAAATATTCCTTCATGTGTCTTCAACCATACATCTGTTCCTCGTCATGACTAAGGCACTGCGAAGTTGAAGTAAAAACCAGATTCTTGCATCCACTTGGACCCTATCCATCATTTTTGTTTCCTGCCACACCAGACACTTGTGTCATCAGATGTGACATTCTTGCAAGACTAGACCCAGTCACACCTGCTGGAAGAACATGCTTTCTCCCTGAATGGATCTAGTGAACATTTAACTGGACACTCGCAAAGCAAGATATAACAATTTTTTCATTGCAGTTACACTGTAAATGTTTCATAATAGCAATACAATAATATAAACCTTATTTTTGACATTGCTTATGAATTGTATTTTTTAATAACTTGTGTTTCATATCTATGTTTTACATTCTGCATTTTGATAGTGTACTGATACTGACAAAATAAATGTTTGGGCATGATGACTGATGGGCCATCATAATATCTGCCATGTTTATAGTAGCATACTGGAGAAATGCAGTGTATTTTTTTTTTTTTTTAAATCATGCTTTGAGATATTTAAGGACAAAGGTTCAAGTCAGTGACTTTGAATGTGAAAATTCTTAGAAACCCACCGTGTTGCATATCAGTGAGTTGTACTCATTAGCTTTTCAATGATACAAATTTCATTGCTGTATCTGGATTAGAACCTGAACTATAGTCATTTATGTCAAGACGTGCACGTAAATTTCACACAACTTACAGACCTGTCATTTTCTTCACAACTGTCATATACCTCTGCAAAATCTCTGATCTGGATGATTGGATGCACCAAATGTAAAAGAAACCTGAGGTGGTCAGGTTGAAAGTCTTACTTTTCTGTGTTATATTGACATGGAATTATGCATAATGCAATTACACTTCTTGGGTTTGTGGCCAAATAACACTGAATGTCCCTCCAATTTTCCACTGAAACAACTGTTCGGTACCTTCACACAGTGGTAGTCGCTACTGTCACTGCTGCAAGGTGCAATTGGAGCAAATCGAGTGGCAGCAGTAAAATTCATCAGTCTAGGAGCAGGAATCATCCATGAGTGAGGAGTTGCTCACAGTGCCCTCTATCAGAAACGAAAGAGAGTGGGCAGTGACTGTGCTGCTGTACACTCCAATGGTTAAAAGCTACATTAACACTCTGCAATGTGCTCAGCAGTTCATAAATAGGTTTTTGTTTTAATGGCAGCCAGTGCTGGATTCCAAAAGTGCTTAGTTGATATTCTGCATCCCCACATGTAAGACTGTCCACCATACAGTTATGTACAATGGCCTACTAAAAACAAAATTCCAAAACAATGATACAACAGAAGTGTTCTCATAACACAGGCAACATCCCATGTTCAGACAACATTCCGCTACTGCCAATTTATCAGGTTGGCCCATGTCAATGGCATTTAACACAATGCTCTTACACAGTGCAACATGTCTGAACCAATGTAAGATCTCCTACACTGGCTTGGGGTTTTATATATACTACTGTTTCTTAAGCCAGATCATCTTCCACCAAACAACAAATTCCTCATTTTTGCCAGTAGACGAAAGATAGTGTTAATATTGTCTCTCTTGATGATTCTATTCATGGAAACATGCCGTCAAAATAGAGCAAGAAGGCCATTGTAGTGGATGCCTCTGCATCTTCATTTACATCCCTAAATTGAACTCACTTTGGTCAGAATGCATTATGTATCTGTTCATCAGAATAACTGTTCTGCTGGAACACTGTTCTTAGGTGTTGCAGTTCACCTCGCAAGCTATCAGGATCTGAGACCACATGTGCTCGATGTACCAGGAAGCAAACGACGCCACCATATTGTGCAAGGTGATGACAGCTTTTATCCTGCCAGTGTAACTGTGTGAGTCACTTTACAGTAGGCATTATGTCCCAGCAATTTGTCAGCTTTTCATCTAACCATGACATCCAGGAATGGTATGCTACCATCTTCTTCCACTTCCATGGTGAACTGAATATTCAGATGGATCTAGTTCAAATGCTGGAGAAACATAGGTACTGTCAACATTCCATGGCGCCACACCACAAATATACCGTCTACATACTGCCAGGAGGAAGGTTGGAGAGTTGAAGACTTCAATACTGTTTCCTCAAAGTCTTCCATAAAATAGTTTGCCATGGTGGGAAATAGGAAACTTCCCTTGGCAACACTGTCCACTTGTTCAAGACAACGGTTATTAAATAAGAAATATGCTGAGGTACACACATGTTTAAACATCACCACACTGTCTTTTTCAGACTTGCTACTAACAAGATCCAATGGTTCTGTAGAGGCACTTTCATATATACTGATACTAAGTCAACACGAACCAAAAGATCTGACAGTTGTAGTTTAAGTGTCTTCATACATTCAATGAAGTCCTCTGAATTAAAAATATGATTAACACATTTGCTCACAAAATATGCCACCAATAAAGCAAGATGTTTAGTCACGAAATAGGTAAGCATTCTGATGTTGCTTACTACAGGACAGAAAAAGGACACAGCCTTTATCTTTTTCTATAGTCTTTGGGGAACAGCAGTCTGCTGGTGCAGGTCCTTGGTGACCTTATTCTGAACATAGTTCTTCTTGAGGTGGTCTAGAATTTTTGAAGTAGGACGGTGGCATTCCCCTTGTTGGTAGGTAAAATGACAAGGTCCTTGTACGCTCTCATCGCCACACAATTTTCACCAGCCACATCTTGCAGCAAAGACAACAGCAATTACTGCCACCTGAAGATGTCGAACAGTTATTTGATAAAATATTGCAGGACTGGCACAGTGTTATCCGGCAGTAAACCCGAAAAGTTTATTTGCACCAGATCCACTGGGAAGGTCTGAAAAGTTGAAGATTGTATAATGGTAACTCACAAGATCTAAACACCAGGTTTTAGACTGCAAAACATTTCCAGGAGATGATGTGGCCTCCAACTGTAATTTAATGGTTACAAAATGCAGATTCAAGCTGAAGAACTATAGAATGGTATGAACTTAAAGAAAAATAATTTGGATAAGTTGAAACAGACTGATGGGAGTTCCAAAAAGAGCATCACACAATGACTAACTGAAGAATGGAAAAAGGAATACAACAGAAGAACGGATTGCTTTGAGAGATGAAATAGTGAAGACAACAGAGGAAAACTATGCCAAAGAAATGATCCATAAGAAATCCTTGGATAACACGAGATATTACATTTTTTTTACTTAAAGGAGAAAATGTACAAATGCAGCAAAAGACATGGTGTTAACGAAGGTACAAGGTTATGGAATTTTTAAGGTTATGGTATTGGTTCCCACAAACGCGAATGGATCAAAGATTTCTTACGTAATAGAAACCAAATCACTGCCCTCAGTGGTGAGGGTTCGTCAGAGACAAGGGTATCATCAGAATGGCTGCAGGAAGTGAGAGATAGGACTGCTGTAGAAAAGTAAGTTAATGCAGATGAGTAGGAAAAACATCCTGTAATGCTCGAACACAGAATTAGTAGTGTGGTACCTAGCACAGTCGCGTCGATCAACCTTTTCGCTATGGTGAACTACTGTAGAAGTCGGGAGTGAATGTGCTGCCCAGCCAGTGGACAACAGTTCTGCCTCACATAGTTTCTCTGCTTCACTACGCTCGACTTGTGTGGAAGTTTGACCTATGCACCATCCAGCGGCTTTGTTCAAAGTCTGCAGTTAACAACAGAATCACTTGATGGCAGTTGCATTCAGTTTTGCTTGAAATTCACTTCTCATTTCCCACCTTGTTTCTAATCTGAAGTAATGTGTTGTTAACCTCAGTTAGTTTCTACTAGAAGTGATATGGCAGATAAGCAATATACTGAGGAGGAAGCTCTTTCTCTCATACTGGGTAGTGACTCTGAAGATGAAAACGAATCATCGTCCGAATCTGACAATGAAGATGAAACACCTATTGTAGCCGCTTCTACATCAGGTACACGTGCTACTTCAGCTGTTCCACTGACATCACCAGACTTGGATTTGTGCACAGAAAAAGAATCTACAGATAGTGAGATAGACGAAGAGGCATCAGAATCACTGAACAAGACAAAAATAATGTGGAAAAAGACAACTTGAGCCTTTAGCATGAGTATCATAAACACTTTGTGTGAGGAAACTAACAGATACTTTTCTCAAATGGTGGCTGCTGGTCGCATTCCAAAAACGATCCAAGGAGTACAGAGTGATGTGAATGTAAATGATATTTACATCTTTATTGTCACTATGTTTATCATGAAAAGAGTAAAGAAATTGGGCCTGTCTGAATATTGGTCTGAGAATCCAGTTATTCATACACCAATATTTTCTAAGCTGCTACCTAGAGACCAATTTCAACATATCTTGCGGTTTTTACACGACAATGACTATTTGTACAAGCTACAGCCAGTAACTGACAACTTTAGAAAACAATATAAGGAAAATTTGTATAGTTAAAAAAATGTTGTGCATAGCTGAAAGTCTTCTATTATTCAAAGGCAGACTAAAAATCAAGCTGTATATATCTGCTAAATGTAGCCCTTTTGGGATAAAGATATTCGTTATTTGCAATGTACACACAAATTATATTTTAGATTTTATTGTCTACTGTGGCTGACATACAGATATTGAAAATTATGATCTCAGGAAATGTTGTAGGTACACCAGTAGAGCCATATTTACAGAAGGGACACACCTTCTACTGTGACAATTGGTATACAAGTCCTGCCCTGTTTTGTTGGTGTATGACCGGGCAACAAATGCTTGTGGAACAGTCAAGCATACAAGAAAAGCTACATCTAAAATGCCTGAGAAACTAAAGAAAGGAGAGCATATTTTCTGTTCTGCATGGAATTTCTATTGGCACTAAAATGGCGTGACAAAAAAGATATACCGTATGTATGCTGTCAAATAGGCTCGAAGCAACTGAAACCTTCAGTAGTATTAGACTACAATAAATCAATGAGATATGTGAAAATCCAGTACAGGTATCGCAAGCTGTTTATTCAAATCATGGACATGTCCCTTTTTAACACTTTCTGCTTATATAATAAATCTGTAAGGAAAAGTAGCTACTCCAGCTTTCAAATGGGAGTCGTACAGGGAATGCTGGAAAAATATAAAGCAGAAAAAAGAAGATCCAGCGGAGGAAAAAGATCAGAGCGTTCCTCGAGACTGACAGCAGGGCCTCACCTAGGTGACGAGTGGAGCAGCTACAGAACTTGCGTTTTCTGTAGAGCACAGAAGAAGCAAATGCAGACTAAAACTTGTTGTAAGGAATGCAATACAACACTTTGCGCCTTTTCGTGCTTCATGATTTACCATACACAAAAGACTTTTTGGAAATGTAACACTGTTTAATGATATTCTAGTAATGTAATCCTACTGAAATGTGATGTAAACCAGTTGTAAACGAATATTATTGAACAAGTTAAAACAAAAATAGTATTTAATGTACGTTTTAAATAATAAAGCACCCACCCACTCCACCAGAGTTGAATCCAAACACGGATCTTGTAGAATATATGAAAAAATTATGCAAATTATCTGAAAGATTCGAGAAAGCCATTTTTATTCAAAATGAATATCAAAAACTTACGATTTGTATAAATATTTTTCTGAATAAATATATAGTAGAAAGTCCAATAATTGTGATAACACTACAAGCATGAAAGCAGGACAGAGTAGTACCTCGGGGAGTGCAAAAAAATGTGCTGTACAGTGGGCACGGCCAGGCGTGACTGCCACTCGTCCACAGCGCATGACGCAACGATCACAGTGGCGGTATGAAAGGGTTAAATATCTAGGTGTAACATTGCAAAATGATACTAAACACGGGCCTGTAAGGACTGTAGTAGGGAAGGCGAAAAGTCAGCTTTGGTTTAATGGGACAATTTTATGAAAGTGTGGTTCATCTGTAAAGGAGACCACATACAGAACACTAGTTTCTTGAGTACTGCTCGAGTATTTTTTTGATCCCTCCCAGGTCGATTAAAGGAAGGCATCGAAGCAATTCAGAGGTGGGCTGCATTTTTACTTGTAGATTCAACCAACATACAAGCAGTACAGAGCTGCTTTAGGAACTCTAATGAAAATCCCTGCTGCGAACGAGATTTTGTTTTTGAGGAACAGCATTGAGAAAATTTAGAGAACTAGCATTTGAAGCTGACTGGAGAACGAGTCAACTTCCACGAACATACATTTTGTGAAAGGACCTCGATGATACATATAAACAGTATTTTCCCACGCTCTATTTGCTACTTGAACAGGAAAGGAAATGATTAATAGTGGTACAAGATAGCCTCTGCCACCCACAATATGGTGGCTTGCAGAGTATGTGTGCAGATGTAGATGTTGATGAGTAATAGCCAAAATGGAAAACAGGTGGCTAAAAAATGATACTGACAGAAAATGCTACACAGCAAAGCATTAATGGCATTAGGAGATATATAGAGCTCAAGAAACACACTTGATTCTAGGAAAGGTACAAGCTAACTTTTAGATGAAAAGAGAAGCAATTGTCCTATAACAAGCAATCAAGTTTGAAGGAATATACGTCAATGGCAGTACCTTAATGGTGATGATAAGGAAAGAGCTGATGAAGTGGATGAAGACAATGCATTAATGTGAGGAATTTGATAAAAGCACTGAAAGACCAAAATCAAAATAAGACACCTGGAGCAGATGACATCCCTTTACAATAATCAAGATGCATGGGAGAATGAGCCATGACAAAATTATGACATTGCAGTGCCTGTGTTATTCCGAATTATGCATACAAGCATGTTGAAGGAATTTTGCATACTTTTGAACAACACAGGCACTGCAATATCTTATTTATTCACTGACATGGACAAGTGACTTTCAAGTAAAATGTCTCCCTTGTATGGAAATATATGGAAGGGATGTATGAGTAAAGATCGTAATTACATCATTGACAACATATGGAAGTTTGCGTTTGGCTGTGAGTCGAGCTATGATAGCCTAATGGTAAGGTGATCACTCACAATAAGCCAGAAATCCAGGTTCAAGTCTCTGTTCGGCACAAATTTTCATTGTCGTCATTCCATTATACAGCTGATGGTTGTCCATATTCGCAATTGTGAATACATTTCATGACAAAACTGTTCCACTTGGTTTATAGGATATATGAGACAGTCAAAATACCCTCAGACTTTAAGAAGAACGTAATACATTAAATCCAAATAAGGCAGGTGTTGACAGCAATCTAAGTAGTGACCGAGAAAAATAAAACAAGTTATCTCCATGAAAATAGAATAATTGGTAGAAGGCAAACTGCCAGAAAATCAGTCTTGGATCCACAGAAATGTAGGCACATGCAAGACAATACAGATTCTACATCTTACCTTAGAAGATAGAATGGAAAAAAAGCAAACCTACACTTATAGCTTTTGTAGACTTAGAGAAAGCTTTTCACATAATCAATGGATTGCATTCTATAAAAATTCTGATGGTATCTGAATAAAAAGTGGGGAGCATAAGGTTATCTACAACCTGCACAGAAACTGGACTGCAATTACAAAAATTAAAGGACATGAAAACGCAGGAGTTGAGATGGGGTAAGACAGAGCTGTAGCCTCTTCCCACTGTTATTTAAATTGTACATTGAGCAAGCACTAAAGGAAACCAAGGAGAAATTTGGAAAAGGGATGTATGTTCACAGATAAGAAAAACAAACTTTGAAGCTTCCCAAAGCCATTGTCATTCTGTCACAAATGGCACAGGGTGTGGAACAGCAAATGTTATAATTGGACAGTGTCTTGAAGAAAGGTTATAAGATGAATGTAAGTAAAACAATTCAGATGGTTCTGTGGGAATTAGATTAGGAAACAGGTTTGCAATATAGGCAGCAAAATATTTCAAAGTATTACAGAAATAAAAAGGACACAAAATGTAACCTGCAAATAGTAAGAAAAGCTTTCCTGGGAAAAAGAAATATATTAACATTTATTATAAATGTAATGTATGGTAAAGTCTCTTCAAAAGTATTTGTTTGGAATGTAGTCATATATGGGAGTACATGGATGATAAACAACAGACAAAAAGAGGACAGATGCTTTCAAACTGTGGTGCTAGAGAAGAATGTTGAAAGAGGTACTGAACTGTATTGAGAAAAAAAGCACTTAATGGCACAACTTGACTGAAAAACAAATTGATTAATAGGACACATTCAGAGGTATCTATGTATAGTCAAAATTAATACAGCATAAACAGATAGTTATGTTCAAATGGAGGTAGGTGCAGAAGTCAAGAGGCTTGCATCAAACCACTCCTCAGGCAGCTGTCTGAAAAATGCTAACATAATACCACAGCATACGTGGAGGAAAATGATATCTAGTGCAGTTTAGCAATGCCAAACATCCAACAAGATTTGGTAGTTGTCATGAGAACATAACTGTTCTAGATTCGGATAAATGTTCTCTCACCTTATGCAGATTTCATTTGTCACTCATACAGTATGTAAAAAGAAACACTGTAAAGCCTCTTCTTTCTCCTCAGCAACAACGAAGTGTTTTGCTTCATTGGGTCTTTCGGCACTTTGATTTTAATTAGAAACATTTAGTGAGGAACTGCATTCTTGAACTCTTAAGCTGATTTGGTGAGTTTATAGTAGCTAATGTCTCCATCAAAACATCTTTAAGTTTTTCAGTTTGCTAAAGAAAATGTCCTCCATTCAGGGAGAATCTCCACGTGTCTTGTACAACAAAGATTCAGTACATGCTCATTCACCTACTCGGCATGTTATTCACGCCTGAATGAAATACTTTCAAAAAGATGTCTGTATCTTTCTAACAGTGAAACAAAATCAACACCACTTCTTCCCGCAGCACACCATGTCAATTCACTAAAATCTGGAGTATGTGATGTGACGAAGAGGATAGTAAGTACTTTTTCCCCATGAGCCATTTCCAATTTACCCAAATCACACTTGTTTAATTATGGACAATTATTCCAGACGATTTCTTGTACAGGTGACTGATGGCATGTTTTCGATTTTCACATGAGTTGACAATTTGATTTCTATGTGCAACCTAATCATATTATAGTGCTGTAAGCAGTAGTCTCCCTTGCGTGTGCTTACTGACTGGCCTCAAATTAGGAGTCTAAATATTGTCCGTAAAACAGTAATAAAAACCTGATAATATACTATCAAAGGATGACAGTTGGAATAAAGAGCCTGGAGATGCATAGAGGCGCTAGTAACTAACGATGAACCAGAGTTCAAGATTAAATCAGACCAGTAATGAGATGTCAAATGATAAAACAATATTACTACATTACAATCTTACTATTTAAAAACCATACATGAAAGAAATCAATTCACTGTAAACATGTATCATCTATACTCAGCCAGTTGAACGAACCAGGCCCATCCATTTAAGACCAAACAATAAACAGTGTAGGCCTACTATTAGTTAGGTACTTCATAGTTCCATTATAATAAGGAAAATTATCAAGTTAAATAAAAGTTAAGTCACAGTTCTCCATAGCAAAATTTTTATAAATGAAACGGTCACCAGAGTACCAAGTAATAAGCAAAATCCTTAAAACAGTCCTCCCAAGTACTAAAATTGACAATATAAGCATAACCTACAGTTTTAAATAATTCACTAAGTGCCAGGAGACAACAATGATGGCTGGCTGAGGGTCAGAGTAATAAATGCTGCTTTAGAATAATGTGCTTCTCAAGTGTTTCTGAGAAATTGGGCTCAAAGTTTTAAAAGTCTGTTGAATGCAACATATTCATGAGCATATCACACATACATTCTACATTATTAGAAGCAAGTACAGGTCAGTGTGATACACACACGACTAAGATATTGATGATAAATGTTCATTTTATCACGATTACTTATTGTACTTCAATTAAACCATACACTGGATATACCACGATGATGATGATGATGATGATTATGATTGTAACTGTTGTTTCTTCTTCTTCTTCTTCTTCTTCTTCTTCTTCATAAAGCAATATGATTCACTGCAATAATACAAGTGTTTGGAGGAAGATTAGGAGAGGGGGAAAAAGTATGACCCAGTAGTAGCAAGGGCAGACTTTTAGCCTGGTGCCTTAGCTAATTGTTCTAATGCCACAGCTCAATAGCTGGCACTCTTGTATGGTATTCAACAGACCCATAAAACTTAACATTGATTTCTTGAAAACAGTTGAGAAGTGCATCTTATTAGAACAGCATATGTTATATCTGAGCAACTGCTACATCCACACAAAAGATGAACAAAGATTGATGGCTCATTGGGTGTATATTTCCATCATCACCCATGAAAGCTCTGACTAAAAAAAAGACCAGAAGTATATGTACAAAAAAAACCTCATGTAAATAAAGCATATAATGACAAGAAGTAAACACAGTCTTAATGGACAACATGAAATGAATAACTGGCAATATATGGTTAAAATTTCAAAGATACAGAAAAGAATAAGTCACAGGTACACATGCTAGAACATCAATTAGAGAGTACAGTCCAAGATTCTAAAATACCTTAATGGCACTGCATTATTATCGAAGACAGAACACTGAGAAAACACTACATTATAATTGGAATAATAACATATATTGCATGAAACAAATGGTTTGAGTAAATGGAGGTGAAACACGCACAGAACAACCATCAAAATTATGAAATGAAGTGTGCAAGAGTACACACAAAATTACAAGACAAAAATAAATCATCTTCAATAAGCATCATAGCAGTTGGGTGGAACACAGTCTCGTGTAATAGTTGTAGTAATAGTAGTAGTAGTAGTGGTAGAAGTATTAGTGGTGGTGGTAGTAGAACAGCCTCAGTTTGCAGTTACAGTTTTATTTCATGATCCATTTCTCCAGTTGTCTCTTGCGCACTGGTGTAGGGTCACCTTGCATGGTGTTGCAGCCGTAGGGAGTGTTCACAAGATTTCAGCTGATAACCTGCTGTGATCTCTGAAATTAATAAGTAACCATCAATCAGAAGTATATTATGGTGCATCTGAACTGATCACGAACTAAAAGCTTTATACATGGAGAAGAACAAAAGAGGCCAAAACGTTAATGGAGTGAGTGGTAGACAGAAAAGCCAGGTGATACACAAATGTAGTGTAAATGGAGTAGTAGATATCAGGCCAGAGCTGCACAGCAGATTTTCAAGTAATGTCTTGGGAGTCTGTTTGGGCTGAACATATAGACGCAGTTCAAATGATGGGATAATTACACAGGTCCCTATTGTGTCCTGCAGAGGAAGGCTAGTGAATGTTGGAAGGATGATTGTGTGGTCATTCAGCAGCAGCAGTCTTGCCCGTATGGAGACCTAGCAACGGCAGTATACTAGCTGACAGTGACAAATGTACTGTTAAACAACTGCCGCCATTACGTCATTTACTCCCAGTAATGGAAAAAGATTTCATGCTCCCCCCCCCCCCCCCGCCATCCCCCCACTATATGTCTGTGTATCAGAAATCATGAAAACAACATATACCACACTATAAGTTGATAAAAACTCTACATTTCCAAAATCTTTGGGTACTGTACAGCAAATGGCTACAGTAAAACACTTAGACAGAATCTCAATGTTTCAGAACCAAAGATCCATTTCTCGAGCGGTAAGTAGAAAAACTGAGTGTGCAATGGCAGAAAGGAGAAATGTACAAGTCAAAACTTTGGCAAAGTCATGAGGGAAGACATATCACATCAGAGATTTACAGATATTCCTTTTTATTGTCCTTAGAATTAGACAGAATAAACCTTATGTGGCATACCTTGCCTTTTTTTCTTTCATTTTTTGGCCCACATGATTAATATTTGTTTTACTTGTAAATATGACTATGAAAACAGATTATTAACAGTTTATGGGACAAAAGAGCATCAGTTATTTGATAACTGCGTAAATGGAATCAACAACCTGAGGGCTGACCTACACTGAATGTTTAACTTTTGGATTTTGTCTTGTTTCTGTAAGGAAACAAGAATTTCGAAAAGTAACGAATATGAGAAGGTGGTCCAGGAAAGCAAAGGCTGATAGAGGAAAGAGACCGTACAGGAAAACATCACTGAAACAAACTATAACAACCAAGACCAGAGTTCCAATAAGAACACTTTTTACACACACAGCTTCTCACTATTTTAGTTTGTTGTCAGAAACAAACAAATACTCTCTAAACTTATGATCACTCTCTGCAACTTTCTACACAGATTACCAGCACTGGATATGGATTATCTGCAAACACTAATGCAGACAATGAAGGACTTATATGTGAACAGTTAAATGAGTGATGAACAAATAAAGTTGAAATCATACTGTACTTCAAGTAAAATTACAGACACTTGGTGGCCTTTCAAGTTCATCTGATAGAGAAACTTGAAAATGTGGCATGCTCTGACAGAAACAAGGTGATATGAGATTAAGTTGCAGCCTTTCTGGAACTCTTAATACACGCAGGATACAAGAAAACAATGGAAATCTCAAAAGGGTGGCTTTAACATAAGTGAAAATTGGATTATGATAAATGCAAGTCGAGCACATCATAATCCAATTTACTTACTCGTTCATCTCAGACCGAAAGATATATAATCTCACAGGAAAATAAAAGATAGTGTAAACTTTTCTTTCAAGTCTCAATCACCAAGAAATTGACATTTACTAAATACAAATCATCTGTTAATACTATATGTAGTTGGGTACTTAAATGGGTAAAATCCTGCCACATTGAAAAGAAAGCTTATAGAAAATTAAATTATACTCTTTTCAAAAACTATAAATAAGCAATTAAATTTCATTAAGAACTGTTATATATACACATGTCTTATTCAAATTAAGGAACAAAATGGATCATTCAAATGTGTGAGGAATTATATTCACACCTTGTGAGCACAGTGCTTATAAATGAACAATGCTTTTCACAAATATCTTAGAAGGCAACAGCTTCTAAGAAACAGTCATTTCACTAAACAGCTGCAATCAAAAAATAAAAAATTTTAATCATGTAAATGATAATTAAGAACTTATTAATCAACACGACAGACATTTACATGGCTTGCAGTTCAAAGTCCAGTTTCTTTTATCACTTCAGTCTCACAATCCCTCGATGAGGCACAATGAAGGCAACAATCCCTATTTGGTAGAACTCTGATGTCTAGTCACATAATAAACTTTCACACTTCAGGATTTTTGCCAAAATTTCCCAGAACTGCTGCGAATTCCTTTGCCTTTGAAAGGTTTTTTCCCTTTGTCTCCTGTCTGCGATGCCGTTTCACGGGTATCTGTTGCCATCGCCTCATCAGTGTCTTGAGTTTGAGTCTTCAATGTTTTTTTGATATTGACAATCTGGAAAAAAGGAAAGAAATTACAATACCACATGTAATAAGTGCCAAATGAGGCATTTGTACTACAGTTGTCAAGCACAATGCTGCAGTTTGCATTGAGAGGAAGTAAGAAGTAACTACAGTAAAAATAATGGAGATCACACAAATTGCTTATTTTGTCAGGTACAAATATGCACATAAACTGGATTCCTTCCTACAATGAAGCATTCCCGTAATGCAAATGTAGTAGAGACATAGATGCTATGGAGGGGGCAAAATAAAAAATGTGGTGTCTTGTAAGACAAAGAAAGGATTGTGCACCAAGTGACCAAAGCTGACATGCTACTTTTACTGTAACTGATTTGTTGTTGAATTATGAACATATTGTTTTTGTGTAGTTATTTTTTAGTAACTAGCAGCTATTTTCCAAATGAAACAAACACACATAAAGAAATCTGAGGTTGCAAGTATAATTAGAGAGAAAGATCACTGCAGAAGCAGATTCCATACTGGTTGTCTACATTGTTGGCGACAAGTCATTGGAATTAAGACACTTGTCAAATATTTTAAGTGCACCATCCTAAATGACTGAAGATGAAATCATCAACAGTATCTAGATGTCAGAAAAGCAGAAGACCCAAAATTCACAGAAGGAATCCTTAGAAAGTGTAACATCTACAAATCAGATCACTTAAAAACCCATGATCCTCGACCACTATTGACACTCTATATGTTTCCCTTAGCAGAACAAGATTAATACAGTTATAAAAAGCTGTTCAAATAATATCCACAGAATTTTAGGAGTGTTTAGTTGCTGTCAGATGTGCTCATCATACTCCAGAAATTCTAAACTGATTGAAAATATCATAAAAATCTAGTGGAGCTAACCCCCATATACATGTTGTGCGATAATCATGAAAGTAAATTTAAAACTAATTTGAGTTCATACACAGGAGGTATTAACATCTGTAACTATTCTCAAATGAAGTAAGAAGAAAGCTAATGACACAAGACATCGCTCTGTTACCTAAGGTCACCATTCGCACAGACAGCCACAGACAACCACAGCCAACAATGTAGCTGTTGAGACTTATTTTTCTGTTTCTGTGTACAGATTTTCTTTATTTTGTATTTTAGGCAGAGAAAAGGTCATGAAGTGGTAGGAAAGAGGACTAAAGTTGTAAGGTCATTACTTCATGCAAGGCCAACTCCGTACTGCAAGCTAAAAATAAATGTGTCAATGGATTTGGTACTAAATCGCAAACCTCATGCTGCCACAGACATGGTGTGCATGTGTATAATGTGGAATCAACAATATCGTCCCATTCCACGCATAACTTATCACTCTGAGCTAGGTATTTGTGCTGTGTTATGCATAAGACTCATTGGGAGATAGCATGTACGAGGACACATATAGGTGTATATGAAATTTATCCAGACTCATATCACCAGGAGCCCATCATTGTCCCAAATTGAGCTTATAAGCCCGAAGTGTAATAAAGACACTTATTTCCCTATGAACTGCAACCTTTTCGTTTACTCGTTGACTTCATTTTTGTTCACTGACTGTGATATTTTATGGGAGCTCTTCTTCACATTCTCACATGTATATTAAAACACAGTCAATAAAGTATTCATACTAAAACACAACATTTTTGACAACTATTGATGCTTCAAGCTGTGACAAATTGAAGGCTAGATATGCGAAAATCTACTACTGCAAAATCTGGTGCCAACTATCAATGTTCTTACGAATGCATTCGTGAGCTGTGGAAGAGTCAAATCTCCACCTTCTGGCAAGAGAATACTGCTGTGTGGTTCACACAATTCCAAAGCCAGTTTGTGTTAACCCATATAATTTTGGACAAAACCAAATATAGTTATGTTGTTGTTACTCTCAATGAGTACATGGCCATATAAGTCCAAGATATTTTTGCCTTACCACCAAGTGACGACATACACAATGCCAATAAAAAAAGCTGTGACCAGTTGTTCATCTTCGTCTAAAGCCCAATGACTGGAAAAGTCACTCCGCACAGGAATCGTGCCCCTTCCCAATTGCTCTGTTCATAGGCCTTAGGTAGCAATGCTGTCAATGAAAACATTCTCTAAAACACTTACTGCCTGATCCACAGAAAATACTCACTGTATGCACAGGTGACCTCAAGGTCCTAGCACACCCGTGAACCATGCTGCTGAGATATATCTGTCCACTTGTGTCGTAGTCCTATTTCCATTATCAGACAGTTCTCTGGCCTCACTTCAAGTACAAATCACTGAGCTTACCACACACACTGTCACTCTTCATATATAACATTCCAGCTGCTTGTCATAATGCCAACACTCACCAAAGAAACACCACCATTTTCCTTCAGCTGAAAGGATGTGTTGGTGCCATAGATGGTTTGGCTCAGAAGCTCACCAATGCCATTCCCCATGAGAGATGGGTAACGGACCCCCAAGTTGTTAATAATGGCAACTGACTTCCCAGATAGCAGCTGTCAACTGTCTCACTGAACTTTCAGCAAAATTGCATTTTCTAGTACAACATATTGGTGTACCCATTTTCTCAACTACCTCTCCACTGCAGTGACAACCGTTGCCTCCATGCTACTGATGGTTCTCCAATCAATACATATGGTTGTTTGACACATTATGTGGCAATTCGCCGTGGCGGATGTACTATACCCTATCCTAAGAGCAGATTTTTTTTCTTTCTTTCTTTCTTTCTTCATTTTATGGTCTGCTACAGCATCTTCTGGGCCGTCACCTTCTTGATACATCCACTAACTTATTAGCATGGGAGAATTTATGCCACATAGGTAACACTGTCGAATGCATGATCACTGGAGATTTTCCAGAAGTAGAACTCACTAGATAGCTCCTGGAGATCACTCAGATGATACCCAACACTATCAGCTGTACAGCACGGAACAGTGTACTATATTGTCATGTAGAAGAAGGTGTAATTAGATGAATGACGAACACTAACTTCACTTAACGAAGGTTTATTCAGCACTTGCATATACAAGAGCGCAGAGCGAACTGCCTCTGGTCAGAACACATACGGTATATATACAGTTATATAATATTCCAGTACAATGATTCTTGGCATTTGTGGATACTTCTAGAATGTACTCGAACTGAATATAGAAATTAAAATTTTACAGTTCAGGTGAATATTGAACTAACAACCCTCCATGCAACAGCCTAGTATCATAACCACTACACCACGGTGACTGTGCTACTCAGCTTCTTCTGCGACACTGATCCCTCCTTAAGAGAACAGTCTCAGTCTTCTGTCCTAGTCCGGAAACGAGTCATCAGTTCTGCATACTCAAACTCCCGATGACTCATGTTCGCCCTGACTGTGATCTTCTTAGAACTTCCTTTGCCACTACGCTCTTCGACACCTTTGCGCACTATGCCTGTCGCTGGAGCATCCACTCCGGTCTCACCCACACCTATTAGGGGCTATCTACATGGGTGCCACCCAGCCACAGCCAGGGCCACCCGACACGGCGGCCACTGCTGGAAGTTCTGATGCTCCAGGATGACAAGCAGCCACTCCTTGGCATATGTGGGATGGTAAAATCTCACGTATGAGTAGTGTGATCCCTGTGTTGTCACCGACTCAGTCACATGGATACTTCACAACCCCACCACACAGACTGGCTACACATGTTGGTGACCTAGTGGGGTTGAGGGGGGGGGGGGAGCTACAGTGGGGAAGGAAGAAGGGAAGGAAGGGCAAGAGGAATCCATACTATAGACACTAGGGAGGGAATTCTTCCCCAAATGACTCACACTAGAACATGAAATTTAGAAGTAGGGGTCAAACTCCAATGCGGGGGACCAAACCGCCACAAAGGATGAAAGCAAACAGGCAAGATGAACAAAACTTCAAGAAATACAGAGAACCAATGGACAGCCACGTCAACATAAACCAGAACATCGAGAGAGTGGAAGGAGGGGGCAGCATAGAAGGAGCAAGGATGGGGTGGGAGGGGCACGGTGAAGGAAATGCAGCCAGGGAAGGAAGAATGAGCTGAAATTGCTCGGGATCCCATGTGCACTACACATGAACTCACACCCCTGGAGGGTATAGCATGTGGAGGTGTGTGTGTGTGTGTGGGAGGGGGGGGGGGGGATGGAGAACAGAAAAGGAGAGGAGGAGGGAAGGGGAAAGGATAGGTGGGTGCACTGGCAGAGGGTGCCACACAACGAAGGTGGGAGTCATGAAAAGGGAGGAGGCAACAGTACACAGGTAGCAGAAACTGTCAGGTGGAGGGTGCGGGGACAGCAGGTTGAGGTCGGGATAATATTGGTAACAGATAATGTGTTGTAAGGATAACTCCCATCTGTGCAGTTCAGAAAAGCTGGTGGTGGAGGGGAGGATATAGATGGCCCAGATTGTGAAGCAGTCATTGAAACCTAGCATTCTGTGTTAAACTAAATGTTGTGACACTGAGTGGTCTTCTCTGCTCTTGGTCGAAGTCTGGCAGTTGTCATTCATCCCGGTGGACAGCTGGTTGACAGTCATCCCGATATAAAAATTTGTACAACATTTACAGCAGAGCTGCCATACAACATGACTACTTTCACAGGTGGTCCAGCCTTTGATGTGGTAAGATCGGATTGGGTAGGTCTTGCACCTGGGTCTTCCACAGGGATACAATCCCTTTGGCGAGGGGTTGGGTTTGGGAGTGATATAGGGATGGACTAGGATGTTGCAGAGATTGTGTGGATGATGAAACATCACTTTAGGAGAGGTGGGAGGGACCTTGCATAGGATGTCCCACATTTTAGTGCATGATGATGAACAGTCAAAGCCCTGACGAAGTATGTGGTTCAGTTGTTCCAGTCCAGGTTGATACTGGGTGACAAAGGAGGCACTCTTTTGTAGTTGGCTCTTTGGTGTGGTGGTAGGATTGAAGGTGTGTGGGGATAGTGGTTGTCTGTAAAGGAGCTGGGAAAAGGGTTTTTGTCACTGCAGATATGTTGTCCCTGGGTGGCCAGGCAATATGGGATTGATTTTTTGATGCAGAAGGGATGGCAGCTGTCCAAGTACAGTTGCTGTTGGTGGCTGGAGGGTTTAATGTGGACAGAGGTGTGGATGGTGCCACCACAGAGGAGATGGTCAACATCTAAGAAGGTGACACACTGCATTGAAGAGGATCAGATGAAGTGGAAGGGAGAAATGGTGTTGCTACTGTGAATGAACTGAGTGCAGTTTATGAAGATATCATCAATGAACCTGAACCAGACCAGAGCATTTTTATGGGATTTGCAAATGACATTGAGGCCATAGTGGTGTGCAAGGATGGCAGAAACTATGGGGACTTAGCAAAGAATGACATTAAGATTGGACTGGAGATTAATACGGAGAAGACTAAAATGTTAATGATAGAAATATCCAGCGAAGCCCCTAATAGCACCCCATCGCAGGTACGAACAAGGAAAATGCCCGAGCAGAAAATTTTAAATACCAACATCCCTTGATTCAACAGGCATACAAACAAGAAATTATTCAGCTTATTGTCAACAAGTCTAAAAATTATTTCAGTCTCAAGCAGATAAAGTCATCAAAAAATCTGCAAATTAAGACCAAACTTTAAGCCCATAATGCAGTGAGGAGAACCAGTGTTATTATTGAAGAAACTTGTCCAATAGAAACACAAGGTTGGCACCTGGTGTACAGGGTCAGTGCTCTTGGAATGTATGTATTTATCTATCGATTCTCCCCTCCACCATCAGCTTTTCTGAACTGCACAGATGAGAGTTACACTTATAACATATTCTCCACTCCTGAAATTATCCTAGCCTCAACCTATGGTTACCTACTGTTCACACAACCTCCACCCAACAGTTTCCACTACCTCTATCCTATCACCTCCTTCCAATTCATGTCCTTTTACCCTCAACTCTACACTGCTCTCTGCTGATGCATCCAACGTTCCTTTCCCCTTCTCTGCTCCTTTCCCTTTCCACTCTCCACCCTCACCCCCTACCTCCTCTCTCCATCACAGCCTCCCAACAGCAGGCCTGGCAGCCTTGTCTTGCCACCATCTAATCCCTAAACATTACGGCAGGAAACACTCGCTTCTCTTCCTCTTCCTGTAGTCTGACAGTTGCATTTAGTTTGGAGAACACAGATAGATGTCAAGTCTGCTTGCCTGTGTGAATGTGCGCTTCCTTGCTGACGAAGGCTTTGGAAAAAAGCTGAACGTGTAATAGTCTTTTCATTGTGCCCGCCTGCAACTTAACGTTTCAACCTTATGGTGAGAAGCAATATATCCTTTTCACAATATTGTTGTATGTATGTATGTATGGATGGATGGATGGATGGATGGATGGATGTATCGTTTATTTTCTCCACGAGTATATTTCCAGGATTATGAAAAGTTTGACGTCATCTGACTTCCATTTTTCACTTGTTAACAATGTGGAAAATGAGCTACAGTTAGAACTTTTACGCACAGTCAGGCACTTATATGGTAAGTTTCATAACAAAATTAGTTGGTTGGTTGGTTTGTGGGGGTTGAAGGGACCAGACAACAAAATTAGTATTTTAGAATTTTGTAAAAATGTTCCTTAACATAAATTTACATGACTACAAGCACATAACTATGATTATGTCCACGCTTGTATGGGTAACTTTTTCTCGACAATATGTTGTTGTTGTTGTTGTTGTTGTTGTCTTCAGTCCTGAGACTGGTTTGATGCAGCTCTCCATGCTACTCTATCCTGTGCAAGCTTCTTCATCTCCCAGTACCTACTGCAACTTACATCCTTCTGAATCTGCTTAGTGTATTCATCTCTTGGTCTCCCTCTATGATTTTTACCCTCCCCGCTGCCCTCCAATGCTAAATTTGTGATCCCTTGATGCCTCAAAACATGTCCTACCAACCGATCCCTTCTTCTAGTCAAGTTGTGCCACAAACTTCTCTTCTCCCCAATCCTATTCAATACTTCCTCATTAGTTACGTGATCTACCCACCTTATCTTCAGCATTCTTCTGTAGCACCACATTTCGAAAGCTTCTATTCTCTTCTTGTCCAAACTGGTTATCGTCCATGTTTCACTTCCATACATGGCTACACTCCATACAAATACTTTCAGAAACGACTTCCTGACACTTAAATCTATACTCGATGTTAACAAATTTCTCTTCTTCAGAAACTATTTCCTTGCCATTGCCAGTCTACATTTTATATCCTCTCTACTTCGACCATCATCAGTTATTTTACTCCCTAAATAGCAAAACTCCTTTACTACTTTAAGTGTCTCATTTCCTAATCTAATCCCCTTAGCATCACCCGATTTAATTTGACTACATTCCATTATCCTCGTTTTGCTTTTGTTGATGTTCATCTTATATCCTCCTTTCAAGACACTGTCCATTCCTTTCAACTGCTGTTCCAAGTCCTTTGCTGTCTCTGACAGAATTACAATGTCATCAGCGAACCTCAAAGTTTTTATTTCTTCTCCATGGATTTTAATACCTACTCCGAATTTTTCTTTTGTTTCCTTTACTGCTTGCTCAATATACAGATTGAATAACATCGGGGAGAGGCTACTACCCTGTCTCACTCCTTTCCCAACCACTGCTTCCCTTTCATGCCCATCGACTCTTATAACTGCCATCTGGTTTCTGTACAAATTGTAAATAGCCTCTCGCTCCCTGTATTTTACCCCTGCCACCTTCAGAATTTGAAAGAGAGTATTCCAGTTAACGTTGTCAAAAGCTTTCTCTAAGTCTACAAATGCTAGAAACATAGGTTTGCCTTTTCTTAATCTTTCTTCTAAGATAAGTCGTAAGGTTAGTATTGCCTCACGTGTTCCAACATTTTTACGGAATCCAAACTGATCTTCCCCGAGATCCGCTTCTACCAGTTTTTCCATTCGTCTGTAAAGAATTCGCGTTAGTATTTTGCAGCTGTGACCTATTAAACTGATAGTTCGGTAATTTTCACATCTGTCAACACCTGCTTTCTTTGGGACTGGAATTATTATATTCTTCTTGAAGTCTGCTCACCAGATGGTAGAGTTTTGTCATGACTGGCTCTCCCAAGGCCATCAGTAGTTCTAATGGAATGTTGTCTACTCCCGGGGCCTTGTTTCGACTCAGGTCTTTCAGTGCTCTGTCAAACTCTTCACGCAGTATCTTATCTCCCATTTCATCTTCATCTACATCCTCTTCCATTTCCATAATATTGTCCTCAAGTACATCGCCCTTGTATAAACCCTCTATATACTCCTTCCACCTTTCTGCCTTCCCTTCTTTGCTTAGAACTGGGTTGCCATCTGAGCTCTTGATATTCATACAAGTGGTTCTCTTCTCTCCAAAGGTCTCTTTAATTTTCCTGTAGGCAGTATCTATCTTACCCCTAGTGAGACAAGCCTCTACATCCTTACATTTGTCCTCTAGCCATCCCTGCTTAGCCATTTTGCACTTCCTGTCGATCTCATTTTTGAGACGTTTGTATTCCTTTTTGCCTGCTTCATTTACTGCATTTTTATATTTTCTCCTTTCATCAATTAAATTCAATATTTCTTCTGTTACCCAAGGATTTCTATTAGCCCTCGTCTTTTTACCTACTTGATCCTCTGCTGCCTTCACTACTTCATCCCTCAGAGTTACCCATTCTTCTACTGTATTTCTTTCCCCCATTCTTGTCAATTGTTCCCTTATGCTCTCCCTGAAACTCTGTACAACCTCTGGTTCTTTCAGTTTATCCAGGTCCCATCTCCTTAAATTCCCACCTTTTTGCAGTTTCTTCAGTTTCAATCTGCAGTTCATAACCAATAGATTGTGGTCAGAATCCACATCTACCCCTGGAAATGTCTTACAATTTAAAACCTGGTTCCTAAATCTCTGTCTTACCATTATGTAATCTATCTGATACCTTTTAGTATCTCCAGGATTCTTTCAGGTATACAACCTTCTTTCATGATTCTTGAACCAAGTGTTAGCTATGATTAAGTTATGCTCTGTGCAAAATTCTACAAGGCGGCTTCCTCTTTCATTTCTTCCCCCCAATCCATATTCACCTACTATGTTTCCTTCTCTCCCTTTTCCTACTGACGAATTTCAGTCACCCATGACTATTAAATTTTCGTCTCCCTTCACTACCTGAATAATTTCTTTTATCTCGTCATACATTTCATCAATTTCTTCATCATCTGCAGAGCTAGTTGGCATATAAACTTGTACTACTGTAGTAGGCATGGGCTTTGTGTCTATCTTGGCCACAATAATGCATTCACTATGCTGTTTGTAGTAGCTAACCCGCACTCCTATTTTTTTTATTCATTATTAAACCTACTCCTGCATTACCCCTATTTGATTTTGTATTTATAACCCTGTAATCACCTGACCAAAAGTCTTGTTCCTCCTGCCACCGAACTTCACTAATTCCCACTATATCTAACTTTAACCTATCCATTTCCATTTTTAAATTTTCTAACCTACCTGCCCGATTAAGGGATCTGACATTCCACGCTCCGATCCGTAGAATGCCAGTTTTCTTTCTCCTGATAACGGGGTCCTCTTGAGTAGTCCCCGCCCGGAGATCCGAATGGGGGACTATTTTACCTCCGGAATATTTTACCCAAGAGGACGCCATCATCATTTAATCATACAGTAATACAGTAATAAGACAATAATAAGAATGAAAACCACCCATGGAAGCTCACTGACAGACTTCAACTTACTATCTTATTTTCGAATCCGCAGTTCTCAGAAAGTGATACCTAACATTCAGGCTTCAGTGAATAGCAAAATAATTAATATTAATTGACATCCAGTATTTTATGTTTAACATTTGAATAAAATGATCTTGAAATAGAGGTTTATGCCAATTTTAATTTTGTCCTAAAAGGTAAATCATAAGGCTGCATCAGTTGTAAGAAATATCATGTTTCATCGGTGCCCCATGTTCTTTGCTGCATCAGAATATTAAGAGAGATGTAATTTTCACTTTACTGTCATTTCTCATTAACACAACAGCCTTATAAAGCGAATTTCCCATGAACTGCATTAATGAGCCACCATGAAGCCACCCACAAATCTCCTTAGAACACAAAAAGACAAGAGAAAAAGAGAGAAGGTCATGACTTCAACGGATGCTGTGATAAACGCCTAACAAGTTGGCTTATGTAAAGAGATACCTCTTTTCTTGCTTTGGCATAGGCTACGTATGTTTAAGATGACCTGTATATCCACTTATTATACAAGATTGTGTTGTTGTAAAAGAAGATGACTACAAAAGTTTGAAGTTCAGTTGCTAAGGTCATTCTAGTAGCTTGGAGGGAAATTAATGCTCTCTCTCTGCACCCACCCACATACAAGGAGACAAAGTTCTATCGAGACTGTTGTAGCACTGTTGAATGGAACTGACTAGAGGTCCATTCAGTAAGCATTAAGAAAAGTGAACAAAACAAATAAAGCCACTAACGTCAAACATCGGATGGTTGCAGATCTCTCAGGAAATGGAACACTGAGGCCATACCGAAAAATCACTCAGGTTCCTCTCCACTGTGAGCCAGCTCATTGAGTAGATTGGTGAACACACCTGCTACAGAAAATGATTCAGTGTTAATAATAAATGCTGTTCTGCTCAGTTGTTTTCGCAAAACATGTTATTAACACAAGGGCCATTGCTCAGATATTAAAGAACCAGGAGGAATAGATGTTGAGACTGATACTGTTGAGTACAGCTGATTTAATGTCTCAGCAATTCATTTTCTGGGATCTGTAGGATATTGATTCACTCTCAGAACAAAACAAATCAGTCACAATACAGTTTATCAAATGTAAGCTGTAGCTTTCTTAAGTTCAAAACCACAACAGACCTTCCCTTTCCTACAATGAAAGATATGTGAACATAATCAAGTGAATAATGTCCAACACACATCATCAGGGATTCGTTAGCTCTTGCCGATAGTCCATTAGAGAACATAAATAGGGGGAAGAATGCAATTCATCTATAGTTTTTGCATTCTGAAATTGATAGCAGTCGGAACTATGCAGAAAATTTAAGTTTATATTGAAAGGATAGGCACAGGGGAAATTAAGGGAGTATTTGATGAGTAAACAAGGAACTCAAAACCACTGAGACAGAAATTGAAGATGCATGTGTTATTGTTTGGGTAAGATTCAGTATCAGGGGTCAGCATAAAATAACTGGATCCTTCTATCGCCTGCCAGATCCGTCTCCTAATGTACCGTATTTACTCGAATCTAAGCTGCACCTGAAAAATGGGACTCGAAATCAAGAAAATAATTTTCCTGAATCTAAGCCGCACCTGAAATTTGAGACTCGAAATTCAAGGTGAGAAAAATGTTTTAGGCCGCACCTCCAAATCGAAACAAAGTTGGTCCATTGTAATATGAGACACAGTTTAGGCCGAATGAATGACGATACAGCTATAGTAGTTTGGTTCGAGTCGTTAGCTTAGCAGTTGAGCTTTACCAGGTGGCCATTGCTATGAGTCAGGCGCTCCGTCCGTATTTATACGGGTACCCTTCCTTTTTCACGTGCTTCGTCTGGTTTGAATCGATTGCTTATTTTTCTTTGATCTGATAAGTGCCGTTCTCTTTTTTATAGGTGTTTACGTCACTCTAAGCTGAAAATGCATAACTGTACTGTGTCATACATTGTTTGTCGCATTCTGATAGTGAGTGTTTACGGCATGTCGCCGCTCGCGGCATGGCTTGCTTCTATGCTCGCTACCGCGGCTTTAAAAAAAAAAGAGGAATCACCTCATTAGCGAAACAATGGCACGAGACTACTACTTGTTGTTACTTACAGTGCTGCTTTAAAGAATGAATGACGATATGCTCAACAAGAACCAAATAATAGACTGCGTATGATAGATGTTCTGAACGAGAGTTTAGCGAAAATTTTTCTCATTTTGAAAATATTTGGATGCCTCGTTAGTACATTACATTCTGCACAGAAATTAGAGTCATCTTAGATTTAAAAATCTAGTCAATTGCCGTGCTTTATTTCTGACTGTATCACTATTAGGCATAAGAATAATACGAATATAAACATGACATGATATCCAGAATGAGATTTTCACTCTGCAGCGGAGTGTGCGCTGATATGAAACTTCCTGGCAGATTACAACTGTGTGCCCGACCGAGACTCGAACTCAGGACCTTTGCCTTTCGCGGGCAAGTGCTCTACAATCTGAGCTACCGAAGCACGACTCACGCTCGGTCCTCACAGCTTTACTTCTGCCAGTATCTCATCTCGTACCTTCCAAACTTTACAGAAGCTCTCCTGCGAACCTTGCAGAACTAGCACTCCTGAAAGAAAGGATACTGCGGAGACATGGCTTAGCCACAGCCTGGGGGATGTTTCCAGAATGAGATTTTCACTCTGCAGCGGAGTGAGCGCTGATATGAAACTTCCTGGAAGATTACAACTGTGTGCCCGACCGAGACTCGAACTCGGGACCTTTGCCTTTCGCGGGCAAGTGCTCTACCATCTGAGCTACCGAGGAAGTTTCATATCAGCGCACACTCCACTGCAGAGTGAAAATCTCATTCTGGAAACATCCCCCAGGCTGTGGCTAAGCCATGTCTCCACAGTATCCTTTCTTTCAGGAGTGCTAGTTCTGCAAGGTTCGCAGGAGAGCTTCTGTAAAGTTTGGAAGTTAGGAGATGAGATGAGTACGTGTGGCGTGCACACGGGGGTTTTTTAGGTTAGAGGGACCCCCCCTTGGGCGAAACGATAAAATACCTGACGGCTTACCAGAGAGGACATTATCATCGTTGATAAAGAATGTCCGTCCTCAGAGACCAAAAACAGGAAAAGTTAACGTAATATTGGTAAACTGCAGGAGTATCCAGGGCAAGGTTCCTGAATTAGTATCTCTTATTGAAGGAAATAGTGCGCATATAGTATTAGGAACGGAAAGTTGGTTAAAACCGGAAGTGAACAGTAACGAAATCCTAGACACAGAATGGAATATATACCGCAAGGATAGGATAAACGCCAATGGTGGAGGAGTATTTATAGCAGTAAAGAATTCAATAATATCCAGTGAAGTTATTAGCGAATGCGAATGTGAAATAATCTGGGTTAAGTTAAGTATCAAAGGTGGGTCAGATATGATAGTCGGATGCTTCTATAGACCACCTGCATCAGCAACCGTAGTAGTTGAGCGCCTCAGAGAGAACCTGCAGAACGTCGTGAAGAAGTTTCGTGATCATACTATTGTAATAGGGGGAGACTTCAATCTACCAGGTATAGAATGGGATAGTCACACAATCAGAACTGGAGCCAGGGACAGAGAATCTTGTGACATTATCCTGACTGCCTTGTCCGAGAATTACTTCGAGCAGATAGTTAGAGAACCAACTCGTGAAGCTAACGTTTTAGACCTCATAGCAACAAATAGACCGGAACTTTTCGACTCCGTGAATGTAGAAGAGGGTATCAGTGATCATAAGTCAGTGGTTGCATCAATGACTACAAGTGTAATAAGAAATGCCAAGAAAGGAAGGAAAATATATTTGCTTAACAAGAGTGATAGGGCACAAATCGCAGAATATCTGAGTGACCACCATCAAACGTTCATTTCTGAGGAAGAGGATGTGGAACAAAAATGGAAAAAATTCAGAAACATCGTCCAGTACGCCTTAGATAAGTTCGTACCGACTAAGGTCCAAAGCGAGGGGAAAGATCCACCGTGGTATAACAATCATGTACGAAAGGTACTACGGAAACAAAGAAAGCTTCATCATAGGTTTAAGAGTAGTCGAATCATAGCTGATAAGGAAAAGCTGAACGAAGCGAAAAAGAGCGTAAAGAGAGCAATGAGAGAAGCATTCAACGAATTCGAACATAAAACATTGGCAAACAATCTAAACAAGAACCCTAAAAAGTTTTGGTCATATGTAAAATCGGTAAGCGGATCTAAATCCCCTATTCAGTCACTCGTTGACCACGATGGAACCGAAACAGAGGACGACCGAAGAAAGGTAGAAATACTGAATTCAGTGTTCCGAAACTGTTTCACTGCGGAAAATCGTAACACGGTCCCTGATTTCAGCCGTCGCACGGACGCCAAAATGGAAAATATTGAAATAAACGATATCGGAATTGAAAAACAACTGCTATCACTTAGTAGCGGAAAAGCATCCGGACCAGACGAGATACCCTTAAGATTCTACAGTGATTATGCTAAAGAACTTGCCCCCTTTCTATCAGCAATTTATCGTAGATCGCTGGAAGAACGTAAAGTACCTAGCGACTGGAAGAAAGCGCAGGTCGTTCCCATTTTCAAGAAGGGTCATAAATCAGATGCGAATAATTATAGGCCTATTTCGCTTATGTCAATCTGTTGTAGAATAATGGAACATGTTTTGTGTTCTCGTATTATGACGTTCTTAGATAATACAAATCTCCTTCATCATAACCAACATGGATTCCGCAAACAGAGATCATGTGAAACTCAGCTCGCCCTATTTGCCCAAGAAATTCACAGTGCCGTAGACACTGGCGAGCAGATTGATGCCGTATTCCTGGACTTCAGGAAGGCATTTGATACGGTTCCGCACTTACGTTTAGTGAAAAAAATACGAGCTTACGGAATATCGGACCAGGTTTGTGATTGGATTCAGGATTTCCTAGAAGAAAGAACACAACATGTCATTCTTAACGGTTCAAAATCTGCAGATGTAGAGGTAATTTCGGGAGTACCGCAGGGAAGTGTGATAGGACCTTTATTGTTTACAATATACATAAATGACTTAGTTGACAACATCGGTAGCTCCGTGAGGCTATTTGCAGATGACACGGTTGTCTACAAGAAAGTAGCAACATCAGAAGACTCGTACGTACTCCAGGAGGACCTGCAGAGGATTAATGCATGGTGCGACAGCTGGCAGCTTTCCCTAAACGTAGATAAATGTAATATAATGCGCATACATAGGGGCAGAAATCCATTCCAGTACGATTATGCCATAGGTGGTAAATCATTGGAAGCGGTAACGACCGTAAAATACTTAGGAGTTACTATCCGGAGCGATCTGAAGTGGAATGATCACATAAAACAAATAGTGGGAAAAACAGGCGCCAGGTTGAGATTCATAGGAAGAATTCTAAGAAAATGTGACTCATCGACGAAAGAAGTAGCTTACAAAACGCTTGTTCGTCCTATTCTTGAGTATTGCTCATCAGTATGGGACCCTTACCAGGTTGGATTAATAGAAGAGATAGACATGATCCAGCGAAAAGCAGCGCGATTCGTCATGGGGACATTTAGTCAGCGCGAGAGCGTTACGGAGATGCTGAACAAGCTCCAGTGGCGGACACTTCAAGAAAGGCGTTACGCAATACGGAGAGGTTTATTATCGAAATTACGAGAGAGCACATTCCGGGAAGAGATGGGCAACATATTACTACCGCCCACATATATCTCGCGTAATGATCACAACGAAAAGATCCGAGAAATTAGAGCAAATACGGAGACTTACAAGCAGTCGTTCTTTCCACGCACAATTCGTGAATGGAACAGGGAAGGGGGGATCAGATAGTGGTACAATAAGTACCCTCCGCCACACACCGTAAGGTGGCTCGCGGAGTATAGATGTAGATGTAGATGTAGAGATACTGGCAGAAGTAAAACTGTGAGGACCGAGCGTGAGTCGTGCTTCGGTAGCTCAGATGGTAGAGCACTTGCCCACGAAAGGCAAAGGTCCCAAGTTCGAGTCTCGGTCGGGCACACAGTTTTAATCTGCCAGGAAGTTTCATGACATGATATGTACATTTTTCCGCGTTTGCTGTTGTCTCACTCTAGTTTCGTACTTTATTAGGCAGACAGGATTTAAATGAGATAGCAGCAAACATGAAAGAATACATGGCAAAATGTTTATATTCGTATTATTCTTATGGTGAAGAGAATACTACATGTGATTCACAATTCATAAAAGTTCCTATTAGCAACCATCTCTTCTCACAGGTAGGAAAAAATTCAGAACGTAGAGTTGGCCAAATTGACAAACATCCCAAACAGTTTTGCCAGTTGGATATTGAAATGCTGTTACGTTCGAAGATGAACAATACGGAATTTGTATATACTTCGTTGGATAACGTATAAAAATGCAATGGTCGAAACTCGGGGTGGAGAAAAAAGCTCGTCTTCCACCTTTTCTTAAATTTATTTACTGACTCAGAAGTTTTGGCGCCAGTATTTATCTGTGTGCCTACAAAGAATGCCAGTGTAGCACTACATATATTCAATGGCAGAAGTTAGTTGTGGCGGCACCTACCAACATTTTTCAGAACTTTCTCTTACTTTGCACTCGATTCTAAGCCACAGGCGGTTTTTTGGATTACAAAAACCAGAAAAAAAGTGCGGCTTAGATTCGAGTAAATACGGTAACCAAAAATTTAGATAAAATCTCAGTTTATGTGTACGCAAGTTCTCCGATCATAATGTAATCACTGGTGGAGACTAAACATCCAACAATCAATTGGGAAACACAGTTTTGTTAGTGGTGAT
Organism: Schistocerca serialis cubense; assembly: GCF_023864345.2. NCBI lineage: Eukaryota > Metazoa > Arthropoda > Insecta > Orthoptera > Acrididae > Schistocerca > Schistocerca serialis. The sequence continues at coordinate 562,175,236 of NC_064641.1, forward strand.
GTGATAAGACAGCCTGTGAAACATTACTAAATGCCTTCTCTGCAAACTACCTACAACAGATAGTTTGAAACCTCACTCATGATTGAAATATATTAGAGCTAATGGCGACAAGTAGTCTTCACCTCTTTGAGAATGTCCACACCGAAACTTGTACCAGTGACCATGACATGATTGTAGCAACGATGACTACCAAAGTACAAAGAACAATTAAAACAAGGTAAACTAAATAAAGCTTCAGTTGTATCATATCTCAATGAGGAACCTGAGACTTTCAGCACAGGGCAGGAGCATGCTGACGAACGGAACTGTGGCTCATGTTTAAAAGAACAGTTAACCACGCATAGGATAGATATGTACCCAGTAGAATGGTTCATAATGGCAAGGAATGTCCATGGTATACAGTCACTGTACAGAAACTTCTAAGGAAACAGAGATTACTGCATAATAGGTGTAAAACAAAGTGTAAGGTTATAGACAGGTGTTGAATGTAACATGTTTGGCTGTCAAGAAAGCAATGTACGATGCCTTCAGTAACTACCGTAGCAAAATGTTGTCAAATGATCTCTCACAAAACCTAAAGAAATTCTGGTTGTATGTGAAAGCTGTTAGTGGCACCAAACTTAAGTGTCCAGTCCCTAGCGGATGAGACACGACATGAAACTGAGCAGAGCAAGGCAAAAGCTGAAATGCTTAACGCTGTTTTCAAATGTTCCTCTATGAAGGAAAACCCAGGAGAACTGCCCCAATTTAATATTCATACAGTAAAAAGTATTAGTTTCAGCAGTGTTGAGAAACACTTGAAATCATGAAAACTGAACAAAGCTCCAGGTCCTAATGGAATCTGTCAAATTCTATACTGAATTTGCAACTGAGTTAGCTCCTTTCTAACTATGACCTGTCTTAGAATCCTCGAACAAAAAACCGTGCCCAGTTCTTGGAAAAAAGCACAGGTCACATGCATCTACAAGAAGGGTGGCAGAAGTGGTCCACAAAACTACCACCCATTGTCCCCAACATAAATTTGTCGTAGAATCTTAGAAGGTATTCTGAGCTCAAACATAAAGAAGTATCTTGAACAGAATGATGTACTCCATGCACTAAAAATAAAAATAAAAAATAAATATAAAAATTGCAGTATCTTTTTGATTTCTGAACAGCATTTGACTCAGTAACACATCTACCCTACTGTCAAAAGTTCAATCTTATGGGGTATCAAGTGATATTTGTGTACAGATTGAAGACTTTTAGGTAGGGACAATGCAGCATGTTAGCTTGGATGGAGCGTCATCATCAGGTGTAGAAGTAACTTCGGGTGTGCTCCAGGGAAGTTTGTTGAGACCCTTGCTGTTCATGTTGTACATTAATGACAGTGAAGGCAATATTAACATTAGCCCCAGACTTCTCGCAGACGATGCAGTTACCTATAATGAAGTACTGTCGGAAATAAGCTCCATAAATATTCAGGCAGATCTTGGTAAGATTTTGAAGTGGTGCGGAGACTGGCAACTTGTTTTAAATATTCAAAAATGTAAAACTGTGCACTTCACAAAAAAAAACATAGTACCCTATGACTATAGCCTCAACAAGTAACTGTTGTAATCAGCCAAATCATACAAATACTTGGTTGCAACACTTTGTACGGATATGAAATGGAATTATCACACAGCCTCCGTCGTGGGTAAAGCTGGTGGCAGACTTTGGTTTATTGGTGGAATACTGGGAAAGTGTCAACAAAGACATCGCTCCGAAGCTTTGGCCAGTGCACTCTTTGGATTTTAGTGCTGAACATCTCTATCAAAACTATTTGTATGTTGATCTTATCAAAAGCCCATCCAAAACAGATTTAAAGCAGCCACATCAAGTACACACCATATTCAAAGATAGTAATCATGGATTTCTAACCATCCTACGAATGTAAATAACCTCATTGCCTTCAGTTATGCACATTGCACATACATTAGTATATCACAGTGATCTAAAAGTGTAACCCCATGTAGGATACAAAGTGAATACAAATGCCTGATATCTTTATTATTATGAGAAAACCTTTCTCAGACATTACGTCTGGTTAAAAATGGAAAGTGACGTGGACCTTGATCAAGCGTGACTTCCTTTTAACTGTACGATTATTATTATTATTATTATTATTATTATTATTATTACTATTGCTGTGGTACTCTATACTTCCTCCAGTGCAGTGGATTATAATTGTTTTACACTGTGTACTAGCATTTATGCAAAAGAATATAAAAATTATGATGAATAAACAAGGGCAAAAGAGAATGGTATTAATTCTGAGGTCTACAAAAACAGAAAAATTAAGAAACATTAAACGACTGTGTTTTGTCCACTTATACAGCCCAATGTACACTAGAAAGTGGTTTCCGGTACAATTGGAATGACAACAACCTGCCTTCCTAACCAGTTCCCATAATGCATATTAGCTGGACACAAATGAGAGCCAGGAAACACAGGAACTACACTCAATACCAATGGCAGGAGTGACCATCTAGGTTCTGTTCGAAGAACGCAGGATATCTCTCAGCATTCACATTCCATATTCTGCTTATCTTTGGTGTGATTTATGAAAACTGAACAAAACCAAAAGCTAGTACATTGAACTTAAGTCTTCTTATTTTAAATCTACTGAAACAAAATGGCACCATAGTATAAATTTCATAAGCAAACAAACCTCTTGCTCAACAGCTTCCTTATGTTTCAGCCGACGATTCTTCTCTGAATTTGCACGATTGATTTGCATCTCTACACATGATAGCACAGTTTCACAAGAGTCGCACCATTCTTGTAGAGTTGAGACGATTGATCCGAGATCAGCAGGCTGGATGTCTCTTCCAATTGCATAGTCTACTTCTAGTTGGCTATTTTTCAGATCAAGTTTCCCATGAATAATATCTGTATGGTGGAATAACAAAAGTATTATTTATAACACAGCAAAATCATTTTAATTTACATACAGTTGGTCAAGTATGTGAAAATTTTAATAAGGATCATTTCTTCAGAGAAGATGTAGTAAAAATTATTTGACAGATCACTGCCTAAAATGACTGCATCAGCCATACAAAAAATTCACCACAACTTTGGGGACAGCTGAAATGTTGAGAACATACTACATGCATTCAACAATGATTAAGTAATACTGTGGTGCTCCATATAACTCTTTTAAATAGTCAAATTGTGATGCCTGGACAAGTAACTATCTATCCTGTTCCGTTATGTTGTTGAGCTTTGAAGTGAAAGATGAGTGGAAAGCATATATTTTATTGACGGGGCTACATGGTTAGTGCGAGCCAATGTTTAAGGGTTAAGAGAACTTTACCCATTAGCGCCCGTTGTCCTCGAGTGATAATAATCCATTTTCCCGTCATTATTACAATGTTTGTAACTCCATTCCAACAATGGGTTTTTGTTGTTGTAAAGAAAGCTTTCCATCAACAATTGGTACCATTTTTATCTTTATTCAGTTGAAGACTGTTAACAAAAGGGGAGCATTTTTGCAGTGCCTGCTGATCATTTCTATATTTATTTTTGTGGCTACATCTAAGACAAGTATCACTTCCATTTTCTGGCTGATGTGTAATTCACTACTGTGATACTGTTTGGTACTTATGAAGGTGAAAATAGTTTATTATATTTTATGCCCCAGCGCATGAAAACTTGCTGTCCTTGTTTGAGGGCACTTGGCATTTCCACGGTAAATGTTATGCTTTTCGGGTTTTTCAGATTTCTTAGCCATGGCTCACAATGTTTTTAAAACTGCTCGAGAGGCACTAGAATACTTATTTTCTGAAGAAATAGAAGCAGACCTAGTAACTCTACCTCCAGAAGTAGATGAGCAGAGCAATGACAAAAATATTGAAGATGACGTGTTAGGAAATCCATATGTAAGCCTAATTAAAGTTAATACTGAACTATCATGTGAGAGAGACAACAAAGACATTCCTAAATGGGCCCAAAATAGGAAATTCAATGGTATAATCAGGTTCCGAAATATTCATTTCCCGGCTTAGGGATGAAAGCTTCTTGTCTGTCAGGTGAACTGAAAGGAAAGTTGCACGGTCTCTTTCCCATGCAGGTTTTTGAACTCTTTTCCGAAGAAGTTGTAAGCATGATTGTAGTGGAAACTGAAAAATACACTAGCGAGTGTAAAAACTAAATAAATATTCGGTTTTACACAATGAAATTCGTGTACTTGTTGGGTTCTTTATCTTTACATGCTATCATAAATTGTCTACTGAAAGAGGTTACTGATCTGAGGACGACTGTCTAGGTGTTAAAATAGTGAATGGTACAATGAGTCGTGAACAGTATCTTGAACTGAAAACTGCAATATATTTCAGTAACAACACAAAAAGCCACTGAAACCAAAGATGACAAATCTTTCAAAATAAAATCATTAGCAGAGGCTCTGGTTTCAGAAAAATCCAGCGTTGATGAATTGATTGTGAGGTACTATGGGCATCACCCCATAAAGCAGTTTATCAGATTGACGCCCATATGCTTTGGATATACACTTTGGGCCATATGTGGTACAGATGGCTACTGTACAATTTCTTACTGTATTGGAGGAAGGGCCATGTAATGATGACAATGCAAATCTACCATTGGTTTCCAAAGTAGTTTTGAGAATGTTGTCCATTATTGATGAGCCGAACACTTACAAAGTATGTTTTGGCAATTACTTTACTAGTCATGACCTGCTCGTCCAACTGAAGGAACTGGGATTCCGTGCAAGTGGAACTATAAAAAAGGGCATGCTCCTATCACCAGATAATGTTTTGAAAAAGAAAGGAAAGGGATATTTTGAGTTCAGATTTGACAGAAAGAAGGCAGTTTAGGTCAAAAAATGGAATGACAATAACTGTGTTACACTAGCAACTAATTTTGACACTGTGCCTCCTACCGTCTAAGGCCAGTGTTGGAATTCATCCCAAACCGAAAAGGCCACAGTTCCCTCAATCACATGCATTGAATACATACAAGAATTTCATGGGAAATGTTGATCTTCATGACTGGCTAACAGAGAAACATACCATTGCAGTGCATGGTAAAAAGTGATACTGATGGCTTTTTATGAGTGTGGTAAATATGACTTGGGAATGTATATTTGGCTTCCAAGAGATGAACTAATTCAGAAGGCAGATTATGAGAACATACCAGGTCAGTTGAAATCAGGTCAGTTAAGGAAAAGCCACCAAAACTCATCTACCTTCCAGGAGTAATGTACCAGTAATATAGTATGACCAGAAGCTGCACATCATCCAGAAGCATAAAAAGCAAAGACAGTATGAGAACTGCAAAGAAAAGCTGAGAATATTGTGGGAAGTTTAATGCTATGCTCTGTATGGAAAGCTCTCCCAAATGTCGTATCAGGCCTTCACGAAATTTCAGTTTTGAAGAATTTTTAGGTTAAAACTTTTGTAAATGTTACTTACTGAAATAAAATAATAATTTTGAAATGTTTATTTTGAGTTTATTATTACCAATTTCCTTACGCCTTGTCATTTTCCCTAGTAAGCAGTAAATGACAAAACATCTGCCAAGAGCCCAGCATCCTCAAATGAAGACTGTCAAAATTTCACATTTATGCTACAAATGAAAAAATTTCTTCGTATTTCCCTAAATTGGGTTGCCACGACAGAGTTTTCCAAAAATACAGAATACATGTTAACTAAAAAGAAACTGGGAGCTAATGGGCTAATATACTAACAACTGGAGACTTAAGATTAAATTATTGTAGGAAGAATGTCAAGTACTCTCGCTCTCCTTATAATGATGCACCTCTTCAAGACAATAAGAAACATAACAAGCTTAGTCATAATTTTTCCCATGGGCACAATGTGCTATAACTGTAGTATGGTCACATTGCAAAAACTGTCAGAGCAAAACCAATGGAAGTGGCAATTTGCCAATAAACAAGACATTCTTCATTGCATCAGTATCAGATAATGCCATTAATAATGGCTAATAGAGTGACTCTGGTGCATCAGCACTTGTGTCTAAGCACTCATAAATTGGTATTAGCTACACAGTTGGCTGTGGCTAATGAGAATTTTCCCATTAAAGAAACTGGTGACACACATTGATGCAGTGGTTGGAACAGATAAAAAATACTTTAAAATAATCAACATTATTTACATGCCACAGTGAAATACAAATTTTCTTTCTGTAAGTAAGACAGTGAAAACGGGAAACTTCATCACCTATGATAAATGAGGCTGTCACATTTATGATACAGACAGGAGTCTATTTTGCAGCAGCATTACTTGATAATGGCCATATACAAAGTGGATGAACCAAATAATTGTGTTAAAGGCAAGTCAGTATTACTATCAAATAATGTGAACTAACTTTTCACTTGAAAGCTTAGGACACTTCAGCCCTCTCAGAACGAAACTCTTGTAAAAGGGCCAATGGCATTATGTAACTATACAGGAGCTATTGACTCTCCATGTGTTGCATGCTTAGAAGGTAGACAGGCAAAATTACCCTTGCAGCATTCTAAGTCGAGAACAATTCTTGAACTAATACATTCCAACTTGTGTTGACTGAAGGTGCCAAGGTAAATTGGGATCTGAGAAAGATATATTTCTACACACTTAGCAAAAAAAAGTACTTTAAACTACCACAAATTTGAAAAAAAAAAAAACTAGTGGAAAAATGGACAGGAAGTAAAACACATATTTTGCAGCACACAGACAATGCTAAGGAATATGCGAACCAGGATAAGTAATCTCATTAAGGATTAAGATACCAAACAACAGTATCTTGCACATTTGAACAAAACGGGTAACACGAAAGTACAACAGAACATCAGCCGTAAAAAGTACATACATTTACTATTTGATGTAGGATTATCAAAAAGATATTGTCCAGAGGAAGCTGAATATTTTATTAACTCATCACCTACAAAAGCCTTAAAATGCACCATACCAGAAGAAGCACTTACCAGAACGAAACCAGACCTTGGGCATCTAAAAATACTTAAAAACGAATTAATAAAGGCAAGACATGTGATATTTAAAGCAAATAGGGCTTAGCTGACTATCAAATACAAACAGTCCTTGAAAAGTCTTCCGAATCACGCAGAGAAAGATGGAAAATTCAACATAACAACTCACAAAGAGTTGAGTCTGAACTTGTTATTTATGAGGACTGTGACACCTCATATCTTTAATCCAATAAAAACAACTCAGAAGGGTCAAACTCACCTAGGAGAAATAAAAATTCTCAACCTCATAGAAAATTCAAACAAATATTTAACACATGTAATTTAGATTAATTATCACTGGAAGAAAGTTTGTAAAGTGAACAACCAAACGAATGGCTTCCAGTGATCAAAGAAATGTTGCATTCACATACCAAAAATATGACACGAAAAACATCTGTTCTACAGTAGATAAAATGCCAAATGACACAAAGTGTATTTTAAAAAGTAAGAAGGATCTTTGAGGACACCGTTTAATGCAAAGTACAATTAAAGGGTGCAACTATGAAGACTTCAGTTATACACTACTTGGGCCTTCCGCATTCCTACAAGGCGATTTCAAAGAACAGATTTGTGTCAGAATCTCAGAAATCTATTTTGTCACTGGAACTACTAAAGATATGTGTATCTAGAGACTTAAAACAGTTTGTGAGTTAAACTATGTGGTCATGACTGGAATATGAAACAGAAGAAAGTGCTCCTAAAAGCTACAATTTACAGCATAGCCACAAGTTTATAAGAAGAATAATGGAAGTAAACTTACATAAAGTTATCAATGTTGATTTTTTTAGTAATAATCCACAAGAGAAGAGCAGCTTAAAAAGAACTCAAAGAGCAATTTAAGCTGAGAGAGCCATGAGAAGTGAATTGTTTGACATCAGAATCACAAGACATTGCAAAAGGTGATTTTTACGAATGGATCCATCCCATTACAACAAATTCTAGAAAAATACAACATGAAGGACTGCAATGGAGTATTGACCGCTTAACAATCAAATACTCACAAATTATGGGCACACCAAGACAGAGAGAGAAAAGCTGTGAGAAATATTCCCTACAGAGAAGCTGTGAGCAGTTTAATGCATGCACAAAAGGAAACAAGAGCTGACCAGTATATTCAACCGCTGTTGTAATTTGCTTCAGCAAAAATGTAGGCATGGCTCACTGGTTACCAATTATAAAAGAATCCCACAACACTTGAAAGGAGCTAAGGACTTTAAAATTAATTTTTTAACAAATAGAATTACAACATAACTGGGTACAGTGATGCCGACTGGCCACGAAAAAGAAACAGCCGACAGTAGCTCTATCAATAACTGAAGCTGATTACATGGCCCTTACTTCAGCTTGTCAAGAGGCTCTCTGGCAGCGAAGGATAGCTACTGAAGTTTCTCCATTTCCCTGAAAATGGCCTAAATAAACTTCTCAGTGACAAGAAAGGTGCCAAAAACGAGTGGTTACAGTGGCAGAACCAAACACATTGATGTAAGACATGTATACTACGGCGAAATGTGATTCATCTCCAGTTATAGAAGAACAAGTTCTGACAGAGCATATGCTTGGTATGCTGACAAAGTTGCTGTTGAGAACAACAACAACATCAAATTATTAAGCTGTTTGGACTGAGAGCACGAAGATTGAAGAGGTGGTGTTGCAAATGAAAATCTATGCTTCCACTACTTTATGTATTCTTTATCAACACACACATTAAAAACTGCACTACTGTATTCTACTGATAACAAATGACTGAACTGGTTATCTTAATTGAAGAGAGATAAATGACATTAGGAAGTAAGAACAACATACTTGGCATTTGACATGCTGCCCCATAGCAGGCTAGGCTGTTACAGTAAATTCACAGTTGAGTGGCTCGAAGACTTGTAAGTAACAGAACCCAATAACTTGTCCTTGACAGCAAATGTTCTTCAGAGACAAGGTTATCATCAGGAGTGCCCCAGGGAAGTGTGATAGGACTGCTGATGTTCTCTATATACATGAATGATTTGGCACACAGGGTGGGCAGCAATCTGTGGTAGACAGTAAGGTGTTGAACTGAGTGATTAGGAAGATACACAACACCTTAGACAAAATTTCTTGTTGGTGTGATATAGCGGCTAAGTCTAAATGTGGAAGAATGTAAGTTAATGAGGATGAGTAGGAAGAACAAACCTGTACTGTTTGGCTACAGTATTACTAGCGTCCTGATCAACACAGTAAAGTCCTTTAAATATATGTGCATAACACAGCAAAGCAATATGAAACGGGATGAGCATGTGAGACCTGTGGTAGGGAAAGCAAATCGTCAACTTCAGTTTATTGGGAGAATTGCAGGTAAGAGCGGTTTACCTGTAGAGGAGGCTGCATATAGGACACTGGTGCAATGTATTCTTGAATACTGCTCAAGTGTTTGGCATCTGTACCAGGTCTAATTGAAGGAAGACAAAGCAATTCAGAGGTGAGCTGCTAGATTTGTTACTCGTATGTTTGAACAACATGTAGGGGTTACAGAGATGCTGCGAGAATGCAAATGGGACTCCTGGAGGAAAGGCAACGTTCTTTTCGAGAAACACTGTTGAGAAAATTTAGAGAACCAGCATTTGAAGCTGACTGCCAAATGATTCTACTGCCGCCAACATATATTGCACGTAAGTACCATGAAGATAAGATTCGAGAAATTAGAGTTCATAAGGAGGCATACAGACAGTCATTTTTCCCTATCTCTATTTGCTACTGGAACAGGACAGGAAATGACAAGAGTATCTATGTAGATGTGTGAGAATGATTGTGATAAATGAAGAGGCCTTTGACAGCAGTAGGTGAAAAATTCCTGCTGCTGCAGCAGATGATGATCATAATAAACATATGTTTCAGTATGAAGAAGACATTTCAGATTTCCACTAAATGGTTTGCAACATCAAAGATAACATCAATCAAGTGCTTAATATTGCAAAACCACGAGGAAATGTTTGAAGTTGGCATTATACATCAACTGATGTGATACCCCTCCTCCATTGGCTTTTAATATTAGATAAAAACATTAACTTTTAATGACAAAGGGAAAATGTTGGTGATTCCTTAAACAATTAGATATTATACATTATTCACTTTTTTTAGTAACTGGTACAACACACAACAACCATTGCAGTATTTCCAAACAAGAAACTTACCAGCATAAATGGCTTCAATGATGAGATCTTCCAAATCTCTCACGTTCTTCATATCCAATTCTTGTAGTAATACTGAATAGGGAATACACTAAAAACAAAGTAAAAATTAATATATCTAGAATTTACCAGAAAATGTAATTCCAACTACATTCCAATTACCTTTGACTTTGTGGCGAGTGTAACTATTGTTAGATGTTGTAATTTCTTTTTCTGCAAAGGTGTCAAATCCAGGAGCTGAGCTTTATTTTCTAGATATTGTTTGTAAGTTCCATATGCAAATAAATGCAATGCTCGGTAATAGGGTGCATGAGGGCCACTTTCTAACTGTAAATAATAAATGAGTAATAAGAAACATTAATGTTTCAAAGTTCTTCATAGAATATTTTATTACAAAACTTACCAATATTGCATTCTATGAAATGCATGGCTTTCAAAATAGGCAAGAAAGTTAAAAAAACACATCTGAGTGTTTAGACGAAACAAACCTCAAAATATCTTGACAGTGCCCAAGATAAACAGATGGAGGGTGCCGAGAGACATGAAATATTGTGTGTGTGTGTGTGGGGGGGGGGGGGGTGTCACAGAGAGAGAGAGAGAGAGAGAGAGAGAGAGAGAGAGAGAGAGAGAGAGAGAGCGCTAGCTTCAGTGTGCCTGTGAGAGTTTGTTACTTGTGTGCAGCACAATAAAACTAAAAATGGAATGTTAAAATTATCAAATATATACATGTAAATGTCTAGAGTTAAAATTTAATTTAGATAAATTAGGAATACTAGAAAGCTGAGAAGAGTGAAATTACATAGTAATTATGAAATTTATCGTAACATAGAAAACATATTGCAAGTAATGAGAAAAAGAAGACCAGTATTTTTTGGACATTTATATCGAATACAAGACAGTGGATTAACTATAAAGGTCTTCAAGTATTTGTGGGATACGAAGTCAACAAGGTGGATCCATAAAGTAAAAAAGGGTTTAGAAAAAAAATAATACAAAAAGTTAAAGAAACAACTGACAGAAGGGTTTAGGGAAAGTATTTACTACAAAAAGATTCCAAGGTGAGAGAGTAAAAAAATAAATAAATAAATAAATAAATATTGGTGGTCTGAAGTGGTCAGAAGACAGGAAGAATGTACAGTGGAAAAAAAAGAACAGAGTGAATAAGGAACTGAAACTGGCTCATGGTCCTGAGTTTAATCATCTGAGGAGGGGGAGGAATGAAAATTTGACTACTACTAGAGTGCCAAATGGGTACAAATACTTATAGAGAAACTTTTGTTAAGTTAAATAAGAAGTTACTGGTATAATATGAACAGTATGCTCAGAAACATAAAACCATACAATATACAAATATGTTTGTGTAACAATTTGTGGGGATATGAATAGAAATCACAATGGCTCAGCTATAAATACAGCAATGTAGTTAAAGCACAGAGACTTCTATTCATTGGTAGGATACAGGAAAATGCAATCCTTCTACAAAGGTGAATTCTTACAAAAAACTAATGTAACTCATCCTAGAATACTGCTTTTATTAATGTACAGAAATAAGGGCAGCACATATGGTCACTGTGTGTGTGTGTGTGTGTGTGTGTGTGTGTGTGTGTGTGTGAGAGAGAGAATCAGAAGAATGCCACAGATGCTGAAAAACTTTACCTGGCAGGCCATTTAATATAAGATGGCACATAACTCATAAAAGCCTACATAACAAGTATCAAGGACCACTACTGCATGAAGAATCTCATTACACTACAACATACTATGCATTCCTCCTGTAAGGAACACAAAGACAAAAGTAGACTAACTACAGTTCAGACACATGGCTACATGGAAGTGGTACAATGGGGAGTGCCGTGTTCTGCTCTGTCTGCGGAGTATGTACTTACATGTGGGAAATATAATAGTAACTGAAATGAAGTTTGTGTTTTACTTTAAACTTTAGCTTTGACAAAATCACAGGCACAAAGCACTATCTCATAATAAAATTACAAAAAAGGTTAGAAACATTTGACTACACTTTTATTAACCTAAAAATGGTCAAAGCTTAGCAACAAGCAGTAGTCTTCTCATCACACGAAATTAGCATTTCAAAATACAGAAATTGATACATAATCCAATAAATTGCAAAACCTGTACCCTAGTCGCTTTATTTATCTACAGTAAGCTTGGCAAGCATCAACTAGGAGTGAGTGAAACTAAAGTAGTAAGTTACTAAGAGAGAAAGAAATTGGCAACTTCCAATCAATAGTATTGAACTAAAGGAGTAAATTACTCCACGAGAAAAATTTTCATTTACTTCCGAGTGCTCTTTGAGTTCTGTGCTTTAAGTGTCGAATTCTATAGATTACCTGGACTACAAAGAATATATGGAGATGGAGGTAGAGAGGAACACCCCAAGAATGAGAGTTGTAATGGAGAGAAGAGACCCATTTGTGATGTATAGTGACAGTGATTTCAAAGAGAAGTTTGGGTTTTGTATGGAATCTTTTCAGTTGCTGCTTGGTATGCTCCCACCGCAGAATGCAGGACAAGGTTCATGACTATGGGATGAAGCTCCACCTTCAGGAGTTTCATTGCTACCTTCAGTGAGTTATCATCTTCGAAGTTGCTTGAAAGAATCACATCATCATCAGATGTGTCACTGTTGTCAACTCCAGGTATACCCCTGAAAACTTTTGGGTTAATGTCAACAACCATTTGGCTTATATTGTCGATCTTTGTCTCACCTACTCCACTGCCAGTTTGAAATTGTTCTTAATTACATTTAGCTTTCATTTTCTTCGCTTTGGTTTTCAAGCCTTCCAAATTACTTTAAACTGTTCATGACCTTTGTGTAAGAGCATTGCATTCAATGTGTATATTTTCCCAAGCATTCTTTTTCCTATTTAGCATGTTGACCTTGTGCTTTTTATATTCAATAGTAGTTATGTGCTTTTTCATTATTTCAGCACACCGCTCTTTTTCATTTTCTGGCATGTTTTTTGAACGTTTCTGGCTACCGCCATTTTGCTGCTAGCTCCTATCTCAAACTAGTGCTTAAATTAATGTGTGTCATGAACAAACAATGGACATTTGTAGTTGTAGATGACAGAGTTAACAAAAGAGTCATCCATTAATAGCATGTTTCTGTTTCATAATACACAGATCTTATCAATAATTAGTATAATTATTAAATTTTCCAATTTTAATAATTCGATTTAGGGTCATTCCATGTTAAAGAGACTTTGTGACAAAAAAATTAAAATGACAATATTACAAATATAACTTTAAAAATGCCAAGTTAAAAGTACATTTGTTCATTGCAAAATAATCATGAATATGAAAAAAATAAATTTCTACCTTCACTAAGTGTTTAAAGTGCACTGTTCTATGGCACCAAAGAGAGGTATGTTTTATGCTATTTCCAGATGAATATTAGTTGTGTTATCCATAGCTGATTGTTCTATTGTTGCAAAGAATATTGAAGTCAACATTGTTATAGCTCATAATAATTCATTTTGCTGAGGTAAGCTAATTGCATTTCTTTATTTTGTTAGTTTTATAATATATATGCAGCTTGTAACACCCGTAACAAAAAAGATACAAAAGTTTAATTTGTAATCTAGTAAATTTGTTCTGTACAATACCTTTCTGTAAAAGTGAGGTTATACCCATGTTTTACAATATCATACCATTACATGGCATTTTGAAATCTTATTTAACACTCTTAGAGCTGTTACGGGTGTTACTAAACACATGCGTAACACCCGTAACTTGAATTGGATGGTTTAATGCCACCTCAATCTTTAGTAGGCCTAGGCCCTACATTTAAATTATAACCAAATGGTATTATTATTAATGAATAAAGTTTCTTAACTATGTTTATGACATATGAAAACAGTTTTGCCAGCCGGTGTGGCTGTGCGGTTCTAGGCGCTTCAGTCTGGAACCGCGTGACCGCTACGGTCGCAGGTTCGAATCCTGCCTCTGGCATGGATGTGTGTGATGTCCTTAGGTTAGTTCGGTTTAAGTAGTTCTAAGTTCTAGGGGACTGATGACCACAGATGTTAAGTCCCATGGTGCTCAGAGTCATTTTTGAAAACAGTTTTAAGCATGAAAACTAAAATTTTTATTCCACTGCATACATTTGTTTAAGCACTACACCTACATTATAAAAGTTAATTAGGACATTAACCTGACTCAACTGACATCCTCCTAAAACGTTAATTAAGCCCAAAATTAGATTACATATAGTTTATGTTTTCCATTCTAACTTTTCCAAGAACAACAATATTGCTAACCTCAGTTTTAAATTTTATATAGGCCCAGTAAACAGCTCATTGAGGCAGATTCTAGTCATTCATAAGAGCCTATGCTTAACAATGTCTTTCACTTTTATCTCTCTGGACAGCGTTATGTTTATACATATATATGCCTACATTATCATGATTTCTGTCTTCGGAGACCGTGGCACCAGTACCAGCAAGGGAAAGAGTGAAGAAGTACCAAGAAAAGATTAAAGATAACCATGAAAACAGAGAAGCTTACTTGAAGAAAGAACAAGACGAATTAAGAAGATTGCAGGTTAAAAAAAAAAAAAAATTGAAAAATAATCAACGTCTTAGAGATAAGAATCGAAGAAAAATGAGAGAGAGAGAAGAAAAAACTAGAACTCGCAAGATCAAAAGTTCCAAATGAATCTTCTCCTATTGGGACTTACAAGTGTAAACAGACATTTGGTAAAGCTGTGAAGAAAGTGTTGAAGGTACTTCGAAAAAGCCCCAGTAAAAAATCTGGTGTTATTAAAAAGATAGTTTCCGATATAATTGGCTCTGAAACTTTGGATTGACAGTTGAATGGAATTTTTTTGCCAGTTCACATGGTAAAGGAGCCATGGATGGCATAGGAGGTGCACTGAAGAGGAGTGTGTGGACAGCTGTTAGATCTAGGAAAGTTATTATTAACAACGCAATTGACTTTTATGACTACACTCTGAAGAATTTTTCTAAAATTAAGGTGCTATGGGTTGATAAGATAACAGTGGAGCATAACATTCCTATTTTGGATGAAAGGTGGAAAAATTTACAAGCAATTCCTCAAATCCAGGGCTGCCATCACTTTCGGGCTAATAACACAACTGATTTGCTGGCTTCAAAAACAGCAGAGTCATTAATGAATGACAAGGATGTCAGTATTTATTACTGAGGATGCCAAAGTTAAAACATTACATGCAAAAAGATGCATAAACTTCTATGAAATGTGCAGTTCTAATGATTCTAATCAGGAGACTGTTTCACCATCTGAATCGCAAGACAATATTGGAAGTGCTCGTCAGTTAAGCCTAACTAATAAAATTGAAAAGTCTGATTTAAAATTTGGTTTATTTGTCTTGGTTGACATTCCAAGTGACAAAAAGAAGCCAACCCTATCCAAAATTCAACACCGTTACTTGGGAATCTGTCAGAGTGAGGTTGATGAAGAGGAGGATGTGAAAATAATGTTTCTGAAGTCAGTAGGAAAAAGTAAAACACTTTTTAAACTAGATGAAACTGATGTTTGTTTTGTGAAATTCAGTCAAGTACTATCTAAGGCAACAGCACCAGAAATCAAACAAGGTAACCGTTTGTACTATGAGTTCAATTTTGAATTGGATGTTGCTGGAAAAGTTTTTTAAATGAAGTTTTTAAACCTATCAATAATAAGAAAACATTTTTGTCATAAATTTATTAGGCCTACAAAACGAGGTAAATGTTAAGTAAGTAACGATATCTTGGCCTAGTTGTACTATAAAATTGTAACAAAATTTTTTGTGTAATAAATAGCTTTATCCTTCAAATATGTTCTCTTAAGTACATACTTTCATTCCAAATAAACTACAATACTTCTTTTCTTTTTATGCAATTGTAAGAGGTAGATTTATTCCTTCAAGAATCAAATCTGATGCATCTATGTAACACCCGTAACATTTAATGTAACGCCCGTAACAGCAAAAAAAATATATATACGGAGTTATGATGTCCAAAAAAATAAAAATTTATATTTCAAAATAAAATTTGGGGCAATACCTCTTGACAGTTGTTTTACAAGAATAAAAGCTTCATCAAGTTTGCAGAAATTAGAGAATTCCCTAACTCATAACAGGGACTAGGTCTACTTTTGGTAACACCCGTAACACTACTTTTTTGATTAATAACCAGGAGAACAATAAAACAATTCCAGTATCAACATTTCTAACATGAAATATAATGTAAGCCTTAAAAGTTTTCAATATTAATTTCAATAAATATTTTTCCTTACATTATTTTTCCTGATTTTAAGGTGTGTACATGTAACACCCGTAACTATGGAATTGCCCTTTAATAATCCTTGCTAGCTTCTCAAAGTATAGCGATAAGCATAAATTACGCAAAAAGCAATGCAATAAAGTCTGCCAACAATCAATATTTTCTAAGGGGGGAATGTAATGCACATGCCGGCAGTGTGCAAAACTGGCTTACTACTATAGTAAAAAGGTGTTACTACTTTAGTTACAACTAAAGAAGTAAATAGAAATTGAGCTCTCCAACAGTTACTAAAGGAGTATATTACTACAGAAGTCATTTACTAAAGTAGTCCAGACTAAAGAAGTAAGAGTTACTACAAAAGCAATTGACACTAGTTTGGTGCTCGCCACCCTAAATGTAAATGGTGAAAAACCTGTTCACCAATAGCTACGTGGTTAGTTTGCTGTAATTATAGAACACATTATACACAACAACATACAACAGATGGTAAAGGTTAGGAACATTGAAAAATAAGTGCTGAGCAAGCTAATTAATGCATATCTACTAATGGACAAATGGCCTCTCAACAATGTATCAATTAACGTGTTACTTTGGGATAGTGAGTTGTGAAATCTCTATTTACTTTTCTTTAACATTAATACTGTATAACACGTTATATGTCCTTAATGTTCTGTAGAAACTTAATGTTCAATCTGAGTATGCCTGGTTAGGTGTAAGAGAGGGCCTGAAGACCCTAATCTTGCCAGGTAAAATAAATGCATAAATAAATAAATCAACAACTACTGTACCTGTGACAATACACTCCACAGCAACTGATCAATAGTCAGTACACATCAGGCCACAAGAACACTATCGAAATAAGATACTTGAAATCTGTAGGCCACACATACCTTGAAAACCCAACCATAGAACTTACAAATTTTTAAATAAACATGAGAGGCAGCAGAACTTAAGATTCGAAACATTATGTCAAACATTATTCTGTGTTTCTTACAGGCATTTCTTCTACATCTACGACAGGACTTGCATACTATTCCCAACATAATGGTTACCGAATATCTGTAATCTATTGTATCAACTACATTGCCTGATCACACTCCCAGTGGATTAAATTATTTAATTATAGAAGCAAAGAACTGAGTTAATGATAATTATTGGACATTTTTCCTATCAAATGTTGTTCGATATTAGGCTAGCTGTTTCATAAACTGCTTTTGACAGGAAAACTATCTTGTAATTACCATCAGCCCAGTTCTTTGAATCTATAACAAAATACTTTGAGAGGAAGTTAAAATTATTTAATGAGTTTGGATTGTGGCAAATCAGCATAACTGGTACAACAACGTAATGCAAATATTCAGTGACCATCTTAATCTACATCCATACTTTAAAAACTGCTGAAGTGCATCACAGACACTACTTCCCACTGTACCAGTTATTACGGCTTCTTCCTATCTCGTTTGTTTATGGTGCACAGGAAGATTGACTACATTAAAATGTCTCTACGTGCATTGAAAATAATCTGATGTCCTAATGACCTCTACAGATGCTATTTCATTATATGAGAATAGTACTCAAGTACTATCACAAAAGTTAATGGCAGAGCAATCAAAACTACTGACTGAGGTAAACAAAATAATTTCTTTGTCTCCAACATGCCAAAAAAACAAGTTACAAAGCATTCTACTGAGCACTGACATTAAAGTGGCCAATTTAAATCCATGCAATAAGCACTGGCTGGTAGTTTATAGACAGTAATGGCAACCTCATTCACTTGTGCCACAAATACCAAAGATAAGTACGCCATGGTTACAACATAACATTCAATCTGAGGTATGTTCTACTTCATCTTTTCGTAAACTTGATTTACTCTGTACTTTATGATGGACCAACCCGTAACAACATGTAAACAGTGTGCAAATTACAGATGATACACATGTTTGTAGCTTTAAGATAATTTAGATCATATGTAATACAGATAAACTCTCATTATTAGGAACAAAATAAGTTGATTTAGTTTGTATCTTTAATCCAGAACACTTTCTTCATATTTCTAATTTATACAGGCATATCGATAATCACTTTCAACACATTTACTCCAATCGTAACAGGTATGCGAGGAACAACATTTTGGACATCTGTGAAACTAACACAGAGGCTATCACATGGCATCCTGATGTGGGGCACAGCCTGACTGACTTTCCACATCAAGTACCTAATGAAATATGTTCGAATGTGTGTGAATTCCTAAGGGACCAAACTGCTGAGGTCATCGGTCCCTAAGTACCCAACACATGGGGTTTCATTGAAGTACTTTGTACTGGTACATACCTTGAGACATCACAGTGGCTGCTCGAAATCATACTGCAAATCACTAACAACTGTACAATGTCTTCAATAAGCAAAGCTGTGCTTCATCTTAAACAAGTAACAACACAACTGCCCCCCCGCCCCCAACATTTAGTGCAGGGTTAAGAGGGATGATTTCTCTGTGGCCCAGTAAACAACCTGGAGTAAATACTAGTTCATAGCACATGCAACAATATTACAATGATATTTCAATCACTTTCCACTCTTCACAAAAACAATGAAGTTCCATTTATCTTCTGCATGCAATTTCATGATTCGATGTACTACACAATCCAAAGTGCTCCATGCTTAATTCAACATATGCCACAATCCAGAGCGAGGAAATCGAGACTATAAGAAAATGCTTAAGCACTACTGAACGCAAATCTATGTTCTATTGAATGTCCACATTTACTAAGAAATACCGAAGATGATGTGACTGTGTGCACCCGAGGTACTGCAGCATAAAACTTACTTCAATTACATTCGGCATATCTAACAGTTCGCCAAACACATGGACACCAGGAGCTTCTAAAACTTGTTTGATAAGTTCCACTGCTGCAGCTCCTTTTGCAGATTTGGCCAACAAAACAAACTGTTCTAAAGGATTGTTACTCGTAGCAGTTCCCTTGTCGGTTGTCATGTTGACTCTCTCCCAATCTGCAACTATAAGGCACTATATGTCACAGGACGTCAAACCAGCCCAAACAACAACAATAAAATTTAAATCACAATACTTAAGACCCCACAACGAAGAGGTTATTAGTTACAAAAGACTGAAGTTCCACTGCATTTGGAAGATATAAGTGAAACTAATTTCAAATTGAGAAACGAAGTGTGATGAATGATCTTACTTCACTTAACAAAAAAATTTATTTTCTCGGCTCATCCACTCTCACTGCACTCTACTGACAATTCAAACTCCAAGCAAAACCCTTATTTTCACAGACATTCCAAGTGATTGTTCTCTCTCCATCCCAAAGATAGGGAAAACGATACTTTACTTCTTTGCTCCGTCCCGTATAAGTTCGCTTGCACCACAGAAATACATTTATGTCTGTGGTCTGCACAACTACGATTACCTAGGGCATTCATATATAGACAAACCCATACGGGAAAGCATATTCCGTCTATTCTCATGTCTAAATAATCGATTTTGTATTTGGTGTAGAGTACGAGTATCAGATCATTAATTCAATACTAGCAGGACTTTTTACCGAAGACAATTTCAAGCTGAATAAAGACAATCTCTATTTATCGGAGTTCTTGTAAGTTGCAATCTAGCAGTAGGCTGGCAAGGTGGAACGGAGTGTCGCGTCACGACAAAACGTTCCACAGACCATATCAGCAGCATGGAATGTCATGCCACATCACGTAACGTCACATCAAGTTTGAGGAAGAAAGTTTTGATGTTGAAGTTGGTGGAGGGGAAACAGTATCGAGATCTGCTAACATAACACGTAAATCTACTTTCGTCGCGCTCATTCACGTTGCTGTACTGAGCATCGTGCTTCTGTTTCTTCTGGTTAACGTGCAGTTACGGGGTCGGTGGTTTCTGCATCATGCTTGGATGCTGGGAACAGTGCGACGATGAGACGGACAATCATGATTCAGATAAAGATAGCGTATGAGAATGTTTTCCTACGTACTTTTCTTTTCGTAAATGAAGTTAACTTACTATACTTAATTGTTGTTGTGATGACAGACTTTTTTATGTTGTTAGCTTTCATAAATAAAGTTGGCTTATAGCTTTGTTTGCCTCGTAGGAACTTAGAATTTACACTATGTGCAATTAGTGGTACGATGTTAGGTTTCATAACTGCGAAATTTTTTTAGATGTCTTATATATTCTGTGATTTATTCTAATTTTGTGGTAGTCTGCAGTAGCTGAATATAATTTCTTTTTTTTAGAGCGGAAGAATGTAACTTATTAGAATTTAGTTTGATGTCTGTTGACATACAAGGTTTCCAAATAACGGAATGAAATTGCTTATTATGGATTATAAGGTCGGCTAGTTATTTACATATATGTCAGAGTGTTATTTATTTGTGGGCCTATTTTAGAAATTATTGTAAGTGATGGCGACTGATATTGAGTCAGTTTAATTTTCAGGGAGCAGACGTAAAGTGATGTTTCTAACAGGTGCTGCTGGGTACAAAAAGAATACGCAAAAAATGTTTTTCTGAAATGGTCCTTGTTAATGCCTACCCACACAGAAGGATCTCACTGCATAGATGTATGCAGATATCACAACTGCACAGATAAATCTTTACTTGTCAACAGGAGATTTGCACAGCTATGAGATGTGTATAAACCTGAGTTGTAAGACCGAGTGAAATTACCCAAATTTGTAGCTTCAAATCACATTTGCACAGAAAAATTGGAGTGTGTGGACAGGAGATCGCTGCAAATCTGGCACTAAAACGTGTTCCAGTCAGCAGTTTGTTCAATCAGGTGATTCTCTTCTGTGGGCTCATAGTGAATTTTAAAATTCACACGTTAGTATCCTCGATTTTAAAATGGAGAGTTCATTGCCGAATTTATCGAAATATATAAGAGTCATACAAGTCTGTGGAAAATAAAAAACACAGAATACAGCATTGTGATAAGAAGGCAGCTGCTTATAATTCTTTAACAGAGAAAGAACGGCAAAGAGGAAACGGTTCATAGTTTCAAAACAATTCTTTACAGACTGTTTACCGCAAAGAGATAAGCAAAATAACAAAACTTAGTCGATTTGGAGCCGGGAGATTGTTAGCATACTTTGACTCAGTACTGGCTCATTCCATAATCTAATGTGAATCGTGAGAATGTGGCAAAAAAGTAGGCCCTATCTGTTCTAAAGAAGAGTACTACCAGAATATTGTGTAAAGCTCATAATGAAAGATCATTGGAGTGTGCCATCAGATATACAGTTCTTATTACACTTCTTTTACCTTCTAATATAATACGTTCACAATAAGAATGTTTCAGAGGTGAAGTGTAGAATTCATCACCACAACAGTAGAGGTAAAATTTTCCAGATATACTGTGAATCCATTATATATTGTAAATTCCAGAATGGAATTTAATAGTTTGGTGCAAAAGTTGCTAGTAGACTTCATACAGGGAACTGAAGATCTTGACTTAGAAAGAAACTGAACTGTAGGTGAATCGCCACATGTATAACTTTTAAGAATGCACTGTGTCTCAAACATGCCTAAAATTTTATAAATATTATCTGTAACTAGTCAGAATAGAGGTATGGTTCTTCACTTGCCTTCACGACAGCGTAAATAGACTCATGTGTGATTTCACTCAACGCATGTTTCGTAACTGCAGTGCCAGATCCTTGTAATCTTAACATCATTGTCAGCCGCTCATGTGGAGAAATTGCTCTCCTCATACAAGACAGATTTTTCTGTATTGTACTATGAGTTATGAGTGTCAAGAGATAATTATGCGTTTGTAAATGCACCCCTGTAAAATTGGCAGTGGTCTCAAAGCATTTAGAAAATTGTCTTTGTATGAGAATATCAGTAGCATAGCTCCGAGATGCAAGCATTACTGGGCAGAGAGAGTAGGGATGCTGAACACCAATATCTGAGCATTAAACAAAGCTTCAGTATACTGTGAGACATGTGGCTCTGCAGTCACACTTATGTATCCTTCGGTCGCAAAATAAGTATTGTCTGCTCACAATAGTCTTGTCTCCATTATTAGAACTTTCTTTAAACCCAAAAGAGGAAACTTCCACATTGGTGACACTGTGTCAACTACATACCACATACCACAATGAGTAAGTGTTCGTTTCGTTTTGGTTAATGCATATTAACAAAGTGGCCACCTTTTATTGGACATAACTATTCACCAGCCCCTCGCAACTCTGCCAAATAGATGAAAATGAGTGAACTGTTTCAAGTGAAGTGTTTCAAATGTAAAGTCCTGCCAGACACATGTGACACAAATAAGCGTAGTCATAAGAATCCCTCTTATAGTTCTAAACTACTTAATCTGAAAAACCGATTTTCATTATATTTAGATTTTCTACAGACTACAAAAGACAGATACAGCTAATGTAAGATTCTTAAGAGCTAGAAAAGATTATAAACATGCAATCAATGAGGTTAAGAAACCACATAACGCATTTGGTATAGGGTCAACCAAAAATAAATGTAAGACAATATGAAGTTTAATAAACTCAGTGGTTAAATCAAACGAAAAGAGGCTGTAATAGTATCACTAGTTGAACTTAAGAACTTTTGTATACAGTTTATTAATGCAATATGTGAAAGCATTGTTAGCTCTTGAGGAAATTATCTCATCTCATCAAAAGTCATAATGTAAACTGTGCTTCAAAGATGAATTTCTTTCTCAGTGGTAACATCAGATGTCATGTTAAGTATAGTAAATAATTTTATGCCTACTGATATTGTAGATATATATGATGTTTCTGGTAACATGCTAAAAATGATAATTAGTTATACACTATTTCCTCTTACTTATTGTATAAATAAATGATTAGTTGAAGGTTTATTTCTAGAGTCATTAAAATCTATAATTGGGTCCGTTTATAAGAAGTGAGAGAGAAATTGCCCAGCTAGTTGCCATCCAGTATGCTTGACACTGATTTTATATGAAGTACTAGAACCCATCACCTTTCAGCAGGTAAGTGACTATTTGGAACATTGTAACATTCTTTCTGTTGCACAGTTTCGCTTTAGGAAGGGCAGATCTACTATTCATGCCACTGACTCTTTGAATAAAAAGGTGGTTAGTGCTTATGACGAGAAAAACATTGTTCAGGTTAGTTTTTGTGACCTTAGCAAGGCCTTCGAGTGTGTTGAGCATGATTCACTTCTCATCAAATTAGTTTATAATGGAATTATTAATAACCAAGTTGGTAACAGTTTTGAATCATTTCTTAATAACTGGAAACAAGTTGTGTGTATTGAAAAGGAGAGATAGTGGCAAATAAGTGTGGTGTGCCACAAGGTTCATTTTTTGGACCTATTTTATTTATTCTAATTATAAATGAGGTGCCATTTTATATAAATACCCACTCCTTTCTCTATGTTACCACTTTTCTCCTTGTCAGTTCAGGCTTTGATACCCTTTAACCCATGACAAGAGACATCTTATCAAAAGTGTGAATCTGACGTCAAGCTAATGGATTTTTGCTCAGTAAGAATACAGATCAACAAATTGTATTTAGTTTAAGAGATATACTAGTAAGAGATTGTTTAGCTAGTGTTAAGTTTTTAGGTAATGTTATAGCAAGTAAATTTTCAAGGGATTCACACATGAAACGTGCTAGTGTAGGCTCTCTAGAGTGTTGCACTTCTTAAGAAAGTTAAAAATCCTGTACCTTTAGCTTATGTTTTTGTTTTTTACCACAGTGTTATAGCATTTATTTTTTGGGGGGGGGTCATCAGTCTTCTGACTGGTCTTATGCAGCCTGCCACGAATTCCTCTCCTGTGCCAACCTCTCCATCTCAGAAAAGCAGCACTTGCAACCTTCATTCTCAATTATTTGCTGGATGTATTCCATTCTCTGTCTTCCTCTACAGTTTTTGCCCTCGACAGCTCCCTCTAGTACCACAGAAGTCATTCCCTGATGTCTCAACAGATGTTCTATCATCCTGTCTCTTCTCGTTGTCAGTGTTTTCCACATATTCCTTTCCTCTCCAATTCTGTGCAGAACATCCTCATTCCTTACCTTATCAGCCAACGTAATTTTCAACACTTGTCTGTAGCACCACATCTCAAATGCTTCGATACTCTTCTGTTCCCGTTTTCCCGCAGTCACTGTTTCACTACCATTCAATTCTGTACTCCAGATGCACATTCTCAGATAGTTCTTCCTCAAATTAAGGCCCATGTTTCATACTAATAGACTTCGTTTGTCCAGGAATGCCCTTTTTGCCAGTGTTAGTCTCCTATTGAAGTCCTCCTTGCTTCATCCATCACTGATTATTTTGCTGCCTAAGCAGCAGAATTCCTTAAGTTCATCTACTTAGTGACCATCAATTCCTATGTTGAGTTTCTCGCTGTTCTTATTTCTGCTACTTCTCATTACTTTCGTCTTTTGTCGATTTACCCTCAATCCACATTCTGTTCTCATTAGGCTGTTCATTCTATCCAGCACATCATTTAACTCTTCTTCACTTTCACACAGGATAGCAATGTCATCAGCAAACAATATCATTTATGACCTTTCACCTTGATATTTAATTTCCCTCGAACCTTTCTTTTATATCCATCGTTGCTTCTTCGATGAACAGATTGAACAATAGGGGTGAAAGTCTGCATCGCTTGTTACACCTTTTTTAATCTGAGGACTTTGTTCTTGGTCATAAACTCTCATATTCCCTCTCAGCTCTTGTACATGTTGTATATTACCCATCTCTCCCTATAGTTTGCTCTTATTTTTCTAAGAATTTTGAACATCTTGCACCAGTTTACATTGTTGAACACTTTTTCCAGTTCGACAAATGCTTTGGACTTTAATTTGGAGGCAATACCTCACATGTTCAGGGTATTTTAGTACTTTAAAAGAAAGTTGTTAAGATTCTTATCAATTCAGGAAAGCTTGCCCTCCACAGATATTTGTTTATTGATATAAAAATGTTAACTGTATTAAACTTATACATTTACATTGTTCTCTTGTATACAATGAATAACTTACCAGAGCACCAGCTTAGATGAGATTTATACTCTCATGGTACTAGAAATCATAGTAATTTTGAGATACCTTACTGTAGACTGTCTAAATCATTGAACACCTATCAAGTGGTGAGTATGAGAATGTTCAACAAACAGCCTCTAGAATGGATAGAAGCTCCAGTCGACTTTTTAGGCACAGATTTTACAATTGTTATCCATTAATCTTTACCTCAAAAAATGGTTCAAATGGCTCTGAGCACTATGGGACTTAACATCTATGGTCATCAGTCCCCTAGAACTTAGAACTACTTAAACCCAACTAACTTAAGGACATCACACAACACCCAGTCATCACGAGGCAGAGAAAATCCCTGACCTTGCTGGGAATCGAACCCGGGAACCTGGGCGCGGGAAGCTTGAACGCTACCGCACGACCACGAGCTGCGGACAGTCTTTACCTCAGTTAATTTATTTCGTGAATGTGAAAATGTTTATTGATTGGTTGATTTGGGTAGAGAGACCAAACAGTGAGGTCATCGGTCCCATTGGATTAGGGAAGGATGGGGAAGGAAGTCAGTCATGCCCTTTCAAAGAACCCACCCCAGCATTTCCCTGAAGCGATTTAGGAAAATCACAGAAAACCTAAATCAGGATAGCTGGAAGCATGTTTGAACCATTGTTCTCCAAATGCAAGTCCAGTGTGCTAAGAATGTGGAAATGTGATATGGTAGTGGTGATTGTTTCGAGAATGTACAGTAAATTCTATGACGTTTTTAATGAAAAAGACCTTTTTAAAATAGTTTTAGCCTATACATCACACTTAATTGAAAGTTTATTGTAACTTATTACAGTTTTAGTTTTGAAGGAATAATCTTTTTTTATGTATATACTGTATATTTACACACATTTGGCACTTGACACTATTTCTAGATCCCTTAATGTATTAATTTATTTATTAGTGCAATCAGTGTTACAGTCACTGATCAACAGATAAATCTGAGTGCATGATGGCTATAGGTTTTTTGTTACATAATGGGCCGAGCCCAAATCCCATCAACAGTTATAACATCTAGATAATCGTCTGTCAGACTTCAGACATGGACTACTGCCAAGTGATCTGTATGTAAACCAGTGCAACAAACAGTACTTCATTCAAACTGTGATGCATTTCATGTGACACCCATATCAACCGTGCTGCGATCAATAGTTGGACATAGGATCGCTTCACATGTGGCTCCACAACTGATCACCCATTACCACTATATGGTTACCATGTTCACAACTACATGAGGCATACTGCAGTTCATCTTGCCCGTGATACTGTTTCACTCAGCCACTACTCCGCCATTACCACACACCCATCATGACATACACTGACTGGCTTCTCAACCTAAACTATTGCTGTTTCACCCAGAATAATCTGCCCTCTGGTTCACAACCATGGAATCTGTTTTCACTTCCATATGCAATCCAGATGATGATACCCAATTGGTGACTCTAATTTGCCATCTGCCAGAACATGCCGACCTCATCAGCGATATAATACTCACACCTTCCACTCAAAATAAGTACAATACGGTGAAACTGGCAATGGCAACCCAGACAGACACTCAAACCACTGCAGTGCCAGCTGGCAAAGATCGGCCAAGTGCCGCCACTACTACAAGATCACTGCTCTGCTACCACTATCAGTCTGACAAAGCTGTGAGCAATTTTTATCAGCCTTGTGATTCTACCACCTCGCCACGCAGGTTGTATTAGGTGCACCAGTCCATGCCAAATCAACAGGTCGACAAAAACCACGCGCCTCGCGGTTCACACCACTGGCAGGGGTAGATGGTATGTCCACAATCACAACTCATGCAACTACTTCCTACCAAGCA
Organism: Schistocerca serialis cubense; assembly: GCF_023864345.2. NCBI lineage: Eukaryota > Metazoa > Arthropoda > Insecta > Orthoptera > Acrididae > Schistocerca > Schistocerca serialis. The sequence goes on from NC_064641.1 coordinate 562,202,547, forward strand.
CAGGTTTGGATATCTGTAGGATACCGAAGGAAAGTATTTCAATATTCACTACTAGGACAACAGTCCAACTCTTGCACTAATGATTCATGGACCATGATGCACAGAATGATTGACTGGACCCTGCACCTCTCCCCGCAATACTGCTTCATGTGGAGCGTCGTCAGGAAACCAGCAGTTGCTCACCAGATTTACAGAATGTGTCACTCCTGTACTACAACACCAACCACCACATCTTAAGACTCTTCACCCCAATGACAACCTTATCCTGCAAACAACGCTGTGCCCAACAGTGCAAAATGTTGGTGAAGTAACATATTCCGGCACAATCATGGAGTATATCATGACGGTGAGAAAGCTCAATCATGGAGTATATCATGACGGCGAGAAAGCTTTTGAGAAAGCATTGGTGGTACCTTGACCGGTTCTCAGCTTCAGACACATGCCAAAAATGCGACGCTCCGACAGTACATAAAAGACACATTCGGTTCTCTTGCTCTGGTGTGCAAGCAGTACAAGAACCTTGTGTGTGCCTGCCACACAGCTGAAGATGGGGTAGGTGATGCAGTGCAACTACACTCTCCCCACCCAGCCCTTTCCCATTGTCAGCATACCCAGCACCCCCACAGCCAATGGCCCTGGACATACCTCACTCAACACTGATTAGTATGGCGCACTCCACTTCGCCAGGCAATGCATCAAATGTAGGTGCCCCCTCCATAGCAAATTTCTTGCAGTCTAAGGCACTGCTATGCGCGATCACAAACGACGTGGTGCATCGAATTCTAACGACCACTCAGCTGCCAGTTTATACAAAGTGCATCGTCTAGCCCCAGCTATCCTGTGCAGCAAAAACGTGGCTGTCGACGAATTGTTGAACGCAGGAATAGTCTGCGCTTTGGACAGCTAATGAAACTCATGCAGAAGAAAGATGGGACTGTCAGACTCTGTGGGGGGTACAGAGCTCTCAGCTCTCACACAATGTGTCATAGCTATTCCATACATAATATCCAGGACTTCATCCACACACTCGCAGTTGTTACCCAGACTATGTTACAGAAACTGTGATAATAACATCATTTGGCCTCTTCATGTTATACGGTCTGAAGAATGCAGTCCAAACATAGCAGCACTTCATAGATGGTATACTTTTTAAGTTCAAGTTCTGCTATGCCTACTTAGATGATATCTTCATTTTTTTCAGCCACACCCCAGCAATACAACCAGCGCCTCCAACAGGTTCCACTGTAATACAGGAAGAGGGCTTGGTCATTAGTGAAGAGAAGCCTCAGCTGTGAAAAACTGTAGTAACAGTCCATTAGACGCTGCAGGAATCAAACCTACAGCTGACTGAACTGATCTCATCACACAACCCCACCTTCATGTGAATTACCACGAGCTTCAGCACTTCTTAGGGATTTTGATCAGCGTCACCTACCCCAAGCAGTTGTGATAAGAGCACCCCTAAATGGTGCCCTCACCAGGCTGAACAATGAGTGGAAAAGACAGGGAGTTGGATCCGATAAAATGAACGATGCATTTGACCTTGCTAAGCACAGTCTAACATGAAAATCTACAATGGCTCATCCTATTCTGGATGTACAGCTTACCATCACAACAGACTCCAATGAAACCATGACTAGGGCTGTACTGCAACAAGTTATGGCAGCTGAGACTCAGCCCCTATGCTTCACAGTCAAAGTGTCTGCCTTTGACTGTGAACAACTGGTCATCTATGAAATAGTGAGGGTAGTTTAGGGAAGATATTGAGGAGACACACTTCATCGTATTTAGGAATCACAAGCTGCTCACCAATGCAATCTGTGATCTGTCAAAGGATGTCAGCTACAACCACAATCGACACCTTGACTGCATCACACAGTACACTACCGATGTTCCCCAGCTACAAGGGACAATACAATTCCAGATTACCTATCATGTGCCAACGTCATTTCTCTTCACATAGATTATAACGAGTTGGCATCTGGACAGGGCAACAATATAAGAATTATAAACTTGTTAAACAATGTCTCTACAGGACTGTGTGTTGTTTGGGGAATGCTACCCGGATCCAAAGCGCTGATACTTTCTGACATATGCCACAACAGAATCCAACCTCTGATGCCAAAGGAATGTGGATCACACTCTTTGGCCAGTTTCATAATTTGTCTCATTCAGGCATCTGGTTGACAGTTGGCCTCATAAAAGCAGTGATTAGTGTGACCAAACATCAAATGAGGCTGCCACAGCTTGGCACAAGCATGCATAGAATGCCAACATAGCGAATTCACAAGCTACACACAATTTCTGTTAGGACAATTCGACATACCATGTGCTTGCTTCCACCATTGAAAGGTGTGTGTGTTAATTTCCGTAGGAATTTTTCTTATTCTGGAGGTCCGGAATCATGATCGTAAGATCTGAATTGCTTGGATATGAGCTCACAGTTTCGGCAGAGTAGCTGCAGTGCACAGAAATAAGTTATAGGTGACCTTTGCTCTGTGAAGATGCACACTGGGTTTATCTATTGCTCACTAGAGAAGAGGGAAGACGGACAGTTGAAGTTTGGTGTTGGATATGAATGGTCGAATTTTGGTTTAGTATTAGTAAACAGGAAGCAATGGAGATTTTTGCGAATTATGTATTAGTGGAAGATTTACTGTGAATAGAGAAAAAATTGATTTTACATTGGTACGATTACACTCTTTGTGAAGAACAGATTACAGGTATTGATTAAGTTTGTTTTATTTGCGGTAGTGATTTGATAATGCAGCATTCTTAGTTTGTCAGACATCCAGATTCGGAATTTTTTTGCTTCTCATTATTTTGCTTAGGATTTATCGATCATTGTGAGAGGAATGGATTTAAAAACTAGATTTCTGAATCTTTTTTAAGGAAATGTGACGTTTAATTTTAGTAACTCTTGGGTTATACTTATGTGGTTTCGTAGAATGCTTAAGTATTATTGATGTTTCATTAAATTCTATTAAGTCAAATGATATGAGATTGCTGTTGAATTCATTTAACCCAGATTCATTGTCCACATCCCAGGAGTCAATTAATTTTCAATCTATTTTAAACCATTATTAAAAATTATGAACCAAGAATGATAGCAATGATTTTACAGAATGTATTGCACTTTTGCGTATCTCATTAGTTAAATTCTGGAGCTCTATTATCGAGATGCGCTGTAGCAGTGAGAGCTGTTTGCATGGCGTTATCCAGTGCAAACCAGATATGCCAAACAGTGTAGAAACCAGATTCTTTCTTTAATTAAAATGCGCAATGACCAACCTTAGTTTCAAAGTAATCAGTTTTTCATCAAAGCAAAGTGCATAGCTACAACACTAGAAGAAAGGATGATCTTCGCTATTCTGGATTAAACCTCACTTTGGCACAGAAAGGGATGAACTATGCTACCACAAAAATCTTTGGTCATTTGCCAAATAGTATTAAAAGTCTGATACATAGCCAACGAACATTTAAAAGTAAATTAAAAGAATTTATGAATGACAACTCCTTCTACTCAATAGATGAATTCTTAGATATGAAGTAGTAACTGTAAAAAAAATTTATCAATAATTTTGAGTAAAGAAAATTTCTGTTAAAGTGATACATTCCACATCATTATGAGATATCGTATTCATGTTCTATGGAACATGGATTAATGTATGTATGTCAGATTTTGTGATAACAATAAGTTTCAGACACAATTCTCACAATTAGATTTCTCTAAGCATTCTCACAGTTGAATTTTGTCACCAAAAGTAAGAATTACACAGACTATCAGCTTTATGGTCTGGTATGAGCATAATCCAAAACAGGAAGCCCAAAATTTAGCATCTAACAGACAATACAAAATTAAAAACACAATCACCATTACAGGCCCACTTTCATTAAAATAAATTTTAATAGATGACATCATGTAAACTTCTACCTGATCAGCCCCTCTTTCAATCAGTAATACTTATTGTCAGTAATCAACAGAGCATCCTAATGGGTCAGAGTGATACCACTGGAGGATATCAGTGCAGAATCAACAGCTTGTGCATTCATAGATAATTGGATAGGTTGATTTGACTCACCCAAGCCAAGGACAACAAGTAATCAGGGTCAACAGTCTGAATCTGTGCTATTGAAAGCCTATGCAACATTAAGTGTAATCATGTGACAGCATACCTGCACCACATTCAATGCTTAAGATGTTCATGCACAAAGCATTACATTCCTGTGATCATGTAATGCTGCATGATGACATCGTTAGATCGGCTCTACAGTCACTCTACACAGGACCTTCCAAAGTCCTCTGAAGTGATACACACAAATTCGACATCATGGTCAATGGCAAAGTGATGACTGTCTCAATTAACCACATAAAGCCCACATGGGTGCTATAGGATGATGATCCACCGAATGCTGATAACACCACAGTGATGGATGACGACAGTGACGATTGACTGCCATCCAGTATGCAGTCAGCCTCATTGGACTCAGAAGAACTTGTCATTATCAATATAGATATTAAAGACTTCGACCCAGAGAATGTAAGTATCACAATCATCAATAATACCTTCATGATGGATGCCCATGGGAACACTGCACCACACAATTTCGATTGTGCTTGTTTATCAACATACCATGCCCTCACAATTGTCTTCCTGAGGCTTCCAGCGTCACAGATGCTACTCAAGAGTCTACACATCGATGCAGATGCACCTGTTACCACAAGGTCTCCTGTGCTGCAGCCCACAACCCTTCCCCCTCTCCTGTCCAAATCCCTGTACAGCTGCAGCAGACAACTTCCATACCATCTGCTGCTTCACCATATGTATGGTATCAGCACTATAAGTGACACATCTCTGAGAAACAGTCTGCTCACATCTAGCTTACGTGTCTGCCACAGCATGACCTATCAGGTGCACCTGTGCAATGCTTCTCCAAGAAATAGGTTGAACCTCAAACACATATCTGACATGACATGACCAGTCAGACATACCTGCAAAACAATTCTACAAAAAATGTCCACCCATGCCCAGTCCTCACTTCAGTCACGCACAGCTCATCATGCCATCTGTACACCCCACACCAAATGGTCGTGGACACCCAAACAGAGCTTCCCACAGTCCTTTGCACTATGCAGAGGGGGTGGGGTGGAGTGGGGAGGCTTTCTGGGGATATCGACATCGACGCACCACTCAGAGATGGAACCATCATTGGGCTGGGACAGATGGGTTGCCAAACAGGAATATCTGTCCAATAAACAAAAACTTATGTGTGCAGTGAGACATATGAATGAGCAGACACGCTTTTGTATCATTTAGTCGCAATGAAGTATTTCCTGCTTACAACCTTCTCGTCTCCATTATGGGAACTTTCCTTACACCTGGGGGAAATCTTCTATACTTTTAATTCTTTCAAGTCTACAATGAAATCTTCAAACCATATGTTTCTTTAATGCCAGTGGGAATATGCAACGGGACTGTGTTTGTCAGAATTTGTCCCTACTACAATGCTATTTTCTTTTTAAATGCATCCCCTTCAGATCAGAAATATTAAATCAGAAATAATAAATCTCTGACAAGATCATACTTGAGTGATAGGAAACAAATTGTGCAATTTAACAATATAAGATCAAATGTCTTGGATATCATACAGGATGTGGCACAGGATTCACTGTTAGGACCTTTACTCTTCACAACATGTAAATGACTAGCCTCATATTATGTTGTGTAAATCCACAATCTACATAGATGACACAACCTTTCTTACAACTAGGTACAAGCATTAAAGCATGACAGCAGGCTATCATCTCGGAGTAGATGGTAAGTGACTCCAAATCAACGAATTGCTTATTAATCAGAAAAACTGTAAATTTGTATTCTCTTCAGCTTAATAAATAAGCCGAAGGCACTAAACTTCTTGGGATCCATCTTCACTAGAAATTAACAAGTGAAAGTCAAACTGATTATATCTGTACTAAGTCAGCAAGTGTTACACAAGATTGTTTCATATACATGGGGGAAAACCATTTAACGTGTTACCAACACATTACCAGTATAGGTACATAATATATTGCTGAGCTTGATTAAAAATACCAGATAGTGATGCCTTAAAGGAAACATATTTCATACAATAGAAGAGTTCAAAATGAGTGCTAAAGATGATCATAAGTACATATATAGTTCATTTAGGTTAAACATATCTGTGACTATTTTGAACATATAATACGCTATATGGTGGACAATTTTTGGACAGTTTTCTATACTGATAACCAATAATTAACTGAAAATATCTTTTACAGCGAGTGCACTTTTTAAGTAATTTTATAGGCCTATGAAGTGTATACATACACAAAAGATAACATCAATTGCATTTTCATTGCTTAAAGATGGACAGTAAGAAAATAAATAAACATAGGTTCGTTAAGCAAAGGCCCTTTTCACATTTTAATTTAGTCCATACTTACTAATTGCATGGCAAACCTGGCAGTTTGCAAAATTATTTGCGAATGAACACAGAGATGGTCGTGACTGTTCACAGTACAACAAAATATTTGCGTGAGGAAAGCGGTTTTATAACACAAGTGGCTGACAGTAACACTGTGGTTCTTAGCAACTGGAACAAGTTATAAATATTTAAGGTTTTCGACTGCAGTGTCCAAGAAAGCAGTGAATGAAGGAAAACCTGAGAGGCTATATACACTCCTCTGAAAAAGAGTAACATGAAGATAAGTGAAGTACATCATTTATGTAATATATCAATTGTAACAAGTTACAGCTAACTTTTTTTACGTTTTAAGATGTGTTTGGAGATCCACATTAATAAATTATAGGACTGGCTAACAAGAGTATCTTTTACTTTGTTTCCGAGTCTTTATTTGTCCTTGCCTTTATTGTGCATCTTCACAATATCATCATGTTAAGTCTTGGATTTGGCATTATTAGTGGTAGAGGTTGGCTAGATGTCCTCCTGTTGCCATCCCTTCCCCTCTCCTCCTCTATCCATCACGGCCAGGACAGAATTAGTATACCCAAGTTGTCTGCATCTAGTTTGTCATATTTAGCTCATGTGAAACTGTGCAAACATTTTACAGACGTTTGTGAATCATAAACAGATGCAGGATGTGTTTACCAGCCTTGTATTCACCTAGTCACATATGGGGAATCATCTAAAAGCCACATACAGGCTGGTTGGCACACCAGCCCTCATCATTAGCCTTCCAGGCAGATTTGATCTGGGGCTGACACACCTCTCCAAATGAAGTGAGATGATGACATGCATGGCGGTCTGATTGGGCCAGTTTGTTTCTGAGTATCTGGGGAGATTGCATTCCTTGCCTGAAGACTACCAACCACTTGCTAAAGACTTTTAGAATTATATGCACTTATCCCAGACACGATATTCCTTGCTCTGAAACTCAATAAACATGCATTTTACATTTCAATAAATTCAGTGATGCACTGTATAGGGTGCTGATGTTTGTCATCCTTTTTTAAAAGCAGTATGGACACACAAACAAAAAACACTAGAATGAGTGAAAAGTTGACTCAAATACTTGTTGCACGCCATATGTGTAGCAATTTCCTGTCCACACACTGCAGTCTGTCTGCAGACTCGTATTGTGCGCTGACATTTGTACACACTGATTTATATTGTGGATAGGATTTTAATGAACTGTGTTTACTTATGTCAAATGGAATTTTTTGCATCCAGCCTAAGTTTTTATTTGTATATTCATGCCTGCAAGTAATCGAATGTTGCCTCTTGGATCAATGGCTATTTATTTACAATGTTTTACACAATGTAAATGTGGAATAGATCGATATTTATGTAGTTGTACTTCATGTTGTAATTTTCTATGTGCTACATGTACATGTAAGGGCACGAAATCCATGCAATTCACTTTATCAAATAATGAGTAAAGAGACTGAAACCTAATTCAAAATGATTTATAGCGAACTCAAAAATAAAAAGGATAATTTAAATATCTCTAGCTTGTAGATATGCAGAACTTCGAAGGTATAGTATGCAAGAACTTTGAAAAACGACGATTTTGTCATACTCTTAGGCGGATTAAAAGCGATTTACAGGTATACATGACAACACAAATAACAGGAATGCTTAAGCCATCTGATTCAATTGCAAAATTCTGCGTCATTGTGATTTACCTACTTCGTCCTGAGTAAAATGTGAAATCTAGGCTTATATTAGTAATGTAAACAAGCATATTTCAGAAAGAAGTGTTCATTTCAGGAACATAAAAGCTATCATCAGGAGCTCCTTCAAGCGAATATCCCAATCTTCCACATCTGACATCTGCCTCTATACTTTTCAAACCACTAGCAAGTGCATGGTAGAAGGTACTCCCCGATGTACTGCATATTAGGTCTTCTTCCCACTGCTTTGGCATACAGCCCAAGGGAATAATTATTGCTTAAATACCTCTGTGCACATTATAATTAGTCTAATCTTGTCTTCATGAACTGTGTGAGACCAATACTTAGGGGGCTGTAGTGTACTCCTAGATTTTTCATTTAATACTGGTTATTGAAACTGTGCATGTAGGCATTTGAAGGATAATCTGGCAGTTTGGGTTTTCAGAATCTCCAAGGTACTCCCATTTCAAGCTACTCCTATAGGTCACAAGACCCTATGTATTTATATTCCGTGTCCTCTGATGGCGCTAACTGGTAGGAACCCATACATTATACTTGAGCAATATTCTGTTGTTGTTGTTCAAATGGTTCAAATGGCTCTGAGACCTATGGGACTCAACTGCTGTGGTCATAAGTCCCCTAGAACTTAGAACTACTTAAACCTAACTAACCTAAAGACAGCACACAACACCCAGCCATCACGAGGCAGAGAAAATCCCTGACCCCGCCGGGAATCGAACCCGGGAACCCGGGCGTGGGAAGCGAGAACACTACCGCTCGACCACGAGATGCGGGCTGTTGTTGTTGTGGTCTTCAGTCCTGAGACTGGTTTGATTCAGCTCCCCATGCTACTCTATCCTGTGCAAGCTTCTTCATCTCCCAGTACGTACTGCAGCCTACATCGTTCTGAATCTGCTTAGTGTATTCATCTCTTGGTCTCCCTCTTAGATTTTTATCCTCCACGCTGCCCTACAATACTAAATTTGTGATCCCTTGATGCCTCAGAACATGTCCTATCAACCGATCCCTTCTTCTAGTCAAGTTGTGCCACGAACTCCTCTTCACCCCAATCCTATTCAGTACCTCCTCATTAGTTATGTGATCTACCCATCTAATCTTCAGTATTCTTCTGTAGCACCACATTTCGAAAGCTTCTATTCTCTTCTTGTCCCAACTAGTTGTCATCCATGTTTCACTTCCATACATGGCTACACTCCACATATATACTTTCAGAAACGACTTCCTGACACTTAAATCTATACTCGATGTTAACAAATTTCTCGTCTTCAGAAACGCTTTCCTTGCTATTGCCAATCTACATTTTATATCCTCTCTACTTCGACCATCATCAGTTATTTTGCTCCCCAAATAGCAAAACTCCTTTACTACTTTAAGTGTCTCATTTCCTAATCTAATTCCCTCAGCATCACCCGACTTAATTCGACAACATTCCATTATCCTAGTTTTGCTTTTGTTGATGTTCATCTTATATCCTCCTTTTAAGACACTGTCCATTCCGTTCAACTGCTCTTCAGAGTTCTTTGCTGTCTCTGACAGAATTACAATGTCATCGGCGAACCTCAAAGTTTTTATTTCTTCTCCATGGGTTTTAATACCTACTCCGAATTTTTCTTTTGTTTCCTTTAGTGCTTGCTCCATATACAGATTGAACAACATCAGGGAGAGGCTACAACCCTGTCTCACTCCCTTCCCAACCACTGCTTCCCTTTCATGTCCCTCGACTCTTATAACTGCCATCTGGTTTCTGTACAAATTGTAAATAGCCTTGCGCTCCCTGTATTTTACTCCTGTCACCTTCAGAATTTGAAAGAGAGTATTCGTCAACATTGTCAAAAGCTTTCTCTAAGTCTACAAATGCTAGAAATGTAGGTTTGCCTTTTCTTAATCTAGCTTCTAAAATAAGTCGTAGGGTCAGTATTGCCTCACGTGTCCGATATTTCTACGGAATCCAAACTGATCTTCCCCAAGGTCGGCTTCTACCAGTTTTTCCATTCGTCTGTAAAGAATTCGTGTTAGTATTTTGCAGCTGTGACTTATTAAACTGATAGTTCGGTAATTTTCACATCTATCAACGCCTGATTACTTTGGGATTGGAATTATTATATTCTTCTTGAAGTCTGAGGGTATTTCGCCTGTCTCATACATTTTGCTCACCAGATGGTAGAGTTTTGTCAGGACTGGCTCTCCCAAGGCTGTCAGTAGTGCTAATGGAATGTTGTTTACTCCCAGTGCCTTGTTTCGACTCAGGTCTTTCAGTGCTCTGTCAAACTCTTCACACAGTATCATATCTCCCATTTCATCTGCATTCACATCCTCTTCCATTTCCATAATATTGTCCACAAGTACATTGCCCTTGTAGAGACCCTCTATATACTCCTTCCACCTTTCTGCTTTCCCTTCTTTGCTTAGAACTGGGTTGCCATCTGAGCTCTTGATATTCATACAAGTGGTTCTCTTTTCTCCAACGGTCTCTTTAATTTTCCTGTAGGAAGTGTCTATCTTACGTCTAGTGAGATAAGGCCCTACATCCTTACATTTGTCCTCTAGCCATGCCTGCTTAGCCATTTTGCACTTCCTGTTGATCTCAGTTTTGAGACGTTTGTATTCCTTTTTGACAGCTTCATTTATTGCATTATTAGATTTTCTCCTTTCGTCAATTAAATTCAATATTTCTTCTGTCACCCAAGGATTTCTATTAGCCATCGTCTTTTTACCTACTTGATTCTCTGCTGCCTTCACTACTTCATCCCTCAAAGCTACCCATTCTTCTTCTACTCTATTTCTTTCCCCCATTCTTGTCAATTGTTCCCTTATGCTTTTCCTGAAACTCTGTACAACCTCTGGTTCTTTCAGTTTATCCAGGTCCCATCTCCTTAACTTCCCGCCTTTTTGCAGTTTCTTCAGTTTTAATCTATAGTTAATAGCCAATAGATTGTGGTCTGAGTCAACATCTGCCCCTGGAAATGTCTAACAATTTAAAACCGGGTTCCTAAATCTCTGTCTTACCATGGTATAATCTATCTGAAACCTGTCAGTATCTCCAGGTTTCTCCCATGTTTCAACCTTCCTTCATGAACCAAGTGTTAGCTATGATTAAGTTGTGCTCTGTCCAAAATTCCACCAGGCAGTTTCCTCTTTCATTTCTTACCCCCAATCCATGTTCACCTACTACGTTTCCTTCTCTCCCTTTTCCTACTACCGAATTCCAGTCACCCATGACTATTAAATTTTCGTCTCCCTTCACTATCTGAATAATTTCTTTTATTTCATCATACATTTCTTCAATTTCTTCGTCATCTGTAAGCTAGTTGGCATATAGACTTGTACTACTGTCGTAGGCGGGGGCTTCATGTCTATCGTGGCCACAACAATGCATCGCTGTGCTGTTTGTAGTAGCTTACCCACATTCCTATTGTTTTTTTTCATTATTAAACCTACTCCTGCATTACCCCTATTTGATTTTGTACTTATAACCCTGTATTCACGCGACCAAACGTCTTGTTCCTCCTGCCACTGAACTTCACTAATTCCCACAATATCCAACTTTAACCTATCCATTTCCCTTTTTAAATTTTCTAACATATCTGCCCGATTAAGAGCTCTGACATTCCATGCTCTGATCCGTAGAACGCCAGTTTTCTTTCTCCTGATAACGACGTCCTCCTGAGTAGTCCCTGCCCGGAGATCTGAATGGGGGACTATTTTACCTCTGGAATATTTTACCCAAGAGGACGCCATCATCATTTATCCATACAGTAAAGCTGCATGCCCTCGGGAAAAATTACGGCTGTAGTTTCCCCTTGCTTTCAGTCGTTCGCAGTACCAGCACAGCAAGGCCGTTTTGGTTAGTGTTAAAAGGCCAGATCAGTCAATCATCCAGACTGTTTCCCCTGCAACTACTGAAAAGGCTGCTGCCCCTCTTCAGGAACCGTAAGTTTGTCTGACCTCTGAAAAGATACCCCTCCATTGTGGATGCACCTACGGTACGGCTATCTCTATAGCTGAGGCACGCAAGCCTCCCCACCAATGGCAAGGTCTATGGTTTATGGGGGGGTGGGGGGGGGTGAGCAATATTCTAAGAAGGTGTTGTATCTACACAGCACTGTGGCGATGTAACTCAGTTAACAAAACTTCGCCATAAGATGGTTAATAAGGCTTAAAAGGATTTATAATATGCCTATAACGACCAGGCCTGATGTTGACATTCATTTGTTCAGTCTAACGTGACACATCCAAGACTTAATCGTGTTTACCACATGTTTTCAGTAATAAACAAGGAGATTTCTATTATTTAATCAGAGTCACATAGACATGAAAGTAAACTATGCTCAAACTATGGTTAATGATATGAAACTGTTTTGCACACCAATGACTGTGAACAAAACAAAGCAAACTTGGCGAGTTCAGTATTTAAATATACTCGTGAATTATGCAAATATAAACTAAACCGATGTATTTCTTCTTCTTCCTTTCTTCTCAGGCTGAAGCCTGTTTCTCTCGGTACCCCTCAGTACCCTGAGGTTGTCGCTCCATCTTTTTCTTGGACGGCCAATATTTCGTTTACCAGCTGATGATTCATTTATTACGTTTTTAAAATCTTCTGTTCATCCATCCTTTCTATGTGTTTCTTCCATCAATGCTTTCTCTTATGTAGATACTCATAATGGAGTCTACTTTTAAAGCTTTCATTTGTCTCTCTGTCTCGCTGTGTGTTCCCTGTGTCATCCTTCGCAAAATTTTCATTTCTGTGGTTTCCAAAAGGCTTTTTGTTTTTGATTTTTCCGATCTTGTCGAAGCTGTGTATGCCATAATTTGTCTCACTATTCTGGCCTTTGCATCGTTTCCTATAAACTTATTTTTCCAAATAGTAAATATAAACACCCTGCCACTTTATCTGCTTTTGCTGTTTGTTCTCTAAATTCCTTTTCGACATTTCCACTGATGGGCAGTGCAAAACCAAAATACTTAAATCTCATTACCTGTTAACTGACGTATAACAGCAGCAATTTCGCCATTGTATCATGTTTCTTGCATTCCCAGTAAACAAGACAACAGAAGGGAATGAAACAATAGGTCATATGAATGTCTGGTCAGAAATCTCCTTCGTTGTCCAGTATTCTACCAGTGAGTCAAAGTTTGCCATCTGATTTACCTGGAACTTAGTCAGTGTCACCATGACATTTCATATCACAGAGACTGTCAACCAAGTATTTGTATGAGATTATAGTCATAGTAATAGAAAAAAATCTGGCCCCATTAGTACACTTCGGTGCTTAATTCTTCCAAATTTGCCCTTAACCCTAAGTGATAGGTAATAAAGAGTGATTTTGTGATGGTGTTACAAAGTTTCGTGGATGATGAAAAAGAGTAAATGTATCAGTCTGAGGTAAGAGATCCTGGTCATAAGCGAAAATCGTTATGATACTTCTGACAGTGGACCTGTTTACTACAAGGTCTTTGCTTTCCGTATTTTGGGAGGATGTGGTATCAGTACAAAACAAGAAAAATTTTTCTAGTAAACATGGGCTCTTAAAGTGCTTAAAAGCTATCAGCACTTGTTCAGAAGAAGAGATACGTTTCACAGCAGCAAATTTTGTTAGTTAGTTAATTACATGTACCATTGATCACAGGAAAGATTCTTTTATCAAAATGATGTTTGCAGGACATGTGTAAATGACTAGTGTTAATATTGATGAACACCTTATTGTTTTCCCCTATTCATGCAGCTGCATCTAAAAACAAGGTTTTTTCTGTTTTTACTGGCTAACAGTTTTTAAATAGAAAATTCACCTGTGTAATGGAATGAGCTGCCCAGGAGAAATGATTTTATTTTAGATACAATATTTTCTTTGCTACCTGTCAGACATTTTATGTTACTGGGCAAATGTTCAAAGATTTTTGTTGCTGCACATTGCACTTCTCTCTGAGAAACTGACAACTTTAATAACAGGCAATAAAGGTCATTATTCCCTCAAGTGTTGTAGGTATGGACCTCAATGTTCTTCTTAAACTGTAAAGAATTATTTATGATAAGTTTCATGAGTGAACATACCTGTTGTGACAGTACAATTATAATGCTTATGTCCTTAAAGACTCCATGGGTGAACACCACATATTATTTTTCCTGGTCACTTATGTGCAATCAATGCTTACTTTCTGAGTGGTGAGTTATCCAAGAAAATCATTCCATACGACATTATTGAGTGGAAATATGCAAAATATGTCACAAGATTAATTCGTTTGTTTCTGTTTAATTGAAGAGCAAGAATAGCTGAACTTAATCGGTTAAGAAGCTCAGTAATATGAACAAATATATAGTTGATAGGAGTCCATGTTTACTGGACTTGTTTTCTTGTTTTTGTTCACACCACTTCCTCCCAAAATTTGGAATTTGCCACCTGAATGTGGAGCTTGCAGTAGAAGACATATGCTGTCAGAGATATCAGACTGATTTTAGCTTATAATTTTCGTCTCAGGCATTTCTGGACTAGGGTTCCTTTCCTCAAATTGATACATTTACCCTCCTACATCAACCCTGAAAGTTTGTAACATTAGTGTAGGATCACCTTTTACGTACTTTTTTTTGCTAAACCCAATTTTTCCACTTTTTCGTTTTAGTTGTTACAGGCTAAATTTAAGATAAAGTAACCTGAATATATAGGCTTCACACACTCAAATCAAAATGTAAATTTAAAAACTTTATAGGCCACAATAGCATATTAAGATAATTCAGTTTCATGCATACCATTCTCTATATCCTTCTTGCCTTCATAAGTTGTTGAAACAGATTTATTATTTACCATTTTCAAAGCAATTTTTTCTGTTTTCTTAACGTATTTATTGGGTAAGCTAATTTTACAACTGTCATTACAAATATAGTTAACTTTCTACTATCTTAAGCCTTATACACTCCTGGAAATGGAAAAAAGAACACATTGACACCGGTGTGTCAGACCCACCATACTTGCTCTGGACACTGCGAGAGGGCTGTACAAGCAATGATCACACGCACGGCACAGCGGACACACCAGGAATCGCGGTGTTGGCCGTCGAATGGCGCTAGCTGCGCAGCATTTGTGCACCGCCGCCGTCAGTGTCAGCCAGTTTGCCGTGGCATATGGAGCTCCATCGCAGTCTTTAACACTGGTAGCATGCCGCGACAGCGTGGACGTGAACCGTATGTGCAGTTGACGGACTTTGAGCGAGGGCGTATAGTGGGCATGCGGGAGGCCGGGTGGACGTACCGCCGAATTGCTCAACACGTGGGGCGTGAGGTCTCCACAGTACATCGATGTTGTCGCCAGTGGTCGGCGGAAGGTGCACGTGCCCGTCGACCTGGGACCGGACCGCAGCGACGCACGGATGCACGCCAAGACCATAGGATCCTACGCAGTGCCGTAGTGGACCGCACCGCCACTTCCCAGCAAATTAGGGACACTGTTGCTCCTGGGGTATCGGCGAGGTCCATTCGCAACCGTCTCCATGAAGCTGGGCTACGGTCCCGCACACCGTTAGGCCGTCTTCCGCTCACGCCCCAACATCGTGCAGCCCGCCTCCAGTGGTGTCGCGACAAGCGTGAATGGAGGGACGAATGGAGACGTGTCGTCTTCAGCGATGAGAGTCGCTTCTGCCTTGGTGCCAATGATGGTCGTATGCGTGTTTGGCGCCGTGCAGGTGAGCGCCACAATCAGGACTGCATACGACCGAGGCACACAGGGCCAACACCCGGCATCATGGTGTGGGGAGCGATCTCCTACACTGGCCGTGCACCACTCGTGATCGTCGAGGGGACACTGAATAGTGCACGGTACATCCAAACCGTCATCGAACCCATCGTTCTACCATTCCTAGACCGGCAAGGGAACTTGCTGTTCCAACAGGACAATGCACGTCCGCATGTATCCCGTGCCACCCAACGTGCTCTAGAAGGTGTAAGTCAACTACCCTGGCCAGCAAGATCTCCGGATCTGTCCCCCATTGAGCATGTTTGGGACTGGATGAAGCGTCGTCTCACGCGGTCTGCACGTCCAGCACGAGCGCTGGTCCAACTGAGGCGCCGGGTGGAAATGGCATGGCAAGCCGTTCCACAGGACTACATCCAGCATCTCTACGATCGTCTCCATGGGAGAATAGCAGCCTGCATTGCTGCGAAAGGTGGATATACACTGTACTAGTGCCGACATTGTGCATGCTCTGTTGCCTGTGTCTATGTGCCTGTGGTTCTGTCAGTGTGATCATGTGATGTATCTGACCCCAGGAATGTGTCAATAAAGTTTCCCGTTCCTGGGACAATGAATTCACGGTGTTCTTATTTCAATTTCCAGGAGTGTATTTATTATTGGTATCAGCCACACATTTTTTACTAAACTGGAATATGTTGTTCAACTTTGTGAGCAGCTGGTCCATTTATACTACACAAAAAATTAGAATGACTTTATGAATATAGAATACAATGGTTTATTTTCTAAAAGTGATTATTAGTTGTCAGTTTTTAGCAAATGAATTTACAAATTTTTTACTAAGATATCATACCTTTCCTATTTTTTCCAAATTCGTCTATGATCTTTGTTTTCTTTAAATTTAGTACAAGGTTTTATACGATTTTCTTTTATTTTGTATTACACATATTTTGCCTTCAGCTTATATCTATCCTTGGTATCTTGATTTATGCATTCCTTACAAGCAGATCATAGTTTTCATAATTTTTTTTAGCAAACTCCTCTTCACTTATTGTTTTATTGCATTTAAGGCATGTTTCGATATTGTTGATCTACGTAGAAATTATTTCTATATTCTTACAGAAATAAATTTACAAAAAAAACCATTCAGACATAGTTATTTTACCTTAAAATCGATTAATCTAATCTAATATGTAAACATGAATATTTGTTTGTTCTTTTACTGTGCATTCCTATATCATCTATCCAATTAGTACAATGGCAGTTCGATGAGTTGTTGTGCTTGTCCCAATGAATGTTTCTGCAGGGCTAAGAACCACCTACCATCCAAAGGGGTGGTCGTGAGAAAGGGGTGAATTAGAAGCTCATCTTAGGAGTGTCTGGAGCAATTTCAATAAAATTTTGTGTGTACTTAACTCGTTATTTGTATAGTATTTTGTATAAACAAAATGTAAGGATGATCAACCCAAGTACTCCTAAGTGGGGGGCTCTGGAATGAGAAGACGTCACATACACAAATATTTTTCAATGACGGATATTACACTGTGCAACACACTTAATTATGAGTAAGTTAATTATGAGTAAGTTTGTCTCAAAGGTTTCTACAACATTCCTCTGTAATGGTGTAAAAGCATAGCGCTCTGAAACGTCATCCTCAGGCTCGGTGGCGCTTCAAACAACAAGGTGTCGGCGCATGTGAAGAAAGGTCAGAGTTCAGTAGTTCATGTCAGGTGTACATTGGGATAATGATGTCACAATGGCACCAAATTTCTCCACAATTTTGCCCAACGTCATCAGGGACGTGTCACACGATGGAATGGTTGTCACACTCCATCTCACCCACATTTCACCCATTTTTTAACGCCCAGCGTTTAAGTCACGCAGTTTTCTTGAGGGGCTGAGGAAAACATTCCAGACACACCGCCGCTCAGAATCGACAAAAAAAGTCCTCAGGAGGTGGCATAAAAGGCGTCAATGAAACCACCCCCTCCCTTGGAGCATTAAGTCCCAAACATTCTGCGGTTGAAAACGACAGTTCACAGTGTGATGAGCAGAAAGGACGACGTTCTTGACACTGTTCAACACTGCTGACACCCCTCGGACTTTTCAACGGTTGTGTAAGGACGTCATGGGGCTGCAACTTCATCGAATGTGACGTGGCCCCATTCGGAGCGTAGTGCAATCACAATTTCTGCTGGTATATATGGTGGAACCACTAGGGCCCATTCAAAACCATTCAACGAAATTCGAAGCAGAAATGGGCGTCTACGCTTTTCAGTCCTTCTATTGTGTGGTCCTCCGTGGCGTGAAGGTGCAGTGAGGGGGGTTGCAACATTGACAAGTGCGCGAATAAAACGCAAGGGGTTCCTAGAAGACCCTCTGTTCAGCAACACCCTCTTTGCTACCAGGGCACGTTTGTTAATCACATTAAAAATGTACCTGTACAGAGACTTCGAAACCCTTTCAGCTAAGAGGTGCTCCGCTGTTGCTCTAGCGTCTGAGCACAAGCAACCCCTTGGACAAACCGTATATACCAGATGCCAACAAAAAGGCGCTACAGCAGTAGAGCAGCAGCGTAGCGCCAGTTACCTGAATGTGTGTCAAGGTCTCTGCTCAGGTACGTTTTTTATGTGGCCAACAAACGTGCACGGGTTGCAACGAGGGTGTTGGTGAAATGGGTATTCTGAGAGGGACCTTCGTCGTTTTATTCACGTATGTGTCAAAGCCACACCTCCCAGTGATCAGGCCACATGAGGGCGCGATACGGAAGGGCTTAAAACGCATTACACACCCTTTGCTGCTTCGGATCGCGCTCAGATTTTGTCGAATAGTTTTGAACGGTCCCTAGAGGCTGCACTCTGTACACCACAGCAAAACTTCGGATGCGCTACGCTACAATGAGGTCAGTTCGCTTTCACTGGGGTTGCAGCCCTTAAAAAAATATTCAAATGTGTGTGAAATCTTATGGGACTTAACTGCGAAGGTCATCAGTCCCTAAGCTTACACACTAATTAACCCAAATTATCCTAAGGACAAACACACACACCCATGTCCGAGGGAGGACTCGAACCTCCGCCGGGACCAGCTGCACAGGCCATGACTGCCGCGCCTTCCAAATCTACATCTACATGATTACTCTGCAATTCACATTTAAGTGCTTGGCAGAGGGTTCATCGAACCACAATCATACTATCTCTCTACCATTCCACTCCTGAACAGCGAGCGGGAAAAACGAACACCTAAACCGTTCTGTTCGAGCTCTGATTTCTCTTATTTTATTTTGATGATCATTGCTACCTTTGTAGGTTCGGCTCAACAAAATATTTTCGCGTTCGGAAGAGAAAGTTGGTGACTGAAATTTCGTAAATAGATCTCGCCGCGACGAAAAACGTCTTTGCTTTAATGACTTCCATCCCAACTCGAGTATCATATCTGCCACACTCTCTCCCCTATTACGTGATAATACAATACGATCTGCCCGTTTTTGCACTCTTTCGATGTCCTCCGTCAATCCCACGTGGTAAGGATCCCACACCGCGCAGCAATATTCTAACAGAGGACGAACGAGTGTAGTGTAAGCTGTCTGTTTAGTGGACTTGTTGCATCTTCTAAGTGTCCTGCCAACGAAACGCAACCTTTGGCTCGCCTTCCCCACAATATTATCTATGTAGTCTTTCCAACTGAAGTTGTTCGTAATTTTAACACCCAGGTACTTAGTTGAATTGACAGCCTTGAGAATTGTACTATTTATAAAGTAATCGAATTCTAACGGATTTCTTTTGGAACTCATGTGGATCACCTCACACTTTTCGTTATTTAGCGTCAACTGCCACCTGCCACACCATACAGCAATCTTTTCTAAATCGCTTTGCAAATGACACTGGTCTTTGGATGACCTTACTAGACGGTAAATTACAGCATCATCTGCGAACAATCTAGGGGAACTTCTCAGATTGTCACCCAGGTCATTTATACATATCAGGAACAGCAGAGGTCCCACGACGCTTCCCTGGGCAACACCTGATATCACTTCAGTTTTACTCGATGATTTGCCGTCTATTACTACGAACTGCGACCTTCCTGACAGGAAATCACGAATCCAGTCGCACAACTGAGACGATACCCCATAGGCCCGCAGCTTGATTAGAAGTCGCTTGTGAGAAACGGTGTCAAAAGCTTTCCGGAAATCTAGAAATACGGAATCAACTTGAGATCCCCTGTCGATAGCGGCCATTACTTCGTGCGAATAAAGAGCTAGCTGCGTTGCACAAAAACGATGTTTTCTGAAACCATGCTGATTGCGTATCAATAGATCGTTCCCTTCGAGGTGATTCATAATACAGTATATGCTCCAAAAGCCTACTGCAAACCGACGTCAATGATGTACGTCTGTAGTTCGGTGGATTACTCCCACTACCCTAGACCGCTCGGCTAATCCCGCGCGGCTGAAGCCCTTAAAGAAGTGTTGAATCATCCGATAGGGGGGAGGGGAGGGTTAAGCTGTGTCGAAATATGTCAAGAACGTCGTCATGTTGCTCGTTACATTGCGAACTGCCGTTTTCGGCAGCAAAATGTGTGGAAATCATCGCTCGAAGGAAAGGGCTGGTTTCATTGACGCCCCTTGTGTCACCCTCTGAGGCATTCTCATGTCGATTCTGAGCGGCGTCGTGTTGGAAATGTTATTTTCGGCCACCATAAGAACACCGCGTGACTGTGCCCTGGGCGTCGAGGGTCTGACTTCCACTGCGAGGCGTCACGGGAAGGAGTAAAATGGTATGAAGGAGTGCGATGACCTTAGCACTGAGTGAAACGTCCACGATGGCGTTGGGTAGGATTTTAGTGAAATTTGGTGCCAATGACACATCATTAACCCGGCTTACACCTGACATAAGCTTCTGAGCTCTGGCCTTTTCTTGGTGTGTAACGACACTGTACTGTTTAGAAGCGTCTCCGAGCCAGAGGGTGACGTCACAAGTCGCCACGTTTTAGTGTCATTACAGTGAAATGTTATAGGCATATTTGAGCCAAATTTCTCAGTGATACCGCGATATGGATGACAATTATGAGGGAGGCTTATTGGTAAGTATCGATGACGTTTCACCCTAGAGGTGGGAGAAGGGACGGGGCCGCAAATACAGTGTCGTATCAGCATATCTCTGTAACTCC
The DNA here is from genome assembly GCF_023864345.2 of Schistocerca serialis cubense. Taxonomy (NCBI): domain Eukaryota; kingdom Metazoa; phylum Arthropoda; class Insecta; order Orthoptera; family Acrididae; genus Schistocerca; species Schistocerca serialis. Next base: position 562,223,566 of record NC_064641.1, read on the forward strand.
TGGAGGAATTGCTACACGTATCACTCTCTGACTGGAAAAATTTACCGTGATAATAACAACCCAGCACCCCTATAGCTGAGCGTGTGGCGTGAAAAGGTTGAGGCAATTTTCTTCAATCCTGCAGGATCTTACTACGCTCGGGATAATCTCTTTCGTCAACTAGTTGGCTCAGAGGAACCTAGGTGTGCCGCGTTCAAGTTGAGGACGAGGAAGGACAACACGAATATGAGGACTGTTTGATTAGCCCCATAATTATTTACCGTCTCACGATAGTAACCCAGCCCTGAATTAATATTATGTCTTGTAACCTCCCCACAAAAATTTAAAAGACAATATTTAATAGAAATGGAGCCAAGTGTAACCTCCCTAGCAATTAAATTTAATGACAATAAAAATGAGAATCGCAATCTGACTGAAAGTATTAGCTGTCACAAAAATGATGAAAAACAATTCAGTGCTAATGAAACTTCAGTGACAATGAAAATTCAATTAAACCGAAATATCGGTCTTTGGCCCTTGTGCAAAACAATCAGAATTAAATTCTTACCTCATTGAAACTGCTTGTCAAATTTCTGCTCTTATTGTTGCGCATGGCTTGGAGGAACTGCATTGCAAATAATATATATATTTTTTTATTTTTAAATTTAACTGAAACTTTTCTTTAAGGGAAATGAAGGAAATCGTAATTAAATGAATTTTTTTTTGTAAAAATTGCTTTGAAATCAAAATTATTATTGGGGCACTTGTTGGAAATTAATTACAATAAATAAACTTTACATTATCTGATGATTACCTTAATTAACAATATACCTCATTCAGCATCTTGACCAGTATTGCCGACAGACTACGTCACACAACCGCACTGGGCTGCTACTACTGACCGACTGCTCTGCATGACAACTACTAGCGTACTGCTACCGACAGAGTGCACTGGCCTACTGCTACTCGCGTACTGCTCTACATGACGACTACTAGCGAACTGCTCGCAACACTCGCGCGGTCAAGCGCAGACTAACCACGATAATAGGCTCTCTGGTCAAAGATTTTAACGTGCCTCACCATCGCTGCTACGTTACATACGTGTTTCATAACCCTCCACTGGGGGGGCAAAAATTTGGCAGCGATGGTGAGTCATTTGGACTCGCCATCGCAAGAAATTTTTACAATTTATAGGATATTCAAATTTAGTACATAAATTAAATGTTGTGCACATGCACCGAGTACAAAACATATCAGACAAAGACAGGATGTGAGTACAAAACATAGTAGTAAATCAGAAAACTGTATATACAAATTATTTGACAGAAAACAAAGTGCACATGCACTGAAAAAATTCTTTAGCATTTTCAGAACAAATAAACAGAATGGCAGAAAATCGTGTTGATAAGTGACATGAGTGTACTCGCACTGGAGTTGAGAACATATTAGCAATTGACGAAATGTATATACAATTAGTAACAAATGACATAAGTGCATACGCACTAAAGTATTGAACATACAGAATGAGTACAAATCATACTGAAAAATGAGAAAAGTGCACAGGCACTGAAGTTCAGTAGAAAACATATTAACACCTAATATAAGTGCACATGCACTGTAGTTCAGAACATATCATTAAAATAAAAATGTATATACAATATAAAAGACAAGAGTGCACATATACTGTACTTCAGAACAAATCGAAAAATGTCTTTAGCATTTTCACAACAAATAAACATAATGGCAAAAAAACATGTCGACAAGTGCCATAAGTGTACTCGCACTGGAGTTCAGCGAATCGGAAAAAAAATGTATAACCCATGAACATAAATGATGTTAGCAAAAAATGATTTTCACTATGTGACAAGAATTAGGATAGGAAAGGGAAGGATTGCATCATGGTTGTAGCACTTTAGATTGCACACAGCTGTTCTGAAAGTCCATATCTTTCCACAGAAGTACAACACCAAGTGACACAATTTGAAGTTCTTTTCCCATCAGAATTTATCAGCGTAGCCAAGACACTGAACTGTCGTAGTAATGTTCCATGTTTTCATTTTGGCAGTAGATTAGGTACACCAAACAGTGGGACCATAATAACGTCTTCATCGCTCACGGTGGTGGACAGCATGTCGTGTCAACACCACGCTCTTACAAGGCACACCAACGTAGAATTAGTGCAAAACCAAAGATAGTGCTCCATGATCACTAGGATAGACAGGACAAATGGACATTGCAGTAATTCAGGGTAGTTAGCTCATAAGGTGAAGGACATTATGTCACATACCATTCTTCATTAGTAGTTTGCGGCATTCATAGCCCAGTTATTGAACATTTCTGTACCATGTATGTAGTATTACAGAAAAATGTTCATTAATTGTTTTACATAGAATCAGTAACCTTCTTTTCCTAGTTACAAAGCATTATTAAATAATCGCATTCTTTTCCAGTTACAAAGTATAGCATAGTTAATTAATCATTTGTCATTCCAATATAGTAAGAATCATTAGCCTTCTCCTAATTACAAAGCATTATTAAACAGTCGCATTCTTTTCCAGTTACAAAGCATAATTAAGAATCATTAGCCTTCTTCTAATTACAAAGCATTATTAAACAGTCGCATTCTTTTCCAGTTACAAAGCATAATTAAGAATCATTAGCCATCTTCTAATTACAAAGCATAACATCATTTGTCATTTCAATATAGTAAGAATCATATTCTTTTCCAGTTACAAAGCATAATTAAGAATCATTAGTCTTCTTCTAATTACAAAGCATAGCATCATTTGTCATTTCAATATATAGTAAGAATCATATTCTTTTCCAGTTACAAAGCATAATTAAGAATCATTAGCCTTCTTCTAATTACAAAGTATTATGAAACAATCGCATTCTTTTCCAGTTACAAAGTATGTCATAGTTAATTAATCATTTGTCATTTCAATATAGTAAGAATCATTAGCTTTTTCCTAATTACAAAGCATTATTAAACAATCACATTCTTTTCCAGTTACAAAGTATCAACATTGAAAACAAGAGCTAATTAATGGCATAATTAATAACATAATTCATTGATTGACATTAATTATCGGCACTCAGTGGCCAGCAAGTACTGAATAGAATAAAACATAGTTCATCATTCAGTATTATTCAGATCATTACGAAGTCATTATTAAAAATCAGTTAATTACAGTCATAGCATTAATAATCATGGGCATTTTAAGTAGTCTCATTACAATAAACAGTGGCAGTTATTAGCCAGTTACAAAGCATTATTTTATATATATATATTTTTTTATTTTTAAGAAGTCATTACTGAAGTGACATACTATTCAGAGCTGATCAGCATTACTCAGAACTTTCTCAAACTGGTATCACTATTTGGGACTGGTAATACATTTTTTGTTAGCAATGCATTGCGTTGGGATCGATAATTAATTGCTGAGGCATAACACTATTTGCTTTTGACCTATTGCTGCAAATGAGGATAGGTAACGTCATTCGTCATGAGTCAGCTGTAGCAAGGTTATGTAACAAGGCAGTACATGTGATCACATTTATAAATGGTAAACACAAATGGGTAAAAAATAAAAATGCAAGTACTAGAACAGGTATAATAAGTAACAGGTTTAGTAATATCATGAAAAGCTTCTCCTGGAAAAAATACAAAATGGATTATTGACCTGAAAGAAGAAACGCACACTATGCTGAAAAGTAGTGAACTTCGAATTAACAGGTAGTGAAATGTGTATAAAAATGTGTTCCATAGCTGTCCTTTCCAAAACTTTCCGTCATCCTACTATGCAATATAACACCTGCTGTCAAAACAAACTGCAACAAATACTTAAATAACTACATAGCATAAATACATAACTTCCACATTATCCTCATCTGTAAAGAAAAAACTTCATTATCAATCACTTCATTATCCATATTATCATAACTTCATTATTATCATCACCTGTAAAGAAAAACTTCATTATTCATAATACCATATCCTTCATCATTATTCGTCAGCATTCATTATCATCTGCAAAAAATCACTTCATTACTCATTATACAACTATTCCTTATCTCTAGCATATTTCATCACTAAAACTAAGATGTGTAGTTCTGTCTGACAGCCTGCATCAATCACCTTGTATTCTGAAAGAAAAAATTAGTTAAGACTGCTATTCTATGATGAGTATAGTATATTCTTGTTAATGCTTGTTAATCCTGATCCATTTACTCTTCCTCATAAAGTTATTGCATCTTCTTTCGTTTATTCCGTAGGTGAAATTCCCATTTCTGTTGAATTTATTTCTTACACGCATCATTTCTTTCTGAAATTGATGAACAAAGATTAATGTCTTGCATTTAAATCATATACCCACTAAATAATGACAGGTTTATGGTAACATAATTAACCATACAGCATAACATGACAGAAAACGTAATATGTCAAAGACATTGACAGTGTTCAGATGCAAAAATGTACACAGAATAATACAATGCAGCAGCAAAAAAATGTAAAACAGTCACGATCTTGAGATGTCATAGGGCAAAATAAATGTCAAAGTCAACTGGTGTGTGTTATATCTTAACTATTTCACAGTGAATACAAACAAAACTGGAGTGCAATCATATACACAAAAAAAGTGGAAAATGTGCACGGTCTGATGTGTAACGACAAGAAAAGCGACCTGCTAACCTTACCTTGCCGGGCACTTGCCAATAAAAAATACGATAATCATCAGTAATTAGTCATGTGAATATAATTGCATAAGTAAATGGCATCATAGCATGTTACATCATAAAGTGGTTTCACTCAATAAACGGTTTAATGTTTGACATATGGTGATTGCCTTTCGATTTTCTGGTTCTCAAAGTTTCGACGTGTACAACATTGGGGTGAGGGATGCTGCGAATCCGATATGGACCTGCGTATAGAAGTTCAAATTTACTGCACTTACCTTTTAATTTACTGGATAAATAGTGTGTACGTACTAATATTTTCTGTCCAATGTGAAAGTCTCGGCGTCTACAAACCTGTTTTTGCTGTCTTCTCCGGCGCTCTGCGGCACGTTTGATGTTGTTCAGCGCAATGTCAATTATTTCGTGGTGTCTTAGTCGACGACATTTGGGGAAGTTTACTAATTCTTTAATTTTGTTTGGTGGTTCAACGTTTTTCAGTATAACAGACGGAGATAGCATAGTGGATTCATTTGGAATGGAATTAATTACATCTTGGAATGAGAGTATGTGTGTATCCCAATCAATATGTCTTTTGTGGCACTATATCCAACACAGCTTACCAATTTCTTTCATTAACCGTTCACAAGGGTTCGAAGAACCGTGGTACTTGGATATATAAATCGGAGAAATGTTTCTAGCTCGTAACATACGTGTCCATACGCCACATCGAAATTGTGATCCATTGTCAGAAATTACTTTCATCACATGCCCTACATGAAATAGAAAATGTTTTACAAATGCTTTCGAAACAGTTTTAGCAGTAGCTTTGCGTAATGGAGTGAAAGTAACAAATTTTGAAGTGAGCTCAACAGCGACAAAGATGTAGCAAAAACCTCTGTTAGTTCTCGGAATCGGACCAAAAATGTCTACAGCGGCCATATGTCTTAATTTAACAGGTATAATGGGATATAATGGAGGAATATGTGAAGTGGTGTCTGATTTAGCTTTCTGGCAAATTTTACAAGACGCTAAAACTCGTCGTATACGTTTCTCCATGTTGGTAAAATAACAGTTCTGTCTCAGTATAAGAAAACATTTTCGTGCTCCGTAATGTGCGTAACTTAAATGAGTGTACCAGATTAATTTGTTGACCAGTTCGTCAGGAATGCATAATAACCAATTGTTGCTGTCAGGATGAGAGCGGCGAAACAGAATATCATTGCGTACAGTGTAATGGTTTCTAATCGTAACATTATTCTTATCTTGCCAAAGGTGTTTAATTTCTTTCCACACATTGTCTTTATTTTGCTCTTGTGCTATGTCCTGTAATGACGATGAAATAAAATTTTCAAATGCAACTTGCTGAATGTACATGACACTGAAATTTGTTTTGCAGAAGTTGGTTGCTACGTCTTGCTGATTGTTGCTCAGAGAACGGGATAGTGCGTCTGCTATAATATTTTGTGTGCCGGGAATGTGAACTATTGTAAAATTAAATTCCTGTAAATAAAGTTTCTATCTGCTTAATCTGTCGTGAGTGAATTTAGCCGAAAGTAAAAAATGTATCGCCCTGTGGTCTGTGTAAACGGTGGTATGTCTGCCATAAAGAAAGTGCCGAAATCTCGTAAAAGCCCATACAACACATAATGTTTCAAGTTCTGTAACAGAATAATTTCGTTCAGCAGGTGACAGAATGCGACTTGCAAATGCGATGTTTTTAATTACTATTGAACCATCTTCTTCAATTTCCTGGAAAATATGTACGCCTAAAGCGGTGTTGGAACTGTCAGTGGCAATGGAAAAATTTCTATTAAGATCTGGGTGCGACAAAAGTGGAGCATTCAACAAAGCATGATTCAAATAACATTCTCGTGAACAAAATTCTGCGTGTCAAAAGTAATGTTTGCGTTACTGTAATATGCAATCTGTGCCGTATCTGGTTAAAATCTATCGTACGTGTTATTATTTACGGGAGAATGTTGTGGCATATCCACTATATGAACTGTTCTGTTATTTCTTACTGACGTGTTACGCTATGGATGACACTTATTGTCTGTTCCACTCATGATTATTTGTTGTTGCTGATGTTGTTGCTGCTCATAAGATCTACTGTTATTAAATGTACGCTGAAAATTGTGCTCATCATTTTTCTTTTTTTTTTTTTTACGTCTGTCATGATAGTAATTTCTATACGGCGCATTGCGATAAGAATTCAAATACTGCGTTTTCTATACGTAGTTGTTTCCTTGCTGCTGTGCGTTACTATTTGTTGGATCTGGGACTATACGTGCACGCAGCGAAACATTAAAGTTTGGTTGACCTTGTAGACTGCATTGTTGGTTATGTATGCTAAGCGGTTGACTTTCATGCTATTGTGGTGAAAAAAAAATCTATTGTTACAAAAATGTGGTTCCTGTTACTAATAATTTTACACATACTGATGATTACGATTTTATCTGTAATTAAAATTCTCATGATTCTGGAGTGCCTAATGAAAATTGTCACATTCGATAAAAATTTATCACATCGGGTTTTCATTACAACGTTTCTTAATTCTACATAGAGCAATAGTTAAAGAGCAGTTTTGATAGATATAAAGGATAGTAGAAGAAAAGGCAGCAGTGCAGAAAACTAAAGATGAAACAGCACTACTACAGCTCGGGGCCCTATGCTCGCTACGGCACATATTCATTAAAGCGTAATGAATCCCCTGAGGTCTATTACGCGCTGCAAATAAATTTTAGCTTTTGCGTTGCACGCAATAGCGGTAAAAATCCAAAAGCAAATTGTTGTATTCTTGTTAATTCCAATTTCTGCATTACAGGTAATGCTGTTGAAAGTACAATAGCAAATTGTCCTATCGGGGTCAAAGCCAGTTTCTGCATTACAGGTAATAGCGGTGAATGTACAAAGATAAAGTGTCGTATACAGTGCAAAGCGTGTACCTGTACGCTGTCATTATTAAATTCTTTACATTTTCTGGCGGATAAAATTTGCTCGTAATCTACGTTCTCGTCATTGAATTTGAAAACACGTTCGGGTTTGTGTGTGAATCTGTTTGTCTGTGTCATTTCGGATTTCAAGTTGCTTAGCTTTTCAGATTTTAAGTCGCGTGGCTTTTCGGATTTTAAGTCGCGTAGTTGCTGTAAATTGCTCATATTATACACGCTGCGTGACTCTGACGAATGCTTGCAACGTGGCGGGTTCTGTGACGTATTGGTGACTGAAATAATTGTTAATTCTGTTACTGTAATGCTTTCGTCAATTTGGTTGTTGTGTCGTTCACTTTTATTAACAATTTCCGTATTCAGAGTGTGTAAAACTTCCACTGACTCTAAATTAACTTCGTCGCGAATCAGTACTGCGTTTTTAGGGCATTGTTCGGTGACTGCATTAATTTCGTGTATCTGTGTTGCGTTTGCTGAACATTGTTCAGTGACTGCATTAACTTCGTCTTTATGTAATTCTGTTGTGCTTACATGTGTACTATTTAATTCTTGTGCAACAGTGCCAACTTTTTCATTACTGTTATTAGCACAAGTCTTAGTATTCACACGTAATTGTACTTTAGTGTCCTGACATTGTATGGTAACAGCTGTAATCTGTTCGCTAGCTTGTTTGTTCTGTTCATTAAGGTTATCGTGTTTTTCCCTCGGCTGTTTAATACCTTCAGAAAATTGTTTGTTCCGTTCTCTAAATTGTTTGTTCTCTTCTTCCAGTCGTTTGTTCTGCTTATCAAGTTTTTCATTAAGTTGTTTATACTGTTCATTAAGTTGTTTGAAATAATCATCCATCATTTCCTTCCGCTGTTTGTACTGTTCATCAATTTGTAGCAATATTGCCATAATTTGACCCAATGTAACATTCTCTACTCTATTATCTGTGCTGTTTGATTGCGTACCTACAATTGTCACGTTTTGTGTGACCATTTGGTCATTCTGTCATTTACAAAAACGTTTCTCACTCGAGTCCGTCGTATTTTCGGTACACTGACTACTTTTATTAGACAAATTTGTCTGTTCGTCACGAGAATTTTTCAAACCGGGTGTGTTAGGCTGGGCATCGCTCATTACAATAGAGCGTCCCGCGTCATCAATTGTCGTCAAATTAACAGACGAGACAATTGAGTTCGTTTGTTCATCATTAAGATAAAAGTCATCATTAGTGGTTGTAATGCACTGATTGTTGGTGAACACAGGATTGTCATCATTACACTGCGTGTCACAGTTACTATCGGTCACGCTGTTTAAGTCGGTAATTTCGTTCATAATACCTCGCGATACACTATTCACAGTCTTTCGCGGCATTTTTACAATAATCAAAATTATTCACAAAATAAATAAGCACAATGCAAAAGCAACACACAAATACAACAGAGCAACGAATTGCCGTTGACCTGTAGAAAGAAAGTCACAAGATTAGTAAAAGCGTTGCGCCAAATTCTAATTATACTTAAGCAAATAAGAGCAGATATCTGACTGTTGTTCAAAAGATTCTCAACGAAATACGATCCTGGACTGGGTGTCGCCAAGTGTAACCTCCCCACAAAAATTTAAAAGACAATATTTAATAGAAATGGAGCCAAGTGTAACCTCCCTAGCAATTAAATTTAATGACAATAAAAATGAGAATCGCAATCTGACTGAAAGTATTAGCTGTCACAAAAATGATGAAAAACAATTCAGTGCTAATGAAACTTCAGTGACAATGAAAATTCAATTAAACCGAAATATCGGTCTTTGGCCCTTGTGCAAAACAATCAGAATTAAATTCTTACCTCATTGAAACTGCTTGTCAAATTTCTGCTCTTATTGTTGCGCATGGCTTGGAGGAACTGCATTGCAAATAATATATATATTTTTTTATTTTTAAATTTAACTGAAACTTTTCTTTAAGGGAAATGAAGGAAATCGTAATTAAATGAATTTTTTTTTGTAAAAATTGCTTTGAAATCAAAATTATTATTGGGGCACTTGTTGGAAATTAATTACAATAAATAAACTTTACATTATCTGATGATTACCTTAATTAACAATATACCTCATTCAGCATCTTGACCAGTATTGCCGACAGACTACGTCACACAACCGCACTGGGCTGCTACTACTGACCGACTGCTCTGCATGACGACTACTAGCGTACTGCTACCGACAGAGTGCACTGGCCTACTGCTACTCGCGTACTGCTCTACATGACGACTACTAGCGAACTGCTCGCAACACTCGCGCGGTCAAGCGCAGACTAACCACGATAATAGGCTCTCTGGTCAAAGATTTTAACGTGCCTCACCATCGCTGCTACGTTACATACGTGTTTCAGTCTGAGTGCTCAGAAAGTGTCGAGGACGAACTTGAATTCTGTGAATCTTGAGTAAGACCACAACTTCCTTGGAGCAACTCACTTGCACAGAATACGTAAGCCGCCATTTGTTAAAATATATTGTCAATCCTCCATTCGAAACCATCGCTAATCAGTCGAACAGCCCAAATCAGTAACACTATCGTTCAGCAGAGTAAACCTTTCAGAGCAATGCTACAAAAATAGTTCCAGCAGAAATTAATTTTCACACCACTGTACCTATTTTTACATAATATGTTCAGTTAGAGCCACTCAAAATTATTAAGTATCTTTTACAATCAATCATTACACTTAAAAGGTCAGAATCTATCATGCTGAGCGCATGATACCTATACTTGAGTATTGCTCATCAGTGTGGGATCTGTACCAGATCGGGTTGACGGAGGAGATAGAGAAGATCCAAAGAAGAGCGGCGCGTTTCGTCACAGGGTTATTTGGTAACCGTGATAGCGTTACGGAGATGTTTAACAAACTCAAGTGGCAGACGCTGCAAGAGAGGCGCTCTGCATCGCGGTGTAGCTTGCTCGCCAGGTTTCGAGAGGGTGCGTTTCTGGATGACGTATCGAATATATTGCTTCCCCCTACTTACACCTCCCGAGGAGATCACGAATGTAAAATTAGAGAGATTAGAGCGCGCATGGAGGCTTTCAGACAGTCGTTCTTCCCGCGAGCCATACGCGACTGGAACAGGAAAGGGAGGTAATGACAGTAGCACGTAAAGTGCCCTCCGCCACACACCGTTGGGTGGCTTGCGGAGTATAAATGTAGATGTAAATGTAGATTACAACTCATTAACAACGCACAAAAGATACGAACAGAACAGAACTTTAGCAGTTTTTTAATCTTTTTTTTTTGCGCTGGTGATTATTTGGCGGCATTCTTTTCTTCCCACAGCTGTCGGCTGCTCGCTGCTCGAGACCAGCTATTCAGTTCACCGATCACCTACTAGCAGCAGCGCCCTAAAATTTGCTCTAAACCTTCAGAAACGATTTTCATTTAATATTTCCCCTCTCAGTGATTGCCTCTCCCAGCTCTCTATGCAGTTTCCCATTCTTACCCGCTTACCCACTGCGATCTCTGGCTTTAATAATTTAAAGCGGCCTATATGAACGGACACCGATGGTCTTGGCGCAGTGGTAACACTGGTTCCCGTCAAATTATCGAAGTTAAGCACTGCCGGGCTTGACTAGCACTTGGATGGGTGACCGTCCGGGTCCACCGAGTGCTGTTGGCAAGTGGGGTGCACTCAGCATTTGAGAGGCCAACTCAGGAGTTACTTCAATGAGAAGTAGCGACTCTGGTCACGAGACCTGACAACAGCCAGACGAGCTGTGTGCTACCATATGGCCCTCCATATTCGCATCCAGTGAGTCGTATCTACTGAGGATGACACGGCAGTTGGTTGGCCTGTTCGGAAGGAGTTTATATAAGCGGAACATCACACACCTTGGCACTTAGACGAACTGTCACCTCGGTGACACCTGAGTCAATACTACTACCATTTGTAGGGGTCAACAATATTGACTGACGTCTGGTAATAAGCGGCCCGTCACAAGGCGCGACATAAAAGCTTTATTCAGGAATCCCTGGAGCAATTTCAACCAAATTTGGTATATGCATGACTCATTATTTGCATAAAAATACTGTAGGAGTAAGTTACCCCTCCTAGTCCTAGAAGTGGGTGTGACGATGAAAACGGGCGGCATGTGGATCAATCCGACAATGACATGTTCATATTTCTGTCCTGTAGTGAGTTGACTTAAAAGCAGAGAGCGCAATCTGTTACTTATTTGCGTTGTTCAATGCATCAGCCACATAGTGTTTCGGAGACAAAGATCGCGCCACAAGGCTCAATACCAGAAATTTAACATCGTGTCTAGAGTCACATGGTGTAAAAGAGCAGAGAATCAGACAGTTGCCAATTACAGTCCTTTTCCTCGAAACAATAATCACTTTATGTATTGGTACAGTTACATTTTTCCTCAGAATTCAGATGAAACTGCGGGGAGAAATTCGCTTGAGAAAGGGATGAAATATTTGTTCAAATATGTGTGTAATATGTTAAATGTATGTCACATACATGTGTGGATGACTCGTGTGCCTGCTTTGCTCTCTTGTACCTGTTACAAAGAAAACGAGGCACTTGCCAGCCACAGCGAATTTAAAAATAACCAACCTTAAAACCTCTTATAATTAAATACATAGTCTTGGTTTCTGCATCAATCCAAATACATTGATTTTTGTTAAATAAACTACTTATAAATAAAATGTTTTCCTTTCACACTTTTTATAGTACTATAAATAGTGTCCTCTTTATTTGCACAGCACTATGAAAGAGGTCGAGCTAAGAACTTCAATCAGATCAGCGGTTCCCAAGCCACGGGCCGCGGCTCGGTTATGGCATGCATAAGACGTGATACTGAACTGTGAACGCTGGTCGAGAGTCGAAGACAAGGTAAAAATTACCGGGAGCTTCAGGAGCTTCACTCGTCAATCATCACGGTCAGCGATTACCGGATGAAAGAAAAGTTGAAATACACCATCGGTATCCTATATCACTAACAAGGCATTCTATCCTGTCGAAACCTGCCCTGCTACTTTAAGACGGACTGCTAGTTCTTTTTTTCTTTTTTTTTTACGTTGAATATTACAATATCGTGTGCCACCAGGTGGCTGGAAGTGCACACGCCTACAGAATGCGCTACAGGGTCAGAGAGTGGTCTTGGCTGGCTGCTCATGGTGCAAACATGTAAAATGCCACAATGTGATCGTAACGCATCGAGCTGGCAGTTTCTCTGACACAACGTTTCACAAGAAAGACTTTTTGAATGCGGTCATTTAACTTTCCGACACAAGAAGAAGGAAGGACTGGTGGTGTTCTACGTCCCGTGACGGGGCTTTGCTCGGATTTCTGACTACTGGAGGGGAAGGAAGAGGCCATGGCCCTTTTACGGAACCATCCCGGCAATTGCCATGGAGTGAGAAGCGTGATCGCAGAAAACGGATATCTGTATGGCCAACCCAAGAATTGAACAAGGGTCTCACGAATGCGAGTTGAGGGCATTAACCACTATACGACATCGCTCAGTCCCTGTGGAGATGCTTTAAATTACTATTCACTGAGACACGTGATGTGGGCTTCGACCAACTATCTTTGTGAACAAGCAATTCTAACTCCGCTATTTAAAAAAAAAAAAACCGCTACGGGAATAGATTGAATGTAGATATCAGTTTAAGGCTAAAATCAACCAGTTTTAATGCAGATACTGAGTCTCACGTGGGTGACAAACAATGTCAAAAGACCCATAGACTTCTTTGTAACATTGACGACTCGATTCTGAATTTTCCTCTAGTTCTAACAGCTAAGTGAATACAGCAAAATTTTCTTATAAAAATGTAAATATTTTATTTTGCAATCCTTGTTGTGCAGTATGTTTTGCTAGTTAGGTCTATACACACATTAAAACACACACACACACAGATATGTACAAGGTGGTCCATTGATAGAAATAAGCATTAAACGAAAAAACTGCAAAGAACGAAACTCGTCTAGCTTGAAGGGGGAAACCAGATGGCGCTGCTATATGTCAAACGGATATCAACTGCGTTTTTTTTTAAATAGGAACCCCCATTTTTATTACATATTCGTGTAGTACGTAAAGAAACATGAATGTTTTAGTTGGACTACTTTTTTCGCTTTGTGATATATATAGTGTCTCACCTAACTAATACTAAGCGAAATTTTAAAACATACACAAATACTATTTTCAACACAAACTTGTGTGTTTTTAAATGGAGACTCCCTATTACGTATGCAATCAATAGCATGAAAAATCACAAAAGTAATGGCATTGGTTGCATCGCAATACGTCAATTGCGAACCGAAGTTGCTTGAAATAAATGATGCGCACAGCTAGCGCACGCCCTGAGACTCAAGGCGGACAGGTTCTTCAGTAATTCTGCAATGATGCCGTGTTTACTAGATGTCCTGTGGTTTTTTTTTAGTTTAATTACGTGTTTGTTGGTCAGGGCAGTTAAAGAAATCGGAGAAATAACGTGCCAATTCTTGACAATGCTCTTGGTTTTTTAGTTTAATTACGTGTTTGTTGGTCAGGGCAGTTAAGAAAATCGGAGAAATAACGTGTCAGTTCTTGACAATGCTCTTGGTTAGTTAGCGCTAGTTTTCCATCTGGTTTCCTGAAACACAAATTTTGATGTGTGTACCCACTGATCTTCCTTGAGAAGATTCTGTAGAATTCTCTAGTGTTGTGGTTGCAGAAGTTTACCTCTATAGCGTCCAGTTGCTCCTTCGTATACTTCCGCTTCGTTTGCCTAATAAGTTTTGCAGACAGTTTTCTCGATTTTGGAAACAACACACGCCTTCTGGGACTTTTTTACTACTGTAGTTCTGAAAAGAATGTTTGCGTATTTCTAGTGCCTTTTCACACTCTTGAGTCCCACCAAGGGTGTTTAGCGTTCTTTTTCTGTGGTATTGGTCCTTTTGCTTTTAGTATGATCTTACTATGGAATTCTTCCCATGTGTTTGCTGGTTGTTTTTCCGATTCCTGTTTTACATTGGATTCCATGATTTATTTTATGTCAAACTTTTCTGTGTGCGTTGTTTCCCCATGGATTTTCTTCTGTGTAAATTTTATCTTGATTCGAGCTAGATAATGGTCTGAATCAATATTGGCACCTCTGCGTGCTTGAACGGCATGGATTCCTGGACTGGGTAGGAAATCGCTACATGGTCTGTTTGGAGTTCTCCCATCTCTTGTATAGGTGACCTCCATGTTTTCTGTTTTCGTTGAGATTTCCTGAGGGATGTTGACATACTCTGTATGTTATTCTGCTGGCATAGTTCGACGAGTCTCATACCATTTTTGTTTGTATATTTGTGCGCCGGAAAATTTCCCACAGTTCTTTGATGATGTTCTTCTCTGCCGATTTGTGCGTTAAAATCACCTAACAAAATTGTTATATCGTCTTTGGGGATCTTGGCCATCACTGTCTCCAGTGAATTTCTCTGTTGATATGGGGCCTTTTTTTTTACCCCAGTTTGTGGGGGCTTGTACATTGATCATGGTGTATTTCTTGTTTGCACACTGTAAGCACATATGTATATATATGTTGTTGTTGTTGTGGTCTTCAGTCCTGAGACTGGTTTGATGCAGCTCTCCATGCTACTCTATCCTGTGCAAGCTTCTTCATTTCCCAGTACCTACCGCAAACTACATCCTTCTGAATCTGCTAGTCTATCCTGTGCAAGCTTCTTCATCTCCCATTACCTACTGCAACCTACATCCTTCTGAATCTGTTTAGTGTATTCATCTCTTGGTCTCCCTCTACGATTTTTACCCTCCACCCTGCCCTCCAATACTAAATTGGTGATCCCTTGATGCCTCAGAATATGTCCTACCAACCGATCCCTACTTATAGTCAAGTTGTGCCACAAATTTCTCTTCTCCCCAATTCTATTCAATACCTCCTCATTAGTTATGTGATCTACCCATCTAATCTTCAGCATTCTTCTGTAGCACCACATTTCGAAAGCTTCTATTCTCTTCTTGTCTAAACTATGTATCGTCCACGTTTCACTTCCATACATAGCTACACTCCATGCAAATACTTTCAGAAACGACTTCCTGACACTTAAATTTATACTCGATGTTAACAAATTTCTCTTCTTCAGAAACGCTTTCCTTGTCATTGCCAGTCTACATTTTATATCCTCTCTACTTCGACCATCATCAGTTATTTTGCTCCCCAAATAGCAAAACTCCTTTACTACTTTAAGTGTCTCATTTCCTAATCTAATTCCCTCAGCATCACTTAATTCGACAACATTCCATTATCCTCGTTTTGCTTTTGTTGATGTTCATCTTATATCCTCCTTTTAAGACACTGTCCATTCCGTTCAACTGCTCTTCCCAGTTCTTTGCTGTCTCTGACAGAATTAGAATGTCATCAGCGAACGTCACAGTTTTTATTTCTTCTCCATGGATTTTAATTCCTACTCCGAATTTTTCTTTTGTTTCCTTTACTGCTTGCTCAATGTACAGACTGAATAGCATCGGGGATAGGCTACAACCCTGTCTCACTCCCTTCCCAACCACTGCTTCCCTTTCATGTCCCTCGACTCTTATAACTGCCATCTGGTTTCTGTACAAATTATATATATGCACTAGTGCCTATTTGTGTGTGTTTATATTTTTGTTGTATATCTAGCTATTGATCCTCTAAGATTATTTTACAAAATATGTGGTCCACATAGCTAAAAAGTTTCGGAAACGCTGAGTTAAAATGTTGCAAATAAAATATAATAGTAGGATGAGGAAAAATAGTTTATTCTGAAACATTTCATTATATTTATATAGTGACAGAAGAAGAATAAATGAGTGTGAAAGAAGAAGACTAAAAGGAATTCTGACGCTCTACCATTCATTGTTGTTAATATGGAAGAAGAATGGTAAACTACAGAGAAAAGTTACAGAATGTACACTCCTGGAAATGGAAAAAAGAACACATTGACACCGGTGTGTCAGACCCACCATACTTGCTCCGGACACTGCGAGAGGGCTGTACAAGCAATGATCACACGCACGGCACAGCGGACGCACCAGGAACCGCGGTGTTGGCCGTCGAATGGCGCTAGCTGCGCAGCATTTGTGCACCGCCGCCGTCAGTGTCAGCCAGTTTGCCGTGGCATACGGAGCTCCATCGCAGTCTTTAACACTGGTAGCATGCCGCGACAGCGTGGACGTGAACCGTATGTGCAGTTGACGGACTTTGAGCGAGGGCGTATAGTGGGCATGCGGGAGGCCGGGTGGACGTACCGCCGAATTGCTCAACACGTGGGGCGTGAGGTCTCCACAGTACATCGATGTTGTCGCCAGTGGTCGGCGGAAGGTGCACGTGCCCGTCGACCTGGGACCGGACCGCAGTGATGCACGGATGCACGCCAAGACCGTAGGATCCTACGCAGTGCCGTAGGGGACCGCACCGCCACTTCCCAGCAAATTAGGGACAGTGTTGCTCCTGGGGTATCGGCGAGGACCATTCGCAACCGTCTCCATGAAGCTGGGCTACGGTCCCGCACACCGTTAGGCCGTCTTCCGCTCACGCCCCAACATCGTGCAGCCCGCCTCCAGTGGTGTCGCGACAGGCGTGAATGGGGGGACGAATGGAGACGTGTCGTCTTCAGCGATGAGAGTCGCTTCTGCCTTGGTGCCAATGATGGTCGTATGCGTGTTTGGCGCCGTGCAGGTGAGCGCCACAATCAGGACTGCATACGACCGAGGCACACAGGGCCAACACCCGGCATCATGGTGTGGGGAGCTATCTCCTACACTGGCCGTACACCACTGGTGATCGTCGAGGGGACACTGAATAGTGCACGGTACATCCAAACCGTCATCGAACCCATCGTTCTACCATTCCTAGACCGGCAAGGGAACTTGCTGTTCCAACAGGACAATGCACGGCCGCATGTATCCCGTGCCACCCAACGTACTCTAGAAGTTGTAAGTCAACTACCCTGGCCAGCAAGATCTCCGGATCTGTCCCCCATTGAGCATGTTTGGGACTGGATGAAGCGTCGTCTCACGCGGTCTGCACGTCCAGCACGAACGCTGGTCCAACTGAGGCGCCAGGTGGAAATGGCATGGCAAGCCGTTCCACAGGACTACATCCAGCATCTCTACGATCGTCTCCATGGGAGAATAGCAGCCTGCATTGCTGCGAAAGGTAGATATACACTGTACTAGTGCCGACATTGTGCATGCTCTGTTGCCTGTGTCTATGTGCCTGTGGTTCTGTCAGTGTGATCGTGTGATGTATCTGACCCCAGGAATGTGTTAATAAAGTTTCCCCTTCCTGGGACAATGAATTCACGGTGTTCTTATTTCAATTTCCAGGAGTGTATTTCTGTTTTTTACACCAGTGTTTTTTAAACTTGTTCTGAAAACCCTGAAGTTCTATGGCGACCACCCATGGGTTCTTCGAAACTTAAATGCATTTTTCTTAACATTCAAAAATGTAACTTAAAAACAAAAGGAATTATATTTAAATAAATGGAATAAAAACTAACCCTTACTTCCACTTATTGATCTAGATATCTGGTATGTGACAACGACAGCAAATAAGTATGTATTAATCAGACACAAGATTGTAACCTTCTAGAGGGAACAAGTGCACAAGGCATGGCTGTAGCAGGCTATTCAGACTGCCACCACCGTCCAACTCACAGTGCACCTGCACCTACAATAATCAACATCAGCAAACTTGATCTATTTACATAAGGAACAGTGTTTGTATGTTTGTTTGGAATAGAAATGTACAATTTCATTCATAGCTTGAGAAAATTTTGCACACTTGACCAAAAAATAAAGTTCATTGATTACAATTTCGGTTCGCAATTTTATCATAATCGTTTGTAGTTCATGGCATGTAATTAGTCACTTTTTAATTGAGGTTTCAAAAATTTGCATTATGTTGTGAACAAAATAGCAGTAGCATAATGGAAGACACTTGTCATCTTTAAAGGCCTTCCAAGTATCGCTGCACATTCATTTTTATCGTCATTAAAGAAATATTCACTTCGAAAGAAGTCTGTCTAAAGCTGGAAGGAAAGAGAGCCATGATTTGGGCAGATGCGCGAAATCGGCGAATTCTGTAAGCTTCGTAGTTCGCTTCGCAAATGCAGAAAATTCGCCATAGACTTTCAATACCGACAATTCCATATCTAACTGTAGTGCTTTAATGCATTTTTGTTACAATTATGTAAAATGAGGCACAATTCGCCTTAAAATATTAGAATTTTATGTTCTTAGCTTTTGAGAAAGTGAGTTGTGAATTGACTGAAGCACTGTCTGCAGATAGCGAAGGTCGTGATGCCCAGGATAAGCTGCATTTTGATAGCTTCACTAGTTTCAGCAGGATCTTGATAAAAGTCAAGTAAACATTGTTTCAGACCATCTGTAAGTGGAAACGCTATAAAATTTCGTTTGTTAGAAGAATCAGAGTCAACTGACAACTATATGGAATCATGTAAATCGGATAGCAGTATTTCCGGCGACAATGGGGATACGACATTTTCACAAATAGTTGTAACTGTAGCTCGACCGTACACTTTTCTCTCCAACTTCTGAATCAGGAAATAACGTACGAAACTATGTATTGTTACGGCCTTGACTTGTGTAGCAGTGATGACGTTTAACTCCGTGATATACAGACGTAACTTCTGTGTCAATAATTAATCTTCTTCTCGTTAATGCAGTTTTTTACAAGAAAACGTTGAAACTGACGGCATCGTAATCTTGATTTTGAGACACATCATATGGTTCAAATGGCACTGAGCACTATGGGACTTAACTTCTGAGGTCATCAGTCCCCTAGAACTTAGAACTACTTAAACCTAACTAACCTAAGGACATCACACACATCCATGCCCGAGGCAGGATTCGAACCTGCGACCGTAGCGACACAACATATGTTTTTTTATCTTCCGTATATACAGAGCTCTTTTGCTTTCGTCATTCACTGTAATAGCTGTTCTGCGTACATTACATTTAGAGGGGACATCATCTCGTTTCTTAATCCAAGCACGAAACAGAAGACTGCTCACACAGTTTCGTCAAAGCTTATATTATACTTGACTTTTCTCGTTTTCGTCGGTGATAGCGATGGGCTTGCAGAAATGGTTATAAAGCCTTGCTCAGAATATAATAGCAACAATACAAATGCAAAATCCGGCCAGTTCTGGTCACTAAGTAATTACACAATCAAGTCGGGGGAGAACGCTTTAGCACTTCCCGCTCACCGTCAGAACTGCTAACCGACAAGCTCGCGCTTGTACCACGCACCAAATAGCAGCAATGGTATAAATTGCACACTGAGGTATGGACGTTAGCGGCAATGGAAGACAGGGATGGGCGATGTACAGTTTTACAAATGATTCCAAAATGCCCCAAGAGATTTTCGGGATCAGCGGCCAGGATACATTTTGTGAACTGTAAGTATTTTTTGACGTAGATGCGGCGGAGGGCTACGTGACGTAAAAGTTCGGAAGAATTTAGCTGCGCTCTTGGAGCAGAGAGATTTAAAAAAAGTAATCGCCAGTTCTGGGAGAATCCCGGAAATCCTGGAGGGCTCGTAGCAATGGGAACACTGTTGTCGTCACGCAGGGCTGGAACTACAACTGAACTTACTAGTTTGGCGTGGCACGGCACGACAACTTCGTAGCCGCTACCGTACACTCGGGTAGGGGAGAGTGGGGGAAATACACGCACCTAAGGAAAAATCGATGTGAACCATTCGTTACGTCATTAAAACCTACAAAAATAAGTACATACCATACAATGGACATTTCTCCACATATTCCAATCGTCTATAAATAGTTATAAACAGTACCTTAATTTTGAACATTAAAATAAAAAAAAGTGCAAATGCGTGGTATTCCCCACCCCTGAGGGTAATGACACGCAAAGTACTGGGTAATAACACGAAAAACAAACAAACCATAAAAATGTACAATACTTGCTATTTTTATTTGTTTATTAGTTACTACAAATAGTAAACAGTATATTTAAGAAGGAAATAATGTAATTCTAGAAACATCTCTTATAATTTTCGTTTTTTTACATTTTTTTATGTGAAAAGAGTTCACTTTCTCATACCATACAGCAAAGATCGCACTTGTAACCTTTTGGAGTGTTCCAGCCACTACATTCTTCATGACTCCATCCGCTACAAGAAATACATAGGTACCATAATTCTCCATCCTTCCCAAACTCTCTACTAACTAAACAGACATCTTCTGAAATCGCCACGTTTTTACTCCTTTCCCAAGACGTGGCCCCACCTATTTGTTTAACACCTTTAGGAGCCGAAATTCTCTCAGGCTTTTGTATTTATGCCCGTTTCATCGACGTTGAACACTCGCCCCTCTTTAAATTTATATTTATCAAAGACATGTTCTAAGTTTTTAAAATGTGCATTAACCACTTCTTCATTAAATGCCTGTATTCTGTTAATGCTAGTTACTTCAGGCTTTCTCATGCTAATACTTGGGTTTCTTTTTAAAAACAGAGCTAGCCAATCCTTTACAGCTAACCTAGATGACTTATCAAAATTGTTTGCAATGTTGTTAGCCTCTTCACAATCAAATGCAATCTTTCGCAGCTGGATGCATGTAATGCCATTGTAATAACATGATCCCTATTCTCATTTTCCTGTTCTGTCGAAAATGTTGGGTTTCTTCCAAGTTTTGGACCCTCGGTATTTTTAACGTTCATTGTCGCTCGCAGAGTAGCTTCATCAATCCCGAAAGCTCTCGATACTTCTCTTATTTTTCTTCAAGATTTGATGGCATCAAGAGTCTTACAAAGTTCCTCTTGCGTCAATTTTGCTTTCTGGGTTTTTCTTTCATAATATCTACCCATCTGAGATTAAAAAAAACTCGTTAGTATTGAACATATAACCTGCAAGGGGGAATACCACACACTTCAACAGCTGCGTGGCATTACCCCACTGTAAGTTCGATGACTAACCTAACAAGGGAACCTCCCCATCGCACCCCCCTCAGATTTAGTTATAAGTTGGCACAGTCGATAGGCCTTGAAAAACTAAACACAGATCAATCGAGAAAACAGGAAGAAGTTTTGTCGAACGATGAAAAAAATAAGCAAAATATACAAATTGAGTAGTCGATGTGTAACACAAGCCACATCAAGGACAAGGTGATCTGAGGAGCGCCGTAGTCTCGTGGTTAGCGTAAGCAACTACGGTACGACATGACCTCGGTTCAAGTCTTCTTGTGAGTGAAAATTTTAACTTTTTTATTTCCTAGCAATTGACGTGTGTCAATTATCAAAGTTCAGGCACTCACACAGTCAACTTCGCTCTCGCAAATTCCATGACATGTTCAGATTTGCTTGGACATATGCAGGATTTGACGGTCTACACACGGAAAAAATTGGAAAACGTTAAAAACATATGTTTTGACAGAGCACAGGGAAAACTGTGTGACTGTGAAACTGTTACTTTCATTTGTTGCAGTTTATGTGACAAACTCTTATGTTTTCATCACTTTTTTGGGAGTTATTATCACATCCACAAGAAAACCTAAATCGGGCAAGGTAGAAGAATCTTTTTACCCATTCGCCAAGTGTACAAGTTAGGTGGGTCGACAACATATTCCTGTCATGTGACGCACATGCCGTCACCAGTGTCGTATAGAATATATCAGACGTGTTTTCCTGTGGAGGAATCGGTTGACCTATGACCTTGCGATCAAATGTTTTCGGTTCCCATTGGAGAGGAACGTACTTTCGTCTACTAATCGCACGGTTTTGCGGTGCGGTCGCAAAACACAGACACTAAACTTATTACAGTGAACAGAGACGTCAACGAACGAACTGACAGATCATAACTTTGCGAAAATAAATAAAGTAAAATTTTTACCCGAGGGAAGGCTTGAACCTCGCAGTTCTTCACGCTAACCACGAGACCACGGCGCTCGTGAATTGACACAATGCTTGATGTTGCTTATCTTGTACATGGACTATTCAGTTTGTATATTTTACTTATTTTTTCCGTAGTTCCACACAACTTCTTCGTGTTTTCTCGATTGATCTGTGTTCAGTTTTTCAAGGCCTGTCCACTGTGCCAACTTATAACTAAATCTGAGGGGGGTGCGATGGGGAGGTTCCCTTGTAAGCATAACTCGGCACCTAATTCAAACAGCGGGACAAATCTACAATGAAATTAAAGATTTCATATAGGGTTAGTAGTTGATACGCAAGAATTACATTAAAGCAACTTATAGTAGCACTTACCCTGCAAAATACAGCTGACCAAAATTACATGAGACACGCCGAAAATAAGCAATACTTCACTACTCCAACAATGCCACTGGAAAATGGCTGGCATAAGCCGCATAGTAGTTGTTACTCCTGCCGGCAGGGTGTAGCACCAACTGGGAACAGCTTGCGCCATTCAAACTGCGTAAATCAGCCTGCGTGGGATTACCCACATGCGTGTAATTCCTCCACCTTCCCCTACTGTGTTCTTAGATCGCCAATGTAGGCAGCGGGCGGCCATAAAACACGTTAGCAGGCTGAACTCAACTGATTTCTGTCGTTCCATAACTAGGAAACATTGTTCAGGACATTTAGAAAAGAACAATAGTCTAAGAAATAGGATACTAAAAGTAGTAGGCAAGTTCTGCTATCTGAGCAGAAAAAATAACGATCGAAGTACAGAGGTTTTAAAAAACAGTCTGGCAATAGCACGAAAAGCATTCCTGAAGAAAAGCAGTTTGTTAACATCGAATATACATTTAAGGGTTAGGAGGTCTTTCCTGAAGATATTTATGTAGGATGTAGCCCTTTACGGAAGTGAAACGTGGATGATAACCAGTTCAAACAAGTAGAGACCTGAAGTTTTTAAAATGTTGTGCTACAGAAGAACGCTGATCAGAATCGGGGAAAAAATAAATTTTTAGCACAACTTGATTAAAAGAAGGGACCAGTTGGTAGGACACTTCCGGAGGCATAAAGAAATCGTCAGTTTGGTAATGGAAGAAAGTATATGTGTTGGGAGGAGGGGGGAGGGTGTAATTGTAGAATACTTGAATAAGGTTACAACGGGTATGCAGAGATGAAGAGACTTGTACAGCATCGATTAGTATGGAGTCCTGCATAAAAGAAGTCTTTGGCCTGAAGACTATAACAACATTAATGATGACTAACCTTACCTTACTATTGTGTTCTGCATCCCCTTTGCTATGATGGGTCTCTTAGACCCAGGTTCCTTTCCTCTCTTATTTTTAATGATTGGGAATAAAAAAGGATTGGCTTTGAATTATGTTATATATATGAAATAATCAAAAACGTTTTGCTTTGGATTTGAATAATTTTTTGTTAGTTTTCCTACTAATACAATTTAGAAAAAAATTCTACATTTTCGTTCATGAACAAAAATGATTACTAAGGATGAATTTACATGAACAATGTAGAAATCGAATAAACATTATTTTCTTGTTCCACAAGTATTGTGGAATGGCAAATTAAGTAGATCAAACGAGATTTAAGAAAAATCACCATCAGTCATGGAGAGTTAACATGACATGTTAAGGGAAATATAACGTGGAAACCCAAGTAATGGTCTGTTAGTTTACTCCCAGCAGCTTCGTTACCACTCCTCACAATTTAAAAAAATCTCTGTTCCTGAAATCCTATCACGAAGAGCGTGTAGGGAAGCAGTTCAGAACTACCCTTCAAAATGACGGTATTACTCGGATTACAACAATAGAAAAATACATGTTTGAAATTCAGCGAGTAAGCCTGCATTCTCAAACAGAGCGTATATTTATCTGACGTTTTCCCTCCAAATGCATTATGCTACAACTTCTTAATGTTGTGATTACGCTTGTGAAACACTCTGTGCCGCGAGATATGAGCGATCTGTAATCGTTAACGATCTGCTGATCGAAAATAAAAAACGGAACTGAGCTAGTCACAAGAATGCTGGCTTTCGACAACTGGTATCAGTACTATAATCATACTGCGCAATTTAACGGTACCTTACTAAACCATTTTCAAGAAATGAAAGAAATTCAGTTGCAACGTTGTCACGACTTCCTTCATGATTTTCGAAAAATTGTTAAGACTTCACATAACTTCCTCGAAGCGAAGAAGAGATTGGTAGTTTGGACTGACAGTTTTGCGTAACAATATGAGAAGCACGGATATTCCGTTCTTTCGATTGTTGAAGTTATTCAGTATGCGGACAGCAAACGACGATTCTGCTGTAACCGACGCGCGCTTGTTTACTTGTGATCGTGGAGACCTGCTGGGGTCTTTCTCAGGTAGGAAGCACAGTAATCTTGGTTTTTCATTGTTTATGTTCTACTACTTGGACTGTCTAAATGACGGGTACGGTGTCTTATTTTACTGCGTTACTTTCTGCTGGCGAAAGAGAGTAGTGGGAAAAATACATTGTACGAGAGTGTTATATGCCCGCGGTTCTCAATCTTTTACTTTGGGGCACACCAAAGTACATGTTAAACTTTCGCTACAATCCTTACGTATGACATTTTTCTTAAATGAAAAAAAGTAAACACTTAAAAGTAAAAACATTTTTTATTATGGAACGACTGCTAGATACAAATTTTCTCCGGAATAGGAACATATGAGCATCAACATAAGAAACGCAATAAAAAAAAACTTATCACTCTTAAAGCAGGAACACAAAAATCTTGCTATGAATATAGGTGTTGGGCAAAACAAGTAATTGACTGGTGGAATAATGGAGTGACCAATGGTTTTCGTAAAGCATTATATCTGTAGGGGCTCCCAGGTGTCGGTAAGTCAACGTTGACTGAAAATATTATTAGATATGATGAAAACCTAAGCTGTCGCGACACGGCATTTGAGAAACGCTATACGCATATGTTTGTATCTGTGACCACAATTTATCTACAGTTATCGCACAAAATGCTGCTGTTGTTCCGTCGATATAACTGTAAGGTTTTCCAGTGGCCTTTCTTTTTATTCATAACAAAGTATTGTAGTTCAGCTATATACGTCGCGTTTCAGATAGACAAGCGGTTTCCCATGTAATACGTTTCTAGCGTACTTGCGACGGTATTTTTGTCTCTCGTTGCTATTTGAATATCAATTAACCCTTAACTGTAGCCGCGAAAAGTAGTAACTTACCTGTAGTCGTGGATCCACTGCACCAAGCTATTTTAAACGATAATAAAAATTAAAGCATGTTTTATTTTCAATTTTTTTATAAACTTTGAACTTAAACATTAACAAACGTGGTATTTAACAAAATTAACGTTTGTAACTTTTTACTCTAATTTGCATTTACATAAATCGGGCTAACTATAAGCATGCCACCGACAAAAGGTATGTAATAAGTACTAAACAAGGATCAAAAGACAAACTAAAATTTATTGTTAAATTTTGAAATGTGCTACCGAAAAGCGTCAAAATGAAAATTTAAAATCTCATACTATAACTAATTCTCACAGTGGTCAGAGTGAGGAAGTTACATGCACGAATTGCACCGCGTTTTCGAACAAGTCATACAAATGCACTTTGCGCACAAGTGTCTCTGTACTTTTATTAGCCGGAGAGAACGAGCAATGTTAGAGTGTTCCGTCAGACGAAAGGCCTGCGAAGCCGTGACCTACAGGATAGTAACTTCATTCATTAAGGCCTACTTCAATTTCTTGCTACAACTATTGCTCATCGTATGGTTGCTCAGAGTCACACATAAAATCAACAACTATGTCAACGCACACCAGATCGGTACCAACCGTTGTATGGCGATAGCGTACCAACCAAAACAAGGTTTTAGTTCGCGCAATGCCGCGTGGGATTAGCCGAGCGTAAAATCAACAACTATGTCAACGCACACCAGATCGGTACCAACCGTTGTATGGCGATAGCGTACCAACCAAAACAAGGTTTTAGTTCGCGCAATGCCGCGTGGGATTAGCCGAGCGGTCTAAGGCGCTGCAGTCATGAACTGAGCGGCTGGTCCCGGCGGAGGTTCGAGTCCTCCCGCGGGCATGGGTGTGTGTGTTTGTCCTTGGGATGATTTGGGTTAAGTAACATAAGATTCCACGCACATTTGAAGTTCGCGCTATGTGCTGTCTTCCAGTAGAACATGCGTGAGCGGCAATTAAAGGTAACATCAGAACGACGGAGGACAGGAAAAGCGTATGTTTCAAAGATCGCTTTCTAGATCTCGCGTGGATGAGTTGGTAGAGCGTGAGGTCGTACCTCAGGTCCTGCGTTTAAACCCCACTGATGACAATTTGTTTAATTGTTGACGCGTAAAACTGTTATATGAAAGAACATTTTCTTGACATGCCGGCCGCGGTGGCCGAGCGGTTCTAGGCGCTTCAGTCCGGAACCACGTGGCTGCTACTGTCGCAGGTTCGATTCCTGCCATGGGCATGGATGTGTGTGATGTCCTTCGGTTAGTTAGGTTTAAGTAGTTCTAAGTCTAGGGGACTGATGACCTGAGATGTTAAGTCCCATAGTGCTTAGAGCCATTTGAACCATTTTCTTGACATGTAAAATCACTTTACGGAGTTTGTGGCAGTGGTTTTGTTTTTTGGCAGTCTGCTTTCACTTCGATAGTTGAGAGTATCAGACCTATAGAGTACATCTGTATAGAAAGGTGTGATGTTCTGTCGGGCATCTGCTACAGAGCAGACACCACCCGTGATGAAGCAGCTAGTGCACATGTAGTTTCACAGAATAAACATAAACAATCGGGACAGCAGAATAAACAAACAACTGCATCACACGTGCGGAAGTATTATTAATCCCATATAACACTTTGACACTAAATACAGTAGAAAAATATATGATTGCCATAATTGGAGTTTGATACCGTCCGAACGCTCTACCGACTTCCTCGCGGAAGCTGTGCGATTTAGTTATCAGCTCTGGTGTTACTTTTAATTAAAGTTTACTCCCCTTCTGCTGGACGACAGCACATAGTACAAACTAAATCGGCGTTTTGGTTGATACTCTATCGACATAACAACGTTTGGTACCATTCTGAGTGACACCTGGAGGTTTGTTCTCCTGTTTTGGGATAATAAGTTTTTTTGAGTCACCTACAATACAAGGTGTACATAAAGTCCGGGAACACTTTCAATTATTTATTGCACAAGAACCAAATATTGTACATATATCATATGTCATTTTGAAGAGAAACCCTGAAAGTGTTTTTTTTTTTCCCATGTATACCGCAGCGTAGTTTGGTAACTTGCCGATAGTCAGCGCTAGTCTCAAACTTGGCGAGTTTAGGTGCGGAGCGAGCTTTCTGTGTGTTGGAGTACGACAAAAAGAAGTGTGCTACAGCTTACAGCTGTTCAATGGATGTTTAGAACCAAGTGCAGTAAGAAGCCACCAACGAGGAAAGCCATTTACCACTGGCACAACTAATTCACTACGACGAGTTGCTTGTGCCCGGCAAAGAGAAGCGGATGTCCCAGAGTGAGTGAAGTGAATGTGGACAACACCGACTCAAAGGAAGGCCTCGGCGCTTGTTCGTGACGTCACGTCAGCTAGGCACGGCGAACGCCAGGTCTGTTGCAGGCATACTCATAATGGTGGTGTCTCCCTCTCTGACACAGGAAAATGTGAAACTAGTGGCGGTAGTTGACTAACACACATTGTTCTGAGAGATTTCTGCAATCAATTAATTGTGCAATTCATTACACTTCTTAACAAATAGTGTACTCCTGAACTTAAATTTCCACCTGTTTTAAGGATTGACATACAAAAACAACTTCATGGTCCAGAAGAACAGAATTCGTGCTTCTTTACCTTATTTGTAAATCTGAGGAAGTTACGTTTTTACTGGGTTGGTTTTACAAGAAACTGTGAACATATTGGTGCTCTTCCTTAGGTATCTTGGTTGACTATGGGGTGAGGAGCACTGAATGTTAATGAAATATCTTGCGATTGTACACGTTGGGGAGGGACTGGGGGACAGAAGAAGAGGCAACAGAGAGATACTTGTTTTATCAAATAAAATTTTTTTATCTTATAAAGTTTCTCCTTTCAGTTGCAAGAGGGGAATATTTATCTTTTCTAATGTGCATGTTCAAAAAAGTTTAAGTTCAGCAGTATTTTCGATGTATTAAGCTATTTTGTTTCCTGTTTACAATTCCTTTCGTAGAAAACGACTGTAATCTAATGACTGGCAACCGTTGGACATTTACACGTGTAAATTAGTTCACATTTCCAGTGACGGTGCCAAACGAAAATAAATAAATAAATTAAAGTAACGAGTTAATTGTAAGGGGGTTGGGGTAAGTTTCGACAGCAAAATGGATCAAGTAAATATAGTTACTTGAATGTAAAATTTCCGAAGCTTGCAATGGGGCAAAGCATCTTCTCATATTGATCTACGTTTGTTTCGACAGGATTCAGTAATACAGAACTATGATCTTCATTTGTGACTTTACGGTAGTAAGAAAATCTTTCATCTAAATAAAAATGCAGAATCCAAAACAAAACCAAACATTTTGTCCAAAAATAAGAGATTTATAGTGATAAGCACGCCCTGGCGTTTCTGCCTGCAACAGACATGGCGCGTTCGCCGTGCCTAGCTGACGTGACGCCACCAACAAGCGCCGAGGCCTTCCTTTGAGTCGGTGTTGATGTGGAGCGCTTACGAAGACACTAGTGCTGACTACCGGCAAGTTACCAAACTACGCTGTGTCGGTATACATGAAAAAAAAAAAACTTTCAGGGTTTCTCTTCAAAATGGTATCTGTACAATGTTTGGTTCTTGTGCAATAAATAACTGAAGTGTTCCCAGAATTAACATACAACTAGTATTTAGTTCTTGTGGCACGAGTCTTGAAACTGACAGACTCGTTTAAATAAAAATTTTAGTGCCTTGTCCTCCTACCACTGCGGATGCCTATGTCCGGAAGTATCCACCTGTTAGTCGCAGGAGCCATATTTTTAAACTTCCAGTGTGTATCGGCAGTTTGAAATTTTGGCTTGCGTATTTCAAACGGCGTTAACTGTAAGTGGTAAAAAGAATCGTGGTATATTTCTACATGACAGGTGTGCTCATTCCCTTGTCAGTATTATTTCCCAGCATGATGTCTTCGTCCGAAGGTCAGCTCCTGTCACCCTTTTTGAATCCGTCGAATGTGCCTGCAAGATTTGTTTGGGAGATAGCATTCTTAACCTCTTAGAAGCATTCGTCTGAAATTTCTTTTCTGGTGCCAGTATTTCGTAAAAATATTTATTTTTTTAGTTGCTGTAGTGGTATGTTACACTGTAATGACTTTTAACAATCTGGTTAGCGTCGCTAATCAAATAACGCGACACAGCAAAATTTCGGCGATATTTTTACACTTTTTGTGGCAGCGTTGAGAGAATCTTAATCAGGATTCTTTTAAGCGCCCTCAACTAAGCGTCGCTGTTGAGTCTTGTTGCTTTTCGGTACGCCTTTCCGGCTGCAAGTATTTACATTTTAACGGCTAACCCAGGTCCAGGTCCCAGTCTGGTGTTTTAACTTAATATATTCTTGTACAAGGAGATATTACTTTGTATTACCATTCCTAATAAACATCCTTATCCTAAAAAAATTTCTTATCAGCTACTGAAGCATCTTTCTCTTGTGTGGGTTGCAGGGGTTACGACCCCTGGGGAGGTGGGTGGGTTAGTTTCATGGCTGTGTGAATCACATTTTTGTCGCCACTTTGCAAGGTTACCCATTTAACAGCTCCCAGTGGCGACAAAAATGTGATTTTCGATATTTTATTCAGTTATCGATCGAACTGTCTGGCGGTAGCACTCACCACGGAGCGCAGATTACCTATACTGAATTCATCAAGTATCTCAGAATAACACAGAGACTTCCAACAAACTTTGCACAAAATTTCAGATCCTTACGATGAAAGGAAAAAAGTTCATTGCTTACTACATTTCCGCCGTTCATGCAATAAAACAACAGCAACTGGCATGGCGTTTCAATTTGTTACTTCTTTATTACTGACTCTATTTGCAGCATATGTTTTGCAGACCTATCCACGTGTACTACTGAACACACATGCAAAATTATGTCTTAGTAGGAGACATATTTCGGGAAACATGACGTTCTATACATGGGAATATTATTCTTTAAAGAATCGGGGATGGGGCTTCACTGGTCTTTTATAAGCAGCTAGGTGATTGCTCTTCAAATTTTCACGTTTTGCGTTGTACACAGTTGTTCTGGCGCTTTGCTTTTTAAATAACAAACCCGTGACTTGGTCTGTGAAAGTAACAATTAAATTTTGAACTACATGTCCTCGGTACAGTAGAGTCAGTTATCCAAAAAAAAAAAAGTATTCAGAAGCGATGTGCGCACAGAACACATGTTATGGGCCCCGGGCTTTCAGGATCCCCACAGCAGCAGACCATAGCTTTTGGAAGATAAGTAACCATTTGCATTTTTGAATGGTTAGGATTATTTGAGCATCTTTATGCATTATATTTTTAGGAAACGGAAATAATGGATTATTCACATAAAATTGTATTTTGCGATCATCTTTAACGTCCATTTACCTTTTTTTAAATTCTGTCTCTGTGTGCCTATACAGGCCGGCCGGTGTGGCCGAGCGGTTCTAGGCACTTCAGTCTGGAACTGCGCTACCGCTACGGTCGCAGGTTCGAATCCTGCCTCGGGCATGGATGTGTGTGATGTCCTTAGGTTAGTTAGGTTTAAGTAGTTCTAAGTTCTAGGGGAATTGATGACCTCAGATGTTAAGTTCCACAGTGCTCAGAGCCATTTTTTTGTGCCTATTCAATATGTGTTTGTATCAATTTTCAACGCAATTTTAGCAAGTTTGTATGCATTCTTCAAAGTTTAACCCATTCAGATATGTCAGGGTGCTGTTTTTCATCCACCGAATTTCACGCCGACACGTTTTCAGCTTCCAACGATAACCAGGGTTGGTACAACCAACCAGCGTGTCGCAACGTTTCATTGTGTAGCGAAATCTAGAATAGGGGTGTCTGATCTTTTTGCTTACCTGGGCCGCGACGAAAGCGGACGAGCGGTTTTGGTCTGTGGGGTAACGGTCTGAAGATAAAGTTAACACATTTAAGTAATTTAGAATTTGTTAATTTATGATTCTGGATTCTAGAAAGCAATATGTGATTAGTTTGGCATATGATATATATGACTTAATTAGTAATTTTATATAAAGGATTAATGTGACATCTGCCTTTGAATTTGGGAAACTAATGTATCAACATGAGGTTCGACAGAAGTGGTTGCAATTCTCAGGATGTTCACATGATGTTTTAGCTCATCACAGCTTTACATAAACGGAATTTTACAGTTTTTTTTAATCCATTCTGTGACACATGCACTTCTTGTGCTGCACTGATATTTGTTTTGGGCCGCATGTGGCACGCAAGTTGGACACCCCTGATCTAGAGATCTAAACGCTATGTTTATAATATGACAGATTCCTCTTTCTACATGAGCTACAAGAATATATAATCAATTTCGAAACAGCCTGTAGTCAGTGTCTATACCGATGGGCAACTGTCAGTTCTGCATACCAGTCATTTTGAGTTAGCCCTCTCCGGCCCAGCGGTCGCAGTCTGAAACCGTATTTTTACTTTGCTTGTTTATCCAGCACACTGGTTTTATCTGGACATTGCGTGCTGGCTGCTAGTGTCATCTAGCGTGTGCGCCACAAATAGTTGGAGCAGCAACGTGATTTTAGAGGTCGACGGCGTTTTCAGCGCTGAATACAGTGGCATACCAATTGTATATGAAATTTGTGACGTTTCTGCAGCAGAGTTTTGGAATACCATGTAAGGATTCGTTCTCATGCTTAATTTATGAAATTTTATTAATAATTATAATAATCAGTTTCGTTTCTTCCAAAAGTACAGGTTGTTGTGCATTCTGAAACCATCGGGATATAACGACCTTCATAGGTAAATCTAAGGGCAGATTTTTTATTCTTTATAGATCGTCAGTATGGCTAGTAGACCACTGTCAAGATGCATCTGGCGATTTAGAGCTTGTGACCTCAGCATTGATATGCTAATGGACATACTAGTAGAAGTTCCACGTGGTATAGAGTAGACTCTGAACTGCTTCAGACATTGAAAGTGAATCAGATGAAATTGATCAACAACCACAGCTTATTGTATCTGATGAGAACAAACGTGCAGGCAGTGTGGGTGAAAGTGTTTCTGTTGAGAGTGACTGTTTGCAGTAGCGACGTCAACAACGCCAATGATCTTTGTGATGATAATGTAGAACGAATAGAGCATATAGAGTGGGTGCAAGACATACTTGCAAAAGAAACTATTGAATTTTCATATAAATATGGTTCAAATATTTTTTCTGACAAAACAAGACCCATTGAAATATTTGGCTGCTTATTTTGTAATGATTTACTAGAGCATCTTGTGTTTCATACAAATTTATATGCGACTCAGAAACTTTGAGGATCCACCACTTTCAAACCAACTGATACTGAGGAAATGAAGAAATTTATGCCATCCATTTATTAATGGGGATTAAAAAATGCCCTTCATATAGGGATTATTGGTCTTCTGACCCAGCTCTCCGTGATTCGTACATTTCAGCTCTCATGCCTCAGAATAGATTATTATGGTTCCTAGGCCATATACACGTGAATGATGATAATCAGCGGCCCAAAAAAGGGAGAAAAAGGTTCTGATAAACTGTTCAAGATACGCCGACTGTTGGACTATCTAAGGAAGACTTACTCTGAAAATTATTTGCCAACAGAACACCTTGCTGTGGATGAATCTGTGGTTCTATTCAAAGGTAGGTCAAGCCTACAGCTTGCCTCAGAAACTATAAAACGTGGATACAAAGTTTGGGTACTGGCAAATGAAATTGACTACGTTTCCAAATTTCAGATCTATACTGGGAAACTTTGACAGGAGACAGAAAAGTGCTTAGGTTTTAGAGTTGTGAAACATCGTAGCTCACAACTTGCAGGAAAATATCACAAGTTTTATTTTGATAATTATTTTACTTCTGTGCCCTCATGCTTGATTTGAGGAAACAAAGGAATATATGCCTGTGGAACAGTGAGAAAAGGGAGAGTAGGGTTCCCTAAAAACTTTGAAAACGAAAAGCTGGGAGAACACCAGTTACGATGCAGCTGCCAAGGTATTACAGCAGTGATTTGGAAAGATCGCCAACCAATACAGTTTCTTTCAAATTTCAACAATATTGAAAATGTAAGCACAGCTTCTCGAAAATGTAAAGATGGTACCCGTGTGGAAGTTTCATGCCCAGATATTGTAAACGATTACAAATGCCTATATTGGGCTTGAGGGCAAATCCGACATATTCAAATCGGTTTATGAGATTGACTGAAAGAACAAGAAGTTGTGGCACAGAATTTTATGGCACTTTCTTGATGTCACTGTTGTAAATTCCTGCATCATTTGTAATGAACATTGCAATAACGAGCAAATATCCTTGAAGAAGTTCAGAGTCTCTGTAATTGATGGTGTAATTGTAGCATCTTCATCGTCTCCTAACCGCAAGAGGTCCCAGATCAAGCAGAACAGATTCAAGCCATTCGTTGCAACAGAAAAGCGCTATGATAATGCGTCCCATATGCTACAAAGAGGACCATCCTGACGATGTGCACACTGTAGTACTACTGAAGTACCACATCGCACAATATCAAAGTATAAAACATGCAATGTTGGTTTGTGTATGACAAAAACAAAAAAATGTTTCACTGAATTTTACAAAAAAATGTAGCCATTCAAATCATCTGAATGTCCCAGTGGTTTCAGTTTGAAACCACCCAAAATATTTTATTATGGAATTCAAATGTTATTATTTTTTCAACGTATTACTGCTTTATGTGACAATAAATATAGATTTTGGAATAAATTATTTTTCTTCCTACACTATGTGATCAAAAGTATCCGGACACCCTCAAAAACATACGTTTTTCATATTAGGTACATTGTGCTGCAACATACTGACATTTACTCCATATCAGCGAACTCAGCAGTCATTTGACGCCGTGAGAGAGCAGAATGGGGCGTTCTGCGGAATTCACGGACTACGAACGTGGTAAGGTGATTGTGGGTTTGTTTTATACGTCTGAACGCGAGATTTCTACTCTCCTGAACATCCCTAGGCCACTGTTTCCGATGTGAAAGTGAAGAGGAAACGTGAAGGGACACGTACAGCACAAAAGCGTACATGCCGACCTCATCTGTTGACCGACAGCGACTGCCAACAGTTGAAGAGGGTCGTAATGCGTAATAGGCAGACGTCTATCCAGACCATCACACAGGAATTCCAAACTGCATCAGGATCCACTGCAAGTACTATGACGGTTAGGCAGGAGGTGAGAAAACTTTGATTTTATGATCGAGTGGCTGCTCATAAGCCACACATCACGACGGTGAATGCCAAACGACGCCTCGCTTGGTGTAAGGAGAGTAAACATTGGACGATTGAACAGTGGAAAAACGTTGTGTGGAGTGACGAATAACGGTACACAATGTGGCGATCCGATGGCAGGATGGGGGTATGGCGAATTCCCAGTGAACGTCATCTGCCAGCATGTGTAGTGCAACAGTAAAATTCATAGGCGGTGGTGCTATGCTGTGGTCGTTTTTCGTGGAGGGGGCTTGCACCCCTTGTTGTTTTGCGTGGCACTATCACAGCACAGGGCTACATTGATGTTTTAAGCACTTTCTTGCTTCCCACTGTTGAAGAGCAGTTTGAGGATGGCGACTGCATCTTTCAATACGATCGAGCACCTGTTCATAATGCACGGCCTGTGGCGGAATGGTTACACGACAATAACATGTCTGTAATGGACAGGCCTGCACAGACTCCTGACCTGAATCCTATAGAACACCTTTGGGATGTTTTGGAACTCCGACTTCGTGATAGTCCTCACCGACCGACATCGATACCTCTCCTCAGTGCAGCACTCCGTGAAGAATGGGCTTACATCCCCCAAGAAATCATCCAGCACTAGATTGAACGTATGCCTGTACGAGAGTGGAAGCTGTCATCAAGGCTAAGGGTGGGCCAACACTATATTGAATTCCAGCATCACCGATGGAGGGCGCCACGAACTTGCAAGTAATTTTCAGCTAAGTGTCCGGATACTTTTGATCACATAGCGTATGTTTAGTCTTGGACTGCAAAGGGTTAGTGGTAAAATCATGGAAGAGGGGTTGTCTTATTCGTACTCACATAATGAAAAACTTTGGTCACCTCTTAAGTGTCAGTGTAAAGGAATATTTTATTTCAATTTTGTAATGGGGAGACCAAGTATTCGTGAACAGTATTATTTGGTATATGAACGGAGCTGTGTAATTTAATGTAGTCTACGTTGAATCTGTTAGTAATTAAATAGTGAAATAAAATTTTACAGTGTTACCTTCAAATACTGTTTGGAAATAAAATAATACTTTTAAAAATATATGGCTACAGGTTGCTGATAGGGGCCCTGTGCATCACCCGTGTTCCTGAACCCGCGCAACGTTAAATCAGTCGTGCCCTTGTTATCGAACGCCATTACGTATCAAAAGGCGGATGACTGTGAGATGGTGTTAACCGTTGAACAAAGAGCCAACAGGTATATTTTTTGAGGCTATTAACGACTGCTTATAGTCACTGCTGTAACTGGCGTATGGAGAACGGCCTGGTTCAGGCAGTACTATTGATATCAATGTTCTCTTAAGCTATATAATAAACTGTGATGTTCTGAAGGTAATATACCGAATACAGTGGTTTTGTAAGCTGCCTCCAACTGCAGGTGTAATAGAGGCCTATCAAAATTGTATTGTTTTTCGTATCTTTTTAAAAATAAAATTATGGGAAAAAGTAGTATATCCATACTCACAAACAATATCAGTAGGTATTATAGTATAATTATTACTGCATTTATTAGTACCTGGCAGAAATTATTACTTCCCTCGCATAAATGTGTATTGTTTGTCCCCTACTTTCTAAGACGGTGTTTTGGAGAACGGCATGACAAGTTTCTCAGAGAAGAGCGAGGAGTAAATGATTAGCTATCGTTCAGAAATATCAGATAATCCTTCGCATATTACATCCCAGTACATGTGCTCTTTGTGGCTGAAAGATGTAAAATATATATTTGGAATACAAGATAATTAAGGTGTGGCAGTAATTACAGCGACTTATAATTGAGTCCTGTACTATATCACAAAAATAATTAATACCGTAAGACTTTCGAAGACAAAACATAAAAATGAAAGTACACTGCAGTTAAGTAATTAAAAGACAACATTTCCCGCAGAAAAACACAAAGACTACCACCGT
This sequence comes from Schistocerca serialis cubense, assembly GCF_023864345.2. Classification (NCBI taxonomy): domain Eukaryota; kingdom Metazoa; phylum Arthropoda; class Insecta; order Orthoptera; family Acrididae; genus Schistocerca; species Schistocerca serialis. The sequence continues at coordinate 562,260,457 of NC_064641.1, forward strand.
AACACTAATAATTAATTGTCAACTGAACCATTTAGTATTTTATGTGTGTGCATTTAGCAGATTATTAATTGTGAACCGTAGCCAGTTCAATGGCAATAGCGTCACATGGATATTTGTACTCTCGGCGCGACGTCGGCCACGAGGTGAGTTTATTATATTTAATAATTCAGAAATAATCTTGGAGCAACATTTTTGTGTATTAAAAAAACGCTAGGTATTATATCATATATGATTATATGATGTGGTGAAATACATTAAAAACTCGTTTAAAATAGATTATTATAAAGTTATGAAAATGTGACATTTTTCTTTGTTTCTCGCAATCAATTTTAAAAGAAAATATATAAACTGCTACGTCACGAATTTAAGATTTCCGACATCTACCGACCAGAAACAGGGTGACAAGGTATTTAAAACATTATACGAATTGTTTCTTTAAGTTGAATTACTATATAACTTTACGGATTTCACATCCTCCCTGCTAACATTTACGTGAGACCGAGATTTATTGCAACTCTAAGATAATAGGGATACTCGATGGAAGTCTTTTCACCTTATTATTAGCGATTGACAAGCGTAAGGGAAATAATATACAGAACTAAGATACAATGTACTATTGGTCAACAACATAAATCATTAACAGCATGAATGTTGTCTAGGGCAGGGATTCTGAAACTGTGTTACACGGGACACTGGTGTGCGACGGGAAACGAATAATCGCTCCACGAAAAACTATCAATGACATGACGTTTCTTTCCCGACACTCGGACGATGATAATTATTTAAAAAACCATCATGATTTTTGTGTTATTAGTTATGATTTAAAATTGAAGTAATCACCGAATACAACAATGTTTTTCATTTTTTAAAATTTTATTGAACTTCAAAATAAAGAAGATCATACGATTTGATCCTATTACAAAATCTAAAGTCAGCTGTGAATTATTTGCACACTTAACACACATAACGTCATTGGCCGTGTATGTACACAGATGCAGTTTTTACAGCGAAGATGCATAGCACTTCCTGTGACTTTTATTTCATACAGAAAATTCAAACACTTATCAATAGGTGTTGCTGTTGTTGTGGTCTTCAGTCCTGAGACTGGTTTGATGCAGCTCTCCATGCTACTCTATCCTGTGCAAGCTTCTTCATCTCCCAGTACCTATTGCAGCCTACATCCTTCTGAATCTGCTCAGTGTATTCATCTCTTGGTCTCCCTCTACGATTTTTACCCTCCACGCTACTCTCCAATACTAAATTGGTGATCCCTCGATGTCTCAGAACATGTCCTACGAACCGATCCCTTCTTCTAGTCAAGTTGTGCCACAAACTCCTCTTCTCCCCAATTCCATTCAATATTTCCTCATTAGTTACGTGATCTACCCATCTAATCTTCAGCATTCTTCTGTAGCACCACATTTCGAAAGCTTCTGTTCTCTTCTTGTCCAAAATATTTATCGTCCACGTTTCACTTCCATACATGGCTTCACTCCATACAAATACTTTCAGAAATGACTTCCTGACGTTTAAATCTATACTCGATGTTAACAAATTTTTCTTCTTCAGAAACGCTTTCCTTGCCATTGCCAGTCTACATTTCATATCCTCTGTACTTCGACCTTCATCAGTTATTTTGCTCCCCAAATAGCAAAACTCCTTTACTACTATAAGTGTCTCATTTCCTAATCTAATTCCCTCAGCATCACTTAATTCGACTACATTCCATTATCCTCGTTTTGCTTTTGTTGATGCTCATCTTATACCATCCTTTCAAGACACTGTCCATTCCGTTCAACTGCTGTTCCAAGTCCTTTGCTGTCTCTGAAAGAATTACAATGTCATCGGCGAACCTCAAAGTTTTTATTTCTTCTCCATGGATTTTAAAACCTACTCCGAACTTTTCTTCTGTTTCCTTTACTGCTTGTTCAATATACAGATTGAATAACATCGGGGATAGGCTACAACCCTGTCTCACTCCCTTCCCAACCACTGCTTCCCTTTCGTGTCCTTTAACTCTTATAACTGCCATCTGCTTTCTGTACAAATTGTAAATAGCCTTTCGCTCCCTGTATTTTATCCCTGTCACCTTCAGAATTTCAAAGAGAGTATTCCAATCAACATTGTCACAAGCTTTCTCTAAGTCTACAAATGCTAGAAACGTAGGTTTGTCTTTCCTTAATCTTTCTTCTAAGATAAGTTGTAGGGTCAGTATTGCCTCACGTGTTCCAACATTTCTACGGAATCCAAACTGATCTTCCCCGAGGTCAGCTTCTATCAGTTTTTCCATTCGCCTGTAAAGAATTCGTGTTAGTATTTTGCAGCTGTGACTTATTAAACTGATAGTTCGGTAATTTTCACATCTGTCAGCACCTGCTTTCTTTGGGATTGGAATTATTATATTTTTCTTGAAGTCTGAGGGTATTTCACCTGTCTCATACATCTTGCTCACCAGATGGTAGAGTTTTGTCAGGACTGGCTCTCCCAAGGCTGTCAGTAGTTCTAATGGAATGTTGTCTACTCCGGGGGCCTTGTTTCGACTCAGGTCTTTCAGTGCTCTGTCAAACTCTTCACGCAGTATCATATCTTCCATTTCATCTTCATCTACATCCTCTTCCATTTCCATAATATTGTCTTCAAGTACATCGCCCTTGTATAGACCCTCTATATACTCCTTCCACCTTTCTGCTTTCCCTTCTTTGCTTAGAACTGGATTTCCATCAAAGCTCTTGATATTCATACAAGTGGTTCTCCTTTCTCCAAAGGTATCTTTAATTTTCCTGTAGGCAGTATCTATCTTACTCCTAGTGAGATAAGCCTCTACATCCTTACATTTGTCCTCTAGCCATCCCTGCTTAGCCATTTTGCACTTCCTGTCGATCTAATTTCTGAGACGTTTGTATTCTTTTTTGCCTGCTTCATTTACTATATTTTTATATTTTCTCCTTTCATCAATTAAATTCAATATTTCTTCTGTTACCCAAGGGTTGCTACTAGCCCTCATCTTTTTACCTATTTGATCCTGTGCTGCCTTCACTATTTCATCCCTCAAAGCTACCCATTATTCTTCTACTGTATTTCTTTCCCCCATTCCTGTCAATTGTTCCCTTATGCTCTCCCTGAAACCCTGTACAACCTCTGGTTCTTTCAGTTTATCGAGGTCCCATCTCCTTAAATTCCCACCTATTTGCAGTTTCTTCAGTTTTAATCTACAGTTCATAACCAATAGATTGTGGTCAGAGTCCACATCTGCCCCTGGAAATGTCTTACAATTTAAAACCTGGTTCCTAAATCTCTGTCTTACCATCGTATAATCTGTCTGATATCTTCTAGTATCTCCAGGGTTCTTCCATGTATACAACCTCCTTTCATGATTCTTGAACCAAGTGTTAGCTATGATTAAGTTATGCTCTGCGCAAAATTCTACCAGGCGGCTTCCTCTTTCATTTCTTAGCCCCAATCCATATTCGCCTACTATGTTTCCTTCTCTCCCTTTTCCTACTCTCGAATTCCAGCCACCCATGACTACTAAATTTTCGTCTCTCTTCACTACCTGAATAATTTCTTTTATCTCATCATACATTTCATCAATTCCTTCATCATCTGCAGAGCTAGTTGGCATATAAACTTGTACTACTGTAGTAGGCGTGGGCTTTGTGTCTATCTTGGCCACAATAATGCGTTCACTATGCTGTTTGTAGTAGCTTACCCGCAGTCCTATTTTTTTATTCATTATTAAACCTACTCCTGCATTACCCCTATTTGATTTTGAATTTATAACCCTGTATTCACCTGATCAAAAGTCTTGTTTCTCCTGCCAGCGAACTTCACTAATTCCCACTATATCTAAATTTAACCTGTCGATTTCCCTTTTTAAATTTTCTAACCTACCTGCCCGATTAACGGATCTGACATTCCTCGCTCCGATCCGTAGAACGCCAGTTTTCTTTCTCCTGATAACGACGTCCTCTTGAGTAGTCCCCGCCCGGAGATCCGAATGGAGGACTATTTTACCTCCGGAATATTTTACGCAAGAGGACGCCATCATCATTTAATCATACAGTAAAGCTGCATGCCCTCGGGAAAAATTACGGCTGTGGTTTCCCCTTGCTTTCAGCCGTTCACAGTACCAGAACAGCATGGTCATTTTGGTTAGTGTTACAAGGCCAGATCAGTCAATCATCCAGACTGTTGCCCCTGCAGCTACTGAAAGGGCTGCTGCCCCTCTTCAGGAACCACACGTTTGTCTGGCCTCTCAACAGATACCCCTCCGTTGTTGCGCCTAAGGTGCGGCTGTCTGTATCGCTGAGGCACGCAAGCCTCCCCACCAACGGCGGGGTCTATGGGGGGGGGGGGGGGGGGGGGGGAGCAGTAGGTGTAATATGCAGAAATATACTAGTTTTACAGATTTTGTGTTAAAACTGACTGCGAGAAACAAAGCAAGACATCACACTTTTCATAATTTTACAATTTTCGTTTGTTAAACGACTTTTTACAAAGTCAGAATATTATATGGAGCCTACGTAATACCAAGTGTTTTTGAGAACAAAAAAGGTTTAAGTTTCTCCATGATTATTTCTGAATTATTAAATATGACCGAGGACGCGTACAGAATGGGAATATCCACGCTAGCGCGAAGTAAGTTTCGACAGAGATGGCGCGTAGTACTACAAGAATGGAAAATGTAAGCATTATGAAACAAAGGAAAACCCAGTAGAACTGCCCAAATTTAATCCTCGTACCACCGGAAAGATAACTGAAATAAGTCAGTGGTGTTGTTGAGCAACAGCTGAGATTTTTAAAATTGAACAAAGCTCGAGGTCCCAGTGGAATCCCTGCCACATTCTATACTGAATTTGCAGCTGAGTTAGTTCCAACCGCGTCAGTTCTTTGAAAAAAAAAAAGCACAGACTACACATATCTACAAAAACAGTAGTATAAGTGATCCACAAAACTACCGTCCAGTATCCTTGACATCGATTTGTTGTAAAATCATAGAACATATTGTCGATTTGTTGTAAAATCATAGAACATATTGTGAGCTCAAACATAAAGTGGTATCTTGAACAGAATGACTTCCTCAATAATAACCAACATGGATTGCGAAAACATCGATCATGTTCAAAAATGTAAAATTGTGCACTTCACAAAACGAAAAAAACATAGTATCTTATGACTGTAATATCAATGAGCCACTGTTGTAATCAGTTAACTCGTATAAAAACCACATGGGTGTAACACTTTGAAGGAATATGAAGTGGAATTATCACACAGGTTCAGTCTTGGGTAAAGCTGGCGGCAGAATTCGGTTTATGGGTAGAATACTGGGGAAGTGCAACAAGTCTACAAACGAGATTGCTCACAAATCACTCATGCAACCGCTTTCAGAATGTTGCTCAAGTGTGTGGGACACGTACCAAGTAGCACTAACAGGGGATACTGAACGTATACAGAGAAGGGCAGCATGAATGGTCACAGGTTTGTTTGATGCTCGGGAGGGTGTCGCAGGGATACTGAAGAAACTGAACTGGAAAAATCTTGAAGATACACGTAAACTATCGCGAGAATGTCTGTTAACAAACTTTTAAGAACCAGCTTTAAATGATGGCTCTAGGAATACACTACAATCCCATACGTATCACCCACACAGGAATCGTGAGGATAAGATCAGAATAATTACTGCGTACACAGAGGCATTCAATTATTCTTTCCGCGCTCCATACCTGAATGACACAGGAGGAAATCCTAATAACTGGTACAATGGGACGTTCTCTTTGTCGAGCACCTCACTGTGATTAGCAGAGTATAGACGTGGATGTAGATTCGTTTTTCCGAATCGCTCCCAACTTGGATCGCTTCAAAAAGTGTAAGTAGCAAATCGGTCCTTCGACTTCCTTGGAATGTTCGTTATACACAAGCGCATATTCTATACTTGCATATCGAAAATATTTTTTTAATTGGTACATTAGTTATCTTTGCAAGAATTGTGTAAGCACAGTTTTAGCTTCGGATACAAAATGAAAATTAAAAAAAGAATTGCTTGATGTACATACATGATCACTCGTGCAATGCGACCCTTGTGCTTACTTCCTACTGTTGCTATCGGTATGAAAAACGAATTGAGTCCGTTGAAAATAGAATATTGCCAATTTTACACGGTAAATAGTGCTTGTATTACAAATATCACAGTCCGCCACTCGTGGTCGTGCGGTAGCGTTCTCGCTTCCCACGCCCGGGTCCCCGGGTTCGATTCCCGGCGGGGTCAGGGATTTTCTCTGTCTCGTGATGACTGGGTGTTGTGTGTTGTCCTTAGGTTAGTTAGGTTTAAGTAGTTCTAAGTTCTAGGGGACTGATGACCATAGATGTTAAGTCCCATAGTGCTCAGAGCCATTTCAACCATTTTGAACAAATATCACAAACACTGCATTTGACAGCGAAATGAGTCGCAAACAAATTGGAATAGAGAAGGGAATAATATCCGTGAGTTTCATAAATATCACGTACGTTTAATCAGATTTTAATTGGCGATGTACTTATAATTGAAACTAAAGATAGTTGGCACGATAGTAGTCTAGAAACTGCAGTGATATATCTATAAACATTTTCTCCTTTAATATTCAGTAGTATACCTACACATAGTCGCACTTCCCGGACAATTATCGAAGGCAACAATAAAGTCTAGGTAAAAATAAATCATTCAGACTGATCACGGGCGCTATGCACTATGAACTGCATGGCAGAGGATACGTTTTATTTTACCAATTATCGGGGTTGCTACCCGTTCCATTCGCGAATGGGTCGCGGGAAGAATGATAAAATTCCTCCATACGCGCTGTAATTCGCTCTCTTATAGGTTTCCTTGTGACCAGTTGTGCTCCCCTTCTGCAGTCAAGAGCCAAAGAAACTGGTACACCTGCTTAACATCGTGTAGGGCCCCCGCGAGCACGCAGAAGTGCCGCAGTACGTCGTGACATTGACTCACTAAGGTCTGAAGTAGTGCCGGAGGGAACTGACACCATGAATCCTGCAGGGCTGCACACAAATCCGTAACAGTACGAGGGAGTGGAGATCTCTTCTGAACATCACGATGCAAGGCATCTCAGATATCCTCAATAATGGTCATGCCTGGGGAGTTTGGTGGCCAGCGGACGTGTTTACACTCAGAAGAGTGTTCGTGGATCCACTGTGTAGCAATTCTGGGCATATGAGGTGTCACGTTGTCTTGCAGGAATTGCCCAAGATCGTCGAAATGCACAATGGACACGAATGTATGCAGGTGATCAGACCGGATGCTTACGTACGTCCGCCCGGGTTCCCGGGTTCGATTCCCGGCGGGGTCAGAGATTTTCTCTGCCTCGTGATGACTGGGTGTTGTGTGCTGTCCTTAGGTTAGTTAGGTTTAAGTAGTTCTAAGTTCTAGGGGACTGATGACCATAGATGTTAAGTCCCATAGTGCTCAGAGCCATTTTGAGCTTACGTACGTGTCACCTGTCACAGTCCTATCTAGACGTATCAGCGATTACAGAGCCTCCACCAGCTTGAACAGGTCCGTGCTTACATTCAGGGTCCGTGGATTCATGAGATATTCTCCATACTCGTACACATCCATCCACTCGACATAATTTGAAAAGCCAGCCGTTGCGGCTGAGCGGTTCTAGGCGCTTCAGTCCGGAACTGCGCTGCTACTACGGTCGCAGGTTCGAATCCTGCCTCGGGCATGGAGGTGTGTGATGTCCTTAGGTTAGTTAGGTTTAAGTAGTTCTAAGTCTAGGGGACTGATGACCTCAGACGTTAAGTCCCATAGTGCTCAGAGCATTTGAACCGTAATTTGAAACGAGACTCCTCCGATCAGGCAACATGTTTCCAGTCATCAACAATCCAATGTTGGTGTTGACGGGCCCAGGCGAGCTGTAAAGCTTTGTGTCGTGCAGCCATCAAGGTTACACGAGTAGGGCCTCGGCTCCGAAAGACCATATCGATGATGTTTCGTTGAATGTTTCGCACGCTGACACTTTTCTATGGCCCGGCATTGAAATCTGCAACAATTTGCGGAAGGGTTGCACTTCTATCACGTTGAACGATTACCTTCAGTCGTCGTTGGTCTCGTTCTTGCAGGATCTTTTTACGGGCGTAGGTATGTCGCAGATTTGATTTTTTACCGGTTTCCTGATATTCACGGCAGTCGTAGTGGTTGTACAAGACAATCTCCATTTCATTGCTACCCCGGAGCTGTTGTGTCCCACCGCTCGTGTGCCGACTGTAACACCACGTCCAAACTCAGTTAATTCTTGATAACTTGCCATTGTAGCAGCAGTAATCGATCTAACAACTGCGCCAGACACTTGTCTTATATAGGCGTGTCCGACCGCAGCGCCGTATTCTGCCTTTTTACGTATCTCTGTATTTGAATAAGCATACCGATACCAATTTCCTTGGTGCTTCAGTGTACATATACGTTCAGTATGTCTTCTCAGTCCTATGTGGTACTGATTCCACACACTTCAACAATACGCTAGAATGCTTCGCATGAGTGTTTTGTAAGCAATCTCCTTCGACGTTTGGTGGTATTTTCTAGTATTCTACCAATGAACTTAAGACTTTACCGACTACTGGGAAACTGAGATCTTTTCATTTCAAATTCCCACAATTTGTTACACGCAAGTATTTGTTTCATTTATTTGATTCCAGCTGTAACTCACTGATGCAACAGTTAAAGGACAATATGAACTTGCGTTTTGTGAAGGGCACAGCTTTACACTTGTGGACATTCAAAGTAAACTGCCAGTCTTTGCACAAATTTTATCAGAATCTAGTTGTTTTGTGGATTTTTTTGTGACAGTGTTTAATTACAGACAATAGAATCAAATGCAAGAAAGTCTTTATTCTTCATGTATATGTATTTAATTCTCAACAGTCACCCTGGCGACGAACACCTTTCACTCAGCAGAGGCCAATTTGATGATACCGTCACTATAGAACGTTTGACTTTGTTGACGAAGCTACAACATCAGAAGGATAGGATGCTCCATGTGTGGACGAATTCTTCGAATTCGAAGTTCGATTACAGCACGTTTCTCACGCACCGACGTAGTTACGTTACAAGCCATGTTACACGCTACAGTTCGGAGCGCTCTAGCGGCAGAAGGCTGCAAATTTGTAGACGTGAAGAATAAAGATGTAGAATTTAATAACATTTTAGTAGCCGTTATTCAAAACCCGCTGTATGAACAAGAACATTTTCGGTATTGAAGAAAAACCTCAACAAACTACAGGAAACTTGTAGAGAGATGATCTGTTTGTATAAAAATTCAGAAAAAATAGCTTAAGAAATCTATATAGTAGCCCATAATCAAATGAACATGGGTAATCGGCTGTTAAAATATTTCTTGAACGTATAGCGGGTTTTGCACTTCATTAAGCATTTAGCAGGTTTTGCAAGCAATGGATAGCCATTTTATGTCTCTTATCAGCCTGCAAAACCTGCTGATTTTATGACAAAGATTTCGAAAGGGCGGAGGTGAGCTGATAATGATACCAAACTTCCTAAAAATTATTGTTATTATTATTTTAGTGAAATGTTCCTGCTAGCTTAACATCTTTCTATAGGTAAACTGCTAGGAATTCACAAGTACTGGTCGAAAAATTAAACAATACTGTAACATCAAAATATGATGAAGTCAAATCTGATGACTTCAAAAGGAGTTTATCGAACATTCACTTTGTAGAAACTCATCAGTAAAGTAAAGTAGTCATGTACACTCTAGAAGGAGTAGGAAAAACTTAAATTTCTCGTGTTGGCCAATAACACTGACCAGTCTGAGGAAGTGAAGTGGGCATGCAGTAAATCCTCGGTTATGTGAAATTCACTTCATCCTATTCCGTTCAAAATCGCTGCGACAGTCATTTTTTTTCTGCATCGTCATCCATACAGTCTTCTTTCATAGCAATTTCAGAAGCTAGGAGCTTTTTGTAGGATTGTAAATTTTCGGTTGCATCCCAGTTTTACCAAAGTGGAAACATAAAAGTCGCCTCATACCCTTCAGTTGAGAAAGAAAACTTGCGTTCTACGGATCGGAGCGTGGAATGTCAGATCCCTTAATCGGGCAGGTAGGTTAGAAAATTTAAAAAGGGAAATGGATAGGTTGAAGTTAGATATAGTGGGAATTAGTGAAGTTCGGTGGCAGGAGGAACAAGACTTCTGGTCAGGTGACTACAGGGTTATAAACACAAAATCAAATAGGGGTAATGCAGGAGTAGGTTTAATAATGAATAGGAAAATAGGAATGCGGGTAAGCTACTACAAACAGCATAGTGAACGCATTATTGTGGCCAAGATAGACACGAAGCCCACACCTACTACAGTAGTACAAGTTTATATGCCAACTAGCTCTGCAGATGACGAAGAAATTGAAGAAATGTATGATGAAATAAAAGAAATTATTAAGATTGTGAAGGGAGACGAAAATTTAATAGTCATGGGCGACTGGAATTCGAGTGTAGGAAAAGGGAGAGAAGGAAACATAGTAGGTGAATATGGATTGGGGGACAGAAATGAAAGAGGAAGCCGCCTGGTAGAATTTTGCACAGAGCACAACATAATCATAACTAACACTTGGTTTAAGAATCATGAAAGAAGGTTGTATACATGGAAGAACCCTGGAGATACTAAAAGGTATCAGATAGATTATATAATGGTAAGACAGAGATTTAGGAACCAGGTTTTAAATTGTAAGACATTTCCAGGGGCAGATGTGGACTCTGACCACAATCTATTGGTTATGACCTGTAGATTAAAACTGAAGAAACTGCAAAAAGGTGGGAATTTAAGGAGATGGGACCTGGATAAACTAAAAGAACCAGAGGTTGTACAGAGATTCAGGGAGAGCATAAGGGAGCAATTGACGGGAATGGGGGAAATAAATACAGTAGAAGAAGAATGGGTAGCTTTGAGGGATGAAGTAGTGAAGGCAGCAGAGGATCAAGTAGGTAAAAAGACGAGGGCTAGTAGAAATCCTTGGGTAACAGAAGAAATATTGAATTTAATTGATGAAAGGAGAAAATATAAAAATGCAGTAAGTGAAACAGGCAAAAAGGAATACAAACGTCTCAAAAATGAGATCGACAGGAAGTGCAAAATGGCTAAGCAGGGATGGCTAGAGGACAAATGTAAGGATGTAGAGGCCTATCTCACTAGGGGTAAGATAGATACTGCCTACAGGAAAATTAAAGAGACCTTTGGAGATAAGAGAACGACTTGTATGAATATCAAGAGCTCAGATGGAAACCCAGTTCTAAGCAAAGAAGGGAAAGCAGGAAGGTGGAAGGAGTATATAGAGGGTCTATACAAGGGCGATGTACTTGAGGACAATATTATGGAAATGGAAGAGGATGTAGATGAAGATGAAATGGGAGATACGATACTGCGTGAAGAGTTTGACAGAGCACTGAAAGACCTGAGTCGAAACAAGGCCCCCGGAGTAGACAATATTCCATTGGAACTACTGACGGCCTTGGGAGAGCCAGTCCTGACAAAACTCTACCATCTGGTGAGCAAGATGTATGAAACAGGCGAAATACCCTCAGACTTCAAGAAGAATATAATAATTCCAATCCCAAAGAAAGCAGGTGTTGACAGATGTGAAAATTACCGAACTATCAGCTTAATAAGTCACAGCTGCAAAATACTAACACGAATTCTTTACAGACGAATGGAAAAACTAGTAGAAGCCAACCTCGGGGAAGATCAGTTTGGATTCCGTAGAAACACTGGAACACGTGAGGCAATACTGACCTTACGACTTATCTTAGAAGAAAGATTAAGGAAAGGCAAACCTACGTTTCTAGCATTTGTAGACTTAGAGAAAGCTTTTGACAATGTTGACTGGAATACTCTCATTCAAATTCTAAAGGTGGCAGGGGTAAAATACAGGGAGCGAAAGGCTATTTACAATTTGTACAGAAACCAGATGGCAGTTATAAGAGTCGAGGGACATGAAAGGGAAGCAGTGGTTGGGAAGGGAGTAAGACAGGGTTGTAGCCTCTCCCCGATGTTCTTCAATCTGTATATTGAGCAAGCAGTAAAGGAAACAAAAGAAAAATTCGGGGTAGGCATTAAAATTCATGGAGAAGAAATAAAAACTTTGAGGTTCGCCGATGACATTGTAATTCTGTCAGAGACAGCAAAGGACTTGGAAGAGCAGTTGAATGGAATGGACAGTGTCTTGAAAGGAGGATATAAGATGAACATCAACAAATGCAAAACAAGGATAATGGAATGTAGTCTAATTAAGTCGGGTGATGCTGAGGGAATTAGATTAGGAAATGAGGCACTTAAAGTAGTAAAGGAGTTTTGCTATTTGGGGAGCAAAATAACTGATGATGGTCGAAGTAGAGAGGATATAAAATGTAGGCTGGCAGTGGCAAGGAAAGCGTTTCTGAAGAATAGAAATTTGTTAACATCCAGTATTGATTTAAGTGTCAGGAAGTCATTTCTGAAAGTATTCGTATGGAGTGTAGCCATGTATGGAAGTGAAACATGGACGATAAATAGTTTGGACAAGAAGAGAATAGAAGCTTTCGAAATGTGGTGCTACAGAAGAATGCTGAAGATTAGATGGGTAGATCACATAACTAATGAGGAGGTATTGAATAGGATTGGGGAGGAGAGAAGTTTGTGGCACAACTTGACCAGAAGAAGGGATCGGTTGGTAGGACATGTTCTGAGGCATCAAGGGATCACCAATTTAGTATTGGAGGGCAGCGTGGAGGGTAAAAATCGTAGAGGGAGACCAAGAGATGAATACACTAAGCAGATTCAGAAGGATGTAGGTTGCAGTAGGTACTGGGAGATGAAAAAGCTTGCACAGGATAGAGTAGCATGGAGAGCTGCATCAAACCAGTCCCAGGACTGAAGACCATAACAACAACAATAACCCTTCAGTTTTGGTGCCATCGTTTGAACTCCTTTCTCAGTGTCTTCAATGTAACTGTTCTGCCGGAAATGATTTCCCTTTTTGCGTACGCTTTTAAGCTCACTTGTGTCTTGTTGTAAAATGCATCACCTTGAACTATAGTTACGTCCTGGTTCTTGCTACGCCTAATAGTAACTTTTTTTTGGCTTCTGGAATTTAAAATGCCATTGGCGTGGCTGTTTGAGGATACCGTCAGCGTAGTATCTCCAGTTCTTGACTGCACAGCTTTGTTCCAAATGGATTACCGTAGCGTATCAGATTTGTGTACTTTTCTGGGCTCTCAATCAGATCTCTGTGGCTAAACTCTCTTTCCAGTTTACCGAACATTCTGTTTGGTAGAATGAATAAGTGCCAGATAACGGGGATCCACGTCTCAACAGTTTTAACATATTTAGGAGCTCCGAAAAGTACCCAGTTACACATTATTCCCAGTACTCTTTATTCATGTTCTGACCACCACAGCCCAACCGCCAGAAAATAAATGTAGTGTTGAAAGATCCTTTAAAGCAGAGTTACATAGTCTGTGGTGCAGTGCTGAAGCAATTTGATTGCAGTCTTTGGGGTACTCATTTTTTCTTGTTGTAACATTAGTAAAAGTTCTTCTGCTTCGATCAAGTCGCTTTCCATTCTATCACTCGACATATGTCAAGCAAATAAAATCACATAGAAGGCTCTATCAGTAGAAGAGCAGAACACCTGAGTTTTCAGGATCGTGTATTGGCAGGCTCTGCTGAAAAAAATGAGAAGCTGAAAAACGGTTTTCTTCACAGTGTGAAGGAAAATATTATCTTCGCTCGCTGCTTACTTCTCTTGTTGACTGCAGCGCAAAGATTATGTTCAAATGGCTCTAAGCACTATGGGACGTAACATCTGAGTTCATCAGTCCCCTAGACTTAGAACTACTTAAACCTAACTAACTTAAGGACATCACACACATCCATGCCCGAGGCGGGATTCGAACCTGCGACCGTAGCAGCAGCGTGGTTCCGGACTGAAGCGCCTAGAACCGCGCGGCCACAGCGGCCGGCACACAAAGATTCATTTTTATTAGCAGAAAGAAGAGATCACTACAGTAGCAGGAAAATTTAGTTGATTTTGCATCTGGAAACACACTGACAATGCGGTGGTCATAACAGCTGCGGTGACTATAACGCCGTTTGATCCTCCACAAGAGCTGGCTTTGCTAGTACATATCCGATGCACATAGCGCACTTTGCCACTGAACTCAGTTTTCCTTTCTCGTTTTAGAAGGCTTGTTACGTGTTTTGAAACTCAGATGAAAGCGAAATCCGGTGCTCATAAAGTAAAGAACGCTCGGGGATGAAAACTCCGAAATGGATTTTCTGTTATATTGCGGGTTTGGCAAATGGGTTACTAGTTTGTGTTATTTAAAAGTCTTTAAGAGTTATTACATAAAAATTTCGGATTCACTACTTCTCAGCACGCGCTGGTACATTAGTGGAAGTTCTCAAACTGATATTACGGTCAGTTCCTATCATTGTTTCTATGGAGGGAGAATTATGTATGTTGTAAGAGCATTTGGGACTCTGGCAGACAGGTGTGATTATTATCCATTTAGATCGACATAATTAAGAATGTTTGTTTAGGAGTCGCTACTGATATCAGTATGAAATATTGTCCTAATAAGCAAAACTTTATTTGAAATATAAGTTTTTCGTTTAAGTCCCCATCTAATTAGCTCAAATTTCACGCAAGGCTTACCTTAACAAGAATTGCATCACCACTTCAGTACGTTCCGTTTTACAATTCTCTGCACGCTCGTATCTGTTAAACCAGGTGTTCCACGTTTCTTCTTAGCATTTGGATGTAATACTACACTCGTGTCTGTGTTCTTTCAAACGCCCCCGAACCATTACATAAGGCTTGAGAAGACTGTACAGTTCACTACTCCAGTTCTTCAGCTGTATCAACGGAAGTGCTGCACAATTCATTTTTTAAATGCTCCCAGACAGAGAAAACCAGAGGGCTGAGGTCAGTGATCTTGGAGACCAAGGTGCAGGCCCTACACTACCTACCCATCGTGGTCCACAGTGGTAAAATGTGTCGGTGTCCACGAGCATGCATGCGTCACATTCCCTGTCTTCGAGCTAGGGGAAAATCCTCAGGCAGTTTTTGTAGTAGTTTTATTCATCTGTAGAATTCTTTTACAAGGATGTTGGACATGTATTGGTATTACAATTTTACAATAACGAAAATAAAGTAATTCACACATACAGACACTTGCAGACGTACGGGTGTAGTATGACAAGTATGGGGCAGGTAGTCAGCCGTGGCCTTATTGTAGTACCCATCCAGGCAGTGGCCTGAAATAATTTAGGGAACACACGGAACCTAAACCAGGATGGCTGGATGAAGATAGGAACGTCTACACTCCCGAATACAGTGCCACTCGGTTTAAAACAGCGCTACCTCATTCTGTTTACCCCTAACGCACAATACTGTTTTACAGATAAAAAAAAAAAAATGTTCAAATGTGTGTGAAATCTTATGAGACTTAACTGCTAAGGTCATCAGTCCCTAAGCTTACACACTACGTAACCTAAATTATGCTAAGGACAAACACACACACCCATGCCCAAGGGAGGACTCGAACCTCCGCCGGGACCAGCCGCACAGTCCATGACTGCAGCGCCTGAGACCGCTCGGCTAAGCCCGCGCGGCTTTTACAGATCAGTCATTTGATAATGAAAGAGGCTAATGCTACACTCCCAGACGCTATAAACACATTGGTTCATAACACTGCACACGCTACCAGTTGGTGTCAGAATCATTTTGTGCACCGCATCTTCCTACTTGCTAGCCTGAAAAACGAGTCAGCATCCCTCTAAAAGCTTATATATCAAATACATTTGTTTGAAATAGGACAATACAGAGTGTCCAAAAAGTCCTGCAGTCATTTAAAAAAATATGTAATCTGGAAACTATTAGAGATAGAGTATCGTGGTTTGTTGTAAAAAGTTGGCGTGACATCTGGAGAGCGCGGAAGTCATACGATGAGACCATCACGAGACATCCACGTCTCTGGAAATGCGACATTCAGCACATCCCGCACGTCCAGACATATCACGAGACCACGTAAAAAACGAGCAAGTCAGGAGACAAAATTTTAAACTTTCAGCACTACAAAAAAAAAAAAATACATTAAACACTAAAGTCGAGTGTAAGCAATACAATTATAATACCAAATATAATGACTTAGACAATGTATATTAGAAAAAAATACAGCTGAAATTATGTGATAAAAAACAGTACACGCAAAGAAAGTGTATTTTTACCAGGAAAAGAACTAATGGAGTCCATTACTTTTTGGCAAACTTTAGTCCATTCTTAGTGTTCTTTAGCACTGGAAGTTTCTTTTTGTTGATCTTGGACTTTATTTCGTAATGTGGTTGAAGAGAAATTTCTTGTTTCTTGACCAAAAATCTTTAAGTTCTTGAATGTCTGCATATTTTTAATAAGATATTGGCAGGAACTCTGAAAATATCGTCCTAGGTTTAGTTATTTGAAAACAATCGTGATTTACCTTTCAAAAATGTAAATTTTATCAAACACCATTATATTCGTATGTTCGATGAGGCCATAAGAATTTCTCAAGTTGATACTCAGGCTTGACGACTACTTGTAAACTACAAGAATGTTCTAAATGTACTGGCGTCCAGGGTCCATTGTATTTAATACTGAACGGTTTATCTTCCCTCACAACCAGAGATTATCTGAGCGGTCGTACTTGAAAGAACTCTTTGGTTTGTAACATGCTCATTGGAAGCTCGACCATCTCGTATATTTACTTGACGAACAAGAATGATTTTATAAGGCCTTGGATTCACTCTTGCGGTTTCAAAAGCATTAACTCAGGTCTTTCGGTATCTCTGCAATAGCTTCCTTTTTAATCAAACCAAAGTTTTTATAACATTCCATATAAGAGTGTCCTCTTATTGGAAATACTATTTTGACACCACCTAATCTATTAATGGTATGAATGAAGTAGTGACGTTTTATGAAAATTGCATGGTTCTTATTCTGTCCTGAACGCGAAACAAAGAATATACAAGAACCCTTATTTTTGGACCAAGGACTTCAGTCACATAATTGTGCAAAAAGTTAATAACTTTATTCTCTCTTTTATTCCTTACATCCTCCGTGTAGGAACAAAATATTACATGACTGTTGGACATTTGGTGAATATTGAAACAGTAAGCTTCAGTCACTTGCAAAGCAATGAAGACTTTTTTTTGCAAACGTGAATTTTATTCATGGTCTCATTTCGTTTGATTCTTGCAATATATGTTAAATAGCAATCTGACATTGGAATCGTCATGCCTAGGTCTTCTAGGAGCAGTTAATGTCACAGGAATTAAGCTAGTTAAATACGAAGATTTGTCACTTTCCTCACCTAACAAACTAAAATTGTTGATAAGCTGCTCTCTTCGTGGGGCTCGATTTGTCTGAAACATTCAAACAATGTGCATTTGCCGTCGCTTCCGAACTCATTACTCATTCTGCTATAACTTTCTCTCTTTTAGCTGACTGTTATAAAATATGGCTTTTCAGCTTCGTCTCGTGTTGATCCACACATTTTAGAGATCGTAAGAGGAACACATTACTATCACATTTCAAACTAAACACTATTATACAAGGAACAAACACAGAGTAAGAAACTCAACCGATCAAGTCTGCAGAGCTAAGAGGTGTATTGCAAACAGCTGAAGCAAATCTAGGACTTTCCGCATTCCTTTCTTGAGAAGACTGACTTAGTACGTTCTTTGTATCTCGGTGACACACCACGTTATTTAAGTCTTTTTAACTGCCTTGTAGAATCAACGCTGACCATACGAATTTGCCATAAACTCGTTTCCTAATTAAATGGACTTACCCTATTTTCTCCGTGGGGTCTTCATATTCGCTGGGATATGATGCACGGCTGCAGCTCTCGGATCTATGGCTGCAGAAACATGCCTAGTTGAACAGTTTCCGTTATAGTTTTCTCTGCGAAGAAAAATAGGCCAGTAACCCTGTTGTGCATTGGGGTATACCAAACATTAAGTTTCGGATAAATACGGATTTGTTCACATGTCCTGTGTGGATTTTCTAAGCCCCAGATCCTAACGTTCTGTGCGATTCGCATGAACAGAAATGTGGAACGGTGCTTCATCTGAAAACAGGTAGTCTTTGTCAGCATCTATGGAGGCCAGCGTGGAAAACGCGAATGAATACCGCAGTGGACGATCGGTTGGCTGCAATGCTTGGACCAGTTGCCCTTTGGAACATAGGAAGCAAAAAGGCGTAACAGCGTATGCAACACTTTACGGAGTGCTGATCTTGCTGTTTGAAATTCGTGCGATGCACAACGTATTGAGTTGTGGGAGCGACGTTGAAATGCATCTTGCACTCTGTCGAGACGTGTTTGCACCAGAGAGGGATGTCCACTTCCAGGAATGTCCTTGACACTTCCTGTTTCTGTGAAGTTTTTGAACCATCACATCATTCTTTTTTTTTACTATCAAAAACAGTCTTGATCGCAATTTATTTATTACGGTGACCGGTTTCGACCACTACTGTGATCATCTTCAGACCAATGAGTAAGATCCTCCTTCTGCCGGAGAATCACTACTAAGTGATTCTCCAGCAGAAGTAGGTTCTTACTCAGTCATTCTCCAGTAGAAGGAGGTTCTTACTCATTGGTCTGAAGATGATCACAGTAGTGGTCGAAACCGGTCACTGTAATAAATAAATTGTGATCAAGACTGTTATTGATAGTAAATATTTGTAACACATTGATCACTGTATACTCCCATAATGTATTCAAAAGTAATTCTTTTTTGTGCCGGTGGTGATCTCCCATTTTACCTTCACTAATTCCGGGGTACCATTATCACTGATTTGAATTCTGCGTGCCAGATGACATCTTGCGCCTTCTCTTTTTCTGTCGCCATTTTAATGAACTCCATGTCAAAATTGCAACAAAGGATAAAGGGGGGGAAAACGTTAAGAAATGCTAAATGGTTTGCAACAAATCTCGATTCTCAATCTCTAAGAGTTTCCATACTGAAATAAAATGGCAGCTTGTAATCACACATTCTTAATTAGCTCAGAAACGTGCCCTTAATGGGCCTTTGCTTACTAGAATGTTTTTGCTTCTATTATCCAATTGTGAAGCACCGTGTAGAATTAAGGAGAGCCCTCAAATTGGCCCATTTAGAGCTGGCTAAATAGAATATCGCCTTGTGCGGCGGCCATTCGAAGTGCAAGTGTGAGTATGTATATTACTCCAGCAATTCGTTGAGATTTCCAAGATAAGAGACCTTGCCGCCTTGTGTAAGGTCGTTATTCTCTCGGCGCTCGTTTGTTAGCATAACAACTATAAATCCCGAGTCCATTTGTACCCATCAAGCAATTACGTAAACACTGACTATTCTTATTGCGCGTAAGTTCCACCGACTACGTAAATCACGGGCGCAGATAGCTTCCCAGTAAATATTTTCCCGCGCCGTCGTCCACTGGAGGCGGTGACTCAAATGATCCTGCACAGCATTTCAGAGGCCGCTTGGGTTTTAGTTCAGTGCACACTTTTCTCCAGAGAGCACTCAACGATACCTTTAAATACAGCGAGGAAACAGTCAATGGTTGGTTTAATCATACACGTTATCTTTAAGACTCATATCAACCGCTAGGCTCAGCATCATTCTTCTGCATTGAAACACAGAATTAAACACACCGGTTGAACAAGAGCAATTTAAAATCTAGGTTCCTCTTGGTTATTAAGAAAATTCTAACACTTTCTAAGCCGTAATTATAGTGAAAATCATTTAATACGAAATTGCGGAGACTGAAATATATTTCTTGTGATGCATGCGAAAAAAGAAAATAATACATTAAATTAAACTTACCGTTTGTACGAGGTCAATTTGGAAACTAGCTTCCGTCTGGTTATTGAGAAAATTTCAGCACTTTCTAGTACATCCAGTGAAAAACATTTGACTCGAAACTGAGGAGCCTGAAATCCTTTTTGTAAAAAGAAGTATGCGAAAAAAGAAAAGAATTGTTAAACTTACCGGTTGTACGACGGTAATTTGGAAACTAGCTTCCATTTGGTTATTATGACAATTCTAACACTTTCTGGGACATCCAGTCAAAAACATTTGACCGAAGTATTATTCCATGACAAGCTACGCATACGTAAAAAGGGAAAACAATACCGTACTTTCTAAACCGTAACATCTTTTATAGTACAGTAACTCATTTTTCTGCTAAAATATGTAACAGCTAAAATATATAGCTATATACTGTACACTGAAAGTCTAAATAAAGTACTTTTTGGCGCGGGGGGGGGGGGGGGGGACTGTTATTGTTTTTTTGCAGTGCCTTCTTCAGCATCAAATTTTGGACAAGTTGTTCTATACCGTCCGTCGTTTTACTCATTCGAGTGCGCATCTAAATAACAGTGCGCGCATTTCACGATGTTTCGCATTTCTGAGGTAGATTGCCCGGAACTGCAGTGTTGGCCCCTTTGTCAAACGCAGTCGTCTACAGCGATGCAGCGCTTTGAGGTTTGATGTTCAGAATCTCGTCATCCGTCGTAATCGTCGCTGTATACACATTTTCATCGACTGCGACAGTTTCATCCAGTAATGCTGGGGCAGAATATAATAATGAAGAAATTTTTTCAAACATTTAATTAAATGTTAGCTCAGTTTCAAATTCCATGCAGAATGCAACATAGCACCAGTGGAAACGGTGTTGGGAGCTGTGTATCGATTGTGAAGGAGAGTATTCGAAGGAGAAAATGCGCAATAAGTAAAAGGTAAGCGCAGAAAAATTTTGTGGATCAAGTTCCGGAAGTTTTTGAACAGAATTCGTATACGTACAGAGAAGTCGCGACTCTAGAAAATTGTAGCGAAACGCAGGAAGATCTGAATGGGATCGACACATGGTCCAGAAATGTTGCCGGTGCAGGATTTTGTCAACGAACTGACCTCTTGATTATGTTCCATAATGTTCGATTGGATTCATGTCGGGTGATCTGGGTGGCTAAATCATTCGCTCGAATTCTCCAGAATATTCTGAAATAGCGCACTGTCATCCAAAAGAATTCCATCTATCTTTGGGAACATGGAGTCCATGAATGGCTGCAAAAGATCCACAAATAGCTAAACATAACCATTTCCAGTCAATGACCTGTTCAGTGGGACCAGAGGACCCAGTCTATTCCACGCAAATATTTGCAAAGTACTTTGTTGACAACTTGGGATTAGTGGGGTCTGTGGCACGCTCGAGCTCTACCATCAGCTCTTACCAACGGAAATCGGTACTCACCTGACCAGGCTACGGTTTTCCACTCATCTAGAGCCCAACCGTTATGGTCACGAGCCCAGGAGAAGCGCTGCAGGCGGTGTCGTGCAGTTAGCAAAGGCACTTGCGTCTGTTGTCAGCTGCCATAGTCCATTAATACCAAATTTCCTCGCACTGTCCTAACGGGTACTTTCATCGTACGACTCACATTGAATTCTGCGGTTATTTCTCGCAGTGCTGCTTGTCTGTTAGCACTGACAACTCTACGCAAATGCCATCGGCCACTGCTTTGTCCAGGGTAGGAGGTAACGAATGGAATCTGGTATTCTTGGCACATTCTTGATCATGTTTATGTCGGAATATTGACTTCCTTAACGGTTTCCGGAATGGAGTATCCCATGCGTTTAGCTCCTACCATTCCACGTTCGTGCGGTCATAATTACGTCTGATATCATCCCGTGTGAGTCATCTGAGTGCAAATGACAGCTTCGCCAATGCAATGCCCTTTTATATGTTGTGTACGAGAGACTACCGCCATCTGTATATTTGCATAAGGCTGTCCCATGACTTTATCATGTCTGCATATAGGTAAATTGCGGAAAGTAATGATTCTGTAACACTCCTTGGGGAATGCCTGAAGTTACTTTTACGTCTGAAGACTTGTCTTCGTTCAGAATGTCATTCTACATTCTGTTTCCTAGAAACTCTTCAATATAGTTATTCTGATTTTTTTTATAAATTTTATTCTACACGTCTATTCACGTAGGACCAAATTCAGGAGCAAATCTCCACGGTCATGGAACGGCCAGTACATGAAATTAAAAAAAAATTACTAAAAGATAAAATAAAATATTTATCAATACTAAAAAGACGACAAGCTGTATGTTTATATAAAGACAATCAACAGTTTAACACAGGATTCAGCTAAATTATTCAAAGAATTCCTCGACAGAATAGAAGGAGTGCTCATGAGGAAACACTTCAGTTTAGATTTGAAAGCGCGTGAATAACTGCTAAGATTTTTGAATTCTTATGGTAGATTATTGAAAATGGATGCAGCAGAAAACAGCACGCCTTTCTGCACAAGAGTTAAGCGGGTGGGATCCAAATACAGACTGGATTTCCCTCCTAGTAATAACTGGGCGAAAGCTACCAATTCTGGGAATAAGCTGATATTATTAACAAGAAACAACATTAAAGCACATACATATTGAGAGGTTAATGTAAGGATACCCAAACAATGAACAGGGGTCAGCAAGAGGCTGGCGAACTGTTACCACTTATTGCTCAAACCGTCCGCTTCTAAGCCAAAAATACCCTTTGAGAATGGGAGGAGTTACTCCAAAATATAATACCATACATCATTAACGGATGAAAATAAGCAAAGCAGACTACTTTTCTTGTCGAACTGTCACTTATTTCAGACACAGTTCTAATAATAAAAATGGCAGTAATAAGTATTTGAAGAAGACCCTGAACATGTGGTTTCCACGACAATTTACTATTTATCTGAACACCTAGAAATTTGGTCTGTTCAGTTTCACTAATCATATGGCCATTCTGTGTAATCAAAACGTCAGGTTTTGTTTAATTGTGTATAATAAATTGTAAAAACTGAGTCTTACTATGATTTAGTGTTAGTTTATTTTCTACAAGCCATGAACTTATGTCCTGAACTTCACTATTTGAAACAGTGTCGACGTTGCAGACAACATCCTTTACTACCAAGCTAGCGTCATCATCAAAGAGAAATATTTCAAAATCACCTGTAATACTAGACGGCATATCATTTATATAAATAAGGAACAGGAGTGGACCCATCGCTGATCCCTGAGACACCTCCCATTATACTGTGCCACACTCGATCTCCACATCATAGTCATTCTCAGTACTATGCATAATGACCTTTTGATGTCTGTTATGAAAGTAAGAGATGAACCAATGTATTCCATAATAGTCCAACTTCTGGAGCAATATTTTGTGATCAACACAATCAAACGCCTTAGTTAAATCAAAAAAGATGCCCAGCGCTCTAAAGGTTTAATCCATCCAATGCCTCACAGAGAAAAGAGAAATAGCATTTTCAGTTGTTAAACCAAATTTGAAAGCAAACTGTACATCTGAAAGCAAGTTATGTGAAATGAAAAGATCAGTTATCCTTACATATACAGCCTTTTCAAACACTGATGGCATAGAAATAGGTGTAAAATTGTCTACGTTATCGCTTCCTCCCGTTTTATAAAACGATTTTACTACTGAGTACTTAAATACTTCAGAAAACTTACCATTCCTAAAGGAAAAATTCCAAATATGGCTACGTACAGGGCTAACGTGTGCAGCACAGTACTTAAGTATTTTGCTAGATACTCCATCATTTCCATGTGAGTCCTCAGTCTTCATTTACTTAATTGTTGACTAGGTCTCCCCCTTTTCGGTATCACGGAGGAGTATTTCAGACATCAGTCTCGGAACTCCATTTCCCAATATAGTTACATGGTTCCCTTCATAATAAGACTGCCTTCCTAATAAGATTTTTAACCATCTTACAGCGGTAAGGGGTAATTTATCTCTGTTCTGACTATTTCCAACATTTGGATATAAATACATCTTTTTTCAACACTGAAACGCCAAAGAAACTGGTATAGGCATGCATAGTCAAATACAGAGATATGTAAACAGGCAGAATATGGCGCTGCGTCGGCAACGCCTGTATAAGACAACAAGCGTCTGGCGCAGTTGTTAGATCGGTTACTGCTGCTATAATAGCAGGTTATCAAGATTTAAGTGAGTTTGAACGTGGAGCTATAGTCGGCGCACGAGTGATGGGACACAGCATCTCCGAGGTAGCGGTGAAATGGGGATTTTCCCGCACGGCCATTTCACGAGTGTACCGTGAATATCAGGAATCCAGTAAAACACCAAATCTCTGACATCGCTGCGGCCGGAAAAAAAACTGCAAGGGCGGGACCAACGACGACTGAAGAGAATCGTCCATCGTGACAGAAGTGCAACACTTCTGCAAATTGCTGCAGATTTCAGTGCTGGCCCATCAACAAGTGTCAGCGTGCAAACCAATCAGCGAAACATCATCGAAATGGGCTTTCGGAGCCGATGGCCTGCTCGTGTATCTTTGATGACTTCACGACACAAACCTTTACGACTCGCCTTGGCCCGTCAACAGCGACATCATTTTACTGTTGATGACTAAAAACATGTTGCTCGACCGGACGAATCTCGTTTGAAATTGTATCGAACAGGTATGGAGAAAATCTCATGTATCCCTGGACCCTGCATGTTAGCAGGGGACTGTTCAAGCTGGCTAAGGTTCTGTAGTGGTGCGGGGCGTGTGCAGTTGGAGTGATGTGGAACACCTGATACGTCTAGATACGATTCTGACAGGTGACACGTACGTAAGCATCCTGTCTGATCACCTCCATCCATCCATCCATGTACATTGTGCATTCCGACGGACTTGGGCAATTCCAGCAGGATAATGCTACATCCTAAACGTCCAGAATTGCTACAGAGTGGCTCCAGGAACACTTTTCTGAGTTTAAACACTTCCGATGGCCACCAAACTCCCCAGACATGAACATCTGTGGTGCCTTGAAACGTGCTGTGCAGAAGAGATCCCAACCCTGTCATACTTTTACGGATTTGTGGACAGCCCTGCAGGATTCATGGTGTCAGTTCCCTCCAGCACCACTTCAGACATTAGTCGAGTCCATGCCACGTCGTGTTGGGGCACTTCTGCGTGCTCGCGTGTACCCTACACGATATTAGGCGGGTGTATCAGTTTCTTTGGCTCTCCAGTGTATATGATATCCTTATTCCTCTAGTCAGTCACTCAGGCTGCTTTTTACTGCTACTACCCTGTTTTGAACGCTCTGACGGAAAGTAACTTCCAAAGAGCATGAGAAATGCGTTGAGGAAAGCATTATATTTGTCATCTAAGTTATCAGCACTATTAATAGCCTGCTACTCTTTTTCATTAACGAGGTTTAAAAAACTCTCTATTTCTGTTGGCTTAGCTTTTCTATGTAGTTTGTAATGATATATAACATTTGTTAAAGTACAAAAACCTTTTAGTGTAAAATTTGTGTATCATGGTCTGAAAGGCCATTTACTCTTTCGCCAACAGAATGCCCACCTAGTAACGAAGAACGAATAAAAATATTGTCTATGGTTGTGCTGCTGTTCCCCTGCACCCTGGTTTGAAAAGATTCAGTACCCATCAGATCATATGAATTTAGGAGATCTTCCAGCATCGTTTTTCTCGCACAGTCACATACAAATTTAATACTGAAGGCACCACAAACAAATAATTTTTATACTTTCTATACGGTAACCAAGAACCTTCTCTAGCATGAGCAGAAATGCTCTGACGTCTAAGTTAGGGGATCTATAGATAAGTATAATTAAAAGTTTAGTTTCACTGAATTCAACTGTCTCTGCACAACATTCAAATATCTGTTTAGTGCAGTGCTTTGACACGGACTCAAATAGAATACTATTTTGTACGTACATGGCTACTTCTCCACTCCACAAAGAACTCGTTGAAAAACAGCCAGCTAATCTGTATCCTGGTAAAACAAGCTTTCGAATTACCACATTATTTAGATAGTACTCTGATATACCAATAATGTAAGAGTCAACAACTGTAAGTAGTTCAGTCTAACTTTATCTCTAATACATCTTAAATTTTGATGAAATATGCTAATTCCTTCACTACTGGGATACTTGACCTTCTTTGGAGGTGGCTCCTTTGTTAGACAGGTTTCCTTTAAGGAGGGATACCTATCAGCCGACTTGAATCTAAAAAAGATGGAGCTCTAACACCAACTATTATAGGAATATTCCCATGAGTGATCCCACCACAGCCCACTACACTGATAAGCTTTGCAAGCCTCCACCTCTCATACCTAATGAAGTGCAGGCCATGCCTAGTGAAATCCGATCTACTGATAGACCCAACTGGCACCACTGCCATGTGAGCCATGCACTCCGCCATCAGCGCCTTCTGCCGCCCCGTGTTAACACGCCTAATAGCAGCATTAAGATGAGGTGTATCACGACGCTGAAGCAGTTGCACCAAGTGCACATTAGTGCCTCCAGTTTGAGAAGCTACCTTTACCAGGTCACCACCTACATCATACTCCCAGTTCATATCAAGACTATTCCCAGCTCCACCCACAATCACTACCTGATCCTCTGCCGTAAAATTCATACATAACATTCCTATGTTGTCAGTCACCTGACTCAACTCTGCACTTGGCTTCACAATGCTGGTGACCTGGTACTCGCTCTCCAACACTTCCAGCAGTTGTGGGCGTACACCTCTGCCATGTGAAATACCTAATAGCAGAGCCTTATCTCTGTTTGAAATTGCAGCTGTCTTAGGGTACTTAACTACTGAGGTATGCTCCATGTTTCCTACACCTACAGCTACAACAGGCTCCTCTCCACTACATTCAGACAGTTGGTCAATTTTGATATTTCATCCACCTGTATTTTGTGCATTAGGCGGCAGTGCATAACTCTATCGAGTGCCTTTCGGATGTCAAGGAACACGGCATCCACCTGGTCGCCTGTGCTTTCTGTGTCTCATGGACGAACAGAGCGAGCTGGGTTTCAGACGATCGTTGTTTTCCGAAGCCATGTTGGTTCCTACAAAGGATTAGGCCTGTAGTTTTGTGCGCCTGTTCGACGACCCTTATTAAAAATGGAAATGTCCTGTGCTTTTTTTCAATAATTAGGTACGTTCCTCCAAAGACCTACGGTACACTGCTGCTAGAAGAGGGACAAGTTCTTTCTCACAATCTGGGTAGAATCGAACTGGTATCCCAAACTGGGTAGAATCGAATTGGTATCCCTCAGGTCCAGTGGCCTTTTTCCTCTGTTGAGCGATTTCATTTGCTTTTGTATCATTTGCTGACTTATTTAGATATTTGTCATTTTTAGTTCGTGCTACAATTTAAAGGAAGAACTGCAGCAGTGTGAGCTTCCTCTGTGAAACAGTTTTTGAAAAGTTTTTCGATCTTTGCTGCGTCATTCTCTGTTTCAGTGCCATTATGGTCACTGTGTGTCTGGGCAGATTGCTTCGATCCGTTTACTGATTTAGCAAAAGACCAGAACTTCTTAGGATTTTCTGACAAGTTGGTAGCTGGAGTTTTACTTTCGTATTCATTGAACGCTTCATGCATAGTCCTTCTACGCTAATTTTGGCTTCGTTCAGTTTTTGTTTATCTTTGTGAAGGCTAAATGAAAACTTTGGTCCTAGACGTTACTGGTTCAATTGGCTCTGAGCACTATGGGACTCAACTGCTGTGGTCATAAGTCCCCTAGAACTTAGAACTACTTAAACCTAACTAACCTAAGGACATCACATACATCCATGCCCGAGGCAGGATTCGAACCTGCGACCGTAGCGGTCGTGCGGTTCCAGACTGTAGCGCCTTTAACCGCTCGGCCACTCCGGCCGGCTAGACGTTACTGCATGTAAAAGTTATACACTTGTAAAACTGGCTGCTTCTTTTGAAAATAAAGCCGGCCGAAGTGGCCGTGCGGTTAAAGGCGCTGCAGTCTGGAACCGCAAGACCGCTACGGTCGCAGGTTCGAATCCTGCCTCGGGCATGGATGTTTGTGATGCCCTTAGGTTAGTTAGGTTTAACTAGTTCTAAGTTCTAGGGGGCTAATGACCTCAGCAGTTGAGTCCCATAGTGCTCAGAGCCATTTGAACCATTTTGAAAATAAAGACCTTGTAGTCCTATCCGCAAGGTAAAATATACCCCAAGTTTTTATCTTCTTATACAAGATATAGTCTTGTGAAATGGGATTAATGCTTCGGGACACCCTGCAGTTTACCTGGTCCACGTGGCATGGGTGAATACAGTTGTGCAAGGTACACAAGGTAAGATCTTAGTGCCCCGAGGATTTCAGACTGTGTATTTGTGACGCTGAATGGCGTGTTTAGCTTATTAAGTACACGTCTCAAACTATTTTTAAAAAAATATATCAAAATGTTGTATATGTTTTCGTAATTTTCGTTTAAATATTGATCTTAATCGTTTTCTGGTTTTATAAATCGACCTTTAGGCAGTATTCCGGGACAGATTTTGAATTGAAGCCTCCTGTTGCAATCAATTAGTTTATGATCCCCCGAAAGGACAGAAACTGTTTGATGCGTTTCTGTCTGATGCGTTTCTTAAGAGCTCTGTTGTTGCACCCCATACTTCCAACACTGCAGCATAACATTCACAAAACAAAACTTGGAATACCAGTCATTAAGGAGGGATGCTGACTAGGTTTTTCAGGTAAGTAAATGGGATGTTGCAATACAGAAAATGGAAACCAAGCATTGTCGCTGTGGTCCTGGTTCAAACTTAGTTTCTTTTGAGTTACATTATGAAATTATGTGTGTATAGTTTGTAGGGTGATTGGTTGAGAGAAATGGATGAACAGTACAGCACCAGCTTTTTACGTTACTAAATAACTTATTTGTTAAACAGTATTGAACACTAGTGATAAACCAGGTGAGCGGTACAGTGTTTTGAACAGGTTGGTGTTCTTTTTGGAAGGATGGTGGATCTGATCTCCAATCGACCGTCCCGATTTAGGTTTTACATGTTCTCCATTATTTACTTCTGGAAAATGCCAAGATAGTTCCTATCATGACCGAGTCCCTGTCCCATTCTTTTCAAATTTGACAAGTAAGTCAGTAAATAAATATATAAATTAAGTTTTTTTTCTGTTTCTTAATTTGTAATGCTATGACATGTACAGTATACTTGTCAAAGTAGTCCACAGATGAATAAAACTGTTGCTGCTATTCCTACAATATACACTCGACGATTTCGCAGTTCAGGGGGTATATTCAACGTAAGTTACACACAAGTGGAGGTTTCCGTAGGTGAGTAAACGATTTCATTGATTTTATTACTTCGCATTGTATTTTCTGTCCGTTTTCCAGAACTCCGAGTAGTAACCCATAATATGAGGCTGCAATAGACACGCTTCTATATAACTCTCTACAAGTGAAATTTCGAAAATCAAACCAATCATGGTTTGTCGTTAACCATAGATTTGCAACATATGTGTCACTGTTTGCTGAATTTTTCTTTGATTAATTTTTGTGTGTTGTATACATCCAAGCTTCGCAACATGTTTGTTTGTGAAAGTTCATTATATGTTCAGTACTAAAATGAACTGGTATAGTTTATTAATTTTCGTATGCTTTCACAATAAACTACTGTCCTTCTTTGTGGAATGAACACTGTGTATAGCTCTATAGTATACATGCCACAATTGTCACGAGCTGCTGATAAAAGAAGCTTTATCAGCGACGTGCTTCGATCATCTGATCGCCTCCAAGTATCATATAATTATTTACAATAGTGTGTATTGCAACGTTCATACTGTGGCGCCAAATTAAATAAAAACGATCCTGCTACACTGCCGTCGAAATACTCTAAATAGACATACAATAATTTGTTATGACGTCACAGTATAAACGTTGCCTTACAGACTGCTCTAATTTTTGATACCTGAAGATGATAACATTATCCAAACTGGTAGTTAATAAAGGATTTTTATCAACAGGTCTTGGCGGTTCTGATATACGAGTTTATTCAAATACTTGCGAGCTGTGGAGCACCACTGCATAAAATATCTTTTAGTTACCGTTCCCTTAGTGATGAGGCCACAAACCGTATTACTCCCTTATGTTCATGCTTGCTTCACTCAACTTTTAGTAGTCAACAAGGCTTTAGCTTTGTTTAATTCGGTGATGAAGTTCACTATGCTTACGCAGAAACTTCTTCCGAGGAGAGTTCAACAAGCGAGGCAACACATTTTTTTTCTGAAATCAGTTTGAATTTATTCAGGATTCCAATACATCATATTTATCCCACTCTTTTGGATAAAAAAGCCTATTTCTCAACACAATCTCTATTCAGTGCGGCTGCCTTAACGTCACTTTACTGGGATGACCTGTATGTCCGTGTGGTACCACTCTAACGATCGACGTCGGAGCCAACGTCTTGCTGCATCAATAATCTTCGCGTCATTCGTGCACTGCTTCCTGCGGTGTGTATCCTTAATTGGACCAAACTGATGCAAGTCGGAAAGTGCGAGATCAGGGCTGCAGGGTGGTTGAGGAAGAACAGTTACCTGAAGGTTTGTGAGCTCCATCCACGTGCGCAGACTTGTGCGAGTTGTAGTGGAGAAGGAGCAGCTCGTTTGAATTTTTGTGGCGACGAACACACTGGAGTCGTTTCTTCAATTTCCAGAGGGTAACACAGCTGTGTGTGGCCGGCCGGCAGGCACCGAGAGACCGGACAAGATTTGCGCGACCTTGTTGCGATGATGACAGACGCCTCACGCAGCGACTCACCGTGCTTTTGTTCACTCCCAGGTCTCCGTAGATATTCTGCAAGCGCCTATGAATATCTGCGATACTCAGGTTTTCCGCCAAAAGAACCTCTATGACAGCCGTCTGTTTTGAACGCACTTCCGTTACAGGCGCCATTTTGAAGGCGCCGTCACGTGTCGCAAATTCATGAAACTACAAGGTCTACAACTTTGCTTCCGCCGTTTGCCGATAGGTGGCGACAACGGTACGTAGCGGTCGAAAGAAACAGATCGCAGACGTCAGGCAGTCAGCTCGGACCGCGGTCAACATAACCTCATTCAAACATTAGTCGATTTGTGTCTGCATCATAAAGTTGTTCGTGATTGAAAATGTCAGTTTACGAGCCTAATTCTCGTCATTTGCGCGAGTTGTTACTGTTTTGTTTCCATATGAAGAAAACAGCGGCTGAGTCTCATCGAATGCTCTCAAGTACGTATGGTAAGGATGCTATTAGTGAAAGAACGTGTCGTGAGTGGTTTCAACGCTTCAAGAACGGTGATTTTATCGTCGTAGACCGGCGTAGTTGTGGAAGAGAGAATGTTTTCGAAGATGCAGAATTGGAGACGTTGTTGAGTGAAGACTCGCGTCAAACTCAAGAAGAAATGGCACGATTAGTGTGAGTGGCACAGTAAGCCATTTCAAAACGTCTCGAGGCTATGGGCATGATTCGGAAAGAAGGAACTTGGGTCCCATGTGAGCTGAAACCAAGAGACGTTGAACCGCGTTAGTGTGTTTGTGAACAGTTGCTTCAGAGGCAAAAACGGAAGGGATTTCTGCTTCGTATTGTGACCGGGGACGAAAAATGGGTTCATAACGATAACCCTAAACGCAAAAAATCATGGGGATATCCCGGCCATGCTTCCACGTCGACGGCCAAACCGCATATTCACGGCTCCACGATCATGCTCTGCATTTGATGGGACCAGCTCGGCGTTGTGTACTATGAGGTATTAAAACCTAGTGAAACAGTCACTGGTGCTCATTATCGAACGCAATTAATGCGTTTGAGCAGAGCATTAAAAGACAAACGGCCGCAATACAGCGAGAGACAGAATAAAGTGATTTTGGAGTAAGACAACGCTCGACCCTACGTTGCAAAAGAGGTCAAAACGTACGTGGAAACGTTAAATTGGGAGGTCATACCCCACTCGCCATATTGACCAACACTTCCAATCTCATGAAGAAGTCACAAATTGGATCGATTCGTGGATCGCTTCAAAAGATTAACAATATTTTCGATGCGGAATTTGTACACTGCCGAAACGATGGGAGAAGGTAGTGGCCAGCGATGGAAAACACTTTGGATGATACATATGTAACCAGTTTGTTTCATTAAAGCCTCAAATGTTGGGGAATAAAACGGCGGAAGTAAAGTTGTACATCTTATATAAGGGGTGAAGCGGGAATATTCCACGATGTCCCACAAGAAATTCCTCAATTTTTCAACCGAAATTAGCCGAGAAAAAAAGTGTTGCGTTACTTACTGAACGCCCCTTGTAATATGGCTGTAGTTTCATCTGGAGCGCTATATTTCTCTGCACTCTATTTCTATGGTGCAATAAAATGCTTTCGAATGACTTCTCTGCTTGCACATACTTCCGATCATGTTGGTACCTCTCTGCTCTGCAGTGCTACAGAAACTGAATGGTGGCAGTAGTACTTAATTTTCCTTTTGTGGAGAAACACGTGTCACATTTACGTAATTTCCTCTCGGAGAACACGCTTTTGTGACTAGCGGAGTTTACACTGCAAGTGCGGACAGCAGGATGTTGGATTCAGATTGGAAATGTCGCGCTGCTTGCTTTCCTGTGTGGCCCGGTTGACATGGCGTGTAAACACGAGATAACGCCGTTATCTCCCTACCTGGAGAAGGAGTAGCAGAGACAGCGTACCGTACGGGACAGATTAGTACAAAGGATTATACTCATGAAAGACGGAACAATAATCTCAGCTGTCGGAACCAGTGCAAACATGGCTATCTCGCCTAGCTGCCGCGAGAGCAGCTCACCGGAGGATGTCAGTTCGTCATTGGCATTCCGTGTACCTCCACCTGCGAGGAGTCTCGGCACGCACTGTGGCTGCTGCGTGTCGCACCACGGTTGCATGGGTAATGCCGACCCAAGCGGAGGACAAATTGCACTCCCGACAGCTCTTTCATAGTAATGGCAACTCGCAGATCGACAGAAACAGTCAAGACCAAACTCAATACATTGTTAGACAGACAGACAAGCTCTTCGTTCAATAGACCCAGAGTGAGGAGATTCTCAGGGCTGAAAACATGCATAAAACGAAAACGAGTAACGGATGCTTACAGTACAAGAGATATGCTAATGTTCCGTTCATAGACCTTTAGTGAGATTATCTTGACGGCCTCGGTGGCCGAGCGGTTCTAGGCGCTTCGGTCTGGAACCGCGCGACCGCTACGGTCGTAGGTTCGAATCCTGGCTCGGGCATGGCTGTGTGTGTGACGTCCTTAGTTAGGTTTAAGTAGTTCTAAGTTTCTAGGGGACTGATGACCTCAGATGTTAAGTCCCATAGTGCTGACAGCCATTTGAACCATTTTGAGATGATCTTCAGAAAAGTGGAACAAGTCAAAATTTTAATAGTAAGCTTGACACCCACACCCACACACACATGCACACACACACACACACACACACACACACACACACACACACACACAATTTATCTTCTTCTCCTTTAAGCCGTCGGCACACGGGACGAGTTAACTAAGGTTGACGTGGCACTCTACACGGTCTCTTATGTCACTTCCTGCTATTTCACATTGAGGAGCCATTTCGTCACGTGAAACACGAAATAAGTTCTGTATTTGTTGTGTTCAGTAGAAGCCCATATTCGCTGGGTTTTATATGTTACACCCTGTGAATATATGCTGTTTCTAAGCAACAGCACATTGATGTCTCGAGAACGAATTATTTTTGGTACCATTTGTAGTAATAAAATGACCAGGAACGTGATAATGCTGATTGAACAACTTTCGTATCTAGTTAGTTACGCGTTATAGCTCGAGTGTCATGAGAGTAAGCCGGGAAGCCGTTTTAAGGCAACCGTTTTATGGCAACGACCCATTGAAGGTTCATAAAATCGTGTCATTCCTGTTAGGAGTCTTTATAATTGATTAAAGCATTTAAAAGACAGTAACATGAAATACGAAGTAGTTAGTAACAAAGTTTAAGTATAACGTAATTGGCTGAGGCGGCGTGTAGCTGAACTGAGGGTAGACTGGTGAAGGGTTCGCGACCTGCTGTATGCATACTTTTTTCCCTTTCGCATTTTCTAAAAGGTTGTGGAACTTTCTTAAGAAATTAATAGAAATAATTTCTGTAACATTTTATGTTATGTAAGTATAAGTACGCTCTCTGTTAGGAGTGAATTTGCTCGGTTTGGTGAACTTTTATAAGCTGACATCCTTACCGAGTGGACATGTGTCTTTCAATTTGTCTTGTCACACGTTCACGGATATTGAAGTTTTTATTCGTGTGTACTGCAAAGGGAATAACATGACATGGTCAAGAGAGGATATGTTCGTTTTAATAGAGATAACGTAGGAATTCTACGCGCGTCTAATTTCGTGATCAAACTGTATGGTTTACGAGCCAAGCAAACCAGACAACTGCCGCCGGACAGCGCTAAATCATGTTAAGCATCTCGAGTCGCGCTGTCTCTCATGACTTTGGCTATCCCGTCTGAATGCACGTCAACGTAAGCTCGTCCCGTGCGGCCATAGCTTTGGCGTTTATCCCGCACACTGATGGGATCCGTTCGTTTGGCCCTGCCGTAGTTCTGTAAATTCTGCCTTCTGAACCCAGCCGTACCATTCAAAACACCATTTTTGTACCAAAACCAGATTTTATTAAGATTACATACTATGTGTTTGTTACGCACATACTGCACCCTTCAAAAATTATTATAGGAAACCTAAATCGATCTGCAGTGCAAAGTACGAATGTATGATTACACACATATGAAAGCCAAGTCTAAGAAAAAAGATGAAACTTTCAGGTTTGACATTTTAAGAAGCTTTTCATAGATGACTCTCTCCTTTCGCAGTTTTCTGTGCTGTAATATCCATCCACATAACGCAGACAGATGTTTTCAGCTGGCATTACTTTCTCCTACTCACTAATGTACTGCAGCGCCACCACTGTCTTCCGATTGTGGGATGAGATTTCTCCTGTAATCTAAGTTCGCCTCCTCCTCTTGTGTTACTTCCCCCAGCGTCACCATTCCCATAGTATCGCTGTCAGTTCATAAACTTAATCATTTGCCACCCCTTCTGTGACGTCTTCTATATTGATATCCTCACAACGCGGTACATTTTTGAGAACAAATGGCACATCCTCGTTTTCAGCGGATAAGGCCTCTCCAATAAAGGTTATCCTGCGAATACCGAATCATTTTCTCCAGCGATCGAACCATCCAGCTCTGGCACTGAATTCTAAATTTTCTCCTTTATTTGCCGTTGAAATTGCATTGCTTTTTCCTGCAATATCGGCCCAGTAATGAGCAAAACTGTTTCTCTCAAATGTTCATGCCACAAAAATAAATCTTAACTTCTTTATGCTTACCTTTCAACACTGCCTTCCTTAATTATATTCCACTTCCACTAACTTGGGAAGCACATCACCTTCAATTTCTTCTCGATTTTTCTTTCAGTCTCCAACAGTGCTTTTTTCTACCTTTGCCTCCAAAGCAATAGTTTTGGCTGATGCCCCGGAATCCAATCCCGTTACAGAACATTTACTCGCTATTCTCATTTCTGCTGCATTTCATGGCTTTTTTCTTTTTCTGGTCTCCTCTTAATCCATATTCTGTATTCATCAGAGTCTTCACTCGGATCAACAGATCCTGTAATTTTTCTTCGCGCTCTCTGAGGACCGCAATGGCATCAGCGAATCTTATCATTGACACCTTTTCACCATGAATTTTAACCCCACTCTTGAATCTTGCTTTTATGTCCGTCATTGGTTGTTCCATATATAGATTGAACAGTCGGGCGAAAGACTGTATCCCTGTCTTAGTCCTTTTTAATCAACGTTTCGTCCTTCGTCTTTTAGCCTCACTGTCCCCTCTTGGTTCTTGTACATATTATATTTTACCGGTCTTTCCACACAGCTTACTTTCATTTTCCTCAGAATTTCGAAGATCTTGCACAATTTTACATCGTCGAACCCTTTTTCCTAGCTCTATGAATCCTATTAGCGTGCCTTGATTTTTCTTCAGCCTCCATTATCAAGTGCAACGTCAGAACTGCCTCTCTTTGCCTTTACCTTTCCTAAAGCCAAACTGATTACCATGTAACAGATCTTCAGTTTTTTTTCCTTTTCCTTTGTGCGAGGGTAATCCCAAATTAAGGTCTCCTATTTTTTTATAAGTACATAGACCTGTTTATTTCTATAATGGTTTACATCAGTTTACAGCTTGAACTTTTAGCTATTTTTCGACATAAGCACCATTTCTGTCGATACATTTTTGTAGACGTTGTGGCAGTTTTTGTATGTCAATGTCATACCAGCTCGTCGCCATGCTGTTCAGAAAGTTATGAACCTCTTCTTTCACCTCGTCGTCGGAGCTGAATCGCTGGGACCACAATTAAAGCTGACTGGTACTTTGAGACTCTGAAAAAACTCAAACGAGCAATTCAGAACCGAAGAAGAGGAATGTTGAGAAAGGGTGTACACATTCTCAATGACAACGCTCACCCACACATCGCTCGGCAAACCGTTGCTCTCCTGCAACAGTTTCAGTGGAACATAATCACCCACCCACCCTATAGTCCTGACTTGGCGCCCAGTGACTATCGCCTGTTCCCTAGATTAAAAGAACATTTGGCCGGAAAGCTGGAGACACTTTCAGTGAGCTGTCTCAATGTATGTGGGCGAATGGCTGCGCATTAATCCTCAAGAGCCGAAATAAGGGAAGATAAGGATGTTGGTCGGTGGGGACTCAAGCAAAGTCGACTTTCTGACTCACCACAAAAAGTATTCCATTGGGTTCAGGTTGAGACTCTGCGTAGGTAAGTTCATTTCAGGAATGTTATTGTCCACAAGCTATTGCCTCACAGATACTGCTTTACGACAGGTTGCATTGTCATGCTGATTCAAACAACCATAGTCTCCGGACTGCTCCTCTACTGTATACAGTACACAGTGCTGTAAAATGTGTTCGTATCCTTCCACATTAACGGTATCTTAAGCGCAATAAGGCGACCACATCCTAAACTCGAAAAACATCCCTACATCGTAACACCACCCCCACTGTACTTCACTTTTGGTGCTACACATGATAGCAGGTAACGTTCTCCAGACAATCACCTGGTAACCACTGGAAATCACTCTTTACAATTGTCCATTGTCCAGTGACGTCGCTCTTTGCACCACCACAATCGTCTCTTAGCACTGCCTACAGAAATGGGTACCTTATAAGGAGATTGTCAACTATTCCTGCTCAACCATTTACACAAGGCTCGTTTCTTGTGACATCTACTAGTCAATTCCGCATTACATAGGGATGTCCGGATACTTGTGATCAGATAGTGTTTTTAAGAATTCTATTCGCATGGCCCCAGGAGAAGTAGTTTCCCGGTGTTATAAACTTGAAGGGGGAAAAAAACGCACCACGAAGGTGTTAATCAAATTGGTCACAAATTGATATTCACATAGGTATCAACAGAAAATGCAAAACTATAATCGCCTGATGGATAAATGTGTGACATTGTATCGTAATTTCACGCGCAGTTGTCAAGGATAGTAAACAGTGAACGTGTCGATA
Source organism: Schistocerca serialis cubense (assembly GCF_023864345.2). Lineage (NCBI taxonomy): Eukaryota > Metazoa > Arthropoda > Insecta > Orthoptera > Acrididae > Schistocerca > Schistocerca serialis. The sequence continues at coordinate 562,297,939 of NC_064641.1, forward strand.
CCAAGGTATAAAGTCTCTGCAAATTTCATTCCGTTAACTTAGACAGTAACTATTCCTCGCAGACAGGAGTGTGAACAATATACGCAGATGCCAGCATTTGAGAGAGGACGTCAAGTTGGGCTCAGAGAAGCCTGTTGGAGCAGTTGTCGAATCGCACGACATTTGAATAGGAGCGATGCCACTGTTCGACGATGTTGGCAGGAATGGACGAACCACGGCCAAACACAGCGTCAAGAAGGATGAGAGACGAGAGAATGAGAGGACCGTGCAATCGTCAGTCACTCAGAGCCCTCGATCTATTATCGTCCATACGATGTGTAACTGGTAATTCAGTTTCTTTAGTGACTAGAGGGTCCATTAATAGACGGGTCGCATAAAGGGGGCAGAGTTCACGGCGCCTCTTGCGCCGAGTACCATTGACCTCTGTGCAGCAACAAATGTGTTTGCATTGGTGTCGGGCAGATTCGGATTGGAGTTTCATTGGAGTAAAATTGCGTTCAGTGATGAGTCTCGCTTCGGAATGTGCCCAAATGACCAGCGAAGGCGTGTCTGGAGGTGTCCCGGACTTTGATGGGATGCCAACCTGATTGTCCCCTGCAATGCAGCCCAACAACCAGAAGTAACGGCCTGGGCTGTCATTTTTGTTCATAGCAGGACCAGTTTGGTTGTCACCCATGGTACCCTTTCAGCACAGCGGTACGTCGACATACTTGGCCCCGTTTTGTTGCCATTCATCGCAGGCTATCAAATGGCTTGGTTCAAATGGCTCTGAGCACTATGGGACTTAACATCTATGGTCATCAGTCCCCTAGAACTTAGAACTACTTAAACCTAACTAACCTAAGGACATCACACAACACCCAATCATCACGAGGCAGAGAAAATCCCTGACCCCGCGCAGGCTATCCTGGTCTTACATTTCAACAAAATAGTACCCGTACGCACATGGTGAGAGTTTCTACTGTTTGTCTTCGTGCTTGCCAAACCCGACTTCGGCCAGCAACCACCCGGATTGAGAACGTTTGGAGCATTATGGACAGGACCCTCCAACTATCTAGGGATGTTCACGATATAACGCGCCATTTGGATATAATTTGGCATGATATCCCTCACAAGGACATCCATCAACTCTATCAATCAATGCCAAGCCAAATAATTATTCGCATAAGGTTCAGAGGTGGACCATTGGGTTATTGACTTGCTCAGCTTGTGAAACACTTCCACTTGAATAAATAATCAATTTTTTTTTTTTTCTTGAAATTGTGAGCTTTTGTTTGCCTGTACATGTGCATGACATCTACCGGTTTCCGTCCAATACGGGTAATTATTCCTGGTGCGTCGGTTTTTTTTCCCCCTTAGAGAGTACCTGGTAACGGCCATACCACTGAATTCGTGACCCAGATTGCACATCCTCGTCCCATCGCGGATAACAGACATTAATCGAGTCATTCGTTTATAAATATAGAACACGTTCCGAGTAAACAGATACAACGGTAGTTGGAGAAACAAGAATGAACTCTGTAGTAATACTTACGGACTGTTGTTTTTGTAAAAGACGTGTACTATTTGTCACATTAGGTTTCATTTAGTGGCAGTTTCACCGAGGTGATGTGCGTAACAGGCTCGTTCTTCTTGGAGCTGAGGCTAAATATTTGAGGTCGTGTCCCAAACACGGCGCTTATCGCGCCAGAGCAAACACTCCTCTGAGACCGGTGGCGCTGGGCCAACAGGGCAACTACACGCAGAAGGCAGAAAAAAAAAGAAAGCAGCTGGCAGCAAATAAAAGCGCGTGAAAAGGCGTGCTCGCATCGGAGCGTGTGACACGTACCAGTAGAGGGGACAAATACAGCTGTCAGCCATCATCTCGTCAAGTTAACACTTAACGATGATTGGCCAGACACGTAGGCAAATGTGACAGTCTACTTCGTAACGAAAAGCGCGCTTCACTGCTTCGTTGACTCGAACGAGCACAACACACGCGTCCCTCTCACATCGTTTGAGGTCAGTAATTTGAAGCGTGTGATCAGGCTGAAACTATCGTTACGAATATTTCTAGTACAATCCGTAATTGGTGTTTTGCTTCCATAGAGCTAAATACACAAAGTGGCGCAAAAAGCTAACAGGTACAATGATTCTAATGGCGTAGAAAATATATTTTTAGGACGACATAAACATTTTTTAAAGATGCTAATGCCCCAGTTTTAAACTACTAAACCGATAGCACAAGGTTATTATAAGTGGTTGAAGCGAATTCGTAGACTCGCTGCAGCTATATTATCAGACGTATTGTCACAGTGCTTTGCACACACATAGAAAAATTCAATGTGTGTTTTTTCGCATTACCCTACACCAAAAATCACTTGGGGAGATGTCGGAGAGGGTGGAGACCATGACATGAATTTCTGGTCATTAACTCCATCCCGATCGATTCATCGGTTTCTCAATTTCCTGTTTAGGAACTCGCGAACATCATGATGAAAGAGGGTTGGAGCACCAGCGTGTTGGTATGTGAAATCAACAGCCTTGGTCTCCCGTTGTGGGATGAGCCAGTTTTCCAGCATGCCCAGATACAAGTGTCCTGTAGCGGTTGTTTTATGTTCAGCTCTCTATTCCGTCGACTTGTGTGGGCTCCCTGCGAAACTCGCCCGCACGCGATCAAGCGGCCAATCGTTTTTTCACGCACTGCATACCAACCCGTTGATTCCCCCTTGCGGGGGCATCCTGAAGCTTTAAACTTCGCATATCATCGCCGAATGGAGTTGGTAGCTGATAGATCCTTCTTGAACTTCGTTTGAATTGTCGTTCCACTGTTATGGCAGACTGATGTGAGTGCATTTCAGGCATCGCCGTCTTGCCTAACTGCTTACTGCTACGCTCTCATGGCAGACATTTGCAGTGTGGCTGCACCAATACAAAACTTTTTGAATTTTTCTAAATTAGTGTTGAGTTTTGTGAGAGTATATCAGTTAATGTAGCTACAGTGAATTTATGAAATCGCTCAGGTACGCTAACCCTGGATAGGTGCTTCGAGTCACAAAATATGTTGTCGCTGCTATTTAGTACATATCATTCATGCGATACTACATACTGTTGAATTTAATATTCCTCATTCTTGTTTACGGAAACCTGTGTGAGTAGGCCCAAGTTGTGGTAAGGCAAGCAACTGCAAAAATGACAGAACCATCTCCGGCTTGAATTGCACCCTTCATATATTGCGGTCAAATGCATTACTGGGCTGTTCGTCCATTCGACGACTTGCCCCTTTTGAAACGAGGCAAAAATCACTACACGTCAGACCAGACTAGTCACTTCAGATAAACAATTGTCAGCATTCTGAGTTTGGCCTATTGAAGACGTGTAGCTTTATTTGCCGCTGTGAGCAATCGACTTTTCCTAGGTACTCAACATTACATGTCCATTGCACAGTGTCTTTCACAATGTTCGCTCGGAAACTGGTTGACATGTACCTGCATTCAACGAAAGCATCCTGTCGCTTTCGAAACCGAGTGTCTTGACCTCCTGGTACTTTTTCTACGGAATGCACAGCGCCCCAAAGCGAGCAGTGTCTTCTTTTAAGAGGGTGACTATTTTCTCCAGTTAGCATCTTGGTACGTGTGTGGGAAACGAAGGACGACATATTAAACGTTTTAGAAGACTTTTTTTGACTGAGTATTTGTATGCTTTACGAATATAGTAAAAAGGATGAGGAAATTATTTCTGTGGTAACGGCTCCTAAATGCGTAGGATGTTTCCTAAAGCCGTGGTAGTGGTATCCTAATTCCGTGAGACCAAATACTACGAATTTAAAATACACAAAACCATCAAAATCTACAGAAATTTATTTCGCCCAAAGCGCGAGATACCATATAAGAAAAAAAGGAAAATATGTACAAAACGTAAAAAGCAAATCAAGTAAATGCAGTTACTAAACCCAATACGGCAAAAGAAACCAGATGTCTTTTTTATTTTTTTTTAAAAACGATAACCTTAATCTGCACATACGTTTTCGTCATAATCGTCCCCTAGACCCACACATTTCTTCTGGTACCACTGTAGCCAGAAACAACATTGTATACACTATTCTCCAGAGAGATTGTATGTAGCATATTTGTAGTGCAAACTACACGGGGAACATGTGCTTTTGTCATGAGATGTGATGTTTGTTCCTCCGTTTTTCCTCGTGGTTTTTTAGAAGATGGCCTTTATTCAGGATCAGCATTGCGTGTAGATTAGATTAGATTAGATTAGTACTTGTTCCATAGATCATGAATACGATACTTCGTAATGATGTGGAATGTATCAGGTTAATAAAAGGTGTCTATACAAGATATTACATTACACAGAATATTACATGACACTTAATATGTTTAATTTTCTTTTCTGGGTTGGGGAAATTACCCACTTACTATATCCAAAAATTCATCTAATGAGTAGAAGGAGTTGCCATTAAGAAATTCTTTTAATTTCCTTTTAAATGCTATATGGCTATCTGTCAGACTTTTGATGCTATTAGGTAAGTGACCAATGACTTTCGTGGCAGCATAATTTACCCCCTTCTGAGCAGTGAAGGTCATCCTTTCTCCTAGTGTTGTAGCCATGTACACTGCTATTACTTTTGAATTCGTTCGGATTGTTAATAACAAATTTCATAAGTGAATATGTATATTGCGAGGCTACAGTGAAGATCTCTAGCTCTTTAAATAAGTGTCTGCAGGATGACCTTGGATGAGCTCCAGCAATTATTTTGATTACACGCTTTTGTGCAATGAACACACTTTTACTCAATGATGAGTTACCCCAGAAAATGATGCCATACGAAAGCAGAGAATGAAAATAGGCATGGTAAGCTAATTTACTCAGATGTATATCGCCAAAATTTGCAATGACCCTAATAGCATACGTAGCTGAACTCAAACGTTTCAGCAGATCCTCAGTGTGTTTTTTCCAGTTCAACCCCTCATCAATGCATACACCTAGAAATTTTAAATATTCTACCTTAGCTACCGATTTCTGATCGGAGTCTATATTTATTAATGGTGTCATTCCATTTACTGTGTGGAACTGTATGTACTGTGTTTTGTCAAAGTTTAATGAGAGCCCATTTGTAGTTGGGGAGATGACGTGAACTTCTGCAGACTGCGATTTTGTGCGAGTATTCCTCATTGGGGATGTTTCACATACAGGCATGGCGTGTATTCGCTCTTCCTGTGAGGTCTTTTTAACTTCAGCATTTGGTTTATCGGAGACTGAAGAGGATGTCAGGGCTTCTGGTGGAATTGCATCTCCGTTAAAAAGGTATATCTCGGCATTAAACTCATCATAACGTAATAAAGTTTATTTGACAATACTTTTCTCCATTTTATCATCATAATAATTAATGAAAAATATACATATCCTTGTCTATACACTTCAAAGTATGCATTAGTAACTCTCTTTACAGGCACATCAAGGGAAGATATTTTGGCATTTTCAGATAATTTATGTAGAGCTACAAAGTTGAGGGATGGAGTGGCGATCAGTTGTTGAGTATATCTCGGTTAAAGTTACAGGGGATGCTAGGGCGTATGTGATGTACTACGAGATATTTCCAGGCCTGCAGGAAGGACTATTGGAACGGTGTAGGAGAAAAATGCCTCTATCATTACCAACAGCTCAGTAGTATAAGTCAAAGACAAGGAGAATCCTTGGAAAGTTTTGTTGTTCGTATTAGGAAATTAAATATTGATACGAGCTGACGAATAATGATAACGCCATCAAGGTCATTCTTCAAGAGGCAAAGCAAAGGATACTAGATGCATTCTTGTGGGGTTTGCCAGCTAAAATTTCACATAAAGTGTAAGCAGAATTTCCAGTCTTTAAACAAATCTGTGGCGATTGCGACTGCTTTGGCGGAAACGATGGTGTGACTAGAATTACAGAAATGATTTTCTGTGCAGAGATCATGTGCTGCCGATGTAGTCAGCCTGATCACATTCGACGAAATTTTAGGAAACCTAAGTGAGGGAGGTATAAGCGAATTAGACATTCAGAACAAGAATGTGAGTGCAAGCTTCCACAGACACAGGGGAGGTTGTAGCGGGCTAGAGCTCATACCTCAGAATTAAATGAGAAAGGGGAAAGTGTGGCCATTATGCACTGTTCCCCGGAAATATGAGCACAGGTTAGCCATTTGTTGAATCGGTGCCAGAACATTGTTTAATCAGTAGAAAGGTAGCGTAAACTTTTACTGGAAATGGGACTGCCAGTATCTGTAGCAAGACAAGGTGTACTTGGTGTGAGAAAGTTGAACCCGTTTCACAGTAGAGTAAGTGGTGTAGGTGGGGGAATAAAACGCTTCGAGGCATGAGTGGAATTACTTCCTCGAGTTCGCAATAGCTACAATGTCACACTTGGACCGGGTTTTCTGACTAAACATCACATCACAGTCGAAATGGAATGGCGTGTTATAGAGCCTGACAGGGCGCTCTGGTTTGTGCTTTACTGCAGAAAAACCTAATTCCCACAAGGTATGCCCCACACGTCAGGAAGCTGCCTAAACTTCATCCACATACACAACAAAATACTGCATAGTACAGGGAAGCTAGTCTGGGTAGACATAACAGCAGATTTGCCAGGTAATGCTTGTGTGTAATTCAAAGCTTTGTCAGAAAATGAGGAACTGGACAAGGCACAGTGTTTTGTATGCTGCAATTTTCATTTGTCCAAGAGGGTGACAGAGGCCAGTTAGTGCCTATCGTCTTGCATAATCTTTATTCAATGGAACTGGAGCTATCATAAGGTGCACTGATAGCCAATCTATATGTGGTGGAAAAGCTGTTAGTCGAATATACCAAATTTTTTAACCCTCCAAGGCCATTGTCAGCTGTACCGATAATGCAGCATAAGATTCCCACTAGGAATGAACTGCCAGTGTACAGGAAACTCCACCAAGTCCCACATCACCTCCAATCAGTGATTAGATTCTGCTATGACTAATGGTATTTAAATTAGTCTACGGAAACAGATGCAGTCCCAAAGCCAAACATCACAGAAACTTCAGAAAACCTGGGGCAATATTGATATTTTATGGCTATAAATAAACAAAATACACTACTGGCCATTAAAATTGCTACACCACGAAGATGACACGTTACAGACGCGAAATTTAACCGACAGGAAGAAGATGCTGTGATATACTCGTAGAAATGATTAGCCTTTCAGAGCATTTACACAAGGTTGGCGCCGGTGGCGACACCTACAACGTGCTGACATGAGGAAAGTTTCCAACCGATTTCTCATACACAAACAGCAGTTGACCGGCGTTGCCTGGTGAAACGTTGGTGTGATGCCTCGTGTAAGGAGGAGAAATGCGTACCATCACCTTTCCGACTTTGATAAAGGTCGGATTGTAGCCTATCGCGATTGCGGTTTGTCGTATCGCGACATTGCTGCTCGCGTTGGTCGAGATCCAATAACTGTTAGCAGAATATGAAATCGGTCGGTTCAGGAGGGTAATACGGAACGCCGTGCTGGATCCCAACGGCCTCGTATCACTATCAGTCAAGATGACAGGCATCTTATCCGCATGGCTATAACGGATCGTGCAGCCCCGTCTCGACCCCTGAGTCAACAGATGGGGACGTTTGCAAGACAACAACCATCTGCACGAACAATTCGACGACGTTTGCAGCAGCATGGACTATCAGCTCGGAGACCATGGCTGCGGTTACCCTTGACGCTGCATCACAGACAGGAGCGCCTGCGATGGTGTACTCAACGACGAACCTGGGTGCACGAATGGTAAAACGTCATTTTTTCGGATGAATCCAGGTTCTGTTTACAGCATCATGATGGTCGCATCCGTATTTGGCGACATCGCGGTGAACGCACATTAGAAGCGTGTATTCGTCATCGCCATACTGGCGTATCACCCGGTGATGGTATGGGGTGCCATTGGTTACACATCTCGGTCACCTCTTGTTCGCATTGACGGCACTTTGAACAGTGGACGTTACATTTCAGATGTGTTACGACCCGTGGCTCTACCCTTCATTCGATCCCAGTGAACCCCTACATTTCAGCAGGATAATGCACGACCGCATGTTGTAGGTCCTGTATGGGCCTTTCTGGATACAGAAAATATTCCACTGCTGCCGTGGCCAGCACGTTCTCCAGATCTCTCACCAATTGAAAACGTCTGGTCAGTGGTGACCGAGCAACTGGCTCGTCACAATACGCCAATCACTACTCTTGATGAACAGTGGTATCGTGTCGAAGCTGCATGGGCAGTATCGTGTTGAAGCTGCATAGGCAGCTGTACCTGTACACGCCATCCAAGCTCTGTTTAACTCAATGCCCAGGCGTATCAAGGCCGTTATTACGGCCAGAGGTGGTTGTTCTGGTTACTGATTTCTCAGGATCTATGCACCCAAATTCCGTGAAAATATAATCACATGTCTGTTCTAGTATAATATATTTGTCCAATGAATACCCGTTTATCATCTGCATTTCTTCTTGGTGTATTAATTTTAATGGCCAGTAGTGTAGGTACCATCAGTTGGAGTTAGCGCCAGACGATCGATCCAAGACCACATTTACAGTTCCATTCACTCACTGCCAATACTGCTGAATGCTATTTGGATTGAAAAATATACCGGCAACATTCTAATGCTCATTAGGCAGTAGTACGAAGCCTGAAACTGAAGCAATGTATAGAAGCAATGTATAGTACACTTCGACGACATTTTAGTATTTTTGGGACATCCAAGAGTACATCGTATGTTTACAGGATGTCTTAGGTCGATTATAAATAGCGCAGCTGAGAGTTGGGAAAAGTATTAAAGGAAGTTCACTGTTTGGGCCACGTTATTTGCTATGGTGATGTGAACTGACCCTGGCTTGTGCAGGCCATGTGGGAATTTCCTACTCCTAGTCATATGCAGGAGCTGGAGTAATTTTTAGGTAAGACTTCTTATTACTGGAAGTTTGTGCCAAAATTTGTTGGAATTAGTAGAACGCCTACTCATCTGTTAAAGAAGGGAATTAGCTTCAATGAACTCCAGATTGCGAAGGAGCCTCTGTGTGATTAACAGACTTTCTGACCACTCGTCTTGTCCTTGCTTTCCTGGTTTATCAGAAACAATTCATAATATATAATTTTTTCATAACGTGGGGCCACAGTCATAATATATTTCTTTAAAGTCAGTACAGCCATTAGACTGTTTTTTATTTGCAGTGTTACATTTACACGATCATGATTTCGGCTTTACAATGCCATTATTAAGTGTTTCAATGTTATACAGTGCCTAAGATGGCATATTGTCGTATTTAATGAACAACTGAACGACACATCATGGAAAATTACTGGTGGAAAGCACGGAAGCAGGGTGTCGAGCAGTACCTGAAAAAATTCAAACCTTTCAGAATGATTGATGTGGATATTCTTGGATCCTCTGCACATATACGTGCAGGGAATTGATACATTTTGACTATAATTGATAACTTTTCACGGTATTTATCTACGACTGCTATGCCAAATCAGAAAGTGGAGACAGTAGCTCAGATAATGGATAACCACTTGGTCTTCAAGTTTGGAACACAAGCAATTATGCTTGCTGATCAGGGTACTAATTTTATGTCTGAGCTAATGAAACAGTTAGGTCGACTTTTACGGATACGGAAGTTCCGGATTGGTGTGTTGTATCTGCAACCAAATAGGTGGAGAGAGTGAGTAGGTAGAACCAAAAGGAAACTTTTATTATGTGAATTGTCACTACAGTGACTCAGATGCTCCAAAATCATATGTGACAGTAGCTAATAACTCAAACATCCATCAGAATACAGGGTTATCAATGTGTGAGGTTGCTTATGGACAGAAGATACCTTACGTTTTTGAACATTGTAGAACACCCCCCACCTACGTGAAGCTGTGTCAGCTGTACGTAATTTTGTTAAAAGATTGAGGGACATGTGGTACCAGGTTCAGAAAGTAAATACAAAAATTATAGAGTGGTAAGATGGCGCACAAAAAGTGAAGGCCAAGCTGCTCATGTACCACATCTGACAGAGGGTAATGTTGTCCAACCCCTAGCTCCGAAAAGAATGACAAAGACATTCATTACACATTACTAGGTGGCTAGTTTGAAAGGGGGGAGGGGAGCTGTAGAGAAGGAAGATAAGACCTGGAGAAATGAACGACTTACCCCACACTTACTCCAACTTACCTGCATGCCTAAGATCACGAGGTAGGTCATTTACAGTATGTACAGTGATGATAGTAGAAACTTCCCGTTTTTAGTTTGGTGTAGTAGGAAACATCAATATTATGTAGTGCAATATATTGACTATTCTGTGAAGTATGTACCTGTCGTAGTAACAGTGGTTTGTGTAGAAGTACTTTTCTTTCTAAAACAGTCTTTTAAAGGAAAGTAGGTTGACAATGAGGTGCCTGGCTGTAACTGTAGGTTAGCACTTACAAGCAAAGGGGCAGCAGAGACTGCCTGAGAAAGGTGTAACGCCAGACAGGAAGACCCACACACTACTTTCCACCTTGGAATTGCTTCAATAGCTGGACCAAGCGAGTCATAGTATATACTATAAAACTGATACATGAAGTGCCAGGCTCGTGCGAGCCCAGCCTGTTCCACATGGAGAACCCCATGTATGAGTGTCCCAGGAAGTGGTTATGAGAATATCTGAATACTTCTTGGCTCTTCTCGGTGGCACACCTGATAATTATCACCTGCATATGCTGTGAACAGGGACGTTTAAGTAACTCGCAAGGTCAGAGCTTCAAGGACAAGGTCTAATAATCAGTGGCATCCATTGTGACATATCTGGTCCCCCTCTTCGGCTACCTGCCGCTATTCTATATGCACAACCTGATACACCCAAACACTACCCAGAGCCATCCACTATCACTCCCTCAAGTGCAGAGTCTCATAGATCCTATCCCTACTGACTTTCAGCCTGCAGGCCAATACCAGTAGTGTTGGTCCCCATAGTTCAAGTGTTGAAAGTTGCAAGTGAACTCGTGTAAATACTGTGAGCCAAAGAAATCTGTAGACTATGTCTGAAAAGAGGCTGACTAGTTTCAGGTTCAACAACAGCAAAGAATTGGGAGGACCAAATTCTTCTAAGAGGGAAAGAGTGTAACAATATGAGTCAAAGCAAGGGCTCTTCGCTAAAATCATACTATACCAGTAGTGTTGACCCCAACGAGGAAATAGTTTAATTGCTGAAACGTTGCAAGTGCACAAGTGAACTCCTGTAAATAGTGTGGGCCAAAGAACTCTGTAGACTGTATCTGAAAAGAAGCTGACTAGTTTCAGGTTCAACCACAGCAAAGAATTGGGAAGACCAAATTCTTCTAAGAGGGAAAAAGTATAAAAATCTAAGGCAAGGCAAGGGCTCTTTGCTACAATAATATGACTTTTCAAACCTGCTATCACAACATTACTCTACATGGCCTGCCTAGGACCTGCAGCAGTACAGTCTGGTCAAAGACCAACGAAGCTATCGTACCATGGGATGCAGCAGCAGTATTGTGACAAGTGAGCACGTGACACCTGTAGTGACCAATCAACAAGAACACTGCTCTGATGCATATAAATACTAGCTGCCCTATGGGCTGTGTATCTAATTGGTGAGTCATTGAATCTTGATCCAGTGTAACATGGGCTTCTGACATGGGGCTGCCATTACACACCCATCATCCTGACAGGACTCTCGAGCCACAGCACCAGTGGGTCAACGGTCAAACTGAGGTTCTCCCAGCCACCGAACCACTGGGCATCTGCCACCACTAGATGAAGTTAGTCATATGTCAACAGAAGGGTTCACACTCCAGATGTCTATTCTTTCGCCACCCACCACAACTGGGCAGGTCCTCCAATCACTTTGCCACCAGAGAAGCCTGGTGACTATGACACAGTGCAGACACCACTGGCTTGGAATGCACCTGATGTGCACATGAATATACAGTAGCAAACTATTTGGACATAAATAAAGGATGCACCAGTTGTCTGGGGTGGAGTCTTTCACTAGATGAAAATGTCCTCGGTCCCGGGTTCGAACCTTATCGATGCTTAACTATTGAACACAAATAATCAGAAATGGTGCCCGAAGACTTCCGGCACAAGGAGTCACCCTCGTTCTGCAACGACCATGTCAAAGAGGGCGGAGGTGAGGGCAGAGTTCAGAGCACTCTCTTGCCCTCGGGCTGGGAAACTGCCCCAAAAAGGCGGAAGAATTAGCAATGATCAACCGTATGAGGATGCAGAAGGCAGTGGAAATCAATGCACAAAAGACATGTCATGTATATCCACAGGACATGCGACCTATAACTGAAAAAGTGTCATGATGATCTCTCCATTGACTAAAGCTTCTGGACTAGAGCCCTATTCAGATCTCTGGGAAAGGACTGCGAAGGAGGAGGGGCTCATGAGAAAAAGATCGAATAACGGAAGGAAAGCGTTCTACGAGTTGGGGGCGAGGAATGTCAGAAACTTAAACGCGGTAGGGAAGCTAGAAAATCTGAAAAGGGAAATGCATAGGCTCAATCTAGGTATAATTAGGGCCAGTGAAGTAAAATGGAAAGAAGACACGGATTTCTGGTCAAATGAATATAGGGTAATATCAACAGCAGCAAGAAATGGTATAATGGGAGTAAAATTCGTTATGAATAGGAAGGTACGGCAGAGAGTGAGTTATGAGAACAGTTCAGTAATAGGCTTGTTCTCATCAGAATCGACAGCAAGCCAACACCGACAATAACAGTTCAGATACACATGTCGACGTTGCAAACTGAAGATGAAGGGTCAGACAAAGTACATCAGGATACTGAATGAGTAATTCAGTACCTAAAGAGAGATGAAAACCTAATAGTCATGGGACACTGGAATGCGGTTGTATGAGTGAAAGAAAGGGTTACGGACTTGGTAGTAGGAATGAGAAAGGGGGAAGACTAACTGAGGTCTGCAATGGATTTAAGATAATAATAGCAATTACTATTTTCGAGAATCACAAGAGGAGGAGGTAGGAGGGCCGGGAGATACAGGAAGATTTCAGTTAGATTTCTGTCATGGTCAGGCATATATTCCGAAATTAAATAGTGGACTGTAAGGTGTACCCAGGAGCAGGTATTCGCTCAGATCATAATTCAGTAATAATGAAGAGTAGGCTGAAGTTTAAGGCCGGCCGAAGTGGCCGTGCGGTTAAAGGCGCTGCAGTCTGGAACCGCAAGACCGCTACGGTCGCAGGTTCGAATCCTGCCTCGGGCATGGATGTTTGTGATGTCCTTAGGTTAGTTAGGTTTAACTAGTTCTAAGTTCTAGGGGACTTATGACCTCAGCAGTTGAGTCCCATAGTGCTCAGAGCCATTTTGAAGTTTAAGAGAGGAAAAACAATGTGCAAAGAAGTGGGGTACGGAAATACTGAGGAATGAAGAGATATGCTTGAAGTTCCCTGAGGCTATAGATGTGTGATAATGAATAGCTCAGTGGGCGTTTCAGTTGAAGAGGAATGAACGTCTCTAAAATGGGCAATCACTGAAGCTAAAAAGAAAAGCATAGGTACAAGGAAGGTAACTGCGAAGAACCATGCATAACAGAAAAAAAATACTTCAGCTCATTGATGAAAGAAAGAAGTACAGAAATGTTCAGGAAAGTTCAGAAATACAAAGGAATAAAGAATGAAATAAATAAGAAGTGCAGAGAAGCTAAGGCGAAATGGCCTCTTGAAAAATGTGAAGAAATAAAAAAGGAAATGATTGTCAGAAGGACTGACTCAGTATATCGGAAAGTCAAAAACAACCTTCGGTGAAATTAAAAGCAAGGGCTCAAACATTAAGAGGATAGTTGGAAAGAGTACATGAAGGTTTCTATGACGGGAGGGCTTAGCTGATGAGGTAATAGAAGAAACAGGAGTCGAAAGGGAGGAGATAGATGATCCAGTATTAGAGTCAGAATTTAAAAGAGCTTGCCGTACTTAAGATCAAATAAAGCAGAATGGATAGCTAACATTCCATCTGAATTTCTAGAATAATTGGGGGAAATGTCAACAAAACTACCATTCATGTAAATGTTTGAATGTTGAGACTGATGACATACCGTCTGAATTTCGGAAAAACTTCATCCACACGATTCAGAAGATAGCAAGAGCCGGCAAGGGCGAGAATTATCGCTCAATCAGCTTAACTGGTCATGCATTAAAGATGCTGACAAGAATAATGTACAGAAGAATGGAAAATATAATTGAGGATATGTTAGATGACGATCAGTTTGGCTTTAGGAAAGATAAAGGCATCAATGAGACAGTTCTAACGTTGCCGTGATAATGGAAGCAAGACTAAAGAAAAATCAAGACACGTTCATAGGATGACCTGGAAAAAGCGTACGGAAATGTAAAACGGTGCAAAATGTTCGAAGTTCTGAGAAAAATAGAGGTAAACTATAGGGAAAGACAGGCAATATATAATATGGACAAGAACCAACAGGCATCAACAAGACTAGAAGACCAAGAACGAAGTGCTCGGATGTATGTATGTAATATAAGCATGTAGTCTTTCGCCCCTACTGTTCAATCGATACATCGAAGAAGCGATGACGGAAAAAAAGAAAGTTTCACGAGTGTAATTAAAATTCAGTGTCAAAGGATATCAGTGATAGGATACGCTGATGACATTGCTATTCTCAGTGAAAGTGAAGAAGAATTACAGGATATACTGAATGGAATGAACAGTCTAATCAGTACAGAATATGGATTTAGAGTAAAATGAAGAAAGAGGAAAGCAATGGAAAGTAGCAGAAATGAGAACAGCGAGAAACTTAACATCAGAATTGGGTATCACGAAGTCAGGGTATTCTGATAGCAAGGCAAGAAAATAACTCATGACGGACGGAGGAAGGAGCACACAAAAATTAGACTAGCACAAGGAAAAAGGCATTTCCGGCCAAGAGAAGTCTATTAGTATCAAACATAGGCCTTATTTTGAAGATCAAATTTCTGAGACTATACGTTTGGAACACATCATTTTATGGTAGTGAATCATGGACTGTTGGAAAACCGGAACAGAGGAGAATCGAAGCGTTTGAGATGTGACGCTACAGAAGAATGAAAGGAAAGTGAACTCATAAGATATGGATATTCTTCGCAGAGTCGCCGAAGGAAGGAACATATGGAAAACAATGACAAAAAGACGGGACATGATGATACGACACGTGTTAAGACGTCAGGGAATAAGTTCCATGGTACTAGAGGGAGCTGTAAAGGGTAAAAACTGTGGAGGAACACTGAGATTGAGTTTGGAATACATCCAACAAATAACTGAGGACGTATGTTGCAAGTGCTGATCTAAGATGAAAAGGTTGGCACATAAGAGTAATTCGAGAAGGGCCGCGACAGACCACAGAAGACTGATATCTTAAAAAAAAAAGAAATCAACTGTGACTTATCCTGCCCATAAAATTCCACCAGAGAACACCCACACCGCGAAAATGTGAATGGTATCGGAATCAGCAACTTACTTTGTGCAAAGGACTAAGAAAATACAAATTCCAGTTTCCTAGTAATATCACCAGTATCCTTTTATCAAAAAATGGAACTATTTATTCTTGCAAATATCGTTATCTGCCCATATGAGTATTTGTTTCCATGAGGTAATCCTGTATCATAGCTTGGACTGTGTGTCACAAATCTTCGTGCCAGTGAACGTTTGTAGAGGATTTTCACAAACAAAATCAAATCATGGTACGTGCAGTTGGGGAACAGCCTGGTTAAAGACAGATATTATACCTTTAGGGATGAACTGGACGGGATAGGTGTATCAGTATCACAAACAAGAGTAAGTTTTGTGGAGATGCTACAGCACCAAGACCAGTCCCACATTAACATTGCTTCCAGGTGTACATGGCAGACGATCCCGGGTTCGAGTCCCGGTCGGGGCGCATATTTTTAGCTGTCCCAAATGAGGTATATCAACAACACATGTAGGCAGCTGAGGGTTTCAATTAATTATCATTTAAGAGTTACGTTTGATTGTAGCAGATTTCTCTTGACCAGGAACGCCGTTTTTGCCAGTGTTAATGTGTTTTTCTATGTCCTTGTTCCGTCCATCATTGGTTATTTGGCTGCCTAGGTCTACTTCGTGACCACCAATTTTGATGTTGACTTTCTCGCTCTTCTACGCCTTTCTACCTTTGTCTTTTCTCTGTTTTCTCTCAACCCATATTCTATACGCATTAGACTGTCCATACAATTAGTGGCCTAAGTAATGCAGTATTAGTGCTATGCTATTCACGAGGGACGTTCAGTTAGTAGTGCAATACATTATTTTCATAGGCCAATTCCGGTTGCAAAAATACAGTGTTTCTTATGGGACATGCGGAATATTCCCCCTCCAGCACCTGAAGTTCCGATAGGTGGCGGCGCTATATGTAGCCTTTAAAATGGCGGCTCTAACGGAGGTGCGTTCCAAAAAGAGAGCTGCCATTGAATTTCTTTTGGCGGAAAACCAAAGCATCGCAGATATTCATATGCACTTACACAATGTCTACGGAAACCTGGCAGTAAACGTGGATAAGTTTTCTTTCACTTGATAGAGAGCTTTGTATACAGCGGGTGAAGTGCTGATTGACTGGTAATCACAAGGCGAGTATAAGTTTCCCTACATAGTGGTAGAGCGGAATTTGCAAATTGGTGTACTTTTGCAGCTAAATCGTTTTCCTGAATTATGTTTTATTATGACCTGTTAGCAGTCACTGTGTTCTTATTATGTGCCTACATAATCTCTTAAGCATCAGATGTATTAGGAGTTATGTAATACGGTGCTGGCTACATAGTATGTACATCAACTGCCGATAAAATAATATGAAATAAACCTCATTCTGTACGTTATGCGCCGGCTGATGTTAGATGCCTGAGAACTCAAGGAATATCTCCTGACTCGTTAACATAACAGACTTCTATCACGATTGACGAATGTTACCGATCATGTGTTCTGGAGAAACATCAGTTGGCCGCCGCGTCGAGTGAAGCGTGCAAATTGCATAGGATCAAATTTAATTTTTTTTACCTCGTAAGAAACGCTTTTGAGTGCTGATACAAAGTCCCCACGAACTTCCTTCAACTATATTTTAATATGTGACGCAGTTCACTGTATCAATTTGTACGAAATAGTAATATTGACAACTTGAGGCGGCTATAGAAAAAGACTACAAGTTGTGTCTACTTTAAATTCTGAACAAAACCGCAACAAGTATCTCTGATACCAACAGCTATTTCCCTTCAAAAAAATTTCCCACTATTTCGTAAAAATCGATCCCCCCCCCCCCCGACACACACACACACACACACACACACACACACACACACACACACACACACACACACACAAAAGAAGGATACAGAATCGAAATTTTCAGGCATTTCTATTGACTCTTCCTTTCAATGCAACTCCTAAGAGTTACAACTCCCTGTTAAAAAGCTCTATTAAACACTACTGGTTAGTGCCTGCCAAAAGGTAAAATTGTAGAAGAGAACTGAATCATATCATTAACTCAGAAATACAGTTTCATTTCAAATATTGGTAGTAATTCCCCATCCCATTACGTAAGTGTATTTTTAGTTTCCTCTTGTCAGTATTAATGAGTTATTGTCAAAAATGTTTAGGTGACGGTAGGGTAACAAAAAAGTGGTTTATGTTAGCAACTCCACGTTATGGTTTTGTCAGGCTGTACTCCTGTCATGGATGCACTCAAAAATTTGTAACAAGCGGTATATTAAACGGGAAAGTCTTACAGACCTCATTGGAAAGCATTAACACCAGAAGGACAGTTCCGGTCAATCTGACAGGTGAGCGTTGTTTAACATTTAATAAACAGTCTACGTTTTAATTTATAGGCCTTGCATTTCACGACTTTTACTGTACTTTGGTGGTTTAGACAGAAGTCTATTACTAAAACTGAACAAATTATAAACATTTTTACCTCAAAGGACCGCAGCCGATCATTCTGACCAGTGAGATATTTTTTTACGTTTCATGTATAAAGTGCAACAATGGATTTTTCTTCAGCTTACTTTCCTTTATTTTATTGTTGTGATCTCAGAGTGGACGTACTTAAGTATGTTTTCGTTTAGATGAAGAATTACTGAATTATGTGAACAGTGTACCAGAGGAAGATTCTGAAGGAGAAGGTTTTTTTGAATGTGATGAGCTGGATGATAAAGATGACAAAAATTATGAAGATGACACGGAATATCAGCCCCATGAAACAGAACAAGGCGAATCACCAGAGTCAGTAGATGAATATTCAGAATAGGTACAACGACATGCCAATGACCCAGTTCTTACATATTCGATTCCAGTGGCACCACAAATTTCTACTCGCACCCGAGGAAAAAAAAAAAGAAACCGGAAAAAATCGCATCCATCTTGGATGTGCAGAGACTCAGTCGACGGAACAGTGAGGACTCTAATTGCACCAGGGTACGCACCTGGAAGATCAGCGCGTCATATCGTGTTGGCAGAAACTTCTGTACCAACGTGTAACGCTAAGAAACTTATAGTCGCAGGCAGTTGCTTGAGTGTACGGTGAGTGTTTATAGACAGAACAATCTTTACAGAAATTAGAGCCCGAGAACTTATCTAGGATGACATATGGGTACTTTATATTGCCCAGTTAGAAGCTGCCATAGCTTTAATGTATGCACGTGGAGTGTTTGGATGAAAGAATTTCCCTCTGAAATTTCTGTGATCTCAAGTGTGGGAGCCGGCACTATGGTATTTTTAAGATTTGTTGACAAGCATACTCGTGATGGAAGACTGATAGCTTCGCTGCAGCCACAACTGTAGTGACCCAGGGTTGGCAGGAAAGAACTAACGATCAAGTATGAAGACACTTTATTTATCTATATCGCCTTCTTGGCATACACTAATTTCCAAACGCAAGAACAACAAGAAGTACAATAATTCTTGTGGTGGCAAAAGCCAGATAAGAATACAAGATAATGAAAAGAAATAATAACGAAAATACTACTCTACACAATTACAAATTGGCGTTACACCCAACAAAATACAACTTTCTACTGAAGGCTACAGCGAGTGTCTAATAGGCTTGAGCCAGCCTTACCCAGACGCACGGACAACATCACAGCCCAGCATCCTGTGATCCACTTACTAGACAACTAACATGTTTACGGAGGTGACTGTAGAACTTTTGGTTTGGTCACCACGTTGGTGCGGGCGTGGAGGGGCCCCATCTCTTGGCGACCGAACTCAGTTCCTCCTGAGCAGCCATAGCGTACGGATCTCCGTGCCGGCACGTTCACAGGAGCTGTCAATGTTGTAGATACACACTACCAGTCTGACTCTGCTGGCGTGCTTATAACACCGATTCGGTGAAGTGCTACACGTAGTCACATTAGTTCCAATTGGTTGATCTCTATCAGATGGCTTTTCACGAAGTAGTGCCGTGTTTATGCGGAAAGTCTGTTGATGTGATTCTTGAGTTTCTCCCGGCGTATTTGATAATCAAAATATCCACGGATGTACTGCCGGTCTACAGTGTTCAACGGGCACAATATTTCGGCGATCATACATGGCGCCATCATCAGGTGAACTGAAGGACTGAGCTCCTGTGAACGTGCCGGCACGGAGATCCGTACGCTATGGCTGCTCAGGAGGAACTGAGTTCGGTCGCCAAGAGATGGGGCCCCTCCACGCCCGCACCAACGTGGTGACAAACCAAAAGTTCTACTGTCACCTCCGTAAACATGTTAGTTGTCTAGTAAGTCGATCACAGGATGCTGGGCTGTGATGTTGTCCGTGCGTCTGGGTAAGGCTACGCATTAACACGGTCCATCAGGTGATAGATAGTGGACGAAACGCGAGTGAGGGTAGCGATTTGAAGAGCAGAGGAAAAAAAGTGCCATGGCTCGTGCCGTGGGAAAAAAAACCTCTGCGACAGTGGGATGGGTAGTACGAGCAGTAGTGGCTTACTAGCTGCGATAGTTCATGCAAGGTTGGATTTGTTAGTATAGGTATCGTGCATCATTACCATGACAAGCGATGGCGATGTGTCCCAGTTGTTGCTGCTGCTGCATTCCTGGAACAATCAAGATCGTTATACAGTAGTGGGAGATCGGCCATAGATCACCTCACTGTGTGGGGGATGTGTGGAGCTTGTTTGCATGCATTGTACGGTACGGCTTCCCTGTGTGGTGCCAGTTATTCGGCAGTGTATTCCAATCCAGCTGGATATCCAGTAATGGGTCTGATTAACAGGGGCTCGCCTGTGCCGTTATGTTTGCGTATGCTTGGCCATAGATGTTATGTCCTTACAAGTATGTCTTTTGGTCTTTTATGCTTCCATCTATGGTTGTGGTCGTAGTTCCCCAGATTCAGAAGAAACGGGTTCTGCGAATGTCTGGAGTTTCTGTATAGTCTTGTGGTGAGTTTGTGGATTACCTCCGTGAGAGTCTCAAGTCGGTATTCCCGGTGAAGGTCCGCGCTGCGTGTGTATCGTGGAGCATTGCTTATGATTTTGAGTACTTTGTTTTGTATGAGCCGCAGACGGCGCAGACGTGTAGGCGCAGCGTATCCCCAGACAGGAGCTGCATACGTCATCAGGGGTCGGATAAGTGTCATGTACATGGACCTCGACACCCTTCTGTTCAGTGTGCTACGCCTGTTGAGCATAGGATAGAGCTGTTTGAGCCTCGCGCTAGCTCGGTTGGTCGTGTTGTATGTGGTCCCCCCAGAGTAATTTCCGGTCCAGCCAGACACCGAGGTATTTGACTTTCTCACGGAAACGTATTGGGCGTGCATGTAGAGTTATTGGTCTGCAGTAGCGGTGTTTGCGCAGTTGCTTCGGTCTTCTAGTGAACAGAACGGCTTCGCACTTGTCGACGTTTACTCTTAACACGCCATTTCTCCAACCAAGGCTCGGCCACTCTGAGTGCAGTCTGTAGGCGTGACGTAATGTTTGATGGTTTCCAATCTTGCGCAAGGATGGCTGTGTCATCCGCGTAGATTGCCATCATTGTGTTGTGTGTGGTTGGGAGATCGTTTATGTAGAGGTTAAACAGCAGGGGCCCTAGGATGCTTCCCTGGGGTACTCCCGCGTGTATACCGTTTTGTGTTGATTGTTTTCCCTGCACGTCAGTGTTGAAACTCCTGTCTGTGAGGTATGAGTGTATTAGACGCAGCAGCCCGTCAGGGAATCCCGCGTCGCTGAGTTTGCGGATGAGGCCGTTGTGCCATAGACGGTCGAAAGCCTTTTCGATGTCCAGGAACACTGCCCCTGTAGCTTTGTTTATGTTGAAGCCATGTGTTATATGTTCAACGACCCGTAGGAGTTGTTGTGTTGTGGAGTGGTGATTCCTGAAGCCGAATTGCTCCGGTCTCAGGATGTCATTTGCTATGCAGTGCCTAGTGATGCGTTTGAGAATCACCTTCTCAACAATCTTACTGAGCGAACTCAGAAGGCTGATGGGTCGGTAATTTTGTGGGAGGCTGTGGTCTTTCCCCGGCTTCCTGAACATCAGGACCTTGGCCGTCTTCCAAAAGGCGGGGAAGTGTTGGTGTTTTAGTATGGCATTCGTTATGTGTGTTCGGTACTCAGTTGCTTTATCCGTGAACTCCTGGAGGACACGGTTTTGAATGCCATCATGACCAGGGGCTTTCCTAGCAGCGGAATGCATTATAGCGCAGGAGACTTCGGCTGTGCTAGCATGTCGAATGTCGTCGCGCGATGGTTG
This sequence comes from Schistocerca serialis cubense, assembly GCF_023864345.2. NCBI lineage: Eukaryota > Metazoa > Arthropoda > Insecta > Orthoptera > Acrididae > Schistocerca > Schistocerca serialis. The sequence continues at coordinate 562,319,674 of NC_064641.1, forward strand.
GGCTAGAATGCGTGTAACCTCTTGGTCAATAGCAAGTGTGAACACTGGATCTGATGGTACCAGGTTCGGTGTGAATGACGCTGCGAGTGCTCGAACCATTAGTTCTGCTTTCTCTTCCGCTGAGTATGCAGGCCCGTCAGGCCCTTGAAGCGTTGGGGTGTATATTTTCTCCCTGGTGAAGTGTCGGGCTAGCTGCCACACGCCAGGTCGTGCGGTGTCCAGCCCTTCGAGTTTTTGATTCCACTGTTGTGTTCTATGTGTTTGTATTTTATCGTGTATGATGCCCTGTAGTCTGTTAATGTGCCGTTTGAAGTACGGACGCCTGGTGCGCTGCCATTGTCTCCTGAGGCGATTCCTCATTGAGATTAGGCCCAGGATTTCCTGGGGCAGGGCCGCACTGCCTTGTTGTGAGGTGCGATCAGGTATGGTGCCTGCCATTGCGTCCCGGACGGCGTTAGTGAGGGTTTCCACTGCCTCGTCAATTTGTCCTGTTTCGTTAATTTCGTGTATAGGTGGGATGTGGCTATCAAGGGTTTCTTGAACAATGTCCAATTCGCACGCCCGTAGTCCAACATCTTGCGTTCTTCTGTGTGCTGTAGTGTTTCCTCAATGTATAGTATTACAGGTTGGTGGTTTGAGGGCAGATCGTTTTCAACGGCAACGTTGAGTGTCGCTGTAATGCCCTTGATGAGGGCCATGTCTATCACGTCTGGCCTGTGTCCCCTCTGATAGGGAATGTGAGTCGGTTCAGTCGGCGCTAGTATAATGTAGTTTCTACCTAGCGAATGTTCGTACAGTTTTTTGCCGTTGGGATTTCGTATGCGTGAATTCCATTCTGGGTGTTTTGCGTTCAGATCTCCAGCGACTATTACTCGCGGCGACGGCCGATTTAAATACCCTCCGCCCGCGGCGCGCTTACTCCGCCGTCCGCGCCCCGCGCCACGGTCGCGCGGTGGAACAGATAGCGACGGCGTCTGAGGTGACGTCGGTGTGATGGCTCTGTCCGCCGTGGTCGTCACAACTACACGTTTGCTCGATTTACTCTTGATTAACCCAATCGCTGGTTCCCAAGCCTTACTAAGATTATAGCCACAGTCATGGTTTATGAGGTCGTCATTGGTGCGAATTTCGATGGCCTCTCTAACAACGCTGTCTCAGTATCTCGACGTCTGTACCAGAATCCTCGTGCGTTCATACTCCATAGTATGATTTTCCGACAAACAATGTTCAGCGACCGCTACTTGCTCGGATACATCAGTCGAGTGTGCCTCTGGTGTTCACGGCATCGATCCTCGACGGTACGCATCGTCTGACCAATATACGACTTGCCACATTGACACGGAATCTGGTACACGCCGGCCTTCCTCAAACCGAGGTCATCTTTGGCGCTCCCCACCAGTGCACGAGTTTTATTCGGAGGACAAAACACAGTTCCGACCCGGTGTTTCTTCAAAATGCGGGCGATTTTCCCCGTGAGTGCGCCTGTATATGGAATAAACGCAGTGCCTACCTCCTCCCTCGTGATTTCATCCATCTCCACAGGTTGTGCTGTAGTGGTTGGGCGGGGAGCACGTTGAATCTGCCACTCTGAGTACCCGTTTTTTCGAAATACAGTTCTCAGATGTTCCAATTCCTGGGGTAGACTCTCTGCGTCAGAGATAGTGCGCGCCCTATGTACTAAAGCTTTAAGTACCCCATTCCTCTGTGAAGGGTGGTGGCAGCTGTCTGCGTGCAAATACAGATCAGTGTGCACCATGTGGCCAGATGACGAACGTGTCGTCCACGTAACGGAAAAAGCAAGTAGGTTTCCATTCGGATGACGACAGGGCTTCCTCCTCGAAGTTCTCCATGTACAAATTCGCTACCACCGGTGAGAGTGGGCTACCCATGGCGACTCCCTCCGTTTGTTCGTAGTATTCTCCATTAAAAAGAAAATACGTGGAAGTCAAGACATGCCTAAAAAGTTCAGTGGTCTTCTCGTCAAACTTCTGACTAATCAATTCTAGTGACTCTCGCAGGGGTACCCTCGTGAACAAGGAAACGACGTCAAAACTCACCATGATATCTGACTCATCTAACCTGAAGCTATCAAGGCGTTTAACAAAGTTCACGGAATTACGGATGTGATGAGGGCATTTACCCACATAAGGACTTAATATTGTGCCCGTTGGACACTGTAGACCGGCAGTACACCCGTGGAAATTTTGAAGTCTGTTGATGTTTACATCCTCTGGCGATATTTTGATCTGAGCTCTTGAAGGGAGGTCGGCAGCCCACCTTGCTTGTCTGTTGTGCGGGACCTCTAACTGATAAGGGGCCGCTACGACAACACTAATGTGGAATTCATTTGTACCTAATTGTATCCAGAACTATAAACCAGGTGCATCTATAACTGTACATGAGCAGCTCTACATGCAAAGCTCGGTGCCACGTTATACAATACATGAGTAATAAACCAGGCAAATTTGGCTCAAAGTTCTGGCTTGCAGCAGAACCAGTGGTAGATATATGGTGAATCGATTTTCTTACGTGGCTAAACAAAGTGAAAGAACCACTAACACACCTGTTGCAGAGTGTGTTGTTACACATCTCATGCAACCCTAGACTTCAGACGGAAGAAATGCAACATGACAATTTCTTCACAGCCATACATCTTGCAGAGCAGCTGGAGTGGGAGAACACAACCATTGTGGGTACACTCAAGAAAACCCGAAGAGAAGTTCCGCTATCAGCGAAGTCTACTGGTGGATCTTTGTATGATAATATTTTGTACAAATATGGTAACACAACAACTGCTTCCTAGCAGGGGAAGACCAAGAAAAATGTTCTTCTGCTGAGCACAATGTAGCAATCATTTGCAGTGGACAAACACACACAGAAGAAACTCCCTGAAACTGTGAGCTTTTACAATTCCACCAAGTTTGGAGCTGATGTTTTGGACCAGATGTCTCGTCTGTACACTGCCAAGTTTGGTTGCCATAGATGGCCTGTGAGCATGTTTTTCAGTGTCCTAGACCTTTGTGGAATCGACGACTGGATCCTTTACAGAGAGACAACAGGAGAGAAGTTAGCTGGCGAGTGTTTCATTTCAAATTGGGAGAACTCTCCTCTGTGCACGTACAGTCAAGGAAAGTACTTGTTCATACATTTACTGTGACCACTGAAATACGTATGGTACCCGTAAGGAAGACGTGCCAAATAGGAGTATGTGAAAGTTCGAACAAAACCAAAAATCTGTGTGTGCAGTGAAAGAAATTCATATCTGGTACATTTGCTGGAAGTGTTCAATAAATATGTGCAAAGTTTTTTGACAAAGATGGTTGCTTTGATTGAAAAGATGTTATAGAGAAAAAGAAAGTTATTTAATTTTTATTTCTAGAGCAATTTTTGTCCATTGTTCTTTATTTTTCGTACTAAATATATGTTTATGACCTGTTTGGGGTTTTGACAGAGCACATGTCAAACAGATAAAACATATTATTGTTTAATTAAATGTTAATTTGCATTTGTAAGTATAGTTTAAATTGATTTTGTATTTACAATGCATTCCCTGCTTTGACTTTTTTATTTAGTTAAATATACTTTCTATAGAAGTTTTTAAGCATAACGCATTTGTACGATAAGCATAGTACACTACTGGCCTATAAAGACACCGTACTGTAGTAACTTAAGAAGTAAAACTGCAAACAAAGAAAAAAAACTTCACAGGTCAAAATGATCGGTAGCGGTCCTTCTAGGTAGTTCGCTAATGCCGGTCGTCCAAGTGTTAAGCAAACTGGAACTGAATCTGATTGTGCTATATTCGCCGTCTGTGTCGAATGTCCTTAGAAACTTCAACAAGGTACTAGTCTGAAAAGAACAAAATGGTTGAGAACGAAAAGACGGACAGCCACTTTTATTGTTCTGTTTTATCTTTCTTGCACTGGCATCAAATATCCCGTTTCAGTGGAAGCTACAGAGCGATTTGATTTCTGTGAATTCTTGCTGTCCTTGACTTGCACTCGCCTGCGTTCTAGGTGTTTAAACAGAAGACTGAGCTCCACTCACACGAGGATAAACAGCTCACTGGCGAACAATTTGCTCTTCTGTCGATGTCGGTACCCGTCTTGGCGCCGTAATCGAGGGCCTTACTCTGTCTGCCACGGGAATTTATGTCGGCAGAGTCAGCGTTACGCTTCGTTATAATTTTAAGTATTTCCAATATTTATTCTTGTGCTTATAAAAGACACATTTACTGTGCACTATAATTAATAATTTTAGTTTAGAATTGTGAGCAAGTGGCATTGCCAGACAATCCACACAACTTTCCCATTGTTGCGTTCTTCAGCACTGCAGTTTTTCGTTAGAAGAATCTTTATAGCGAACAAATGAACTACATGGCACAGCAGCCAGTGTACTTCAAGTGTTTATCTGAAACTATTTTGATCATAATATAACATCTGTTGATAACTGCACTATCCGATCAAATGTATCCGGACTCGCTGTGTAATAATCACCTTCTGTTGCAATTCTACTTATGTCCGTGCGCGGAATTCCGCCTTATGGACGACACGTTTTCGGATTTGTTTTACCCAGACATATTTCAGCACTTTTTGTGCTATCTTCAGTGAGTTATTTTATTTTCTTACTTACATGGAGCTATTGAGTATTTACGTTGGTTGTTGACTGGCGGCGAAAACTCTGCCCATGTTTGAACATTCGTAGAAAGCGCATTGTCAGACGACCATAAGTTACAGAAATCAGCGTATTCATCTCGCCAAAACATATGGGAAAACACTACAACATCAAAACCATGACAAGTTGTAGACAGTGTAGTAGATTAGCTACCAACACAAATACCCAATAGCTTCATGTAAGTAAGAAAATAAAGGAACCCACTGAAGATAGGACAACAAGTGTTGAAACATGTCTGGGTAAAACGAAACTGAAAAGGTGTCTTGCATAAGGTGGAATTCCGCGTCCTACCCTGTGTAATGCGGAATTGACCACAAGGTGTCACGAGATGTGGACCTACCAGTATAAAAGGAGGCTGGAAGTATAGTGTTGTGGGCAGAGAAGCAGTAACAAAAAAATGGCTCTGAGCACTATGGGACTTAACAATTGTGGTCATCAGTCCCCTAGAACTTAGAACTACTTAAACCTAAGTAACCTACGGACATCACACACATCCATGCCCGAGGCAGGATTCGAACCTGCGACCGTAGCGGTCACGCGGTTCCAGACTGAAGCGCCTACAACCGCTCGGTCACACCGGCCGGCTAAAGCAGTAACAGCAGAATTGTTCGGTTAGGAGGACTCAGTGACTTCGAACATAGATTAGTTATTAGCTGTCACCTGAGTAGCAGATACTTCAAGGATAATTCAGCCCTTCTAAAGCTGCACAATACTATATTATTTTATTGGTTAGCGACACTTGCGATGATGTAAAGAGCAACGCCACTGGACGGTGGATAAGTGTAAACGAGTGATTTGGGGTGATGAGTCATACTATACATGTGTAATCCGACGGAAAGGTTTGGGCTCGGCTAAGGCCTGGAGAACCTTACCTGCCATCATGTGTAGTGCTAATAGTGAACTAGGGAGGACGTGGTGTTACACTATGGGGCTCGCTTTTTTGTGTGGTCTCCCTATTGCGCTTAAGAAAACTTTAAATACGAAGGAAATGAACATATTTTAAAGCGTTATGCAGTGCTTACAGTAGAGGAACAGTTCGGAGACGATGACTGAATCAGCATGACAGTACACCCTCTCAAAGCAGCATTCGCGAGACAGTGGTTTGTGGACAATAACATACCTGAAATGGACTGCTCTGCCCAGAGTCCCGACCTGAACCCAATGGAACATCTTTGGAATGATTTAGAACGTCGAATTCGTACCAGACCTCAGGGTCCAACATCACTATCTTCTCTGGTTTCAGCTCTCGAGGAATAATGGGCTGTCATTCCTCCACAGACATGCAGACACCTCACTGAAAGTGGCCTCACAGGTGTTCGGATATTTTTGGTCTGATAGTGTATATCTCAGCGCACACGTCGTTTATACAGTATGAATCATCTGAAGCCTGCATCCCGAACATTTTTGAAATCGGAGGCGCCATTTGCACAGAAATTTAGCACCGGAGGAGGTACGAAGGCAGCACAGGAGGAAGTGGCTGACTCGGTCAGTGCCCTACAAGTTTTACAAGAAATACTTCCAGCTTTACAGCAGGTCCAAAACCAAGGCATGGAGAGGTTTTTTGCTGCATACCTGGACACGACGGGACAAGGAGGGATGACACAGCTCACAAAACAGCCAAATAACCTAGTGCAAATGGAGTATTTAGTAGGCGTGCCGTCGCGCATCATCCCATTATCTCATTGTATTACAGAAGAGCCATGAGTCAGTGAAACAACGTATGGTTGGAAGTGACAAACAACAAACTGTCGTCAATGAAATCGACAACCTAGACATGGCACGCATCATACTAACCATACTGATGGAATAAAGTGATGCTCACCAGGAGCTATACTGTCCCTTAACGTACAGTTTGCTTCCCTGGCAAGATACACCAATATGTGAAGCTTTTAGTATACCACTTTCAATTCAGCATATTTAAACTACATGAGTTTTATGTGGTGACATTAGAGCAAGCATCAGTTTGGCTGGAGGCTGTTCTCTATTCTCAGCTGACAATAAGAACAGTGTAACACATCTTCTGTGAAATGACAGGCCTAGTCCCTAAAGTGTTTGGGAGAGGAGTCCAGTGAGTTCTGGATGAATAGTTCTAACAGGCAGTTTAGCATTTTTATATACAAATTTTAAAAGTAATAGTTTAGTGTATCATAAGGGCGCTTTTTTTACAATTGATGGGTGGATTTCAATACGTTATAAAAAGCTTAGCTTGTGGAGGTAGACTATGTAACCCCTCCATGACATTTGCGTGCAATGACCCAGAAAAGACGTCAGTCACTGTGCTTTCGAGCGCCCCAAATCCAACATCATCGTCACCAGAAATGAAGTGTATGCATTGGTCTGCAGTTACAGCACACACATAGACAATGTAATAATCACTACTACGTATATTTCTTTTAGAAAGTCACATTTTCGCAATGGAACAATGGCTACTGAAATCAACAAAATGAAACTGGCATAAATTAGAATTTCAATAGTGCTTTTTTATTTTTTTAGTACAAATAACCCACAAGCAATCGCAGTTTGAAAACTGTTAATAGCGGCAGTTGTCTGCGCCATGTGTCAGCACTAAATTAAGGGAAAAAATGAAGTAACAAATGTTCTAGAATACAAAACAGAGAATTGGTTTCAAAGGTGGTTTTAAAATTGCTGACTGCCAGTGCTCAACACAAACATGCAGTCTGCCATGCAGGTATTGATGCACACTTCCTAGCACTGCATCAGAAATATCCCACTTACAACTAGTTTCAGATCGTGAGTTCTCCATAATGATCCTTCTTCTTTTGTATAAAGGTATCAATTACCAAAAAAGATAGCTCTTCATCATACCATAGTTCACTGAAAGTAGAATTATACTTTCGACGCATCAACTCTTTGTGTCATCATTGTCATCATAATCTTCTGCGCGGGTTATGCTTTGTCTGTTACGTCTACCTATAGTCGATGTCCTTCCAGCTGGTTTTGGATCACCCTGTGTTACTCATACGGGTGTTCATCGACGCGCAAGTCACCGAAGTGGCGTCAAATCGAAAGACTTGTACCCGGCGAACGGTTTACCCGACGGGAGGCCCTCGTCACACGATTAAAAAAAAAATGGGGGTGCTATGGCGATGTGAATATAGAGCCTCTCGCACTCAAATGTCAAGGACAACTGCCAGTTGTGTACGCAGCCTAGCTGACCACGCTCTGACGGAGTACTGGTTATAAAACAATAACATCTGGTGCAGATTAAACGCTGGACCACCCCTCAATGCAATCGCGGGTCCAAAGTTAGGTTCTAGGAAATCTCACAGTTTGCCACAGATTCTCCTTCCCCCAAATACAATTTCCATTAACCCTCACTTGCTACAGATACCCATGTTTTAATAATAATAACAATAAAAAATATAAAATATTTTAATATAGTTACTAGTGCGAGTAGCGTTAAGTATCTGCGGCCCGACGACTTGACTTTTTTTGCGGGTCACGAATAAAATGTAGTGAACAATTTTAAGTAGGTGAATTATCATTACTTTCGTAAACTTACGCGATACAAGCAGCGCACGTCAGGAATGTTGTGTAGAGACTTCGTGTTATGTGTCCCATATAGAATTGGCGTTTGGAGTGGCATTTCTTGGTAATGATGGGAGCGCATCGTGACGTAAGTAGTACGTTTAATGACAAAGTAAACACTGAGTGCTAGTCATAGGTGTATGTGTGAGTGTGAGTGAGTGATTCAATATACACTCCTGGAAATGGAAAAAAGAACACATTGACACCGGTGTGTCAGACCCACCATACTTGCTCCGGACACTGCGAGAGGGCTGTACAAGCAATGATCACACGCACGGCACAGCGGACACACCAGGAACCGCGGTGTTGGCCGTCGAATGGCGCTAGCTGCGCAGCATTTGTGCACCGCCGCCGTCAGTGTCAGCCAGTTTGCCGTGGCATACGGAGCTCCATCGCAGTCTTTAACACTGGTAGCATGCCGCGACAGCGTGGACGTGAACCGTATGTGCAGTTGACGGACTTTGAGCGAAGGCGTATAGTGGGCATGCGGGAGGCCGGGTGGACGTACCGCCGAATTGCTCAACACGTGGTGCGTGAGGTCTCCACAGTACATCGATGTTGTCGCCAGTGGTCGGCGGAAGGTGCACGTGCCCGTCGACCTGGGACCGGACCGCAGCGACGCACGGATGCACTCCAAGACCGTAGGATCCTACGCAGTGCCGTAGGGGACCGCACCGCCACTTCCCAGCAAATTAGGGACACTGTTGCTCCTGGGGTATCGGCGAGGACCATTCGCAACCGTCTCCATGAAGCTGGGCTACGGTCCCGCACAGCATTAGGCCGTCTTCCGCTCACGCCCCAACATCGTGCAGCCCGCCTCCAGTGGTGTCGCGACAGGCGTGAATGGAGGGACGAATGGAGACGTGTCGTCTTCAGCGATGAGAGTCGCTTCTGCCTTGGTGCCAATGATGGTCGTATGCGTGTTTGGCGCCGTGCAGGTGAGCGCCACAATCAGGACTGCATACGACCGAGGCACACAGGGCCAACACCCGGCATCATGGTGTGGGGAGTGATCTCCTACACTGGCCGTACACCACTGGTGATCGTCGAGGGGACACTGAATAGTGCACGGTACATCCAAACCGTCATCGAACCCATCGTTCTACCATTCCTAGACCGGCAAGGAACTTGCTGTTCCAACAGGACAATGCACGTCCGCATGTATCCCGTGCCACCCAACGTGCTCTAGAAGGTGTAAGTCAACTACCCTGGCCAGCAAGATCTCCGGATCTGTCCCCCATTGAGCATGTTTGGGACTGGATGAAGCATCGTCTCACGCGGTCTGCACGTCCAGCACGAACGCTGGTCCAACTGAGGCGCCAGGTGGAAATGGCATGGCAAGCCGTTCCACAGGACTACATCCAGCATCTCTACGATCGTCTCCATGGGAGAATAGCAGCCTGCATTGCTGCGAAAGGTGGATATACACTGTACTAGAGCCGACATTGTGCATGCTCTGTTGCCTGTGTCTATGTGCCTGTGGTTCTGTCAGTGTGATCATGTGATGTATCTGACCCCAGGAATGTGTCAATAAAGTTTCCCCTTCCTGGGACAATGAATTCACGGTGTTCTTATTTCAATTTCCAGGAGTGTATATCGGAGACTGACTGAAGTGACGCAGATAAAAGTAAACACACATCATGTACTTACGTAGGTCGTGCTACAGTAAATATCTTGAGATAATTAGTACACACTTCATGCATTGTTCAAACTCATTGCGGCAATCCTTCGTCGTGGACTCTTTATGGGAGACTTCTTCGTGACGCCACGTAAAGACTCGTATCCATACCTACGAGATTTTTTTGCTGTGCATTTGCTCTCAGACGATTACAGAGAAACTATTGGTTAAAAATATTTGATTATTTCAAATTGTCTCACATAAATAAAAATGATGAGATACTGCCGATTGGTCGAAGACTTTGCGATGAACTAAGAGTGTGAATTGTGATTGCAAATGTGAGGGAAGCAGAAATTGGCATTCGAAATGCGTCTCTCAACGATCTGTAGAAGTATTTCGAAAGCTTTTTACTCATCCGCAAGAAATTTCTGAATCTCATTCAAAAAGACCGTGCGCCTGATCTTTAAACGCCCTAAATCTCTTTCTAGGCAGTGGAGAGATTCGTATTTGAAAGTGTGTGAACAACTAATAATATATTTTACCGCACCACACAGAGAACCGTGTTCGCATCCATGGTTGACGTAAGGAAAGCAGACAACAGAGAGTTGAGTCATATGCTGCACTGCTGTAAAACATTCTTTATATAAACGAAGCAAAGCTGCAGCGCAGGCTGCATTTTACTTTATGTAAAAATATTGGAAACCACATGTTTTTGATTCCATGTTTTTTTTTCTCTATGCAGTTCTGACACGGTTGCGATCAGTTCGATGTCACTTAGGTGACTTGCATGTCCCTAAGCAGTTTTACAGACTTGAAAAGGAGAACTACAGTGCAACGTGGAATCCGAGCTACATTTCGTTTATAGCGAATCATCATATCATTGAGAGGTGCATGCTAGGTTAAAAAGGCAGAGTGGAAAGAAATGACCCAGTCATGATTCGATCCTACAACCTTTCGTTTCCTAGCCAGACACTTCAAATTTTTTTTTCTTATGGAAAAGGGTGTGCTGTTCGAGGGCTTGTATCTCTTTCTCAGCTTTTGTGTTTTAAAAAAAATGGCTCTCAGCACTATGGGACTTAACTTCTAAGGTCATCAGTCCCTTATAACTTAGAACTACTTAAACCTAACTAACCTAAGGACATCACACACATCCATGCCGGAGGGCAGCGTTCGAACCTGCGACCGTAGCGGTCGCGCGGTTCCAGATTGTAGCGCCTAGAACCGCTCGGCCACCCCGGCCGGCTGTTGTGTTGTACATTTTATTTTTAATTCCATTTATTTTGCATGCAATTCAGTACACATTTCATTTTGATAATACAACTGAGTCTTTAATTTTGATATTACAATTTGTATTAATCATTCTGATATTGTTACATCGAGATTGTTCTTTTTAACAAGCTATGCGTTTTCTATAATCATAGTAAAATAATAGTACTTAATGATCGTGTTGATTCTAATGTGATATACATTTTCTTTAATTCAAATGTAATAACGTTACGCAATACATAAAATGTTAGTGTGGACACGAGGGAGAGCGATAGAAGCGGAGTAGGTTGGGGTAAACTTATACCTAGTTGATGGTGAGTGATACAGATTGAAGTGATTGAAGTGTAGAGTCTTAATTACAGTTTACAATTTCTATTTCCAATGTGCGGTTTCTTAGAGCTAGTTGTAGCTCATTGAGAGGTTCACGGTCGTGTGTTGATTATGGTGATGGTGGTGGTGGTGGTGGTGGTGGTGGTGTGTGTGTGTGTGTGTGTGTGTGTGTGTGTTTCAATTATCTGCTCTCTCGTCTGGATGAGGTGGAGTTGTGGAGTTAGCTGTGGGTGGTTCCTTGGTCTGGGTAAATTTTGGCAGTGTTGTGGGCTGTTGTACTGGAAGGGGCGATGTATTTGAATTTTGGTTTTCGTTCGTTTCTATGGTTGGTGGAGCTTTAATTCTAGACGACCACACCAAATGCTAATTTCAGTACACTTTCTGCATTCTCATGATACTGCATGCACTGTTCGGTAGAGTGCAGTGGTGTCATTTTCACACCTTAACTTTAATTCATCATAATTCAGACAGCCCCCCCATGAACCATGGACCTTGCCGTTGGTGGGGAGGCTTGCGTGCCTCAGCGATACAGATAGCCGTACCGTAGGTGCAACCACAACGGAGGGGTATCTGTTGAGAGGCCAGACAAACGTGTGGTTCCTGAAGAGGGGCAGCAGCCTTTTCAGTAGTTGCAAGGGCAACAGTCTGGATGATTGACTGATCTGGCCTTGTAACAATAACCAAAATGGCCTTGCTGTGCTGGTACTGCGAACGGCTGAAAGCAAGGGGAAACTACAGCCGTAATTTTTCCCGAGGGCATGCAGCTTTACTGTATGATTACATGATGATGGCGTCCTCTTGGGTAAAATATTCCGGAGGTAAAATAGTCCCCCATTCGGATCTCCGGGCGGGGACTACTCAAGAGGATGTCGTTATCAGGAGAAAGAAAACTGGCGTTCTACGGATCGGAGCGTGGAATGTCAGATCCCTTAATCGGGCAGGTAGGTTAGAAAATTTAAAAAGGGAAATGGATAGGTTGAAGTTAGATATAGTGGGAATTAGTGAAGTTCGGTGGCAGGAGGAACAAGACTTCTGGTCAGGTGACTACAGGGTTATAAACACAAAATCAAATAGGGGTAATGCAGGAGTAGGTTTAATAATGAATAGGAAAATAGGAATGCGGGTAAGCTACTACAAACAGCATAGTGAACGCATTATTGTGGCCAAGATAGATACGAAGCCCACACCTACTACAGTAGTACAAGTTTATATGCCAACTAGCTCTGCAGATGACGAAGAAATTGAAGAAATGTATGATGAAATAAAAGAAATTATCCAGATTGTGAAGGGAGACGAAAATTTAATAGTCATGGGAGACTGGAATTCGAGTTTAGGAAAAGGGAGAGAAGGAAACATAGTAGGTGAATATGGATTGGGGGAAAGAAATGAAAGAGGAAGCCGCCTGGTAGAATTTTGCACAGAGCACAACATAATCATAACTAACACTTGGTTTAAGAATCATGAAAGAAGGTTGTATACCTGGAAGAACCCTGGAGATACTAAAAGGTATCAGATAGATTATATAATGGTAAGACAGAGATTTAGGAACCAGGTTTTAAATTGTAAGACATTTCCAGGGGCAGATGTGGACTCTGACCACAATCTATTGGTTATGACCTGTAGATTAAAACTGAAGAAACTGCAAAAAGGTGGGAATTTAAGGAGATGGGACCTGGATAAACTAAAAGAACCAGAGGTTGTACAGAGATTCAGGGAGAGCATAAGGGAGCAATTGACAGGAATGGGGGAAATAAATACAGTAGAAGAAGAATGGGTAGCTTTGAGGGATGAAGTAGTGAAGGCAGCAGAGGATCAAGTAGGTAAAAAGACGAGGGCTAGTAGAAATCCTTGGGTAACAGAAGAAATATTGAATTTAATTGATGAAAGGAGAAAATATAAAAATGCAGTAAGTGAAACAGGCAAAAAGGAATACAAACGTCTCAAAAATGAGATCGACAGGAAGTGCAAAATGGCTAAGCAGGGATGGCTAGAGGACAAATGTAAGGATGTAGAGGCCTATCTCACTAGGGGTAAGATAGATACCGCCTACAGGAAAATTAAAGAGACCTTTGGAGATAAGAGAACGACTTGTATGAATATCAAGAGCTCAGATGGAAACCCAGTTCTAAGCAAAGAAGGGAAAGCAGATAGGTGGAAGGAGTATATAGAGGGTCTATACAAGGGCGATGTACTTGAGGACAATATTATGGAAATGGAAGAGGATGTAGATGAAGATGAAATGGGAGATACGATACTGCGTGAAGAGTTTGACAGAGCACTGAAAGACCTGAGTCGAAACAAGGCCCCCGGAGTAGACAACATTCCATTGGAACTACTGACGGCCTTGGGAGAGCCAGTCCTGACAAAACTCTACCATCTTGTGAGCAAGATGTATGAAACAGGCGAAATACCCTCAGACTTCAAGAAGAATATAATAATTCCAATCCCAAAGGAAGCAGGTGTTGACAGATGTGAAAATTACCGAACTATCAGCTTAATAAGTCACAGCTGCAAAATACTAACACGAATTCTTTACAGACGAATGGAAAAACTAGTAGAAGCCAACCTTGGGGAAGATCAGTTTGGATTCTGTAGAAACACTGGAACACGTGAGGCAATACTGACCTTACGACTTATCTTAGAAGAAAGATTAAGGAAAGGCAAACCTACGTTTCTAGCATTTGTAGACTTAGAGAAAGCTTTTGACAATGTTGACTGGAATACTCTCTTTCAAATTCTAAAGGTGGCAGGGGTAAAATACAGGGAGCGAAAGGCTATTTGCAATTTGTACAGAAACCAGATGGCAGTTATAAGAGTCGAGGGACATGAAAGGGAAGCAGTGGTTGGGAAGGGAGTAAGACAGGGTTGTAGCCTCTCCCCGATGTTGTTCAATCTGTATATTGAGCAAGCAGTAAAGGAAACAAAAGAAAAATTCGGAGTAGGTATTAAAGTCCATGGAGAACAAATAAAAACGTTGAGGTTCGCCGATGACATTGTAATTCTGTCAGAGACAGCAAAGGACTTGGAAGAGCAGTTGAATGGAATGGACAGTGTCTTGAAAGGAGGGTATAAGATGAACATCAACAAAAGCAAAACAAGGATAATGGAATGTAGTCTAATTAAGTCGGGTGATGCTGAGGGAATTAGATTAGGAAATGAGGCACTTAAAGTAGTAAAGGAGTTTTGCTATTTGGGGAGCAAAATAACTGATGATGGTCGAAGTAGAGAGGATATAAAATGTAGGCTGGCAATGGCAAGGAAAGCGTTTCTGAAGAAGAGAAATTTGTTAACATCCAGTATTGATTTAAGTGTCAGGAAGTCATTTCTGAAAGTATTCGTATGGAGTGTAGCCATGTATGGAAGTGAAACATGGACGATAAATAGTTTGGACAAGAAGAGAATAGAAGCTTTCGAAATGTGGTGCTACAGAAGAATGCTGAAGATTAGATGGGTAGATCACATAACTAATGAGGAAGTATTGAATAGGATTGGGGAGAAGAGAAGTTTGTGGCACAACTTGACCAGAAGAAGGGATCGGTTGGTAGGACATGTTCTGAGGCATCAAGGGATCACCAATTTAGTATTGGAGGGCAGCGTGGAGGGTAAAAATCGTAGAGGGAGACCAAGAGATGAATACACTAAGCAGATTCAGAAGGATGTAGGTTGCAGTAGGTACTGGGAGATGAAAAAGCTTGCACAGGATAGAGTAGCATGGAGAGCTGCATCAAACCAGTCTCAGGACTGAAGACCACAACAACAACAACAATTCAGACAGTTTGTTTCAAATATATGTAAATTATAAGCAAAAACTTTCCTCAAGAATCTGTGTCTATTAGTCAAAACCGGAACAAAATTCCTACAGCAGTTCTTGAAATTAGCCTGCACATACAGACGGAAGGGAGGAGTCAACTTAATTTTATATGTGTAGAGAGATGATCATTTGTGTAGACCATTGCTTAGTACATCGCTTCAACGAAAGAAATATATAGGTCGAAAAGCCTTCATCCGAAAAACTGTAATTTACATATGCCATGTAGCTAAGTGGAGCTAACAGGTGACAGCTTGGAGCCCCACCACCAGACTTACCTGCAATGGGATGGTCCCCCATTCAGGTATATGTCAAGTTTGATAGTACAATTATACTATGTAATTATGACTATGTAGTCAAGACCATCCCTGTAGCTCAATGGCCGGTACGGTGGCTCAGCGTGTTCGGTCAGAGGGTCTTCTGTCCTCTCTAATAAGAAAGCTCAGACAGTGATGGAATCAACGATGAACTTGAAGGGGTGTCATGTGACGTCCGCCCAGACCAAAGACCGAGAACATTGACAATCAAAATGAAATAAAAATAAAATAAAAGATTAGTGTCGCTGCCTTCATGTGGAGGTCTGGAACTGGGTCCGCTAAGCCCGTGAAGTCAAATGAGAAACCGTTTGAATGAAGACGCAGTATTATCAGTAGAATTCATCCAGTGGCAACAACGGCTGGAGAGATTTTCTGTTGCAGTCGGCTCGTCAGATCCGGCCTAAAGCCTCATCCGTGTGACATTTACTTTTCACTTTGACGTAATCGCGTCAATGGAATAGGACAAGAGTATTTCACACTTCTGGGGAAGTAGCAACTGAAATCGCTCTCATCTACGCTCATACCTGCAGACAGAGGGGCCGAGAGATATTCGCCCTGCGGCATGGCGCAAGCAGTGCGTGCAGAGGTCATCCGACGTAGCTGCTCTTCCTCGCGGCGAGTTCTGATCCGGCCTGCTGGTTTACCTCTGGCGGGTAACGGCGACATATGCAGACATCCGTAAATACACAGGGTTTGTTGGCGCCCTAAAGCCGTTCGCGCGTCCTAAATCTGTCCGCAACGGCATAAATACACCTAACTGGAAATCAAATTAAACATGCGAACCCGGCCGATAACTCTCCGGCGCGCGATCTGTCTGTTTCCCCGGCGCGCCGCGGGGCTCTGTAAACTACTCGCAGACAACACCCTCGCGCCGGCCGCAGCTGCGGAGCCCAGGGGCACTCTACGCGCGCACACACACACACACACACACACACCACACACACACACACACACACACACAAACCACAGGCGCGGCTTGTCGTCTGCACGCGATGATTCGCTTGGCTGGCGTAAGACAAACTGCACACGAATCTACTCGATTACGAATCCGAAAGCAGCCAGTGAAAGTGGAGTGCAGCATCCGTTGAATGGAATGAACAGTCTGACGAGCACGCACTATGGATTTAGAGAAAATGTCAACTGATGCAAAATCTCGGAAATCCTGTGAAAAACAGGCGTGAGCTTTATCAAAAGACAGGTAATAAACAGGAAGTGACGGGTGTAAGTGCAGATGTTTCTATTGGTGAGAGATGACCCCAGTGTAATTAACGACAGTACCTCAGTATTTATGTCATTTGCAGAGTAATAGTTATAGCTACTACAAGTCGTATGTTTTTAGGTTGGTCAGTACTTCCAAGTACATGTGGCAGGAGTAAGGCATTACTGTTTAGTTTGCACTGGGTAGCAGGTCAGGTACTGAAATGTAGACGCAAGGACGCAAAACGGTTAATATATTCTGACAGGTGCAGTCCTTTCAGTGATGAATTTCCGACAGTGCAGAAAACATCAGGTGGTAAATTATGTGACGTTTTTGCGGGAAGACTGTTAGAAGCAGAGAAGAAACAACCAACATACTGATGTGTGTACATATTAAGCTACCGCATATAGAAATATTTACACTTATACCCGTTACACCGTGTACTATTATGTATGAAAATGAAGAGGAATAACAATAGCAACGGAAGATCAACTCCGAAGTGCTCGGATTGAAAACGCTGTAAGATACGGGTGTACTGTTGAGTAGTATGTACATCGGAGAAGTAATGGCGCAAATAAAATAAAGGTTGAAGGATGTGATTAAAATTCAGGGTGGAAGAATATAAGTGATACGATATCCTGATGACATTGTTATCTGCGGTGAAATGAAACGAGTGCACAGTGCCCATTGAGAGTAAATCGAGGAAAGAGGAAAGTAATAAGGAGTACCAGAAATGAGACTAGCAATAAATTACACATCAAAATTTATGACCGACCACCCTGCTAGCTTGGAAGCTGTGGTATCGATAGCTACGATGCCACGGCGTAGGTGCAAGTTCTTAGGTTGGCACTACGACTACGACACCGACGACAGCGCCCTCTAGCCGGCGCTGTGCAGCTCTACGAGCGTCGCTCCAGATTCAGCCTATTTGATTCCGAGCCGACGACCAAGCAACTTAGCTTCTACTTCATAAGGGCTAGCCATTACAGACTTGGTTACTTCAGTGATAGTTTGTCAAACTACCAGTAGCTGTTAGCGTTGATACCTGTACGGCTTTGCATCTACGTTTAATCTCAGCCAAATGTGCCGGTTTTAGCTTAAATTGTGCGTGGAATCCAGCTCTCTCCGTTGTCAAAAAGAGAGAGACAGAATTAATATGCCTCACCCTTCAGTAATTTTCACCATCGATAACTTTTGACGTCGGCACCTTTGGTTGTATTGGCGCTAGTGTTTACTCTGCGTGTGTGTGTGAGATATTCCCAGGATTGTTCTGAAAACAGACGTTGTAAGTTACTTTGCACCGCGCTTTCTTGTTGCAGTTTTGACTTGCGACTGACAGGGCGGTCACCTGTCGAAGAATCGGCGGTTGTCGACGACGTTACCCGTCTACATTCTCGCAAGTTATTTGAAAATTTAACTGGGTTTAAATCATTTATGTGACTCGTTGTGCCTCTCGCCAGTAAATAAGGCTGTTGCATATCTTTGTGTATCCAGTACTGTGTAACGAGCATTCCACGAGACTCAAGGTTAACGTTTCGTTACTGCCGGAGACATCTCGTTACACACGTTTTGTTCCCCGCCCGTCTCGGACCAAGTCGGTAACTTTGATATTCCTCCAATTCGTTACCCTCTGCTGACTCGGAGTAACGGAAACGTTTCATTACTCTCGCGTGCCTTTTTTCCCCGCAAGTCTACACTAGGTACTTTTTGTATTCCTTCAATTTCTTATTCGTGCCGAGCAAGTCATAACTGAAAAGGAGTACCGAATGAATTTTGTCACGTGCCACGTTTTCTTTCCCGCATTTAGATCGTGTCCGACTCGACCGAAGCCGGCATTGTACATAATCCTCCAATTAATTCGTTCCACGCGCTAAGTCTTCCGCCGTCCGGCAAATCACCTGCTCTTTCGACAACCCCCGGCGTTACGCGGGGTTGTTAACAGGGCCACGACAAGTGGTTCCAAAACAGCTGCTGCCGCCACGCAACAGGAGGTAGCCTTACTGCAGAATATTGCCTGGTCTGGCTACGTACATCTTCTCTACATCCATATTCAGCAAGCCACCTGATGGTGTGTGGCGGAGGGTACTTTGAGTACCTCTGTCGGTTCTCCCTTCTATTCCAGTCTCGTATTGTTCGTGGAAAGAAAGACAGTCGGTATGCGTCTGTGTGGGATATAATCTCTCTGATATTATCCTCATGGTCTCTTCGCGAGATATACGTAGGAGGGAGCAATATACTGCTTGACTCCTCGGTGAAGGTATGTTCTCGAAACTTCAACAAAAGCCCGTACCGAGCTACTGAACGTCTCTCCTGCAGAGTCTTCCACTGGAGGAAGATTACTTTCAAATGGCTCTGAGCCCTATGCAACTTAACTTCTGAGGTCATCAGTCGCCTAGAACTTAGAACTAATTAAACCTAACTAACATAAGGACATCACACACATCCATGCCCGAGGCAGGATTCGAACCTGCGACCGTAGCGGTCGCTTGGCTCCAGACTGCAGCGCCTAGAACCGCACGGCCACTCCGGGCGGCTTCGCGATTACTAATGATCATGTAACGAAGCGCGCCGCTCTGTGTTGGATCTTCTCTATCTCTTCCATCAACTCTATCTGGTACGGATCCCACACTGGTGAGCAATATTCAAGCAGTGGGCGAACAAGTGTACTGTAACCTACTTCCTTTGTTTTCGGATTCCATTTCCTTAGGATTCTTCCACGGAATCTCAGTCTGGCATCTGCTTTATCAACTTTGTATGATCATTCCATTTTAAATCACTCCTAATGCCCACTACCAGATAATTTATGGAATTAACTGCTTCCAGTTGCTGACCTGCTGTATTGTAGCTAAATGATAAAGGATCTTTCTTACTATGTATTCGCAGCACATTACACTTGTCTACATTGAGATTCAATTGCCATTCCCTGCATCATGCGTCAATTCGTTGCAGATCCTCCTGCATTTCAGTACAATTTTCCATTGTTACAACCTCTCGATATACCACAGCATCATCCTCAAAAAGCCTCTGTGAACTTCCGATGTTATCCACAAGGTCTTTTATGTATATTGTGAATAGCAACGGTCCTACGACACTCTCCCCCTGCGGGACACCTGACATCACTCTTACTTCGGAAGACTTCTCCCCATTGAGAATGACATGCTGCGTTCTGTTATCTAGGAACTCGTCAATAGTGATGACAGGGTGTTGTGTGATGTCCTTAGGTTAGTTAGGTTTAAGTAGTTCTAAGTTCTATGGGACTGATGACCATAGATGTTAAGTCCCATAGTGCTCAGAGCCATTTTGAACTCTTCAATCCAATCACACAATTGGTCTGATAGTCTATATGCTCTTACTTTGTTTATTAAACGACTGTGGGGAACTGTATCGAACGCCTTGCGGAAGTCAAGAAACACGGCATCTACATGGGAACCCGTGCCTATGGCCCTCTGAGTCTCGTGGACGAATAGCGCGAGCAGGGTTTCACACGATCGTCTTTTTCGAAACCCATGCTGATTCCTACAGAGTAGATTTCTAGACTACAGAAAAGTCATTATACTCGAACATAATACGTGTTCCAAAATTCTACAACTGATCGACGTTAGATATAGGTCTGTAGTTGTGCACATCTGTTCGACGTCCCTTCTTGAAAACGGGGATGAACTGTGCCCTTTTCCAATCCTTTGGAACGCTGCGCTCTTCTAGAGACCTACGGTACACCGCTGCAAGAAGGGGGGCAAGTTCCTTCTCGTACTCTGTGTAAAATCGAAGTGGTATCCCATCACATCCAGCGGCCTTTCCTCTTTTGAGAGGCTTTAATTGTTTTTCTATCCCTCTGTCATCTATTTCGATATCTACCATTTTGTCATCTGTGCGACAATCTAGAGAAGGAACTCCAGTGCAGTCTTCCTCTGTGGGTTTTGGAAAAAGACATTTAGTATTTCGGCCTTTAGTCTGTCATCCTCCGTTTCAGTACCATTTTGGTCTCCGTTTCAGTACCATTTTGGTCACAGAGTGTCTGGACATTTTGTTTTGATCCACCTACCGCTTTGACGTAAGACCAAAATTTCTTATGATTTTCTGCCAAGTCAGTACATAGAACTTTACTTCCGTATTCAACGTAAGGCAACGGAATGGCGATTCAGTTGGGAATTGTTTTTATATGACGAGTTCAACTTTTGTATCTTCATCTGTTACCAATAACGTATTTTCATTTTTATATCAAAGAGAAAAATACGTTCAGAAAAAGAGATCCAATTCAAATGACACTTTGAGGGGCAAAGTTGTACCCACAACTACAAAAAAGTATTTACGTGTAATAGCTACGTTAAGAATGACATTATGAAACGAAGGCAACAGTAATGATAACGTTAATGTCAATGATAATGTCATGACGGGTGATGTGATCACATGACAGCAAGGTCTTAAGTATTCGTACTATGGTTTTCAGATGAGTGTGTATATAATTCACATTGTATTAAAACTTGAACTACAAATAAAAAGGTAAATAAGCCAATAAAGTATACACACACACACACACACACACACACACACACACACACACACACACACACACACACACACACACACACGCATCATTTTCATAGAAAAAGTTACAGTAAAAAGGGAAAAAAGCCGGGGAAAGAACTGTAATAATATGGCAGATAGCTGCAGCTGGCCGATCGCTGCAATAAAAGGGATGATCCAGCCACTCTGCAATATGTACACTAAAATATCCACCTGAAAGCTTTGGTCGGATTCCAGACACTTCACTGAAGTGTGAAAGCACTACCGCACTCGTCTTCTCATCACCTAAAGTAAAAGGACAGACCTCTACCCATATTTGCTTGTGCAAGTTTGACCATAAATTCTAGCCAAGGCTGCATGCCGCGCTGTTGTAATTGATCAAGAACGGCAACTGTGCAGTGTCGTCAGTACGTTGCAAGTGTCAATTGTAGTGAGGACAGTGTTATGTGAACTGAGTTCATTATCTCGGGACTAAGTGGATTCGAACTGGGTAAACTGTTGGTGCTCGTATGGCGGATGCTTCAGCAACTAAGGTAGCCGAAGTGTTTGGTGTTTCAATAGGCACCGTATCGAAGGCTTATAACGTCTACAGGAAAAGGGAAAAACGTTATCCAAGTAACAACGCGGACGATAGTTTGTGTTGAGTGCTCGTGACAGACGGTAGTTGAAGAGGATTGATGAGAGAAATAAGTGGGCGACAGCTGAAAAGTCACTCCTAACGCGGCTGGTCCCGGCGGAGGTTCGAGTCCTCCTTCGGGCATGGGTGTGTGTGTTTGTCCTTAGGATAATTTAGCTTAAATAGTGTGTAAGCTTAGGGACTGATGACCTTAGCAGTTAAGTCCCATAAGATTTCACACACATTTGAATATTTTTGAACACTCCTAACGGTTTCAGCACCAAAACAGCACGAAGGAAGCTCAACAAGTAGGGAAACGCAGAGAGACCTGGAATTCCAAAACCACTCATCACTCACCAAATACTCGTAACTGTGAAAAGTGCTGCCAAAAGAAATACCATATCGTGGTATCCCTTGGTTACTGTGCAAGGTCGCATTACTGCTGAAGGATTATGTGACCATTTTAGCTGATCAGGTCCATCCCATAATATATAGTTTGTTCCCAACGGTGATACTGTGTTGCAAGACGAAATGGCCCTGTTCACAGAGCTCGTATCCTCCAGGACTCGTTTTGTGAACACCATGATGAATTGCCACATCTCTCCTGATCGCCACAGTCATGAGATCTAAATATTACTGTGCCTTTGTGATCTGCTTTGGAGAGAAGAGTGACTGACCGCTATCCACCTCCATCATTGTTACCTGAACTTGCTACTATTTTGCAAGAAGAATGGTTTAAGATTCTCCTGAAAACCATACAGGATCCGTATTTATCTATTCCAAGACAACTGTAAGTTGTTTTGAATCCCAAACGTTAAAAAAAAAGTTCAAATGGCTCTGAGCACTATGGGACTTCACTTCTGAGGTCATCAGTCCCCTAGAACTTAGAACTACTTAAACCTACCTAACCTAAGGACATCACCAACATATATGCCTGAGGCAGGATACGAACCTGCGACCGTAGCGGTCGCGTGGTTCCAAACTGTAGCGCCTAGAACCGCTCGGCCACTTCGGCCGGCCCCAACCGTTTTCCTAGACCCGTAATAGGCATGATAATGTCCTGTGTTTTAGATGTTTCCATATTTTTCTCCACCTCCTGTATGATATGTTTGCTAATTTTGCACTGTATTAAAATATATGCACAAGAACGAAAACCTACGACGCGCAGTATACTGTGAGGTCGTTTATCACATTTGTTCGTAATCTTTTATTCGGATCGTACATACTGAAATGTATTACCAGGCGGTTATAATTAAACTTTGGTACTTGAGCCAGTGCAGACGGAAAACTATTTATCGTATGGGTACCCAACTTTATAGGAATGATGTTCAGACTGTGCGCTGCGAGATTTGTGTTGTTAGTAGTGTGTCATGACTTGCCGTTGGGCGCCGGTTCTGGTGCAGCGACATAGGGTTGAAACACAACCATCAACGCACATTATAGTTGCACACACAGTCAATAGAAGTACGAACAAGGTGAGCAGGGCTTCACTCGTAAAGCTGCTATGAGCAGTGCTGCTGCTCTTCGCGAGTATCGAGGCTTTAAAGGAATACAGAGGTTCTCTTTTCGCACAACGGTTGAAGAACATGATTCGTAATTTCTAATTAACTCGCGATCTTGGAATTGCTTCTGAGAGAGGCCGACGGCCAGTTGCGTCAAAAATTGTTGAAGAAGTTACTCTTGCCATGGTCGAGAATGCTGGACACAATGTGCGATCTTCCAGCCGTGCCCGAGCTACCTCACGTCAGCCGAACATTCCGAGGTCCACCTGAGACGTTTTGGGCAGTAGTGGAGCGCTCTTTAGTGTAGTCCCAGGCTGTCGTGGATACAGATGATCGTCACATTGAGCAACGTCTGTAACTTGGAACGTAAACTTGGTACATAATTAACAAATGTTGCCCACTCTTGTGGAAATTAGTGGTTTATTCATTATTTCTCTACCGCTCGTTCCTACAAATATTGCCATAAAGTTTCACCGGCCTACGATCACTCGTTTTTCATGGGACCCTCACAGATAGCGTAAGTTTAATTATAAACATCCAGTACATTAACGAGTCTTTTACTTCCTGATTTTTTATTCAGTAGTTTTATTTTAATTTATGCTGGAGGAACCTATTTTACACTGTTTTAATGTAGTAGCCTATGAATATGCAGATGTCACGTGACAACACTAAATTTTTCCCCAACCACATCCTTATGTTTTACGTTAGTTTCACTCCACTGTTGACAAATTGCACTTCGCGGCGCCTTGTTTGAGCGAGTTCATAACATGTTGTTGTCTTCAAGCGTAGCGTTCGTAATGTCACACTTTTGTAATTTTTTTATTGTTGTTGCTTTTTTTCCCGTTTCTGAAGATGATCTGCAGCATTGAGTTTAGGTAATTGCATTTACACTACATCTTACGTGTTGAGCAGTTTCAGTAGTCGATGCAATTTTGCTGCTGTGCGCGACCTTCAGAAGGGCTGGAATGGCGGCCATTTTTGTGCCCCTTACAGTTTTCAGCAAGCTTGTCTTGAGGAGTCCCAAATGCAGCCACTTAAGACGTCCGTGTTACGGCGCAGATCGGCCTCCACGTTGTTTCTCTCTCTCTTTCCAAAGGCTAAGGAAGCCATCTGTAGGCCCTGTCCGAAGCCACCGGAAGCAGCTGCCATTGCCTACGAAGCGTTCCTGAACAGTCTCGGTTAGGAAGCAAATCGTCATATCTTTAGTAAGGATGCACTGTTACATACAAAGCGAAGGAGGGTAACTCCGAAAAGATGCGACGGTGTGTTTTAGAAATAATTGCTTTCACATAAGTGTCCTGCAGGCGGCTGTTCAAGGAATTAGGCATACTGACTTCTACTTCTCAGTATATTTATTCTTTAATGGATTTGTTTTTACATAATACACCTCGTATTCGAAACACTAAAAAACTGGCCAAGTGCGAGTACGATTCGCGTACTGGTTCCGCACAAAGTACGAGGGTTGACTGAAAAGTAATGCCTCTGCCTTCGCAACTCTTTCAACAGTTGGTAGCATCGGTATGCCGCAGGTACTGGCTTAAACCTTAGCCTCTTCTTTACTAGTATTACTTAAACATCAATAAACCATCGATTAATCGATAGCATCTGCACTATCGTCACTATCGGTTGTCTGGTTTAACTATCGCTAGTTATAGCGTATATGACGTAATTCTTCTTTAATAGACGTGAAAAATTGTCCGTGGCGTGTGGAGTGCAGAGGGAAAATAGATTGCATGGTGGTATTTAGTCAATGTAGAATATTGTGGCGCCTCAGCCAGTCTATACTGTTTGTAAACGTATGTAGTTAACAGACTGGCCTCTGTGTGGGAGGGGATGTGTGAGAGTGAATTTTCTTATTTGTCTTCCAGTGATGACAAACCATGATGACAAACCACTGTCGTGCGCATTTCGCACCGGTCAGATGCTTATGGTAAAAATTACACAAGTAAATAACGGGATTCATGAATGTGCATTATGCAGATGGTCACCTTTAAATGTGTGAACATACTTTCTTGTAGCAAGGAATAAAAATGTAAATAAGACTGTTGTAATACAACGGAGTTAGTAGAGGAAAAAATGACATTTTGAGGATTTGTTAAGGGTTTGTGATTGCACTGCATAATGCATTTTAAAATAATATGATTATTATCGTTATTAAGTAAACGCACCCGCTATTGTCCTCTTCTGTCGACTTCTTCCGAGACGGCTTCAGAAAACTTGTTCATCGTTGGCAGAAATTTATCCAATCGGCTGGTGATTATGTGCAAAAGTGAATACTGGTAATTAAAAATCACATTCTAAGGATTATTTCTGTGTTTGATTTATTAAAATATTCCCATCCAAACTCAATTAACGAAGATGGAGGCATTAGTTTTCATTTAGCCCTCCTATATACACAATTCATCCTTTCCGGGAAACGGGAATCTCGACCATCGTTGCCTGTTATCGAAAGAAACGTGGAGGTGTACAAAGAATTAAGATCCAATGCCAAAAGAATATGCAAGAAAAAGCAATGGCTGATATCAAAGCTTAAAGAGATAAAAGAAATTATATGATGCCATGGGAAAGATGAGAAAAAGTTTCCAACTCAAACAAAATGCATGCAAAAACGGAAACGGCGAGATAATAAGAGATAAACAAGGAACATTGCAGAGGTAAGCAGTATACTTTGAAGATATGCTCAACAAAAACTCAGATCAGGCTCCGAGAGGTACACAGGAACAGGAAGGGAACACAGAGGCAAGAGAAACTGAAAGGGATGATGCACAAAATCCAACAATGCTGAAAGTGGAAATAGTTTCAATAAACTAAAAAATAACCGTGCACCTCGCGAAGATGGATCGCTGAGCTTATAAAATCAGGGGGGGCAACCTGCAAGAATGAAATATTTAAACTAATAAAGAACATATGGGTAAATGAAAGCAAGCCGGAAGAGTAGATTACTGGAATAATATGCCTAAGATCTAAGAAAGGAGAAAAACTCAACTGTGAAAACTATAGAGGCATAACCCTACTAAATACAGTATATAAGACGTTCTCTGGAGTGCTGAACGAAAGAATAAAGAAGTGCACGTGGAAGATACTCCGAGAATACCAATGTGGATTCCGGCCAAACAGAGGTACATCTGACCAGTTGGTTGTTAGACAAATAATGGAACAATTTTATGAATATGATATAGATCTCCATTTCCTGTTCGTTGATTTTAAACAAGCTTTCGATAGTATTTATAGACCAGCATTGTGTTGGGCATCTGTGATAAACTGAGAACGTTAATCGAGCTAACAATGAAGGGTACAAAAGTAAAAGTGAATAACAGAATGCTCAGGCAGTTTGACTTTGAGGATGGAGTGAAACAGGGTGATGGCCTATCTGCAGTCTTGTTTAAAAGGTAAGTAGTTAAGAGCAACAATTATGAAGTCCAGCCAGATATGCGCATTTGCAGATGATATTGCCATCGTGACAAGGCTTAAAGAAATATATGGACAAATGGATACAGAAGCAACAAGAATTGGATTTTCTGTAAATGAAAGCAGGACAGAATGTACGGTTATGCCCCATTCTGAAGCTAGAAGAACACCGCAGGACCTGAAGATCTTTGATAAATGCTTCAAAGCTGTTTGATGCTTACATTATTATGTGTCCTCCTAACCAATGATAATGGTATGAGACAGTGTATCGGAGGAAGGATACAAGCAGGAAACAAAGCCTGTTATGTAAACCTAAAGATACTCAAGAATTCTCTAATTACAAGAGCAACTAAATCGAGAGTATACTGTTCCCTTGTGCGACCTGTTGCTACGTATGGATCAGAAACGTGGACAGTGACAGAAGCAGACAATAATAGCCTAAGGGAATTTGAAAGGAAAATCTAACGAAAAATCTAAGCGCCCGTGAGAGAGGCAGAAGGTTGGAGAGTGAGATACAACCATGAAATACAAGAACTTAGACAAGAGAAAGATATAGTGAAATTTATCAAATCTCAAAGAATACGTTGGTTAGGACATATAGAGAGTATGACGGAAGACAGGATGCCCAAACGAATAATGAATGCCAGACTGTATTCCACCAGAAGGAAGGGCAGACCAAGAGCTAGATGGATGGACAATGTGCTGGCTGACCTTGCCAAGATGGGGATCCGTGGATGGAAGAAAAAAGCTGAGAACAGGGAGATACGGAGGAAAATGTTGAGGAGACCAGGGCCCACCAAGGGCTGTAATGTCGAATAAGAAGTTCTACTTCTCAATATATTTATTCTTTAATAAAATTGTTTTTAAATAATATGCCCCTTATTCGAAAAACTAAAAAAAAACTGTCCACCTGCGAGTAAGACTTGCGTACTGAGAGTTCCGTACAAAGTATATACACAATTCATCGATTCCGGGAATCGGGAATCTCGACCATCGTTGCCTGTTATCGAAACTGATACTGGTAAGGTATCAGTCCGCGGGCTTTCAAGATTTTCGACGATGTTTTGATTTCAATAACATAAATATGACGAAGTCATGCAGGAGGTAGGCGACCATTCTTACAATAACCAGTAGTTCAGGCTGACTAGGTCACAATGGTAAAAGTCAAAAGCAGGCAAGAAATTACGCTATTGCTCATATGACGTGTTTCGGAATTTGTCCATCGTGATATGTACGGTAGCGATTACTGCACGTAAATATGGCATTTCAAGTTGTATGTGAAACAAACTTTCCCAGACTATCGTTCCTGGATATATGATGATGGATAAATTCCGAAATGCGTCATATGAGCAATAAAGTCATTCCTTGCCTGAATTTTGACTTTTACCATTACGACCCAGTGAACCTGAGAACTGGACTTTTGATTGTTTTAATTACAAGTTTGACATCGGATAACAAATGATGTGATATGAATACAATTTTAGGATTTTCTTCCTTTACTTGTACTCTGAAATCTTCCTTCTCGGCAAATTTCATAATTATAGGTCAGTGGGAAATACACTATATGTTTTGATGAGTGAGTTTGCGAGTGTAAAAATATGTGACATAAATGGCCCTACCTTTTGATTGCATTGACTTAGAAGCTAACGTTTATTATATCGCCAAGGGGTCTTAGACCTTAGTATGTGACTTAAACTTCCACTTAAGTCTACCCTTTCCTGAGAAAAAGGGATCTCACAGACGGACGGACGGACAGACAAACAGTCTGATAACAATTGTCAATTTTTTTTCGTTTGATATAATTACAAATTTACAGTTTTCGGATTTTCTCGTTGCACTGTGAAACTTTGCTTCTTGAAAAATTTCATGATTTTAGGCCAATGGGAAGTACCCCAAAGGTTTTAATGAGTGAGTTTGCGAGTGTCAAAATACGTTACCTAAACGGCCGTATCTTTTGTCTGCATTGAGATAGAAGCTTACAGTTATTACACCGCCAAGGGCCTAGAGACCATAGTGGATGAGGTAAATTTTAACCTGATACGTGTACCCATTTAGTGGTCAGTGCGAAAAAACTGTTTGAGCGTCGTACCTGAGGACAAGAAACCTCTGGTGACTCCAAAGGGGTTGATGACACAGGTTCAGCCGTGAAAAGTATACGGCTTTCGATATCGGAAAAAGTTTGTCAGAACATTTTCAGATCTAATGCTACTGAATTATTCTGATGTCAGTCTCCATCTGAGAAACAATACCGCCAAGCTGCAGTTATTAATGCATAATCAGTTCTCTTCGCCAAGGCTTACCATTATACTGAAATATGCCTAATGCCCAATCAAGATATTTAGAGAATCGCCCGTGACAATTTGAAATCCTGCTGAATTTTGTTTCATATTGTCTTGTCCTTCGTGTATATTACGTGAAGGAATTTCGTTTATTTATGTGCATAATGTAAAAAAAAAGTTTTGTTCCAAACATTTCTTTACAGATTGTTACTGAAATTATTTTATATTATAATAATGAGTTCTATAAACAAAACGCACGTATGTGAAAATGTAAGCTAAAAAACAAAAGATTATGAATATAAGCGTAAAATAACTAAAACATAAAACAAATATAAGTAAAATAAGTAATTAGAATAGTAATGAATGATTAGATAGGTATGTTGGAAATACTCAGACGGCACATTGTGTACCGCTGATTTTTTACCAATGGTATTTGAGAATCCGGCTTTATTACACAGGGATATATGTGGCTTGAAAGGTTCTTTAATTTATATTTCAACAAATGTTTTCATTTTTCACAATTAATTAATGTGGCAAATTATTGGGAAAAATTTCAAATTATTGATTACACAGTTTTTCAAGATCATTAATTACATATCAACTTTTATAGAAAAAAAACATTTTTTACAGATCATCGTTTCGAAGATATTTCCTCTAAACCTCAAATACCAAATTACCTTTCGGGGTGTCTTTTACCCATTAAAAGTGTTTCAGGGCACAAACGAGAAGATACGTAGTACACTGGCACCCTAGGCTTTCCCGGCGTAATAGGCCTTGAAAGTCTCTTCGGGTTTGCTGCCGAATACTAAAATCAACTCGATTCAATACTTCGGCGATCCAATTGTTCGCCATCTTTAGGACAACGCTGCTTCTGCTTCTGAGTCCCGCTGAGAACAGATTAGTGTTCATCACGAAGGTGGTTTTGCAGCCAGTGCAAGGTTTACAAATGCGGAGTTGGCAGATGCCCATTTGATGTATGGATTAGCACGGGTCAATAGCCGTGGCGCGGTACGTTTGTATCGAGACAGATTTCCAGAACGAAGGTGTCCCGACAGGAAGACGTTCGAAGCAATTGATCTGCGTCTTAGGGAGCACGGAACATTCCAGCCTATGACTCGCGACTGGGGAAGACCTAGAACGACGAGGACACCTGCAATGGACGAGGCAATTCTTCGTGCAGTTGACGATAACCCTAATGTCAGCGTCAGAGAAGTTGCTGCTGTACAAGGCAACGTTGACCACGTCACTGTATGGAGAGTGCTACGGGAGAATCAGTTGTTTCCGTACCATGTACAGCGTGTGCAGGCACTATCAGCAGCTGATTGGCCTCCACGGGTACACTTCTGCGAATGGTTCATCCAAAAATGTGTCAATTCTCGTTTCAGTGCAAATGTTCTCTTTACGGATGAGGCTTCATTCCAACGTGATCAAATTGTAAATTTTCACAATCAACACTTTGTGGGCTGACGAGAATCCGCACGCAATTGTGCAATCACGTCATCAACACAGATTTTCTGTGAACGTTTGGGCAGGCATTGTTGGTGATGTCTTGATTGGGCCCCATGTTCTTCCACCTACGCTCTATGGAGCACGTTATCATATTTTCATACGGGATACTCTACCTGTGCTGCTAGAACATGTGTCTTTACAAGTACGACACAACATGTGGTTCATGCACGATGGAGCTCCTGCACATTTCAGTCGAAGTGTTCGTACGCTTCTCAATAACAGATTCGGTGACCGATGGATTGGTAGAGGCGGACCAATTCCATGGCCTCCACGCTCTCCTGACCTCAACCCTCTTGACTTTCAATTATGAAGGCATTTGAAAGCTCTTGTCTACGCAATCCCGGTACCAAATGTAGAGACTCTTCGTGCTCGTATTGTGGACGGCTGTGATACAATACGCCATTCTCCAGGGCTGCATCAGCGCATCAGGGATTCCATGCGACGGAGGGTGGATGCATGTATCCTCGCTAACGGAGGGCATTTTGAACATTTCCTGTAACAAAGTGTTTGAAGTCACTCTGGTACGTTCTGTTGCTGTGTGTTTCCATTCCATGATTAATGTGATTTGAAGAGAAGTAATAAAATGAGCTCTAATATGGAAAGTAAGCGTTTCCGGACACATGTCGACATAACATATTTTCTTTCTTTGTGTGTGAGGAATGTTTCCTGAAAGTTTGGCCGTACCTTTTTGTAACACCCTGTATATTAGACGAGTATGCAGGACACAACAGATGTTTTGTTTCATAGTGACCCAAAACGACTACACTACTCGGCTGTGTGAAAGACGATTTGGGTCTTAGGAAGCCTGGTATATACAAAATTCCGTGTCAGTGTGGGAAGGCTTACATTGGCCTTTTGATCCGCACAGTTCGTGACAGGTGCGTGGAATATCGCCGTCATACGAGGCTACAACAGCCGGAAAAGTCGGCGGTAGCAGAACATTGCTTAAACGAGGGACACGGTATGAAATTTGACGAAATTGTGATAGTTGCCAACGCTTCCGGTTTTTGGAACAGTGTTTATAAAGAGAGAATTGAAATTGGGTTGGCGGATAACGCCATTAATAGAGACAATGCATTGTAAACGGCGCATGCGCCGCCCATCACAGTTGCTGCCTTCCAAGACTGGCCAGGTGGCGCCACCCTTAGTAGAAAACCGGCGGCGACGATGTATCGCACTCACAGGCGATTTTCGAACTCTCGGACTGGCCGCAATGAAGAACGTTCTGCTTTGATGCGGGATAGTACAGGGTTGCACGTCCTGCTGAGAGGAAACCCATTGTCTCTATTAATGGCGTTATCCGCCAACCCAGTTTCAATTCTCTCTTTATAAACACTGTTCCAAAAACCGGAATCGTTGGCAACTATCACAGTTTCGTCAAATTTCATACCGTGTCCCTCTTTTAAGCAATGTTCTGCTACCGCCGACTTTTCCGGCTGTTGTAGCCTCGTATGACGGCGATGTTCCGCGCACCTGTCACGAACTGTGCGAATCAAAAGGCCGATGTAAGCCTTCCCACACTGACACGGAATTTTGTATATACCAAATCGTCTTCCACAGAGCCGAGTAGTGTAGTCGTTGTATCTGTTGTGTCCTGCATACTCGTCTAATATAGGATGCCTAGGAAACCTGCTTTCTCGAATCGCTAGACAACAATTCAGGCAAATCGTATTAATGACGTTTATTACAGAAAGATAAGAGACAATAATTAACTTCGGAAATTTACAATGGTGTGTCGCAAGCAATTTGCGATAGTCAAATAACAAGTCTCTTCAGTGTATACAACTAATACGGGTGAAACAGTAGAGCTCGTAGATCGTCTAGACTTCAATTGGGCTGCGGCCAGGCGGAGCGGCGCTTATGTTCTCTACGCCTAGAGGCCGCTGCTGGCTCAGTGTCGTCCTAGAGGAGTGGGTCAGCGTACTATTGACTGACGTCGTCTCACAGCCCTCACTGCTCTAACGTTCTTGAACGACGTTCCGGCACTTAACATTACGCCAGAAATCTATCAACATATTCAAAGTTTTTTGGAAAGCCACGACCTGATAAGTATGAATCCATGAAACAAAGTAGAAACCCAAAGAAATCCCTCACGAGAAAGTTTCCTGTAAATGCGTCTATCACTAGCACAAGTTGCAAAACACACGATGACGGAACGACTAAAACTGTTTACCGATGGTAACTTCAAAGAATGTACTGGGAGGTTATAATAGAATTTTTTCTATTTAACACATTATGACACAGAAACTAATTACCGTTTGAGTACCAAACTTGTTAGCATTAATGTCCGGAGTATGGGGTGCATTATTTCCATGCGTCACAGCGGCACCATCGATTTCCAACTATGGCCAGCAGGTGTGATCAGTCATCGTGATTCATAGTTTCACACACCTGACCAGTCGCAGTGCACTTGCTGACGTGTCAACATGAGCTTGGACAAAAGGAGCAGGGCATTATTCGTGAAACTCTATTACCAAAACAGTAATGCTGCAGCTCCACTTCGAGAATATCACCGGCTGAAAGGATTACGGTAGGGTCCTCTTTCTCCACCTGTTGTGTGGGGCATGATGAAGTTCGAATCAACTGGTGAACTGGGCGTCGCTTCGCGAAGAGGCCAGAGACCGGTTACACCACAGATGGATGATGAAATCGCTGTTGCTAAGGCAGACAAAGCTGTGCGCAATTCCCTATCGTCAGGCAGTGCGCGTGCTGTGTCACGACAATTGAACATTCCGTGGTCTACTATCCAGAATATGCTTCGAACCAGTCTCAAATCGTATCCGTAGAAGACCCATTACGTACAGCAGCTTGCACCACAGGACGTGTTGACTTCGCTCCCCACTTTCTCGCAAGGATGACCCTAGACCTTCCACTTGACAGACCAAGCTCATTTTTCTCTGACGGATGAGGTGAACACACAGAATTGGCGAGTGTGGAGGTCTTCACCTCGAGTCAGTGTGCATGCAGTTCCTCTGTAAGTTGTGGCTTCACGGCAACATTCATCATTTGCCCATTCTTTTTTGAGCGGGCTGGCGCTCAGGGACCAAAGACGTGCAATGTGACTGGCCACCGTTACATGGTTCAAATGGCTCTGAGCACTATGCGACTTAACTTCTGAGGTCATCAGTCGCCTAGAACTTAGAACTAATTAAACCTAACTAACCTAAGGACATCACACACATCCATGCCCGAGGCGGGATTCGAACCTGCGACCGTAGCGGTCACGCGGTTCCAGACTGAAGCGCCTAGAACCGCACGGCCACACCGGCCGGCGCCACCGTTACTGCGATATGCTTCGTCAGCATGTCACACTCGCCCTACAGTAGAGAAACGCATTGAATTCAATGGTTTTCATGGAAGATGGAGCCCCACTGCACCTATCTCGTGTTCACCCGCTTCCCCGAAACACATTTGGAAACGATCGAATTAGCCGCTGATCGTTTTCAAATGTTTGGTCGGCACGATTACTTGACCTCTCTCTGTGTGATTTCTGCTCGCAGGGCTACCTGAAGGACGGTGTTTACCAGGGGAACATTCACACATGTGCTGATGAGAAGCGCAGCATATCAAGAGAGGTAGCCAGCATACCTACGGGCATGCTTCGTTCTGCTGTGCAGAATGCGATCCTGCGCTTTCAGACTCTTTTGGACTTTGCAGGGCACCATATTGAGTCCTTTTTGTAGCAGTAATAGTACCGGTATATAATGGTATGATGTACATAGTAGAACATTAAAAGTGTTTTAACTGAATTCAAAATGGCTCTGAGCAGTATGGGACTTAACATCTGAGGTCATCAGTCCCCTAGAAATTAGAACTACTTAAACCTAACTAACCTAAGGACATCACACACATCCATGCCCGAGGCAGGATTCGAACCTGCGACCGTAGCGATCGCGCAGTTCCTGACTGAAGTGCCTAGAGCCTTAACTGAATTGATTCTGTATTATTTCTCTTCCCCATGTCCTTGACATTAATGCTACTAAGTTTAGTACTTGTACGGTAATTAGTTTCCATGTTATAACGTGTTAAATAGGGAAAGTTTAATTACGACCACCCGGTAAGATAGAAGCTGAAAATTACTTGTGTCCTAAGAAAGCCGATTTGCTTGGAAGGTATCAGACTTTCGTAAAGTTCAGCTGTGTGGAAAGTAGAATACAGTGGTGTGATCGTAGTGTTACAGATACGCGAGAAAGCTAGAAAGTTTTTCGCTGTTCTCTGGCGCTGAATGAGTCTATTGGTCTCTGGAGTACGTCACAAATTCTCGTGTTGATTCGTGATGTCAGCTTAGACTTTCAGATAGCGGAAGAATTGGTAATCGTTTGCATGAAACAGAAACTGTAAGTGACACTTTCATGGAAGTGCAAAAAATTTTACGATACTATAACCTCCAATGGAATCAGCTCCGAGATGTCACAGTTTGTGGAGGAAGAAACGGCTGGAGTGAGGAACTGTCTGGTGAGTCAGGTCAGGTTTGAGTCGCAAGATTTGCATATTTCGGATGCTCCCTTGAAACATTGCATCATACGTCAGCAAGCACCTTGCGGGAAAGACTCAGATATTACTTGTGTATTCGGGGGTTCGCACTCAGTCACCGTCAGCTCTAAGCTTTTCTTGAAGAAATTGATTCTGAGTTCTGTGACTTGCCTTATCACTTAGCAGTAAGATTGTTTAGCCGCGATAAAGACGAGTTTGGCTCTTACAAGCTCTAAAACGAAATAGATATTTTTCTCACGAAAAAAGATAGAACTGATCCACAGCTGTCATGACTTTCCCCGATATCAAAGATGTCAATTTTGGTCGACATCACATCCCACATGAATGAACTGACCTTGAAACTTCAGGAATGATCAAAGGATTTCGAAGGAAGCTGTTATTATTTGAAGCACAATTGGAAGGAGAAAACTTCTCATTTTCGATATTTCAAAGAGTTTTTGTGCTACAATACCTGACGATGTTAATCTTGATTTTCCGAAAAAAAAATTTCATGACTTAAAGAAGCATTTTTTGGAGAGAATTTGAAATGTTGACGGAACTGAGAGTGATGTTCTTCTTTTCCAGAATCTATTTAATTGTAACGTTGATGATGTGCCAATTCAGCTCTTAGACCTCACTTAGAGAGGGAAGTGCAGAGAAGGAGAACTTCTCGAATTTTACCGCTGCTTTTGTGACAATGAGTTTCCGAAACCGAAGAAATTTGCCACTGGTATGGCATGAATGTTACGCCTGTGAGAAAAAATTCTCAAAAATGAAGTACGTGAAGCCAGCAATTTGAGCGAGATTGACTGACGAACTTTTGAAAGTAATTCTCTTGATCTGATGCAGCAATGAAAAGTCAAACATTGATGATGTCTTGAAAGGCAACGCCAGTTTCACAAATCTCATTAATGCCTCTTGCAGCTTAGTTTGTCAGATTCGGACACGTGGCTATTTTAAGCTAACGTCGCATTCTTTAAAGGCTTCTTTAGTAAATAAATGTGTTTGTTGCCATTTTTTTGCATTGCATACCACTCACCCATGAGTAACACGGATTTTTGAGCCTAGTTTTTCATATTTTTCCCTGAACTTTGGTTCTGCCTTGCAAGTATTGAACGGAATGATGATATGGCCCGTGCTCATTAGTTTGTCAGTTATTCGGCCCGCTGTGAAAAAAGTTTGCTGACCTTTATGCTAAGACATGGAATAACTTTCATGGCACTCGGCGGAGTTGGAGAAGGTGAAAAATGGATATCCAACGAGTATTTCGGATGTTGAGTGCAAGGGCTACTCTGAGATGAGGTTTGCATAGGAGAGGAATTTGCTGCGTGCCGCATCAAACCAATCATTAGACTGATGACAAAAAAATTACAGTCATCCAACTCTTACAAGTTAATTCGTGTTAAATATTGAGGATATTAAAGGGCATCAGATACTGATGACGGCGCCGTGTGTTGCATCACCTACTAAAGATCTCTCAGACTCGGCCGCACACCTGTCGATTCTGTATAAATAAATGAAAATGTGACATGAACACATGGGTGTACCTGAACAGCCAAAGAATGACAATTTTTTCTGCTTGAAACAACATTTATTCAAATAATGGGATTGCAAGATATACTGCAACACACGCATTCTTAGTTTTTCAGAATCATGCACCTTGCCACAGGGGCACGCCCGGGTTCCCGGGTTCGATTCCCGGCGGGGTCAGGGATTTTCTCTGCCTCGTGATGACTGGGTGTTGTGTGATGTCCTTAGGTTAGTTAGGTTTAAGTAGTTCTAAGTTCTAGGGGACTGATGGCCATAGATGTTAAGTCCCATAGTGCTCAGAGCCATTTGAACCATTTGCCGCAGGGGGTGGCTTGCGTGCCTCATCGATAGTTGCAACCGCAACAGAGGTTTGTCTGTGGGGATAGCTGACTAAAATATGGGTCCTCAAGAGCGCAGCTGCCTATGGAGTAGTTACAGGCGCCACGGTCTTGACGACTGACTGTTCTGCTAGCTAAACACGTGACCTCGCTAGGTTGGTACTTCGAACGTCTGAAAACAAGTGGGAACCACGACCATTGTATTTGCCGAGTACATGCAGCTCTGCTGTATGACTGAATGGTGATGGCATCCTTTTGGGCAAAATATTTGGAAGGTAAAATAGTGCTCCTTTCGGATCTTTGAGCGGGAATTGATCAGAAGGATGTCATTATCAGGAGAAACAAATTTGACGGCGTAAGCTTCGGAACGTGGAATGTTAGATCACTTAGTCAGATAGTTCTGTAACAGACTGCTTAGCTACAGTGTCTATACAAGCAGCATACGCCACATGTAGGCGCAACATTCGGGCATCACATGCTGCACGTCTTCGAGCGGGACAATCCTTCCCCTCACTTTTGACCAATGAGTTTACAACCCGTACTGAACGATGATAGGCGTATCGTAAACATGGCAGTAAATAGTAAGTTAACCAACTCTGAACATCGGATGATAGTCGGCGCAAGACACATGAGTCACAGTACATCGAAGATTGCACAAGAATAATGGTTTCCGAGGTCAGCAGTGTCTAGTGTGGGTACTGAATATTGCAGAGACAATGTTTCCACAAGCAAACGTTAACTCCACTTGTTACGCCTGCTTTCGTATATAAAACCAGACGACGCGATAAACTCTTTGCTGTCTTCTAACAAAAACAGGATAGCCTGGCAGCGAGAGGAAAGAAACCAGTGTAAATCTTAGTCCTTCGATTTGAATCGATTCAGCTGAGCTATCTTAAAATTGTCTCATGGTAAAACGCTCATTTCGATAGTGGAAGGTACCAAGCGCACATGCTCAGAAATAAACATGTACAATTTTTCATTATTTTATTTTATCAAATAACTCCAAGGAAAACGGTTCCCGGGTTCGATTCCCGGCGGGGTCAGGGATTTTCTCTGCCTCGTGATGACTGGGTGTCGTGTGCTGTCCTTAGGTTAGTTAGGTTTAAGTAGTTCTAAGTTCTAGGGGACTGATGACCATAGATGTTAAGTCCCATAGTGCTCAGAGCCATTTTTTTGAAAACGGCCAAGTCGAAAATATTATTAACAATAAAGGCTATAGAAAATGAATAACATTATTTCTTTGAAACGTGTACCGTTTAAAATTAAATGAAATACCAATTCCTTTGTGGGTGCAACATTTTTCGACAGCTTTTACAGAGTAACCGCCGCTAGCGACGTTCCAAAAGCGTTATCTTCTCAAACAGATATCAGTTATTATACTCAGGGGATCACACTTCTCAATGGTCTGAAACACATACATAAAAGCAATTACAGTAAATGTCCTAAAATAGAATAAGCAGTTAAAACATTTTACACTCTAAAATAAAGGAACACTTTGCAAAAAGACATTGAAACATTTTCGGGGAGCTGTACAGATCTTATTTCACAGGCCTCTCATTCAACAAAAATTTCAAATTAAATAAACAAAATTTGCCCAAATGCGAGAGGTAAAAAGAAAAAAAACCTCAAAAGCAACTAGAGTGAAATGAATCACAGGTTTGCCAAAATCTCTCTAAAAAGATACTGCTAATCTAACCAGGAGCAAAACTAACAAATATTTTACCTTTTTAAAACAAAATATTTTTAAGAAATTAGCAAGAATAAAGTGTCCTGATACATAAAATTTTTAAAACCCTTCACCAATAACAATCAAAACGTGCAATCAAAATGCTTAACGGTACTCAGCCAAAATCAAGTACTGAAGAGATCGGTGAACTGTGACAACATACGGGTCTCTAACGTTCCGTAACACCATCAAAGTATTAAACAAAGTTAATCAGTCGAGTTTTGCATAGTAAACTGTAAAGTTCGCCGTTTATTGGTTTGCTTTCTTCCTTCTTTTCACACTACGAAAATCCGCAAGCAATACGGCCGGATTCGGCCTATTTAGCAAATGACGCATGCGTTACTTGGTGCGCCTGTTGACCTTCAGATAATCCAGACAGCACACTCAACAGTGCGTAAACAGCTCGTTATCTCGACGGAAAACTAACTGGCCCACCAAGCGTAACACTTTTACAGCAATGCCCGATTTAGACGCAAGACGTAACTTAAAACTCCACTATACTTCCGAGTGACACCGCCAACATACAGTGTAAATGATGTCATCGAGCTTCCTTCCAAGTTAACGCTGTGCGTACAATGTGGCATCAACTCCACATGCGAACAGCTCGCCCGCTGTCCCACAAGACACTAACACTTTCATTCGCTGGGGGTGACAAGAGCTAGTCAGTGCACGGCGCTTAGTAGCTTCATAGCACGCATGACTCCGCTGCCGCCTAGCGAGATGCCGAAGTAAGCGTTGGCTAGGATATCGTTTAAATATCTGTGCGTAACGTTGCAAAGCGATATGAAATGGACTGATCATGTGAGGATTGTGGTAGGGAAGAGAAATGGTCGACTGCCTTTTATTGGGAGAATTTTGAGAAAATGTGGTTCATCTATAAAGGAGACCGCATAAGACGCTATTGCGATCTATTCTTGTGAGAAAATATAGAGATCCGGCATCTGAAGCTGACTGCAGAACGATTCTACTGCCACCAACTTACATTTTGCGTAAGAACTATAGGTATAAGATACAAGAAATTAGCGCTCATAGCGGTTCTAGGCGCTCAGTCCGGAACCGCACGACTGCTACGGTCGCAGCTTCGAATCCTGCCTCGGGCATGGATGTGTGTGATGGCCTTAGGTTAGTTACGTTTAAGTAGTTCTAAGCTCTAGGGGACTGATGACCACAATGTTAAGTCCCATAGTGCTCAGAGTCATTTGAACCATTTTTTAGCGCTCATACGGAGGCCTATGGATAGTTGTTTTTCCGTGACCTTTCTGATGCTGAGAAATGAGAAGGAGCGATCTGTCTTACTTGGTAAAAACTTTCTAATGCCAAGATGGCACAAATATTTCTTTATTTACAAACAACTTGTTTCGACAGAGTTTGCTGTCATCTTCAGGTCTGGA
The DNA here is from genome assembly GCF_023864345.2 of Schistocerca serialis cubense. Taxonomy (NCBI): domain Eukaryota; kingdom Metazoa; phylum Arthropoda; class Insecta; order Orthoptera; family Acrididae; genus Schistocerca; species Schistocerca serialis. Next base: position 562,359,730 of record NC_064641.1, read on the forward strand.
ACATAGTGCATGTACAGTACATGGAATATATCTCATACCATGAACACGACGTAATATTTGAAATAAAAGTTTTAGTTAGGCATTACAAGGAACGGAAATGTAATTGTACATTTACACACCTTCAAAAGTTTATGTTATAAAATTTATTCATTTTGAGTTGGACCTAACGCGAAGTTGTCATGTAGATAAAATATAGTACAACATAAAGATTGGTGATAAATAAAAAAATTAAAATCAAGAAGCACCTTGTGCACATGGCCATGTCCGGGTGCCTGCGCGTCTGTCGCGTTTGTGGCATGCACTCTTCAGAAAAACACTGAAGTAAACTGTACCAGATTAAATACCTAAACTTACCTATCACGCAAGCAGTAATGACAAAGTGTGAAGGGGATTGTGAGAATTAAGAAAATGTTTCGGTTACATGCATAGTACAGTTTTCTAATTATTACTATGATTAAAATCCACTCGCAAAAGAAAGTAATTTTAAATCAAAAGAGGGATAATTTACGCTCTGATCTACTGGTGAGGATTTAAGAGCCATTTAGTGGCTGTAACACATTGCATACGTGTTATCTTTGGAATACTACCTTCCAGTCGTACCACATACGCCGTCTAAGATGGATCTCCAGTGATTAGAACAAGTTCAGTTAACGTTAATAGATGTAGTATGTGTATTTCATTTTATACTGTGTTTTTGTGACTTAAGAAATAGCTGTGAGAGCCAAGTATATGGGCATGAGCATGTACACAAGGTGCTGCTTGATTTTAAATATTGTATTTATAACAATCCTTTACATTAACGTGCTACATTTTATCTACATGAGAACTTGGCGTGAAGTCCAACTCAAAATGAAGACATTTTATAACATCAATTTTTAAAGGTATATACATGTACAGTTCCATTTCCGTTTCTCGTAATGCCTAACAAAAATTTTTGTTTCAAATTTAACGCCAAAATCATGATATGAGATATATCCCAAATATATGTGCTATGTTAGAGAACTGAATATGACGGCAAAGTCTGTCGAAACCGGATGTTTGTAAATAAAGAAATATTGATGCGATCTTTGGCTTAGAAAGTTTTTACCAGGTCACTTCTCCCTCGATCTATTTGCATATGGAACAGGAAAGGATGTGACAAATAGTGCTACAGGGCGCTCTCCGACACGCACCGTACAGTGGCGTGCAGAGTAGATAGCAGACCAGCTCACAGCTACCCACATCAGCCACAGTGCAGATTATCTTCCTGTATCGCGAAAGTGTTACATCATGAAGTACCAGTCCAATATTTACGAAACTTGAAGATATTCATCACACAATGGATATTAAATTTCATTCCATTTGGAAGTGATCACCACCTACACCACCAGTACGACGCGTGACCCCACAGGTATCAATACACTCTTGTATTCGTTGTGAGATGGAAGCAAACAACCTCTGATTATCATCTTCATGAATTTCTTGGCATGCCTGAAACACATGTTGTGTCAGTTCATGAAGACTGTTGCCTGGAGGCTAATATGAAAGTATACGTCTTCCCATCTCTTCCCAGATTTCTTATAACTGCCGTCTCGTTACTACACAAGTTGTAAATAGCCTTTCGCGCCCTGAATTTAACCTTGCTACCTTAAGAATTCCAGTCACAGGTAGATGCCGTGTTTCTTGACTTCCGCAAGACGTTGGATACAGTTCCCCACAGTCGTTTAATGAACAAAGTAAGAGCATATGGACCATCAGACCAATTGTGTGATTGGATTGAAGAGTTCCTAGATAACAGAACGCAGCATGTCATTCTCAATGGAGAGAAGTCTTCCGAAGTAAGAGTGATTTCAGGTGTGCCGCAGGGGGGTGTCGTAGGACCGTTGCTATTCACAATATACGTAAATGAGCTTGTGGATAACATCGGAAGTTCACTGAGGCTTTTTGCGGATGATGGTGGTATATCGAGAGGTTGTAACATTGGAAAATTGTACTGAAATGCACGAGGATCTGCAGCGAATTGACGCATGGTGCAGGGAATGGCAATTGAATCTCAATGTAGACAAGTGTAATGTGCTGCGAACACATAGAAAAATAGATCCCTTATCATTTAGCTACAATATAGCAGGTCAGCAACTGGAAGCAGTTACTTCCATAAATTATCTGGGAGTACGGATTAGGAGTGATTTAAAATGGAATGACCATATAAAGTTAATCGTCGGTAAAGCAGATGCCAGACTGAGATTCGTTGGAAGAATCCTAAGGAAATGCAATCCGAAAACAAAGGAAGTAGGTTACAGTACGCTTGTTCGCCCACTGCTTGAATACTGCTCAGCAGTGTGGGATCCGTACCATATAGGATTGATAGAAGAGATAGAGAAGATTCAACGGACAGCAGCGCGCTTCGTTACAGGATCAGTTAGTAATCGCGAAAGCGTTACGGAGATGATAGATAAACTCCAGTGGAAGACTCTGCAGGAGAGACGCTCAGTAGCTCGGTACGGGCTTTTGTTGAAGTTTCGAGAACATACCTTCACCGAAGAGTCAAGGAGTATATTGCTCCCTCCTACGTATATCTCGCGAAGAGACCATGAGGAAAAAATCAGAGAGATGAGAGCCCACACAGAAGCATACTGACAATCCTTCTTCCCACGAACAATACGAGACTGGAATAGAAGAGAGAACCGATAGAGGTACTCAAGGTACCCTCCGCCACACACCGTCAGGTATGGATGTAGATGTAGATTTCATAGTATTCCAGTCCACATTCTCAAAATCAGGGGACCGGGCAGACCACTGAAGGTTCCGCTCATTTCTCGAGAAGTCTTTTAGTGTGAACCGCAGTCTAGGGTCTTCTGTTATTCTGCTGGAATATGCCACTTAGTACTCTGATCATGAAGCAACAGGGTATTCCATTCCTCCCAAATACAGGTTGGTTAAAATTAAAGATACAGTTTCACAATAATCATAACCACTGTTCGGAATAACGTCAGTTTGGACACAATATTATCGAAGAAGAGTGAAACGTTATGGAAACAAAAAATTAACGAAAATTTTACCACTAGATGGCGTTGCAAGCGGGAGGATATGCAAAATGAAAGACACGGCCACTCCTCACTTTGCGTCTCAGTTTCCGTTGGCGTGAGTGACTCAATCCAGAATCGCGCGCTGCTGATAAAGCTACACTGAAACGTCAAAGAAACTGGTATAGGCATGCTTATTCTAATACAGAGGTATGTGAACAAGCAGAATACGGCGCTGCGGTCGGCAACGCCTATGTAAGACAGTAAGTGTCTGGAGTAGCTGTTAGATCCGTTACTGCTGCTACAATGGCAGGTTACCAAGATTTAAATGAGTTTGGACTGGTGTTATAGTCGGTGCGCGAGCGATGCGACACAGCATATCCGATTTTCCCGTACGACCATTTCACGAGTGTTCAGTGAAAATCAGGACTCCGGTAAAACACCGAATCTCCAACATCACTGAGGCCGGAAAAAGATCCTGCAAGAACGGGATCAACGACGACTGAAGAGAATCATTCAGCGTGGCAGAAGTGCAGCCCTCCCACAGATTACTACAGATTTCTATGCTGGGCCACAACAAGTGTTAACATGCGAACTATTCAACGTAACATCATCGATATGGGCTTTTGGAGCCGAAGGGCCACTGGCGTACCCTTGATGCTTTACGCTTCGCCTCGGCCCGTCAACACAGACATTGGACTGTTGATGACTGGAAACATGTTGCCTGGTCGGACGAGTCTCGTTTCAAATTGTATCGATTGGATTGGCGTGTATGGGTATGGAGACAACCTCATGAATCCACGGACCATGGATGTCAGCAGGGAACTGTTCAAGCTGGTGGAGGCTCTGTAATGGTGTAGGGCGTGTGCAGTTGGATTTATACTGAATCGCTGATACGTCTAGAGACGACTCTGACGGGTGACACGCACGTAAGCATCCGGTCTGATCACCTGCTTACATTCGTGTCCATTGTGCATTTAGAAGGTCTTGGGCAATTCCAATAAGACAACGTGACACCCCACATGCCCAAAATTGCTACACAGTGGCTCCAGGAAGACTCTTCTGGGTTTAAACACTTCCGCTGGCTACCAGGCTCCCCAGACATGAACCTTTTTGACCATATCTGTGATGCCTTTTAACGTGTTGTTCAGAATAGATCTCCACCTCCTCGTACTCGTTACGGATTTGTGGACAGCCTGCAGGATTTATGTTGTCAGTTCCCTCCAGAGCTATTTCAGATATTAGTCGAATTCAATCCACGTCGAGTTGCGGCACTTCTGCGTGCTCGCGGGGGCCCTACACGATATTAGTCGGGTGTACCAGTTTCTTTGGCTCTTCAGTGTATTTTCAATAACGAAGACTGTGCTCCAGTAGCCCTGCTGAAGTTCCGAACATTCAAGGGTATGAAATAAAGCGTTGGTCCGATGTCTCGTAGCGTCAGAGAAAACGGTTATGAAATTCGAGAAGACGGTTTCTATTGAAGCACAATGTGGCAGAGGGAGGAAAACAGCTAATCCGACATCAGGGGAATGTGTAGCCACAGGACTGCAGGAGGCGTCGAGCAAACACACAGTGCACGGGGAATTCCTCGAATCTTGAAGTGCCTGTCGCATGGTGCATAAAATTCTACGAAACACCATACATCGCCATCCATACAAAATCAACCACGTTCAGCAGCTGCTTCTTGCTGACCTGCCATCAAGGCAGACGCTTTCTCTGGAATTTCTTGTTCGCATGGAAGTTGACGGACGAAGCTCAGTTACATTTCTAAGGATTTATCAATAATCAGAATTGCAGAATATGGGCAACGGAAAATCCGCAGCACATCAACCTGTAACACTTCATTCTGCAAAGATAGCTCGTGTGAGTTGATGGCATCGTTTATCGTAGGTCCGTATTTTTTCGAGGAGGTGAGTTCTGCGAAATTTTTATCCGAACCGTCACAGGTAAACACTATGTCTTTGGACACCAACGTCATTCCAACCCTTCAACAGCGTGGGTGTGTGGGTAGGATCATTATTATGCAAGATCATGGTCCTCCACAGGTTGTACAGTCAGTGCAGCGCCTACTGCAGTCATTTCGGAAATGGCTAGAATTACAAGCCGGCATTTCTCTGCAGTCTCGCCGTCCAGATTACCTGATCTTAATCCGTGTGACGAACGTAGATGAATTAAAGGCATGCATTGAGGAACGCATCCTGAAAGTGACCCCTGAGACACTACAATCTCTTGTGGAACATGCTGCTTCTCGTTTTTAACTCGTGGTAGAAAAAGGTGCAGAGCACATTGAACATGTCTTGCTCCAGTCGCACAACAGAAACCGATGTTATTGTGCTTTTTATGCGGGTTTTCGTCCCAGGACTAAGACCGATGGCTTTTTGCCTTTTACACGGAAAATTAAAAATCAATGTCGTTTTGCTTTTTATGCGGTTTTTGGTCTCAGGATAATAAAAAACCGCTTTTTGCTCTGACAAGGGGAGGCCGCCAATTGTGAAATTCAGTTTCGATTAATACTGCGAATAATAAAAGCTCATGGCCAGAGGTGTAATGTGGCAAAGCACCAAGATGCACTTCTCAGCCGTTGTCGAGAAAATCGACAGTTAAAAGAAACCGATGCGGTGAAATACTCTCTACGATTAATAGTTTTCTACAGCGTCGTGGCGCAGCGGTAAGCGCTCGGGTTCGTAATCCGAAGATCGCCGGATCGAATCTCGCGCCATGCAACATTTTTTTATTATTTGTTTTCTTGTAATTCAAATATATATATATATATATATATATATATATATATATATATATATATATCACAAATAATATTCAAGTGGATATAATTTATTGATAAGTTCGATATACACCCGCACATAATTAACAACTAGTGACCAGAAGTAGCTGGAGTATCGCACGAACCAGAGTGATAGTTATCATAGAAACATGGAAAGCAGAAAACAGCACGACATCGAGCGCATCTGATAAACGATGCGTTTTTACAAGAACAATTGTTTTTTAAATTATCTGTTTGGAAACACACCTGACTGACATTCTGAAAAATTATTCTATCGTTCGTCAGGTTTGATGCATACCACGCGTATCGTATCATATCGTCAAAAATCGGAGAGGACAATTGGTGGTGGACGATGGATTGGATTTATTTCAAGCATATATATATATATATATATATATATATATATATATATATATATATATATATATATATATATATATATATATATGTGTGTGTGTGTGTGTGTGTGTGTGTGTGTGTGTGTGTGTGTGTGTGTGTGTGTACATTTGAATTACAAAAAAACAAATAGTAAAAAAAAAAAAAACTTGCATGGTGCGAGATTCGATCCGGCGACCTTCGGATTACGAACCCGAGCGCTTACCACTGCGCCAGGACGCTGTGGTAAATTATTAAGCGCAGAGAGTATTTCACCGCAACGGTTTCTTTTAACTGTCGATTTTCTCGACAACGGCTGAGAAGTGCGTCTTGGTGCTTTGCCACATTACACCTCTGGCCATGAGCTTTTATTATGCACAGTATGAATCGAATCTGAATTTCACAATTGGCGGCCTCCCCTTGTGAGATGTGGTACGGCCTTGCTCTGGTACGACCTAACTAAAAGGGCCACAGCTGTTGAATGCCAAACTTGTGCGGACATGCACATTGCACAGTACTGTTGGTTTAATCAACAACTACACCATAGCCGTCAGTTGCGATTTATGTCATTTGTAGCAGAAAACATTTACGTTATGACGCTTACAGCGCCTTTTAGTGGCATAATTTCTGTAACTCTTTTGGTTTACATAAGATTTCCCCCTTCTTCGACAATATTCTGTTCAAATTTGACGTAATTCTGAGCAGCAGTTTTGTTTTTACAGCGTTTTGAAACTTGACCTTTAAACGCTCGCGAGTTCAGGGTGAGTCTAATTAGACTCCCATCAGTAAGACCTGTTGTCACATCCAACAGCTTCTATCGCCATGATTCCAGAACTTGGAAGGTATGGATCTCAAGAATCGCTGTTCACCAGGTCATCGAGGGACAATTAGCGTCGATCTAACAGCCACAAAGAGAATTGAGGCTCTATGCTAAACACCACAGAATGTCAATCAGTGTTGCGGATGATTCTAGCCCGATTCAATACAGGTCTCTGTCTTCTGTGATATGGTGTGAGTAGTATTCCATAGATGAGGACTCGAGATACCAGCACAGGTTCCAATAGTCTGTTCCCGACAGTTCGTGGAGACACTCCGCCGTTAACTGTCCATATGTCAGGTATTATCATCCGTCTGTTCGTCAGAGCCTCTCGATCAGTCCTACGATCTTCCGCTGCTTGTCCACCTGGAAGCACCCGTGCCTACTCTTCATGCCACACACTGTTTTGTCAGTCCATCTCGCTGCCAGTTCTGCAGTCATAGCACTGCATACAACTGTGCGATCTGTCGGTATGATCTTCCATGCCGTTACTTCGACCTTTCTCAGTGTCCAAAAGATAGCGATAAGCAGGACATGCAGATCGTGTGAGCATGCTGTGCTGATACCTTCACCTGAAAAGTGCCACTGAGACACACCTATGACTTAACACTTTCCGTTTCCATCACTGTACAAGGGTCGATCAAAAATTTACCGTTCGAAGACAGTGCACTGCAAAATTGTCATACCAGTCAGGCAAAATGCTGTGTGCAATGAATCAATCAACCCACTGAGGCACCAGGTTGAAGATACCCGTTTGGCAAAACACCGTGTCTTTCTGCGTGAAGAAGTCCGAACTACTTGCTGCATATCCTAGTCTGACAGGATTCGTCGATCCTTCAAGGTCTTTAAGGGACCGAATGCATGAGAATTACACACACTATGTGAACAGAAGTATCCGAAAACATGCGTTTTTCATATTAGGTGCATTGTGCTGCCACCTACTGCTATGCACCCCATATCAGAGACCTCAGAAGTCAGACATCATTAGAGAGCAAATGGGGCGCTCCGCGGAACTTACGGACTTCGGACGTAATCAGGTGATTGGGTGTCACTTGTGTCATACGGCTGTACGCGAGATTTCCACTCTCCTAAACATCTCTAGGGCCACTGTTTCCGATGTGATAGTCAAGTGGAAACGTGATGGGACACGTACAGCACAAAATCGTACAGGCCGACCTCGTCTGTTGACTGACAGACGGCAGACAGTTGAAAAGGGTCGTAAAGTGTAAAAACGATGCCTCGTTTGGTGTAAGCAGCGTAAACATTGGACGAATGAACAGTGGAAAAAAGTTGTGTGGAGTGACAAATCACGGTACACAAAGTGGCGACCCGATGGAAGGATGTGGATATGGCGAATGCCCGGTGAATGTCGTCTGCCAGCGTGTGTGTTGTCAACAGTAAAATTCGGAGGCGGTGCTGTTGCGGTGTAGTCGTGTTTTTGATGGAGGGGGCTTGCACCCTTTGTTGTTTTACTTGGCACTATCACAGCACAGGCCTACATTGATGTTTGAAGCACCGCTGTGTAAGAGCAATTCGGGGATGGCGATTGCATCTTTCAACACGATCGAGCACCTGTTCATAATGCACGGCCTGTGGCGGTTACACGGCAATAACATTCCTGTAATAAACTGGCCTGCACAGAGTCCTGACCTAAATCCTACAGAACGTGTCTCCTCAGTGCAACACTCCGTGAAGAATGGACTGCCGTTGACCTGATTGAACGTATGCCTGAAAGAGTGGAAGCTCTCGTCAAGGCTAAGGGTAGGCCAACACCATATTGAATTTCAGCATTACCGATGAAGAGCGTCACGAACTTCTAAGTCATTTTCAGCTAGGTGTCCAGATAATTTTGATCACATAGTGTAGGAGGGCGGGGGTGGGGGAAATCAGGACTATAGGGCGGGTGCTCGAGTGTCTCGCACTCGATAATTTTTTTTGTTTATGTTATTTACAGTCTTGGACAATATTTTGAATGATGCTGCCGTCATTTGGTTCTAATAACTTTTATTGTTATACAATCCAGATTTCGCCCTTACGCCATTTTCAAGTACAAAAACTTATTCATATGTCAAAAGATGTCAGGCTGCTATGAAATGTAAGTCCTTGTCAGAAAAAACATATCTGGTCTTATAGTACAGATCCACATTAGTAAAAGTGAAAACATATCTAAAATTTCTAAATAAGTTACAGGCTTTAATTTCTGCACCCTACAGCACAGCTGTTATATGAAACGGCTAACCAATATATAGGTATGGGCCACACTATTGTTCCGAGCCGGGTAGTTGAATGGTTAGCGCATTGGACTCACATTCGGGAGTACAACGGTTCAAACTGGCGTCCGGTCATCATGACTTTGGTATTCCGTGATTTTCCAAAATCGTTAAAGGCAAATACCGGAATACACTAATTTCCCCCCCCCCCCCCCCCACCCTGACACACACTACCATGTCTGGATAACAGCGCAGCTGTTATGTGAAACTGCTAACCAATAAACAATTATGCAACACGTTATTGTGTCTGAACAACAGATACGATAGTGTGGCGCATATCTGTTTATTGGTTAGCAGTGATTGATAACAGCTGTGCTGTAGGGTGCAGAAATGAAGGTCTACAACTTATTTTAGATCTGGTTTATGAACAAATATGTTTTTCTGACAAGGACTTATGTTTTATATCAGTTTGATGATGTCTTTTGACATATTTAAGTATTTGTACTTTAAAATGGCCTAAAGCCAAAATCTGGGTTGTATAACAATAAAATAAATATTATTAGAGTCAGATGATGGCATTCAAAAAAATCTCCCACTTGAGTTCTGTAACGGAACGGACAAGCTTTCCTATACACACTTCATTCTCCGATGGAGTGCTACCAGTGTTTGTGCTTCGGCAGCCAAGGAAACAAAAGCAACACGTCGGTCCCGTTTGAACGCATTTCGAAATAACGTTGACATAGTTCACGTTTCCGCATTTACCGTACATTCGTCGGAAAGACACGAATGCCACACTAATCCCTTACCACATGTCGGTGCTTATATACCGACATGAGCGTCGCACTACTTTGCATATACGTTGCAGCAACGCACTCAAACGGAAACTTTTGCCTCGCCCCTTATATTTTCTTTTGTGCCCTTGTATTCTCTACAGCTTATTGTTCCTTAATTACTAACAGAAAAAACTTAAATCTACAGAAAATCGCCCTTTAAGTATATTTATTTATTTATTTCATTAACAGTACATAGTAACCCACTGCCTTGAAATGTAAGGTGGGTCGGATGCTTCTGAATCTAACAGCAAAGACTTCTCAGTGTTACAATCTTATTGATATACAGTTGTTAATGCTTTTTTAAAATAATACAAAGAACATAATATATATAAGTATAACCAGAGAATACTGAAAGTGAAAGATTTTTTGCTGATTGTCAGTAATGGCACATCTCACTAATAAATATTAGAATTTTACGTGCGACATACGGTGATCAAAACTGCTACTGTTTTAAAATTTTGTGATGAAATGGAAATTATTTAGGCGTGTTGGTAGAGAAATGATAAAAAGATTACAAAACCAGGAGTGCCATCAAAAATTGAGGGAGAAATTAGCTGTAAGTAATATGTAAAACGAGTGCAGTAATTCCGAAAAAGCGTTAGATAGTTACAGGATTTACTAGCTCTAAGACAACGGTAGTGGCGTTACTACTGTAGCTGAGCGGCCGGTGTAGATGGCTACCATGTAGAATACCCAGGATCGAGTCCCGCTACTGCCAGTGATTTTTTCCCTAGGTTGGGAGTGCACGCAGCATCGTGATGCCAACTGAGGAGCTACTTGACCGAGTAGTAGCGGCCTCATGGCCTGGAAAATATGCAAAACGGCCGGGAGAGTGGTGTGCTGACCACTTGCACCTCCATACTGCCTCTGCATGACGCCACAAGGCTGAGGATGACACGGCGGCCGGCAGACGTACCTTAGACGTTCACGGCGTGGTGAGGAGCTCTTTTTTTTAGTGGCACTTCCAGTTAAAATTGCTGTAAACTTCCAGCTACATACGTTGCATAACAGGCAGTGCACAAAGGGTGTTCGTTCTCATAGTTCTTTTCATTTGCCGGGCGTTGTGGCCGAGCCGTTCTAGGCGCTTCAGTCTGGAACCGCGCGACCGCTACGGTCGCAGGTTCGAATCCTGCCTCGGGCATGGGTGTGTGTGATGTCCTTAGGTTAGTTAGGTTTAAGTAGTTCTAAGTCTAGGGGACTTATGACCTCAGATGTTGAGTCCCATAGTGCTCAGAGCCATTTGAACCATTTTTGCGTAGTATGGGATCTCTCAACATCTACATCTGTACCTTACAAGCCACTGTTAAGAGCAAGCCAAAGGGTACTTTCCACTGTACCAAGTAATAGGTTCAAAGAAAACTTAACTCTTATATCAAACACGTACCAGACTCAAACAATTGTAGCTGGTGGTGACTACAATTTACCTTCGATATATTGACGTAAATGCATGTTTAACTACGGAGGTACACATTAAACATCATCCAAAATTGTGTTACACGCATTCTCTGACAATTATTTGGAGAAATTAGTTCATGAGCCCACTCGAATAGCAAACGGTTGTGAAAACACACTTAACCTCTTAGCAACAAATGGCTCTGAGCACTATGGGACTCAACTGCTGAGGTCATTAGTCCCATAGAACTTAGAACTAGTTAAACCTAACTAACCTAAGGACATCACAAACATCCATGCCCGAGGCAGGATTCGAACCTGCGACCGTAGCGGTCTTGCGGTTCCAGACGGCAGCGCCTTTAACCGCACGGCCACTTCGGCCGGCTCTTAGCAACAAATAATACTGAGCTAATAACGGGCATCCAAGTGGATAAATGGATTAGTGAACACAGGTTTGTCGTAGCGAGACTGAATATCGTAACTTCAAAATCCTTCAAAAATAAACGAAAAATATATTTAGCAGATAAAAATTCGCTTGACGTCATCCTAAACGACAATCTCCACTCCGTCCAAATCGACAATGTAAATGTAGACGGACGTGGATTGAATTCAAACAAATTGATAGATTTATACTACGACGGAGCTGATCCTCCATGGTACACGAAATAGCTCAGAACACTGTTGCAGAAGCAACAAAAAAAGCATACCAAATTTAAGCGACAGCAATATCCCCAAGACTGGACATCTTTTACAGAAGCTCGAAATTTGACGCGAACTTTGTCTCGAAACTTGGCAGAAAATCCAAAGAGATTATGTCGTATGTAAAGTATGCTAGCGGCAAGACACAACGCCGTCTCTGCGCTATAGCAACGGAAATACTATCGATGACAGTGCTGCTAAAGCCTTCCGAAATTTCTTCACCAAAGAAGACTAAATGAATATTTGAGAATTCTAATCAAGAAGAGCTACCAGCATGAGTTAACATTGAAATAGATATCCTCGTAGCAGTGAAGCAACTTAATTCACTTAATAAAAGCGAGTCTTCCGGTCCAGACTGTAACGAGTTAGGTTCCTTCCAGAGTATACTGATGCAGTACCTCTACACTTATCAAACACGACTGCTCGCTCGACGACTGACCCGTACCCAAAGACTCCAAAGTCACGTAGCTCACACCAGTATCCAGGAAATGCGATAGGAGTAATCCACTAAATTACAGGGCCATAGCATTAACGTCGATATGCAACAGAGTTTTGAAGCATATAGTGTGTTCGAACATTATGCATTACTTCGAAGAGAACGGTCTATTGACATGTAGTCAACACGAATTTAGAAAACATCGTTCTTGTGAAACACAACTAGCTCTTTGACCACTATCGACAATGGATTTCAGATTGATTCTGAATTTCCAGAAGGCTTTCGACACCGTTCGTCACAAACGGCTTGTAATGTAATCAAATTGCGTGCTTGTGGGATATGACCTCAGATATGCGACTAGATTCGTGATTTCCTGTCAGAGACGTCACAGTTCGTAGTAATTGACGGAAAGTCATCGATTAAAACAGAAGCGATTTCTGGCGTACCCCAAGGCAGTGTTGTTCCTTATCTGCATACACGATTTAGGAGACAATCTGAGCAGCCGTCTTAGGTTGTCTGCAGGTGATGATATCGTTGACCGTCTAGTTCAGTCATTTAGAAGATCAAAGCCAATTGCAAAACGATTTACATAAGATATCTGTATCGTGCGAAAATTGGCGATTGGCCCTAAATAATGAAAAACGCGAGGTCATACACATGACTGCTAAGAGAAATCCTTTAAATTTCGGTTACACAATAAAGCAATCAAATCTCAAGGCCGTAACTTCAACTAAATACCTAGGAATTACGATAATGATTAACTTAAATTGGAAAGAACACATAGAAAATGTTGTGGGGGGACGGCGAACCAAAGACTCCGTTTTATTGGCAGAACGCTTAGAAGATGCAACAGATATACTAGACTGCATTCACTACGCTTGTCCATGTTCTTTTGGAGTACTGCTGCGCAGTGTGGTAGCCTTGCCATATTGGATTCACTGAGTACATCGAGAAAGTTCAAAGAAGGGCAGCACGTTTTGTGTTATCGAGAAGTAGGGGAGAGAGTATCACGGACATGATACAGGATTTTGGGTGGACAAAAACGGCGTTTCTCGTTGCGGCGGGATCTTCCCACGAAATTTCTATCACCAACTTGCTCCTTCAAATGCGGAAATATTTCGTTGACACCGAGCTACGGGGGGAGAAACGATCATCATAATAAAAACAAGAGAAATCAGAGCCCGCTCGGAAAGATTTAAGTGTTCGTTTTCTCTAACCGAATTATTATGAAGAGGGTTTTGTGAAACCCTCTTCCAGGCATTTAATTTGTGAATTGCAGAGTAGCCATGTAGACGTAGGGTATCTTCTCGTCCCATTTACATTGGGTACCTCTATGCACGCTGGGATTAGTTTAATCCTGTCTTCGATGTCTCTACAGGAGCCAAACGCAGGAGACTAGTATATCCGTAGATTCCTCACTTCATACTTTTTTTTTTTTAAGTTTGCAGAATAGTTCGCTTCCAGCTTCGAACAGCTGCCAGTTCAGTTTTTCCTGAATTTATTTTACGCATTCCCGCGGATCAAACCATCATGTGACATTTCGTGCTGCTCTTCTTTTGTATACCTTCTGTATCCTAGTGAGTCCTATTTGATACGGGTCAAACGTACTTGAGTAATATTCTGGCACGAGTCGCACGTGTATTCTGCAAGTAATCTTTGAAGGCTAACTTCATTTTCCCATTATCCTGCCAATGAAACTAAGTCTGCCGTTTGATTTATCTACGTTTGAGCTTTTTTAATCGTTACATTTAATACCAGTACAAATTGTTACATCGACGTAGTTTTTTGCGTTGACGGAATACAGTTGTAACTCATTGGCTTTGTAGTTACAGGTCTCATTGCAATTGCGTTGTGTGATGCACACAATTTTACATTTCTGAAGAATTAAAGCAAGTTGCAAATCTTTCTATCACTTTGAAATCTTATCAAGATCTGACTTGGTATTTGCGCAGCTTTTCTTTTTCAAAAAGTGCTGCATTGTAGGTAACTGAATCATGTGCCAGACATCTTAGGTTACTATTAATATTGTTTGTCAGGTCATTAATATACAACATGAACAACAAAGGTCCCAACACAGCTCTGTGGGAAAGTACTTCTAGCTCGGTTGATGACTCCATTCAAGATAACATGATGGGTACTCCCTACCAACAAACCGTTCACAAATTTTAGTGCGGTACTCAACCAAATGTTTTTCTGGTGTCAAAAAAATGGAGCATCCACACCGTTGTCGTGGTCCATACCTTTCAGAAGGTCACTCGAGGTAAGAACGAGTTGAGTTTCGGATGATCGACATTTTCGTAATTCATGTCGCTGGCCTTTTAGTTCCAGATACTCCATTAAATTTGGGCTCATAATGAGAACAGACGGATGACACTGATATTAGACGGCAATGTTGCGGATCAGTTCTCACACCATTCTTGCAGACGGGTGTAAGCTGTGCTTTCTTCCAACTAATGCGCACATTTTCGTTCTAGGGAACTGTGGTATTTATGCTAAAACTGAGACGCAAATTCTGTATAGCATCTGACATATTACAGCGTGCCCTGGGTCAGTGTTCAGTTTTATCGATTTCAGTTATTTCTCGATGCCGCTGAACCAATATTTGTATCACTCGTCTTTGCAGTGATGCGAAAATTGAAGCGGGAAAGTAATCCCGAGGGCAAACAAGGGTGAGACGATGTATCTACGTATATTTTCGGGGTCGCGGTCGTAAAGATAACACAGTAGGTGGTGACACTGATGGAGTCAGTACGCAGCTGCTTTGTCAGTTTCGCTTGTCAGTACGGAGAGCGCTTCGCAATTATCACAACATAGAAATGAATAGCGTATGCCTGTGAATCTGCCAAATGGCGATAGATCTCATTACATCGTTAGTAAGAATTGCAGTACAAACTTTTAATTCCAAAGCACGGACTTTCAGTTAGAATCTATTTCGATTGTGGCACATCATGTGGACGTGTTACATGCTTTACTCTTAAGATGTTTAGGCATCAATAGAAACTAGCAAACTCAGCGGTAAGAAATTTTCGGGCTGACCACGTTATGTTGATAGCAGTTCGTAATTATTATTTTCCATTCACTGCACATGAACACTGGAACACTTGTCTAGAACAGGCCACAGTCTAAGATCGCCCTAGATTGGACACGAGGTTTAAAAACAATGAAGTTAGCGTTGGATTACATCATTAGGTGGGAGAATCTGAGGGATGCATTTAGATGTCCTCGATAAAATATACTACTTTACTTGTGGACATTGTCACATCTCACGCAGAACGGCTGTTGTAGGTTCGGATCAGATATTACATTCAGATGACTGTGGTTGGGGGGATTAAAGGGACCAGACTGCTATGGTCATCGGTCGATGACTGTGGTGTGATCAGTTCTTGTAGATAGCTATGCTTTGTTTATGTTGTTGATAATGAAGAGAGAATGGATCATGGGAGCCTGGTGCCACGTCTTAGCTGACACCTCTTGAATAAGAGGACTAATGTATAGATCCCTTAGGTTGAATCTTTGGAAACCTTGCGATAACCAACCAGTGTAAACAGTATTTTAGAGCAATTTTCAGATTAAATATCTACTCGTATAATGCAGCGTTTAGTGTTTATTATTTATTTGTATACCATTTTACTATACAATGTGTTGCTTACTGAAATGGCGTGATTTAAAACAACGAAAGAAATTAAAATCATTAAGGTACTCTATCAAACACGATTTATGACTTTTTTTTTTAAAAAAAAGGAAGTTGAGACTGATGTGAATCCAAAAGAGTTTTTCTATTTTGAAATATCGTATAGTTATCTATAAACAAACCTTTTTTACGCAAATGAAATGTAAGAATAGGAACATATTAAGCAAACAAATTTTTAATCTTTATGTAATTCAAATATACCGAAGCGCCAAAGAAATTGGTACGGGCATGCGTATTCAAATACAGAGAGATGTAAACAAGCAGAATACGAAGCTGCGGTCGGCAGCGCCTGTATAAAGAAGTGCCTGACGCAATTGCTAGATCAGTTGCTACTGCTAAAATGGCAGGTTATCAAGATTTAAGTGAGTTTGAACGTGGTGTTACAGTCGGCGCACGAGTGATGTGACACAGCGTAGCGATGAAGTGGGGATTTTCCCGCACGGCCATTTCACGAGTGTATCATGAATATCAGGAATTCGGTAAAACAAGAAATCTCCGACATCGCTGCGGCCGGAAAAAGATCCCGCAAGAACGGGACCAAAGACGACTGAAGAGAATCGTTCAACGTGACATAAGTGCAACCCTTCCTCATATTGCTGCAGATTTCAATGCTGGGCCACCAAGTGTCAGCATGGAAACCATTCTACGAAACATCATAAATGTGGGCTTTAGGAGCCGAAGGCCCACTTGTTTACCCTTAATGACTACACGACAACGCTTTACGCCTCGTGTGGGCTCGTCCACACTGACATTGGACTGTTGATGACTGGAAACATGTTGCCTGGTCGGACGAGTCTCGTTTTAAATTCTATCGAGCGGATGGACGTGAACGGGTATGGAGACAATATCATGAATTCATAGACCCTGCATGTCAGCAGGGGACTGTTTAAGTTGGTGGAGGGTCTGTAATGGTGTAGGGCATGCGGAGGTGGAGTGATGTGGGACCCCTGATACATCTAGATACGACTCTGACAGGTGACACGTACGTAAGCATTCTGTCTGATCACCTGCCTTCATTCATGTCCATTGTGCATCCGGACAGACTTAGGCAATTCCAGCAGAACCATGCGACACTCCACACGTCCAGGATTGCTACAGAGCGGCTCCAGGAACACTATGCTGAGTAAACACTTCCATTGGCCACCAAACTCCCCCGACATGAACGTTCTTGAGCGTATGTGATGTGCTTTGCGCCCGCATCTAGTGGTCGTGCGGTAGCGTTCTCGCTTCCCACGCCCGGGTTCCCGGGTTCGATTCCCGGCGGGGTCAGGGATTTTCTCTGCCTCGTGATGGCTGGGTGTTGTGTGATGTCCTTAGGTTAGTTAGGTTTAAGTAGTTCTAAGTTCTAGGGGACTGATGACCTAAGATGTTAAGTCCCATAGTTCTCAGAGCCATTTGAACCATTTTTGATGTGCTTTGCATCATGCTGTTCAGAATAGATCTCCACTCCCTCATACCCTTACGGATTTGTGGGCAGCCCTGTAGGATTCATGGTGTCAAGTTCCTCCAGCACTACAGACAGTTGAATCCATTTCACGACGTGCTGCGCCGCTTCTGCGTGCTCGCGGGGGCCTACACGATATATGGCAGGTGTACTAGTTTCTTTGGCCCTTCAGTGTACAATGCTTTTCCAAAACACCAAAGTGAAAAAAATAAATATTCGTATTGGGTAACAGGTCTGCTGCTGTATGTCATACTAATAAAGTTATTCACATCAGTTTCGTAACTTGTCTGAGTGTCAAATTAAATACTGAGCGAAGCCAAAACATTGATCCTCTAACGTGTAGGTTCGAAGCCTATTTTTGATCAAGTTCGGTTTTTAAGATGTCCTTTTTCAACAGCTGTCTGTTATAAAATGACAGGTATATTCTTGGAGCGATTTCGATATTAGGCAAGCACGGTTGACAATTTATGGGTCCTGTTTTGCATAAAACATAAAGAAGCCAATTTTTCAAGAAATAAAACTCTCGTCAAATTCCTAACATTCCGTTAAACATTCTTTTAAAAGTCTATGTGGTTTTTCCAACTAAAGTGCCGTGCATTGGACCTGGTACCACTGGGTTGAAGCGAACGAGCACACGGTACGTTTACGTCTGGCACCTCTAAGACTGCGCTTAGAAGCGGCCCTGTCAGATAGCAATAAGGCAACAGCTGAGCTTAATGACCCATCCGAGGTACGCCAGTGAAATAAAGAAGTTCTCCGTTTCGAATGACTATGCTACTATTACTGCCAATTCAAGAAACTATTCAATTGTGTCTCGGCACAACTCTGTACACCTCGGCTTCGCTCGGCCCTTCTCGGAAATACCTGGTAGAGCACGACATTTCATTTAGCACTGGAGTGCGGCATTTTTCCGCCGTCACGACTTCCTTCAGTTCGACAGATTCAGATTGTCGGCGCTGTTTATCCTTCGTTATTTGTCCATGTTATAAAGGAAGTTCACAGGTCCAGTGGCTGTTTGCACAGAAAGCAGTCTAGCGATCTTACTTGACAAGCCTTTGAAACTGAATGGCAGTCACAGAAGAGAAGGATGAGAATTCTTAATATCTGTTATGCAGTCGCATAATAGACAGGTAACACAAATTTCCTCAGGAGAGATATTGCATAATCATGCAGAAGGTATTTTAAGATATAGTTTACGTTGAAAGAGCAAAAGATTAGAAAGGCTGACAAACAAATGAAATGTCATTGGACGACCCGGAATAAGGAAAGAACTAAACGGGCGTGGGAAAGGTGCAGGCCATTTATCCAACTTATTTGTTACTTCATAAAAGTCCAACAATCTTTTTTTGCACAAATACCAAAAACACTAATAAAATACGAATGATTCACGCAGTTACTCCAACATTTCTTCAATTGAACCAATAGATGATTAGATAATGGAAACGAATAAAATACACCAAATTAGGAAGGACTAGGAAGCAAGTAGCACAATCAAATAGAACTCAAACATGCAGTTAGAGCTGGGAAAACAATGACAGCAATGATGCTAAAGACACAGTTCTAACATTTGTGTGGCCATAGGGGGTGCTTCAATTTAATGAATATAACTTACAAGAAGTGTGGTAACACAAAATTACACCAGTTTGATATCAACACAAATATCCAATATTTAACAAATCAGAGAAGCCACTTGGGCATAATCAAGATACTGACGTGGGAAAGTAATAAAATACCATTTAACAAATCGAGCATTTCACCAATATTAAAACTGCTAAGTTAAAACCAAACTTCAAACAGGGGAAACATGGAAGGGGCAGGTACGGCAGGCCAGGTCTGGATAAGATGGTCTAGAATAACTGGCACTGTTGAATAAATTAACGCCCGACTACTACGAGACAAAATCAACTTTCGAGGGATGTCGTAGCAAACCAAGAAGAGGCTACGGTGAGACGTGAAGCAGCACGCCGCCCGCGCGCACATACCCAACCGACGTGGGCAGACTACGTCCGACGAAAAGGAGGGCAACATAACACCCGTGGACAGCTCGGAAAGCCGAGAGCAGACAAGCAAACATATAATTCGTGAATAATAATCGTAGAAAATGGTCAGACCAAGACAAGAAACTCACTGTGAGCGTGGCCCCGAGCCCCAACCAGAACTTACGTATTACAACAAGAAAATTACGATAAGAATTACTAAAAGTATTACCCAGTTAATCTCGTAATAGAATATAACAAGTTAATGTAACAACCAAGAATTAAGAGAGTGTTCAAACACATTGATTTAAGTGACTTAAAAGATAACAAGCAAATTTTGAAAGCTAACAAACAACTGCAATAGTAATTACATGCAAAAACAATGAATATTAATTTTCTTGAAAGAGGCAAAATCTCACATTTGTGAAACTTAATTATCCAAATGAACCAAGATTCAGTGGGCTGCTAGGGTTTGCATACCACGACCGTCGGCAGTTTTACAGTCGCTACATCAGTCAGCAGAAGTAAGATTCAGTCTTGACCTCAGTATTCACTAACGCACGTGGCAGCCTAGAACATATGATAATTAATTTGAGGCCCGAATGGCACGATAAGCAGAAACTGGACAAATTGCAATGAAAAGAAAAACACACAAATATGCCACTCATTATTTCAAACAGAGGCACCAAAAGGGAAATTTACCACTTGAGAAAGAGTGATGGAGAACCACAAGCAATCCAGTGTAGCGGGAGCAACTTTAACACTGGATCACATGTGTCAATCAAGTAAAAGAGTACCTTACGCCCAAAGGGCAGCACAGACAGCACGAGAAAATGAACAGCACTCCAACACCCACATCGAGTACTATGCCTTCTTAATCCAGAGTAAACCGGCTGCATCGAAATTAGGCCCAACACAACTCTACCGAACACCGGACGCTTAGACAATCGTGCGCCTCTAAGCTCCGTGAACAGCTCACCATATAGTTTTTTTTCCCTTTATTGAGTTTCGATTTCTCCCGAAGGGGGGGCGGGCTGGCAACAGCTTAGTACGCCGCTCTTCACCCTACAAAATTTTAAAACATAAGAAGAAGATAATAAATAATAAAAGCAGGCGATAAAAATGGTGACTTAAAAGGTAAGTGGTCGAGCAGTTCTAGGCGCTTCAGTCTGGAACCGCGCGACCGCTACGTGTCGCAGGTTCGAATCCTGCCTCGGGCATGGATGTGTGTGATGTCCTTAGGTTAGTTAGGTTTCAGTAGTTCTAAGTTCTAGGGGACTGATGCCCTCAGATGTTAAGTCCCATAGTGCTCAGAGCCATTTGAACTATTTTTTAAAATGGTAAAATGGAGGAAAATTGTGAAAGTTAAAACAGAAAACAAAGGATTGGCGATGCTAATAAAATACACAGGAAGCAGACAGGTGAAATAGTAGACAGTCAATTAAAAAAACACAGCGACAGTCCGGTTTCTGTTCGCAAGAGATATTAAAATCACACCCAGCAACAGTATGATTTCCGTTTGCAAAACTTCGGAAAAGACGCACAACACTTAACACTCACTTGAAACACTGCACTAAAAAGTTGGCACGAAGATGACACACCACAGCCAAGGGCAGATGGGGGGTACCTGGACAGATGAGGGGAAAAGTGGGGGAGGAGAGGAAAAGCGAAGTGGTGGGGGTAACCGATGGAGGGAGAGGACTCATGGGGGAGGGGGCACACGCGAGAGGGAGTGGGGAAAGGCAGAGGAGGGGAATGCAAAATGGGCAGAGAGAGGGTTGGCAGGGAAAAAACAGGATGGAAGGAGGAAGGAGACGGAGCCCGGGAAAAGGACAGAGGAAGGGAGAGGGAGGTGAGTATCAGAGTTGATAGGACGGATGAATGGAGGGAGAGAGGGCATTATCCGGGAGGGGGAGTGGACGGAAGCACCTTGGGAATGAAGATGAAGGGTGTAGAGGTGGAGGGTAGGGAGGAAACAACAGTGAAGGCACGGTAGAGGGTGGGGGTTGGAGAGGAGAGAAGCAACCAGGAGACGAGGGGATCAAGGCAGCGGGTAGTGTAGAGGACGCGGATATGTTCGAAGAATAGGAGCAGATGGATGAAAGGAATCAGGTGGTAGAGGATCCGTGAGGGGGACAGGAGGCGTATAAGGAAAGTGAGGCAGAGTGCATGGCACTCTAGGATCTGGAGGGAATTATAGAATTTCGAGGGGGGCAGATATCCAGGCGGGACTGGCATAACAGAGGATGGGATGGATTAAGCTCACCATACATCACATGTGCTTCTTATCATGACTGTGGCCGACTGCCTGTCCATGTGGTCAACAAGCCATTCCAAGGAACTACAACCAAAGAAAGACTCAACATGTGACAGAAGCACCAGCTAGCGACTAGACAGAAACAGATCGCGCCAGTAGGCAAAGATGTAAAATATGAAATGAGCCGACATGGCTCAACAATTCGTGCAGGATTCATTATTCTGTATGTCATGAGACATTTTGTGCTAAATTTCCAGGCATGTAGTACCTGATGAAATTGATGGTACGTATAGTAAATTTTCTGATCTGGTACACATTATTAAATTGTCAGGTTTAACATTTTCTGCTGTATTACAAAGTACATTGCTTAAGTCAAAAGGGGTACGTGCAACTATTTTTCGATTTAAAACCCGCTGTTGTTGATTTTATGAAGGAAAAAGAATAACAAAAACGAAAATTAGAACATCCCGAACGGACTGCAAACCATGTACTGCCTCCAGTAAGTCGTTGCAAGGTGACAACAACTTGTTTTCCAGTTGATATGGATGCATTTCAAAAGACAATCGCGTTGTTGAAGGAACAAATACCGACAAAGAACAATGACCATTTCCCTAAGCTCACAGGCATTAAAGAAAGGACGAATTCTGAAAAGAATTCATTGTGGCATTAAAAGAATTATCTGAATAATTTTCTAAACGTTTTGCGAACACCGTCAGCACTACGTCTGTTTCGAGACTATTGGCCGTTTCAGTTGAAAACACCCCTGTGCGTATGCAGATGGTATAGGTCGATCCGCCGTGTAATTCTCGTTTTAAAGGCATATTCTTCTGTGTTAAAACTGTCCAGAAGTTCCACGTTGATTTCCTCGGGAAAAGTTTCCACTTCTGCATAAGGACATCACAGTATCTCGATGTGCATAAGTGCATGAAAGGCTTTTTTCGATTACGAAACTAAATGAATCACAGTTACGTGGAGAGACAAAAATCTACGAAATTGCCTGCATCTGTCGGTATACCAACATTTTGTACCAGACAAAAATTTTATTATGTCTTCAGCACGCTAAAATTAGTTACATAATAACCAGACAAATATTTTGTGATCAATGTTGATGAGAAATATGAAATCAAGCTGCATGCAAACCATTCAATTTTCCTTGCTTAAGTGCCTTGCCGCATATACACAAAGTAGTCAGAAATAGTCTAAATGGTTCAAATGGCTCTGAGCACTATGGGACTTAACATCTGTGGTCATCAGTCCCCTAGAACTTAGAACTACTTAAACCTAACTAACCTAAGGACATCACACACATCCATGCCCGAGGCAGGATTCGAACCTGCGACCGTAGCGGGGACGCGGTTCCAGACTGAAGCGCCTACAACCGCATGGCCACACCGGCCGGCTAGAAATAATCTGAAAAGCTTATAAGGGTGTTGGAGGGTAGTTTTTGCTGAGAAGTAACTGTACAGAAAAAATTCGATACGTTGCACTGCTTCCGAGGCAATTAGCACTAAAGCTAGCCAAACAGAGACCGTGTCGCCAAACACCTTCTTCGTTTGGTTCACTGAAACTGAATAAGAGAGCAGCACAAACATTGGACGTGGGACGCTACTAAGGATCGAACCCGAGCCAAAGTCTGAGCAGCCTCGTGCGCTATCATTTACTCTATGAGATCCACTGACACTAATAGTATCTGGCAGACCTCTTGAATTTGCACGTGCAAAAGCCTGGTTCGCCAACTTCAATGCTAATGAACTCGGAAACGGCACAACCTACCTTGAAACACCCTTACAAGCTTTTCAGATTGTTTCTCAAGACCCTGTATAAATGCGGACCGTTGGGTTTCTCTGTCTACCCGAAATAGACAACGTAGTGTGGTAACACGGGAAATGTGCAGCTAGGTAATACGGGAAATGTGCAGCTAGGCGATACATCTCAGCACACGTCAAGAGAGCTGTACGCATGTTGGACTCTTGGCCGTCCTTGGTTTAAAATGTACCGAACGGTAAGTTACTCAATATCACATTTTTTTTTCAATGCAAGATTTCTAAGTCAAGTGGACGTGCCTGACAAATGGCTAAGGAGATAAAATATCTTATGCAATAAAATGAAATTTTTTAACCGAATACTAACTCCTAAATCGATTAAGAAATGTTACGGAACTAAAGGAGAGTCATACGAAATTAAAAAGTTGACGCTTTAGTTTTTCGGTAGGGAATTCAAAATGGGAAAAGTGGTTGTCCCCCCCCCCCCCCCCCACCTCTCTACTATAGTGCCGCGCATCTCTGCACAGCGCACAGTGTGAATACTGTGGACGGTGGATGGAGCTGATGACCCAGCATATTCCATTCCGGAGCGACCCAAACGCACAATGTGAACTCAGAAAAACGGTGCGTGGAATCTGAGCGTGGACACAAGTGGGGCTTCGCGCAGAGCTACAGCAACTTCGAGGACGAGACATAGGGACGTTTCAGCGCTCACAAGTGTTGCACTGTGCCAACGCCTACTTAATACTGTGTATGCAGCTGTATAATCTTTCACGGCCATGCAAACAATATGACATTCATCACGTGCTTTGGTCACAGTGTGTTGTCCACCAGCAAGTCGCCGCTATGTTCAAAGATCATCTGTCCATTAGTTTCGAACACTTCTTGCTACCAAGCACCGAAATGCCTTGGACTGATTATTTTGCTCCGTTCTAGTGGTGAGTACAACCGAATGAAAACAATAGATCCATTCAGTTCTTGGAGAATAATCGACTCATTTGGTTATAGATTTAAGTATTGGCTGAATTATTATTCGTTCTTTTGAGTGAAACCCGTCTGTGGGAGCAGCCGATTGAAAACAGTCGACGCGGTCCGGCGCAATCAGTACTGAGCGGAAAAGTTCGATCGTTTTGCCATTGTTGAATTATTATTGTTGTCGGTTCTCTATTATCGCCTGCCACCAGTGTTATTGTCGTTCCGGCATCTACTCTGCTGAGTGGCAATAAGTAGCTTTTAATTTAGTTTTTCGCCCACGTTTATGCATAGGCGATTACTTAATACTAGTGAACTTTCCATCTGCTTCAAAATGCCGAAACACTGAGTGACGTAGGAATGGAAGATTACTTCGGGAGCCTGCCTTGGTGGCCGAGCGGTTCTAGGCGCCACAATCTGGAACCGCGCGACCGCTACGGTCGCAGGTTCGAATCCTGCCTCGGGCATGGTTGTGTGTGATGCCCTTAGGTTAGTAAGGTTTAAGTAGTTCTAAGTTCTAGGGGACTGATGACCACAGCAGTTAAGTCCCATAGTGCTGAGAGCCATTTGAACCATTATTTCCGGAAGGTGACAGTATGTTCTTAAAAAGTAAGTGATTATATCGCCACACAGTTAAAAAAATATCTTATATGCTTTTTTCACGTCATTTATCGAAATAAAATTATTGGTGATACGTATAAACCAGCGGGCAGAGTAATTGATCATTCATTTCAATGTAAATTTATGATGTAGCTCTAGCTATCAACCTTTTAAAACCAATCAAAATCCATATTTACTGCCAGAAGTGCAGAAAATTCGTATTTAAGTTAATAAATATATGAATTTTAAAAATACGTACTCCATTATTAGAAATATAGTTTTTATTCGCATCTCTTTATTTGCCTCGAAAAAACTTGGCAACTGTAGTCATGGTTCATGAATAAACGAAAAGGCTGAGAAACTGGCAAATGATGTCATTTAAACACGGAGACCGACTGAAAACATAACTGCCGTAACGGTCAGACCTGTGTCGTCGGTTGCCTCACATTAAGTGAAACCACTCAGACCAAGATAGTGAGTCAAAATGCCACACTATAGCTGACGTGGCCTCAGACTGCTTTCATTCAGTTGTTTCGTTAGAACGAAAAAACGCGATGGAACGAGAAAACAATCGACTGATCAATCGGTTAGCCGCTCACAAGCTGACATTTCAGTTTTTCGCGACAACAAGGTAAACCGCCGCTTGATTTCGCGTTTTCATTTCATTTAGTGGCTTTTTCTGACTGAATTGGAGTTTACACTGATCTTTCAGTTCACATGATGGAAGACGTTTTAGGGCCCCCGTGTACAGCATCTTTCTCATGTCGTAATCACTTACTGTTGACACTCATAATGCAAATAGCTACTCATTTTGGCTATTCTTTGTTGGTAATTCGACTTTCACAAACATTTGCATCTTGGAACCAATTACTGTGTATAGCCTTTCGTTCAGAATTTGGTTTTAGAGGTTGTAATAGTAGAACTAATCGCATTATTTTGTCTAAAGAGTAGACACGAACTACATCAGTGGTTCCCAATCTTTCTGAGACCATTACCCTTAAATGTAACCAAATTTTACGTAGCGCCTTACTAAATTTTAGAATTAAAAAGAAATTTCTATTAATACTTTTTTTAAATTACAAAAGATAAATGATATTTTGTTTTTGTAAGTGTTTTGTTATCCAGCTAACTACTGAGTCAATTGGTACTGGTTGTTTCTAAAAACGTCTCTGTGTAGAATAATGAATCAATTTCTCAGTGCATCGTGAGTGATACCTGCAACTCCTTATTAGAAAAGAGAGCTAACTATCGACGTTGAGAATAGAAACTCTTTACAAAACATGCCTCCTCTGTAACACTCCTCTCCAAGGCACTCTTACTTCATCCATATCCTGTGGATCCTCATTTAATATCAACTAAGTGAAAATGTGTGCACTATACTTATTGTTTGTAAATGACTTGAGTGTTGGACTCTGCTTCTTAGCTGGCAGAAATTGTAAGACTTCTGGATGCCAATGCTTTATGTCTGACCACTGCAAATAATAATTGTTGTAATAGTAATGTGTAGCCCCTAAAGCTGTATAGTAGCCATTACAGTATTACTGTTGTGCTGTAAATTAGTTCGTTTATCTGTTGAGAAGTGAATAATGAAATATTTTATGGCTCAATATGGGAACTACCTACAAATCGGGAAAGTCAGTTTCATGAGATATTTAAACAAAAAGTATCTCCCACTTCCGTGTGGATTGCTTATGTCAAATTCCAAACTGTAATCCTATCTCCTGACGAGTTGTAGCTTTACGATCCTTAAACTTTCAACAACAACCATGTAACAGGTGTTACGGCAACTAATAAAGTGTCAGTCTTGATTCGACCACTCGGTACTTGCGACCACCATACGATCACCAATATCAGTACCTATGTAGTTGTGTTACCTATTGCCCGCTACCTTGAACTTCCACCGTCGGAGGGTGGTATGGGACTTCAAGTCCCTTCGCCACCGGTGACGCTGTACTTCAACTTACAAAAAAAAGTGTAGCAGCAGACGTCCTGACCACCATTGTAACAGTACGTGTCTGGTACTCGTCGGAGAACAGCGTTGGAGCAGCGAGGCGACATCAGATTTTATGAGTTCTCTGTCGTTCGTCGTCGTCAAATTCAACCCCAATACCGAGGGCTAGGTTCGTGGTTTCTCCTCCATGACGACGCCTCAGCCCACAAAACGAAGATCGTGCGCGAGCTTTTGGCCCCAGCGAACAGCTCGCGGTCCTGGATCACCCGCCGTATTCGCCGGATTTGGCTCCAGTCGACTTCTGGTTGTTCGTCAAATTGAAGTTGGCAATGATAGCTCACCATCACAACACAGTTAAGGACATCCAAGAAAATTGTACTGCAGTATTAAATGCAATTTCAAAAAAGGGACTGCAGTGATCGTTTCAAAACACCTTTAAAACCATTTCAACTGTGTTTTGATTCGGGGGAGAACGTTTTGAATAAGTACAGTGATTTTGTGAACGTAGTCCATGCCTTTTATTTTCTATAGCCACAGTCCTAACGGAAATGTGGCTCACTGTGTGTGTGACGTATATGTCTCAATTTTACTCTGATAGATACACTGTACAAATTACGAAGCACGTGTGTAGTGGGTTGCACATGTGAGGAAGACGATGTCCTTACGTTTGTTTCACAAGCTTTAATCTCCACCAAATTGTGTCAAGCTTTAATGCTAGTATTTGAAAAAAATGTAGTTAATGGTAACTTATGTAGTCAGTATAGCTGTTTCATGAAATAGTGAAAGTAGTAATGATCTTCTAAAAAGAATTTAGTTTTGTGACGGAAAAGCAATCGAACCCTATTCTTTTTACTCCTCAGAAAAGTTTCGTCCCCCTTAGGTTGGGAACAACTGAACTAGATGGTATTAATGATGGAAGCTGAAGAAATGAATTAAAATTTGTGCCAGATCTATAGAGGATGTTACTTCATACACTGTACTCCCATTCTGTGTCAGGCAGTTTTCCTTTTGGTGCAATGTTTGGTTCTCTGAACATTCGAGTGTGTCTATGAGGGAATGTTGATAAGTCCCTGGTTTTCCTATTTAAAACTGAAGTAGATTAATTCTGGTGTTTTGGCTTTAAACCTTGTTCGTTACGTTATATGTGACAGCAATTGCGTAGCAGTGACATTGGTTTTTATTTATCCGTGCAAGTGTGAACATGTCACAAGAAAATAGAGAATTCACAGTGAAAGAGGCACGCTATGATTAAGTATATTTTTTAAAAAGGAAACATGACCAAACATTTTTGTGATGATATATCCGGTACATTTGGTCGTAACTACCTTTCCTGCTGCACCATCAAGAATTGGGTTGCTGCGTGGATGCAGACCATTCCATGATCCTGGATTTTCGGAGGATAAATGCTAAAAAGATGTGGAGACCCGATGGCATACATCCAGATTATTTGTGGGGCGTGATATTCATGATAGTTTGGATATGAGCCAAATGGGTTCCCAAATATCTCAACGCAGGCCAAAAGCGTTGGACCCCTTTCGTCGTTCTTGCAACAGGAAGGTGATGTATTGCTCCAACATGATAATGCTCCCCCACACACTGCCCTTGAAACTCAACGTGCTTTGAAAGACGTGCGGCAGCTTCCCTGACCAGAACGATCTCCGGACTTGGCTCCAGTCGAGCACGTGTGGTATACGATGAGCATGTGTGGGATATGATGGGACGAGAAGGGACTCGTGCGACTCGTCAATTATCAACTCTTACAGAACTTCGTGAACAGGTCGAGCAGGCTTGCATAACGTATCTCAGAACAGTATTCGACATCTTTATGATACACTGGATGGCAGAATCAGCGCCTGCATCGCCGCACGTGGAGGCTACACCACGAAATAATCTGGGCGTTTCAGCATGGGTCGACACATGAAACCTCAGAACCGCTTATGATATTTATCTGAAAATAGCATCATTTCATGTAAATAGGTTTTTAATCTTGAGGTTACTAGTTCGAAGGTCATTCGTTGCAATTTTTTGTGCTCTTAAGTTCCGTAATGATTACAAATGGAAATATTAAATTAACAAAAAATCATTTAATCTTATTTGCAAGATTAAGTATATTAAATCCCTAGTCAATTGCCGTTCTGATATTATATACAGTGGACAACAAGTACCCTCATTGATCTTAGATTGCATCCGTTGCTACTGACGATCAGTATGGCACTTGTGTTAGAGTAGCATCATCCGTCTTTACCAAAATGGTTTACAGAGGCTACACCTGCGGATAGGGCTAACAGGTAAGCGAACATGGATAGAGAGAGAGGCAACAGGGGGAGCCAGGTAGAGAAAGATGGGAGGTGTGTTGTGCACGCAGTATCGGTATGCTTTTCAGGGGTACAGCAGATGGTCAAGGCTAAGTAGTGAAGGGGAAGGAGATGGTTGGTGAGAGAAGGTGGAGGATGAGGTGAACAGAGAATGAAGGGAGGAAGAGATGAACAGAGAGAAGAGGGAAGAGTGTGAACAGAGATTTGGGAGGGGAGCGAATAAAATGGACACAGAGAGGACTTGGACGGAAATAGATGGGAGGAGAAGTTGGACAGAGAGTGTTGAGGAAGAGGACACAGATGTAGAGAGGGGGCAGAGGAGATTATCAGAGAGAGGGAGGGGAGAGGATGAGATACCCACAAAGGAGGAGGAGGAGGAGGAGGAGCAGACGCAGGAGGCACGTGGAAAGTCGTTGGCAGGTGGAAAAGGAAGAGAGGTGATGAAAAAGGGGCCATGGTGAAGGGGAGAGGAGATGTATGCAGTTTTTTATCAACGTGTACGAAAGGGAAACCACAGGGAAAAGGCTAGTAATACAATTCCCGCAAGAAAAGCACATGAATAGGCTACGTAAATCGCTACATGCTGAGATACAGTACTACGTATATGGAAAATTAATTCTATTGTGCCTGTGTGGCAATTCGAGAGTTCCTCCAGGAAAGACCTTTGACATGTTCATGAGTCTGTTTAAGTTTACACAAGTTCACCCTACCCCATTCCTTACATAAATCAGGAGAATTCAATCACTGACTGTATACCTGTCAGTTGTTTGTGGGGTACTGTCTCGTATTCAAAGGACTATTTCTGAAACATAGCTGTTCATGAGGGTAATTTTTAGCCATTCATCGATACATATCGTAATTTCTGTTTTTCGACTTTCTCTATTTATTTTAATTTTTCCTCGTTTTCCTTTCTTTTGGGTATCCCAGACTACTTACGTCCCTGCTAAAGATAACAGCAGAGTTTAAGGGGCGAAATGCAATTTCCCAGAAAGGTGAAAGGAATCCCACTGAAAGTCCACGTGATTAATGAAAGAGTCATTGCCCCGAAAGCGTATAACAGAAGGCATTTCAAGAAAATTCGTCGTATTTATGTTCCTGACGGTTCCTCTCCTAATGCTAACAGTTCGGCTTGCTTAATTTGTTTAAGTTTGAAAATACTAAGGGCGTCTTTATATACTCTGATTATGTCTCTAGCATCAGATGACTAAACGTTACACACAGGCGTATGCCTTAGACCACAGCTTAGTATTCATGTAACAAAAATCACTCAGGATTTAAATGCCGGCAATGAAAGATTGCAAGAAAACGCAGTAGCGGCACATATAGTCTCTGGCACGGAACACTTTTCGATACAAACGTTTATTGTCACAAGATGAACAGATAACCAGTAATTTAATATTTTTTAGACCGAAGATAGATGTAAACCTCTCGTAGACTATCGCAATTATGATCTTGTGCACAAAATAAATACTGGTATCTTCAATATAAGGATAACCTCCACAGCTTCTAACACTGAAACTAAAGAACGTTATCTGCCATCACGTGCAGTGCCAGCAGAGAAAGTGGTGTTACGATATGGGGGTGCTTCTCGTGGTTAGTGTGTCGTCTCCTTTATTGTGCTTAAACAACGCTAAATGCGGAAGGATTTAAACACATTTTACAGCTGTTTGATAGGTTCCCGGAAATTACGCCGGATAATATTGTAAAAACCGCACAATATTTCACGTAATTCCCTGGAACCTATCAAGCAGATGCAGCGCCGGGAAAGCCTCAAACAGCACACATTTTACAGCATTATGTAGTGCGTTCAGTAGAGTAACATTTCGGAGACGATCATTATATCAACGTAACAGAACAGGGACCACTGTCATAAAACAGCATCTGAAAGGCAAGAGTTTGTGGACAATAATATCCTTGAAATGGACTAGACTGCCCAGAGTCCCGAACTGAACGCAATGGAACACCTTTGAGATGAGTTGTAGCCTTGGCTTCGGTCTAGACCCCAGCGTTGTCCAGTTTCGGATCTTCTGGAATAATGGGCATCAATTCGTCCACATGTATCCGGACACCTCGTTGAAAGTGTCTCCAACAGAAGTCAAGTCGCCATAGAGGCAGAAGTTGGACACATCTCCTATTACTGTCCAGTAAAGGATGTCCAAACACTTTTGAACAGATGCAGGGTGGTCAGAAACAGTCTGGAAAGCTTGTAGGGGTGATGCAGGACAGATTGCGCTCAGAAATAGTTGTTTAGAGAAAAATTCGATACGTTGCGCTATTTCCGGGTTAATTAGCATTGAATTTAGCCAATTAGGCAGTTGCGCTCACAGATTCAAGTGACCCGCCAGAGACGGTGACGCCAATTAGTGTTCATTTGGTTTGCTAAAACAGAACAAGAGAGCGATACAAAAATTGGACGTGAGACGGTAATAAAGCTGAGCAGTCTCGTGCAGCAATCATGTACGGTTCGAGAACAACTGACACTAATTGTATGTGGCGGGGAGCTTGAAACTGCGCGCGCAGCTGCCTGATTCGCTAACTTCAGTGGTAATTTACTCGAAAACTAGACAACATATCGAATTTTTTTCCTAACGATTTTCCTCAGCACAGCCTTCCTTGTAACATCCTTGAAAGCTATTTAGACTGTTTCTAACCACCCCGTACATACGAAGGGAGCGCGGTACTGTCAGTCTTTCCGCCTCGTTCCGAAGACGGCTGAACGTTTGACAGCCGAAATATTAGCAGTAAACAAATTTTAGTTATGGCTGTATTCCCATAACTTTGTGGATCAAATAATACGCCGTGTGGCTCAAAGATTCACGTCAAAACTGGATTTAACTAGCTACTGCAAAATAAAGCTTCGATGCGTTCTTGGTGTGAGCCTTCGCTTGCGGTATCAGAAACGGTTACAACAGCAGTCGACAGACTGAAGAGGATAACGCCCGAGAGACTGAGGAGCAGCGACGTCCGCTTAACGACTCCCGTGGCCTTGTCACTTTGGAACTCTGCTTTTCGGCGACTCAAAGCTATCGTCGTATCTGCCGAGGCGCCACGTTCCCCAGAACTGCCCACTCTCTGTCTGATATCACGACACACACAGGGCGAGAAACTGCGAAAAGCAGCGTCTCAACGTTATGTCTACACGTCTGCTTTTCGGCGATGCATACGGACAGGCAAAGGCACGTTTCGGAGCACGCACTACACGACACGATACTCAGAGAAGATAACAGAATGTTTCTTCACCATTTTTACCTTATCTATAGAGGCGATTCTTGACAGGTAGACAACTCACCAAATAAAAGCTTTATAGCTGCAGCTTTGATCCTGCGTCCACTATGGCACTGTAATGTTAGTAGGAAAGCCAAATAACGACTTAATACAGCGACAGTGGTATCCTTAAGGAGTCTGTCGCCATAGACTTGGGTGGCGCGTGTGCAAAACAGGGGATAGGGACCCACAATGAATGCGAGTGAAGTGGGAGTGTAAGGTAGTGAAAGTGACCAGTGATGTTAGAATGCGTATAGCGCAGGAAGATTATGGATTGACGTCCCGTCGACAACGTGGTCATTACAGATGGAGCGCAAGCTCGGATTAGAGAAGACTCGAGAAGGAACTCAGCACTGTCATTTTCAACGGAACCATTATGGTTCTTGCCTTAACCGATTTAGGCAACACGGAAAACCAAAATTTGGATAACCGGAAGGACATTTGAAACGTCGTTCTCCGAGGCACAAGTAGCGTGTGGAGATCAGAAATGAATTCACCATGCTCTCTATAAACTATCCAGTGGGTCCTATAACGTAATCTCCGAACTCGCCGTCTCCATACGTTCGGAGACCCGTTGAACGATTCTCTTCAGTCCTCGTTGGTCCCGTTCTTGCAGTATCTTTTACTGATAGCAGCGACGTCGGAGATCTGATGTTTTACCGGATTCCTGGTGTTCACGGTACACTCGTGAAACGGTCGTACGGGAAAATCTCCACTTCATCGCTCGTGCGCCGGCTATTACACAACGTTACTTAAATCTTGATAACCTGCCATTGTAGCCGACCTAACAAGTGCGCCAGACACTTGCTGTCGAATATAGGCGTTGCCGATCGCGGCGCCGTGTTCTACCTGTTTACATATCTCTATATTTGAATACGCATGCCTATACCAGTTTCTTTGGCGCTTCAGTGTATAACCTTCGAAATTGTGTCTGTATTGGGGTCCGTTCCAAGCAGAGAACTGTCATTGAGTTTCTTTTGGCGGAAAAACAAAGCATTGTGCATATTCATAGGCGCTTGCAGAATGCCTACGGAGACCTGGCAGTAAGCCGGCCGGGGTGGCCGAGCGGTTCTAGGCGCTACAGTCTGGAACCGCGTGACCGCTACGGTCACAGGTTCGAGTCCTGCCTCGGGCATGGATGTGTGTGATGCCCTTAGGTTAGCTAGGTTTAAGTAGTTCTAAGTTCCAGGGGACTGATGACCTCAGAAGTTAAGTCCCATAGTGCTCAAAGCCATTTGAACCACTTTTTAGACCTGGCAATAAACAAAAGCATAGTGAGGCATCTGTCATCATCGGAACAATGTCGCACAAACCTGCCCGATCTCCCACATACCGACCAGCTGCACACAGCTGTGGCTCCTGCAGTGTGGGAATGTGCAAACACACTCATTCGAGGTGATCAACGGATAACGGTTGAACACCTCGCTGTACAACTGTGTATGATGAGATAATTGATGCAATAAGACGTTGTCTCAGAAGTCAACCATTAGAGTGGAACCATGTTGACATACAAGCCTTCCCAATAAGCTGGAGTAAGGCCGACCCATTGAGCGGAGATTATGTTGAAAAATAGGGTTTTGTAACCGAAAGAATGGGGAATAATATGGTGCAACGGAATCCGGTTTAAAACTTACCTGTTTTCACAAAAAGTAGTGGTAACGTCGGTTCCCGTCATCCCACCGGATGGGTGACGATCCGGGTCCGCCGAGCGCTGTTGGCTAGCGTGGTGCACGCAGCCCTTGTGAGATCAATAAAGGGGCTACTTGATTGAAAGGTGACCACGAAAACTGACAACGGCCGGGAGGGCGGTGTGCTGACCAAGTGTTCCTCCATATCCGTATCCAGTGATGCATGTCACCTGAGGATATCATGGCTGTCGGTCGATACTGCTGGGCCTTCAGAGGCCTGCGTGTACGGAGTTTTCCACAAATGTATTGCATTACTTATTGAACGCCCTTCGCACGTTAATGATCTAGTGGATAACGTCGGAAACACTATGACCCTCTTCGCCAACAGTGTTGTTGCCAGTAGAGTGCACCGAAATGCGGAAAGATCGGTGGAGGATCGATGAACGGTGCAGGAATTAATCGTTGACCCTGAACATAAAAAATGTAAATCTCTCTCTCTCGTCATCGATCTTCTGACTGCTTTGAGGCGGCCCACCAAGAAATCCTCTTTCGTGTGAACCTCACTATTTCTGAGTAGAATTTGCACCTTACGTCCTCAATTACTTGTTGGGCATATTGCCCTACAGCTTTTATTCTATTCAGCTTCTTCCGATACCAGAGAAGTTATTCCCTGATGTCTTGACACTTCTCGTAGCATGGTGTGTCTGCTACTTGTCAGTAATTTTCGTCTATTTCATTCTGCGGAGAACCTCCTTTCGCGTTTTTTGATATAGCATATACGAAAAGAGCCGCGAAATATCTGTTAATAATGCCGTGCTTTGAATTTCTTTATCATCATTACCTTTTAACAAAGCAAAATATATATATTGAGATCTTATTGTTCTGTGTCTGGCCTACAATTAAAGGGACGTTTTTTCGTGACTGTAACTCATTCTAAAAATCAACATATCTTCCCTACTTTATAGTTATTGAAAATTGAAATTACTTGGTTATGAACACTGATGTTACAGTTCGTATGATCGTTCAACAACAAAATTTTGCAGTGGATTTTGTTTCTCGGTAAAACACCATTCAATACCACGACTAGCAAAAGAACATGAGACTCTTATTAAAAAAATACGTTTTCACTATAAAGTTTGCCAGACCAGAACGGAGCACAGCAAGATTCCTCTTAGATTTTGACGGTACATTAACTTATTTGTACTGTGAGTTATATACTATCAGCAGCCCGCGTCAACCTGCAACACATCATAAAATCTGTTGATGTGCACTGCAAGTCTGGAAGCTAGAAGAAATAATATTATTTTACTGTTACTTTACCGCTTCCTTGCGGTATGATAGACTATATTGGAAGTCGTTTGAATACGCCGCGGCAGCGGCTCTTTCGTTCGCCACGCAGCTCAGCACCACAGATAATATTTATATAACCGAAAAATGTCTCAACAGGATGGGATAATAGGCAAACAAGCTTTAACAATTAATAATGCAAGTTTTCATTTACATAACTCTATTAAAACATTTAAATATTTCAATTTTTTACACACCTTTATGAATTCACACGTAATGGCGTACATCTCTTAGTCTCGACAAAAGAATGCTACACTAGCGTTCGCTACTACGTCACAGGATATCTTACTCGTTCGACTCCCAGATGAAGAAGACAAAGAAATTGCTATTCGTCACGTATTATATACTAGTTACTTATTTTAATCTTTGTTCGACATTTATCGTCTGTGGCGGTTTCATTACTCGCCGACGCAGATATTCTCAAAAATAAACAATAAAAAAAATACATAATTTTATACAATAACACAATATGATACATATAATTTTCTCGTTACTACATAATATGTTGTTTTTGTTTCTTTCTAGACGTTACAATGCCCCCTGGCAGCAATTGACTAACGTTAAGAATGTTCGGCAATATGCTGCCACTAACGTCTGTTTGGTTATTGTCTGTTACCTTGGTTGGAACATTCACTTTACACTTCTTAGTTCTTTTACACTGTAGGTTTAATTACACTTTTTATACTGTTCTTACACTTTGCGAGGTGACCATAAACCTAGTCCCAGGGTCATTACATTTATCTGGCTCCCCCATTCGGGCTACGTGCGATCAGAAAACCTGGGAAAACTGCGCCGGAGCCATAGTCATCTCGCCTGGTTTGTTTTAATACCCAGTTTGATCACAAAAAGTTCAGACTCTATCCAATGTTCACAGATAACAAAGGCTATTTATGACAACATGTTAAACTTTTAGTCTCTTTGTTACCAATATACCTTCTACCCTTTTTCACATTTGTGTTCTGTATTGCAATGAAGGTCACTCATTAAACAGTTTTACAGTGGTATAATGAATCATCTCTGCACTTACTCACGACAATTGTTTTAAAATGTTCTAGCATTCGTGCAAGTTTACTTCATTAACATGACGAAAACGTATTATATCTATCCATCACTGAACCGATGAATACTTTGAGTCTGCATCGAGTAACTAAAGAAAAACACAATGTTTGTCACGTCATTTCGTGTCCAATATACCGTTTTCATATTAGTGCATTAACCCCATAGTTGATAGTTCATTTGAATGACAACAACGTTGTACGGAGCGGGCGGCGCGAAGCAATTGTTGAGTCGCGTCGTTTGGAACGCCGCGTGCCGACGGCCGCTGGGTTCGACGACCGGCTCTCAGTAACAGCGACGTCGTGCTGACGTGGCGCAAGCAGTCGCGAACCGCGCCGAACCATTCGCCGATGTCGGTGAGTTGCCGTGGTTTACCGCGACCGGCCGGCTGGCGGCAAGGCACTCGTCTCTGCTTCTCCGCATGGCTCCCCGTCGTAGTGCATGAAACAAACATTCCACAACGGTGTACTGTCTCTAAGGACACAGATTACTAGCTGTGGAAGAAAATGCAACTTGTTTAAA
The DNA here is from genome assembly GCF_023864345.2 of Schistocerca serialis cubense. Lineage (NCBI taxonomy): Eukaryota > Metazoa > Arthropoda > Insecta > Orthoptera > Acrididae > Schistocerca > Schistocerca serialis. The sequence continues at coordinate 562,397,062 of NC_064641.1, forward strand.
AGTGTTTATTGTTCATTACGCCGTCGCTTCGCTGGTATACACAGGATGTTTTGACATGATAGCAGGTTTCTTGTGGCATTGTGACACTGGTATTCAGGGTTCGTCACACGCACATTGTACTACACACTTTCACTTGTTCTCACGGTTGATACACTGCCAGAGCGTCTTTCAACACGCGAAAATATTTCGGTTCACACATACTAAATGTCTCCGTCGAGCGATGTTTGTTTGAATCGACTCCGAACGGATCACTAACTACCGTTTTTACTCACAGTGTACTACTGTCCGTTGAGCACTGCACTATGACAGTTAGTCACTCAACACTTAACTTATACCGACGTATATATTGGTGCAGATACAACAGTCATTTTCTGTCCCTACTACACACAATATTCCGTCCTTTCCTAGGTTGTTTAAGCACACAGTTTATTTTTAATGCATAACAACTCTTCTTAGCATAATCACTCTCATCTACATTGAGTCCATTGTGTTACCTTCTCATTACACACTTTTAATACTATTACTAGGCATATATTGCTTTTTTGTAATTATTTAAAGGTGTGTGATTTTTTTTTTTTTTTTTTTTTTACATAGCTTTCTTTTCCTCTTTTAGTGTAGCTTGCCAGGTTATCACCCATCTAGCAAACAGATTTTACCATGTGCATGACAGCTTGACTTGGGCATATTGTTCAATAAACACTTCATTTAGTACTAGTATTATTTTTAACGGTCCGTCCTACAGGACTACAGTGTAGTTTCCGCGTAACTTGATTCGCGTACCGCTTAATTAATATTCAAGAACGTGTACCAAGTACACAGGCTTCAATTGAAGCATTCATACATACAAAGCATAGGTTACACGGAACGGTTTTGTTTTTTATTGGATTCTGCTCCAGTGTCGCTCTCAGATCACTATTGGCAGTAAACATTACATCACATAATTATTTCGTACTACAAAGTCAATTTTTGGCTAGTATAGACTCTCTCTCAGGGTTCCTTGATTCTAACACAATTACATCTGCTACATATTTATATGAGATTTCATCATTAATTGTACTTACTTACTACAAAATGATTCAAGAAATTAATCATTATTTTATCAACAAAAGATTATTCATTGCTTGAAGAGCATGTAGTATTTTAATGACACTAACTGTCTGTAAACCAAGTCTTCCATTTGCATATTGTTGCTCAGTTTACTGATTCTACTTCCTCAAAATTGTAACTATACATAAATTCTTTCTTAAAACTGACATACTTATACTCTAAATCACAATTGAAATCTTCTTACCACTACTATTTACATCAGACATTTCACTGAATAAATAACTTTACATCTTTACGTGGATACAGTCCTTTGATTTTCCCCGTCTGGGGATGTGCTAACAAACAGCTACATTCGTGTGCCAACATCTTCCGAATCTCTTTAGCCACTACTTCCCTCCTCGACCAAGGGATGGAGTAAGTTGCGCGACAGTATGTTTTGTGGGGCATCACCTCTATGTGATAGTGGTACCCTATGACTATTCCTGGTCGGTCGGTAAATACCATAGTATATTCCGATAGCAGCTGCGTCAACTGTTGCTTTTGGATATCGCTTAAACCTTCAGATTCCTGCACTTTGGTTTGAAATGTCTCAACATTTGTTTCAAAATTTCGATCCTCTAAATTCGGGTAATAGAGGTCTGCTACATGTGAAAAATCATCAAGGTGTAGTACCCAGGGGTTCCTACATTTGATATTAATTCGATTACAACATGGCACAAGTACCCCCTTCGATTTCATCATAGACAACTCAATCCTCCTACCTTTATTAACTATGCTTAGTTTCCCCAAGGAGAGGTCGATCACTGCGTCCCTCTCACGGAGAAAATCTACTCCCATAATGCAGGCCACCTTTAGTCCTTTAACAATGAGGAACGAGGCCACTATGGCTTCGCCCTCCTTACAAATCTCTACCTGCACCTGGTATTTAACTAATTGGCTCTGTGCACTTATGGCTCCAGACACCTTACAATTATTAACCGGGAAAGTCGGTATGCTACGTCCTTCTCCCAGTGCTTTAAATAACTCTATACTCATTACACTGACTGAGGCACCTGTGTCGATGATTATATTCACTGCAACATCATTGATTTTCGCTTCTATTATGGCTTGCACATTTTCGTTATTATCTTTCTTACATTCGTGCGGTTCGTTCAGTAGATCTTTATCCATACTGATACCGTCGTTATATCGCAGCATACATATTCCAGGTATATTATTATCATTCGTGTTGCTCTCACTCCACCCCTCGGCCAGCGATGGAGAGCATATCGAGGCCGATCCTAGTTTGTTGGATTGCTTACTTGTGAGGTACTTGGACGGCTATTGTCCGTGACCTCCACTATGTGTACATTCTGATTTGTAGGCCGCCACGGCTGCGCAATAGGCGCGTTTTGCGGTGGTGGTCTATTGTTGTCATACCGGTCATTACCCTGTCGCTCTGGGCTTGTTCTCTGATTCTGATGCCAATTTCGATTACTATCACTATAATTGCTATGCCACTGACCTCGCGCATTTTTCCAGCGGTTGGTCCCTGACATTCCGGATTCGTACCGGTCGTCAAATCGACGCTTTTTATTATAAGTTGGTTGCCCATACCCGTTCTGGCTTCTACCATTACTACCATTTTGCGAATGCTCTTGCCGCTTGTTACCACCCCCACCATTTCCATGGTTGTGGTTTTGTGCACTATTATTTCTGTCATGGTTACACCCTGATCCATAATTCCGCGAGTGATCGCACGCTGATTTTGCGTCTTCCTGTATCAAGTCTATTGAATCTAGAACAGACAGGAAATGTTCCATGTCGCTTTCTGGTACGTGTATTAATTTCTCTTTGATATGAATGGGTAAATGTGATTTTAGTAGTCTTATTATGTCTCTTGGTGATATAGGCTCGTCCCAGTAGCGCGTTTTGTTTATATACTTTTCAAAATACCGTCTCAAATTCCCAAGACGGGGTGAGTACGGTTCGGGATTATATACTTCTTTTCTTAGCCGCTCTTGTATACAAGGCGACCAGTATTTCGACAGAAACGCCCTTTCGAACTGTTCATAGGTCATGCAGCTGTCTGCTACTTCCGTAGCCCACAACGCTGCATCACCCTGAATGTATGACATTACGTATTGAATTTTCTGTGCTTCGTTCCACACACTAGGCAAGATATTTTTAAAGCTTTTTATGAATACTACTGGGTGTACTGACTTCCGTTCAGTAGTAAACGTTTGAAACTGCCTATTTTTTATCAAACTTTCTTCAACTAATATTTTTGGGCTATACTGGTTTGCTCCTGGGACATAGGCTGTGTGCTCCGAACCGAAGCTACAGCTCTTCGCATTATCGACTACAGATTCACCATTGTTGTGTCGCGTATAAGTTATGTGCGTTGCCAAAAACATTGGCTGTTGGCGACATAGTTTCATGTTCAAGATGTTTGCTACTTTGTGTTAAACCCTTTTCCAAGTCGGATATCCGTTTGTTAATATTCACTTGCCACTGCGGAATATTCTCACTGAGCATTTGTTTGATGGTTTGCACGTCGTTCTGTACCAGACTATTTACTGCGGTACTGAACGATTCGGAATTTCTATCTGCTATTGCTGCTTGTACCTTAGAATTAATATTTTTTTCGATCTCACTCTCCTTCACTTCTAGCCATGAGTTGGATTCGGTTTCAATTTTAGACGCTTGTTCGTTCCACTTCTGCTCTACAAGCTGTGTGGAATCTACCTCTAGCTTTTCTTTGGGTAAGACACCTATCTCATCTACCATGTTAGTGTTTGCTACTTGCAGGTTGTTGACCTGTACAGTCAACTCCTGCACGGCCTTAGGTATCGACTCATAATTCTGTTTCATACAGGCAATCTCCTTTTTCATATGTTCTAACGATTGCACAAGTTGCTGATCTCGCTCACCTTGCCGGCGATCTCGCTCAGCTTGCTGGCGATCTCGCTCGGCTTGCTGTGCGAGAAAGATTTCAATTTTTTCGTCTTTTTCAGCTTGTTGTTGCGCAAATTTTGCCTGGTAATCCAGCACGCGCTCTAATATCGCCTGAAGTGAATACCCACCAGGCAGATTACCACTCTCTGGTTCCTGCTTTTCTGGAGGTGGTGTAATTTCTTTATCTACCTCTCCTTGAGCACTAGTGGGCCGTGGCATCACTTCCTGTGCCCCTGCCCCCACATTTTCGCATGGTATATCCTCAAAAAGAGTACTTGTACTGCTTAAGGTACCCGGTTCTACATTTCCTTCACTAATTAATTGCTGTTCCTCAGTATCCATATTGCTCGGACGTTGACTACGCAACTTAACCATATTCCTAAATTGCTTACTCAAACACAAAATCTGACAGTTTTGCCACTTGCACACAAAATACGTTAACTTATCTACACTACACTGCCCACTAAAAATTACTATCTACCATCATCTTTGTCCTGTCATAACACTAACATCAAACTACACACAATATGCACACCACTAGCGATATGAGATCACTTCACTGGAGCTCAGCTTCTACAAACAGGACAACTACACTGTAGTCTTACCTTTAGTTTATCTGATCTCGGGGTTCGGCTGCCCCCGGATTACGTAGTCGTTACAGTTTCTCAGTACTATCAGGATCGTCTTCTCTGACTCGCTTGCAGTAGTACGTTTTTTCATGAAAGAGTGGTTGCACATTCATTAATACATTGCATTAATCATGATACACATACATACATCTATCACTAATTACATATATATATATATATACATATATAACAATAGACACTGAAAGGAAAATACATAAAAATTTTGTGGCCACTGCAAATTCGGGCCCCACGTTGGGCGACAGTTTCGCGATTTTTTTTATTATCGCATATACGAAAAGAGCCGCGAAATATCTGTTAATAATGCCGTGCTTTGAATTTCTTTATCATCATTACCTTTTAACAAAGCAAAATATATATATTGAGATCTTATTGTTCTGTGTCTGGCCTACAATTAAAGGAACGTTTTTTCGTGACTGTAACTCATTCTAAAAATCAACATATCTTCCCTACTTTATAGTTATTGAAAATTGAAATTACTTGGTTATGAACACTGATGTTACAGTTCGTATGATCGTTCAACAACAAAATTTTGCAGTGGATTTTGTTTCTCGGTAAAACACCATTCAATACCACGACTAGCAAAAGAACATGAGACTCTTATTAAAAAAATACGTTTTCACTATAAAGTTTGCCAGACCAGAACGGAGCACAGCAAGATTCCTCTTAGATTTTGACGGTACATTAACTTATTTGTACTGTGAGTTATATACTATCAGCAACCCGCGTCAACCTGCAACACATCATAAAATCTGTTGATGTGCACTGCAAGTCTGGAAGCTAGAAGAAATAATATTATTTTACTGTTACTTTACCGCTTCCTTGCGGTATGATAGACTATATTGGAAGTCGTTTGAATACGCCGCGGCAGCGGCTCTTTCGTTCGCCACGCAGCTCAGCACCACAGATAATATTTATATAACCGAAAAATGTCTCAACAGGATGGGATAATAGGCAAGCAAGCTTTAACAATTAATAATGCAAGTTTTCATTTACATAACTCTATTAAAACATTTAAATATTTCAATTTTTTACACACCTTTATGAATTCACACGTAATGGCGTACATCTCTTAGTCTCGACAAAAGAATGCTACACTAGCGTTCGCTACTACGACACAGGATATCTTACTCGTTCGACTCCCAGATGAAGAAGACAAAGAAATTGCTATTCGTCACGAATTATATACTAGTTACTTATTTTAATCTTTGTTCGACGTTTATCGTCTGTGGCGGTTTCATTACTCGCCGACGCAGATATTCTCAAAAATAAATAATAAAAAAAAATACATAATTTTATGCAATAACACAATATGATACATATAATTTTCTCGTTACTACATAATATGTTGTTTTTGTTTCTTTCTAGACGTTACACTCCTCATTTCTTGTCTACCAGGCCATATGATTTTCAAAATTCTTCGGTAGCACCACATGCCATTTCTTTTTACATCTCTCCAAAGTTTTCCTGCAGCCATTTCGCCTTGACTTCCATGCACTTCGATTCTCTTCTGTTCCATCTATATATATAATCAATGGTTCGCTACCGTAGTATGCTGATCTCCAAACGTACATTCTCAGAAAATTCTTCCTCAAATTAAGAGCACCGTTTGATGTTAGTAGACTTCTTGTTACTAGGAATGCCCTCTTTGTCTGTGCATTAGTCTGTTTTTATGTCTTCTTTGCTTCATTCGCCACCAGATATTTTCCTTCAAAGCCAGTTGAATTCCTCAACTTGGTCTACTTCGTGATTACGAATTCTTATAAGTTTATCGCTAATCCCGTTCCTGTTACTCTTCATTACTTTCGTCTTGCTTCGGTTTACTCTCAGTCCATACTCTGAACCCATGACACTGTTCATTCCGTTCAGCAGGTCGTGTAACTCTTCTATGTCCACAGTGAGGACAGCAGTGTTATCAGCGAATTTTGTCATCGATATCCTTTCATCCTGAATTTTAATTACACTCGTGAATCCTTCTTTTATTTCCATCATTGCTTCTTCGTTGTATAGATTCAAAATTAGGACCGAGGGATTGCATTCTTTTTAATCGGAGCACTTCTCTTTGTGCTCCATTCTTATTGTTCGTCCTTTGTTCTTGTACATATTGTGTATCATCCGTCTTTCCGTATAGCTTAGTCTTATTTTTCTCAGAAGTTTGAGCATCTTTCTCACTTTACGTTGTCGGGATGGTATGTCACCTGTCTCATAAATTCTACATACCAATTTGAATAGTTCTTAGGTTCTCCCCTACCACAATGATTTTAGAAATTCCTAAAGATGTTGTCTGTCCCTTCTGCCCTGTCAGTTCGTAAGTCTTCCAAATCTCTATTAAACTACGACTCTAATAATGGGTCACCGTGTCTTCCGTATCGACTCCCATTGCTTCTTCTGTCACATCATCAGGGCAGTTTATAAAGGCACATTTGCATGCCGAGCGAGAGTTTCCTCGGAAACGCGAGATATTAATTAAATAATCAGTGACAAATAAATAAAGCCTATGGCACACAACTGCAGCGCTGTGTCGCTGATAAAACAAAAGTACATTTTCGTTAGTCGTATGTTTGATTAAAAAAAAAAAAGGAAGAGCTCTCGTTGATGTGGTGCGAGAAGCACGTATTTTAGTTTATTGTCTGGCATACCGCCATATTTCATGATATAGAAAATTACTGCGAGTTGCAACCATACTAGGCACTCGATTCTGTAAAGAATTTATATTTATAAAAGTAAGTAGGATTATGAACTGTAGGCTTATTCATTGAATATATCTGATTTAACTAACTGTGTAATTTTTTGTTTAGTAGACAATCACCTCTGTACGACGTTTTGGCATGGCTGGCAAATTATTGTAATATTGAGATTTAGATTATGAGTCCGCACCTACCGCAGCAGTCTTTGGAAACGATTTAATTACGAAGTCCGATTATTTCAGTTTTATTTCACGGTCAACTACGAGTAACATTGCCTTTACGAAAAAGCCATTGTCAAGCGTCTGATACCGAATAATCAAAACCTGACGACTCATAGGAGAGCCAATCAGACAGATAAAAATAATTAATATTTTATTTTATTTTATTTTATTTTATTTATTTTATATTGGCGACTGCGTGTCGGACTTGTTATTTTGTCATTTGTTACATTGTTCTCTTTGTTTCATGTGAAAAATCAACCTTCTGGTCCTGGACTTGACTATATGAGAAATAAAAAAAAATCAGAAGATATTTGCCAATTATAAAATTTTGCGGGAAGACGCAAAGAAGCTTCCAGCAAAATAAGGTAAGACGCAGCATCTTTGCATTAGCAGGCTTGACCAGACGTATAATTCAGTGTATTAGCTTTTCAGTAAAATTCTGTAGTGTTTCTTTTCCGCATAACAGTTTCAGTGATAAATTCCATTCTCAGTATTTTTCCTTAAACAATAACGTATGCAACAATACCAATACACGAGTGTACAATATGGCCGACTTCTGTACGATATCATGTAACATGGCCAGCAGCCATTACCAATAATCTCAAATTCAGTTTATATTTTTAAATTAACAGACAGCCATTGTTGCTACGACCGATTCATGCTCAACTGCATTTTATTTTAAAACCAGTGTCAAACATTAATTTCTTGAAATATATAGCACGTGTGGCATGGTAATAACTAGAAAACAATACGCAAAAATGGAACAGCAAAGACGTACTATTCAGACGCAATCCGACTCGGACGAGAGACAAATGTTAGAAAATGACTTTACGACAGCAACCGGTAGTGACGATACATCAAATATTGACGCAAGTGTCAACGGAAATTTTGACAATAGGCCGTCCACCACAAAAATTTCAAAGTCTCAGTCAGAGCCCATGTTAATACATGACGTCACGTCTAATGACGCGGCGGGGGCAGAGACCTTGCAAACAGTAAACATTGCCAACATGTTACAAATGCTAATGAAACAAAACGCAGAAAATATGGCAACCTTAAGGATGCAGAACGCGGAAAACATGGCAACCTTAAAGACACAAAATGAACAGTTAAAGACACAAAATGACGAAATTAAATCTGATCTCATAGCAATCAAGGCATGTAATGACACTTTGTGTAAACGTGTGGAACTTATAGACGCCACACTGACCGAACAGATGACTGAACTCAGTACGAAATTTTCCAAGCTTAATACGAGACAAGAAAAGACTACAAATGACGTAGCACTTTTACAGAAACAATTAAAAAACCTTAATGTCACGTGTGAAGCTCTTACTGAACAAATTCAAACATATCCTTCAGTACACGACAACCTTGAAAAACGAATTACTGACGTGCAGAATAAATTTGACGATGTTGAACAACACCTGACTGACATCTTACAATCTGATGCCACAGCTCATTTTCAAAATATTAATAAAGAATTTCATGATTGGGTAGAGAACAAAGACAAACATTTTGATAGATGCATACGTGAAAATTTACCAACAATTGTGCACGACTCCGTAGCGGAATACATCACTAATAACAAACAGCTGATTAGTGACGCAGTACAATCCGTCACTGCACCCATGAGACAATTCACCGATCAACCACAGTCTGAATGTAACGAAAATATCAGTCAAAATGTACAGTTCAGAAACCAATATACATTCGAGTATGACGCACACATACCGCACACCACAAACACACAAGAACAAAACACACCACGACTACAACACATACCACGACGTGCAACCACAAACACAAGCTATTATCATGGTAAACCACAGCAACATTATCGTAATTACTCGCCAGCTGAGCATTGCAGTAATTACAGTGGAACAAATCCATATCATAATGCAAAGGAAGACGAAAGCTTAATAAAACACAGGCAATTTCAGGCTTTTATCCCAGAGAAACGAACCATTCATCCGGTGATTTTTCTTAAATCTTTTAGTAACGCATTTCCACGCACTTGGAGTGACCGGAAAAAGATTTCATATATTGTCGGTTACATCCAAGGCGATGCAGCTGTCTGGGCATACAGTCAAGCTGACGTATGTACCACGTACAGTGAGTTTGAGCGTGCCTTTCTGAACAAATTCTGGTCGCAATCCGTCCAGGAGCGACTCAGGAGACAAATTTTAGAACCTGAAACTTTTAACAGTAAAAATGGTAACTTACGCAGATATTTTGAAAAATACTTGAACATGGGACATTTTTTAGACGAACCAGTCGCAACACGTGATATACTCCGAGCGTTGAAGGCCAAATTGCCTTTCAACATTAAGGAAAAACTTCTACATATCCCGGATGACGATTCAGATTATTTTTTAACAGCTTTAGATTCGGTTGACATGTTACTTGAAGATCAGCGCTTCGCGCGGCAAAACAGCAGCCACAATGTTTACACTAGTGGTATGCAAAACATGCAGGCTTGCCAACACAATTCTGGCGCGCCCACAGTTGGATACGCGGTACAACAAAAACAGCAAACTCACATGCCGTCTCAGTACGGAAATCAAAATCAACACGCGTATTCCAATACGAACAATAGTTACAACAGTAATAACATTTCATGCGGCAATCCATACAAAAGGCACCGCGGTAATAACTGCAACGGTAACAACGGATACAAAGGTAATAACAAAAACACAAACAGAAATAGAAATAATAATAACTACGAGCCAAGACAGCATCAAGGTTGGACTCGTAACGATCAGTACTTTCATTCAAACTCTGCTTTACCACAGCAGCCACCAGGTCAAAATTGGAGCATACCTTACGACCGACAGGTAAGTTATAATGCGCAACAGCAACAACAACCGCAAAAGTTTGGAGATCATAATAGGCAATATCCGAATGTGAATATAATAGAAATGACACCTGATGCACAACCTCAATCTGTGTCAGTACCTAGTACAAATGATAATCCAACAAACTAGAAACAGTCACTACTTTGCCCCAGGTCGTGGCTGAAGAATCCTTGGGGGGCGGCTTCAATGTTAATCAGTTATTTGACACCACACTTGAACAACAGAATAATGATATGCCGAGTAATTCTAAACAAAAACTACCTGTTTTATTTATAAGATACAACCACAATAACAATATATCAGATGAACTTTTACAAGACAGTACACAATGTCGTTTAAACACAAATGAAATTGTTTTAGCATCCACTACTGGTGTAGTAGGTGGGATTCCAACTACTATTATCCTAGATACAGGTGCAGCTGTGAGCGTTTTATCTTTTAATTTTTATAAAAAGATGTGTGAATTGGAACCTGTGCCTGAGTTTCCTGCCCAAAACTGTAAAATAACTACTGCACTAGGTAATAAGTCATGTAGGGTTACGAAGCAAGTTTTTGTAAACGTTAAAATAGGTAATGGTACCGTACAATGGCCATTCCTGGTTGTACAAAACCTTGTGACTAATTGCATATTAGGAATAGATATTATGAGCGAGAAGGACTGCATTATAGACTTCTCCAAAGGTAAATGTATTTTAAATGATAAAAGCAGGGTAATTATTATTGATTTGGACAGGAGAACTCTAAAGCATGACAAACACTGTACAGGGTACAAGGTACAGTTAGTACTTGACAAAGACATTCAAGACATGCAAACACACTCATCTGACAGAGAGCTAATGGACTTGAAAACATTGCTTGATCATAAGATAAGTGAAGCTACAGCTCTCAGTGTACATGAACGTATAAAACTACAGGAAGTGTTATCAAAATATTTACAAGTTTTTACCAAACGATTAGGTGTTATCAACACGTATGTGTACAAGATTGAAGTTAAGCCTCACAAGATCTTCTACCATAAGACATATAACGTACCGTTATCTCAACGACCTGCTGTGTGGCAAGAACTAAAACAAACTACAACACAGATAATAAGTAGTATAGAAATTTTCATTTCAGCGTTCCAGAGTCGCAGTTGAAGACAGAAGAACTTTTCTTTCAACGCCGCGGTTCCACCGAGAAGACTGAATATTAAAGTAAAATTTATGATTACGTAGCAGTGAATGATATATAAATTTTTCACGGAACATTTGTGACTGTAGGTACCACTGACTTGCTATGACACCTGACGAACCGACAGACGTCATCTGTGAAGCGATCTTTTACTTCGAGAAATAGATTAGACGCACATCTCTCAGCAAGAAAAGCATCTACCAGTAGTCAAGGCCACACAGACACACTACACACACGCACAAAACGCGAGGAATCGAACATTTTCTCTCTCTTACTATTTTGAATATTTATTGAGTAGTGAAAACGCCTGGTCTTGCCTACTGATGTAATGAATGTTGTGTCTAACCTACCTTAATTTCAGATGACATCACAAAAAACATCGATAATATCCCAGCAAAACCGCTAAAGAGGATGTAAATATCTGCAATTCATGTAATCAAATATGACACAATGTAATAACCTATAGCTATGTAATGATGATGTAAACATGTTTATGTGCAACTGTATTATGTTTATGCTAAGAAAATATGTGACGTGTGTATGTATTATTACTTATGTTTTTTTTAAACTGATGTATAATGTAACTGTTACTGTGTGAAAATTTGAACGATAACGAGTGCCAAAATGTGAAAAACTTTTTAAAAAAAAAAAAAAAAAAAAATTGCGTAGTGAACCACTATTCACGGACATTAACGTACATTACTAAGTCTGCAACTACGCAGAAACCTATGTGAAAGAAACTGTTAATGACATTCATGATGCATCGTACCTTTGTTAACGCGATGAACGATTTCTTCGATGAGTAACCACGAACATTTAGGTGAGCTATATTTAAAAAAAAAAAAAAAAACTGAATATGTGAAGTGCATAATTCGTGCATCGTCTAGCGGCATTACTACAGTACCCAACTTCAAGATGTTAACTGGATTAAATGGACACAAAGTGCCTGTCCAGAAAACAACACGACGGGTGGAAGAATTTTGGTTGGAACTTCAGGGAATGAAATGTTCTCGAAATGTGACGGACACGCTTACCTGGACTGTCCAAGGATCGACGCCAGCTATGTGCCGTCCGAGGTTCTGCAACCAAGCTTCCACGGAATATCGAAAACGAACTGCATATGGACTAATTACTCGACGGGTCACGTCTGATCTGTAATAAACAATGCTTTTTGTCACAACGAACTGCATCACAACGACTATAATGGAAATAGGAAATGGACATGCTTATGTATCAATCACGTTGTTATACAACGATGTTACTGTGATCAAAAAAACATTACCACGACGATACTAACCTGTAAAAAATTATTGTGCAGCAGATGAATATGAACTGTGATAACGACACCATGTGTATAGGTCAACGCACCTGAAAAATACGGACATTTTTCTTTGAAGCATTTCATTGCAATGCTATGTAACTAAGAACATTCAACAATCTAAAGTTGTATTGTATTATAACAAATATTGTAATTTTAAAACTAAGTTACCTGTCATAGAATGTAGTCTTCATATGTAATCTTGGTGGAATATTTTCTTTGTGCAACGACTAAGAAATGCGCGCGCACACGAACAATATGAACTGCAATACTGTGCCGCGTGATCTAAATTTACGAAATAACGGCAGTGCCGTAGTTACACAGACGCTTCTGCGCATGCGCGCACTCTGTTTTGCCAACATAAGAACTTTTTCGGCGCACGCGCGTCATTCAAATTTTGTGTATAATATACAGTATAATGTAAGTCATGTAAATAGTTGTAGATAACTTAGATTTTCTTGTGCCTTTAGGTGAATTGCTCGCCTGCAGGTGTGTCCTTTCGCCTCGCAATTCAGGGGGCAATATAAAGGCACATTTGCATGCCGAGCGAGAGTTTCCTCGGAAACGCGAGATATTAATTAAATAATCAGTGACAAATAAATAAAGCCTATGGCACACAACTGCAGCGCTGTGTCGCTGATAAAACAAAAGTACATTTTCGTTAGTCGTATGTTTGATTAAAAAAAAAAAAGGAAGAGCTCTCGTTGATGTGGTGCGAGAAGCACGTATTTTAGTTTATTGTCTGGCATACCGCCATATTTCATGATATAGAAAATTACTGCGAGTTGCAACCATACTAGGCACTCGATTCTGTAAAGAATTTATATTTATAAAAGTAAGTAGGATTATGAACTGTAGGCTTATTCATTGAATATATCTGATTTAACTAACTGTGTAATTTTTTGTTTAGTAGACAATCACCTCTGTACGACGTTTTGGCATGGCTGGCAAATTATTGTAATATTGAGATTTAGATTATGAGTCCGCACCTACCGCAGCAGTCTTTGGAAACGATTTAATTACGAAGTCCGATTATTTCAGTTTTATTTCACGGTCAACTACGAGTAACATTGCCTTTACGAAAAAGCCATTGTCAAGCGTCTGATACCGAATAATCAAAACCTGACGACTCATAGGAGAGCCAATCAGACAGATAAAAATAATTAATATTTTATTTTATTTTATTTTATTTTATTTATTTTATAAGTTCCTCCCCCTCGAAGAGGCTTCCGCCGAACTGACCTGTCCTCTGCGTTCATCAGTGGAATTTCCATTACGCTTGTAATGTTGACGCCATTGCTTTTAATGTCATAGAAGGCTATTTTGACCTTTCTGTACGATTTATTTTTCGATCTCTTCACAGTTTTCCTGCAGCCATTTCGCCTTGTTTTCCATGCGCTTCCCTTTCATTTTAAGTGACTTATATTTCTGTGTTTCTGACTTTCTCTGAGCATTTCGTACTTCTTTGTTTCTTCGGTCAGTTTACGTATTAGTTCTGTTACCGAAGATTTCTTCGCTGTTTACGATTACGCTATTGGTGATAAATAACTGAAAACAGTAATAACAGCACAATGCTGAAGAGTGACCTCTTCAAGTGACTTGAAGTGGGATGATCACATAAAAGTAGCCGTAGAAAAATCAGATGGCGGACTGAGATTCTTTGGAAAAATATAAAAGAGATGCAATGTATCCAGGAAAGAATTGGCTTACAAGACACTTACGAGACCGATTCTTGAGTGTTGTTGATGACCAAGGCGCTTACTAGCTTGGAAGAAGAAGACAGAGAAGATCCAAGGAAGAAAGACACGTTTCGTCATGGGATAATTTAGTCGCTGCAAGGGCATTACGGAGATGTTTAACGCTATTAGCAGACGACACAAGAGAGGCACTGTGCTGTATGGGGCTATTTGCTAATGAAAGTCCGAATGAGTGTGGGGAATACATTACATCCTCTTACATATGTCTCGCGAAATGACCTCAGCGAGAAAATGGGAGAGGTTTACCGACCATCATTTTCCCCAAGCGCCATTCACGAATAGATCAGAGAAGGGGGTAAGATGTTGATGATGATGATTGGTTTGTGGGGCGCGTTTATCAGCCCCCGCACAAATTCCCAACCTTTCCTCAGTCCAATCTCGGCACTTTCATGAATGTTGATAAAATGAGGAGGACAACACAAACACCTAGTCATCTCGAGGCAGGTGAAAATCCCTGACCCCGCCGGGAAGCGAGAACACGACGGCGAGACCACGAGCTGCGGACAAGGGGGTAAGAGACGATGGTACGAGAAGTACCTTCCGTTACACTTAGTAAGGCGTCTTGCGAGGTACAGACGTAGATGTAGGTGTAGAGCAGCAAGATGGCGATTAGTATACGCCAGCAGACACTACACTGAAGAGTAGCTGGTCGCGCACCGTTGCAAACAGTAAATTTTCAGTACAGCTCGAATCTCAGAGCAGAGAGAAGCCCAGCAGCGGCGGCAGCTTACCTTTTGTACACGGATTGTGTACGTAATTTAATTTACTGGTATTCTTGCGCGCTTATGAGTAGCGGTGAACAGTAGCTGTTTATTTAGCTGTTTTTAGTAGTGCTATTTATCTTACTGCAAGAGTTTGCGTATTTCTCGATCGCTTGTGCTGAGTGAATTCAACTTCTTAGGTTGGTATTACATTACCTTTGGTTCAGAGAAAAATTAATTAAAGATGGATAGGGGCTGCCTGTCCGAAGTAGATAGGATATATAATGTAGACCTGCAATGACAAGAAAAGCATTTCTGAAGAAGAGAGATTTGTTAACATCGAATATAAATTTACGTGTTTGGAAGTCTTTTCTGAAGGTATTCATCTGGAGTGTAGCCATGTATGAAAGTGAAACAGGGACGATAAACAATTTAGACAAAAAGAGAATAGAAGCTTTAGAAATGTATTGCTACAGAAGAGTGTTGAAGATTAAAGTCTGGGAGACGAGTCTTTGGTATTGACAGCTCGGTAGCGTCTTTCCGTTGCCTAGCGACCGCAGGCCTGACTTTGAGCGCGTAGCAAGGGCCACGTTGCCGCTCTGAAACCCGGTCGCGCGCGCTTATGAAACTTACCAGTGTCTCGCGTGCAGGCGGTGCGGTCGTTCGTCGTTTGTCTGAAGTTGAATTCGCAGTTTATTTCGTTTTTGTTGTTTTTAGTGTTTCTTTGTTTATGTTTCGTTGTAAACAATGTCAAGTGCGGCGGGTAGTACCAGCCCAACACAAGAAGTGAAACGGAGGAAGAAAAGTGTGCTACACACCCAGGCCCGTGAATTCGTGTGCTCTGTGAGGGATTACTTTGAGAAAGAAAAGGACAAAGGTGGGCCCTTAATTCCTGTTGTTCAGGTTGTGAAGAGAACTGCAGCAGCATTGAAAATAAGTAAGAACACTGTTGTAGAGATAGGGAAAGAACAGTATAGTGTAGATTGTGACGAGAGTGGCACAACAAAGCTGCACACACCAGGAAAGAAGCGACCGAGAAATAAGCAGGTGACAGCTTTGGACGATTTTCAGAAAGACGCTATTCGTCGTCATATATACAGCTATTATAAGAGAAGGGAACATCCCACTCTATCTAAATTACAGTTGTCGCTTCAGAAAGACGATCTTTTTAAAGGGAGCAAATTTTCATTGCGTACAGTGTTGAAAGACATAGGCTTCAGCTGTTCACTGTTTAACGGACGCAAAATATTAATGGAAAGGACAGATGTAGTTGCATGGCGGTGCAGATTTATGCGCAGGATCATGGGTGTGGAATTCGAAAGTATAGTGTGGTTAGATGAAACTTGGGTCAATGCCAGCCATTCTTTACGTAGAGGCTGGAATGATGGAACGCCCGAGGGGACAATGGCAGTGCCTGTTGGCAAAGGAGGGCGTATTATTGTCTTACATGCAGGAACATCGAAAGGTTTTGTGCCAAACTGCTTGAAAATGTTTCGGTCAAAAAAGACGGGAGATTACCATGAAGAAATGAACAGTGTAGTATTTCAAGAATGGTTCGAGACATCGCTTATGACGAATCTGACAAGTCCATCAGTGGTTGTTATGGACAATGCGCCTTATCATTCCGTTGTTCACGATAAGGCACCAACCTTGGCAACAAAAAAAGACATCATTCAGTGGTTGAAACGGCGAAAAGTAGATTTCAGAGAAGATTTAAGGAAGGCGGAACTGCTCGAAATTGTGGCACAAAAGAAACCCCAATTTCCAACATATGTAATTGACGAGATTGCTAAAAGGCACGGGCATGAAATTGTTCGGCTTCCTCCATACCACTGTCACTTCAATGCAATTGAAGGAGTGTGGGCGCAGATAAAAAATTACATTGCTGCAAACAATAAAAAATTCACGATCTCTGAAGTGGAAACTCTCCTTCCAGCAGCTATCAATAAAGTGACAAACGAGACGTGGGCTAAAATTGTAAACAGCACTGCAAGTGCCATCAGAGAGGCGGCCAAAACCGAAGGGGTTGTGGAAGAATGCATCGAAAATTTAATTATACATCTGGGAGAGAGCAGTGATAGTTCGAGTAGTGCTGAGGAAGACAATGTCAAATCAGATTCTGACAGTGATGTGAGTGGTCTTTTTCCATTACAGTAACTACAACGTATTCAGGAATGTAAGGAGGGAGTTTGCTATCGATCTACAACCAGATCATCATATTGTGAGTACTTTCTTCAGATTATAACTCTTAATACACTGACCAATTATTCTGTAGCTTTTAGTAGAACAAATTAATAATGCTAATACTTAACAATGGAAACCAAAACTGCTAATGTTCAACAACTTGCGAAAATAGTTTTCATTTCAGTTGTGAAGTTTAACAAATAACTTTATTATGTTTCAGCATCTTAGATACTTGTACTAAATAGCTCTTATCAGTTTTCGAGTTAATATATTTCAAGCATCAAATAAATTCACGCGTACCAATACGACTTGTATTTTGTCTCGCTTTTATTTCTGCTGCTAGAGAATGCGTGTAGCAGACAGGGCGCCGCGTGCTGTGAGCCACGTTCGGCAACAGCGCCGTCTGCCCGCCGGAACTGTCAGTACCAATCACTCGTCTCACGCAACTAATGAGGAGGTACTGAATAGAATTGAAGAGACAAGAAATTTAAGGCGCAACTTGACCAAAATAAGAGTCAATTGATAGGACACATTCTGAGGCATCAAGGTATCACCCACTTTACAGTTTTGAACATAGCTGTCTTTCAGCAACCGTACATAAGTTTCAACGGAGAAATGATACAGCCAACCGGTTGCAAATAATTTTTTAACACGTTGACATAGATTTCGACATCTCTAAGGATGTCTTAATCAGAATGAAATTTTAACAACCCTATAAAATAATACATAGAGAAATAAGTTTGACAGAAACATTAACAAAGATGAAAAATGTCGTAACATAGAAAGGTTACTTACGTAAAGTTACAATGCGAGAAGGCAATAGTCAAAGTTACAAATTAAATTATGTAATAATTTTCCAGCCTTTGCCCTGTAATGAACAACTTCAGACTGCGAAAACAGGATACAAGTTTATTATATAAAAAAATAAATTCAAAGGACGGCAGCTAAATGTATTTTTGAAATCATAAAGTACCCAAGTAAATGAAGTACAAGTGAGAGCCATCTTTTAGGCTTTACACAAATGCTCATTACGTAAAGAACAGAATATTGTAGAATATTTACACAAAGAGCTGCAAAGTCTAAAATGTATATGAAGGGAGCTTTAGTAGTATATATCTATATGAGATTTGAAGAGAAAGATGTGTCAGAACTAGAGGCAGGAAAACATAGTAAAAAATAAAGGGATCAAAATTCCGCGTGTAGTGGAATGAAGTCATTGAAAAAATTCTTGTTACGCAATTGTAGCTGTTTTTTGAGGATGAGGCTATCTTTCTTAGAATGTAGTATTGCAGGGGACTGTGTGGGGTAAAAAAACGTGGAGATGAATACAGTAAGCAGGTTTAAAAGAATGAATGTTGCAGTAACTGCTCGGAGATGAACAGGCTCGCACAGGATAGAGTAGTATGGAAAGCTGAATCAAGCCAGGCTTCGGACTGAAGATCACAACAACAGCAGGGACTACATCTGCCGTGTGCAGAGCCTGGGGGAACATTACACTGTCTGTGAACAGCTGGAAACTGTGTTGGCCATGGTCGACAGGTTTCAGGCTGTTACCCTGGGCTGCGGTGGTGTCGGGGCATCTTGAGACAATTGTTTTGGCACCTCTGGAGCCTAAATCGTCGCCTGAGACCCCTGATGACGCTGTTCCTTCCGATTTGCACGTCCTGGCCAGTCGACTGGCGAACAGTGACAGGGTCGCGAATCTCTGGGCAGAAGGCGAAATTGTGTACCCGTGACACGGCTGTCTCCTCGCGTCTTAGAAACAGGTGTGAGGTATTGCCTATTGCTGAAAATACATCTCAGCCTGCATGAGGTGCCTGGCCTGTTGGAACTGTGCCCGATTTTCCTGAGAGGTCCGGACATGTGCAGAGAGTAGGTTTGCGTGTCACTGGGAGCTCCAGTGTTACGCGAAATGATGGAGCCCCTCAGGGAAATAGTGGGCAGGTGGGGAAAGAAGGCCAGTGCTTACTCTGTGTGATTGGGGGGGGGGGGGGGGGGGTCTGGTCGTGCCTGTGGAGCAGGCTCTGCTGTCAGTGACTGAGCGCAGCGAGCGCTCCCGACTGCAAATCATGGCTCATGCAGGCACGAACGACGCCTGCCACCTGGGTTCAGAGGCCACCCTTGGTTGCTATAGGTGTTTGATTTGGTGGAGACAGCATCATCTCTCCTGGGGTGGAAGCTATTGTGCAGCGCCACTCCCAGAAGCGATCATGCTCCTCCGATGTGAGCCGAGTAGAAAGGGCTCATGCGACTCTGCGACGATCTCGGATGTGGATTTCTCGACTTTCGCTATCAGTTACAGAATTGTACGAACCCCCCCCCCCCCCCCTCCCATCCTTAATAGGTCAGGAGCACCTATGGTAAGATCCTGGAATTAGTCTTGCTTATAAACGGTACCGATGCGCACGTAGTACCGGGGACAGAAAGCTTGCTGAACTGTGTCAACATCAACGAAATTCTAAATTCTGACTGGAATGTATATCACAAATATAGGTTGAACGCTGGTGGTCGAGACGTCTTTATAGCCATAATAGATACGATAATAGCCGGCCGGAGTGGCCGTGCGGTTCTAGGCGCTACAGTCTGGAGCCGAGCGACCGCTACGGTCGCAGGTTCGAATCCTGCCTCTGGCATAGATGTGTGTGATGCCCTTAGGTTAGTTAGGTTTAATTAGTTCTAAGTTCTAGGCGACTGATGACCTCAGAAGTTAAGTGGCATAGTGCTCAGACCCATTTGAACCATTTAGGTACGATAATATCTAATGAGATTAATACAGATTCCGAATTATGGATGGGAAAAAGCGATACCGTTATTTTAGACCTAATGGGTATTATTCGGTATTTATTTTATCACGGTTGTAACAGTGTCTTTAATTTTCTACTAATAACCGAGTAAACCGCCCCCCCCCCCCCCCCTCCAATGAACCATGGACCAAGCCGTTGGTGGGGAGGCTTGCGTTCCCTAGCGATACAGATAGCCCTACAGTAGGCGCAACCACAACGGAGGGGTATCTGTTGAGAGGCCAGACAAACGTGTGGTTCCTGAAGAGGGGCAGCAGCCTTTTCAGTAGTCGCAGGGGCAACAGTCTGGCTGATTGACTGATCTGGCCTTGTAACAATAACCAAAACGGCCTTGCTGTGCTGGTACTACGAACGGCTGAAAGCAAGGGGAAACTACAGCCGTAATTCTTCCCGAGGGCATGCAGCTTTACTGTATGGTTAAATGATGATGGGTAAAATATTCCGGAGGTAAAATAGTCCCCCATTCGGATCTCCGGGCGGGGACTACTCAGGAGGACGTCGTTATCAGGAGGAAGAAAACTGGCGTTCTACGGATCGGAGTGTGGCATGTCAGATCCCTTAATCGGGCAGGTAGGTTAGAAAATTTAAAAAGGAGAGTGGATCGGTTAAAGTTAGATATAATGGAAATTAGTGAAGTTCGGTGGCGGGAGGAACAAGACTTATGGTCAGGTGAATACATGGATATAAATACAAAATCAGATAGAGATAATGCTGGAGTAGGTGTAGTAATGAATAAAAAAAGAGGAGTTCTGGTAAGCTACTACAATCAGCATAGTGAACGCATTATTGTGGCCAATATAGACACGAAGCCCACGCCTACCATAGTAGAACAAGTTTATATGCAAACTAGCTCTGCAGATGACGAAGAAATTGATGAAATGTATGATGAGATAAAAGAAATTATTCAGATAGTGAAGGGAGACGAAAATTTAATAGTCATGGGTGACTGGAATTCGATAGTAGGAAAAGGAAGAGAAGGAAACGTAGTAGGTGAATGTGGAATGGGGGTAAGAAATGAAAGAGGAAGCCGCCTGGTAGAATTTTGCACAGAGCATAACTTAATCATAGTTAACACTTGGTTCAAGAATCATGAAAGAAGGTTGTATTCATGGAAGAGGCCAGGAGATACTAGAAGGTTTCAGATAGATTATATAATGGTAAGACAGAGATTTAGGAACCAGGTTTTAAACTGTAAGACATTTCTAGGGGCAGATGTGGACTCTGACCACAATCTATTGGTTATGAACTGTAGATAAAAATGAAGAAACTACAAAAAGGTGGGAATTTAAGGAGATGGGACCTGGATAAACTGACAGAACCAGAGGTTGTAGAGAGTTTCAGGGAGAACATAATGGAACGATTGACAGGAATGGGGGAAAGAAAAACAGTAGAAAAAGGATGGGTAGCTTTGAGGGATGAAATAGTGAAGGCAGGAGAGGCTCAAGTAGATAAAAAGATGAGAGCTAGTAGAAATCCTTGGGTAACAGAAGAAATATTGAATTTAATTGATGAAAGGAGAAAATATAAAAATGCAGTAAATGAAGCAGGCAAAAAGGATCGACAGGAAGTGCAAAATGGCCAAGCAGGAATGGCTAGAGGACAAATGTAAGGATGTAGAGGAATACCTCACTAGGGGTAAGATATATACTACTTACAGGAAAATTAAAGAGACCTTTGGAGAAAAGAGGTACACTTGTATGAATATTAAGAGCTCAGATGGAAACCCAGTTCTAAGCAAAGAAGGGAAAGCAGAAAGGTGGAAGCAGTATATAGGGGGTCTATACAAGGCCGACGAACTTGAGGACAGTATTATGGAAATGGAAGAGGATGTAGATGAAGATGAAATGGGAGATATGAGACGGCGTGAAGAGTTTGACAGAGCACTGAAAGACCTAAGTCGAAACAAGGCCCCGGGAGTAGACAACATTACATTAGGGCTACTGACAGCCTTGGGAGAGCCAGCCCTGGCAAAACTTTACCATGAGACAGGAGAAATACCTTAAGACTTCAAGAAGAATATAACAATTCCAATCCCAAAGAAAGCAAGTGTTGACAGATGTGAAAATTACCAAACTATCAGTTTAATAAGTCACAGTTGCAAAATACTAACACGAATTCTTTACATACTAATGGAAAAACTGGTAGAAGTCGAACTCGGGGATCTAAGGCGCTCCAGTCATGGCCTGTGTGGCTGGTCCCAGCGGAGGTTCGAGTCCTCCCTCGGGCATGGGTGTGTGTGTTCGTCATTAGGATAATTTAGGTTAAGAAGTGTGTAAGCTTAGGGACTGAAGACCTTAGCAGTTAAGTCCCATAAGATTTCAC
Organism: Schistocerca serialis cubense; assembly: GCF_023864345.2. Taxonomy (NCBI): domain Eukaryota; kingdom Metazoa; phylum Arthropoda; class Insecta; order Orthoptera; family Acrididae; genus Schistocerca; species Schistocerca serialis. The sequence goes on from NC_064641.1 coordinate 562,419,712, forward strand.
ACACATTTGAGCATTCTGAACTCGGGGAAGATCAGTTTGGATTCCGTGGAAATGCTGGAACACGTGAGGCAATACTGACCATACGACTTATCTTCGAAAATAGATTAAGGAAAGGCAAACCTACGTTTCTTGCATTTGCAGACTTAGAGAAAGCTTTTGACAATGTTGACTGGAATACTCTCTTTCAAATTCTGAATGTGCAGGGATAAAATACAGGGAGCGAAAGGCTATTTGCAATTTGTGCAGAAACCAAATGGCGGTTATAAGAGTCGAGGGACATGAAACGGAAGCAGTGGTTGGGAAGGGAGTGTGACAGGGCTCTAGCCTATCCCCGATGTTATTCAATCTGTATATTTAGCAAGTAAGGGAAACAAAGAAAAATTCGGAGTAGGTATTAAAATCCATGGAGAAGAAATAAAAACTTTGAGGTTCGCCGATGAGATTGTAATTCTGTCAGAGACAGCAAAGGACTTGGAAGAGCAGCTGAACGGAACGGACAGTGTCTTGAAAGGAGGATATAAGATGAACATAACAAAAGCAAAACGAGGATAATGGAATGTAGTCGAATTAAGTCGGGTGATGCTGAGGGAATTAGATTAGGAAATGAGACAATAGATGAGTTTTGCTATTTGGGGAGCTAAATAACTGATGATGGTCGAAGTAGAGAGGATATAAAATGTAGACTGCCAATGGTAAGGAAAGCGTTTCTGAAGAAGAGAAATTTGTTAATATCGAGTATAGTTTTAAGTGTCAGGAAGTCGTTTTTGAAAACATTTGTATGGAGTGTAGCCATGTATGGAAGTGAAACATGGACGATAAATAGTTTGGACAAGAAGAGAATAGAAGCTTTCGCAATGTGATGCTATACGAGGTGCATTCAAGGTCTAAGGCCTCCGATTTTTTTTCTGATTAACTACTCATCCGAAATCGATGAAACTGACGTTACTTTCGACGTAATCGCCCTGCAGACGTACACATTTTTCACAACGCTGACGCCATGATTCCATGGCAGCGGCGAAGGCTTCTTTAGGAGTCTGTTTTGACCAGTGGAAAATCGCTGAGGCAATAGCAGCACGGCTGGTGAATGTGCGGCCACGCAGAGTGTCTTTCATTGTTGGAAAAAGCCAAAAGTCACTAGGAGCCAGGTCAGGTGAGTAGGGAGCATGAGGAATCACTTCAAAGTTTTTATCACGAAGAAACTGTTGCGTAACGTTAGCTCGATATGAGGGTGTGTTGTCTTGGTGAAACAGCACACGCGCAGCCCTTCCCGGACTTTTTGATGCAGCGCACGAAGGAATTTGTTCTTTAAAACATTTTCGTAGGCTGCACCTGTTACCGTAGTGCCCTTTGGAGCGCAATGGGTAAGGATTACGCCCTCGCTGTCCCAGAACACCATCATTTTTTCAGCACTGGCTGTTACCCGAAATTTTTTTGGTGGCGGTGAATCTGTGTGCTTCCATTGAGCTGACTGGCGCTTTGTTTCTGGATTGAAAAATGGCATCCACGTCTCATCCATTGTCACAAGCGACGAAAAGAAAGTCCCATTCATGCTGTTGTTGCATGTCAACATTGCTTGGCAACATGCCACACGGGCAGCCATGTGGTCGTCCGTCAGCATTCGTGGCACCCACCTGGATGACACTTTTCGCATTTTCAGGTCGTCATGCAGGATTGTGTGCACAGAACCCATAGAATTGTCAACTCTGGAGGCGATCTGTTCAACAGTCATTCGGCGATCCCCCAAAACAATTCTATCCACTTTCTCGATCATGTCGTCAGACAAGCTTGTGCGAGCCCGAGGTTGTTTCGGTTTGTTGTCACACGATGTTCTCCCTTCATTAGACTGTCGCACCCATGTCTCCTTCAACTGCCGATGAATTTCAGTTGGTTTCACACCACGCAAATTCAGAAAACGAATGATTGCACGCTGTTCAAGTAAGGAAAACGTCGCCATTTTAAGTATTTAAAACAGTTCTCATTCTCGCCACTGGCGGTAAAATTCCATCTGCCGTACGGTGCTGCCATCTCTGGGACGTATTGACAATGAACGCGGCCTCATTTTAAAACAATGCGCATGTTTCTATCTCTTTCCAGCCGGAGAAAAAAAATCAGAGGCCTTAGAACTTGAATGCACCTCTTAGAAGAATACTGAAGATTAGATGGGTAGATCACATAACTAATGAGGAAATATTGAACAGAATTGGGGAGAAGAGAAATTTGTGGCACAACTTGACTAGAAGAAGGAACCGGTTGGTAGGACATGTTCTGAGGCATCAAGGGATCACCAATTTAGTACTGGAGGGCGGCGTGGAGCGTAAAAATCGTAGAGGGAGACCAAGAGATGAGTACACTAAGCAGATTCAGAAGGATGTAGGTTGCAGTAGGTACTGGGAGATGAAGAAGCTTGCACAGGATAGAGTAGCATGGTGAGCTGTATCAAACCAGTCTCTGCACTGAAGACAACAACAGCAACCGAGTGAAACACCGACACATTTTGTGGTAAGCTCCCATGGCTCCAAACTGCTGAGATCATCGGTGCCAAGGCTTACACACTACTTAATCTAAGTTAAACTAACAAGCTCTTAGGACAACACACACACACACCCGTGCCCGAGGGAGGACTCGAACCTCCGACATGGGTAGCCACACGAAGAGTGGCAAGGGCCTCAGACCGACACGTCAATTAGTCATTGCAGCCGTGCTAAAATTATTAATTTTTAAATAAATCTTCTTCTAAAAAAGGAGTAATTTTTACTCATAACATTTGTATTGATATGAAATACTGCGTTATTATAGAAAATAGAAAAAGTGATAGTGTAATTTTAATAACAATGCCGACAGAAAAGAGTCGAGCCCCTAAGCTACGCGTGTACGTGCAGTGTGCAAGACTTGTTCCCTCCTGGAGCGTACTGTAGTTTCGGTTATCGTGACACTTCTGGAGACCGAAAATCGCCTCTGTAGCAACCAACATGCGTTTCGAAAACAACGGTCGTGTTCGTCCACGAGACATGGAAGGCGGAAGATACCGGCACCCAGTAGATGCAGTTTCCATGACTTCCGTAAGGCATTCGATACAGTTCCACTCTGCACTGCCGCCCAATGAGCCATTGTGTCACTGGGTTGAAGAGTTTCTAGCAGACAGAATACAGCATATCATGCTCATCAGAAAAGTAAAAGTGACCTCTTACTACGTACCTGAAGGGAGTGTTATAGGTCCATTACTTTTCACAATATGTATGAATGACAAAGGAGACAACATCGGAAGTTCCATGAGGCATTTTCTGGGTGAGGCTGTTACATACAGTGAAGTCTCAACGCTACGAAATTGTAACGAAATACAGGAAGAACTGCGTAGGATCGATCCTTGGTGCAGTGAGTGGCAATTGACCCTCGACATAAACTAATGTAACGTATTGTGAATACATAGGCAGAACAATCACTGGAAACATTTACTTCCATAAAATAACGAAGTGTGTGTGTGTGGTGTGGCGTGCGTGTGTGTGTGTGTGTGTGTGTGTGTGTGTGTGTGTGTGTGTGTGTGTGTTTGTGTGTGTGTGTGTGTGTGTACGGAGGTTTGAAGTAACACGACCACATAAAACTAATAGTAGGATAGGCAGATACCAGACCGAGATTCATTGGAGAATCCCCAGGAAAAGTAGAATACAACAAAGGAGGTAGCTTAGAAAACCATCGTTCGGCCAGTACCCCAGTATTGCTTGTTAGTATGGGGTCCACACCAGGTAAGATTGATAGAAAAAATAGATAAGATCGGAAGGAGAGTAGCGTGTTTCGTTAAGGTTCATTTAGTAAGCACGAAAGCATCACAGACATGATCAACCAACTCAAATGGCAGACACTGTAAGAGAGGCGATTTGCATCACGGTTTGGTTTACTGTTCAAGTATCGAGAGCGTATGTTTCTAGAAGAGTCGACACATATATTTCCTCCTACGTATATCTAGAGAAAACACCATAAAGATAAAATTAGAGAGATTACAGCCCACATGGAGGTTTACCGGCAATCGTTCTTCCCGCGAACCACTGACGACTGGTACCGGAAAGAGGGGAAGTTAAAGTGGTACACAAAATACCTGCCGTCATACACCGCAAGGCAGCGTGCGGAATATATAAGTAAATGTTGCATAAAAACCAAGCTAAATAATATTTTAATGTGAGATCAAAGATTTGTTTCTCAAAATGATTGATATTAAGTTGAGTCAGTTTTTATGGCAGCATTCTAAATATTTCTTTTTTAATTCACCATAACAGAAATAATTTTTATCATGTATTTCATTCTCACGTCACGAATTTTGTATTATTAGAGGTTTCGACTTATCGCCAAGTCATCATCAGGTGATTCCATTTGTCTGACCTGAGACCAAAATACGAGTACAAATTTTTTTTACAAGCTGGTCATTATGTGCTCCTCAGCAGGCATTATCCTAGTCTGTGCAAGTAATTATAGATCTCAGTGTAATGCCAAATCGAAAATGAAAAGGACGGGAAAATATTTCGCGTTCTTTTGCCATCTCAGCGGATGATGTGCGCTCGCACCATATTACTCAGGTCTATGCGCACTTTTGTGTTATAATTTTCGTAATTTCTGCCTCTAGTCACTGTGTCACGGACAAAGAAAGCCATATAATGTGTTGCTATTTGACCGTTTTGCAAACAATAATAACGATACTCACTGCCAAAGCGCTTACATCGTTTTTAGATGCATCTCCTTCATAGTCAGCTCCTTGTTTTAAGTGTAGTTTTGTTCCTTCTACCTTATAATGGTACCACCAAACGTTCACAGTTACATAACGACGCCGGAAGAGCTTCAGATTACGCTTCAGCTATTCCAAACACGATTTCGAAACGTAGCCCTTCAAATGTGTTTAGCATGGAATCAATAAATGCAACAGCTTCGCGCATCCGGTTTCTTCATATGCGCTGCTTCATTCGGGATGCTATATTGTCGTTAGTATGATATACCTCTCATCTCAATGGTCTGTGGAACCTTAGCGCGACGGTCTTCTATCGCAATTATATAAATTTTACCGACAACTTCTTGAAATGAGATTTCAGTCGGGAGTCCGGAGAGTACCAAATATGAAGTCTTTGTATGTCCGTGTTGAAATCACTTATCCAATAATAAACGAACTCCCGTGGACGTGTGGAGTATGCATGCACTTTCCTGAACTCTGTGTTTGAGCCGAAGTGTATTATTTATGTTTGTCACGAAATACGGGACAGCCACACTGCCAGCAGACATCTGTGGATAGCATCACTATGAAAATCTGAACAAACTATTTATATGAATCTTCTTTAGACAACCGCATCGTATACGAACAACCTCATGGATTTTCCGGAGTTATACACTAAAACATTTATATGCAAAGTGAACCATAACATCATCAACAAAATTTCACAATTCTTCAGAATCCCTTCTGAGTATTTTGGTGTAAGGGACCCACAATCTTCGGCGGCTTGTTTCAGAGTAATAATCTATGATTTATTCGGTTTCGGTTTGTTACAGCAGCCCACCTTTTTTTGTGAAAATACCTTCACGACAGTGAAAAAACCTCTATGCTATAATCAAAGCACAAAACACACATCAAGGGATAAAGCAACAACCCTCAGACGAAACAGGCAATCTTTTGTGTCAGTGTCTTATGTCGGTATACAGTACAGCACGTAATAACTGCAGAGCTGTTCCATTACAAGTATTGTTCAAAATGTCGACCATCATGATCAGTGCAGGACGCACCATCGACTGTCTTACATGCTCAAAAATTCCAGGAGAATGGCGTACTATCTCCGCGTCTGTGATAACCCAACAACTAGATCCTTGCGAGTATCAACCGTAGTGTCGTAAACTAGACTTTCACTTGCCCCAAGAAGAACAAGTTCATTAGTGTCATGTCTGCTGGCCCGAACTGGCCATGGAACAGGATCTCCAAGACCAATCCATTGGCGTCCAAACTGTACTTCAGTGTGGTTCCTGGCATCGATTGCAGCTCTTGTCAACAGCAGGTACCGTGAACAAATGGAAAAACAGTCGACACCTGCAGTATTTGACACTCCAGTGCAATATAAACACACAGCTAACTGAATCAAGAAATAAGACGAAATGCAGTAACTCTGTAATGAGCCGCTGGAGACCGTGGGTCCCTCATACCAAAATACTCGATGGTATTCCTGTATAACCTCTGAAAGTTTGTCGATGGAGTTCTAGTTCGCCCTGTATATTATAAACAGTGTGAATCGAATGACACTTCCCTGCGATTCTCCAGAAATCACCTTTACATCTGTAGATTTTGTTCCGTTTGCCTCGTCTTTCGCTTTCCTGCAAATATACTGTAGTTGTACATCTACATCAGTACTCCGCAAGCCACCTGGCGGTGTGTGAAGGGTACTTCTGGTGCCAATAACTGATCCTGGCGCGTGGGGAGAATGACTGTCGGGAAACCTATGTATTAGCTCTAATTTCTCGAATTTTCTCGTTGTCGTCATTTCGCGAGACGTATGTTGGACGAAGTAAATATGTTGTTCGACTCTCGAAATCTCAATAGTACCTGTCCGTGCTGCATAACGTCTCTTTTGTAGAATCTGCAACTGGAGCTTGTTGAGCATCTCTGTAACGCACTCGCGTCGACTAAACGATCCCGTGTCGAAACGCGCCGCACTTCGTTGGATTTTCTCGCTCTCTCTACTGTCAGTCCTAACTGGTAAAAGCCCCAGATTTATAAAACATATTCAAGAATCAATCGAACAAGTGCCTTGTCACTTCTTTAGTGGATGAATTACATTTCCTTAAGATTCTTCCTCTGAATCTCAGTTTGGCGTCTACTTTTTCTACTATTTATTGTATCTGGTCACCCACTAACCTCTTCATCTCAGAGTAGCACTTGCAACCTACGTCCTCAATTATTTGCTTGACGTATTCCAATCTCTGTCTTCCTCTACAGTTTTTGCCCTCTACATCTCCCTCTAGTCCCATGGAAGCCATTCCCTCATGTCTTAGCAGATGTCCTATCATCCTGTCCCTTCTCCTTATCAGTGTTTTCTACATATTCCTTTCCTCTCCGATTCTGCATAGAACGTCCTCATTCCTTACCTTATCAGTCCACCTAATTTTCAACATTCGTCTATAGCACCACATCTCAAATGCTTCGATTCTCTTCTGTTCCGGTTTTCCCACAGCCAATGTTTCACTACCATACAATGCTGTACTCCAGACGTACATCCTCAGAAATTTCTTCCTCAAATTAAGGCCGGTATTTGATATTAGTAGACTTCTCTTGGCCAGAAATGCCTTTTTTGCCATAGCGAGTCTGCTTTTGATGCCATCCTTGCTCCGTCCGTCATTGGTTATTTTACTGTCTAGGTAGCAGAATTCCTTAACTTCATTGACTTCGTGACCATCAATCCTGATGTTAAGTTTCTCGTTGTTCTCATTTCTACTACTTCTCATTACCTTCGTCTTTCTCCGATTTACTCTCAAACCATACTGTGTACTCATTAGACTGTTCATTCCGTTCAGCAGATCATTTAATTCTTCTTCACTTTCACTCAGGATAGCAATGTCATCAGCGAATCGTATCATTTCACCTTGTATTTTAATTCCACTCCTGAACCTTCCTTTTATTTCCATCACTGCTTCCTCGATGTACAGATTGAAGAGTAGGGGCGAAAGGCTACAGCCTTGTCTTACACGCTTCTTAATACGAGCACTTCGTTCTTGATCGTCCACTCTTATTATTCCCACTTGGTTGTTGTACATATTGTATATGACCCGTCTCTCCCTATAGCTTACCCCTACTTTTTTTAGAATCTCGAACAGCTTGCACCATTTTATATTGTCGAACGCTTTTTCCAGGTCGACAAATCCTATGAAAGTGTCTTTATTTTTCTTTAGCCTTGCTTCCATTATTAGCCGTAACGTCAGAATTGCCTCTCTCGTCCCTTTACTTTTCCTAAAGCCAAACTGATCGTCACCTAGCGCATTCTCAATTTTCTTTTCCACTCTTCTGTATATTATTCTTGTAAGCAGCTTCGATGCATGAGCTGTTAAGCTGATTGTGCGATAATTCTCGCACTTGTCAGCTCTTGCCGTCTTCGGAATTGTGTGGATGATGCTTTTCCGAAAGTCAGATGGAATATCGCCAGACCCATATATTCTACACACCAACGTGAATAGTCGTTTTGTTGCCACTTCCCCCAATGATTTTAGAAATTCTGATGGAATGTTATCTATCCCTTCTGCGTTATTTGGCCGTAAGTCCTCCAAAGCTCTTTTAAATTCCGATTCTTATACTGGATCCCCTATCTCATCTAAATCGACGCCTGTTTCTTCTTCTATCACAATCAGACAAATCTTCACCCTCATAGAGGCTTTCAATGTATTCTTTCCACCTATCTGCTCTCTCCTCTGCATTTAACAGTGGAATTCCCGTTGCACTCTTAATGTCGCCACCGTTGCTTTTATTGCCACCAAAGGTTGTTTTGACTTTCCTGTATGCTGAGTCTGTCCTTCCGACAATCATATCTTTTTCGATGTCTTCACATTTTTCCTGCTACCATTTCGTCTTAGCTTCCCTGCACTTCCTATTTATTTCATTCCTCGGCGACTTGTATTTCTGTATTCCTGATTTTCCCGGAACATGTTTGTACTTCCTCCTTTCATCAATCAACTGAAGTATTTCTTCTGTTACCCATGGTTTCTTCGCAGCTACCTTCTTTGTACCTATGTTTTCCTTCCCAACTTCTGTGATGGTCCTTTTTAGACATGTCCATTCCTCTTCAATTGTACTGCGTACTGAGCTATTCCTTATTGCTGTATCTATAGCGTTAGAGAACTTCAAACATATCTCGCCATTCCTTAGTACTTCTGTATCCCACTTCTTTGCGTATTGATTCTTCCTGACTAATGTCTTGAACTTCAGCCTACTCTTCATCACTACTATATTGTGATCTGAGTCTATATCTGCTCCTGATTACGCCTTACAATCCAGTATCTGATTTCGGAATCTCTGTCTGACCATGATGTAATCTACTTGAAATCTTCCCGTATCTCCCGGCCTTTTCCAAGTATACCTCCTCCTCTTGTGATTCTTGAACAGGGTATTCGCTATTACTAGCTGAAACTTGCTTTAACCCTTAGTCTTTCTCCTGTTTCATTCCAAGCCCATATTCTCCTGTAACCTTTTCTTCTACTCCTTCCCCTACAACTGCATTCCAGTCGCCCATGACTATTAGATTTTCGTCCCACTTTACATACTGCATTACCCTTTCAATATCCTCATACACTTTCTCCATTTGTTCATCTTCAGCTTGCGACGTCAGCATGTATACCTGAACTATCGTTGTCGGTGTTGGTCTGCTGTCGATTCTGATTAGAACAACCCGGTCACTGAACTGTTCACAGTATCACACCCTCTGCCCTACCTTCCTATTCATAACGAATCCTACATCTGTTATACCAATTTCTGCTGCTGTTGATATTACCCGATACTCATCTGACCAGAAATCCTGGTCTTTACTTCACTGACCCCTACTATATCTAGATTGAGCCTTTGCATTTCCCTTTTCAGATTTTCTAGTTTCCCTACCACGTTCAAGCTTCTGACATTCCACGCCCCGACTCGTAGAACGTTATCCTTTCGTAGATTATTCAATCTTTTTCTCATGGTAACCTCCCTCTTGGCATCCCTTTTCAGATTTTCTTGTTTCCCTACCACGTTCAAGCTTCTGACATTCCACGCCCCGACTCGTAGAACGTTATCCTTTCGTTGATTATTCAATCTTTTTCTCATGATAACCTCCCCCTTGGCAGTCCCCTCCCGGAGATCCGAAAGGGGGACTATTCCGGAATCTTTTGCCAATGGAGAGATCATCATGACACTTCTTCAATTACAGGCCACATGTCCTGTGGATACACGTTGCGTGTCTTTAATGCAGTGGTTTCCATTGCCTTCTGCATCCTCATGTCGTTGATCATTGCTGATTCTTCCGCCTTTAGGGGCAATTTCCCACCCCTAGGACAAGAGAGTGCCCTGAACCTCTATCCGCTCCTCCGCCCTTTTTGACAAGGCCGTTGGCAGAATGAGGGTGACTTCTTATGCCGGAAGTCTTCGGCCGCCAATGCTGATTATTTATCAAAATTTAGGCAGTGGTGGGGATCGAACCCGGGACCGAAGACGTTTTGATTATGAGCCGAAGACGCTATCTCTAGACCACGGGTTAAGGTCGTACGGATACATCTTCCTAGATATTTTAGAGTGTTTACTGTTTCCAGTAATTTACTGTCAATAGTGTAGTTGCAAAGTAGTAAATTATTTTTCCTATGTACTCATACACGCAGTATGTTACATTTACTTACGTTCAGTGTCAACTATTATTCTGTGCACAATTCATTAATCCTCCATGGGTCCTTCTTCAAATCGTTTTTTCTGGCGTTGCTAGCTTCGTACAGACAAGCGCATCATCTGCGAACAGCATTAAAAAGGTGGCGACGCATTTCAATAGGTCACTTACGTACTAATAGGTCACTTACATACACTGCAAACAGTAACATTCCTATCACACTTCCTAGGGGTACCCTCGAAATTACCTTTTGTTCCATTAAGGCCGACGCATTAAGTTCATGTTCAAAAATGGCTGTGAGCACTATGCGACTTAACTGCTGAGGTCATCAGTCACCTAGAACTTAGAACTAATTAATCCTAACTAATCTAAGGACATCACACACATCCATGCCCTAGGCAGGATTCGAACATGCGACCGTAGCGGTTGCTCGGTTTCGGACTGTAGCGCCTAGAACCGCACGGCCACCCCGGTCGGCAGTTCCAAGGAGCTCTTGAATCCAGTCGTTAACGTGGTCTGATACTCGGCAAGCTCGTATTTTTGTCACTAAATGCAGTGCGGAACAGTGTCACATGCCTTCGTGAGGTCGAGGAAGACGCCATCAACAAGAGCGTCGATGAGTACTGCGCTGTGGATCTCGTGGAGGAGGAGACCGGGCTGAGTTTCACAAGACTTTTGTTTGCGGAATCCATGTTGATTTTTATAGACTTTCATTATCCAAAAACGCCATAATTAATTTGGATAAAACCCACAACTCTAATACAGATCGACATCCACGATGTACTGCTATAACTATGTGCATCTGGCCTGCGGCCTTTCTTAAAAACGGGAATGACCTGTGCTTTTCTCCAGTCGCTAGGTACCGTTCGTTGCTCCAGAGCAGTACGATAAACTGGTGCTAGAAGGATACGGAGTAAGTTATTTCGCATAATATTTGTAAATAGTTGTAGGTATGCAAAAACAGACATAATGTCTGATGGAAAACCGCAATCAGTGGTTATACAGTGTTAATTATTATTCGTCTTGATTGCAAAAGCCGGTCGGAGTGGCCGTGCGGTTCTGGGCGCTACAGTCTGGAGCCGAACGACCGCTAAGGTCGCAGGTTCGAATCCTGCCTCGGGCATGGATGTGTGTGATGTCCTTAGGTTAGTTAGATTTAATTAGTTCTAAGTTCTAGGGGACTGATGACCTCAGACGTTAAGTCGCATAGTGCTCAGAGCCACTTGAACCATTTTTTTATTGCAAAAATGTTTATTCACATGACCGGTTTCAGTTCCTCTAGAACCATCTTCAGATCTGCAGTTTCGGTTACAGTAGTAACCCGTCCACACACAACAACCTTCACATTATGTGACGCAGCATGTGAAGGTTGTTGTGTGATGACAGGTTACCCCTGTAACCGAAATTGCAGATCTGAAGATGGTTCTAGAGGAACTGAAACCCGTCATGTGAATAAACATTTTTGCAATCAAGACGGAATATAATTAACATTGTTGTAGGTATCTCATTTGGTCCTGATGCCTCTCCACTACTATAAGACTGTAGCTGATTTTCTATTTCGCGATCGTTTATCTCAGTTTTTGTCATTTCGAAGTTCGTACGATGATTGAAAGGACCGTGAAAAGGCTGTGCTACGTTCTTCCGCGATGAAACAGCTTTGGAAGACCGAGTTCAGTATTTCAGCCTTCTCTCTATTTTCCGGTTCGGTGCCATTATGCTCACTGAGTGTCTGAACAGATGATTTCGCTCCGCTTACTGATTTTACGTAAGAAGAAAATCTCTTAGGATTTTAGTCAGATCGGCTGTCAAAAGTTCGCTTTTAAAGCCATTGAAGGCGCCTCTCATTTCTCTGCTTAACGCTCATTTTTGCTTCGTTCGATTTTTGTTTGCCAGCTAGGTTTTGACTTCCCTTGAACCTTTGATGAAGCACTCTTTGTTGTGGCAGCTTCCTAACACGGCTAAAAAACCGCAGTGGATCTTCCCCATCGCATAAAACCTTGCTGAACGTGAACGACGCTTTTGAATTTTTTCAGTTTGTCCCCTACATCTTCGTCCCCTTCGTTGCTCAGTCCAGGCCCCCACGTTTGATACAGTGTAACTATAGCAGCTCACGATTTAGTCCCCCTTCCTCCTATAAAGATAGCTGCTTCTGTGATTCTTGAGCGTCGGCCCTCCAAGCACGAAAACTCTGACGTTCACAGTCAACTGAAAAACCCTTAGCTATGTGATAAGGATTGCGTGTTGGTTCATCACGAGCTGCACCTGGACACAGGATTGAGTTTGCACATTGACTAGTAGGAGGTCATAACTCACATACCTTTCTGACTAGTAGAAGGTCACAATTCATATACCTTTCTCAGCTGGGCTAAGTGTAAGCAACATAAGTTTTAAAGTGTCATATCGATAATAGACAAATTTAAATACCGTTGTGCATTACACTTCTATCCTTGTAGGAAGAAGAAAACTGAAACACAAAAGGATAGTCTGTAAATTACCATCAAACCCTCTACATAGGCTTTACACTGAGGTGACAAAAGTAATGAGGTACCTCCTAATATAGAGTCATACCTTCTTTTGTCCGGCGTAGTGTAGCAGCTCGACGTGGTATGGACTGAACAGGTCGTTGGAAGTATCCTCCAGAAATATTGAGCTATGCTGCCTCTGTATCAGTCCATAATCGCGAAAGCGTTGACGGTACACGATTTTGTGCACGAGCTGTCCTCTCGATTGTGCCCCATAAATGTTCGATGGGACTCATGTCGAGCGATCTGGTTAGTCAAATCATGCGCTCGACTTGTCCAGAATGTTCTTCAAACCAACCGCGAACAATTCCACGTTCAAAATCTGTTAATTCCTGCCATGCGGAAATAATCTCGTCAGAAACCTTTTCACGTGAAACACCTGAGTATAAATGACATCTCCGCTAATGGACTGCCCTTTTATACCTTGTGTACATGATACTGCCGCCATCCGTATGTGCACATATCACTATCCCATGACTTTCGTCACCTCAGTGCAGATATTAACAGAATGTGCTGAAATCTACAACGCAACAGGACAAGCTTCCCTTTTGGGCTCTGTTTCACAGGGTAGAAACGTCGCATTCTGTGAAACACTTCACACAAATCGTCGTCTTGCTTGTGTGTAACATTCCTCAAAGTACGAGGTGATGTCCGAATGTTGGTGAAATTTTTATTTTGCCCGCTAGTGATTCCGAGGAGACGGAGAAGCTGGCAGGTGTCTCCCCACACATGCCTCAGTGTGGTAACTGGCCGCTAGCTGAGAGGTTTGGTTAGTTGTAGATGAGCCTCTTTCCATTTCGTGATTCAGAGAGTTTCTGGTTTTGCAATGCCTGAACTGAAGGAGCACGATGTACAAAGTTACGTTTTAAACTTGAGGAATCCGATGCAGAAGACCAGCAAATGTTGAGGCAAGCTTTTGGAGACAAGGTCAGATACAGACTCACGACTGGATAAGAGTTTCAAAAGCGGGTCAACATCGAATGATGATGACGAACATTCCAATCGGCCGTCACCTGGAATCAATAAAGAAAATGTTTAGAAAGTAGGGACTGTAGACGCAACAACCAAAACGTTTGCATCCCCTTGAGAAGAATTGAACATGTGAAGGACTGCATGGAAGCTTGTGCAACGACTGTTTCAAGACGATAAGAAGCAACATGGAAGTCTGCAGGGCAATGACACAACTGCTTCTAGACGAGCGATTCCCAGTCTGGGGTAATTAACACCCTAGGAGATAAAATCTATATTGTTCAGGAGTTAAAACAAAAATATTGAATTATGTTTAGGTCGCGAAACTAAATTATTTTAAAAGACCATTACTATTACTACTATTTCGTAAGACCATAATATTGATTATAAACGTACCCAATAATTTTTTAATTAATGCGTGACACATTGTTGTGGAGGTTACAGCTTGTGATACGAATGTATTCCCCACAAAGTCCACCCACTACACACATACTTTGTGCCGTGCGTCTACGACAGTACAACTGAAACACACACGTCGCATGTGTTTAAATACACTAGCGAAAAAAAATGACACAAAAAATAGCTAATGTAGAGTAATGAAATTTCTGTAATACATTTGTCTAGGTAACATATTTAAGTGATTAATATTGCAAGATCACAGGTTAATGTAAGTGCCAGATAAGGTACAGAAAATATGAAATGCTAATCAAAATATCCACGGGTATGCTGCAGGTCTATAGTGTCCAACGGGCACAATATTTCGGCGATCATACATGTCGCCATCATAAGGTGAACTGACGGACTGAGCTCCTGTGAACGTGCCGGCACGGAGATCCGTACGCTATGGCTTCTCAGAGGGAACTGGGTTCGGTCGCGGCGGCGGCCGATTTAAATACCCTCCGCCCGCGGCGCGCTCCCTCCGCCGTCCGCGCCCAGCGCCACGGTCGCGCGGTGGAACAGATTGCGACGGCGTCTGAGATGACGTCGGTGTGATGGCTATGTCCGCCGTGGTCGTCACAACTATACGTTTGCTCGATTTACTCTTGATTAACCCGATCGCTGGTTCCCAAGCCTTGACTGTGGCTATAATCTCAGCAAGGCTTGGGAACCAGCGATCTGGTTAATCAAGAGTAAATCGAGCAAACGTATAGTTGTGACGACCACGGCGGACAGAGCCATCACACCGACGTCATCTCAGACGCCTTCCACCGCGCGACCGTGGCGCGGGGCGCGGACGGCGGAGGGAGCGCGCCGCGGGCGGAGGGTATTTAAATCGGCCGCCGCCGCGACCGAACCCAGTTCCCTCTGAGCAGCCATAGCGTACGGATCTCCGTGCCGGCACGTTCACAGGAGCTCAGTCCGTCAGTTCACCTGATGATGGCGACATGTATGATAGCCGAAATATTGTGCCCGTTGGACACTATAGACCGGCAGCATACCCGTGGATATTTTGATTATCAAATACGCCGGGAGAAACTCAAGAATCACGTATGAAATGCTGGTACATTAATAATCGGTATGTTGAATGCGAATGTGTATGCGTAGTGTTTTAGAGGTGCCGGATGTCAGGAGTTCCATGGCTGTTGCATTTGGTCGATCAATACAGAAACGGTTAACGCTGTTTGTGGATGACGCTGGACTTGTCGTCCAATAATGTCATGTATGTCCTCATTGGAGATAGATTTGGTTATAGAGGACACCAATGCAACAAGTCTACACTCTGTAGAGGATGTTGAGTTACAACAGTGGCATGTGGGCGAGCGTTATCCTGTTGGAAAACACCCCCTGGAATGCTGTTCATGAGTGGCAGCGCAACAGGTCGAATCACCAGACTGACGTACTAATTTGCAGTCAGAATGCGTGGGATAAACACGAGAGTGTTCCTGCTGTTATTTGAAATAGCACTCCAGACCATAACTCCAGGTGTAGGTCCAGTGGGTCTTGGACGCAGACAGGTTGGTTGGAGGCCATCAACTGGCCTCCTGATAGCCAACACACGGCCGTCACTGGCACCGAGCCAGAACCAACTGTCATCGAAAAGCACAACAGACCTCCACCCTCCCCTCCAATGAGTGCTCGCTTGACACCACTGAAGTGGCAAAGGTGGAGCTTTGGTATAAGTCGAATGCACGCTACAGGGCGCCTGGCTTGGAGCTGTCCTTGAAGTAACTGATTTGTAAGTGTGGACCACGTGGCCAGCCGGAGCCCAGTCTTCTTGGAACCGTACACTCATGTGTCCACCGCTGCCAGAAATCATGTACAGTGGCTACATTCCTACCAAGTCTTCCTCCAACGTCGCAGAAGAAACAACCAGCGTATCTGAGCCCTATTACACGCCCTCGTTCAAACTCAGTCAGATGTTGATAATGAATTCTTTGTCGCCTTAAAGACATTCTTGACTAACAAAAACCTACCACGTCCAATTTAAAAGGTAACTGAAGCTCACGACCGTTGCAGCATGTATTTGAAGCAAACCTGATTTGCAGTCTCGTAGTGGTCTACTAGCGTTATTCTTGCAACCGGCGTGAAATTTGAATAGACATCTTTCAGATGTAGAAACACGTCTGCCAACTTTCGTTTATGTCGCATAACTCCTTCTTGGTGTTGTGATTCTTTTCCGTCAGTGTATGTCACGAAAGTGCCTTGTCCATATTGCAGATAGTTCGCGCTGTAGAACCTGAATTACTTCATAATTTGATTAGAAATAGAATGATTTATAACCAGTCGTCCAAAACAGCTCGACAAAAGTAACACTAATTCTTTGTTGATCGTTTTCCGGTAACGTGTATTGACAGGATTGTTCATAAAGAGCTCATCTCACGTTCAGCGAAAAGTTCCATCACGATATTCTAATGCGTTTTAAGGAAGACATGAGAAGGAAACTCGTGGTTTTACGCTGGTGGGGGCTGTGGATTTCTTTCTGCATGAAGGCAGTCGAGCTTCCGTGGAAATGAGTTAAAGTTTTGCCTCTTGTCTCGTTGACGTCGCCTCCTTCTTGTCAAGAAATATTCGGTTAGGCTCTACTCTCTGCTGGTGCTAAGACTTAGGAAGCAGAGAAGTTCATGTAGATCGTGATCCGGCGTATTTATAGTTAGTAAATAAAAACTGCTATGCAATCATCTTGTCTATTTGAAGGACGATAACTGCTTTTTGCCGGCCGCTGTGGACGAGCGGTTCTAGGCGCTTCAGTCCGAAACCGCGCGACTGCTACGGTCGCCGGTTCGAATCCTGCCTCGGGCATGGATGTGTGTGATGTCCTTAGGTTAGTTTGGTTTAAGTAGTTCTATGTTCTAGGGGATTGATGACCTCAGATGTTTAGTCCCATAGTGCTCAGAGCCATTTGAACCATTTTTAACTGCTTTTTCACTGTGTAAATATGCTGCCTAGCGCTAGGACATACAAACGCACACGTCTACAACAACCAGCCTATGACAGAGCGGTATGTTACTCTCTAGGAATGTTCTTTTGTTTGACAAAAAAATGTAAGCGACAAATTCTTAATCATACGCTATCTGATCAAAAGCATCCGAACACCCCGACGTAATGCGGAACTGACCACTGGATGTCACGAGAAGCGGACCCGCTATTGCACGAGTAAAAAGGGGCGTGTAGTATAGTAGTGTCAGTGGAGAAACAGCAGCAGCAGAATGGGTTCGACTGGAGAGCTCAGTGATCTCTAACGTGAGCTGGACATTGGACGGCATCTGAGTAACGAATCTATCAAGGACATTTCAACCCTTCTAAAGCTGCAAAGTCAATTGTTGGGGACTTGACTGTGAGGTGGGAACGCGAAGGAACAACTACTGTTAAACAAAGACCAGGCTGAGGCAGTAGAGCATTGCGGACGGTCTGAAATGGTTCCATTCGCATTATTTCGTTAAGTTTCCTGTTCAAGTGTATCATATAGTCTCAAACGAAAGGATCCACTTCAAAGGCGGCAAGAAAGAGGGTACCCCGTTGTTGTCTTTTGCAACTAAAATGGTTGTAAATACTGATTGTTTTTACTTTAAATAAAAACAGGTTAGCATTTGTAGCTTGAATAAAAATTAAATTTAGGCCAGACTGCTCACTCTGGTCAACGGTGTGTTTGGTTACGAATGACCGTGTACACAGTTAATGTTCATACTCAAGAGATTATTTTGTAAAAAATTAATCGGACTTCGAATTAACATGCTGGCTCGACTTTTTAATAATAAAATAATTAACGATTGAGATCATATTGCGCTTGGTCGTTGCATCAGGAAGCAAGTCACTTCCAGCTTAATTTAAATGGCTAGAAATTACTTGCATTATGTGATTAAAACAAGAGGGCTGAGAAGTGCGAAACATAATGGTTTAGTTATTATTGAAAAAAAAAAAAAGATTCAATGAAGACTCACCCGACAGTGCCGTTGCCAGCGCCGGCCGTGTGGCCGAGCGGTTCTAGGTGCTTCAGTCTGGAACTGCGCTACCGCTACGGTCGCAGGATCTAATCCTGCCTCTGGCATGGATGTGTGTGATATCCTTAGGTTAGTTAGGTTTAAGTAGTTCTAAGTCTAGGGGACTGATGACCTCAGATGTTAAGTCCCATAGTGCTCAGAGCCATTTGAACCGCTGCCGCAAGAGAAGAAGGAAATAATCTAATGTCGCATTTTTCATATATAAAGTAATTACAACTTCGAAGAATAAAGATTAGCATTACGTAAGAGATTTATAGATGTTAATTACCCGAATACTTACCTTATTCATACATAAAGATAAAAGAAATAGTTTATCTCTGTTCATTCAATGTAGTTGACAGTCGTTCTTCCCGCGAACCATACGCGACTGGAACAGGAAAGGGAGGTAATGACAGTGGCACGTAAAGTGCCCTCCGCCACACACCGTTGGGTGGCTTGCGGAGTATAAATGTAGATGTAGATGTAGAATTCCGCAAATATTTTTACTGAAATAACATTAGGAATCATTACATACAAATCCATAAGCAGGAAAACCACTTCACGTTGTTATTATTATTATTCTTTCTTTCTTTCCTCAGACGTTATGTCTGGTCAAAAATGGAAAGTGACACGGACCTTGATCAAGCGTGACTTCCTTTTAACTGTACGGTATATGTTATATTGCATTTAGGAACTTTCGGGTAATTGAACATGTATCAATAATTACGGATTTCTGTAGTTGTATATATAAGTTTGGATGTAGCTGTAGTGCATTGATATACTGGTGGATATTGTGTGGTATGACTCCTGTAGTTGATAGTATAATTGGCATAATGCCAACTTTATCCTGATGCCACATGTCATTGACTTCCTCAGCCAGTTGGGTATATTTTTCAATTTTTTCTCCTGTTTTCTTCTGTATATTTGTTGTATTGGGTATGGATATTACAATTAGTTGTGTTAATTTCTTCTTTTTATTGGTGAGTATGATGTCAGGTTTGTTATGTGGTGTTGTTTTATCTGTTATAATGGTTCTGTTCCAGTATAATTTGTATTCATCATTCTCCAGTACATTTTGTGGTGCATACTTCTATGTGGGAACGTGTTGTTTTATAAGTTTATGTTGTAAGGCAAGCTGTTGATGTATTATTTTTGCTACATTGTCATGTCTTCTGGGGTGTTCTGTATTTGCTAGTATTGTACATCCGCTTGTGATGTGATCTACTGTTTCTATTTGTTGTTTGCAAAGTCTGCATTTATCTGTTGTGGTATTATTATTATTATTATTATTTCAAGATTTTAAACATGGCTGCAACAGCAACTGTTGAAATTCTTCACGATAAAGGATGACAGCCAAAAACAGTTGCAGGATAAAAATTTATGTATGTATTCATGGATTTTAATATGCGTGAGTGCCTGGCACATACAAGTGCCCTCTCTCGGCGAAACCATCTGCCTTAGTGCTTTCACACTCTTGTCTCGATAGTTCATAGGCGAAGTAATGGTGCTGAACTGTTCGCTTTGACCCTGTGCCTATAGCCATGTTGTAGAAATGGAGAAGATGTCTTAATTATTGACGACGCCTTTGGCAAAATTGTTTTATTAATTTCCATTGCATGATGTAATTTTAGTAAGTAACTAAAGATTTTATGCCTGTATTACTTTGGTAATTTCACTATTACTTAAGCTTTTGTGTTTCTCACTTCCGGTGCTAAGGCTTTTCTAATGAAAGTGTCTTCCTGTTCAGGATTTTTTACTTCTGATGAAGGTATATTTATATGTACCGAAACCTTGGTCAAGAATTTTAATAAATTTTTATCCTGCAACTGTTTTTGGCTGTCATCCTTTATCGTGAAAAATTATTATTATTATTATTATTATTATTATTATTACTACTACTACTACTACTACTACTACTACTACTACTACTATGACTATTCACTCAAGCACAAGAGCTAACCTTTGCGCTTCTTTCAAGTGGCTGTAAAATTTCGCATTAAATCGGCAGAAGGAATCACTCTTGAGGTCCAAAGTGCTATCAGCAGCCTATCTAGCGCCATGGATGTGCGTGTGGAGTTAAATAGAACGCCGTACAACGGTGAAGCAGCTCTTCATAAACCGAACACTCCTATAGTCGCTCCTAAGCGACGCTTGAGGTGCTGTAAAGAGCGACGCTGCAGGGAAGTGGAAGAAACGAATGATTTGGAATGATCAGTGAAGCTGTACCCTGTGGCAGTCCGG
Source organism: Schistocerca serialis cubense (assembly GCF_023864345.2). Classification (NCBI taxonomy): domain Eukaryota; kingdom Metazoa; phylum Arthropoda; class Insecta; order Orthoptera; family Acrididae; genus Schistocerca; species Schistocerca serialis. Next base: position 562,440,214 of record NC_064641.1, read on the forward strand.
CAGAAAGGTTTTGGTTTGGCAAATTCCTGGAGGTCACCTTTGCCATGAGTCTGAGCGCCAACTTTGCTCCTGACCCCACGGTCCAACATCACTACCTTTTCTGTCTTCGGCCGTCGAGGAAGAATGGGCTGCATTCCTCGACAGACATTCAGGTACCTCACTGAAGTCCAAGCCGTGCTGAACGTAAAGGATGAACACATCCCTTATTAATGTCCACTAATAGCCTACCGGTTACTTTTATTCAGATAGTGTATAATATTATTATCGCAGCTAAAGGCTATTCCACGAATGTGTTGCTTAGCGTCACTGGATAAACGTTTATTAGCTGAAAAGGTTCGTCACCAGGGAAGGACGCATGCGACTCACAGTATTCAGAAATTTTTGACTTTTAATACTGTGACATTTCCTTCATTTAAGTCTCCCTGCCTGACACGCCATGGTCGATGTACATAGAGAAAACTATACACTGGCGTTTAGTCTCCGACTGCGGAACACATCTTCGGGGGTAAAATGCCGTTTTGTCTCCCGAACTCAGAGCCAACGTCAGGGAATAGTTTTCTTTATACGTATATCGATCACGGCCTCTCAGCCCGGAAGCCTCAGCTGACGTAAACACCGACTGTGAAAGGAAAGGGGTGACGTATTCTCTCTCCCCAGGTGACTATCTTTAAAGCGATTTTGCAGAATAAGAATTAGGTAAGACGTAATCTTACACATTGTAAAATAAACTTTGTAATACGTGCCTAGATGGACGAAGCGACGATAGTAATAACGTTGAACACGTTGTCGTCTCATTGTCCCTATTGTGGGAATCCAAGTAATGTTGCGAGCTTTGGAGGGTGTACACAAAATAGTTCAAAAGGCTCTAAGCACTATGGGACTTCATCTGAGGTCATCAGTCCCCTAGACTTAGAACTACTTAAACCTAACTAACCTTAGGACATCACACACATCCATGCCCGAGGCACGATTCGAAACTGCGACCATAGCAGCAGCGCGGTTCCAGACTGTAGCGCCTAGAACTGCTCGGTCACAACGGCCGGCTTGCAAACAATGTGGCTTATGGAGGTTTGGATCTTTCCAGGCAGCGTACACCGATACTAAAGTGTTCAAGGCGACCGCTCGCGATAAGCGGGAAATCAGTTTTCGAGTCCCAGGCCGGCACGATAGATAGTTTATCTATACCTAATACAGCTAATGTCAAAGAATTCGCAATCAGCGAATGAATTTATTAGTAATAATTTTAATTAACATGTTTCGTGAACTGTGTATTTCGAGACGTTGATCACGGTTCCGAGATACAGGAAATGTACGTCATAGGCGAATTCAGGATCGACAAGGGAAACCACTCCATAACACAGATTTACAGCTTTAAATGCAGGACTTAAACTAGCGATAAAGCAGAACTTAGAGCTGGCTCAGGAATTGTAATTTCCAATCAAATCGTATATCGCTTCAGACCAGTCGATCTGCATCCCAGACCCCAGTAGTCTGCGATTCGAGCGCTGGTAACACACTGGACTCGCCCACTCAGACACTGGTCCAAGTGTTGTTTTTCATTTTCAAATAACGTACTTCATGAAAGAGTGTATTTATGGACGAGTCTTTTCGTTGCAGATGAAAACTACTTATTTTACAACTGACGAGAGTCACAGGATACATTTCGTTAAGCGAGGGAAATTTAAAAGAACTGGTCGTTGACTCCGAAGGGGTTCGTCTTAAATTAAAGCTCTGAATGTTTGGCGGAGCATAAACTCTCAAGTTGCTTTTATGCTTGAGAACGTGAGGCCAGACGAACTCATCGTCAGGATTCCGGTTGACCAAGTGTGACCACCACAAAGGAGGATCGTCGTATTGTGCACCAAGCACTTCGGCAACCCCTTCACATCTGTGGCTGCCATACGACAACTGGTAATGGACTCCCTCTAACTTTTTGTGTCATCCCACACCATTGGTCGGAGACTAACAGCAGTTGGAGTCGGGAATAGCTGCTCCAGGTGTAGGCTGTCGTTAATACCACAACTCAAACAGCAGTGTTTGGAGTGGTGATGTGATCGGGAAGTGTGCCCTGCTGATGAAAGGCGTTAAATTGTGTTCAGCAATGAATCGTGTTCCTGCACTAGCCAGGATACCTACCATCATTGGTGAGTATGGTGTCCCTTCCAATGTTTGGGAGAGGCACAGCTGTGTTACGGCTGGTGTCAGGGGGGTGGGGAGCTGCCGGGTCTGACTTCGGCATTGTTGGCGGCAGTGACTGAGGGAACTATGTCGCCACAACGATGTCACGGATATCATTGTTGCCTCTCATGCTGCCACTTTTCAACAGTACGATGGTGTTTCATACATGACATGTGTCTCTATGAAACGTCTGCTTGTTGTTTAAGTTCTTCCGTTGCTGGCGAGATCCTAAAATCTGCTCCCATTTGAACATGTATGGGACCAGTCCGGAAGTGAAATACATTCTAGCGCCAGCAACCATAATGTCAAGGACCTGTTACAATTGTGGCCTAGCTTACCTCAGGAGAGGATACAATTGCTTTATGGCACACTTCCCAATGTCATGTTGATAAATGGGCTCATACTGCCAAGTTCTTTGTAAATTTGACTCGATTTTATGATCACTCCAACAACATCACATATCCTTTCCTTCCATGGAGTTTCATTTCGTTTCCTCTTTCGATTCTGGGTACTTCACGTTTTTTGTGAGGCAATGAACGTGTGTTAACATGCCTATTTGAAGGTTTCACCACTTGAACAACCTGTGGAAGAAGAAGCAGTCACCAATATCTGATATTATTTATTATAGGTAGGCTTCTGAATGATTCTTTCGCTCTGCGGCGTAGTGTGAACTTTTTTTTTAATTTTTCAGACAGATTAAAACTGTGTACTAAACAAGAATTCTTACGGGGAACGTCACCTGCCGCGCGTAATGCTTTTAGCTACTGACCTCTTCAGGCAAGATTTCAGCGCGCCCTCACAGTTTCAATTCTGCTTTCTAAACGTCTCCTACATATCTTACTGACGAAAGGCCGTGAGTCCTAGCTGGGTAGCTCAGCCATTATTTTTGTTATAGGAGCATTGCCTGCGAAACACAAGGTTACTGGTTTAAGTCCCCCTAGACACAAAGTTTTAATCTGTCAGTAAGTTTCCGATTGTTCTATTGCAAAGACGTGACGTTTCTGTATGACATAATCCACATACTCATATTTTATTTAATAAAATTGCAGCCAAATAGCCATATATAGTTACTTTGCTTAACATTTTACGTTGTTGCATATTCATTTATAGATTTCATTCTTTTACTCCACAGTTCTATGTGATATCGTTCACAGACTTCGTTACATAGTTCACACACACATGTTGTGTTTGGGTCGTGATAATTTTTGTTTTTGCAATTAGATGATGAAAGCTGTGAATAGATAATCTACTTACGACATGTCGCAGTTCGAAGTTAGGTGCTGTCCATGAGCGATTCGTCATTGCTTCGGTGCCATAGAACACCGGTCATACTTTTTCTCGTTTGTCCTCCATGATCTTCAGTTGATTTCTGGAAGCCTTGGTGTGTGGCATCATATATCGCAATTTGACATCTTCAGTTAGGAATGTCTCTCTCGCTAGCAGGTACACTAGTCTAGATTTTGTTGTCTTTGAAAGACCTAGTGCCCTTTTTAGATAAGTCGATTTTAGCTTTTCTAGTGTTTCCAGATTTTTTTCTGTCAGTTGGCTCCATATAACCTCTATCCCGTAGTCCAGGATTGGCGAGATTTTTGCGTTGAATAATTTCACGGCCGTTTCTAAATTGAGTAGGCGGATGTTTTTGATGTCCTGTATTGCTGTTATTGCTTGGGATGCACGTTCTATTGTACTTTTGTGAAGCATTTGGTTGTTGGTTGCAATGTCACCCCTAGGTATTTAGTCTGATGAGATTTTTTATTTTTTGTCCTCTGATGTTGATCCGCATTCTTGGGTATTTTGCATCCTTTTCTGAAAATCACCATTTCGGTCTTTGTTATGTTTATGTGTAGTTTGTGTTCACTGCAGTTATCTATTTTCTCAATGATTTACTGCAGCTTCTTTATATCTGTTGATCCTACGGCTATGTCGTCAGCGTATGCATATATGTATACATATTCATTTTCTCCAATTCGCATTACCTCTTCATTGGCAAGAATGTACATCAAAGGGCTCATTGGGTCACCCTGTAAGACTCCGTTCGATTGCAAAATGAGGTTCGAAAAAGAGAGGTTGTCTGATATTGTGATCAAGTCGTATTCGAGGATATTTCTTGATTATTATTCAAATGCCTCTGAGCACTATGGGACTTAACTTCTGCGGTCATCATTCCCCTAGAACTTAGAACTACTTAAACCTAACTAACCTAAGGACATCACACACATCCATGGCCGAGGCAGGATTCGAACCTGCGACCGTAGCGTCGCGCGGTTCCAGACTGAAGCGCCTAGAAACGCTCGGCCACTCCGACCGCCTTAATTATTCTTGCCCATACGCTATCTTCTTCCATTGTGTTTTCCAGTTTTCGGACTATGTGATCTCTTTCCAGTAGGTCAAAGGCTGTGGTGAAGTCTATGAACACTGTGTAGAACATCTGTTTCTTTTGTAGCGCTTCGTTGATGTTGTTTAGAAGAAGTCTGACTGCCTTTATTTAAGTGTTAATCTTCCAGATCTGAAGCCCATTTATGGTTCTGGGTGGTGACTGCACACACAGGTTTTGATTGTTTGTCTAATTAACTTTGAAAACATCTTGAACTGAGAATTTTTAGAGCTATGCCTCTGTACTTGTTTGTGACCGTTGGGTCTCCTATACCTTCGTAGAGAACTTTTATTATCGAGTGTCTCCATTGGGTCGGAATTCTTCCGAATTCTAGGCATTTGTTGAATAGTTTGATCCACGCGTGTTGGAGAGCCTCTTTCGCATCTTGTATATTTTCATTATATGTATATATGTATTATCGGGTCCTGCTGCTTTCTTGATCTTCAGTGTTTTCATTACTTCTTTTACATCTTCTTCATTTAGAGGTTCCCATACATGGTCTTTTTCCTTTGTTATTGTTTCTCTTTTTTTCGAGGTGTTTGGATTCCTCGTTTTTTCAGTATCTTACTTAAGTGGTCTTCAAAATGGCTCTGAGCACTATGGGACTCAACTGCTGAGGTCATTAGTCCCCTAGAACTTAGAACTAGTTAAACCTAACTAACCTAAGGACATCACAAACATCCATGCCCGAGGCAGGATTCGAACCTGCGACCGTAGCGGTCTTGCGGTTCCAGACTGCAGCGCCTTTAACCGCACGGCCACATCGGCCGGCTTAAGTGGTCTTCCAATTCCTTCATGTCTATATTTGGTGTATGAACCAGTCTTGTTGGTCTTGCTGCTACGTATGGGTCTTTCGCTGCTTCATCCGCTTCTCTTTTTCTATGTCTTCTTTTTTCTTCTCTTCTATTATTTTTTTGCAGATTTTCCTCTCTTCTGCGTATAGTTTGCATGTTTCCTCGCCGTGCTGGTTTCTTAATCTGTGGAGCGTTCTTAGAGAAGTGTTTCTTTTCCTATAGCATACAGCATCGAAGCATCTTTTTGCCGTCCTTGTTTTTGGTTTTGTTTGTATCACTAAATTTTTAGGAGGTCTTTTATTTTGTCTGTTGCTTTTTCAAGGTCTCCTTCCTCTATTAAAGTTTCTATTTGTGTTATCTGTTCTTGATGGTTTCTTATAAGAATATAATTGGTCATCCACATACTTAAACAACATATCAAGAAAAGAACAGAGCCTTGGTCAGCGAGAGCTCAACAAAGGTGGCAGTATTCGAACTGTACAGCCGTATTCAGTATGCAAATTAATGAATTGTTGGCGTAATAGCAGTTCCAGTAGTTACTTGTTTTTTGTTGAATTAGTGATCTTATTTTCCAAGCTGCAGAAGCTGGAGAAGCAAACTGTGACCGTACAAATAAAAAACTGCATCGTCATTGATTGCTTTGTGAGAACTTCTGATAACCAAATCAAACCGTCCAGAGCGGAAATAGAACGCTTATCTACTGATAAGAGTCAAATACATTAGCGGTGTTTCAAGTACGAAGCATTGAAGGCGTGTGCTAATTTCGAAAACTGTAGTTTGTGAAGGGTGTCCACCATTGGACAGATGTTTACTTCGCGACCAACGCTCTCGGAGAAATCTTGACGTCATTGGCGACTTTATCAATTTGACCAGAATCTGTTTACCGACGCAACTGCCAGACGTTAAGTAACCGATTGACAGAAAAACAATCCTTTCCGAAACAGATACGCTCGCTAGGTCTTCATCAAAAGTCGAAGTGTGAACAAACAATAGTTTCATCACATTGGAACGTAACGGCGCCCGCCCCACATCTTCGGCCTGCAACAACTTCTTACGTTGCAGCACATAACTTCTTAAAATAAAAACGGGGAAGGAGCTATGTTGGGCTTTCTCATTATGTTGTATTGTAATAAGTATAGCAAGTTTGCAGATTAAGACTTTTATGGCATGCTAAGTGTTGCTGATGCTCCCTGGCGAAACTTCGGGTGGTATCACGGAAATTTCAGAAACTTCCGACATATCACCTGATAGCACTTTGCGGGCGAAGATTGAGAGAAGGTACCCGTGGTCTAGGGGTAGCGTCTGTGATTCATAATCAAAACGTCTACGGTCCCGGGTTCGATCCCCGCCACTGCCTAAATTTTGATAAATAATCGGCATTGGTGGCCGAAGACTTCCGGCATAAGAAGTCACCCTCATTCTGCCAACGGCCTTGTCAAAAAGGGCGGAGGAGCGGATAGAGGTTCAGGGCACTCTCTTGTCCTAGGGGTGGGAAATTGCCCCTAAAGGCGGAAGAATCAGCAATGATCAACGACATGAGGATGCAGAAGGCAATGGAAACTACTGCATTAAAGACACGCAACGTGTATCCACAGGACATGTGGCCTGTAATTGAAGAAGTGTCATGATGATCTCTCCATTGGCAAAAGATTCCGGAATAGTCCCCCTTTCGGATCTCCGGGAGGGGACTGCCAAGGGGGAGGTTACCATGAGAAAAAGATTGAATAATCAACGAAAGGATAACGTTCTACGAGTCGGGGCGTGGAATGTCAGAAGCTTGAACGTGGTAGGGAAACTAGAAAATCTGAAAAGGGACTGCCAAGGGGGAGGTTACCATGAGAAAAAGATTGAATAATCAATGAAAGGATAATGTTCTACGAGTCGGGGCGTGGAATGTCAGAAGCTTGAACGTGGTAGGGAAACTAGAAAATCTGAAAAGGGAAATGCAAAGAAATGGCTCAGAGCACTATGGGACTCAACTGCTGTGGTCATCAGTCCCCTAGAACTTAGAACTATTAAACCTAACTAACCTAAGGACATCACACACATCCATGCCCGAGGCAGGATTCGAACCTGCGTCCGTAGCAGCAGCGCGGCTCCGGACTGGACCGCCTAGAACCGCACGACCACCGCGGCCGGCGGAAATGCAAAGGCTCAATCCATATATAGTAAGGGTCAGTGAAGTGAAGTGGATGGAAGACAAGGATTTCTGGTCAGATGAGTATCGGGTAATATCAACAGCAGCAGAAAATGGTATAACAGGCGTAGGATTCGTTATGAATAGGAAGGTAGGGCAGAGGGTGTGTTACTGTGAACAGTTCAGTGACCGGGTTGTTCTAATCAGAATCGACAGCAGACCAACACCGACAGCGATAGTTCAGGTATACATGCCGACGTCGCAAGCTGAAGATGTACAGATAGAGAAAGTGTATGAGGATGTTGAAAGGGTAATGCAGTATGTAAAGGGGGACGAAAATCTAATAGTCATGGGCGACTGGAATGCAGTTGTAGGGGAAGGAGTAGAAGAAAAGGTTACAGGAGAATATGGGCTTGGGACAAGGAATGAAAGAGGAGAAAGACTAATTGAGTTCTGTAACAAGTTTCAGCTAGTAATAGCGAATACCCTGTTCAAGAATCGCAAGAGGAAGAGGTATATTTGGAAAAGGCCGGGAGATACGGGAAGATTTCAATTAGATTACATCATGGTCAGACAGAGATTCCGAAATCAGAGACTGGATTGTAAGGCGTACCCAGGAGCAGATACAGACTCAGATCACAATATAATAGTGATGAAGAGTAGGCTGAAGTTCAAGACATTAGTCAGGAAGTGGGATACGCGAAGAAGTGGGATACAGAAGTACTAAGGAATGACGAGATGCGTTTGAAGTTCTCTAACGCTATAGATACAGCAATAAGGAATAGCGCAGTAGGCAGTACAGTTGAAGATGAATGGACATCTCTAAAAAGGACCAATACAGAAGTTGGGAAGGAAAACATAGGTACAAAGAAGGTAGCTGCGAAGAAACCATGGGTAACAGAAGAAATACTTCAGTTGATTGATGAAAGGAGGAAGTACAAACATGTTCCGGGAAAATCAGGAATACAGAAATACAAGACGCTGAGGAATGAAATAAATAGGAAGTGTAGGGAAGCTAGGACGAAATGGCTGCAGGAAAAATGTGAAGACATCGAAAACGATATGATTGTCGGAAGGACAGACTCAGCATACAGGAAAGTCAAAACAACCTTTGGTGACATTAAAAGCAACGGTGGCGACATTAAGAGTGCAACGGGAATTCCACTGTTAAATGCAGAGGAGAGAGCAGATAGGTGGAAAGAATACATTGAAAGCCTCTATGAGGGTGAAGATTTGTCTGATGTGATAGAAGAAGAAGCAGGAGTCGATTTAGAAGAGATAGGGGATCCAGTATTAGAATCGGAATTTAAAAGAGCTTTGGACGACTTACGGCCAAATAACGCAGAAGGGATAGATAACATTCCATCAGAATTTCTAAAATCATTGGGGGAAGTGGCAACAAAACGACTATTTACGTTGGTGTGTAGAATATATGAGTCTGGCGATATTCCATCTGACTTTCGGACATGCATCATCCACACAATTCCGAAGACGGCAAGAGCTGACAAGTGCGAGAATTATCGCACAATCAGCTTAATAGCTCATGCATCGAAGCTGCTTACAAGAATAATATACAGAAGAATGGAAAAGAAAATTGAGAATGCGCTAGGTGATGATCAGTTTGGCTTTAGGAAAAGTAAAGGGACGAGAGAGGCAATTCTGACGTTACGGCTAATAATGGAAGCAAGGCTAAAGAAAAATCAAGACACTTTCATAGGATTTGTCGACCTGGAAAAAGCGTTCGACAGTATAAAATGGTGCAAGCTGTTCGAGATTCTGAAAAAAGTAGGGGTAAGCTATAGGGAGAGACGGGTCATATACAATATGTCCAACAACCAAGAGGGAATAATAAGAGTGGACGATGAAGAACGAAGTGCTCGTATTAAGAAGCGTGTAAGACAAGGCTGTAGCCTTCGCCCCTACTCTTCAATCTGTACATCGAGGAAGCAATGATGGAAATAAAAGAAAGGTTCAGGAGTGGAATTAAAATACAAGGTGAAAGGATATCAATGATACGATTCGCTGATGACATTGCTATCCTGAGTGAAATTGAAGAAGAATTAAATGATCTGCTGAACGGAGTGAACAGTCTAATGAGTACACAGTATGGTTTGAGAGTAAATCGGAGAAAGACGAAGGTAATGAGAAGTAGTAGAAATGAGAACAGCGAGAAACTTAACATTAGGATTGATGGTCACGAAGTCAATGAAGTTAAGGAATTCTGCTACCTAGATAGTAAAATATCCAATGACGGACGGAGCAAGGAGGACATCAAAAGCAGACTCGCTATGGCAAAATGCATTTCTGGCCAAGAGAAGTCTACTAATATCAAATACCGGCCTTAATTTGAGGAAGAAATTTCTGAGGATGTACGTCTGGAGTACAGCATTGTATGGTAGTGAAACATGGACTGTGGGAAAACCGGAACAGAAGAGAATCGAAGCATTTGAGATGTGGTGCTATAGACGAATGTTGAAAATTAGGTGGACTGATAAGGTAAGGAATGAGGACGTTCTATGCGGAATCGGAGGGGAAAGGAATATGTAGAAAACACTGATAAGTAGAAGGGACAGGATGATAGGACATCTGCTAAGACATGAGGGAATGACTTCCATGGTACTAGAGGGAGCTGTAAAGGGCAAAAACTGTAGAGGAAGACAGAGATTGGAATACGTCAAGCAAATAATTGAGGACGTAGGTTGCAAGTGCTACTCAGTAGACTGATGAGGAAAAAAGAAAACTGCCTGGAGGATAAATGTTCTATTCATCACAATAGGCTAGCGGAAAAACCGAAATAAGTGGTGATGTCCAGGAACATCATAGGAAATTTAAATAACTGCCACATTTCAAAATCCGAAAATCAGGACGGAAAAAAGGCTCCTTTGAATGCCTTTCCTGAATCGAATGAAAGATATGTCTATTGCAGTTTCCCTGTGATCCCCTATTAGCTAGCGCTATGCATAATTTGCAGAATTTAAGTGTTAATAACCGTTTTCTTTTGTACTGTTTCTAAGGAAGAGAGAAGAGAGTCGAAACAGAGTGAATTCGAAGCTAGGGTGATCACACAGGGAAGAACTTCGATGAGATGGAAAAAACATCGTGAGAAGACGTTGCCTCGTATGACGTACTCATGTACTGATGTTGCTGATAATTTAAGCACACAGTGTAAAGAGGGCATATCCGTTGCGTCACGTTTTCCACTACTGTGACGCCCCAGTATACTGACCCAAGCCTTCGTAATATGTGCGTTAAAGTCATTGGTAACTAATGTGTAATAATCAAATCGGGCACAAAATTTGTCTCTTCCCGGAGCCATCACGCTTATACTGTCGAAGACAGGCAGCATAGCAACGTATTCATGCAGCCTCGTGAAAGCCGTTGCTGTCATTTTAGAAGACGGGACTGCTCACAGCACTCGTCATGGGGATGTAGAAATACGGGCAACACTTGAACATAGATAATGTTGGAATAGACATCGTGGTTAATGTTGACAGTAACTTGAATGAGCAAGCCTAATTTACGGTACGCAAAAAGAAAAGGTAAAACTTAACAGAACCACTTCCGGCCTGAACTACACCCTCCACAAACTGCGAATGAAACGCATCGTTGAACCGTCGGTGCACCGGACGCCTTGCGTCATTTGAAAAGGGACAAATATACGATTCGACGGACCACACTACAAGTTTCCAGTCTGTGGTTTCTGTGTTGTTTGACCCAGCAAAGACGTGCAGCTATATGCGTCACTGTTGTCTTTTGCGAGGTACCCAACTCTTTAACTGTCCATTCCTGTAGTTCCCTTCGGAATGTCGGCTAAGAAACTATTTGAGATGGATCTGCATTAACCGAGAGCAGCAATTCCTACCTGGTTGGTTCAAATGGTTCTGAGCACTATGGGACTTAACTCCTGAGGTCATCAGTCCGCTAGAACTTAGAACTACTTAAACCTAACTAACCTAAGGACATCACACACATTCATGCCCGAGGCGGGATTCGAACCTGCGACCGTAGCGGTCGCGCGGTTCCAGACTGTAGCGCCTAGAACCGCTCGGCCACTCTGGCCGGCCCTACCTGGTTGGAAATCGATTGTCATTGGCATGGCATAACTCTCGTTTCTGGTCCCTGTGCGACAGAGTATTTGACGACAGCTGTTTTTAGGCTGTGTCACTTGGCTGCGAGTGGTACACAATTCTTTGTACAAATGTTGCACCATCCGTCTTTGTACACGTATAAACTCCAAGCCAGAAAGGCAAAGCACCTCCAGGGAATTATCCGAATGGAACGGATATTGGTAGATATGATGTACATGAACAGACAAACAAATTATAACAGTTTCAGAAAAATTGGATGATTTATTATTCAAGAGAAAATGCTTCACAAACTGAGCACGTCAATGATGTATGTGTCAACCTCTGGCCCGTAGGGAAGCTGTTGTTCGACTTGGCACTGATTAATAGAGTTGGATGTCCTGAGGTATACTGTGCCATATTACTTCCAATTGACGCGTTAGATCGTCAAAATCCCGGTATGGTTTGAGGGCGCTGCCCATAATCTTCCAAACGGTGTCAATTGGCGAGAGATCCGGCAACCTTGATGACCAAGGCAGGGTTTGGCTAGCACGAAGACAAGCAGTAGAAACTCTCACCATGTGCGAACGGGAATTAGCTTGCTGAACTGAAAGCTCAGGATGGCCTGCCACGAAAGGCAAGAAAATGGGTCGTAGAACATCGCCGACGTACTACTGTGCTGTAAGGGTATCGCGGATGACAACCAAAGGAGTCCTGCTATCAAAGCAAGTGGTACCCCAGACCATCACTCGTGGTTGTCAGGCCGTATGACGGCGACAGTGAGGTCAGTATCCCACCGCTGTACGGGGCGTCTCCGGACATATCTTCGTTGGTTATGGTCCTCAGTTCGGAGCGGGACTCATCACTGATGACAATTCTACTCCAGTTACTGGGATTCCAGGCCGAAGATGAGCCTGGAGACGCTCCGGACGGTGGTTGAATGCCAACCTGATTGTCGCCCGCCATATGGACCGACAACCAGGAGCGATGGTCTCTGGTGCCATTACTTTTCATAGCAGGACGCCTTTGGTTGTCACCCGCAGTACCCTTATAGCACAGCGGTACGTCGAAGAAGTTCTACGCCCCGTTCTGTTGCCCTTCGTGGCAGGACATCCTGGACTTACATCTCAGAAAGATAATGGCTGCCTATGCACGGGGAGAGTTTCTATCGCTTGTCCTCGTGGTGGACAAACTCTGCCTTGGCCAGCAAGGTCGCCGGACGTCTCCCCAACTGAAACAGTTTGGAGCATTATGGGCAGGGCCCTCCAACCATATCGGTATTTTGATGGTCTAACGCACCGTAAGGAAGGAGTGTGGCACGGTATATCTCAGGAGGACATCCAACTCTGTCAGTCAGTGCCAAGCCGAATAACTGCTTCCATAACGGCCCTAGGTGGACCCGTGCGTCATTGACTTGCTCAGTTTGTGAAACACTTTCTGTTGAGCGAATGATACAATTTCTATAAAATTGTAATCTTTTCTTTGTTCACGTACATCACATCTACCGATTTACGTCGCATTCGGATAATTCCTTCGTAGTGTCTCCCTTTTTTTTTGTCTTAAAGTGTAGCAACAAATCGTACAATTTCATTCACGGTGCTCCTTTGTACCATTCCGTTATGTTTCCACGTCGAACCATCTTACTGCGCTGATACCATATAACCAACTGGTACAGTACACACCACCTTACTATCAAGACTTAAGTCAGCGGTGGAGGGACACATGACCTCCTGGTACCAGTTCTACACTATCTACAGCACTTCTAAGCGTGCAGTGCGCTTTTCAGGGGGTGAGGTGACGTCAGTGCGAATGTATTATACACTAGCGTGATGAGCTGCATCGAATCAGTCTTCAAACTGTAGACCGCAACAACAACAGGTGGAAGAAGAAATGGTTTTGTCCTTAGCAATACCTTTGGAGCCTGTGGAACACGGTAATAAGAAACTACGTGCCAGTCAGAACGTATTTCTGTATTACAACTTTTTTCTGCACGTAAAATGATGGTCCTGGGCGTTACCAGTATTTCTGCATCAGTTGTAATAGCGTCTTCCAGATTAAGCTTGGCTTTTACAGTCCCTCCAGAAGAGCAACATGAGCGTCGTCTCTGTCAGACCTTATCATCGTCAACATCATTATTTTATTCTTCTTCGTCGTTATGATACGATCTCAAGAACCGTATTACATGGGTCGCTCGGAGAGGAGTTTCTGCGATATCAGAAGAAGTCGCGTTAACTTATGTACTTGCTGTAACGTATCCCATTCAAAATTGAGGAAGAAATGTGAATGAAAAGAAATTAATGCACTTAATTCCTCCGAAAAGAGACTGTTTAGAGTCGGTATGCATCACATTAACCACTGCAGGACATCACAAAGGAAAACATGTCATAAGAAATCCACTACTGTTGGCCAAAATAAAACCTGTCCGTTGTATGATTTCTTGGTAGCCTGGTTCAGAGTCTTTGTTGGGGAGCAGATACACTTGGTGACGGCGGACTGTGATAATATGAAGTATACTGAGACACAATATTTTTATTAATCAAAATATCCACGGGTGTGCTGCCGGTCTATAGTGTCCAACGGGCACAATATTTCGGCGATCATACATGCCGCCATCATCAGGTGAACTGACGGACTGAGCTCCTGTGAACGTGCCGGCACGGAGATCCGTACGCTATGGCTGCTCAGAGTAGAGCAGAGCAGCCATAGCGTACGGATCTCCGTGCCGGCACGTTCACAGGAGCTGAGTCCGTCAGTTCACCTGATGATGGCGACATGTATGATCTCCGAAATATTGTGCCCGTTGGACACTATAGACCGGCAGCACACCCGTGGATATTTTGATTATCAAATACGTTGGGAGAAACTCAAGAATCACAATATTTTTATTACACAAAAAAAGTTGATTGGACATCGTGACAAGTAATTTATACTACAAGGTTCGACTTTTAGAGAATGCAAATCTGCTTATTGTAATGGCTAATGGATGGCGCCTAAATCGACACGCCACCAAAGCAGTCTCTTCGCAACGCAATTACAAATTGAAACAGAGATAAAGTCTGGACATATCATTAGTATTACGATCTCTGTTGGACTACTATAAAATAAACACTTAATTGCATCTGAATAAAACTATTATTATTTGTACTAGCTTCTGTAATAAGAAAAGGTATCCTTACATGAAGGACAGAAGGAGAAAAACTGAACTTTTTAAACTGAATAACGATAATACATCAGGGAGTCTGAGTAGACAGTGATACATGATACAATTGGATCTTTCACTTAGCACATCAAATTAATTTATTGCTGTGCTATATAACTGGATGACTTAAAGTGATGAAATGTTGTAATACTACGATGCTCATGTGAGATTAGTATAATAAAATACGCTAGTTTTAAGAATTCGTGTAAAGGTATTCTTCAGTGATTGGAACATTGGTGTAGGAGATGAAGACAGATAATTCAGCACCTCACTCTTTAACTTGAGATGTGCTGATGGATTTAGCTATGTACCACGTTGGTCGTCAATGAAACGTAATGATTTTAGTTACGTAGGCTCCACGCTGGACGCCAATGGAATGGGCTCCCTGTAAATGGATCAATAAGCATACACGTTGTGAACTTTTAAACAACTGCTAATTGTGTTCAAATTAAGTGCTTTTAGTCAAATAAGCTGCAACAGCATCAGTAAATTCATCGTCCATGAAACGAAAATGCATGCATTCAAGCATGATCAAAGATACATGGCGGTCATACACACTGGCAGTTCGCTGGCTCGTGTTCGGTACCCGCTGCTACCATAATTTTATTTCATTTTATTTTATTCCTCGCGATATTAAACGATTAATTACAAAATTTATATGTATTTAAACAGTTCAGTTTATATATTTAAAATTGATATATTCAGTTTAGTTAATATTACTACTACCACCTTGTAAGTCAAAAGGCTTTAGGCCACCATATTGTAGCATATTGGCAAAATTTTGCACGAGCCACCACTGGAAGAATCTCAAGGAAATGTAACTCCTCCACAAGAAAAGTGGCTTACAAAACACTTGTTCCACCGATTCTTGAATGTTGTGACCCTTACTAGGTTGGATTTATAGAAATAACAGACAATATCCAATTAAGAAGGGCGTGCTTTGTCAAGGGATAGCCTAGTTGGCGCGCGATAGCTACGTAGCTGTTCAACAAATTCCAGTGGAAAACGCTACAAAAGAGGCATTGTGCCTCATTGAGTGCCTTCCGTCACATGCCGTAAGGTGGCCAAAGTGCATATTACTGGGGTTAGAGAAAAGAATTGGACCGCTACCGCTGCGCTTGTTTAGCGCATTCTTCCTCGTCCGTCGGCTTGTTTGCATCTCTCTCAGCGCCCCGGATACACACCGTTCCGCCATTCCGCGCTGTCCGCGGCTCTTAATGTAGTCAGTCCGAGGTCACAATTTCCATTCTTCACTTCCACATCCTGCAACGGGGTGCCGAAATATTCTCTCATCACGTCACATCGTCACTTCGTCCCCATCTCTCGTCAGGCGTCTTTCAACTGAAGGCCATCCGTCCGGATTTCCTCTTCCGATTGGCGAAGCGACATTTCACGTCGTCAAGGAGTGATTCCGTATTTTATTACTCTCTATTGCATTGCTGGCATTTGGCTGCAGCTTCTGCCTGTGGTGGAATTCGATAGCGGTTTCCGTTGCTTTTGAGCCGTTTTCCACCAGCGCACAGATATTTCCAACAGCGCCTTCTGCCTTCTAGGAAACGCGAGTACGAGTACCGAAGCTCGCTAAGATGCCGAATCTACAGCTTGAGCAATGTAAAACGTATGGGCTCTTCGGAGAACGCATTCCTGGTGACTCTGCCGCCACTGGGCGGAGCGAAGTGATGGCTTCGTAAGGGAGCTCCCCTTGATCGGTGAGTCATCATGTTATGAAAAGCTTGAGCATGTATACTAGTTCAGTCTCGGCTTCATACTTGTACGCTTTCTAGGTGATCTCTACAAACTCTGTTATATTTTCCATAAAATCCTTATATAGTCGTGATGATTGTGGAATAACTGAATACCCATGTGTGCGACAAGTTTCTGTACTAACGTTAACATTTGAAGTCTCTGTGAAGATGGTTTCTGCTATGGCTTTTCTTTAGAAACATTAGTAGCTTAAAACTACGTTAACGAGTTGTTGCTGTTGTGGTCTTCAGTCCTGAGACTGGTTTGGTGCAGTTCTCCATGCTACTCTATCCTGTGCAAGTTTCTTCATCTCCCAGTACCTACTGCAGTCTAAATCCTTCTGAATCTGCTTAGTGTATTCATCTCTTGGTCTCCCTCTCCGATTTTTACCCTCCACGCTGCCCTCGAATACTAAATTGGTAATCCCTTGATGCCTCAGAACATGTCCTACCAACTGATCCCTTCTTCTTATCAAGTTGTGCCACAAATTTCTCTTCTCCCCAATTCTGTTCAATATCTCCTCATTAGTTATGTGATCTACCCATCTAATCTTCAGCATTCTTCTGTAGCACCACATTTCGAAAGCTTCTATTCTCTTCTTGTCCAAACTATTTATCGTTCATGTTTCACTTCCATACATGGCTACACTCCATACAAATACTTTCAGAATTCCTGACGCTTAAATCTATACTCGATGTTAACAAATTTCTCTTCTGCAGAAACGCTTTCCTTGCCATTGCCAGTCTACATTTTATATCCTCTCTACTTCGACCATCATCAGCTATATTGCTCCCCAGATAGCAAAACTCCTTTACTACTTTAAGTGTCTCATTTCCTAATGCAATTCCTTCAGCATCACCCGACTTAATTTGACTACATTCCATTATCCTTGTTTTGCTTTTTTTGATGTTCATCTTATCTCCTCCTTTCAAGATACTGTCCATTCCGTTCAACTGCTCTTCCAAGTCCTTTGCTCTCTCTGACAGAATTACAATGTCATCGGCGAACCTTAAAGTTTTATTTCTGCTCCATGGATTTTAATACCTATTCCGAATTTTTCTTCTGTTTCCTTTGCTGCTTGCTCAATATAAAGATTGAATAACATCGTGGAGGGGCTACACCCCTGTCTCACTACCTTCCCAACCACTGCTTATCTTTCATGTCCCTCGACTCTTATAACTGCCATCTGGTTTCTGTACAAATTGTAAGTAGCCTTTCGCTCCCTGTATTTCACCCCTGCCACCTTCAGAATTTGAAAGAGAGTATTCCAGTCAACATTGTCAAAAGCTTTCTCTAAGTCTACAAATGCTAGAAACGTAGGTTTGCCTATAGCTTCTAGGGTCAGTATTGCCTCACGTGTTCCGATATTTCTACGGAATCCAAACTGATCTTCCTCGAGGTCGGCTTCTACTAGTTTTTCCATTCGTCTGTAAAGAATTTGCGTTAGTATTTTGCAGCCGTGACTTATTAAACTGATAGTTCGGTAATTTTCACATCTGTCAACACCTGCTTTCTTTGGGATTGGAATTATTGTATTCTTCTTGAAGTCTGAGGGTATTTCGCCTGTCTCATACATTTTGCTCATCAGATAGAGTTTTGTCGGGACTGGCTCTCCCAAGGCTGTCAGTAGTTCTAATGCAATGTTGTCTACTCCCGGGGCCTTGTTTCGACAATTTTTTGTTAAAGAGGTGTCTGCTGAATGTACAGCGTCTGGCATGAGCCGTAGTACTTACAAGTAACTTCTTTATTCTCAATACGTTTCCACTGTAAGTGCACTTTACCACAATAATGATTCCATACACAAAAGGAAACATGCAGAATAAACCAGTTTCTTGATTATAAATCTTTCACGGGTGACTAAATAACTTCATTAAATATACATAAGGATGCATATTGTAATCTGTACCAGTGCAAAAAACTAAACATATGCTTTATTTGGACATATTTTGGCTCTAAATTTTGGCGCGTTCTATAAGAAGTTCTGCATTTTATGCACTGACTTCACAAAATTCAACAACATGACTGTGCCTCGAACCACTTGCTGGTGTTTTCAAATATTGTCCCATTCTGTAAGACTACTCTTATATTTGTGCATTCTGATAAAAGGGCAAATAGGTGAAGGCGGAATACCATTGATGTTTATTGGCAATAATAATTGACCTAGAATTGAACTCTGTAGTTCACCATACTTGATTACTTAAAATTGCAATTTTGGGCACTCGTCGAGAATATTTGTAGGTCAGAAAAGGGTTGCCAGACTGATCTGCAGCATCAGTTTGCGAACTTCGTGTAGGCCGTTGTTCATGTGTCTCGGAATTCTCTGCCATCCCTGTACATATATTCTATCAAGGGTTTTGTTGTTGACAATGCTGACTCATTCAAAAGAAACTGCAACATTCATTCAGTGAACGATAGACGGAAAAACAACATGCTCTTGGACAATACTTGCGTAAGCACTGTTCAGAAATGTGTGCAGTATCCGGCAGGTTTTATTTTCATCAGGCTGCCTGTAGAACTGATAAATCCGAAGTATTAAAATCCAAATTGAAAAATTTGGCGCACACCTTTTATTACACGTAGGATGTCGTCGCAGTAGTCTTTAACTTTTATCTGCAATGTATTATTCATTCTCTTAGTCTCTCGCAATTATTTTCGTGTTTTATTAATTCTTTAATTCTTTTGTTTATAAATTTTGTGATCTTAATTTGGAAACTGTGTACTGCCTCCTTCCAGGAGCAAGTAGCTCTGTCTCGGATGGTCCCACGGAATCTCAAATAAATAAATAAATAAATAAATATGAGTGCCTATTACTATGAGTAGTTGTTGTCTTCAGTCCGAAGAGTGGTTTGCATAACTACGGCAATCTATATTTAATTTATCCTCCTTACTGTATTCACTTCCTCGTCTCCCTCTACAATTTTTACCCCTTACACTTCTTTGCTTTACCACACTGACGATATCTTTGTGCCTCAGGATTTGTCCTATCAATCGATTCCGTCTTTTTTCCTCGATTCGATTCAGTGTGTCCTCATCTGTTATTCGATGTACCCATCTATTCTTCAGTATTCTTCTATAGCACCACATTTCACATTTTTTCTTGTTGTCTCAGTCGCTTATCGTCCACGTTTCACTTTAATACACGTCTTAACTCCACAGAAATGCCTTCAGAAAAGGCTTCCCAGCTGTTAAATTTATAGCCGGCCGCGGTGGCCGAGCGGTTCTAGGCGCTTCAGTCCAGACCCTCACGACTGCTACGGGCGCATGTTCGAATCCTGCCTCGGGCATGGATGTGTGTGATGTCCTTAGGTTAGTTACGATTAAGTAGTTCTAAGTTCTAGGGGACTGATGACCTCAGATGTTGAGTCCCATTGTACTCAGAGCCATTTTTGAGTTAAATTTATGTACTATGTTAACAAATGTATCTTTTCTAGAAATGCTTCTCTTGCTATCGGCGGCCTGCGTTTTATATCCTCCCGACTTCGGCACCATCAGTTACTTTGCTGCCCTAAAAATAAACTCATCTACTACTTAGTTTCTCATTTCCTAATCTAATTTCCTCAGCACCGCCTGATTTACTTCTACTATCAAGACCATTGTTTTACTTTTATTGGTGTTTGTCTTACAGTCTTTTGTCGAGATACTGTCCATTTCGTTCAACTGCTCTTCTGTGTCCTCAGCCGTCTCTGTCAGTATTTCAATGTCATCGGCAAACTGCAAAGTTTGTATTTCTTCCGCAAGAACTTTAATTCCCTTTGCAAATTTCGTATTGGTTTCTTACCCAGCTTGTTCAATATAGACGCTGAATAATTCTGCTATAGGCTACAACCCTGTGTCATTTCCTCTTCAGCTATGGCTTCCCTTGCATGCTCTTCGACTATTACGTGATCGAGTCACATCAATGTGACCACCGCCTACGTTCGACGACAACATACAATAACCAATCACACATGGCAAGTGGTAGCACCAGCAGTGGATGGTATATAAAGCCTGGTTCATACACCTACGCTAGCTGCTGTTCATCAGCAACGAGGGCTGGAATTTGAACGTCAGTACCCCAGCTGGACGACCACTGAGTGGCGACATCTGGCCTTTTCAGATGAATCACGTTTTATGCTCCATCGAACACATGATCGATCCTTGGCGTATACGGCGTTTAAGGTCTGAAAACAGACCCCTTGCAACAATCGTCGGAAGGGTTCAGGCCAGCCGCGCGGGAGTAGCCGAGCGGTCTCAGGCGCTGCAGTCATGGACTGTGCGGCTGGTCCCGGCGGAGGTTCGAGTCCTGCCTCGGGCACGGGTGTGTGTTTTTTTACGATAATAGTGTGTAAGCTTAGGGACTGATGACCTTAGCAGTTAAGTCCCATTAGTTTACACACACATTTGAACTTTTTTTTTTTGGTTCAGGCCGCAGGAGGGAGGATTATGGTCTGGGGAAAGATTTCATGGCATTTTCCTGGGTGATCTCGTCATTCTGGAAGGCACAAAGGATCGACACAAGTATGCATCTATCGTTCGGGACCAAATGGTTCAAATGGCTCTAAGCCCCATGGGACTTAAGATCTGAGGTCATCAGTCCCCTAGACTCAGAACTACTTAAACCTAACTAACCTATGGACATCACACACATCCATGCCCAAGGCAAGATTCGAACCTGCGACCGTAGCAGCCGCATGGTTCCGGACTGAAGCGCCTAGAACCGCTCGGCCACAGCGGCCGGCCGTCGGGGACCATGTCCGCTGCTACATGCAGTTTGTTTTCCCTCTGAATGACGTCATCTACCAGCAAGACAATGCAAGTTGCCGCACAGCTCGCACTCTACATGCGTGTTTCGAAGAGCACCAGGATGAATGTACCGTATTATATAGGAGTAACAGGCTAAGTTTGTTATTTCAATTTATTTATTAGTTACTGCATTAAAGGGTGAGTAAAAACAAACGACAAAACTAAAGCTTTGTTTCAAACATCCGACATTTTATTATTTTGTCAAGTTACAGAAAAATGTGCCATTACCTCCGTGCGCAATGTCCAATACAGGGTGTAAATAAAGTCCGGGAACACTTTCAATTATTTATTGCGCAATAACTAAGCTCTGTACAGATGTCATACATATTGCATTTTAATGAGGAACTTTGAAAGTATTTTTACCAACATTGGAGCCATTTCGAGATCAGAGGATGCACGACACAGCGATTTCTATGGACTCCTTTTGAATGTCTCCATATTCACTTCACTCACACTGGGACTTCAGCTTCCCTTTGCCGGGCACAAGCAGCCCGTCGTAAACAATTTGTTGTGCCAGTGGTAAATGGCCTTCCTTGTTGGTAGCTTCTTACCGTACCTGGTTCTAAACATCCGTTGAACTGCTGTTCAAATGGCTCTGAGCACTATGGGACTTAACTTCTGAGGTCATCAGTCCCCTAGAACTTAGAACTATTTAAACCTAACTAAACTATGGACATCACACACATCCATGTCCGAGGCAGGATTCGAACCTGCGACCGTAGCGGTCACGCGGTTCCAGACAGATGCGCCTAGAACCGCTCGGCCACACCGGCCGGCTGAACAGCACACTTGTTTTTGTCGAACTCCAACACACAGTGCCGGCCGCGGTGGCCGAGCGGTTCTAGGCGCTTTAGTCCGGAACCGCGCGACTGCTACGGTTGCAGGTTCGAATCCTGCCTCGGGCATGGATGTGTGTGATGTCCTTAGGTTAGTTAGGTTTAAGTAGTTCTTAGTTCTAGGGGACTGATGATCTCCGATGTTAAGTCCCATAGTGCTCAGAGCCATTTTTGAACCACGGAGCGAGGTGGCGCAGTGGTTAGACACTGGACTCGCATTCGGAAGGACGACGGTTCAATCCCGCGTCCGGCCATCCTGATTTAGGTTTTCCGTGATTTCCCTAAATCACTCCAGGCAAATGCCGGGATGGTTCCTCTGAAAGGGCACGGCCGACTTCCTTCCCCATCCTTCCCTAATCCGATGAGACCGATGACCACGCTGTCTGGTCTCCTTCCCCAAACCAACCAACCAACCAACCATTTTTGAACCAACACACAGAAAGCTCGCTCCGCACCTGAACTGGCCATGTTTGCGACTAGCGCTATCGGCAAATTAGCTAACGACGCTGTGGTGGTATACATGAAAAAAGAAAAAAAAACTTTCGGGGTTTCTCTTCAAAATGACATATTTATGATATCTGTACAGTGTCTGTTTCTTGTGCACTAAATCATTGAAAGTGTTCCTGGACTTAATGTACACCCTGTATATTAAGAAAATTGTTTGTTGTTTGATTTCAGACAAGATTTGCAGACTGTAGTGCTCGCTTCATTGACACACTTCATTTTGGGCAGAGCAAATTTAACTTCACGAATGGTAGGGAGGGAGGTCTTTAATGATTGAATTTCTTTAAAAAATCTGAAAATATTGTCCAAGAATCAATAAGTATTGTGCAAAAGATTTGTGTCGACTGCTTAATTATGATCTATAAAAAAATCGTAAAAATAGCTTATTGTATAGGCTGACTGAGGAAGCTGAACCCTTGAAGGTATGCATTTTAGAGCTCACGATTACTAGACTGTTTTGCTTCGCGTGTTCGTTCCTGTCATATCTCCGAATGTTGACCATTCCTCCTCGGATAGGTGTGTAAAATCGGTCCGCTGCCGCCAGCGTCGAAGTTACACATGAACGCCATCCACTGTTATTCAGGGACCTTTCTGGGAACGCCCGCCGTATCTTTGTTTCTGTTGCAGAGCTGAAGGTCGATCGGCGGCGACATCCGGCCCCACGTGCGAGCGCGCTGGTGCTTTATCTGCCAGCGCCGCGCATCGGTTTCGAGAAGTGCGTATCAGCCGAAGGAGCCGGCCGCGGCGGGCGCGCGAGATAAGGTTTCGCCCAGTGCGCAGGCGCGATAAGCGCGGCGGCCCGGCGCGGCACGCGGCGGCCGCAGTCAAGTCCAGCGGCCTGCCAGGGCAGCACGGCTCAGCTCAGAGGGCGCTCCCCACAGCGTCGCGCCGCGCAGGATGCGCCTGCTGCCGGCGCCCGTCCTCGCGCTCGCGGCCGCGACCGCCTGCCTCTGCTGCTGCGTCTCTTCGCCTTCCGCCGTTCTGCCAGGTGGGTCTCCGCCGAGGACACCTCCTTGAGCCTTCAGTTGCAACACAGGACGAGACGATGCTGTGGGAAGACACTGCGAACGGGATTCAGATCCTTACCCGGAGATTAGAACGGAGCACGAAGTACGTAATACACTCGGATTACAAAAGTCACGGGATACCTCCTAATATCGTGTCGGACCTCCTTTTGCTTGGCGTAGTACAGCACCTCTACTTGGCATGGACTCAAGTCGTTGGAAGTCCAATGCAGAAATACTGACCGTGCCGCCTCGATAGCCGTCCGTAATTGAGAAAGTGTCGAGGGTGCAGGATTTTGTGCATGAACTGAGCTACCAATTATGTCCCATAAATGTGCGATGGGATTCATCTTGGGTGATCTGGGTGGCCAGTTCATTCGCTCGAATTGTCCAGAACGTTTTTTAAACCAATCGTAAACAACTCCGGTCCGTGAATGACATCGTTTATTTGGGGACACGTAGTCCATGAATGGCTGCAAATGGTCTTGGCTGGTTCAAATGGCTCTGAGCACTATGGGACTCAACATCTCAGGTCATCAGTCCCCTAGAACTACTTAAACCTAACTAACCTAAGGACATCACACACATCCATGCCCGAGGCAGGATTCGAACCTGCGACCGTAGTGGTCGCGCGGTTCCAGACTGAAGCGCCTAGAACTGCTCGGCCACACTGGCTGGCAAATGATCTTCAAGCAGCATTCATTCCAGTGGATAATTGGTTCAGTTGAACCAGCTAACCCAGTCCATTCTGTGGTGTCACCGCCAGACACCACACTTCCTAGGTGGTAGCCTTTAAATCGGCCGCTTTCCGTTAGTATACGTCCGACCCGCGTGTCACCACTATCAGTGATTGCAGACCGAGCGCCGCCACACGGCAGGTCTAGTCTAGAGAGACTCCCTAGCATTCGCCCCAGTTGTACAGCCGACTTTGCTAGCGATGGTTCACTGTCTACATACGCTCTCATTTGGAGAATCGACAGTTTAGCATAGCCTTCAGCTAGGTCATTTGCTACGACCTAGCAAGGCGCCATATTCAGTTACTATAATCTGAACAGATAATATTGTGAATCATGTACCGTCAAGAGCGACGTTCGTCACTAATGGATTAAAGTTATGTATGAAACTAATTACGTTCGTTTTCTGAATTCTCATTCCTTGTCATGTTCCAGACCTCACGTCAGTATAGTTCTTCCCTCCTCACGCCAGCCTGCGTGAGCTAAACGCGTGCATTTCGGCCTCCTCTAGTAACACGGTGTTGGCTCTTCTGCCAGGCCATGGTTTTCCAGTCGTCTAGGACGCGAACCATATGGTCACAAGCCCAGAAGAGGCGCTGGAAGCAGTGCTGTTTTTCTGGGGGAACGCTGGGGGATGCGTACCCCTAAACTTTTTCGTCGACAAAGTAATTTTTTTACGATGCTGAGAACTTGGAAGTGTGCCAAAAATTTATTTCACGGATGTAAATTTTTTATTTCAGTTTTTCGTGTTGGTAATTGCAATACGAACAATACCAGTGCAGTTTTTGTTGGGATAATCGATGTCATTGACTGTTTCAAGCATTTCGAAGCTGCGGCAACCGTTCTCGACAACTGAATCGCTGGTAGCCAGTTCGACAAGTATGTAGTGCCCTCGGCCGCTAATAGTGGGCGATGGTAGTGCTAAACGGATATGCGTACGCTCAAATCGCATGCTTCATTTGAAGTGATGTAAGCTGAAGCGTTCGCTTTTGTATGTGTGTTTCTCGGTATCGCCTGCTTCATTTGAGCTGTATTAAATTCAACTGAAGAGTCCGATTTTTTTTTTTTAGATCGACATGTTGTTGACGTCATGGCTAAAAGCAGACGGGTGGTATCCCATTCTTCAGTTATAACTAATGTTCACTGCATTATATCCCATGTCGGAGTACCCTCAAACATTTTTTAGAAAAAAAAAAACCCACTGGCTGGAAGCGATGTCGTGCTCTTAGCAAATGCACTCGCGTCGGTCCTCTGCTTCCACAGCCCATTAACGCCAAATTTCGCCTCCCCCCCCCCCTGTCGTAACAGATACATTCGTCGTACGACCCAGATTGATTTCTGCTGTTCTCTCCCGCAGTATTGCTTGTCTGTTAGCACTGACAACTCTCATCAGACGCCACTGCCCATGGTCATTAAGTGAAGGCCGTTGGTCACTGCGTTTTCCGTGGTGATAGGTAATGACTGAATTTTGGTATTCTCACCACTCTCTTGACACTGTGGATCTCGGAATACTGAATTCTCTGACGATTTCCGAAGTGGAGTGTCCTCTCCTGCATCTAGCTCCAACTACTGTTCCGCGTCAAAATCCGTCGCGCAGCCATAACCACGTTGGAAATCTTTTCACGTGAGTCACCTGAATGCAAATGACAGTTCCGTCATTGCACCGCCATTTTATACTTTGTGTACGCGATACTACGGCCATCTGTACATGTGCACATAGCTATCCCTTGACATTTGTCATCTGAGTGTTTACCCCATCACTGTGCAGCAAGGGATATTTGTCTCTGGGGAGGTATAATTTGTAAAAGGCCAACAGACATACACGATCAAATTTTAGTTGGATGGCAGACTGCAACTCTATGCATTACACCTGAAGATCTTTCTGTAAAGCTATCGCATAAATACAAAAATTTTGATTATTTTGTCGAAAATTCAGAAAACGATTTTAAAATTCTTGCGACAGATCTATGGCTGCGTATTTAATCCCGTCCTTAGGACTGTGCTTCACTTTATCACAACTTTACATAATCGGAATGTGGTGGTTTTTTTTTTTTGTTTTTTTTTTTTTTTTTTTTTGTTTACCGACCGTGGGATAAATGTTCACTGGGCCGCACTGATTCTTGTTTTGCGTTGCGGGTTGGGCAACTCTGGTCTATGCAGTGACCTTATCCATGGAGCGGACGTTTGTCATTATTCCGAATAGAGTTTCGCAGAAGTTATATTCACTTTAATAAAACACAAGTTTTTTACTTCGCTGGTAGCCCTGAAGTTGGATTCTTAGACAGGCTTGATAACATCTGCAATTATATTTCGTAAGAAGAACATCCACTGGTCCTATCACTTTGAAACTGTGATGAACCACAAACTACAAATTAAATATATAGCGGCGCTTTTACATGTTTGTATTTTAACTCTTCAAACATCGGAATAACAAAATATGACTTCATTCGCATCCCTGAGCTATCAGTTCCAACTGCAATGTCTACTTTCTAGCGCATTACAAACAGCATTTGCCTCCATCACTTCTCAACACACTGCCAAGTGTGTACAGGCAAAGTACAAAGATAACATTTGAAGCAGACAGGTTACATCATTGTCAAAGAGATGAACTGATAAACATTTAGCAAGGCTTGATAGCCTTAAATTCACATACTCTTAACCAAACTTTAAAAATTCTCGTTATATATAAATAATTACTAACGAAACAATAAATTTGAGTGTGTATAGTTTTCTACAAACCTTGCATTCATATAATGAATAAGTTTCGCATTTGATTACATCACAACCTACACCGGTGAATACTGTTTCTAGATCCAGTTTTCGGAAGTCAGGGCTTAGCGACTTGTGGTTTAAAAAAGTCGGCGGGACAAGGACCTAAAAGGACATAAAATAAAAGTGCATATTTCCAGTCAGTGTATAAGCATCTCCTTACAATGGGTTGTGAACAACGTTGGTATATCGGTACAACTGTATTCAAAGGTACTGTTATGTTCATCAAACGTTCCAACATTATGCTAGCAATAAAGAATTCCCGTTACGCTTCAGAAAAACTCAGTAAGGTATTTAAATATTAATAATCATCTTTTAACATGCATAATCAACAGTTAGGCTAAGCGCGCATGGGAGTTTTCCTCCCTGCCAAACATCGCTCTTTTACGGTGACTTTGAGTGTCCGTTCAGTTCACTGGAAAGCTTAAGCGGGGCGAGTCGTGACACCCCTAAAAATCGAGTCATCCCACGGAAAGCGGGGCACGTGACAAATTCCCGAGGAATCATTTTCGGGCGACAGTATCGCCTTGATATTTTTCACAAATTTCTGGCCCGTGATTCTCAAACGTAACACGGGCATGTTGGATGTGGAACTTGCTGAATGATTATCGTATAGCATTGTTGACTGAGGGGCTCAGAGAGGTAGGTTCAGCCGCATAATTGAGAAACAATATTTTTCTTTGTGCAGATTGGCACACAGTACGTTGCGAAATGTTAGAGTTGTGTGTATCTGGTGAGTTGGTGACAGTAATGGGTGTGTCTAGAGTGGTTCCATGTTTCTGTTGTGCGATGATGAGACGAGGGAGAGGATGAAACCCGACGTTGGCCCATGGCCTGCTTCTCTCGAATAGCATCAAAAGTGCCGACAGGTTTAACGTCACCGTTCGACGGACATATCACCATGTACAGCCCTCACTTCATAACGTAGACATGACACGAAGTCTGTTAATCAGGAAATTTACGTCACCTCCCCCCCCCCCCCCCCCCAACCCTGTCAGGATTACTTTCGAGTCGAGCGCCAGCGCACAGGTGGCAAGTTAGCAACCTCAACTGCTGAGGCGGATTGTGGGACACGTTGACACGTTGCGTCAAGACTAGACATTTACTGGCTGATTGTGACGAGTAGAAAAGTTTGTCGAAATATTTCACCAAGACGATATTGTTGCTCGGCAGCACTGACGTTACCAAAAGAATGCAGTTGCTCGGCTGCATAGACGTCCGCAAAAGTGCACAACTAGGGGACACTTGGCTCCACGTGGAATCTAAGATTTATGTGTTACAGAATTCTCACACATTTCTAGATGTGGTTGTACTAAACCGCTGATCTAGCATTGCTGACTGGGACGGGAAATATTGTGTCTTTGGCAATCACTGTGTAAATTAGGTTTATTTGGTTGTCAGGCTGTTCACGGAAAACTGCGCCTTCTGGACGCGGGCGCGGTTTCGACACTCTCCTGTAGTGAAGGAGGGTGTGGAAATTTACAGAACACTGCCAAAATAAGAGTCCATCTGATCCAGCGTATCGCAGTCAGTGCTGACCCGACAAAAATGGTTTTTAACTCGAATTGCCCTGTCCCCTCTACATACTCAAAGAAGGCGTTCCTCTTAGGCATACTGACAGTAAATATTTGTCATCCGAAACCTCGCTCTCCGTTGATTTCACTACTATATTGGGGCGTACGTCACATTAAGAACTCCACGGATACTTACGTCGTTTAGACGGACTGCATTTGAATGATTGATATTTCAGTATTGATGTGGTCTCTCTTATCATTCGCTTTCCCCTGATTCGCACTGTTTATTCAGCATAGTTTGGTGCTGAATTAACTAACCTAATTCTACATGGGTTGCCCTCACATACTTCTTATTCAGTGATTAGTGCTGCGAACAGACGGATGGAGTTGCTATAAGGAGCTCTTTGTCATCAACTGCCAATCTGATTATAGAAGACTCTTCACTTAAAACGTCCTGTCTGATAGGCCGTGGTCGATGTATAAAACTCTCCCCAGACGTTTCGTCTCCGTCAGGGGAGAGTTCTATACATCGACCACGGCCTATCAACCCGGAAGTTTTAAGTGAAGACAATACCGGCCGCGAAAAACTACATTATAGAGGACTACCTGAGTATTTATTCCAGTCTTCCAATAGTCTATCTCCTCATGTCCCTCTCTCTGTCCACTACCGCCTCACCCCTCTCTGTCTCTGTTATCTTCCCCCCCCCCTCCCCAAATCACTCCGTGCATCTCCTCTCCCCCCTAATTCTGTCCATCTCCTCCTCTCACCTCTGTCTGTCCAGCTCTTCCTCTCTGTTCTCCTCCCCGCTCTCTGTCATTCTCCTCCTTTCCCTCTCTGTTCATCTCCCCCCCCCCCCCCCACAGATACACTTTTATATAGATCCCCACTCCAATAGGCGGTTGGTGGTTCTCACCCTACAATTTATCCTTCCAGACAGTAAGTAATATGGGGTGCATATTTGGTTGGAATCTATCCAGGAGTTTCGTAGGAAGTTTTTACTTTCGGGCGCACCGACGTCCGCACATGCCACATGAATTTCATGTATATTTAACATATTTCTCACATGTACACATATTTCACCTGTATTTCTAGCGAATTTCGCCCTGCAGTTTTGTTTTCACGCAGCTAAGTGTTTATGACGTCACAAATGCTGAACTATGTGTCGTGCAATGATATTATTTTGCCGATACATTCAGTTGTATATATGGATACTTTCTGCGAAATATTTCGAGTAGACTAGATAGGAAATGAAGTAATAAATTAAAACATCACGCCCGATGCGGCAATTTTACTGCACGAACACCGAAAATGTAACAAGCGATAAACATTTTCCTTTCATCATTTTGTGGACTGTCAGCCAAAAATAGTTTAACAAGGGTTTGAAATGAAGTGTTAAGTCCCTGACTGCTCTCATTCTCAACTACTGGGTTAATACATTCACGGTACTGGCGCGTCGTGAGCTACGTTTGTTTTTTCCTCCCAACTCAAACCTTATGGAAGGTAGTTGGTTCTTACTTTCGCAGTGGTTCTTTCCAGACAGTAAGTAATATGTGTACCATGTGCAGCAGAAATCGATGCAGTGGTTTAGGAGGCGAGTTGGAACATACATACACAGGGGATACAGGGATACTTTTGCGCTCGGGGCACGTCTGCGGAGAACACTATTTTCTCGGGAAACGTTCTACCGAGAATGGAAGATCAGTACAGCCATCTGCTGGCTCTCACAAACTTCACGGCACTAGTTGAGTGAACCGTGAAGAGCGTATTGGTGTTTTCGTGCAAGATAAATAGAGAAGCTCCAAGGGAACACCTGTTTTAGAACTGAAAATAGATAAACACATGTTCGTTTGCAGGCGAGTATCCTACTTTAGAAGGTACATTTGTATAATTTGAAACCTTGAAAGTTACTACTGTGCTTTCGAAACTAATTCAAACATGGCGACGGGGCACATATACGCACGTATTGTGACACGTTTACGCACTGTCTTGCGTTGGCGTCCTAACTGATACCCCCCCCCCCCCCCCACCCCAATCGAGGAAACCGCAAGGCAACAGCAGTTGGTAACGCAGTCAGAAATGAAGGCACAGCAGAATGAAAGGTAGAAATACATAAGAAAGTTATTTGAAGGTAATGAATCTCAAAGAGAAAGAACGATGCTTTGAGAACAAGAACTGATAAGGACAACATATACACTATGTGATCAAAAGTATACAGACACCCCCAACGTCATATGTTTTTCATATTAGGTGCATTGTGCTGCCACTTACTGCCAGGTACTCCATATCAGAGACCTCAGTAGTGATTAGACATCGTGAGAGCGCAGAATGGGGCGCTCCGCGGAACTCACGGACTTCGAACGTGGTCAGGTGATTGGGTGTCACTTGTATCATACGTCTGTACCCGAGATTTCCACACTCCTAAACATCCCTAGGTCCACTGTTTCCGATTTGATAGTGAAGTGGAAAGTTGAAGGGACACGCGTACAGGCCGACCTCGTATGTTGACTGACAGACACCGCCGACAATTGAAGAAGTTTGTAATGTGTAATAGGCAGATATCTATCCAGACCATCACACAGGAATTCCAAACTGCATCAGGATCCACTGCAAGTTCTATGACACTTAGGCGGGAGGTGAGAATACTTGGATTTCATGGTCGAGCGGCTGCTCATAAGCCACACATCACGCCGTTAAATGCCGAACGACGCCTCGCTTGGTGTAAGGAGAGTAAACATTGGACGATTGAACAGTGGAAAAACGTTGTGTGGAGTGACGAATAACGATACACAATGTGACGATCTGATGGCAGGGTGTGGGTATGGCGGATGCCCGGTGAACGTCATCTGGAGGCGGTATTGTTAAGGCCTACATTAATGTTTTAAGCACCTCCTTGATTCCCACTATTGAAGAGCAATTCGGCGACGTCGATAATATCTTTCAACACGATCGAGCACCTGTTAATAATGCACGGCCTGTGGCGGAGTGATTACACGGCAATAACATCTCTGTAATGAACTGGATTGCACAGAGTCCTGACCTGAATCCTATAGAACACCTTCCGGATGTTTTGGAACGCCGACTTTGTGCCAGGCTGACATAGATACCTCTCCTCAGTGCAGCATTCCGTGAAGAATGGGCTGCCATTCCCCAAGAAACGTTTGAGCACCTGATTGAACGCATACCTGCGAGAGTGGAAGCTGTCATCCTGCGAGAGTGGAAGCTGTCATCAAGGCTAAGGGTGAGCCAAAACTATATTGAATTCCAGCATTACCGATGGAGAGCGCCACGAACTTGTAAGTCGTCTTCACTCAGGTGTCCGGATACTTTGGATCACGTAGTGTATCAGTGTTTCATATCAGTGTTCTGCCAAAAGGCAGATTTTTCTACCAACCTCTTCAGGTCCGCGCAATTTCCAAATTACACTATGTCGTCTATCATCTTGTATCTTTTCCTTCTTTTCAATCTCCTCTCACATACTGGTCTTTCCAAAGCATCTATTAGGAAGCACTCACGTCTCAACGAATGTTCTTCCCAATTCTTGTTCCTTTCTCTTACAACTAGCAGCAGTCTTGTGAAGAGAATGGAAATTGACTTCTTATTTACTGCTTGAAGCTATACAACCAGTCTAAAAGAAACAGAAAATTGGTCCTGTGCCTTTGGTGTAAAAGGTGGCCTAACAACGATTGTGCCACAGGAAACACATTTATTGTGGCCTTAAGTTACAACACGGACAGTGAAGATGAATAATAAGTCTTCCACAACATTCAGATTTCTATACAGGTCATACACACATCAAAAAAAGTTTTGCGTCACCCCGGTTCCCAGAACTCCTGAAGACAGACGTTGCCTGTGAATATTGTATCACAGACAAAGTCCCTTTAACTGTTGAGAGATGTCACTAAACCCGCCCAAAGATGTAAATAACCCTGCATGAGCAGCGCCTATTAGACGGAGGGCATCCAACAGCCGATCAGTTCCAGTCATTCCACCAGGAAGGAGGTACACGGCACGTGTTGGCTGTAGTTCAACCATGCCTAGATGGTCAATACCGCTGTTCGATCGCGCCCGCATTGTTACTTTGTGCCAGGAAGGGCTCTCAACAAGGGATGTGTACAGGCGTCTCTGAGTGAACCAAAGCGATGTTGTTCGGACATGGAGGAGGTACAGACAGACAGGAACTGTAGATGACATGCCTTTCTCAGGCCGCCCAATGGCTACTGCTGCAGTGGATGACCGCTACCAAGGGATTATGGCCCGAACGAAACCTGACAGCAACACCACCATGTCGAATATGCTTTTCGTGCAGCCACAGGACATCGTGTTACGACTCCAGCTATACGCAATAGGCTGTATGATGTGCAACTTCACTCCCGACGTCCATGGCGAGGTCCATCTTTACAATCACATCATGCAGTGCCGTACAGATGGGCCCAACAACATGCCGAGAGGACCGCTCAGGATTGGCATCACGTTCCTTTCACCGATGTGAGTCGCATATGCGTTCAACCAGACAATCGTCGGAGACGTGTTTGGAGGCAACCCGGTCAGGCTGAACGCCTTAGACACACTGTCCAGCGAGTGCAGCAAGGTGGAGGTTCCCTGCTGTTTTGGGGTGGCACTGTGTGGGGCTGGCGTACGCCTCTGGTGGTCATGGAAGGTGCCTTAACGGCTGTACGATACGTGAATGCCATCCTCCGACCGATAGTGCAACCATATCGGCAGCATATTTCCGAGGCATTCGTCTTCGTGGACGACAATTCGTGCCCCCATCGTGCACATCTTGTGAATGACTTCCTTCAGGATAACGACATCGCTCAAACAGAGTGGCCAGCATGTTCTGCAGACATGAACCCTACCGAACATGCCTGGGATAGATTGAAAAAGGCTGTTTATGGACGACGTGATCCACCAACCGCTCTGAGCGATCTACGCCGAATCGCCGTTGAGGAGTGGGACAAGCTGGACCAACAGTGCCTTGATGAACTTGTGGATAGTATGCCACGATGAATATAGGCATGCATCAATGCAAGAGGCCGTGCTACTGGGCACTAGAGGTACCGGTGTTTACAGCAATCTGGACCAGCGCCTCTGAAGGTCTCGCTTTATGGTGGTACAACATGCAATGTGTGGTTTTCATGAGCAATAAAAAGGGCGGAAATGATGTTTATGTTGATCTCTATTCCAGGGTTTCTGATGTGTATGTGGAAGCTGGAAAAAAAAAGTTTACTGCCGCTAAAATATTTG
Organism: Schistocerca serialis cubense; assembly: GCF_023864345.2. Lineage (NCBI taxonomy): Eukaryota > Metazoa > Arthropoda > Insecta > Orthoptera > Acrididae > Schistocerca > Schistocerca serialis. Next base: position 562,474,091 of record NC_064641.1, read on the forward strand.
TATTTTACCATGCTAATTGGTGTAAGTAAGTCTGCCAATAAGACATATTTTCAAAATTTTAGTAGTGTGTTCTGTTTACTCATTTTTGTGTTCTATGATATGCATAAACGAGACCCCATAAGCGCGTAAACTTGCCCCATACACAGGCTACATTTAGACCCTCGACTTGTGCCTATGTAAACTTATTTTGTGCTTTTAAATGTAATGTTGAGTTAAAAGTACGTATACCAAGTTATACTTCAGTAATCATATTACAGGACTAAATAATTTTAAATAGGATGATTCTACCGAAAATAATTTAAAAATACCGAAATGGAACCGGTGTCAGTGCCTCGGTTTCCCCTATATTTTTATAATACGGAGTTCGCGAAACGTGTCCTGGAGATGACGACGTTGAAAGTTGCATGCGTTTTTAAATTTTCTTGTGGAGATTTGCTTCGATACGGCTCGTCACGGATTCCTCTCATGTGCCAACCTCTTCTCCTCGTCGTCATCTAACAAATACTCAATTTTTTTCTTTTTCATTCTTCAGTATATTATTCTTGTCAGCAACTTGTATGCATGAGCCGTTCATCGACGAAAGATGGAGGTACAAAAAGTTTAGGAAAATATTGAAAGCCACTTAGGATGAAATAAATAGAAAGTAAGGGAATCCGCGGCGGAAAGGTTGCAGGATAAATGTGAGGAAATCGAAAAAGATATGGTCGTCGGAAGGGCTGATGTAGCATATAGCAAACTCAAAACAACTTTCGATGAAATTAAAAGCAAAGGTATCAGCATTAAGAATGCTTTAGGAATCCCGCTGTTATGTGCAGACGAGAGACGGGATAGATGGAAACAGTACATTGAGGGGAGAGGTCTTGTCTGTCTTGTTGATCGTGCGGCACTTCTCGCACTTAACCTGCTGTTGCTATATTCGGGATTGTGTGGATGATACTGTTCTGAAATTTATGTTATATCTTTAATCTAGGCTCACAGATTACACACGTAACTTGATAGTCGCTTGATTGCCGCGTCCTCCAAAGATTTTACAAATTCCGAGGGAATGTTATCTATCTCTTCTGCCTTATTTGATCTAAGTCTGCCAAAGCTCTTTCAAATTCTGACTCTAATACTGATCCCTTCTCTCTTCAGTTGCGACTCCAATTTGTTATATCATCAGACAATTATCTTCCCCTCGCAAAAGCCTTCAGTGTACCCTTTCCATCTACCCGTTCTCTTCTCTGCGTATAACAGCGGAATACCCATCGCACTACCAATTTTTCCTGCAGCCTTTTTTCACCGTGACTTCCCTAACTTCCTATTTATTTCATCCTAAGTGACTTATATGTCTACCCTCTATATTCCTAAAGATTTTTGTACTTCCTCTTTTCGTCGATCATTTAAAGTACTGTTTTATTACCCAAGGTTTCTTCGTAGTTAGCTCCTTTATACCTATGTTTGTCTGTTCGACATGTAGGATTGCCCTGTTTAGAAATATCCATTCCTCTTCAACTACTGCGGTATTCATTATGGCAACATCTACATCTTCAGAGAACTTCGAGGGTATCTCTTCATTCCTCAGAACCTTTCATCTTGATCCTTCCGGACGAGTGTCTTAAACTTCAGCCTGCCTTTTATCATTAAAAATTGTTAGCCGAGTCTATATCTCTCCTGGGAATGCCTTACAATCCAATATCTGAATGCGAAGTCTCTGTCTGACCATGATGTTAGTTTAGCTGGAATTTTCCCGTATCTGTGAGCCTTTTCCAAATATACCTCTCTCTCTTCTGGTTTTTCAACAATGAATTAGCTGATAATAGCTGACATTCGTTGCAAAACACACCTGGTATTTCTACTCTCTCATTCCTGCGAATGATCCTGTATCCTCCCGTACCTGTGCCTTCCATTCCTTCCCCCTCCACCGCTTTCCAGCCCCCCCCCCGATGTTTATTACACTACTGGCCATTAATATTGCTACACCACGAAGATGACGTGCTACAGACGCGAATTTAACCGACAGGAAGAAGATGCTGTAATTTGCAAACACCTACAACGTGCTGACATGGGGAAAGTTTCCACTTGATTTCTCATACACAAACAGCAGTTGACCGGCGTTGCCTGGTGAAACGTTGTTGTGATGCCTCGTGCAAGGAGGAGAAATGCGTACCATCATGTTTCCGACTTCGATAAAGGTCGGATTGTAGCCTATCGCGATTGTGGTTTATCGAATCGCAACATTGCTGCTCGTGTTGGTCGTGATCCAATGACTGTTACGAGAATATGGAATCGGTGGGTTCAGGAGGGTAATACGGAATGCCGTGCTGGATCCCAATGACCTCGTATCACTAGCAGTCGGGATGACAGGCATTTTATCCGCAAGTCTGTAACGGATTATGCAGCCACGTTACAAGACAACAACGATCTGCACGAACAGCTAGACGACGTTTGCAGCAGCATGGACTATCAGCTCGGAGACCATGGCTGCGGTTACCCTTGACGCTGCATCACAGACAGGAGCGCCTACGATGGTATACTCAACCACGAACCTGGGTGCACAAATTGCAAAATGTCATTTTTTCGGATTAATCCAGGTCTGTTTACAGCATCATTATGGTCGCATCCGTGTTTGGCGACATCGCGGTGAACGCACATTGGAAGCGTGTATTTGTCATCGACATACTGGCGTATCACCCGGCGTGATGTTATGGCGTGCCATTGGTTACACGTCTCTGTCACCTCTAGTTCGCATTGACGGCACTTTGAACAGTGGACGTAACATTTCAGATGTGTTACGACCCGTGGCTCTACCCTTCATTCGATCCCTGCGAAACCCTACATTTCAGCAGGATAATGCACGACCGCATGTTACAGGTCCTGTACGGGCCTTTCTGGATACAGAAAATGTTCGACTGCTGCCCTGGCCAGCACGTTCTCCAGATCTCTCACCAATAGAAAACGTCTGGTCAATGGTGGCCGAGCAGCTGGCTCGTCTCAATACGCCAGTCACTACTCTTGATAAACTGTGGTATCATGTTGAAGCTGCATGGGCAGCTGTACCTGTACACGCCATCCAAGCTCTGTTTGACTCAATGCCCAGGCTTATCAAGGCCGTTATCCGTTATTACGGACAGAGGTGGTTGTTCTGGGTACTAATTTCTTAGGATCTATGCACCCAAATTGCGTGAAAATGTAATTACATGTCAGTTCTACTATAATATATTTGTCCAATGAAGACCCGTTTATCGTCTGTATTTCTTCTTGGTGTAGCAATTTTAATGGCCCGTAGTGTACATTGTCGCCGGCCGGATTGGCCGAGCGGTTAAAGGCGCTACAGTCTGGAACCGCACGACCGCTACGGTCGCAGGTTCGAGTCCTGCCTCCGGCATGGATGTGTGTGATGTCCTTAGGTTAGTTAGGTTTAAGTAGTTCTAAGTTCTACGGGACTTATGACCACAGCAGTTGAGTCCCATAGTGCTTAGAGCCATTTGAACCATTTTTTGTACACTGTCATCTTCTTTTACACACTGAATTATCCGTAATCTCTTCATATATTTCCTCTCTCTCTCTGTCCATCTTCTGCTTCTGGCATCGGCATGTATATCTGAACAACCTTGTCGACTGTCGACTTTGGTTTGCTGTCGGTTCTACTGAGAGCAACCGTATCGCTGTACTGTCCTAAGTAACTCTCTGTCCTACCTCCCTACTGATGACGAATCCAACTACCATTACATCTGCTGTTGATCTTACCTTATATTCATCTGATGATAATTATTTGTGTTTTTTTCCACTTCACTTCAGTGACCCTCACAATATCTAAATGGAGCGTTTGCATTTCCCTTTTCAGATTTCCTATTTCCCCTACCACACTCAAACTTCTCACATTCCACGCCCCGACTCGCAGAACTCTATCCTTTAGTTGGCTATTCACTCTTTTTGTCATGATCACCTGCCGTTGACAGATCCCTGATAAACTGTGATATCATGTTGATGCTGCATGGGCAGCTGTACCTGTACACGCCATCCAAGCTCTGTTTGACTCAATGCCCAGGCGTATCAAGGCCGTTATCCGTTATTACGGACAGAGGTGGTTGGAGATCTGAATAGGAAACAAATCCGGAATCAAGAATGAGATTTTCACTTTGCAGCGGAGTGTGCGCTGATATGAAACTTCCTGGAAGATTAAAACTGTGTGCCGGGCCGAGACTCGAACTCGGGACCTTTGCATTTCGCGGGAAAGTGTTCTACCATCTGAGATACCCAAGCACGACTCACGCCCCGTCCTCACAGCTGTACTTCTGGCAGAACCTCGTTTCCCACCTTCCAAAGTTTACAGAAGCTCTCCTGCGAACCTTGCAGAACTGGAGCATTGGAACGGCCCAACGAATCGGATTTCTTTCTTAACAGTTATTTCTCAGCGCAGCCCAACCTGCAACACACACAAACTTTTCAAGCTGGTTCTCACCACCCTGTAGATCTGTGGCTTAATGCAAGGACAACTAAGGTCAGTTTTCACGAAAGTGAGATACATTGTGCAGTCGGCTAAGAAATTTACAAAGTTTTGTATAACCAAAGTCTAGCTTTAAAGTCAACGAGAGAACATGGCTTCCGGAAAACCAATGTTGTATAATAAAAAAGTCGTTCACACAACAATAACCAGTGCGTACATTGATGAAGAACCTTCATGGTTTTTACTGCCAGAACAGCCAGCGTCAACTTTGGCTAATGTAACTGTAGATACGATATGAAAAATAAATTACACTTGAAACAAAAAATAACTTAATCAATAAACATCTCCTTATCAGAACGGAGCTTCCTTTTATTCAATGCAACAGCTTTCCATAAACTGTCACCGTAAACGCTCTGTTTAACTGTGTTATCTGTACCCAACAAGCACAAATCCGTTCAGTGCTATATTTGGAATGAAGCTATTGCTGGCCACGGAGAGTATGAAGTAGCTTCATGTATTCGCAAGCACTGCTATCATTATCTGAAGAAGTCGTTGAGGTCAATACGTTTAGCGACTCCTGCAGTGGCCAGAACAGGAATGTTAATTTCTCTGTCATGCTTATGAATATATTTCATGAAGAAAAACACTGTAGTAATAAGGTGTATGCTATTAATCATAACTCTCTTGAACCTTGAGGCTGATTCCATTCACACAGCTATCGAAAAAGTAAAAAATAAAATAAAATAAAGTAAAAATTAATACCACTGCAAAGATTGATACGCCTTGAGACAGGGCTAATTTGATCAGATTAGTTGCTAGAAAACTCGAGCAAAACGGTTTTGTTAATTTCAGTGAACTTATTAATCGAAGTTACGCTCACAGAAACATTTTGAGATTAAACTGTAGATAAAATGGTTGCAACATGGGCGCAAATCACTTGGAAACGTATACTATAAATTTTCCTTGAGTCCGCAAGAGGAGATTAGGATGTTAAATCTAACAATAAGAGGCAAGCATCCCGTGAATCATGACTTGCAACCCATTTACACGACACCTAAACGATTATCTGCACAAAAGGTCAAAGTCCTACAGTTATTTATGCACTTTGTTCGTCCGCGGAGTAGATCTATTAATGGACCGCCCTGGAGACAATAGAGAACTTACGAAAGTTATGCTGAATAAAGGTACATCGGGAAAATTAAGTTTCATTTGAGTTTTAAAGAGTTGTTTTGGCTTTCCCTCGTATCGAATGACACACACAGTGACGATTTCATACGGAAAATATCTTCAATTACTATAACATGCAGCATTGCTTAACATTGTTTCTCTTTGAATCAACGTACAGGATAAGAATAAAGTGCAGAAGACGCACAAATTTTAATGATACAAGTATCTGATTCTGTTGTATAGCCTAAAGCAACATAAGTAGGCATATTTCACGATTAAGAAATGTCATAAAATTTTTTAGGACTTTTATACATCTCAAATAATAGCATTTATAACCATGCTAATAATAGTATCAAATATTAAACTGCAGAATAAAAGTATTAACAGTACCAATGGCTTTGAAACTTGTCTCTAAATTTCAGTTCTCGAGTCCCACATCCATATACACGGCGACCCAAAAGCCCCTTGACATTTAAAAATGCACTAATTTACGGAATAATGTAGGTAGAGAGGTTGTATTCAAACAAAAAACGAGTGCAAAAGCTGGCCCACAGGGATAGTTAACACGTCAGTGAAGCCGCACGGGAATCATGTATAGAATGAGCTGCAGTGAGAAAGGGAGTCAGATCGACCCTAGCTTCTATGCAGGATGGCGCTCCATCTCGTATTGCTACACGTGTGAAATATTTCTTGCACACATCTTTTCGTGAGGATCGCATGCTGAGCCGCCACGTCCGTCTTGCTTGGCCTTTCGGGTTCCCAGACCCAAATTGATGTGATTATTGGCTGTGGCACTACTTGAAGTCGCAAGTCTACCACAATCGTCCGGGAATGCTAAAGTCAACACCCGACGGCAATATTTTTCACTATACCTACCTCGATGTGCTGTATAGTGCTGCTGTTCACAACTTGTCCCTCGACTACAGGTATCTTTTATGACTGACGACCGACATGTTGAGCATTTGTTTTGAGGAACACCGTCTTTACTAGAAATCAGTTGTTACGCTATTATTGCTTTTGTATTCACATGAAGCGCCATCTTTTGATCGTATCGCGCACTTTGCTTCAATAAAATCCCATGTCATGTCAAACGTATGTGTCAATTTTTATCTCTCTAATCTACATTATTCCGTGAAATACGAACAGTTTGATGTAGGACACTTTGGTCTATCAAGTCGGGAAACTACCTCAAACTGGCCCACAAAAACCATCTAAGCTACAGCACATGAGCCTCGCGCGAGGTTTTCAGTATTCTCACCCCGTCTTTGCACAGACCATTAGTCCTAGAGAAAAAATTAATACTACCTTTTCTTGTAGGAAATTTGATGTACTCTAATTTTGTTTTGGAATAAGTTCTTGCTACAGGAAACGTACAAAACTGACCTTCCCTTGTTCCACCACCGCCACACTCATACCCCACCGGTCAGGATTTTTAGTATGTTGTTACGTATTAATTTTGCATCTCCGCGAATTACTTCCCGTATTCGACCTTTTTTGGTCTTCACTGACTGGGCTAACACACCACCGGGTAAGTTGTGCAATTAAAAACTGTAAAATTGACGTTTATGCAAATTTTTCTTCACAGCATTGTTATTTTAACTGCACCAAGTTAACAACTAAACCGTTTTATTTGTCTGGGTCTTCTTAGTACGAAACTACAGTGCTTTTAAAGATTAAGTATACATCGAATTGTAATTGTAATTAGTTTTTTTCATAACGTTTACAAAAGTCTTCTTTCTCTCATTAACCTCACTCTTGTAGCTCTACTGTATAGCCGAATGACGATGGCACCTCTTGGGTAAAATATTCCGGAGGTAAAATAGTCTCCGATTAGGATCTTTGGGCGGGGCCTTGTCAGGAAAATGTCGTAATCAGGAGAAACAAAGCTGACATTCTACGGGTCAGAGCGTGTAGCGTTAGAACCCTTAATAGTTCAGGTAGGTTAGAATATTTAAAAAGGGAAGTTAGATATAATAGCAATTAGCGAATTCGGTGGCAGGAACAAGACCTCACATCAGGTGAGTACAGAGTTATAAATACGAAATTTAATAGGGGTGATACAGTAGTAGGCCTAATAATGAATAAGAAAATAGGAATGCACAGAATAGTGAATCCATTATCGTACTCAAGATAAACACGAAGCCAACACGCAACACTGCAGTACAAGATAATATGCCAATTAGCTCCATAAGTGATGGACAGATTGAACAAATGTGTCATGATGTAAAAAAAATTATTCGTTTAGTTAAGAGATGAAAATTTAATAGTAATGGGGCTGAAATCCGATAACAGGAAAAATGAGAGAAGGGAAAATAGTATGTGAATATTGATTGGGGAAAGGAACGATAGAGGAACACGCCTGGTAGAATTTTGCAGAGAGGGTAATTTAATCAACGCTAACACATCGGTGAAGAATCATGAAGGAAGGTTGTATGCGTGGAAGAGACCTGGAGACATCGGAAGATTACAGATTGATTTTACAGGGTGTCCCAGAAATATTTCTCTGATTACAAACATGGGTAAGACAGGGTTTTGCGCCAGCGTTCTCACCCACCCACCCACCCACTCGCGCGCGCACACACACACACACACACACACACACACACACATATTAAATAAATTTCGTTGTTCGGAGGATATCACGGACATCATCTGAACATGGTCCTTGACATAAACCCAAAGGAAGAATTCCAGTGGTGTTATGTCCGGTGACCGCGAAGTAGTACTAACCGTACGACTTCTTAGAAGACAATGACAATGTTGACTGGAAGACACTCTTTGAAATTCTGAAAGTAGCAGCGGTAAAATGCAGGGAGCGGAAGACTGTTTACAACTTGTACAGAAACCAGACGGCAGTTATAAGAGTGGTAGGGAAGTAGGGCATTAGAAGGAAGTGAGTCGGATAGTAGTCTATCCTCGGTGTTATTCAATCAATCCACTGAGCAAGCAGTAAAGAAAATCAAAGAAAAATTTGGAGAAGGAATTAAAGTTCAGAGAGAAGAAATAAAAACTTTGAGGTTTGTCGATGTTATTCATTGTTAATTCTCTCCGAGAAAGCAAAAGACTTTAAAGAACAGTTGGAATGAAATAAACAGTGTCTTGAAACAAGGATATAAGATGGACATCACCGAAAGCAAAACATGAGTAATGGAATGTAGTCGAATTAATCAGGTTCAAAAATGGCTCTGAGCACTATGCGACTTAACTTCTGAGGTCATCAGTCGCCTAGAACTTAGAACTAATTAAACCTAACTAACCTAACGCACACATCCATGCCCGAGGCAGGATTCGAACCTGCGACCGTAGCGGTCGCTCGGTTCCAGACTGTAGCGCCTAGAACCGCACGGCCACTCCGGCCGGCTAATTAATCAGGCTGTGCTGAGGAAACGTGGCACTAAAAGTAACAGATGTGTTTTGACATTTGGGCTGTAAAATAACTGGTAATGGCCGAAGTAGAGGATGTGAAATATAGACTGAACATGGCAAGAAAATCGTTTTTGAAGAAGAGAAAATTTTTTTTTAACATCGAATATAGATTTCAGTATGAAGAAGTGTTTTCTGAAAATATTTGCCTGGAGTGTAGCCTAGCATGGGAGGGGAGTGAAATGTGTACGATAAACAGTTCAGACAAGAAGAGAATAGAAGCTTTGAAATGTGATGCTATATAAGAATGCAGAAGATTATATCGGTAGATTGCGTAACTAATGAGGAAATACTGAATAGATATGGGGAAAAAAAGAAATTTGTGGCACAGGTTGACTATAGGAAGGGATCGGCTGAGGCATTAAGGGATCACAAATTTAGTGTTGGAGGGAAGTGTGAGGGGTAATCATGTAGAAGGAGAACAAGAGATTAATACAGTAAGAAGGTTCAAAACGATGTAGGTGGCAGTATTTACTCGGAGAGAAAGAGGCTTGCACAGGATAGAGAAGCTTGGGGCACTGCATCAGTGTTCGGACTGAGGACCACGACAGCAACGAAATTTCCAACTAAGGGGTGGTAATACCCTTGTTAATGAAGGCCAAAAATTGTCGAATATCGGAAATAATTTGTGCTGTCATATGCTTTTGTATGGCGTTAGTGCCATGAACAACATACTAAAAATACTGACGGTGGAAAGTGAGAGTTAGGATGGGGGTTAGTTTGTTTTTCTTGAATAATTCAAAAACCGCGGCCTATAGCTAAAACTTGTCTTAGTATAAAATTAAACTACATTAAATATCATACAAGAATCGTCCTATTCATTATTTCTCGGAGACTAATAATTTTCGCGAAGAGAGCGATAGATTATTGTAAATCTCAAGCGATTTGCATGCGTTGTAGCTTAACTGGGGTTGTTATTTTGAAGACTTTCTATGCTATTACTCAGCCTATTCAAAGATGTGTAGCTGTGTATAAAAGTTAGTTTCATTTGTAATGTAATTTCCTAGTGTTAATTATTGTCGGCCGGAGTGGCCGAGCGGTTAAAGGCGCTACAGTCTGGAACCGCACGACCCCTACGGTCGCAGGTTCGAATCCTGCCTCGGGCATGGCTGTGTGTGATGTCCTTAGGTTAGTTAAGTTTAAGTAGTTCTAAGTTCTGGGGGACTTATGACCACAGCAGTTGAGTCCCATAGTGCTCAGAGCCATTTTTTGTTAATTATTATTGTAAAGCTTACTACCATTTAAGAATATTTTTCACCAGACGCATTTCGCTTTTATTTACAAAGCACCTTTGGTGATCAATCTGGAAATGCGGTAAGCATAATGTTCCTACATTTTACTATCGATAGCTTAAAAACAGTTCTTCCTTATAAACTTGGCATACAATTAAGTTACAGCGTTTTCTCCTCTTGTTTATTTGTTCTGAATCCAGTGCTAGATGTTGGTGGAAGTTGGGAAAAAAAAGAAAAAAATCCTGCTTGTACTTTCACCTGTCGTGATTCTTTGGATTTTACTAACCGCTTTGTTTGCTTGCTTTCGCGTTGTTTGCACTTAATCACTGGCTCAAACCCAAACAACATTGACAGAAAAGACAATGAAATTTAAATACATAGACATTAGAAAAGCTATATACACTTAGGGGTAGAATGAAGAAATTTTGAGAATACAGGAGGAACAAGTACGCTAAAGCTAACTAATGGTTCTATTTGTTTTGTTGCTTGTTTGATTTCTTAAGAATTATTCAAAGTTTGTAAAATAAGGTAATATAATACAAATCAAAACAGGAACCAGCTCAAGTAAAATGCCACAAATACATCAAGTATTTACAGGAGCATAGCTATTTCACCTCCTCTTTAATATACATGTTGTAAACAATAACTGTCAAGAACATATCACAGTGGTGTAGAGGAAGTCGAGACGAAAAATTTAATACGGGACACCTGTCATTTATCAAGTCGAGAAATTACCTTAATCTGGACTACAATAATTAACACTAGGAAATTACATTACAAATGAAACTAACTTTTATACACAGCACACATCTTTGAATAGGCTGAGTAATAGCATAGAAAGTCTACAAAATAACAACCCTTGAGAGAAGCTCGCAATTTAACCATATCTACATCCTAATTGTTTGAATACAACTACGTAAAAGTATAATGCTGGTAACTCTTAAACTGCAAATATAAAATTAAAAATATACAACATATAACTGTTTGTGAAAGAAAACCACCTGAAAGTGAAAACTATTTAAAACTAACTTAGCTACTTTTGTAGATTAGTTAGACGTTCTCTAGAAGCGACACACACGACGGCCCTCTCTATGGACACCTACTGAGATAATTTTGGTTAATCTGCTGACTTGTTAGGTCTTGTTGTGGGTAAGTTTATTGCCATCGTGTAACAGACGGATGATGTAGTGGCGGTATATGCGCAAAGCAGGAGCCTAGAAATATTATAACACTTTGATTGCAACGAAAACTTGAATAATGGGACCAGATAGCTCCCTCTAATGATGTCAAGGAGAAGAGAATGATTCGTATTCGCGCGATCGAGGTACAATAAAATTCTTAAGAAATGTATAGTTCTTCCTGCTTTTGTTCAGACGGAGATACTGTAATTTTAAACTCTTGATACTAAGTTTGCTTATGCTATGGACATTATTTGCTTCTCAACAGAAGAAAGATACATCTTTTAGATAACTGTAACAGTACAGTGGCCTGCTCGTTTCATTCTCCAGTGATTCTCATCCAGTCATTGTTACTTAAAAGCGAAGGTGACTCTTTGACAGTCTGTACCGGAACCTTTATTAATTAACATTCTACAGACGTCAAGGTCGCCAATTTTGTAGAACACCTCATCGCCTTTATTCGAATTCAGCATTAGTATTCACAGACACGTATTACGCAGGTGCTAGGAAACTACAATGACCACTGGACGCTGTACAGCATACGAGCAAAGCCTTCTGATACGCGCGAATAACTTTACTTGGAAGCAGCTGAGATGGGCGCAGCTAAGCAGCAGGCAGACGTATTAGTGTTTCGTTCCAATAAAATGCATGCGCAAAGGAGTCTGGGATCAGTGGTTCACCCGATCATTTCAGGATCATTTTTCAAAGCGGATGTAAATTTGATATTGTCAAGACACAACAAAAGACACAGCCGGTCACACTATTCCCCACGCTGTACGCTGTAACAACGAAGACTTCATCACGACAGTCTTAAAAACACTTCCTAATGTGTGACCGAGATATGTTGGCCACATGGAATAGACTCTTTGTACCGGTTATTGTACCATTTTAATTGTCTTCATCCGAACATCAAATTCACGATGGAAATTGAAAAGGAGGGAAAGTTACCTCTTTTGGAGTACTAGTTTATAGAAAAGAAGACGGAACTCTTGGACACAGTGTTTACAGGAAACCGACTCATACCGACAGGTATTTACATGCTACCAGTTGCCATCCACCTTTTCAACGTACAGGAGTCCTTCGGACCTTGGTTAAACGAGCATATGCTGTCTCGGATGCAAAGAATTTAGCACAGGAGCTGTTCACAGGAGGTGTTGAGTAATAACGGCTATACGGACCGACAAATTCGACGTGCTTTTGAGTTTGGACCTCTACCAGAACCTTCTGAAGACACCTTTAGGTCGGTGGCTTTTCTTCCGTATGCTGGGAAAGTGTCCGCCAAGATAGGTAGATTTTTGAAGAAATATGAGATCAGATGTGTTTTTCGTCCGCCAGCTAAGATTCGATCACTTCTTGGCTCTGTTAAAGATGATTTACGTTTGAGGAAGTCTGGCGTTTACAAAGTACCGTGTGAGTGCTGGAAAATTTACATTGGCCAAATTATTCGTACCGTCAACGACAGGTGTATTTAACATCATCGCCATACGCGATTATTACAACAAGATAAATATGTTGTGTCTGAGCATTGCCTTACAGAGGGACACAGGATGCTATACAATGAGACGCAAGTAGTTGCCTATGCTTCGCGGTACTGGGATTGTGTTTTAAAAGAATCTGTCGAAATCAGACTAGCAGACAATATCATTAATCGTGATAATGGATACCCGCTAAGTAAAACGTGGAATCCTGTTTTATCAGATACGAAGAAACAACGGAATCTCAATCGGCCGTCTATTTGTAACGATATATAGTTTTCAACAGTATTCGCCACCGGAGGTGCTGCATCTCTTTTTGCGCCAGGGGGCAGCAGGAATGATTGAGCGCGTGCGCACTGTATCTAGCGCATGCGCTGTTGTACTTCCGATGCATATAAAGGTGCTGTCAATTGCGAGTGGAATCAGTTATGGGCGAGAGCAGTGGAGCTTTTCTCACCTGATGATGGCGGCCAGGCGGACCGCTGAAATATTGTGCTCAGATGACAGTTTGATCCGGCTGAAAACCCGACAAGAATTTGAATTCCTAATGTGTTTGTCTTCTTTCTTAATACACTCTTAAGACAAAAAAAAGATGGACCATAAAGGAATTATCCGACTGGAACGGAAATCAGTAGATGGGATCTACATGTACAAACAGATGATTAGATTTTCAGAAAAATTGAATGATGTATTCAAGAGAAAGAGCTCCACAAAGTGAGCAAATCAATAACGCGTTGTTTTACCTCTGGTCCATATGCAAACAGTTATTCGGCTTGGCATTGATTGTTAGGCTGTAGGATGTCCTCCTGAGGGAAATCGTGCCAAATTCTGCCCAAATGGCGCGTTAGATAGTCAAAATCACGAGACCAGTTCGAGTGCCCTTCCCACAATGCTCCAAACAGTCTGAATTGTGGAGAGATCCAGCGACTATATTGGCCTAGGTAGGGTTCGTCAAGCACGAAGAAAAGCACTAGAAACACTCGCCGTGTGCGCGCGGGCATAATCTCGCCAAATGCACGCCCAGGATGGCTTGCCATGAAGGGCAACAAAACGAGGCATAGAATTTCGTCGACGTACAGCTATTCTGTTAGGATTCCGCTTATGACAACCAAAGGGGCCCTGCTCTGAAAACAAATGGCATCCCGAACATTATTCCTGGCTGTCGGGCCCACCACTGTCTGGAGGCGTCTCCAGACACGTCTTCGGTCTGGGATCCCGTAGACTAGAATTGTCTTCAGTGGAGTCTCGTTCCATGATGCTACTCCAGGTGGGTGTAAAATGAATGTGCGCAACGGAGAACAATAAACGCTAAAAAGAAGATTTGGCCCTGCCTGACTACTCCCTGAAGCAGATCTTAGGAGCTCTTAATTCTATAAATTACAATCTAAACATAAATGAATAATGAAGGCAACTAATCCTACGAAATGATAAACGTTGTTCCTGCTTATATATTTATTTTAGATTAAAAAGACCCTTATATTATAAAGTTTACATTCCCTAAGTAAAATTACTAATCAGTTGCCCAACTCTTCCCTTTATTATGACTGCGCGACATAATATCAATAACGCGAAATGATTGACATCATCAGCGTACCAAACACTAGAAGACATTACTTTCAAACATGATCTACACTGGTGTGGAACCTCAGTGGAAATAGACTAACGTGATCAGAGCTGTTTAGCTTTTATAGCCCTAATAAGCCGAAGCAATTTGCGATATCACATTAAGTACAGTGTCCGGTGCGTCGAAGTGATAATTCTCGTACTCGTCTGCGACGACGGAAGAACTCCAGTCACAAATAAAAACTCTGTCAAACACTAGGACGGCAGAAGGCGGTCCTCTGACTAATATATTCTAATACTGTCTTCTCCTCTCTATGTTCTATATACGAGAAACGCGAACTCCCAACCACAAGGACGGAGTTCAGATAACATCTCAACGTAAGTATAGGCAGAAGAAGTGCTCTCAATCACTGAACGCTGCGTACTCGACGACGACTTCCAGCCGGCCGGTGTGGCCGAGCGGTTCTAAGCGCTACAGTTTGGAACCGCGCGACCGCTACGGTCGCAGGTTGGAATCCTGCCTCGGGCATGGATGTGTGTGATCTCCTTAGGTTAGTTAGGTTTAAGTAGTTCTAAGTTCTAGGAAATGATGACCTCAGATATTAAGTCCCATAGTGCTCAGAGCCATTTTTTTTTACGACTTCCAACCCGGAGGGGAAGTCCAGAATCGTATAAGTGCACAACAGCACAGTGCCTAACCGTTCTAACTATAAAATCTCGTGAGAGGAAAGACAGCAAGTTTGTCCGTACCAACAAGAAGCTGATACTGAGCGAGCGTCACACACGGGAGCTCAAAACGGAAGACCACTTCTCCCCAGCGCTGGCTTCCCAGCAAGGCTAGGCTCTCCACCCTCATAATTCCGAAAACGAATCAGATTCTTTCGAACACCGACCAACCATATTTTAGTCTTTTGCCGTCCAGCGCGAAAAGTTTGCGAGGAAAACCCTACACTCGTACAATGGTACGCTTCTGAGTAAAAATCCTTAGAAATAACCCAGTCTGCGTGGTTTCCGAGGTGCCGCTTCTTCGTTCTTCTCACCTGCGTCCAAGATTTTCAGTGTTTCCGAAGTATAATCCTTCAGGTTCGTCTACAACACCGGCCGCTCGCAACTCTATTGTGCTCCAGTGCTTAGGTGTTACGACGTCCGTCTTGCTATTTCCTGTGTTTAAGCAGGATCAACACACCTGTGTGGGCCTTCCACCCAGGGCTTCAGCTCCGTCAGCCGTTTCATCTCCACTGGCGTCCCAACCTCTACAAGTATAGGCAATCATTCATTATGCCGTTTTTATAATAAAGACACTCCGTCATCTTTCATACAATAAGCGTTAACAATTATTTACGAGACGTACGTGACAATGTCAGTCTCCTTCATATATTCATATATACGATGTACAACCTATCACATGACACCTGATTGTGTTTGTAGATCACAGCAAAGTATGTGGATCAGTGCTTGTAAAGTGCGATGTTATAGCCACCTTACATCGTTTTGAACTGAGCTCCGGTGACCAGTGAAGACATGTCTGGAGTTGCCCTGGACAGCGGTGTGTTACCAATCTGACTGTCACCCCCCATATGGCCCGACAAACAGAAGTGATTGTCTGGGGTGCTATTGCTTTTTACAGCAGGACCTCTTTGAGTGTCACCTGCGGCGCCCTTCCAGCACAGCGGTACGTCGACGATATTCTAAGCCCGTTTGGTTGCATTTCATGGCAAGCTATCCTGGGCTTACATTTCCGCAAGACAATGCCCACCTACAAACGGCGAGAGTTTCTACTGTTTCTTGTGGTGCTTGACAAACCCACCTTGGCCTGGCGTGCAAGGTCGCCAGATCTCTCCCCAGATGAGAACGTTTGGAACATTGTGGGCAGGGTCCTCCAACCAGCTCGGGTTTCTGACGATCTAACAAACCAATTGGACAGAATTTGACATGATGTCCCTCAGCAGGACATCCGACAACTCTGTCAATAAATACCATGCCGAATAACTGCTTGCATATGGACCAGAGGTGGACTAGACCGTTACTGAATTGTTCAATTTGTGAAGCTGTTTCTCTTGAATAAGCTATCCACTTTTTCTAAAACTGTAATAATTTGTTTGTCTCTACATGTACATCACATCTACCCATTTATTTCCATTTCTGATAATTGCTTCGTGGTGCGTTGTTTTCTTTGTCTTGGAGTGTATTATCAGCGGTCGCGCGGTTCCAGACTGAAGCGCCTAGAACCGCTCGGCCACCCCCGCCGGCACCGACGGAAAATTCAGTTAATGGTATATATGTGTGTTAAATGACTATTTCAGTTGTAAATGATTATCCAAAAAGATGGAGCAGTTCAAACATTTCTCTCAAATTGCAAAGGTTAGAAACATAACTCCTACTTTCCTGGATAGGGTCAAACAGTAGTTCATTTCTTGCCTCGCATGAATCAACTAGTCTCTAGTTTTCGATCTCACAGCTTCAACAATTTGATGCCATAGATCTTGAAGAGTAACATGCATGGTTGGAACAAAAACACGGTCTTTTATGTACGCTATAGGTATACGTCGTAGGGAGTAAGGGCCGGGACGCAGCCCACGACGAAACTGATCTTCTGCCACTCGCCTTGCAATACATATTGAAACAGTGGTGCAAGGATAACTTAGGACTTGGTTGGTGTAGTGTGGCGTCCGCTGTCTTGCATGAAAATGAAGTTATATAAATCGCTTCGAAACTGGGGAAAATAGTCAGTCTCTAGCATCTCTAGATAAGATAATCCTGTGGCAATGTTTCAATGAAAGATAAGGGACCATGAATTTTGTTTTCATAAATGGCACAGAACTAGAACATTTGGTGAGTCTCCTTCACATTGAATAACTTGCATAGAAATTTCAATCAGCCAAAATATAATATTATGGTGATTAATTTTAGCAGAAACGTGAGAAGTGGAATCATCCGAAAAGAAATATTTGTTAAGAAAAATTTTCATCATCTATGTCCTCTAGAATTGCTGTACGAAATGCCTATGTTTTGGTGTGATCATACGAACTCAATGCTTGCAATAACTGCAGTTTGTATGGATACTGATGGACGTATGGATGCTGATGTAGACTGTGTTTCAGAACTCCCGTACCTTTGATTAAAGAATTTTAAGTTCACTGCTTGGTCGAGTTGTGGATTTCCTTGGGTTCCTTTCGTAAGTTGCACGGATACTCTCGACATTTACATTCGATGTGCCTGGATGACCGCTGCTCTTCCATTTTCAGATACAGCCACTCTCCACGAATTTTCGAAGCGACTCACAAATATGCTTTCGACGAGGTGGCTCTTTGTAGGATTGCCGAAGCGCACATTGCGCATTAACAATGGACGCACCAACAAAATGATCGTTCTTGCAGTGTCGCCATTTTTTCTACAAATAAGCATTGCGGCTTTGAATTGAAAGTCTATGCGGACTGTTGTAAAGCTTCAACTACTCTCAGTCCAGTAGTGTTGGAGCTCTGTTTCTACCTTTTGTGTTTTTTTGAGAGGCAAATTCTTGAAATCTACCCAAGTCAGGTTACTCTTTCTGTATACTGGAGCAGAGATCTTGGTTCTTTCATTCTTTCAATCACATGACCATTCCTTACTCTATGAACCTGTGTAGTTATCTCATTTCTTCTCCAGTCAGATTTAAAGGTTTCTGTCCAAATTTCTCAATCATAAATGACCACACGCTGAATGAAATATTTTGTGAACATCTTTCTCATACTCTTTTTTATGAATATTTGCTTTATACATGTTATCCTGTCCCTTGAGTACTGTTATTACCTCCGTCGGTTGCATATCTTCTTCATTTTCTTTTAAAATCTCTTGATTTTTTTGAAATTTTAGTACTTTCTCTCACACCCTACCTATATTCTGCCAGTAGTGTTCAAAGTATCTTTCAAAAGTGTGTCACGATAAAGATAAAAACAGAGCGGAGCTATCTAACAATTTGTATTACACCTCTTTTAACAATTAATAGCAATTTATCTGTTTCTTTCTCATACTGTTTCGCCACTGTTCTCCGTCATACTTGCTAGATGCAGTTCCTCATTAGTTCCAGTCCTTCCAGTCTATTTTTGTTTCTTTCAGTACATTTTTAGATTTTTCAGTAGCCTATCTTATTCGAGCAGAGCGTTTTCCAAACCATGAAACATACATCATCCTATTGACTTCCATCGGTAATCTCACACATCCAATGGCGTCTCATCTTCCTGACTTCTCCTGAATCCAAACTTATCCTCTGACATGTGTTGCCTATTTCCCCCAATGTTATACGATCAGTGGTTGGTAGTGTGAGATATAAGGCTAATAGTTTTGGAGTCTTTTGTTCTCCTCTGCCTTTTGTTACTCTCGTGTGGGGCCATGAATATTCCAAGGGAATCCTCTCGACGTTCCTCCTATGCTGTTTATTTTGTTTACAGTAATTTTAGTCTCTGAACTACACCTTCTCAAACTTCCTTCAACACCTCATTTGGGATCCTGTCACTGTTCATAGTCGCCGCGCGGTTTGAGGCGCCATGTCACTAATTGCGCGGTTCCCCACGCCGGAGGTTCGAGTCCTCCCTCGGGCATGGGTGTGTGTGTTGTCCCTACCGTTAAGTTAGTTTAAATAGTGTGTAAGTCTAGGGACCGATAACCTCGGCAGTTTAGTACGTTAGGACTTCACACACACACACACACACACACACACACACACACACATTGTTCATAGTCTTTCCTTTCCTGGTAGTTGCTGTGGTTTCCTAAAGTTCTCCCTTGAATTCACTGCACTGATTAAAATAATTTTGAAAGTCTTATAGTTGAAACTGCCTGCCAAATTAAAACTGTGTGCCGGACCTGGACTCTAACCTGGGACTTGAGCCTCACGCGGGCAAGTGTTCTGCCAATTGCGCTATCCGAGCGCGATTCACGACCCGCCCTCACAACTCTACTTCCACCAGCACCTCATCTCCTAACTTCGAACTTTCATCGAAGTTCTCCTGCATACAATACAGGAAGGAGGGTAGGAGATGAGATACTGGCGGAAGTAAAGCACTGAGGACGGGTTGTAAGTCGTGCTTGCATAGTTCAGTCGGTAGGCAACTTGCCCATGAAAGGCAAAGTTCCCAGGTTCGAGCTTTAATCGCCTAGGTAGTTTCAAATCAGCGCACGCTCCGCTGCAGAGTGAAAATTCATTTTGGAGTCATATAGTTCTTTAGTATAATAAGCCTTTTCTTAGCTTACCTATCTGAAGTCTCTATATAATTGATTTACTTCTATTTTCTCTTTGCAAATTTCTGTCCTCCGTACAGATTTATTTAATCTTCGCCTATGCTTCCTATTACTCTGTGTTTACATTTTGCTCCTATCTAGTATTCACGCTCTTTAGTATCCTTCTCATTTCATTGTTCAGTTTATTCTATTGTTTCCCTCCAGTATTTGCATTTAGAATCTTACATTTCTTCCTATGATTCTTTGTTTTCAGTTATGCCTTGTCTGATCCATTTCGTCCCATGGCAAAATTTTCCACTCTTCTTAACATCTTCTCTATGTCTAGCATGAATCCTGTAACTGGTGAACTACATTTCCTTCTGATTCTTCCATTGACTCTCACCCTGGCATTTGCTTTTGCTACAGCTAATTTCATCTGGACAGTCCACTTTAGGTAGCTCCACACGGTGTATCCTCAATTATTTTGCGGTTGTTTCTGAAGTTTGAAAAATTCTTTAAGAAAAAACTTATGCATGTCAAATGTCAAGATGGAGAAAATATGTATGGAGGAAAAATCAATTATGCAGACACGCAAGGTAGCCATTGAAGGGTAATTACAGACCCAGAAACTATAAAAAAAAATTGGCTGATTATGTAGAAGAGCTAGATGGCATTAATTGTAATACAAACAGCACGGTCAAGTAATCCTAGAGCCTTGCAGTGGGGCTCGCTGATATTTTCGTACTGCTGTACTCTTTTAATCGCAGTCCACTACTACATAAAACTAATACACCAAGTGTTGAGTGACTACGCCCGATATAACCCAGTGGTACTTGAAGCTATCACAGATTAAGAAACGGCCTTCGTTCGTAATTTAGAATGCTGCACGCATTTTATGCTTCAATATCATTTATCCCGATAATTGTATGAAAATAAAGGAACGAAATTAGAATTAAGCCCCCGTTAACGACGGGGTCATTGCAGTTGGAGCATTAGCTCGGTCTTTAAAGGACGGGGAAAGAAATCGGTCGCGTCTTTTGAAAGATTGGCCGCAAGTAATTAGTCAAATCATGAAAACTGTCAGGATGACATTTGAAACCCGCTCCTTTCGCGTACAGGCCCAGTGGGTTAACTACTGCACGTCCTCACTGCGACGACGCTTCCCGGTAGCATTTCATCTTGAGGTACCTTATTATCTCTTACTGTTGAGGAGCCCACGTCATGGAGACACGCACGCCAACACTTCATTGAAGCCTTATGTTTCTACACTATGGATCAGTCATGTTATATTGCGAGTTGTTGCCTCCCCCGATAGGAAAAACGTAATATAATGTCGACATCCATTGCCTTTTTTATCTTTTGTACCGTGAGAAAAGTTTGTTTGTCTGGAACAACGAAGACGGACTGGCAGGTGCAGCAGTCAGCGAGACCTCGTAACATTCCTACTGTGGTATAAAGTTTCGTCCCTCCATTCTGATGCGGATCTACATCTACATACATACTCCATAAGCCACTGCAGTATGCGTGGCGGAGGATACCTGTTGTCTTTACTAGTCATTTCGTTTCTAGTTCCGGTCGTAAATGAAGCAAGGAAAAAATTACTTTCTATATACCTCCGCACGAGCCATAACTTCTTTTATCATCGTGGTCCTTATGAAAATTTACGTTGGTGGCAGTAGATTCGTCCTGCAGCCACCTTCAAAGGCCAGGTCTCTAAATTTTCGCAATTGTGTTCCTCAAAAAGAGCGCAGCCTTCCTCCCAGGAATTCTCATTTGAATTCCTGAAGCATCTCCACAATATTTGTTCGAACCGGTAACAAATGTAGCAGCCCGTCTTGAATTGCTTCGATGTCTTCCTTTAATCTGATCTGACGGGGACCACAAATACTCGAGCAGTACTCAAGAACGAGTCGCACTAGAGTTCTGTACGCGGCCTCCTTTAAGGTAAGTACACACTTGCATACAAAACGAGCGATTGTCTACAGACATTGTAGAGGGACTGTCTACAAAGAAGTAGCTAGAAAATGTTATAGGCAGTGTAGATATTTTGTGTCGTGTACGCACTTGACTGCCTTTTTCCTCGAAATTTGCCAATATAGCGAACCTTCTTGGAATTAGTACCTTGTGCAGTGATAATAATGGACAAAAAGCAGACGGTGGTTGAAACGGGAACTGCTTGTGGAGCGGGCCTCGTTTCGGCTATAATTTACTTTCGGCATTGAAAGTAGAAAACAGCATTTTTTTTTCACCGTCACTCACTGATACATAATATTTTTTGGCCAGCTCTTCGATAACCAAGTTATTCTTGTTGCGATGTTTGTCTTCTGAACGAGCTCTATGGCCTGCACAGATTTTATTTGTTTCTCTTTAATGGAATTTTTATGTTGTTCACAATTTGCAACACCTAAACATGTGACGCTAATTAAGGCCTTAGAAGCATGGTCTTTTCCGAATGCACTTCTGATCGAAAAGCGATCCTGGTAGTTGGAGTTTCACACCTTAACACATTTCTTTAGAAGTCAAGCACCGATTTTCATAGATACAGCCTTAAATCTGCTTTAATATAACAAAGTATTTTCAAAAATTTTCATCCCCTCTTCCCCTTAAGGGGTTGAATTTCCAAAAAAAACGCTGAAACACGATTTTTTTTTCATTTCTAACAGAGAATCCATATACAGATTTTCAGATATTTTCCAAACCGCTTTCGTAATGAAATATTTTCATAAAAACTTTCATCTCCTATTTTATCCCCTTAGAGGATGAATTTCCAGAAACAGTAAAACACGATTTTTTTAATTTGTACCGAGAGTCAAATATCAAATTTCATAGTGTAACTTTAAAAATGTTTCAGTAATTTTTAATAACTTACTTCAACTATTTCACCCCCCCCCCTCCAGAAGGGGTTTAATTTCCAAAACGCTGGAACACGTATGTCGCATGTCTTAATTTCTGACCAAGACAGCAAATATCAGTTTTTGTTGTTTTAGCTTCAAAATTTCCTTAATAGCAACATATTTTCAAAAAACCTTTCATCTGTTATGTCACCCCCTTAGGGATAGAATTCAAAAACATCCCTTCATAATCGACATATACAGTGTAATATCAACACGCTTTCCAAATTTGTGGTTTCTATAAGTAGTCGTCAGGGTTGAGCGGTGGAGTTACTCAGTGAGGACGTTCTCCTTTGTAGTTGTAGTGATTACTAACTTCCCACTAGCACGATGCCACATGAAAATCTTGTCAGGTACAACACTTTCTCCGTTGTACATATCGTGATACGTGGTGTTTAACAATAAGAAAATACATAAATAAAACGTTGCAAAGCGTTTTCCACGGCGCAGTGACGGTAAATGGAGGCCATGGCTACCAACATGTCCACACTACGAAGTGTGGCGCAACATTGTCTAGGAACTGTCGAATGTCTCCCAGTTCAGATGGGAGTCAAAAGTCCCGCGTTTTTGTTGCAAAAGCGTGTCTACAGACAAGAAATTTCTCTCAATTGCCGTGTACAATCGACTGTCTATAGGCACTGTCTAGACATAAAAATCGCTCGCCTTAGGATACTAGTGTGTACAAGGCCTTACAGATGAACGACACTTCCCTAAAATTCTCCCGATAAATCGAAGTCGACCATTCACCTTCCCTGCTACAATCCTTACATGTTTGTTCCATTTCGTTTCACTTTGCAGCGGTACGCCTCGATGTTTAATCGATGTGACTGTGCCAAGGAGCACACCCTCCTAATGACTAGTATGTATAACATTACGGGATTGTTTTCCTACTCATCGGCATTAACTTATATTTTTCTACATTTATAGCTAGCTGCCATTTATCACACCAAGTAGAAATTTTGTCTGTCAGCTTGTATCCTACTACAGTCACTCGACGAGACACTTTCCCTTACACCACAGCATCATCAATAAACAATCTTGCTCACTCTGTCCGCTGGATCATTTATGGATTTGGAGAATAACAGGAATCGTATCACACTTCCCTGGGGCATTCCTGTCGATATCCTCGTCTCTGATGAAGATTCGTCGTCGAGGACAACGTACTGGGTTCAGTTGTACTTAAGAATTCTTTCAGTCACTCACATATCTTTGAACATATTCCGTATGCTCTTATCTTCGTTAACAGTCTGCAACGGGCCACCGTTTCAGACACTTTTCGGGAATCAAGTATTGCTTCCTCTAAACATACGTCTCGAACATTGCTCACGACGGCAAAAATTAGAGAAATTCAGATATACACTACTGCTTGTGAAAATTGCAGCACCCAGAAGGAACGGTCTGAATCACTCCAAAGTCAGCAGACGTGTATAGCCATGCAACCATAATAAATGATTAAGACTGCAGAGAGGTGGTGTACACGTAGGCCCACAGGGTCCTCTATTGTATTACTGGACAGGTCGATATTGGACCACGTCGAGTCGGTGCTGAGCCCTCAAATTAAGTGGAAACCTGCAAGACAGTACCGGTATGTCTTGTCGACGTCAAAAGACGCAATATCAGGCTGAAATTGAGTTCGAACAGAAAGTAGTGATAGAACTCCAGAGAACTGGTTTGTCTTACCGCGACATTGCGGATCGTGCGTAACACGCTGCTACGACAATGATGCGTGTGTGAAACCAATGGATAAAAGAGCGTCGTCAACAGCGACGAGCAGCTACTGGAGCACACAATGTGATCGCAGTGCGGGATGACCGCCATCTTGTTTGCATGGCCGTAACCTACAGAACAGCTTCGCCCACAGTGTTAGCTCGACGGTGCAGCACTGCAGCGTGTATAAGCGTGTCTACGTCGACGGTTCGATGCTGCCTGCTGAAGGCTGGGCTGGTGACACGTGCACCGTTGCGTCTGCTTCCATTCATCAAAACCCACCAACGCCTCACGCTAAATGGGCACATGAACGCTGTGAATGGAATGTGAGTAGCAAAATCTTGTGTTTTCGGATGAGTACCGCTTCAACTTGTCCCACACTGATGGCCGTGCCCGTGTTAGACGCTGCCGTGGTGAAAGCAGCCGGGCATACAGCACTGTTGAGGATCGTGTAGCTGACAAACGCCAGGTGTGAAGGTACTGTGTCCCATTGCCTATAACATGTGATCTCGTCTCGTATGCTCCATCAGGCAGGTTTTAGAGGCCTGGGCAATAACACAATGACCTGCTTCATGTGGTGACGAATGTGCTAGCCTGACTCGAAGAACAGATGGTACCACCAGTTCCCTGCCCTGCACGTTCGACTGACATGCTGCCCAACGAACATGTCTGCGGTGAGGCCAGTCGGCAGCATGTTCATTCTGGTCCTCCTGCAACCGTCGTCGATGCTTTACGGACGCACCTACAAACCGCATAGCAATCTGTTCCCCAGCAGCTTGTGGGGATCCTGTTTGATTCCCTGTTGCGACGTGTAGAGATTCTCACTGCTTTACGGAGGACTTCAGGCCGTACCGAATTATCACGATCAAAGTGCGTGTACAGTTTCTGTAATTCTGACCATTTATGTGGACTGAATTTTGTTGTAATCACGTCTTATTCTTGGGGTCGCGATTTTCGCAAACAGTATTGAAGATACCGACATTCAAAAAAATGTTCAAATGTCTATGAAATCTTATGGGACTTTATTGTTAAGGTCCCTAAGCTTACACACTACTTAACCTAAATTATCCTAAGGACACACACACACACACACACACACACACACACACACACACACACACACACACACACACACACACACACACCCATGCCCAAGGGAGGACTCGAACCTCCGCCGTACAGACATTCGTTCTTCCTGAGTACCGTCCGCGGAAGAAACAAGAAATTAGGGAATATGCGCTGGCACACACACTGCATGATTACTTGCGAACTAGGAATACAGGGGAAGAGGCCGTAGTGGCCGTGGTTAGCATTCGTCACGGTTTTCAATGTATCAGGCTGATGCCATGCTTTGCAAGGCCACTGGGTATCAGCTATAACCTTGGCTGGTGCAGATGACGGCAGTCCCTCACTATCTTGAGGAAGTTGATGTCATGGTCGCAGTATACCCTAGATTTCATAAAGCGACAAGAGTATGATCCAGCGAGATGTTGCAATGAATATACAATCTTTCTACGGAATACATCACATACGAGATGTGTTCAAAAAATAACGGAATTTTTATTTTTATCTATTTACTTATTTTTTGAAAGAATTTTATTTGTCTAGGTCGATGTTTTCCTCTCCGAAATAGTCCCAGTTAGGTATTACATGCTTATACCAAAGCTTTCTGGGGCATGGATGTGTGTGATGTCCTTAGGTTTGTTAGGTTTAAGTAGTTCTAAGTCCTAGGGGACTGATGACCTCAGATGTTAAGTCCCATAGTGCTCAGAGCCATTTTTACCAAAGCTTTGTCCCATTCAGGGAACACTTCTGAATCTCGCTTGTTTGGGATAGATTTTAGATCTTCTTGCGATCCATTTTTAATCTCATTTGTGCTTGTAAAACGACTGTTGGTTGTTTAATTTGGGGGGAAGGGACCAAACAGCGAGGTCATCGGTTAGGGAAGGAAGAGGAAGGAATTCGGCTGTGCCCTTTCAAAGGTACCATCCCGGCATTTGCCTGAAGCGATTTAGGGAAATCATGGAAAACCCAAATCAGGATGGCCGTACGCGGAATTGAACCGTCTTCCTCCCGAATGCGAGTCCAGTGTGCTAACCACAGCGCCACCTCACTCGGTAAAACCACTGCCCTTTAACGTTTTCTTTATTCTTGAGAACAGACTAAAGTCAGATGGAAACGCATCTGGCAAATTTGGTGACTGGGCAATCATTATGGTTCTTGGTCAAAAATTCAGTACTAATGAAGTGTGAGCTAGTGCAATATCGCGATGCATTGGCGATAGATTGTTTCGGATAATACCGGGCAGCTTTCTTTTCTTCAGATTGCTTCAAGCAATCAGCATTTAACTTGTAACCAATACTGTTTATTGATCGACGCTGTGACAAGAACTCATGGTCCAGTATCAAGTTAAAATCGAAAAGAACAGTGAGTATAATCTTCACATTTGATCGCACTTACCGAGATTTTCAGCCTTAACGATCCAGAGTGCTTCCATTGCGGACGACGTAACCGTAATTTCAACGGCTTATCAGGAAACCCGTGCTTCATAATCTGTTATAGCAAGCTGCAGTAATTCTGCGTCGTTGTTCACTTCATCTAAAGACTGCCGAGCAACTTGATTTTTGCGCTGTTTTTGTTCGAAATTTAACAGTTGTGAAATAACATTTGTTGTCGAGTATTTCATGCCCAAACCATCCGAAAAAATTACAAAGTACGAACCAATTAATATCACATTATCATCAGTGACTTTTCTGATTGTTAACCACCGATCATTTAGAATCATTTCCTTCACTATTTTCATGCTTGTGTTTCCCACTAAAAGGACTATTAAAATTTCTAAAACTTTCTGTGATTTGTAAACATTTGAAAGTTTTATGCCTTTACTCAGATGCAACTTTCCAGCTTTATAAGTGCGACATTTCTAAAGAGACTAGTATTCAGTGTGAGTGTTATGTTTTTTAACTTCTTATCTGTATAACTTTTGAAAAGACACTTTTAACTTGGATTTCAAAGAAATCTCTAGACTTTAATGTGACTGTATACGTAATATAGTTTTACTCTCACTAGTCGCAATGTGTAACCATTACTTGGATTGCATATAAGACTACTGTGTTCTAAGTAGCAACGTGCGTTATTACGTACCCTGTAGGCAATCCTCTTGGACAAAACGCATCTTAGCTATCACATGTGAATAATCTCAATATTTTGATCTCTAACAGTTAAAAACATTTAAACAGATACTGAACTAAATAACATCAGAATGTGAATATAATCTAAATAGACGATGTTCAGTTCTTTCCCTAATAAACAATTTGGGTTCCTCGTGAGCAAATGGACAAACTGGTTGTCTTGCAGCTGCCTACCAGTAATAAATCACGCTGCTTGCTATTACTTAATTAATCTTGCCATGTGATATGCAAGATCTTGCACCACGTGAAGTTAACAATCGGATCTCGCAGACTCCAATGCGGTCTTCAGGATAGCAAGTGGGATGTGGGTAATTAATGTCAAATAATTTGCAAGCCAAGTACACTTTAGGTTTATGTTCTAATCATCGAAATTAAAAGGTATCAACAAGACTAAATTACTGGTCATTGCTACTATAATTTGAACATCCAAAATAAAATTCTTCTAATTAATACTTTGGGATAAACTTCAAACATACATAGAATTTAACTCTTCAAACAATGGGAAAAAAATGGAAATGAACGTATGGCATTGTTGGCCGGGAGGCCCCATTCGGGGGAGTTCGGCCGCCGTATTGTAAGTCCTTTTAGGTGACGCCACATCGGCGACTTGTGTGTCAATGATGATGAAGGACACACAACATCCCGTCCCCTGCCGGGAATCGAACCCGGGCCCCCTGCGTTGTAGGCGGTAACGCTACAGCTACACTACCGAGGCGGACTCTTCAAACAATATTTACATCCAACATTAGAAAATGAAATGTGATGTGTTCCTTTCCTGAGTTCATGCATTTCCAAGATAATGAAACATTAATAATAATAATGTCGTGTGAGGAGGGCTTCCCGTCGGATAGAGCGCTGACCTGGAGCAAGTCTTTCGATGTGACGCCACTTCGGCGACTTGCGCGTCGATGGAGATGAAATGATGATGATTAGGATAACACAACACCCAGTCCCTGAGTGGAGAATCGAAGCCGGGCCCTTAGGATTGACAGTCTGTCGCGCTGACCACTCAGCTACCGGGGGCGGGCAATGAAACGTGAGTACTATAATAGTCAAAACAGTGTGAGGTACGAAAATTTACGAACCCATACTGAAAATGTTCCCCATACGCAACGTCCAACTACCTACTAAGCTAGCGCCCACAGCAAATTACCTTCTTAGCATCTTCCAAATTTCAGCAACAGGCCTCATTATCAATACACAACGCTGCTTCCAACGAAACTCAAAAACCGAGTCTCTTTCTCCCTCACACACACACACACACACACACACACACACACACACACACACACTCTGAATACTTGACCACAGCCTAAACTTTGGAATCCAGAGAACCTCTTTAATGCATGTATTCAGGAAATATATTCTCTGTGAACAATATCGCATACAAAACTGCCGCCTCTCATACAGTATATTTGCCGGCCGAAGTGGCCGTGCGGTTAAAGGCGCTGCAGTCTGGAACCGCAAGACCGCTACGGTCGCAGGTTCGACTCCTGCCTCGGGCTTGGATGTTTGTGATGTCCTTAGGTTAGTTAGGTTTAACTAGTTCTAAGTTCTAGGGGACTAATGAGCTCAGCAGTTGAGTCCCATAGTGCTCAGAGCCATTTGAACCATACAGTATATTTACATGGGGCTCCCAAAAACGGATTTCCTAACCCGATTCAACAGTACCGGTACTGTTTCAAGTTGGTTCTGCAAACACTCCAAAATCGAATCTGCAAAGCCGTTTCTAGCCACCAGTTTTCCACTTCCACAATCAATTTTCGCTCTCATATAAACACACAATCGTCTTTGTAACGTGCTTCGATTGTCATGTTACATCTTGTTTTCAAAATTTTCGAGTAGTGTGGACGCAGTGACCCACTGTTCAGTGAAGGAGAAGCAGAAATATTAGTCTGAGCGTGAAACTGTTTATCCTTATTTAAATGAAGAAAAATAGCGATTGTGCTGACTAAATTAGAAACTGGAACTGCTGTTTTCGAGACGCTGTATTTAACTGAGCTAGCAAATCCGATTCAGACCGTAACATCTAAACACGACACTGAAAAACGGTTTCCGAAATTCGGTTTTCGTCTTTCGGAGGGTGTGTCGCATGTAGACATACTGATTCTTTCTATAACAGCTTTTCACATTAACTGAATTTTCCATCGGTACTTGGCATAACAGGATAATATTAAGTAGGAAACACTCGTAATGTTCTGCAAAATTATATTTGTATCGTTATGAACCGGCTTTCGGTTTCCTAACCCGTCTTCATGTGACAACACCACCACTCGAAGAAGGCGTAGTAAGACGAAACCTTATTCGTGCTGATACAAATATAATTTTGCCAAACATCAGGGAGTGTTAGGACTGTGTTAGGACTGTTCTGGTAGCCAGATTTAATACAAATTGCCTGTTACATTTTTACACAAAACTAGTGACCAGCCCAGGCTCCGTATGGATAACACTAAGTATCTATGCCGGAACGACTTGTCTGGCATACTGATAATTTTCTCTACGGATCACTGCGCGGAGTTGTGATTAAAATTCAAAGAACAACGTTAGGTAATAGAGCGTGACTTTCGTATCATTTAAACGATCTAAGCCGCGCAAGCCAGGAAAGTTCTCAGGAGGCGCGAATGTTATCTGTTCCATATTTATTTTGCGTTTGGACTAATATCCCGTGGCAATTACGTGTCCTACGATGTACCGCACCACGTGATTCGCACGAGTTCAGCGTAGGTTCAGTCACTTCCAGGTCGTCCGACTAAGCAACAGAAAAGTACGCCCTCCCGACCACAACGGAGTGTTTTTGCATTTTGTTCGACATTGTTCGTTGTTTTTGATCGTAGCGGACGTCACATGACATCCGTTAAAGTTCGTTGTTGATCCCTTCACTCAGTTTTTTTTATAACAGAGACCAGCCCACTCTCTGACCGAACATGCTGAGCTACCGTGCCGGTACGGAGTTCAGCACGAGGTACGGCCTTTTGCCGGCTACCTGATTCCATCAGTCCAGCGCGAGCTATATTCCCTGTGTGACCTCTTCCAGAATTACTCTTCACATCCCTTAAACTTTAATTCAGTACAAAAGAATCTGTTCTTGTCAGCTTCGTATCTGGTACTTGCTGCATGCCGGTCGTTTAGGAAGTCAGCGGTATCCCGCGCTAGGCTTCCGGTAGCACTAGCTCGCGCCGGCATGACGCTGCAGCCGGACGACCTTACTCCTATATCGTGGATGATTCCAAGGAGTCCTACAATTAACCGCTGTATGGCAATGTCAGTGTTTTCACAGTAGTGGTGCACTTTAAATCATCATAGTTCAGCCAATTTGCACGAAATATTACACGGTCTAGTCACATTAATGTGACCACCGCCTATGATCGACATCGACATTAATAAACAGCTGCAGGCAGCACTAGCAGTGGAGGATATATTAAGCGTGTCGGGGAGGACTCGGACAAGAGTTCAATCATGGTCGTAATGCTGAACCGGAGCGATTTATTTGGCGTCCAAAAGGCATGACCAGTGGCTTTCGGGCCAAGGGTGGATGCATTCCAAACGGAGAAATTTGTAAACTGATCGCGTGCCACCCTGTTAAGCTACACGCAAGCGCTAAAGAAACTGGTATATGCATGCGTATTCAAATACAGAGATTGTAACCATGCAGAATACGGCGCTGTCGTCGGCAATGCCTATATAAGACAACAACTGTCTGGCGAAGTTGTTAGCTCGATTACTGCGGCTACAATGGCAGGTTATCAAGATTTAAGTGAGGTTGTGCGTGGTGTTATAGTCGGCGAGCGAGCTTTGGGACACAGCATCTCCGAGGTAGCGATGAAGGGATTTTCCCGTACGACCATTTCAAGAGGGTACTGTGAATATCAGGAATCTGGTAAAACATCAAATCTCCAGTGTCGCTGCGCCGGAAAAAGATCCTGCAAGTTCGGGACCAACTACGACTGAGGAGAATCGTCCATCGTGACACAAGTGCAACACTTCTGCAAATTGCTGCAGATTTCCTTGCTGGGCCATCAAGTGTCAGCGCGCGAACCATTCAACGAAACACCATCGAAATGGGCTTTCGGAGCCGAAGATCCGCTCATGTACCTCGATGACTGCACGACACAAAGCTTTATGCTTCGCCTGGGCCCGTCAACACCGACACTGGACTGTTGATGACTGGAAACATGTTCCGTGGTCGGACGAGTCACCTTTCAAATTGTATCGAGCGGATGAACAGTACGGTTATGGACACAGCCTCATGAATTCATGGACCCTACATGTCAGCAGGGGACTGTTCAAGCTGATGGAGGCTCTGTAATGGTGTGGGGCGTGTGCAGTTAGAGTGATATGTGATCCCTGACACGTCTAGATACGACTGTGACAAGTGACACGTAAGTATCGCGTCTGATCACCTGCCTCCATTCATGTCCATTGTGCATTACGACGGACTTGGGCTATTCCAGCAGGACAAAGCGACACGCCAAACGTCCAGAATTGCTATAGAGTGGCCCCAGGAACACTTTTCTGAGTGTAAACATTTCCTCTGGCCACCAAACCCCCCAGACATGAACATTATTTAGCATATCTGGGATGCCTTCGCCAGCCACGGTGGCCGAGAGGTTCTAGGCGCTTCAGTCCGGAACCGCGCGACTGCTACGGTCGCAGGTTCGAATCCTGCCTCGGGCACGGTTATCTGTGATGTCCTTAGTTTAGTTAAGTTCAAGTAGTTCTAAGTTCTAGGGGACTGATGACCTCAGATGTTAAGTCCCATAGTGCTCAGAGCCATTTCAGACCTTTTTATTTTTTTGATGCCTTGCAACGTGCTGTTCAGAAGAGATCTCCACCCCGTCTTACTCTTACGGATTTATGGACAGCTCAGCAGGTTTCATGGTGTCAGTTCTCTGCAGTGTTACCTCAGACTTTAGGCGAGTCAGTGCCACGATATGTTACGGCACTTCAGCGTGGTCTCGGTGACCCTACACGATATTAGGCAGGTGTACCAGTTTATTTGGCTCTTCACTGTATACCACCCATGGCAAAACGGTGCCGTCTGAAACCAGTGCCCAGGTAAATGCGGTGCACTATGAGCCGTAGGTGATTGGGGTGAAGAACGGTTGTGGAGACGTATACTGGCGAATAGATGTAAAATTGTTAGTAACTGACCGTCCAGGTGAACCAAGGGGATACAGGCAGTGTCTCCTCAACGAGTCTTCAGTGAAAGTTGTTGGGTTTGGGATTCCACAGCAGGCAACTGGTTCATACACTGGTGCTGTCTGCGAAAGAAGGCTGGAATTGGCACGCCACTACCGCAACTGGACGTCGACTGACTGAAAACAGGCGGCCTTTTAAAGCGAATCACGTTTTCAGCTCCATCTGACGCTCCAACTGTCATATAGCCTTTGGCGTGAACGGCGCGAAACGTATGAAAGCAAACACCCTGCACGAATCGTTGGAAGGGCCCAGGCCGAAGGAGGGAGGCTTAGGTTTGGGGAATGTTTTCCTGGTGTCTCCCTGGGTGATCTCGTCATTCTGGAAGGCACAGTGGATCAACACAAGTATTCATCTGTCCTTAGGGACCCACCATATACGCAGTTTCCAGAATGAGATTTTCACCCTGCAGCGGAGTGTGCGCTGATATGAAACTTCCTGGCAGATTAAAACTTTGTGCCGCACCGAGACTCGAACTCGGGACCTCTGCCTTTCGCGGGCAAGTGCTCTACGAAGTCCCGAGTTCGAGTCTCGGTCCGGCACACAGTTTTAATCTGCCGGGAACTTTCAGATATGCAGTTTGTTCTTTCCTCGGCATCTACCAGCAGGACAATACAAACGAGCCACACCGCTCGCAGTTACGTCCGTGGTTCGAAGAGCACCAGCATGAGTTTACAGTACTCCCCAGGCCACCAAACGCCTAGGATTTAAACCCAGTCGAAATCTGTGGGACCATCTGGATCAGTCTGTTCGCGCCACGGAACCTTTGAACCGAGAAACTTAGAGCTGCTGGCCATGACACTGAAGTCGGCATGGCTCCACATCCCTGTCGATACCTTCCAGAGCTTCACTCTTCACATCTCGCAGCGGCCCGTGCTGAAAAAGGTGGTTATTTAAACTTCTAACAGGTGTGCCGATTTATTTTACTGGACAGTATAAAAATACCTATCTGGTAGTGAAAACCATATCAAAATCCGCACAGTAGTTCCTGCGTTTAGCCTGACCATAAAGACAGGAACTGCATGTACAGACAAGAAGATAAATAGTCGCCGATGCTACCAAAACACATGTAACTTTTTTGACAGCTGACAACAGACTGACTATCCAATGTGGCTAACACTGTACAGATGCCTTTCAGACATGTTAACCAACATAACAACAAAAAATCGCGTGAATTGGACTTATACGGGCACGAGGGATTTCAAAATTCTCGTTGCTTTTTGAAGACACCTTGTAGAGTTTCCTCCACGACCTTCCTTTTGACGAGGCATTTCGCTTCACGAATATTTATGAGATATTGTCGCATGTCACCTGGGCTCCTAAGAGCGTGCACCGAGCAGTCGTTAAGGCAGTGGATTCACATTCCTGCTCCATCTTTCAAGACTGTTTTTCCGTTGTTTATCTAAATCAAGTAAGGCAAAGATGATTACTTTGAAAGGGACACGGCCGTTTCCTTCCCCACTGTCAGCTTGCTCTCCTCTCTAATGTCATTAACGTCCAAAATACATTAACTCCTATTGTTCTTTTCGTGCTTTGGAGCCCACAACAACGACTAATCGATGAGAAGCATTGGTTATTCTCCATAAGGGCCGCGCGGGGTAGCCGTACGGTCTAGGGCGTCTTGTCACGGTCCGCACTGCTACCTCCGTCGGAGGTTCGAGTTCTCCCTCGGGAATGGGTGTGTGTGTTGTCCTTAGCGTAAGTTAAAGTTAAATTAAGTAGCGCGTAAGGTTCGGGACCGATGACCTCAGCAGTTTGGTCCCATAAGATCTTACCACAGATTTCCAATTTCTCCATAAGGTCGTGTTGATTGTTTGGCTTTTGGCCTGCACACCATACAGCCATCTCTCAGTGTTTTGGTGAATTATTTTGATGAAGGAGAGTTTTAGTGGTTTGTGGTTGATGACAAAAAAAATGGCTCTGAGCACTATGGGACTTAACATCTGTAGTCATCAGTCCCCTAGAACTTAGAACTACTTAAACCTAACTAACCTAAGGACATCACACACATCCATGCCCGAGGCAGGATTCGAACCTGCGACCGTAGCAGTCGCGCGGTTCCGGACTGAGCGCCTAGAACCGCTGAGACCACCGTGGCCGGCGGGTTGATGACATCTGAGTAGTTGTTTTCTGTATACAGCCAACATGCGAGGAAAATGATGGAAATTTAGGATCGCACAAAGTTTATCTTAATGTCGAAGAAAATAAGGTTTATATCTCTTAATGTTACTCCATCACATTTACAGTAAGGATTTTTTCGTACATTTATTCTGTGAAGATGGCTGGAGAATGATCCGTGATTATACCTCATGCGGATTATAGAAATTAAACATTTTTATTCGCTTTAGTCTCTGGAACCAGGGCTTCCAGTGAATTTTCCATTGCATTTGTCCATAATTTGTGCCTTTACTGCATTTCGATAATTGATATTCGTTTTCCCATTAGCGTGTTGGTTATCTTCAGATATGATGACGGTAGTTCGATGTTTTTAAATGAGCCGATTTAAGTGGCGGTTCTCTCCAAAACGTCGACAATTACGTAATACGTAATGTTGGTGTTCCTTGATCCACATAAATTTAACCTTCTTCCCGAGACTTTCGATTGCCTTGGTAGCTTCAATGACGCCCATTACCAGTGGGTTGCTATTCCTGAGAATGTCTGGGATCTGTGTGTTTGGAGTAGGGTAGCTGTTATTGCTGAAACAACCAGTTTTTCGTTACACCGGTTCTTTTCGTCTCCAGTTTAACCTGACTGTTAAAACCACTCAAAATAACCCGTTTCTGAAATACCCATTTTCGATTTTTTTCTTGCTATTACTTCCAGCAATAACAGTTGACTTGGAACGAAGACTGGAAAATTCTGATGCAGGTAAGGAGTATGGGGTCACTATCGATATGGGGTTGAGGCTGCGGCAGAAATCGGTCTCATTTTCTCCAGCAAAGATGAAAGGGATGGGCGGGGGGACAGTGAGAACGATGGGTCACAAGTTGATGACTTGCTTCATTACTTTTGAATGGCATCTCTTTTTCACCCTGCGGAAACCACAAAATTAATGGTCTGGTTACTGTCCCTAGTTTATAGCACGTTCATAAAGTTATAGGTACACCAATAAAATTTATCCTCTCTTCTTAGGAATGTGTGAATGTTTCCTCCTTATATTATGTCACAGGTTTGTTGTGTTTCCTTCCGTTTTTAATCTTCTAAGGAAGTGGAACATTGTGCTTCATTGCTACACCACTGTGTAAAATACTTCCAAATAAGAAATGGTAACATTCTGCAATACAACTGATGTCCAAGGATGACAGCGAGTAACTACCCGTAGACAGGAGACAGATCTTGGATATTGCAAGTAAATGCCTACCTTCTAATAGCCCACACCAGACAGCAAAAGGTACACTATTGTCTCTGAAATGCTGTACCGATTCTTAATCAATTTTGTTTGCTTGTTTCTTACTGTAGGCGTTGTTATTCAGATAGTACTGATAGCGCTTCCCAGTTTCTAGAACAGCTCAATATTTCAAAGCAATGAAAATTTTACAAATAACCGTTACTCGTTTTTAAAAACTGTTTTATTTAAAATCCAAAAATTTGTGCGGTGGTGCTATGACAAATTGTTATGCCAGTTTACTGGTAAAGAAATAAAAAAAACCTGTTACAATCGAGACCAAACAGATACCGAAATACACCGGTTATTCAGAATTAAAATACTGGTTTCGGTTTTAACCGGCCAGTTTTTCCCTTCTCTAATTTGGAGCTAGCTCCTGCAATCCGTCAAAATAAAAATATTTTTTGGTGGGAGGTTCTGCATGCAACGAAAAAGCTGTAAGTGCAGTTGTGGCGTCGGTAGAAAATCTAGAACTCTCACTAGCAAGCGAAATCAGTTATTTGCAACCCGTACTTGGACACTGGAACGCTCAACCCACTCTGCCATTACCTGTGGTTTTGGCCCAGTCAGTACTTCATATATCTGGAATTACTCCGATAGATTATCAGCAATGCTGTTTTTGCTCATTGCTATGCACCGACGAATGTTTTTGTTGCAAAGTAGAGCCTCGGCTGCTGTAGTTATTTCGTGGTAATTGTAATCGGATTTAGGATATGGCTACGAAG
Organism: Schistocerca serialis cubense; assembly: GCF_023864345.2. Classification (NCBI taxonomy): domain Eukaryota; kingdom Metazoa; phylum Arthropoda; class Insecta; order Orthoptera; family Acrididae; genus Schistocerca; species Schistocerca serialis. The sequence continues at coordinate 562,510,849 of NC_064641.1, forward strand.
CCTCTCGCGACAGAGTAATTTAAAAAGCTCTCGGTTGACCTTTTTTTGTCGCGGACTGGGACAAAATCTCAAGCTTTCGATAAGTACCTCCATCATCGTCGTTAGGGCATGGGCTGGGTCTGACCGCCGTGTAACTCTCAAGGCTCCCAGTTGTATGCTCTCAAGATGACATCACCGAGATGAATTCTGAGGCGGCGCCCTGTACGTCCATAGATTACGCTTGTAGTGCCACTACTCGCACCAGTTGGTAAACTATTATGAAGTCTTCTACGATTTTTGTGTCAAGCGCACCCTAGTGTGCATTGTACAGTGTATATCTTGTGTCCGTATTGAAGTTGCACACTTCTACGGCTTCCTTAATCACAGCCTCTCAGTAGTTTGAAACGTGTGCCAGAATTCTCGTCTGTTCAAACACTGTCTTGGGTTTTTGACTAGACTGTGCTCTACCACTGCTGATGTTTGGAAATGTATGCACTTAGGGGACGTTTTCAGCAAAGTGGTCGACAAGTGTGCTTATAGGTTGCCCCATGTAACTGTTGCCACACTAGCAATGAATATTAAAAGTCGCAACATTTCTTTCATATTCCAATGTGGCCAGAAAAGAGGTTTGATTCCTTGTCTGTTTAACAGTCTACGTATAATAATTGTTGTTGCACAGAAAAGTAGCAGCCGCGATATGTGTTTGTTCTCCTCCCTTGGTTGAGCGGCATCGCGTCTTGGTTTCCTCGACAGAGATGAACTAATATCACAGGCTAAATACCCGTTCGTTCTTAACACTGTGATCAGGTGATTAACTTCTGAGTTGAAGTAGGCTTTGTCTAAAATAGTCCTTGTTCCCTGCATTAGGGCGTTAGCTCTGTTTTGAGTTTTACGATGAAAGCTATACCCAGTGAGATATAGACCCGTATCGACAGTGTCCTATACAAAGAGCGGCCGACTTGACCATCTAATTTCCATTCGACCACCATACCTAAGAAAGGCCACTTCCATTCCTCGATCATCGGATATTACGTAAATTTCCGTTACATTTACGAAGCTGTTCCATAATTCTGGTTTTCACGCAGAGTTTATTCTGCACCCATAAGACAATCCTTCGAGTTTCTGTCTTAGAATGGTTTATTTTTATTCTTGACCTCGTTACTCCGGGTGCGTGGCCGAGGTCGCTAACGAACGCTAGTGCGATTATGTGATACCACTGATCAGCATATTGTGCCGCAGAATCCTGCGTTAAACTACAAACCTCTTCGTAACGTCCCATGGAGTGACGCACGAGGTGCTGTTGATGATCCGTCCTTCATACGGTGGCGTTAAGCTGGGCAGTCTGCTTTGTGTAATTCTAAAAGAATAGACCATGTAAGAAGATCAGGTTTCACACTCTCTGTTTCCTTAACTCCGTGTGCCTAGCTCCTATTAAAAATAAGAATTGAAGACCAAGAACTAAGTAGTCGGACTAGAAAGGATGTAAGACAGGGATGTTGACTTCGGCCCCTTACTGGTCAATTGATACATCGAAGAAACAATGACGGAAGGGTTCGTAAGTGCGATTAAAATTCTGAGTAAAGAAAATCAATTTAAGATTCACTGATGAGACTGATATCGTCAGTGGAAGTGAAAAAGAATTGCAGGATCTATTGAATGGAATGAACAATTTAATGACTGGACAATATAGACTGCGAATCAACCGTAAAAAGACAAAAGTTATGAGAGGTGGCAGAAATGAGAACAGCGAGAAACTTAATATCAAAATTGATAATCACGAAGTAGACGAAGCAAAGAAATTCTGCTGCCTTTCATACAAGATTACGGACGTCGATGTATGGAGGCTATGAAACGTCGACTATCACAGGCTAACAGAGCATTCTGCGCCAAAAGAAGTCTACTTGTATTAAACACAGGTCTTCACCTGACGAAGAAATTTCTGAGAATGTTCGTTTGGAGCACAGAATCGTACGGAAGTGGGAGCATCACAGAAGAACAGTAACGATTTGAGATGTGGCGCTATGGAAGCATGTCGGATATTACGTGGAGTTACGAGGCAACAAATCCTCGTCAGAATCTGTTAGTTAATTAGTTTCATGTTCAATGGACTATTTGTACGGTTAATCGTAATGATGTGGAACGAGTCATTTTACATTCACATTACAAATTCATATGTAAGTATAGGTACATGTTGATCATTTACAAGCATTTTTAAATACAGATTTACGTTAGTAGTTTCTGTCCGCCAGATTTTACACGTTATAAAAATAGAAATTCTCGTACGAAATAGAAGACGTTGTGAAGGAGAAACTTTTTCACTTTGTTTTCTAACTTATCTTTGCAGTGTGTCAGACTTTTATGCAATTGATCTAAAATTTTAATGACGGCTCTGTGTACCCTCTTTGCTGAAGTCATCCTTAATATGGAGCACTGATTGTCATTTTTTCTTACTGTCTTGCACGAGGGCGTGCTGAAAGGTAAAGCCCACGAAGTTTTTAAGAGAAAACTCTTAAAGCTTTTTAAATAAAACAAACGTTATTGTCACGCTATATATTTTTATGTCTACATATTTGCAGCCCTCTCCCTTTAGAGGGCTCCGAATTCTAGCTTGTAACATGGCGGTGTGTAAAGTAACTGTCGGTACGTGAGAAACAGCGAGCTGTAATCGAGTTTCGAATTCGAAGAGTTCGTCCACACATGGAGCACCCTCTCTGTCAGCGTAATAATGTCGGAACACACGCGAATGCTGCGACATCTGCAACAATCTGACACCCTGGGTACACGGCCATCGATCATCCCCCATACTAGGCCCAATCCAATTTTCATCTGTTTCTAAAACTAAACGAACACCTTCGATGACTTCACTTTATTAGTAATCAAGCGGTGCAAACAGAGATGCGGTTGTGGCTCCGTCAACGAAGTCAAACATTCTACAGTCACGCAGTCAAGAAACTGGTTTCTCGTCAAGTGAAATGTGTTCGTCGCCAGGATGATTATATTGAGAAACAAATATGTAGACATGAAGAATAAAGATGTACAATGTCTATAACGTAGTTTTGTTCAAAATGCTTAAAGAATTTTCATATAAAAAATTCGAATCATTACTTTTCAGCATCCCCTCGTAATTATAAACATTGCAATTCCCTTTGAAGTTAATGAGGAAGTAAATAGACTGTGAAGCAGTAGTCAAAATGCCTTTGAACAGACGTCTACAAGATGATCGTGGATGAGCACCACATATTATTCTTGCACCACGTTTTTGAGTAATGAAGAGTTCCGTTCTGAAGGATCAGTTAACCTAGAACATTATTCCACATGACATTTTGGAACGAAAATACGCAAAATATGTTACTTTTTGATTTGTCTCTCCCCAGATTTGTAGTGATTCGAAGTGAAAGTGTGGCCGAACTAATTTGTTTTGGGAGTTCCAAAAAGTGTTTTGCCCACCTTAAATTCTCATCAGTCTTGACACCTAAAAATTTTGCGCCTGTTGCTGTATGTAAGCTTTCATTTATTACAATACTAGTGTCATCCGTAAAAAGAACTGATTCCATTTGTTATACATTAGATGGAGGGTCGTTTACATATACACATATACAGATGGCGATAGTATTGCGTACACAAGGTATAAAAGGGCAGCGCGTTGGCGGAACTGGCATTTGCACTCAGGTAATTAATGTGAAAAGATTTCCGACATGACTGCGGCGGCACGACGGGAATTAACAGACACTGAGCGGGGAATGGTAGTTTGAGCTAGACGCATGGACCTTCCATTTCGGAAATCGTTGGGGAATTCAATTCAATATTCCGAGATCCACAGTGTCAAGAGTGTGATGGGAATACTAAATTTCAGGCATTACCTCTCACCACGGACAACGCAGTGACCGACGGCCTTCACTTAACGACCAACAGCAGCGACGTCTGCGTAGGGCTGTCAGTGCTAACAGACAAGCAACACTGCGTGAAATAACAGCAGAAATCCATATGGGACGTACGACGAACGTATCCGTTAGGACAGTGCGGCGAAATGTGGCGTTAATGGGCTATGGCAACAGTCGACTGCAGCGCCTATACTGGGCTCGTAACCATATCGGTTGGGCCGTCGACGACTGGAAAACCGTAATCTGGTCAGACGGACCCCGATTTCACTGGTAAGAGTTGGTCGAGTTCGAATGTGACGCAGACCGCACGTACCCATGGAGCCAATTTTTCAACAAGGCACTGTTTTCTCCATGATTGTGCGCACTGTCTTTACACGGAATGGGCTGGGTCCTCTGTTCCAACTGAACCGATCATTGACCGGAAATGGTTATGTTCGGCTACTTGGAGATCATTCGCATCCATTCATGGACCTCATGTTGCCAAACAACGATGATATTTTTATGGATGACAATGAGGCATGTTACCGAGACAATTGTCTGTCACATCCATGCCAAGTGACGACTGAGCTACGGGGGGGGAAAAATAAGCTCTCGAAACTATTATGGATGAGTAAGTCATCTTCCTTGGAGTTAACTGTATGCTTTCCAGCCAACAAATTTACTGAGAGGACACCTAAAAATATTGCTGTTGACGCGTTTATGACATTTCACTGGCAACTTAAACGTTCAGACCAAGCACCAGCTAACTGTAGCAAGTCGTCCATTTCAGTTCCAGCGGCAGACAAACGTGAGATAACAGGGTTCCAGTATGCTGCGTCATCAGTCGAACAGTAAGTTTACAACCTCGTTGCTACCGTCCAAGATAGCAACTCTGTATCTTAGTACCCCTTTATCGGCGCCGTTACGCCGTAGCTTCTATGGGATCCGTTCGCGCTCACAGCTGCTCGAGTTCTGAAGTGGCGTTATCGGAATGCTCTTAGTCTCCGATGAGTGCTTCTTGTATGCGAGCTCGCAGTTCCGACGACTGTCTGTTGATACGCCAGCGGACATCGACCGTTCGGCGAAGCTGATGTACCAGAGTATTCCGGCGACGATAAAACCCAGTAGAAAAACTACGCGACGAGCGCCAACAAGCAAAAACAAGATGCGGATCATGTCACCAGCTGTCTGAACACCAGGCGCCACGGCCTTTAGTTCCCGGAGCCGGGGATGAAGTACACTCATTGGGCCCCCGATGGTAATATAACGGAGAAAGATGCGCGCTGCCCGCTGGGATCTCATTAGCGCTGACAGGCGACACTCTGAAGTAAATTCATCCCCAGCACCACAAACAGATTACTGTACTAAGTCTGGATTGCAACTATCATTGCGTGAATAAGAGGCCAGGGTGAAAAGTTCTCGGTCTGGCGGTGAAAGTGTGACTTTAGTAAAAATAATTTCTGTACCTTCTGTATTGTTTCTATGGGATCCAAGGCCCTCCCAAGAGAAAGACTGGTCAAGTGCGAGTAGGACTGCGCTCTGAGGGTTCCATACAAAATTAATTATGAGTTTAGACAGTTGATCCATCCCAGTAGTAGCACGGTGTAGGCGCGTGGTCCAAGGCGCCTTGTCACGGTTCGCGCGGGTCCCTCCATCGAAGGTTCGAATCCTCCCTCAGGCACGCGCGCGCGTGCGTGTGTGTGTATGTGTGTGTGTGTGTTTTTTTGTTGTCCTTAGCGAAAGTTAGTTCATGTAGTGTGTAAGCCTAGGAACCGATGACCTCAGCAGTTTGGTCCCATAGGAACTTAACACCACCATCCCAGGAACCGAGAATCTCGAAAATGTTTGGCTCCACTCGATATCGATAAGGGCAAGATATTGGTCACCGGGAATACCAAGACTTTTTCGAGAATGCTTTAATTTTAGGATTGATGTTTTTGTGTAATTTCGCATTTTATATTGTCATTTATCATTTATTTTATTAATTTTGAGGTTATAGTAACATGTTACTGTTGTAATTAGCAACACCAGTTATTTCCTCCTGTATATGTACTGTAAAACCCTGCCAAATTTCTTGATTCTAGGTCGATGGGAAGCACTCTATAGTTTGTGCTGAGAGAGTTTGCGAGTATCAAAATATGTGACATAATCGGCCGTATCTTTTGGTTGCATTAATTTAGAAGCTTAACTTTTTTATACCACAGTTAGATACATCTGTCCATTCCTGAGAGAATGGGCTCTTAACAGTCGGACGGACGGACGGACAGACAAACGGACAACAAAATGATCCGTTAAGGCTTCCGTTTTTCAGATTGAGATACGTAACCCTAAAAATCCACTTCTTTCGACACAGCGACTTTTTTCAGTCATTACAGGTAATGGATTAAAACCCTGAAATGATTCAGGATGCCGGCCGGGGTGGTCGAGCGGTTCTAGGCGCTACAGTCTGGAACCACGTGACCGCTACGGTCGCAGGTTCGAATCCTGTCTCGGGCATGGGTGTGTGTGATGTCTTTAGGTTAGTTAGGTTTAAGTAGTTCTAAGTTCTAGGGGACTGATGACCTCAGAAGTTAAGTCCCATAGTGCTCAGAGCCATTTGAACCATTTGATTCAGGATGGTCTGTAAAATGCCCCTTCACGGCCTGTAAAATGCCCCTTCACGGCTGTTTTAATCGATTTATTGACCTCAAAACGTTGCTTTCGATGTTGAAACAGGTGCAAGTCAGAGGATGTCAAATCTTTTGAATATGGTGGATGTTGCAGCAGTTCATACATCAAATCCTCGAGTTTTACCGATGTGAAAGCACTTTTGTGAACACGTACGTCATCTTGGTATTTTTTCTTATAGACTCGAAGTCTCTTATCACCCGGGTTGTCTACAACTACATCCACTCTCCGCAAGCCACCTTAAAAGTTGTCACTGGTGGCAAAAATAAGTTCAAGGTGATTATGAATAAAACTTTCGCCACTTGAGAGGTTTCTCATGAAAAACTGGTGGTTGTAGGGCAATGAAACTTTGTGGAGACATTTGTAAGGACATGCGGAAAAGAACTATCGAACAAGCCATTGAAAGAAACACATTTTAATTTCCACGTGAGAGGGTAACAGTTGTTAATTGCGTACAATGCTTACCTTCCAAGTTATAAACGCACCTCAGTGTGACGACCATCTGCATCCACGACAGCCTGGAATCGCACTAGAGATTGCTCTACTGCTGCTCGAAACAACGGTGGACAGTGGAATGTTCAGTTGTCGAGACACAGCTCGTGCACTGCTTGAAGATCGCACATCTCAGCAGTGGCAGCAGTAATAATATGTGGTGCAGTTAGCCGTCGTCCTCTTCCAGGAGCAATTCCCGATTAGCCAGTTAATTCGGACTTCCGAATCGTGTTCTTCAATCTCGGTGCAGAAAGACAACCTCTCCGTATTCCTTTAATGCGTCGATACTCGCGAAGAGCAGCATCATTATTACTGTTGTTTTGATAAAACAGCTCTATGAGTTAAGCCTTCTCACATTGTCCAGACCCGTGTTAACCGTCCACAACTGTAACGCACACCCATTCCAGTGTTTCAAACCTATGTCGCCGTACCAATGCCGGCGCCTAGCGACAAGTCATGACACAAATAGCACTAACAAGGCAAACCCTGCAGTACACAATCCGAACACATTCCTTTAAAGCTGGAGAGCTATACGGGAAATAGTTTTCCGTATACACTGACCTAAGTAGCGAAAGTTTAATTATAACCCCCGTAAAATATGTGTAGTGTAAACTGTTAATTAACGCACCTCTTCTTAACTGTGTCTCCAGGACACTAGCTCGCCGTTTGGAATACTCTGCAGCGCCACGTTATTACCAGTCGAGAGGTTTAACCTTACTTTCTTGTGTAGATAAAAATTCACATGTGCTGCAAAATTATGATGTAGTTATAATCAAGTTTTTTACGGACACGGCTTTGAAACAAAATGTGTTCTTTTCTGCTTTACGATGAACACTATTGTGACAGACATGATGATTCTTTAATTGGTTCAAATGGCTCTGAGCACTATGGGATTTAACATCTGAGGTCATCAGTCCCCAAGAACTTAGAATTATTTAAACCTAACCAACCTAAGGACATCACACACACCCATGTCCGAGGCAGGATTCGAACCTGCGACCGTAGCGGTCGCGCGGTTCCAGACTGCAGCGCATAGAACCGCTCGGCCACAATGGCCGGCTCTTTAATTGGTTTTCAAATGATCATCCCGTCATCATCCGCATCTATGTACACATCTCGATGAAAACGAGTGCTATTAAATGTCAACATGAAAGCAGGAAGACTCCTTCCGTAACAGTGAGAGGGCTACAAACGCCAGAGCTGTTCTACTTTCCTCCTTCACAAATGGCCCATTTCCTACGCTCGGTAATCAGTGTCAACAATATTTTTATATTTCAGATGAACAAACGCGGCACTCCCACGAGTTCTTGCTCTTTTTTAGCAGTAGAGCCTTCGTGAGATCACTTTTCTAGTTCTCAGTACTTTGTTCCTCCTTTCTCAATAACCACTAGTCTAAGGCGCTGCAGTCATGGACTGTGCGGCTGGTCCCGGCGGAGGTTCGAGTCCTCGCTGGGGCATGTGTGTGTGTGTTTGTCGTTAGAATAATTTAGGTTAAGTAGTGTGTAAGCTTAGGGACTGATGGCCGTAGCAGTTAAATCCCATAAGATTTCACACACATTTGAACATCTTTTGAAGCACTATTCATCCATGCTTCCACTACCCCTCTGTCTCATTTCCGCAGACCCGCAGACCAGTTTACGACAGTTTTCTTTTGCTTCCTGGTACTCTTACACTTTTAAATGTTTTGTTTCTAGAAACGTCCCCTGTGGCCGGCCCTTGTGGCCGAGCGGTTCTAGGCGCTTCAGTCTGGAAACGCGTGACCGCCACGGTCGCAGGTTCGAATCTTGCCTCGGGCATGGATGTGTGTGATGTCCTTAGGTTAGTTAGGTTTAAGAAGTTCTAAGTTCTAGGGGACTGATGACCTCAGAAGTCAAGTCCCATAGTGCTCAGAGCCATTTGAACCATTTTTCGTCCCCTTGTGTCACATATTGCTATTCTCTACGTCATTTCGTATCTTTCTTCACTCTTGAGTCTTAGTTGTTCGCAGCATTTTTTTCCCTAAATAAAGCATGTAGTGTATCCTTCTAGTGTAAAGGTCGTGTGACTAAGGCCTCTCGTTGGTTATACCGTTCGCCGGGTGCAAGTCTTTCGATTTGACGCCACTTCGGCGATTTGGGCCTCGATGGGGATGAAATCTCCGATCCAGCTGGTAATCGAACCCGGGCGCTTAGTATTGACATTCTGTCGCGCTGACCACTAAGCTACCGGGGGCGGACTATCCTTCTACTGAACATTGTGGGATAATTTTACGCTAGTCACCGCTGTGTGCCATTATTGCTGTTCGTCACATATAGTGCAACCCGTTCCTCGTGCTGCTTTACTTGTTACCAAATTTACTGATGATTACCGATTACACGTATTTCTAGCCGCGATCGTCGACACATGCTAGTGCAACGGCGCTCGATTTAGCGGTAGCCTGTTCGAATATTGATGGTGAAGGGAATTTTCGTAACCAGGTGTGAACAGCATGGTGAGGGCAAATGGCAGCGTATAGTTTTTCAGCTCCAGATCATTCACCAACGTTCTGTATTAAATACCAAATACCTCCACGGAGCTTCATAGGATGAGGACATATGACATAATTGGTAGTGATCCGTCTGTAGGATCGAGACCTGAGTTTGGCGCTGCTCCCCTCCCCCATTACTATTAGTCGAGAGCCGTAGGCTCTTTGCAGACACGCCTCCCCGTTCTTTTCACTCCTTAACAACATAATTACAAACTTTTTTGCGGAGGATGGCGGAAATACTTCTGTCTTTTGACTTGTTTCATGAGGCCAACTTCTTCAAATCAGATCAGAATTTACCTCCAACGTCCTCAATAACTGTTAGATATATTCCTGTCTCTGTCTTGCCCTACAGTTTTTACAGCTCCCTCTAGTGCAATGGAACCTATTCCGTGGTGTTTTAACGTACGCCGTCCGTCCAAAAATATCCGAGATTAATTTTATTTCTGGCTTATAAGCGACATCAGTGCAGTTACTATCGTGACAGCTTGAACTAATCGTTATTTATAAAAGGCAATGTCTGTCTGTCTGACTGACTCCACATCGCCCCGTCCAAACCGCTAAGGATAGAAACTTGAAATCTGGGGAAAGTGTGGATCTTATTTCTGTAGGCGTCGTTTAAGAAGGGATTTTTCGAAATTCCAACCCTAAGGGGTTTTTTAAAAAAATGTCGCTATTAAGGCAATTTTGGAGGTAGAACTACGAAAAGTGGCATTTGGTTTCTCAGTCAGAAGATAAAAAATACATCTTTCAGCATCTATGGAAATTCAACCACTAAGGGGATACCAGTGGGTGAAAGTTTTTTTTTTTAAATAACTACTAAAGAAGTAATAAAATATTTTGAGGCTACATTTATGACACTTGGTATTTGACTTCTCGGTTAGAAATAAAAACCTATTTGTTTCTGAAAATTCAACACCTAAGGGAGAGCAATATGGGGTTGAAAATTTTTAAGAAAATATTTTATTGCATTAAAAAAATTTTAAAGTTAAATTAATGAAAACTGGTATTTCACTTCTCGATTCGATATAAGGAAATTAGACACAAAGAAATATTTATTACGGAATAAAAGCTGCTGTGGAAATATCTCCAAAAGAACGCAAAAGGCATGATTAACAAAAACTCCAGACTCCAGCTACCAGAATCGCTTTTTGGTCAGAAGTACATTCGGAAAAGACCATGCTTATGTGGTCTTAAGTAGCCTAAAAAGCTTAGAAGATAATTTGTGAACATAAAAATTATATTTAATATAAGCAATAAAAAATCTCTGCAGGCCATACAGTCTACGCGAGCGATGCAGCGGGCGCTAAGCTGGTTACTGATAAACAACGGATGTACTTTCGACCAGTCAGTTGGGAGCAGGCAGTGTTAAATGGGAACGTGCGGTCGCAGAGTCTCCGTCATTGTGTAGCGTTGCTGCCTCTAGATCACGATGTCTCGGATTCGATTCCCGGCCGGGTTGGGAATTTTCTTTGCCCAGGGTCTGGGTCTTTGTGTTGTCCTCATCATTTCATCATCATCATTCGTGACAATGGCTAGATTGGATTGTGTAAAACTTGGACTGTGTAAAAATTGGGACTTTGTACGAGCGGTGATGACCGCTTAGTTGACCGCCTCACAAGCCAACAACATCATCATCATCATCACCGTTATTGTGATGACGGAGCAACTTCTCTAAATCAACTGTTCAAGACATTCTCCCAAATACACTATTGGCCATTAACATTGCTACACCACGAAGATGATGTGCTACAGACGCGAAATTTAACCGACAGGAAGAAGATGCTGTGATATGCATATGATTAGCTTTTCAGAGCATTCACACAAGGTTGGCGCTGGGGGCGACACCTACAACGTACTGACATGAGGAAAGTTTCCAACAGATTTCTCATGCACAAACAGCAGTTCACCGGCGATGCCTGGTGAAACTTTGTTGTGATCCCTCGTGTGAGGAGGAGAAATGCGAACCATCACGTTTCCGACTTTGATAAAGGTCGGATTGTAGCATATCGCGATTGCGGTTTATCGTATCGCAACATTTGTTGCTCGCGTTGGTCGAGATCCAATGACTGTTAGCAGAATATGGAATCGGTGGGTACAGGAGGGTAATACGGAACGCCGTGTTGGATCCCAACGGCCTCGTATCACTAGCAGTCAAGATGACAGGCATCTTATCCGCATGGCTGTAACGGATCGTGCAGCCACATCTCGATCCCTGAGTCAACAGATGGGGACGTTTGCAAGACAACAACCATCTGCACGAACAGTTCGACGACGTTTGCAGCAGCATGGACTATCAGCTCGGAGAGCATGGCTGCTGTTACCCTTGACGCTGTATCTCAGACAGGAGCGCTTGAGATGGTGTACTCAACGACGAACCTGGGTGCACGAACGGCAAAACGTCATTTTTTTCGGATGAATCCAGGTTCTGTTTACAGCATCATGATGGTCGCATCCGTGTTTGGCGACATCGCGGTGAACGCACATAGGAAGCGTGTATTCGTCATCGACATACTGGCGTATCACCCGGCGTGATGGTATGGCGTGCCATTGGTTACACGTCTTGGTCACCTCTTGTTCGCATTGACGGCACTTTGAACAGTGGACGTTACATTTTAGATGTGTTACGACCCGTGGCTCTACCCTTCATTCGATCCCTGCGAAACCCTACATTTCAGCAGGATAATGCACGATCGCATGTTGCAGGTCCTGTACGGGCATTTATGGATACAGAAAATGTTCGACTGCTGTCCTGGCCAGCACATTCTCCAGATCTCTCACCAATTGGAAACGTCAGGTCATTGGTGGCCGAGCAGTTGGCTCGTCACAATACGCCAGTCACTACTCTTGATGAACTGTGGTATCGTGTTGAAGCTGCATGTACACGCCATCCAAGCTATGTTTGATTCAATGCCCAGGCGTATCAAGGCCGTTATTACTGCCAGAGGTGGTTATTCTAGGTACTGATTTCTCAGGATCTATGCACTCAAATTGCGTGAAAATGTAATCACATGTCAGTTCTAGTATAATATCTTTTTCCAATGAATATCCGTTTATCATCTGCATTTCTTCCTGGTGTAGCAATTTTAATGGCAAGAGAAAGAAGAGAAAAGTGTTTGCGAACTTTGTCCCGCACACCTTGGCATCCGAACAAAAACAACGATGCATGAATCCATCAGAAGTCACCGGACTTAGTGTCACCTGTACGAGCCTATTACAAAATGACAGAGTTTTTGTACTTTCAACATTGCAGCCCAGTCAGCCTCGATTGCGGTAATGAAACCAACCTTTACCTAGGTTTCAGTCCAAATAATTGAGCCTTCTTCAGAAGATATACCTGAAACTATAATTTGTCTAAGCCGGCCGGTGTGGGCGAGCGGTTCTAGGCGCTTCAGTCTGGAACCGCGCTTCTGCTACGGTCGCACGTTCGAATCCTGCCTCGGGCATGGATGTGTGTGATGTCCTTAGGTTAGTTAGGTTTAAGTAGTTCTAAGTTCTAGGCGACAGATGACCTCAGATGTTAAGTCCCATAGTGCTCAGAACCATTTGAACCATATAATTTATCTAAGAGGGCATGGTCTAGAAATAAAAGTAAAACAGCCTGGATGGGCGTAGTCACATTTTAAAAATGCGGTACATACGTACTAAGTCAACACCAAGACTTGACTTAAGCTGTGGCGTGCGCCTCGTCTCCATGGATGCCGTGCGGTGGGCCTCGGGAGCTCACATGAAACCAAGTAGGACTAGATAATGCGCTGCAAATCAATATGGCGGGGAACATTGCGCATGTCTGAGACCATGACTGCCAAAGACCGACGCAGTTATATCTTAAAACAAATAACTTATAGGAAGGTTGAGACTCTTAAACATAAAGCCTCTGCACCAGGTTATGACTAACATGTAAAAAACTATTAATGGATTTATGTAAGTTCGAACACACTACCCCGACTTACACGATTAGAAATATCGGCCCGTTCACAACGAATGCTGCATAACGCGCCCATCGTTATTAATGAAAGATGACATAGGACATAAAACAGCGAAACCGTAGTATGTAAACGCCATAATGCAGTAATCTCGGTTAACCTGTTCACAGATGGTCGAGTAGGTGTTTTTATTAGTTGATGTACATATACTTCTCATTGCTGACACGCGCTGAATGAAGAATATTATCAAGATTAATTTTTATCTTATTACTAAAAATAACGCGTGAGTGAACGAGCAGCGCCACTTCATCGCCATGTAATAGCAGATGACCAGCATAGGTCAAATTATGTTTTACGTGTAAAAAATATGGTAATTGCGTGAACGGATGTGCAACGCCCTTTCATCGCCCTTATACTCTATCGACCGACAGAGGTCAATTTCACTACGCTCTACAAAAGAGAATTATCGCCTCTTATATTAAAGGCTATTGTTAAATAGATATGATATGATAAAACGTGCTTGACCCGAAAAAGACACATAGGAAAATTTTATGGACACTTGACATGGGAAAAGGGCATGTTCTTCACAGGGAAGAATAAAAAGAAATAGAAGACAGCTACTAATATGCTCATGTGCATGCCATAAATGGACAAGGATGAAGTCGTCTCTGAATTGAAGCTACAAGTAAATGTAAAGGGAATTAAATCCCAAAAGCTCGAGACGGACCAGCTAAACTTCATCTTGTCACCTGAGGCTCCATTTCGCCCCTTTCGGGCTAGTAACCCCTTCTATGAATATGACTATTGTCTATGGTATAGATGCTGGCATCTTAATTATTTAAAAACCATGTGTGCCACATTATGTAAGCACCGTATGTGGAAAGACCACCTGATGGGAATCATATACCAAAATGTCACGTGCTCAAATGCATCCATGCTAGCCGATACCTTAAGGGGTGTCTAAAATAAAGTACATCAAACACCGACCATCTGTGTCACACCGCCACAGAAGTACTGCTCGGCTCCTGCCAACCAATCATTAACTGGTCATGATATTCTAAATAATGGCATAAAACATTCAAAAAAGTTCTTGTTTTTTAACTGAACTTGATCATTAAGGAGGTTATCCTTATCAAATTGTAAAAAAAAAAAAAGCACTCCGTCATCAGGCCACGAGTGGCCCACCGGGACCACCCAACCGCCGTGTCATCCTCAGTGGAGGATGCGGTTAGGAGGGGCGTGGGGTCAGCAAACCGCTCCTTGGTCGTTATGATGGTATTCTTGACCAAAGCCGCTACTGTTTGGTCGAGTAGCTCCTCATTTGGCATCACGAGGCTGAGTGCACCCCGAAAAATGGCAGCAGCGCATGGCGGCCTGGATGGTCACCCATCCAAGTGCCGACCACGCCCGCTTAACGTCAGTGATCTCATGGGAACCGGTGTATCCACTGCGGCAAGGCCGTTGCCACTTATCAAATACGCAGAAGATTCATTAACTCATCTATTTCATTTTCCGACATTTTCTTATATTGATGCAAGTTACCTTCTAAAATCCAGAGGGTTTGGTCCACCGGAACATTGGTGTACAGACTTGTTATATTGAAAGACACGAACTTGGAGTTTTCAGAGCACGTTACGCGTTCCAACCGATTTGCTAACTCCGTAGAATTTTTAACGGATTAATTCTTTGCAAACACAAAATTATCTTTTACTTTCTGATGCAGAAATCTAACTAACTTGTGGTAGGCACTCCCGGTACTATCTACGATCGGGCGGATCGGATGATTACATTTGTGAATCTTAAACTGACCTCTCATCTTAGGTGCTTTGGGATTCATATTGATAAGCTCACGTGAGCTCCCGAGGCCCACTGCACGGCGTAGAGGTTGTATAGGCTCGGTCAGCTGTGGCCGAGCGGTTCTAGGCGCTTCAGTCCAGAACCGCGCTGCTGCCTACGGTCGTAGGTTCGAATCCTGCCTCGGGCATGGATGTGTGTGATGTCCATAGGTTAGTTAGGTTTAAGTAGTTCTGTGTCTAGGGGACTGCTGACCTCAGATGTTAAGTCCCATAGTGCTTAGAGCAATTTGAACCAATTTAGACTCGGTCAAACAGGGAATGACGAGTGCGCATGGGCAGGGCCCGTAGCTCCTCGCGGCCACAGCGTCAGACATGTCATTTTAATTTATTACTACTTTACTGTAGACTCTACTCGCAACGCAGTTCGCAGACAGTATATACATATACTTGTGAATGTACCTGCAAAATTATATCATTGTACTGGTATGGCACATAGCTGAGGAGATACGTCACAGACATTTAGATGTGTAAAAAATTAGCTTTGACAGTTATACATTGTCTATTTGTCTTGCGGCAAATGCCCAGAGAAAATTCGTCTAGAACCATTTTTGAGAACGAGAGCACTTAGTGACTTTCAACAAATGTTACATGTAATTTAAAACGTTTGTGAAACTTTTTCTTGCTGACACCACTCACGAAATGATGAAAGGAGAAAGAGTTTATCGCCAACTACATTTTCGCTCTTTATCAGTCAGACATCAGCTTTAGGCATTACATTTTAATTTTTTAGTTATTTACTACCGAATCTATTCCCAACAGCCGCCTGGTCTCAGGCGCCTTGTCACGGTCCGTGCGGCTGTCCCCTTTTGGTGAAAGAGATGTTTTAAAGCTCTTCGTTACTTTTGGCGGGAGGGGGGGGGGGGGGTGACTTGACAATTTAATGTTACAATAACATAATTAACTTTTATTAGTAAAACAGAATAATAAAAACACAATTCATACAATATTTTTAGTTACTGTACAGAATAAAACTTTTTTTTCAACCAGACAGATTTTGTTTCTTATTCTCCTAGATACAAAACAGGTTTCTACATGTCCTTATTCACACTAGGACTTGATATTTATAGAAATATTGGGATTCTGATGAATAGATATTATAAAAATATCATTACCCGCTCTTGATATATCGAAAAAGGTATCAATATTTTTCTTTTTAATTCTTGGTCTTCTTCTAAAGAAACACTTACTACTTCTATCAATCCCACAAATTCTGGTAACACAACCCTAATTTTCAGTCGGTCAAAACACAAGTCAGATTATAGTATACCTTAAAACCAAACTTTTGGTTGATGAAATGGGCCTGCAGATTTGCTTAACATGTACTTAAATTAAAACAACATTATTTAGATTGATAACTTACAAATAAAGTTTGAAGTAAGTAAATTCAGTGCCACAGCTGATGTTTTTAATTGTTGTTGTTGTTGTGGTCTTCAGTCCTGAGACTGGTTTGATGCAGCTCTCCATGCTACTCTATCCTGTGCAAGCTTCTTCATCTCCCAGTACCTACTGCAGCCTACATCCTTCTCAATCTGCTTAGTGTATTCATCTCTTGGTCTCCCTCTACGATTTTTACCTTCCACACTGCCCTCCAGTACCAAATTGGTGATCCCTTGATGCCTCAGAACATGTCCTACCAACCGATCCCTTCTTCTAGTCAAGTTGTGCCACAAACTCCTCTTCTCCCCAATTCTATTCAATACCTCCTCATTAGTTATGTGATCTACCCATTTAATCTTCAGCACTCTTCTGTAGCACCACATTTCGAAAGCTTCTATTCTCTTCTTGTCTAAACTATTTATCGTCCATGTTTCACTTCCATACATGGCTACACTCCATACAAATACTTTCAGAAACGACTTCCTGACACTTAATCAACACTCGATGTTAACAAATTTCTCTTCTTCAGAAACGCTTTCCTTGCCATTGCCAGTCTACATTTTATATCCTCTGTACTTCGACCATCATCAGTTATTTTGCTCCCCAAATAGCAAAACTCCTTTACTACTTTAAGTGTCCCATTTTCTAATCTAATTTCATCAGCATCACCTGATTTAATTCAACTACATTCCATTATCCTCGTTTTGCTTTTGTTGATGTTCATCTTATACCCTCCTTTCAAGATACTGTCCATTCCGTTCAACTGCTCTTCCAAGTCCTTTGCTGTCTCTGACAGAATTACAATGTCATCGGCAAACCTCAAAGTTTTTATTTCTTCTCCATGGATTTTAATACCTACTCCGAACTTTTCTTTTGTTTCCTTTACTGCTTAGTCAATATACAGATTGAATAGCATCGGGGAGAGGCTACAACCCTGTCTCACTCCCTTCCCAACCACTGCTTCCCTTTCATGCCCCTCAACTCTTACAACTGCCACCTGGTTTCTGTACAAATTGTAAATAGCCTTTCGCTCGCTGTATTTTACCCCTGCCACCTTCAGAATTTGAAAGAGAGTATTCCAGTCAACACTGTCAAAAGTTTTCTCTAAGTCTACAAATGCTAGAAACATAGGTTTGCCTTTCCTTAATCTTTCTTCTAAGATAAGTCGTAGGGTCAGTATTGCCTCACGTGTTCCAACATTTCTATGGAATCCAAACTGATCTTCACCAAGGCCAGCTTCTACCAGTTTTTCCATTCATCTGTAAAGAATTCGTGTTAGTATTTTGCAGCTATGAGTTATTAAACTGATAGTTCGGTAATTTTCACATCTGTCAACACGTGCTTTCTTTGGGATTGGAATTACCACATTCTTCTTGAAGTCTGAGGGAATTTGGCCGTCTCATCCATCTTACTCACCAGATGGTAGAGTTTTGTTAGGCCTGGCTCTCCCAAGGCTGTCAGTAGTTCTAATGGAATGTTGTCTACTCCGGGGGCCTTGTTTTGACTTAGGTCTTTCAGTACTCTGTCAAACTCTTCACGCAGTATCATATCTCCCATTTCATCTTCATCTACCTCCTCTTCCATTTCCATAATATTGCCCTCAAGAACATTGCCCCTGTATAGACCCTCTATATACTCCTTCCACCTTTCTGCTTTCCCTTCTTTGCTTAGAACTGGGTTTCCATATGATCTCTTGATATACATACAAGTGGTTCTTTTTTCTCCAAAGGTCTCTTTAATTTTCCTGTAGGCAGTATCTATCTTACCCCTCGTGAGATAAGCCTCTACATCCTTACATTTGTCCTCTAGCCATCCCTGCTTAGCCATTTTGCACTTCCTGTCGATCTCATTTTTGAGACGTTTGTATTGCTTTTTGCCTACTTCACTTACTGCATTTTTGTATTTTCTCCTTTCATCAAGTAAATTCAGTATCTCTTCTGTTACCCAAGGATTTCACCTAGACCTCGTCTTTTTACATACTTGATCGTCTGCTGCCTTCACTATTTCATTCCTCAAAGCTACCCATTCTTCTTCTCCTGTATTTCTTTCCCCCATTCCTGTCAGTTGTTCGCTTATGCTCTCCCTGAAACTCTGTACAACCTCTGGTTCTTTCAGTTTATCCAGGTCCCATCTCCTTAAATTCCCAACTTTTTGCAGTTTCTTCAGTTTTAATCTACAATTCATAACCAATAGATTGTGGTCAGAAACCACATCTGCCCCTGGATATGTCTTACAATTTAAAATCTGGTTCCTAAATCTCTGTCTTACCATTATATAATCTATCTGAAACCTTTTAGAATCTCCAGGGTTCTTCCATGTATACAACCATCTTTCATGATTCTTGAACCAAGTGTTAGCTATGATTAAGTTATGCTCTGTGCAAAATTCTACAAGGCGGCTTCCTCTTTCATTTCTTAGCCCCAATCCATATTCACCTACTACGTTTCCTTCTCTTCCTTTTCCTACTGTCGAATTCCAGTCACCCATGAGTATTAAATTATCATCTCCCTTCACTACCTGAATAATTTCTTTTATCTCATCATACATTTCCTCAATTTCTTCATCATCTGCAGAGCTAGTTTGCATATAAACTTGTACTACTGTAGTAGGCGTGGGCTTCGTGTCTATCTTGGCCACAATAATGTGTTCACTATGCTGTTTGTAGTAGCTTACCTGCACTCCTATTTTCCTAGTCGTTATTAAACCTACTCCTGCATTACCCCTATTCGATTTTGTATTTATAACCCTGTATTCACCTGACCAAATGTCTTGTTCCTCCTGCCACCGAACTTCACTAATTCCCACTATATCTAACTTTAACCTATCCATTTCCCTTTTTAAATTTTTTAACCTACCTGCCTGATTAAGGGATCTGACATTTTTAATTAAGGAACAAAAAACCAACTGACAGTGTCACTAACTTTGAAAGTCACAATTTCCCTGTTTGAATGGTCTTCAAATGATTTTTCTCATCTGTCGTCCACCCAGTAGTGTAGAACTTTTTTTGAAGTTCTTCCTTTATGCATCACATATTTTATGGTATACTGCGTCATACATAGATTGTAATGCCTAGAATTTTGTGACTTTTCAGAGTTCTTAGTTTTCATGCTGTTTTAATATTGGAATCATTACTTAGTAACTTTCTTGCTTGAAATTTCGTGGAAGATTAAAACTGTATGCCAGACTGAGACTCAAACTTGTGACCATAGCCTTTGTGGGCAAATGTCCTACCAACTGGGCTACCCAAGCAGGATTTATGACCCGTGCTCACTGTAATGTCTAGAATTTTATGACATTTTTTAAAATTCTTAGTTTTCGTGCTGCTTCATTCTCTATAATTTAGGTTTGACATTTAGAAATCGATACAGGTAAAAATCTAAGTCTGTCTACTTCTTTTCCATGTTCCCCACTCCTCCCACCTCACCCTGTGCCACCACTTGAACCTGAGCCCACTGACAGGTTGTATATTTCTATAGTGCAGACAAATGTAAGTAATTTTGGATGAACCAAAGGATTAGTTGATTTGGGGTGTGCAAAATTAATGTGCCTTGTATAATGTACAAATCCATACAAAAAAAAGAGGAAGTACTGGGAAAGGTGGCAATGTGGAAGGAATTAGGCACAAGTCTGAATAAAACACAAATTGATTTATTCCATATGCTTATAACCAAATAAATCCTTGATTAATACGTACAAGCACATATATATTGTGTATAGTTCAATTGATATATAAATACTTGCACAAACTTCCAGAGCTGACAGTTCTATGGCAGTTATTCCATTAAGAGACTAGTCAGTGTATTAGTGATTATTTGGTATCATTCTGGCAGATCATTTATTAAACTTCTCAGGTTTCACTTTTTTCCTTTTCCAGATTTTGGCTAGACAATTAGTGGTGCAAAACAACAGTTAGTCAATATTTTCACTGAAACGGGCTTTTATAATGTTCCAAATGCTGCAATATACATAAAAATAATTGAAGAAATAATCTTCACAGCACCACAGTTCATCTAAAGATGGTGTAATTCACCATAGTCTTCTACTTTACTATTAACATGAATTATGCACTCTCTTCGATTCCAACAATTTACAATGGCCAGTACTGATGCTGCAATGGTCTTAGCCATTGAAAAACAGTGTTAAACTCCAATATACAGTGCTCACAAAATTTGTAGCAGTGGTAGATTCATTTACATAGTAGCTTATTTTAGCCTTTCTTGGGAGAGCTGACTCATGTAGTGGGATATGCTTTAGAACTAATGTTATTGTGATTATCCATAATCTTGAAGAAAACTAAAGAGAGGTAAGGCACAGGGAATATAGGCAGAAAAATATGTACTGTGCAGAAATTCTTAGCAGCACTGTTGTCATCACATAATTGGGCTACACCTGAAATGAAGCATGCAGAAACACATTTTACAAAGTGTTCCATGTGAATACATGCACTGTTTTGCACATAGATTAGTTGGTAGTACACTACCCATAAATATAAAGTAGTTGACTGTTGTAAATACTTAATAAGTTTCTGGTAGTATACAGTGTACAAAGAAAATTTGCTTTATTAGATGCAAACGCCACTTGTGAAATACTCTCCTTCCAGCACTTCTATCATTTTGTAGTGGCTATAATTTATGAATGAACATGTTAATTTATCCCATTCATTGTCAATATTCATATCCATTATAGACTGAGTGCTGGATGCTGGATGCCAAGCTCTTTTTAGGTTGAAATATTTATCCCTGTTTATTTGATTTTTTGATATCTTTGTTTCAGCTGACTACTTAATTATGCTGTTCAAGAAACTTACGATACTGGCTCCATCATATTTCATTTCTTGGCTGCGTGTAAGGTATTGCTTGGTTATTTTAGTCAGGTGTATCAATGGTGCACTTTGAATCTCTGTTTGACTACTCTGATAGTTCGCACCAAGTAAGGAGAATCACATTTGCATGGACTGTGATAATCACTTGGCTTTCAATAACCAGGGTTGTCTTTAAAACTGCAAAGAAGACTTTGCATCTTAATTGAAGGGAATGAAAGATGAAACCAATGTTTTTACATTAGTAAGTGGATGACACATTTGTGGTGTGTCTGCATGGAGCAAACAAACCATAATGAGTTCCTGGAACATTTGAACTCTGTACCTCACAAGATAAAATTGAGGATGGAACCTTTCCTTGACACGTTATTTAAGAGAAAAATGGTCAAATCCCTGTGTTGCAGTATGTATACACAGCCTAACAAAAAAGATGAAACACCCAGATGACATCCTTAGATGTTAGTGTATCTCTATACACATACACACAACATTGATGGGTATATAAATGATTAGAATTACAATTACAGGCTACCAGACTGTATTTGTTTGTGTTTAATGTTATTATAAGGCTTGCTAAGGCCCAGAAAGGGCACAAATATTGTCAAATCTTGAGCGATCACTGTGAAATATGCAAAGGAGTCACTTACTGATTTGAGATAGTGTTAGTAACACCTGACACAGATTGAAAGGGGCATCATTGTAATTCTCCATTTGGCTGGCTGGTCAAGTCACACAATACCTAGATTTTTTGAGAAATTTTAATGTGACAGTAGCCAGATGTTGGACTACATGGGAACATGGGCATAGGGACACTCGTCATCAAGATTCCAGTTGACAGCTTCTGACTGCCACAACAGAGAATCACTATATTGCGCACCAAGCACATTGTAACCCATTCACATCTCTGGCTGCCCTCCAAGACCTAGTAATAAACACCAAGCAAATTCTTCTGTGTCGTCCCACATCATGGGTTGGAGGCTAGCAGCAGCTTGTCTGGGGAATTACCATCTTACGTGCAGGCTGCTGTTAACACTGCAACGCAAACGGCTGTGTTTGGAGAGGTTCATTGATAAGGAAGTATGGACTGCTGATAAATGGCATCTAATTGTGTTGAGTGATGAATTGTGTCTGAACACTATCGCAAGTCGCAGGTGACCATGGCACCAACCTGGGAAGACATTCCATTCTTCTGCTGTTTTGGAGAGGCACTGCAGTGTTACTCCTAATGACATGGTATAGGAGCCAAGGAGGTTGACTCCAGGTCACAGTGGTAGTGACTGATGCAACTCTGATGGCACAACAGTATGTCACAGACATCCTGCATCCTCATGTGTTACTACTCATGTAGCACTATTGTGAAGCCATTTTTAAACAGTACAATGCTCTTCCACACATGACACTTGTTTATGTAAATTGTGGGCATGATGTTGAGTTACTCCCATGGCCAACAAGATTACTAGGTGTATCCCCTATAGAACATGTACTGGACCAGCTTGAATATCAACTCCATCCCAGAGCCAGTATCTTGGACATCAGAAACCAGTTACAACAGTTGTTGGCCAGCCTGCCTCCTGAGAGAATACGATGGCTTTCTGATGCCCATCCCTAGCAAACCAGTGCATGAATCTAGGTCAGAGGAAGTGCAACATAGTAGTGATAAGTAGGCTCATACTGCCTAGTTCTTTATAAATTTGACTTGACTTTGTACTCACTGAAATAACATCACATGTCCTCTGAACCCGTGAAGTTTCATTTTTTTTCCTTCTCCCCTTATGAGTGCTTCATTTTTTCTGTAATATAGTGTAAAAAACCTATGCTCACTGACATCGTTGGCCACATCTTAAGTTATCGCTATCCATCACAAATAAATTTGACGCTAAAGACCATAGTCCATAGAGCTTGAACACTTTTAGGCAAGGGGAGCCTCACTGAAGAATTACAACACCTCTGAATAATGTCCTGAAGGAATGGGTACTCTGATCGTCATACTGGATGGGCATTGCAATCAAAAATCATGAACACCTGAGAAAGAGGTGGAGACATAAACAGAGGAAGAGAACCCAAGAATCTTTATCGACCTTATGCTGGCCCAATTTCCGGTAAGATTACTAGACTCCTACAGAAACATGGCATCAAGTGCATCTCACAACCATCAACTAAGACAAAACGTCCTCTTTGTAATGTTAAATATGATCTAGATCTCCAAAAGTTATAGGTATTGCTTGTCTTATGTGGGGCAGACTATCAGAAATGTCAAAGAGAGATGCAAGGAACTTCAGCAACACAACTGACTAAAACAGCCAAGAAAATCAGCTATCCCTGCACACTGCCTCAAATATAATAATGAAATAAAATATGATGAGACCAGTTTTATGGTCTGAATGCTAAATTTCTTGAATAGCACAGTGAAGGAGTGTATCAAAAGAAGGATGTCAGGAGACCTAATAAATAGGGCTAGAGGTTTCAATTTACACAAGGGCTTGGGGTATGGCACGCAATTTGTTAAGATCTCATTGGCTATCACAGCCACCAGAGCTGGGAAGCATTGACAGAATTTGGATGTCTTAGAATGTGATTGTGTGCTCTGAAGAACAAAAGAACATCAAATGGCGTAAGGGGTTCAGGAATTGAACTCAGCAGTCAATAATGGTGCAAGATCAACAATAGTTCAGTCTAATTGGGAATCCAGGCAGTGAGCACACATAACAGCAAATATCACAGTGCATGAAGAAGATGATAGGATTTATCATAGAAATATTGTGGTCGTGATAACCCACAAGAGAGTATTTTGGTTTACTACATGTTATAAGTTTGATTAAATTGGAAGACAATAAAATAAATACAATAAGACTAAGCAATTTATACGGTAGACAGTAGTTTTAGCAGATCATGAAAAAGTAACTGTTATCAGCATGTGATGCATTTGAAAACACGACAGACTCATTTTTACTAAACTGGAAGGTGATGCACAGTTGTCCATGTACCTCATAGTGAAACACAATGCCTTGGAAAAGGCTCTCCATCGCAGACCATATCAAAATCAACACATTGATGGGACAAAACAAGAGACAAAGTGATGTTGTGAATATTGTTCATGTTAATCAAAGTGTCATCTCCAGACCGTGGAAAACGTTCCAGAAAATGCATTCAGTAGCTGATTGACATTGTTAAGGCTGTCCATGCAAAACTACAGTAACTCAGGACTGGTATGTAATGATATCGGCATGGTGTCACTCTACAAAGAGAGCAAATACTCTGTGCCACAAACTTCGAGAAGCCACAGAGGTTACTGTGAGTACCCAAACTGTGTGCAACAGACTTCAGGGGTTTGTACAGCTGAAGACCTCTCAAGACCCCACCTCTCTGTCAACATCACAAGAGTGTTTGTGTAAGATGGGCTAGAGCACATGAACATTGGATACAAGACCATGGGACCAAATTGCTGTTCACAAACATAGCTTGAATAGGCTTGCATGCTGATGACAATGCTTTACACATGTGGAAGCTAAGGAGGGAATGCAATCATCCCTCAATGACTGTGGAACATCACCAAGAATCCAGTGGCTTAATCATATTCTGCGCACGTATCATATATGGCCACTGCACACCACTTGGTCCAATTGAAGGGAACATGACTGCTGCATTGTATGCAAACAACTTTCTCTGAGCCATAGGGAATGGTTTTGCAGAGACTGTAGTGGAGGGGTTCATTCTATAGAATAACACCTGACCTCATAGTGCAAGCACAATGTGTTGGTGTCTGATAGGACATGGGATCTGAAGAATTGATTGGTCAGCATGCTTAACAGGTATGAATTGTGCAGAAAAAGCATGGAGCTTTCTCAAAAGAGCAATTTCTAGTCATCAACATCCTGCATTAATGATTGAAGCTCTCAGGAATCCTCCATTGAGAAGTGGTATAATATTGCTCAAGAGGCCTGCAATGAGTTGCTAATGAGCAAGCCCCATTACCTTCAAGAGTGCCTGAGAGTTTGTGGAGGACCTAAACATTATTGAACAGTGCTTTGAACAAACTATTTTATGTTTTTTGATGTTGTGGGACATTGAAACGTTTTTATTTTTTCAAATAAAATGTTGTGGGACATTGAAATGTTTTTATTTTTTCAAATAATGTTGTTGATGTCGTAATTGGTTCATAGAGAACATATAGTGTAGTTTTCCTTTGTGTAATATTCTGTATTATCAAAAAATACAGTATAAGATGCCTATCTCATTTCAAGATATGAGAACCGCTTTTCTTAGTGGCAAATGTTGTCCTGACTTTCAGTATAGCAAGTAATGAATGTCAAATGATATCATTATTTCATAAGTACCTGAAAGAAAATTTGTACAATGTCTTAGAGACACTGTTGTTTCTGAAATAAAACTAGGAGTGAATGACAGAAACAGAAATTCTGACACCTTTATATAATGTGAAAAACAGTGTTACCTTGTTTTGGATCCACTGGTAATATGATTATTTATTCTTTAATGTATAGAGTCGCAGATGCATCCTAAATTTGAGCGGAAGATGGCGAAAGTGGGTGATACTGTAGAGCTGAAATGCCATCCACATTGGAAAAATGGTCTTAGTAGTGGATTCAAGAAGCACAAAGCTACGTGGATATTCCAGGTAAATGGGAAAAAGTTATGTTGACTATATAAAATAAAACTTTATTTCTTTAGATCTGCCAGTAACTGAAATCAATGCATGGAAAGAATTAAGCAACAACTCATACATCAAGTAGCAGATAGGCATGCAAAAAAGTAACTGAACATAGTACCTTGGCTTTTGACCATGTGTATTTGTCTGTGTGCACATACCGGGTGATCGAAAAGTCATTATAAATTTAAAAACTTAATAAACCACGGAATAATGTAGATAGAGAGGTACAAATTGACACACATGCTTGGAATGACATGGGGTTTTATTAGAACCAAAAAAATACAAAAGTTCAAAAATGTGTGACAGATGGCACTGGACAGCAAAATGTCAGTGACTGCGCATGACAATCGTGAATAAAAGGAGCTGTAATGAGAGAGAGAATCAGATGCACCAGCAGTCACAGCATGTTGACGTTACCTGAAAAGGCACTTTTAGTGAAGCTGTGTTATCAGAATGGGGAATGTGCTAGTTCAGCGTTACAATCCTATCGCCATAGGAAGGGGATTTGAATGGGTAAAGGTCCGTTGACAAAAGCAGCTGTGGCAAGAATGATTTCGAAGTTCAAACCCATGGGTTGTTTCGACGATAGATCCCATAGTGGCCGACCGAGCACAAGGCGTAATGCTGCTGAGACAGTTCAGGAAGAAATGGAGACTGTAGCGGGTTCGTCTATGCACGGGGAAGTCAGCGCTCGTGCAGTCACACATCGCACCGGCATTCCGTACACTACTATTTTGTTGGCACTTAGGCGTACCCTCTGATGCTATCCGTACAAAATCCATCGGCATCATGAACTGTTACCTGGTGATATAGTGAAGCGGAGGGCATTTGTGGTGGGGGCGTTGCAAAAGATGGCGGAAGATGACGACTGGTTGAGTAACGTGTTGTGGACCGATGACGCTCATTTCACACTCCGAGGGTCTGTCAACACCCACAACTGCAGAATTTGGGCTACCGAAAATCGTAGAACTGTCTTGGAAGCTCCATTGCATGACGAGAGAGTCACGGTATGGGTTGGATTTACCACATCTACTGTGATCGGGCCTTTTTTCTTCGAGGAAATGCTTGATTCTGGTTTTGTAACTGGTACCGTGATGGGTGAGAGGTACGCCGATATGTTACAGAAGCGCATCATTCCCAGCCTGGTTGTTAAACATCTGCTGGAATGTACGATGTTTATGCAGGATGGTGCTCTGCCCCATATTACTAGATGCTTGAAAGATCTCTTGCGCACGTCGTTTGGTGATGATCATGTGCTCTGCCGCCACTTTCGTCATGCTTGGCGTCCCAGGTCCCCAGACCTCAGTCCGTGCGATTATTGGCTTTGGGGTTACCTGAAGTCACAAGTGTATCGTGATTGACCAACATCTCTAGGGATGCTGGAAGACAACATCCGACACCAATGCCTCACCATAACTCTGGACATGCTTTACAGTGCTGTTTACAACATTATTCCTCAACTACAGCTATTGTTGAGGAATGGTGGTGGACATATTGAGCATTTCCTGTAAAGAACATCATCTTTGCTTTGTCTTACTTTGTTATGCTAATTATTGCTATTCTGATCAGATGAAGTGCCATCTGTTGGCCATTTCTTGAACTTTTGTATTTTTTTGGTTCTAATAAAACCCCATGTCACTCCAAGCATGTGTGTCAGTTTGTACCTCTCTATCTACATTATTCCGTGATTTATTCAGTTTTTAAATTTATACTGACTTTTTGATCAACCAGTACATCTGAAATGAATGTTAGTATCTTCTCTTGCAGATCTTCTCCTGCATTAATTACTTATGTGGATGTTTTATGTAATGGTTGGCTGAAACGTCCCTTATAGGCTCAGCTACCAAAATTATAATGGTTCTATGCTAGACTGTCTTACCATCATCTAAATAGGTAGGTGTTGTAGACAGCTTTCAAGCTGCATGAAGCATCATCCACAGCTATATAGACATAATGATAATAACTCCATATGGTTCAATGGCCTGGTGCAGATCTTTTGATTGGAAACTATTTAGTCAACTTGCATGTCCCTAATGTACCTCAGCAGTCCTATTGTCGAAAAGAGATATACCGTTAAACATTACTATTGTTACATGATTTTTTATAGTATGGCTTAGCAGTATTTTTAATTTATACACATTAGGATTGTACCACCTAGCTATTTTTTAATATTCTTTATACACTACTGGCCATTAAAATTGCTACATCATGAAGATGACGTGCTACAGACGTGAAATTTAACCGACAGGAAGAAGATGCTGTGATATGCAAATGATTAGCTTTTCAGAGCATTCACACAAGGTTGGCACTGGTGGCCACATCTACAACGTGCTGACATGAGGAAAGTTTCCAACCGATTTCTCATAGACAAACAGCAGTTAACCGGCATTGCCTGGTGAATCGTTGTTGTAATGCCTCGTGTAAGGAGGAGAAATGCATACCATCATGTTTCCAACTTTGATAAAGTTCGATTGTAGGCTATCACGATTGCAGTTTTTTCGTATCACAACAGTGCTGCTCGTGTTGGTCGAGATCCAATGACTGTTAGCAGAATATGGAATCGGTGGGTTCAGGAAGGTAATACGGAACACTGTGCTGGATCCCAATGGCCTCGTATCACTAGCAGTCGAGATGACAGGCATCTTATCCGCATGGCTGTAACAGATCGTGCAGCCACATCTCGATCCCTGAGTCAACAGATGAGGACATTTGCAAGACAACAACCATCTGCATGAACCATTTGACAACGTTTGCAGCAGCATGGACAATCAGCTCGGAGACCATGGCTGTGGTTACCCTTGACGCTGCATCACAGACAGGAGCACCTGCGATGGTGTACTCAATAACAAACCTGGGTGCACAAATTGCAAAACGTCATTTTTTCGGATGAATCCAGGTTCTGTTTACAGCATCATGATGGTCACATCCATGTTTGGCAACATTGCAGTGAACGCACATTGGAAGCATGTATTCGTCATCGCCATACTGGCGTATCACCCAGCGTGATGGTATGGGGTGCCATTGGTTACACGTCTCGGTCACCTCTTGTTCGCATTGACGGCACTTTGAATAGTGGACGTTACATTTCAGATGTGTTACGACCCGTGGCTCTACCCTTCATTCGAACCCTGCGAAACCCTACATTTCAGCAGGATAATGCACAATCACATGTTGCAGGTCCTGTACGGGCCTTTTTGGATACAGAAAATGTTTGACTGCTGCCCAGCACAACAAAAAGACTGTCGGAAAGTTAGCTTTTGCTCAACAAGAATTTCATAAAAAACTGACAACATGACCACACTCTCTGGCAGCTGGAGCCAGACTGCGAGCAGCAGTGCATTATGGAAGAGGCAACTGGGTGGGGGTAAGGAGGAGGCTGCGTTGGGGAGTTAGAATGATAGTAGGGTAGGGGTAGGGGATGGTGAGGTGCTGCTGGGAGCATGCAAGTACTAGGTGGAGAGTCTCCTGGAGACTAGGGCAGCTAGGTGCAGTTGGGAGATAACACCGAGGGTGGGCAAAAGAAGAAGGGTGTAGCAGAAAAGGAGAGAAGTAAAAGGACTTGATGCATTCATGGAATACAGGGCTGTGTAGTGCTGCAGTGGGAACAGGGAATGGGCTAGATGGGTAAGGACAATGACTAACTAAGTTTGAGGACGGGAGATTTACAGCAACATAGGATATATTGCAGGGAGAGTTACCACCTGCGCAATTCAGAAAAGCTGGTGTTGGTGGGAAGGATCCAGATGGCACAGGCTGTGAAGCAGTCATTGAAATGAGGAACGTTGTGTTTGGCGGTTTGCTTGGCAACAGGGTGATCCAGCTGTTTCTTCGCCACTGTTTCTTGGTGGCCATTCATGCAGACAGACAGCTTATTGGTTGTTATTCCCATGTAGAATGCAGCACAGGGTTGCAGCTTAGCTTGTAGATCACATGACTGGTTTTACAGGTAGCGCTGCCATTGATGGGATAGGTGATGTTTGTGACCGGACTAGAGAAAGTGGTGGTGGGAGAATGTATGGGGCAGGTCCTGCATCTATGTCTATTACAGGAATATAAGCCATGAGGCAAGGGGCTGGGATCAGATGTTGTGTAGCTATGGCTGAGGCTGTTATGTAGGTTTGATGGGCAGAAGAATGCCACTGTGGGAGGGGTGGGAAGGATAGTGGGTAGGACATTTCTCATTTCAGGGCATGACAAGACGTAGGAGAGACACTGACAGAGAATGTAAGTCAGTTACTACAGTCCTGGGTGGTACTGAGTCATAAGGGGAGTGCTCCTCCGTGGCTGGACAGAGAGTGTTTTGTGGAAGTTGGGTGACTGGAAAGATAAGGCATGGGAGATCTGTTTTTGTTCAAGGTTGGAGGGGATTACGATCTGTAAAAGCTTCAGTGAGACCGACTCTTGGCATATTTCAAGAGGGACCACTCGTCACTACAGATGTGATGGCCACAGGTGGCTAGGCAGTGTGGAAGAGATTCTTGATATGGAATGGTTGTCAGCTGTCGAAGTGGAGGTATTACTGGTGGTTGGTAGGTTTGATATGGGCAGAGGTATTAATATAGCCATCTTTAAGGTGGAAGTCAACATGAGTAAGGTTGCTTGATGGGTTGAGTAGGACATGTGTAACAAATGGGGGAAGAAGGTGTTGAGGTTGTGGAGGAATGCGGATAGAGTATCTTCACCCTTGATCAAGATCACGAAGACGTCATCAATGAATCTGGACCAGAAGATGGGTTTGGGATTCTGGGTTTTCAGGAAGGATTCCTCTAGATGGTCCATGAATAGATGAGCATAGGATGGTGCTACGCAGGTGCCCATAGCTGTACCCTAGGACAATGTTGGTGAGGGCTAAGGATTGGTGGAATCTGAACAGATGGAAGTCACTGTGGAAGGAAGGGTGCCAGCCAGAGATGGGTAAGGTCATTTGGGGGGATTCCATGAGCCAAGTAACAATGCAAGAACAGTATGTGGGACTGGATAATGGCTAGGGCTCTTAATATTCTATTCATCTCACATTTAAGTAATGAGATTAACAGATCAATCATGCACTCCTTGAAGTATTTTTTGGGTGAACAGTATACAGACATTTCAATCACTTTGCAAATAGGGACCTGGATAGAAGAAGCATCAGATTTCTTTCTACATTTAAATGTTTACTATCTGGCACTCTGGTTTTAAGGGACATTGTCCTTTAACTAATATAGCTACACTACCACCTTTCTTCATGTGAGACCTATAGCAACCAGTTTTGGGTGTATAGCCAGCCATCAGAGATATATAAGATGTAGTCCTCTTTCTTAAGCCAGTGTTCATTCGGACACAGTATTTCACATTGTATTTTGTCCAACAATATTACAATTCAGAGAGTTTTTCTTAGAGCCTGTAAGTGCAAAGAATGAAAAATTTCGGATAGATCAATTATGGTTTGATGAGATAGATCACAACTCACGACATAGAGGAGGCATCGAGTGACATACAGGCACAGTGAAAAAGAGTGCTAGATGTTATTCAACTATCAGTCTAAGCCCTTCATCAGATGTAGACAGCAAAACTCCCACACATTCACACAAACATGACTCACACACACGTGACCATTATCGTCTCTGGGTACTAAGGCATGACTGTGATTGTGTCTGAGATTTTTCCAGGGTGGGTAAGGAGGTGTGTGATAGTAGGGGGTGGGATAGCAAGGGTTCTGGCTGTGAGAATACTCAGTGATGTCTAGGGGCAGGATAGTGGGCTGCTAGGTGCAGCATCAGGAGGGTAGATGTGTGTGTGTGTGTGTGTGTGGGGGGGGGGGGGGGGGGGAAGGTTAGGAATCGTGAGAGAGCGCACTCAGCCTTAACACTTAATCTGACAAGTATTGGCAGTTTCATTATTAACAACAGTTTAATATTATTGTTCATTAATTTAATTCTTGCAGTTTATTTACTGTTTGACTAGGCACTTCATTTTCTACTATTTGTTTTGCAGGCTTTTAGATACAAACTATGGATTGCATGACTACTATTATTTATGAAAAGTTTAATTATTTTCTCATAATCTTTGTTCACTGCACCAATTTCTTGCTTCACCTGAGGCTGCTGCAATAAATCATAGTGATGTAGGGCTGTTTAGTGGAGCAACAGTATGGTGTGTCAAGTGCCTCAAACTAACATTTTGTTTTTGATAATATCATTTGAATGATCAACTGACATAATGTTGACATACAAAGTACTTACAAAATTCTATTTCCAAAATAGAAATTGCTATGTTGTTCTACATTCTTCTTTTATTTGTCATTAAAGTGTAATTGTCGAGTTTCAATGAAATGGTTAAAACATGTTGGAATGGAACAGTATGCACATTTGAAAAGGGCAACATATGGAAATGTTACATCAGTTTTGATGTATCTACACTGCAGAAGTCCAGTATAAAAAGCCACAGTCATCACATTATCAAAGGATGCAACATGAACATCAACTTTGTAACCAGACCTTTGCAAAGCATGGGTTAAAATAGATCTGTATGTCAATGCAGAAAAATGGTTACTGGTCACAGAGTGAAGCTGGATGATGAAATGCAGTCATGTAACATTACCTGTACTTTGTCAGTTTACAAGTACACAAAATCAACAAGATATCTGGAATAGAATTTGTACCATCTAAAAACAAATGTACTTCAAGAGATTGGCAGTATTTGATTGTCTTCAGTGGCGCTGTCTTTAACATGGTACCTTGTTGGGAAAAAGTCTTTGTTGTGATTACAGTTCTTCAATAAGATTGCAGTCTTTGTGTTCTGACCAAGAATGCAAAGTAATAGACATCTGTCACCAACATTTTCACCAACAACTGAATATAAAAAAGCTTTTTCATATGCTCTCTAGTAATTTTTCATTTTTACTCACTTCAATATGAACATTCTGTGGAGACACTGCTGCCAGTTTCACTGTAACCTGTGGAACAATGTCCCATATATTTCCTGCAAACAACTGTAAAGCTTAAATAAAAAATTGTCTTGATCACAAAGGTTTTTTGAACAAGATCACCAATTTTGGCTATGCAATACCCATCTTCATAAGCTGTATTTGGCTGCATTGCAACAAGTTATCATTATGAGAAATACACAAAACTGTATTTGGCTGCATTGCAACAAGTTACCATTATGAGAAATAACACAAGTTTATGATTTGTTGCAATGCAGCAGAATGAGAGATTCTGAAGATGGCTACTGCATAGCCAAAATCGGTAATCATGTTAAAAAAATTGTGATTAAGACAATTACATTAAAAATTATGTAATACATATGATTACCCATGAGATGATTATTTTATGTCAAATTTTACTAAGTGTAATGTTTGTTTGCTAATACACCATTCCTAGGCACAGTCACGTTTGTTTGCGGCCCTGCAAACAGATTGTACACTAGCAGCTGTTGGTTTTCCCTCGGTGTGACAGTGTTGATGAAGACCATAGTTCATAGAAAAATTGGCTCTGATCATTAGCACACACACCTTATGTTTTCATTTTTAATGCACATGTCCACATCTGCCACAAATGTTTCTGCTGCCTGTGTAATAATATGGTCTTTTTCAATGTCTTTGCAAGCCATGACCACAGTGATATGCCTGGATGAAATGTTCTAGTCTTCTTTGAATGCACAAAATCCAAAGAAGCTTTAAAACTGTCCAGAGAAACTGTGCTAACAAACTCCAGAATCCATACTGGAATATGTCAACACTGGATTATGGATGCATTGTGCTTAGGGACTCTTTTTAAAACTTTCATTTTCAGATTTTGTGTCCCTTGAAGTAATCTTGTCTTTTATGCATCTCACAATCTGAAATTACCTTGAATTGAGTTTTTGAAAGAATTCAGCTGTACTGATTTATTAGTTTCTTATAATAATTGTAACCATAGTTATAGTAACCCGCATAAATATTGTCCAATATTCTCATCAGTACTCCATACCACATTAGTTCACTTTATTTTTGGGGGTGAAGGTATATTTTCACCCTGACTTGTAGTTCCTTCAGTTGCTGGATATATTTCAGGTATGTTGAAACTCCCATACTCATGTGCTGGTTACTTTGTCAGACTCACTCAAGCAGCCCATCATTCACACTAATCACACCCAGTGAGTAAACTTGATGTACCTTGTCACACAGGAGCTCAAATACGTGCACAGGATTAGTTTGCTTTTGCCTACTTATGTCTGAAATTTTTATGTACACCTCTTTACCAAGGCTAGTATCTGCACACATATGACAGGTAAAACACTCATAATTAATAAAATATTTTGTGCTATTATGCCGTGGTCTAAGGGATTTAACTTCAAAACCCAACATTTTGTCCCCATCTGCGGACATTTTCAACAGGAACTTCCTGGCAGATTAAAACTGTGTTCCCGACCGAGACTCGAACTCGGGACCTTTGCCTTTCGCGGGCAAGTGCTCTACCAACTGAGCTACCGAAGCACGACTCACGCCCTGTACTCACAGCTTTACTTCTGCCAGTACCTCGTCTCCTACCTTCCAAACTTTACAGAAGCTCTCCTGCGAACCTAGCAGAACTAGCACTCCTGAAAGAAAGGATATTGCGGAGACATGGCTTAGCCACAGCCTGGGGGATGTTTCCAGAATGAGATTTTCACTCTGCAGCGGAGTGTGCGCTGATATGAAACTTCCTGGCAGATTAAAACTGTGTGCCTGACCGAGACTCGAACTTGGGACCTTTGCCTTTCGCGGGCAAGTGCTCTACCAACTGAGCTACCGAAGCACGACTCACGCCCGGTACTCACAGCTTTACTTCTGCCAGTACCTCGTCTCCTACCTTCCTTCCGGTCGGGCACACCGTTTTAATCTGCCAGGAAGTTTCATATCAGTGCACACTCCGCTGCAGAGTGAAAATCTCATTCTGGAAACCTGCCTGGGGGCAGGCTGTGGCTAAGCCATGTCTCCACAATATCCTCTCTTTCAGGAGTGCTAGTTCTGCTAGGTTCACAGGAGAGCTTCTGTAAAGTTTGGAAGGTAGGAGACGAGGTACTGTCAGAAGTAAAGCTGTGAGTACCGGGCATGAGTCGTGCTTCGGTAGCTCAATTGGTAGAGCACTTGCCCGCGAAAGGCAAAGGTCCCGAGTTCGAGTCTCGGTCGGGCACACAGTTTTAATCTGCCAGGAAGTTTCATATCAGCGCACACTCCGCTGCAGAGTGAAAATCTCATTCTGGAATTTTCAACAGGGATTGCAGCTTTATTGAATGTCCAATTCACACTCTGGCTTGCTACTGACTACAGCAAAATTCTGCTTCCTCAAGCTTCCACACAGTGGTGTGATGTCACGTTTAGAATATGCAAGTGCAACTGGCTGTTGTCAAAAGCCATTGTCCGCTGTTACTACAGAAGACTGGTACACATCTTCTTCAGTACCAGAATCCAAATTTCATTCAATTTCACGCCCTCCTCCTTCCTATTAAAATTCCTAGGGTATTCCACAATCTCTATGGCCACTCTGTATAGCCTTTCATGGTATCCGTTTGTGGCTGCCAGTACTTGAGTCCTATCAAAATGAATGTGGTGGTCTCCTGACTGTAAAGCATGTTCCACAACAGCTGATCTGTCAGTCTCCCCTCTTCTGAAAGTGCCTTATACTCTTCAAGTCATTTTTTGACAGTTGTTTTTGTAGTACCCACGTACACCTGCCCACAACTACACAGAATCCTATAAATTCCAGCTTTTTCCAACAGTTGGCGAGCATCCTTGACTGATTTTAAATGATCTTGTATCTTCCGTATGGGTTTGTAAATTACTGTGATGCTCCACTTTCTCAAGATTTTTCCTATGCAGTCAGTCACATCCTTAATGAATGGCAGGAAAACTTTTGATTTCGCTGGCACTTGAGCATCACTATGATTTCTATGCAGTGGTCTTAACGCTCTTTTCACCTCAGTGAACGAATAACCACTCTTGAGCACTGCAGTGGTGAGATGTTTTATTTCTGCATCAAGCAGCTCTTGTTCACAGATTTTCTTTGCTCTGTCCGCCAATGTTTTTGTAACACCTCACTTTTTTTGTGGGTGGTGGTTCGAATCCCAGTGTAGGCAATGGTCTGTGGGTGTGGGTTTTTGGTAAACTGTGTGGCACAAGCTACCATCTTTTTTCTTGAAAACCAGTACATCAAGACAATTTAATCTTTGGATTGATCCTGTTCAGATGTTTATGAAAACGATCCAGTTCCTCCCTGCCATGCCACCACAATGTATATGTCGTCTGCAGATAAGGATGAAACGTCGGCTTTTGAAATGAAATCCCTTAGACCACAGCACAATAGCCCGGAATATTTTATTAATGGTGACAATTCCGGCTGTGAAAGTTTACATTTTACAGGTAAAGCACTGTATTTTAAGTGTGTTTCTAGTTGGCTTTAACGATTTGAGATTGTGCATTTCCGTTTCTCATCCTTTTTGTGGACTATTCATTTTCCTATGCTTATAATGATGCATTAAGTTTTATAGTTCAGCCCAGAATCTATATCTACATCTACATCAATACTCCGCAAGCCACCTGATGGTGTATGGCGGAGAGTACCCTGAGTACCTCTATCGGTTCTCCCTTCTATTCCAGTCTCATATTGTTCGTGGAAAGAAAGATTGTTGGTATGCCTTTGTGTGGGCTCTAATCTCTCTGATTTTATCCTCATGGTCTCTTCGCAAGATATACTGCTTGACTCTTCGGTGAAGGTATGTTTTCGAAACTACAACAAAAGCCCTTACTGAGCTACTGAGTGTCTCTCTTGCAGAGTCTTCCACTGGAGTTTATCTATCATCTCTGTAACGCTTTCGCAATTACTAAATGATCTTGTCACAAAGCACACTGCTCTCTGTTGGATCTTCTCTATCTCTTCTATCAACCCAATCTGGTACAGATCCCACACCGGTGAGCAGTATTCAAGCAGTGGGCGAACAAGTGTACTGTAACCTACTTCCTTTGTGTTCGGACTGCATTTCCCTACGATTCTTCCAATGAATCTCAGTCTGGCATCTGCTTTACTGACGTTTTTTATATGGTCATTCCATTTTAAATCACTCCTAATGCCTACTCCCAGATAATTTATGGAATCAACTGCTTCTGGTTGCTGACCTGCTATATAGTAGCTAGCTGATGAAGGATCTTTCTTTCTGTGTATTCACAACACTTTACACTAGTCTACATTGAGATTCAATTGCCATTCCCTGCACCATGCATCAGTTCGTTGCAGATCCTCCTGCATTTCAGTACAATTTTCCATTGTTAAACCTCTTGGTATACTACAGCATCATCCACAAAAAGCCTCAGTGAACTTCCGATGTTATCCACAAGGGCATTTATATATATTGTGAATAGCAACAGTCCTATGACCCTCCCCTGTGGCACACCTGAAATCACTCTTACTTTGAAAGACTTCTCTCCATTGAGAATGACATGCTGTGTTCTGTTATCTAGGAACTCTTCAATCCAATCACACAATTGGTCTGATAGTCCATATGCTCTTACTTTGTTCATTGAATGACTGTGGGGAACTGCTGATTCCTACAGAGTAGATTTCTAGTCTCCAGAAAAGTCGTTATACACAAACATATTACATGTTCCAACATTCTACAACTTACCGACGTTAGAGATATAGGTCTATAGTTCTGCACACCTGTTCAACATCCGTTCTTGAAAACAGAGATGACCTGTGCCCTTTTCCAATCTTTTGGAACTTCTACGCTCTTCTAGAGACCTACAGTACACCGCAGCAAGAAGGGGGGCAAGTTCCTTCGCATACTCTGTGTAAAACCGAACTGGTATCCCATCAGGTCCAGGCCTTTCCCCTTTTGAGCGATTGTAATTGTTGTTCTACCCCTGTGTCATCTATTTCGATATCTACCATTTTGTCATCTGTTCGACAATCTAGAGAAGCAACTACAGTGCAGTGTTCCTCTGTGAAACAGTTTTGGAAAAAGAATAAGTAAATTGTGTTTTGTGTTTGTAGACTGCATTCATTTTCTAATTTAGATAATTTGGCATTAAGTATATCTTGTGGATTTCTTGGCTAAGTAATCCTAAATTTCTAAAAACAAAGATGATGTGACTTACCAAACAAAGGGTCTCTCCAAATATGTTCCTTCATTGTGATTGCACCTGTTGTATGGCTATCTGTACTGTAGAAGCATGCAAGGTGCTTCACCTCTTAAGTCCATGATTTCTATGTTTGTATGTGTATGGGAGGGAAGATGGTATTGTATGATAAAACAGACACCAACTAGAGAGTACTATGGTCTCTCCAAATATGTTCCTTCATTGTGATTGCACCTGTTGTATGGCTATCTGTACTGTAGAAGCATGCAAGGTGCTTCACCTCTTAAGTCCATGATTTCTATGTTTGTATGTGTATGGGAGGGAAGATGGTATTGTATGATAAAACAGACACCAACTAGAGAGTACTATGCAGCAGGATACCGTGTTTTGGAAGTATATACACTCTTGTGTGTATCCATCTGTTGTTATTAGCCAATCTGAAGTTTGTCATACCAACACAAAATGTTTGGTAGTGTTGCACAAAAACTAGTACATGACATGTTGATTTTCAGGATCCCATCTCTTTGATTAAATAGTTGTTGCCATTAATAGAGCAAGTGTTGGTAACAATAGGACGCTGTCTGTTAAGTTTTTGAGTGTTGGAACTCAAAGGGTTTAAAACTATTAGTTACGGAAAATGCTGTTGGAGCAAACTTGGGTTCTGACCAGGTTGTTATGGAAACTGGGAGCAGAGGGAGCTGGAAGGAAATATATCAAATAGTGTGGCATTATTTCAGAGAAATCATAGCTCTTAGAAAAGTTAGTTAACACATGGACTCTTTTGTCATTTTCTTTCCAAAGCTAGCTGAGGGTGCATATGGTGTCTGTCTGTGAACTAGACTGTTTAGGTAACTACAGGCCATGAAAGAAGAGATTAGACAGGTAGTTTATTCTTACAAGGACTCAGCATCTAAGCAGATACATTGCAACAAGTGGTAAGGGTGTGGGGGAGGAACATATCACAAGGAAAGCATGGTAATTGTCAAAGTCTATATGTGCTGTTTCTTGTTTTCCTTTAAATGTGCTACGGCTATGCAGTAGGACTCCACTGAGAAGTTTATAATGTGATACACAGTGATGAGCCATGGTATCAGTCTGACCCCTTTTTCTTGCCTGTGGCAATAGATGTGAAAGTGTGCTGTTTTATTTATTTATTGCGTGATGACAGAAGAAATACTAGATAACTATTACAACAAATAAATGCATTTCTACATAGATATGCTCAATCTCAAGTTCATAATTGGTTCTGCCACTTCATATCTCACATATTTCTTGACTATTTTTGAAAGAAGTGTGGCTACGTAAATGAACAAGTGTGTTATTACTATCATTATTTTCAAACTCTTTCTGATACCTCTCATTTAAAAAATGACAGTGTTCCATTAAAGAAAACCATACTTCCTTCAATTACTTTGTAGGTAAAAAGATCAAAAAACACTAACCTCACACTGACATACTTGCCCCTTTGTGTGGTACCATGTGTTGAAATTTTCTTTTGCCACCTCCACCTAGTTGAAGAAAGAAAATTAAGAATGTCCACATCATGTGGACACACTTTGTAGGGATATGAAATGGAATGATCACATAGTCTCAAGCTGGTATAATACTGGGAAAGTGCAATCAGTCTACAAAAGAGATTGCTTACAAATCACTCATGGGACCCATACCAAATAGGACTATCAGGGGATATTGAACATACGAAGAGGAGGACAGCATGAATGGTCACAGGTTTGTTTAATTTGTGGGAGAATGTCGCAGAGATACTGAAGGAACTGAACTACTCCTGATGACAGATGTAAACTATACTGAGAAATTCTATTAACAAAGTTTCAAGAACCAGCTTTAAATGATTACTGTAGGAGTACACTATGACCCCCTATCTATCGCTCGCATAGGGATCATGAGGATAAGATCAGCATAATTACTGCATGCACAGAGGCATTTAAACAAGCATTCTTCCCATGCTCCATATGTGAATGGAACAGGAAGAAACCCTGATGACTGGTATGAGACGAAACCTCTGCCATGCACCTTAGGGTGGTTTTTCAGAGTGTAGATATAGATGTGGATTTAGACATGTAGTACATTATGTGTACTGAAAGTAAAACTGTACCATGATATTTTCTTAAGGCACAACAAATATTAACTCTGTTTCTAAAGCACACATTCAGAATACTGTCTTGGACTGTGCATATTAAAAGTTTGTGAAACCTGGAATGGGATGGGTGTCTTCTGCATACCCTTAACTTCACTGAGAGTTGACAGTATTGAATAAACATCTTCTCAAAATCCAGGAGGATGTATCTGTTCTTTTCCATGTGTTCATGGTCCACGGTTAGCAGTTTTTTCCCCATGGGTAAACTTCACTGTTTCACAGTCTGTCACTTATAGACTAATGAGTGTTCATGTATGGCTCTAAGAGTTTCATTTAACCTGCGGGATTGTGATATCTTTCTTCATGTATTCTGTCACTCAAGCATTAATTTCTGACCTAAGGCGGACGTGGTAACTGTATGTTACCACATCTGATACACTGGTGCCTCAGTGGGAGTGAACATAAGATGTGGGATGCCAGCTCATGTTGTTATGGTCCAACTTGCCCAGTTTACAAGAAAGAAAAGAAGATCCTAGAGTACAAGTCACTGGATCATCTGTCTTATGCTTAGGCTCACCAAAAATATGACCTAGTCCAAACAGCAATGATTTTTTCTACTTCTGCCTCTGGTACATCATTTTCCTTTCCTACCTCTT
This sequence comes from Schistocerca serialis cubense, assembly GCF_023864345.2. Taxonomy (NCBI): domain Eukaryota; kingdom Metazoa; phylum Arthropoda; class Insecta; order Orthoptera; family Acrididae; genus Schistocerca; species Schistocerca serialis. The sequence continues at coordinate 562,551,818 of NC_064641.1, forward strand.
CCTTACCCCAGCCCCATCCACCTCCCATCTCCCCATCTCCTGTGGTTCCTATGCCCTCCCCTCCATGTGCTGCTCCCGCTCCCTGGCCAAAGAAGTGCTGTTTCAACCCCCACCAAACTGAATCCTCTAATGAACCCTTCACTGAATGGGAATTCTTGCAGGCTCTTACCTCTTTACATGACACAGCTCAGGCCCGGATTCCATCCACAACCAGATGATCCAACACTTGAACGTTACTCACAGGCAGCATCTCCTCAGGGTCTTCAATCACATGTGGCTCACAGATGACTTCCACTCGCAATGGTGAGACAGCATAGTCATCCCTGTCCTTAATCCCGGAAAAAACCCAATATCTCTTGACAGCTACCACCTGTTTAGCCTTACCAGCATACTTTGTAAACCACTCAAGAGTATGGTTAGCTTATAATTATATTGGGTACTTGAATCTCAGGGGCCTTTTGTCCCCATATCAGCATGACTTCCAGGAAGGGTGATCTACAACTGACCATTTACTCAGATTGGAAACAGCAGTCCAACAGGTTTTTACTAACTGCCAGCACCTTTTTGTGGCCTTCTTTGACCTACATAAGGCATATGACATGGCTTGGTGCCATCACATTTTAGTTACACCCATGACTGGGCTTTCATGGCCCCCTTCCAATTTTTATCCATGAGTTTTTACCCCACCCACTCTTCCGGGCTCAAGTTGGCACCTCTCTCAGCATCCCTTGGATCCAGGAGAATGGTATCCCACAGGGTACTGTGTTAGTGTCACACTTTTCCTCATTACTGGCAACGGGCTTGTCACCTCTGTTGGGCCTCTGGTTACTACAGCATCGTATGTTGACAATATTTGCATCTGGTGCAGCTCTCACTCAGTAGCATCTGCTGAATGCCAAGTCCAAGGCATCATCTGATGGACTTCTGCATGGGTCCTCTTCCATGGTTTCCAGTTTTCTCCCTCCAGAATGTGGCTTATGCATTTTTGCCATCGATCTATTGTACACCCTGATCCAGAACTTTATTTAGGCAACCAGCGCCCAGATGTTGTAGCACAGTCCCATTTCTTGGACCTTATTTTTGATAAAAAGCTGATGTGGCTGTCTCATATTTGCTACCTGAAGACCACCTGCATATGGAAACTTAATGCTCTCTGTCTCATGGCCCACACATCTTAGGGTGCAGACTGTGCTACTCTTCTTCATCTTTACTGTGCGCTGTGTGCTGTCAGGTTTCCTCTCTCAAACTACTTCATCCTGTTCATCAATCTGACGTGTGTCTGGCTATCAGTGTCTTCTGCACTAGTCCTGTTGACAGCCTTCTCGCAGAAGCTGAGATTCCCCTTCAACAAATATGATGGAGCCAACTCTTGGTTTCTTATGCGATCAGCATTTAATGATTCCCTGACCATCCCACGTGACCTGTTTTCTTTGCAAACGAGGGATGCCTCCCTCCTGATACCCGACCTCAGAGTGGGATTGCCAGTTGGAGTGCATATTACTTCCCTTCCTTGTGATCTCCTCCACTCACTGGAAACCCACTTATTTCCTCCCACACCCCATCCTCCTTTGATGGTGCCTTGACCACAGATTAGGACTGACCTATTTCACAGTTCTAAGGTCTTTGTCACCCCTGTGATATTCTGGCATCTTGTACATTCCATTCTTGAAGAGTTCACTGATTGTTCTAAAACAATAGATAAGGTGGGACACACTTTTACATCTCCTACTCACATGGAACACCATTTACTGCTGGGATCATGTAGTGTTTTCATAACAGAGCTGCTAGCCATTAACAGGGCACTGCATTTTTTTACTCAGGCCTCCCTCCACAGTGTTTCAATATGTACCGACTCAGTGAGCAGCTTGCAGGCTGTAGACCCATGCTACTCTCTCAACCCTTGGCCATGCCGCCTGCTCTGTTGCCTTCCTCTAGGTCCCAAGTCATGTGGGCATCCCAGGGAATGAACTGTCAGACTGACGGCATCTCTTGTATTGGTAGACTGTCCTCTTCTTTTGGCCATTCAAACTAAGTGTAGCCTTCCAGATTCCTTGTCTTTAATATTAGCAGATGATTAATGGATGGTTGAACTGGTCCTCAGTTTCCTACATGAAAGTAGTTTTTTATTTTCAGTTATAAGATTTTGCTTTACTTCTGGAGCAGGGGCAGGGTGGTTGTGGTTGGGGCATCGCTTCACATTTTCTATGTCTGGAACCCATGACTACTCTTTTATCCCTCTGTTTTTCAGTTTATAGATTTTGGCTACTCTTTATATGCCTTCTACTGAGTGTGTTTTAACTTCCTCCTTTTATAGTTTGACCCCTCTGACAGGATCTGCCCACTTTTAGTGGACCCTCTACCTTAATGCAAGTAACTTTTGAATTCTGCGACTGATGACGTCATGTTCAGCCCTTGACAACCCCCCTGCCCTCCCTCAATCATTCAAGGACATTACTTCCATTAGCCATGTGTGCGGCAATCTTGCAACTCTTTCTAACTAATTGTTTATCAATGTGTGTGTGTCAACGACACCTTCCTTCAATTGCAAGTGGATACAAGTGTGGCAAAAACACTTCTGAACTCTTAACACTTATGTGCACCTCAGTTTGCCTTGACTGTCTGCTGCTTCATGCTATTTTGTCAGTTATAACTGGCAACAAATTCCTATTATTGGACAGTTTATGGCAGACATGACATAAAAGGTGGTGGTGCACCTATTGATGGTCCTTTTGGTGGATGGTGCCTGTTTGGAAAATTTGTCTGCTTTCACAGCATTTGGATTCATGTTCACTGATTTGATAATTTAATGGCTGACTTCATACTTTATCGAGAACTGGATGACCTCTGCAGGGGATGTTCTGTGCTTTTTGCACAGTGGCTAGACAGGGCCACAGATTACACAGACTGTATCACCCTCAAACTCACGGTGTGATCTTGTTTCTTTTGAGTTGGGCCTGTGCTGCTGGCATTTATTGATTAAGTGAAAGAAGAACAATATAGGATGATAGCATTAGTTGTCATCTAATCCTTATCATCCAGTCAATGACCTGTGGTTGCTTCTGTTTCAGACATTGCAGGGTGGTGGTCTCAAGTGTAATTTGGGTAAGTTGTATTTCTTTCAGCCTTCTGTTGAATACCTGTGGCATGTCATTTCCCATCAAGGGGTACAGCTGAGCAATGGTCATACTGCGGCTATTGAGGTACTCTCTTGTCCTGTTAATGTGAAGGAGCTCTAGACTTCTTAGGCAAAGTTATGTATTATCATAAGTTCCTCCTGCATGCAGCTACAGTAGCACATCCTCTCAACCAATGCACAAGAAAGGCACATTGTTTTTCTAGATGCCTGACTGTCAAAAAGTGTTCTGAAAATTGGAAGATGATCTGAATTCCACCATGTTCCTGACTAGATATAAACCTGGTTACCAGCTTGTAATGGCTCTGGATGCATCTCAGTATGGCATGGTGGCATGGAGGGTCCATGCTGTCTCAGTGTAACACAGATGGTTCAGAGCAGCCCATTGCTTTTCCTCAAAAATGCTTAATGTAGCACAAAAGAGTTGTTCTCAAATACAGGAGGAGACCTTCGCTTTTATTTATTCTCTCAGGAAGCTTCACATGTTTCTATATAGTGTCAAGTTTCACATACTTACTGATCACACACTATTAGTTTCTCTCTGTAGTACCATGGCACAACTGTCACATAAGACGGGCCCTGTTTGTCAGTCGTTGTCATTCCAAGATTCACTTCTGCCACACGGCTTGGCCCTCTAATGCCAACATATTCTGATTAGACCTGACCCTGGCTTCCATCAGGATGAAGGACTTTGTTTCTAGCTTGATGAGGAAGCTAGAAAGACATTGGATTTGTTCCCCATTATGAGTCCTGCAGTGCCCGTGCTGTCAATTCCAGTCCTGGTTTCCTTCAGTATATTCAGTAGCGTTGGCCAGATCAGCTTTCAGCTAGAGCTTTGTGTCCCAGCCACAATTACTTTGTATTGTGCCGTAGGTTAACTCTTGTTGGTGACATCATTTTGCTGTCTACTGAATGCACTGTGGAAACAGTGGTCATTCCAGCATCTATCCAGTGAGACACTCTTCGCCTCCTGCAATGCGGCAGTTGGGTGGGTATTCAGAATGAAGATGCTGGCTCACCAACTTGTTTACTGCCCCAAGATTGATTGTGAGAATCAACATTTAATTGTTCTGGTTCTAAGTGTACAGGAAACCAGGCCACTCCACAGCAATATTACTCTCTATGTCCAGAGCATTCACAGCCATGAGAGCATGTCTACTCAGATTTTGTGGGCCCTTCTTGGACACTTATTGGTTGGTAGTCATAGAAGCCTATTGTCAGTTTCCATACATCGCAAACTGCTGCCCTATGACAGCAGAATATGATGTGGGTCCTCCCCTGTATTTTTGCCATTAAGGCTTCTCTACATCCCGGAGATGGACAACAACACATTGTTTATCTCATAGACTTTTCAAGATTTTTGTGCATAACATGGTATCCATTATGTCAGGGTGCTCTCCTTTCACCCTCAGTCAAACGGGCAGGCAATACACCTCATAAGGACTTTCAAGATGCAAATAAGTAAGTATATCAGCACCGCTCCAGAGGAAGAACAACTCCAACACATTCTCAGCTCTTACAAGGCCACAGCAGTCAATGAGAGGCATAACTGCTGCACAGGCACCAGACACATACAGTCTTGAACCTCCTGGTTCCTGCCCTGCACCTTCCTTGGGCTTCTCTGTCACTGAGATGCACGCCAGGTACCCCCATCTGGATTTTAACTTTTAGTCACAGTGAGTGCTGCACCAGGCAGTCATTCACAGCCAGTACGGTTAGACAATCCTCACACTGCAGGTGAAGAATGGCTGGCGACTCAGTACTGAAACCAAGTCCACCCAAGGGTGAGAAACCAGCCTCTGCAATCCCTGCACTAAACTCCCAGGCCTTCCTCCCTCCAGCGGTCCAGGTCCAGCCCTTGTCTCCATTCTTGGAGACCTCTTCTCTGTTTGTCTCTACCTCCTCCACCAGGCACAATCTTGCCTACTTCACCTCTTCCAACATTTTTTCGAGCCCTCTGCACCAGCATCGTGGGCTGGGCGTAGACGAGCTTCAGCAACAACCAGTGGCATTGAATGGTCCACAGGTGCTGTACCAACCAGCACCATGGTGGCAGTGAATATAACAAGATACAAGGTGCTGCCTATCATGTTATGATTCAACCTGCCCATGCCAGCACTTGGTGGCATGAGCCCAGCCTTCAGGCAGCAATAAAATAGCAACAGCAGCATCACATCTAGCTCTGCACACGCAGCCAAGAGACTGCACCACTTCACGACTCAGACTATCAATGTATCTATTATAATTACAAAGCAGAGGGTTCTCTTCTTCATTCTGTTATGGTTTATCTGTGTGCTAACTTGGCTCTACTTTTGTCATATTTGTTAATTGTTTGGCATCAGCATAGCTATGTACATTGATTTCATATTGAAAATATAAACTATGAACTGGTTATTCTAGACATACTTATTTGTGTTTATTACTACAGCAGGCACTTTGCAGATCCATATAAACTGTGCCACTCTCCTCTCTACAGTACACGTCAACAAATGTGCAGCTAAGAGCATCATCAAACTAATCAAACATTTGGAGATTAATCTTGGCCTCAGTGCAAAGAACCCTGTAAATTATGAGAATGTTGCAATCCTGAGACCTAATGAATGTTGCTAGCTAGACTTTTTTACTGCTTCTGCAAATCTTCAGAAAGAACTTGGGAATGTTTTGGATACCATGTAGTGGACACTGTTGCTGCTGATATGAGTAGTGATCCACAGCTCACTCCACCCTATGTTCTCGATTACTCTTAAGAAGTGATCACTCACCCAAAAAATTACTCCTTCTAGAATACATACTGAGAACACACTGAATAACCTTTACTATCACAATATTATTTTCCTAAGAAGTTCAATCATCCACTGATCAATTGAGCTATAGTATTTATAAATAACAGTTAACTTCTTTGTCTTCTTTAGCTGCCTGATTCTCAATGATGACAGAGTTACAGTTTGAATAAGAAAGCAACATGTCTCACTGGCATAAATTTATTTTAAATATGGACCTATCTGACTGTCTTGTAAAGGTAGCAATTGTTTCTGAAGAAGAACCTCGTGAAATTAAGTTCCATAACGCATTTTCAACAAACTGATGCTTACCTGGCTCTCTGACACTGACAAAGTATGTAGGAGTGAATTCTCATTGCAACATGACACATAACTTTTGACAAAACTAAAACAATGACAATAGCTCCTTCCCATGTCTAAGATTTAAATGACAGGGATCTATCTTTATTTAGTTCTGTTAAAAGAAGACAGTCCTTACCTTTATGTATCATAATTCCAAGTACCGTACATCTGATGAGGCACATTTAAAGTAGAAAAACTATTTAGCTTTATACAGTTGTCAGTAATATGTTAAGAGGGCTTTCTGTGACTATCTGCTGAAGATGTTCAGGAACCTTGAGGATTAACTTTCGCTTTTCATTTGTGTCTGCTCCAGCAATATCCATTTTGGGTCTGACTAAATACACGATACTCTTTTGCCTCAAAGAGATTTCTTCTTATTTTGAATGGGCCAGCTAAGGTCCACAATATTCAACTTTTCAGCCTGGAGGGGGACTTGATGTTTCCCCAATAAACCCTCATTCTCTGGCTGTTTTTCTCCCTTCTCTCCTTTGTCCAAAGGCCACCAGTCTGTTTATGGGGTGATCTGTCCTGAAACCTTATTTCTTTTAGTATCCTCCTGAGAAGTGCTTGGTTTCTAATGTCACTTTCAGTTATTTTCAGTTCCTGGATGTCTTTGTTGACTTCTATCATTCGTGGTGTCAGGGTCTTCCTGCTCTTCCTGTAGTTGAGAAGTCGGTTGGTTAGTCTTGTTTGGTCCATCCTTGTGATATGTCCATAGAAAGTGAGACGTCTCTTCCTGGCTACATCTGTGATTTTCCCAGTATGATTGTGCAGTGCCTGGTTTGATTGTCTTCTGTACTCACCATCTGTTTTGACCGGTCCCAGAATTTTTCTCAACATATTCCTCTCCTGAATCTCTAGTTTATCTGTCAAGCCTTTCCTGTTCAGATTCAAGCATTCTGCGACATATAAGACTTCAGGGAAGATAACTGTTTGGTAGTGTTTTAGTTTGGAATTGCGAGATAGGCATTTCTTATTATAGATGTTCTTGGTTAATCGATATGCTAATTGTAACTTATTAATCTGAGTTGCTAGTGCTGTTCCTTCTGATAGATTAGGTTCCAACCATTCTCCTAGAGACTTGAATCTGTCAGCTTTCTCAATTTGACCTTGTTTCAACTGTAGTTCACTGGGAGTAATACTGATGTTGGTGAGGTATTTTGTCTTTTCTAGTGACAATTGAAGTCGTACCTTGGCAGCCTGGAGTTTGAGCATATAGAGCTGCTTTACTGCTACTTTCACTGAGCTTGCTGTAAGTGCCAGATCATCTGCAAAAGCTACACAGTCTACTACACTACTGGCCATTAAAATTGCTACACCATGAAGATGACGTGCTACAGACACGAAATTTAACCAACAGGAAGAAGATGCTGTGATATGGAAATGATTAGCTTTTCATAGCATTCACAGAAGGTTGGCGCTGGTGGCGACACCTACAACGTGCTGACATGAAGAAAGTTTCCAACCAATTTCTCATACACAAACAGCAGTTGACCGGCATTGCCTGGTGAAACGTTGTTGTGATGCCTCGTGTAAGGAGGAGAAATGCGTACCATCACGTTTCCAACTTTGATAAAGGTCAGATTGTAGCCTATCAAGATTGCGGTTTATTGTATCATGACATTGCTGCTCGCATTGGTCGAGATCCAATGACTGTTAGCAGAGTATGGAATCGGTGGGTTCAGGAGGGTAATATGGAATGCCGTACTGGATCCCAACAGCCTCTTATCACTAGCAGTCGAGATGAGAGGTATCTTATCCGCATGGCTGTAATGGATCATGCAGCCATGTCTCGATCCCTGAGTCAACAGATGGGGACATTTGCAAGACAACAACCATCTGCACGAACAGTTCGAAGACATTTGCAGCAGCATGGACAATCAGCTCAGAGACCATGACTGCAGTTACCCTTGACACTACAACACAGACAGGAGTGCCTGCGATGGTGTACTCAACGACGAACCTGGGTGTGTGAATGGCATAACATCATTTTTTCGGTTGAATCCAGGTTCTGTTTACAGCATCATGATGGTCGTATCCGTGTTTGGCAACATCGAGGTGAACGCACATTGGAAGCGTGTATTCGTCATCGCCATACTGGCGTATCACCCGGCGTGATGGTATGGGGTGCCATTGGTTATACGTCTCGGTCACCTCTTGTTTGCATTGACAGCACTTTGAACAATGGACGTTACATTTCAGATGTGTTATGACCTGTGGCTCTACTCTTCATTCGATCCCTGCAAAACCTTACATTTCAGCAGGATAATGCACGACCGCATGTTGTAGGTCCTGTACAGGCCTTTCTGGATACAGAAAATATTTGACTGCTGCCCTGGCCAGAACATTCTACAGATCTTTCACCAACTGAAAACGTCTGGTCAATGGTGGCCGAGTAACTGGCTCGTCACAATACGCCAGTCACTACTCTTGATGAACTGTGGTATCGTGTTGAAGCTGCATGGGCAGCTGTACCTGTACACACCATCCAAGCTCTGTTTGACTCAATGCTCAGGCTATCAAAGCGATTATTACAGCCAGAGGTGGTTGTTCTGTGTACTGATTTCTCAGGATCTATGCACCCAAATTGCGTGAAAATGTAATCACAGATCAGTTTTAGTATAATATATTTGTCCAATGAATACCCGTTTATCATCTGCATTTCTTCTTGGTGCAGCAATTTTAATGGCCAATAGTGTACTAGTCCCTTCCATTTGTGTCCCAGATAAATACTGCTCAGTATATTTTGTGCTTCCATTTCTTTTTGCCACTCTCTGATAACCTTATCCAGTGCACAGTTGAAGAGAAGAGGTGAAAGACCATCTCCCTGTCTAACTCCTTTCTTTATCTCAAAGCTTTCTGAAAGTGTTCCCCTTAACTTTACTCATGATCTAGTGTTACTCAGGGTGTTTTGGATAAGGCTGTGGATTTTCTGGTCCGGGCCCATTTCCTGCAAAATTCTTGTAAATGTATGTCTGTCAATTGAATCGTATGCTTTCGTGAAGTCAACAAAAGTAACTACATACTGTTTATTCACTAGTTTAATTTGACTTAATACTGACTTCAAGTTAAGGATCTGTTCAGCACAAGAACATCCTTTTCTAAAACCACCCTGATAATCTCCAAGTTCTGAGTCCAATTGAGGTTCGGCTCTGTTCAGTAATGCCTTAGATAATATCTTACAGGTGACTGGTATCAATGAGATCCCTCTATAATTGCTGATGTCAGACAGGTCACCCTTCTTGTTTAAGGGGTGGATCAGAGCAGATGTCTGGTCATCTGGTAACTTCTCAGTATCCCAAATGTTCTGTAGGATGTCAGTCACCTTGCTGATTGCTTTGTCTCCAGCTTGCTTCCACAGCTCTGCAGCTATAGTGTCTTCTCCTGGTGCTTTGTTATTCTTCAGGGACTGAATGATGTTTTACACTTCTTCTTCTGTTGGAGGGTGAGAGTTTGGTTGTCTGGGACTGTCTTGATAGATAAAGGCGGTGTTAGGGGACTCACAGTTGAGAAGATTCTCAAAATATTTGGCCAATATGCGGCATTTGTCTTTGTCATTATAGGCTATGCTTCCATCTGGTCCTCTGAAGTGTAAGCTGGGTGGGACATAGCTTCTAAGATTTCACTTGAAAGTCTGGTAAAAGTTTCTAGTGGTATTCTTCTTGAAATCTTCATATAATTGAGTCAGTTGGTTCTGAGTGTACTGACGTTTAACCTGCATGATGGTTTTTGCATTTAGCCGGCACTGTTTTATGAACTTCTAAGTATTTGTTTCAGACTTCTGTGAGCTCCATCTTAGTCAAGCTGCCTGTCTCTTTGCGATTGCTTGGTCACAGGTACTTGTCCACCACTCATGTTTCCTCTGTTTCCTTAGTGGGGTGACTTCTGTTGCGGCTTTTGGCTTTTACTAATTTGTCCCTTAGCTGGTCCCAGTTGTTGCATTCATGATCTAGTGTTTGCATTCTCTCTGTATGCATATTGCAGGTTTTCAGTTTTTCCAAGTCAGACTTGGTAAGTTTGGGAATTTGAGGCTTTCTTGTATTCCTAGGTAGAAATCAGAACTTTGTTTTTGAGAGGTAGTGGTATGAGTCCAAGCTCGCCCCTCTTAACACTCTCACATTCTGGACTTATCTACAGGACTTTCTTGAAATGGCCACATGATCTATTTGAAACTCTGTTGGGAGTTATTGGGTGAAGTCCCTGTCTTCTGTTTTCTTGGTAGATGCTTAAAGGCCGTTGATTTCAGAGATTTATAATTTTTTTCTTTAGTATTTTGAAATATTCTATTGACTAAGATAAGAATTATCGTTTGTGCCTTTATGTCTAAATTTAATGTTCCTTTTCTTTCCAGGAGTGTGGTGAGAGATATGGCCAGTACCCATGCCCACAGCATATTGAGGAAGGGGACATTAATAAACCTCTACACCTTTGTGGAAAGAAATTGTGCCGTGGCAATCTGTTAATGAATAATGTCTCAGTAGCAAACAGTGGGATGTACCAGTGTGTTTATCCTTATGGAAACAAAACTGCTGACAGAAAAACAATTGTTTCATATATTTTGGAAGTTGTTGGTATGTACTGGATCAGAAAGTATTTACAAAGTTAATATATAGAAACATGAACACATATAAAAGCACTTTAACTAATGTGAAATCCAGTTTTTTTGTTCTATACTTACAATAAACAATGAATAACAGTAAACTCACTCTTTAATCTGCAAAGTGAACAATACTAGAGCAATATTTAAAGCAAACAGAAATGTATTTGTCGCATATTCATGTGGTTACATTCCTTTTTCAAAATATGGAGAGAGAAGAGAACACTTCCATGTCATGCTTGAGAAACAGAAACAGAGAAAATTATGGGAGTCATAGCAAAAACTGGTGTGGGAGTGGGGTTAGGGTAAGGAGGAGTATACACACACCATAGGCAATTGGTGAGTTCTAGAAGTGTAGCTTCAAGCACTGAGATAAAATAAAACAAAAATTAGGACAGTTAATTTGTCACTGAACCCTCTGTCAGGCACTTTATTGTGAATAGCAGAGTAATCACCTAGATGTATCTGTAGAGCTCCTGTGCAGAGATATTTGTTTAATAAGAGCACACACAATACACAAGATACATCATTGTACTTCAAATAACAATGCAAAAAGATGGCATGGACAGTGAATAGTGACTAGATGTGTACATTAGGAAAATAGTGAAATTGTATTTGACTCACTGAAAGAAGTAGGTAACTGTTACAGTAGCTGTGGAATTAGAGAAGTGAATGCTTTTCTAACAAGGAAATGATAACCAAAGTCACAGAGACATAGCCAATAATAATATCTGAATAGAAGGATCCTTTCCATTCAATAAGTCTGATGTACTCTAATTCATAAGAATGGTGCTTTCATTGTGAGTAACAAGCACAGAGAAGGTGATTATCGTCATTAGAATGGCCTCAAAATCTCATTACAAATATTTTGCTATGCCTTTGAGATCCACAAATGTCATAAAATGTCATACCTGACTTAAAATATGTTTAATGTTCTTATAATATAATATGAATAGGTAAAAAGTCTACTCACCAAGTGGCAGCACGAGAAAACACATATAAAAGATACGAAAAAACACAATCTTTCATAATCAGTGAGTGGCTCCTACTTCTGGCAGAAGGATTGAAGGGAAAGGAAGACAGATGAGGGAAAAGGACTGGTAAGATTTAGGAAATGGGGAGAGCTGCAGAAAAGTCGCCCAGAATCCCAGATCAGGAGAGATATATTGAATGGATGAGAAGAAACTACCAATATACTTAGCTTGATGACAATCATATTTTATTGTATATCAAATCCCTAGGTTTAGAGAATTTTGCTGTATGTTTTCTTACTATTATTATTTGTGTACTGTTTCATCACTTATTTCGTCATACGAATTACATGTTACAAAATTTGTCCTAAGTGCCAGCAGAGAGAAAATATATGAATTTGAGAAAACACAGTACCAGATACACTAGACATACATTCACACTATATTACAATGAGTTATGAAATGTAGCCTATACATACTACTTAGTTTTATCACAATTGTGCCACTGTATTTACCAAAACCATTAATGAACTGACAAACACATTCCAAATGGTGTTGGCCTTTTGAGGTAGGGTAGTGATGTTATGAAGTTCACTGAAGCCTTGCTAGTTATATTCCCCCTGTCAACAAACAGTGAGTCAGTACTTCCTCACCATATTGTTAAAATAACAGAGCATTGAACCAAGAAAAGTAGATCAAGGAAATTAGTAGGGGCTCTGCTGGACATGTGAAATAAAATATCAGTTTTTACGAAGTAATAAATACTAAATCTCAAAGTCACTAGTCCAGGTAAAAACTGATGGAGAAAGGTTACCAAACAGTGACTAATTATTAGACTAGCAGAACAGCAAGAAAGAAATGATGCTGAATGATTGCTGGTACTTGCTAATGACCTGCCCTTAGCAAAAAAATTGTTCAGATGGCTCTAAGCACTATGAGACTTAACATCTGAGGTCATCAGTCCCCTAAACTTAGAACTACTTAAACCTAACTAATCTAAGGACATCACACACATCCACACCTGAGGCAGGATTCGAACCTGCGACCGTAACAGCTGCGTAGTTCCGGACTGAAGCACCTAGAACCGCTCAGCAACTGCGGCCAGCTGAACTCCCTTAGCTGCAAGTAAAGGTGGATACAACATTGTTCTTAGCTCATTGGACAAATTATACAAAACAACATAATAATTTGCCAACTATGTTGAATTGTATCTCTTGAATATGTGTAAACTTTACAGTTACAAAATCGGAAACATAACTGAGCTTACTGTTATAACAACTGCTATTATTCTATATCTTGAGATGTTAATCCCTGAATGGTAGTGTACCAAACTCTATGTGAATGAGATAGGAAGAGAAACAAATTACCCCTGGGAAACAAGCACTTGCTTACTGCTATATCTATAAAAACATAAAACAGATCTGTTACAGTATCAGTAATGGCTCACCAAATAAATTACAGTGATGTCACTGTCTTCTTTGCATTTGACATATTTATGAACCACACCAAAAGAAGTGATGCCAGTAGTTATATTAATTATCTTCTGGGTCTGAGACTGAGGAAGCAAAAAATTATATCTGAATAGAACAAAAATGTGTTTTAAAAACAGAGATAAAACAGAATTTCAGTTAAAGTTGTATTAGGATGAACTATAACATTATGCTTAACAGTGTTTTGTTCCACTTTTAGAGCACAATACAGCAGCAATTCTATATAACATGGATTTGATGAACCCTTAGTAGGTTGTTGGAGATGTGGCACCAGGTGTCTATGCACAGTTCATACAATTCCTGTAAATTGTGGGCCACTGGTTTGTGGTCTAGGAGTTGGTACCCAATGACATCCAAATGTATTCTATCAGCTTCAGATAAGACAAATTTGGTGTCCAAGACATCAATTTGTGTTCAGTATCATTCTCCTCAAAGCACTGTAGCATGATTCTGACCTCCTAACATGGATAGTTAGCCTTCTGGAAGATGCCATCACTGTCGGTAGAGACATCAGTCATGAAGAGACTTAGGTGGTCTGCAAAAATATTCCCGTAGATCACAACTGTCATGGAGCCTTTGATTACTACCACAGGTCCCACAGAAGCCCAGGTGAGTGTTCCCAATAGCACAAGGTTGCCCCAATTGGCTTGTAATGATGAGGAGCACATTTCAAGCAGCTGTTTGCCTGGATAAGAGCATATACAGGCATGATCACTCTAGTATAACAAAATGGTGGTTCACCCGACCAGGTGACATATTTCTATTGACCCATGGTCCAATCTCAATGATCATGTTCCAACTGCAGCTGTTACGTATGATGTTGTTGGGTCAAAATGGGAACACACATAGGGTCATTTGCTGTGGAGCTCGATGTTCAACAGTGTGCTCTGAAACACTTGCACCTGAACTAGATTGTACTCTGTCATTAGATATACCATCAATTGCTACCTTTATTACTTTACAGAGCAGCATGCTTCTGACATCCACCTCCTGTGAATAGGATAGGTGACCCTTACTTGTGGTTTCCCTGTTTTACAGCCACTTTCCATAGATTCCCATGACAGTAGCATGAAACCAGCCAACCAGCTTCTCTATTTCCAAAATGCTCATTCCCAGGATGTCGGCCATAACAAGGTTCCCTTTGTCAGTGTTGCTTATGCCAGTGGATATCTGATTTGTGGCCCATCTTATCACTAGAATGCTTTCCAATTTGTCTCCCCTCTGCTTACATACTTCTTGTAACTATTTCATGAGCTGTTAACACTGCCAGGTAGCATTTATTCTCATGGTAGACAGGACTTAATGTCTGGCTCATCAATGTACACTGCAATTTTGGCAGCCTCATTAGCTCATAATAAAGGTAGGTTGACCATTGTAAGAGCTCTTTCCAAACATTAGATAAAGACAGCAAATAAAGAGGCTCAGTCTCAACACATATGACACAACTACATGAAGATAAACTGTTCATAAAGGATCATACGTGACAATGCTTCTTGAACCACATCAGAGAACAGTGTTAAGTATAGCACCCATTAAGAAAATACATTGAAATAATAAGTGAAAACATGACAGAAACAGGCACTTCATGAGTCCTGTTGTGATTTATCTGCTGTACAAGTGCTTAATAGGATTACAGATGTAATATTCAGAAAAATCAAAAAGACACACAAGTGGGATTATAGCACCTGAGTCAACAAGGAATTTGAAACTGGTTTTAGCAACTACCAGAGACAGCTGATATTGCTGCAACATCAATAGAATCAACTGATGCTCAACAGGAGTGTTGATGGGTGTGATCTAGTACAGACTAAGAATAAAAAGGAATGGAATACATTTCTTGCATGAGATAGGCGTATTAGGTTTGCACAGCTCAAAAATGTTCAAATGTGTTTGAAATCTTATGGGACTTAACTGCTAAGGTCATCAGTCCCTAAGCTTACACACTACTTAACCCAAATTATCCTAAGGACAAACACACACACCCATGCCTGAGGGAGGATTCGAACCTCAGCCGGGACCAGCAGCACAGTTCATGACTGCAGCGCCTTAGACCGCTCGGCTAATCCCACGCGGCGTTTGCACAGCTAACATAGTAAAAATGTAAATGTTAAGTGGCATCATTGGCTGGATATCCAACAGGGTGTGGTCATCTGCTGTCAGAAAGGATGTTCTTCCTCCACAAAAATGGCCCTTTTGTTGTGGATGTGTAGGAGATGTGTTGTATGTGGAGTGTTGATGAGTGTAATAGGTGCATGTATAGTGTAGTGTTGTGTTTGTGTTGTTTATTTTTGATGATGATGATGGTAGAAGGGAGAGGGAGAAACCTGGTGCCAACACATAGCCTCTTGAATAGCACCAAGGGGACTGCTGACCTTAATGTCCTGATCCAGTGGATGGCTCCAACAGTGTCATTTGCCGTCTCTTCATGAAAATTTGCGGAGAGGCTTGGAATTAAATCCGGAAAGCTGATGGAAAGACTGGTGGTCAGGAACTTTACATCACCACCTCTCCCCCTACCCCCACCCCCGCGCCCTTGCTAGCCAAATACTTGCATTGAAAATTTCATCCACAACCAGTTTTGGAACTAGATTACCTCAGAGTTGAGTGCTACCACACAGAAGCATGTTAGCAATTGCAGGTAGCTAATATAGAAGTAACTAGTAACATCTTGGAAGTTACTGATGTAACTCAAGAAATAGTAATTAACATTATTGCTTTTTTATTTTTCCCCTTTCTCCAGCAATTCTTCCTCTGATAGTGGAAAGAAATTAGAAACTCTTTAAAGAATGTGAGTGTAACGAAGTAATCGGCAATTACTGTAAAAGTATTTGGGGAATTGTTTTTATGCATATTTTATATGTTGAAAGGGATGGAGGGGCATACCTTTCTTGTGTTCATGTATATTTATAGGTCGGGCATGGAAGGGGAAGGGATGTGGACAAATTCAAGGCTGGAAGAATAAGAGTAATTGAAGGAGAAATTTTGATGGTCATTCAAGCTTTCCACAATGAAAATGTTTCTTTCTCTGCAATGTATCTGGAGACAAAAAGAACGCTAGAGTGCTCAGAACACTAGGTGCAAAATAAAGTGTAGGTAGTAACGGAACGGAAGAGATGCAGTTGGAAATCAAACAATGGAAAATCCAGGATGGAATGTAACAATATTATGAAAAGGAAAGTTGCCACTCACCAAATAGCAGAGATGCTAAGTCACAGATAGGCACAATGAAAAGACTGTCACAAATTAGCTTTCAGCCAGTATGACCTTCATCAAAAATAGATGCCAGCCACAGGTACGCATGCATGCCAACACACACACACACACACACACACACACACACACACACACACACACACACACACACACACACACATACATACGAAACTCACACACAGATGACTGCAGTCTGGCTTCAGTTGTCAGAAACTGCAGTCATGAGTTGCATTTGCGTGTGTGTGTGTGGGGGGGGGGGATTTATTTTTGACAAAGGCCGTACTGGCCAAAAGCTAATTTGTGACAGTCTTTTTGCTGTGCCTATCTGCGACTCAACATCTCCACTGTATGGAGAGATGCAGTTAGGCTATTTTTATTCTATCAACTTAGTATTCTTAAATATAATCATCAGTAAAATACTCACTTTTGCTAGGCCATGGGTGATCCCTTATCTTCTTAAACTGAGGTGGATGTTATGTTTATATTTATTTGGATGTTGACAGGATACCATTTCCCATAAGGAAAGAAGGTATGAAGACAATTAAAGTGATGGAAACTGCTTATGGTCTTGTACAATCCATTTTTCCTGGTTACTAATTTTTCAGGTTCTTCTGGAATACACTGCATTTACATTTTTATATGTGTATTTAACATTTATCTCACAAACTAATTAGTATAGGATTTATTACTTGTATTTAATGAAAAATATAAGTAAAATTATCCAACTTTCAGGCAATATTGTACATTAATGAGCAATTAGACTGATAATAACAATGAGAAATATAGTAACCAAAGTTTATTATTTTATTTCAGCATGCTTCATCACTTTTCCACGTACTACATATTTATCACAAAAAATAACCATAACAAACTACAACATATTGCAAAAACATAATCTCAGATCAGACCACAGTGTGGCATAGTTGTATGATTTACTTTAATTGAAGTGTTGTGTTTCTCATTGTGGACTCCTTTATAAAAACGATCAATGAAAACTTTTCTATAATGTTATGCAACAATGTCAGTGAAAATTTCGGTTATTATTTCAGAAACTGCAGAATGTCCACAAATTTTGGAGGTGTTTCCAGAGAATGTAACAGTTCTGGAAGGCTCACAAATTATTTTCAGTTGCAAAGCACTAAGTAATGTTTTTGCACAGTTCCATTGGGTCCGGAAATATGACAGCAGCTCAGCTTCACAAACTATACGCTATGGAGACAATATATATGAAGTACGTATTTCCAGCATTAATTATGTCATTTTTGTTGATGCCCATTTTGTGTGTATACTACATGGAAAATATTGAATTTGAATGAGTTTTATTTACAGGCGTTATGTGACATTTCAGCAAAAAGCACTTCCTGCGGAAACGTCAAATTAAAAGTTCCTCTTCTTTCACACCCTTCCAAAAATATCATTCATCATTAACCATGTCTCCTGTAAACTAGCGGAAGTTTCTAGTTAAGCACATGCCTTTGGTTTACTGTAACAGTAACAGGGCAACCTAGTACAGTGGTTAGGCAGTAGATTTATATTTCACAGGGACTCAAGTGCATTGTGAATTGTAGAAGTTTAGGACTCCATTGTTTTGCTAGATAACATACTGTAAGGCAAATACAAGGAGGGTTCCTCTGGACAGGCCATAACATGTTTTCTGTCACTTTTCTTGACCAATCTGAACTTTTGCTGAATATTTGGATTGTTATTATTTGTCACCCTGAAGGGAAGTGTTACTCAAACATTGAGGAGAACCAGTCATGTGGTTCATTGTTCAAGTTTCTCAGTACAGAGAAAGAAAGTTAATGGTCAAGAGCAAGAGGAAGTATCCATAGAGGATTTATCTTTATTGAGGCTATATTAATTGAAATTGTCTCAAAGGTATCATCCTTCATTATAGTGACTGCCAGAGATTGACTAATTTTTTCCAGATTTTTGTGGCACATAACCACAATTTTTTAGAAGGCATTAGGTAATGCATTAATTTAAGAAATTGTAGTGATACCCTGTTTTCTGTAATACATTTAAATGGCCAAGGGTAATATCAGCAGTGGTGTCACTATGATTTTTTTGGTCTAAAGAAGGCTGTTCCAATGCTGCCTCGTGGGGTGCGGGTACTGGTACCTCATCAACTCGCTCATGAGCAGGCACAGTTTAGGTAGACTGACTGCCAGGTGGTCCTGTTACATGTGTTCTGCACATGTTCTAGCCCTCCTGTCTGTGAGCTCCTAGCATAGAACAATCGTATACCCTACAACTTGGTTGCCTGACTGCACATGCACCATCTTACTACTCACCCCTGCCCGTTGTGCACGTGCACACCTGGCAGCCCACTGGTGGGTATGCTAGCTGGAATAGCCTAGTCTAAAAAAAAAAAGGAATATGAGACTGATGTTTATAACTGTTCAAGCTGCAAATGAATAAATAATTACCTGCTGCCTATACAGGCCTTGTCTCATATGAATGCGATGCGCCAATGCCATGGTGGCTGACAGCATCATTCATGGGCTTCTGTCATAGAGTATTGTCTCCTGAAACTCTCTATACAGTTTCCAATGTTTGTGGTATAGTATACAAGACAAATAAAGACAGGGTCAAAATCACAAAGGCAAATGTTGATTTATGCAGGAGCCATTGCCATCTACTCTGCTGAAGCATGCGACAATCAGTCACATTACATGAATAATGGCTGACATTCTGAGAGGACAGGAACCTTTTTCTTACCTTTTAGTTCTTCAACTAGTATCATACTGTTTTTTTAATAGGCTACGTTGTTTCATATGTATAATTTCTGATGATTTTCAGGTTCTGTGACTGTTTGTGTGCTGGGCTATTTATAGAATTTACCAAGTGACATATTGGATTACCTTACATGTGTGAATCCAAAGGCACCACACCTAAGAGCACAGCAAAAGATACATAAAGAAGGTAATCCGATACATCCCTTGGTAAACTATATAAACAGCGCGGCATAGAACCTGTCACAGAAACTGAATAACATGGAAAAATTATACATATAAAACAACATAGTCTATAAAAAAAAACAGCATGATACTAGCTGAAGAACTAAAAGGTAAAAGCCTCTTAAATTGGTAAGCTCTTATCACTTGACATTACCAACCTTTACTCAAACTCAACCATACAAGAAGCTGTAGCAGTGATCCAAAAGAACCTTATGAAACCTAAGAAACTTGCACACACAGAGATCATTGAATTTATGGAACTTCTCCAGATAATTCTAAGTTACAAATACTTCACCCTTAATGGCAACATTTACAACCAACAACACGGCCTAGCATTGGGATCATGTATATCAGCTACCAAAGCTGAGACACACATAAATCACTTGGAACAAAAGCTATTTAGCAGCCAAGAACCCGGACTAAAGAAAATCGAGTTTTATATGAGATATCTAGAAGACACACTACTGTTAGTGGAAAGGGATGCCAAAGACAGATATTCTACACTACTGCCCATTGAAATTGCTACACCAAGAAGAAATCCAGATGATAAACGGGTATTCATTGGACAAATATATTATACTAGAACTGACGTGTGATTATATTTTCATGCAATTTGGGTGGATAGATCCTGAGAAATCAGTACACATAACAACCGCCTCTGTCCATAATAACAACCTTGACACGCCTCGGCATTGAGTCAAACAGAGCATGGATGCTGTGTACAGGTACAGCTGCCCACGCAGCTTCAACACGATACTACAGTTCATCAACAGTAGTGACTGGCGTATTGTGACGAGCCAGTTGCTCGGCCACCATTGACTAGACGTTTTCAGTTAGTGAGAGATCTGGAGAATGTGCTGGCCAGGGCAGCAGTCAAACATTTTCTGTATCCAGAAAGGCCCGTACAGGACCTGCAACATGTGGTCATGCATTATCCTGCTGAAATGTAGGGTTTCACAGGGATTGAATGAAGGGTAGAGCCACGGGTCGTAACACATCTGAAATGTAACATCCACTGTTGAAAGTGCCGTCAATGCAAACAAGAGGTGACCGAGACGTGTAACCAATGGCACCCCATACCATCACACCGGGTGATACGCCAGTACGGCGATGACGAATACATGCTTCCAATGTGTGTTCACCGTGATGTCGCCAAATGTGGATGCGACCATCATGATGCTGTAAACAGAACCTAGATTCATCCGAAAAAATTACGTTTTGCCATTCGTGCACCCAGGTTCGTTGTTGAGTACACCATCGCAGGCGCTCCTGTCTGTGATGTAGCGTCAAGGGTAACCGCAGCCATGGCTTCTGAGCTGATAGTCCATGCTGCTGCAAACGCCATCGATCTGTTCGTGCAGATGGTTGTTGTCTTGCAAACGTCCCCATCTGTTGACTCAGGGATCGAGATGTGGCTGCGTAATCCGTTACAGCCATGCGGATAAGATGCCTGTCATCCTGACTGCTAGTGATACGAGGCCATTGGGATCCAGCACGGCATTCCGTATTACCTTCCTGAACCCACCGATTCCATATTCTGCTAACAGTCATTGGATCTCGACCAACGCGGGCAGCAATGTCACGATACGATAAACCGCAATTGCCCTAGGCTACAATCCGACCATTATCAAAGTTAGAAACATGACGGTACGCATTTCTCCTCCTTACATGAGGTATCACAACAACGTTTCACCAGGAAATGCCAGTCAACTGCTGTTTGTGAATGAGAAATCAGTTGGAAACTTTCTTCATCTTAGCATGTTGTAGGTGCCAACACCGGCTCCAACCTTGTGTGAATGCTCTGAAAAGCTGAAAAGCTAATCATTTGCACATCACAGCATCTTCTTCCTGTCGGTTAAATTTCATGCCTTTAGCACATCATCTTCCTGGTGTAAATTGCTTCCGTAATCTACATGAGACAATGACATTTACAGTGGAACATGAACAAGACCTACGTATCAACTACGTGGTCTTAAATATTAAAGAAACAACACACATTCAAAATTTATAAGGAAAATACAATGACCAACACCACATTTCCTGGAACCTCATGTCAACCTGGACATCCATAAGCAGGCAACTAAAATACCTTTGAACCAAGAAGAAATGCAACAAGAAATAAACATAGTGAAACAGATTGCAGTTGCCAATGATTATACTGCTCCCATGGTTGACACAGTCCTAGACAAAGTAAAGAAAGACCCAAACAGAAAATGCACCACTGAGAAAAAAGACAAAAACAAATGTATATATATCATCCCATACGTTTGCAGTATATTACAGAAGCTCGCAAATATTTTCAAAACACAAAGTTGGGTTTTCTACATCAAATAAACCACAACAAAACTAATAAATAATGTAAAGCGTAATCATGACTGAAACCAGACTCTGGAATATACAAAATAACATGCCAGGAATGTTGTATGTTCTGCCTAGGACAAACGGGCCAAAATTTCAGTGCCAGGTACACAGAGCACTTTAAAGCCTACACAAAATATCAGCAACAGCCACACACATACATAATACAGGACACCCATTTGAAAAACTAGGATAAAATTTTATAATGTGCATGAAATGGATTTGTTAGAGGAACCAGAAATACCTTCACATTACAGAAAATATGTAGACAAAATCTTTAATGAAAAACTTGAAAGTGAATCAGTGATTTTCTTCAGATGCTTTGAGAATATGCTTAAATAAAAACAGACAATGTAAACTGCAGGTAGGAATATCAGCAATGTAGGAAAAGATAAATTGCTACTTACCGGCAAGAAGATACGTTAAGATGCAATCGGGCAATGATGAGTGTTTCTCATTTGTTGATGGAGGCCGTGGTCGAAAGTTATGTAAGAGACTTTTAATTGCACCTGTCTGCAGCTTAACATGTCTCCTTTATGGTAAGTAGCAATCTGTCTTTTCCTTCATTGCTACTTAAATAAAAACAGTAACTTATAGAAATAAGCACCATTGAAAAACAGATAAATGCAAGTTATATGTATATTGATATGATAAATACCCTTTGTACAAAAGCGTATCATGCTCTGTGGAGGACTTGTAACATTATATCTGTCAACTGAAACTAGAACATCTTTGTAACTGTTGGCTTATGTAAGGTATTCTCAATATATACTGCGCACTGAAAGTGGTGTGTGGTGTTTAACATAAGTGAAACTGCACAAACAGATCATGAGAAAACTGTAAGTACTAAAAATTGTGTACTTTTTATATATTTCAGTAAAGTCAACAAACCGAAGTAGAACCTCACACCTCGAAAACATTTTGTAAAAATGGCATATTACAAAGAGAAAACACACCTGAAAATGAGAATCATTTCCTGAAACGTGTGGTGTAACATGTGAATAAAAGAAATTCTTGATTGGTAGCAGAAACGTTATTTATAAACAAACGCATGTTTTCAGTGGCAGACCTTCACAAAACCATTTATAATGGACATAATCAGGTTACTACGTCTTCTGCTGACTCCACCAGGGATTTGTACAGCACATTCTTCAGATGGACCCATAGGAATAAGTTGAATGATTTGAGGTCAGGTGACAGAAGTAGCCATGTTACAGGGCCACCTCGACCAACCCAGCAGTCCCAAAATATTGGTCCAATCTGGGTTCTGGAAGCTTGACTGAACTATGTCAATGCCCTATTGTGCTGGAAAAACATATATTGATGGACTCCAGTAATTCCGGCCTCACTTCCCGGATGAATGTTGTATTGCTGTCATCTGTGACTTGAGGGGGAAGCATTTAGTGGTCAATCAGGTAATCGTGGCCCATGATAGCCCATACATTGATGTTGAACTTTTCCTGATTACCTTAGTTGTAGGTGGCATGGGGGTTCGTCTTCACCCACACATGGCCATTGTGAGTGTTGAATGGACCCTCATTGGTGAAGGAAGCCTCAAGATGAAATGAATGCCTTCTGTTCTCATGCAGCATTTGCCAAAGTGCCGAATGGGAGCTTTATGTTGCATGTGCCACAGTGTGGGTGTTCGAGGATGGGTCTGTGTTGAACCTCTCTAGTATGTCTTCTGCAAATTGTAGCATGCGTATGCTTCACATGTGGTCTCTGTCATGTTGAAGCCCTGTGAAACTGCCCATTTCACCCACACGCTGAAGGACGGGCACAAATGTAGAGTGCAGCAGGAGACCCCTAATGGGATATTGTTGGGTAATGCTGCCTGCCCGTTACCTTTCACCATGTCGTATGTGAAACGTGTCACACTGCTCAGTGGGGGTAAATGTCTCTATGTTGGGGCACACCAGCATGTGTCAAACTACAACTGAGCACTATGTTTCTATTGGATGTGTTTGTCATTCCACTATGTCACTACCACTGTTAGTGGTCTCTGTGATGTTGGTTTGTCAGGCCATGTTCTGTGAACAGACTCATGCCTGCTGCTTGAGGGAAGGCCTTGTGGTAGGCACTGGCTCTTATAACTTCAATACTCTGTAGCATCATTGGATGACATTTTTGGACATGGCTTCCTATCCACATTTTATTCCTGAAGACATCTACTACATTCCATCAAAGTTGGTCAGTGTAATTCTGAAACATCCTATATATGCCTCAAAATTAAAATGAAAAACCTAAGCAACTGAAAATTTATGATGAAACTAGGTGAATGATTTTTTATTTACAATTTAATCATGTGACTTGCAATGAAGTATTCATCTTTCTTCAGGTATATGTCACTTTAATAGTATCAGCTTTAAAATACAGAGAAATCAACAGTGATGTTAATAAATAATTAACTAGCACTACCCTACTTATTTGATCACACCCTCATTCCTTTCATTCATTTTGTTTACATTTCTGAATTGTGACAAAAAAATATTCAAAGCAAAGGGATCTCTGGCACCAGCTACGGGTTACAAACTATGCCCTTTGATACAATGAACTAAGTATGTTAAAATGGCAAAACAATATTCCACAAACCTCATTCATTCTACGGTACAATGTTGTGTGCTCAAGCATTAGGTGGCTGCAGTGGGGTGGAGGAAATGACAAACAACTGGTGTGCATGAAAGTTTAGAAGCCCTACTTTCATGAAGGATTAACAGCGTATTATGGGAAATATGGCCCAAATTTTTGCAAGGGATCAATTGCTGGGGTTCAAATCTAGCAAGTGTGCTTTTTCTCCTTAAAATATAAGGTCAACTTTGCGATGTGTCCTTCTAAGTGTGAATTTTTCTGCTGGAATTGTTCTAGTTTTGAGGTTTTGCAGCATTACTCAGCTGTTTTTGATGTTAATAGTATTATTATTCCATTAATAAACAGGTTGTCTTATTCAGTTACATTAAAATGAAAATAACACTAGTAATGTGGCCTTCATTTTCCACAGAGGAACTCTCCTGCCCTAATTAACACATTATGTTTTACTGTGCATTTGTTGTGGCAGTTTCCTGTGACATATAACACAGCCTGATTTTGTAGTCCACATTTGTAAAGTGTAGATTAATCAGTGACAGTTTTCCATTGCCTGTTAAAGCAAAAGAACAAAGAGTACAATCAGTGATGGTGAGCAAGCATATTAATCATTTATTTACACATTGTGTTCCATAAATCCTATTGTGAAGGACAACCTAAAGATTGTGATAAAAGACAACATTACATTAACATTTAGAAGAACCCATGACAGATTATTTTTGTAAAGTATACTTACAACCAGTGATAATCTACTCACATTGTTGATTATGGGGATTACATCTACATTACTATATGTAATGCACTAGAAATTAAGTTTTTATGTAGATTAGTAGCAAAGCAGGAAACAGTACTGTGAGGAGGAGGAGGAGGAGGAGGAGGAGGAAGAAGAAGAAGAAGAAGAAGAAGAAAAGAAAATCCTGCTATTTTTATCTAGTACTTCATATAGTACTTGATATCAGTGAAACTGTTTAACATTGGAAATTAGTTTTAGGTTAAATTTACATCCCCAACACAAATAATCTTATGTAAATCAATGAAAATAATCAATTTTTTACTTCTCATCCTGACCAGTAAGCCTCCCTTACTCTGGATTCTGGGTGATTTTTCTGAACTCTACTCCTTTTCCTATATCTCACCATTCCCTTTCCATCACCCTCTCCCTTCCACTTCAACCCTTCTACCAGAATGAGCCACTGGGTCCGAAAGCTTGGAAACTCTAATATTTTTTCTACGTGTGTTCTCCTGCCACCTTTTAGTGAGTAAATATTCTTATATGTTATGTGCTAACAAGATACTCTTTCGCTTACATCTGGGGATTTCTGATATCCTTTCTAATGTCTGCTGGTAAACTACATTTGTGAAACTCACTTTTCTATCTAAATTCACTCTTACTGTGAACCAAAAATATACTACCTGGCAAAGCACTCACAAGATATGCTCAAACATCAAGTAACTTTATAAATATACAAATACCAATGCAACTTCATATATGTTCACAAAATCAGTGGGTATGTAAATGATCAGTGGACCACCGCGATGCTTTAGTGTTGTTCATGTTTAGTATTGTTACTTGGCCTGGTAGGATATATAGTGGGAGGAAACAGTGTCAGATGTTAAATGATCACTGTGAAGGACATGTAGATGCTGCATATTTGTGTCAGACAGCGTTAATCACACCTGACAGAGTTTGAAAGGGGCCTTTGTCCAGCTCTTGAAATCGTGCAATATCCAGATCTGTGGGGCATTCGGATGTGCCACACACCTGCTGTTGCACTGTATGGGAATGTGAGGGCAGGCATACTCTTCGTAATGTTTCCAGCTGACTACATCTGACCACGACAAGGGAGGATCACCATACTGTGCACCAAGCGCATTGTAACCCCTTCACATGTGTTCCACCTGAGAACAAGTAACCAACAGCCAAACTTGGGAATTTCTGTCCCATGCATAAACTGTCATTAACACCACAACACAAATAACTGCATTTGGACTGGTGTTATTACAATGAGTATGGATTGCTGATGAATTATGTCAGATTGTTTTCAGCAATGAATTGTGATTTGCACTACTTTGTATAACAATCAGTGGTGGGTGATGGTGACCTGTGGAGAGGCCCCATTCTTTCAAATGTTTTGGAGAGGCACAGCCATGTTACCCTTGGCATCATGATGCGGGGAACTATTGGGTATGACTACAGGTCATGTCTGGTAGTGATTGAGGGACCTCTGATAGCACTATGGCACATCACAGACATCCCATGTCCTGATGTGTTATTCCTCATGTGATAGTACATGGTGTCATTTTTCAAAGAGCAGTGCTCATCCACACATAGCACATGAGTCTACGAACACTCTGTGTGATATTGAAGCATTCCTGTGGCCAGTCAAGTCACCAGATCTGTCCCCAGTAGAACAAGTTTCGGATTAGTTTCGATGTCAACTCCATTCTAGTGCTAGTACCTGGGATATCAAGGACGGTTACAACAATTGTGGGCCAGCTAGCCTCAAGAGAGGAAACAATGGCCTTATGACAACCCTCCCAACCAAATTAGTGCTTGCATCCAGGCCAGAGGAGGTGTATTGTCATACTGATAATACGCGGCCCTTAAAAACTATCCCTTCAATAAAGGCATTAAAATATACAACAGCCTGCCATCAGAAATGAAAAACAGTAAATCCCTGACTGTATTTGATAAAAAATTAAAATCATTCCTACTTGATCATTGTTTCTACAGTGCAAATGAATTTCTGCTGCACATGGGTGGAAAGAAGCTGAAACAAATTGCAGCAAAGAATTTTGTAAAGAGTAAAACATTAATGCAAGTATGTGCAAAAAACTTGCATCTATATCATCTGCTACTAAGCACATTAAGTGCAGAAAGAATATCCAACCAGGTACTGTTATGTATATGTGTGAGAGGAATACAGCACTAAAATACAAATGTGTAACTGAGTATGTAATTCGTGTGTTCATAACTTCTCAGAAAATATGTTTCTAAACTCATGTTTGTGTAAACTTTCGGCATATTACTTCATGCCAGCAAATTATCATAATGTCCAACATCAAATGTATGTTCGTGCATCACCATGTGCATGTCATATACAGTATTGATTCAGAGGACAATAAATAAATAAATAACATAACATACCCTCTGAACCCACGAAGTTTTGTTTCATTCCCTCCTCCGCTGCTAGGTACTTCACTTCTTGTGTCAGGTAGTGAACTATAAGAGTGTAACTGTGCTATCACATAAGAATACCAATGTCTCTGAAGAGGTTTCTGCATCAGTTATCAACTTCACATAATATTCTTACTGCATATTTTTGTAAAATGATTTCCTATTTGGCCTTAACTGTATTGTCCCAAAAGATAATGTCAGACGATACTATCAGATGAAAGTAGCATATAGTAGTTAGCATGTAGGTTAACACAGTGAGAAATATTTCTCAGAACAAAGTAGAAAATTACTGAGATTTTTAGTTAATGTATTGATATGCTGGTTCTTCCTCTGTCAGTTATCTGTCTGGAGGTCTGGGGATTTCACAAAGGGGGTTTTATTTAGTGTGCTGCAGCTACCTGTAACTCGTTTTTGTTCTTTTTGGAACTGTGTTGGAACCCAAAGTCAATTTAACTGTGCACTGTCAGTACAATGGGTGTAACATATTGATAGCAGATAGTTCAATTCTCAACAGCAATTCATTTTACATATTTTCTAACAGAATACAATGACTTACAGGCAGCATAAATATACATTAATGGCTACATTCTAAATGAAACCATATGTATAATATTTCTTGGTGTTCACATAAATATTTAGGAGTAATGCAGCTCATCAAAGGATTTATTCTGGAAGTAGTGAAGTTTTATTCTCTTTTGTATGTGCCACTTGACAGCTGAAGACCTCTGCTGTTCCACGGAGGGTCTCCTTTACTGGTAAATATTTACATTTTGCCAGAATTTTCATATACATTTCTTATCAGTCCTTGAGTTCAGCACACTTTGTGCTCACAATTAGAAGTATTTCCTCTCACTGCCTTGATCTGCAGAAAAAATTAACATTTGTCACACTTCCACTCTCCATTTTTCCATATAGCTGTTGTCAGGTGCTGTATTAACATTTCTATACATAATAATCATAATGTTGGGTAAAATAACTGAACATCTTAAGGTTTTTTTGTTTGTTTTTGTTTAAGGATGCAAAAACAACTGAGGTCTTATGTGACTACGTCATAACCTTCGAACATCAAGAAGTAAACGAAGTTAAAAGTGACTATACATTATGGGATGGATGGTGTGCAGCACACAGACACTCTGAAGGGCACTGAGAGAATTAGAGTGTATGACACAATTAAAAAGCCTATGTCACTGGATATACTGACTGGCCTGATAGAGGGCAAAGAGCTCTGCTGTAAAAATCAAGCAGTGTTCTGGGAGTCAATACTGAAAAAGTTGGTGCCAATGACAAAGGCCCACCCAACACCATGGTCAGTCATAGATCCAGCAATGTACATGAAGGTGCTATTGCTAAGCTGTGTGCTAAGGTCGAGAAACTTACAGTGATAGATCAAATCTGGAGTAGTGTCCTTGAGAAGTGAATGAAGTCCAAGATGAACATGGGCTGCCACATGAAGTCAAGGCAGAGGAAGGTTCACATCCATCATGATGCGACACTACTGAAGAGGATCTCCAAGTTGGGGAAGGAGAAGGCTGTTTTCCTTTGTTTGATTTCTTAGAGCCTTTAATGTTGGGAGACAAAGGCTGACATTTCCTAGCTGGAGGGACATAACAGTACTTCACGGGAGTATTCCTTTTGTCCTTTTTGGACTGCCAGTTGTGTTGCAGGTGATTTTGCCATGGGTAACAAAGATTTTGTGGCTTGTTGTGCAGCTGCAAGAGAGTAGTTAGGGATGCTACCATGATACTGGGTGATTTTACAACTGCAATACTTAACTGGAGATGCAAGTCTGTGTGGCCATGACCTTCATGGGGCGAGGCATAGTAAGAACAGTACTATAAGTCTGTATAGTAAAATGAAGGGCTTTCAAATGGTCAACAATTATTGATTGACAGGGTAGGGTACTTTTTCCATCACCTGGATCTGCTGGATGGCCTGCTCTTCCAGATACATAGGACACTCTCAGGGTGAGGCTGCTTGGTCCTCATTACAACTGATACAGTGGGGAGTACCTGCTAGGTGTCAGACAGATGGACATTCCATGAAATGAAATTCAGGAGCACACAGGGAGGAAGAAGAAACAGAGACACCTCAAATGCCAAAGCCTTCATGAGCATCTCTACCACAAGTAACACATTTGGACATTTTTTGACATGAAATGTGAGTGTAGTTATAACATTGACACTGGTGAAAATGAATCATGTTTTGAATGTACAGTCAGATTGTGATGACTTCATAGCCTGCCTTTATCTCTGATGGAAGCACTACTTGATCAAATGTGAGGAAAAAAAAGTGCATGTAGCCACCAAGTTTGCATTAATCTTTTTCATTCCCTGATGGACTGCAGTGACACCCTGATCAGAGAAATAATTTTGAATTTCTCCATTGGGCAGACCATCAAGCAGCTGAGTGTAAATAACATCATGCAAAGAATTTAGCTTGTGATGGGCCTTGTCATGAACAGATTAGCCATGGTGGAAAAAGGCTGTAAACAGTTGTTGGGCCTGGAAATCACAATTGATCTCCTGAAGCTAAGTCCTATTCTGTAAGCAAGAGGAGGATTTCACAGGGCCTGTAATTGCATCAATGTCTTTCTGAATAATAAACAGATTAATCATAGGGAAGGACTAACATTCGTCATTAGTACGTGATACCATGACAGACCAAGGTGCAGCTGGGAGGGGCTTTGAATCTTGAATGTCATTTACATTTAGTAGATTTAAACTGAGATGGTGACTGGCTCACTGTGAAAAAATCCCCCTGATTGCAGTGTCTACAGTAGCATGTTCCTTCCAACTGGCCCCCCTCAGAGGAGGGCTCACCCACCTTACATGATTGTTCATTTTCAGATCACCCCGGGAGGGGGGGGGGGGTGACATCTTAAGGACACCTCTTCAAAGATCATGAAATGTCTAGACTCACTTTCATGTACATTTACAATTAAATGGTATTTGAGGTAATTATGAACAGCAACTTCAGCTTAACTGTGACATACGCAACAGTACAAATTGTAAAAATAATTTCCATGTATACTCTGGATCCTTGCCTAGATAGACAATTGCTTTTGCTGAAATTTTGAATACATTGCACATAGCTCTCTCAGCTATTGGTGACTGTGCTCGAAAACTGTTCTTCCAGACTGACTGCAGGAGAACATGTGAGTAAATTATTATAAGGTTGAAAAACTGGACTGCTCCAAGGATGACATCTAGGGTTACTGAGACTGCTCTTCTGATAAATTTGAAGAGCAAGTGTTCCATTGAACATGTGTATGGAGACCTTCAGGAGTCATTTAACAGAGTGAAGCAATCACACATATGTCTGATTGATATGTAACCAGGACCGGTTTAAGGCCCAAGCAACGTAATCCACCATTTGGGGCACCAAGCTGAGAGGGGTGCCAGAGGTGCCCCACCTGTAAGATTTTAATACAAGATGTATCACAATTAGTAGAAGTCATTTGGGCTCCAAGCTGAGTGCACGATCTGTATATGGTGTGTATCACAATTAGTAGCAAAAACTGACATGAGTGAAAATGTACGAGGGGAGAAGGAGGGACAGGAGGTGCCAAATGATAAGTTGCTTGTGGAAAAATGTTCTTGGACTGGCCATAGTGGTAACACTAAATCTTTGTGGCAAAAGGTTACTGGCATGACTGATTTCCATTTACATGTGTTAACTGCCCAATCCCTGAAATTTTCAATAAATTCATGAGGTCCTTTTATAGTACATGGACTTCTCAATCAAGACATAAGGAATTAAACAAGGAAGATGAGCATTTCATACCATTAGACAACTTGAAACATTTAAAGAAATGTCTACAGGTATGCTATGCATAACAGATAGTTATTTGGAAATTACACAAACTGGACAGATACACCTAGATGCATACAAGATAATGTCACATAAGTGAAGGCACAGGGAGTGACAACATACACACAAAGTAGAATAGAGTTCTAGGACATAAAACTTCAGTGAATCCTGCAAGAAACAGCTCTTTGAGTGTTGTATTTCAGTAATAGACATGGAGACATACAATGCAGCAGTTCTGACAGTCAGTTGGCCCCAACAGAAAATGTTTTCAACTTCATTAAGCATTTAGAGATGGATAAGCTTATTGGAATAACTGGTAAGTAATTGCATCAGTGTTGGTTTGATCTTGCATAGTTCTGAGTAAGGGTACCTAGAATTACTGATGGCCAGCTTTGGATTCATGTCCACAACAGCCAAATGGCAGCAATCTGCATTAAGTAATGTTTTCTCTTCCTAATGCAAGATTTTTTGATCCTGGCTTGTCCTTTCCCATCAGAGGCATGGTCACACCTGAAAGCAGCCATGTCACATACAAACTCTGCTGCAGTTTCTGCACAGCATTTTACGCGGAGATGACCACAAAGCAGCTGTCTACCAGAATGAGTGGCTACTGCCAAACAGTGGCCAAGAAGAGAGTAGACCGCATCCTAATGAGCACAACATGCTTGAGTTCAATGGCTGCTTCACAGCCCATTCCATCTGGATCCTTTCCTGCATCACTTGCTTTTCTGCATTACACAGATGGGAGCTATCTGTGCAACACATCCTTCACTCTCATAATCCTCCTGGCCTTAATCTATGCTAACCCATTGCACCCACACCCTCTACCAAACAATCTCCACTTCCTCTGTCTAGTCACACCCTCCTAATCCATGCCTCCATGTCACTCGTTGTGTGCTGCATCAACTCACTGGCCCTGATGCCCATTTGTTGCATTCCTAGCCCTAGAAACTGCTACCTTTCCCTCTGCATACCCTTAACCCAATTATTGAAAAAGGGTGCAAGATTTCATTGGTCTGAAGATTGTGAATCAGCATTTCAAACCCTTAAAGATAAGTTAACACACAGTCCAGTGTTAGCCTACCCAGATTATAATAAAGAATTTATTTTATCCTCTGACACAAGTGGTCATTCAGTAGGAGTTGTTTTGAGTCAGAATATTAATGGCACGGAACACCCCATAGCCTACGCTTCGAGACAACTAACAATGGCAGAAATAAATTATTCCACAACAGAGAAAGAATTGTTAATTGTTATTTATGGCATCAAATACTTTAAATGCTACTTGTATGGTAGGAAATTCAAGGTTATTACAGACCATGCAGCTTTAAAATGGTTGCTTGGGTTAAAGGATCCATCTAGTCGTCTCACCCGTTGGGCCCTATGTCTTTCCAAAATGGATTTCGAAGTTATCCATAAACCAGGCAAAAAACACACTAATGCAGATTGTCTAAGTCGGAAAATAGCACTTTTGGAAGCAACAGGCCGAGATACTGAGGACTGGAGAAAGGCTCAAGATGAGGATACAGAATGCAAAAAATACACAACTCAAAAACAATTTTGCCTTGAAGATGGTGTATTGTGCCGTAAAACAAAACTTGGACCGCGAATTGTTGTTCCCCAACACCTTAGACAAGAAATAATGGCAGAGTCCCATGATCATATCCTTGCAGGACACGGTGGACAGCAGACAACCGAAAGACACGTAGCAGAGAGATTTTGGTGGCAAACCAGAAAGCAGGATGTTGCGCAGTACGTTCGTAATTGCATTGCGTGCGCACAACGAGCTGAACTTTCTCGTTCAAAAATACCCTTACAGAGGCTCCCCGAGGCTTCATGTCCATTTCAGATCTGTGGACTGGATCTCTACGGGCCATATCATAAAACACTTGCTGGTAATAAGTATGTTCTTACAATTATAGATCACTTTTCACGCTATCTAGCTATGGTGAGTAACTGTTGAGTGGTACTTAAGTAAATAAATTAGTGAAATCAAAGTGAAGTAGAAATTGGAATATAAATGAAAAACTTGGTTTAGTTTAGAGAGTTACATACTGGCAAACAGTGGGCAGAACAGCAGAACAGAAGAGACAATGACCGTGAAGTCAGCGAGTTCCACATAAGTGGGCGCTGTCGATTCAGCTGTCAGGGCATCGCCCGACCAGCTCACGTGTTTCTCAGTTGTCGCATGTGAGCAAAGGCCCTCGCCTACATTCCAAGAGCCAATGACCGATGTTAAGAAGATTCTTCGAGAAGCTTTTCAATGTGACGGAAGAGGCAATGACTGGCTCACATGTTTCTCAGTCGTCACATGCGATCAAAGGCCCTCGCCTACATTCCAAGAGCCAATGACCGATGTTAAGAAGATTCTTCGAGAAGCTCCTCAATGTGACAGAAGAGGCAATGACCGTGAAGTCGTTCACCTCCAGTAAACTGAAGTGAATAAATACGTGAGACACAGTGGGCCCGACAGACGAGAGATGAGAGATGAAGGAAGAAGAGAAGAGTAGCAGTAGTTTTCAGTCAGTTTCGTTGCTGAACACCGTCATGCAAGAAGTGACTACATCATGCACAGACGCACCAAGTCCGCCGCTGTAATGGAATAGCAAGCAGCAGCCTCGGCGCCAGAAGACAGAAGTTAAAAGGTATTTGAAGTCTGATTTTTACGTACCCGGGCGACTCGTGAGGATGGGAAGGAGGCGGCCTCACATCAGCAGTCACCTGTGAGCTGGGAT
Organism: Schistocerca serialis cubense; assembly: GCF_023864345.2. Lineage (NCBI taxonomy): Eukaryota > Metazoa > Arthropoda > Insecta > Orthoptera > Acrididae > Schistocerca > Schistocerca serialis. Next base: position 562,585,968 of record NC_064641.1, read on the forward strand.
GAAGACCTGACAGCCGAAGACTGGCAAGCAGGAGTCCGTGGTTCGAGTCCGTGACACTGGCCTTCCCCTGCCGCGCCGCTCTGCTGGCCGACGCACAACACACGCGGCCACTTAGAGAAGAGAAACACTGGGATGCCACATCCAAGGTATCACCATCCGATGCACAACTTCGCTTGCAATAATTAAATGGGCCATCTCACGCTGCGTGTCTCCAGTCAGCTGGGCGAGACGTCGACACGAGATACACACCGCTACGCGTAATCAGACGCCGCCGCCGCTGCTGCAGCAGAAGGCTACGCAAACGACACAGCTGCCGTTCTCCGAACCAGAACATCCAGTAAGATACAGTTGTACGAAACTTTCAATAAAAGTTATCTTATGTAAAAATGCTGTTTCATTCTACCTCATACCCGAGCCAAGGAAGAACCCACCCTGCCCACATGTTGTTAAGAAAGAAAAATTGATTGATTTAATATTTTCACCCTGACAGAATGCTTTAGAATGCTCATCCTGAAAATTGACTTGCATCAAAAGAGAAAACCCAGTTACATTTAGTAGCAGAAGTGCTACATTTAGTATCACAACTGTTACACATTTGAAGAAGATTTTTGGGGAGTAACTAAATTTCTCATGTATTGTATTTCCTGTGTAATCTTATTCCCAGTTTTCATTCTGTAAACTGTACTTGAACAGTGCCACTGAGTCAGCACTTATAATTCTGTGAAATTTTAATTTTCTCTCTTGAGTTGAAAATGTTTGATGAGTATACGTTTTATTGTTATCATTTTAACTATATGGTCAGATAACCCATTCATTATGGATCTCACGTGTGTGTCATGAAAAAAAGTTCGATTTAGAAATAAAGTATCAGCTGCTGTTGCACTACATCCTTTTCTGCTGTTGCACTACATCCTGTTCTTACTGGGAATGTTACTGTGGGCATCAAACCAAAGCTGGACATCTGTAATTCAAGGCACCCTCAATCAGAACTACCTGAGATGAAATCAATACTGAAACCTGTACATACAGTTATTTTCAGTTACTTATGCTAATTGTTATTAGTACCCTGTCTGATTGCTTTACAAAGTTCAAAACATTTATTTTCCAAACTAGTGCTCAATCAGAATTGCGGTCTCATATGTTTACAAGTCTGTTACTGAATTACAGGATTCTTTGGACTGTTCAGCACAATTTTAATTATGCCTGTAGCCTGGGAATTTATTCGTTTTTTTTTTTTTTTTTTTTTTTTTTTTTTGTGGTTTTAGAGGATTTGGTGCATATGGGTATACCACATTTTTAGGGAATCCAGAAGCACAATCATGTTGAAGGTCTATGAAACTACATCTTCTACAGTTTCACTTGCTTCCACATTCATCTCATTCCTGTTTCTTTTCAGTTATTTCACAGTTCTATGAAGGAAGGTGACAGCTTTTCAAATGTCTCTTTTTCTCTATTCCAGTTGAAAATGTATTCTGACAATTCCTAGATTTTCCTTTATTTTGGTCTGTCTGATTTATGCTGACATCTGTTTAAAAGAACTGAATTCTTGTGTTCTTTTATTGGGTTCAACTGCCTTACATGGATGACCATGCTGTTGCAATTACAGTTATGACTGCTTGAAGTTTATTTTTTTTTCCCTTACATTTCTACAACCTTTGTGAGCGAATAATTTAAGACAAGATTCCCCTCTCTTTGCAATGCTAGATGTTCCATCATCCTGCTTCAGAGTTCTTGCTATGGACTATGGAATGTACACACTTTATAGATATTGTAGGGCAACCCACTGAGAGGGACATCAACTTCTCAAACTTTAACCCTCCAGAACTGTCTTAAATCTCAAAGGTGCTTGCCGTTAGCACACCCAGAATCATATATTCCTTAAGGGATGTTTGGAACATAGTGAGCTTTCCTCTGAATGTGTTGTAATAGAGAAATCATTGGAAGATATTATTCTTGCCTGCATAGATATATTCATTACTGATATTAAGCTTCGAAAGTTTCTTGCAAGTGTAACTGTTCACAGAAATCTTATCTCTCTATCAATTTCAGGCACTTAACTCCAGTGGACAATTAGCTATATCAGAAGATACTTACATTGGTAAGCTCAATCTTCCTGCTGCTCAACAAAAGGATTCTCGTGATTATGCTTGTGTGGTAACTAACTCAAGAGGTTTTGTCTATAGAGAAGTTCATTTGACAGTGCTTCCAAGGACTTCTAATAGTATGTTATATTTTATATCTATAAAAAATTTATTTTTACAATAACTTTATCTAACGAATAAAATTCTAACATCTACTATGATGACATTCATCTCAAGATAGATTTACTCTGTTGCAGAGACAAAGTAAACTCACATAATCTGAAATATTGTATTTAGTAATAATGGGTCCCATTGGCATGTCATGGCGTGCTCCACATTTGGAAAAACGGCAATTAATGTATCTGGCTAAACAGAACAATTAATTCACTTAGTTTAGATACTGTATCCAAAGACCTGCCCTGATACCTGAGTGTGTTAAAGCACATGCTTCTAGCTCACAGGGAGGCATGTTGGCTCCAGATCAGCTCAGCCTCAATGATTAATGATAGGAACTGGTGTGCCAGCTAGTCTGTGTGTGGTTTTCAGACAGTTTTCCACATTCACTTCAGTAAATACAGGCTGGTTCCCAGGTTCTGCCTCAGTTACATGATGTGCAAACTGAAAAACAATGTCATATTTGACTACCTGCTTAACACCAGATGCTGAAAGAAGGAGTACACAGATCCCTCTTAAGAAGGGGTTGGGGATGCAGGGTGCTGGCAGTGGATTTACCATTGGGAATGGTGGCCCCAGCATAATAATAGCCTGTATACAGGTTTTGTTCTCTGTGAAACTGGAGCATACTATCATTGGCTGGATATAGGGCACTGGAATGGATGGACGGATAAGTGGATGGACTGCTTTCCACGGACGCCTGTTGAATGTTTGTCTGAATAGAGCATTATCATACTAGTGATGGTAAGCCTGTAACACAGGCTGTTCTGTAAACTGACTATGCCAGCCATTTCCTTGAAAGGCTATAAGTTTAATCTGAAATGCAAATCATGATATAATTTATATTTTTCATTTGAACTAATCAGTGAAACAGATTGAAATTGCTCGAATTGACTAAAATATAAGGGATTGAATTGGGGCTTGAATCATGAATTTTGTTTTAGAAATATCATGATTAATCAAATGAATCACAAGGTACAATTACAAGGCACAATGACATAAATGACAGACAAGGTAAGAGTACATTCTGTTAGCATAGTAATGTAGAAGTATATTTGAATAAACTTCATTTCATGCACAATGATTTCTGCATCTAAATATTCTGGTAGAATCTTGGATTACTTCATCTGTCAGGTGAATGGTGACATTCATTTTTTGCACATCTAACTATTACATAAAAGATGCTGTATTAGTATTAGAGGCAAACAAACATTGACAAGAAATTAATGTTGTATGTATCTTGTCTACAAACAGAAGTGTAAATTATTTTCATCTATATCTGAGTCTGTGCTCCACAAGCCACCTGAATGGTGTTTGGCAGAGTGTACTTGTGGCTACACTACATCCTTCTCCTCCAACCCCCCCCCCCCCCCCCAAATCCCCCCAAAATCCCTGTTCTACTTGTGAATGATTTCTGTGAAGAATTATTGTCAGTAAACCTCTGTAACCTCTTATTGTGGTAATTTCATGAAATATATGTCTGAGAAAGCAATATGTTAACCAACTTGTTTGGAATGAACTGTCTCTACAATTTGTATCTTGTTGCTCTTGCTAAGAAAATTATTTTCTTAATATTCTTGTATACATTTAGTCGTTAATGCTATAACAGGCTCATGATTAATAATATACTCCTCCATGTTAATTGTTCAGAAAACTTTAGTTGTGATGAGGTCTAACACTAAGACACCCTCAAAGTTGGTTCTGCAACTATCAGCTCAAAGTAATTTCTGACATTGCATCCAGTACAATCTCTCCTAAATTGAATTATGTGGACCCAGTTTTAATAACATTACTCTCTCATTCTATAACGGGTAAGTTTTATTTTTCTCCCATTACAATAGCATCAACAAAAAACTTATTCTCAATATTGTATGAGGTTTCTATGAAGTGTTCTGCAACTGCAACTCTTGAGACAGAGGTTTATGAAAGTAACTTTGGTGCTTAAATTCATTCATATTTCAGATTTAGAATCTGTAATGGCCTAACTAGATACTATAGAATTTTTTGCAGAAATAAACACACTTCCACCATACAAGGAAAGTTAATGCAGTGGATTTCTCACACAGAAATCACATTTGGGTATTGGTTTTTTGGGAGAAGAATATATTATACCTTGTGTTTAAGAATAAGAAATGTGTACCAACACATTTCAGAATTTGACAGCAGCAGAATTGCAGCCTATGTAGACTGTGGTTTATCGATTTGCAGTATTGCTGCTCAGTTTGATGAGGATCCCAAGACTTGTGCTAGGGGTTCAGTGAGCCATAATCAACACAGTGCAGGATTCAGTGGCACTGCACAACTAGCGCCCGCAAGGACAGACTTATTGTTCACTAGGTTGTGCGGGATCTTAGAGCCAGGTCACATACCTTGAGGCATGAAATGTACTTGTTTCCAGCAAGACAAGTATCCACATGGACAGGGAGACTATGTCTGTATTGCCAGCATAATGAGCATTGTTGTAGCTTCCCCTGAAATAGCAGCAAAGAGAGGTGCACTGCCTCTAGATCTTGTGATGAATGGCTGCTAGCTCTAAATGTAGAAACATGTAAGTTATTGCAGATGAGTAGGAAAAACAAACTCATAATATTCAAATACAGCATTAATAGTGTGCTGCTTGACATAGTCAAATCATTTAAATATCTGGTCTTAATGTTGCAGAGTGATATGAAATGAAAAGTGTAAAGATTCTAGAAGGGAAGCAAATGGTTGACTTTGGTTCAGTGTGATTCATCTGTAAAGGAGGCTGCATGTTGGATACTAGTGCAGGTCTATTCTTCAGTATTGCTTGAGTGTTCAGGATCAGCACCAGGTTGGTTAAAGGAAGACATTAAATAAATTAAGAGATGAGATGCTAGAATTGTTAGTGGTAGATTCTAAGAACTTGCAAGTATTACAGAGATGCTTTGGGAACTCAAATGAGAATCCCTGGAGGGAAGCCGACATAATTTTGAAGAATGCTTTTCGGAAAATTTAGAGAACTGGCATTTGAAGGTGACTGGAGAACAATTCTACTGCAGCCAATGTAGGTTTTGTGTAAGAACCATGAAGGTAAGATAAGATAGGGCTCATATGGAGGCATATAGGCAATCATTTCTCCCTTGCTCTAATTGCAAGTGGAACAGGAAAGGAAATGATGGGTAGTAATTCAGGGTTCCCTCCACCACACGTGGTACAATGGCTTGTGGAGTATGTAGATGTAGATGTAGACTGTGGTGGACTCAGTCCCAACATTGAACAGAGAAGTGGCATCACCTAATCTTTTCAGAGGAATCCCAGTTCTGCATACAGAATCATGATGGACTTTCCTGTGTTTGGTAGCTCTGATGCAAACAAACAATACTTGATTGCATTTCTTATTCTCATAAGGGCTGAGAACCTTGTGTGATGATATGGAATTGCATTGTGTACATTACATGGCTCCCATGGCTGGTATTTTGGACAGTAGCCATTATATGTTTATCTATCTTCAAGGTCTCCTTGACATTATCTTTAAACAAGACAGCATAAGGGTACATGTTGTACGGTCCTGTCATCTCCTCTCTAAGGGTGTTTGATGGATACCCTGGCCAGTATGTTCTCCAGATCTCTCATACAGTGAAAATATCAGGTTGTGGGTTGTCAAGAGACTGGCATTCCACCACTCACCAGTCACTATGACTGATGATCTGTAGCATAGAGTTGAAGCAGCAGTGACTTACCCACATCTATCACCCAAGGTCAATTTGATGCAATATCCAGCTGGATTAAAGCCATAGTTGTGGCCAGAAATAGTAATTGTATTTACTACATTTTGCACCCTTTATAAACCAAAATCCCTTGTAAATTTAATCAAGTACTCTTCCGTCCATACTGTATACACACATTAAGTAAAATTTTGTTATTTGGTAACATTTCTGGTGCTGCAATTTTAGTGGTTAGCAGTATATAATCCAGTCCAAATTTAGGTTTTCATTATTGTTTCCTTTTGGTTTCAGTTAACTTTCTTCCTAATAATACGTGGACAGTATCACCTTGAACTAGCAATACTAACTGTGGGATCTCAAAATAGACTTCCTGCAGTTTACTGATATCACCTTACAAATTTTTCTCTTTACAGTGTATAAAGATGAATATTCTCCTCTGAGAAAAATGTGGCTGATCCATCTTCAAATTTGGCAACTGATTCATCTTTGACAATACACAAGAATTCCTCTAACCTAAAAAGGTCCCCATGTGCGCACCACACATACTCTGCTATGCAAGTAGTAACTTCCTTGGTGTTGTCCACACCTGATCTGTTGAGGGGGCCTCTAATATTCTCCATCCAGTAGAAAAGGTCAAGAAATTAGTATCACAGAATTGTCTGAACCAAGCTTCTGGTTTAGAACTTCCATTAGGTTCAAAAACTGAGTAATGTGCAATGTTAGTTTCCTTCAATAGCCCAGCCAACTGTCTAAAGGAACTTTCCAACAGGCAGTTCTCAACAATCTGTAAATAATTAAAAAAGAGACATATTAAAATACCCAAAATCTGTTACATTAATAGTTTGTATTATGTTTCAATAATTTTGATCTTCACTCATCATATGGTCAACACACATTATCAAAATAACAGTGGAGGACAGTTTGTTGTAAACAGAAGAGTAGCCAGCACACAAGAGCACACTTATCAACCATGATGGTTCCATAATGCAATTCAGTTTGCTGACATCAGATCAATGATAATGATTGTCCATTGAACAGCAGATGGTTCAAATGGCTCTGAGCACTATGGGACTCAACATCTTACGTCATAAGTCCCCTAGAACTTAGAACTACTTAAACCTAACTAACCTAAGAACATCACACACACCCATGCCCGAGGCAGGATTCGAACCTGCGACCGTAGCAGTCCTGCGGTTCCGGATTGCAACGCCAGAACCGCAAGGCCACCGCGGCCAGCTATTGAACAGCAGAAAATTGGCTTTGGACGAGTGTTGGAAATCCATGAAATAATTAAACACCATAAAGCCATAACCATCTCGTCATAGCTACAAAGGATCCAAGTCTATTTATGAGTTCATTACAGTCTTCAGCCAGGTGAGCCAAGTGAAGACAACATCGCGGACCCACACGATGTCTACATATGTGGTTGGACTGTGAAGAGTTGCATTGTGTGGTTTCTGACTGTTTATTATTCAGTGGCCTTGAAAATGAGCCAAAGTGCAACACTGACCCATAGGACTACACAAATAATTTACTTTTACTAAACAACGTGCTGGAAATATTTCTTTGTTTGAATTTAGCAAGGCTGTGGTGCCCACCCAGAAGAAATCAGTCTATCGTATTGTTGCTCATTTATCCAGTACTACAATCCATGATAATCAACAATGACCCTTGTCAGCAACAATTGTTTCCCGCAGTAGATGAACTCTGGCAGTGGCAGTCTTCCCTGAGTTAAGGTACTCACAGTAGTTCCTTGACATAGTAGCACATGAGAAGCACAGTGCCTGTATGAGACAGTGGGTCCCATGTGTCTGGCACCGATAAGCTGGTCACAATCAAATGCTTCAATGGTATGTATTGCCTTTGTAAACACACAGGTATGCAATGGTATATAATAAAGCTTGAGCCACATCAGCTGATGATGAAATGTCACAGCTGCAGTTCATGCTGACCAACATACTCCCAATACTCATGGATGTTACCAATTATGCACATTTGCACTGGAATACACCCCCAACAAGCATAAATGCAAATTGAAACTTAAAATGAGCTACAGAATTGGGCTTTTAAAAGTAATAAAACACATTCTCACTTCAACTGAAAATTAACCATATGCCCGTTTTAAAACTGGAAGTACCCTCCAAACAGCAAACAGTTTTTGCAGTGTAAGTTGAGATTCTGACACTTCAAGAAACCCACAGCTTTGAAGAAAAGGTCTTACACATAAGAGAGTTCCATAACTTTTATGACTGATCTGATTGTGTATATCACATAGACATTAGTATAGCTTGATATAAAAGATATTCTTCATATTATAAATGTCTATACTAATTGAACAATCGAATAAAGATGAAGACCTGAAATGTAACACTAGACAAACAACTTCTTGTAAACTGAAAATAAGAGTGAAAATTTGTTTGAATCGATTGTAGATGATTTTTGGAGGGTTTTGACCTCCTGATTACACAGTTAATGCCAACATGACCAATGGACAAAATTACAGGGCCGCAGCACTGAACAGAATGTGAACAGTCATAGTAATCAGTATATGAAGACCTCATAAATAATCTTTTCACATAAAGTTGTTAGAAAAAATAGAACTTGTCATATGTAAACCTTAAGGTTGAGCAGTTATTATATGACTAACTTTATTAAATACTGATGTTTCTTTCAGATCCTGTTCTTGGGCAAGGAGTTGATGGGTCTGTCCATCTTCTCTTTCTGATTCCTGTAATCATGGTTCTTGTGCCAACAGCTGCATGGTTCATGTGCATATATTGGAGGCGAAGGAAAAAAAATGAAATAAGTGAACAAATAGTAACAAATTCAGTGGCAGTGCAACAAAACTGCAAACATAACAACAACAGGAGCACTATTAAATATCATATAGTTAATCCTCCTGTTGATTTTGAAGGCAATAAGAGCATTACGAACTAAGCTATAAAATAGCTTCAGCATTTCACCAGCATAATTTTGCATGAAAAAAGGCAGATTCCTTGTGATAATATTCCTAAATGTCACTGTATACCCAGAAGCTGCCTAAAACTTTTACTTTATATAGTGACATTGGACTTATGCTTGTTGTGTTCATTATTTATGTGAAGAGTGAATTTTGTAAATATTTTGAAAACTTCTTTGAGAAGTTTGTCTGAGCTGTGATCCCATTAATCTAGTATTTAATAAATTATTTTACTACAGAATGTTATTGTTTTCTTTTATGTATAGGTGTTACAGAGTTTCAAACAATGGAAAATCTAAGATTGAATAACACCAGTAGAGAAAGTTAAGCTGCTACTCACCACATAGAGTAAGTGTTGGATGGCAGACAGGCACACTGAAAAATACTGTTAGATATATTCAGCTGTTGGACTTAACCTTTCACTAGACAAAGACACTCACACAATTTCACACACGCACAGCTCACACACACGGCCACTGTCATCTCCAGGCACTAAGGCCTGACTGCAACTACATCTGAGATGGCAGGATTTTGCTGGGATAGGTAGTAGGGGCTAGAGATGAGGCATAGGATGGAGATGGTGAAGGATAGGAGGGTATGGATGGAGGATGATGCTAGTACTGCCTGTAGGCATGTGCAGTGATCTGGTGGGGTTGGTGCAGCAATGCGAGGTTTTGCTGTAATGGCAAAAGGGGGAGAAGAGAGAAGTAGAGAAGGGGAAGGACTATGCAGGTTCACTCAGAGTATAGAAGGCATATGTGAGGATTGAGCAGGAGTAGGAAAGACAGTAGACAGGAGATGGAGGACATGGACTAGCAAAGGTTGAGGCCAAAGGTGTTACATGACCAAAAGATATGTTTTGGGGGGGATTTCTCACCTGTGCACTTGAGAAAAGGTGCTACTGGTGGGAATAATCCTCATGGTACAGGGTGTAAAACAGTTATCAAATTTAAGAACATCATGTTAGGTGGCATGCTCAGCCCATAGATGATGGTGGCCGTGCATGTGTGTGAGTTTCTGTATCTGATAGCTGAACAGACCTAATAGTCTTTCTAATTGTGCCTGTCTTCCACTCAACACCTCTTCTATGTGACAAATAGCAATCTAACCTTTTCAATATAATAGATGGAAACATTCCACGTGGGAAAAATTATATATAAAATATATATAAATTATATATATAAATTATATATAAAAACACCTCATCTTTGTTTTTATATATAATCTAACCTTTTCTATTGTTTTATAAAGTAAATCATTTAAGAATACATTTTATTTTAATAAAAGAAAGCTGAAAGAAGTGCCACACCAACAATTGGTTGTTCTTCACTTTTCAGCAAAAATTCTAGTTTTCTGAGTGATGTCTGATAGGAACAATATTCCTGATACCCATTTTATCACAGAGTGCATACTTTATCAATTTATATCCGGCAAAATAAGACATTGCACTGTTACTAATAGTGCTGGTACCAGTAATCTTCAGTCTATGAATCTATACAATGAAATAATTTGTAGGTGGTGTGTCAAATAAAGTACCAATATTCTTAATTTTTTTCAATTTATTGGGATTTTTAAATTCTTGCTTTACTTCAGATGGGTGCCAGTCAAACACCTTTGCACCAAAATACAGAACTTCACTTTGAATTTTAGATTAGAAAGCTAGGTCAGCATGAAATTTACTTGTTTGTCTTGTCTTGTGGTGCATAGATCACAGTTCAGGGGAAACTGAATTTTATTATTAAAAACAAATACCATTAAAGAAGAAGTGCACTGAGGTAGGAAATAAGAGATAGAAATCCAGGGAGTTTGAAGATGCCTCTGCAAAATTGTTGCTATCCACTTAATAAAGCATTCTTATTGCAGGTACCTGATGAATGAATACCAGGATCATTAAAAAACTGATTTTAATGGAAACTACAGCAGATTCACCAGTACAGTAACACAGTTAAAAGTAGTAGTATTTCAGCTACATCCCGCTGTTTTCCCACATATTCACCACCATCTTTGCTAATGGTGAATAATAGCCAGCATGCTGAACTCATAAAGACTTGAGCCAACTGAGGCTAGCCACTGTCTTACAGCTTTGACAATAGCTTATGAGCTTGGAAAATATTTGTCACCTGAAGGTGCTACATCAGGTTCTGTTGTGTATGGTGGATATGGTGGGACAGTCCAGCCAAAATCTGGCAGTGAGTTCCATATCTTGACTATGGAAGTTTAGGCTTTCAGCCTAGTTAGAGTTGTCTTCCACCATTCTGAACTGACTATTGCTTTAAGCTTCAAGACATTTAAAAGAATCACCAAAGACCATGAAGCGTGTTTCTCAGCCAGTAGCAGTCACCCAGTCACAACCTGCCACCCCAGCACTGGAGGTAGCTGCCACAGCTGCTGCTGTCCCAAGACAGAACACAAATGAGCTCAAATCACTCTTGCAGTCACTGAACCAATTTATGCATCAACTTACAATCCTTGTCAACACACTCATGGCAGTCCCCTAGGCCAGTGCTGCAAGAAACTAGATGCACCATGAATAACAGCTATGTACATGGTTTAACAATCTATACATTTAATCTCTGGCCACAGCAAGGAAAATTTTGTAAGCTCCTACAGTAAAGGAAACCTTCCTTAACCCAGGGTCAGTGTAATTCCTACTTTACTGACAGGTTAACAACAAGAGGCAGCACATCAGTCTACATCAAAACCAAACTGTGGCACCATCAACTCATACTGTCAGTGCTTGCCACACTGGAAGCCACAGGGTGGCTGCCAACACTACCACTGAACAGATTTTCTTCATCACATTCTGTCGACAGCCAAAGGGACTGCTCCAGTACATGGGCTTCAACTCTCTGCTGTGTATGGGGGTGACTTTTCATTGCCAGTGATTTTAGTGCAAAGAACATGGAATGGAAGTCACCCCTTACCAGTTACAATGGGCTCAGCACACTGGAATGGTCCTGTAACCCTGTATCCTTTTGAACGCTCCATATCTTTCCAGACAACAGAGGCCTGTCAGATGTGTTCAATATCCTCCCCCTCCCTTCTTGAAGGGCATTGGGAAATTTACTACTGCTATGACAAGAAACATCCTGTTATATGACGTTGCCCCTGTGATCTTCCACATGGATGTGACTAGAGCTATGCTACCTGCCAGCCATCCAAGTTGCCGTAGCATGAACAGTGAGTGCTACCAAACAGAAGTGATAGACCTACTGGACAATGCACCTGACCCAGGGGAAGAGGAGGCTGACATAGTGCTAGACTTCTTCAACTGCAGAATAGTTAAAGATACAGCCACTCTGAGGTCACCACAATGACCATGAGACTTCTCACACCAACTGCTGCCCCTCATACTAGTGACAACCACTGAGAAGAAATGGCTGTTCCATAAATGACAGCTCACTCGCCAACCAGACATGAAACACTGGGTTTACTGCATGAGGCAGGAGAATAAGACAGCTGTAGAGGAGCACAGGAACCAAGTTTGGGCAGACACTGTGTCCACCCTAAACTCTGGTAATGGCAGTACCTGGAGAGTCACAAAAAGCTTCCTGTGCCACATTGCATTCCGTTGCTGCAGGTTGGCCATGACGTTATCTGTGAGCCAGATGGTAAGACAAGTGTACTACTAGCTGATGCATTCATAGAAAACTTCATGATGGTGGCCGATGTCATCAATGAGAAACACAGCTGCCAGACTGAAGAGCAACTGTCCACCTTTCTGGCTGCCAGGGTAGAAGAATATGACATACAGCCAAATCACAAAGGAAGAAATCGCATCTCAACTTCATTCTCTGAATGCCAGGAGAGCAGGAGGCAGTGACAGCATCAACAATCACCTGCTGAAGAACCTTCCACTGTGATTCCATCAGCCATTAGCTGATGCTTTCAATCAGATACTTTGGTCGGATGTCTACCCCTCTGCATGGAAACACGCGGAAGTGGTAACTATCCTGAAATCTGACAAGGAACCACACCAGGTAGCCAGGTACTGGCCTGTCAGCCTACTCCTGTCCCTCTCAGGGTTTCAAGAGACTGTACACTAGGAAGCTGATGCTACATGTCATGCAAGAGAGTATCATATGAGACAAATAGTCTGGGTTTTAGAGAGACCTCTCCACCTCTCCCTAGCGGTTGTGACTGGTGAAACCAGCGATGAGGGCACTGGTAACAAGGAAGTACCTTGGGGTAGTGCTCCTCGGTGTCTACAGGGCTTTCGATCCTGTATGGCATAATGGCCTCACGTACAAACTCTTTGTGCACAGGATACTGACATCACACATGGTCCTCCTTCAGTCCTGCCTTGCTGAGAGGACCTTCTATGTGAGGGCAGATGATGGGTCATCCACTCAACTCCGGATACATGAGTGGGTATCGCATGGATTTATACTTAGCACTTTGCTGTACTCCCTATACTCTGCTGTCACCACAGTTGGTGCATGTACAGTAGGCCCTTTGTGATGATTATACATTGCTGTTCACTTGCAGCATAAATGTCCAAACAATGAGATGCTACCTGCAAGTCAGGTATGATGCAATTGGAAAAGAAGCGATGAAGTGGCAACTAAGTTCAATGCAGCCAAGAGCCAAGCAGTAGCCTTCACCTGAAGGAATCTGCCACCAGATCTGACACTTGTCAACATCGTGGGAGGCTCCATTCCATGGACAAAGACTGCAAAATACTTCAGGGAGATCCTTGATGGAACGCTCACCTGGACCCCACATATATATAACATAGCAGAGCTCTGGCATCTCCACATCCTGTATCCCCTTCTTAATCCACAGCTGTTGCTGCCTCTGCGTCATGGCTTTATGCTCTAACACTGGTCAGACCAGTGCTATAGCACTGAGTGAGGTGGTGCAGTGGTCAGCACACTGTACTCGCATTCAGGAGGATGACGGTTCAATCCCACGTCCAGCCATCCTGATTTAGATTTTCTGCGATTTCCCTAAATTGCCTCAGGCAAATGCGGGATGGTTCCTCTGAAAGGACACAGCCGACTTCCTTCCCCTTCCTTCCCTAATCCTATGAGACCAATGACCTTGCAGTTTGGTTTCCTTCCCCCCAAATAAACCCAAACCCAGTGCTATAGTATGCAGCTGTGGTTTGAGAAAGAATGCTGATTCACACATCTCGACACTGCAGAGGGTGCAGAATTGAATGCTGAAAGCTATTGTGCCTCCTGATGCTGTATTTAGCTCGGCTGCTGCAAAAAGACATTGAAATTCTGCTTTTGTGGGACAGAATCTGGCAGTGTGCAAGTTCCTTCTACCCAAAGTAGGGTCAATCCTACAATCACCTTGTTACAGGCCTGGGCCACCAACAGTACTACAGGGTGACAACATGTTGGCCTGAAATGCAGCGAGAATAATTATCTCCACAGCAACCTCCACATCACCAGAGGTCAATCGTTCTGGGAGAATAATTTCTCTGTGGCAGCTTGACAAGCATCTCCACATTACCTGAGGCCAATCCAGGAAGTCAGGTAAACATAACACCACACCGAGAGGTTCAGTAGGAATAATATTGTAATATTTTACCTGGACATTTGCTAAGCAAGGAATGCTCGTCAGATAAGTGACTAGGTGGCTAATATAGAGAAGCAGTTATATGTTGATGGCCACCCATGATACTGAGCCTTGCCCAGATAATCTCACATACAGCTTGAATATCTATCTCAGTGGATTTGACTTCATTGTCTGCTAGGAAAAACACACCACTTCCATTTCTAGTATGACATCCCTTCAATATACACTCAGATTTATGCAAAAATCTCACTACTGTTAATTTCAGATTTTAACCAGCATTTTGTACCTAGTATTATATAAGCTCCACTTTATTTTTGGAGCATGTCCAACTTTGGGACATTTAAAAAAATGCTTCAGCAGTAAATCATTAGGTTTTTAATAATCTTATCTATGAGGTGTCATTTCTTTGGGTCTTACACTAACTGCCACTGTCAGATAAACCATTTACTATTTTCCTTTACTTTGTGGAAATCACATAAAGGTAGTTGTAAATAAGAACAAGTTTCCTATATCTATGACCTTCAATCATCAGTGGACCTTAATGTGGGAAACAATCCAAAGCTGTAAATTGAAAACTCTAAAGTGTCCATGCACAGTATGATCAGATAGAAGCCTGCACAAATAATGAATCTTCAGAACTTTCTCCAGCTGCCCAATGACACTGGTGATAATCCCTGCTGCTACCTTCTGAAGTCCCAGTATTACCACAATCTTGTGTTTTCAGATCCAGCACTACAGCATAGCATCCAAGGACACAATATATGTTAAACTATAGATTGTAGGGCCTGTAGAAAATTTTCTTACACATAATTACTCGTCATTTTCTTGCTTCTGTTTACACTAGTATGATATTATCGCTATAGAGGAATCTTGTCAATTTCAGTGATTTCCATGTGATGTTCTGATAAACATAGTGTGTCTACTGCTATTCCAATTGTCCTTCTAATTTCCTTTCTGATATTTAGAATTTCATCCTTTCTTCAATATACAAGTTTCCTTATTCATGATGGAATATATTGCATGACTTTTGTTTTAAGTCTACAGATTTGTATGTGTTACAGTATTTTGTTGTGCAAGCTATTGTTTCAACTACACTGGTGTGCAAAACTTAAGGATGAAAATAACTTTCATGATATGTGTCATCGCCAACTGATATAGCTTGATGAAACTTGTATTATATAAAGAAAGAACTGATACAGTATAGTACAGAAAGTGACTGAAAAACATAACAATGAGATGAACATAAATGATATTTTTATTCAAAGACAATAATTAATTGAAGTCACCAAGATTCATGATGGTGCCCTGGACATCACAAAGGTAGGACATGTGATTACCAAGGATGACAGCTATGTGATGTGCTCCCATGCTCGTCATGAGGTTGATAAGGAGTTCTCATGTAGGGTTTCCATTCCACCACAAGCGCATCTGACAGCTGCTGGATGATCACTGGTGCATGTGGACATGTTGGGTACCATATGTCTTGCCAATGCATCTCAGACAGATTAGATTAGATTAGATTAGATTAATACTAGTTCCATGGATCATGAATACGATATTTCGTAATGATGTGGAACGAGTCAAATTTTCCAATACATGACATAATTAGGTTAATTTAACAACATACTTAAGTTAATATAACAACTTTATTTTTTTGTGTTTTTTTATTTTTATTTTTTTATTTTTTTAATATTTTTTTTCTTAATTTATATCTAAAAATTCCTCTATGGAGTAGAAGGAGTTGTCATTCAGAAATTCTTTTAATTTCTTCTTAAATACTTGTTGGTTATCTGTCAGACTTTTGATACTATTTGGTAAGTGACCAAAGACTTTAGTGCCAGTATAATTCACCCCTTTCTGTGCCAAAGTTAGATTTAATCTTGAATAGTGAAGATCGTCCTTTCTCCTAGTATTGTAGTTATGCACACTGCTATTACTTTTGAATTGGGTTTGGTTGTTAATAACAAATTTCATAAGAGAGTATATATACTGAGAAGCTACTGTGAATATCCCTAGATCCTTAAATAAATGTCTGCAGGATGATCTTGGGTGGACTCCAGCTATTATTCTGATTACACGCTTCTTTGCAATAAATACTTTATTCCTCAGTGATGAATTACCCCAAAATATGATGCCATATGAAAGCAATGAGTGAAAATAGGCGTAGTAACCTAATTTACTAAGATGTTTATCACCAAAATTTGCAATGACCCTTATTGCATAAGTAGCTGAACTCAAACGTTTCAGCAGATCATCAATGTGTTTCTTCCAATTTAATCTCTCATCAATGGACATACCTAAAAATTTGGAATATTCTACCTTAGCTATATGCTTCTGATTAAGGTCTATATTTATTAATGGCGTCATACCATTCACTGTACGGAACTGTATGTACTGTGTCTTACCAAAATTCAGTGAGAGTCCGTTTACAAGGAACCACTTAGTAATTTTCTGAAAGACAGTATTGACAATTTCATCAGTTAATTCTTGTTTCTCAGGTGTGATTACTATACTTGTATCATCAGCAAAGAGAACTAACTTTGCCTCTTCATGAACATAGAATGGCAAGTCATTAATATATAATAAGAACAACAAAGGACCCAAGACTGACCCTTGTGGAACCCCATTCTTGATGGTTCCCCAGTTTGAGGAATGTGCTGATCTTTGCATGTTACGAGAACTACTTATTTCAACTTTCCGCACTCTTCCAGTTAGGTACGAATTAAACCATTTGTGCACTGTCCCACTCATGCCACAATACTTGAGCTTGTCTAGCAGAATTTCATGATTTACACAATCAAAAGCCTTTGAGAGATCACAAAAAATCCCAATGGGAGGTGTTCGGTTATTCAGATCATTCAAAATTTGACTGGTGATAGCATATATGGCATTTTCTGTTGAAAAACCTTTCTGGAAACCAAACTGACATTTTGTTAGTACTTCATTTTTACAGATATGTGAAGCTACTCTTGAATACATTACTTTCTCAAAAATTTTGGATAAAGCTGTTAGAAGGGAGATTGGACGGTAATTGTTGACATCAGATCTATCCCCCTTTTTATGCAAAGGTATAACAATAGCATATTTCAGTCTATCAGGGAAAATGCCCTGTTCCAGAGAGCTATTACACAGGTGGCTGAGAATCTTACTTATCTGTTGAGAACAAGCTTTTAGTATTTTGCTGGAAATGCCATCAATTCCATGTGAGTTTTTGCTTTTAAGCAAGTTTATTATTTTCCTAATTTCAGAGGGAGAAGTGGGTGAGATTTCAATTGTATCAAATTGCATAGGTATGGCCTCTTCCATTAACAGCCTAGCATCTTCTAATGAACACCTGGATCCTACTATATCCACAACATTTAGAAAATGATTATTAAAAATATTTTCAACTTCTGACTTTTTGTTTGTAAAGTTTTCATTCAATTTGATGGTAATACTGTCTCCCTCTGCTCTTGGTTGACCTGTTTCACTTTTAATAATATTCCAAATTGTTTTAATTTTATTATCAGAGTTGCTGATTTCAGACATGATACACATACTCCTGGATTTTTTAATAACTTTTCTTAATATAACACAGTAGTTTTTATAATTTTTGATAGTATCTGGGTCACTACTCTTTCTTGCTGTCAGATACATTTCCCTTTTCCGGTTACAAGATATTTTTATACCCTTAGTAAGCCATGGTTTGTTACAAGGTTTCTTACGAGTATATTTAACTATTTTCTTGGGGAAGCAGTTTTCAAATGCATTTACAAAAATGTCATGAAATAAATTATATTTTAAATTGGCATCAGGTTCACGGTACACCTCATCCCAGTCTAACTGCTGTAGGCTTTCCCTGAAATTTGCAATTGTTAAATCGTTGACTGAACGTACTACTTTGGAGGACTGTTTAGTATTGCTGAATGGAGCTATGTCATATATTGTAACTAGCTGTGCACCATGATCAGAAAGACCATTCTCAACAGGCTGAGCATTTATCTGGTTAAACTTATCTTGGTCTATAAAGAAGTTATCTATCAGTGAGCTGCTATCCTTTACCACCCGAGTAGGAAAATCAATAACGGGTGTCAAATTGAAAGAACCGAGTAATACTTCAAGGTCATTTTTCCTATTACCCTCTTTCAGAGAACCTACATTGAAGTCCCCACAAATAATAATTTGCTTCCCCCTGTCTGACAGATAGCACAACAAGGAGTCCAAATTTTTCAGAAATAGATGAAAATTTCCTGATGGGGACCTATATACAGTTACAATTATAAATGTGCCTTTATTTAATTTAAGCTCACAGGCACATGCTTCTATATGTTTCTCTACACAAAACTTTTTTGTTTCTATACTTTTTGCACAATGATAACTTTTGACATATATGGCAACTCCTCCTTTCTCCATATTTTCTCTCATTACATGTGCAGAGAGCTTATAACCACTTACATTTACCTTATCCATATCAGTAACAATGTGATGCTCAGAGAGGCATAGTATATCTATTTCATTCTCAGCTTCTAAATCTTCTAAACAAACCAGAAGCTCATCTACTTTATTCTTTAAACTCCCAATATTTTGATGAAATATACTTACATTATTTTTAATTATACTTTTATGAGAACCTTTCCTTATTCTAACATTTGCAGTACTCTCCTGTCTGAATTTCTCATTGTGCTTAGCCCTAGTTCCTATACCAGTGGTCACATGGTGTTCAGAGAGGCAGATTATGTCAACTGGGTTGGGTGACTTTAATTCATCAATGGAATTACCTAGGACTGAGATACAACTTGGTGGAGATAAAATTTCTGGTGATTGGTGAAAATTTATAATTGATAGCTGTGATTGGTGATCCAATGTGCTAGAATTGTGCTGTTTAATTTCTTTCCTAAACTGAAGATTTGTTTCAATCCTGACCTCTCGTAGAACTTGACATCTTTCTGTCTTACCTATCCTAAAAAAGGTGCTGCTCCAACACCTGTAACCACTGGTATTTTACCATTCATGGCAGTGCCTCCCCCCCTTAAATTTCCTGCTATTACCCCATCCAGTTTCCCCTTCCCTTTCCTGTTGAGATGTAGGCCGTACCTGGTATAGTCCCACCTACTGAGATAATCAACAGGAACCACACCAATATGAGCCCCCGCACCCGATCCAAGCAGCCGTTCCAACTCCAAATTAACTCTCCCAACAGAAGAGTTCAAATGAGGCCGGTCATGGCGTCTCAGGACAGATACAAATTCAACATTGGTGTGTCTCGATGCTGACGCAATCTTTACCAGGTCACACTCTATACTGTACCCAGGATCTCTGTCGATGCTGTTCCCTGGCCCTCCCACAATAACCACGGTGTCTTCCCTGGTAAATTCTTTACAGAGTGAACCTAAATCCTCTGTCACCTGATCCAGACTAGCACTTGGTTTGAAAAAATTTGTGACCTGGTATTCTGGTCCTAATTCCTCCTGCAGAAGTTGGCCTACACCTCTGGCATGAGAACTGCCTAACAACAAAACTTTCTTCCTTTTCGATGACTTTCCTACATTCTTTTTCAATTTCCTATTGAAAGTTTGTTGTGTCCTGTCTACACCTACCTCTGCTTGAGGCTCATCAGTTTCTAACTGAAGCAACAGGTCAAACTTATTTTTGACATTCACCACAAAACTGTCAGACTTAGTTCTAGGCCTATTCCTTCTGCTACCTGTTGCCACTTCCCACCTCTCTTTGCCCTTCTCCCTCCTTAACCTGTCCAGATCTTCCCTAGCCTGATCTAGCTCAGCCTGAAGGGCAGCAATTTTCCCCTCCTGTTCCACTATCTTCCTATCTCTGCTGCAAATTCTACATAACCACTGATGAGCCTGATCCACTTTCCCAACACCCACGCCACTGCAGTCCCCCCAGTGAAAAAAACTACTGCATCCATCACACCAAACCCCGGAACTAACAATTCTACGGCAAGTCAGGCACTTCTCACTCATGGCAAAAATAATACTTTAGCTAGAATAAATCAATTAAATTACCGAAAATCAAAAAAGACGTTACAAGAATTAAGCCTATTCACAAATGTATATAAGCAAGTTTCTGATTTAAAATTCCGCTGTTTTTCTGAGATCTGTATTAAAACAACGAAGGTATACGCTATTTATTATATATTTCACTCGATGGAATGAAAAAAAGGACAATTAAACGAGATACTTTAACTTTGATTCTCCAAAAACGTTACGAGAATTAGGCCTATAAACAAATGTATATAGGCAAGTTTCTGATATAAAGTTACGCTGTTTTTCTGAAATCTGTATTAAAACAATGAAGTTATACGCTATTTACGGTAGTTTACTTATTTGTTACCGAGAAACTAGTTAAATTACCGTGAAACAAGAAACAAACACGTTTACAAAATTTAAGCCTAAGCACGACTTCGCGAAGTTACGATCTTTTCGTGTTTTCTGAAAAAATACGCAAAGAAAAGTCAAACCTTTAACGGCAAGACTAAACAATACACTAATGCACATATTTAATTTGTTGTCGGCGTTAAACATGCTTGATTTGATTTAAGTCGGGGAAATGGAAACTGGTTGATTCACCAAATATCCTCTCATTCCAAAAGCTCCTCCATCTGCACTGTTCAATGCCGCTGTACACTGTCATGCATAAAAATGCACTCCTGAAAATACACACACAAGGAAGGAGAATAGTGTCACAATAAGACTGAGTAGCGAGTGTACCTTATTCAAAATTTTGGAGACCAGTACATCCCTGCAGCATTATACCTCCCTCACCATAACAGCTGGACCACCAAAATGATCATGTTTGACAATGTTCCTGGGTGCATTACATGTTCCCACTTATGACTTTATGAGGGTACATCCAGCATTGTTGAACACCTTACCAATCTTGAGACCAGCATGGCGTAATAGGACACACTCCTTTAACATTACCTTTTTTTTTTTTTTTTTTAGAAATAACCGATACCATGTGTGCTATTGATTCTTGTATAGGTGAACAACATATCAGATGTTTAACTGAATGAACTTCTTATGTTTTTGTATACAATGTGTTATGTTTTGGACAAAAATATGTAAAAAGAAATCAGTTTGTTAGGATTCTGTGCGTGCAGTTAAAATCACTCTTCTTTTAAAAATATTTGAAATTACGATATATCTGGCATACGCTACTTACACTACTGGCCATTAAAATTGCTACACCAAAAAGAAATGCAGATGATATGCGGGTATTCATTGGACAAATATATTATAGTAGAACTGACATGTGATTACATTTTCACACGATTTAGGTGCATAGATCCTGAGAAATCAGTACCAAGAACCACCACCTCTGGAAGTAATAATGGCCTTGATACGCCTGGGCATTGAGTCAAACAGAGCTTGGATGGTGTGTACAGGTACAGCTGCCCATGCAGCTTCAACATGGTACCACAGTTCATCAAGAGTAGTGACTGGAGTATTGTGACGAGCCAGTTGCTCGGCCACCATTGGCCAGACGTTTTCAATTGGTGAGAGATCTGGAGAATGTGCTGGCCAGGGCAGCAGTCGTATAGGACCTGCAACATACAGTCGTGCATTATCCTGCTGAAATGTAGGGTTTCACAGGGATTGAATGAAGGGTAGCGCCACGGATCGTAACACATCTGAAATGTAATGTCCACTGTTCAAAGTGCCGTCAACGCGAACAAGAGTTGACCGAGACGTGTAACCAGTGGCACCCCATACCATTACGCCGGGTTATACGCCAGTATGGCAATGACGAATACATGCTTCTGATGTGCGTTCACCGCGATGTCGGCAAACACAGATGCGACCATCATGATGCTGTAAACAGAACCTGGATTCATCCGAATAAATGACGTTTCGCCACTCGTGCACCCAGGTTCGTCGTTGAGTTCACCATTGCAGGTGCTCCTGCCTGTGATACAGCATCAAGGGTAACTGCAGCCATGGTCTCCGAGCTGATAGTTCATGCTGCTGTAAACGTCATGGAACTGTTCGTGCAGATGGTTGTTGTCTTGCAAACGTCCTCATCTGTTGACTCAGGGATCGAGGCGTGGCTGCATGATCCGTTACAGCCATGCGGATAAGATGCCTGTCATCTCGACTGCTAGTGATATGAGGCCGTTGGGATCCAGCACGGGATTCTGTATTACCCCCCTGAACCCAATGATTCCATATTCTGCTAACAGGCATTGGATCTCGACCAACGTGAGTAGCAATGTCACGATACGATAAACCACAATCGTGATAGGCTACAATCTGACCTTCATCAAAGTCTGAAACGTGATGGTATGCATTTCTCCTCCTTACACGAGGCATCACAACAACATTTCACCAGGCAACGCCGGTCAACTGCTGTTTGTGTATGAGAAATTGGTTGGAAACTTTCCTCATGTCAGCTCGTTGTAGGTGTCGCCACTGGTGCCAACCTTGTGTGAATGCTCTGAAAAGCTAATCATTTGCATATCACAGCATCTTCTTCCTGTTGGTTAAATTTCACATCTGTAGCACATAATTGTTGTGGTGTAGCAATTTTAATGGCCAGTAGTGTACAATTCCTATTATTAATTTCACAATCAGGCAATAATTATAAAATTTATTTCTGGACTCATTTACAAAATACTGTTATATTTTAGCAAAGATTCTTCTTTTGTCAAGAAAGTTTGTAAACTCTTTCGCTTTGTAGACTCTTTGGAAAATTGTGAGTACCTCAGAATGTTAGGAGTAGTGGGATGGAGATAAACATATTTTTTTAATGATCGACACTAACAATGTAATTTGGAATATTAAGTGGAAATTGTAAAAACAGTGCGATGTTTAATAATGTGACAAAGAATATAATTCAAGAACTATATAGGCTAATCTTCATCAGTTATTAAGTCATCAGGAACCCACAACATTAAATCAAATTTTCAGCCACAAGAATGTACCCCTAGATGCAAGACTTGGAGCCAACAACAAGAGTAAATGAAGGTAAGTAAAAAGTTTTTCTTTTGTACATCTTACACCTCACAAACCTTTCAAAATTCGTATGGAGGCAGAGAAATTTAATGATGATGTGTGGGAGATTAAGATTACAATAGGAGCACATTGTAGAGCATGCATCACCATCCATGGTGATCACACACCTCATTAAGAACCATATCTCATCTTTTGTAACGTCCAGGGACCATCATGAATCATGGTGACTTCATTGTGATTATTGTCTTTAAATAAAAATGTCATTCAGTTTGTTTCATTGTGTATTTCCTTTAGTTACATTCTGTCTATGTATGGTACATCTTTCATCAAGCTGTGTTACGTGGCAGAAGGAATTATATATACGTTGTACTCTGTCTTTCGCAATAAATTACACTAACAATGAGTTACTGAAAACAATAAAAATCACAGGCATAGGATTAATTATATCTTGGCCAGATGGGATGTTACTGACAGTATGACTATGGAAGTGCTCCCTTGCCTTAATCCAATCCATTTTTCTGAGTTTGCATAGTGATGTTTAGGTTTATACTACAGAAAATTTCTCATAATGGCATACTCCACTCCAAAGTGAAACTTTATTTTTAGAATTTACACCTCATTGGAGCTCTACAGTTTCAACCATATCCTTTCTTTTGATGCTGTAAGTGTGTAGAGGTATGCAGGGGAGCCCCTGTGGAGTCAGGAAAAGCAGGAAAGATATACTAACAAAGTCAGGCTTCAGGTGAGACTGCAGACATGTTCAAACAACTAAGAAAATTTTTGAGTGATTGACGAGCTATGAATAATGTTGAACCTTACAGAGTTTAGGAATGGGCTCTGTAAAGAGGAATTTTAATACATGGAAGTATTGTAACTGATGTGGTAACTGCCATCTACATGCATTATACGTTGTGTAAGAATGGACTTATGCAGGAGGGTCAAAAATAACTGAAAAGCTTGTAAGGATGATGCAGGGTAGGTTGTGCTAAGAAATAACTGTTAAGAAAAAATTCAATATGTTGCATCATTTCTTAGTTGATTAACAATGAAGTTAGACAATTAGGCTTTTGCATGTTCAGATTCAAGCAGCCACCCATGGTACAATTAGTGTCAATTGTTCTTATAGCACAGATGATAGCACATGAAACTGCTCAGCCCTGGGCTCAGGTTTGATCCTTACTTCTGTCCAAAGTCCAATTTTTGTGTTGTTCTCTTGTTCAGCTTCAGAAAAACAAACAAAGAACACATTTCGTAACACTGTCTCTGGTGGTCCACTTGAATTTGTGTGTGCAATGGCATGACTGACTAACTTCAGTGCTAATTAATTCAGAAATGGTGCAACATATGAAATGTTTTCTTAGCAATTATTTCCCAACAAAAGCTATCCTGTAGCACCTTTACAAGCTTTCAGACTGTTTCTGATCACCCTGTATATGAAATTTCTAAATTACTTACCTCCATTATGACAGTAGAACATCATGATCAAAGATTGTATTCAAAGAAGTGGAAACTGCTACATCTTGTATTGAGAACCATTTCTGTAATTGAAGTTAGTTATTTACATTTTCCACAGACCAAATTCATGACAAACTTTATAATGTGGATTGTCTCAGCATAAAGAGTACAGAACATTTATATACATATAAGTAAAAAATAATACTTATATGGATACATATAGCCATTTTACAGTTTTTTGATGACTAATTATCTCTACTCACTAATTTCTCTGTGGTATAGAAGGAGTTGTTAATGAGAAAGCTCTTTAATGTACATTTGGAAACCCTTTTGTTATTCATCAGGCATTTTATTTCCATGGGTGGACTGGCAAAGATTTTTATAACTGCATATTTCACCTCTTTCTGTGCCGAAGTTAGATACATTTAAGGTTAAAGCATATCATTTATCCTTCAAATATTGTACTTGTGAATGTCCTTGTTACTCTCAAATTTAGATGGAGGGTTAACGATAAATTTCATAAGTGAAAACATGTACTGTTGAGCTGGAGTTAATATTCCCATTTGCTTAAAGAGATACCTGTGAGATCTATGTAACTGACCTCCACACATAGTTCTAATTACTGAGTGCCAGCCTTTTACTGCACAGCTGTCTTAGCAGTTTCATACACTCAAAAACCACTACGGCTATCTGCTAAGGCAGTGAGTTTCAGTCCTCACACAGTACTTCCATTCATGGCTGCTGATCTTACTGTGAAACAGAACACTTCACCACTACGGTCGCTGATTACCAATGCAGAACAATTGCTGACCCTGGTGAGGCTTCCACCAACCAAGTTTCAGCAGTCTTTGTCCAATCCTCATTGCATCCACTTTTGTTGCTGCTCTGCCCCCACACTGTGAGGAACTGGCCATGTACTGATGCACCTGAGTCTGGTACTTCTATGATGCTGCAAGACACCCATGCTGTACCATCTTTATGCCTGACATGCAGTTGCTGAGGATTTTGTATATTGGCATCACCCTCCTGTGCAGACTACAAATTTTGCTTTGCATGTCTTAGTGTGGGTATCGTAAGTGCAGGTATTATGCAGTGAACAGTGGGACAAGGCAACAATTTTTCAGACTCTGCCATGTCTACCATGCTGCTCCCAGAAAGTACATTCACATCTTGAGTGAGAGACTGATTTACAGTTTGAACCTGAGGCCATTTGCATTACTTCTCCCACATGCCAATCTGACCTTTATGTGTTCATGATGTTGCACATTACTTAGTTCAATAAAGTAAGGGACATTCCTATGCTGGTGACATGGTGATGAACTCACTCAACTTAATATTCTATTTTGGCACATTACTGGCTGGCTTGCCCCATTAGGCACATGCTCTGACTCCTGCATGTGTGCATCCAGCAACTTCTGTTTTCATGTATGGATACTAGTGCATTTCGCACCAATAACTCACACCTTTATGTGTATTTTGCCACCTCTTGTGCAACTTTGCGACCAGTGGTTACTGCCATATGTCCTACTGATGCTCCACTACATTTAGCTCCCTTGCCAGTGCTGCACAACAGTATTGCCGGCCTGACCATGTACCTCATGGAAATGGAATACCGCAATGCTGACCTGCACACGCAACTTGCGGCAACGCCAGTGTCCCAGCCCCTGATGCTAGACTTCACATCACTGCCCACACCAGCCACAGTCTCCACTGCCAATGCTCCTCCTGGCCTCAAAGCACCACTGTCCAATCTACCGCATGATGCAACCACTCCATCCAGCTGTGCCATGGCTCATCTGCTGCCCTTCAACCTGCAGGACCTGTGACTACAGTTTTCTTTGGTGCATGCTATCTTTGCTGGCTTTGGCATCAGCCAAGAGGCTGCCTCCAGCCTCCATCTTCAACACATGCTGGCTCCGACAACAGTATCTGGTGCTATGTATCCATTGGCTCACCGTGCCTCTTCCTACGTGCTGTCAACTGCAAGGCCACATTAAGTCAATTACACATCCTGGTGCACCCCAGTGTGCACATGTCTGCCACTCTAGCAATGCAGTGCTTTGTGTGGCCAGGTATTAGGAAGGAACTGCAGGACCTGGGTCCACATGTGCCTTGCCTGTCAGTGCGCCAAGGTCAGTCACCACACACATGCCTCCGTCACAGCTTTCCCAGACATCATATATCACTTTCTCCCATGTTCATGTGGACATTGTTGGCCCCCTACCTTCGTCTTACAGCTGCCACTACCTTCTTACAATGGTGGGCAGGTTCACACGCTGGCCTGAGACAATGTCAATACCTGATGTTGTTGCTGCCATGGTAGCAGCCATCTTCATCTCCACAGGGATTTCCCTTCTCTGCTGCCCATACCACATCACCAAGGACTGCAGGTGCCCATTTACATTGGCCTTTTTCATGCACTGACAGATCTGTGTGGGGCTGTCTTGTACCTGACATTGAGCTACCACCAAGCCGCCAGTGGCATGGTGGAACAGCTACAACACACCTTGAATGCCACCCTCACCTGACACAACAACAGGTGGACCACTGCCCTGTTGCTGGTACTTCTCAGTCTCCATATTACTCACAAGACCGACCTTGAGGCATCAGCCACTGATCTTGTTTACAGCCAGCTGCTGGCTGTCCCAGGCAACTGTCTGGAGTTTGCAGGACTCCATGGCCACCTGTGACCCAATCTTCCCAGAACAACAATGAATGCAGAACTTTGATTCACAATGATCTTGTGTTGGTGCACCCATGTTACGCTGTGTATCAATGTTCGCTGCTCCCTCTGCAACTGCAATACTCTGACCCCCACCGGGTCATGAAACAGGACTCCATCTGCATGGCACACTGACCAGCATATCAATTGATAGGCAGAAGCCCGCCTATATGCTGTCGGACCACACACCGCCAAGCTTGACTACAATCTCCACCAAAAACCTGCAGATGCAATCTGCTGCTGGTGATACCAGGCCCTCCGACAATTCCAAAATGTGGACAATGGTGACAATTCCAATGCCACCAATGAAACCGTGCCAACCACCCCCACTACCGAAACCCATGAGATACCTGCCCACAGCACCACAGCCAAAAGCACTGCGGAAAACTCAACATAATATGCTGGCATTGCACCCAACCCACCAGCTGTCACCAAGACAGATGCATAGGATGCTCATGTCCCTGCTTCTCTACCTCCCCTGCAGCCTACAACCATCCCAGTAATTTCTCTTCTGCTGTCGTCAACTGCCAGTTACATACCCAACACTACATTGCAGTCTCCGATGTTTTCACAGCAGCGTTATTTTAAAGGCTCTCAGCACTGCAATCCCAACCTGACACAGCAGGCACTGGTGGTTCATCTAACACTGCCCAGTGTGTGCGCTTTCAGGTGTAAAATGTGGCCACCTGTCAACACTATCTTGCAGCCATCCGGCAAGGCTGCTGCACCCTTGCCTTCACAGTCCTGCCCTGGCAACTGCTCCCTGCACCTGCTCACACCTGTGTGTGCAGCACTGAACACAGGTTCAGACCATACTTGCATGGCACCCCCATCCTGCAGGCTACCGCGCATTGTCACGCAGTGGACCGGCACCACTGACATCCGGCTGCTGTGCCCTTTGTGTGCCTGACATCTTGATGTGCTGCACCCACTCCCACCACAGAGCTGACACACACATGATCAATGCCTTATGACTGTACCATTGCCACAACACAACATGACACCAGTATCAGCCTTCGCCATTGTCATCTCATTGAACACCACTGCTCCATTCTCATGGCAAGGATGGGGGGTGGGGGGTGGAGCTGCGTGGTGACCTTTCACCGCACAGCTGTCTTAGCAGTTCCATACACTCATAACTCTTTATGGCTGTCTGCTAAGGTAGCGAGTTTCACCCCTTCAGCAGTATTTCCATTCACGGCTGTCAACCTTGCTGTGTGACAGGACACTTCACTGCTATGGTTACTGACTACTGGTGTGGAACAATAGCCGCCCCTAGTGAGGCTTCTTCCAACCGAGTTTTACCAGTCTTTCTCCATCCTTCATAACATCCACTTTTGTTGCTGCTCCATGCCCACACCATGAGGAACTAGCCATGTGGTGACACACCTGACAGTAGTGTTTTTATGATGCTGCAAGATGCCTGCACTGTCTTTAGGTCTGGCATGCAGTTGCCAAGGATATTGTGTTTCTGCATCACGCTCTTGTGCAGACTAAATTTTGCTTTACAAGTCTTACAGTGGGTATTGTATGTGAGGATATCATGTGGTGAACACTGGGAGAGGCAACGATTTCTGTGACTCTGCCCCTTTTACCACACCATGTCTGGCTACTGCATACATATCTCGGGTGAGTGCCTGATTTACATTTTGAACCTGAGTCCATTTAGAACTTGAGTCTGTTTATGTTTCTACAGCCATGTGCAGACCTGATCTTTATGTGTTTGTAACTTCGTATGTTAAAGTAAGGAACATTCCTACAACTTTCTTTCTTGCAATGAATACGGTTTGCCTAAGCAAGGAGTTACCCCAGAGTATTACCCCCATAAGACACTAATGAATGAAAATATGCAAAGTATGTTAATTTACTGCATCCTCAAAGCTGGCAGTTATTTTCGTGGTAAAAAATATCCAAACCTAAACATTTTAGCATGTCTACTATATGGTTTTTTCCACTTTAAGTTTTCATCAATATGCACACCTAAGAGTGTACAATTTCCTATCTTGTTTTATTATATCTTGTTAGTATATTAGGTTAATAGGAGGAGGAATATTATTGACGGCATGAAACAGGGTGAACTGTGTTGTTTTCAAAATTTAAAGCTAGTCCATTTGTGCAAAACTATGCAGTAACTTTTACAAAAACATAATTTACTACTTTCTCAGCTTCACAATAATGCTTGCATCATTTGCAAACAGGAATAATTCTGTCTGCTGGTTCAGATAAAGTGGCAGATTATTAACATAAAGCAAGAACTGTAGTTGGCGCATAATCAATCTCCTTGGGACTCCAATTGTAATTTCTCCCCATGCAGATGATATGGCCTTCCTCTTTGTATTACTCAAACAGCTTAAGGTAACTTTCTGCATTCTGTTTCTTAAATAAGAACAAACCAGGCATTTGCTGAACTATGTATTTCATAAAAAATTAACTTATCTAATATAACATCATGACTGGCACTGTTGAATGCCTTTAATAAGCCACAGATCACAATTGGTGATGTTTTTTCATTACTGTTTTTATCATTGATATTTTATCATTTCATACTACTCATTTCAGTGCAAAGCAACCTTTACTTAATAAAGTACAGACAAAAGAAATAATGTTCACATGATCGATACACCTTGTGAAATACACATGTGTGAAATACACTTGTAAGCAGTGAGCTAGCCTTGTACATTGCTAGATCTAGTAGAAGGCAGCTGTTGTAAATATACAAAGCTTAGTTCCATTACATATTTCAGTGAGCATTACATTGCAAAATTTTTTACAAGTATGCCACAAAAATGGTTATATAAAGACAAAAGCAGAGCATTGTGTGGGAAAACTGGACAAGAAGAAAATTGATGCATTTGAGATATGATGCTATAGAAGGAAGTTGAAAATAAAGTTGACTGACAGGGAATGAAGAGATTGTCCACAGGATTGCTGAAGAAGAGCACACATGCAGAAGGACCAGGATGATAAGATGTGTGTTAAGACATTAGCGGATAACATCCTTGGTACAAGAGGGTAAAGTATGAAGAGGAAGACAGAGATTGGGATACATCCAACAAATAACTGAGGAAGTGTTGTGCAAGTGCTACTTTGAGACAAAAAGGTTGACGCAGAAAAGGAATTCATTGCAAGCTGTATCAAACCAGTCAAAAGGCTGATGACTCAAAAAGAAGGCAGCAGGAATAAAAACTATTAGTTAAAGTATTAGTGAGACTTTATCCATTAGCTGGAGGGTTATTGTGCACAGAAATAATCACGAAGAGCTGATCGTGCATATGGAATGATTAGTGTCTGCCTGTGTATTGTTCTCTACAATGACACACCAGTAAACACTAAAATGTGTAGGAAGACAGCCATCAAAAATAACATTCCACGTGGGAAAAATATATCTAAAAACAAAGATTCTGTAACTTGCCAAACAAAAGCGTTGGTACGTTGATAGAGACAATAACAAACACAAACACACACACAAAATTCAAGCTTTCGCAACCCACAGTTGCTTCATCAGGAAAGAGGGAAGGAGAGGGAAAGACGAAAGGATGTGGGTTTTAAGGGAGAGGGTAAGAAATCATTCCAATCCTGGGAGTGGAAAGACTTACCTTGGGGGGGAAAAGGGACAAGTATACACTCGCACACACACACATATCCATCTGCACATATACGGACACAAGCCTTGTCTGTTGTCTGAAACACTGCATACAAAGTTTGCCAAGGTAATCCCATTCCTGATGTCCAGGCAGAGCTTCAAGGAATCCTCAGAACCTTAGGCCCCCTACAGAACCTTTCACCTGACTCCATCACCTCCTGACCCCACCGACACCCCGCACCCCTACCTTCTACCTACTTCCTAAAATTCACAAACCCAATCATCCCGACCGCCCCATTGTAGCTGGTTACCAAGCCCCCACAGAACGTATCTCTGCCTACGTAGATCAACACCTTCAACCCATTACATGCAGTCTCCCATCCTTCATCAAAGACACCAACCACTTTCTCGAATGCCTGGAATCCTTACCCAATCTGTTACCCTTGGTAACCATCCTTGTAACCATTGATGCCACTTCTTTATACACAAATATTGCACACGTCCAGGGCCTCGCTGCAATGGAGCACTTCCTTTCACGCCGACCACCTGCCACCCTACTTAAAAGCTCTTTCCTCATTACCTTAGCCAGCTTCATCCTGACTTACAACTTCTTCACTTTCAAAGGCCAGACATACGAACAATTAAAGGGAACAGCCATGGGTACCAGGATGGCCCCCTCGTACGCCAACCTATTTATGAGTCACTTAGAGGAAGCCTTCTTGGTTACCCAGGCCTGCCAACCCAGAGTTTGGTACAGATTTATTGATGACATCTTCATGATCTGGACTCACAGTGAAGAAGAACTCCAGAATTTCCTCTCCAACCTCAACTCCTTTGGTTCCATCAGATTCACCTTGTCCTACTCCAAATCCCATGCCACTTTCCTTGATGTTGACCTCCATCTGTCTGATGGCCAGCTTCACACATCCGTCCACATCAAACCCACCAACAAGCAACAGTACCTCCATTATGAGAGCTGCCCCCATTCCATATCAAACGGTCCCTTCCCTACAGCCTAGGTCTTCGTGGCAAATGAATCTGCTCCAGTCCTGAATCCCTGAACCATTACACCAACAACCTGAAAAAAGCTTCTGCATCCTGCAACTACCCTCCTGAACTGGTACAGAAACAAATAACCAGAGCCACTTCCTCATCCCCTCAAACCCAGAACCTCCCACAGAAGAACCCCAAAAGTGCCCCACTTGTGACAGGATACTTTCTGGGACTGGATCAGACTCTGAATGTGGCTCTCCAGCAGGGATACAACTTCCTCAAATGAGATCCGTCCTTCATGAAATCGTCCCCACTCCACCAAGAGTGTCTTTCCGCTGTCCACCTAACCTTCGTAACCTCTTGGTTCATCCCTATGAAATCCCCAAACCACCTTCCCTACCCTTTGGCTCCTACCCTTGTAACCGCCCCCGGCATGAAACCTGTCCCATGTACCCTCCCACCACCACCTACTCCAGTCCTGTAACCCGGAAGGTGTACACGATCAAAGGCAGAGCCATGTGTGAAAGCACCCACGTGATTTACCAACTGACCTGCCTACACTGTGAAGCTTTCTATGTGGGAATGACCAGCAACAAACTGTCCATTCGCATGAACGGACACAGGCTAACAGTGTTTGTTGGTAATGAGGATCACCCTGTGTTACACCGTCCGGGTTTTGTGGATTGTTGTTTGTTGTTGTGGTCTTCAGTCTTGAGACTGGTTTGATGCAGCTCTCCATGCTACTTTATCCTGTGCAAGCTTCTTCATCTCCCAGTACCTACTGCAACCTACATCCTTCTGAATCTGCTTAGTGTATTCATCTCTTGGTCTCCCTCTATGATTTTTACCCTCCACTCTGCCCGCCAATACTAAATTGGTGATCCCTTGATGCCTCAGAACATGTCCTACCAACCAATCCCTTCTTCTGGTCAAGTTGTGCCACAAACTTCTCTTCTCCCCAATCCTATTCAATACTTCCTAATTAGTTATGTGATCTACCCATCTAATCTTCAGCATTCTTCTGTAGCACCACATTTCGAAAGCTTCTATTCTCTTCTTGTCCAAACTGTTTATCGTCCATGTTTCACTTCCATACATGGCTACACTCCATACAAATACTTTCAGAAATGACTTCCTGACACTTAAATCAATACTCAATGTTAACAAATTTCTCTTCTTCAGAAACACTTTCCTTGCCATTGCCAGTCTACATTTTATATC
The DNA here is from genome assembly GCF_023864345.2 of Schistocerca serialis cubense. NCBI lineage: Eukaryota > Metazoa > Arthropoda > Insecta > Orthoptera > Acrididae > Schistocerca > Schistocerca serialis. Next base: position 562,619,322 of record NC_064641.1, read on the forward strand.
CTCTCTACTTCGACCATCATCAGTTATTTTGCTCCCCAAATAGCAAAACTCCTTTACTACTTTAAGTGTCTCATTTCCTAATCTAATTCCCTCAGCATCACCCGACTTAATTAGACTACATTCCATTATCCTTGTTTTGCTTTTGTTGATGTTCATCTTATATCCTCCTTTCAAGACACTGTCCATTCCATTCAACTGCTTTTCCAAGTCCTTTGCTATCTCTGACAGAATTACAATTTCATCGGTGAACCTCAAAGTTTTTATTTCTTCTCCATGAATTTTAATACCTACTCCGAATTTTTCTTTTGTTTCCTTTACTGCTTGCACAATATACAGATTGAACAACATCGGGGAGAGGCTACAACCCTGTATTACTCCCTTCCCAACCACTGCTTCCCTTTCATGCCCCTTGACTCTTACAACTGCCATCTGGTTTCTGTACAAATTGTAAATAGCCTTTCGCTCCCTGTATTTTACCCCTGCCACCTTTAGAATTTGAAAGAGAGTATTCCAGTCAACATTGTCAAAAGCTTTCTCTAAGTCTACAAATGCTAGAAACGTAGGTTTGCCTTTCCTTAATCTTTCTTCTAAGATAAGTCGTAAGGTCAGTATTGCCTCACGTGTTCCAGTGTTTCTACGGAATCCAAACTGATCTTCCCCGAGGTTGGCTTCTACTAGTTTTTCCATTCATCTGTAAAGAATTCGTGTTAGTATTTTGCAGCTGTGACTTATTAAACTGATAGTTCAGTAATTTTCACATCTGTCAACACGTGCTTTCTTTGGGATTGGAAATATTATATTCTTCTTGAAGTCTGAGGGTATTTCGCCTGTTTCATACATCTTGCTCACCAGATAGTTGAGTTTTGTCAGGACTGGCTCTCCCAAGGCCGTCAGAGGTTCCAACGGAATGTTGTCTACTCCGGGGGCCTTGTTTCGACTCAGGTCTTTCAGTGCTCTGTCAAACTCTTCACTCAGTATCATATCTCCCATTTCATCTTCATCTACATCCTCTTCCATTTCCATAATATTGTCCTCAAGTACATCGCCCTTGTATAGACCCACTATATACTCCTTCCACCTTTCTGATTTCCCTTCTTTGCTTAGAACTGGGTTTCCATCTGAGCTCTTGATATTCATACAAGTCGTTCTATTATCTCCAAATGTCTCTTTAATTTTCCTGTAGGCAGTATCTATCTTACCCCTAGTGAGATAGGCCTCTACATCCTTACATTTGTCCTCTAGCCATCCCTGCTTAGCCATTTTGCACTTCCTGTCGATCTCATTTTTGAGACGTTTGTATTCCTTTTTGCCTGCTTCATTTACTGCATTTTTATGTTTTCTCCTTTCATCAATTAAATTCAATATTTCTTCTGTTACCTAAGGATTTCTACTAGCCCTCGTCTTTTTACCTACTTGATCCTCTGCTGCCTTCGCTACTTCATCCCTCAAAGCTATCCATTCTTCTTCTACTGTATTTCTTTCCCCCATTCCTGTCAATTGTTCCCTTATGCTCTCCCTGAAACTCTGTACAACCTCTGGTTAAGTCAGTTTATCCAGGTCCCATCTCCTTAAATTCCCACCTTTTTGCAGTTTCTTCAGTTTTAATCTACAGGTCATAACCAATAGATTGTGGTCAGAGTCCACATCTGCCCCTGGAAATGTCTTACAATTTAAAACCTGGTTCCTAAATCTCTGTCTTACCATTATATAATCTATCTGATACCTTTTAGTATCTCCAGGGTTCTTTCATGTATACAACCTTCTTTCATGATTCTTAAACCAAGTGTTAGCTATGATTAGGTTGTGCTCTGTGCAAAATTCTACCAGGCGGCTTCCTCTTTCATTTCTTAGCCCCAATCCATATTCACCTACTATGTTTCCTTCTCTCCCTTTTCCTACACTCGAATTCCAGTCACCCATGACTATTAAATTTTCGGCTCCCTTCACAATCTGAATAATTTCTTTTATTTCATCATACATTTCTTCAATTTCTTCGTCATCTGCAGAGCTATTTGGCATATAAACTTGTACTACTGTAGTAGGTGTGGGCTTCGTATCTATCTTGGCCACAATATCGCGTTCGCTATGCTGTTTGTAGTAGCTTACCCGCATTCCTATTTTCCTATTCATTATTAAACCTACTCCTGCATTACCCCTATTTGATTTTGTGTTTATAACCCCGTAGTCACCTGACCAGAAGTCTTGTTCCTCCTGCCACCGAACTTCACTAATTCCCACTATATCTAACTTCAACCTATCCGTTTCCCTTTTTAAATTTTCTAACCTACCTGCCCGATTAAGGGATCTGACATTCCACACTCCGATCCGTAGAATGCCAGTTTTCTTTCTCCTGATAATGCCATCCTCTTGAGTAGTCCCCGCCCGGAGATCCGAATGGGGGACTATTTTACCTCAGGAATATTTTACCCAAGAGGACGCCATCATCATTTAATCATACAGTAAAGCTGCATGCCCTCGGGAAAAATTACGGCTGTAGTTTCCCCTTGCTTTCAGCCGTTCGCAGTACCAGCACAGCAAGGCCGTTTTGGTTATTGTTACAAGGCCAGATCAGTCAATCATCCAGACTGTTGCCCTTGCAACTACTGAAAAGGCTGCTGCCCCTCTTCAGGAACCACACGTTTTCTGGATACTTTCCACTAACACCAACCTATCGGAACTTCGGAGATGGGAACTTGTCCTTCAATATATCCTCTCTTCCCGTTACCCACCAGGCCTCAACCTCCGCTAATTTCAAGTTGCCGCCACTCATACCTCACCTGTCAATCAACAACATCTTTGCCTCTGTACTTCCGCCTCGACTGACATCTCTGCCCAAACTCTTTGCCTTTACATATGTCTGCTTGTGTCTATATATGTGCAGATGGATATGTGTGTGTGTGCGAGTGTATACCTGTTCCTTTTTCCCCCCCAAGGTAAGTCTTTCTGCTCTCGGGATTGGAATGACTCCTTACCCTCACCCTTAAAACCCATATCCTTTCGTCTTTCCCTCTCCTTCCCTCTTTCCTAATGAAGCAACCATGGGTTGCGAAAGCTTGAATTTTGTGTGTGTGTTTGTGTTTGTTAGTGTCTCTATCAACATACCAATGCTTTTGTTTGGTAAGTTACATCATCTTTGGTTTTAGATATATTTTTCCCATGTGGAATGTTACAACCTTTAGAACTATAAACATAGAAGTATTTTTAGTGTCAAATGACAGTAATTAACATTCTGGCTAATTAGTCTCACTTAACACAGGAAATATATTACACATCAAAATAGAAAACATGAGTGAGTTAGGTTATTAAGTAACAGTTTGTAGAAGGGATCATTGACAAAAGTTTCTGTAACAACTGATCCTCAGTTCTATTGCTATGTCCCTTCCATTTATTTATTTTCATTCATCCAAGAATCTTCTCACAATAATATAGGAATTGTCATGGTAATACAATAAAAATAGCCCAAAATATAGGCATCAACAGAAAACATAAGCATGTTCTTTAATGATAGGGCAGGTGTGTTAGCCTTGGTCTTGATGAAGGAATCATCCCAGCTTATGACTGAAGTGGTTTAGGAAAACCAACTCAGGGTGGCTGGACAGAATGGACTCCAGCCTTCTGAACATGAGGTCATTATTTTAATAGCTGCACTGCCTAATTCAATTGGCCCTTAGTATACATCATTCTTTGATTTCCACACAATTTGTTTCTGATAGCTTATAACATATAGTTTTGCTCTTCATCATTGTGTACACTAAGGACATCTGTGGATGACTTGTGGGCCATGAATAGGCTGCTAAGCCCCTCGCACTAACTCCAGTCTGTTTGGAAAACTGACACCAGGGCCATAAACATTCAGCTATGCTCCCTGTTTATTTTGCTGTCCTTCCCTGCATCCACCTAAAAAACTGAGTCAATTTTCCATGACGATGTGTGAGATGTTGAACTCAGGAGAATGACAAGACATTACTACCATGCATTTTAGATCTTGGACACATGACTTGATTGTAAAAGCAGTAAACCATGACTATGTATTGAAACAAGTTGTATTTTTCCCATTTTGTTATCGCCAACTACTCTGAGTCCTCCAAGTAATCATTAATTGTATAGTATGCATTATAGTACTTATGATGAGGCTTTACTTGCCTTTTTGAAGAGATGTGTTTTAGTAATTTCCTCAATTTCCTTGGGTTATTATACCATGTAAAAGAAATTGTGTTTGGTGTTTTTTTGTTTGTTTTTTCCTACATAAACTTGAGTCCAAACTGGATCTTGTATCATGATTATGTATAGAACTGTTAGCGAAACACCTAGTAATGTTTTTCTGATAATGCACCATGGGTTGGTAGACATACTCACTTTGTGCAGTAGGTATACCCAATTTTTTATACAGCTCTTTACAATGAGCGTGACTACTACTTCCAGTTATTATTCTGATGGCCCTTTTCTGCAGTTTAAAAACTGTTTCTATGTTTTGTGCCTTTGATCTCTAGAAAATAATACCATGCCTAAGAATGTACATAGGAGTAATAAGTCACCACAAGACATTGGCTATTACAAAATGATGACGAAACCCTAAGAACATAACATACTGATGACGTTCTTTTTGTCAGTATCTTTGTGTGTTTATTCCATTCCATGCAAGGTATTCCATTCTGCCACCAGCACAGCTGATAACTGCTGGATGGTCATTCACATCCCACATGTGCTCAATTGGATTGAAATGGGGGAAGCGACCGGGGGGGGGGGGGGGGGGGGGGGGCGAATGGGCAGGCAGTCCACTTGGCAGATTTCTCCAGTTCCAAGAGCACCTCCTCCTCTTCCTGCAATGTTCAGTATAGCTGCAGATTTTCTTCCATAAAAATGAAGTTAGGCCTGTTACACTTCTGGAAGAACACACACAGGAAAAGAGCACAGTGTCACAATAACACTGACCTGTCAATGCAGCGCATTCAAAGATTTGGAGGGCAGTGTGCCCATGCAATATTATGCATCCTCACAGAATGACACATGGGCCACCAAAACATTATCTGAGGATGATTGTTCTGGTGGTCCAGGTGTTAAGTGGAGTTGGAGTGAGGAGGCATAATGTTGCATGGACATGCTGCCTTTCAAGTTTTTGAGCATGGTGCACTCATCAGGCAATGTCACTGTGACACTGTCTCCTACACCATGTCCGCAGCTCGTGATCATGTGGTAGCATTCTCGCTTCCGGCGCACAGGGTCCCAGGTTCGATTCCCGGTGGGGTCAGGGATTTTCTCTGCCTCATGATGACTGAGTGTTGTGTGTCTTTCATCATCATTTCATCATCATCAACTCGCAATTCACCGAAGTGGGGTCAGCTAAAAAGGAGTTGCAATTTCGGCGGCCGAACACCCCGCATGGGGTCTCCCGGCCAACAATTCCGTACGATCATTTCATTTCATTCCTACCCCATGTGCATCTTTTCAGTGGTACATTCAGCCTAACTTCATTTTTAAGAATGACAATGCATGACCGAATCAAACAGCACAGGTGGGGGAGTTTTTGGAATCGCAATATTTGGCGAATGAACTGGCCTGCCCATTCCCTGACATAAATGCCATTAAGCACATGTGAGATGCATTGGGAAGTTGGTTGGTTGTTGGCGGAAGGAAACCAGACAGCGAGATCATTGGTCTCATCGGATTAGGGAAGGACGGGGAAGGAAGTCGGCCGTGCCCTTTCAAAGGAACCATCCCGGCATTTGCCTGGAACGATTTAGGGAAATCACGGAAAACCTAAATCAGGATGGCCGGACGCGGGATTGAACCGTCGTCCTCCCAAGTGCGAGTCCAGTGTTGCGTTGGGAAGACATTACAGCATGTTCACATGTACTAATGACCATCCATCAGTTGTCATCTGCACTGGTGGAGGAATGGGCTGCCCTAAGACAAGATCTCATACTAACATTGTGGCCAGCTTGGGAGCACATTGCACAGCATGCATTGCCATCCATGATAATCACACACACTATTATGAACCAAGCTTGAGCTTTTGTAATGTCCAGGGAACTATCATAAATCACAGTAAAGTCAGTGTAATTACTATCTAGAAATAAAAATGTCTCTTTCTATCCATTCCATTGTGTGTTTCTTTCAGTTACCTTCTGTACTATACGGTAGTGATTATTTTTATGTATGATTTAAGTTTCATCAGCTTGTGTTACCTGGCAGTGACACATCATGCAAAAGTTACTCTTGTCCTACAGTTTTGCAAACCAGTGTGTCAAGAACAGAACTGTGGTGTGTGTACTGTAAGACCTTCGGTACACACACCATCAGATTATTTGACTTGTTGCTCTAACAAAGTAGGCGAGTGTCAGCAATATGTCTTGTGGTCTTATCGTGGCGTGTTTATCTTCTGCCGTTCGGTCAGATGATAGAAATGCCACTTGCACGCTTGGAGTAGCAGATTGACGGTGACCAACTTTAAACAGAACTTGATTAATTTTCACACACATCTATTAAAATAATAACAAGCATAAAAATAACTTAACTTGGTTCTGGATGCTATTTACAATTGACAATCTGAAGTTCCTTTGGTCTTGGTACGTTAATCTTATTCTCACATATCTCTGATACTTGACATAGTGTCTATTCATTTATCTTCATGGCTATGTACAGGAATATGATAATCTTATTAGGCACAGACTGAAACTTGACTATAGATTAATGCAGACTGACTAATTGGAGGTCTGTACACTCGTTATAATACCTTGAGCGTTCAGGTATCACTGCGCGAGTGTGATCCGCGAGGAGAAAAGGTTCTACTTTAGCAGCAATCTAATTGGCTGCGTTACATATTAATATGCGGATCAGTGGAAGCAGAATTTAGTCCGTCTCTAAGACAGCGCCATCTCGTAGTGTGGAGACGGACGAGCGCTGCACCTGCACTGTTGTGCTTAGCGGGGCGCGCTCTATTGGGAAAGTTGTGTACGTGCTGACTATGCAGAACTATGTACACAACAAGAACTGAACCCAACAGACTACCCTGAGGAACACCCATGTTTATATATATCTTGTCTGACAATTGTTTTACTAAAAAATTATGAGCAGTGGATGTGTGAACTATTTTTAGCATTTGCACCCTGTTTTTGAGGTAACAGTGGAACCACTTGTTTGATTTTCCTCTTATACTTGTAGCTTGTTTAGTAGTATTTTACAGCCAACAGTGTTATAAATCTTGACAATTCTAAGGATATACTTATAGCTTATTCATCCTTGTCAAGAAAATCAAATGCCACTTTTGTAAGGTTTGTAATGGCTGATATTACACTTCTCTCACTTCGGAAATGAAACTATGCTTCATTCAAACTGTTGTATTTATTCATGTAACTAATTAGTCTGTCTTCATTATAGATTCAATTATTTTTTAGAGTGAAGACAGTAGTGAAACAGGCCTGTAGTTTTCAGTACTTCCTGCATTAACTTTCTTTAGTAAGGGCATCACTAGCGCATGTTTTGGGTACCCTGGGAAAATAACTGAACTAAATGGCTTATGCGGAAAATCGTAACACGGTCCCTGACTTCAGCCATCGCACAGACGCCAAAATGGAAAATATTGAAATAAACGATATCGGAATTGAAAAACAACTGCTATCACTTAGTAGCGGAAAAGCATCCGGACCAGACGAGATACCCTTAAGATTCTACAGTGATTATGCTAAAGAACTTGCCCCCTTTCTATCAGCAATTTATCGTAGATCGCTGGAAGAACGTAAAGTACCTAGCGACTGGAAGAAAGCGCAGGTCGTTCCCATTTTCAAGAAGGGTCATAAATCAGATGCGAATAATTATAGGCCTATTTCGCTTACGTCAATCTGTTGTAGAATAATGGAACATGTTTTGTGTTCTCGTATTATGACGTTCTTAGATAATACAAATCTCCTTCATCATAACCAACATGGATTCCGCAAACAGAGATCATGTGAAACTCAGCTCGCCCTATTTGCCCAAGAAATTCACAGTGCCGTAGACACTGGCGAGCAGATTGATGCCGTATTCCTGGACTTCAGGAAGGCATTTGATACGGTTCCGCACTTACGTTTAGTGAAAAAAATACGAGCTTACGGAATATCGGACCAGGTTTGTGATTGGATTCAGGATTTCCTAGAAGAAAGAACACAACATGTCATTCTTAACAGTTCAAAATCTGCAGATGTAGAGGTAATTTCGGGCGTACCGCAGGGAAGCGTGATAGGACCTTTATTGTTTACAATATACATAAATGACTTAGTTGACAACATCGGTAGCTCCGTGAGGCTATTTGCAGATGACACGGTTGTCTACAAGAAAGTAGCAACATCAGAAGACTCGTACGTACTCCAGGAGGACCTGCAGAGGATTAATGCATGGTGCGACAGCTGGCAGCTTTCCCTAAACGTAGATAAATGTAATATAATGCGCATACATAGGGGCAGAAATCCATTCCAGTACGATTATGCCATAGGTGGTAAATCATTGGAAGCGGTAACGACCGTAAAATACTTAGGAGTTACTATCCGGAGCGATCTGAAGTGGAATGATCACATAAAACAAATAGTGGGAAAAGCAGGCGCCAGGTTGAGATTCATAGGAAGAATTCTAAGAAAATGTGACTCATCGACGAAAGAAGTAGCTTACAAAACGCTTGTTCGTCCGATTCTTGAGTATTGCTCATCAGTATGGGACCCTTACCAGGTTGGATTAATAGAAGAGATAGACATGATCCAGCGAAAAGCAGCGCGATTCGTCATGGGGACATTTAGTCAGCGCGAGAGCGTTACGGAGATGCTGAACAAGCTCCAGTGGCGGACACTTCAAGAAAGGCGTTACGCAATACGGAGAGGTTTATTATCGAAATTACGAGAGAGCACATTCCGGGAAGAGATGGGCAACATATTACTACCGCCCACATATATCTCGCGTAATGATCACAACGAAAAGATCCGAGAAATTAGAGCAAATACGGAGACTTACAAGCAGTCGTTCTTCCCACGCACAATTCGTGAATGGAACAGGGAAGGGGGGATCAGATAGTGGTACAATAAGTACCCTCCGCCACACACCGTAAGGTGGCTCGCGGAGTATAGATGTAGATGTAGATGTATTTATTGTGTCTGTCAATATGGTTTGTATGCTGCCTGTACACTCCTTCTGAATAGATTGGAGCCGATCTACAGGGTGAGGCATAAAGGATGCATGGTTTTCAAATGAACAATATATTGTTAGGAGTGCTTCAAAAAAATTTTTAATTACAGAATAACAATCAAATAATTTTGCCATTTAACAAAATTAATGGTTGAAAACATCTTCCAGATGACGGTCGTTTTCAGTGATGCACTTCTCAATGCACTCTCAGAAGTTGGCTTCAACTCTCTGCAACATGCCCCTGCCTATTTGGATGATTTCCACAGGAACAGCTTCCTTCAGTTCTTCAAGTGTTCATGGTTTATGCACGTACACACATGATTTGAGGTAACACCACAAAAAGTAGTCACACATAGATAGGTCAGGGGAATGAGGAGGCCAATGAATGTCCCAGAACTGTGAAATAACTCTACCACGACAAACAGTCTTAATTGCTTCCATAGTTAATCTTACCGTGTGAGTTGCAGCTCCATCCTGCTGAAACCACACTTGCCAGATAGGTATACATTTTTTTCTTAATTCAGGTAGGATGAATTCAGTGATCATCTCTCTGTATCATTCAGAGGTTACGGTTACAGTGTTCCTGTTCTCGTCTTGGAAAAAGTATGGACCAATAACATCTGTACCTGTCACAGCACACCAAACAGTCATCTTGGGACTATGTAATGGTTTCTCATCCAGTAGTTTTGGGTTTTCACTGGTCCAGTAATGACAGTTCTCCTGATTTACCATTCCATTCAAATGGAAATGAGCTTCATCACTCATAAGCAAAATAATGTTGTCATTTTGTTCAAATATGGCCTCCATTTCTTGGGCAAAATTTAGCCACTGTTCATAATCTCTTGGGTTTAATTTTTGCACAATGGCAGTTGTGTAGGGATGACATTTTAGGTTAGTGTGCAAAATATGCCTTACTGAGTGATTACTGATGTGCAGCTCAGCTGAGTGTCTTCTAGCAGATCAACCAGACTACGGAGTATGGCTTGCCGAAATCTTTTCACATTTTCTTGTGTCCGAACTGAGTGAGGAGCTCCTGATGGTTTTTTGTTCATAACTGTTCCCCATGTTTGAAATGATTCTACCCATCATAAAATGGTGTTATGAGTGGGAACACTATCATGCCTAGCTAGATTGAAATGGCGCCGAAACTCAAGCTGCACTGCAATGATAGACTCACTATTGCACACAGAACTATCGTAGCTAAACACACAATGTTGCACAGTCCATGGCTCCCTGACCTTGACTAAACAAAATGACAGGAGCTACCGATCATGTTACCACATTCTCCCCCCCCCCCCCTCCCACTCCGACCACCTGAGCCTGAATACTAGCTGTTCTAAAAACGCCCGTCCTTTCTGCCTCACCCTGTATATCTGCTGATTTCATCAGTCTCTGTTAGAAACAACATCACTGCACTTGCTTCATAAGTCATTGTGGATGCTACATATGTTTTGGAAGCACTTTTCTACAGCTCCACAATACCAGAGAAATAGTCATCTACATAATTTGCCAATTTTTGAGGATTTTCTGTTGTTGTACCCTCACCTTTGAATTGTATGTTGTTATACCTGTGTCTTCCTTTTGCAGTTCCTTGTTTTATGACATCCCACACTTCTTTGGTTTTATTTTCTGCATCAAATAGTACTTTGTCTTTGAATGGCTTTTTCTGTGGCAAGCACTACCCTCCTGTATATTTTTTTTAACACCTGTGATAGTAATTTAGGAACTGTGGATTAGTGTAGTGCTTTTGCAAAGAACTGAAATTTTTATGTCTGGGAAAACATTATAATACCCACAGTAACCCTTTACTTTCCTTATCTGTTTCAGTATCTTCAAAAATTAACTTAAACCATACGTATAATCTAATTATGTTCTTAACACGCTGGTGTGCAAAACTTTAGGACACAAGTAATTTTTTAATGATATTTCACTGCCAAGCAACATAAAGTGATGAAACTTAAATTGTACATAACAAGAATCATTACAGTACAGTACAGTGCAGCAGGTAAGTAAAAGAAATATGCAATGAGATAAACAGAAGTAACATTTCTATTCCAAGACAATAATCCTATATACACTTCATCATAGGTTTGATTTGCCTAGAAAGAACACTAAACTGAGCATTGGTTTGAATTTGGGAATTGTCCTTCCAGCATAACTTCTATTCTTGTAAACACTCAGACTTAAACTTCCATTAGTTATCAGTCTCAGCACCCCTACTCCACCCACCTGCTGTCACTCTTTTCTCTCTTATCATTTTCCTCTGCATTTGTCCTGTCCTGATTTCATACTCTCACTACCCCCACATTTCTCCCTCTCTCTCCTGCTGCAGCCTCTCAGTTTGGTGTTCATTGTGATTGTTAATCATTATTTTACCATTGTTGCATGTTTCAGCATGCCATTCATCTATCAGGTGCACAAAATTGGTTGCCTTTCCTCATTTCTGTTTTTTATCTCCATCTTGGTATCCCCATTGCTACAAAAATATTCAACGATTACAGTATTTACATAATATGATACAACAATTTGATTTTACTAATGGTGTCAAAATTGACCAAATAGTGAGATATTTCCTTTCAATCATTTAATTTTGTTGTATGAACCACAAAATATCTTTAAGTTAAATGTTACCATTCATCCCACAAGTTTTCACTTTTCATTGAATAACAATTGTATATAACTGATTGCTCCACAATAGGCTTGTAATGGAATTCGTCAGTATTTGATTCTTTGCTCTTTTAGTTACACACATACACTATCTGATCAAAAGTACCTGGACACACATATATATTACAGAACTGACCAATAGATGCCATGAGAGGCAGATCTGCCAGACCTCATGCACTGATGGACAGGAATCATCGAGCATTGTGTAAAAAATCACATGAAATCAACAGAAGGAATCACATGTCAGTTCCAAAATGCTACCAGCAGTCTGGCTAGCTCAATACTGTGTGTAGGAAGTTAAAACATATGGGGTACAGTGGTTGAGCAGCTCCTTACAAGCCACATGTTTCTATTGTCAATGCTAAGAAATGCTTGATATGATGTAAAGAGCAAGCCATGGAACAGTGGATGACTGGAAATGAATGATTTGAAGTGATGAATCTGGCAAATACCTGAAGAAAGTTACCTGCTGTAATGTGTAATATTATCAGTGAAATATGTACAAGGTGGTATTCTGTATGGGAGTGTTTCTCATGGTTTGGGTGTGGTTCCCTTATCACACTTGCAAAACACATTTTATAGCTTTGTGTACTGCATACAGTGGGGAAACAGTTCGGAGACAAACGTGCAATGGTTTGTGGACAATAACATTCATGAAATAGACTGGCTTGTCCAGAGTCCTGTCATGAACCCAATGAAATACTGTGGGGAAGAATTAGAACATCAATTTTACTTCAGAGCACAAGGTCCAACTTCATTGTATTTTCAGTTTAGTGATGAGGTTGAAGAGTATCTGCTAGGGCTGAATAGGATATTATTCACTTAGGACAAATTAAGCTTCATGTGTACTCCAATGAAGCAAATGTGAAGTGAGTATTGTGGTGTAGCAACCCGAATGACGACCATGACAGGTAACTAGAAGAACTGTCATGGAACTCAACCTACAGACATTTAATACACATTGCAATTGTGAACCTACAAAGGGAGGATCAGAACAATGTCAAATAAAGATGTCACTGTAGCAAATATGGCAGTGATGTGCTGTATGACAAACTGGAAGGTTTAGGGTGCAATGACATCAGATGATCACAAAATTACACACTGTATCACCACTAAAAGGGAAACCCAAGACACCAGAGAAGACATGTGCACATGTCCCAAATAGAGTGTCAAGAAGGCTAACTGAGAAGTGTGTTTTGTTGTTGGGCAAGTCCATTGCAGACTGATGATATAGACATTAAAGTGCAAGAACTGATAGTGGCCTGGAGCAATGGAAGCATTGATATCTATCAGGAGAGGTCCTTCTAGAGGAGTTCCTTGATTAAATTAGATTAGATTAGATTAACACTTGTTCCATAGATCATGAATACGACACTTCGTAATGATGTGGAACCTGTCAGGTTAATAAAAGATGTCTGTACAAGATATTACATTACACAAAATATTGCATGACACTAATGTTTAAGTTTTTTCCCCCTTAATTTATATCTAAAAATTCAGCCAATGAGTAGAAGGAGTTGTCATCTAGAAATTCTTTTAATTTATTTTTAAATGTTGGTTGGTTATCTGTCAGGTTTTTGATGCTGTTTGGTATGTGACCAAAGACTTTTGTGGCAGCATAATTTACCCCTTTCTGTGCCAAAGTCAGATTTAACCCTGCATAGTGAAGATCATCCTTTCTCCTGGTGTTATAGCTATGCACACTGCTATTACTTTTGAACTGGGTTGGATTATTAACAACAAATTTCATAAGTGAATATATATACTGTGAGGCTACTGCAAGGATCCCTAGATCCTTAAATAGATGTCTGCAGGATGACTGTGGGTGGGCTCCAGTAATTATTCTGATTACATGTTTTTGAGCAATGAATACTTTTCTACTCAACGATGAATTACCCCAGAATATGATGCCGTACGAAAGCAGTGAATGAAAGTAGGCATAGTAAGCTAATGTACTGAGATTCTTATCACCAAAATTAGCATCTGGACCAAGATGTTATTAGAATTAAGACGTGAAACATTAAGAGGCAGGAAGCTATACCAGAGCAGTATGATGCAAGACGAAAGAATCTGATGGCTGCAAGTATAAACATGTTAAGCAAAGTTTTAAGGAACAGTTATGGAAAACAAAAACTGAATGATGGAAACAGTTTGTGAATACTATCTTAGAAACCAGTCTCAGGGAAATACAAAACAAAATAGACTGAGCAAAAGCAGTGACCATCAGACTTTGCCCTTGTTCAAAAGAAATGATGAAATGGTAATATAAAGTTGTCCTGGTTATTAAAACAGTGCTTCTTGATGACAGAGAAGAAGAGACAGAAGATCAGCATAGGTTAAATACTGTTACAGGAAGACTACAGAAATAAAAAGCACCTTCACACAAGAACAAATCAGACAAATAGTTTTAAGAATGAAAAGAAAAAATCTCCAAAACCAGATGGGATCCCTGTCAAAATAGTACTAGCCTTATATGACAATTAGATAGCCACTTGTGTAAACTGTTCAGTGAGTGTCTCATGCAAGGAGGGATCCCTGCACTATAGAAGAATGCTGAGGTGTGTTGACCAGGATAATATGAGGACATGTCCAATAGGAGAAACAACCCTCTACATTTGAGAATCACCCAACTAAAATGAACAGAAATGGAACAGAATCAGTAGTACTGACACTAATATTAGTAGCTGGATAACTGATTAAGAGGTTTCATTATATTTTTGTAGTGGCAATATAAGTATTTAAAAATATATACTAGGAATAAATAATTAATATATACATGTATTATTATCCACAAAAAGGTGAGTGCTATGGCCTGTTTTAGCTTCGCAAATAATAGGCCATAATTTTGTTGGATAAATAAATAATTCACTATCTTTTGTGGTTTCAGCTCATGAGGGAGGATGGGCTGCCATTTCCCCATAGACAATCAATCACCTCATTGAAGGTGTCCCCAACTGAGTTCAAGCCATCATAAAAATGAAGGGTGGGCACAACCCATATTAATGTCCATTAATAGGTGTCTAGAAACTTTTGCTCAGATGGGGTATGATCTACTGCACATCTAAAGAAGTCTGTTGAGATTGAAATGTTCACACTACAGTAGTGCTTCTCCATTTATAACAACACTCTACAAAGCACTATGAAGTGTACAGGAGAGGGTACTTAGCAATGTAACTGGTCTAATCTTGTCTTCACAGTCCCAACAGGAGCAATATGAGGGGAGCTGAAGTATATCTCTGGAGTCTCCCCTTAAGGATACAGGGTACTTGTAAATGGTGGAAAAATCAAAATTTTTTAATGACTTTGTTAAATTCTATAGTCTTTCATGATTACATTGATATATACATTGTTGTTGTTGTGGTCTTCAGTCCTGAGACTGGTTTGATGCAGCTCTCCATGCTACTCTATCCTGTGCAAGCTTCTTCATCTCCCAGTACCTACTGCAACCTACATCCTTTTTAATCTGCTTAGTGTATTCATCTCTTGGCCTCCCTCTACAATTTTTACCCTCCACGCTGCCCTCCAATACTAAATTGGTGATCCCTTGATGCCTCAGAACATGTCCTACCAACTGATCCCTTCTTCTAGTCAAGTTGTGCCACAAACTTCTCTTCTCCCCAATCCTATTCAATACCTCCTCATTATTTATGTGATCTACCCATCTAATCTTTAGCATTATAGGTTTCAAATGAAAAATGACCTATATATACCAAATTTTAAAGTTACAGTCATATATGCTGCCATGCCCCCTTTTTTTCTGCTACAGAAATCAGTATTATTTAAAAAAGAACTGTGAACTTTCTGTTTCCTGCAATTATATGTATGCTAAATTGTATATGTTGGTAACAGTGCAGGTTTCTACTGACTGTAAATGATTATTTTTGCTAGTATTTACTTTTGTTTCGCTGAAGCAGTTTGTTCACGTGTTACTGAATGTTTGTTGCCCATGTGCTACATATATTTGTGGAAGTACAAATCCGTTAGTGTACAATAAATATGAACTATGCCACACATCAAGAAATTCAATAAAAGGAAATTCCATGGTAACCAGTTCACAAATAAAGCAAGCCACACTGTTGAAAGTAGCGTACATATCAGTTCTTCATGAAGAAACTCCCACATGGCACGCCTCCTGGTGATTCAAATTTTTGTGTTAACAATCACACTGTTTTTAGTGGATTTG
Organism: Schistocerca serialis cubense; assembly: GCF_023864345.2. NCBI lineage: Eukaryota > Metazoa > Arthropoda > Insecta > Orthoptera > Acrididae > Schistocerca > Schistocerca serialis. The sequence goes on from NC_064641.1 coordinate 562,635,319, forward strand.
TTGTTGTTGATATGGGCATCTTATGTTCTTTGATAAAGGAAGTGGCAAAATATAAACAATGTGATGGTGTAGGATTTCTGGAAATAACTGAACAAATTAGCAGGAAGGGTTTAATGTCAAAATTAGTAGTTCTGTGTAGATCCTTCAATAAATCGACATCGAAAATTACTTTGAACATTGTGTATAATTAATATGATGTGAACTTGAAGTTAGTGTATCCAGTGCATGCAATAGGAAAAGGGAAAAAGGCTTCTCAAACATTTTGTGGTTTGATGGACCTTCCTCCTCCTCCCAGTAGGTTCAGAAAGTACATAAAACTACTTTTAGGCACCTTGATGGTTGTGTCTAAAGTGTCTATGAAACATGCAGTAGAAGAAACTGTAAATATTAGTGGGACCAGGGACACTGCTGTTGCACTTGATGGGACATGGCAACATCGAGGACATCATTCCTTGAATGGTGTTGTAAGTGCCACTTTGCTGGAGAATGGAAACATTTTTGATGTTGAGTGCTTATCTAACTACTGCCACACCTGCCATGATAACACTGAAGGACATATTGAACATCAGTGTTCTAATAATTATGATGGTTACAGTGGAGGTATGGAGTGTGATGGAGCTCTAAAAATATTTCGGAGGTCGGTGTCCGTTTATAATGTTTGATATACGAAGCACCTTGGTGATGGGGACTCTAAAGCTTTCAACAAAATTAATGAGTTCAAAATTTTTGGTGATACCTTCATAAAAAATACTGGAGTGTTGTGGACATGTGCAAAAGATGATGGGTGCTAGATTGAGGAAGCTACGAAGAGAAATGAAAGGAAAGTTGCTATCTGATGGAAAATCTCTGTCTGGCAGAGGCAGATTGACAGAAACTGAAATAGACCTCCTTCAGAGTTATTATGGACTGCCCATTAGATGAACTGCACCTCTGAATGATGTTACAGCAATGAGAAAAGCTGTATGGGCCACCTACTTTCATAAGTTGTCCACAGATGACCACCCTGTTCATGGACTTTGCCCTAAAGAAGCAGATTCTTGGTGTGGTTACCAAAAAGCGAACGAAAGTGGCCAAATATACCATCATAAGCATTCTCTTCCTGAGCTTGCTGTGAATGAAACAAAACCAATTTTTAGAGACCTGAGTGTCCCTGTTTTGCCTAGAAAATGTCTTCATTGGAGCACTCAGAATACAAATAAAAGTTTCAACCATTACATATGGGGAAGATTACGCAAGAATGTTTTTGTAGGACTAAATACATTAAGATTTGGTGTACTAGATGCAATGATATGTTTCAATGATGGATTGATAGGAAGGTTGGAAGTCCTGAGAAATTTAGGCATAAAATGTGGCTCTAATGCTTGCATGTGACAGACAATGGGTGCATGAAGCTGAAAGATTCTCTCACCAAGTTATGGAAGAAGCAAGGAGTGCTAAAACGAATGCCAAGAGGAAGCTTGAAGATAAAGATATGCTGCAAGATGAAGACTATGCTTCAGGAATGTTGTGAGGCACAGTTTAATTGGACTCATATCTTCATTCGTAATTTCCCACAAATTGTATTTTTCAGACGTCAGGTACAAATATTTCCTAAAGTTTGTAAAGCATTGCTCTAATTTTTTTCTGTAACTTGCGATAGTCCATACTTATGTAGTAGACCTAAGCTTTATTGCATAATCAACTAAATTATAGTACAAGTAACATTTTTACTAGGAAAAAAATTATAAAAATTAAAATGTAAGATGTGATATTTTTTTATCCTTGTAATATACATAGGTCTATAATTAAATAGATATAGTACCTCAGCCATCATGTCATGTACATCTGGTAAAAATTTGGTTTCTTTCAAATGTATAACATTGGATTGAATGGTACTTCAATTTGAGGAAGCATTTTGTAAAAAAAATTGCATCAATTTCTTTGTAATTTTTTAATAACCCTAAGCAGGTTCAGATATTCAAAATACTTCTAATTTGTTTAGAAAGTGTGCTGCCTTACCTGGTATCAACAAAAAATCTGTAATACATATACATTATAAACAGTGCCTGGAAGAAATAGGTGTTGATTTTTAGATAATATTGAGCCAGAAAGTACCCTGTATCCTTAACACAGGGTCTTGAACTTTTATAAATAGGTTTTTACCATGTAACTGGTGTCTATCTTCAGGCATCTGCCAGTTCATTTTTCAGAATTTCCACGCTGCTCTCTCATGAGTCAAACAAACTAGTGATCACTTTTACTGCCCTACTTTGTATACATTCAGTGTCCTCTGTTAATCTTATTTGCTGTGGGTCCCAAATACATGACCAATGTTCTAAGGTGGGACACACATCTTTTATAAGCACTCTCCTTTGTAGGTTGACTGCATTTTCCCAGTGTCTTGCTTATGAAGCAAAGCCTGCCACCTGCTTTACCCATGTTTGAGCTTCCATTTTGTATCCATACAAACTGATACATGAACGTATATGTCTAAGCTGACTGTTTCCAATTGTGAGTCACGTATACTGTAATCATCTTTTTTTCCAGTTAATACTTCATTATAAATAACTCCACCATCCCAAAAAAATCTCATGTCACTATTAATCTATTGTCTGCTAAGTCATCAGGGAGGAACAGTAAGGGTCCCAATACACTTCTCTGGGGCACATCTAAAATTACTTTTATATTTGCAGAAGGCTCACCATCCAAGATGACATGCTGCAGACTTCCTGCCATGACATGCTCATTCCAGTCACAAAATTTGCTTGATACCCAATACAATCACAGTTTTGTTAATAAATGTTGGTGTAGTACTATATCAGAAGCTTTTCAGAAGTCGAGAAATACTGCATTCACATGGCTGTTTTGATTCCACGGCCTTCAGGATGTTTTGTGTAACAGTTGTTTTCAGAATCCAAGTTGGCTGGCATGGAGGGTGTAATTCTGTTTATGTTTGTGTTTGAGCTCAGAATCTGCTCTAGACTTCTACAGCAGATGGATACCAATGAGTTGGATCCCTTCTGCTACCACTCTCGTATGTGGGCAGGGCCTATGCTTTCTTCCAGCTACTGGACACAAGTTATCATCTGAGTGATCTGCAGTATCTTGTGGTTAAAACTGGAGCTAACTCATCTGAAAATTTTGTATAGAATCTAACAGGGATTACACCAGATCCTCAAGCCTTGTTTCATTTTATCAATTTCAACTGTTTCTCATGGCTATTGATGGCAGTATCTGTATCATTCATCTTTGCAAAGGTGAGGGAATTAAACTTGGGCAGTAGTTCAGTATTTTCCATCATAAAAGAACATTGAAAACAGAATTCAGTATTTACGTTTTTGGTTTGCAACCCTCAATTTTGGTTACTGCATCATCCTTGAGTGTTTGGACACTAACTTTGGTGCCACAGACAGCTTTTCCACATGGCCAGCATTGTTTGGGGTTTATGAAAGATCTTTCAATAAGATTCTGCTGTGGTAGTCACTGAAGACTTCATGCAGTCTCTTTACAGCCAAAGTTTCATTCAGCATCTCTCTGTCTATAGCTGTTTGTTTAACCACAAGTAATTCTGAAGTCTGAGCATACACAGCTGTGGTGGTACATTTTGTGGCTAGTTTCATACCTTGTAGCCACATCATCAGGTAAATATAAACAATAAAATGTGGTACAAAATATGGCAGACAATATAAAAGGTCCTACCTCCTCAGTTAGAACCATAATGTTCACAGGGTGGATAGTTAATGAATAAAAAGCTGGATGGTGAAAACCTCTGCATATGAACATGCTTGCCCAACTTTTTATTCGACTATCTGTTGTAAAAACATTATGGTTTTAACTAAAAAGATTGATCCTTCTACATTCTTTGCCATGTTCTGTACATATTTTAATGTTTATATGCACCTGATGACATAGCTACAAGCCATAAATCAGTAGTGCCTTAATAAAATTGGTTTAAATACAGCTGTTTGGAGAGTTCTGGCCACATAATGTTTGTTTCATTTCACACCTATTACACAGTAGTAACTTTTTCTTCAGATGTTTCTTTACGGTGACTGTAAAATAGAAAGTCCCTCCCATCATGGGCATAGATGCATAATATCCAGTGCTTAGTCAACTGTTCCTTTAAATGTGAACCACAGTTCCCCTACACACTCCTTGCCAGAGCTAAATGTTCTGGGTTCCTATCTGACATCTGATATGACTGCCTGGCTTACAGAACATTACAGTCTGCCTACTAGTTTTATTTGTCCTTTGTTCATTGGTGTACAATGGCATCATAGTCACTGATATCAGTTTAGATATGGATGTCCTTGAAGAGGTCAGGTCTGTTGCTACAAGACCTAATATATACGATGGCCTCTGAACTATTTGGTCCAAATGGTTTTCATAGAAAGCATTTAGTATTATTTCACAGGATGTCTTGTCATGCCCACCACTTAGAAAATTGCACTTGTTCCAATTGATTGCTGCATGATTAAATTCTTCTCCAAAAGTGACAGCCTGTTTGATGAACATATGCTTTACTGTGTTGAAGGTTTTGGTTATATCTGGGGGGGGGGGGGGGGGAGGGGGGGGAGGGGGGGGGGGAGTCTGCTTTTTGCTGCTACAAAGTAACCTGACAGATTAAAACTGTTCACTGAATTGTAACTTAAACAGAGATTTTTGTCATTCATGACAGTAGAATGCCATCCATGAAAGGCAAAGATTGTAGTTTGATATTTTTTTATCAGATAAATATTTCGGCTGAGGACTTTCATCATATAGAGCTAAATATATTTTAGATAAATAATAATGGCTTACTGATGCAGAAATTATGCATTCTCATACTCAGTGAATCTCCAGGCATGTGTGTCCAATCACATAAGAAGTGGAGAATATAATAATAACATTGATTACCTGTATGATAAACTAAGTTGACTTCATTATGATTCTGAGGGTACATTTCATTCTAGTTAATTTCTCATAAATATATCAGCAGATTTAGAGTTTCTTTGGTACTATTGTCTTTCAAGATAATTTTCTTCCTTAATGCAGCTAAAGTATGTGCGATTGGGTGTGTGAAAGAGTTACCCTGGCACGAAAAGTACAAAAACAGTGTGATTGTACTTACTTTCAGTATATGAAATTATTAACTATGAAACATGCATATTTGTACTTAGTATTTTCTTTCACAGTTGCAAAATCAATAGCACATGTGTGACATTAGATGATGATTTAACAGTATTCCTGTGTCTGTGCAAAGTTACAGATGGTCTGTGCAGTGGGAATAATAATGAAACTCAAAACTGTGGTTATTTTTGCATGTATTATCTGTTATTTAGCTGGGATACAGCAGTCATTAACACAGTCTTGGTTATTAAATTATCTTACTCGTGTTGAAAACTAACAGATAACATAAACTCAAAATAAGGATAAAAGTAAAATAAAACATTTTATTTGAAATACTTGCAGTTAACAGTGCTGTGAACAATAAAACAACGGTTTACAAAATATATAGAGCATAAGTGTGTTCCAAGACTTGCATTACTGTGAAATAGGGTAGCATATCTGTGATGAGGTAAACATTAAAAAGCAAGAACCACTCAAGATAACTTCCAACACTTCATAAATAAAAAGCCAAAACACCTGTTGTTACATAGTATTTCCAAGTATTGCATCATGCACAAGGTATTTTTATGCCAAAAAGAGAATATTTTAATAATTGCTATGAAAAAGTGGGTACTCAGATGAAGTGTCTCTAACTTACAATGAAATTATGTCAAGTTAAGATGTGTCCTTGGAATATTTTGTGGTGGCATGTCTGAATAATGTCTTCTCAGTTTTCAAGCCACGTCAATTCGATGGCTATCTCCACTATACTCATCAGGACTAAAAACCACTGCTGGGGCTGGTATGGTTTTCTGTTTATTCAAGCAAACTTCAGCCTTTGGCACTAAACAGCCAAGGCCAAAACGACATGTGCATGGAAGGTGAGTTGGGCAGCTTGTAGCAACTTTGGCGCGCCTTGTGACCTGGTGATGACAAGTGTCATGAGGGGCTGGCACCTTGTTTGAAACTGCCACTCCCACCTCCCTACTAGCATCAAGCATCCATCTTTGCTTTCTTTCAAATGGATTATTTACACTTGTAGGGAGGTGGCAGTTGCAGTTACATCCATCTTTGCTTTTTTTTTTTTTTCAAACAGATGTTTGACACTTGTAGGGAGGCAGAAGTGGCAGCTTCAAATGTATTGTTCCCATTCAAGGCACATGGTGTCATTTGGGTCTGAGGCGAACTGGGGCTGCTATGAGCTACCCAAGTCACCTTCCTTACATGCTTCATTTCAGCCCTCCCTGACTGGTGCCAGAGCCAGCAATTGTGTCAGTGTAAGCAGAAAACTATATACTAGGCCCGGCAGTCTGTGGCTTTTACACCTGACAGTGATGGTGGAAATAGTCACTAAAAGCTGGTGTGTTTTATTCAAATTGATGTGGCTTGAAAACTGAGAAGATTTTATTCACGTTAAGTTATATTGTCCTCATACAGGAAAGGTATGATGGATGTTATAATTTGAAGGGAAATTAATTTTGACATACTATACTATAACATACTTTACTATAACAGACCTACTAAAGATAGACATAGATATAGATACAGATAGACATAGATATAGATGACATCTTTGTGGTTTGGACTCATGGTGAAGAAACACTCCTTAATTTCCTCCATAACCTCAACTCCTTTTCGAATCTGAATTTCACCTGGTCCTTCTCCAAAATCCAAGCCACCTTCCTGGATGTTGACCTTCATCTTGTTGAAGCTCACATCCACACCTCTGTCCATATCAAACCCACAAACAAACAACAGTACCTTCACTTTGATAGCTGCCATCCATTCCACATCAAACGCTCCCTTCCCTACAGCCTAGGTATTCATGGCAAACATATCTGCTCCAGTGACGAATCCCTCAACAATTACACCAATAACCTGACCAGTGCTTTCCTCTCCCACAACTGTCCTGCAGACCTTGTCCACAAACAGATCTCCCGAGCAATACATTCCTCCCTGTCCAACAACAATGTTGCTACCCCCAGACCACACAGAAGCATCCCCCTTGTCACCCAATATTATCCTGGCCTCGAAAACATCAACAAATTACTCCGCCAGGGATATTACTTTCTCAAGTCAACCCCTGAAATGAGATCATCCCTTGACAAAATTCTCCCCACACCACCCAGAGTTGCCTTTCGTCGCCGTCCTAACCTCCGTAACATCCTTGTTAAACACTACAATATTCCCAGACTACCTTCTCTACCCAGCAGTTCCTACCCCTGTAACTGACTCCACTGCAAAACCTGCCCCATGCATCCCCCCACAACCACCTACTCCAGCCCCACTACTGGTAAAACATACACAATTCAAGGCAGGGCCACGTGTGAAACTACACATGTCATTTACCAACTGACATGCCTGCACTGCACAGCCATTTTAAATCGGTATGACAACAACTAAACTGGCTGAGCGCATGAACGGACACAGCCGAACTGTCTGCCTAGGAGATGTCCAATACCCAGTAGCGGAGCATGCCCTCCAGCATAATTCTAGGGACCTAGGAACCTGCTACACCTTATGTGCCATTTGGCTTCTCCCACCCAACACCAGTCCCTCTGAACTGCGGAGATGGGAACTTGCACTCCAACACATCCTTTCATCCTGCCATCCCCCTGGACCGAACCTACGTTAAACAACCTCACTCCCATTTACTCTTCAGTCTTCTCCTCTTTCCCTTTCCTTTTTAGCCATTCATGCATCTTTTCATCCTACATAGTTCTGTTTATCTTTATACTATATACCACTTTACTTCTGCATGCATCCTCTTTCGTTTGAAGCTGGCACAGTACTTACAGTAGAATATCTTTGGCTTCCCTCTGACAACCATGCCTCCATCCTTGCTACCCTCCCTGTTTTCCTTTCCCTGTTGCTTCATAACCTGGGTTGTGAGTAACCGAATCTACTTTCCCTTCTTGCCTTTCTTTCCCCTCTCTCCTCCCTGATGAAGGTACATTTGTTCCGAAAGCTAGGAACGTAAATTTTCGGTTCTGTTTTTTGTGTATCTATCGGCTGTACTGAGCTGAGGTAAGTACTGGCCAGCCCCTCTATCTCTTTATTAGTATTTGTTTCAGACCTACTAAAGTGTTAATGCAACTACCTTTTTAATCATAGAACTATTTGATTTTCAACAGACCAAGAAGTGAAGTCATTTGCAACTTTAAACAACAACCAGTGTTTCTTCTCCTGTTATTACACATCAAAGTTTTACTTCAGTCATTTGATGAGGGTAGAGTGAGGTATCCTAAATTTTTAATCTCTGTGTAATCAGAGGAAGAATTCATCAAACAAACACCACCCACAGAGGTTTTCACATTTCCTCTTTCTCTGGTGTCAGGTGAATCATTAATAAATCTCTATATTTATGCCTGGCTTCTATCTTTTGAGACTATCCGCTGCTCTGATTATCAAATATGACAGGCCAGTAAAATTTTATCACAACTCCCCACTATGTAGTAATTTGCACCGCTGTTACAAGAAAGAGCAATGTTTTTTGCCAATTATATTGATTAGTAAGCTTAAATATATCAAGGAGTCACTTTATCCCAAATTTTAACTAACTGTGGAGGTTTGGTTGCTGCTTGGTCTCATTTTTGAAGTGAACATTATTATTTAAATTGGATCTGTACATTCTAGGAAGTGAGCCTGTTATACAATTTAAAAGCTGTGGCTTTAAATGCAACTTTTTCACTGGCATATAGTGCAATATTTATGACTGACAATTTCAGTGTACCATTTATACAGACTTGTTTAGCTAAGTGTAGAGATTAGATAGTGCTACTCTCTAGGCAGAGTGGACACTATTAAGAGTTTATACAACAATCTTTTTCTAGAACTATGTGAGTCTTCATTTCATGACACAGTTAAGAAACTTTACAGAATGCTCAGGGATGAAATGGAGCAATCAGTGTGAGGAATGAAAAGCTTTTGTTAAATTAGGTAGGGCTATGTACTGGGCAGTTTTCTATGTTTTACAGATGTGTGATGAGGATGGGAATTGCTTATAAATAATGGTGGATGAATGTGGATGTTTCAGCTATGATACTTAAATTGCATCAGGTGCTGGTGGTTTATTATTATTTGCACTTCTAATGGATGCAAATACCAAGGGCTCAAAAACATATTAAATTTTGAACCTGACATAATATACCCTCACCGCAACACAGTTCTCCCTTCCAGTGTTGTTATTACTGAAGATTAGATTTCACAACTATAACCAAATAACTTCAGTGTTTCATTTTGAGAAAGTTAAGACTTTAAAAGTTTTTTTTTCCATATTTTTTCCCTAGGCATCAAACAGATAAAATTATTATATAGAAGTAAAAGTAATTTTCTGTGTAATAGTGTATATATAACCATTTCATAACTCCCTCACAAAAGTGGATGCATACAATCTATCATGATCTAACTCATCAATTAATCTCAATGTTCTGAACCTATCCTCCACTTTGGAGCTGACCTCATACAATATCAACCACAATGTGTTTATATATAATTAGTTTTGAAGTTTTTTTTGTTAAAAACCTGAATGGCATAGTTATGTGTATTCAGTAGAGTCAGATTTTCAAATAGTTTCTGATACTGATAATTTGGAAACATAGTCAGTTCTCCAATTTATTCCACCTTGCATCCTTAGTGGCTAGAGGGAATGAGGTACAAAGTATTGCCACATAGCCCTGCTGACATCATACTATGGTTATTTTTATCTTTTGTTAGCACTTTCTTAACCAGTTGTGTAGTGTGGCTGATATGGAAGCTTCTGGTGATTAAAGAACACAAATACTTTCAGAAAACCTACCTTTTTTTAAATTACACATACCTGTTAATGAAGCCACAAGAAGACTATCATCTTGGCCACTGGAGCAAAAGGCAAAAGGCTATGAAATAAGACACACTAGGATAAATAATTGGTTTTAGTTATTTATTTTATAATTAATATGGTCTTTTATTTACTTACCAATGTTTTTATGTTTTAATTAACATCTTTTTCTTTGTAAACAACAATTGGGCAGTGAAGATTCAAGTGAGCTTTTCATTTGCAAAGTAGATTAGTCTTTGTCTGTTTCTTCTGGTAGTTTTCATTTACAAATCACACCAGAAAAAAAGGTGATCACAACCCCAGAACTTATGAAGTTGGTTTCTGTCTTAGATGATTTTACACTATAGTTTATGTTTATATCCATGACAAGAGCATTGGATGCCAATGCCTGGAAAAGCCACTCACTGCCATCACTATTTCCACAACTGGTGACATACAAAATAAGAAGTAAATAAGAATTCTAATTTCACAAAACAGAATATGTGGAATCAATTTCACTGAAGCTTTCTCTTTGCATTGTACCTTCTTCCAGCACAGTGGGTGTTTCACTTTATTATGCCAGTACCTATGGAACTAATTAACTATGAGATTCTTTTGTAAGAGCATTTGCATGAAACAATACGAAATCTGACATCTTTTGAATACAAAATGTTACATTTTGTAGAAAAAGATACAGTATTACATTGAAAATTGCTCATAAAAAACACAATATGGACTTGAAATGAAAATAAATTGAATAACAAGCATTTCTATATTACCAGTTTCATACATACTACAAAGACATGTCATTTGGCATTGTGTGGTATGCTGATGTTTGGAAGTGCCAAACCATTGGTTATATATGAACAGCCATGAGTGCTGAACTTACATTCAGTATTTATATTTTCTGTTTTGTTTACCTGTAATAAATTACAATGCCAAATGCAGTAAGTTTATTTATTTAAGCTAAGCAAATTCAGTTCACTTCAGTACTGCTATCTATCCCTTTCACCCAAATGACATCTCCCCCTTCAGTTTCTTACCAGCTGTCTTTATAAAATTTCATTTATTTCAACATGTCAGACATTAGAGGTCATTAATCATGACCCATAACTATCATTTTCTATCTACAGTACAGTATGTTTGCTCCAAAACCTAATTACTGAATAATAATTACGTATTGATTAGCAAGGCTGCCGCCAATTTCTGAATATTTGAGAAGAAAAAAGCTGATTTGCAATCTTCTCGTAACTAGCTGACTAGCTGTTTAGACCCAGTAGTCACATACATTATGCAACAGTTAGGGAGCTATAGTAATATGCTGTACAAAATGAGCTCAGAAGAAAATTATTAATATGAAGAAATTTCCTTGTATAAAATATACTTGCAAAATACAAGCTGGTTGATAATTTTAAGTAAACATTAAATGTGTTTACACAATAAAAAGGAAAGAAAATACATAAAATATGAAAACTGCTCATAATCTTGTGAAATAATTTCATGTTTGCCCATCCATAAATTCCCAACCAAAATGTGTGCTCAGTGTGATTCATGTACTGAAAAGTAGACTGCAAGGAGGAAACTTAATTCAGCCTTTACAATGATTTAGTTTTATGAACTGCAATGCCATCAGTTATCTGTCTAACAGATAAAAGAACAAAATCAATGGAATGAATTGGTACAATCAGTGTACTTTTCTCATTCAGAAATTTTTAAAGTTGGGTACAGAGATGTAAGAGAGAACAGATCTGCAGTAAAGAAAATACAACAACATTATTGTTGTGTGCAGAATGACATGGTTTACAGAAGTTGAAAATGCAGGTACTGGCTAATGAATGTCATGAATGATCTCTAGAACATAGGTGACATATGAGGGAAAACAGAAATAGAAAAGGCCCATTATGGTAAAAGGCCCATTATGGTACAAATCTCAGTGTTCATATATGTGCTATGCAACAGTTCTTCAAAGGACTGTGAACTTATCAATAGTTTACTCTAATGTTGCTCACCACAGAAACTTCAAGAAGTTTGTTGCAGCATTTCTTTACCAAATAAATCTCTGTGCATGTAATGAAATCCATGTTTGTGTTATGTAAGAAGCTACATGCCATACAAATGTGTTGAAAAGGTATTGTTATATTTTTGCCAGAAATTGAAGAACTTTTGCTATGGCTTTATGTTAATAAGTACGCCTGAAATAAATCTCATCTTTTAAAGACAGCTTCAGACATAAATTGCTCACAGTGATACAAATAAGTGTCACCAATCTAAGATGGATAACAAAGTTTCAACCTCTTATGTAATAATAATAACAATAATAATAATAATAATAGTAATAATAATAATCCAGCAAACATGGCCAAGTGTAAAATTCATATAACTGGAAACAGTGTCTTTCTTTATTACTGTCTAGCAGTTATTACTGTGAACTCTATTCTAATACTTCATTTTCCTTACAGTATTTTTCCCACACAGTCAGTCAAACTAACAACAATCCAAATTATCTTCATAACATACCTCACTAACCTATAGTACACTTAAAGGATGATTTTTAGTGCAGCAGATTGCAACAATAAGCATCAGATTTTTCCTGATTGTCAGTTATAACAAGAACAGATGCTATTCATATCTCTCAGTCTACAATCCACACATAGAATATTTTCAACATGTAGTAATACCAGTCTCTGCATAAATGCATTTAACTCCATTTTTTAATCCTACATATAATACACAGGAACATGTACAAGTGCACATGACAGAGAATGCACACATAAATACACAAGCACACACACAGTCTTAGAGATCAATCACTTCAGTCACACAGTCTCCAAGCAGCTTCTACGATTCTTGCCTACCAGCCTGTTGTAAGTGGCAGTTTCCTACTCTGTCAGCTTTGTAGCCTGGGTATCGAATTGATCTACTAAAACACAGACAACATTATTTAATAATTGTAGAATCGCTAATGGTATCTTGACGTCTGAATTTTGTAAGAGGATCTTGCTGTACTTAAGTACATGGTGAGTATTAAGGCTGCCCAGCGAACAATTAGATATGTTTTGCCAACCTGTGCAACAGCTGCTGAGTGATTCTATTGTACTTTCGTATGGTTAAGAAACTTTTAATATTGTTGAAAGGTTATGGCTGAGATAATATTTTTTGATAATAATGTTTCAAACAAGTCAGTGAAATGAACTAGCATTTAAAAAAATTGCTTGTAGGGAAACTGCTGTGTATCTGATGATAGGTTTCTGTTTTAAACAAGAACTTCTACAAGTAAAATATTTTTGTCTTATCTCAGTTACAGAACTGGCACTCCTGTTAATGGATCAATGTATTTCATGCAGTTTTTTGGCATTTCAGCATACAAAGTTGCTGCATGAAGGTCAGAGGTTTCTAAGCTACAGTGTTATTAAAACACAGCTATATAAGGAACAGTGTGAATGCTTTTGCTGTAAATCGCTCAGCTTTTCTGCAAAGGTGCTGTGAATACATAAGCTGTAAAACAAATATATTTATTTCAGTGTATCTGTCCCACATGTGAATACATCAGTAAAGTGAACTGTGATTCAGTGTTAATGTTTACTTCTCAAAGAGAACTCAAAAGTGTTTAGTAACAGAAAAACATAGAGATAGGCAGAAAAAGAAATAAGTGTTGCCTCAACAATAATTCCATGCAGGCTTCTGTGTATCTTCTCTTCTTTAAAAAATATATTGTTTTATGAATCTGTTAGTATTCATAGTATACACAACATATGTTCTTCGTTTCTGACATGTATTGTATTGCCATAAGACATTCCATTTGAGTGAAGTAGCGCATTGTACTTCTGTTCTGAGAAAGACGTATGTGAGTGTTTTGTGTATGGAAATGTAGTATGAAACAAAACTTGTGGCACTTTGCTATGAGTCAATATTTTTTCAGGAAAGAATGAAATGATATTATTATTATTGAAAAATCCAAGGAGTTGTCTTCTCCAGCAAAGAAACTGGTTCAAAGTATTTCTGTAGTAACCATGAACTTAAGTCTCTTAGTGCCACACAGCTACTGTATGATTATAACAGAGAGATTTCCAGCTCAAGAACATGTTTTATTGTTGTCAAAACCAATTGTCTAGTCAGCACCAAATTTTCTGCCAAAATTGGCTTCTTTTAACATACAGTAGCATATGTTCAAAATAATTTTGTGTAGCAGTATGATAAGAAATGAATTTGTTTGATATATAACACATACTGTCAAAATAGAAAATGTTTATCAAGCTTGCTCTTTAGTGAACTCTTAGTGAATATAAATATCTAATTTAAAGAAGGTACATTGACTTCCTAGCAGTATATCGGAGCACTGAACAAGACGTCATACATTTAAGTAAGTCTGATGTAAATGAAATCTCAGATATTTTATTCGCGTTTTTATGCAGTACAATCCTACAACTTTATCATATTGCTTTGTTGCCCTTTCATACTGTTGAAAGAGGACATTTTTGAAAATTGTGAACTATGTGTGGATAGTCTTTTCACTGTAATACACAGATTCACCTAACTTTCGTTGTATTTGTGATTTTGTTGCAAATGTTACAAGCTTTATTGTGGTGTAAGAGCAGTGCATGTATGTTTGTCAACACTCTTACTTCATTTTTATGGATGAGTTCACTCAGGCATTTCTGAAGAAGCCTGTATCACAGTCTTTCACCAAGTACTGTGATCTGGCACCAGGATGTTTCTGTAAAGAGTTGATAAGCTTAGCTACAAGATAAATGTTGCCATTATAGAATATTAGTGTTTCAACGTCAATTTTTTGTGAATGGTACTGGAATCTAATTGCCGTTACTCTAAGAACCTGCTTTCCATTGTAGCTAGAGACAGTCATCTACCATTTTTGTTTTGAAGTATGAGAGAGAGGGGGACAGCCAGGCAGAGGAAAACTTGTAATGGTATATTTATTTATGTAGTCAGTAGGCTATTATAGGGAACAGCCACTTACAACAGATGAAATGGTGAGTAATTGTTGCTGAAAAAAGAGGAACAACAATAATAAACACTTTTGACATACTAAAGCTATCAAAACTGAATACCCTGACAGTAAGAAATTAAATTAAAATGTATTCATATTTATTTCAGGTTTTTTCACCAGAACCTTGTAAGACTGATGAACAAAGTTCATCAAAGCAGATCTTTTTTTGCATGTAGAAATAATTGGGGAAAGTTTTTGTATCTGGGTTATGGAAGCTAAGAAATACTTCTTATTGTACATATACTTCGAGTGATGCATCTTGTTACACACTGCTGCAGTATTTCTGTAGGTATTATTAGGTACCTGTGATTGATTGAGCTCTGTGTGTGCACATTCATTTTAAACCTTTTTGCTAACAGAATTTAATTTTGCAAATTATAATTCTGAAATGTTGTTGCTAATTTCAAATATCATTAACACAGTATGCACCGAACAAAAATATTATACTAAGCATTTCGGCTATGTAACTGACACTTTGTACCCAAAATCATATGGGATGGAAACAAACCATGCAAAAGTAACAGCACAATAAATTACTATATTAAATATGGACATAGTAGGTATTTTAACGTTACTGACCAGTGAATCAGTTTTGTGTTGCAGAGACCATTACTTTAGCACAAATATGAGGCACATACTTCCTATTTCATCAGCAAAAATTTCTAACACCATTTCACATCAGATCAGACTTCCCATGCTTACTTGAAATTGGCACTCAATTAGGAAATTACAGCAAAATTTTAGGTTGTTTAAAAAAGCAGTCTATAAATGCCCCATGAACTAAGTGTATCCTTTGTGCGTGTATATTCATTATTCTGTGGACATTCTCATCTTCATTGTAGTTCTACCTTTAAAATCAGTTCCATTTCATTTTAATATGGTGATGTTGCTTTGGCTAGGTTATGAGCTTGTTGAGAAATTGACCATAAGTGGTGTGATGGGTACTTTAGGTAATGGGTGTAGGGAATCAAACACAAATATTTTTCTTGAGAAGCAATAAGTTAGACACATCAACTTACAATGAATGAGATATTTCATAACAGTAGACACTGAAGCATGTTATGAAGCTTTCGGGAGCACACTACTTGAAGATACTTCTTCATGTATACTGCATGTGCTAATTTTGAACTTCAGATTCAGATGGGCACCAAATAATCGCCAGAATATTCATAACATAAGAATTTCCAATAACTAAATCTGAATGTATAATAATGCAAAATAAATTTCAATGAACAGATTAGAGTAGCAGAATTGTAATTCATCAAATACTCATAACTGTCCCCTGATGAACTATTTCATGCATTTGCAGTGATGACACAGACTAAATTAGTATGCAAGCACTTACAATATGATAGTCTCCGAGGTAGTTTGGTTGTACAAAGGGCAGTGTCAAAAGCTATTTCTCATTAAAATTATATTGAAATTTAAGTACTGTACTATACTTTTTGTAATCAATTTAATCCCTTATCAGTGGCAACAATGTATACTGGCTGTCTTCAAAATACTGAAAGCTTGAAAAAAATCATGTCATATACATAATATGGTTATCTCAACTAAGAAAAGTGATAGCCACTGTTCGGTGAAAGAAAATTAAAAAAAAAAAAAAAAAAAAAAAAAAAAGGAGATATTCCTTTTCTCTTGACCAGTAATATCATGGTTGTTACACAAAAATTTCCTGTTATGTTCTAAATGTTTAGTTCTTAATATACCTGCAACACTATTATTTTGCACAAGCAGCTGAGTAGTCTGGCCAATGTCATGTATGAAATGGCACTGTGGCATTGCTACATGGTTATTATTCATGAAAAATAAGAAAATTATAAAGATTGTAATCATATGAGATAAACTACAAAAACAAAAACTAATTATATGCGTGAGTGGAATGCACTGCTAAGAGCTTTTTAAAGCAACATTTATTTAGTGATCACTGTAAGACACTGCTAATGAAACAGTAGAAGCTTAAGATACTTTGTAACTTTTAAAATCTGTAAGTCACCATTCACAAAGTCTATGCATATGTAGTATGAAGACTCTGATTTCCTGAGCTCTTGATCATAATTCCAATACCTGTGAATTTACTGTAGATGGATCTAACACAGGTCACTGCTGCAAGTAAAATGCCATTTCTGTTATTCAAAAGCCAAATTAGTTCTGTCATCTTCAGTATTGTAGTGCAATGAAATAAAATAATTTGAAGTGATAAAATAATGACAAACTGTATGAGTTATAGCAAGTTTTAATAAGGCCCCTTTTCTATGTATTTCCTTTTGCATAAGTATTAGAATGAACAGTAAAAAAAATGTTAATTTTAGGAATTCCTTTTAGTAATTCTTCAGCACTTTTATTTTTATGCAGAGAGAGAGAGAATAATGAAGAAATATGAGTTGGATGAAAGATAGTTTCCATTTGTAGAAAAAAAAAGAAAAAAAAAAACAAATGTTCTGCTGACTTATCATTTATGCCAGCACATGTGTTCAGAAGTGTTGTTTCAGAATTGCTGCTGTAGGATATTTTAAAATAATCATTTCTGAAAGAAAAAAACTAGTTAAATCTTGCTCTAACATTTCCTTTGTGTCCCACATTACATCTGAGGGGATTTTCTTCAGTTTGTATTCTTGATTTTTGTTATAACCATCTATTGCTCACAGAGAAACAAAGTATGGAAGCTGTATAATTACACCTACTTCAAGTGAACTTCTGTATTGCTAGTATCTCTTTATTTCAGAGTTCATGGCTTTAGCAGTAGCAGACACTACTTACATAGTGAAAATAACCTGGGAAATAGTGAATGCTCCAATTAAATTATATTCTTAAAGAGGGAACAGAGGAAAAGAAAACTCTGGGCTATAGCTCAACAAAATTTTGTGGTTAAAGCTGGATATCTTAATTGTAATAATTACTGGGTTTGATTATGCTGGGTTGCTGAATTTGACAGTAATGTAGCTGCACTGGTCCTTCATTATCTCTACATACTCTGTTAATAGAGTGACAATGAAGCTCTCTTTAAAATGAAACTTCGTGGAAACAAATTAGTCTTCAACTCAGTAATAGATATGGACAATGTCTGTGAACAGAGTTATTTCACATAGGAAGTAAGATAGAAAATAAAAAAGTAAATACCAAACTGAGAAATACACAGGCTCATGAAAATATAATTGTATAGTCAGATTCTGCACTAGAACTTAATATGGAAAACATTTCTTAAAATTTCAACAAAGAAAGCCACAGAATAAACAGATAATTCTGTGGAATATTACCAACCATATAACAAACAGAAGCAACAGCCATTTAAGTTAGGTTGCCTTTACTTCATTTTCTTATATCTATGTGAATAATCTCAAGCCATTGTCCACTATAATATATTTAGAGTCGACTGTTTCATAATCTTCAGAATGGTCACAATGTGCTGTGTGGGTAGATGGCAGTTCAAGTCCTTGAATGTAATACAAACATCCATATAAACAGTAATTAGTCATTTGTCTCAGGGATGAAGTTAAAAGGCATACTGTTGCTTTATCTGTTATATTAACAAACAAATCCTTTCTGTCTGGAATGTCTGGGAGGAAACAGAGCAAATGTATGAACTATTTTGTAAGAGTAAAACACTGGATCTCACCATGTTTGAAAGATCAGTACCAGTAACGGGTTGAAATAATTATGTACCTTGACAATTTTCTGTTTCATACATAAAGAAATATTTCACCAGTAACAGATGTTGCTGTTGTGGGTTTGTACCTATAGTGATGACTACAAATTGAAACACATAACAATAGCTGGTAATTGACTCCCCTTGTTTAGATAATTTATAAAATGAAGCCATGTAATCATGTGAAGATTTTATAAGGCTGTACACGTGCATATGCACATTCACGCACTTGTGTGTGTGTGTGTGTGTGTGTGTGTGTGTGTGTGTGTGTGTGTGTGTGTCCTTTTAGATCAGTTTATGTAACATTGAAAAAAATTAAGATACTGACAAGTGAAATTTCTAATCTAGCAACTTTTTATGAAACCTTTTAGAAAGCACCATACAACAGATAATTTACTATCTTGTAGAAATACTAAAAAACGAAATGGGTATGAATTACTCAACAAAAAGATAGTATGCAGACCATAGTGTAAGAAAAATAATGACTGCCCAAAAACAGAAGAAATCTGAGAGCTTTATGACCACAAATTGGTGGGTGCACAGCTAGCTTAATTTTGATACCAAAGATTCATTGATTTACCTTGGTCTTTCAAAGAGAATCTCATGATGGCTCTGCACTAATTAACAAAAAAGGGGAGTTCATGAATTAAGGGCCTACTTTCTGACTGCTGCAGACCATATCTGAATCATACAGAAAGATAATGCGAACCGAATGGAAGCTGAGACTTGTGTTGGCGTTCTTGAAGATAGCTGCAGAGAAACAGTTGGGTGTTGCGGCGTCTTGGGCGGCCGCTGGAAGGGCGTGGCTACTCCGCCCACGGTTTGTGTGCGCCCTTTGACCTTCCCGCCTTCGCGGACTGTCCTCAGTATTTATGTGTAAAAACCATCACATCTTGCGAGTAGCGCCGCTCAAATCAACTGTTTTGCGCAGACCCGTTTTTCGGTGTTCAACTTCCATTGTTGGGTAAGCGGCACCGCGAAGATGATAGTATCTCACTGCAGCAGTACAATCGACAACATTAGCCAGTAAAATGCGCATCTTTATGCATAAAAAACGGTGTAGATACTTAATGCTTGTCAGGTACATTATTAAAAGATTCCTTCTTCTGTATTAAAAAACCGAAGACACCAAATACAGACACATTTTCGCCCAGCTTAAGCAAGCAGTGCACTCACTATTTTTGTAAAATCGAGACAGAAATTTTCATCGCCTTTCTGCTTACAAATGTCCGAATAGCCAACATAACAGGCTTGACAGGCCTAAGGAACAGAAAGCAAATAAATTAGGGGAAGAACGTAATGCATCAATCAGGATAGCTGGACCCAAACTGGCAGATCGCATTTTTTGCACGGTAGCTATACAACGTTAACTACATGATAAGGTTACCAGAGGAAAATAGTAGAGAGAACGGTACAGAAAAACTGTAAACTGCACTATACAATCCTTTTCGTTAGCACTGTTACACCTTCTGGGTGATTTAAGTAGGAAGCAAGAAGTTAACTTCTGTGAATGTGAAAGTTGGAATTTTTGTTTCCTTTTTCCACTGTTGTACTACTCCTCCAACGATTTTTTTTTTCTGGGAGAAAGTTTTCACTGCCCAGACAGCAAATAATTTGCACCAAAAATCTCACCGCAATTTAGAAATATGGTCACACATTTGGTATTGCAAGTAATAACTGAGTCAAGCGTAGTAAACGTAATGCAGACTGAACTGCTGCAGTGATGAAACCAGTACATCCATTGGACAGTGGACAGCGAACCAAAAATGAAACTGATGTTCACCGGTTCGTACTGATGACAACGCCTGTGATATGGGTTGTAAACCAACAATAGACTTGGTCGCCTTAATTTCACGAGGCTCATCGATAAAATATTTGTTTGATCAAACGTTTATTTGGAACACGTATGTGGCAGTGGATACTACACAGTGAGAAAGTAGGAAAGGTAAGTAATGGAAATGCGGATCTAGAGAAGACTCACCGAAACATCTTCGATGGATTTTTTTAAAAAAATGGCAAGGAGGTGCTTGAAAAAAATCTGGTAAGTTGAACAGATGGGGAAAAAGTATTTTTGTGGACCATGGCCTAGGGGATAATCGCTCTTTAGAAAACATAATTGAGGGGGCATTCTAGCAAAGGTAAAGGGATAGTTGGAAACAAATTTCGTGGATGTTATTAAGAGCATCACAACTGGAAGTCTCATTCTTGAACGACTAGCCGGATGACGAATCTAATTTTTTTGCACAGTATTTCGAAGAGTGAGTCAGTTGTCTTGGTAAGGTTTATAAATTATGGGCTTTGGATTGTGTTATGCCCCGAACTAACGCATGGGCGATGGTGTAGGTTAGATAATGGTAGTATAGTGTGCGTTTAAACTGATCAGGAGATATGTGAGAATCATTCAAAGTGCCTGAGTGAATATTGGCCAGCTGAGGTGGCAGATATATTCTGTTGGTACGCCCATTCTTCATACTGACGAAGACGACTATGTTAGTGGTCGAAATATGAAATATTGTGTAGAACCGTGGGATCGTCAACCTGATTTGTCACCCGGCAATACTTAACGGCAATATGTATTTGGTGTAGCAAAGAGAGAGCTATTCCCGTTCCCAGCAAGATCTCCTCAAGAATAATCTAAATGGAGTGTAACAACTATAACAAAAAAAAAAAAAAAAGATAGAGAGAAAGCAAGCTGGATCGGAGTCAACCGATCTTGCTCGGACTATACCGCCACACTCAAGATTTTAGTGAAATGATCAGTACAATCCGGTGACCGCTGGAAGTGCGATCTGGATATTCCGAGGTAGCTTCTGACAGTTTCAAACGAAGCTAACTCTGGACAGCGTTGGAAGCTCGAGTATTTCCGTAAAAAATTAAGTATCTAGATTGCAGATCCACGTTGAAGAACGAATCAAGTTTTCAGAATGTTTTTAAACAAATGCAGGAGTGAACCATAGCTATATGCTGTCCTTGTTGATTGTTCTTCGAGGCTTGACGGCAAGGCTCCAAAACAAGGGAATCACAGTCAACTGATTTAAAGACACCCAGGGAGACAGTAGAAATGAGAAAATATAACATACACGAGGAGACGAGACCAAAGACAACACAGACAGTCCAATCTCTTCTGTTGTCTTGGAACCGCTATCTGAGTGGATGGAAGTGCCAACGAAGATGTCAAACACAGAGAGAACAAAGCATGAGAAACTTTGCAGAACTATGACCGAATTGGAAAATGTCCAGCACACAGTTATCCACCTGATCTTAAGTCAAATAAAGCCCTTCGGAAAATCCCTTAGGACAGATCCATGGACATCAGAGTGAGTGTGAGTCTAAACGGCGCTAGGCTACGTGCATTCTGAGAAACACAGAAGACAACATCTCCGAATGCGTGTTCGACTGGAATCCTGAAAGCGAGAGGACGAGGAAATAGGAGCAGATCAATCGGAAAAGATTGAGGAGTGGTACCTTCGGACCACTGAAAGCTGCTATATCTATATTTTTAAAAAAATTTGAGATCAATGTCAGGTATCATCAGAGCGACATAGTATTATAAATATGGTACGGAAAGGCATTTCGTTGACATCAAACATACAAGTGAAGTATAAGACTGCACAACATAGAACTGGGGTGAGCATAATGCGGTTCTCGGGCTTCATGTGGCTCTTGTTAACTTGGCAATGCTGTAAATTCGCAATCTTCATGTCGCCCTAACGCTGTACACCGCAGTCATATTCAATCACACTTGTTGCGAGTAACGTGATCGCAGTTTTCAAACAATTTCTGTAGGAAGCAGGAAAACCTTTCTCAGAATTTGTTGAACCACAGTGGTTGTTATTACTCGATAAGGCGAACCGTAGATCCTACCGCACCTAACTTAGACATGTGACAAGCTGCAAGGCAAGATTCTACTTAAAAGTAATCCCCATTATTACCTCGCAAGGCAAGTAAGGAAAGCAATAGTGGAAAATACGTTCGTGGACAGCTGCTTCTTGTTGTTAATGTGACTCAATTTATTAGAGACGATAAGATGAAAAGAGTGAGAAAACTGGTAGAAAAGTTGATGGATAGTGCAAGCAAAATGTTAAGTTGGTCGGTGGCGTGTAAATTTTGGAAGGAAGGACAAGATGTCGAACGAAATGGGTGTCAGATATCTTCACTAGAGAGCCAGCAGCAAAGTACAAAAATAAATATATCCCATGGGCAATAAGGATAAATTTCATTTTATGCAACAGTTTCTGCGATGTTATGGACAATACAAAGAAATATACCAACTTTGCGAAGACTTCATGGACAGTGTCATACAACTGAACTGAAAGGATACACTGAATAATAATAATAATAATAATAACAATTCAGTCTATGGGATTTGCCTTCAAAAAGTGACAGAACACGAATCATCAGGTGCGCCGAGGTAACAGTATGACGAAAGGTGTACAGCATTAGATTCTTACGACGAAAATGAAAAATCAAGATTAAAGTGGCCATTAGTTTAACCAGACGAAACGTGTCTTCATACACATTCCACTGTGAATATCCATCGTCGCAGTGGTAATGTGTGAGGAGTGTGGTGAAACTAAATTATAGGTCAATCCTCAACTGCTATGTTCTACTGGTCACTGGCTGTACACCTGCAACTTGTTACAGCGCCCCGTCCGTAACAGTGCTGGGGTGTGCACTGTTCCTCCATTTCGAGAAGTATTAATTTGCCATTGTTTTTCTGATTATTTTGATTGTAATGCGACAGGATTTTCTCAGTCCTGTTTTGTTTTCTATTTCACATTTTTAACTTTTGGTGAAAACATAACATTATTGGAAAATGCATAATTTTTTTTCTAGTGAATAAGTTCGGATTTATGGGGATACACACTCTCCTGGCATACGTTTCTGGTGAAAAGCTCTAGGGTTTCCATCAGGGGGATCAGTGTTGAGATACTGCAAAGTAGCGACGAGTATCATACTTCCCCTCCTCTGGTCAGCAGATGATGAGTTCTTACACTTTTCGAAACTTTGCAGTATATCAACACCCCCACCGTACTGGAAACACGACAACTTTTCATCAGTGCTCCAAATTTGATTACAAGAAGAGTGCAATTTTACTTGTACTTAGCATAAACTAATGAAATATGCTTACCATTTCGGTATAAAAAAAAAGACATAGAGTTGTTCTTTGCCAGTCGTTTGACATACAACGAGTTTTGTGTTGTTTTTGTCAAATTTAGTTTTTAGCTTACGACACGTTGTCGAACCCACTGAAACAATTATGTACAAAAATGGCAATTTCAGATTCTTTCCCCCTCTCGAAAAAATTTCCGCGCAACCTAAGTCAACCCATGATTATGCATGATTGAAACTAGTCATTAATAAACGAGACATACTGTTAAAGCAGGTTTTGGCGGTTTGAAAATATTACTCATGATAGCTGTGAACCACT
Organism: Schistocerca serialis cubense; assembly: GCF_023864345.2. Taxonomy (NCBI): domain Eukaryota; kingdom Metazoa; phylum Arthropoda; class Insecta; order Orthoptera; family Acrididae; genus Schistocerca; species Schistocerca serialis. Next base: position 562,659,266 of record NC_064641.1, read on the forward strand.
GCCTACAACAAGTATTTGGAACGCAGAAAGAAATGAAGGATAGTATCAAGACTTGGACGGAAGTCACACGTTTGCCCTTGCGCAAGACCGAGATGGATGGGAAAAGACTTGCAACTGCCTTATGTTGCATCGATTGATAAATGACATGGCGATGGGATGGTAATAAAGGATGGAACCTGGGTCAGAGTAAAAGGGTCGGCAGTTTGAATGCAATGGCTGAAACATCGCTGCTCTACATTAACGTTGATTCGTGTAAAGAGAGGCCGTGACATTCACGGTGAGCAGAGTGCGTGGACGGCGGCACGCACTCTGGTGAGTGAAGGTGAAACCTAGTGCGGCCGTTAATTGGAGGAGGGGGAGGATCGTGAGATCGCGCGTGGGCGGTGTGCGCCCCGTGGGCGTGTGCTGGACCAGTTCGTCCGGGCCCGGGCCGCAGCGCGCGCTCCCGACTGCTGCCGAGGACTGCCGAGCTGTGCCGAGATTCCCCGCCGACGCCGACTGAGAGCTACGGAGGGGGGACAGAGTGACGGGGTGGGGCACGGAGGGGCGTGCGGTAGCGCACGCGTGGGCAGCCCGTGGCAGGCAGCAGGCGGCGGGCAGCGGGCGAGGCCGCGGTGGCCCGTGGCCCAGGCCGGCCCAGGCGGGCTCGCACGTGCGCGGGACTCTGCCACGTGTTGGAGGGCACCGGCACCGCTCACCGCTCCTCACACGCCACTCGCTGAATTAAATTTCGCGCCGGCTCGTTAAGAGGGGAACGTGTCCCGAAACGTTTGCCCAAGGCTTTCCTTCCTTCTTCTTCCTCTTCTCTTCCTTTGGACCCTTTTTGCTTTCTTTCTTTTTTGCCTGACACACCGTCCACTCGCTCGATTCAGACGTCCGTAGCTGCTATTGGTCCACCACTTGCTGCGAACCACTTTACGACAACTTACTCCACCTTCTTTCATCGAAAGAGTTACTTCCTGTTCAAGATATCCTCAGAGTTCCAGCCTGTTCAGACGTGAATTATCGTGCAGTGTTTCTTCTCCGAAGTAAAGCTGGCTCGCGCTGCTGACTTGTTTTTTCGTCCCCCCCCCCCCCCCCGCCCTTTCCCCTTGAAGGGAGGAGAAGAAACTGAAAGTTAATCAGTATGCTCCTCGATGGGAACGGATTTTAATGTATTAAAACTAGTAAAATAAACTAATAAGAAATGAGGAGGGCCCCGTAGAATCGGCGAGGAAAGAAATATGTCGGAATTATTGGCGAGAAGTAGGGACAGGACGGTGGTGCATATGTCAAGCTGGTAAGAAAGTGTTGGGAAGAACGAATCTGTTAAATGTGTCGATGTACCATGTGAGTTGAAGAAATGCGGTGGCAGGGATGCGTTTATGTTGGTACAGATGCGGCCGCGGTCCAGTACTGGAAATGATGATGAGACAGTGGTCTCTCAATTTTAAAAGGGCTGCTCTAAGTACAAAAGAGTCCTATCGCTAGCCGGCTACGCCACCAATGATAAGAGCGATAGCTAACATTAAAAGAGGTTTGCAGAGCAGCTACAGTAAACGGCTATAAATTAGTCGAGTGTTGACTTACAGGTTAGAAAGCTAGAGGATCAAATCTGACTGCTTATACTACTGTTGCTGCATACCTCCGCAAGTACTCTCTAGTCCTGATACTGTTGGCCAATAACACCAGCATGTTATCGATCAATGACAGCAGAGATAGCGTTTACCAAACGAGAACTGAACTGCAGCAGGAGTAGCAGACACATCCTGGGCACATCATAAGCTCTCAGTAATTGCGATGAAATTTAAATTGGGTCTCGAACTTCGTGTGACACCTAGAATACAAATGAAACACGAGGAAATCAATAGCGATCAATAAACAAACTGGGTGGTGATTGTATCGACAAAAATGGCAAAAGATTTTATCGCTAGTGTGGCGGATAATGTGGACAATTACCTAGAAAATTAATGTACAAAAATGAAAAAAGAACACCAGCTATAGATGAGTAAACCATCAACGAAAATCAACAAAATGGAGAACCTTAAAAATAATCATAATAAGATAAAAGCAGCAACACCACCAACATTGGAAAAATCCATCTAAAACCTGGGCAAAAATCGGAAGTTATCCTGTTAAGATAGGCCTATCACGCGTTGCGGAAAGCTATAATATTTAGTGTTACTGCTGACGGGCGAGGGAATTTACGAATTGTTGGGCGATGCTTCAACTGAAACGATTATAAGATCGACAGTTCTCTTTCTAGAAAGGATCTTAACTCGAAAGAAAATGGCAACGACTAGATCATTGGAGGGGGAGCTCTAGGTCAGATGGACAGTAGATAAATTAGTAACATTTCATAATAAACAAGCTACTAATCACTTATACAATTATTTACTTTCAGACAGTTGTGTAGGATATTTTCTTCGCCTTTATTGACGGTATCCGATGTTTTACATCTGGTGGAAGACCGTGTTTCTGTGTGCAGACTTATTGCCTGTTTCTGTGTGCAGACTTCTGGACTTTGCGAAAAGACAGGTAAGTTAGGGACTGACGTTCAGCGGCAGATGTAAAGGACAAAAAGAAGCAGTACTAAAAAGAGCAGGTGCGGAAAAAACTCTATGGAAGACATGCATCAAAAAGAGGGACAGCATTCAGGAATAATTAGCCTGTCACTGGAAGTGGGCAGAAACTGTAGGACCAGAAGAAGGCTAAAAGAGCAAAACAGACAGTAGAAGATGTTGGGCGCAATAGTTACACAGAGATGAAAAGATCACCACAAGACAGAAAAAGATGGAAGCTCTCGGTCAATCCAGTCGGCAGACTGCTTGATGGCAATATGTAGACCGACCACTCTTTCGCTGCGCATGCCACTGCGCCACCTCACTAAGTTTTATTTTGGGAGTTACATTTACTGTAACCTGAAGAAACGATATTGCTGTATACAGTCAGGGCAAATTCCAGAATAAAGTAGGTAAGTTCGTACAGGAGGGCGCCTTGTTCGAAGAGCTGTAAAATACCGGCAGATGCGGATTTAAGTCTTGGAAAGGTGACAAGAGGTAAATAATTATAAAAATGACCAGTAGATTGTTCACTTTGAAGTAGTTCGTAGATCGTTCTTAGCGCTCTCTGTTCGGGAATGCGAGGAGTATCGTCTGCAATACACGACGCATGCCTTGCCGAGTAGCCTATTTACTATATCTACAAGAGCTGCAGGGAAGCATTAAAACACTTAAGACTTAAAACAATGGGGAAAAAAGTAATAGCACAGTCTGCTAGGTACGTGGGCGCAGTTAGGGCCTATAATGCAGGTGTGGGAGATAAAACACTTGAAGTTATCACATTTGGGAAGCTTTGTGGGTAAATGACCGGTGAACTTTCTTCAGTAACACCTTTCTGGGTATGTTACCACATCGCTGTGTTTTCTTTATAAAACCAACGTTTCGGCCACTGTTGAAAATGGCTTTCATCAAGATGATATATTGAATGTAAATACAACACACTAGCGAAGGTCAGTTGCAAGAGCACCTCTGACACTTTGGTTTGTAAACAATATGACCTTACAGTCATATACTGGGAAATGTTTTACTGAAGCAGTATTGTCATTTATTTATTTATTTACTCATGATGCTTCTCTAACGTGTAAGATCACTTTATAGTGATTGCTGAGAGTGGATGTAGATGTAGATATTACACAAAGAATGAACAACTGTCGAATCACAGTCGGAGACCACACTATACCTGGCGTGTGAATGGACTAGTAGGTACGTAGAAACCACTATAAGGCCTGGCTGTTGGCCAATTGATACGTCAAGTACAGTACCTCATTGGAGGTTTAAATTTCTCTTCGCCCATTAGTGCATCGTACTGGTCTCATTCTGTCCAGTATGTCATCAGAGAAGGACATCACTGTGCCACCAGGAGGTGTAAATGACCACAACCTGTCCTAGTGACGAAGTTCGACAGAGAGAGTGGGGACTCACCTACTCGCTCTTCACATTACAAGCAGACTACACTGACATTAGCAGATGATTGATGCAGCAGCTATTAATGCCGTGCTCACATAAATGGAGAATTATACTAGTATTATCCTAGAGGAAAAATAAGGATGCTTTCATATGATTTGTCGACATATAAAAAGCGTTGAACAACATAAAATAGTGCAAGATGTCCAAAATTCTCAGGAAAACAGATGTAAACTGTAGGGAAAGACGGGCTATATATAACATGTACAAGAGCCAAGAGGGGAAAAATAAGAATGAAGGACCAACAACGAAGTTCTCCTGTTGAAAAGGGTGTAAGACAGCGATGCAGTCTTGCGGCCCGTTTGGTCAGCCTATTACATCAAAAAAGCAATGAGGACAGCAAAAGAAAGGTTTAGGATTGGGATTACAATTCAGGGCGAAAGGGCATCAATGATATACTTGGATGCTGCTGCTATCCTCAGTGAAAGTCAGGAAGATTTGTAGGACCTGTTAAATGGAATGGAGAAGCTAATGAGCAGATACTATGGATTTGTTGTAAACCGAACGAATACTAAAGCAATTAGGAGTAGCACAAATGAGATTAGCGATAAAATTGACGTCAAAATTGGGGACCACGAAGGAGACAGTGTGAATTAATTCTGTTACGAAAAATATAATCTTATTGTCAGAGATGTTCTATTTGTCCTGATCGCAGTAATTATTTACATGGACTACGAGTTTCGGGAAATTGCCATCTTCAAATCATCTGCGTAGATCAACATTGTATCATTCTGTGTATGTAGTTGATCTGCAGATGGCAATTAGAATTTGCTGAAACTAGTAGATCATATATTTAATTACTGTGACCTGGGCAAACAAAGTATCTGTAACAAGAAGAATGTATTTTTCGTAATAAGAGCTCGGTCTCCTGCTGAAAATGTCAGGTAACCATAGTTCTGCTATCTTAGAAGAAAAATAACACATGACGGAAGAAACAATGAGGACATTTAAAGCAGACTAGCACAGACAAAGTGGGCGTCCGTGGCAAAAGAAACATACTTACTTCAAACATTGGCCTTAATTTCAGGAAAATTTTTTTTAGAATGTACGTTCGGAGCAAGTCGCTGTGTGGTAGTGAATTACGGACTCTGGGGAAACCTGGAAAGAAGAGATTCGACGCGTTTGAGATGTCGCTCTACAGAAAGATGTTGAAGATTACGTGGACTTACAAGGTCAGGAATGAGGAGGTTCTCCGGAGAATCGACGAAGAAAGGAATACATGGAAAATCCAGACAAGAAGAAGGAACAGGATGATAGGACACCTGTTTAGACATCAGGGAATAACTTAAAACGTACTAGAGGGAGCTGTAGGGGAAAAAACTGTAGAGGAAGCCAGAGGTTGGAATACACCCAGGAAATAACTGAGGACGGTTACAGTGAGGTAACTGTATTCGTGGAAATGATTTTCGTATGGCGCATACTATTATTTTATGCCGGGTATAGACGATAACTGTTTACAACATACCACAAAGGTGTAGGGCAAGTCGAGGTGAGCAATTTGATACGAGAGACTTGTGGTCCATCAAGCCTGAAAAAGACCTCAAACTGGCCCACAAAGTCCAGCTAAATAATGGGCATGCGCGTCGCGCACATTTTATATAGCCTTTCGCCACCGGCTTTAGGAAACATTATTAAGTTAGTCTTTGCTGTTACGGTAATGAAAGGAAAAGACGTTCGCAAATCTCAAAACCTTATTATCTTTACAGTTTGATCTCAACTCAACCTTTACAAGCACAGTAGTTTCATAGTAGGAAGACCAGAGAAACAAAACGACTTAATTGTGACTTTTACACTGTTAAAATTCACGAAACTTGGAAAGCAAGGAAGGAAGATTAGGGTCTATCACCCAGTCGACATCGGGGCCCTTAGAGACGGAACACAAGCTCGGAATGTTTCAAGGATGGGGAAGGAAATCGACCGTGCTCTTTCGAAGGGACCATCCAGGCATTTGCCTGGAGCGATTCAGCGGTGTCACAGAATGCGAAAATCTGGATGGCCGCACGTAGATCTAAGCCGTTTGTCTTGGCGAATGCGAGACCAGAGTGCCAGCTATCGTGCAACCTCGCTCGGTCACAAAGCTGTGAAGTAACATTTACATAAACGTCATTTTACAATAAAATGCGTTGAACAACGTAAAATAGTGCAAGATGTCCAAAATTCTCAGGAAAATACATGTAAACTGTAAGGAAAGATGGCAATATATAACATGTACAAGAACCAAGAGGGGAAAAATAAGAATGAAGGACCAATAAAGAATTTCTCCGGTTGAAAAGGGTGTAAGACAGCAATGCAGTCTTGAGGCCCCTTTGGTCAACTTATTACATCTAAAAAGCAATGAGGACAGTAAAAGAAAGGTTTAGGATTGGTCACAAAACTGTGAAGTAACATTTACACAAACATCATTTTACAATTTGTAAGTGCACAGCTAAGTCGGTGAGGTCAGAGAATGCGAGGATATAAAAAATGTGACGTGGCTTTTATGGATTGAGGTAGTTTCCCAGGTTGATAGATCATAAGTGTCGTATAATAAATTGTTTCTCTCGACTTCTCCTACATGACCGTGGTGCGTTGTAAACAATTTACACCTAGTAGAGCACGTCACAGTGGTCACCCAACCCGCTGTCGTATTCTTGTTGCGCGCCTCGGCAGCGGACAGTGTAGTCCCCAGTCGCTGTCTAGGACTACGCGACCGTTGATCATTCGGGTATAACACGGGCTTGATGTAGAGGTCGAAAAGACTCGTTGCGGGTGGTCGGTCAGAGGTGACTAGTACGGAGCCGGCAAGAGGGGAGCGTGTACACAAGGACAGTAGCGGACAGTGTAATCATCGGTTGCTATCTAAGGCTAGGCCAGTTTTGATCAGTCGCGTATAATATGGGCTGGACGTAGAGGCGTGAAAAGACTTATCGCGAGCGGCCAGTCGGAGATGAATAGTAGGGAGCCGGCGGGAGGGGAGCGTGTACACAAGGAGAATTAGGGGCGAGCTCCGCGGCGCCGGCGTGCTGCGGCGGCTCCTGCGGATTGCGGTAGGGCGGACGGCCAGCGCCGGCTGGAGGAGCGAGGGGCGGCCGTTGTTTGCAGCAGCGCCGCGCCGCGCCGCGGGTCAACGGCCGCAGTATCGACCGGCGGCGGCGGCGGCGGCAGGTAGAGGGAGGCGGCGGCGGCGGCGGCGGCGGGAGGCCGTCTTGGCGGCTCCGCCTCACTGCTTGCATGACCCCCTGACCCGCTTCCCGCGGCCACACTTCCGCCACCCGTGTCGCTGCCACCGTTTCTACTGCTGCAGATCGGTCCTCGGCGCTGCGCCCTGGACCGCATCACCTCGCTTATGTCCTCTGCAGCCCCGCCCGGGTCGCCGGCAGCTCCGGACCAGACCGGGCGGGACAGCACTCCTGCTCTCTGGGAGAGTAGACGCCGGAGCGGCTACTACAGCGCTGCCGGGATGCGCCCCAGCTCGGGCTACAGAGGCGCTTCCTAAAACCACTGGTCACTCGTGGTACCACACGAACACTCTCCGGTGCTGTGCTGATCTCGGGACAGTCCCGGTCCTTGAACCTAGTCGATCGCGTGGCGGACCTCTAAACTAAAGACATACTATTTAATATCATCCATATTAAGGAAGCGTGGGGGCAGTTGTTAGTGACTCCTTGATGGCGTTACAAACTTTCATAGATGATGGAGAAGGGCGATCGTAACAATTCGAAATAAGGGAACCCGGTTCGGAAACGAACGAACAGAAAGTTAGAAGCGAAAATCCTTCTGATACCTCTGACACTGGAGTACATATAACGGTACTGTTGTTGCTAAGATTGTAGGGTAGCCAACTTTCAGAGATGGTAGTATGAGCTAAAACAAGAAAATAATGTCCAGTAAACATCGGTTCTAAAACGCAAACTTTAAGAACTATAGGCACTTAAGAATTTTTACATACGTTACTGGAAAAAGCAGCGATATGCTTGGATAACTTGAAATAATAATCAGTCTTGATAACAATTTTTTTAATTAAAAATTAAAAATCACGTGCCAATGTTAAACGGTTTCGATTTGGAATACATATAACGGTATTGTTGTTCCTAAGATTGTAGGGTAGGCAACTTTCAGAGGTGGTAGTATGAACTAAAACAAGAAAATAATGACCAGTAAACATCGGTTCTAAAACGCAAACATTAAGAATTATAGGCACTTAAGAATTTTAAAATACGTTACTGGAAAAGGCAGCTATATGCTTGGATAATTTGAAATAATAATCAGTCTTGATCGCAATTTTTTAAATTAAAAATCACGTGCCAACGTTAAACGGTTTCGATCATAACTATATCATCGTTAGGTCTGTCTCATTAGGTGGTGAACAGAGGCGGCGAGCGGAACACTGACGAGTGTCGGAACACACCTCCGGCGACAGTTCTGCCAATGGCGGATGTGTCTTCCGGCATTTGTCAGGGCTCTGTTCCCCGTCTCTGCTCACTACCTAATGAGGCATGGTCTGATGATCATATAGGTATGACCGAAACCGGTTAGCACTGAAATGTGAGTTTTAATTTTTAATAAAAACAATTTGCGGCCAAGACTGATTATTATTTCAAACTACTGGGCACTTGTTCAGTAAGAGAGATCTGTTTCGCAGTATCGAAGGTGAAAAAGTGCTCATAGCTCTTAAGCTATGCGCTTTAGAGCCCATGTTTACTGGACATTTTTCTTGTTTGGCTGAAACAACGGCAGTAGCCTGACAGTTGCCTACGTTTCCGGACCAGGGCCCCTTACCTCAAATCGACATACTTACTCGTCTCCATCATGCCTGAAAGTTTGTAACATCATAACGGAATCGCCCTGTATTTTAACTGTAATAACTGGTAGCATTCAATTGCTTTACACTCTACTCACAACTCAACGACGCATTCCGAGAGACAGCGCTCCCATCATCAGGTTGTTGTACTCATCTCGTGAGGTTAGAGCACCAAAACGTCTAGCAATACATTTGCCGCGTTCATAAAACAGAATAGAAAGACATTGGACTGTGGGTCCTCGTCGTACACTAAAATCGTCGGCTTCTGTCCTTAGCCGTCCCATCTCACACAGCACCGTGTACCTGATCAGCTGTCAGCTCCAAGAGTGTTAAGATGACGCTTTTTAAACCTCCTGATGCTATCAAAATAGCGTTCCTGGCAAGTGATCTAGAACCCAATAAAATGAAACATGATGTCGGTAACGAGTAAATGAGTTCAAAAGATCAAGAGTTTAAAAATACACTTCGAGTCCTGTGATGCAAAGTACGGTACGAACAGGAAGAATATTTTCGACCTCATACAAACAACATAAAGATGCCTTCGGACTAACTTACTACAATAAATCAGCCTTTGCGATCCATGCGTACGAAACACGCCACCCCCTTAAGGGAATAGATGACTTAGAGAAGAAAAGAAGGGACGTGAACTCCATTCGGTAGAAGAATTAGAGTGCCATTCATGAAAGCAATACGACAATATTCTTAACACGGAAGAGCAAGAAAACGGAACGAGTTTTCTTAACGGCTTTATAGAATTATTTTAAAGCAGATGCATATTTATAAATTTGCAGTACTTTTTTGACGAAACAGCTAGACTCGAAAGATCGTAGACGACAACATGCAGGTAGCATCTTTGAAATGAGGAAAGATGGGTGACGAATAGCATAGCAATATGGTTGAGTCGAAACCCGCTCTTACACAGTAGTTCCTCGGACATCTCAGTTCACAACACAACTCCTCGACGGCTGGAGAACCGTCTTGACATTCTTGGAGCCCACACCTGAGTAGGAGGACGCGGCTTGGTTGGTGGTGCTGTGTGATATGGAACAGCTAAGGATAGGAGTCGGCGATTTTATTGTAAGATGAGGACCCACAGTCCAATGTCTTTATATCCTTGGTAACCTCATGAGCTGACTTTGACAATTTGACAACCCAACCTGATGATGGGAGCATTGATTCTCGGCACGCGTTGTTGAGTTGTGTGTAGGACACAAAACGATCGAATGCTACCAGTTATTACTGTTAAAGTGGTGCCTTTTTTTTTTAATAATTGGACCGGTAGGGTGGACAGTCGCTAGACACGTCTGACGGTGTGTGATCACCGCCGACTAGTAGCAATAAAGAACAGCACACGCTGCCGTGTAGAGTAGAAGAAAAATAAAACCTAACCTACATGTGAGATTTCGCCATCTGAGGACTGGACGTCCGATGTATTGCTGATGGGGGAAAGGGGGGGAGGGGGGAGAGGAGATTGTCCGAAGGGACAACGGGCCTCTCCGACCATTCGCATCAATCACACCGTCCAATTAGTCCGCCGGCTGCAACTGATCTTAGTAGTAATAAACAAAGTTAATTCCCTAAACGAACTGACGATCATTATGATTTCTTTGCGAGAAAATCTTCTAGATTGCTAAATACATTTTCACTTATTACAACATTTCGGCTACTCCCAACATCAGATCGGAAATTACGACTCGTAAAAGTTCAGTGTCAATCGCAGTTGACGCCCGCCTCTGGCGTATAATTTTTTTGTAATTGACACTGAACTTAGTTTTACTAGTTCTAAGTATTGATTTGATGATAGCGGTAGCCGAAACGTCATGATAAATGGTAACAGATTAAGCGATCTAGACGGCTAAATTAGTAAAAACTCTTAACAGGTGTCGTAGCCATCAGCTCGTCATCGTAGGAAAACTCTACTTGCTGGTCTATGGAACGTCAGTCTGTACTCTCAACCTGCCCAATTCACGGCCCAGTAAAGGTACTCTTTAAAAGTGGGAGAATCGATGTCATGCACTGTGCGATGTGGTTCGAACAAACACTTCCACCTGCGTGTGGCTGATCGTTCTGCAAGCAGTACCAGCCGTTGGGTCGGTCGTTGTTGGCCAGACATTCCAAGATCAGCACAGCGTTCTTAGTAACCCGCAGGAGACAAGAATAGGGTTTGCTCCATTTGTAGGAAGGAGGCTCGACTCGCCGGCGCAGACAGAGGGGGTACACAAATTCCGTCTCGAGGGGCGGGGTGAGGGGGTGATAAGGAAGGGCAAGAGGTCACCCTCTACAACCGGCATTATCAAATATAGATTATCATGCCGACTTTGCGAAGAAAGGAAAACGACGAAAGAAGTAGACAGGTGATTAGAAGGAAGCAGCTTTCACTGCCTGCCGACAAACTCTGGTAAACTTAAGAAATGAATGGCAGCATCTTCCCGTTTCTGACTGGTGGACGGCCCGAAAGAAAGAAGCAAGACAATCAGAGATATATGGAAGGAGTGTTGGAGCAAGGCAAAAAAAAAAAAAAAAACAAAGAAAACAGGAAGACGACGACGCCATTAGACACGGGGCACAAGCTGTGATCGACAGAGGATAGGAAAGAAAATCGGTAGTGCCCTTTTCAAAGCAATCATCCCGGCATTTGTCTTAAGCGATCTAGGGTAACACAGAAAAAATGAATGGCCAAAGGGGGATTTGAAGCGACGTCAGCTGTCTTACAATACAAAGAGGAATTAAACCCAAGAAAAAGTATTTACGTAAGACCTTCGGAAATATAACCAGCCGATATAAGTAATACAATACATAGGAAGCACTTTGAACCTATACTGAGAACTACGACCGAAATCTCTGAAAAATACGACACCGAGAAATACGTTTAGCAAGAAGAATTCCGTAGATGTGGTAGTCCTCTGTCATTTTTATTAACTAAACGTCCATCAATTAATGGAGGTAAAACGTTTTACTGTCTTGTATATAACAGCAATACGAAAGAGCTGTGTGGGTCTGATACAATACATATAGCAAACAAGTTGAATTTTTACATAAGCATTGAAAATGTGACCACTGACACGAATTTTAAAAAAAAATCAGACGGAGGAATATAATTAATCTCTCGATACAATTTCTGTGACCGGAATTGGCAAAAAAGTGCTCTATGAAGCACAAGATGAACGACTGTGCTTGGGAGTTTAAGGAAGTGTGTATGCTGACATTTTCTCAGATTTTATGAACTGGTAAAAAATAAAATTAATCGGATGAATATTTGTGTAAGCAATTTATCGTCAGCTGTATTGGAAGAGGAATCATGCTACTGAATCTCTAGTTTCTGTAATGTTTAATTTTGTACTTACGTCGCAATCTTAACATTGACAGATAACTCTTGAAACTTGTGCAGATGAATTTGAATAACAGATCACATTACTGAAGCGTCTATTATTCCCGGGTAGGTTTCAGCTTCCTTTCTTACATTGTGATTTTACTTGTACCGTTTTCTATTAATTTGAAACTTGCTCCTGTCACCAGTATGCATTTACGCCAGACAGCATTCATAAAACTAATTCATAATATTTTCTATATAAGTGAAACTTTCCAATCATTGTCGATGTCGTCTCTTACAAGAGCAAAATTGTTTTGGTAAAGGTAGCTCTTGTGATAGCAATATCGCAGCAAACACGCGTAACTTTGAAGAAATAAGAGAAAAAAATCCAAATATTTATAAGGGGGTTTATAGATCGTCGGATGACTGTACATCGAAAAAACAGAAATACTTCACAGGAAACTACGGAAGTTATACTTAAGTACACAAATTATATTAACATAGCAATTAAAAGAGAAGCCCAGGAAAAACGAAGGAGTAAGATTAGCCTAGCTTGTATATAAAATTAACCGTGCAATGAGATTAATTCCATCAAACAATATTGCATGAATACATTTTTGTTTACAGACAATCAAATGGTAGTACCAAAGAAATGGTGATGACTGACAACGGCCAGAGAACTGCTTAAGACACGTAATTGACAACAACAGATGAAAAATTTCAGAAAACAAGACGAAAAGTATGAAATTTTCCAGAACGCTCGAAAGCTGGTGTCAATGAATAACTTCTAGAACAGGTGCTATGTGTTACCTAGTTAGATCGTAATATCAACCATGAATACCGATAACAGTATTGACACTGATGTATACCGCTATACACAGAACAATGAGTAACAAAATAATCAGATAGGCTTAACTGAAATTCTGCAGTTGTAGATACACTAGTATTGGCATATTATAGCGACGTATGGACAATGAATCCACAACTTAGATAAAAAAATAAAGTCTAGATAAAAAAATGAACTCGGTCGAGATAAGAAAAAGACCAAAATTTATTAAAGTTGCACCTTATATGAAACCAATTAATCAATTATTACACAAGTAATCAAAAAGGGTATATGACAAAGATGCAGTTTTTCTGCTCAACTATTCGATCTGTATATCGACGAAACAATGAGTTCAGAGGTGGAATTAAAACTAAAGGTGAACGGATATCAATAATAAGTCGTCAATGACATTACTAATATCAAAAACTGTAAGGAAGAATTACCGGTGACGTTGAATAGAGTAGCAGAAGTGAGATTGACTAGACACATCATCAAAATTGGCGACCACATAGTACGACGCAGTGAAAGAATTCTGCTACGTTCTGATCAACGTAACCCATGACGGAAGAAACAAGTAGGATGTACGAAGCACTCTAGCACAGACGAAAGAGGGTTTCCTAGCTACTGGTATCAAACAAGTGCCTTTATCTGAGGAAGACGTTTCTAAGAATGTACGCTGGAGCACAGCACTGCATGGTGGCGAATCATGGACAGTGGAAAAATCGGAACAGAAAAGAATCGAAGCACCTGATATGTGAGATTACAGAATAAGAAGACTGATGAGATACGAAATGAGACCTCTCGCAGAATCACAGAGAAAAAAGAAAAATGTGGAAAATAGTGGCTAGAAGAAGATGCAGAATGACAGGATATGTGCTAAGACGATAAAGAATAACTTCTATGGTACTTGAGAGAGCTGTTAAGGGGACAAAGAGTAGGGGAAGAAACAGATTGGAATATGGCCAACAAATGACTGAGAACGTTGGGTGTAAGTACTAGGAGATGAAGAAGTTGACATAAGAGAGGAAGTCGTGACGACCAACATCAGAAATGCCAAAAAACATAAGAACCAAACGAAAAATATGCTCCACATGTGGAAATTCCAGAAACAACAAACTGAAAGGATGAGTGACTACCGGTTGGGCAAAATAAGTAATAAACCTCAGACAATATGAGAAAGGAAGCTTCGCAAGGCTTTTATCCTAACGTCGAATATGAAATAAATAGTACGATCATACACGAAAAATTGAGTAAAATATTTTTCGGTGTTAGGTTGCATCAAAATGAAACAATAAAACTATAAAGGCGACGTTTCTACCGTATTTGCAGCAGTTCTCTTCAGGATGATTCATCTGTTTAGCATCGGTGGAACTTCAGTCGAAGCGTCGATTCTATAGTTGTTTGGCTGTTTCCTTATGACGTGGCTCAACACTCAATAAGATTTTATTCGAATTGGAACCCTAAGCTCTTAATGAATTTTAGCGGTTAAGTCTTCTCCGGTAGTTAGTCGACTAACAGTGTTTTACAATGAAATGAACACCCTTAGCTGCTTACAGGCGTTGACACACGTCAACGGGGACAGATGAAAATATGTGCCCCGACCGGGACTCGAACCCGGGATCTCCTGCTTACATGGCAGACGCTCTATCCATCTGAGCCACCGAGGACACAGAGAATAGCGCGACTACAGGGATTTATCTCTGGCACGCCTCCCGCGAAACCCACATTCTCAACATATTGTCCGGCACTACAATCGTAGTGCCCCCGCTCATTATACTCATTATTCGCGGCGCGTTGCCGATTCCCGTGAGAGTTCGGGCACTGTTTGTGCATTCGCACAAGAAGGAGATGGTCAAGTGGCCGGTGAGCCTTAACTATCTTAGTACATATAACAGTGTTTTCTTGATGCAACGTTTCCATCAGTTTTCCTCTGGGTGCCTAAAATGATGAGCAGGCTACTTTTCGAAACGTTACTCAGGACGAAGCAGCTGATCGACTGACAATCCGAGAAGACTCCAAGGAAACATGAACACAGCTTGCGGGTAGAGCTTGCGGCGCGTTTAGACAATCGGATCTGAACAGACTGTTCACTGTAGTGACGGAGAAGTGCGACAATTACGGAAATTCCGGGGAACAGTGAATGGATTGTGAGCGGCAGGCAGCACGGCAGAGGAGCGAGTTGGCCGGCGGCTGCTAGTTAATATGGAGGCACTGCCCCCCTCCGCTCCGCCACGCCCATCGCAAATGGCTTCGCCAATATTCGATCTCGAGGCCCCGTAGCCGTCCGCGGCCCTCCGAGGTGGCCTCTTCCCTGCTGTGTTATTAATTTGACGCACGGTTCTAATTAACAGTTGGCGGAGCGGTAAACATATACTATGCGGGCATCAGGGGACTGTGTCGCTGCGTGTATGGCACTGTGCGGTCACACGTCGCAGCGCCGGGTTGCATCTGGCGCGTCAGTAGCTCCCGGAAGGGGTTCGCAGTCACTGAGGACTCACGAGAGAGTAATTGTTGCCAATTACTGAAGTAACGAAGGAAGGTGAGGGTGTGACGTCCGGTCGACGGTGAGGTCGTTAGAAAGGAGCACAAGATCGGGTTGGTGAAGACTGGGGAAAGAAATCGACCGTGCCCTTTCAGAGGAACCACCCCCCAGCATTCGACATAAGTGATTTACGGAAGTCTCACCTGAATGTGGATGGATGGAAAAGGAATCGAGCCGCCAGCCTCTCTGTCGCGAGACCAGTCTGTGTCTTACACCTCGGTCGGTCAATTACTGAAGGAGCACATTCACGTGAAATACTATACGAAGTGGAAGATGACAAGTTACGCCTGCGACTGTATGAGTAGAGTAGTAGTCATACAGTTTTTAATCATCACCTCGTAGAAATAAAGTTAAACAGTTTTTGTGCATGCAATCCTGGAACATGGTGATATTTTCGCACCATAGTAATGTAGCACTCTGCTAGGCTAGCCATAACAAAATGGCGCAATTCAATGGTAAATAGAATATCGCGCAGTAATCCGCTTTCGGCAGCAAAGGAGATCGCTAAGCTATGTCAGGACAATCCAAATCACTTCTTTGGCTGTCTGGATTGAGATGACAAGAGTCGTAACATTTTCGCTGCTGCCGAACTCATTACCACGCGATATTCCATTTACTAACGGACTGAGACTTTTTTTTTGTTATTTTGTTTTGGCTCCTACATGATACGGTATTGTGGCGCAGAAATGTCGATGTGTGCCAGGACTGCACACATGAACATGCAAAAAGAACGCAACTTTTTTTGTGTAATAGTTGAGTCTTCTAGCTTACTCCTTGTAATTATTATTCATTTCCCACTATTCGCCAGATTCGGCTGTTGTGCCATTTTCAAACGCTAGACGACGTGCATGAGGGCAAACTATCAAGCTGTCTAGCCACCAGCATATTGAGGGCATATATAAAACTTACAACCTGTCATGCGCACGTTCGTTATACTGTTAGTCGCAAGCTTTATGTTTGTCCACCGCATGCTTTTGGCTCAATAACTTGGAGGATTGTGCACATGCACGTAAAATACCGCATGAGAAAGGAGTAACAGCTTAAGTTTTACAGTAGTGGAAAAAAATAATTACAGATGGAGACAGAAAATCTCATTTAAGGAACTTTGAACGACTATGGCACCTGCTCGAAGGGAAGTAATATGTTGGATTTAGCGTAATTTCATTCTTAAAAAAGATCTCTGCTATGGGCTCTATGAATATATTTATTCACTTACCCAATGAAGAATGACAGATTTGGTGAAGCATCTACATGTTTCTCCTCAAATATTTTTCGATACGTTAAAGATAGTGATAACGTATTTTCACCTTGACGCGTGGCGCTTCTGCGCAATATTTAGGTGACAGTCATCTTCGTTAGTTGCTGCGACAGATGATTTTGAACGTTATGGACTACTGTAAACAAATAAATTTATAATGCTCAGGACAAAGCAGAGGTGAAAAGGCGAAGAATAGTAATCATATGGCATCAGAGGACATTTAGCGTCTGATAATCTGCGAGGCAGGTGAAGAATAATTACTGGAACGAAGAGGATGGCACATGAACAAAAGAAGAAGTAACAGGCAGCAGTTGCGAAGCGTAATACTAGATTGCTTAGTGTCAAGCCTGCGAATAATACACCAAAGGCTTCGAAGCACATTATCGACACAGAAACCAGAAAGGTCTATGCAATACGACACAAAGCAGGCGGTAGAAAAATCACAGTTCAGTCCACGTTACAAAATGTCCGTCCAAGAATCCAATACTAATAACGTGAAAAACACAGGTATGAAAGCGGAGATAATAATTCTGATGCTACGGACTGATAAGAGCTTGAGAAGCCCGTAATTTCCGCCAAGAGGTCAAATGTTAAAAAGCAATGTAGAAATATGAAAGAAAGACAGCTCCGTAAAGATGCATTAGACGCGGGATTGCCGCACGGTATTAATTAATAGAAAGTTCAGGATGAAGACTAAAATATGATCAGGATATGCAACACAAATTACAGAAAATAGCGGAAAAATAAATACACGAAGCCAACTTCTCGTTAGGTGACAAGATCAAACTGTAGTGGCAACTGATGATCTTGAAGAAACTAATAGAATCGATCAATTTAAAAAAAAACAATTTAAGACAGTTTGCATTCATTAGCTGACACATTATTATTGGTTTATTTTCATCTAATAAGAAATGGTCTTTGAATCATTTCGTCAGCGAAGCTGTGACTGACGAAATATTAGTGCTACTTCACTTCCAATATATTATTGTTCCGCCAGCATCTATTTTCACTTAATAAGAGCGTTACAAAATCGAGGAGGGTTGGTGGTCCTAAATCAGTAGCGACTTTTTCTCGAAATGTTATTGGACGGTAGCAGCTTATTCGACATTATTCAGTCATGTATATTAAAATTTAAAAAAAGTTGTTAATGAAGACCGTTAACTCTCCTTACCCAAATAACAAGTTTTGCAACAGGCAATGCGAGGAAAGTAAAACTTGGGCGTATCAGAGTTGATACAGCACCGATCCAATAGCATTAATACAACCCACTGAATGTTACTTGCTACAATAGCCGAAACATAGCTTCATACTTTCACATACAGCGATAAAACACGATGGAGAACTACAAGGATAGAGTAGTGATTGATATCTTTTAGTTATCTTGGACACAGTATGAGGGGAAAACATAAAATTAGTGGGATGAATAACAGAGCATATGCCACACGATTCTAACGGTTTTCATTTTTTTGTGCTCCACGTGAACACAGGTGAAGTTGCATCTTCTGTCTGCTTTCGACCTGAATATGCCGAAAAACTTCTACAGACGACCTGCAAGCTATGATCACATGGAGAATGAAAAAGGTAGGCGTTAAGACATGCCAAAATAAATCTGACGTTAAGTACCATTTTTAGTAATGTAAGAATCAAGCCGTTAACTGTTTTACATCTATAATTACATTGTGTGAAACGAAAACTCTTGCACTTGATTAAAAGAAGGGCTAGGTTGATAGTACACATCGGCATGAGAGATTCATGACTTTGGTAATAGAGGGAAGTGTGTGTGCGGGGGAGGGGGATGGGAGTGGGGGAGGGAATTGTAGATGGAGACAAAGGCTTGACTGCAATCAGGATCAAATGGATATAGGTTGCAAAATTAATGCAGAGGTGCAGAGGCTTGCACAGGATAGAATAGCGCAGCTTACGGACTGAATTGAAGATCATAATAACAACAAGAAAAATGAAAACACGATGTAGATGGTTGCTACACTAAGAAACTTCTAATGCAAACATAATTAAAGAACATATTTCGCGAATGCTGGGGTCAATCATTCGCCAGGAAATCCAGCGTTCCTGCGTTACGACATTTCATTATGAAGGTCTTTGAGAAGTCAAGAGGAGAAGGTAGTCAAGCAATAATAGGCTGAGCTGCCTTAAACCTGGGAACCCAACAGAAAAAGAAGAAGAAGTGGGTGGTGATGATAGGAAAAGAGCGGGACAGCGTAAAAGTAAGGCTGACGACCTTTTTTAAGACGAAAATGAATAATGAGTGAAAATGGTTGTAGCTGAATATAAAGTCCAGGGACAGAGCAACTACTTTTAATAGTTTGAAAAAACGAAAACCATCGGGGTGACTTTTACATTGATTCAGATTACTGGTTTTTAGACTGTTGCTAGAGGTCATCTTCAGATCCAAATCCAATTGCTGCGAATCGCAGGTTGTCAGCAGGGTGAGGCATTAGGTTTAGACTTGCCAGACGTTATCTTCTGACTGCAATATCTCTTTATTTTCCGTTCTCCTATCAACCAATCAGAAATTTTGAAATAAATACTTTTATTAAGACTGAGTAATAGCAGCCCTCGATTGCTTAGGCCACAGGTAATAATAATAATAATAATAATAATAATAATAATAATAATAATTCATCTGTGGATTCCTTACTTTTGTCTCCTTCTTTCCGAAGACGGAGACGGTGAATAACGCCAGTCAAACAGGTAAGGTCCATTCGTCTACTCATCCGCCTTTAGCAGTAATTTAAAGAATGGGACGAACAATCCTCCGTTACGTGCAGGCTTATGGATACGTTGGCATGTGCAGACATTAATATTTAGAAAAATTACTCTCAACCTTCAGTCGCGTACCTGCGAGGATGGATACATAGTAAACAAAAGACAATCTATTCACTGTTTCCTGTACATTATTAATCGACATTGAGAGGCCTGTCCTTCATTTGCGAGAGATTTGCTTTGTTACAAAATTTCCATCTGTGATCTAAAATTTTGGACTGCCTTTTGTTTCGAGTTATAGATCAATGGTAAGTATTTTATCAACATACTCAGTACATTTTTTTAAAATTTCTAATTTCTGTTTGTTCCTTTAAAACATTATTTGGATTTTTTGTCAAATGTGTGTAGATTTCTATTCCCTATAAGGTGCCCATGTCGCTTACTTTTCCACTCTATTAAGAATGGAAAGATTAGTGACTATATCTACAGTAGAGTGTCGATTTTCTGCGAGATACATATTAAACCATATCTCTGACTCATAAGTCCTATTGTAATAGCCAAGCACAGCTATGACAAAAAAAGTATATCATGATGAAAAATGACATGGAATTATAAGTAAAAATTATACATACAACCAAAAATTATACACACACACGCACACACACACACACACACATACACACACACACACACACACACACACACAGATATACATGCACTACAAAAAGGATGGTTCAGTGCCTCTACCTACGGATTTTATGCAGACTGCAATGCCTTCAAATACCAAGCCCAAAATTTTTATGTTCTGTTGCTCACCATGGGCAAACTATTAGTCTTACAAAAAAAATGAACATGACCTTTTCGTAAGAAATATAATGTAGTTAAATGTTGTACTGGGAAATGTTTACACTTGAGGCTGTAGTTTTTGAATTTTTCAAGAAAACCTACAACAGTGACTTCAAACGCCTTTTTCTTGGGTAAATGGAAATGTCGTGTGGCTGGGGCCTCCCGTCCGGTAGACCGTTCGCCTGGTGCAGGTCTTTCGATTTGACGCCACTTCGGCGACCTGCGTGTCGATGGGGATGAAATGATGATGATTAGGACAACACAACACCCAGTCCCTGAGCGGAGAAAATTTCCGACCCAGCCGGGAATCGAACCCGGGCCCTTAAGATTGACAGTCTGTCACGCTGACCACTCAGCTACCGGGGCGGACTTTTTCTTGGGTGAGTCGAAAACCATGGCCTTCAGCGAAAAGGTATCCCGTTACAAAATACATTAAATTCCCTGTTCATTTTTTTCAATAGGACTAACAGTTTGCTCGTAGCAAGCGAGAGAATAAGAGTATTTCGTGTGTGGTTTTTGAATGTGTTGCAGGTTGCATAAAACCCACAGGTAGGGGTAGCTGAATCAAGTTATTGATTGTATCTAGGTAGGCAGTAAATAAACAATAAAAGCAGGTCTGGAGGCTTATTATTATTCACACAAAGAAAAAATGGCTATATAAAAAAAGCTTTAAGGGACAGAATTAAAAGAGCCGTATAATAACGCGCCAAGAAAGTTGTAAGATCCAAATCTAATTGTAGCGAAACGCAGGTGGTCATCAAGCGGCGCCTTTAGTTTTAACTGAGGCCTCGTCCTGATAAGCTGCGATTCTCACTAATCAGATTTGGATCTGTAGGTGACCTCTGGCAAGAGCCGAACCGGTAATTAGGAATAATATAGAAAGTGACCAATACGGTGTTCGTCTTATCCGCTATAGTGAAAATTATTTCGCGTTGGTGCTTTGCGAGCTGTAAAGTGGCCGAGAAGCAACTTCTCCACCGGCGAGCTGATATGTGGCGTGACTCACGGGACGAGAAGGCCAGCGCGGCAGCCCGAACCTCAGTGTCTGCAGGCCGGCAGAGCCGTCGCCGATGGCCGCTGGCCGGCGGCAGCGACGCCCGTTTGAAGGTGGTGGGAGGCGGGGAGCGGATGTAGGTCAGCACGTGTGCCGCGCAGAGGAGGAGGCGGCGGTGCCGGTGGCAGCCGCCGCCCACGATCAATGGCGGGCCGCGCCAAGCCGCGCCGCGCCGCGCGCGAGATCAATAGCGCCCGCTCCGGGACACCCCTGTCCGGCCGGCAGGGACCGCGACTCCCGCTACGCCACCCACGCGGACACCCCTGGCCCCCACGTGCTGGCCCGACGTTGGCCGAACGCGACCGAGCGCGCCCGACGGGCAGCAGTCCCGCGCGTGCAGACAGCCTGGCTAGTGGCTGCGCGACAGCGGATCAGCCCAGCTCGTGGTACAGATCCGCGAACAGGCTTGCACGCACCAAATTAAAGAAATCTGCACGGTTTCAATACGACCGTACCAAGTAATACGCTACCTTCAGACAGATCACTTAAGAAGAGCCTGAAACGCGTCTTACGAACAAAGGTCTGAAATATGGTTGCTATTGTTTTCCTCCAAGTCCGATTTAAACTAGTTGGCATTGGACAGCTGGCGGCTGGAATGCTCACGCTACCAAAACATATTCGGCTCCTACCACACTGCGCGAACCACTGTATATGCCAGTTCTTTGCAAGCTCTTGCAGAAGGAGTTTGGAGTAATGTTTAGTTTCGGAAGCCTTACAATATGCTACGAAAGTAGTCGAAAAATGTCCATAGGGGCGACACTATAGGTATCTGTATCATAAATGAAAATAAGAATTTTTACAGAATTTTTGTAGAAGATTGTCTAACTTATTACTTTCTACGAATTAAAGAGTGACATCTACAAAAAAAACCCTCCGTTTTCGAAAGCTTATATAGACAAGCGCAATGCACTAATTAACTTTTGACAGATTTGTAGTACAAAAATCCGCTTTAGTTGGTAGTACAAAAATCCGCTTTAGTTGGTAGTAATTATCTCAGTTTATTCCACGACCGGTTTCGAAGCTTAAAGTTTCATCTTCAGGTGCCACCAAATAATTAACGAGAACATAAATGTCTGCCGGTCGGGCAGTCAGTCATGGAGTATCACATCCATATCAAACAAACGCATGGACGTGTGGGATCAGAAACCACAGCGCCCACCTGAACAGCACGACACGGAATAACTACTTGGTGTCACCTCAAGATGACGCTTCAAGCGTCGAAACCGATCGTGGAATAAACTGGAATAATTACTGGCAACTGAAGCAGATTTTTATTTTATAAATATGTCCCTCGTTTGCGGATGTCGCCTTGATCAAATATTTTGTTAGGAAAGATCTTCTCGAGAGAGGTATTTCGCTAACTACCTCCGGCAATTTTTTAGATGTGATGTTATAAGGCTGAAAATGTTTCCCAGACTGGAAATTTCAACCATATCAAAAAATTATAGGCATAAATCTGAGCCTACTCAAAATTAAGAACAGATTCTGGATATGATTTCTGATACTATGAACATCTTTTATTACTCTCGAATTTCAGATTTGTACTTAAACGCCACACGCCAACTAACTTAAATCAGAGTATCTTCTACAGACCTAACATAGGGATCTATATCATAACTGAAAACCATAATTTTTACGAGATTTTTGTTGAAGTTTGTCTAACTAATTACTTTCCTGCGACTGAAACAATGAGAAACTATATAAAAACGCCGTTATCCAAAGCTTATACATACAAATCTAATGCACCAATCAACTTTGGAAAGATTACCTCGAGAGAGGTATTTAAGTAATAAACAAAAGGTATTTAATATCTGTCAATAGTTTTTAAGATGTGACGTTATAAGGTTGAAGCTGTTTCCCAGACTGGAAAATTACAATCCTTTCAAAATAAATTAGCATAGTTCTGGCCCTAATAGAAAGTAAAAACAGATTCTGGACATGATTACCGACGCTATAAACATTTATATAATACGTGATTTTCAGGTTTTTTACATAGTTTTTAGGAGACAGAGACTTTAAGGTAATTAAGTACTTGTCCAAATAATGTCGAAGAAACTTTGCCCCGTAAATGCCAGACGCCAATTTAAATCAGATAGTAATTCAAAAACAGAACATGTACTTCATCCAGCGGTTTCGTCGATAAAACAGTGTTAATGTATTTTGAAGGTTTACTTCGAAGTCAGATACTCAATGATTATTCCATATTTAAATATTTATACTTCTTGCTCTTGTGCCTTCTTTTATCAAACTAACTGTGTGCTAACTAATCATGGTAGAACAACCTTATAGATGTACTAATAGCAGGAAATGGAAGTCCCGTAACTATAGCAGCAGACATTATCACCGCAGCCTCGAACAAGTTGTTACAGCATGTCCAGTCAGTGAACCCTGTGGTGGTGTCTAAGACACGCATGAAACAATCGCTTTAACTACGGAATGACTAAGAAAGTAGGACATCTAACTCTAGCTTCTATTGCGGATAGCATATTGTCGTCCTATTTGCAATACACACATCCAGTATCACACTGAAAATGGTATGCAGTTCGGCTATTTCTTTAGAAAAAACTATCCTCGTC
Source organism: Schistocerca serialis cubense (assembly GCF_023864345.2). Taxonomy (NCBI): domain Eukaryota; kingdom Metazoa; phylum Arthropoda; class Insecta; order Orthoptera; family Acrididae; genus Schistocerca; species Schistocerca serialis. The sequence goes on from NC_064641.1 coordinate 562,683,186, forward strand.
ATTTATACCTAACCTTCATTTTTCATCTTATATTAAATACACATCAATAAATTATTTAAGGTAGTAATGTGTTACAGCTTTTAAATGTTTTTGAAAGATCTTATTTCATAGCCACATCTACGCTTCATTGAAACTAGTAGCTCCGGTTCAACAACAGACAATCCTCAGGTATAAAAAACTTGGCGCCTTTTTCATACTTGACGTTGGTCTGTTGTTTAACAGAAACTGGAAGTGTCAATACAGTGACCTTCAGCTATTGGGTCAAATCATGATTTTTCAAAAACTTAAAACAAATCCCTCGTGTCTTACCCACCACGCTACAGTTTTGTAGTCACTCTTCGATGGATTTGGAAGTTACTAAAATCTAAGCAGAACTATTAATTCATGGTGACCTTATTAACCCCTTTTAATCATCGTCCTGCTTCAGGTATCCACAGTTCTCCTTAGAAAACTTTGTACTATATGGGAGCAGAATGCCAGGTATAAACTTTAAAAGTATAATTTGTCCATTAGTTATCTGGCTGAAGAAAACGTAGTAATAACAATTGGAACAGGAGGAAAATCAAAATACACCACGGTCCTTCAGAATGGAATAATAACTCAGTTACATATCGGAAATTGTGTAGAACATAATGACTGAGACGTGATGTTGTGCTCTATTGTAATTATCATTCCACAACAAGTAAAACTATATTTCTTATCTCGTGTTTTCCAGTTCTAAGCACCGGTACCTGAAAATATCACATGCCATTCAATTTGAACGTAAAAGAATACCCTGTCAGACTTGATGTATGCAAGCAAATATGAACGAAGAGCAGATAATCCATATATTACTGATGCCACTACAGTGAGCCGTGTATAGGCGTAATTATTTGCGCTTAACAGTAATTCATTTACTAATCACTAGGAGACACTGACATACTTCTGTATGACAGTGAAGGCATTAGAAGCTCATGTTAATATGAAAGTATGGCAGCCAAAATGAACAATGATGATAACAGTATTGTGCAGATTTCCGGTCACGCCACACACAAACTGCACTTCACAAAAAAACAGAGTCACTGTGCCTATTACCGTATCGCAACGCCTTCATAGACTCGAAGTCAGTTTCTGTAAACCGTTATGGTTGTCACTTTGTTGCAAGCGTAATACTGTCACGTCGTAAAATGTAATACACAATATTTATTAAGGCACTTTATTTCATTTGCAACTTATACTGCCCGTCGCTTGCAACGTCTTGTAGTAATAGCTACAGCACATGGAATAGTTGATCCCATTTAATAGACCATGCTCTTCATTAAATTGAACAGTCAAAAACAGTTACTTCTCATCTAACGTTGCGAAGGACAATCACGTTGTAATATACATCCTGACGGAAGGAACATAGCACGCTGGAGAGGCTAATTATAAATGGAAACACAGTAAAAATCGACAACGAATATATTCTACTGAAAAGGGAGGACAAGAAAGTGGCCAGTAAAAATATACGAAAGGAAAGACTAGAAGTATAAATTAAAAGTATTAATGAGATTTCTGTCTTTTTGCGAAGGGCACAACTCTGACAAAATAAGTCTGTTGTTAACTTTTCATCTGTGACGCTGTGCAGCAATGTCTTATCTACTTCTTAGAACAGAAGGAGCAATAGAAGCAAATAAGAATTAAAATTTTAAACACTGAAATTTTATATTCCCGTATCCAGCACTAGGAAAATCGGCACGTTTCTTTTTTTAGTGAGCTTCGGTGCTTTTGAAGGAATGCGTCGTTTAGAGGCTGCTGCATTACCTGTTTCGTACAATGAAAACTCAGGGAAAGACTTTTCTGTAAATTCCATCGTGTTGTATTCAAGAATACTCATTACCTGCCAACGTAGCAGCAAGAACCTGTCTGAATTCAAGGCTTTTGAATTCCACTTCTGTGTGCAGAATTAATAGATTAAAAGACTAGATAAAAACTGACTTCTGCAACAAAATATTTTAAAGCCCCGACATTACCTACAACAGAGGACATGTTACTGTATACATAACTGTAAACGTGCATTGATCAACACTGGAGAAGTTACTGATTACAGACTGCGTGATACGTTGTTCGTGATGGCAGTGGTTAGTTACGAGCAGTGCCTGACGATGAAATTATGATTTCGTGAGTTATAAACAGAATGCAGTTACTAGGTGCTGGATTAACATGATAATAATTCCTGAATATATCTTTTACTAAAACAAACGTAACATTTCTTAAAGTATTTTGGAAGATTCCTTGCGGTGATGACTTTGCTAATTATTTTGCTTTCATTACGACGTTTGTTTTAAGTTGCAGTTTACACTGAACTAAACAAAAAATTATTACTATACAATAAAAAGTAAATTTCCAGACTGTTTACAAACTGTCCATGACATTGGCGTGTATTTGTGTCTCCACTCAAAATAAAACGTTCTTGTATGATTCTTACTAAAAAAAAAAAAAAAAAAAAAACACGAAATAACTGAAGCGTTTTTCATTGAATCAATAGAGCTGTTAAGCGAGCCATTCATGATAAACAGAAATTTCAAAGCGACAATTTGTCGATATGTCTTCTTTTTCTAAAAGTCTTATTCCCTACGGCTTTTTCACTTCATGCAACACGTGTGACTTAAAAGTGCATACCAACAAATGTATAGTAATGTACAAAATCATGCTGGCTCACCAAACTTGCTCAGCGGATGCGTAACATATAACGTGCTTAGAATATACTTTGTGAACAAACAAGCGTTTTGATAATCTAGTAGATGAAGGATACAGGAACGAAGGCATAGGGAATGAGAGGAAAAATTGAAGAAAGGATTACTCCACCACTGGACAATATTCAACGTTCATATTTTGTCTTCATTGGCAGTGACAATTAGCATCTTTGGCAAAACATACATTCAAATAAAAACATGTGAAAAACGAACCTGAAAAATTCACCAAAACGTTGCTACGTTTCTTCAATGCTTGTAAGTTTAGAACTTCTTTTAATGATTGAGTCATTCATTTTAGACATACTTTAAATATATATTTCTATATCATAATTTATCTAATATAGGCCTACAAATTTTCTCGTTTCCCATAACAATGCACTCCATGACGTAAATATACTTTTGGATTTCACAATACCGCTGACTGCTTTGCTTGGATATTTTTCACAACCGAATCTCACTGTGCTAACATAACGAGAAAAATTGAAACATTGAGAAAGAAATATTAAATTATTTTACAGAATTTCAACAGCTTCTACTATGTTTTCATTATTCTTCCTGCACCCTTAACAACTTTACAGCAATATATTGTTTTCATTTTCAGCATGTAGATTAACACGCTTTTCTATATTATATATGAAGTACGTTTCTCTACCCAATTTTATCCAACGAACTATGGAACAAGAACACTCGAATAATCTAGAATATTGTGCGATTCTTCTGATTGATAAAAAGTAAAAAATAAAACAACGATTATTGAGAAAGATGAAATTAAATTTTAAACCTACCTAATAGGTCATGTACCGATATATCCAAAAGCACAAAAGAAAACACGACAGCTTCTGTGTACAATTCCTGGAAGTGACTTTTGAGGGAACAAAGCAAAATTGGTCGTTGCAAAAAACTGATTACCGAATAACAGTCTGATTATCGAATAACAGCATTTACTTTTTGGAAGTAAAGGAAGACATTTGGATATATCTGCACATGCAAGAGTTCGTTTCTCTCTTAGCCTTTATTATCTGAACTGTACACATTTTCATCTAATAGTGAGTTAAACTTCATACTTCGCTCGACTTCCTGCAGATATCAATTAACCTCCCACAAAAAACGTGTCCAATTTTTAATTACCCTAATACTCTTGTGGATTTTAAATGTTGATGGCTGCGGCATGAACTGTAGTCTTTTTTTTTTTAATTTAATCACTCTCAACATTCTCTCATTAACATCTTCAACAGATTTGTTCCGAGCCATCAAGGCGCAGTATTAAAATGACAACACGAAACGGGCGGGGATCGAAACGAGTCACATGACATATGGCATTTATAACGACACGACACATGTACATGAACACACTCGTAGAAAACCCACCACACTGGGCAGCGTTCGTGCTTTAGTAATAATGTTGATAATAATAATTATTGATTGTTTTCACAGACATAAACATCAGTCGCCCTACTCTCAACAACAGAATTGCAACAACGGGTCAAAAGAATCCACGACTGTAGTCGAAGTTTAACCGCTTTTCAACCGCGCGCCCTCGATGGAGCACGAGAGGCGGGTGTGGAGGGAAGGTAGGAAGGAGTTGTGGGTACGGGAAAGGGGGACGGGAGGGGGGAGGGTTTCCGGAATGAGGAGAGAGGTCAGCCAGAATGTGGCCGAACAGGCACCGTGTGCACGAGTGGCGCGCGGAGGAAACTATTGCTCCTGTCGAACTAAAAACGGAAGAAACTCTTTTTGGAGGGGTCAGCACCATCAACGTTAACGACAACGAACGTCATTATTGTGTAAAAACAAAAAACGAATTAAACAACTCGGGAATGTCAACAGTTTCTTTTTTTTAAGTTTTTTGTTTTCTTTTTAAATTTCATTCCTACAAGTTTTTTTTTTCTCGAGTAGTTAAACATAACTGATCGTCAACTGCTATCGTACTACAGTGAGTTCAGCTACGGTTAAAGCCTATCCTCCTCCTCCTCTTCCTCTTCCTCAGGGTCCTCGCGGTTCTCCTCGGACTCCTCCTTGTAGCCGGGGTGCTCCGAGATGGCGTAGTAGTTGCCGTTGTAGATGACGCCCAACTCGCGCAGCACGTCGCCCCGGATGGTGGCCTTGATGGTCCAGTTGTAGCAGTCGTCGCTCTCCGACTCGCGGTCCAGCCGCTCGACGTCCAGGATCTTGGAGCTGAGCCTCTCGAGGATGATGCCGATGTCCTTGATGGTGAGGTGGCGCTTCTGGTCGACGGACAGCTGGTCTATGAGCAGCAGGAACTTCTCCGAGGTGACGGCCTCGTCCTCCATGACGGTGTTCTCGGTCTCGGACTCGGAGCTCTCGTCGGCGGGCCCGCGCGCGCCCGCCGCCCCCGCCGCCGCCGCCGCCGCCCCCTCCACATCCAGGAAGCGCACGTGCTGCTGCTTGGGCTGCGCCCTCGCCGAGCCGGCGCCGGCCAGCGACGACGGCTGCGGGGACGTCTGCTGCTGCGCATCCTGGATGGGCGACGTGGCCACCGACTTGTGCACGGCGATCTTGCGGCCCTCCTCGTGCAGCGCGCAGCAGTGGAAGTCGCACTCGGCCACGTCGCCCGGGCCATTACCGTCGCCGGGGCTGGCGGCGCGGCCCGCGTGGTTCACGCACTCGGGCGTGTGCACGTGCACGGTGGCGGCCTCGAACGAGCCGGGCTGCTTGGGCAGCCGGTGCGCCGGGTGGTGGTGCAGGTGGTGCGGGTGGAACGTGACGGCCGCGCCGCCTTTGCTCACCTCGTCGTGGTTGATGACGGTGATCTGCGGGCTCGAGTTGAAGCGCGGCGACGGCGCGTACACGTCGTTGATGAGCGTCTCCTTCTTGCCGGCCTGCGGCTGCGGCTGCACCTGCGCCCCGTGGATGCCCAGCTTCTCGAGGCTCGTCTGGATCACCAGCGACGGCCGCACCTGCTGCTCGACCTTCTTGCTGGGCGAGAACTTGGGGGCGCCCCCGGCTGCGCCCGCCCCCGCCGCCGCCGCCGCCGCCCCCGGCTCGGCCCCCGGCTGCTTGTGCGTCTGCTGCTGCTGCTGCCTCTGGTCCCAGTGGAGGACCACCGTGATGCGCCCCTTGTTGTCCATGATCTTCCACGACGGGGTCTCATCGTGCAACTCCAACGCGTGGATTGTCTCGCATACGATCTTCGGGATGGCGGTGATAGCTGTCGGAGATGGACGGAGAGTGTGTGAATGGGCGGACGCCACACGGGGCGGGCCCGGGCGAGCGCACACCGAGGGCGTGGCGGCAGCACGCACGCGCTGCCCGCAGCCGCGGCCGCGCGCCTGAGGCGCCAGATATCGACAACTCGCCGCGCGCACTTTTCGCGCTCCCAGTCACGCTTGACGCCGGCCACTACCCTACATCTCGGTGTCCTACTCCTTCCTATTCAATGAGCAAGCTCTTAACACTGCTCCAGCTCGCTAAACAGCACGAATCCACTTACCTCAAAAAAAAAAAAAAAAAAAAAAAAAAAAAAAAAAACACTTTTATTTACGCGTTTCGGACGCAGCTCATCATCAGAATACCAAAAATATTAAGGGGGGTAGGAAGTGAAACGGGGTGTCTTGGAGCAGGAGAGACACCGCAGGACATTTTAATTTCCACTGTCTATATTTTTACGAATAAATTCATAAAACTTTGTCAGCATGACCAGGAAGGATTCAGGATTCACACTCATAGCAGTGGAAGTTCAAAAACATAACAAAATTAATTTTGTTTTACATGTGAAAGTTCATCATTTTTTCACTTACTATTGGCTGCGTTTGTTGCCGTAGGTACACGTTTCTTCATAAGTAAGAGAGATTCTTCGATGAATTTTGCACAGGATACAAACCATACTTACAGGTGTATGAAACTCTAGAAATTATTTAATTTATGAAAAAATGAACGTGCTGTTACATTTTAAACTTCATGTTTAGAAAAAACTCAAATTTTATAGTTAATTATCTCAATTTTTACTACAGTTTTTTTTAATAGAGTTGGAAAATTCTAGAGTTTCATACACTTGTAAGTATGGTTTGTATGCTGTGCAATATTCATCGAAGAATCTCCTTTACTTATGAAGAAAAGTGTACCTATAGCAACAAATGCAACCAATGGTAAGTGAACAAAAGGTGAAATACAAATGTAAAACCGAGCGAGGTGGCGCAGTGGTTAGACACTGGACTCGCATTCGGGAGGACGACGGTTCAATCCCGCGTCCGGCCATCCTGATTTAGGTTTTCCGCGATTTCCCTAAATCACCCCAGGCAAATGCCGGGATGGTTGCTTTCTGAAAGGGCACGGCCGACTTGCTTCCCCATCTTTCCCTGATCCGATGAGACCGATGACCTCGCTGTCTGGTCTCCTTCCCCAAACAACCCAACCCAACAAATGTAAAAAAAATAAATTATTTTCTTATATTTTTGAACTTCCACCACTATAAGTGTAAATCTTGAATCCTTTCTGGTCATTCTGACAAAGTTTTATGAATTTATTTTTAAAAGCATCACATGCACAAGATGTTACGGGAAGAATAGTCAGTATTCTGGGATATGACAGCAGCAATTATTTGAAGCAAATAATTCTGGTAAACATGGATTCTAAAATACATATCTTGAGGCCTATGAGCACTACTTCATTTTCGACAGTGTGAAACAAATCTCTTCTGCAAGCTCTTTGCTTTCTGTATGTTGGGAACAGGCAGTATGGACCGAAACAAGAAAAAATGTCCTGTAAACATGAGTTTTAAAATGGTATTTTTAGAGCTATGACCACTTATTTCGTAGAAGAGATGTGTTTCACAGCAGCGAAGATGGACAAGTGCTCGTAGATTAACTTCTCATGGTCGGGGTCAACAGAGATGTAAAACTTATTTGGGCCATTTTCAAGTATTACACCAAATGATTTTGCTTCAGCAGATGTGAGATTTCAAAAATCCTCTGACATGTATACACGCTATCCTCAAAAATAAGAATTTTCGTGATAAAATACGGTAACATCAAACAAGCGCGAAGTTCTGCACATGGTGAAATGGTGTAAATTACGTGAACCGTTACCGATGTTAACATCCTTCATATAAATCGCGACAAATCAATGTTCTAACATGACTGTTTACATAGAGGCTTTCAGAAGTCAGACTGTCTGTGCACAGGAACGAAACGTTGTCCAGCAGGCTGTGACGATTATGATCCTTTCAGAGGTTTTCAATTCACAGCCTCTGACTCGTCTCTCTCTGCGCACAGACTATCTGACTTCCGAATGTATTTACGCGCTAACGACATTAGTTCTCACGTAAACAGTGTGTTAGAATGGTTCAAATGGCTCTGAACACTATGGGACTTAACTTCTGAGGTCATCAGTCCCCTAGAACTTAGATCTACTTAAACCTAACTAACCTAAGGACATCACACACATCCATGCCCGAGGCAGGATTCGAACCTGCGACCGTAGCGGTCGCGCGGTTCCAGACTGTTGCGCCTACAACCGCTCGGACACCCCGGCCAGCAGTGTGTTAGAACATTGACTTGTTGCGATTTATGTGAAGCATGTTAACATTGGTAAGAATTTACGTAATTTATACCATCTCATGATGTACAGAGCTTTGTACTCGTTTGACGTTATAATATTTCTACAGTGCAAAGGTTTATTTTTGATGATGACGTGTATACATTTCGGAGGATTTCAAAGTCTGACACGAGCTGAAGCAAAACCTTTTGCAGTACCACTTGAAAATGGTAAACTAAGTAATTTATACCGTCAACAGCGAATTGATGTCCTTTACAAAAAGATTTCATGGCTCTTAAGGTACACACTGTAAACCACATGTTAACTGGACTTTTTTCCTTGGTTTGGTCCATAGCACCACCTCTCACAATATGGAGAGCAAAGCGCTTGCATCAGAAGAGATTTGTTTCAAAGTAACTAAGATGAAGAGTACTCGTAGCTCTTAAGGTATGCATTTTAGAGCTCACGTTTACTAGACTATTTGCTTCGAGTGGTCGTTTCTGTCATACCCCTGAATATTTACTATTCTCCTAAGAAATCATATATAAAGTGCAGTAAAAAAGAACTGAGTTAGAGGCTGTAAAATTAAGACCCCTGTAAGGATCGTAAAGTAATAGCCTGCGGAACAACGTTTCGCTCCTAAATGACGGTTGAGGTCCCAAATTCGTAGCTATTGGGATACAGATGCACATCAACATGACAGCGAGAACGTTCTTGCGTCGACCGATCACAGCACTCAGTTGTGTTGAAAATAGAGAAATAGAGGCTTCAAAAGAAGAGAAGAGGGTTTTAGTGCGAGGAATGGAAATTCATCAAAGAATGCTACAAGTGTACGGAGGGCACTGCATGTTCGTTGCAATTACGACACTCAGTCCGATCTCTGCTACGATATGGATGCTACCGTAACTCGCCTTGAGTCTTGCAACGGATATGCAATGCTCTCTGTACACTCACGCCATTTTTCGACGAATTGGTGGTGCTCGCACTTCTTTCAACGCCAGGAAACGCACGATAACGATTTGCACTTCTTTTGAAACCTCCATTTCACTGCTTTCAGTAATACTGAGCTCGGTGGACAGGCGAGGCGTCCGTGTGCTAGGTCTGTCATCACGTGGGTGTGCGCCCGTGTGCCCCTGGAGGCGAGTTAGGAACCTCTACACGCCTAGACCGCAGTTTCTTTCGTAGGTAGTAACGTTAAGATCCTTTTAGTGGTTGTCATTTTTCAGCCTTCAGATCGTTTCTTTTTGAATGTACCTGATATTTGTTTTGGGATTACAGTCTCGTTGAATTTTTAAATGACATCAGGTTCGTCATTGATTGCAGTAGTTTTACAATTTCCACAATTGCAGTTCCGACAGTTAAGCCATTTTCAAGTGATTAAGGTGATCAAAACAACGAAGTTGTTAACGTTAATAAAACAAGTAAAAGGGATGTGAACGTATGTGTGACAAATGAACTATTTAGGTTCACATTTTATTTATTTGTTTTACTAATGTTTATAAGTGCTGTGTTTTCAGCACTTTAATTACTTGAAAATGAACTGGAATTGTGGAATTCATAGCAAATAGTACAGACGATAGGGCCCTGTGTCATTTAAAAGAACTTTGTATGTATTTTGTTTCTCGTATTCTGAGACTGGTCATGTCCAGCGGCACACTGACCACATAAGAGTCAAAATGATGGAGTGTGATTCACACTACACTCTAGGTTCACGTTTTCAAGATCCGTCGAGGAATTTCGAAGATAAAGGCATTGGTAATGTGTCATGTGCATTGACTTCGGACCACCAAACATGACCGCGATACAAGTCAAATACGGTGCGACATTTTTCTCCATGGCCAGTTCCCAGACAGTGGTGAGACCATGTGAACTTCTACTTTCGAGCTTCATCCAAATAGACCATGTGGGTCCTTGTTGTGGGTTCTGTCTCTAATATCCCAAATGTTGCTCGTGTGCCATCAACGACATCAGCAGCTGCAATCCATACACTGGAGACGATATTCGTGATATAGGGAACATAAAACAGAGATGTCCCCGAAAATGGACCACAGATCACATCACGCACGTCTCGTTAATTTTTGGCACAGAAACGGCATAACATAATTATCTGACTGCTGTTCCATTTCAACCTGTATTAAGCTCAGAAGCAGAAAGGTTGCTCAGCACGTTCAAGGCCGAAATGATGTGATGCATTTGGGGCGTGGTCCATCATCAGAATATCAGAATCAAACTTGATACAACGTACTGTCTTAGTAGTGTTACCACTTGACACCATACTTTTATTATTAAGTTCTTTCTGTTATTCTTATGACGAGCTAATCCCGAGACGCGTCAGTATAATTTTTATAAGTGGCAGTCAAATGAAACCGAGACAAATGGAAAAAAATAAGTAGACTGTTTATTATTTCAAAAGTAATCGCTGTAACTGCAAGTACATTGCAGTGCACTGTGAGACAAAACAGGCAACGCCTGCATGGAAAAACGTTTTCGGTTGCCTATGGAAACCTGAATGTATCAAGGCGTGCACCTCTTCGTCCGAAGCAAATCGACGGCCAAGAGTGTCTTTCTTCGGGGCTTCAAAAATATGGAAACCGATTGGGGAGAGATCGGCTCCATTTGAAGAATGTGTAAGGACTTCCCTGCGAAACTGCTGCAGCCTAGTCGAGGAAACCTTGGCAACATGTGGGCGGGCGTTATCCTGCATCAGTGTGATGCCTTCCATCAACATTCCTAGGCGTTTGGACGCACCTACCGCTGTGCGATAATTGTAGCGCTATGTTCCAGAAAATGAACGAGCAGCGGGTTGGCGGACGGCGTCATTCTATTGCAGAATAATGTCTGTCAACGTGTAGACAAGGTTGTTTACACTACACTGCAGACATTTCACTGAGAAGCCCTTATGCATCCGCCACGCAATCTCTGTGTCTCACCAGGCGATTTAAATATTTTTGCAGCTCTGACGCGTTCGTGACCGTAGATTTGCTTCGAACGAAGAGGTGTATGTCGAGTACAATCATGGTTTCGTAGGCAACCACAAACATTTTTCCATAGAGGCAGTGACCATCTTGTCTCACAGTGGGGTAAATGTTTTAACAGTTATGGTGATTAATTTTGAAAGAATAAAACGTTTCCATCTGTCTCGTTTGCATTTGACTGTTCCTTATGCGGTACAACAAGTTAATTCTTGTTATTTAGCAACATGTAGCAGTGTTAAGGGCTTCTCAGTGAATCGTATAACGGTTGCAGGTCACCTGATCGACTTCATGTCGTTTAACTAAAAAAAATCACCTTCCTTTATCTACATCTACGTTTCAAAAAGCCACAACAAGCAAGCTTCCGAAACTACGATATACGCAAGAGACGTCTATATATCTGCAGTAGGTATGTTTCGTATTACACGGAAGAATCGTATACCTGCCCTGGAACCTATCATTGGTTGCTGATTCATTTAGTAACCTCCTATGGTTAGTGTCAGTCACTCCATTACCCACCTTGCTAAATATTCACCACTCAAGAGATTTGGCTCATCGTTCGCACAATTGCAATACATACTTAGCTGTAACAAACGCTGCTCTTGTACAATGATCTTCTCAGGCGTTTTGGAAAAATCAGGTTCAAAAATTTTACGAGCCTACTGAACACCTTACGGACAGCGCTGGCCACTGAGCAGTGGTGTTAACGTAATCGGCTAAGAAGGCATATCGTCTGTCTTTCTGATCTTCCATCAATCATCGCTACAACGAATCATGTTTCTTCCGCAAGGAACAATAATAATAATTAAAATTGTTGTGGTACACTCGCGGGAAGGTATACTGGAGGTATAATAAGGAATCACGATGAAATGAACTTTCGTTTATCGATACATTCATGCGCGTATCCAAATACAATCTACGTAATTCATAGCAGGTACAACCCGGTATGCATTCACTGTGATGTAAACGCTTTGATAAATAAATGGTCATTTAACCATGATTTCTAGTTATATTTTGACTGTACTTGCCACAAATGTACCACAATGATTATCATCATTTTTTTAAAAAAAATTGTTTGAGACCGACTAAGAACCACATCAAGGTAATTAGACTATATATTTCTCATACCCTTCATCCTTCTCCAAAACTCTCTCATTTCCTCAGATTGCCCCTTTTCCTCCAATCTGATCAGTAGCTATACTTGTTTTTCTGTTTGTTTTATCTCCCAGAATACCTTCGAATTTCATGACTTCTAGTCTAAATTTGCCTCTGTCTCCTTTTCAACCTACATTTCTTCTAAGATCTTCTTTTTCTTGTCTCCCTAGCCATTTTGTTTGTTTTCCTGTTTTGGACAAAGTGTAGATCTCTCTTGTTAATCTGTCTTCCTTCATTCTGTCTACATGCTCACAGAGTGTAACCCCCTTTTTTTCCTGATCTCATATCTTATTTTGGAACAGAATGAGTATATTTACTTATTTTGTCTTAAAACTTTATTCTCGATTGGACCTAATACACTCCTGGAAATTGAAATAAGAACACCGTGAATTCATTGTCCCAGGAAGGGGAAACTTTATTGACACATTCCTGGGGTCAGATACATCACATGATCACACTGACAGAACCACAGGCACATAGACACAGGCAACAGAGCATGCACAATGTCGGCACTAGTACAGTGTATATACACCTTTCGCAGCAATGCAGGCTGCTATTCTCCCATGGAGACGATCGTAGAGATGCTGGATGTAGTCCTGTGGAACGGCTTGCCATGCCATTTCCACCTGGCGCCTCAGTTGGACCAGCGTTCGTGCTGGACGTGCAGACCGCGTGAGACGACGCTTCATCCAGTCCCAAACATGCTCAATGGGGGACAGATCCGGAGATCTTGCTGGCCAGGGTAGTTGACTTACACCTTCTAGAGCACGTTGGGTGGCACGGGATACATGCGGACGTGCATTGTCCTGTTGGAACAGCAAGTTCCCTTGCCGGTCTAGGAATGGTAGAACGATGGGTTCGATGACGGTTTGGATGTACCGTGCACTATTCAGTGTCCCCTCGACGATCACCAGTGGTGTACCGCCAGTGTAGGAGATCGCTCCCCACACCATGATGCCGGGTGTTGGCCCTGTGTGCCTCGGTCGTATGCAGTCCTGATTGTGGCGCTTACCTGCACGGCGCCAAACACGCATACGACCATCATTGGCACCAAGGGAGAAGCGACTCTCATCGCTGAAGACGACACGTCTCCATTCGTCCCTCCATTCACGCCTGTCGCGACACCACTGGAGGCGGGCTGCACGATGTTGGGGCGTGAGCGGGAGACGGCCTAACGGTGTGCGGGACCGTAGCCCAGCTTCATGGAGACGGTTGCGAATGGTCCTCGCCGATACCCCAGGAGCAACAGTGTCCCTAATTTGCTGGGAAGTGGCGGTGCGGTCCCCTACGGCACTGCGTAGGATCCTACGGTCTTGGCGTGCATCCGTGCGTCGCTGCGGTCTGCCCAGGTCGACGGGCACGTGCACCTTCCGCCGACCACTGGCGACAACATCGATGTACTGTGGAGACCTCACGCCCCACGTGTTGAGCAATTCGGCGGTACGTCCACCCGGCCTCCCGCATGCCCACTATACGCCCTCGCCCAAAGTCCGTCAACTGCACATACGGTTCACGTCCACGCTGTCGTTGCATGCTGCCAGTGTTAAAGACTGCGATGGAGCTCCGTATGCCACGGCAAACTGGCTGACACTGACGGCGGCGGTCCACAAATGCTGCGCAGCTAGCGCCATTCGACGGCCAACACCGCGGTTCCTGGTGTGTCCGCTGTGCCGTGCGTGTGATCATTGCTTGTACAGCCCTCTCGCAGTGTCCGGAGCAAGTATGGTGGGTCTGACACACCGGTGTCAATGTGTTCTTTTTTCCATTTCCAGGAGTGTACTTTTCATAAGAGCCTTCTTTCTTTATTTCACAAACCTTCTAATGCTGTTTTGGATTCATGTAAAAGAATTACTTCCTACCAATAGAGGACTTCTGGTTATACGACCGTATCATAATGTCTTCATTTAACTTCTTTAGCAAAATATTTTTTATTGTACAGATTTCTCACTTTCGCATATGCTCTTTTCAGTTATGATTTTAAATGCTTCTCTGTCACTTTTTATGTTCATATTTTCAAGCAGATATTTAAGGTTGTCTGTTTTCTTGATGTCATCATACTTGGATTTTAAAATTCTTGGTGAGTTACTTTTTTTTCTTCATGTATTCTGTTTCTTTCAAAAGATATTTGTAGACCAGCCTTTTCAGGTGTCTCCTTCAGAGCTTCTAGTGCTTTCTTGCGTTCTCTAAGGATGTTAAGGATCTATTTATTATTCATTTTTGGCTACAGAAGTGTCTCGTGCTAGAATAGAAAGTACAGTAAAAGAAACCGACACGATTCGGAAACAGCACTGGTAGTCTTCCAGTTATTTGTGTACTCCGCAGCTAGCGCTCTCGCATGGCATTCAAGAGGCTCATTAAACTCTGAAGCTCGATTTCTCGAATACGCTTGAGAAGCGCATTGTACTAGGACAGCATTTGTTGCCTTAAAGCACGTACCACAACCGTGCGAAAGATGAGCAAAATCTCCAACCCGTTGTGTGTATGATACCCTTATTAAAGAAAAAATGGCACTAAATTCAGCCATGGTGTTATCAAAGCAATCGTCCCCGGCGTTCGCTCGGTGTCAGTGTGGGAATCGCATGACAGCTGATTAGGCCATGCTGAAGGCAAATCAGAGCCCCGTTCCTTCAGGCTATCTAGCGTCCTAATTGTACAATTGCCCTCTAATAACCTAGACGTCAAACGGACGCTTCCTTTCTTCTATTCGTACAGTTCTAGATTTGTCTTCCGGTTGGTCAAGTCAATAAGCAAGTTACAAATTGATAAGGACGTTAAATAAATAAATGAAATGATCTGATTAATACTTTAAATATTACGCTGTATTTCCCAGTGCGATGAAGCACTTGTTACACTGTATTACTCGCCACTGAAGAGCAACAGACATTCTTTGTTTTGTCGTGGGAACCAGACAGCAATCTCCCTCTGCATTTTGCATCGACAGGAAATTATACGTTCGAAACACATGTTCCATCGTGTTACACGCCACGGAAGAGTAACGTGTGATCTTTGGATCGTGCTGAAACCAGCGGCAATCTTCCTTTGCATATTTGTATCGTCAGGAAGTCTGCACTCAAAAAATTAAGTTCGAAATGATCGAACAATTTAAATCACTTTGGGCAAGACTGTGTCACAACAAAGGATGATTGAGGGCTGCACACTCTGAACTGGAGTTGTTGGTACTCAGAGGACGCTCTTGCCCTTCAGAGGCAAATCGCATTTGTTCATGACTCCACCCGTTCGCTTTCGTTCAGTCGCCTCACCAAGCAGTTGAGCTAGAGGGTGGAACTGCTCTAACCTGTATAAGACAGTTATTGCAGAAGACTGCGAGCACCGCTTTCAGGGAGGGTGGTGTCACCATGATTTCTTTTTCGTGGGCGGCATAGGATGTTCGATGTACATTGATCCGCAGCTGGCCTTGGCCTGTTAATAGTTCATCGCCGATGACGATTGAGGTAAGCATTTATTAGTTACAAAGCTAGAGATTTCATAAAGCAAAACTCATTCTTTACATTTCGTGATGTGCAGTCAACATGCGCGGTACGCACAGTGCAAATACTTGGAGATAAGCCGACATGACGTATGTTACGAGGTGAGCCATGTCACGGGATAACAGCGGCTTTAGTTACCTTTTGCAAGCCTAGATTACCTCTGTACCCTATCACAGATTCGCTTAGGTGGCCGGCAGAAGTGACGCTCATTTTCGACGTTCGTCTGCTCTTCAAATCCCTGTTGCCCCCTATTTCATGACGCATGAAGTCACGTGCGTTTCCAGCTGTTGATGTCAATCATATAAAGCCCACGATAATAAAAAATGGAGCGGGCAAGAGGCTATCATCCTTCAACTTCTCTTTTGTTACAATAAATATCAGTTATCTCGTATCGAATTTCGTCATTTGTTACCTAGAGGGTCACATAGTAGCGACAGCTTCTGTTCAGGCTTTCATACAGATAGTACATCATATCAAGTTGTAACTTACTCGTTAACTGACCTGTCTGTTACTCTGTTTGATGATACTGAACCGATACATGTCATTACTAATTATGGTGATTATGACCCTTGGAACATGCAAAAATATAGACTAAATTTCGACGCTAGGCTGAAGCAGTAGTCTTTGTTTCGACCATCATACTAGTCCAAAGAAGGCAGATTTGCCCATCGTTATGGCTCCGCGCGGTTTCTTTACATATTAACGCATAGATTGCCACACGAGGCGACCACTTATTGCTGACTGCACGTCCAATGCAACACAAATTAGGCCCTATGTTGTCCCCAAAGTGTCACTCACCTAGGACCATCGGGAACTGTCTGCCGAAACCCGAGCTACGACTAGGACTATAGGTGCCGGCTGACAGACTTCCTATAACGTCGCAATGCCGTGTAGTCTGCTTGCGTTTGCGTCGCGAAAGAGAAACTGGACGATTCAATGGCGCTTAGTTGCTTATAGTGATAACGGGTGTTTCTGACTTTGAGTCACTGGTGGTCGTTTGCAAATGCCCTGTCGATCAAGAGATCGCACCGGAGGCGCATTATGCAACGACGTTAAGAGCAAACACGGGATTGAGTAGTGTGTGGCGTCATACGCTGCAATGACCGTTCGGTTCTGGACGTGCCGTGCACTGTTCCTTGGAAAACACCAGATCATCACCCACCATGTACTGTCCATTACAACGTCAGGGAGATGTACTTTTCCAGGAGAAGAACGGCCGCACAAAAACTTAGTGTTCCCTAATGTGGTCAATCGAGGTGTTTAACAACTGCCCCGTCCGGGACAGCTAACAGATTTTCCCCCTAGAGTGTGATGACTAGACCGGATAGCATACGAATCAGACTTAGCCTTCATTCCCAGCAACACTCCTTAAACCATTGTGACAAGTGGAAGTAGAGGCAAACATAGTGTAACATGTACATCTTCATGAGCGTCTCTGTGCGTGATATCAATATCGCGTTTTTGCTTCAGCAGTCTAGCCAAGATTCTAAAGTAAAAGCAGTTAGTCCACAGGTGATGCTCTCGTGGTGTTGATCAAATACAGTGCAAAACCTGCACAATATGTGAATAACATTTAATTTATGCAACGTCTTTCTTCATTTTCCATGTACCATTACTGGAGTACAGGAAATCTATAGGCCTATACGTCAAAACTTTTGTACCTCGGTTCCGACTGTCGCGTCCTGTCATATAAACTAAAATAAAAATTTATCACTCTAACTGTTTTCTATTTGCCATATAATGTACTAAACCGTGCTGGTTGTTTTAATGCAGCTTGTGCTGATTACTAGGCGATTATGGTTGCGGACAATTACTAGTGAGATAAATTTGACAATTTTTAGTTCTGACAAGAAATCTAGCGATACACTAAAACAGATTGTTTCGTGAATAAAAAATTCCCAACGACACGTCTGCCACGCATTAATGGTGTGCGCCCGCCCTTCATCAGACAAACATAAAATATAAATGTAATTTTTAGACATTAAATCAGTTTCATGCAGCAGTATGGGTAACGCTATAAGGAACTCCAGTTTTAGGTCATGCCAATTTATCTGAAGGTCAAGTACAAAATTACAGACAAATACATAATTTTTTGCATTTCCATTACAGCAGTGGGGCTACTCTTACATTTAATCACTACAGAACAGTTACTCGACTTAACCAAGCAATGTGCAACAGAATAAGATCGCTGCGCACTTCAACTTACAGTACGTGATGTCATGCATCTTCATCAGGAGGAAAAAGTTTTAATGTGCGTAGTCACTTACATAGCGACTATTCATGCATAAATAATCCTAAGACTCTAAGTTTAATAGCGGTTTAGTACTATTCTCTCGTTTCACAACGATGAACTTCTTTTATAGTTTTATACAGGAGACTTCTCCCACAGTAAATTTTCACTTCCAAAGAAGGTTGTTACTGTTACACAACGGACATAGACAAGGAATTGATTCTGCTATACTGTCATGGAGCATTTTGAACTGCACTAAATATCCGTTATTTGTTTCTGTCAGATGAAAATAACATCGTGGTTTTGGCGAATAAATATTGAGCTTGATTAATTCATGCAGTTTTAAATTTGAAGAAAAATGCATAAATGGAACAAGGAACAGGAGGTAAAATGCACCCGACAAACTAATGCACCTCACTTAAAGACCAAGAGGATAGTCGGTCAAGTGGCTAAAAACACAGGACTACGCACAAGCCGAGCAGCAAAGCGTACACACAAGGTGGCCAAAACAAAACAGGCCCGGAAAATATTAACGAGGGTTTTCTGATGGTTAATGGCTCTTCTTCTCTGAGTTTACTTATCCCGAAAGACTCTAAAAGGTCTCATCTAAAGAAATGAACAACTGGTGATAAAAATGTCCCAAAGCTTCACTCTTTTCTCTTTAGATTACGTTGCCACGAAACGATGAAAATACCTTTAGGGTAAGTTTTATTTTAAACAGGCTGTACAACAGTCCCTGCATGCAAGGAAAATACATTGAGAGTCTTAAATATACCAACAAGCTTTCCAAGGTTGATCAGCGATGGTGTTTTTCGATTGTTTTATGTATGGGGAATCGGTGGTCTCCGCTCGTTCCAGAGTGATTCGTTCTGTTCATTACCCCAATCACCAATGAGAGTGTGTGTGTTGGGGTTTATGGGCGCTCAACATCGAGGTCATCAGCGCCACCAATGAGAGTACTTGTATGGCAGTGCAAATGTGTTTCTGTACAGAAGCTGTCTCAATGTTGACCACCATAGTCACGATATCAACTGTAAAATTCGCTGTGTTTGTCATATTTTAGTTTATCTGAACAGTGGACCGATTTCAGAGGGCACGCATAGTCATAAACTGAAGCAATGGAACTTGCACTGATTGTAAGGCGAGAACAGCTTGCGGACATTACTGACGCCATGAATTTGTCCACTTTAGGTTTTAGCAGTATATTAAAATATTCACGGAAAATGGTAGCAGCCAAACAGTTGCAAGGATAAAGATTTATTGAAATCCTTGACCACGGTTTCAGTATATCTAAATATACCTTCATCAGAAGCAAAAATACACCTGAACAAGTGCTTCTGATGAAGGTGGTCAAGGATTTTAGCAAATCTTTATCCTGCAACTGTTTGGCTGCTATCATTTACCGTGAAGATTTTTAACAGTTGCTGCTTCAGCCATGTTTAAAATTTTGAAAGATTCAAATATTCTGTTTCAATAGCAAAGTATTTTTTGTTAACATAAGATCGGTTTCAATGCCATGGGCAATATCATCAAATATAAAATGCTTGGCTACAAATAGCAAGTCTTGTGAACTGCCACATTGATTTACTATTTGTAGCCTAGTGCTTTGCTTGTGAATCTTGATCTGCAGTGGCTTCGTATGGATAGCGCTTTAAGTATTCGCATGGATAGCGCTAAGCATCTCATAGCCAGCGGTTCATGTGAAAAGTTGAGGGAATCAAGTCAGGACTGTACGGTCGGCAATCAAAAACTTCCCATCGAAAACGCTGCAGGAGTGTTTTTGTTGCCCCTGCAGTGTGTGGTTGAAGATTGTCACGAAGAATTAAACGTGCAGCAGTTATGTTATGTGTTATGTTATGTGGGTTGCATGAAATCAGGCGAAACCTCTCAGCAAGCACCTCACACTTGTGCGGGAGACACAATCTTCTAAGCATACTTAGATGATCACTGTGCGCTCAGTACTGGAAAGTGAGACGTGACGTGATAGACGGGAAAACTAGAGGCACTGTGCAACACATATGTGCAAAGCGTCACTGGATTTTCACTACGGTTTTAATTTTGCGACTGATAGGACGTTAAAAAAAAAAGAAAAAAAAAACACACACACAGTCCAATTAAAATATATAAAAAAACTTCAATGAATGTAGGGGACTTTAATTTGAATGGTACAGACAACAAAAATCGCAACAACAAGAAGGAGTCGTGTGACATAAATGAAAGCTGTTATGCGTGTTTCTACATCTGAAACAAGAGGTTTATTCAAATTTTGCGCCAGTTGCTTAAGAGTGGCGCTGGTAGCTCCACTGTAATGATGAATACCAGGTTTTCTTTAAATACACGCTGTAACGGCCATGAGCGTTAGTTGCTTTCGAGATTGGAAGTCGTGAGTTCAAAAATGGTTCAAATGGCTCTGAGCACTATGGGACTCAACTGCTGAGGTCATTAGTCCCCTAGAACTAGTTAAACCTAACTAACCTAAGGACATCACAAACATCCATGCCCGAGGCAGGATTCGAACCTGCGACCGTAGCGGTCTTGCGGTTCCAGACTGCAGCGTCTTTAACCGCACGGCCACTTCGGCCGGCTAAGTGGTGAGTTGAAGTTGGTCAAAAACACCTTTAAGGTTACAAAGACGCCATTATCAACAGCTCACTGAGTTTGAACAACATCGTGTAATAGGACTGCGAGAAGCTGGATGTTCCTTCTGCGGTACTGCACAAGGCATTGAAACAGAAGTTAATATAAAATACTTTACGGCCGAGACTATTGTGATCACTACATCCAGTAACGATGTCATCAATGTAAACAATTTCAATTTTGATTAAAAATCTAAGGTTACCGTAAAACAGATGGTTTCTTGAATTAAAATTCTCGGCGAGGCGTCTTAAACGTATTAAGGATGTGTAATGGCCCTTCGTCACATAAACTATGCATTCACACCTTATTTTTCGTATTAAAATAGTGTTAGAAAGCATTTTTGGAAGCGCCAGCACGAACTCCAACTTCAAACCGCCCAAATAAGTAGGTATTCGCAGTTGAACCTAAATCGGATATCTGTTCAAAATTAAATGCAGCCAAGACTGCGAATACTGCGATTGATTTATGTATTAACGTTAACGGTCTACTCCAAATGTCAAAGCGATATCGTATCATAGTAATAACTATAGACTGGACGGCACTGCCCCAACAACTAACTCTCTTACACAACCAAAAACTCCAGAAGTTTGTAAATGTAAGGAAGGGAGACAGAGATTTAACACTCAATCTTCAGGACATTCGAGTACAGCTTAATCGGTTAAGACAATCCTAGTAAAAAGGCAGCTGTACACTTTAGACAGTATTATCATGAGAAGCAGCATATCATTATTAATTTAAGAGTAATCTGATAAGTCTTCAGATTTTAAGATTGATTTCCTGTATCGTTCCTAATGAAATGAGATGCGCGAAAGGTGCCTAATTTTCGGCACAATTATACCTGGGATAATACTCTTAGTAAGGAACTTAATAATATCACTAAAACAAGGGGCGAATGAATTCCCTTTATGAATTGTCTTGCCGGCCGCCGAAGTGCTATACCTCGTTAAGTTCAGTTCTAATGTAAACCATCGTCCGCTCAACACGCTCAGCATTACCCGTAGGTTGCAGTGTATCTGCAATGGAAGTGTGTCCTACTTAATGTATCAGTTATTTATTATGCAGTGTATCTGCAATGAAAGTGTGTCCTACTTAATGTATCAGTTATTTATTATTCTAGGGTTAATGACAAGCAAATCATTTAAAATCTTCACCGCTTCTGCCAGTCTCTATGCTAAATGTATAACTTATATACAAAGGTGTCCAAAAATAAAGCAACAAAGTGCTATTTCCTTGTCTTGTGTCTAATTCACGATATAATCATACAAACTGTCAACAGTTGTTGTTACGATTGTGTTCCGCACAGAAGATCGCATTCCGATCAACGGACGACCACGCCAGCAATGACGTCAGGGCACCTATCAGGCGTGGTAGTGCTTGCAGGGTAGTCTCACATCCACAGTCGCTATGTACACAGTCACAGACGGTGCAGTAAGGTGCAGAGAAGACGCCTACAGACTGTCTGCTGCGGAGGGCCATAGGAGGAATGGAAGCAGGAGAGTCGCAAAGTGACGTGGTCCGACGGCTTAATGTGAATCATTCTGTTGTTTCTCGGATGAGGCTACAGTTTATAGAGACCGAAACTGTATCCCGAAGACTAGGACAGGGCCGAACACGTGTGACATCAGAAAGTGTGGACCGCTGCTCGACTGTAAGGGCATGACGGTACCGCCTTACTAATGCACTGCAAATGGCATCTGACGTAGCAGTATGTCTTGGAAGTGTTGTACTGAGACAAACCGTGTTCAGAAGGCTTCAGCAGAGTGGCCTTTATTGTTGGAGAACTGCTGTTTGTTTACCTCTGGCGTGTCTTCACAGAAGGGAAAGTCTAGAGTGGAGCCGTCAACATGCCACCTGGACGCTCGAACGGTGGACCAATGTTCCTTTCACAGATGAATCCCGATTTGGTATGGAGAGTGATTCTCGACGCATTCGCATCTGGAGGGCACGTGGAACACGATTTCGGCATCCAAATATTGTGACAAGAGAGCGATATCGAGGATGATCCCCAATAGTGTGGGAAGGGATTATGTTGACCACTCTAACACCTCTACATGAAATTGTACGGGTCAATCAGCAAGATTTAACTACTGTCAGCTACCGTGAGGAGATCTTGGGATCTCAGGCGCGGTTGTTGCGAGGTACTGTAGACCCAGACTTCGTACTGATGGACGATGATACTCGACCTCATAGAGCATGGGTGGTCGATGTTTCTTTTTGGAAATGGAAGATATTGCACGCATGGAGTGGCCTGCTCGCTCTCCGGATTTGGATCCCATAGAGCATATCTGGGATGCACGAAGGAGATGGGTTGCATCACGTCAGCATCCACCGACCACGCTCTTGAGTAGCTCTGCGGGAAGAATGGGCGTTGTTCCCTCAACATGAGATTGATGATATCATTCACAGCAAGTCCCGTCGTTATCAGGTCTGTATTGGTGCCATAGGTGGTCACACCCCATACTGAGCACATTAACCAGTTGTCAGAATGTGCGTGCAGATTTGATAAGTTGAAAAAAAAAAAAAACGAAGAACGTTTTTGTCTACCATTGTGCATGTTGCAGTTGATTACGTTCTGTATTCTTTACATTGCTCCTCCTTTACTATCACCTGTTATACCGTTTTGTGGAAAAATAAACACAAGCTTGCAATATTTCCGTTTCTTGCTTAAATTTTGGACATCAGTGTAGTTCTTGTTACAGATTTCATCGGATAGTCGTTCTCTCTTTGAAGACAGGCGAGCTTATTTTGTCTTGAAACACAGGCGTGGAAAACCGGTAAAAGCGGCGAGAAACAGATTTTGGTTAATGCTTTAGAAAAGGCTTTAGAAAAAAATATGTCATTACCGATTGTAGTCCGCCTCGGTAGCTGAGTGGTGCCGGCACGGTAGCTCAGCGTGTTCGGTCAGAGGGTTAGCTGCCCTCTGTAATAAAAAAACTGAGTTAATGGAGCAACGACGAACTGAAACGGGTGTCTTCCGACGTCCGCCCCGAGTAGATACAACGAACGAAATCGAACAAAATGAGATAAAAAAAAAAGTGGTCAGCGTGACAGACTGTCAATCCTAAGGGCCCGGGTTCGATTCCCGGCTGGGTCGGAGATTTTCTCCGCTCAGGGACTGGGTGTTGTGTTGTCCTAATCATCATCATTTCATCTCCATCGACGCGCAGGTCGCCGAAGTGGCGTCAAATCGAAAGACCTGCACAAGGCGAACGGTCTACCCGACGGGAGGCCCTAGCCACACGACATTTCCATTTCCATATACCAATTGTAGAATTCAGAAATAGCATCTGAATGGGATAATTTTTTCATAATGTGGGGCCACAGTCATAATATATTTCTTTAAAATCAGTACCGCCATTCGACTGTTTTTTTTTATTTGCAGTGTTATATTTACACGATCATGATTTCGGCTTTAAAGTGCCATTATCAAGTGTTTTAATGTTATACAGTGCCTAAGATGGAATACTGTCGTGTCTAATAGTGTATTTTAAATACGACAGTATGCTATCTTAGGCACTGTATAACATTAAAACACTTGATAATGGCACTTTAAAGCCGAAATCATGATCGTGTAAATGTAACACTGCAAATAAAAAACAATCGAATGGCGGTACTGACATTAAAAAAATCTGAATGGGAGTTTTTGTGATGAGTGTGTTAGGCGCGCGGAAAGAAAAAGCAGAGCACAGGTACGAAACTTCCTGCCATTTCCGAACTGCGTCCCAAACCGGTTTTGGAACAAGGCATCTTTGCCAAACGTCAAACGTTGAGGTACCGTTTCGCCACGCAGTTTTAATCTGCGTGGAAGTTTCAAATCTGCGCTCACTCCATGCAGAGTGAAATTTCATTCTGGGATCAGTCCCCTAGAGCAATGGTTCCCAGCCTTTCTTAGGCCCTGAGTGAGACAAGATACTGGGAAATACCCTCACCCGTCCTCCCACCATCATCGACACTGGCGCCTAACTAAGCTTTAGAATTAAGAAGAATTTTCTTTGAAGGTTTTTATTTTCAAAATGACAAAAGATAAATGATATTTAGTTTTTGTAGGCGTTTTACTGAACTGATGAGTCAATGTGACAAATTGTGCTGCTTTCTTCTAACAATATTTTTTTTATAGAACGATGAAGTAATTCTTAGTGCCTCGTGAGTGCTATCTACAACTCGTTCTCGGAAAGGAAAGTTCATCGTTCTCATTGAGGATAGGCACCTGTGGAAAAACATGCTTCCTCTGCACCACTCCTCTCCCTAGCGACACTTTCTCCACCCACACTCTGGAATCCCACTAACTAACAACTTTTTAGGCCTACTGTTTGTAAATCACTTGATTACTGTACTCCGTATTTCTGAACTGCCAGAAATCAGAAGACCTCAGGCTGCCAGTCCTTTGTGTCTGACCATTGTTGCTGACAATAACAACCGTCTGTAGGCCCTACAGCAGTTTAATAACCATTACATAGTTACTGTTGTTTTGTGCTGTCAGTTAATTCGTTTATCTGTTTCGAAGTGAATAATAAAGGATTTACTGGTCAATTGCGGAAATATCTACGACAGGCGTTCAGTAAGTAATACAACACTTTTTTTCTGAAAGCACGTTTGTTTTATTCAGGATTCCAATACACCGATGACATCAAACAGAATAACCAATTCAGAGTCCCCATGACTTTACCAGCTGATTGTGCTTCTTTGAACTTTTTCTTCGAAGGAGAGGTGGTGTGGCGCCAGTCCATGAATTGCCGTACTGTTTCCGGTTCAAAATGATGAACCCATGTTTCATCACCTGTGACGATTTTCGACAAAAAATTGTCACAATCAGCCTCGGAACGCGCAATCAATACCGCACAGATGGTCCTTCGTTGCCCATTATGCTCTTCTGTCAGGCAGCGAGGAACTCTGGGGACATACATCTTTGAGTACGCAAACCAATGGACGAATGTGGCAGCACCGCCAAAAGTAACACTGAAAGGTCTCTGTTGGATTCCTTTCATGGTGATTTCTTAAATCTGTCGTCATTTACGGCATAAATTCCTCATCTAAATTTACTGTGGCGTTTCTGACTATCTGGGAGGAGACTGAGTATTGGAACGTGTTACTTTTACACATAAACAAGAACGATCTGTCACACTACTACACTTTAAAACACAGTTTATATGTAAATCATGTCACACAGTCTCATACGGAACGTACATCCGCTTTCTTTTATATACTGTATATGATAAGATACAGTCATCCCGCTTCCCTTCTGTGTGAGAGGATGAATGAGCAAATGTATTTCTAGTTGCATGCTTGAGGGTAGCAGACAAGCCTGTCTGCTAGAGAACAGTAGGACCAACGTCGGAAGAGGTAGCTACGCTTTCTAAAAGCAGAGAGGTTTCTATTCTTAGTATGGTCCCGTCCGTCCTTTGTCATGTTGGTATAGGAAGCTGCCTCTCTGGCCACTTCCGTTTGTATTTGTGAGCCACCCTCAGGAAGGGACCATGGCAGTCTGTCCGTGGCGAGCGTCTGAAGTGGTAAGATCTCCGGCTAAGCGCGTGTCTGCTAAGTCCGTAGGACAATGGATTTCTTAAGTTCAGCCTAACTGAAAATTTAATCACATTTATTTCAGGTTTAGCTCTAAAATATCTAATGTTATCTTAAATTGCAACGCAGTGTAATTCGAGTGTGAAGTTCAGAATATATTCCGGTAGTTGCTTTGTCAGTACTTCATGAGTAAAGTGGAACCACGTGTTGATCAGTAACTCTAACTATCATCATCAATCTTCAATGCGAATTTGCGTGAGATTATAACGTCTCGTCTTGACAATATTTTTCAATATAGCAACTTTTCTTTATGTTCAACCCACGTGGGGTGTACTTTGTGAGACCAGTACCACGTGCTTATACAATTGTTTGACCCATCAGGTTAATAGTAAGACGATAGTAACCAGATATAATTTGATGTGCGTGTGAAAAAGTGCGTACTAGGTTGGGTATCTTTCGTGTGACTGTTGTAATTTTTGCGGGATACATTTATTCTGATTAGTGTGTTGCGTACCGGGCATAAATTGAACTAATGCAGACTCGTAACCAAGCTAAAAGTAGGCGGTCCAACAACTTAAGCAACATGGACCATGGGGATAATTTGATTTCGAATATTAACACGCCGGTTCCGAAAATGCAATGGGGAATACTTCAGAGGAAATGCAAAACAGGACGAATGGGCTCACATCAGAGCCAGAAATTAGTTTGCCTCCAACTAACCAAATTGATTTGGCAGAACTCATGAAAGCCTTATTGCAACAAAATAAAGAAAACGCAGAGAAATCTGAAAAATCGATCCGAGAGCTAGGCGAACAAATGACGCAGAAATCTGAAAAATCGATCTGAGAGCTAGGCGAACAAATGACAGAGAAATCTGAAAAATCAATCCGCGAGCTAGGCGAACAAATGACGCAGAAATCAGAAAAATCGTTCCGAGAACAAAAAGAATCATCCGAAAAATCGATCCAAGAGCTAGGCCAACAAATAGACGAAAAACTAATCCAGCAGACAAATAAAGTCGACAAGTCGATGCAGAGAGTGTCTGATGATATCTCACAAAGAATAAAGAATCTGGCATGTGAAATAAAAAGTGATATTATGAAAGAATTAGGCCGTACATTTGAACAAATCGATGATCGTCTGCAAGCCTTAGAACAGGGCAAGCGGAGTCGCAATGCGGAATCTAAAGAGAGCGAAGAACAGCTACTTAGGAATTTCCAAGCGCTGAGAGAAGAATGCCAAAGAGAACACCAGCAGGTACTCTCGAGGGTCCAAGAGGCGGAAACGCATTGTCCCACATCCGTTAGCAACACAGTAGCGGACAACAGTCAAGCAATTCACCCACTGGAACAGCAAGTAGAACAATTGAAGCAGATTGGGGCGGAGGACAACAGACAAATACATGATAAGATTGCGGCATTAGCGGACATCGTAGGCACGATGAAGGTGACGGAAAGTGAGAACAATACTACACCGGTAGCGGTCGCAGAGACCGAAGAAGTGCGTTCGCTTCTTAGATTTCAGAAGGGACAGTTCGAAGTGAACAGGCGGCACAAAGCTGTAACAGGCGAATTACAAG
Source organism: Schistocerca serialis cubense (assembly GCF_023864345.2). NCBI lineage: Eukaryota > Metazoa > Arthropoda > Insecta > Orthoptera > Acrididae > Schistocerca > Schistocerca serialis. The sequence continues at coordinate 562,710,971 of NC_064641.1, forward strand.
AACGCGTGGCGCATCTGGAAAACTGCATGGCGTGTGATTCCGAACTCGCCAATAGCACTAAAAATAGCCGTACAAACAGTGCAGAGAGGGACTCCGGCCACGAGGGAGATTTTGACGACAGGGAAGAATGTATTTTGAGGGGCAGACATGAGAAAAATAGAAACATTCAAGGGCCTCTTCGGGAGGAAAAGCGGGGATTTGATTTCAAACATTTTCTTACGGTGAGAAAGTTTGAGATATTTCGAAATTCGCAAAAAGGAATACATCCCCGAGCATGGCTCGAGCAATTTGAGTTCTGTCTTCCCCCCGATTGGGCAAGTTCACATAAGATAGAATATATGTGTGGCTATTTGGAAGGCGAACCAGCGGTTCGCATGAGGTCGGCAGCACGTCACTGCAACTCCACTCGGGAGTTTCTACAAGCCTTTCTGTCCGCCTATTGGTCGGAAGCGGCACAAGATAGGGTCAAGCATGGCATAATTATGCTGCCAAATTTGAACCAGTCTGGTTTCGGCAGCCCAGCACGCCTATTCGACCACATGCTGCAGGCAAATCAATTTTTATACGACCCATACGGGCCTGTGGAACTACACTCCTGGAAATTGAAATAAGAACACCGTGAATTCATTGTCCCAGGAAGGGGAAACTTTATTGACACATTCCTGGGGTCAGATACATCACATGATCACACTGACAGAACCACAGGCACATAGACACAGGAAACAGAGCATGCACAATGTCGGCACTAGTACAGTGTATATCCACCTTTCGCAGCAATGCAGGCTGCTATTCTCCCATGGAGACGATCGTAGAGATGCTGGATGTAGTCCTGTGGAACGGCTTGCCATGCCATTTCCACCTGGCGCCTCAGTTGGACCAGAGTTCGTGCTGGACGTGCAGACCGCGTGAGACGACGCTTCGTCCAGTCCCAAACATGCTCAATGGGGGACAGATCCGGAGATCTTGCTGGCCAGGGTAGTTGACTTACACCTTCTAGAGCACGTTGGGTGGCACGGGATACATGCGGACGTGCATTGTCCTGTTGGAACAGCAAGTTCCCTTGCCGGTCTAGGAATGGTAGAACGATGGGTTCGATGACGGTTTGGATGTACCGTGCACTATTCAGTGTCCCCTCGACGATCACCAGTGGTGTACGGCCAGTGTAGGAGATCGCTCCCCACACCATGATGCCGGGTGTTGGCCCTGTGTGCCTCGGTCGTATGCAGTCCTGATTGTGGCGCTCACCTGCACGGCGCCAAACACGCATACGACCATCATTGGCACCAAGGCAGAAGCGACTCTCATCGCTGAAGACGACACGTCTCCATTCGTCGCTCCATTCACGCCTGTCGCGACACCACTGGAGGCGGGCTGCACGATGTTGGGGCGTGAGCGGAAGACGGCCTAACGGTGTGCGGGACCGTAGCCCAGCTTCATGGTTGCGAATGGTCCTCGCCGATACCCCAGGAGCAACAGTGTCCCTAATTTGCTGGGAAGTGGCGGTGCGGTCCCCTACGGCACTGCGTAGGATCCTACGGTCTTGGCGTGCATCCGTGCGTCGCTGCGGTCTGCCCAGGTCGACGGGCACGTGCACCTTCCGCCGACCACTGGCGACAACATCGATGTACTGTGGAGACCTCACGCCCCACGTGTTGAGCAATTCGGCGGTACGTCCACCCGGCCTCCCGCATGCCCACTATACGCCCTCGCTCAAAGTCCGTCAACTGCACATACGGTTCACGTCCACGCTGTTGCGGCATGCTACCAGTGTTAAAGACTGCGATGGAGCTCCGTATGCCACGGCAAACTGGCTGACACTGACGGCGGCGGTGCACAAATGCTGCGCAGCTAGCGCCATTCGACGGCCAACACCGCGGTTCCTGGTGTGTCCGCTGTGCCGTGCGTGTGATCATTGCTTGTACAGCCCTCTCGCAGTGTCCGTAGCAAGTATGGTGGGTCTGACACACCGGTGTCAATGTGTTCTTTTTTCCATTTCCATGAGTGTAATTAGGATATGCATCACCAAATTGCTGATGCACTTGCGCCACGTCATTCTTGCGGGACGATGCAAAGAGGACGTGGAAACGTTTAAGACACTTCTCCAAGAGTTGGAATACAATACAGGAGAATGCCCATCTAATCAGGCACAAAGTTATTACGGGGCACAGCAGTGCGATCGCAGTCGTGGCCGTAGTACTAATCAACGGCTTGACTGGTCGTCGCGACGCGAACGGAACAATAATCGGGACGGGCCATATAGAAACTGGGGTAACAGTCGCGAACACAGGTGGAACAACGGAAATGATCGAGGACGTGGACAAGATCGTGAACGCTACAGGTACGGCAACCAGAATCGATACTACGATGAATGCGGTGGGAATAGGACTGTAGGCGGAGCACCTCATGATCTTGAAATTCGGCCGGCTAACCCTAGACATAATCCAGCAAATGGAAATGAACAAAACCGGCAATGACAAACGATCAGCGCAGAAGGCGCCCAATCGGAACAAATGAGCGACATGGCAAATAAGTAGAAAGGACAGTGAGAAGTAGAGCGGATTATGGGGCCGAAGGAAAGCTTAGTTTAAGGTAATAAGGATGAAGCAAAACATTTGTCATTTAAACTACAGGAGGATTCGGATCTTTTGTGTCTGTTGTAAGTTCAATATGTTAAGATGAAACTGTTTTACAGAACAGAGGTGACCACAATTTTGCCATTCATGAGAAATGAATCCAGAATGACCACCACAGGCGAAATAACTTATTTGGAAGCGAAAGGTAACTTAAAGAAGGAACGAAATGGGTAAGAAAATGTAGTATAACCTGTATGATGAAAATATTTTTACATTTTTCAGAGTCATCTATGTTATTAATTCTTGTGATAACGTAATTTTAGATAAAATTTTCTTACTGTTTTATGTGTGAATATATGAGTATGATAAATGTATAATTGCGAGTCTCTTATCAGGTGTGTCAACTGGTATAAATGTTTTGGCGTGTAAATAACCATTGTTCTTTTTACTGTGTATGTTTAAGGAAAGTTCTCCATATTTATCATGTGACAAGACATATGCGGCGACCGTCAGGAAGAGGACGAATTAGAACAATGTTGTAGTGGTGTAAACACTTTGTTGAAGTAGCATTGAAGTAGCTTGTTGGATTAACTAGTTGTGAACAGAAGTAGAATTTTGAGTAATGCATGTTTATGGGTAGTTAGTTTGTAGAATAGACAACAGCTGTGCATGTGTGTGTGTGTAAATAACATGTGAACCCTATGCTGTCCTGACCTATACTTCCACAAGGCATGATCCTATTCATTTTAGTCAATTAATAAGTAGCATTTGATTTATTAAAACGAAAGTGAACCACATTAGTGATGTGGATTTAGGTATTATATTGTCAGTTCTTGTAATTTTATTTTTATACTGTCAATTCATTTCACTTTTATTTTTTTATATTGTCAAGTCATTTAACTTTTATTTTTATATTGTCGATTCATCTAACTTTTTTATTTTTTAAAAAAATTAAGTCTCACTTTTGTTCTTAAAAATTGTGAAAGACAATACTAAGTGGTATTATGTATGACATTTTGTAATCACATAACTATGATGAACAATTTCTGTGAATGCAGTTGAGAACGTCAAAGCGAACCGGCTAAACTCTCACGAGACAGCGGGAGCAGCGAGGAGGAGGACTAGTTGTAAACAGGCGGGTTTCCCAGGAGGACACGCTGTCAACCGGGCCACTTTGGGAGCGTGGTCGACCACAAAAGAAGGGTAGGCGGCAAACACTTTCCCTTGCGCCTGGAGCTAATGGGCGGCCACACCAGTGCGACCCTTCGTGGAGGCGATGACCTGAGATGGCCGAGCGGTCCACCGCGCGTAAATCCATCTGCTGGCAACGCACCACACGCACGCGACCGTGACGAGACGGCCGCGGTGAAACGACAGAAGACAGGGGATAAAGGGGCGTGGAGCCTTTTGACACGTACTATCCAGAGAAATTGGCAGACTTCAACGACGCCTATCAACATTTCCTGACGGATGCCCACTGTCAAGCGACAGTAAATCATGGTTCGATGTTCTCTGGTCGCTAAGGGTGGCACAAAGAAGAGCCATTAAGTGTCATCCTTGCCCAGGAATATCAAGCTGGCATGTCAAACGAGGATACCGCACGAATTTGACAACACAAACATGGAACCAAATAGAGATGTACGTGACACGGGCCACCAAGAGAAACTTCATGAGAGGGCAGAGACGGCGGGATTGCACACAACAGATGGACAAAAATCCCTACTGACAGCTGCGGCGACGAACCCCCCCCCCCCCTCCCCTACCCTTATATTGTGCCTCGAAACAGTGGAACTACTGAGTGTGTCAGTGAACAGTGATTATACGGTTCTTAGTCCAATGCATACACGTGTGTTTCTGTCACAGAAACTTCGACTCATGTGTTTTGCAGGGCTTCGATTCATTGGTGTTTATTAGACTGACTCTTGTATTTTGCAGGTGTTCTATTTATTGTTATTTTTTTTAGACTTTGACTCTTGTATTTTGCAGGTGTTTTATTTATTGGTGTTTTTTTTAGATGTTGACTATTGTACTTTCAGAGCTGTTTTCTTGATCAATGTTTGTTCTTGTGTGATGTATTAGATTTGTGATATTTTGTTTTGTAAATTCATTCCTGTGGCATTGCTTCGTTTATCAGTCAGACAGCTATTCATTCTCATAGGACTGTGATCTATTAGCCTTTGCATGGGGCAGATTTATAGTGAGGAACCCCATAAGGGTAACAATCACATAATTAATTGTAGTTTCAGTATAATGACACAGTGATCATTGTTTGCTAACTAACTGAAATATAAGAGAGTGATTAAATTAGTGCCACAAAGTTATTTTAATTCTACAAATTATTAGTTTTATAAGATATAGAATTTTTTTACGATAACCACTTTGTAAAACATGTTTTTTCTCTTATCTTTTTTTTGCTTTTACGGATTGTGCATTGTAATGTTCTGCTTTATAATACTGATGTTATTTTCATGTTTTTTCTAATTGCTGTGGCACCTTTGCTATTTTCATTAATTTTTCTTGTTAATAAACAGTCATAAATTTTCCTGTGATCAGTTGGCTCTTGCAATGAGCAAATACTAGTGAACTCCATAAGGGTAACAACCAGAAATTGTTTTCATATTAATGACACAGGGACCATTGTTTTTACTTGCTGACCGAATTAGGTCTACACTATCTTTTAAGTAGGTGTCACAGATTGTGTTCTTTTTCTGTTTGAAATTGGTAGATTCTAAAGATTTGTTGAAATTATTTTGTTTTAGCAAGTAGCTGGTGACCTTTTGCCTTTTCTTTACATTTTTTGTTTAAGTTAAGTGTGAGAAACCAGCTTGGGAATGTCCTAGCATGGCCAGAAAATTCCCTGCACAGTCTTTTCCCGTAGCGTTGGGGTTATGAAAGGTCTCTGTTGGATTCCTTTCATGGTGATTTCTTAAATCTGTTATCATTCACGGCATAAATTCCTCTTCTAAATTTACTGTGGCGTTTCTGACTATCTGGGAGGAGACTGAGTAGTGGAACGTGTTACTTTTACACATAAACAAGAACGATCTGTCACACTACTACACTTTAAAACACAGTTTATATGTAATTCATGTCACACAGTCTCATACGGAACGTACATCCGCTTTCTTTTATATACTGTATATGATAAGATACTGTCATCCCCCTTCCCTTCTGTGTGAGAGGATGAATGAGCAAATGTATTTCTAGCTGCATGTTTGAGGGTAGCAGACAAGCCTGTCTGCTAGAGAACAGTAGGACCAACATCGGAACAGGTAGCTACGCTTTCTAAAAGCAGAGAGGTTTCTATTCTTAGTATGGTCCTGTCCGTCCCTTGTCATGTTGGTATAGGAAGCTGCCCCTCTGGCCACTTCCGATTGTATTTGTGAGCCGCCATCAGGAAGGGACCACAGCAGTTGTCCACGGCGAGCGTCTGAAGTGGTAAGATCTCTGGCTAAGCGCATGTCTGCTAAGTCCGTAGGACAATGGATTTCTTAAGTTCAGCCTAACTGAAAATTTAATCACCTTTATTTCAGGTTTAGCTCTAAAATATCTAATGTTATCTTAAATTGCAACGCAGTGTATTTCGAGTGTGAAGTTCAGAATATCTTCCAGTAGTTACTTTGTCACTACTTTGTGAGTAAAGTGGAACCACGTGTTGATCAGTAACTCTAACTAAGATCATCAATCTTACATGCGAATGTGCGTGAGATTATAACGTCTCATCTTCACAATATTTTTCAATATAGCAACTTTTCTTTTGTTCAACCCACGGGGGGTGTAATTTATGAGACCAGTACCACGTGCTTATACAATTGTTTGACCCATCAGGTTAATAGTAAGATGTTAGTAACCAGTTAGAGGTTTTTCTTTTGTAAATTGCTTTTCGATCTAATTTATTTAAATTATCAAAATTATTGTGGAGTTACACTCTTTGTGTAAACCAAGTTGACCACATTAAGCATGTGGTGTAATCATCAAAGTAGCCCTCAGCTATTCTTTTCAGGAAGATTTCACAGAGAGTTAGTATGAATTTAGTATACCAGTGTGTGGTAATTACATGACAGACAGGATTGCACTACGAACGTAACTTCTTTGGGTGAAAATTGAATCGGTTGGTTGTGGTTAATTTCCTCTTGCATATGTTTCAACGTTCTTCGTGTGTTATTTTATGAATGCAGTGGTGTATCTAGTCTCCCAATCTTGGCTCCCTATTTGATGTGTTCTGTAAGATTACAATCTCACATTTACACAATCCTAAATAAGGTACCAGCTTAGTTATGACTCAAGTTTAATGTGTTGAAATTTCAATGATCAATGTTAAAATAAATTTCCAAATATAAACTGATTTATTTCTTTTTATTTAAATTCTCTTTTATATATATATCACCGGTTGTCGTATGACTACTAAAAGATTATAATTAATGTTAGTCTGGTTGGGAATTTGGTAAGCTAGACTGGATACCTGGTGAAACAGTTGCACAGTAATGCAAGGTTAACTTCCCCAGACAGCTCACAGCTTTTAAATCACTTTCATTGTCTATCAGCACCGCTTTCATAGCAAATTAAAGCAACAACGTTACAAGTGTCATCCTTGCCCAGGAATATCAAACTGGCGAGCCAATTGAGGATAACTCAATAATGTAACAACACAAGGGGCGTGGAGCCTTTTGACACATACTGTCCAGAGAAACTGGCAGACTTCAACGACGCCTATCAACATTTCCTGGCGGATGCCCACTGTCAAGCGACAGTAAATCATAGTTCGATGTTCGCTGGTAGCTAAGGGTGGCACAAAGAAGAGCCATTAAGTGTCATCCTTGCCCAGGAATATCAAGCTGGCATGTCAAACGAGGATACCGCACGAATTTGACAACACAAACATGGAACCAAATAGAGATGTACGTGACACGGGCCACCAAGAGAAACTTCATGAGAGGGCAGAGACGGCGGGATTGCACACAACAGATGGACAAAAATCCCTACTGACAGCTGCGGCGACGAACCCCCCCCCCTCCCCTACCCTTATATTGTGCCTCGAAACAGTGGAACTACTGAGTGTGTCAGTGAACAGTGATTATACGGTTCTTAGTCCAATGCATACAGGTGTGTCTCTGTCACAGAAACTTTGACTCATGTGTTTTGCAGGGGTTCGATTTATTGGTGTTTATTAGACTGACTCTTGTATTTTGCAGGTGTTCTATTTATTGTTTTTTTTTTAGACTTTGACTCTTGTATTTTGCAGGTGTTTTATTTATTGGTGTTTTTTTTTAGATGTTGACTATTGTACTTTCAGAGCTGTTTTCTTGATCAATATTTGTTCTTGTGTGATGTATTAGATTTGTGATATTTTGTTTTGTAAATTCATTCCTGTGGCATTGCTTCGTTTATCAATCAGATAGCTATTCATTCTCATAGGACTGTGATCGATTAGCGTTTGCATGGGGCATACTTATTGTGAGGAACTCCATAACGGTAACAATCACTTAATTAATTGTAGTTTCAGTTTAATGACACATTGCTCATTGTTTGCTAACTAACTGAAATATAGTAGAGTGATTAAATTAGTGCCACAAAGTTATTTCAATTCTACAAATTATTAATTTTATAAGATACAGAATTTTCTTGCGATAACCACTTTGTAAAACATGTGTTTTCTCTTATCTTTTTTTTGCTTTTACGGATTGTGCATTGTAATGTTCTGCTTTATAATACTGATGTTATTTTCATGTTTTTTCTAATTGCTGTGGCACCTTTGCTATTTTCATTAATTTTTCTTGTTAATAAACAGTCATAAATTTTCCTGTGATCAGTTGGCTCTTGCAATGAGCAAATACTGGTGAACTCCATAAGGGTAACATCCACAAATTGTTTTCATATTAATGACACAGGAACCATTGTTTTTACTTGCTGACCGAATTAGGTCTACACTATCTTTAAATAGGTGTCACAGATTGTTTTTTTCTCTTTGAAATTGGTAGATTCTAAAGATGTGTTGAAATTATTGTGTTTTAGCAAGTAGCTGGTGAACTTTTGCCTTTTCTTTACATTTTTTGTTTAAGTTAAGTGTGAGAAACCAGCTTGGGAATGTCCTAGCATGGCCAGAAAATTCCCTGCACAGTCTTTTCCCGTAGCGTTGGGGTTATGAAAGGTCTCTGTTGGATTCCTTTCATGTTAATTTCTTAAATCTGTTGTCATTTACGGCATAAATACCTCGTCTAAATTTACTGTGGCGTTTCTGACTATCTGGGAGGAGACTGAGTAGTGGAACGTGTTACTTTTACACATAAACAAGAACGATCTGTCACACTACTACACTTTAAAACACAGTTTATATGTAATTCATGTCACACAGTCTCATACGGAACGTACATCCGCTTTCTTTTATATACTGTATATGATAAGATACTGTCATCCCCCTTCCCTTCTGTGTGAGAGGATGAATGAGCAAATGTATTTCTAGTTGCATGCTTGAGGGTAGCAGACAAGCCTGTCTGCTAGAGAACAGTAGGACCAACATCGGAACAGGTAGCTACGCTTTCTAAAAGCAGAGAGGTTTCTATTCTTAGTATGGTCCTGTCCGTCCCTTGTCATGTTGGTATAGGAAGCTGCCTCTCTGGCCACTTCCGTTTGTATTTGTGAGCCACCCTCAGGAAGGGACCATGGCAGTCTGTCCGTGGCGAGTGTCTGAAGTGGTAAGATCACCGGCTAAGCGCATGTCTGCTAAGTCCGTAGGACAATGGATTTCTTAAGTTCACCCTAACTGAAAATTTAATCACCTTTATTTCAGGTTTAGCTCTAAAATATCTAATGTTATCTTAAATTGCAACGCAGTGTATTTCGAGTGTGAAGTTCAGAATATATTCCGGTAGTTACTTTGTCACTACTTTATGAGTAAAGTGGAACCACGTGTTGATCAGTAACTCTAACTATCATCATCAATGTTCAATGCGAATGTGCGTGAGATTATAACGTCTCGTCTTGACAATATTTTTCAATATAGCAACTTTTCTTTATGTTCAACCCACGTGGGGTGTACTTTGTGAGACCAGTACCACGTGCTTATACAATTGTTTGACCCATCAGGTTAATGGTAAGACGATAGTAACCAGTTCGAGGTTTTTCTTTTGTAAATTGCTTTTCGATCTAATTTATTTTAATTATCAAAATTATTGTTGAGTTACAGTCCTTGTGTAAACCAAGTTGACCACGTGAAGCATGTGGTATAATCATCAAAGTAGCCTTCAGCTATTCTTTTCGGGAAGATTTCACAGAGAGTTGGTATGAATTTAGTATACCGGTGTGTCGTAATTACATGACGGACAGGATTGTGCTACGAACATAACTTCTTTGGGTGAAAATTGAATCGGTTGGTTGTGGTTAATTTCCTCTTGCATATGTTTCAACGTTCTTCATGTGTTATTTTATGAATGCAGTGTTGTATGCAGTCTCCCAATCTTGGCTCCATATTGGATGTGTTCTGTAAGATTACAATCTCACATTTTCACAATCCTAAATAAGGCAGCAGTTTAGTTATGAATCAAGTGTAATATGCTGAAATTTCAATGATCAATGTTAAAATAAATCTCCAAATATAAGCTGATTTATTTCTTTTTATTTAAATTCTCTTTTATATATATATCACCGGTTATCGTATGACTATTAAAAGATTATAATTAATGTTAGTCTGGTTGGGAATTTGGTAAGCTAGACTGGATACCTGGTGAAACAGTTGCACAGTAATGCAAGGTTAACTTCCCCAGACAGCTCACTGCTTTTAACCCGCTTTTATTGTCTATCAGCACCACTTTCATAGCAAATTAATGCAACAACATTACAACACCCAGTTTTGAAGCGAAGTGTTTCATTGTGATCCGTCGATCAACTCGCAAGAGAGTGTTCACACGTTCCAACACTGTAGGAGTTAGAACTGTGTGCTGCCGGCCGACACGCTGGAGGTCGGACACGTTTGCGCACCTAGTTTGATGATGACAGACAGCTCGCCCAACGACTCACCGTGTTTTTGTTCGCCGCCAGGTCTCCATAACACTCTGCAAGCTCCTATGAATATCTATGATGCTCTGGTTTTCCGCAAGAGAAACAGAATGACAGCTCTCTGTTTGAAACGCAACTCCGTTACAGACACCTTTTTGAAGGATAGGTATAACGCCGCCACATGTCGGCACTCCATGAAACTATAGGGGCCGAGGCTGGAATATTCCACTGTGCCCCAGGGCAAATTCCGAATTTCTTCAACCGAAATTAGCAGAGAAAAAAAGTTGTATTACTTGCTGAAAGTCCTTCGAACAACTCGGAGGAGGCATTTTCATGAAACATTGTACCACAAGTTAATGCTAGTTTTCTTCAGTTACTGCCATTAAAGTGAAACACATTACGGTGGAATTCACAGATTGCGAAGCGAATATATGACCAACTCCTTCTATAAACCGTCTAATGTGACTATTGGCAACTTATGTAATCAGTATTACAGTACTACGAAAATCTTTTAAAAACAATTTAGGTTCGTGGCTGAAACACGATCAAATCCTTTTGTTTATTTTTACCCTTCAGCGGATAATTATCCCCAAGCTGGGAACCACTGCAGTGGCTAAGCCATTTGTCCGCAGTAGCATTCGTTCCTGGAGTCCTTTACCCGAAAGTTATCCAGGAGAACTGTGAAAAATGCAAGCTAGTAGAGGATGGACTGGCGGAAGTAAAGCTGTGGGGACGGGTAAATGAGTCGTTCTTAGATTGCTCAATCAGTAGAGCAGCTGCCCGCAAAAGGTGAACGTTCCAGGTTCCAAACCCGGTCCGGCACACAATTTTAATTTGCAGAGTGAAAATTCATTCTAAATACGCTGGTAAACTATCTTCTGCTCGGAAGACAAGAAGAAGACAGTCGTTTGTGTTAGAAAAAAGACACGATTTTGTGAACAGTACTTCGAGGCTGCAGCACGAAAACTATCGTAGTAATCGTTCGCGACTGTGCTCGATGGGGCGTAACTTGAGTGTCGCAGGAAGAAGACTCCAATGAGGTAACAACAACCGCGGATGAATACGTAGCGCAATGTTTATTTCTGTGTTAAACTTACGACGTACAGAATAGTCTCGCAGCACCGTCAGAGATCCTCTGCAAGAATGGGACGAAAGGGAAGAAGCCCGCGACAAGTTGACGCTTTGAGGTATGTTCGGATGGTATAGTCGATAGAGCGCTATCCGCGGAAGGCAGGAATCCGCAATCGCATCCAGGACTTCTTTAACTTTCCACGTGCAATCATTCTTCGATACTCGTATTTTCTTCCGCTAGGTATAAGCATTCACTGGGCAATGTTTTTGATTGGAATAATAATGTCGCCTATTCACGCTGGGCATAGCCTGAGTATCCGTGAGCCGGCCGGTGTGGCCGTGCGGTTCTAGGCGCTTCAGTCTGGAACCGCGTGACCGCTACGGTCGCAGGTTCGAATCCTGCCTCGGGCATGGATGTGTGTGATGTCCTTAGGTTAGTTAGGTTTAAGTAGTTCTAAGTTCCAGGGGACTAATGACCTAAGATGTTAAGTCCCATAGTGCTCAGAGCCATTTGAGTATCCCTGATAATTAAAATTTAAGGAACGTCGTGGACATCACGATAAGCTGCTAGTTGAGTAAAAAGCTTTCATCGACTACCAGTTTCCATCACTCAGATGATAATCAGTTCCCTGCTTAACACTGGAAAAGCATGAAAATATTTCAATAATTTTCTGCCTTAAAATATACACTGCAATTCAAAATGAATAGATAGATTACGAAAGGTTATAACTACGACGGCGTGCTGAAAAGTAATGCTTCCGAATTTTTTAATGTGAAAACTCTTACAACTTTTTAAATAAAAAAAAGTTATTAACATTCTGTACCTCTATTCTTCATGTCTACATTTGCAGCCATCTCTCTCAGAGGGCTGAGAATTATAGCGCGTAACTTTGCGGTGTGTAAGGTAACTATGTCGTTGCTTAGGAACCAGGTTGCTGTCATCCACTTTCGAATTCGAAGAGTTCGTCCACTCATGGAGCACCCTCTCCTTCGGGATACCAGTGCAAACCACACACGACTGCTGCGACATCTACAACAATCCGACGCCCTCGGTTCGCTATCATCGATAATCCTTCATAGAGTTCCGGCTTGGCCCTATCCGATTTTCATCTGTTTCTAAAACAGAAAGATCACCCACCTTCCAGGACTTCACTTTCAGAGGTGCAAGCAAACGCGTAGTTGTGGTCCGTCTACAATGACAGTCTTTCTACACTGACGGTGTCAACAAACTGGTCTCTCGTTGGGAGAAATGTGTCCGTCGCCAGCACTACTATTCGAGGATTAAGTATGTACACATGCAGAGTAAAGATGCAGGAAGTTGACAACGACTGTCTTACTTAGAACGCCTTAAGAGTTTCAACATAAAAAATTGGGAAGCATTACTTTTCAGTACGTACTCGTGTTTGATGAAGTAAGTTCTTGCACGAGAAACATGATTCTCCAGAAGAATCACGAACACTGTAAGAGGCTCCACATTCAACCACGGTTATTGCGGGAAGCATCTACGCCTCGTCGAAAACCTGTTGTGTGAGTTCAGTGACGCAGATGATGCCACCGACATCTCTTTTGGTTATCCGAAGACATACAACGCTACAAGTCACCACCCGTTACTGTTTTCAGAAATGCGTCACTGTACAGCCTATTTGAAAGACTTGTTGGAAGAGCAGGTCAACTTTTAGTATGATTCTATTGCATTTTTATGTTTATGTACAATGTATTAAATTCTATGTGTGTTAAACTTTACATGTGTGACAATGACTGTATGATGACGGGTATGAGTCCTGTATTTTTTTTTATTCTCGTGTCAGAAAAATACATTAAAAACAGTGTGCCCGACCGAGACTCGATCTCGGGACCTTTGCCTTTCGCGGGCAAGTGCTCTACCATATGAGCTACCGAAGCACGACTCACGCCTGGTACTCACAGCTTTACTTCTGCCAGTAGTTCTGCAAGGTTCGCAGGAGAGCTTCTGTAAAGTTTGGAAGGTAGGAGACTGATACTGGCAGAAGTAAAGCTGTGAGTACCGGGCGTGAGTTGTGCTTCGGTAGTTCAGATGGTAGAGCACTTGCCCGCGAAAGGCAAAGGTCCCGAGTTCGAGTCTTGGTCGGGCACACAGTTTTAATCTGCCAGGAAGTTTCATATCAGCGCACACTCCGCTGCAGAGTGAAAATCTCATTCTGGAAACATCCCCCAGGCTGTGGCTAAGCCATGTCTCCGCAGTATCCTTTCTTTCAGGAGTGCTAGTTCTGCAAGGTTCGCAGGAGAGCTTCTGTACAGTTTGGAAGGTAGGAGACGAGGTACTGGCAGAAGTAAAGCTGTGAGTAGCGGGCGTGAGTCGTGCTTCGTTAGCTCAGATGGTAGAGCACTTGCCCGCGAAAGGCAAAGGTCCCGAGTTCGAGTCTCGGTCGAGCACACAGTTTTAATCTGCCAGGAAGTTTCATATCAGCGCACACTTCACTGCAGAGTGAAAATCTCATTCTGGATACATTAAAAACAGTTTATACAACTGTTGACAGTTCAACACAGTTTATATAATCTTTGACCAAAATCTGCCCATTTCCAGTGCATTCTGCGTTGCCTGATGAAGGTCATCTTCTGTGCAGGTGGCTAGACACTGCAGCATATGTTGGGCAGTCTGTTCTTTCCTGTAGTCACATTGCTTTCTTCAGTGTATCACCATTTTGCCGGGTTAACCCGTGATCTGCCCACTCCTGACCTCGGGCTGTACAAGGCCTTACAGATTGGCCAATTCTCATCATGACCAGGGGGTAGAGATTCTAAAACTCTTTTCCAACCGGGAGGGTGGGGTGTCTCAGCCCTCCATAGTTGCAGCCTGGTTCTTCTTCATTTTTCTGTAGCCTCCATCGGCTATGCTCTCCTTGGAGCTCTGTTCAGATACTAAAATAAAAAAAACTATTTTACTACTTAGTGATGCATCACTAAGTACTTCAGAGAATGTACACACATCAATAAAAGTTTTGCATCACCTCGGTTTCGAGAGTTCCGTAACCTGTACAGAAAATTCGAAATACAGATCAACATAATCATCATTTCCGCCCTTTCTATTGCTAATGAAAGCCACACATTGCATGTTGTACCACCATACAGCGAGGCCTTCAGAGGTGGTGGTCCAGATTGAGGTACACACCGGTACCTCTAATACCCAGTAGCACGTCCTCTTTCATTAATGCATACGTGTATTCGTCGTGGCATACTATCCACAAGTTCATCAAGGCACTATTGGTCCAGATTGTCCCACTCCTCAAAGGCGATTCGGCGTAGATCCCTCAGAGTGGTTGGTGGGTCACGTCGTCTATAAACAGCCCTTTTCAATCTATCCCAGGCATGTTCGATAGGGTTCGTGCCTGGAAAACATGCTGGCCATACTAGTCGAGCGATGTCGTTATTCTGAAGGAAGTCATTCACAAGATGTGAACGATGGGGGCGCGAATTGTCATCCATGAAGACGAATGCCTCGCCAATGTGCTGTCGATACGGTTGCACTATCGGTCGGAGGATGGAATTCACATATCGTTCAGCCGTTACGGCGCCTTCCATGACCACCAGCGGCATACGTCGGTCCCACATAATACCACGCCAAAACATCAGGGAACCTCCACCTTGCTGCACTCGCTGGACAGTGTGTCAAAGGCGTTCAGCCTGAAAGGGTAGCCTCCAAACACGTCTCCGACGATTGTCTGGTTGAAAGCATGTGCGACCCTCATCGGTGAAGAAAACGTGATGCCAATCTTGAGCGGTCTATTCGGCATGTTATTGGGCCCATCTGTATCGCTCTGCATGCTGTCGTGATTGCAAAGATCGACCTCGCCATGGACGTCGAGAGTGAAGTTGCACATCATGCAACCTATTGCGCGCAGTCTGAGTCGTAACACGACGTCTTGTGGTTGCACGAAAAGCATTATTCAACATGGTGGCGTTGCTGTCAGGGTTCCTCCGAACAATAATCCGTAGGTAGCGGTCATCCAATGCAGTAGTAGCCCGTGGGTAGCCTGAGCGAGGCATGTCATCGACAGTTCCTGTCTCTCTGTATCTCCTCCATGTCCGAACAACATCGCTTTGGTTCACTCCGAGAAGCCTGGACACTTCCCTTGTTGAGAGCCCTTCCTGGCACAAAATAACAATGCGGACGCAATCGAATCGCGGTATTGATCGTCTAGGCATGGTTGGACTACAGACAACACGAGCCGTGTACCTCCCTCCTGGTGGAATGATTAGAAATGATCGGCTGTCGGACCCCCTCCGTCTAATTGACGTTGCTCATGCATGGTTGTTTACATCTTTGAGGGGATCTAGTGACATCTCTGAACATGCAAAGGGACTGTGTGTGTGTGTGTGATAGAATATCCACAGTCAACGTCTATCTTCAGGAGTCCTGGGAAGCGGGCTGATGCAAAACGTTTTTTGAAATGTGTAAACGAAAGGGCAAAATTTTGATCGTTGCGCAACTGCAGTGAATCGGAAGCCGGTATATGCGCCTGAGGCACAAGTGAATGTTTCCGTGCGACACCAGCGAATCGCGTAAAGAAGGCATTCTACGTGTTAGATTTTAACAATCGTCTTTCTGTCATTACACTGCATACATAATTTCATCAGCGATACAATCAAGTACGCGCAAAAGCCTGATGGTATCCATATTTTGGAAACGGGATGTTTGTGCGAAGGAAACGTACCGGCCGGTCAAGTGGAAATGACGACGTTGTTTTCCGCTATCGGCCACTTTCTCTGCAGACCTGACAACCACGAATTTCTTTTTATGAAGATGTATGAAAGGCCCTGTGTATGCGTCTGCTTTGCCGAAAACAATTCCCGAACTGAAATTCCGCATTTCTAGTATGTTTGCGTCTGCGACTCAATACATGCTTACGAAAATATGGATGGAAATGGATAATCGCTTACACGTTCTCCATATGACAAAAGGTAATCTCCGTGTGACCATGGAGACTCATGTAGAACACATGACATCAGTTAGATAAAGAAATGGGAACTTTCACATTCTTTATAATTCTTATCGGTGTAACGCTATTATCATCACCGTCCTTTGTAATAGCTATACTCATTTTGAACTGTCCTGAAGTAATTGTAAGGACAATGTACCCATAATACACTACTGGCCATTGAAATTGCTACACTACGAAGATGACGTGCTACAGACGCGAAATTTAACCGACAGGAAGAAGATGCTGTGATATGCAAATGATTAGCTTTTCAGAGCATTCACACAAGGTTGGCGCTGGTGGCGACACCTACAATGTGCTGACATGAGGAAAGTTTCCAACCGATTTCTATACACAAACAGCAGTTGACCGGCGTTGCCTGGTGAAACGTTGTTCTGATGCCTCGTGTAAGGAGGAGAAATGCGTACCATCCCGTTTCCGACTTTGATAAAGGTCGGATTGTAGCCTATCGCGATTGCGGTGTTTCGTATCGCAACATTGCTGCTCGCGTTACTCGAGATCCAATGACTGTTGGCAGAATATGGAGGGTAATACGGAACGCCGTGCTGCATCCCGACGGCCTCGTATCACTAGCAGTCGAGATGACAGGCATCTTATCCGCACGGCTGTAACGAATCGTGCAGTCACGTCTCGATCCCTGAGTCAACAGATGGGGACGTTTGCAAGACAACAACCATCTGCACGAACAGTTCGACGACGTTTGCAGCAGCATGTACTATCAGCTCGGAGACCATGGCTGCAGTTACCCTTGACGCTATATCACAGACAGGAGCGCCTGCGATGGTGTACTCAACCACGAACCTGGGTGCACGAATGGCAAAACGTCATTTTTTCGGATGAATCCAGGTGCTGTTTATAGCATCATGATGGTTGCGTCAGTGTTTGGCGACATCGCGGTGAACGCACATTGGAATCGTGTATTCGTCATCGCCATACTGGCGTATCACCCGGCGTGATGGTATGTGGTGCCATTGGTTACACGTCTCGGTCACCTCTTGTTAGCATTGACGGCACTTTGAACAGTGGACGTTACATTTCAGATGTGTTACGACCCGTGGCTCTACGCTTCATTCGATCCCTGCGAAACCCTAAATTTCTGCAGGATAATGCACGACCGCATGTTGCAGGTCCTGTACGGGCTAGCACATTCTCCATATCTCTCACCAATTGAAAACGTCTGGTCAATGGTGGCCGAGCAACTAGCTCGTCACAATACGCCAGTCACTACTCTTGATGAACTGTGGTATCGTGTTGAAGCTGTATGGGCAGCTGTACCTGTACACGCCATCCAAGCTCTGTTTGACTCAATTGCCAGGCGTATCAAGGCCGTTAATGTGGCCAGAGGTGGTTGTTCTGGGTCCTGATTTCTCAGGATATAAACACCCAAATTGCGTGAAAATGTGATCACATGTCAGTTCTAGTATAATATATTTGTCCAATGAATACCCGTTTATCATCTGCATTTCTTCTTGGTGTAGCAATTTTAATGGCCAGTAGTGTACAAAAAACTGATATACTATGCTTAAAAAATCTAGCCAGAGTACTTAATGCAGGTGATGTTCTGACGACAATAATGGAATGTAATCCAAGTGGTCCTTTTATGATCATGCTTGTTGCTAAAAAGCAAGAAAAACAATTCATGCTAATGAAACAGGGATTTGTCACAGTACCCCTACAATATATGTACGTCATAAACAGCTCTAATTTCTTGCTTTTGGGTTTGATTGTGGAAGACACCATCATGTTACCTACGCTGAGTAAATTGGTTTTATTCTTTATGTATGTCGTCTTCTAAGATAGGATGCTTCACATATTACGTATTATTGACGACAAAATGAGCCAAATGTCTCCACGTCTTTTGGTAATCATACAGGGACCTGATGATGATCAGTGGATCGAAAATTGTAGACAATGGAAAGTTTTTATCCAAGCAGCAGATTACATAGAAGTTCATATTCTTCTTCAAATTTTTACGAACTTTGGGGCACCACCTAAATAAAATTCTGTTCAAATAATGTTTAATAACGGCTAGCGATTCGGAAAGAAAGTTTTCGGCAAATGTAAAGATACTAAACTAAACTCCGCCAGTGCGGGCCATGAAAGTTCAACGGTACCGACCGGTGGCCGTTCATCCTCAGCTTACAGGCATCACTGAATGCGGATATGGTGGGGGATGTTGTCAGCACACCGCTCTCCCGGCCGTATGTCAGTTTAAGAGACCGGAGCCGCAACTACTCAATCAAGGAGCTTCTCAGTTTGCCTCACAAGGGCTGAGTGGACCACGCTTGCCAACGGCGCTCGGAAGGCCGAATGGTCACCCATCCAAGTGCTAGCCCAACCAGAGAGCGCTCAACTTCTGTGACCTGACGGGAACCACTGTGACCACTGCGGCAAGCCTATTGGCAAATGAAAATATACTGCCTGGTAAAAAGAAAAAAGGGAAGCACTCAGAAGGGGAAGAGGAAACGAAATGAATCCTCAGGTTGAGAGGGTATGTGATGTTATTTCAGTAATTACAATGTAGAGTCAAATTTACAAAGAACTTGGCAGTATGAGCCCACATATCGATATGACCTTACACACCCTCTGGCTTGGATGCATGCACGGATTCAGTTGGGAAGGGTGTCTTTGTGGTTTCATAACCAGTCGATACCACACCACGTCCGTCGTCCGACAGTGACAATGACAGCGACCCCAATCCCTAGCAGCACGAGCGTCACGCCCCATGATTTGAGTAGCCACAGGCGCCATGCGTCACAATGATAAAGCGACCGTCCGATGCAGCTGAGCCAGTTCACCTCAGCCCACTTAGTGAGAGTTGTTACCCAGTTCTTACGGAGCTCTTGTCGAGCTGTTGTGTGGCTCAGGTGCGGAATAGTCTGGTATCGTCTTAGTGCAGAAGTAACTTTCTCCACGGAACTCTCACCTCTGAACTGACCTCCAGACTTATGTTTATTGTGAATAGATGAAGCGTTTAACATGTATCAGCATTTTTCAAGGACTTGTATTGGGAATTCAAAGAGGAATCACTGTACAAAAATTCATTATAATAATAATTCTACTCTCCGTGACTGTTCTCTCAGTTCATTTGATTTATACCTCAGAATCCAGGCATCGTCTGAGGGGTCATTTTACGTCTGGCAACGAGCTTTTCTTGACCATTAAAGTCATAAACCCGTTTTATCCTTTCCTGAGACAAGGTATGCCACAACTGTTGTACCAGGTCGTTGATAGCCCGACGCTGGGCTGGAGTTGACGTCAGAGCACACATGTTCTATCGGGGCTCCTGCTGGCCACGGGAATACCTCGCCACACTGACACTTCACTTCATAGACACTCTTGCCACGAAAGTGCGAGCATTGTACTGATGAAAAATGGCACGACGATATTGTCACATGAGAAGAGTACCACAGGAGAAAGCAGTATGTACGTGACGTATCGCTGTACCAGCCTTTACTTGACGTCATACCCGACGGCTCCCCACACAAACGGCTGTGTCTCTCCAAAACACTGGAAGAATGGGACCTCTCTCCAGGTCGCCGCCATACTCGCCGACAATGGCCACCCATGGTAGTGCAGAACAGCGATTCATCGCTGAACACAATGCGACATCATCTGTAAGAAATCTATGGTTCCCGGTCACGGCACCATTCCAAACGCATCCGTTTGTGTGGTGGTGCTAATGGCAGTCTACGCGTAGGAGGTAATTCCCTAGTCCATCTGCGCTAGTCGCCGATGAATAGTGCGTTATGACAAAATATTGAGGCGACTTCATTAGTTGTTGCTGGATGGGAGGCACAGATGTGAAAAGGGTTACGATGTGCTTAGTGCACAATAAGGCAATCCTCCATCCTCCTTCGTGGTGGTCTGACGTGATCGACCGGAACCTTGATGACGAGTATTCCTGCTCTCACACTCCCATGTGGCCAAACATCGGGCCACTGTCACGTCCGAATGAACCACAAATCTGTATACTGCACGATTCGACCAGCCGGCCAAATGGGGACCCACAATGAGGCTGCTGTCAGGGGTCGATAGACCTATATATATATATGTGGTACCTCCGTGTCCTTCACAAAGATCACTCAACATCTGACGCTGTTCATGCCCCTTATGTAGCCTGTCAGGTCTGGTAACAACGCGAAATACGAAAAATACTAATGCAGTCGTTCTACCTATCATAGACAATCGCAAGTCTTAATCATTTACTTACCAGCCAATGGTGTGTACGTGTACAAAGTTGCATTGACATCCGACATGTCCTTGTGTTCTTCACTTTTTGTCAGGCAGTCTATATAAATGGGGAATATTTTACTGTATATTTAAGTCTGTTCACATTTTTATTTCTCAAAATGTTGATGGAAAATCATAAATTTTTAAAATTAAATATTTCCTCTTTAACAACATTTTACAGCTCTGGGAAAGAGGAACGTAATAAAGTGACGTGGCCACGTTTCACGGGGATAGACGTATGAAGGGTCTTAAGGATTTTCTCAGAATTACACTTGGATGAACGAGGTACTACTGTTTTCCATGAAGAGCAACTCACTAGGTAGACGTTTACACGCGGAATCTATAAGTTCGTTATCTACAAACTGGCAATATAGCCGGATGTTGGGCTGCAAAGTAATATGAAGTTGATCCCTACTCACCGCTAACACGGTAAGCTAATTAAGGGGAGTTGACAGGATGAATCCGAACACTTATAACATCTCAGAGGTTGTTCACGGATACGTTCAGAGTACTTTGGTACAAAGGTCACGTGGCTCATTATATATACTATGTGATCTAAAGTATCCGGACACCTGGCTGAAAATGACTTACAAGTTCGTGGCGCCCTCCATCGGTAATGCTGGAATTCAGTGTGAAGTTGGCCCACCCTTAGCCTTCATGACAGCTTCCACTCTCGCAGGCAGACATACAGCCAGGTTTCTTGGGGAATGGCAGTCCATTCTTCACGGAGTGCTGCACTGAGGAGAGGAATCGATGTCGGTCGGTGAGGCCTGGCACGAAGTCGGCGTGCCAAAACATCCCAGAGGTGTTCTATAGAATTCAAGTCAGGAGTCTGTGCAGGCCACTACATTACAGGGATGTTATTGTCGTGTAACCGCTCCGCCACAGGCTATGCATTATGAACAGGTGCTCGATCATGTTGAAAGATGCAATAGCCATCACCGAATTGCTCTTCAACAGTGGGAAACAAGAAGGTGCTTAAAACTTCAATGTAAGCCTGTGCTGTGATAGTGCCACGCAAAACAACGATGGCTGTAAGCTCCCTTCATGAATAACACGACCACACCATAACACCACCGACTCCGAATTTTACTGTTGGCACTACACAAGCTCGCAGATGACGTTCAGCGGGCATTCGCCATATCCACACCCTGTCATCGGATCGCCACATTGTGTAGCGTGATTCGTCACTCCACACAATGTTTTTCCACCGCTTAGTCGTCCAACGTTTACGCTCCTCACACCAAGCGAGGCGTCGTTTGGCACTTACCGGCGTGATGCGTGGTTTACGAGCAGCCGCTCGACCATGAAATCCGAGTTTTCTCACCTTCCGCCCAACTCTCTTAATAATTGCAGTGGATCCTGATGCACTTTAGAATTGCTGTGAGATGATCTGTATAGATGTATGCGTATGACACATTAAGACCCTCTTCAACTGTCGGCGGTCTCTGTCAGTCAGCAGACGAGGTCGGCCTGTACGCTTCTGTGCTGTACGTGCCCCTTCACGTTTCCACTTCAGTATCACATCGTAAACAGTGGATCTAGGGATGTGTAGGTGTCTGGGAATCGCGCGTACAGACGCATGACACAAGTGACACCCAGCCACCTGACCAAGTTAGAAGTCCGTGAGTTTCGCTCTCTCACGATGTCTATTGAATACCGAGGCAGTAGGTGGCGGCACAATCCACTTAATATGAAAAACGTATATTTTTGGGGTGTCCGGAAACTTTTGATCACATCATGTAGTAATAATGTAATTATGATTGATTCTATTTGTTACTCCAGTTATTTCGGTTTCTGCGAAAACGCCTTCACAACAGTGAAAAAGCCTTTCATATGTAATCACCAAAACGTAGAATACAGAGCACTGAGTAATACAACAAGCCTCCGACAAAATAGGTACACTTTTATCACTGTGTGTCAGTGCGGGAACAGCATAGCGTCTTTGTGTTGCTTTAGCATTGCATTGAGTGAACTCATATCGGCCACTTCTCCGTCAGTAAACCTACCCATACCACTGTGTATCACCCTTAACGTACAACTAACACTGCCCGAGCAACAAACCCGAGACCGAAAAAAAGCAGTTTTAAATGAAAGCTTGAAGGCGAAGAGTAAAGTGGCTACTGGTGTTGTCAACAGCAAGTGACGTGAGTCAATGGAACAAGTTTCTTTCCAAACGCGACACAAAACACATGTTGTGGTTGTTGAAGTCTTCCGTCCGAAGATTCGTTTGGTGCAGCTCTTCAGGGTAGTCCACCTTCTGCAAGCCTCTTCATCTACCAATAACTTCTGTAACCAATATCCATTTGAACCTGTTCACTGTGTTCATACCTTGGTCCCCATCTGCCATTTTCAGCCCCCACACTTCCCTCCATTACTAAATTGACAATTCCTTGCTGTCTCGAGATATGTGCCATCAGTAAAGATTCCTTCTTTCAGTTAAGTTGTGCCATAAATTTCTTTTTTATCCATTTCGAATCTGTACTTCCTCATTAATTACTCGATCTAACCGCCTTATCTTCAGCATTTTTCTGTACCACCACATTTCAAAAGCTTCTGTTCTCTTAAGTGCTTATCGTACACCTTTGACTTCCATACCAATCTACACTCCACCTAAATAACTTCAGAAAACTCTTCAACACTTAAATTTATTTTAGATATTAAGAAATCCCCATTTTTCACAAATTTTTTCTTGCTGTCGTCGGCCGGTACTTTCCATTTTCTCTGCATTGCCCACTATCAGTTATTTTGCTGCCCCAATAGCGAACCTCGTCTACTACTTTTAGTGCATCATTTTCTATCGTAATTCCCTCGGCATCACTCCGGATGTAGTCCAACTACACCGCATTATTCTAATCTTTTTTTTTTAACTTTCATCATATTACGTCTTTCCAAGGCACTTTTCATTCCAGTCAGCTGCTCTTGTCACACTTTAGCGGTCTCTGACAGAATTAAAATGTCATCGGTAGAGCTCAATCTTCCTATTTCTTCTCCTGAAGTTAAATTCATTTTCAAAATTTCTCTTTAGTTTCCTTTACTTCTTGCTCAACGCCTTACTTTCTTCCAACCACTGCTTCCCTTTTATGTCTTTCGACTCTTTTAAACTGCCGTTTAGTCTCGACACAAGTTATAAATAACCTTTCGCTCCACGTTATATCCTTGCAGCCTCATAATTTGAAAGAGTATATTCCAGTCAACATTGCCAAAAGCTTTCTCTGAATGTACAAAGGTTACAAATGTGCGTTTCAATTTCTTTAACCTGTGTTTCACGATAACTTGTAGGATCAGTATTGCCTACATGTATCTGGAACCTAATGTGATCTTCCTAGAGGTTGGCTTCTACCAATGTCGACATTCTTCTGTAAATAAATCATGTCAGTATTTTGCAACCACGAGTTATTAAGCCGATGGTTCGGTAACGTTCTCAGCTGTCAGCACCTGCCTTCATTGGGATAGGAATTATTACATTCTTTTGGATTATTTAACAAATAAACCATTTCCACCTACATACTATATGAACCTTTATATATAGGAACACAACTAGTTTCGCGGTATCAAATCACATCCTCAGATGTACATGGGTTGGATAAAAAGTGGTGGCAACACGGTTGTAATTCATACCGGACTTCATTGACGTATTTTCACCGTATTACATGCCCTCAATAAAATGGACCCGCATCTCCATCACCTTCCGCTGCAGAGATGGAAGGCGTCGTACACGTCAGAAAATCCATCTATGTCGATGTCTCGCAAAGACCGCCCTATGACACGGATGATGTATTCTCTTGTGTTGTAGCGCATGCCACGAAGAGATTCCTTTGGCTAACAGTAGTAATCGTACGGACTCATAACGGGTGAATATCGTGGACGCTGCATTATCTGCCACCCCCATATACAGAAGCTCCTGCACCGGATTCGCCATGTGCCATCGTGTATTGTCATGACGGATGATAGGATGCAGTGACACAACATTGTTGTGCACTCCGACTGCGTGCCACTTCAGTCTTGATCCACGCACGTTGTTCGTGTCTTCTAAACATACTGTCAGGGTGCTTGAACTGGCCTCCTGCACTCTCAGACAGTACACAGGCAACTGACTCGGACACAGCCATCGCCGTTCACTGCACTACATCAGCTGACCATCTGCAATCAGCTATAGACAGCAGGCATGCCATGCTATCCATGTTGCGGCAGTGTTGCCACTATTTTTTATCCAAGTCAGTAAAGCATTAAGCCCATAATATGGGAAGCAAGGAGATTCAATCTTCTCAAAATATAATGCTGCTACCCCCCCAACAGGCAGGGTGCCCCAAATCAAATTATTTTAAGAAGGTTGAGTCACCCTCCTTCCAATATTATGGGCTTAATGTTTTACCGACGTATCTACACCTGAGGATGTGATCTGATATCACGAAACCGGTTGTTTTCCTGTAAATAATGTTTCATGTACAGCTGAAAGCAGTTTATTTGTCAAATATGGATTACTTCAGCTGCGGTTGCTCACAACATAAAATTGTTCGCTTTGAATTCTGCCTGTGTGATTTACTGTACCTTTGCATACAACGTGGAACAGTTTTATCGTGGCTGGCTCTCCCAAGATTCTCAGTAATTCTGAGAGTACGTCGTCCATACTACCATATAAGGGGCGTTCAAAAAGAAACGAGCCGGAGGCATAATTACAGAAACCAGTACCTGTATGTTAGAAATATTGACACTGGCTGTTGAGACACTTTTCCCACTGTGACACACTCCATCGTCAGGCCACGAGTGGCCTACCGGGGCCATCCGATCGCCGTGTCATCCCCAGTGGAGGATGCGGATAGGAGAGGCGGGGTCAGCACACCGCTCTCCCCGTCGTTATGATGGTATTCTTGACCGAAGCCGCTACTACTCGGCCGAGTAGCTCCTCAAATGGCATCACGAGGCTGAGTGCACCCCGAAAAATGGCAAAAACGCATGGCGGCCTAGACGGTCACCCATCCAAGTGATGACCACGCCCGACAGCGCTTAACTTCGGTGATCCCACGGGAACCGGTGTATCCACTGCGGCAAGGTCGTTGCCCCCACTGTGACACAAGGCGGTGAATGGCTGTCTCTCAAAATTCCCGGGGCTGCGACGTTAACCAGTTCCGCATGTACAGCTGGACGTCGTCGTCCGAGGTGAATCGTTTGCCCCTCAGAGCCTTTTTAAGGGCACCAAAAATAGCATAGTCACAGCGCGTCCGGACTGTATGGAGGGTGGCCAAGAACCTTCCATTTGAATTTCTGCAGGAGTGCCTTGAATGTGTTGGCCGTATGAGGCTTTGCACTGTCGTGGAGCAGAATGACCCCACGGGTGAGATTGCCTGGTCGTTTTTATTTGATCGCTTGGCGAAGAGTGGTTAAGCTTTGCGAGTAACGCTGGGCGTTCACTGTTGTCCCGTACTGGAGGTGGTGAATCAGAAGCGGGCCATCTTTGTCAAAGGAGAACGTCAGCATAGGGGTAAACGATTCACCTCGGAAGACGACGTCCAGCTGTACGTGCGGAACTGGTTAACATGGCAGGCCTGGGAATTTTCTGAGACAGCCATTCACCGACTTGTGTCGCAGTGGGACAAGTGTCTCAACAGCCAGGGTCAATACTTCTAACATACAGGTACTGGTTTCTGTAATTATGCCTCCGGCTCGTTCCTTTTTGAACTCCCCTTATATATTGCATCTCGTCTTCTTAATTCCTCTTCTTTTTCCCTAATACAGGATTTCCGTTTCTTTCCTTTGTATAACCCTTTCACGTATTCCTTCCACCTTTCCCTTCTTTGTTTAGCAATGGCTTGCCACTTGAGTTCTTGATATTCATACAGCTGCTTCTCTTTTTCTCAAAGTTCTCTTTAATTTTCCTATAGGTGATGTCTATATTTGTTCTAGCTACGCATGCATCTACTCCCTTGCCTTTGACCTCCAGCCAGTATTCTTTAGTCAGTTTGCACGTCGTGTCAGTCTCATATTTTGAACTGTTTTCCTTTATCCTGTTTCATAGTTTCACACAGTTTTACCGTCGACATTTGCACTGTTTGTAGATATTTTCAGTGCAGTACATATGCAAAGATATACGGGGTAAGTAGTCAAGCGGGCTACAGTTACTCTGTAACGAGCGCTGGAGACCAAGAATCTGATGCACCAAAATACGAAAGCTGGTCAATAGAGACTGACACTGCTTTTTCCTGTAGCTTCTGTAATAGTTTCCCGTCTGTACAATGAAAGTTGAAAAGAGCAGGGTTTTATGTGTAATATCCATACGGGGGAGCATTCTCCTATTGGCAGGTTGGTAGTAATGCTCTTTGCATTTCGCATACCAAATAATGAAGGTGACGCGAAAGGAGCATTAAGGCGCAATAAAATTCCGTGTTCCTTTGAACCATAAAACCACTGCAACTTACGAAAAGCTGCGGCAAGCGTACGGTAAAGATTCACTATATTGTGCAACAGTGTTTGGTGTTTCGACTTGTGCTGTGTGTGAAGTCAACATGAACCGACACAGCTGCTGTGATTGCCCGTGAGGATTGGCAGATAGCATTATGTAACCCCAGCGAAGTGTCGAGAATTTCAAGTGACAGTGTCTTTGCGATTGCTCACGATCATCTCCATATGACCCCTGTTCATGACTGCTGGGTGCCACGTCTGTTGACTCCCAAACAAAAGGCTGTGGGAATGGAGACAATCCGTGAGGTGTTGCGTCTCTTTTCTGACGGAGGGGATGCGTTTCTGGAATCGATTATCACCGGTGGTAAGTCATGCAGGCGTTATTGAGATCATGAAGGAAAACGAGGCACCACAGTGCGGAAATCGCTTTCTCGAACATAAAAAAAGGCGGCATTTATTCCATTTGGAGGGAAAGTGTTGGTGATGATATTTTCTGTCATTGAATGATTTATAGGTACGCAGTTTTCTTTCACACTGCAGTAACAGCAGTACACTACACGTCAGTATTGGCTAATCTGAGGAAAACTTTACAAGGATACGCTTAGAACTTGTATTGTATTGTATGTTAACCGGGGGCCAAGAAACGACGGAGAGGTTCCGTTCTCGCCGCAGCCGCAGTGGCCCACAACCCCACGACGATTACCGCAGTCCACTTCACCCCTCCGCCGCCCCACACCGAACCCAGGATTACTGTGCGGTTCAGCCCCCGGTGGATCCCCCAGGGAACGTCTCACACCAGATGAGTGTAACCCCTACGTTTGCGTGGTAGAGTAATTGTGGTGTACGCTTACGTGGAGAACTTGTTTGCACAGCAATCGCCGACATAGTGTAACTGAGGCGGAATAAGGGGAACCATCCCGCATTCGCAGAGGCAGATGGAAAACCGCCTAAAAACGATCCACAGACTGGCCGGTTCACCGGACCTCGACACAAATCAGCCGGGCGGATTCGTGCCGGGGACCAGGCGCTCCTTCCCGCCCGGAAAGCCGTGCATTAGACCGCACGACCAACCGGGCGGGCTAACGCTTAGAACTTACTCGGATTGTGACGACTTCATCACGACAGTGCGCAGCTAACGTCGCAAATAAAGTCATGCAGTTTCTGGCTCAGTTCAACATTAGTTGGTACTGCATCCGCCTTATAGCCCAGACCTTGCACCCAATGACCTTTTTCTTTCTTTTTTTGTTACCATCTTTAAAAGGCAAAGCTTCCTGGCATTCGATAGAGAACTCTGAAGCAGTGCCCAAGACAAGTGAGGCGATTCTCAACGAACTGACAAAGAACGGACTACGTCATGTCTTCGAGGATTGGGAGAGACGCTGTAAAAAGTGCGTTCGAGTATGAGCGGGGTGCTTTTAAAAAGGTCGTGTAAACATTGATTGGAGTAATAAACATGCTTAAAAATACCATTCTCAGTCTGCGTTGATCAGCCCTCGTACTCGTAAGATATTCCTGATGTAACCTCCGAAATTTTGTCGGTAGTTTCGTTGCATCCTGCGTTTATGTTTGATAAATCCACTATCAGCTAGCACTGGCAGTTCGTACACCCGGTCCGCAGTAACGCAGCTCTCCAGTGCTTAGGGCTCGGTAGCTGGCTGGACAGTAAGTGGTGGGTTTGGGAGCAGTGTGGTGCATTACTTTGCGGGGGCAGAGCGCGTCGCGCAGTTGTGGAGGGTGCCATTCTTCTGGTGGAGTGCAGTGGCAGTGACAGCTAGCGGCGGAGCGCGCGTCCTCACCAGCACGGATGACGTCGACCCCGCTGGGGTACCAGCGCTCGCCCTGCCGGAGCAGCAGCAGCACCGTGTTGTTGGGTAGCGTGCGGAAGTACTCGCCGTCCTCCACCTGCGTCCCGTCTGCTTCAAGCACGAGGCGTACCGGCTCACCTACCGGCAGGCCGAGCTTCTCCCTTCCTGGGGACAATACCGCAACCTGTTACGCCGCACCAGCGCCCACCCACATCACACTTGCTATCTATCACAGGCACAGGACAACTGCAAAGTCATCACTGAAACCAACTAAATGTAAACTACGTACATGCATGCATAAAGACATAGCGTGTCTAAAAAGTTCCGTAAATTATTCGTCATTTGGTTCTGGAGCTCTTGCAGTAGGACATGTTGGTAGGCAAAATTACTGCATTTCTGTCTGTTATGCAAAAAAACTGGTGTGTATATAAACCAAAAATGTTTCAGTACCTGTGCGTGATCATCAGTGACTAATCCTTTTTTAGTTTTGCAAAATGTAAACATGTAAGTAAAAATTATTATACCGAAATTAGGCCTAAAAACAATTTTTGTCTGTTGTTATTGCCTCAGTTTTTTCTGCTTTGGTGGGTAACGTAGTACCCTTTATACATTATTATGCCGGCCGGAGTGGCCGAGCGGTTCTAGGCGCTACAGTCTGGAACCGCGTGACCGGTACGGTCGCAGGTTCGAATCCTGCCTCGGGCATGGATGTTTGTGATGTTCTTAGGTTCGTTAGGTTTAAGTAGTTCTAAGTTCTAGGGGACTGATGACCTCAGATGTTAAGTCCCATAGTGCTCAGAGCCATTGGAACCATTTTTTTACAGCTGATTTTAAACTATCTTGCCGATGAGCTAGACACTTGAAATTTTAAATACAGTTCAGAACTGGATGAAACCGCAATATTGACTCGCTTTCTTGTCGCTCTGTGTGATTGGGTGAAGAACGCTCGTAACGCCTGACATCTTAGCTGCTCTGTAGGACCAGCATATTGTGTAGGTAGTACCGAAATGCGTTCCAGGTAATATGGGACGGTAGCAGGCTGAACGGGGGGGGGGATGACCTTAGAAGTTAAGTCCCATAGTGCTCAGAGCCATTTGAAGCATTTACATTACTATATTCACATTACTATATAGGTTCAAAAATGCCTCTAAGCTCTGTGGGACTTAGCATCTGAGGTCACCAGTCCCCTAGACTTAGAACTACTTGAACCTAACTAATCTAAGGACATTACACAAATCCATGCCCGAGGCAGGATTCGAACCTGCGACCATAGCAGCAGCGCGGTTCCGGACTGAAGCGCCTATAACCGCTCGGCCACAGCGGCCGGCTTACTATACAGGTTGTTAGGGATATAGGTACGGATATTGTGATCGTTGGTACATTAATATGTACCCATTTCTTCTGTTCCCATTTTTTCTGAGTGTCTAACAGTCTTCCTGCAAACACATCACATACCGGATGATCAAAAAGTCAGTATACATTTGAAAAATGAATAACTCACGGAATAATGTAGATAGAGACGTACAAATGCTTGGAATGACATGGGGTTTTATTAGAACCAAAAAAATACAAAAGTTCAAAAAATATCTGACAGATGGCGCTTCATCTGATCAGAATAGCAATAATCAGCATAACAAAACAAGACAAAGCAAAGATGATGTTCTTTACAGGAAGTGCTCAATATGTCCACCATCATTCCTCAACAATAGCTGTAGTCGAGGAATAATGTTGTGAACAGCACTGTAATGCATATCCGGAGTTATGGTGAGGCATTGGCGTCGGATGTTGTCTTTCAGCATCCCTAGAGATGTCGGTCGATCACGATACACTTGCGACTTCAGGTAACCCCAAAGCCAATAATCGCACGGACTGAGATCTGGAGGGACCTGGGAGGCCAAGCATGACGAAAGTGGCGGCTTAGCACACGATCATCACTAAACGACGTGCGCAAGAGATCTTTCACGCATCTAGCAATATGGGGTGGAGCGTCATACTGCATAAACATCGTACGTTCCGGCAGGTGTTTATCAGCCAGGCTGGGGATGATGCGATTCTGTAACATATCGGCGTTCCTATCACCCGTTACAAAACCAGAATCACGCATTTCCTCGAAGAAAAAAAGCCCGATAACGGTAGATGTGGTAAATCCAACCCATACTGTGACTTTCTCGTCGTGCAATGGAGTTTCCACGACAGTTCTAGGATTTTCGGTAGCCCAAATTGTGCAGCTGAGGGCGTTGATAGACCCTCGGAGCGTGAAATGAGCTTCGTCGGTCCACAACACGTTACTCAACCAATCGTCATCTTACGCTATCTTTTGAAACGCCCACACCGCAAATACCCTCCGCTTCACTAAATCGCCAGGTAACAGTTCATGATGCCGATGGATTTTTTACGGATAGCATCAGAGAGTACGCCTAAGTGCCAACCAAACAGGAGTGTATGGAATGCCGGTGCGACGTGCGACTGCACGAGCGCTGACTTCCCCGTACACAGGACGAACCCGCTACAGTCTCCATTTCTTCCTGAACTGTCTCAGCAGTATTACGCCTTATGCTCGGTCGGCCACTACGGGGTCTATCGTCTAAACAACCCGTGGCTTCAAACTTCGAAATCATTCTCGCCACAGCTGCATTTGTCAACGGATCTTTACCCGTTCGAAACCCCTTCCTATGGCGATAGGATCGTAACGCTGAACTGGCACATTCCCCATTCTGATAATACAACTTCACTAAAAGCGCCTTTTCAGGTAACGTCAACATGCTGCGACTGCTGGCGCATCTGATTCTCTCTCTCTCTTTTTTTTCTTTCTTTTTATTGTGATTTTGATCACCTTACACAAAGGCGGGCTGTCAGCAGCATAGTACGCCGCTCTTCAGCCTTGAGTTTTACAATTAGTAATACATATAGTTGGCACAGAAAATACAATCAAAACGGCGGGCAAAAAATGTAGACACTAAAAAACAAAAAACCTGGAGCCGTTCACGCTGGACGAGAAATATCACTAACACTAGTTGACACGTCGCACATAACACGGATGACGGCGACGGCACACGTGAACAGTGGTGGCGTGACGGCGAAAGAACACTAAACACAGACGAAGGCACACACACGAGACACTGATGGCGATGATCTCCGGCGTGCGAATGTTCACTGAGCGTGTGCGAGTCCCGGGACCTGCCAAGAGAGGAGGAGGAGGAGGAGGAGGAGGAGGAGGAGGAGGAAGGGGAGAGGGAGAGGGAAGAGCAGAGATGCCATGGGCAGGGGAGAGAAGGGGAGGGAGGAAGGGGGAGGGGAAGCACGGGGGAAGAGGGGCGGAGGAAGGGGGATGGGGGAAAAGGAAAGATTAGGGAGGGAGGGTGCCTAAAGGAAAGGACACAGGAAGTGGGGGGGGGGGGAAGGATCAAAGTTGATAGGAGGGTTAGATGGAGGGGAAGAGGACATCATCAGGGAGGGGGAGCATTCTCTCTCTCATTGCAGCTCCTTTTATACATGACCGTCATGCGCAGTCACTGACATTTTGCTGTCCAGCGCCATCTGTCGGACATTCTGTGAACTTTTCTTTTGGTTCTAATAAAACCCCATGTCATTCCAAGCATGTGTGTCAATTTATTACCTCTCTATCTACATTATTCCGTGGTTTATTTCAAATTTATATTGACTTTTTGATCACCCGTTAATTTACTACCGGATGCTTTCTCCATGAGTGTAGCTGCGCCGTGAATTGGACTAAGCCTTTCAGTATAGACTATCCGTTTAGCGTCCACACGTCCACACTTCTATATCTGATATGCCACCCAGGGGAAAATAAATATTAATCGCTTACTCGTGCCATGCATAATTGGAGGTACTAAACAACGTACTACTCGTAAAATCTGTAATTATTATTCTGCAAATGAAGTAAATACTGATGTAATGTTGTTTAGGACAATGTCTTCAGTTATCAAATACACCCTGTATACTGGTAGCTTGTTATCTGAAATTAACTGATGTTTCTGTGTGATATGAGAACGAGCAAACATGAACACGGATTGGACGCGACGCACAAAAATAAACACCGTTTTCTTGCAGAGTGAAACAGTGCTACTTGCGACTGAAAAAAGTGCTGTGCTAGTGTGTGCATTTCAACAACAGCTGAAAATGCAGATGAGAAACTAAATGTAAATAATCGAGATATATAGCCTCAAAATATTTTCGCAAAACAGAATTACATTTGTAGACAAAGTTACTTGTTAACTTGTCAACCAAACTTTCAGTAACATCATTTAATACCATACGAGAAGTTAGCAATATACAATAATGTACAGACGGCCGAACATAACTCAACAACGTAGAAAAAATTAAAGTAATGACAACAACAGACAAAAATATTTTAGGCCCAGTTCCGCCAAAATAATTATTACTTAACTATGTTTATGAATAAAGAGTACCCACTGACAATGTCACAAACGTGCTGGAACATGTTTGGGTTTCTACAAAAAACAATTTTTGTGTAACAAACAGGTGGACCTGAAATTCAGTAATTAAGTTCTATAAATGGTATCACAAAACAGAGAAAACAGAAGATGAAAACAAATCACCGTAACTGATTTTTTGATGTCTGGGTTTGCATTTACCAGTTTTCTTCCACGATTTATTGACGACTCTTCTAGATGTCTTTGCCAGATGTCGAGCGCAGATTTTGTTGCTCGCTGTTTCGACACTAGTCAGTCTGGCTACTGCTCTCGTGGCAGGCTCCTTCCTTATATGTAGCAAGAAGACAGGCTTACGCAATTGAGATAGAACAGCTTCCAGTCGTTCCTGTATGGTCTTCAAGGGATTCTTATACCATTCTTACTGCAAAATACTGTGAACTTCAGGTAATGATGATGGAGGTTGATAGCGATAAAGCACTCTTCTCTCCAAAGAAGACCACAAAGGCTCATACATAACATGAGATCTGGAGACTGTGGTGGCCAGGGCAGATGCGACAGCTAGCTCTCGTGCTCGAAAAACCAGTCCTGGACGATGCGAGCTGTGTGAATAGCGGCTCTATCATTTCATTGGGCAATAAACGTTGTATGATGGAATGAACCTCATCAGCCAAAAGAGACCTTGCAGAGTAGCCATGAGGCCAACAGAATACCACGATGTGGGTGCCCAATTCATCACTGAATCACCGTGTTTCACTCTTGGGACTTATACTCGGCCAGAAGCTGGAAACATCGTGAAAGAAGACTCCTCCGACCAAATGGCTTGCTGGCATTGTTCCCCAGTCCAGGTTTCATGGCTTCGGGACCACGCTTTCCTGTTACGGGCAATTGCGTCACTGATGAGAGGTTTTGGAGTTCCAGCACGCCCTGCAGTTCTCTGCTTATGGAGTTCCCTTCGGGTCTTTTTGGTGCTGACACGTGTGCGACATTCAGTTCTGCAACGCCTTTCGCAGCTGTAGTCCCCTCGTTTTTCGTCAAAATCCTCTTCAGTGACCGTCTGTCACAATCACTCTTAACACAAAATTTCTTCCGCGTTGTGACTTGGATGACGTATCCCCGCTTTCCCTGTGTGCGTTAATAATGTGAGTTAGTTGTCTCTCGAAACACCAAACACTTCCGCTACATTGGTTACGGAAGCACACACCGTACCAACACCAACAATTCGCCCTCGTTCGAATTCACTTAGTTACGACGTAATGCACACACAACTACACAGAACACTGTTCTGACCGCGACTGATAGTTGCAACGTATTGTGGACATTGCACAGGAGCAGTACGTGATCAAATAAATCAGCGCAACCTGTATTTATGTTCAAGCAAGCATTTGTAGCGGTAAATAAAATGTTCTCGGGTTTCCAACCGCGTCAATTGGTTAAAATTACACGAGCTTTCGGCCAAGCACTCCTTGGCCATTGTCAAGTGTTATGACTAAGCTTTCGGCCAAGCACTCCTTGGCCATTGTCAAGTGTTATGACTGCCAGTGGGCTGTTGGTGCGCCCTTATATACGCTAGCTGCCGGCTGTGACGTCACTGGTGCCGTGACATTGCCATATATAGGCATGTTTTGGGTCGGCGTTCGATGTGCCCTCTTCAACCGCGCAATCGCTGGATCCCACGCAGCGCTGAGCTGTAAGCCACCGTCTCTATTCAGGGTGTTTGTGGTAATTTTTATTTCAATAGCTTCCTTTATTAAACTGTCCCAGAAGCCGTTAGTGCGAGCCACGACAGAGGTATCGCCAGATTTTATGTGGTGACCGTTTTCTAACGCATGCTCAGCTAACGCAGATTTCTGTGGATAGCGTAGGCTATAATACCTCTCGTGTTCTTTCCTGCGTTGTTCCACAGTGCGCACTGCTTGTCCGATGTACTTCTGGCCACACCCACAAGGTGTTCTGAGACCTACAGCGTCTTAAACCGGTCTCAGTAATTGACGGATTTTCGTTGGAGGCCTGAAGATTGATTTGATCTTGTGTCTTTTCAACAGGCGGCTTATCTTGCCCGATACAGAGCCACAGAATGGCAGCAGAGCAAGTTTCTTTTCCTGCTCTTTGTCGGTGGTCTTATTCTGATATTTCCCAGAAATCACTTCTTTCACTTGATGGGTGCTGTAGCCGTTATTCCTGAAAACCTTGCGTAGGTGGCTCAGGAGTGCTTGGCCGAAAGCTCGTGTAGTTTTAACCAATTGACGCGGTTGGAAACCCGAGAACATTTTATTCAATGTTATCGCCGCGAGACTCTGCATTCATACATTTGGAGCGGTGTTTCCATATTTTTGTGCAACGGCTGTATACGCTACCTACTAGCGCTTAGGGAAACCATTTCAAATGCGTTTACATACTCATGTTCAAGAAAATTGGAAATGAGCGTTTGGCGTCATTGGCCGGGAGGCCCCTTACGGGGCAGTTCCGGCCGCCTTGGTGCAGGTCTTATTACATTCGACGCCACATTGGGCCACCTGCGCGCCGGATGGGGATGAAACGATGCTGAAGACAACACAAATCACCGACCCAGCCGGGAATCTAACCCGGGCCCGTAGGACGGCAGTCCGTCACGGTGACCACTCAGCTATCGGGGCGGACCCCATGTTCAAGAGAACAGCTGTTATCGAAAGGCTTGATACAACAACGGAGACTGAAATGAGAGTCTCGCTTGGCGGTATTTACACAGCGGTATCCGATTCCGATCGCCTTTTTCAGTTTTGGTTCATTTCTCGGATAAATTATTGATGCCAACATTAATAAGAGTTACACCACTGTATTTTTATTTTTAACTGCTATAGGACGTCGTTAAAAAGTATATCAACCATATAAAACAAACACAGTTGCAGTTATATTTAGATTATTACAAGAGTCAAGAGCATTACACATACGCCGGCCGAAGTGGCAGCGCGGTTCTGGCGCTGCAGTCTGGAACCGCGAGACCGCTACGGTCGCAGGTTCGAATCCTGCCTCGGGCATGGATGTGTGTGATGTCCTTAGGTTAGTTAGGTTTAACTAGTTCTAAGTTCTAGGGGACTAATGACCTCAGCAGTTGAGTCCCATAGTGCTCAGAGCCATTTGAACCATTTTTTTTTTGATTACACATACAAAAAATTACATGCCTTTCAGCATACTAATATTTGCTGAAGTTCTCGTTTCCATATTTTGAACGGTTCACGAAATAAAATGGATGTTACGTCCAAGACATACAGATAAGATACAGGCATCTCTGCCGGCCAGGGTGGCCGAGCGGTTCTAGGCGCTACAGTCTGGAACCGCGCGACCGCTCCGGTCGCCGGTTCGAATCCGGCCTCGGGCATGGATGTGTGTGATGTCCTTGGGTTGGTTGGGTTTAAGTAGTTCTAAGTTCTAGGGGACTAATGACCTCATAAGTTAAGTCCCATAGTGCTCAGACTCATTTGAACCATTTGAACAGGCATCTCTCGAAGTACTTAACTCACGTTACAAGTGCTTAATGTGGTCGCAGCTTGTAACACGGGAAACGTCAATAAGTGTATGCAGTTCATTGAGGTAGTTAACACAAATAGTTCGTGAAGGCATAGTACCAGCCTGCTTTGGAAATCTGGTCGCTGCGTGGCCTATCTGCGTGCGCGAATTAATTCGATGCGACAATACGGAAAAGACGATTTGTCTACGTATTCAGACAGGCCTTGAGGCAACTGTGCCACGGCGCGTATTACGAATCGAAACTTAGAGAGAGATTCTCTACACGCTGATGTGTGTCATTCTTTTTGTAGTCATCGTGCAGTCGTCTTCTAAAAACCATAAGGTACTTAGTCATGTCTTCTTGAAACTTGAGCAACAAAATATTTTAAATTGAATTGTGCCTTTTTGCTGATAGAACAGCAGATATCGATCAGTTTAAAGATATAACTCTTTTGAAGATTTGAAAGGAATTACGTATAAAAAATACAATGAGTATAAGGATTTTGGTACCGTTGCTGCTGTCGTTGAACGACCAGCCACCCCCAAAGTATACGCCACACTCCAAGGGAACTTGCACCGCCGAGGCAACAGATATGTGATGTTTCCGTAACTCTCGGCAGACACCTGTTTCGTGGAGACAAGAGTTTTCGTCATTCGTGTGCTGCTCTTCGGAGAAGTTAATTGAAGTACAGTCTACGTAGGGCTAGATCAGGTTTATTGTGAGGAATACAGCAGTTCATTAACAGTGTGTTGTTCGGGCTAAAAAAGTCACATAGCCGAATCGTTAGTAACTGCATAAGCCATTTCATAAGTACAGTGCCATTTATTAATGAACAATTAATCGACACACTGTTAATATATGGGAAATGTCACGAAAGTGCACCACCAGCAGCAGAACTGCATGCAGAGCGGTTCCCATATGAAGTAATGGGTGAGTTGTGGCGCCCTGAAAATATTCCAAGTTCGGAGTTGGCGTGGCCGCACGGGCCGCTCGGCAAGCCGGGGCTCCTCAGCAACCGCGTGGTGCCGAACGTTAGCTGGAGCAAGAAGGGCAGCCCCAGCGAATGGTCCGGGCCA
This sequence comes from Schistocerca serialis cubense, assembly GCF_023864345.2. Lineage (NCBI taxonomy): Eukaryota > Metazoa > Arthropoda > Insecta > Orthoptera > Acrididae > Schistocerca > Schistocerca serialis. The sequence goes on from NC_064641.1 coordinate 562,748,995, forward strand.
ACCGCGTGGCTGGGAATTCCATGTTGACGCTGTGTCGAGAACAGTGCTTTGTGTAGATGAAGGAGATTTGTATGCCGGGAGTGCCAAAGATGGCGGACTGTGTGAAACCATAAAGGCTGACATTTTACAGTTCATGTAGAAATTAATAATAGCCGGAATTAAAGTTTAGTATCTGACTAAGTTATACAAGTAACACCCAACAACGGCTTTCCAAAATCTAAATGGTTAATCCGATTTTGTCGATCGACGTGTCTTTAGAAAGCTATTAGTGTAAACCTAAATTGGTATGAATTATAGGCATGTCACTTGAGTAGTACATGAGTTATTGGAGGTCAAAGTGGCCGATTACTATTGATTGCGTCAGGCCATAGGTACTCCACAGTTACACGAGAAAACGATAACAGCATGCTTATAAATATATTTATTCGTCTATGTCTTTGTTTATATCCGATATATACTATTCATGAAGAAATTGGTCAAATATTTACTGTGTTTTAGAAGCACAGAGGCATTAGGTACTGGACTACTTTTGTTCTATTCCTTTGATATATGTTTATTTAATCTGTTTATGTATTTAATAATGTGTGTTATACCGTGTTTATGGTCCAGACGTAGGAATATTGATTGAATTTCAAGTTATTTAAATGTAAATCCAGTATTTTGTATGTGTTTCAATATGTTTGTGAGTGTGCGTTGGCTTGGAGACATGACGGGAGCGATCTAGCCAATCACGGCGCTCGTTACTACGTTAGGCGACTACCGAAGTCAATGGAGAGGCTGTATGGAAGTGGGAGAGCAGCATCGGGTCGCACGGGTCATGGGGGAGTGCTGGACGGGAAGGCGCGATGGACGGTCGCATGAAATACTTGGAGAGTGTTGAGCAGTTTGCGCGTGGTCGCGGGAGATAGAAATATTTCGTAGTGCCCGCTTGTGCACTTGTGAGATTTCCGTGGCTTCTGCAGTGAAGACGTAGTATGCATTTAGAAGTGAATATCTTGCAAGCTATGTTGTTGTTCATAAGTAATTACTTGAAATAGGAATCTATTGTTTCCATGTTATTCAACTTATATTTCATTTAATTGCTGGACCATCGACACCAATAATTGCAATCTTTCATTTATAAATTTCTATGTTACATTCAAAATTCGCAATTGCCGAATGACAGGAACCTTCGACCATTCGATTCATGTGTATATTCATATTGTATACTGTAGACTCAGAAGTATTTGGCCTGTAATGCGGCAACTACGTATCCCTGCCAAAACTTTTAATATTTCAACTCTGAGGGTACGTAGTTGAGGGCCACCATTAATTTTTTTTCAAAGCCCGCACCAGGTAGACGCTGTCCAACTCGTCCCATCTACGTTAATACTATTAAAAGCTCCGCGAAACTGTAAGTTTTGCCCCAAGAAAATGTATACGAGGGAAGACTTACTAGCGATGCTCCAAAAGCAGACGCTCTTGTAGCTGATGCAATAAGTTCGCATGCCAGTTCTCGTTAAGTACAATGAGTGAGGTTGGTACCAGACAGAAAACCGTTATATGTATTCATCGTAGACATTAGGTACCACATTTCTCTACATGAAGAGCTACAGGTGTTCGATAAAAATATGGAATCACCACGAGAAATACATTCTTGAACATAAATGCAGATGGCAGCCAAGCCTGCAGGTGGCGCTGTTTGACCACGAACGGTGCTTGTGCGATGTCCTCAGTACGTTGCAAGGGTCAGTTGTGGTCACAACAGTGTTCTGCGTATTTTTGGGTGCTTTATGTCGGAGCTGAGTGAATTCTAACGCGGGCAAATTGCTGGTACTCATGTGGCGGATGCTTCTGTAACCCAAGTAGCTGATGTGTTTGGTGCTACAAGACGCAGGCATCGAAGATTTATACCGCATAAAGGGAAAGCTGAAACTGGAATCCATCCTTACCCGCCGCATCCACCAGCATCTCCGCCAGCACCGCCAACTTCCCGTTACCCAGTATGGCTTTCGGCCATCCTTCTCTACCGATGACCTTCCCCTTCACCTCACTCATCTCTCCTGCGCACAGCTTAATTCCCGTCGCTCCGCTATCTTCCTCTCCCTTGACCTCGAACGTGCCTATGACCGTGTGTGGCATTCCGGTCTCCTCTTCAAGCTCCAAACCTTCGTCCTTCCTATTAACTACGTCCGTCTGATCGGGTCTTTTCTTTCCCAACGCTCTTCCTACGTCACCATCCATAACACAGATTCCTACACCTTCCTCCCCTCCGCCGGTGTGCCCCAAGGTTCCGTCCTCTCCCCTCTTCTGTACCTTTTGTATACAGCGGACATGCCGCCACCTTCACCCCCCATCCACCTTCTCCAGTTCGCTGATGACACCGCCTTCCTTGCTCTCGCCCCCACCCTGCAGCGCTCCCAACACCTTCTCCAGTCCCATCTTGACCGATTCACCACTTGGTGCAACCAGTGGTTGCTTAAGGTCAATCCTTCCAAAACCCAGGCGATCATTGTAGGCAAAACCACCCTTTCCTTCCGCCTCCTCGACTTCTATGTCACCGTCTATGGCTGTCCTATCACCCTCACCCCCACCCTTAAGTACCTTGGCATCACACTTGACCGTCGCCTCTCCTGGACCACCCACCTCCGGACAATCCAAGCCAAGGCATGCTCCTCAAGCTCCTTTCTGGCCGTACATGGGATCTGGACCTCTCTACCATCTTCCATACCTATAAATCCCTCATCCGCCCTATCTTCTGCTACACCCACCTTGCCTGGATCTCCACTCCTCCTACCTTTTACAAATCCCTTCAGATCCTTGAACGCCATGCTCTTCGCCTCGCTTATCGCATCCGTCTCCCCTCCCCCATGTGGATCCTATACGACTTTATTCCGTTCCCCTACCTCCTCCTTTTCCTCAAACGGATATGGATCCTCTGCACTTTCTGTAAACTCGATCCTCCTCACCCGCTTGTTTCTCCCATCCTCTCCCACCCCCACCTGCTGCCGCACCTGTATTTCCACGTCTGACCTGATCTCCATCTCTCCACTCTCCTTACCCTCTCCCAAGGTGGCTTCCGCCAGCTCCCCCTCCCTGATGATGCCCTCCTCCCCTCCATCTACCCCTCCTACAAACTTTGATACTCCCCTCCCACTTCCTGTGTTTGTTCCTATGGGCACCCTCTCTCCCTTCTCTCCCCCTTCCCTCCCTCCTCCCTTTTTCCGTCCCTCCTCCCCTGGGCTTCCCTTACCCCCATACCTTCATTCCTCCCACCATCTCCTCTGCCATTGGCATCTTTGCTCTCCCCTCTCCCTCCCCCCCCCCCACCTTCTTCCCCTCTTGGCAGGTCCCCGGACTCGCACATGTTACGTGGACATTCGCGCGCCGGAGATCTTCGCCATCAGTTTCTCGTGTGTGTGCCATCGTGTTTGTGATTTAGTGTTTTTCGCCGCCACGCCCCTTCGTTCACTTGTACCGTCTAAGTCATCGGTGTTTGTGCGCAGTGCCGACAGTTTATTCGTGTTTTTTCGTTGAGTGTGAACGGCTTCGTGTTTTAAATTTTTTTATCTACTGTTTTTTACCCACCAATCTGTTACCCTTTATGTCTTCATTGTCTCTCTTATTGTAATGCTTGTGGCTGAAGAGCGGAGTAGATATATCCGCTGCCAGCCCACCTTTGTATGAGGTGAAAAATAACATTAAATGAAAGAAAAAGAAAGCTGAAAAACATCTGCCAAGGCAAGACGTGGGCGAAAATGTGTGTCGGTTGAGAATGTCGGACGGTTTTTGAAGAGGACTGCGACAAAAAATAAGACGACGACATCTGCAAAAGATATTGAAGAACTACATGTCGTACTCGCGACCTCTGAAAGACCAAAACAACAGTGGGAAGCTCTATAAGCACAGTGAGCTGCAGGTCCAAAAACACTCATCACTGCTGGAAATGCCCGTAATAGGAAAATGTGGTGCTGAAGCCATGAAACTTGGACTGTGCATCAAAGGGAGAAAATCATTTGGTCGAATTAAACTTGTTTCACAGTGTTTCCAGCTTCTGGCCCAGTTTACGTTTTATACACACCGTTCCAAGCCTATGATGCAGACTGCTTGCTGCCAAGAGTGGAACATGTCGGGGGCCAGTGATGAATTGCGCAGCCATATCGTAGTATTCCGTAAATCCCATGTTTATTCTGCGAACTCGCATTACTGCCAAGGATTATGTGATCGTCTTGGCTGATCACTTCCATCTTACGGTACAATATTTGTTCCGCAACGGTGATGCTAAGTTCCGAGATGACAGGGCCCTCTTCATCCACCTCGCATTGTCCTGGACTGGTTTTGTGAGAACACGAATGAATTGTCGAATCTCCCTTGACTTCCAAAGCCACCAGAGCCCAAAATGGTTGATCCTTTGTGTTCACTTTGGCGAGAACGGCACCTGATCACTATCCACCTTTACTTCTTTTACTATGCGTCTTTACCTCAACTTGCTACTATTTTGCTGGAAGAGTGGAGTAAGATGCCTTTGATAGCCATTCAGGATCATATTGATTGGCGACTCCATAATGTCCTGTGCACTACGACCAGAAAATGGGTATACTTGGAAGGAGAGACAGCATTGGTCGTATATTTTTGTTTATTATCGCAAAATCGATTTTCGGTCACTTAGTGACCATCTTCAGTGCTGTAATATATAACTTAAATTAGTAAGCACTGGTGTCAATAAGCTTACGGCGATCACATAGACACCGTCTATGGCCGTCCTATCACCCTCACCCCCACCCTTAAGTACCTTGGCGTCACCCTTGACTGTCGCCTCTCCTGGACCACCCACCTCCGGACAATCCAAGCCGTAAGCTTATTGACACCAGTGCTTACTAATTTAAGTTATATATTACAGCACTGAAGATGGTCACTAAGTGACCGAAAATCGCTTTTGCGATAATAAACAAAAATATACGACCAATGCTGTCTCTCCTTCCAAGTATACATTCAGGATCAGTTATTTATCAGTTCCGAGACGACTGGAAGCGGTTCTGAATTACAATGGTTACGATTTTGGTGTTTCCATATTTTCGTTCTCTGCGCCACCTCTGAGCATGGCAATGACTTCGAACATTATTTGCAATACTGTAAATGGGTTCTCTAACAAAAAAGGGAAAAATAAGGCCACAATCACAAGTCAGGGGAATGTAAATTTGAAAAACATGCACTACTGGTCAATGGAGAAACTACAATGGCTTCGTTAGGCTTTCAACCGACATCGGGTTCTGAACGTGTAGTGTGGCTTAACCGGACAGCATATGATGCTGAACGAGGTAAAATACACAGACCTTTTGATAAATACTTTACCTTTCTCATTAGAAAATATGCCCTTGTTTACTTGTCAAATGATGTGGTTCCAGCGTGATGGATGTCCCAGCTACTATTCTTCAGTAACAAGAGGTCAATTGACCCACCTATTTCCGAACCATTGGGAAGGAAGACGCTGTTCTATTCAGGAGTATCCAGCAAGATCGACCGGTTTGTCATCTTTAGATTTCCTCCTCTAGGGTCGTGTAAAGCAAGTGGTCTACAAGAAGGTTTCAAAGACTGTGGAGAACAGGAGAGAGTGAATTATAACTGGGCGTGAAGTGATTACTCCAGACATATTGACAGCAGTCAGTTCATTGGTGATGCAGCGCAAAGTTTGAACAAATCCTTCAAAAAATTCACCAACGGATATGTGACATAATGATTTTTTGTCTACAATCTTTGGGTCCATTTATTCCACTCTATTTTTATGGGTGTGCAAATGAAACAGCATACGTAAAACAGACGGAAGTAATAATGTGATTTTCATTCAAGACAGAAATTGTATCCTGCAAATTCTAATAATACTATGGTTCAAATGGCTTTGAGCACTATGGGACTTAACATCTATGGTCATCAGTCCCCTAGAACTTAGAACTACTTAAACCTAACTAACCTAAGGACATCACACAACACCCAATCATCACGAGGCAGAGAAAATCCCTGACCTCGCCGGGAATCGAACCCGGGAACCCGGGCGTGGGAAGCAAGAACGCTACCGCACGACCACGAGCTGCGGACTAATAATACTATCACTAATAAATATTGCTTTGCGAGCATGTTAATTGTCTCGTCTAAATGCCAGCTGAATGACTTTCCAGCGATATAATTTTTTCTTTGGTGTAAAACATGTTTAAATTTTTATGAATTCTGACACACAACGATGACATTATATCTTATACCAGAGGCTGTAAAGAGTGCAGTAAACTTTTGGGTGGCGGGACATTCAACAGTATCCTTCCGTCTTACATCATAATCGGGGGTGCTGTGGATAGAGGTAGACGAAGTTATACGGATGAAAGAAACATTCCACAGTTTCCCTCTGTGTTGTCTTGTGCTCTGCAGTCAATTTAGGCAACACAAGTCGATAAACACTGTAGTTTACGCTTACCAAAAAATTTGTAAATGCATTATCACAGTCTATGCGAGTCTCTTTGTCCTCCATTATATTTCTCGGTGACAGTTAGCGTTTTAGAGCCAGCGTATGTTGCACTCTGCAGATGTTGTTTGTCATTGAACTTATAACTACTGACTCAAAAGTTGAGAGTCAAAAAGAGTTTTCTTTCCATTGACAAAGCATTTAAACCGATCCCAAAATAGTTTTCGTCTAACTGGCCACGTTTCGTAAATTAGCATTATCGTCCCTTGCGTCCCCGTCTCCGTTTTCCGAAATCTATAATGGAAGTTGGTGTTTATGCGTTGCTTAGACGGTTGTAGGACAAGAGGCGTCGCACTGACTATGCTTTATTCGCCACAACTGAAGAATCCGTTTCATATTAGGGTGTTCGACGTTTCACTCGAGGCAATGTGTGTCATTTAGAAACTAGCCCATTTACTGAATTTTTAAATGTACCATATGCATACAAACACAAACATACTTATTACCATTATCACATCATTACATTTAGCATTCAAGTAACTGTTAGCGGCCACAATCAAGCATTATGACGCAAACGTGTAAGAGGTTTCCTAATAATAACACTGCAAATGCATGCGTTTTGAAAATCATGCAACATATATGTAGAGAGAAAGACAGTGTCTAGAAGTCTTCGAGGATTTGTTTCTTCACCAACTTAGTTTTAGGAAAATCATTGTTCTCTTCACTATGTGAGGTCAGTTTGAGGAAAACCTATGCACTTAACCCTTTCAGACCTGAATTTTTTCTGGAGGAACGAAAATTTTTCTTTATGTGGTACTGCTCTTAGGTAATTTCTAATGATTTTAGATGCAAGATTTACTCAAAAAATATTTCCCGTTTTCGAAACATACTTTGTACACTTGGCTTCATTTTATGGACAAAAGTAACTAATTACAAAATATTCTCCATTGTAATAAATTAAATAAAACGGTCATTCAGTAATTACCATGCAATATAGCATCAGCAGTATTCAATGAGACACATCCGTGTATTCTGGTGGTCACGAACTGCTGCGCACTGCTGCAATGAGTTGCTGATACTTTCATAGTAATGCCCAACAGAAGGCAGCATTTGCGCGTGATAAAAATGTTGAAAATTCACAAATGTGTACCTCAGATTTCGAATGGGAAAAAAATGCTTCCGTTGCAGCTAAGACATAGTGTACACAATTGTAGCCAGAGGGTCTGAAAGTGTTAAGCTATGAGTCGTCATATTCATCGTATTTACTTTGTCTGGCAAGATTACTGCTATAGGCTGCGTCTTAGACATAACCAGCTATCCTTAAAAAATACAGTATTTCTAAAACGAAATATAATGCTGGGTATTAGCTAACACAAACAATAAAAGTGAGAATGAAACTAAATGTAATCATAGGACTGTTAATAGCTATAATAAAAAAACATAGTAATAGCAGTGTACAGGAGACTTGAGGAAACAACAGGACCAGTAATAATAATAATAATAATAGTAATAATAATACAAGTTTTTCAGATATATGCTGACCACACAGTTTCAACCTACTTATCAGTCGAATATATCAGTCAAATAGCATTTTTGCGAACGAAAACGATATAGAAAGTTACTCTCTTCACTGGCGTAGCTGTCCTGCTTTCCAGAAACAGGCAAGATACATACAGTGAAAAGAAATAGGACTTAGAGAAAGGTGATATTACAAACAAAGAAACTGTGAAAGCTTGTCAATTTTGGAATCTTCTCTGTCATTATATTTGGCGTAAGAGTCGTTCACAGAGGACTTCCAGAAAAATCTCTCTGCAACTGGACTCAAGGAGAGTCTGACAGTGTTCATCTCGTAGAGTGTAAAGCTGAATATCTGTTCGATCGCCCGCAAACGTTTGCTTGCAAAGCAGCTGTACAATACGGTAATAGCACTGCTTCCAATGGACTTCAGTACTGCCTCTGTAATTGTCATTAACAAAGCCTCTATCTCGTTTCAAACGAAAATATTACTCTTTAACTGTCAGAGTAATTTTGCATGTCTTTTCCAAAACATAATTTGACTCTATATTCTAGCGTACAGTAAACTCTATGCTGTAACTCACGCAATTAAAGAATAACAAGTATAGTTATAATAACGGTCAGAAGAACGCAAGAACCAGTACAGTTCAGTCAGTAGAGTGTTATGGAAAGGAAGCAAGGCAAAAACAACTAATAAGCTTAAACACACACTTGAGTGGTCAAAATCGAGTAAGTATATAATAATAACATAAACATTGATTTGAACTGTGTACTGGTCTATTAGTGGACATAAATGGAGTAGAAGGAACAGGTGAAATACGAAGATATAAAAATAAAAGGGACAAAACGTCAAACTGGAAAATGCGAAGAAAAAGTTTGGAAGAGAAAGACAAAAATGTAAAGAAGAGGTGGGATATGAAATAAGAAAATTAATGAATGGAGAAGCTATGGTTTCTTTCGTTGAGGGATTGCGAGAAATTCCTCTTTCCGAAACATTGTCGTGAAGTTATACGTTTACTAATTTGCAGAGTCGTGCTAGAACACAGGTTCACTATCGGGAAGGTAGTTCCAGAGGCTTGTAGTACTAATGGTGAATGAGTTGGGAAACATTTTTGTTTTATGCCAGTTATGAAGATATGATTGGCATTTGATGCGTGATACAAGGCACTGAATCTTCCAGTGTTAGTAAACTGTCTGTGTGCGTCTCTCCTCTAAGGTGTGTCCGAAGAAATAAAAAGACCAGCGCGAGACAAACTGCGTGAACGCAAGTGTCATAAACATTTGAAAGGCTTACGGCTGCTGAGAACTCGAGCAAAAACTACATCGAGTCATTCCCAAAACTGTCCTAGGTCCTAGGTCCTAGGTCGAGGTGGAACAGTGATGAATGCATTGGGTTCTCCTTTGTCCACAACGCAAAGCGAATTCAGCGATGGTCCCTCAGACAAGCCCATGACCGATTCCTTTCATTATTGTCCAGTCCTAGCTTATAGTCAGTCAATGGCCTCGATTACATTCCGTATCAGTTAAACTTACGCAACTTTCTTTTCATTTAAAATGAATCACCCATACTGTGAGATCCTATTTGCAACTGAACCGCAATGCTATCGTGCGACCAAACCAACAGATGATAATCATCGTCATTATGAATCACGGCCCAGAAAACGGTTAATTAGTCTCGTTATCGCTGAATTTCAGTTCCGTATCTGTGAGGAAACTAATGTACGACTCGTTTGTATGAATGACTGGCGAAATGCTGTTCAACACAGAAATCTTACTGTCTCGGAAAAAAACAGCGGTATGTCTAACGGGCAACAGAAGGATAGTTTTTGAGCAGCACATGCGACCGGATAGTTTTTGAGCAGCACATGTGACCGTTAAGAACAACAGGCCGTGTGCACGGCATTAGTATGCTTAAAATCTAAAGTGAACAGACGCTAACACTATTAAGTTTGAAATAAAAGTTTACGTGCAAGTCTTTGCCCCGCCCCAGGTACTGTACACAGGTCAAGGTCTCTTTAAAATAACATAGAATTACTAAGTGTTTAACACCAGACAAAAACTGTTTATAACAACAACAGGATACATTTCTACAACTAAAAATATTATGCTACAGGCCCTAAGTAATTGCCAACACACAACAACGAGAAGTAATCATCGCCATCATACTTTTGCGCCGAACTTTTGCATTTGTGTGTGATTGACATGGAAGCACATAAAAAGGGATACGCAGACACACATATTGACACAAATAGCGAAGGCAGTGGTACTCACCTAAGACAGAAAAGAGGTGTAGGAGCGTCCGTCTGGTGCTTCTGCCAGGGGAAAGACTGATAACACAGATCTCAGAGAGTGACGGCTATGTACGGTATTCTCCGGTACAACAGACAGTGGGGACGCAGCCGTCGTCGGGTGCAGTGCTTAGGACTCGGAAGATAAAACCTACGCGAATAAAAAAGGAATCGTCAGAGCTCACTTGTAATCTCGTCTATTTCATAATCTGGACCATACCGAATTCATTCGGCGGATAGGAAGTAGGTAGTCCGCAGATATTAAGTTGGAATCATAAATCAATTAAAAATGCAACTCTACTCTAGGCGTTAAGTCCCAGTGGCAAATGTTGAAAGGGTCTGTAAAGCTAAGTAACATGAATATGGATGTTGTTACGGCACTTGTCCACGACAAGACAATGTGCCGGAAAGGCACTTTCACTGGTCTCTAGGCAAGTTGGTCAAATGTCAACGGAGATACACGTTCTCATTTCCTCCCCCCAGGGCACCCCTGAATCTTCAAAGAAATAGTCCGATGTACAGGACTGCATACCATAATAATTTCATCTACTGTGTTCCTAAGTTAGCTGAAAACTCGACAGAATTAAGAAAAATTTTACCTGCTATTTCAGTGGAGTAAAAAGATTTCTAAGTTACGTATTTCATATAGAAGCCTACAAATCGAGGGGTTTTCCATCGATATGAAAACGCCTCAACAGATTTCCTCGCTGTCATAGTGAAGGCTTGCAGGGATTTTTTAAAATTTAATACATAAACAAGAAGACCTTATATGCTGTGGTCTTTCTAATACATTATCTGATCAAAAATATTCGGACACCTTTATATAATGCGCAACTGACCACTAGATGACACGAGAGGCCTCCCCATCCCCCCACCCCCACCACTCCTCCAGTATAATACACTGAAGAGCCAAAAAATCTGGTACACGTGCCTAATATCTTGTAGGGCACCCGCGAGCACGCAGAAGTGCTGCACCACGACTTGGCATGGACTCGACTAATGTCTGAACTAGTGCTGGAGGGAACTCACACCATGAATCCTGCAGGGCTGTCCATAAATCGGTAAGAATACGAGGGGGTAGAGATCCCTTCTGAACAGTACGTTGCAAGGCATCCCAGATATGCTCAATAATGTACAGTCTCGAAAGTTTGGTGACAGCTTAGTGCTTAAACTCAGAAGAGTGTCCCTGGAGCCACTCTGTAGCAATTTTGACGTGTTGAGTGTCGCATTGTCCTGCTGGAATTGCCCAAGTCCGTCGGAATGTACAATGGACATGAACGGATGCAGGTGATCAGACAGGATGCTTACGTACTTGTCACCTGTCAGAGTCGTATCTAGACGTATCAGGGGTCCCATATCACTCCAACTACACACGCTGCACACCAATACAGCGTCTCCACCAGCTTGAACGGTCCACTGCTGACATGCAGGGTCCATGGATTCATGAGGCTGTCTCAATACTCGTACACGTCCATCCGCTCGATATAATTTGAAACGAGACACGTCCGACGAGGCAACATGTTTCCATTCATCGACAGTCTAAAGGTCGGTGTTGACCGGCCAGGCGAGGCGTACGGCTTTGTGTCGTGCAGTCATCAAGCGTACACGAGTGGCTCTTCGGCTAGATGATATTTCGTTGAATGGTTCGCACGCTGACACTTGTTGATGGCCCAGCATTGAAATCTGCAGCAATTTGCGGAAGGATTGCACTTCTGTCACGTTGAACGATTCTCTTCAGTCGTCGTTGGTCTCGTTCTTGCAGGATCCTTTTCCGGCCGCAGCTACGTCGGAGATCTGATGTTTTACCGGATTTCTGATTTTCATGGTACACTCGTGAAATGGTCGTACGGGAAAACTTCCACTTGATCGCTACCTCGGAGATGCTGTGTCCCGTCGCTCATGCGCCAATTATAACACCACGTTCGGGCTCACTTAAATCTTGATAACCTGCCATTGGAGCAGCAGTAACCGATCTAACAACTGCGCCAGACACTTGTTGTCTTACATAGGCGTTGCCGACCGCAGCGCCGTATTCTGCCTGTTTACATATAACTGTATTTGAATGCGCATGCTTACACCAGTTTCTTTGGCGCTGCAGTATAGGAGGCGGGGAGAACTGTATTGTCAGTAGAGAAGCAGTAATAGCAGAATGTGTGATCAGCAGAGGTCAGTGACTTCGAAAGTGGACTAGTTGTTGGATGTCACCTGAGTAGCTGAGTGGTCAGCGCGACAGTATGTCAATCCTAAGGGCCCGGGTTCGATTCCCGGTTGGGTCGGAGATTTTCTCCGCTCAGGCACTGGGTGTCGTGTTGTCCTAATCATCATCATTCAATCCCCATCGACGCGCAAGTCGCCGAAGTGGCGTCAAATCGAAAGACTTGCACCATGCGAACGGTCTACCCGACGGGAGGCCCTAGCCACATGACCTGAGTAACAAATCGATCCGGGACATTTCAACCATTTTAAAGTAGCGCAAGCCTACTGTCGGTGATGTGACTGAATTGGAAACGCGAAGGAACATCCACGGCTAAACCATGACTTGGCAGACCTCATGAACTGACGGACAGATGGTGACGATATTCGGTTTGTGGGGCGATCAACTGCGTGGTTATCAGCGCCCGTACAAATTCCCAATCTTTTCACTGTCCAGTCTCGTCACTTTCCCTAATGATGAAGACCCCGTCCCGGCTGGGAATCGAACTCGGGACCCCGTTATCCAGAGGCAGCAACACTAGTCACTTTTTTTTTCCTTGGTGGGATCAGGTCACGGGCTGGTGGAGGCCGGGCGGGCAGGGGTCGCAACCTGAGGCCTAGCCACCATGTCTCCACCCTTCCTTTTCTGGGAATGTGGATTAAGGCATGAAGGGGATTCATTTGAGGTGTTTTATTGTCTTTCTTAGGTGCTAAACACAATATACAGAAACTAAAGGTGTCATTCAACACATCCAAACGTAAAAAAATACGGCTCCTAACGCCGTCTTGATTTATAGAGTTCACTAGAAAAAGAAAGAAAAAGGAAACAGGACCCTGCAACAGCCCTGTTGGCGTGTATCCAGGTCGGCTTCTCGTTAACTTAAAAACTATGTATAGTCCCCCGAATACATCAAACTTAAACGTTAGTTCCTGGACGTTGAGTTATCTCCTCACTACACTTCTCATACCCGGAACACCCCAAGTAGCTGGAGGGTCCTTGAATAACGAACCCAAGTAACTGGAAAACTATGTTCTATATTTAACGTGTCGCCACAAGATATCATGTTGCTCTTGCAGTACGTACCAGAAGTCTATGACGTTCTTGTCATCGGTGGGACACATATAATACACAACTGGCCACTAAAATTGCTACACGAAGAAGAAATGCAGATGATAAACGGGCATTCATTGGACAAATATATTATACTAGAACTGACATGTGATTACATTTTCACGCAATTTGGGTGCATACATCCTGAGAAATCAGTACCCAGAACAACCACCTTGATACGACTGGGCATTGAGTCAAACAGAGCTTGGATGGCGTGAACAGGTACAGCTGCCCATGCAGCTTCAACAAGATACCACAGTTCGTCAAGAGTAGTGACTGGCGTATTGTGACGAGCCAGTTGTTCGGCCACCATTGATCAGACGTTTTCAATTGGTGAGAGATCTGGAGAATGTGCTGGCCAGGGCAAAAGTCGAACATTTTCTGTATCCAGAAAGGCCCGTACAGGACCTGCAACATGCGGTCGTGCATTATCCTGCTGAAATGTAGGGTTTCGCAGGGATCGAATGAAGGGTAGATCCACGGGTCGTAACACATCTGAAATGTAACGTCCACTGTTCAAAGTGCCGTCAATACGAACAAGAGGTGACCGAGACGTGTAACCAATAGCACCCCATACCATCACTCCGGGTGATACGCCAGTATGGCGATGAAGAATACACGATTCCAATGTGCGTTCACCGCGATGTCGCCAAACTCGGATGCGACCATCATGGTGCTGTAAACAGAACCTGGATTCATCCGCAAAAATGACGTTTCGCCATTCGTGCACCCAGGTTCGTGGTTGAGTACACCATCGCAGGCACTCCTGTCTGTGATGCAGCGTCAAGGGTAACCGCAGCCATTGTCTCCGAGCTGATAGTCCATGCTGCTGCAAACGTCGTCTAACTGTTCGTGCAGATGGTTGTTGTCTTGCAGACGTCCCCATCTGTTGACTCAGGGATCGAGACGTGGCTGCACGATCCGTTACAGCCATGCGGATAAGATGCCTGTCATCTCGACTGCTAGTGATACGAGGCCCTTGGGATTCATCACGGCGTTCCGTATTACTCTCCTGAACCCACCGATTCCATATTCTGCTAACAGTCATTGGATCTCGACCAACGCGAGCAGCAATGTCGCGATACGATAAACCGCAGTCGCCATAGGCTACAATCCGATCTTTATCAAAGTCGGAAACGTGATGGTATGCACTTCTCCTCCTTACACGAGGCATCACAACAACGTTTCACCATGCAACACCGGTCAACTACTGTTTGTTTATGAGAAATCGGTCGGAAACTTTCCTCACGTCAGCACGTTGTAGGTGTCGCCACCGGCGCCAACCTTGTGTGAATACTCTGAAAAGCTAATCATTTGCATATCACAACATCCTCTTCCTGTCGATTAATTTTCGCGTCTGTAGCACATCATCTGTGTGGTGTAACAATTTTAATGGCCAGTAGTGTACGTCACCATCCACTTTATCCAGTTTACGGCGTTTGTCCTGGCGGTGGGAAAGTATACTTTGTCCGGGAACAGTAGGTCGTCAGCTTTGATCGCCTTGTGCGCCGTACGCAGTAAAAGAGAGAGCATTTTCCTAGTTAGAAACCAACAGTCGATTGCCGTGCAACAAACCAAACGGTGCTTGTCGGACTCGACGATCGCGCAGTGGGGGAATATCGGCGTGTTGACGAGATGAATAGAGTGCAGTCGTTGACGGATCGGGAATTTGCTGTTCATCACTACATACCACAATACGCGTACCTTTGTAGGGAGAGAGGGAAAATGGACCGCTCTCCGCATTTTCTGCCACTGTATCGCTGGGTACTTCTGTTCGGCCACATTGCGAGATTGTTGCTGAAGGAAGCTTCGATATATGTCTTTCGTTGTGGGCAGCCTGGTCTCCGGAAAACTGTCCGGAACGTAACTGTAATCGACGAAGAAGTCCCGCAGGTGTGTGAGCGGTGCTGTGATATGGCCTACAATGACTGGCGGACAGAGTGAATGGGGAGCCACTTCGTTGATCACAGTACCCCTTAAGGTGACGCTCGGTTTTTTAATAGAGGTGCATCGTACTAAGAAATAGCGCACGCTCCCCGTTCTTCACGTTTACGAGTCCGATGCCTTCTCCTCTCGGTGCTAGCGTCAAGGTATCGTAGCGGATTTTGAAGAGGAGGTCAGCACTTACGAAATGT
Source organism: Schistocerca serialis cubense (assembly GCF_023864345.2). Classification (NCBI taxonomy): domain Eukaryota; kingdom Metazoa; phylum Arthropoda; class Insecta; order Orthoptera; family Acrididae; genus Schistocerca; species Schistocerca serialis. The sequence continues at coordinate 562,764,667 of NC_064641.1, forward strand.
CTGAAGGCCGACTGTATTCTTGACGCGATCGTGGTGGGCAACGACAGTATTTGTGCCAAGTGACTTATTTTCGGCGCCAAGTAGACGTTGACATAATGTGCGCGTGGACCATATCTATCGCGCGCAGTGCTGTCGCAGTAGCCGTCGAAAATTATCCAACATCGTATGTTTCCATGGAATACCACTTCCAAAAGTCCGCCCTGGTAGCTGAGTGGTCAGCGTGACAGACTGTCAATCCTAAGGGCCCGGGTTCGATTCCCGGCTGGGTCGGAGATTTTCTCCGCTCAGGGACTGGGTGTTGTGCTGTCCTAATCATCATCATTTCATCCCCATCGACGAGCAGGTCGCCGAAGTGGCGTCAAATCGAAAGACCTGCACCAGGCGAACGGTCTACCCGATGGGAGGCCCTAGCCACACGACATTTCCATTTTAACACTTCCAAAGACTTGAGTGTGGGGACCTTGGGCATTGCTGTCCCTGGTGGCATCCCTCTGTCCACTTCCATACATCGGGTCTTTCGTAGGTTGATGACACTACCCGCTACCGCTCCATACTACTGGAGCCATTCCAGCACCGCCTGGATTTCTTCTTCTGGCTTGACCAATAGAACGACGTCGTTGGCGTATGCGCCGCATTGGAAGGATGCGGTCCGTAGTTGGACACCTTCAAGTCGTCGTCGGAGGCCGTGTAGTGCAGGTTCAAGAGCGACTGCAAATAAGATGGCCGAAAGGGGGCAACCTGGCCTCACTGAGTGCTGGATGGTGAAAGGTTCGGATCTAACACCATTCACCAAGACTTTCGAGTTTACGCCATTAATCAACCTCAAGATCGTGACCACAAACTGGAGGGGGATTCCCATCCGTTCCATGACTCCTCGGAGGAACACATGGTCCACTCCGTCGAAAGCATGATCGAAATTCACTGCCACGAGGGCTCTTCGTAATCGAGATGCCGACATCAATGCTATGACATCCCTGTATGCCCCCTAGCGCTGTGTGTATATTGCTCTTCTCACCTAGACACGTTTGATATAAATGTATTTTGTCCTTTATTGCCGCTTGAAGGCGAGTACGGAGGATACGTGCGAAGATTTTGTAGTCTCCATTCAATAATGTCAAAGGTCGGTAGTCTTGTGGTCTATGACGACCACTTGGTTTTGGAACCGGTATCATGATACCCTCTGTGAACTCGGTAGGGACACGTATGGTAGGTGTTAAGAGTTCACTATACATCTGTACCCACGTCGGTCCCATCAGAGGAGCAAACGTGCGGTAGATCTCAAGAGGGAACTCATCCGGTCCAGGGGATTTGTTTAACGCACCACACTTTAGGGCAGCGTCCAGATCATCTACTGTGATTTCAGCCATAAGGCCGCCCACTTCAGTGCCCGTCCGCTGGCATTTCGCGAAGCACCTCTGTCAGTCTTGCTCTGTCCAGCTGGTCCTCCGCGTAGAAACTGCAATAGTGGTGAGCAAAAGCACGTGCAATACCTTCTGTAAAGTGGCCCGCGATCCATCGGCCATTTCGACATCCCGTACAAGTGTATACGTCGGCGCTGCCTTCTTTCTCTCAGTATGTAGTGGAATGACGGCCGTTTCGTTGCGTAATCGGTCGAGCATCCTCGCACGAATTTTAACTCCTTCCATCTTCACTGCCGTTAGACGCAACAGTTGTGCTTTGATACGTTCGATAGCTTGCTGACGATCGGCAGACGGTGGTTGTTTCACCAACTCACGTAGGGCTATGAAATAAAATCCGGAAGTCGCCCGTTGGTAATGTGACTTATCTTGGCCATATCGTGTAAACGTTCTGCGTAAAGCCGGTTTGACGCAGCAGAGCCACCATTTAAGCGTTGAATCGTACGAACGTTGACGCCATTGACATTGTCGCCATGTGACTTCAACCTCCCGTTAACAGTTTTGATCCTGCAGGAGGGTAACGTTGAGCTTCCATGGGCCCCTACTGCGCCATGTCTTCTGTCGTGGCAGAGCGATGGTGCAGATGTAAGCCTGGTGGTCTGTAAAGACCGTAGGCCACACATCGGCGTCAATCGTCGCCTTGCGTAGCCCACGTGACACATACACCCTGTCGAGTCGGCTAGCTGAGTGACTTGTAAAGTACGTATATCCGTGGCTGTCGTCGTGCGTCATTTCCCACGTGTCAATCAGTGCAAGATCCCGGACCAGCGTCTGTAATGCCGGGCAAGGAAAGAAGTGTGGTCGTTGGTCCTCGAGCCGCAGAACGCAGTTGAAGTCGCCGCCGACAACATAATTCTCCTGTGTCGCCTGGCCACCAAGAGCTGTCGCAGGACGATTGATTCACGGATCCAGTTATAAGGCTCCTTCCGTGTATATCGATTTTACGACTATGACGAGTGGGACCTGAAGATGGCATCAATGTAATGCCGAAACTGGCACCACATAGAAGTTCATAAAATAAAATAAACTTCTACAAATCATACGGCTGTTGGTAAGTTATTGCATCAAGAAGTTCATGCCAGCCGTCGTCCCACACTCCATAATGGATCAACGAAGATTAATTATCCTGACTTCCTCTGTGTAAAAGATTGTGTCTCTTGGTCGAACCAGACCGTGCGTAAACATTCACCAAACGTACAGCCGCTACAGTCAGGGCAACACCACGGATCGGTGGTAAGTATTCCACACCTTCCGCCACTATTCCTTCTCGTAACAGTATGACTGTGCCACCGCTACGGTCATAATCTGTTAAACGATAGACGTCATAACCGTAAAACTCAACTGGGGCATCGTTTCGTACCTCCTGCAGAAAAACTATGTCGACGTCCGCTGCCCGCAGCATATCTTGCAGCATTTGTATCTTTACTGAGGTGCTAATGCCATTGATGTTAACTGTGCCAATACGGTAGACGTGTGACATCTTATCGGTTGTGCACTGCTGGGAGTTCACGCATCTACTGATCGGCCGTCGACGGAGCGTTTTTCCTGGACCGGGACCACACGACACGGCCTCACTGGCCGCCATGGACAAGGTTCTCTCCCGACTCGTTGTCGGTGGGAGAAAAACGGTTGAAAGTCGTCCTCCTACATCTCATCAATTTCTTCCATTTCATGCACCCAATCTCCTTATGCATTGGTGAGGACTCTCGCTCTTGACGGGCGTTCATCTGCAGGTGGAACCTCATTCTGTAGCGTATCTGTATCCATCGTGTCTCGTTGATGTGGCGGCTTCTCCACGATTTTTAGCACTGACGCTGTGGATGTGATGTCGTCCTGGCCTGGCAGTGGAAACAAATCTTGATCGTTCCCATTGTCTTGGTCGTCGCCTCGGTTGTTTTGCTCGTCTTCTGTGGACAGCCGTCTCTCTTTGCGTTTCTTCGACCGCTGTTTTCGTGGTGGAGCTTCCACGTCTGCTGCGGGATGCTGTTCAGCGCAATCCTCTTTCGGATCCGCTTCCATATCTGATGATGGGCTCGACTGGAGCGTGGTAGGACTATGGCTGCGCAGCTGTTGTGGAGCGTCTGGCTGTTGGTGTGACAAAGCCATTTGCGCCGTCAGTGACGTGGGATCGGGGACGATACTCGCAGATTCTACGGACAACGGCTTGTCATATGCGTCGCCCACGTCGTTACGTAGCGCTTCCACGTACGTAATAGGCAGCGACGTCATCTGCTGTGTCGGTTGAAGGGTGTCCCGAGGTAGATGTACCAGACGTTGCTGAAGACAGTCAGTTCGGACATGGCCTTCCTGCCCGCAGCCAGAACAGATTTTCGGTCGACCATCGTATATAACGATGGCCCGGCAGCCACCTATTGTCTCATGGTTCAATTCTTCTTTGGCGCACTCAGTTGAGTACGGTATACGTCTCGAAGCTGGTCCATTTCTCGGCAGCATGATTAAGGACCGTGCCGTAAGGGCGAAGAGCTGCGATAACCATGTCCGCAGGAACTTCGAACGGAAGTTCGAATACGCGTACCGTTCTCACTCCGAGACCGGCATGATCAACAGATACCGCACCCACGTTCTCGTCGGCGTTGCAAAGACGGTAACCTTCGGTGGATCGACGTATAAGTCTGTCGCACGCTCCCTCGTCTGTGGGTTTTACGAATACGACACTGGCCACTATTGATAGGTGAATTCCCATCAGCTCCCGGGGATCTAGTTTTACCACTTCGCGCATGAAACGTTCGATTTCGTCTGCTTTTGGTCTTGTGTATTGCGCGTCGAACGTGAACTTGACAGTCACCTACCGGTAAGAAAGAGTCATCGTGATCTGCAGTAATCAATACATCGCTATGCGAAGCCTCACGGATGTCACTAAGTGCAACCAGTAGTCCAGTTAGCACAATGATTGTGCATAGAGAGTCGAAGAGAATGGGGTTCAATGATCGAGCAGCTCCTAATGAGCCATCTTTCTCTTGTCAGTCCTAAGCGAAGCTTCAGGTGACTTAACGAGCGACACCAACGGACAATGGATGACCGGAAACAAGCGCTATGGAGTGACGAATCATGCCATACACCGCGACAATCCGTTGGAAGGATTTGGGTTTGGCGAATGCCAAGTGAACGCTACATCCCATCGCGTGTAGTACCATCAGTGAAGTATGGAGCATGTGATGTTGTAGTACGGGGTGTTTTTCAAGGTATGGCTGTGCTGCCCTTATTGCACTTAAGAAAAACACTAACTGCGGAATGATGGAATTATGTGACTACATTTTACAACACTGTGTAGTGCGTACGGTAGAGGATCAGTTCGAGACGATGATTAGGGTGGACACATTCCGTAATAACGTCCCCTAACAGGTGTACGGATACATTTGATCAGATAGAATAATGTAGACTCAGAAAACAGCGGTTTGTCACTGAGGCGACGCAATTGTCTACGGACTAGATTCACAAGGTTCAAATCCCTCTCTCGCTAATCATTTTTCCGTGATTTCTCGAAATCCATTACGGAGAATGTCGAAATGTTTCATTCGAGACACAAATCGCCCTTTCCTTCACTATCGTTGCCCTGTCTGAGTCAGTGTGCGTCCAGTGAACAAGTTGTGTCTTAATGGTTCGTGGACAAGCTCATACGAAATATCTATCTGTTTCTACCAGAATGATGGACTTGGAAAATTCTTGTCGTGGACAAGTCTGAGGCGAAACAGGTACGTCATACAAGCGAATAAAATTGGCCTTCAGTCTTCAAAATCGCCGATACGAAGAAAAAGTCGAAAGGGAATCAAGAACGTGACAATAACGGCGCAGCAGTGTTTTTATTGTTAGAATTTGTTTTTTGTTCTTTAACTAGACACAGAGAGAGGCTCCTCATCTCTGCACAGCCATCTTCGAAAGATCGTGGGATGACAACCATTGTTGTAGCTTTATATTGTAAGGACGACACTTTCAGCTGTATTTATAGGTTTCACTTTATTTGCTGTCGATTTTGGTGTTACATTACACCATTTTCTGGATCCTGAATATGATAAACATACATTTTCATAATTTTACAGAATGCAGTATCAAACTATCTACAGCTGCTTTTAAACTAATTATGCGTTAACTCCAATAAATTAAAACAATTCAGATGCCGCCTCATGTAAGTGACACGTTATGCGTCATTCCATCTAAACTGTTTCGTATCAGTGACGCAAGAGGACCACAACGCTCCTCTTAAGGCTGATGTAGCCCAATATAGTTCTATACCCATTATAGTTCATTAAACCATTTTGTGTGCCTTCACGGTTCTTACCTTTTAAAACATCTGTGTCTTAGGCTGTCTGTTTTTAGTGTAATAACTATACATATGATGCAGTACAGACACTGTCCATAATTCTTGTCTGTTGGAAAGGTTATAATACTTTGCTCCACATATGAACAAATAAAAACTGGAGCTGTTTTAATTTAATGAAATTAATGTATGATCCACATTTTAAAAGTAACTAGTTTGATACTGAATTTTTTGCAGTGATGGCAAAAGATGTGTTTACACCGAAATCGACAGTAGATAAACTAAGACCTGTAAGAAGAAGTCATCCCTACTGCATAAAGATACTTCTAATGCTTTCAGGACATTTATACATCGATTTTTGAGGTATTATTCAGATTAACTAGTTGCGGCAAGACTCTCTTCAGATCCTGGTTTGTTTCGAAATTTTCTAATGTTTACTCCACATTTTTTACTTTATGTTGTGAAAATGTATAATTACTCTTAAAGTACGTCTTTAGTCACTCCCTGATTATGGCGCTTCTCATTTAATTCTTAAAATGGAACCAGCACGGCTTCCACGTCGGCCGCGTCGTTAATATGTTAAATGACTTCTGTTATTGCCAGAAAATCGCCATTGGCCATTCTGCAACAAAATTTTCCTTAGAAGTAGTAAACACTGTTCTGTTAGAGCAGGGTCTCCAAACTACGGTTCGTGGATTGCATCCGACCCGCGACGTCAGTTTATCCGGTCAGCCGACGGTACTTGAATTTCCTTGATAAAACCTGTAGTCCACCAGACGTACGTCCTCTACTGGTGGTGTTACTAACACTACACGCAGCCGTTAAGCCTGGCATCGGAGCTTCTGCAGCAGAATTCGTGTATGGGGAACCACTCAGGCACTCTTCGGAATTTGTCGAGCAACAACATGCCACCCGTCACGAGAACGTTCGTTCTTACTGCAGCAAGACAAGAGTGCCATCTCTGAATTTCGACCGCCGCCGGCGTCCCAGAATACGGACTCAAATATCTTCGTACACAAGGATCTACGGACGTGGTCTCATATCATGTTGCGACAAGACTGCCAAATGACTACCACAAATAGTGCGGGGCATTTATCCCGTGTTATTCCGTATGAACTTCATTCGGGGACAAGCACTTAATCACCGTCAGTCCCAGAATTTTCGCGAAGAAATAGGTTCTGAATTCTGTGAGTGGATTATCATAGAGCACTTGCGGTAAAGTTCTATTTCGTCTTTACAGTATCCGTTTCTCTCACTGAGAAGATAGAGCCCATCCAAAGCTGTCAGATCCTGCCTGGCTGTCCAAGCTGTCATTTTCAATCGACATCACATCTTACGTGAATGAACTGCACTTGAAATTTCAGGGAAAGGATAACCTCGTTTTTGATCTTTATAAAATCAAAGGAATTTCGGAGAAAGCTGTCATTCTTTGAAACACAAATGGAGGAGAAAACTTTTCTTTTCACTGCTTCAAAGAGTTTTGTGCTATTAGCCCCGAAGGTGTCAACTTTCATTTTAGGAAAAAAATTTTTGGAGAGATTTTCAGATCTTGACAGACTTTGGAGTGACGTTCTTCTGTTCCAGAATAAGTTCGATTGTAACCTTGATAATACGCCAGTTCAAGTACAGCGAGAGCTAAGTTATTTGGAAGAAAATACCTTGTTGTAAGAGGAGCAGAGTGAGGAAAATTTGTTGAATCTTACAGCTGCTTAGCTATGGTAAGTTTCCCAATCTGAAGAAATTTGCCGCTGTTATGGAATCAGTGTTGCGAACAATCTAAGTGTATGAGCAAACGTTTTAGAAAATGAAATATCTGAAGTCAGCATATCGAACGAAATTGACTTATGTATATTTGAAACTAGTACTCTTGATTGGACGCAGCAATACCAAATCAAACACTGATGATATCTAGAAATCCAAACGTCAGCTTCACAAATCTCACTTAAGTTTTTTGCTGTTTAGTTTGTGAGTTTCGGATATGTGGACCATACGTCTGAAATAATTATCTTTTTGCTAACGTCGCGTCTTTGATAACATTTTTAATAATTAATGATGTTGGTTCTCCCTGTTTTTACGCATTGTATGCCACTAACCCATGATTATCTCGCAATGCTGATCTTAGCTTTTCGTCTTTTTTCCCAGAGTGAGCGCGTATGTTGATATGGCCCACGCTCACAATTTTGTGAGTTAACTGGCCCGTTGGAAAAAAAGACCGGCGACCACTAAGCTAGAACTTTATGGTCACTGACCAACCCTCTCCCGTAAAAAGACACGTGTGAAGGGTACGAAATGAACCCCTCACGCATATACACTTCTTCGATGGACGGGCAGGGCTGCAGATTTAACAGGCTTTTAAGACTGGCAGACTGGGATGGGCCACAGGCAAGGATCAAGTATCGTGGAAGCACGAGGCTCAGGCTGTCATCATTCCGGCTGGAACTGGTATAATGGCGATAGTGCCTTCTAAAAAGGTGAAAATGCGAGGTTTATCTGTTTCACAGAACAGAACGGGCAGCACTCTGTGATGTAGCTTTCAGAGTTCATAATATTTCTAATATCGTTGTTACAAATGACCTTCCACATCGGACGAACAGAGTATCTTCCACTGTTGACCGAACGACTACGTCACTAATGATTGCAGCGAGCACGAGAACTTTATTATAGGACATTGGGACAATGGAAACAAATTTTGTCCTCAGAGAAATCACGTAGAGTCTACAGCAGTTTAATGTCCCAAATACACCACAGTCGTTAGAGAGAGCGCACTACTACATTTTTATATAGTTTTTTTTTCAGGTCTCTGACACTTGCTGCGTGGGGTAGCCGCGCTGTCTCAGGCTTCTTGTCGCGGTCTGTGCGGCTCCCCTCGTCGGAGATTCGAGTCCTCCCTCGGGCATAGGTGTGTGTGTGTGTTGTCCACAGCGTATGTTAGTTTAAGTTAAATTAAATAGTGTATAGGCTTAGAGGTCGATGACCTCAGCAGTTTGGTACCATAAGACCTTACCACAAATTTCCAATTTCTGTGACACCTTGTGCCAAACAACTCGATCGTAGAATAAGTCATTAAATTATTTACAGACTGCTGATAACAATTTTCAAACAAAAATCCTAGGATACTGAAGTACAGCAAGGAAGCCTTTCAACTAAGTTTGAAAATCTGAGGGCAGTAACTCTGATTTCTCAGTTATATTGAAAGTCTACAGAAACTAGAACCTGCAGAATACAATACATTCCGGACCATGGTTAAAGAAGTGTAATACAAGCACAAATCATTTTACTGTCGAATGTTCACTGTCTGAATGTTGCATTTTCTCTTGAAAGCGTCCATATGATTAATGAAAAATGCCTTAAAGGAGTATACGTTGAGATATGCGGGAGATGGAATTCCGATACAGATGAACAATGACCTTCATGAAGTTCTCAAACTGACACATCTCGTGTTCTAAACGGGAGATCGTTTGAGTGAGTCGTCTTTTATGGGCTAAGAATAATCTTTATGAATATACACAGCGTAGCGTTCTCGCTTCCCACGCCCGGGTTTCCGGGTTCGATTCCCGGCGGGGTCAGGGATTTTCTCTGCCTCGTGATGGCTGGGTGTTGTGTGCTGTCCTTAGGTTAGTTAGGTTTAAGTAGTTCTAAGTTCTAGGGGACTTATGACCACAGCAGTTGAGTCCCATAGTGCTCAGAGCCATTTGAACCATTTTTTTTTTATACACAGCAGAGTTACCATAGAAGGTAACAGAGTCAAAGTAAGTAAAGTCAACAAGCTTTCGCGTTTAATAACTGCGACAGTGATAGCTATTCTTAATGTCAAGATAAGAGCCCCTAGTTTCTGCATAATATCCTGAAGGTCATACTTTGATGAAAGTTATTCAACTTTCCTTAGTTATAACTTACTCCATTTGGAAAAAAGGAAATTTTGTAGTTCATTTTTCGATGTTAGTGATAGAGCACTCATAAGTATTAAGAAAATTGTAGACCTAGAACGGAACCCTGGGGAACCTTTTTTTTTTTTTTTTTTTTTTTTTTTTGCAGCACCCAAGTCTGATTCAAATATATTTTACAACTTTTTGCCCTGGAGGTCTACCGTCTGTTTCCTATTTATTGGTAGTGATGTTTATAATTGTTGAGTGATTTCCCTAATTCCGAGAGATTCCAAGTTATTGAAAATGACTACCACAAATAGTGCGGGGCATTTATCCCGTCCAAACAGTCGAATGTTTTTTCCTTAAACAAAGAAGATAGTTACTGTCTTCGGCGTATCATTTGACTCTACAAGTGCCTCACATAAAGTAAATAATAAACTCGATTTTCCCTTATGGTACTTGCCTGAAGCCAAATTGCGAATCTTAAAACAAATTACATGTACTGTAATATTTTACTATTCGCTTATTAATTGCCTTTGCGATAAACTGCTAGCAGAAAAAAATTGTATGAATTGTCTATCTCTTTCTCCTTTTATATAAAGTGGTTTTACTAGCGAGCGACCGTGCCTACTCGCCATCACCCATGTCGTCCAAGTTCATGGAATATGCAGGGCCTGACCAGAAATGAAAGTGACTGAACTGGGAGCTCCTGACGGCCAATGATTTAGAAAAAAAGCAGCATTTCTGGCGTAGGTCGAACGAGACGCAAGCCATATATGTTACGGTAGTACCGAGGCAGCGGTAGGCGCAGCGGAGAGCATAGAGAACGGAAATCCGAGGGTCGTGGGGTCGAGTCCGTTTGCTGACTTTTTTTAATTTTTAATTTCTACGTTGTTTACACTGCAAATAAACTGAAATAATGCTCAATGTTCTTTTTATTAATATCTTCATAAAAGGCATGAAAAGGAAAGGCAAAAGGTAATTTGGGATTGTAAATAACTACTAAGAAAAGATTGTACATACAGGGTCCATGATAACTCGGAAAATAATTTTCCAAGAAGAAAGTGTAATAATAGCATACAGGATTTCGTATTCTATTAGATTATTGTGACCTTCGAGCAGCCCTCAGCAGCTCTACGCCAATAACGGGTTCCCCTGTTATTACGATGAATATCACTCCAGCACGTGTAAATCACCAACTGTAAAATTTTATACACGAGGTTCTGGTGTACACCTTACAATGCCTTTCTGGAAATTTAATTGCCATCCAAATTTTTCCTTGATTTTCCATTTCCTGCTATTTATGATAACGTTACTAAATACAAGATACAGAGCATTATTTCGATTTATTTGTATTATACGTAACTTAAACATTGAAAATAGAAAATAAAAAATATTCTCTGCATGGTGACTCATTTCTACGACCCTCAGATTACCGTTCTGCCTGGAATCTACGCCAACGTAAATGGCTTAGGCGTTGCCTGACCCGTGACAAAAATGCTTTTTTCTTTCGAAACGGTTGGCATCTGAAGCTCTCACTTCTGTCACTTTCATTTCTGGCCAAGCCCTGCGTATACAATAAATATGGTCGAAGCAGGTGATGACGAGTACGCGCGGTCGCCTTGTAACTGGTACTTTAATCTATATAGAAACGAATAGCGCGGAAAGGATACATTTCACAGTGTCTTGGCGCACCATTAATATATGGCGTGCTGATCTTCTCAAGCCTACTTGATGTTTAAGCAGGACCATGTAAATCGCATGTCATTTACGAATTGGTTTAGTTACTTACTTTTCTGTGTCATATACAGGATGTATCAAAAAGAATTAAACAACTTAGCATGTCTATATTTCTAAAACTAATAAACATATACAATGAATTTCGTTTTTTATGAACGGGAAACTCAAAAAAAATTTTTACACCTTCTAATAGGTGTTCAGTATGCCTCCTTGAGATGCACGGCATATATCAAAGCTGCAGCGTGCATGTCTTGAGTTACAGTCTCCACGCCTCGTGATGACTGGGTGTTGTGTGCTGTCCTTAGGTTTAAGTAGTTATAAGTTCTAGGGGACTGATGACCATAGATGTTAAGTCCCATAGTGCTCAGGGCCATTTTTACAGTCTCCACAGCTGCTATTATTCATTGTTGTTGGTAACGGGGCCACATAAACAGAGTTTTTTACAAACCCCCACAAGAAATAATCACATAGATCAGGTCCGGTGACCCTGGAGGCCAGTAATCTAAGGCTCAATCATTTGGCTCCAGTGCGACCCATCCATTGTTCTGAAATCCTTTGATTTAAAAATTCTAGCACTTCCAGATGCAGTGTGCCGGTGCCCCATTCTGTTGGTAAACGAAGTCGTTCGAATCGTCTCCGACTGTGGGAAAACAAAGTTCTTCCTTTAACAGTGTTCACGTCAAAGAAAAATGGACCATACGCCTTTTTCCGTGAAATTGCACAAAACACACAAAGTTTTGGAAAGTCCCTCTCTCTCATGTTGTACAACTTCACTTGGTTGTTCCGTAACCCATATTCTGACATTATGACGGTTCACCTTTCCATTTAAATGGAATGTTGCTTCGTCACTGAACACTAAGCGTGGAAGAAAATTGTCATTCTCCGTCTTGCCAAGAACGAAATTACAGGACTCCACATGTTGTTGTTTGTCACCTTCACGAAGAACTTGAAGTAGCTGAATATCGTATGGTTTCATGTGTAAACGTCGACGCAACACACGCCAGCCGGACATCGGGCGCATGCTGAGCTGTCGAGCTGCACGGCGAACGGATTTCTGCGGACTCCTTGTGAAACTATGGCCGGTGCGTTCGACGTCTTTGACAGACACTCGGGGACGGCCAGCGATTTGCCTTCACACATACAACCGTTTCTCGGAATTTTTAATGCCATCATCTAATGCACTGTGCTGTAGGAGGATCCACACCATACCTAGTACAAAAGTCAGGCCGAACAAATGGTTCAAATGGCTCTGAGCATTATGGGACTTAACATCTGAGGTCATCAGTCCCCTACAACTTAGAACTACTTAAACCTACCTAACCTAAGGACATCACACAAATCCATGCCCGAGGCAGGATTCGAACCTGCGACCGTAGCGGTCACGCGGTTCCAGACTGAAGCGCCTAGAACCGCTCGGCCACAACGGCCGGCAGGCCGAACAGTTATTACTGACCCGCACTGCACAAAACTTAGAGCACAAAACGCTTTCTGTTGTCCCGATATCATTTTCACTAGAACTGAAGTGGGCGCACTACCTAGCGGGAACCAGGTGAAACTTGAGAGTTCGTTCTTTCCGACAGTACGTTATTCACCCACATATCCGAAATAACGTAATAGTTATCATTTTTTTTAAAAAATGGGATGAACCTATTTGGTACACCCTATATTTACATGGGACACTATTTTCTTGGAAAACCATCCTTCAAACGTTCGACATACTTGGAAGTACCAAATTACGCTTATTGAAGTCTTTGTGGGTTGTCGACCTATTTTATGGAGATTCTTATCTGCAAGCGGATCATCATGAAAATATAATGTGACACTGTACTATAATTGAAAATGAGCTTGAACAACGCCCGCTTGATTATTTAAAATTTTTCAACCGCCTATCACTTAAACTTCTGGACGGAAATGGAAACGACTTTCGAGGCAGTTAAGGTTAGTGAGCATACAGGCACCCGTTTCCTTCTGCGTAGTATTCTGATATAATCAATGGAACAGTCTTACTAGTACTGAATTTCAACTTGCAGTACTTCAATGGGAAACAGTTATCAAAGAAAGTGATGTACGTATGCATAAATGTATTATATTTACCATTCAAATTTTCTGTAGTGTTCCTTTCAAGTTTGGCTTGACATCTCTAGATTGCAAGTGAATCCATATCTCTTCATTCTTTTGTTTGCTACTTTCGGCATGACTGTGCCGTAATTTGTGTCACTGTTTATTCGACATGACGTAAAAAGCCATTACTAGTTTGTCTTCAGTCAGCCCCTTAGTTAGCGAGCAATCATTTAAATTACTATCTATAACTGTGTTACAGTTTTTCTATGCTCTAAGTGCAAAGAACCCTCTCCTTGTCAGGAGATACAACTCAAGTATATCGATCAACGCGGCCTCCAAAAACTGGGAAAATAGGTAACTGGAGAGACAAGAGGTTAAAAGCCACTGTAAACAACACTGTCCAGATACACTTTTAAGGACTAATAACAGTAAGTAACGCAAAAGACGCAGTGCTACGGAATATGTTAATTTCTCGTCAGTAGAGGAAGAAGAAAATATTTTCTCAGAAAGGAATAGGTTGTGATCACGGCGGTCTACTCCACTGCACAAAGCAATCGCATATTCGTTCGCGCACTTTGATAATCCTATGAAGATCTGAGCGTCTCCATATCGCTCATTCCTCTTATGTATTGTTATTATAGCCTTTTTACATGTCAGTTATCGACCTTTTAGGATGTAGTTGCTCTAACAGTAGTCCAGGTTAAGAAGATTCTATCGTGACTGCACTCGTTAACATGGAATTCACCTAATCACAAGAAGGTCTTCGCACAAAAACCTGTGCCTAGTTAATTTCTTATTTGAGTGTCTTGATTGCAAAATTTTTTCCAACATAGTTGCCGTTTTCGGTTATACAATAGCCGTCTTGAGAACGTCTCATTCTGCTGCACAGCAATGTAAATATCATTTGAGGACATCCAATAATTGATTCAACAGTTTTTTCTCGGCCAAATTTTGTTGAAAAAAAAAATGCGAATTCTTTTGTGGGACATCGTAGACTGTTCCCGCTTCAGCCACTATAGTTTCATGAAGTTCCGACATGTGGCGACGATATACGTATCCTTCAAAATTGAGACTGTGATGAAGGTGCGTTAAAGCATAGAGTTCGTATATCTATGGAGTGAGCTTAGTGTACTGCACATGTTCTCAACATCAGACCGGGCTAGTCACATGATTTTGTGACGACACTGCTTGTGTACAACTTGCGATATTAGCGAAACTTGCACATTACATGTATTCGTCCTATTTTGTTTTCGTTTTTGCACGTTTGAGCCTTAGTAACAGCTCTGGTGCAGTATTTTCGTTGCTACGGATGTAAAGAGAAGTATGTGAAAGGAAGACCAGTTACTTTTCACAGGTATGTACGACAAATGTACAATTTTAATTATCATATTCATATGAGGCACTTTATATGTTTAAAAATATCGAGACACGGAATTATGAAGGCTTATACTGTAGAGATAATTTGAGATTTTATGGTCATGTGTTTACGAAACAAGTGATGGACAAATTTGCAAGTTTGAGTAAACTGCTAGCCAGTGTGCCTTAGTCCAGGCTGACTGCTGCTGAGTCGCTGCTGGATTGCTATTTATTCTTCGTGTTTTACTGTCACTGTTAATACATATCGATAAAACGAATATCGTACTAGACTAATTTATGAGCGCTTTGTAGAATGGACACGTCCAATTCCGATGTAAAAATAATTATGTTTGTAACCGACGCTTCCTGGTGACACTGGACGCACACTGGACTCGCATTCGGAAGGACGACGGTTCAATCCCGCGTCCGGCCATCCTGATTTAGGTTTTCCATGATTTCTCTAAATCGCTCTAGGCAAATGTCGGGATGGTTCCTTTGAAAGGGCACGGCCGACTTCCTTCCCCGTCCTTCCCTAATCCGATGAGACCGATGACCTCGCTGTCTGGTCTCCTCCCCCAAACAATCCAAGACATTGGACGTCGCAAGAAAGACGGGCCAAACAATAATAGTTTGCACTGACTCCAGCACTGCAATGCGAAAATGAAATTACAAATAGCTGACGAGACACCAGAGAAGATGCGCCTGACGGCTCTTAGGAGAGACACCAGCTATTATTATTATTGTTATTATTATCACTTTTAATTTTTATTATAAGATTTAGGAGAAGGCTTGAATCTTGCTGGGTGAAATAAATGCATAAACAAACACCTTCCCATGGGTCTGAGGCGTGGATGCTGTTAGACGGCCCCCTTCGACTAGTTGTTAGAATTGTTGACTACCGACGCGGACGTCCCTTGTTCGATTCCCAGAGACCAATTAAGTTTTTTCTATGCTGGAAAGGTCTGCAGCGGACTCCAGTCTGTGTCCCTCCCCGTTTTGAAACGTTCTAGGATTCTACCTTGCGACATAGGATACAAATGTGCCTACTCGAAGCAGGTAGTATCCTTTTGCTGCATATAGATCGAGGCATCAGTAGTGTGTGCTACGTCACGCAATCAATCCGGCACTAATTTCACGAAGTTAGCGAAGTAAGCCCTGTTGAACACGGATCACACTAAGTAGGAACCTACTCCTTTCATAATAAATTTTTATCGTCTATAATATGAACAAACTGGTACAGTTCACAACGCGTATTAGTTTTTACTATGAAGTTTGTTTCAATGCTCAAGTAATTTGTTTGTGGGCTATACCTATTTAGACAGACAAACCAGAAATTATCAACAGCTCTATAAAAATAAGAAAGTATACAAGTAGACATATGATGATATTACATCAACAAAATAATATATATATATATATATATATATATATATATATATATATATATATATATATATATATATATATACTGAAGTGACGAATGAAAATAAAATTTGTGCCAAGGCCGGGAACGAAACCGGCTTTGGAAAGGTTTGTGGAACCATATAGATCCATTTTATTAAAACACCTACGCCTAAGTTTCAGGCAGGATACCCCATTTCTTTCGATGCTGAGGTGCTGTTCCACTGTTCCACGGAGAGCGTCTGCAAAGCTAGTACAGTTTAAGGGGAATACCAAGTGGACTGAGGCATGAATGAGAATTTGGACTGAGGAAAAATCCATGCTAGAGAAGTCCGTGTAGTTGTGCAAAGCCTCTGTATCAGAGTGGCGTAGTGGTTAACGCATCTGATTAGTGAACAGGGTAACTCCAGTCTGTGTCCCTCCCCGTTTTGAAACGTTCTAGGATTCTACCTTGCGACATAGGATACAAATGTGCCTACTCGAAGCAGGTAGTATCCTTTTGCTGCATATAGATCGAGGCATCAGTAGTGTGTGCTACGTCACGCAATCAATCCGGCACTAATTTCACGAAGTTAGCGAAGTAAGCCCTGTTGAACACGGATCACACTAAGTAGGAACCTACTCCTTTCATAATAAATTTTTATCGTCTATAATATGAACAAACTGGTACAGTTCACAACGCGTATTAGTTTTTACTATGAAGTTTGTTTCAATGCTCAAGTAATTTGTTTGTGGGCTATACCTATTTAGACAGACAAACCAGAAATTATCAACAGCTCTTGGTTTGAATCCAGGCTTTGGTACAAATTTTCATTCGTCTCTTCAGTCTGTATATGAACATCATAGCTCTTTGAGACTTGAAAAGGTCTCTGAAGCTATGTGGTTTCATTTCATTAAAACTAAAAGCTGTCAAACTACACTAAATAAAATTTTTAAGTGATACCACAACTGTTTCTTGACAAGTGGCTGCGACAAAGCATGCTAAGACTAACATTTAATTGAGTCTCCTGATAGAGGCCTGCTAACTGAGGTTAGCCCTTGTAAGTCCTTATGTAGGCAGATGCGTATGTGGAAGCTGTTACTGTGTGCGGGAAGTGTTCCGCTCATCCATGTATCAGTGATGTGGGGCACCATATGAGCGGATGCACTATGTCGAAAGGACTAGTCGGATGTCAAGGTACAGTCGACAAAACAAAACTGTTTGCATACCTCGATAAACTAGGGGTCATTCGGTTGTGCACTGCTCGCACCAGTGGTATAGCACACAATGATGGCAGCACCACATGTGACATACTTTTAGCAATGTATTTATTACCTTCCTATTGTAACGATGTTACTTGTAGACCATCTGCGAATGCGTATAATTATCGCATATTTTTTGTATACAGAGTGTTACAAAATAAGACTGAGTAACGTCGAGGGGTTGTAGAGCGTTTCTTGAGGAACAAATTGAGGATAGGAACACATGTCCGGCACGTCATCCGACGACGCTACACAGCATCGACGTTACAGGCGCCGGCGCCTGGCAATAGGTCATCCCTTCGGCAGCAAATGTTACTTTGTACGTTGAAGGATTGTAGGCGAAACGTCTCGCAGTGTTTTTTTATTCAGCGATCGCGACTGAATGTCATCATCATCACTGGAGAAGATGACGATGATGATGATGATGTTTGGTTTGTGGGGCGCTCAACTGCGCGGTCGTCAGTGCCCGTACAAAGTCCCAAATTTCCAAATCTTTACAGTCTTTTTTTTTTTTTTTTTTTTTTTTTTTTACCCAATCCAATCTAGCCACTGTCACGAATGATGATGATGATGATGATGAAATGAAAAACCCAGCCCCCGAGCAGTGAAAATCCCCAACCCACTGCAGAAGATATAGCAAATGGTTCAGATGGCTCTAAGCACTGTGGGACTTAACAGCTGCGGTCATCAGTCCCCTAGACTTAGAACTACGTCAACCTAACCAACCTAAGGACATCACACACATCAATGCCCGAGGCAGGATTCGAAACAGCCGCGTGGTTCCGGACTGAAGCTCCTAGAACCACTCGACCACAGCGGTCGGGCGAAAATGTAGCAAGCTGCTCCAAAGATAGCCCTTGTCTTCTAAGAACGCGATGCTCTCTGCAGTTTATTTTTCCACTGTATACCGAAAAACATTGGAGATTTTAGAGGGTTCTTAGAGACAAACTGCGGATGGAAACCAGTGTCCGAAACCGTCATTCGCTGAGACAACAGAACATCTCAATCATGGGAGATAAGGCCTGTCTACGAAGCAGCTAGCTCCATCTTTTCTTCTGGCGGATGGCGATCAGTCGCCATCACTGAATAACGAACAACATTGCGAAACATTCCGCCCACTGTCTGTCAGTTTACAACGATGCGTTTGCGCGTGAAGGGGTGGCCTAGCGGGCAGGTGCCGGCACCTATAGCTTCTACGCACTGTAGCAGCGTTGGACGATGTTTCCGGACACGTGTATATCCTTTACCATCCTCAATTTTTCCGCAAGACACCCTCTACGCCCCTCGAGGTTTGTCAGTATCGTTTTGTAACACCCTAAATGCATATGTTATCTGTATGACATGCGGCGATGCTTTTGCATCGAATAAACAAAAAAGAGCACAATTTTACAGCTATGTGATAACCGCGTGGCAGCATTTCAGGATCCGGAATTACACTGAAGTAATTAGCGTTCACTTCCGATAAATATATACCATAGCGCCATCTGGTTTCTCTCTTCAAGCTATACAAGTTTCGTCCTTTGCAGTTTTTCGTTTGACGCTTATTTCGTGAGATATTTGGCCCGGTCACGATCAATGGACCACCCTGTATATGGAAATGGAAATGAAGTCCCATGCGTCTTGACAGAGAAGAAGGAAGACCCGCACCACCGTACTAGGCAAGGTCTAGTGGAGGTGGTTTGCCGTTGCCTTCCTCCGACCGAAATGGGGATGAATGGTGATGATGAAGACGACATAACAACACCCAGTCATCTCGGGGCAGGTGAAAATCCCTGACCCGCCGGGAATCGAACCCGGGACCTTGAATGTTGCAAGCAGAGATCTGCCGAACACTGCACCACAGACGGGTATATGGCAGATGTCTGAAATAGGTATGCCACGAGCGACAGCTTTTTGGCACTCTCCCAGTACGGTGATTTCAGCGCGCGTGGAGGCGGCAGCCAGGTGCGGCGTTCGACCTCGCTGTGCCCGAATGTCTATAAAGTGGAGGGGCGACACCGCGGTACCTGGCTGCATTCAAGGGTCGGGCTTACGAGAGGTGTCGACGCCTCAGCAAGACAATGTGTTAGTTGACAGCTGTATGGAGTGTCCGTTTTTAAACGCCATCAACTCAAGAATGTGATAAATTTTCCTGGATGCCCGCAAACCGTTCGCAACCGCTTACGGGAATATTAAAGAGGACCTCTCTGAAGATCACAAACTTTATAGGCTTATTATAGGGTACAGGTTCTGTCTTTCATCCAAAAATAGTTTTTTCTCTTCAGGTTACCTTCCATTCAGAAGGCTGTTGCACGCATCGACTGTTATATTGACTTGTAAATAATAGATTTCAGCTATCAGTCGTCCTTTTTAAATTTTATTGGCAGAACTAGATTTCAGCTAGAAACTAACCATTCTCAATGCACTATCATTTTTGATCAATGATTTTGATGAACTGTGGATGAAGCCCGACCAACAGGCATTACATGCACTGATCAAAAATGATAGAGCATTGAGAATGGCTAGTTTCTAGCTGAAATCTAGATCTGCCAATAAAATTTAAAAAGGACGACTGATAGCTGAAATCTATTATTTACAAGTTTTTTCTCTTGTTACCCAAACATGTTTCAGCACGTTTCATAAAATTTCGGGCGTGCAGCCGCATAAATTCGACTTTGTCTGCTAATATTTCGGCTGAATACCTTCCAGCCGTCTTCAGAGTGACCCGAGGCGACTGACGCTCCAGCACTTGCTCCATTATTTTAAACACACGGAACGAACCACTTCGCATGCGGCCATAGATATACAAGGCGCCAGAGAAGTTGATCGGCGGCAAAGAGGTATCACATACGCATGGAATTAGATCTATGGCTGCGCGGTCGATCCACATGGTGATATCAATGTGTCACTGCGAGCTGCAATGTCGCTACGTCTTCGTGACTTTATTACAAAAATTGCCGGATTCCAAGATTTGTCCAAGCTGAAGCTGCTATCTCCATTAATTAAATCGGTCGCCAACCGAATTTCAATTGCTTCTTTCACTACTGAGTCCCAGAAAGACGGGACAGAGCAAGTGCTGGAGCATCAGTCATCTCGAAGTCGTTTTGAAGATGGCTGGACGGTATTCAGCCGAAATATTAGAAGAAGTCGAATTTATGCGGCTGCACGAGCGAAATTTTATAGAACAATCTTCGCGCCGCGAAAGTATGAAGATGCACATGTTTCAGCACCTCTGTGCCACCATCAGTGCTTTTTTTTAAGTGAAAAAGTGCTTTTACGTTGTATGGTTATGCACGACCATATAATGTATCATCGCGTTTTCAAAAGTAAAACCCACTGATGACACAGAGGTGCCGAAAAATGTTTGGGCAACAAGAGAAAAAAAGTGTTTTTGCATGAAAGGCGAAACCTGTGTCCAATAATTATAACTGCAAACACGGAAAAAATACAAAAGCTGCAAATCCAAAAGATAAATATTTATAGGCTTACTTTCACTGAATTAAATGTAGACCGTGACTGGCACCATGTCATCTTTTCAGACGAGTCAATATTTAGCTAAATGAATGAGGGTCGGGTGATGATCTACATGCCAGTATGTGGAGCAACATTTACGTGTTGGCCACGTAAGTCTCGTGCTGGACGTGGATGACATAAGATGGGGCAAGGATACTTCATCGAATTCGTGGTCATCTCGCTGCAGATCAGTATCTGCACATCAGGAAACATACTATGGTGCCGAGCGTGAGGATGCGCTATCCCAATGAAGTGATCCTGTTCCAGCGGGACCACTTACCGCTTCACTCGAGTCGAATCGTTTAGCAATGGTTTTCGCAACAGAATGAAAACGAGCGTCGGACTTAGTCGTATTGAAAATTTGTGGACGCAAATGAAGCGTCACGTGAACTTACTGACAGACATCGGCCCACACACACCTCACTGTGGCACCTAGTGTTGGACGCATGAGAGAATATCGCGGATAATGAGACATATTTCCATAGGCTGACCGCCTCCATGCCTCGTCTCACGAGGCAGACCGCATACTAGCCTTATCCATGATGTGAAACTTTCCCCGTCTCACATTGCTTTACTCGATATTACGTCATTTTGTATAATTGCATGTTTAATTGGAAATCTCCGTGAAATCATTGTACTTTAAACTTTTGTTGATCCATGACACAAAACATACAAATTTGAAAAAAAAGCACAAATACCTAAATTTCAATAGTAATAGAAATGGAATAAAATGAGACAGTCAGAGGGAACACTTATTATCTACCAGTATGTGAACCAATATACGAACAGTTTCATCCTAAAATATCTTCACTACCGCCTCTCCAAAGCTTCCTGCGTTTATTGCGCAAAAGAAGTGCAGTCAGGGCAAACAAAAGCTCTCTTTCAAGGTAACGCACTTCGGGGACCCATTTCTCAATGTTGGTGTTCAGAGAAAGACCACTCCAGAATGTACATTCGGTGTCTTCTTTTTGTTATTATTCTTCTTCAGATTGAATATCTGATGCACTGTCCTCAAATTTGTATTAGACTCCGAATAACGGGAAGATTGTTTCCATGTTATCCTCTTTTTCTTTTTCAAGAACAAAACTTTCGCTTCTGTCTACTTCGATTCCGCTACAGCTCTTTGAATTGCTTCAATCTTTCCCTGTATGGAGATTATGATAGCTGTTTAACGGATTCAGAAAGTGCTGATTTGACTAGACCTGGTGGCTCTTGATGTGGCTTGCCGATTTTGTGAGCTGGCCGGATACCATTTTGACTCACATTTATTCCGTTGTTTCTCTCTTGTATGCCAAATTCCTGGCGTATTGCAGTCATTGTCTCTAAGCATATGCCTGAATCATGGGAAAAGCCCTGTCTTCCAGAGGCCGTTTATAGTACTTACCATTGTTACTGTTCTCACGTAGAGCGCTCCAAATAACCTCGTAATAAAAAATGTTGCTGCATGACTGGATTATTTGCCCACTGTCCTTGGAGACAACGCGTTTTAAACGGTCTCATGACTACCACACAACAGCTGATACACAGATGATGTGGACACAGTTTTCTCTAACTTTGTCTACCACAAAAATGCCATGTCATACCCATTAAGTATTAGCACAACAGGTTAACCGGATGGCTTCAATAACTTCCAAAGTTGTCAAATCACTTAGTAAAAATATTAGTCTGACTACCTATTAATGTGGCAAGCTAAAGTTATCCTAATGAGACAGCATGTCCTAATAATCTATACTGTCGCACATTAGGGTACCCATGGTGTCACATATTCGGAATAAGCCATCTTGCGCTAGAAGCCAGGTCTCACAGTTCCGCTGCTCGATCTGAAGGGCCAGTCATTACACTGAATGAAAGCGGTTTGCTAAGAACATAATCATACGAATATTGTTGCAACAGGTACTCACCTTCAGATATTAAAGTCCTAAAAGAACATACACTCAAAAAACTTTAATTACAACATCTTTAAAATCAATGATTCGAGACAGTGTCGAAGTGCGTAATGGTCTTATTGTCACTGCCGTATGCCTCAGGCGCTGATAGATCTAAGATCTCATACTTCTCAACAGAACAGAGCACTTTCTTCAGTCAGAATCCAGCTGTCTCACGTAAGTAGCTTTCCTCTCGATCTAAAATAATTTTCAGTAATAATAGTATTTATTGGGTAAATTAAAAACAATATCAAAGCAAAAACAAAAAGTAAATTTCTCAAATTAAATTCTAATTGCAGTAAGGCAAAGCGTAGTGCATTGCGTCATCTGGCGTCTGTAGTTTCACATCCGCAGACCACCGAAGTTAAGGAGTTCTATTTTCCTTGAAAATTAGGGAGAAATGAATTATAATTCCCATTGGAAAACCATATTCTACTCGTCCTCTCAATTGGTATGTCGTGCAATTTCGTACCTGCTTATCTCTTTCGGATCATTCACATGTGCAACACTATTTTAATCAATATTGTCTGACAGAATTTACAGCTCTTATTCGGACACATGACACTAAACAGTTGAACTTAATTTTCCCTGCATATTTGTAATTTTTATCGAGACCAAAATTTGAATTCATTGTTATACATTTTTCTCTCTACCTCAATTTCATCTTAATGAAGTTTCCTGCTGTATCTGCTTACCCTTCCCGTCTGCTACATCTGTGAATAGTTTCGTGCATACAGACAAAACTTTCTCTTCAGCATCTTGATTTGAAGATGACTGTTTCCGAAACTGAGTGAGTGAATTCTACTCTTCCCGAATTAAAAGACAAAAGGAATGCTGTTGAGCTTCGCGCTCACATTTGAGTTCGTAATTTGAAAAATAAGTACGTCATTAAGTTTCATTCGTGCCTAAGAATTTAATTATCCTATGAGCTAAGCTCTTCTGTATTTGAAATATGAGCTTCGTAAAAGAAAAAGTTTTGCTAGAAGTCTGATCTAAAATCACTTACTCCTCAAAATAATATTCTCTCATTCCTATAAAACAAGTACCATTAAAACAATTAGGATGAAATTTGTTTGAAATTCTGAGAGTGTTGTGATCAGTTTTTATTAGTTTGTACTGCAGTAGATCTGTTATAGACTATATACAATATGCACCAGTATTGTACTCATGAAAACTAAGAGCAGCTACCACAGAAAGCCATTGCTACCTACCAAGGCGGAAAAAAAGTACTGGCCAGATGGAGGAACCGAACTCTGATTCAACGAATCACTACCAGTCACTTCAACAGGGAGCTGCCTTACAGCGAGCTCACACCTCCTTCGGACGGTATCTAGCGTTGTCGGCCAAATTCGAAAAACGTCAATTTTGATCCGCTTACGGCATACGCCACCTTCGCGGACAGTAGATGTACGTACAATTGTTTCGGCGTCATATAGCAACAGGTAGCGTAATGGCATAGCTACCAGAGCCCCATTTGTCTACGCTTTAATACGGAAACCTCGAAGTCAGAGGGTTCAGTGTGGTGCAGATGCGTGAAGCAAGAAGGCAACCATGCCACGGAGATGCACTCGTGCTTTCGACAGCCAACTGAACGAGTTTGAGAGGGGCCAAACTGTGGCTTTCCCGAGTGGCGGAATGGCCCTTTCCGAGAACTGCCATACAAGTTGGACGTGCCGCGCCAGGTGTGCAACTGTGCTGATATCAGTGGTGCCGTGAACATTCTCACACCCGTAGACGAGGTTCTGGACGTCCACTCTGCACGGACGCCCGCCAGGATCGTCGGATTATACCGGCAGCAGTGGTAGATTGTACAGCTACCACAGTAGCCCAGACGCATCAACACGAACTCTTGCGAACCAGTGGCTCTACGGGCACGCATACCTCCAGCCCATTTCCTACTCACGCCACAGCTTCGACATGTGCGGCTCGATTGGTACTGTCAGAGGATCGCTTGAAAGATGGAATGGCGCGCCGTGGTCTTCAGCGACGAAAGCAGATTCTGCCTGCACGCCAGTGATGGTCGTTTACGCGCACGACGTAGATCTGGTGAGCGCTGATTGAATTCGTCCAAGACACACAGGCTCCACCCAGGTCTTATGGTGTGGGGTGCGATCCAGGACAGTATTCGCCATCTGTACTATCGACTGGGAGCCAGAGTCAGCGTCTGCATTACAGACTGTGGAAGCTACAGCACGTACTAAAGTGGGTGTTTCAGCACGGGTTGATACCTGGTACCTCAATACCGCTTATTATATTGACCTGTACATTTAATCATTTCATGTACTCCGTATGCTCTGTTGCAACAACAAATCTTCAGTAAATTGGAAACTGCTACAAGAGTGTACTATTTTTTTTCTGCAGTGTATGCTATTTCTACAGTGACATGCCATTTAGGCATATCGGACATTTTGTGGCATGTTGGAGATGTTCTTCAATATGTAATGACTTTTTGTTCCTCATATTATGCCTTTCACTATAGGATCGTGTTAATCATTCTAAGTTAAACTTGAGAAAGGCTAAAAAGCCGAAATCATGTTTGAGTGAATATTAATTTAGAGTCAAATGACGGAAATTTCTTTCAAAAAGTTCTATGACTGTGGTCCACCAGGAGGGAAAAAATCAGTTTTTCACACTGGTGGGTTTGGTAAGCCTGCAGTGTCAATTACAACATATTATCCCCATCCACGAGACAGCACAGATGATAGTTTATAGTGTGCTGAAGACTCTTCTACCAGTATAGTGGAAAGGGAGTTTTGTCGTGTGTACATGCACTACACGATTGGAAATAACCTCACAACACTGTCTGTTTCGGATCACTGGCAACCTGTGTAAACTACATGGAGGAGGGCTTTGTGTTTCTACTCAACAGACTCAGGATGTCCTCCTGAGGTCGCAACAGCCTAAGTAAGTCAATTCGAAGGGCTACACGTCAACCTAAAATAGCTGTTCATTATGTTCTGAAAAGTGGCAGAGGCTGTATCAACACGTAGTGCGGATACCTCAAAAGTAGCAAATAAGCTATAGTTATCAGTTTCTGATATGTGACACGCACATCTTCGAGCTCACATCAAGCACCCTCTAATGTTATATTTTAACTAACTCCTTAGATTATCTAAGATAATCATTTTATGGTTAAGTTCACAGAAGTTCTTTCTATTTCAATTGGTATAAATCTATGATTTACTCCGCAA
Organism: Schistocerca serialis cubense; assembly: GCF_023864345.2. Lineage (NCBI taxonomy): Eukaryota > Metazoa > Arthropoda > Insecta > Orthoptera > Acrididae > Schistocerca > Schistocerca serialis. The sequence goes on from NC_064641.1 coordinate 562,790,635, forward strand.
ATTTCTGGGCACTGATCAAAAATTAAATGGACCTCGGATACCTTCAATCACTGTGTGATTGACAACGGCAAAAAATGGAAAAAAAGATCAGTAATTCGAAAGGTATTGTCACCAACAAAATGCGATTTTCACATAAATGTACTGAAAGATACGGAGTAGTTTTAATAATGAAATGCATTAGTGCCAAAATACAGTAGTTACGTTTTTCACCGACAAGTCCCACTTCATTCAATAGTTCTCATAGTGGCGAAATACAGTTCACACATGCGTTCATATACACTTCCATCAAGTGAAAAGTGCGTCTCGTCTGTCCACGGAACGTCCCACAGTTTGTCTGCATCATTTTCCATTTTCACCAGCTGGCAAATTTGTTTGAATGATGGCGCACTGTGGATACAGGACAGCAACAGCGGCACCTGTTGGTGAAAAACACATCTGTTCTAGCTGCTGTTCTTTTAATCATTTTTAAACAATTGTGTGTTTAAACTTCCTGGCAGATTAAAACTGTGTGTCAGACCGAGACTCGAACTCGAGACCTTTGCCTTTCGCGGGCAAGTGCTCTACCAACTGAGCTACCCAAGCACGACTCACGCCCCGCCCTCACAGCTTCACTTCTACCAGTACCTCGTCACCTACTTTCCACACTTCACAGAAGCTCTCCTGTGAACCTTGCAGAATTAGCACTCTTGAAAGAAGGGATAATGCGGAGACATGGCTCAGCCACTGCCTCGGGGTGTTTCCAGAATGAGAATTTATTTTTCCATTTTTCTTTTAATTTTGAATGATGTGGTACGTTCAGATGTTAATAACCATAATTTTGAGAACCATAACTCAGAGTTCCATGTTCATCGTATCTGCAGTATTTTCGACAAGATTTAATGCTAAGGTGAAGTGTCATTCGATATCGTACATATCGTTGTATGATATAAAACTTAAAGTTTAAAATGCACAAGTTCAGTGAGAATTATTTTGCGAATTAAAATCGGTCAGAAGCTAGGCAGACACCGCCTGTGATCCAACATATTGAACACCAAAGTAATATCTGTTAATCATTTGTTTTCAGCATCACAAGCATAAAATACCCACGCTTCCACTCTCAAAAGTCAGTCGCCGATAGACCATGACAATGGATGGAAGATATTGGAATAAATAATTTGCAGTGTACTGGATCCATGTCCGAAAAAGTATGGAATATCCAATCCGCCGAGAACACGACAGTGATCAGATAACTGTAAATGATCGACAAGATTTCCATACAAAACTGAAAGACGCTATTTTGGAAGAGGGATGTTGTTTAAACACATCCATTGCATTAGACTCAAACTTTTTTTCCGTGTCTGCACATTCGTCGTGAACATATCATAGATTCTTGAAGTGGCCGGTGTAATGCTGCAAAATGCCATTTGGATTTTGTTTCATACACCAGACTCTCGGATATCTTGGAACAAATTCGAAACCGGCCCGGAAATGTTTTTATTTATTGCCATCTGACAAGCTGCTCTCTCATGTCTAAGACAGATCGTACATTGAATAGAGTGAATATCCTGTGCTTCATTGTATTTATTTAAATTGTCGGTTCTGATTATGTAGTACTAAAGACAGCAGTTTATACAATAGTAGCTTACTCGGGCACTCGGTGCTATGGTTCAATCTTGTTAAATGGAAAATTGCTAAATATGGATGGCAAGTGGATATATGTCCTAATCCACGTCTCCCCCTGTCTTTAACCATCACCATCTCCCTCCTCTCATCTTCTCCTCCCTTCTCTCTCCGTCTCTTTCTGCCGCTTCTCTCCTCTCTCTCTGTCCCTCTTCTCCTCTCCGTTCTCGCTCCATCACTTCCGGTCCCTCTCTTGTACATCTCCTCATTTCCGCCCTGTATTTCCACTTCCTCCCGCCCTCTGTCCATCTCCTATTGCCCCCTCGCCTTGACCTTGAGCATTGTTTATTCTTTTTGTAAATTTATGGTCTGTAGTAGTATTTAAATCATAAGGCGATAAGCCATAAATGTAACTTTTCTGTTTGATAACGTTTCACTATTATATATTTTTATGTACATATGTTAAAATGTTTAGTCTATGTGTGTCCAAACGTTTGTTACAGTGACTTGTAATATTTTGAAAGAATGTAGGTTTAGTACTTTTTGAGAATTTTATAACAGTGTTTCCTATATATATATATATATATATATATATATATATATATATATATATATATATATATATATAATGTCCGTCTGAATGTTTATTGAACAATCAGTAAAGATTCGAAGTAAATCGCTCAACAACTATTAGAAATTTTTAATAACAACATTTCCCATTTCTATATTACATATTTATCTACAGGGTGTTACAAAAAGGTACGGCCAAACTTTCAGGAAACATTCCTCACACACAAAGAAAGAAAATATGTTATGTGGACATGTGTCCGGAAACGCTTACTTTCCATGTTAGAGCTCATTTTATTACTTCTCTTCAAATCACATTAATCATGGAATGGAAACACACAGCAACAGAACTTACCAGCGTGACTTCAAACACTTTGTTACAGGAAATGTTCAAAATGTCCTCCGTTAGCGAGGATACATGCATCCACCCTCCATCGCATGGAATCCCGGATGCGCTGATGCAGCCCTGGAGAATGGCGTATTGTATCACAGCCGTCCACAATACGAGCACGAAGAGTCTCTACATTTGGTACCGGGGTTGCGTAGACAAGAGTTTTGAAATGCCCCCATAAATGAAAGTCAAGAGGGTTGAGGTCAGGAGAGCGTGGAGGCCATGGAATTGGTCCGCTCTACCAATCCATCGGTCACCGAATCTGTTGTTGAGAAGCGTACGAACACTTCGACTGAAATGTGCAGGAGCTCCATCGTGCATGAACCACATGTTGTGTCGTACTTGTAAAGGCACATGTTCTAGCAGCACAGGTAGAGTATCCCGTATGAAATCATGATAACGTGCTCCATTGAGCGTAGTTGGAAGAAACTCAAATGAGCTCTAACATGGAAATTAAGCGTTTCCGGACACATGTCCACATAACATTTTTCTTTATTTGTGTGTGAGGAATGTTTCCCGAAAGTTTGGCCGTACATTTTTGTAACACCCTGTATACATTACTTATATTTTAAAAAAGGAATTATATTTTTAAAAAGGTGTGTAAAAACACGCGCATATTTGACTGCAGTGTCGTCAAAATTTCAAGTCAATCGGCCGACTGCTTTTAGAGTTTAACGAGCGCAAAAATATGCAGTCTGAATTTTTATACATTAAGAAGATAACTTAACAATTCATGTAAGAAAATCCTAGTTAATTCGAATGAACCGACATGAAAATAACTAATGAAACTAAGTTTCAATATAATTTATAAAAATTATTATCGGCGTTGTGACATTACAGCCTTTATCACTGCGACTTTTAACATGTAAAAGTTTTTTTTTTGTATTCGCGTCAGTATGTGCGAACTTTTAACATATACCAATGAATGTTGTAACCAGATATCTTTGCCGCGCTCCCGAAAAGCGCAGAATATCACGATAGCTATAAACTGTTATACGCTGCTATCGATCAGTAAAAAAAAACGATGCACCTATGTTTCAAAATAACAATTGCCAATTTTTACTTCTGCAGGGAGCCGCGCCGCTCTCTAGCTCTTCTGTGAATGTGTTGCAAGTCGGACGCAAATGTATTGTGCTCCATACTGATATAATCATTTTATTGTAAATTTAAGAGTTTAAGTGATTAAAAATATATGTAGCCACAAACAAGCGAGAATGTTTATCATGAAAATTCGCTCCACCGCCACAATGGGTGGCCATGTTAAAGTATGTTTCCGTTTCATAATATAATACTTGAAGCCTTGAAGTTTATTTAATTTCGAAGAAAATCTCTCAACCTTATTTTCATTAATTATACTTATGATAATCTTTTCTGTTTAAAAGATTTATGCAGCTTATGATCCAGCGTGTGTTCTGTCGGAACAGGAGGCTGTCGTGACGACATCGTTATAGTATTTATTCCAAGTTCTTTCAGTTCCGTTTATATGTTCGTACAAATCCAATTAGTTGGTCCCTTAGGTTTCTTTCATGTAACTTCTGTCTGTTTTCTCCGCGAGATCTTCCTCCGAAAAAAAATTTCTGTTCATTTTTTAGTAATTTTCGATATCGCGAATGAGAAAAGACAGCCGCCTCCTGCTCCGAACGGAACACCACGACTTTTCTAACGTCGGAGAGTACCGCACGAATTTTCCGCTAAAAGGTAATAGAATTTCTTAAAGCTGGATCAATTACACATGTTGCTGCTGTTCTCCGACAAATCTGGTGTGATTAATAGTAATTTATTCTGTCACTACAAAAAGAACCAATTTTATTTTTACCAAAGCAACAAAGCTTTCAATTAAAATACTTAAAAAAAATCATACCAGAGCGTGGAATTCTATTAGTGGCCTTCGATATGTAACACCCTCAATATCTCTCTTAAGTTTTAGGTGCACCAAGGGAGAAAACCTTCTACACTTACAACCAATTTCGCACTTCGCAAAAAATATTATCCGTAAATAACACTGTTTGTATCGTTCTAGAATAGGGAACCCGCTGGTTAATGCATGGCCAGATGAGACTCAAGTCAGTACAACTCCGTGCGGGTTTGATACATAATGTTTGATATTACTTTTCTATGACGGCGTGCTGAAACGTACTGCCTCGAAATTTACTGTGTGAAAACTATTACAACTTTTAAAACAAAACAAACTTTACTAACATTCTATATCTTTACTCTCCATGTCTACATATTTATTTCTCAATATAGTCACCCTGGTGACGAACACATCCTCCCGACGAGAGACCAGTTTGTTGATACCGACACCTCTGCTTGTACCGTATCACTACTATCAAAGTGAACGCCTCGAAGCATTTCTTTAAGTTTTGGAAACAGGTGAAGATTGCATGGGGTCAAATCGGGACTGTGTGGAGGATGAGCGTGGACAGCTAACTCAAACGTCGTATTGTTGCACATGGCACAGCGCTCGTGTGTGCACCTCTGGCACTGTCATGCAGGATAGGCTGCTCCATGTGTGGACGAAGACATAGAGTTCGTGCTATCAAGTTTTCTGAGGGTCTGCTGCTCACGCACCGGTATAGATACGTATACACTACTGGCCATTAAAACTCCTACACCATGAAGATGATGTGTCACAGACGCGAAATTTAACCGACAGGAAGAAGATGCTGTGATATGCAAATGATTAGCTTTTCAGAGAAGGTTGGCGCCGGTGGCTAGACCTGCTGACATAAGGAAAGTTTCCAACCGATTTCTCATACACAAGCAGCAGTTTACCGGCGTTGCCTGGTGAAACGTTGTTGCAATGCCTCGTGTAAGGAGGAAAAATGCGTACCATCACGTTTCCGACTTCGATAAAGGTCGGATTTTAGCCTATCGGGATTGCGGTTTATCGCATCGCGACACTGCTGCTTGCGTTGGTCGAGATCCAATGACTGTTAGCAGATTATGAAATCGATGGGTTCAGGAGGGTAATACGGAACGCCGTGCTGGACCCCAACGACCTCGTATCACAAGCAGTCGAGATGACAGGCATCTTATCCGCATAGCTGTAACGGATCGTGCAGACACGTCTCGATCCCTGAGTCGACAGATGGGGACGTCTGCAAGACAACAACCATCTGCACGAACAGTTCGACAACGTTTGCAGCAGCATGGACTATCAGGTCGGAGACCATGGCTGCGGTTACCCTTGACGCTGCATCATAGACGGGAGCGCCTGCGATGGTGTACTCAACGACGAACCTGGGTGCACGAATGGCAAAACGTAATTTTCTCGGATGAATCCAGGTTCTGTTTACAGCATCATGGTGGTCGCATCCGTGTTTGGCGACATCGTGGTGAACTCACATTGGAAGCGTGTATTCGTCATCGCCATACTGACGTATCACCCGGCGTGATGGTATGGGGTGCCATTGGTTACACGTCTCGGTCACCTCTTGTTCACATTGACGGCACTTTGAACAGTGGACGTTACATTTCAGATGTGTTACGACCCGTGGATCTACCCTTCATTCGATCCCTGCGAAACCCTACATTTCAGCAGGATAATGCACGACCGCATGTTGCAGGTCCTGTACGGGCCTTTCTGGATACAGAGAATGTTCGACTGCTGTCCTGGCCAGCACATTCTCCAGATCTCTCACCAATTGAAAACGTCTGGTCAATGGTGGCCGAGCAACTGGCTCGTCACAATACGCCAGTCACTACTCTTGATGAACTATGGTATCGTGTTGAAGCTGCATGGGCAGCTGTACCTGTTCACGCCATCCAAGCTCTGTTTGACTCAATGCCCAGGCGTATCAAGGCCGTTATTACGGCCAGAGGTGGTTGTTCTGGGTACTGATTTCTCAGGATCTATGCACCCAAATTGCGTGAAAATGTAATCACATGTCAGTTCTAGTATAATATATTTGTCCAATGAATATCCGTTTATCATCTGTATTTCTTCTCGGTGTAGCAATTTTAATGGCCAGTAGTGTAGTTACCTATAGTTACCGGTATAGTTACCGAAATGTTACCTGGCACAGTTCGGAACCCTCCATTAGCAGAAGGCTGCACTTTGCGTCAGCGTAATGGGAAAGATCGACCGAATAACATGCATTAGTTACAATGTTTCAACCGCTCTAGTATTGTAAGTAGAAAATTAACTGTACAGTTCTTGTGTAACTCAGAACAATTTCGAAAAATCACATTTCTTTCGAAATAAGCATACCGTCCAGTTACTAGTTAGTAATGTGTTTATGTTATAGTAAAAAACAACTACACATGCCACTATCTAGATTTATCTGATACAAATGAATAGCGTAAATTACAAGTTACGATCGGAATATAACGCACAGTAATTTTATTGCCAAAGAGTTTAACAGGTAACAAAACAAAAAAATCACAGACGAAATTTCACCTTTTACCTACTTTTCTACATAGTCACCAATGTTGTCAACACATTTCTCCCATTGTTATACCCGTTTCAGATGAGGATGATTATGATGATTGGATTGTGGGGCGCTCAACTGTGCGGTTATCAGCAAATGTACAAATTCCCAGCCTTTTCTCAGTCCAATCTTCCACTTGCGTGAATGATGATGAAATGATGAGGACCTCTCTCGTCGTCTTCCTACGCATCCCAACTGCGAATTTGTATGTCAGTCTGGTGATTCGACCTGTTTTTCTGCCATTCATGAACAGCATTCCAGTATAAGGCTCGTTCACATACCGCTGTTGTAATTCAAAATGCTCTACAGAATGTCCACATGTTGCCTTGGGCTGTCCGATCACCAGATCTATTCCCAATTCAGCGCATATGAGACATCTTCGGACGAAAACTCCAGCGTCATTCACAAATAGCATTATCCGTCCCTGTACTGACCGACCAAGTGCAACAGGCATAGACTCTATCCCACAAAGTGACATCCAGCACTTATACTATACAATGCATGCACAACATTCTGGCGGTTACACCGGTTATTAATGTACCAGCATACACATTTTGCCGGACGGGGCCGAGCGGTTCAAGGCGCTTCAGTCTGGAACCGTGTGACTGCTACGGTCGCAGTTTCGAATCCTGCCTCGGGCATGGATGAGTGTAATGTCCTTAGGTTAACTAGGTTTAAGTAGTTCTAAGTTCTAGGGGACTAATGACCTCCGATGTTAAGTCTCATAGTGCTTCGAACTATATGAACCATTCATCTACTTCTACATGGATACTCTGCAAATCACATTTTTAAGTGCCTGGCAGAGGTTTCATGAACCACCTTCACAATTATCTATTATTTCAATCTCGTACAGCGCGAAGAAAGAATGAACACCTGTATGTTCCTGTACGAGCTCCGATTTCCCTTATTTTATCGTGGTGATCGTCCCTCCCTATGTAGGTCCGTGTCAACAAAATGTTTTCGCATTCGGAGGAGGAAGTTGGTGACTGGAATTTCGTGAGAAGATTCCCTCGCAACGATTTCCAACCCAAATCCTGTATCATTTCTGTGACACTCTCTCCCATCGTGTAACCGAACTTTGTGTTCCTTTTAGCACTCATGTGGATGACCTCACACTTTTCGTTATTCAGGGTCAAATGCCACTTTTCGCTCCATTCATATATTTTTTCTAAATCGTTTTGCAGTTTGAACTTCTGATGACTTTATTAGTCGATAAACGACAGCAGACGGCTGCTCAGATTGTCTCTTCCGGAAATCCAGAAATACGGAATCGATCTGAAATCCCTTGTCAATAGCACTCAGCAGTTCATGAAGAGCTAGTTGTGTTTCACAGGAACAATGTTTTCTAAACCCATGTTGACTGTGTGTCAATAGACCGTTTTCTTCGAGGTAATTCATTATGTTCGATCACAATATATGTTCTTAAATCCTGCTACATATGGACGTTAGCCATATGGGCCTGTAATTATTGGATTGCTCCTACTACCTTTCTTGAATATTGGTGTGACCTGTGCAACTTTGCAGTCTTTGGGTATGGATCTTTCGTCGAGCTAACGGTTGTATATGATTGTGAAGTATGGAGCTAATGCATCAGCATACTCCGAAAGGTACCTAATTGGTATACAGTCTGGACCAGAAGACTTGCTATTTATTAAGTGCTTTAAGTTGCTTCATTACTCCGAGGATGTTTACTTCTACGTTACTCAGGTTGGCAGCTGTTCTTGATTCGAATTCTGGTATATTTAATTCGTCTTCTTTTGTGAAGGCATTTCGGAAGACTGTGTTTAGCAACTCTGCTTTGGCAGCACTGTCTTCGATAGTATCTCCATTGCTATTGCGCAGAGAAGGCATTGACTGTTTCTTGCCGCTAGCATACTTCACATACGACCAGAATCTCTTTAGATTTTCTGCAGGTTTCGAGACAACGTTTCATTGTGAAAACTGTTATAGGCATCTTGCATTGAAGTCCGCGCTAAATTTCGAACTTCTGTAAAAGATCGCCAATCTTGGGGATTTTGCGTCTGTTTAAATTTGACATGTTTGTTTCGTTGTTTCTTCAACAGTGTTCTAACTCGTTTTGTGTACCAAGGAGGATCAGCTCAGTCGTTTGTTAATTTCTTTGGTATAAATCTCTCAATTGATGCCGATACTATTTCTTTGAATTTAAGCCACGTCTGGTCTACACTTATATTATTAATTTGGAATGAGTGGAGATTGTCTCTCAGGAAGGCATCAAGTGAATTGAACCATTACACATTTTCAGTGGATTATGTCGCACTTACACTAACCTATGATCTTGGAATATTAATGACTTAAATAATTTAAATATGCTACCTAGACGAATACATTTTCGAAAGTTCATTACTCCATTTTTTGGTGTTGCGATTTTTTTCCGTCAGTATATTTACAAACTTCAGATAAAACAAAACTTCATGTCTCACAACAACTAAGACAGTAGAAAATGCTGGAGGCTGCTTATGGAACTCTCCAGTGCACATTCCTTTTACTGATTCTAAAACCAGTCACTAGACTGAAACACCGGCCAGGAACGAGGATTTATTCTTAGAAACACTACCCTCCAGGTACAACTCTCTTCCCTACTGAGCCGAAGTCACGAGTGTGAAATTTTATGTCCCTATAATTTTATGTTGTCAGGAGTGCCTAAGTTGAAAAAGGTTAAGAAATATATTTCTGGGTTTGTGGCACTGCAAATGCTAAGCTGAAACAAAGAAACTTTAGTTGCAAACAGCTCGCACTGAAAAGCAGATATAGTGCAAAAAAGACATTTGTCCTGCTCATTCAGACACGTTTCTAACTACTTTGTGGAAGTCAGAATAGTAAGCCGTGACGGTTTCGTGACCACACAGGTAGACAGCTTAACTTGGTTTCTATACACGAGCCTAGTAATAAATAATTCTGAAAAACTATTTGATGTAAAGAACGAACTACTGTCTAGGTTATCTATTACTTAGTTGACAATTACAACAATTATTTACTTTTGTATGTAGTTAGTCATATGCACACAGAAGCACTACCGACTTTAACGTTTTTGCTGCTGGAAAACCGAACAGTCAACAACCACTGTTATAATGAGCACCACCAAATGTCATTTGCTGTGAGTAAGCAGTCTAGACGAGACAACAAACGGTGACATTTCAGAGGCCAGAAACCACAACTTTAGTGCATTGAAGCAAGGCAAAAAGAAAATTTTCTTTATATATGTGTGTTGATTCTATTAGTGGGTAAAACTGAATTAACTGGAGAACTGAATTTTGTTAGTGAGAATCATTACTTAGCGTGGGTGCCTTGAACTCAGGTAACTTTGCGTATGGTACGTCCTGCAATTGACAATCGTGCTCTCCATCTCGGAACCTACCTTGAAATTTTACACACAGGAAGAATACACCATAAGAAATGCACTATCAAAATTTTAGCTGGTAATGCGCACTACAAGTTCTTTAAATATGTTAATTACTCACTTTTGCCGCCGCACGTAGAATCGCTTATAACAGCGGTTTGTACAGCCTTTCCTGCCTAACGAGGGGAATCTGCGAATAAGTAGACTCGGCCGTGACAAGCGAATGTAGCGTGAAGTCCAAAGCATTTAAACCACACCAAAGATGTCTCAGATCATTAATTTTTTGAATAACTTGTAGTTCATGCGCACAACTAAGATGCTGCAGATACAGTTGTTGCAAACAAGTGACTCGCAAAAGAAAGAAAATCAGTTCAGTGTATGATATTACATTACAGACGACATCCATCAATCGGGGCTTCAACATTTTTGACATTAAATATTTTATGGAAATTCCCATAGGAAAGTTCTTATGTTAATTTTTGAGTAATACATATTTTACAACAATGAAACAGTTCCTTGTTTATCCCTGTAATCATCACAAAAAATGCTAAGTGTCTATTGCATGATGAAAACAAACGTATTCCTTACACGAAGTACATTATTAAAGGAAAAATTAATGCACTGAGGCACTTCACTAATTTCGTTTAGACAGAACTGGAATGGAGTCAGAAATGGTCGTGACCGTACATTGAAAATCATGCTCTCCCATTTTGTTATGTCGATTACAACCATTATTTTAAATTTTTGATTCTAATTTTCCTTGAGATTTCTGAAGACCACTGTTACTTATCGATGGAGTAGTTGTATACGAACGTGGCATAGCATTCATCGACTACACAAGCGGCTGTCTGTTTTCTTTTATTTATTTATTTATTTATTTTTTCTCAAAGTGACAAATGGGATTTGTACGTAGTTTTCACACGAAAAACGAGACTGATTTGCTTTATACACAGCTTCTTATGGGACCACGAGAAGCTTCGTCTTCATATCAGCTACGAATTTCTCGATAGTATTACCTATTAATGACATCTACTCCAAACGTTTACCTGACGTAAAGTGGTAATTTTGCGACTTCGTTTTCCGTATACTTTCTTCCTGACTCTTGTTAACCAGGTCAAAGGAGCCTGGAAATCAGTAATGTTTATCTCTCTTGCAATACGGGGCATCCACTTTCGTAGATCTCGTTCAGTAACGGCAAACTGACTGTTATCAGCAGTTCGAAATCTTTTATAGAGCGAGGTCGCGCAGTGGTTAGCACACGGGACCCGCATATGGGAGGACGACGGTTCGAACTCGAGTCCCGCTATCGACTTTCAGGTTTTCCGTGATTTCCCTAAATCGACCCAGGCAAATGCCGTAATGGTTCCTTTGAAAGGGCCCGGCTGATTTCCTTTCCTACCCTTGACACAATCCCAGTTTGTGCTCCGCCTCTAATGTCCTCGATGTCGACGGGACGCTAACCTCACTCTTCCTTCCTTCCTTCCTTCTAAATCGAATAGTTTTAGTTTCACACTTCGTAAGTTTCATTTTGGTACATATTTTGTACTTCCTGTAAATATTTCTTCCATACTTACAGTTCATGTTCATATTTTTACAAAATGAAAGCGGTTTTGCAGACTGCTTAAGTTTGAAGTGTTTTCTCCCTCCTTCGATTAGCTAAAAAAATAATACAGCCTCTTCTTTGTCACTGAAAACTTTTACTGCACGTTTTCTTTGCGCTTGGAAGGGACACTATTTTTGTTCTAGACTTTAAATAGCATAATAATCGACATCTGAACCAAAATTTAGGGAATTTGTTTTAATGCTTTCACGATTTCTAACAAAATGTCAACATTCAAGTGGACGTCCGAGAAATTAACTAATAAATAACACACATGTTGGGCTTTAGAAGAAGTGATTTCTATTGCATACCACGTTCTGCCCATTTCTTCTTTGGAAGGTTGAAAATATTAACTGAATGCCAGATTACTGTGAAACTCTGCGACCTGCACAAAGACAGATGTTACTAGTAAGCATATTCGAAAAATCACATAGAAAGTAATTCAGTTTCATCTCCATTCTTAATCGCGATACCGCAAAGGTATTATTATCGATATTAAATAAGTTACATATTCGAGCGAACAGTAACCGTGAAATATTGTGTCAAACTATGAACGGAAACAGAAATTCGCTTCACAAATTACAACTGCGCCGTGCCGTGTTATCTGTTAACCAAGGTGCTTTGAATCAAGGATATATGTCAGCAGAGTTGCACAATGCACTATCTGCTACAGCTACGGCAGGAATGAAGATTTTTCCATGTGCCTGGCGGACTATAAACTTGGGAATTTTCAACGTCTTTGTTAAAAATACTTGCAGTGCGCCTCAGCGGCTATAATTTTGACAGCACATTTCTTTCGCTGCATTCTTCTTGCGTGAAAAAGTTCAGGGTAGGATTCGATATGTCGGACTGAACCATTCCCTTGTGAGTTCAGTAGGTGTAACTAACTTGACAGGAAAGAGAAACGGTGATCTAAAAAATATCACCATAATCGGCAGCGAGGCAGTAAGATACTTGCGTTTAGTCTGTACAAAGAAAAAGGTAGCAGTAACATTAAACTTCTTCTTCTATTTTGAACGAACTGAAGTGAAAGATCCATAACAAAGGACATCACTTACACAATTTGAATTTGTAAGTTGTGATTTCACTGATACACATACAAAAATGAGTGCCGTAGAGAACCAACGGTCTTGCCTCGTTTAATACACTCGTTCGGTCAGATTCAGCGAAATTTAGAGATACCGGTTGTGGCCGGTACTTAGAGGGGTAACTGCCCAGGTATGTCACGCGCTGGTGGCAATTTTTTTCTTTGTCTTTCCGGCAAAGGGGACGAGGGCTGGTGACGTAGAGTTGCTGATCACCTGATTTTGCGCCAATGTCTTGGATTACAATTCAGACCTCTCCGTGGTGTCTCACGGAGTGAGGGTGTGGTGGTAATCCGACCGTCCGATGGAGAAGTTAAGCATGGCGGCCCCGTTGGTGGTATCAGAGAGGAATAGCCCAAATGTCGGCACTGGAATTCACCCTCTCACTTCTATCATCATCATCATCATCATCGTCATCATCATCCGCACACATGCCACCAGAAAACACACACACACACACACACACACACACACACACACACACACACACACAAATTACAGTCATCTACATCTACATTTATACTCCGCAAGCCACCAAACGGTGTGTGACGGAGGGCACTTTACGTGCCACTGTCATTACCTCCCTTTCGCGCTTTAGTCTGGAACCGTGCGACCGCTACGGTCGCAGGTTCGAATCCTGCCTCGGGCATGGATGTGTGTGATGTCCTTAGGTTAGTTAGGTTTGAGTAGTTCTAAGTTCTGGGGCACTGATGGCCTCAGATGTTTAAGTCCCATAGTGCTCAGAGCCATTTGAACCATTTTGAACCTCCCTTTCCTATTCCAGTCGCGTATGGTTCGCGGGAAGAACGACTGCCGGAAAGCCTCCGTGCACTCTCGAATCTCTCTAATTTTACATTCGTGATCTCCTCGGGAGGTATAAGTAGGGGGAAGCAATATATTCGATACCTCATCCAGAAACGCACCCTCTCGAAACCTGGACAGCAAGCTACACCGCAATGCAGAGCGCCTCTCTTGCAGAGTCTGCCACTTGAGTTTGCTAAACTTCTCCGTAACGCTATCACGCTTACCAAATAACCCTGTGACGAAACGCGCCGCTCTTCTTTGGATCTTCTCTATCTCCTCCGTCAACCCGATCTAGTACGGATCCCATACAGATGAGTAATACTCAAATATTGGTTGAACGAGTGTTTTACAAGCCACCCCCATTGTTGATGGACTACATTTTCTAAGGACTCTCCCAATGAATCTCAACCTGGCACCCGCCTTACCAACAATTAATTTTATATGATCATTCCACTTCAAATCGTTCCGTACGCATACTCCCAGATATTTTACAGAAGTAACTGCTACCAGTGTTTGTTTCGCTATCATATAATCATACAACAAAGGATCCTTCTGTTTATGTATTCACAATACATTGCATTTGTCTATGTTAAGGGTCAGTTGCCACTCCCTGCACCAAGTGCCTATCCGCTGCAGATCTTCCTGCATTTCGCTGCAATTTTCTAATGCTGCAACTTCTCTGTATTCTACAGCATCATCCGCGAAAAGCCGCTTGGAACTTTCGACACTATCTACTAGGTCATTTATATATATTGTGAAAAGCAATGGTCCCATAACACTCCCCTGTGGCACGCCAGAGGTTACTTTAACGTCTGTAGACGTCTCTCCATTGAGAACAACGTGCTGTGTTCTGTTTGCTAAAAACTCTTCAATCCAGCCACATAGCTGGTCTGATATTCCGTAGGCTCTTACTTTGTTTATCAGGCGACAGTGTGGAACTGTATCGAACGCCTTCCGGAAGTCAAGGAAAATGGCATCTACCTGAGAGCCTGTATCTAATATTTTCTGGGTCTCATGAACAAATAAAGCGAATTGGGTCTCACACGATCGCTGTTTCCGGAATCCATGTTGATTCCTACAGAGTAGATTCTGGGTTTCCAGAAATGACATGATACGCGAGCAAAAAACATGTTCTAAAATCCTACAACAGATCGATGTCAGAGATATAGGCCTATAGTTTTGCGCATCTGCTCGACGACCCTTCTTGAAAACTGGGACTGCCTGTGAACTTTTCCAACCATTTGGAACCTTCCGTTCCTCTAGAGACTTGCGGTACACGGCTGTTAGAAGGGGGGCAAGTTCTTTCGCGTACTCTGTGTAGAATCGAATTGGTATCCCGTCAGGTCCAGAGGTTTTCCCTCTGTTGAGTGATTTCAGTTGCTTTTCCATTCCTTGGACACTTATTTCGATGTCAGCCAGTTTTGAGTTCGTGCGAGGATTTAGAGAAGGAACTGCAGTGCGGTCTTCCTCTGTGAAACAGCTTAGGAAAAAGGTGTTTAGAATATCAGCTTTACGCGTGTCATCCTCTGTTTCAATGCCGTCATCATCCCAGAGTGTACGGATAAGCTGTTTCGATCCACTTACTGATTTAACGTAAGACCAGAACTTCCTAGGATTTTCTGTCAAGTCGGTACATAGAATTTTACTTTCGAATTCACTGAACGCTTCACGCATAGCCCTCCTTACGCTAACTTTGACATCGTTTAGCTTCTGTTTGTCTGAGAGGTTTTGGCTGCGTTTAAACTTGCAGTGAAGCTCTCTTTGCTTTCGCAGTAGTTTCCTAACTTTGTTGTTGAACCACGGTGGATTTTTCCCGTCCCTCACAGTTTTACTCGGCACGTACCTGTCTAAAACGCATTTTACGATTGCCCTGAACTTTTTCCATAAACACTCAACATTGTCAGTGTCGGAACAGAAATTTTCGTTTTGATCTGTTAGGTAGTCTGAAATCTGCCTCCTATTACTCTTGCTAAACAGATAAACCTTCCTCCCTTTTTTCATATTTCTATTTACTTCCATATTGAGGGATGTTGCAACGGCCTTATGATCACTGATTCCCTGTTCTGCGCTTACAGAGTCGAAAAGCTCGGGTCTGTTTGTTATCAGTGGGTCCAAGATGTTATCTCCACGAGTCGGTTCTCTGTTTAATTGCTCGAGGTAATTTTCTGATAGTGCACTCACTATAATGTCACTCGATGCTCTGTCCCTGCCACCCGTTCTAAGCATCTGAGTGTCCCAGTCTGTATCTGGTAAATTCAGTCAGATACACTTGCCACACAAATCTAGTACTTAGCGAAGTAAACGTCCCATTACGCGCAGCGGTTAGGAAAAACCTTTCCAATCAGGCGGCTGACCCATTTCGTTGGGGTCTCCCAGCCAACCACGCCATACTACTTTACTTTACTACTGTAGGAGGAGGTTAACGATCTTCTGAAGTCCCGATTATAGCAAATGGGTGAAAAAGAACGCAAGGAACAGGAACGTTTAACTAAAAAGGAATGGAAAAGACAGGAATGTTCAATTGAACATGAACGTACAAGGATGATGAATGAAACATTCGATTTAAATTATCACTGGAGAGCAGAGAAGGCCCAAATATATGTGATGAGGTGGGCTTTAAAACCTCCTCTACGCCAATGCGAGTCCAGTCCTTGAACTCCTGCGCCTCCTCGATCGATCCATCGATGCACTACCGTGAAACTTCGACCTACATCACTACAGAACCATCTCCCTATAGCACAGCAGCATTCCAGGCTCATTATTTTTTGACGGTTCTCTGATGAACTCTAGTTTTTTGCTATTTAGTCAACGCTGCACGCTCTCTGCACCTTTTTAGGTCGCACCAACGCGTGCTTGTTATCGCCCAGAAGGTTAAACACTGCCACTCGACTGCGGATCTTCTAACTGTGCAGTAGGGTCTCGATTATGTGAGCTACTTATGTCGAATTATATGGTTAAGGAAATTTAGGTGTACGAATTTATCTGATGATCACTTCGTTAACGTTGCACCCCTAACTGCAAGTGCTCCATTTCATAGTCCATTTTCTACCAATCTACAAAGGCGTGCTGAAAAGTAATACTTCTGAATTTCTTATGTGTAAACCCTTAACGCTTTTTAAATAAAACACGTTATTAACATTCTACACCTTTGTTCTTCATGTCTGCATATTTGCAGCCCTCTATCGATAGAGGGCTCCGAATTGTAACGTGTAACATGGTGATGTGTAACGTAACTATGCCGGTGTGGTGAGAAAAAGCGTGCTGAAATCGACTTTCGAATTCGGAAAGTTCGTTCACGTTTGGAGTAACTCAGCGTGAGAGCGCTACACCACAAATGAGCGCTGTGACATCTTCGACAGTCCGACGCCTTGATTCACTGTGATCAACCATCCTAAACACAGTCCCGACTTGGTCCCATCAGATTTACATTTGCCACCAAAACTTGAGAAACACCTTCGCTGATTTCAGTTTGACATTGAAGAAGCGGTGCAAGCAGAGGTGAGATTGTGGCTGCATCAACAAAGTCAAAGATTCTGCAGTCACCGTATCAACAAACTGGCCTACCGTTGGGAAAAATGTGTTCGTCGCCAGGATGATTCTGACAAGAAATAATTATTTAGACACGAAGAAGATAAACATTAAGAATTTTCACAAAAAAAATTAGGAGGCATTACTTTTCGGCACGACCTCGTACTAACCTACTTGCAACCCTTTAGAATGGTGAAATCATAGTTGTTTTCTAGAATATGCATCAGCTCCCGTAGAAAACCCGCCCGCCTGGGAATCTATTATAGAAGGTGAACCGCGACTTTGCTAACAAAAGTTCGGAAGCTGTTCACCGATATTTTCTGAGAATTTTGCTACAAGTGACCCATGGTCTCCGGTGCCTCGTTACGGACTACTTGCATTCAATTTGATTTCTTACTCGTATTTGCTTTTGTAACTGTACTGTACTGAAAATATCTGCACAAACGTATGAACTGTGAGTGTTTCGGAAACAAGCTTCTTCCATTTACTTGTGTTACTTGCTGCTGGCAACAGAAACGTCTACTTTATTCTTAGCCCCTATTAAAGATAAACTTCGATTACGGTCACATATGCTACGGATCAGCGTCAAACTTCACGCTCCAAAAGCTTGATACTATGCAGTACAAAGCCTTGCTTATAGTTGCTGAGACTTTCATGTCAACCCCAACCAACGCGTTGCTTATTGAAGCAAATGAAACACCGTTAAAGCTGCGACGAATATTCCTCTGCAAGAAACTCCTCCTGCCGTTCTACTTCGACGAATATGGGCCCCTTGACGGGAAGATCCGGGAATTGACATCCTATTTTGTGTGCGGAAGATACTACATAAATAAGCCTTCTCGGCTGAATATACAGAAATGCAGGCGTTAAGGAACAAGGTGTGGATAAGTCCTCTTTACAGCATTATAATAGGCCATACGAAACGTCGCCTCTGCAGATCGATGCCAGGACCAGTTTAAATTTCAAAACAAGGACCCATATAATACATCATCATTGGAATTCCTGTTTCACTTTCACGATTCGTGCGTGGTATATACGGATGTGTCCTAGTCTAGTAGAGATGCTGGTTGTGCTTATTGGGTGCCACGAAACAAACAAGGCTTGAACACGCTGAATCCACACTTCACATTATGGCAGCCGAGTTGATTGACATTTTCGAAACCCTGATATTCGCACAGAGGACCACAGCACACACAGTAATCACCATATCTGATAGTACGACAGCTCTGCAACTGATCAGAAACAATCATAATATTGGTATCAACCCCATAGTTACACCAAGTGTCGACGTTGTGTTTCGGGTGCAGAGGAATTGTCACAACATCGTGATAGTATGGATGAAAGGTCATTCTGGGATACCTGGAAACGCACAAGTATATGTCCTAGCAAAACAGGCATCTCTGTATGGAATTATTGGCTATGATAAACTCCCTCTCACAGATATGGTACCAACGGTCAGAAAGCGGTATTCCTCTATCAAGAGGTATGGTAGAGGACACCTAAAATCAAAGGCATTTACTACGCACTAATCCGTCCTACGATACCAACAGTACCGTGGTATAATACAGCACGAACCTCAAGGAGCTTCACGACTGTTACAGCACAGCTGAAATTTAAGCACTGGGAGTTCAACGAATGCCTCTTTCGGCAAACCTAAGCGCCACCCCTCTGTGTGGTTGCGAAGAGGAAGTCGATCCAAACCATATATTCTTGCTGTGTTCTAAGAACACTTACCACATAAATGTACATGCAAGTAATCTTCGAGTTCTTGGTCATCGCTTGCCAAGCAGCTCCCAACCTTTGTTAGCATCCAACGATATAGCAAATACTGTAAGAGTTCAGCAGTGTCAATATCCATCCCCCTGCGCTGCTACGCTAATGCTCTCGGTACTTAAAATGCCAGAGGAAGACCAAAAGCTCTGTTAACTTCATATTCCCACGTGCTACTCAGCAAAATATGGAACGCTCAGCTTCTAATATGTATGTCACTATGTATTTTTCGTGTGGATGTGTCTGAATGCAGGTGCAATACACAAATATGGTTCTTGTAAAGTGTTCGTCTCTTCTGTGTAGATGGTACTTGTTATAGACCAGCACAAATATTCATTTCTTTTTCTGCAGCGTTTGAAACAATTCTCACAGTACACATAAAGATCATTTTATTGTCAATTTAGATATATAGTCATTAATATGGACTGAATTTGGAATATCCCAAATGTGTACCAACAGCGAATCATCATTTCTTATTATCTCACCAGTAGGATTTATACAGCATACTACTACTGTGTATACTGTGTTCCACTTTCGTCTTGTATACTCTGATTGTAAACTTTGTTTTATATCCTTTGATGCTTGTCAGTGAGTTGTTTCCACGATATGCTTCACTCGTCGTGTATACGTAAACATTGGCATAAAAATGGTTCAAATGGCTCTGAGCACTATGGGACTTAACTTCTGTGGTCATCAGTCCCCTAGAACTTAGAACTACTTAAACCTAACTAACCTAAGAACATCACACACATCCATGCCCGAGGCAGGATTCGAACCTGCGACCGTAGCAGTCCCGCGGTTCTGGCCTGCGCGCCTAGAACCACTAGACCACCGCGGCCGGCAAACATTGGCATAAATGTGACTTTTACTACGTATTGCGGATTTTAACAACTGACAAACATCAAAGGAATGCTACATATGTAGATATGCCAAGATCCACAATTTGAATTTTAGCTGTGTGTATTTTTACTTGTGACAAACTTGTTTGTCATTTTACTTTTGACACACCTGTGTGGTATATGCAATATAATCTTCACTAAAATGTTAATGTGTCATGATTAATGAGCGCACGATGTGGCAGGACGTACAACTAAAAGAGTTTTTAACGATATGATAAGACTCCCACCTGTCGAAACAAACCAATAAAAAGATATTTGTAAGCGATCTTGGCTATAAAAATTTTCTCTAAAAAGCTGGTATTCAATGCTGCTCAGTTCTATGTCGGGTTTGATTTTCCAGTACTGGTAGTCGTACGGCAACAGCGATACACACAGGAATGGATAGCTTTACTGCTGAGGAGTTGGTCCATTGCACCTTGTGTACAGGTTCACTGAGTGCAATGGAAGGGTGGCACAACTGCTGTAGCGACAGAGACGCTGGTCGCATCACCGTACTTCTACATACGTCTCAGGGTTGTTGAATTACTTTGCACTTAGTGCTGTACGTTCTGGTAATTAATATCACAGGCTTTTTTCACTGTTCTGATGGTATTTTCACACAAGCAAAAGGTAACTGCGGTAACAAACCGAAAAACCATGGCTACATTATTATTCTGAAATGAGACACAGGGCTACTTACAGGTCTCTGTCCTTCAAAATTCTCAAAGATTTTGTTGCTCGAGTTTGGATCGCACATATACTGACGACGCTCAAATGACTACACGTGAACCTGTACGTCAAGCTCCGCGCAACGGTAGAAGGGCCCAACATTGTCTAGCTCCTTCGATGCGTAAGTCCAGCGCAACAACTCTTGCTCTTTCCTATTTTTTTTTTTGTTCAAAGGATGAATCTTAGCGTGCCTCTGAGTATCTAGTGACATATTTCCCTTCATTACATACGCAAAAACGATCTTTGTATGAAATCTTGGGAAACAAGGAGTGACGTAAATGAAACATCAGTTCTTACACATGTATACCGATTGTCGACGTGTCTTCTCTTCCGAACGTGTAACATAGAACGCATTTTCGTCTCAGATATATCTTTGCTGATGCTAATGAAATTCGTGAAACTGTGTGTGCATTAATGTCAATAGATTTCCTCACTCGAATGACTAATCTCCAATTCTCCTCCGCTGTTTGGCATACTTTTACGTTATTTCACGTATTTTATGAACAAGGCGCAGTCTAATACATATTTTCATTCTAACGATCGGTTTCAGTTCCAAAAGCCGAAATCTGTCACCAGAACCAACTGGTACAACTCATCAAAAAGCTACACTGAAGAGCCAAGGAAACTGGTACACCTGCCTAATATCGTGTAGGCCCCCCCGCGAGCATCCAGAAGTACTGCAACACGACGGGGCATGGACTCGACTAATGTCTGATGTAGTGCTGGAGGGAACTGACACCATGAATCTTGCAGGGCTGTCCATAAATCCGTAAGAGTACGAGGGGGTGGAGATCTCTTTTGAACAGCACGTTGCAAGGCATCCCAGATATGCTGAATAATGTTCATGTCTGGCGGAGTTCGGTGGCTAGCGGAAGTGTTTAAACTCAAGAATGTTCCTGGAGCCACTGTGTAGCAATTCTGGACGCGTGGGGTTTCGCACTGTCCAGCTAGAATTGCCCAGGTCCTTCGGAATGCACAATGGACGTGAGTGGATGCAGGTGATCACACAGGATACTTACATACGTGTCACCTGTCAGAGTTATCTACACGTATTAGGGGTCCCATATCACTCCAACTACACACCCCCCACACCTTTACAAAGCCTTCACCAGCTTGAACAGTCCCCTGCTGACATGCAGGATCCATGGATTCATGGGGTTGTCTCCATATCCATGCACGTCCATCCGATCGATACAATTTGAAACGAGACTCGTCCGACCAGGCAACATGTTCATAATCATCAACAGTCCAATGTCGGTGTTGACGGGCCCAGGCGAGGCGTAAAGCTTTGTGTGGTGCAGTTGTCAAGGGTACACGGAGGGGACTTGGCTTCCGAAAGCCCATATCGATGATGTTTCATTGAATGTTTTGCACGCTGACAGTTGCTGATGACCTAGAATTGAAATCTGGAGCAATTAGCGGAAGGGTCGCACTTCAGTCACGTTGAACGACTCTCTTCAGTCGTCGTTGGTCCTGTTCTCGCTGGATCATTTCCGGCCGCAGCGATGTCGGAGATTTGATGTTTTACCGGATTCCTGATGTTGACGGTACACTCGTGAAATGGTCGCACGGGAAAATCCCCACTTCATCGCTACCTCGGAGATACTGTGTCCCATCACTCGTGCGCCGACTATAACACAGCGTTCAAACTCACTTACGTCTTGATAACGTGCCATTGGAGCAGCAGTAACCGGTATAACAACTGCACCAGACACTTGTTGTTTTACATAGGCGTTGCTGACCGCAGCGCCGTATTCTACCTGTCTACATATCTCCGTTTTTGAATTGGCCGCGCGAAGTGGCCGCGCGGTTAGCGGTAACATGTCACTGACTGCGCGGCCCCTCCCGTCGGAGGTTCGAGTCCTCCCTCGGGAGTGTGTGTGTGTGTAAGTAAAGGGACCGATGACTTCAGCAGTTTTGTCCCTTAGAAATTCATCCACATTTGACATTTGTTTTTGAATATGCATACCTATACCAGATTCTGTGGCGCTTCAGTGTATTACACGATGAAATAGAAATTCCGGTATCAGCCGCAATTGGACATCGAAATGAATTCATTGGTGACCGTTGAACATTTTGGCCGGACTGGAACTCGAACCCTCGTTCCCCACTTTACGCGAGAGGTCGCCTTAACAGCTTGGGCTATCCGAGCACGCTTCCCCTCCAATCGAAATTCCCAACTTGTCGCACAGTATTTACGTAGCGTCCCCTGTCTATCATATTCATTTCTCGCAGCTATACGCTGATTTCCGCAAGAATTCAGGGGAGAGAGAGAGAGAGAGAGAGAGTGTATATCCGCACAGAAAAGACCTTAAGGGGATACGGAATCGGATTTTGGGTTAAAAAATCGAATTTTTTTTTATTGGCGTATTATATTCTGCCATGTTTCCTCTTTAAAATGACGTATCATACATAGCTCTACTACAATTATAACTATTTTATTTTTATATATTTGTGAGATCGGGTATTGCGCTTTAGTTATACACGTCTCTCGTGGCTGACCATGAACTTTTTGGCAGTACCTTTAAAGTGACATGAATTCAAATATCCCGGTTTCCAGCGACTATTTATACACTAGTTGCCCGAAAATGTTTCTCTCTGGTTTCCTCAAGTTACTCTTTGACTTTGTGGCGGGACTGTTTTGTAAACAGTGTGATATAAGAAAGTAGTTGTTGTTGAGTTATTTCGTATTTAGTGCTTCATTTTTCGCAGTGAAAATGCCTAGAGCTAAAGCAAAAGTATTTAAAAAGCGTGTGAACTGGCAAAAGAAAAGAAATAATGATTCATTAGCAAAGCAAAGCAGTTCATCATCATCACTGTTGGAAAATGTGAATCCACTTATTACTGATTTGCTGAACGAACTTACAGCAAATGAAAACAGTGCTTCTCATAAAAAACTAAGAGATTTGGAAGAGAAATATAATTTACTTGATAGAGGGAATGAAGTTTTTGAACTCATTGATACGAATATATTGTGTGAAGCTCTTGAAAACAGTTTGTGCTGCAAAAAATGTCATGGAAACGTTTCTCTGAAAGTAGAATCCCATGTTGGCCTGGCTGCCCAGTTTAATTTAATATGCAGTGTTTGTAAATACAGCTGTAAGTTTCCAAGTTCGGTTTCAGTAACTGTAAATAATGGATACAAGAAAACTGAACTTTATAGTGTAAATATTAGGTTAGTTTATGGATTGCGAGCAATTGGTAAGGGCAAAGCAGCTGGTGATATGCTATGTGGTGTTCTAAATCTTCCAAGTGCACCTTCAAAGTTTGAAGCTTACAATTATGTACTAGGATCTGCAGTTGAAGATGTAGCACAGAAGTCAATGCAGGTTGCTGTGGAAGAAGCAGTGGAAGAAAATGACGGCAGTCGTGACCTCACAGTGGCGTTTGATGGCACGTGGCAGAAAAGGGGCCACACCTCCAACAATGGTGTTGTAACAGCAACTAGTGTTGATACTGGCAAGGTTATTGATGTTGCAATAATGTCTAAATACTGTAGGTGCACAGGCAGGCTGAAAAATGAACACAGTGATGACTGTATTGCTAATTATTATGGTAGTAGTGGTGGCATGGAGGTTGCTGGGGTGAAGAAAATTTTTCATCGCTCTTCACAGTGGTATAATGTTCGCTATGTCAAATATCTGGGAGATGGTGACTCTAAAGCATTCAAAGAAGTTTTGGAAAGCAAACCATATGGGAACAGTGTAAATATAAGCAAACTTGAATGTATAGGACATGTGCAGAAGAGAATGGGTGCCAGGCTGAGAAGGTTAAAATCAGTTATGAAAGGGAAAAAACTAGATGATGGGAAAACCTTGGATGGCAGAGGAAGATTGACTGATTCCATAATAGACCACATTCAGAACTGCTATGGCCTTGCAATCAGGCAAAATACAGGCAATCTTGAAGAAATGAGGAGAGCTATATGGGCTTTATATTTCCACACCGCATCCACGGATGAGCATCCACAACATGGTTTGTGCCCCAAAGGTGAAAACAGCTGGTGTAAATACAATAGGGGACTAACAACAGGAGAGAAATACATTCACCACCACAGTCTACCATCAGCCATCATGGCAGAAATAAAGCCCATTTTCAGAGATCTGGCTGACAGAAGTCTTCTGATGAAATGTCTTCACGGAAAAACGCAGAACCCCAACGAGTGCTTGAATAGTGTGATATGGCATCGTCTCCCAAAAACAGTGTTTGTCGGAATTAATACACTACATTTTGGTGTGTATGATGCTGTGGCAACCTTCAATCTTGGAAATATAACTAAATGCCAGGTCCTTCAAAAGTTGAGTATGCGTGTTGGTTCCCGTACGGTACGTGCTATGTTCTTTTTAGATCAGCACAGACTAAGGCATGCTGATAATATAATCAAGACATTAGTGAAAAAAGCAAGACAGGTGCAGAGGGGTGCCAAAAGAAGACTTGAAGATGATTATGAAGACTGTGAAGGGGGTATTAGCTACGGATCAGGAATGTTTTAATCTTCTTTCTCCGTTTCCCGTAAGTTTACTTTTTACTTCATCTAGGAACATTATCTCAGGTACTGGTCAACCTAGAAGTCTGAAATTTTTATGACGTAGTGACATAGGTCCCTATTACATACTGAAACAACGATTTTTTAATTACTTGATTTACAAAAGACTTAGGGGTGATAGTCTAGTAAAAAGCGATGGAAAAAATTTACTTAAAAATAAATGTACAATATCTCTGTAAGAAAATACTTTGACAATAAACTGTTGTTTCAGTATTGTTGTAACATATGAATGCACATACAGTAAAATTTTTACCTCTCTGTCTCCAGTAGTTTGTGAGAAAATGTTCCCTATAGTAGGCATATATTAACATTGTGGGGATAGGTGATTCCGTATCCCCTTAAAGGCGTCAAGGTGTATATATTGATGTGTGGGATCTGTTCTTTCGGACATGTCCGAAGGAACAGACATCACACATATATAAAAATACTATTAGTTTTAGATTTTGTTGATCGACTGACTTTCATTGACAACAGGCACGCAGTAGATCTACATCCTCGATGTACAGTCTGATAATTATTGGACTATACGAAATAAAATTGTCATAACTTCTGAACGGTTTACGTTAGGACGTCCAAACTGCAGGTTTGGCTGCGGAGCATGATGGAAATTAGTATGCGCTTGCTTGGTTTGGCTTAGCGACGAAGCCCGCTTTCATTTGGATTAGTTCGTCAATAAGCGAAACTGGAGTCTTTGGGGGACAGAGCCGGCCGCTGTGGCCGAGTGGCTCTAGGCGCTTCAGCATGGAACCGCGCTCCTGCTATGGTCGCAGGTTCGAATCCTGCCTCGGGCATGGATGTGTGTGATGTCCTATAATAAAGCATCCATCTTTTACAGGGACTCCAAATAGGATACAGAAGGGAGAACACAACACAGAAAAAGATCAGAACACAAGAAACACCAATGGATACATTTAACAAATCAGGAATATAAGAACTCACATGCAACACTTGCCAGTCAATGTACATAGGACAAGATGCAGAAACTTCAAAAAATGGTTCAAATGGCTCTGAGCACTATGGGACTCCACATCTGAGGTCATCAGTCCCCTAGAACTTAGAACTACTTAAACCTAACTAACCTAAGGACATCACATACATACATGCCCGAGGCAGGATTCAAACCTGCGACCGTAGCAGTCGCGCGGTTACGGACTGAAGCGCCTAGAACCGCTCGGCCACCACGGCCGGCTGCAGAAACTTCAAAACAAGGTATTCGGAACATCTCAGAGCTTTAAAAAGCAACAGCTCCCATAGCACATTTGCTGACCACCTTACCGCCTCTCAACTACAATAGAAACAGACTTAAGAATACTAAAACCCAGCCACAGCCTATACAGCAAACTGACCATTGAGGAAAACTTCCATATACAGGAGGCAATAGCAGAAGGAAAACAGGTCTTAAACGAATACACTACACTCTGCAAGGGCATACTATTTAACACATTAAAGGAACTTTACAAATAAAAACAGCATAAACAGATAAAGTCTACACACGCACACACACTCACGCGCACGCACGCGCACGCATGCACGCGAACACACACACACACACACACAAACACACACATAAAATGCATACAAAATTCAAATTTGGTGCCGAACACTCTGGTGAACAAATGAATACTGACTGGGCGGGGACACATAACAAACCACAATCACACTGTGTTCTAGTGTAGTAAAAAGTGTTTTACTACGTTATTTATGGAAAATACTTGTTAATGCATCACATCTCAGCATGATGCGGAGCATGGAAGTGCTTGCCACACGAAAACGTAAGTAAATACGAAAATAGACGCGAAAACATCGCGAAAAACTAAATTACATTCTAGATGACAGGTTAACTTCCAGCAAAAAACTTTTCTCATCAGCATCGTTTGGTTGCAGATGACAAGCTACCTGTAATAATTAACACAAAAGTGATCCAGAAAATTCATGTTCACCAAATGTAAAGGTATTTACAAAAAGAAACGAAATGTTGTTTGAACTAAAAATGCACATAATTTTATAATCATTTAACAAAATGTTCACATTGTAGAATAAATAAAAACGAAAACTCACTGATGATGGCACAGTGGTGCCGAAACATGTTTGGCTACTGAGAAAAACGGTGTTTTGCGTAAATGGCGGGCCTCACATCCAAAAAATGTAATAATGCAGTCTGGTGGCCGATCTACCTGCCACAGTGAACTGAAATTGTAATAATTTATATACTTGCTGATGGTGTGAACTTGCACAAAACTACACTGACATCCGACCATTCGCGTGGTTCAGTTCCTCTGTCAACCACTTTGCCAGCAGTTTGGAGCCTTTCACCGAACTGTGATACTTGTTTGTACATACTACAGGAATCTCTTGTTTCCGTCGTTCAGTTATTTCCTGTATCACTAATTTGTGCATTATAGTCTACTGGCCATTGAAATTGCTACACCAAGAAGAAATTCAGATGATAAACGGGTGTTCCTTGGACAAATGTATTATACTAGAACTGACATGTGATTACATTTTCACGCAATTTGGGTGCATAGATCCTGAGAAATCAGTACCAAGAACAATCACCTCTGGCCGTAATAACGGCCTTGATACGCCTGGGCATTGAGTCAAACAGAGCTTGGATGTCGTGTACAGGTACAGCAGCCCACGCAGCTTCAACACGATACCACAGTTCATCAAGAGTAGTGACTGGCGTATTGTGACGAGGCAGTTGCTCGGCCACCATTGACCAGACGTTTTCTATTGGTGAGAAATCTGGAGAATGTCCTGGCCAGGGCAGCAGTCGAACATTTTCTGTATCCAGAAAGGCCCGTACAGGACCTGCAACATGCGGTCGTGCATTATCCTTCTGAAATGTAGGGTTTCGCACTGATCGAATGAAGGGTAGAGCCACGGGTCGTTACACATCTGAAATGTTACGTCCACTGTTCAAAGTGCCGTCAATGCGAACAGGAGGTGACCGAGACGTGTAACCAATGGCACCCCATACCATCACGCCGGGTGATACGCCAGTATGGCGAAGACGAATACACGCTTCCAATGTGCGTTCACCGCGATGTCGCCAAACACGGATGCGGTCATCATGACGCTGTAAACAGAACCTGGATTCATCCGAAAAAATGACGTTTTGCCATTCGCGCGCCCAGTTTAGTCGTTGAGTACACCATCACAGGCGCTCCTGTCTGTGATGCAGCGTCAAGGGTAACCGCAGCCATGGTCTCCGAGCTGATAGTCCGTGCTGCTGCAAACGTAGTCGAACTGTTTGTGCAGATGGTTGTTGTCTTGCAAACTTCCCCATCTGTTGACTCAGGGATCGAGACGTGTCTCCACGATCCGTTACAGTCATGCGATTAAGATGCCTGTCATCTCAACTGCTAGTGATACGAGGGCGCTGGGATCCAGCACGGCGTTCAGTATTCCCTCCTGAACCCACCTATTCCATATTCTGCTAACAGTCATTGGATCTCGACCAACACGAACAGCAATGTCGTGATACGATAAACCGCAATCGCGATAGGCTACAATCCGACCTTTATCGAAGTCGGAAACGTGATGGTCCGCATTTCTCCTCCTTACACGAGGCATCACAACAAAGTTTCACCAGGCAACGCCGGTCAACTGCTGTTTGTGTATGAGAAATCGGTTGGAATCTTTTCTCATGTCATGACGTTGTAGGTGTCGCCACTGGCGCCAACCTTGTGTGAATGCTCTGAAAATCTATCACAGCATCTTCTTCCTGTCGGTTAAATTTCGCGTCTGTAGCACATCTTCGTGGTGTGGCAATTTTAATGGCAGTAGTGTATATGTACTGACTCTTCCAATGATCGAGTAATTTCGCCCCAGATGTTTTATCGAAA
This sequence comes from Schistocerca serialis cubense, assembly GCF_023864345.2. Classification (NCBI taxonomy): domain Eukaryota; kingdom Metazoa; phylum Arthropoda; class Insecta; order Orthoptera; family Acrididae; genus Schistocerca; species Schistocerca serialis. The sequence continues at coordinate 562,819,771 of NC_064641.1, forward strand.
CCTGAGAATAAATAGCAAAAACCAATTAAAAATTATAGACTGGATATAAATAAGTTGACAACTTGGTAGTTCGATGACTAGTTTGATTAAAGGAACATCTGGTATCCCATGGCTCATTACCGACAGATTCGATATCGATGTGTTAGGAGTGTTTTGTCTTCATTCGCCTGAGGGACACATTAAATCGGTTAGATATTCATTATGCACTATTGCAAAGGCCCCTCATATCGCGCAACTGATAAAACTTCTATCCAGTTTCAACGCCTGTGGAAGTCCTAGGCAGATGCGTGAAGGGATTATACGCTTGTCTTGAAGAACATAGCTAGTCACGAAGTCACGAAGTACAGGGTGACCCAAAAGTCAGTTAACTTTTGAAAATTTAATACCTCACGTAATAATGTAGGTAGAGTGGTAAAAATTGACATACATGCTTGGAATCACATGGGGTTTTGTTGAAACCGCAACAAAATGCACAAACTGATCAACAAATGGTGCTCCAAATGAGACAAAGCAATAATTAGCACCATAATGATTTTTAGCAAAGATCATGTTATTCATAACAAACGCTCAACATGTCGACCGTTATTTCTCAACAATGCCTGTAGTCGAGGGACAATGTGGACAACAATACTGTACAACAAACCAGTAAGTATGGTGAGAAATTGACGTCATAAAATGGGAGAGGATTTGGGGGGGGGGGGGGGGCGCCGCGCGCTGAAGTTCATGATGACGCAGGATTCTGAACGGATAGGATTGGAGGGTACGCCATAGTTCTCTCCAGACACTAGTGCGTGGAATGCCGGTGCTAAGTGAGACTTCACGAGCGTTGACTTCACCACGCAGAGATGAGCCAGCTTATGTCTCCATATCTCCTGAACAGTCCGAGCAGCAATAGCACTTGTGACTGGTCACCCATTACGGTGCCGATCGTGTAAACAACCCGTGGCTTCGAATTTCGACATTATTTTCATCACAGCGACAGGACCTTTACACGGTCTCCATTTTGACAGTAGAGCTTCACTAACAGTGCATTTTCTGGTTAAGTCAATACGCCGCGGCTGCTGACGCATCTGACTCCCTCGCTCTCCACAGCTCATTTTATACACGATTGTCATTCGATGTCACTGGCTTGTTACGAAACTTGTTACTGTTGGCCGGTTTCTGGACTCGTTTTTGGATTCAAACAAAACCCTTGTCGTTTCAGGTATGTGCGTCAAGTTTTACCTCTCTACCTACACTACTCTGTGAATTAGTGCATTTTCACATGTTACCGGACTTTTGGGTCACTCTGTAGACAAGTTCAAATGGTTCAAATGACTCTGAGCACTATGGGACTTAACTTCTCAATTCATCAGTCCCCTAGAACTTAGAACTACTTAAACCTAACTACCTAAGGACATCACATACATCCATGCCAGAGGCAGGATTCGAACCTGCGAGCGTAGCGGTCACGTGGATCCAGATTGAAGCGCCTAGAACCGCACGGCCACACCGGCCGGCAACAAGCCACGTATTATAGGATATGAGCACATATGAAAGGTAAGTAATATGGCTAACAATGTGCACAGCGAATAAAAATTAACGAATTAGCAATTAGGACCAGAAAAACTGAATAAGACACATATTTAAGATATGTGTTATCTGCTTTGTGAAATGCATTTCGATTCGTTTAGTTTCAACTCGGATTCGAGATTATACCTGGTACGCAGAGTTGATGATGAATGAAATTAAATTATTTTTTTTGTCTATTCTTACTGCTAATAATAGTGACTTTCCAAGAATCATCCTTCACTCTAGTCACACGGAGAACATCCGGCTATTTCCCTATTTCGGCGTACCTAGCATTTTCAATAGCAATTATTTATATTCGTGCATTACTTAATGTTATACCGGCCCGAGTGGCCGAGCGGTTCTAGGCACTTCAGTCTGGAACTGCGCGACCGCTACGGTCGCAGTTTCGAATCCTGCTGCGGGCATGGATGTGTGTGATGTCCTTAGGTTAGTTAGGTTAAGTAGTTCTAAGTTCTAGGTGACTTATGACCTCAGATGTTAAGTCCCATAGTGCTCAGAGCCATTTACTTAATGTTATTCCAGAAACCTCTTGTGTGCCTGTTTCAAAAGTGGCGCAGAAACCACTGAGGTAGTACGAAACTGGAATTCATACGGTACAAATAATAACTCGAGCCAACGATGAGAACACTTTTAAAAAAAGGAAAATGAGTTATTCTCTTGAATTTTGGCGTGCTCAATCCTATTATGATGATAAAAAAGCCTTTCCGACTTTTATTTTGCAACTAAAATTCAATACTATAGAATTTTTTAGTGGTTCTTACGCTATAGATTTCATATACAATTTAAATCAATAATCTGAATTGTGAGTGTAGTAGCAGGGCCTGGGATCAACTTCAGAATACATTGGCCTGCAAGAAAATCTTTGAATCCTAGAGAGAAGTATATTTTCAGAAGAACCTCATGGGTGCATAAATTTTTTTACCATCTCTACACATAACGCCGGGTCTCACCAAATTGTTTGCTTCCGTATATTTTGCTGAGAAATATGTTGTCTCCTTTCACTGGGTACTTCAGAGATACCTGGCCTTATGGGTTGACTAGGTTATCTAATCTTTTGCCTGTTAAGGGAAGAATTAATAAATTTTGCGTTTTCTCTAATAGTCGTTCGGACAGAGTAGATCCAAATCGAGCTTCTCAACCCGACCGATATGGAATAGCCAATACAATTTTGGCGGATGTCAGGTAGGGGCTTGTGGCACTCTCCAGGCGTAAAAGCACGGGAAGTTTTAAATTTCAGCAGAGGTTAGTAGATTTTGTAAGCAGAGATTCTTTTTTTTTGCAGATAAATAGTTTACTTAAGACATTAACGAAAATATAAGTAAGTAATTTATCTTGCCGGCCGAGGTGGCCGAACGGTTCTAGGCGCTTCAGTCCGGAACGGCGCGACTGCTACGGTCGCAGGGTCGAATCCTGCCTCGGGCTTGGATGTATGTGATATCCTTAGGTTAGTTAGGTTTAAGTAGATCTGAGTCTAGGGGACTGATGACCTCACATGTTATGTCCTATAGTGCTCAGAGCCATTTGAACCATCATTTTCAAACATTAATTCATATAATTCGAATCGTGAAATGTAGCAGGCTTTTCTTTTAGGGAAAAATCAGAACCATTTTCTAAAATGAAGAATTATAGAACGAAAACTTTCTTCGTAATGATCACCTCGGTATTTTTCACAAAGTTTTGACTTTTCTGTTAAGAGTTTTTAGCTTCCAGCTTTACTAAATTGTTTGTTAAAGATTGTAAAAGACTAGTTCGTAATAGTTTTCCTCTCGCTCTTTCGGCTCTACTTGTAGTTTATCATCAGCTGTAATGAATGGCACACGAAATGTATCACGACCACTCAGTTCTGATTTTTCTCAAAGAGGGAACCATCTTATTTTGTATTTCCATTCTTCGCTAAATTCTTGATAAACATGCTCATTTAAGCTCCTAGTTTGGTTTTCACGTTCATTAAAATTTTCCCTAATACGGCTTAAAAATGGGATCAATGTTTGAAACGCTTGACACCTGTTAATTAAGTCTAGTACAGACTTTTGCCAATATTTGTTAGTTTTGTCTATTTAAGACAAAAGGTCAACTCAGAAAAACAACCAATAAAGCTGCCTCCGTTCTGCTCATTTCTTGTCTCTGCTGCTTCTTCTTCCTTCTTAACAACATCTTCAGGTGACACGTAAACGGAATGGAAATTCTGTCGAACACGTCATACTGATTCCACAAGATACGGCCGTCTAGTATCGGACAATGTCTTAGGTCGCTAATTAATCTTGACAAGAACGTGCCAACGATGAGTAGAAGCTATAAAAAAGTCATATACTTGATACAAAACATGAAAAAAATAATCAGCTGATTCTAAGCATTCCTCTACAATGATTTGGGCCACGAGATTTAACGAGTGCGCAACACAGGGCGCAAAAAATGATAGTGAATTTCATCGTCTTTACAATTAAACATAAATATTTCCCACTCATGTTTCTGAAATTGTAATAGGATTGCGAACGACAATTTTCTGTCGTAAAATTGTGTTTTCCAAAGAGATACAAGTTAACCTTCCCAACACTTTCTCCTGTATGACTGTATTTTGGAACAAAACACCAAACTCTTCCGTGAACTCTGTCCTCGAAACAATACCTTACTACAACAGTTAGCTGGTCTTCATGTGCCGTGTCTACCTTTTAGTCTTCAACTAGTTCTTAGTATTCTGATGTTTGAATTTCGCCATCTATTTTACTCAAGTCTTGGGCAAATATGGAGAATGGTGACGACCTTTAGAGCCATGCTATTAGATGTATTGTTTCCACAAAATAAGCATTTAGTTCAAGGGAACCCAAATAGTTGCCATATTTAGGGATCCAAAAATTTTGTTATCGCCACGAAAAGCAAGTCCTCCTAACGCCAAATATTTAACATCTACCACGCGCCGAAGCACTTATTGTCAACAACATTCTTCTGTGGGGAACAAAGATAAGTTGGGCGATGTACTACTAAGACTAGAATTTAAGAGACCACTGAAAGACATAATTCGAAACAAGTTTACTGGAGCAGATGACATTCTCTCAAAATTCTTCAGATACTTGAGATACTTGGGAGAAATGACTGTGATAAACGAATTTCAACTTGTAGCCGGCCAGAGTGGCCGAGCGGTTCTAGGCGCTACAGTCTGGAGCCGCGCGACCGCTAAGGTCGCAGGCTCGAATCCTGCCTCGGGCATTGATGTGTGTGATGTCCTTAGGTTAGTTAGGTTTAAGTAGTTCTAAGTTCTAGGGAACTGATGACCTTCGAAGTTAAATCCCATAGTGCTCAGAGCCATTTTTTGAATTTCAACTGGTATGCAAGATATGAGACAAAATACTCTCGGACTTCTAGATGGACGTAATAATGTTAGTTACTAAGAAGGCAGGTGCTGACAGGTGTGAATATTACCGAACACACAGTTTAACAAGCCATAGTTTCAAAATATTGGCACGTTTTACTTACAGGAGTACTGTAAGTCTGGTTCAAGCAAACCTCGGTAAAGATCTGTTCGGGTTTTGGAGAAATGTAACAGCACGCGAGGCAAATTTATGTTTATAGCATTTATAAATTTAGAGAAATCTGTTGACATCGTTGAGTGGAATACTCTCTCCGAAACTGAAAAGATGATATTCCTTCCATAATGTGGCCAGGGAGGGGAACGATATGAAGTCCTACTTCCTTGCATTAAATTGAGACCTCGAACGCTTAAAGACTGCTAGCGTTTGACCACCAGCAAGAGATGATGATGCCCGCTTCATTGCGTGTCATTCGTCCTGACGCCACACACTCTGACCAGGGGTTCTCCCCACGGGCGCCACCCAGCCTTAGCAAAGACTTGGCTTTTGCCAGGAGTCCCAATGACCCAGGTAGACAAGCATCAACTCCTTGGCATTCGTGGGGAGTTAACGGCGCAGGCATCCCTGTGTAGTAAGGGGGCTACAACCAAGAGGGTACATGGCGGCCCCACCACAACGGACTGGCTACCGTGCTGGATAACAGGTGCAAACAAGTCCATTATCACCGATGGCGCAGAAAACGACGCAGCACATTGGGTGGACGAAACGTACCCAGGAAGGTGTTCTCACCCAACAGCTGGAGAATGAGCGGAATTGCCGATCCACGACGATAAAGTATGCTGTCTTAGCGCACAATGGACACGATGCACCGCTGCACCACATAAGGTGCCCTTCCACAATTGGCTCGCTGTTTGGAAAAAATTTGAAGAATGGGGTCAAACCCTACAGGGCACCATGACAGAAAGGCCGAAGTGTTAGAGACTATTTGGTCGCCTCTTACAGCAGGCAGGAATACCATGTGCCTATTCTAACCCCCAGACCCGCATGGAGTTCCAGTCAGAGAATCCACAGGTTGAAAATGGAGTACGCGTATTGTCTAAATCAATGCTGTCACTGAATAATTTACTGTTTACAGAATACACAAAATACATTTCCTGTAGTTTGGAACATAACAGCCTTTTCTTTTTTTCTCTCCATTTAGCAGTTTCTGAAGAACAAATTTTTGGATGTATACTTTTCTACGATTTGTAGACATGTTCTGATTTACTTAGATCATCTAATTTTTTCTTAAAATAGTTTAAAGCTTTCGCTACATGCAGTTCCACGAATTCTTCTTTTCACGTTTTTTTCCATTTCTCCGGCTCTTTCTCTAATGTTGGCTACTTCACTAATTCACTTTAGTACTGCCATCGGTTTCTGTTTTATGACAGCGTTCAACACCGCCTCGCTTACACATTACTGCTACACAACAATTACCGATACAGGGGAACTTGCCCAACATTCCTTAGAAGAAGCAGGAACACGCGCAGGAGGTTCCTAACGTTACGAGTGGAGTAATATTTCATCGTAAAATACGAAGTGGCGTTTGGCAGTTTTTCTTCACAAATTCGGCTGCTTTTCCTGCCAATCTTTCTCACATGATGAGATTCCATTTAGAGCCCCGAATGTCAGAAATGAAATTCAAATATAAGAACATTAGGTCAGTGTCGAAATTTTACAGTACCTGTATAGTTCTCTGGAAAGTTCCTTCGAACATGCTTTCACGTCCGAAGGAACAGATACTATTGACGACTGACAGTCACAAACTGCGAATACGATTGTAAAACGGATATACAATTTTCTAGTAACATGAAAATTTACATGGGCCTGGACTCGAACCGGGATCTCCCGCTTTACTCGAGCGGTCGCCTTAACAGCCTCGGACATCCGACCACGCCTCCAGGACTGTCCTGGTGTGTATGTCCTATAGTGCTCTCACACAAATTGTATGATTCCAGAATAGGGAGAGACATTGTTTTGCTCCTCAGACTGCCTTGTTTTGTCATTGAATGCAATACGGCAGTGTCTGTATATTACAGTGTCTGTGCAGTTCGATGTCACTTTCCACCATTACCAAATTCACTAGTGCGTGATGCATCAGCATCCGTCCAGACAACAGATTCCTCCTTGTAGTTAGTGAATACGCCGTAAATTTATTTTCCCCCTAACTCAATTCAGAATCTCTTCATTAGTTATTCGATCTATTCCGTCTAATCTTAAGCATTGTCCCGTAGCAACACGTTTCAGAAGCCTCTTTTGTCTTATTTTATGTACTGCTTATCGTCCGCGTTTCACTGCCATTCCGGGTTGCAGCCCAAACAAATACCTTCATAAAAGAATTCCTAACACCTAAATTTATATCCGATATAAAAATACTTATATTTTTCAGGAACGCTTTCCTTGCTATTTCCAGCCTGCATTTTATACTCTATCTAACCGGCCATTTTTCCTCTCTAATTCGTCCACTGTCTTATTTTTCCGCCCAAATAGCGAACCTTGTCTACTACTTCCCACAACATCGTTAGAATTAATTCGACTACATTCCACTACCATTGCTTTACTTCTGCCGATATTCATCTTACAGTCTATTTTCAAGAAGCTATTCATTCCATTCAACTGCTCTTGGACTCGCATTCGGGAGGGACGACGGATCAGATCCGCGTCCGACCATCCAGATTTAGGTTTTCTGTGATTTCTCTGAATCTCTCTATGCAAATGACGGTATGGTTCTTCTGAAAGGGTACGGCCGATTTCCTTCTCCAGCTTTGCCATAATCCGAGATTGTGCTCCGTCTCTAATGACCTCATTGTCGACCGAATCTTAAAAACTAATCTTCCTTCCCTCTACATACTACAAATTATTTTCACCACCATCAATGTGTTACATTTTATTTTTTTTATTTTTCTTTGACATTTATATTATAAAAGTTATATTATCGTCAACTAGGTAGTAACAAATTATACGGAATCATTTTAACAATTGTTAAGCATTCAATTCGCTGTAACCTCAGAAATCTTTATATACTACGTTCTTTAGATTATTAAAAAAATTATTAACATTTGTATACCAATAAAATTGTAACAATGAGAAGTCTTTGCTATTAGATTCAGAAACACCCGACCCACCTTAAATTTCAAGGCGGTGGGTTACTCTGTACTGTTAATGAAATAAATAAATAAAAATAAACTTCCTTCCTTTCAACCGCTCCTCCATTCCTTTGCCATCCATGACAGAATTGCAAAATCATCAAACCACAAATTTTTTGTTTCCTCTTCCTGAACTTCAAGTTACTTTACGAATTTGTCTTTGGATTCCTTTACAGTCAGTTAAAAGTACAGTTATTGCAGGAGCGAAAAGTTGTCTAAAACTAGTACAGAAACCAGACAGCAGTCAATAATGTTGAAAGACGTGAAAGAGAAGCAGTAGTTGAGATGGAAGTGAGACATTTTTATAGTTTACTCCCGACATTATTCAGGTTAAGAGTGGAAGCGTTCCTTATACGCCCCAGTACCAAGTACGTACGAGAGCTGATGGGGAATCCTTCCTGTCGATGACGCCTCAGTTTTTTGTGGAGCATTTAGAGGACAAGTTTGGGGAGGTGGAGGGATTGTCCAAAATGCTATGTGGGTCAGTCCTGGTAAAAACAGCATCCCCTGCACAGTCGCGGGCATTACTCGCCTGTGACAAGCTGGGGGTGTTTCTGTTTCTATGGCACCCCATAAGAGCTTAAATATGATCCAGGGTATTATATTCCACAGGGATATTTTTTTCAGTCAGATGACGAGCTGTGCGTCAACTTAGAGCGACTAGGTCTTCATTTCGTCCGGCGTGTCCATAGGGTTCAAATGGCTCTGAGCACTATGGGACTTAGCATCTGAGGTCATCAGTCTCCTAGAACTGAGAACTACTTAAACCTAACTAACTTAAGGACATCACACACATCCATGCCCGAGGCAGGATTCGAACCTGCGAGCGTAGCAGTCGCGCGGTGCCGGACTGAAGCGCCTAGAACTGCTCGGCCATCGCGACCGGCGCTGTCCATACGGGTCCGAAGGATAATCAGGTGGTCACCGGTGCTTTCATCTTCACCTTTGAGGGTGATATATTCCCCGAGAATGTCAAGGTGATGGCATACCGTTGTAGGGCCATATATTCCCCCTCGATGTGGTGCTTTAAGTGCTGGAAGTTCGGGCATATGTATTCCTGCTGTACTTCCAGCGTCACACGTCGCGATTGTGGACGTCCATCACATCCCAATACTCTACGTGCCGCGCCTCCCATCTGTGTCAGCTGTGACGAGCAACATTCCCCTTGCTAGCTAGACTGTAGGATTCTACATAAAGAAAGGAGAATCATGGAATAAAAGATCCTGGACTGACTGACTGACCTACACTGAGGCTAAGAGAAAATTTGAAAGGGTGCATTCTGTGTGCGTGACAGCCCCATGAGATCCGCCATTTGGCCCTCAGGTCTGCAAGACTATTTCTGCCTCCTCGATGGTGGGGTAGGGGGGGGGGGGGTTGGTGGCGGGGCACTCCTATCCCTGCTGCTCCCACACCACCTACTTTGAGAACAATGTCCCCCCCCCCCACACCCCCATCCATCGTGCACATAATTCCCCACTTCTCAGTTCGAGAAGCATCAATCGTCTTCAGCTGCTCTCGCTAGGACGGGGTCCCTTGGATCACTCCCCAGGTTCTTACCAGTGGGAAATAGGACACCCACTAGTGGCTGAAGCACCCACAGGCAGCTGGTCATAGGGCTTCAAGATCCTCCTCAGCGACTCAATCAGTGAAGCTCTCCCAGCCAGAGAAACCCAAGGAGCAGCTAGAGAAATCTAAGAAGAAGAAGACCCCCCAAGAACAAAGGAACTGTGGTGGCACCCACACAAATGCTACACAAGATCTGCATCTGAGAATGAGGAGGAGATTCTGGTATCCCCTCAAGACCTAGATCTCAATGAACCCTCAGGCACGATGGATCTAGATCGCACAGGTACTTAATTGGTGACAGTAGGTGACCCTGAGGTGTAAACTGCCTACTTGATCGCTTCATGCCTTCCCAGCCTCAAGACAACGTTATCCTCCAGAACTGCGGCGGTTTTTTTCAACACCTAGCTGAACTATGACAACTGTTAAGCTTTACACCTGCTTTCTGCATTGCTCTTCAGGAAACCTGGTTCCTGGCAATGTGGACCACTGCCCTTCACGGCTATAGGGGATATTACAAAAACGGTAGCGGCTACAGTAGTATCAAATGGAGTATGCGTCTATGTCCTGAACCCAGTATATAGTGAATCTGTGTCCCTTCAAACTCCTCTCAAAGCTGTCAGCATGAGGACAATGCAAAAAATGAAGGTCTGCAATGTATATCTTCCTCCAGATGGTGCAGCCGGCCGGTGTGGCCGTGCGGTTCTAAGCGCGTCAGTTTGGAACCGCGTGACCGCTACGGTCGCAGGTTCGAATCCTGCCTCGGGCATGGATGTGTGTGATGTCCTTAGGTTAGTTAGGTTTAAGTAGTTCTAAGTTCTAGGGGACTGATGACCTCAGTAGTTAAGTCCCATAGTGCTCAGAGCCATTTGAACCTCCAGATGGTGCAGTACCTCTGAACACTTTGGCTGCACTGATTACTCAACTCCCCAAACCTTTCCTACTTTTGGGAGATTTTAACGCCCATACCTGCTTGTGGGGTGGCACCATGATTATTGGCCAAGGTAGAGATGTCTCAACTCGACATCTGCCTCTTAAATACTGGGGCTCCCGCACATTCAAGTGTGGCTCATGCTACTTACTCGGCCATTGATTTATCACTTTGCTGCCCAGGACTTCTCCCATCTGCCCACTGGAGAGCCCACGACGACTTCTCCAACTTCCTCTCACTCCCCCAGTGTCATACCCCAGGACGCCTACCCAGATGGGCATGAAACAAGGCAGACTAGGAAGCTTTTACCTCTGCCGTCACTGTTGAATCTTCCCCATACGATAACATCGATGTGGTGGTCGAGCGAGCGACCACAACGATTGTCTCTGCGGTGGAAAACGCGATCTCTTGTTCCTCAGGGTACCCCGGCGAAAGACAGTACATTGGTGGTCACCGGAAATCGCTGAGACCATTAAAGAGCGTAGGCAGGCCCTACTGCGACATAAACGGTACCCATCACAGGAGCACCTAATAGCTTTTAAACGACTCCGTTGTCGTGTTCACCAGCTCATAAAAAAGACGTAAACAGAAGTGTTGGAAGAGTTACGTTTCAACCATTGGGAACCATACGTCACCTTCACAAGTGTGGACAACGATCAGATGCGTTTTTGGGTAACAGACCCCAACAAGTGTCCCTGGCATTAACATCAATGGAATGTTATCTACCGATGCAAATGCAATTGCTGAGCCTTTGCTGAGCACTAAGCTGAGGCCTCTGCATGGGAGAATAACCTCCCCCCCCCTCCCACCTCTCCCCGACTTTCGTACCCTCAAATGGCGAGTGGAAGAGAAATTCCTCTCATTCACTACACGCCTCGGTGAACTGTATAATTATCCATTTACTGAGTGTCAACTCCTCCTCGGCCTTGCACATTGTCCCAACACAGCACTGGGCCAGATCTCATCCAAGCTCAGATGATTAAACATCTCTCATAGGACTACCAGTGAAATTTCCTCGTCATTTTCAACTGCATCTGGAGTGATGGCATTTCCCAGCGCAGTGGCGGGAGAGCACTATTGCTCCAGTGCTCAAACCTGGTAAAAATCCGCTTGATGTGGATAGCTATCGGCCCATCAGCCTCACCAATCTTCTTTGTAAGCTGCTAGAATGTATGGTGAGTCGGCTATTGTGCTGGCTCCTGGACTCCTGGGGCCTACTGGCGCCGTGCCAGGGCAGTTTCCTCCAGGGTGGCTCTACCGCCGATAACCTGGTGTCCTTTGAGTTTGCCATCCGAACAGTCTTTTCCCTACACTAACACCTGGTAGCGGTTTAAGAAAAGCCTAAGACACGACCTGGCGACACCATATCCTTGCCACATTACATGAGTGGGGTTTCTGGGGCCCGCTCCAGATTTTTTTTCCAGAACTTCCTGTCGCTCCGAACTTTTCGGGTCCAAGTTAATGCCTGTCATAGTTCACCCCATACCCAAGAGAATGGGGTCCCGCAGGACTCCGTATTGAGTGTCCCTCTACTTTTAGTGGTCATTAACGGTCTTACAGCAGCTGTGGGACCGTCTGTCTGACATTTTCTGTATGCAGACAACTTTTGCATTTCCGACTGCTCCTCCAGCACTGGCGTTGCTGATCGGCAATGTAGGAACAAGCAAGGTAATACTGACCCTAAGACTTATCTTAGAAGATAGGTTAAGGTTAGGTAAACCTACGTTTTTGACATTTGTAATCCTAGAGAAAGTTTTGGCAGTGTTTACTGGAACACTGTCCTTGAAATTCTAAAATTATCAGGTGTAAAATACAGGAAGCGAAAGTTATTTACAAGTTTACAGTAACCAGAAGGCAGTTATAAACGTCGAGGGGCATAAGATGAAATCGGTGGTTGTTGAAGAGCGTGAGATAAGGTTGAAGCCTATCCCCGATGTTATTCTGTCTGTACATTGAGCAAGCAATACAGGAAACAAAAGAAATATTTAGAGTAGGAATTAGAAATCAGAGGGAAGAAATAAAAACTTTGAGTTTTGCCGGTGACACTTTAGTTCTGTGGGAGACAGCAAAGGACTTGGAAGAGCAGTTGAATGGAATGGACGTTGTCTCGGAAGAAGGATACAGCAACAAAAGCGAAACAAGAGTAATGGAATGTAGTCGAATTAAATCAGTTGCTGCTGAGCGACATAATGGACAAGATTTGCTATTTGAGCAGAAAAATATATGACTATGGCCGAAGTAGGGAGGATATAAAATATAAGCTGCCAATAGCAAGAAAAGCGTTTCTGAAAAAGAGAGATTTTTAGTATCAAATAAACATTAAAGTGTTGGGAAATCTTTTCTGAAGGTATTTGTCAAGAGAGTAGCCATGTAGGGAAGTGAAATTTGAACGATAATCAGTTTAGACAAGAAGAAAATAGAAAGCTATTGCATTGTGGTTCTACAGATGAATGCAGAAGATTAGTGGGGTGGATCACTAACTAGTTAGGAGAAACTGAACAGAATTGAGGAGAAAAGAAATTTGTGGCACGACTTGATTGAAAGAAGGGATCGTTGGATATGACATGTCTTGAGACATCAAGTAATCACCAGAGGGAAGTGTAGGGGAAAAGTTATGAAGGGAGACTGAGAGACGAATATAGTAAGCAAGTTCCATTGGATGTAGGTGGCAGTAGCCACTCAGAGATGGAGATGCTCGCATGTAACAGACTGGCGTGGAAAGCTGAGTCAAAGCAGTCTGCGCACTGAAGACGACCACCACAAACACCACCAACACAACCACCAGAACTGACATCATCATCATCATCAGCAACAACAACAACAACAACAACAACTTAATCTACAGGAAATTATCCATCTGAACAGTTTGATGCGGATGGTGTTTATCGTCCACCAAAAAGGAAGACTGGAATATATGAAAAGTCGTTGAAGAGACCTCATCTCTGCAGCTCTGAGCTGTAACAGCATTCTTCCCGTCACCAAAGAATATATCAATAACTGAATGTCTACATACTTGCTCCCCAATACGTCAAGGCCCCACCGCTACCGTCCTTGGCTTTTTCCACGATGTTCTACATTTATCCCACAAGCCACACTGGATGTGTGCAGGATCGTACTTTGGACGGTGCTGTCATGCCTCCTTCCCTGTTCTCTCCTTCTGCTAATAGTTCATATGAAGAACATCCGTCGGTAAGCCTCAGAGTGAGGTCGAGTTTCTCTGATTTTTCCCGCCATGGTCGTTTTATTATCCAACAGTGATTTCAAACACCCGCTCAGTCCGAGTATCGATATAAAAGATGCCGCAGCTCGCTTCCGTGGATGGCGCTGGCGCAGCCGACCTCCTGTACCGCTCCACTGGTGCGACAGTGTCCGTATATACCGCCGCCCCGCACTTGCCCGTCAGTTCTCGCTATTTTCTGAAGCGTAATTTTTCTATTTTCCGTCGTTCCTTAGTTACTTCAAAATTCATGGAAGTATGTTCCGTCTGTGCAACTATGAAAGGCTGTTTGCTGGCACACGCGTTTCTCTTCTTTTATTTGTAAAGCGACTCCAGTGGCCTATGATACATGTTTATTTCTATACGTAAAATAAATGTGCTATGTGTAACAGTATGTTACTATGAGACATTTTGTCATGTTTTTCCCTTGTTTTTCAGATTAGAATCAACTTCTGTAGCACAAATTCCGTGAGGTGAAATTACTATTGGGTGTTACGATTCACAGCGCTGTTAGCCTGTATGTGTGGTACTGGAGATGTGTTCATTAGTCTCCATGCTCCAGCTGGGCGATTTTCGGCGTTCCTTCACCCACATTTGTTATGAACACTTGCACTTTACATTTTTTAATCAACATGTATGTGTTTACGATGTGTAGTGTTGCCAACTGTCACTGTGTGTTTATCTTTCGCCTTTTGTGTGTGTGTGTGTGTGTGTGTGTGTGTGTGTGTGTGTGTGTGTGAGTGAGCGCGCGAGTGAAGATATGGTGAAACAGGAAGAGGTTCAAATGGTTCAAATGGCTCTGAGCACTATGGGACTCAACTATTGAGGTCATTAGTCCCCTAAAACTTAGAACTAGTTAAACCTAACTAACCTAAGGACATCACAAACATCCATGCCCGAGGCAGGATTCGAACCTGCGACCGTAGCGGTCTTGCGGTTCCAGACTGCAGCGCCTTTAACCGCACGGCCACTTCGGCTGGCGGCAGGATTCGAACATCCGACCATAGTGGTAGCGCGGTTCGAGACTGAAGCGCCTAGAACCACTCGTCCACAGCGGCCGGCAAAATGGGCAGAGGAAAATATTGCCAAAGATTTAAATTCAACAAAAGCGTAGTGGTTCTATATGTGGATACTGTATGCAAAATGTCTTGGGAGTAGAGTTAGCAGTAACGAATTAATAAATTAATGTCATGTTATGCCCGATGTTGAAGTTTCCCTGCATGAACAGCGAAATTGTGGTAAGCGATAAACTCTCTTAAGGGGCTCCGGAACGCCCTATACTTGCAATGTTAAAATAACGCTTATAAGGGGATACGGAATCACCTATCCCCGCAATGTTAATATATGCCTACTATAGGGAACATTTTCTCACAAACTACTGGAGACAGAGAGGTAAAAATTTTACTGTATGTGCATTCATATGTTACAACAATACTGAAACAACAGTTTATTGTCAAAGTATTTTCTTACAGAGATATTGTACATTTATTTTTAAGTAAATTTTTTCCATCGCTTTTTACTAGACTATCACCCCTAAGTCTTTTGTAAATCAAGTAATTAAAAAATCGTTGTTTCAGTATGTAATAGGGACCTATGTCACTACGTCATAAAAATTTCAGACTTCTAGGTTGACCAGTACCTGAGATAATGTTCCTAGATGAAGTAAAAAGTAAACTTACGGGAAACGGAGAAAGAAGATTAAAACATTCCTGATCCGTAGCTAATACCCCCTTCACAGTCTTCATAATCATCTTCAAGTCTTCTTTTGGCACCCCTCTGCACCTGTCTTGCTTTTTTCACTAATGTCTTGATTATATTATCAGCATGCCTTAGTCTGTGCTGATCTAAAAAGAACATAGCACGTACCGTACGGGAACCAACACACATACCCAACTTTTGAAGGACCTGGCATTTAGTTATATTTCCAAGATTGAAGGTTGCCACAGCATCATACACACCAAAATGTAGTGTATTAATTCCGACAAACACTGTTTTTGGGAGACGATGCCATATCACACTATTCAAGCACTCGTTGGGGTTCTGCGTTTTTCCGTGAAGACATTTCATCAGAAGACTTCTGTCAGCCAGATCTCTGAAAATGGGCTTTATTTCTGCCATGATGGCTGATGGTAGACTGTGGTGGTGAATGTATTTCTCTCCTGTTGTTAGTCCCCTATTGTATTTACACCAGCTGTTTTCACCTTTGGGGCACAAACCATGTTGTGGATGCTCATCCGTGGATGCGGTGTGGAAATATAAAGCCCATATAGCTCTCCTCATTTCTTCAAGATTGCCTGTATTTTGCCTGATTGCAAGGCCATAGCAGTTCTGAATGTGGTCTATTATGGAATCAGTCAATCTTCCTCTGCCATCCAAGGTTTTCCCATCATCTAGTTTTTTCCCTTTCATAACTGATTTTAACCTTCTCAGCCTGGCACCCATTCTCTTCTGCACATGTCCTATACATTCAAGTTTGCTTATATTTACACTGTTCCCATATGGTTTGCTTTCCAAAACTTCTTTGAATGCTTTAGAGTCACCATCTCCCAGATATTTGACATAGCGAACATTATACCACTGTGAAGAGCGATGAAAAATTTTCTTCACCCCAGCAACCTCCATGCCACCACTACTACCATAATAATTAGCAATACAGTCATCACTGTGTTCATTTTTCAGCCTGCCTGTGCACCTACAGTATTTAGACATTATTGCAACATCAATAACCTTGCCAGTATCAACACTAGTTGCTGTTACAACACCATTGTTGGAGGTGTGGCCCCTTTTCTGCCACGTGCCATCAAACGCCACTGTGAGGTCACGACTGCCGTCATTTTCTTCCACTGCTTCTTCCACAGCAACCTGCATTGACTTCTGTGCTACATCTTCAACTGCAGATCCTAGTACATAATTGTAAGCTTCAAACTTTGAAGGTGCACTTGGAAGATTTAGAACACCACATAGCATATCACCAGCTGCTTTGCCCTTACCAATTGCTCGCAATCCATAAACTAACCTAATATTTACACTATAAAGTTCAGTTTTCTTGTATCCATTATTTACAGTTACTGAAACCGAACTTGGAAACTTACAGCTGTATTTACAAACACTGCATATTAAATTAAACTGGGCAGCCAGGCCAACATGGGATTCTACTTTCAGAGAAACGTTTCCATGACATTTTTTGCAGCACAAACTGTTTTCAAGAGCTTCACACAATATATTCGTATCAATGAGTTCAAAAACTTCATTCCCTCTATCAAGTAAATTATATTTCTCTTCCAAATCTCTTAGTTTTTTATGAGAAGCACTGTTTTCATTTGCTGTAAGTTCGTTCAGCAAATCAGTAATAAGTGGATTCACATTTTCCAACAGTGATGATGATGAACTGCTTTGCTTTGCTAATGAATCATTATTTCTTTTCTTTTGCCAGTTCACACGCTTTTTAAATACTTTTGCTTTAGCTCTAGGCATTTTCACTGCGAAAAATGAAGCACTAAATACGAAATAACTCAACAACAACTACTTTCTTATATCACACTGTTTACAAAACAGTCCCGCCACAAAGTCAAAGAGTAACTTGAGGAAACCAGAGAGAAACATTTTCGGGCAACTAGTGTATAAATAGTCGCTGGAAACCGGGATATTTGAATTCATGTCACTTTAAAGGTACTGCCAAAAAGTTCATGGTCAGCCACGACAGACGTGTGTAACTAAAGCGCAATACCCGATCTCACAAATATATAAAAATAAAATAGTTATAATTGTAGAAGAGCTATGTATGATACGTCATTTTAAAGAGGAAACATGGCAGAATATAATACGCCAATAAAAAAAATTCGATTTTTTAACCCAAAATCCGATTCCGTATCCCCATAAATTACATCTTTCCTCACAAAGTATTTGAGGTAGGAAGTTGAACTTTTTACAGATTATTTATTGGAATATGGGCTACAACTTAACACAGGGATTTTACAAAATTTTAGTTCAGTTATTAAAGATGTTTTTTTTTTTCAATTGTAATGAAAATTCACAACATTTTTTTGCAATTTTTATTTATATATTCAAAAATATACAGTTTTTTGGAAAAAGGCTGTGTTAATTATGCAGAAGGTACTGTGTAACATTTACTGAAAGTTTGAAACAAATATGTTTGGAAGATCCTTAGAAAACATGTAATTAGTATGAGAAAATAAAAGTTTTGGGAATCGAGCGACAAAGATTGGATTAACTTTTTAGTGCATTCCAGGTCCATAGGATGGATTATCTTCATCCACTGCAAACTCCTCCTCCAGCTTCCTCTTGTTCCTCCTCCTGTTTACTCTTGCTTGTATTTCTAGACTCTTTACAGCTCTGTCTGCAGCCCGAAGGCGTTCCTTGTCTAAAGCAAGCATCACTCGTTGTTGTGTTCGTAGATTTTGCTACCATTTTCTTCAGTTGCAGTTACTGCAACACTGTTCCAAAAGGTGGTCATGTATGAACACTTATCACATTTCAGTTGTATTTCACTAGCAAGTCCTACGTGCTTTATTATGGAGAGTTCCAGACCAACTTCACTACAATGAATACATCTTACACAGTTTGAAAAAATTCCTTTGAGAACCGACATATCAAATATTTCATTCACATCCGATTCGCCCATAAAACATTCATAGTTTTCACTCATTGAACCAAGCTTCTTCTGTGAAGTATTTTCTTTCCCACTTTGACTGCTATGGGCAGGTGTACTTGAGAGGTTAGGTTCACTCACTTGGTTATCGTCTTTATTGTTTACAGTAATGACACATACCTTTGGCTTTCCAACATTTCTCCTTTTCTTAAAAGCCTTCAGAGGATTTCTAATAACTTTACTTTTACTCATTATTATACTTCAACAAAACAGAGACTCAAGAAACAGAATTAATTACGAATATTTTCGAGTTAACGACAGAGTAAATAAACATGAAACAATCGACAATCACACCAGCGATATATATTGAACCATCACAGGTTAGCCACAACACATACTTTATCTCACATCACTAAAATGTACCTGATGAACACGGACGTTAATAATAACACCATTTGACAGCAGTTTAACAGCGCCACAGTGGGTCACGCCCATGTAGAACACATTTCAAAAAAAATTTAAAAATAGTTGTAGTCTTCGGAATTGAATAAATTATATATCTATTAAAAGGTAATAGTCTTCAGATTCAGAAAACGCAAAAAAGTAAAAATTGAACTTTTCATGATTTTGAGCCTTCATCTCTTTTTGGGGATGGGGAGGGTGTTAACGTCTTAATCAGGAGGGGGGGAGGGGGGGGAGGGACAGTGGTACAATTCTCCGCTATTCAGCCAGGGGTATTCCGGAAATTTACAATGTGAAATACAAACGATACAAAAAATCAAAGACGAACAGTTAAAAACAAAGAAAATTTGAAAATTTTAAAACACGTCGCAGGAAGGTGAAATTCTTCGGATAAAAACACTGAAGCACTGCACTTTCACGTAAAATCTGAAGGACCTGCACAAAGGTGAGAAGTATTGTTGGAGGAGAGTGTATATCCCATAGGGTTGAGGGGTGTGGGAGGAAGACAGACGTCTGTTAAATGGGAATGCTATGGAGACGAGATGTAGGAGGTAAGGTCGATAGTGGGAAATACAGTCGGTGGGAAAGACAAGGGTAGGGAGTAGTGTGGCGAGTGGGTAGGGCAGTGGTTGCGAGAGGAATGAGATGGGGATGGATGGAGAGAAAAAGGAGATAAGAGCCCTAATGTGGTGGGAGAGGTGGAGAAGAATTGAAGTTGGTAGGAACGATGAATATCGCGTCGGATCTCATTGTCTGGGAAGGCAATAGGTTGAAGTTGCATTGGGATAGGATATGAAGGGTGTGGAGGTTAGGGACAGAGGGATGGGTTTATAAAGGTGTGACTGCATACCAGGGTAGGTGATCAGAGGGGAGACAATGAGGTTATTGGAAACCAGCTTGCGGACAGTATAGGAGATGCGTAAGTGTTCGATGTAGGTGAAGAGGGATGGGAATTTGATGAGATCGTAGAGGATCCAGTTGGCGGAAGATAAACCCATGAGGAATGCGAGACGGAGTGCAAGGCGTTCGAGGATTTGGAGGGATTTATAGAACTTTGGTGGCGCGTAAATTAATCAAAAGATTATGAGAGCATTTTTTAAAAATGTTCAAATGTGTGTGAATTCCTAAGAGACAAAACTGCTGACGTCATCGGTCCCTAGTCTTACACACTACTTGAATTAACTTATGCTAAGAACAACACACATACCCATGCTCACGGGAGGACTCGAACCTCTGGCGGGAGGGGCCGCGCAATCCGTAACATGGCACCTCAAACCCCGCGGCCACTCCGCACGGCGAGAGCATTTTTAAATTCGGTCATGAAAGATTGAAAACCAAATTTTTGTTGGCTTTGGAAGCAGTTACACAAGCAGCCTGCAATTGTGATTCGGTGATCGTGCATCGGTATAGTCATTTAGTAACATAATGGATAACTCACAAGTCCGTTAACATTTTTAATTCCAATACTGTGCGGATTAGTGTATGCAGAGAGATAAAAATTGACACACACGCCTGAAACAACATGGTGTTTTATTGAAACCGGAAACGAATGCAAAACCTAGCCAACAGATGGCGCTGGACAGCAGCACATCAGTGACGTCGCATGAGTATCCAGTATAATATGAGCCATACTGAGAGAGGGAGTCAGGTGGGATCAATAGCTCGTGAGCGTTGGCAATGGGTCTAGACACCTCGGGCGATTACCGAAGTCGCACATTATCTATACACCTCACCTTTCACCTACAAGCTACAAGGGCCAAAGAAACAAAAAGCCCAATACCATTATGAATATTATAATAAAGACAAAGTTACGCCTTGGCCATCCACAAAAGAAGTCTATCCACTAAGTTCGCAGCACATCGTCACAACCATCCACACATACATGCACGCACGCACGCACACACACACACACACACACACACAAAATATATATATACGCACGCAGAGGCACACACACAAAAAGAGGATCATTCCTAGCCTGGATGATAAACACCTGTTGGAAGATACAATATTTATGCAGGATGGCGCTTCACTTCATATTCCTACACATCTGAAAGATATCTTGGGCACATCGTTTGGCGAGGATCGCGTGCTGAGCCTCCACGTCCGTCATCCGTCATGCTTGGCCTCGCACGTTCCCAGACCTCAGTGTAATTTTGCAAAAACAGACATAATGTCTTATGGGATAACAGCAATCAGTGATTTTATAGAGTTACTTTAAATCCGTCTTGATTGCAAATTTTTTTTTTTTTTATTATTCATATGACCGGTTTCGGTTCATGCAGAACCATCTTCAGATCTGATATTTAAGTTACAGGAGTAACCCGTCCAATTCAGCAACTTTCACATGCTACGTCACATGTGACGTAGCATGTGAAAGTTGCTGAATTGGACGGGTTACTCCTGTAACTTAAATATCAGATCTGAAGATGGTTCTGCATGAACCGAAACCGGTCATATGAATAATAAAAAAAAAAAAAAAATTGCAATCAAGACGGATTTAAAGTAACTCTCAGTGTAATTGGTTGTGGGGCCACCTGGAGAAGCAGGTCTGTCGCGATCGTCCGACTTCCTTAGGGATGCTACAAGACAACATCCAACGGCGATTTCTCACCATACCTTCTGATATGTTGTACAATGCTGTTCACATCATTGTACCTCAACTACAGGTATTGTTGATGGATGACGGCCGATAAGCTAAGCATTTGTTATAAAGGACAAAGTCTTTGCGAAAATTCAATTGGTATGCCAATTATTGCTTTTGATATGAAGAGTGTCATTTGTTGGTCATTTTGAGGATTTGTTTTTGGTTTCAATGAAACCCCAAGTCATCCCGAGCATGTGAGTCAGTTTTTACATCTCTATCTACATTATTCCGTGGAGTGTTGAATTATCAAATGTTTACTGGCTTTTTCGTCATCCTGTAGATAGCTCCCAGCAAATTCTGTTTCGGGAGGAAAGAAAGAAAGAAGGCAGGGTAGAGGGTAAGAGGCATTAGGAAAATACAGATAAATCGTCTTCCCTACATCTGGGAGTGGCGAGGATAATATTGAGCTGGTTAGCGGGTTGTCAAGTGAAGACCAGAGCAGGAAGGAGCATGTATGGGTCAGGAGGCTGGCAGATGTGTTGGAGCCTAGAAGTAAGGGAAGGAAATGTAGAATAGGGCTGTAGGCGTGAGGGGTGAGTTCTGGTCACGAGGAGGGAAGATGTTGAAATTACCGACGGAATGGATACACGGAGTATGGACATGCAGTGAGGGTGAGATGCTGAAAGCAGCCCGGGGTTGGAGAGGATTGGGTAGAACATCGAGTTTGATCTTCGAGTTTGCAGGCGTATAGGATATGTGAAAATGTTCGAGGAATTTAAGAATAGCGGGCATTTTTGTTACCTGGTGGAGGTTATGTGCAGCAGGGGAGGGTGAAATGCATGGCACGACATAATGGGATGTGAAGATTCATGCTGCGTTAGCGAAGCTGAGGGAGAGTTGGATAAGGCTTTTGTAATAATCCACATGAACAGCCTGCAAGGAGTTTTAGTAATTTTTATCTGTTGTAGGACTTCTGCCGGACAATTTTTAGATTGGGGGGGGGGGTATTTTGGTTTGCAGTCGACGGATAGTCTAACGTATTTAACGAATGCGACGGAGGCTTTTCACAGCAGAATGACGCCACTAGACACATCCAGCATAGGTGGCGTGGCCTATTCCTGTTGTGAAAATCGTTGTGCTGCCACCCTGTGAGACATGTCCATCTTCCGCGAAATATCAATATCAGTATTCGACTCCGTAGTATTCTTTACTTCGACCATCTAATAATGTTCCTGCACCAATATCAATCTTCGTGTCTAGGTGAACGGGTGGACTAACAAGCCCCTTCACCCTTCATGTCTGCGCAGTATTTTTAGACCATATTGATCCATTACCCGTGCTGAATTCACAGCCAATGCATTGCGTGTTATACGCCAACTAATATCCACATAGTCGGGCAGTAGGTTCATTTATCGTCCACTGCTAATACAGTATGGCAAACACTGGAATGCACAATGGACGTAAGTGGATGCAGACGATCAGACAGGATGCTTACAAACGTGTCACCAGTCGGAGTCGTATCTAGACGTATCAGGGGTCCCATATTACTCCAACTGCACACGCCTCACACCATTAAAGAGCCTCCACCAGCTTGAACAGTCCCTTGCTGATATGCAGGGTCCATGGACTCATGAGGTTGTCTCCATACCGTCACACGTCAATCCATCCGACACAATTTGAAAGGAGAATCGTCTCTCCCTGCAACAAGTTTCCAGTCATCAACAGTCCAATGTCGATGTTGACGGGCCCAGATTAGGCGTAAAGCCTTGCGTCGTGCAGTCATTAAGGGTACATGAGTGGGCCTTCGGCTCCGAAAGTCCTCAAGATAATATTTCGGTGAAAGGTTCGTATGCTGACACTTTTTGATGACCCAGCATTGAAATCTACATCAATTTGCGGAATGATTTCACTTCTGTCACGCTGAACGATTTCCTTCAGTCGTCGTTGGTTCCGTTCTTGCAGGATCTTTTTTCGGTCGTAGATTTGATGTGTTACCGGATTCCTGATATTCACGGTACACTCGTGAAATGGCCGTACACGAAAATCCCCACTTCATCGCTACCTCGGAGATGCTGTGTCTCATCGCTCGTACGCCGACTATAACACCACGTTCAAACTCACTTAAATCTTGATAACCTGCCATTGTAGCAGTAGTAACCGATCTAACAACCTTGCGCCAGACACTTGTTGTCTTACATAGGCGTTGCCGACCGCAACACCGTATTCTATCTGTTTACATATCTCTGTATCGGAATACGCATGCCTACACCAGTTTCTTTGGCGCTTCGATGTATAAGCGAAAACTAAGAAAGGAAGACAAAGAAAGAAGTGCTCCGATTAGAATGGTTATAAGACAAGGGAAAGGGAAGGACAGAGATTGCAGTATACCCAACAAATAAGAGTTGTCCCGTTATAGGTGAAGCATCGTCTCCTGGAATATCCTTCCGAGCTCCAAGGGGCTATCCATCATAAAAGCTGGATAATGAAAGCTGTTTATTGCTTAAAACTGATTACGTTCTGTGATGAATTTAAATTACCACTCTAGCAAGAATATGCAGTTTGTAATATTCATATTTTCCTTGACATTATTGACGACAAAGTTCTTTGATCGTTCAGGAGCCAAAGCAATGTATTTGAATTTCAGATATCTTTCAATACTTTATAAAATCTAAGGTTGTTGCTAATGATCTCTCTTGTGATTTTACAAAAACAGGAAATAATTTGTAGTACCGGTTTCCTGACGCTGTCATTTTGGCGCGGTTTGGTCTCAGTTTGTCATCTGAATAAAAAATGATGAAAACAGTCAGTGCGGTAAGGGAGATCCAGAAGGAGAAAATACAAAAAATGTTCATACAGAAATTAACAGTAATGAGATTAAACACATTGTGCCTCGGGTTTGGCCCAACTGATGAGATCTTCAAGATAAATCTTTCTTAGCTAAATGAAAAGGAAGATGTTGTCAACGTTCTACAAACATTAAACTGAAAATTGTAAATGATACAGCTGAGAGAGGAATCAAACTCACGGAGGACTACAATAAATTATTTAAAAAACCAAGAACAGAAGTAGTATGTGCTTCACGTTATAGTAGAATGACTTTCAGAAGATACAGTGGAGACGAGATCAATAAATAACGATTTTTAAAAGATAAAGCATAGTAATGTTATAGATTCTGTTATTACGTTAATACAATGAAGATAAAAGGAGTAAAGTCAATGGTTAATCGGGTACTTCCGCGCAATAAGTCTGAAAAACAGAAATTCATACATATTAAAAAGGTGACTGTGTGTTCGTTCCACATCTCCTAACCACTGGACCAGTTTGAACCAAACTTGGTATATACAGAGTGAGCGTTAATAAAACCGACAAACCGCAGTACCGGAAATTGAGGGAAAAAAGGTCCTACGAACATATGTCCGGAAACGCATCTTTGCCACGGTAGATGGCAGTGACGAATGAACGTTTCTCTTACCGCGTGCCGTTTGTCCCTTATGTGTTGCAGGCCGCCGAGCGGTCTAAGGCGCTGCAGTCATGGACTGTGCGGCTGGTCCGGACCGGGCGGAGGTTCGAGTCCTCCCTCGGGCAGGGGTGTGTGTGTTTGTCCTTAGGATAATTTAGGTTAAGTAGTGTGTAAGCTTAGGGACTGATGACGTTAGCAATTAAGTCTCATAAGATTTCACACACTTTTTTTTGGGGGGGGGGGGGGCAGGCCGTGTGATTGGCGCAGCGTACTGGAAGCAGAAAAATGGTACGGCATTCATATCGGGAAGAAGCAGAGTTGGTGTTTGTGTACAGCCAAGCAGATGGTAACTGTCGAGAGGCAGCACATTTCTACCAAAACAAGTATCCTCACAGACACTAACCGCATCACCCTACATTTCTAGCCCCTTTTGGGAGTTTGTGTGACCTTGAGCACTTTTCATACAGAAGAACGTGCAGGGAGGCGGTGGGCTGTGCGTACACCAGATTTGGAGGACCCGGTTCTACGGGATACTGAGACGAAACCTAGTACAAACCCCAGGCAAGTGGCCCGCCATCATGGTTTAAGCCAAAGTACGATTATGTGTTTCCTGCATGACAAAAATGGCTCTAAGCACCATGGGACTTAACATCTGAGGTTATCAGTCCCCTAGACACAGAACTACTTAAACATAACTAACCTAAGGACATCACACACATCCATGCCCGAGGCAGGATTCGAACCTGTGACCGTAGCAGCAGCGCGGTTCCGGACTCAAGCGCCTAGAACCGCTCGACCATAGCGGCCGGCGCTCCTGCATGACAACCACACCCCTTGAAGGTCACTTTGAATTCGATCACTGTTGTGGAGTGGATGCGATGCAGCTCTATACTGTGTTCCGGGACGATTTGTTGTCGTTGCACGCACACCATCCATTCCCGAATACATGTTCATAGGACCTTTTTCCATTTGCAATCAGGAATCCGTCCCTGCAGTTTGTCGGTTTCATTAACGTTCACCTTGAACACCCCTTACTGTCAGTGATTTGTGGATGCGTAGCTGGCGTCCGATAGAGTACCAGATGAGTACCTTCGAATTTAAATCAAGCAAACTGTGTGGCCAAGACATCAGCTGGGGGTGCACTAACATTCTCCTCACACCACTGCAGCACGAATCTGGTCTCGTGACAGGGACAGCTATCCCGCGGGAAGACGCCACCGCTGTGGGGGAAGACATCAAGTGTGAGGAACGCAGCCAGGCCGCAATAATCTGCACGTAGTTCGCAGCTGTCATGGTGCCTTAGATTACTACCACAGGTCCCATGGCAGCCAAGGTGAATGCCCTCTACAGCATAATG
Organism: Schistocerca serialis cubense; assembly: GCF_023864345.2. Lineage (NCBI taxonomy): Eukaryota > Metazoa > Arthropoda > Insecta > Orthoptera > Acrididae > Schistocerca > Schistocerca serialis. The sequence goes on from NC_064641.1 coordinate 562,846,019, forward strand.
CTGCCCCATCGGCCAGTGTCCAGGGCGCGGTGCCTATTTCGAGCAGGCGTTCGACGGACAACACGTGTCTGGACTATCATCGACCTGGGGTTACAAGAGATTCGACCAGGCAATATGTTTCCACTGGAACACATTATCAATAGCCAAGGTCGCATATACTAGTCTTTATTGTTGACTACGGGTTTCGACAGCTGTAACTGTCTTCTTCCAGTCAGTTTAACGGAGAAACACATCTAAATAAGTCACCCTTGTAGCGGGATTCAAGGGAGGCCATCAAAATGAAGCATCAACACCGTAGGGACCAGAAAACTAACTTCCCTGGAATGACAATGTCTAGCCGTGTTAATGGCTCTGAGAACTATGGGACGTAACATCTGAGGTCATCAGTCCCCTAGAACTTAGAACTACTTAAACGTAACTAACCTAAGGACATCACACACATCCATGCCCGAGTCAGGATTCGAACCTGCGACCGTATCGGTCGTGTGGTTCCAGACTGTAGCGCCTAGAACCACTCGGCCACACCGGCCGGCTCTAGCCGTGTTATTTCTGCTGTTTCATCGAATTTGCAACACTCAGGTAACGTTTAAACTTCAGGAGCAACTGTTAGAACCCAAAGGTTTACATTTACATCGTAAATGAAATGTGGAATCAAATGCGTCGTTTCTTAATTGGAAAAACAGGCACTCTTGAATTAGTGGATTATAGTGCCATCTATCACGAATGGGAAACAATGGTTTTCGTAAACCGTACGCTTTGTCTGCTTACACTCCGAATATGCAATAAAATTTGGGGGTGGTTCCAATTCAAAAATACGAAGATGACGCCGCATATACAGGAGAGGTTCTTAGGAGATGGCCAGTTGTACCACCCACTGCTAATATCAACTTTTCACCAAGAACATTTTCTTCGTACGACGCGTCGTTTTCGAGATACGTAGTTGTGACACTCAGAAACAAAAATACGTCGTATGTCTTTTTATACTACCAAGTGGGTGCTAAGTCCTTTTATACAGGGTGACTATAATTAAACATTCAAAACGCTGTAGAAATAGCACCACTGTCAGAATGACATCAAATTGCAACAGAATATTATCGGAGAAGAGGAAAAATATAGTGTGAAAATTGACCAATAGATGGCGCTGTATGTGTCAGAATACGTAAATGAAAACACCTGTCACGCGCTCGACCCATTGAAGTTGGTATAAACGCGCCGGGTACACGGCTTTTCCTCCTTTCGCGTCTGCGACGTTTGCCTTGACTATCTCATTGCAGGATCGCGCTCTGCTTGTAAAGCTGTATTACAAGAATGATGACTGTGAACACGTCGCTCTGCAGAAGTTTCGAACGGTAAAGGGTTTGAAACAAGGCGTTGGTCTGATGACTGCCATGGGTCTGGAGAAAATGATTTGGAAATTCGAAAAAACGGGTTCTTTTGGTGTGCAAACTGTTAGTGGGAGGAGACGAAGTGATTCGACGTCATTGGAAGCAGTGGCCACAGCGATGCAGGAGGAGACGAGTGGTGGTGTGCAAACGTGTAGTGCACGGAGAATTGCCGGAACATTGGACATGCCTTTGAGAACGGTGCGTAAAATCCTTCTTTGCTGTCCATTCAAAATTACCTCTGTGCACGAGCTGCTCCTGTTGACCTGCCAATAAGAGAGAATTTTGCTTTTGAATTTCTTGCTCACATGGAAGTGGACAATGATTGGCCGTGGAAGATTTTGTGGTCACACGAAGCCCACTTCCATCTGACAGGATATGTCAATACAATTGTCGAATAAGGGCAACGGAAAATCCAAACGCAAATCAGCCAATAACACTTTATCCTGAAAAGGTCACTGAGTGGTGCCGATTTGCGGCATCATTTATCGTAGGGCCATATTTTTTCGAAGAGACGGGTGCTTCCGGTCCTGTCACCTGAACCGTGGCTGGTAAGCGCTGTGTGTGTCTTTTGCGCAACCACGTCATTCCAGCTCTCGAACAGCGTGGCGCACCTCCGCACATTGCAAATCCAGTTCAGCAGCTGCTGAAGCGCCATTTCGGAAATGCTAGAATTATCAGCTGCCATTTCCCTGCAGCCTGGCCATCGCGATCACCTGATCTTAATACGTGTCACTTCTGGCTGTGGGGCTATATGAAAGATGTTGTGTTCAGTGTTCCGACTGCGAACTTAGGCACGCATTGCGCAACACATTCTGAACTTGACCCCGGAAACACTTCGATCAGTTGTGGAACATGCTGTTTCTGAATTTCAACTTATTTCAGAAAACGATGGACCGCATACTGAACATATTTTGCGCCAGTCACACGGAAATTAATAATCTGATTTCATTTTTATTGATGCTGTTTATGAGGTTTTTGACCTCAGGACAGTAAAAAACCGATGTGATTGATGCTTTTTATACGGTTTTTGGCTTCAGGACAATTAAAAACCAATTTTTTCCCATCCGATGTGGTATGATATGACCTTTCCGTGGTGGATGGGCTTACGTAACTAACAGTATCACACCTGTACACCCACGAACACTGAGTAGTTACGTTTGTTTAACGTCAAACGTACACCTTAGGCATTGTTGTACGATTCATTTGCCATTTGTAGTCGACCACTATTAAATTATGATCCTTACAGCACCATCTACTGCAGAATTTTGTAACTATTTATTTTTCTTCTGCCATACGTTTTCCCCCTTCTCCGATAATATTCCGTTGCAATTTGACATCAATCTGAGCAGTGGTATTATATCTAAAGCTGTTTGAAAAATGGTTCAAATGGCTCTGAGCACTATGGGACTTAACTTCTAAGGTCATCAGTCCCCTAACTAACCTAAGGACATCACACACATCCATGCCCGAGGCAGGATTCGAACCTGCGACCGTAGCGGTCGCATGGTTCCAGACTGTAGCGCCTAGAACCGCTCGGCCACCCCGGCCGACAGCTGTTTGAAAGTTTAACTTTAATTATAATCACCCTATATATCAATAATTGAATAATTTAGTCGCTTCTAGATATTTCAGTGCTAATCGTACCCGCATTCCGTGCATAGTAGTATACCTTCTCGCGTCCTAAATTTTCCTCTGCTCATGAGAAATGGGTGCGACGTCAGTTCATTCTTTACATTTGTGAAACATTTTCTAATGCAGCAGCTTGGTGTTCCGTGTGGTGTTACTATGGACGTGAATTTATCTTCATTTGTGGCTTATGGCTACAAATTTAACTTATTTGCAAATCATCATGTAACCAGTAAATGTAAAAATTCTTTGCAAGTCAGTTATTAGTTTTTATTTTTCCCTTATACCTATATTTTAACATGAATAAATAGTAACTATTTTAGCTGTTAATCATTGTACCTGCTGAAGATGATGTTTTTAAAGAGGTCGAAACCTGGGTCAAGGAGTTTTCAATAAATCTTGTATTATTGTAACCGATTTGGCTGATTTTTCAATTCCTCCTCACGAAGATACATTACAGTCGCTGCCCCCAGCCATTATCAATATTTAAAAAAACCATTAATAACTGATGAACATCACACGTCATTATTGATATGAACGTTTGTGCACTAATAATGGCTCTGAGCACTATGGCAGTTAACTGCTGAGGTCATCAGTCCCGTAGAACTTAGAACTACTTAAACCTAACCAACCTAAGGACATACCCACATCCATGCCCGAGGCAGGATTCGAACCTGTGACCGTAGCAGCAGCGCAGTTCCAGACTCAAGCGCCTAGAACCGCTCGGCCACACCGGCCGGCCTGTGCACTAATAGATGTACCACCGTCATATTGTACACTACTGGCCATTAAAATTGCTACACCACGAAGATGACGTGCTACAGACGCGAAATTTAGCCGACAGGAAGAAGATGCTGTGATATTCAAATGATTAACTTTTCAGAGCATTCACACAAGGTTGGCGCTGGTGGCGACATCTACAACGTGCTGACATGAGGAAAGTTTCCAGTCGATTTCTCATACACAAAGAGCAGTTGACCGCCGTTGCCTGGTGAAACGTTGTTGTGATGCCTCGAGTAAGGAGGAAAAATGCGTACCATCACGTTTCCGACTTCGATAAAGGTCGCATTGTAGCCTATCGCGATTGCGGCTTATCGTATCGCGACATTGCTGCTCGCGCTGGTCGAAATCCAATGACTGGTAGCAGAATATGGAGGTAGTACGGAACGCCGTGTTGGATCCCAACGGCCTCGTATTACTAGCAGTCGAGATGACAGGCATCTTACCGCATGGCTGTAACGGATAGTGCAGCCACGTCTCGATCCCTGAGTCAACAGATGGGGACGTTTGCAGGACAACAACCATCTGCACGAACAGTTCGACGACCTTTGCAGCAGCATGGACTATCAGCTCGGAGACCATGGCTGCGGTTACCCTTGACGCTGAATCACAGACAGGAGCGCCTGCGATGGTGTACACAACGACGAACCTGGGTGAACGAATGGCAAAACGTCACTTTTTCGGATAAATCCAGGTTCTGTTTACAGCATCATGATGGTCGCATCCGTGTTTAGGGTCATCACGGTGAACGCACATTGGAAGCGTCTATTCGTCATCGCCATACTGGCGTATCACCCGGCGTGATGGTGTGGGGTGCCATTGGTTACACGTCTCGGTCACCTCTTGTTCGCATTGACGGCACTTTGAACAGTGGACGTTACATTTCAGATGTGTTACGACCCGTGAGTCTATCCTTCATTCGATCCCTGCGAAACCCTACATTTCAGCAGGATAATGCACGACCCCATGTTGCAGGTCCTGTACGGGCCTTTCTGGATACAGAAAATGTTCGACTTTTGCCCTGGCCAGCACATTCTCCAGATCTCTCACCAACTGAAAACGTCTGGTCAATGGTGGCCGAGCACCTGGCTCGTCACAATACGCCAGTCACTACTCTTGATGAACTGTGGCATCGTGTTGAAGCTGCATGGGCAGCTGTACCTGTACACGCCATCCAAGCTCTCTTTGACTCAATGGGCACGCGTATCAAGGCCGTTATTACGGCCAGAGGTGGTTGTTCTGGGTACTGATTTCTCAGGTTCTATGCACCCAAATTGCGTGAAAATGTAATCACATGTCAGTTCTAGTATAATATATTTGTCCAATGAATACCCGTTTATCATCTACATTTGTACTTGGTGTAGCAATTTTAATGGCCAGTGGTGTAATACGTGTACTGTATACCTGGTTGTCGAAACCTGAGAGATATGGGCATAGGCTCAAGAATGCCCTTATTTAGGAGGCCGTAATGATCAAGAACGAACCTGTGTTTCAGCGTGTTTTGCTCATTTAATGTGCAGTCTGGGCAGTGATTAAGATTGCAGAGGACTTCTTTCTCTTCTAGAAGAGCAAGGGTTACTCTTTTCAGTTGAAGGTGTAGAACGTTAAATTTTTACTTACATCAGAGACCGAATGGTTGCACGCCTTAGGGTTATTAGTTAGTGCCAATTTAGAACTATCTACTCTCTGATTCTCCTTGAACCTGGTGGAAAAAGCACATCCTGTTTCACCGACATGTCGAAAGTCACAGTCACCATGCGTGATTTCATACTGTAAATACCCGATTGTGCCTACGGCTGTTTGCTGCTAGTTTCATGGTGTATGTATGAATTGAAAGCTAACCTGACAGGACATGTGGAAAGCTGGTATAATGCCAGCCGTCTTCAGATATTTATCTAACTGTTCGGATATGGTCCCCAGATACGGACTTCATAATAGTTCTGGGAGTTACACTGAGCAGCAAATGTAATTTTCGTTAATATTCAAAGTTCAATTGGCTCTAAGCACTATGGGACTTAACATCTGATCGTCGTCAGTTCCTTAGACTTAAATCTACTTAAACATAACTAATCCAAGGACATTACACACATCCTTGCCCGAAGCAGGATTCGAAACTGCGACCGTAGCAGCAGCGCGGTTCCGGACTGAAGCGCCTAGAACCGCTCGGCCACTGCGGCCGGTTCCATTAACTTTCATACACTTCTTGTGTTTCAGTTGATAGTTTGGAGACTCGACGACCTATACAGAAATATCATTAGTGCGCAAAATAAATTTAATGGTCCGAAGTACTTTTTCATTGTTGCATATGGGTAAAGGCTCATTATATATCCCTTACAACTTGGTAAGCAAAGCAGCAATTTATGAATACAGAAACGGTTAGATAATTTTGTATAATAACATCTGTGGGTGACTGAAATAGATAACATACATGTATCACACAGGGGGCAGTAAGGTAGCTATGTTAGCTGCAGGTTATTGTGGTTCTGTACTGTGATATGTATTTCAGGATGTACACCGTGCAGATCATATTGACAATGGATAGTCCGCTATTTTGTACCATCGAATAAGAGAAAAACGCCATCCACATCATGTCAGTTAACATACGATATTGTCCTTATAGGTGGGGTATGTGTTAAAATATTGACTCTTTACATGTTCGATGAAAATATTAGTAATTGTGTTGACTAATGGTGATCCCATACCAAGGCTGCCTCGTCATATGTAAACAATGTCACATTAGTACTGAGAATGAGCTTGAGGAGCATTAGAAACTTATTGATGGCCTGAACATCCAGGTGCTATATTGTTTAAAGGTACTTTTAATAATAGAAGTAACTTCCTTAATCAGGATGTTCGTTTACATGATGACCACATCCCAACTCCCATATAGCGTTTATTACCAACTGGCATGTCCTTAAGGTAAGAAATTAGCTATTCTTGGTTTCTGTTGGTATATGAAACCGGATGATAGTAATAGTGTTTGTTACGAAATAAGTTGAGTTCTTTAGCAAGCCACTAGCAAAGAGAATTTACGGCACTGATTATCGATCAAAGAGGAGCACCAAGTTTACAGATTTTTAGTGTGCTTCCTAATGAGGGCGTTTTACGGTCCATACGTAATAAGGCTCTTTATTAAATGAGGGTCAGGTATTTATGCACCATTTTGAACGCAGTTTTTGTTTCACTGGTAAATTTGGAAGTCAAGTCATAGTGGCAAACTTCAATGTTGGGGTTATTAGTAAAATAATGTGCTTTCTGAACATTTTTGGCTTTAGATGTATTAACTGAAGTATGTCCTTTGTCAGCATGCATGACAAGAACTCTGTTGTCTGCCAGTTTTCGGTAATACTGTAGACTAACAGCTGATCCTTATCTCAAATACTACACCTCTACGTTTATGGCTCAGATAGTACTTCTTTTAGTAGGTGGTCTAGCTGGTGGTTGATTGGTTTATTTATTTTTACAGCCCTGCTGCTTTTATTAGTTCGTTGCTACTTTATGGTCGAAGTTAGGGCATGTTTTACAAGAAATGCATGTATTTAATAATTCACTCTCCTCTTTATTACAGCAAACGTTGGTGCAATTATCAACTTTTTTGTGAAAGTGAAAGGAGCATTTAGGTGCCTTTTCGGTCGTGAGAGCGGAAGGTCATAAGCCAAGTCTCTCGAGCATTTGTTCGTGAGTGATTGAAATTTCATCACCTAGAAATTTAGCACTGTGCGTAATACGCTTGCAAGCGCGGTCAGAAGTGGGACTGTCAAGCTGCTTAGCCAACAGAATGTGGGCTAAGTAAGTTTTCCCATTAAAGTGCTCTTTCTTAGTACAATGCACAAATTTCTTTGCTAACAGCTATTTACATTAGCTGAAGTTTACATACAGGGGAATGAGCTTCGGTCTTACTAAAATAATACGTATTATAATTTGGGGTGATGTATGTTGAACACGTTTTGTTGAATTTAATAACGGTGGCTCTCTTTAACATCTTTTTGTCCATGTCAAGTAACTTATAAGATGTCCTGGCTGCCCAGCACGGCACTGTGGCACACAATGTCGATCCAATACAGCGTTAACTTTACAAAAATGGCAGGTAAAGCCTCGGATAACACCTACTTATTAATTCATGGGTGCGGGATGGGTGCAAAGATTGCGGCTTTGCAACATTAGGAACTGCAACATAAATTGCTACTCTAAAAGGAGGGACATGCATTAGATCAAAAGCAAAAATATGAACATGCATACTTATGTGCCGGAGTACCGAGAGGAATGCCTACCTCGCCAGTACACAAATGGTGATACAGAGGACCAGTATATGAACTAAAGTGAATGGAAGAGTAAAGAAAACTGGGAATTATAAAAATGCAGTACTAGATAAACCCAGACAATAAAGATGAAACTGAACCATGGTGTAATGCAATAAATATAATGAAACAGAACGATACCCCAGATTGGGCAATAGGAGCATGTAATATATACGAAAAACACCAATTCCAACCATATTTAGACCTTGTTGTTTCTAAAAATGATACTTTACCATGCGTGGTATCTGCAGGAAAGAGTCAGTCACAACTGTCTTTATGTATAATCCATCTAATCACCCATTTACTTACATGACTGCATTGCACACCATGTTGCACAGACTATGTAATGTGCTTTTAACATCAACATTTGCTTTAATAAAGAGCAGAGTGAATTATTAAATAAAGGCCTTTCTTTTAACACATATCCTAACCTCAGTCATACAGTAGCAACAAACTTGCCGCAACCTGTACAACAGCACGTAGTACAATACGAGGATGATACATCTAACAGAGCACAAACTTGTACAACAAAACGTCGTGTCTTGTTCATTGTTCACTACTAGTGTACCAGTGTTTCACATGGTCATACGCGATGTATATGTTAAAATCTTTTTCTTTATATCTGACTATAGACAACTAAGCTTACTCCACTTTCTATGCATGCGTTTTTAACTCACAGCCATGCAGTTTTACCATTATGTGTGTACAGGATGGCGAGAAATAGTCTGAAAAGCTTGAAAGGTTGTTCAAGGTTAGATTCTGCTGAGAAGTAATTATTCAGAAAAAAATCGATACGTTGCAGCATTTTCGAGTTAATTAGCATTGAAGTTAACCAATCAGGCAGTTACGCGTACAAATTCAAGCGGACCGCCAGTGACGGTGTCACCAAACGTGTTCTTCGTTTTATTCCCTAAACGCGAACAAAAGAGGTAAAAAAAAATGGGACGTGGGACTGTAGTAAGGATCGAAACCGAATCAAAGGCTGAGCAATCTCGTGCGCTGTCATCTATGCTATTACAACAACTGAAACTAATTCTATCAGGGGGAGGGGTCGCTTGGATTTACGCGTGCAACGGGCTGAATGGCTATTTTCAGTACTCATTAACTCGAAAGCGGCGTAAGTATCAAAAATTTTCCTTAACAATTATTTATCAGCACAACTTACCCTGCACCATCCTTATAAGCTCTTAAGACTGTTTCTGACCACCCTGTTTCGGCCTATACTGATCTTATCAGTTTTATTTTTGACTTCATCTATTTTAGGTCACACCAGATTTTACAACCCATGGACGCATGCTTCAAATGATAACATAGAGCTGGCTTCTGTTTTTGCCGCTATGGGTTGCTAGTAGGTGTTTGTTACACTTTGTTGCCTTGAGAACACTACACATAAATCTATTATATATTGTACGAGCTCATCACTCCCTCACGCTATTTGATTGCCTAAATATGGGAGTTTATCATTTCAGTATTACTCGTCCTTATTGCCTAATACGGGGTATCATTCTAGCATGAATTTCTTTTACATGTATCATCGTTATATGTATTGCATTACGCCATGGTGCAGTCTCATTTTTATTGTCTGAGTCTTCTATTAGTGTAAGCGGACGGTCTAGTTAGACTTGCAATTTTATAATCCCCGTAATTTTTCTTTCCATCTCCAGCCACACTAGTTCCAATGCCGGACACTTGCGCCGCCACTGCCAGATGGTAAGTCAACAGGCCTCGTCATTTAGTTCCTTGTGTATGCACTGGTGAGACAGGCGCTGAGTCTGGTATGCGATGTCTCGAAATAGCGTCTTTTGAAAATACGCCTAACGACAATTGCACATGAAACTTTACGTTTTTCTTGTATTGCTCCACGTATGAGCCTTCCTAAGCACATGTTATCTGATGACTCCACAAAATGCGCTATAAATAAAGTTTTTTGCGATCAAGACGTTTCCAAGGAATTACTGTATGGCAATAAAAGTAATATTCCGCTCAACCGTCCACCAGTCAATAAAAGTCATCCCTCCACTCCCCAACCTCGTTACAGGGAACGTTGTAAAACGTTAGATGTTCAGTGCATAATTTAGTTAAAGTTAAGAGCAGTGATTAAACAGATAAGAACTTATGCTTGAACTGATTCATTTTTAGCTGTTTCATCATCAAAACATCTGCGATGGGAGATATTGTCCGTTTAGAGAAGGTGCTGCTACAAATAACTTGCCAACAGTACACCGCATGTTTTCAAAGATGATACACGCATGAGATAAGTTTATAACGTCTGTTTAACAGCATGCTAACGGGTGTATACCTGTTTAATCAGTGCCTTAGATCTAAAATGATATACCGATACTGAACATTTAATGTTCTTTTATAAGTAAACCTTTTAGCAGGGCCCCTTGAAAATCACGATAGGTTGAAGTTATACGATAATACGAAGAAATCCTAAAAATTAAGTTTTAGGCAGCTTGGAGTCAGTCGAACAGTTCGTAACAACTATGGGCCCAAGTTCAAAGAAAAACTTGCATATCGTCTCAATAAGTAGTTGCGAGGGTCCGACTTACTTTGTGCCCAAGCTACACAATGTACGAGACACACAATGTCTCTCAACTTGTGATTGCAAGATGGCGTTTAGAAGCCTTGGCGTTGTTGACAACATCGTCGACGGCTACTAGGCATCGTCCAGCAGGGTAAGCTGCTTGCCTCCGCGCTTGCTGTCAACGTTCTATGGCCGTTGCTCCCAGATTAGTTAGAAACTTTCTCGCTTCTTCACCAGCCGTTATGTCTGTCGCCAAGTGCAACCACTATAAGATCGCTACATCCACTTCGAAAAGAATTCCTTAGAAAGCCGCCGAGAAAACGTAAAACTCCGGCCTCTTTCTTCTTAACAAGTGACGCAACCCGTTTGAAATTACACCCAAAACTGTCGGTGTACCAGATCATCGGCCGTTAGTTCGGTACGCGGATTAGATTTGTCAGGTTAAACTCCCCGTCTCGCCATCCATCGCTCTCCGAATTACGCTCTACGGCAACGCTGATAGGGGACCATGAAGATAAAGTTGTCTTTACCGCAGTCCATAAAATATTATACTCCTTGTACGGTTAAAAGTATTAGAAACAAGACTTGAATATAAGTGTACTGAAAACGTTACAGGCTAGGAATTTGAAACAAATGATGAAAAAATTTGAAAAGCACATCACATTCGTATCATAGTAGTTTAAAACAGTGGCGTGGATTCAAGCTCAGTAACTAATTTTCCTTGGTGAAGGATATAATTCACACGTATCGAAAAGTAAGTTACGATATTGCACACTGAGGGGAGGGGGGGCGGAGTCGTTATGCGACTTTACGGGAAGCCGGCTCGTGGACCGAGAGGCAAAGATGAATGTTTTCACAGCTCGCGGCGGCTAGCGAAAAGGGCTAGGAATGTGAGGAATGGATGGGGCTGAATGCTGAATCTAGCGTTTTCCTGAGGCTGGAGAGTGACCTATTAGCTGAAGGGTGGAGACACCACAAGGGAACGAAATGAAAATTGAATCTCACGTTCTCAACGAAACTACGTTAGATCGAACGAACACGATATGGGAAACCCAAGTATATCAGAAAAATTGTGGTAGTGAGACGAGCTCATTACGACTTCCACAATGAATCTAGGGTAACAATCAACAATGATACTATTGTGTACGAAGTATAAAATGAAAGCTGATGACGTCAGTAAACACAACAAGCAACTTCACGAATTGTACAGTTTTTTAAAAGGACTACACGTAACTTTATTAATAGGGGATCTGTAAATACAGCAGTATTGAGAAATACAAATCGTTGCAGAGCGTAGGATGAATTGCAGATGATCAGTGCTTCTTGTACATATTGCCTAAAGCCCTTAGCATAAAGATGTGCTGCACCTGTACATGAAAAAAAATCGATATTTGTACAGCGTTGTCAAGCACTCATTGGGACACATCACTGAAATATATAGAAATTTTCATCCAGAGAGGTTTGAGATGGGAAAGGAAGGAATCACTGAATCATTTGAGAGGCACACAGATTCACTGGAAGAATGCTAAGTGAAGAACAGGATTCGTCCATGAGAGTGATCGTCTGTAAAACACTACTATGTCCCCTTACGCTGCTGGATTATCTGAATAGAGGAAGAAAATTCAAACATGCACAGAATATCGTTTGTGTGTTGGTCAGCCTGAGAATGTCCCAGAGAAGTGTTTCGAACACCTGTAGGAAACGCTACAATAAAGATATTGAGACCCACAAAGCGCTTACTGGCAAAAATCTGAAAGCGTACATTCCACAAGAGTAATGAAACTTGTTACTTTCTTTCACAAAAATTTATGATCTAGATGGTGAAACGGCGTAACGACTATTGTTATGAGGTTGAGTGGCACTGGTGTTAGCCTACAACTTAGCTGTATATTAAATTTCAAATGGTTTACTGTCTACCGACTACTGATAATAAAGTACTTACATTTCACAGTATGGTTCTTACGGATTCGTCTACAGGATGCTCTTAAGATACCTAATAAAAAGTAACCTAAGATTCTTTTATCGTTTCTTCACTAGAAACAATAGAAGATCCAAATAAGTCATGAAATCGGATTTCTGCTTTATGACATACTACTATGCGGCAAGTGGAGAATTTTGTACGCTCGGTACTTTCTTTCCCTCCTCAAGGGGAAAAAGAATGCTACGTAAAGGTGACAAAAAAGAGGGTACAAAAAGTGACTCAACCTTAAGGAAGGATGTTACTTTTTTCATATAGGCATGGTCTCTGTTTGACTGTGCAAAAATGGTTTACATATTTAAAAAGATATTGCTGCAACAGTGGCTTTCCCAATCGGCGTCCGAAACCTACAGCCTGAAGAGCTGGCAGGGAGCTTACCAAATTCTGCTGCGTATACTGAAAAAAAAAAAAAACCTGGAGCCGGCACGGCGAGCACAGGTTACCACACTGGGCCCTGAAGCCTATTGCTGGGCGTCAGACATAAGTGGAAGCTATACTTTTTCGTAACAGATACAAGGCACGTCAATATAAATGCTGACCTTCCAGCCCAGTTGTACGTCATCAATCACTGCCTACAACAAGAAGTACTGAACACTAGCTGTCGATCTAACGTTGGTCATTCAGTCTCATCTAAAACCAGCTGCTCGTTTATGAACCGCAGCTGGTGCCTCCCAGCTGGGGGCCTACATCTGGCCGACAGCAACCAACAGCAAGGAGTCTTCCGATGGTCCTTGGTTCGAAGTCCACGCTTGGGCGCCTCGTGCATTTGACTTGCAGCGACCAGCCAGCAGCTCGCAGTATCTACGCCTATCGGCTTGGTTAGCCCACACCTCAAGATGCTGCCGCTGTAGTCTCATAAGGCTACACACTCATCGAGTTGCAAACACTATTCCTTTGCTACAGCACCTTCCCCAGCCTGGCGTCCTTGTGCCGGCGGCCATCTCCTACCGTTGAGTGTTTAGTTGGGTAAGCATCTCCACTCCTCGGTTCATCACACAACACCAGGACGCTGTCCACAGACGATAGCCAAAGACCCAGTATCTACTGCCCAGTCAACCATTATCAATAGTCATCATAGCTTCTTACGAGGTAAATAACACGTGGGTCCTCCTAACCGGTAATAACAATCGTTTTCACTCAGTACATTAGATGCTCCAATTATGCCAAACCGCGGAAGGCCTTCGCAGGAGATTATGGTATGAATGCACCACTTGTACGACAAGTTCCAGTCGTCAATAAATGGTAGATGCAGTTCTAAGTGGTCCACCAAAAGTACTGACATTGACCCAAAACACGAACACTGCCCACTGCGAGTCTGCTGCCTGGTTGTGTAACAGGCAGAAGCAGCCAGCAATTCCTCTCATGAGCCGAGCCCTGGCTCTAGTGCCATAGCGCTGTCTGGCCGCACACTCACTCAGCTGCCATGCCACTCTGTCTGAGCTTCGAGGGGGGGGGGGGGGGGGGGAACTGCGAATGGACCGTATTTAGATGGCAATGCACAAGACTTGGTTTCATATTTAATTATTATCAGAATCGTAGGTCACAAACAAAGTCAATTTTCAGTAGTACGTAATTATTTCCGTTGCGCTGAAGACATAATGTTTATCTGGTACAAACTGTCAGTAACCATACAGACACAGACAGTTTCACAGATTTTGGTACTTATGTTGCTACGCAATCGTGGCTGAATTGGTTTTACAACCGAAAAAAGTCTATAACACTCTCACTATGGAGACCTGGAAACTCTACCTGAGGAAAACACTGTAGGTGTCCTGGACAGTTTTAATATGGCATGATTTGTCTTTAAAACGGGAATTACAATGCAGAGTAATCAGTTACATCTGCATATGCACGGGGGCGCTTTCAACTAAAACAGAAAACGGTCACGAAAACACTTCGAAAACTGATATAAGATTGCAGTCTCTTCAAAACATTTAGAAAACTATCCTTGTAATCCTTTCAAGGGTACAATGAATTCTCAGACCTCGCGTTTCCTTTAACGCCAGTGAGCTTAGGGAAGTAAGGGAAGCAAACCGTGTTTTATTTGCCAGAGTTTGTCGGTTCTACAACGCGATTTTCTTTTTAAGTGCATCCCTACCAAATCCTGCAATGTCTTACTGTGGGCAGTGTGTAGTCAATGCCGTTTCAAATACGAGGTCTGTAACACATTCCGGCTGTTCTCACTTTTGTTCCTGCACTTTTTTTCCTTGATAAATTCAACAACAGCGGATTTCAAATCGAAGAATCGTTCCAGGCATGCCCCTTGACTTAAGCAACTTACTTTGCAGTAATATATTAAAGGCCCCATACACTTCGTTCAATTCCATCGATAACTGTTGGAACTGGCAGTGGGATAATGCATGCAGCTTCAGAAATGTTACTATTTGTACCATCAATTCCGAAAAGATGTATAGATCAATGAATCCCATCTGTCGATCACTGTGATTTTTTGCTGTTTCATTTCAACTATTAAGTTTTTTTGCATGATGTAATGTATTTTTATAGTACATATGCGGTACCAGTCGATTATGCGATTGCGTATTCCTTATTGAGAGTTCTCATCCCTCTCTCTTCTCACTCCTATTTTAAAGGCTTTTGAGGATAGATCACTAGACTGACTCTTTTTGTGCTAACAGCCATTGGACCTGTGAACGTCCATCGTACCACCACCAAATGACGAGGGTAAACAGCGTTGATACCGCAATTCTGCCGAACTGAAGAGAGTCGTGACGACCGAAAAAAGCCACACTGCAATACTAAATGAGAAGTCAAGCTGAACCATCCGAGAAGGACCGAGCAAAGCTGAGACACGCCGAGTCTCGCGGGTCTGCTCATCGGGTCTGCATGTAGTACGACATGCCGTGTAACCTTTTGTTACAGCTACCTGACATGGCAAGGAAAATATATACAGGGTGGTTTGAGTCATATTTCACTCTTCTGCGTCGCAGTGGGTGAAAATGACTGGTTTTCACGTAAGTGATCCTGTTTTGCGCAGCAGAAATGTTGTGACAAACTTCCAGGGCTTGTAGTAGGTGTCTTGAGGGACAAAACGAGGACAGGAACACGTGACAAGAAACGTCACCCTATAAAATCTCCATTGTTTTCCGGCATACAGGAGAAAAATAAACTGCAGATGGATAATCATGTCCGAAAACTTCATCCACTAAGGCAACAGAGCATCGTCTCCATAGGACACACGGCGTGTCTATGCAGCAGCTGGCTCCATCCCCTCCATTAGCGATCGTGGCAATTAGTCTCGATCGCTGAGTAACAAAAAACATCGCGAGACACACTGCCCACGTTCCGTCAGCGTACAAAGTCACGTTTGCTGTCGAAGGGGTGATCTAGTAGCAGGCGCAGGCGTCTATAGTTTCGGCGCTCTGTAGCGTCGTTTGATAACTTTTCCAGACACGGGTTCCTATCCTCTACAGCCACTCAATGTTTGTCGCAACATTTGTGGGACACCCCGAACTTACTGCACCACACAAGTATCACTCTTTCGAACCGCAGTAACTGTCTCCCGTTCTACTCGAAGGTGCATACAGCCTTCCCCTGTAATGAAGCAAAAGGGTGATACCCTGCAACATCACCCTCAAGCTCGCCGACGCTTAAAACAGCGAGGCATCGTCACATGTGAAAAACAGGCCAGACCACAGCAGTTCATGAGCACTGTAAGGTGTCACATTGACACCAAATTTCCCCGCAATTGTGTCCAACACCACTGCGGACGTGTCACACTACCGGAAGGTCGGCACACCGCAACACAATTGTGGACGTGTCACACTATGGGAAGATCGCCACATCCCTTCTCACCCAAATTACGCTTCTTCTTTTGAAGCGTCTGTAATGGAGGTTAGGATCGCGACTCCAAGCGTTGATACGATGTGGTTTTTTATGGGTGATCAGAAAAATATTTCAGACATACCGCCGCCCAGAATCGACACGTCACGTAAAGGCCTTAGGGGGACGGGGGGGGGGGGGGGGGAGAGGTGGAGTAGGTTCCTGCAGATCTCGTGGTTGAAACGAGCGTTTCGCAGTGTGGTGAGCAAAACGACGACATTCTTGACAACCTTAGACTCCGCTGACCCCCCCCCCCCCCCCCCCCCCAACTAGGGACCGTTCAAAACCATTCGACGAAATTTGAAATTTCATGAAACAAAAGTTTCTTAAATTAAAAATATTTAACGCCTAGACCATATATAATATTTTTCCTTAAACTATTTAAAGCACGATAACTAGTTTCGGTTGCGTTTTACACCTTCAGATCGCCCAAACCGTAAAAAAAAGCGCTGAGTATGCAATAAAAACTATCACCATTAGCTGTAATCATGCAGTTAGAGGCATTCGTATTCTGGGACAACAAGACTGACATTATGTAGTTACAAATTTCATCGTGAGCGAGCCAGTTTGTAAACCATAATCTCGCAAAATAACGTAGTAACGAAGGCGAATGACCAGCTGCGTTAGTAAAAATTGCATCCGTTCATTTTTGCAGTGGTTTTACGCTAGTACGCTTACAAGACTGCGAATGTGCAAATGAAGCCCCAAGATAGGCTACAACGATGTGACTTCGCCCTTCGTTTTTTGGCGCTCACTGAATTGGTTGACATGTGGCCGGGGAATATTCTTTGGATGGATTAGGCACGTTTTACACTGCACGGTGTCGCGAATGCAAAGAACTCTCGCATATCGGGTTTTCCTCAGCCTCATGTAGCGCAGGAACATCCACTGCACTCAGCTTATATGACTGTTTGATGTGATTTCAGAAGCTCCTTTAGTCTGGGTCTGGATCTGTTTTTCTTTGAGGAGACGACATCTCGCCGGCCTGTTAGGTGTCAAGTGACATCTGCACGTTATAACGACCTCATTGTGCAATACGTGATTCCAGCTTCGCAAGAACGCAACTGTGTCCACTCCACTATTTTCATGCAAGATGGGGCAACAAGCTTGTCTGGTGAAAGATGTGCCTCGAGAAACCTTCGGTAACGACCGCATCGTTCCTGGGCCATTTCAAGATGTGTGGCCTTCCAGATTCCCTGATCTAAATCCGTGTAACTTCTTGTTGTGGGGATATCTGAAAGATCCTGTCTATTACGGATGAACCCGGGATCGTTTGTTCTGAAGGATATCATCCGATGACATATCGCTCTGATTACACCAGATATGCTGCAAGCAACTGTCGCCTGCCGCGGTGGCCGAGCGGTTTTAGGCGCTACAGTCTGGAACCGCGCGACCGCTACGGTCGCAGGTTCGAATCCTGCCTCGGACATGGGTGTGTGTGACGTCCTTAGGTTAGTTAGGTTTAAGTAGTTCAAAGTTCTAGGGGACTGATGACTATCTGGATTATTCTCTTGGTGTGTTTTAACATTTACGCCGACCCAGTGTCGACTGGAATTGTGAATTATCATGCGACTGCAATAAATCCACATTTTCTATGTAATTAAGAGCGTATTTATTTCTGCCCCGCTAGTGAGTTGCGATTATTTTCAGCCGATTACCAGGAAGGCTGGAAGTGGAGAACAGGGGTTTCCAATTGGGAAAAAATAAATAGGAGACGCTTGCCAGTTTCGGAATTTTTCTGACAATAAAGGGAAATCTTCAGGAAAGGTTTGTCGTACTGGGTCGTTGAAACTATTTTATTCCCGGGACAGTGTTGACCATTGCTCCAGACAAACATTTCAATTTCATACATGGATAAGTGTTTTTTATGCATGTGTTTCCGTGTGTATTATGTGCTGTGATGTGGAACTGCGATGTAAGGTACAAAAAGAAACACTGTGAAGTGTGGATATCCTTACTCACAAAACTTATAAACCCCCGACGCTCACAAACAAAGTAAGCAACATAATTATTGTAGTAGACAGCTTAGAAGAATGCCTGCGAGGGGTAAGGCAGGTTGCGGGCAAACAGTCTCCCTCTTCGCTACCTACCTCGCCGCAGCTGCATATAGCTACCCGAAAAATGCTGCCCTACTAACAGACTTCGTCGTAGGTTCCGTGGGACTATGCGTGCCGAAGCTCCTTCAGTGTGCAATGAGTCAGTTTACAGAACGGTGCTTCGAAAAGTTACAAACAAAAGAACTAAATCACTAATAAAACACAAAAATACTGTTATTGTATACGAATGGAGGGTGCGAGAGGACTTCGAAAACTAAGTTACGCGTTGTTATAGTAGGTCAAATACCTTTTTTACTGAATGCTGCACTACGCATCAAAATGCCACAGATATATGACACTATTTTCCAGCATCGCTACCAAGTCTCTCTAACCAGCAGATGGGACGTTCTACAAATCGTTCCAAGCCTCGCCGACAGATATCCACTTCTTGGCCATGGAGCCATTTGAGGAACGCTGTGTGAACCTACTAATCGCTGGGAAATTTATTGCCTCGCAGGTGATTGTAATCCGGCTTGTCGAAAACAAGGAAATCGCATGGTGCAAGGTGAAGACTTTCCGTACGTAACCCACGTTTGTGCGGCCATGCTCAAATTGTTAGTGTCATTGCACAAGGGTTTGGACGCGTCGTTGCAGTTGGTATACATCGCCAGAATTTCACGGTGGATCTGTGTGCGATTTAGACGATTTGCTAACAAGAATCGCATGTCCAGCGTACTTCAGCTTTGGTTGCAGCGCCGTTTCACTCCCGCGCTGCACAACTGTTCAAAAATGGCTCTGAGCACTATGGGACTCAACATCTTAGGTCATAAGTCCCCTAGAACTTAGAACTACTTAAACCTAACTAACCTAAGGACATCACACACACCCATGCCCGAGGCAGGATTCGAACCTGCGACCGTAGCAGTCCCGCGGTTCCGGACTGCAGCGCCAGAACCGCTAGACCACCGCGGCCGGCTGCACAACTGTGCAGGAAACTCGTAGCACGCACTCTCTTCTGACAATATGCCACACTTGTTCCACAATGGTCTCTTTAGGTTGGGACGACCTGTGTAACATGTGCAGAAAATATAACACTCTCACTGTAATGTTAGCTACAAGTACAACATTACTCGTTCTCTTGCAAGCTTTTTCTCTAGTAATTCAGTCATAACTAGTTGATTCATTTAGTCAAATAATTCACGTGTACCTTCAGTAGCACATTAAGATACCGACAATAAACGATTTAACAAACGAAAATTAGTGGCGAGTCACAAACTGTTGTTTTCATTATTGTCTTCTTCCCCCAAACATTTCAAGCTACGCTTTGATTCAGAAAAATATCGTACAACAGAACACATAGTGAATTTCTTTACGCTGAAAGTAGAGGTATACTGTAAACGTGACGAGAATGATTAAGCTGAACACAATTTCGAGATGAGTGTAATTCCAAAACTCACACTACAACGCATCTTCATCTCAAGAGAACTGCCGACCAACTGTTTTAATCAAATATTTTGCCCAGGCCGCGAATTTCACTAACGATAATTCGTAAAACATTGGCTATAGGAAAACATTATTGTCACTGCTGAATAGAACTTAACTAGCTGTTGCTTCCTGACTATCGCAGTCAATATGCAGTCAAAATGGCTCTGAGCACTATAGGACTCAACTGCTGAGGTCATTAGTCCCCTAGAACTTAGAACTAGTTAAACCTAACTAACCTAAGGACATCACAAACATCCATGCCCGAGGCAGGATTCGAACCTGCGACCGTAGCGGTCTTGCGGTTCCAGACTGCAGCGCCTTTAACCGCACGGCCACTTCGGCCGGCCAATATGCAGTCACACTAAAAATATATAAACAAATAACTGATGTGAAAATTTTAATCACGGTATTTGTTTGGGACTACAAAGTGTATTTCTTTGTCACTACAGATGTCGTAGTTTCTTCCGTTAAAAGTTATCATTGGAGGCGTTGTGCTTTGTGTCGCACTTATGAAGGGATGTGTTGCCTGCTTACACAATACACACGAATTTTACCTTTGACACAGGTTTTATTATCGGCTTTTTTTTACGCATCAGAGAAAATTCGTATGAAACATCCATGCAGACAAGAAATCCTTATTGTAAGAAAGAAATAGACGAGAACGCTCCCCCATCCTCCCGTCCTCCTCTCAATTCCCTCTGTGGTTACTATATTTTAACTGAATAAGACAAAACGTTTATCTTGCCCAAAAAACGGGTTTCAGCAGTTGCATGTAGAGCATCAGAATTAATAAACTTTAACTTACACCCCACAAATACTTATACCCATGGCCACATATATGAAGAATTTGACCACTACTATTCCAGGAATATCAGTTCATCCTAAAGGTGCGATGATTTAATATATTTACGGCGCTAACGATAATGTTTTTACAATGGCCTCTAGACTACATCACAATGGAAAACCGACTGACTGCCGCATAATTATCGCGCGAATTCTTCTCAGCAGGGGATAGTAGATCTACTTTGCCCCAGATACATATCGCGGAACGACCATGAAAGTGAATCAGAGAAACCAAGCTCGTACGGAAGCTTACCAAAGTTTGCTCTTCCCGTTTACCTTCACGAATGATAACGAAACGGTTGGTATGCTATTAGTAAAGGAGGTACATTTTGCTACACACTGTTGAGTGTCTTACGAATTATAGACGTAGCCGATTTTCCCACATATACTGGCTTTAAGAGCTGGAAGCGAGTGTACATCAGAAAAAGGGGACTTAGCGCCCATCGTAGTATTAGCATTGTGTGCTCCAGACGATTACGAAAGCAAAAGGAATAAAGAGTGATACCTTGTGTCTAAACATAACCACCTCCTTTCAAAGAGCACCAAGGCGCCTGCCAAATGTAAAGTTCCTATCCTCCACAAACGGAACACCGTCGGCAGCACCGCGTGCCCCCAAATGCACAGCAAATATCGTCCAGAATTGAGAGTAACCGAAAACTTCGTCTGACGAGCAAAACGTGCACCAAACCCCGCCCCCTCCCCAGCTCGCCTTGCCCACTAACTTCTGGTGACGGCATTTCTTTATTCCCGGTAATTCCGGATCTAGCTGCCGGGAGCTTGCCCACATTAGTTATCTTGTCTACGACGGCAAATTATTAGTGCAAACAGCGTGCACGCTGTCAACATTTCAGAAGCTGGCATAGTATATTCTTTGCGGGACACCCACAACTGTTGCTAAAATTTTTGGCTGGTTGGTTGATTTTTTTTGGGGGGG
The DNA here is from genome assembly GCF_023864345.2 of Schistocerca serialis cubense. NCBI lineage: Eukaryota > Metazoa > Arthropoda > Insecta > Orthoptera > Acrididae > Schistocerca > Schistocerca serialis. Next base: position 562,867,751 of record NC_064641.1, read on the forward strand.
GGGGGGGAAGGGGGATGGCACCAAACAGCGAGGTCATCGGTCCCATCGGATTAGGAAAGGAGGTCGGCCGTGCCCTTTCAAAGGAACCATTCTGGTACTGGCCTGAAGCGATTTAGGGAAATCACGGAAAACCTAAATCAGGGTGGCCGGACGCTAGTTTGAACCATCGTCTTCCCAAATGCAGGTCCGATATGCTAAACACTGCGCCATCTCGCTCGGTTTAAAATAAATCTGCTCCAGTTGCACTTCACAAATCCTTTGTTTGAATAAAATCATACACACGACCCAGGCGCAAAAAAAGGAAACTAGGAGGGATACTTCATAAAATAAATTGCATTAAAAGGCCCCATACAAATATGATCATCAGGTAATAACTCGATTGGGGTACGAGAAAGCCGTACCAGGTTCTCTCAGGCAACGAGTACCGCACTGGGTAAACGGAGCCTAACCGAAAAAACATGAATGTAACAGCTAATAACTACACATTGCCAGCTTAATGTAACCTATGAACCAGCTGCGAACGACCATACACATGGCATGATGAAGGTATAAAACCGCAGAATGTCAATTCATGACCCTCAGAAGTAGCTTGCCATGTAAGTGTGTAGCACGCCGCATATCGTGGAAGCCAAGAAAGACCTGTCAACAGACTGCCGCGCGAACCGCAGTAAAACTCCTGTGCACACTTATATACGTCAGTAACCGCCACCGGATCCATGTATAATGTTTCCAAAACTTGGCTGAAGTTCTCTTTCAATGGGTTGTACGTTATATATTCTTCTTCAGCTTCGTACCTAATCTGTAACTCTGCAGCGAGATGTCCGAGCAAGCTGCAGTAATACGTCGTTGCGTATCACCGGACATAGTTTGTATGTCCTTGTAGACAGTGTCTTTCAGTTTACCCCACAGAAAAATGTCTACAGGCGACAAATCCGGGGAACCGGATGGCCAAGGTACAGGTCCTCTGCATCCAGTCCAACGATTTGGAAAACAATCGTGAAGACGTGCTTTAGTACTTTGTGCTCTATGGGCTCGACAGCCATCATGACGGTACCACAGATTAGTACTCCTAGAGAACCTCTTCTAGCATCCGCGGTAGATGGCTGTTAGGAGCCTTCGATTCTTGTGCGCGTTCAGTGTTCCGTCTATGAAAAATGAGCCTATGAGCTGATTGTCCACTACCCACAGTACACATTTACATTCCACAGATGCTGACGTTCCACCTGGCGAAACCAACGGGAATTGTCACCCTATCAGTGTTTCGGCTGCTTACCTGGGCCTGATTGCTAAGCGTGGCTTAATCACTAAACCAAATGCATTATACATCTGGACTATCCATGTACAGAAATTAACACGATTCTCATAATATTTTTCATGCAGCTCTTGGTGAGAGATGTTATAGTCGATGGAGAATGCGTACGACCTTTGCGTGACTCATGACACTTCCTCATGCAATGGCGCGGGAACTATCGTGCACATCAACTGCAACAGCGCAATAACATTAATTTACCTCGCTTCTGTCGTCACTTGTTTCCTTCTGTTGTATTGTCTAGGTGTTACACTACCACTTTCACATAACTGGCTGAAGGGGTTGACAAATAATTGCAGAGATGGCTGACGTCTTGTGTGTTCTCTTACCGCATAAACTGCACAAGAATGACCTTCATTCTTCCTACACTCTCCATACACCATGAGCATGTCGGCTTCTTATGCATTGGTAAATCCCATCGTACACTCAGGACCTACTGCTTGGACAGCCACACCCCAACTGACTAGCAAGTCGCAACGCGCTCAAGGAACACACAAGCACACTGTAAGCAAACACAACAACAACGTACCCAGCAACTACGCAAGTTGAATGGCACAAAAAAGTATCGGTTCGGAACTTTGCACAATGCGGTATCTCGTAAATGACTCGCACTACACCCCTGCAACAAACACCATTGACATTGTAATTTACCCTACTTTTTGTTTGTGAATGTCAAACGTGTATATTTGCTCAGAAAATACACTTTCAAAGTATTATTACAATCTGTGTGTTGGCTACAAATAAAGCCCCTGATTACCAATTCATTCTGTGAAAACCACACATCAATAGCATTTTCCATTTCCGCAATATTTACAGTACAAGCTTTAGGTGATTCACTGATAAGCCAAGACTTTGTGACCACTGACCACCGCAACTTTGGACGACGCCTGGTCCGCCCACGGGCACGTGATACGGTAACAAAAGTGTGTAAGCGGTGCAGATACCCTAATGAAGATATGGGCTGCCAATGGAGAAATCCATTTAAATAAGCGGCTTTGACAAAAGGCAGCTTATTATTATGCAGGACCTGTGAACGAGCATCTCGGAAACGGCGAAGCTGGTCGAATGTTCACGTGCTACTGTCATCAGCATCTACAGAAAGAAGCAGGAGAGTGATCGACCACTATGCGCTAAATGGTTGGACGTCCACTACTCTTCACAGAAAAATGGTTCAAATGGCTCTGAGCACTATGGGACTCAACTGCTGAGGTCATTAGTCCCCTAGAACTTAAAACTAGTTAAACCTAACTAGCCTAAGGACATCACAAACATCCATGCCCGAGGCAGGATTCGAACCTGCGACCGTAGCGGTTTTGCGGTTCCAGACTGCAGCGCCTTTAACCGCACTGCCACTTCGGCCGGCTCTTCACAGAACGTAGGGTTCTGAGCCTTCTCTGCTTTGTAAAGTAGAATAGATGGTGATCTTGCATCTCTGCAGAAAGAGCACAATGCTGGTACACGCACAAGTGTTCCGCACCACACCGTTCATCGTACAAAGTTGAACGCGGAGTTGTAGCAGACCATCCCTAAGAGTTCAACTGTTGACCCAACTACATTGTTAGTTGAGATTGCAATGGGCATGGGACCATCAGGATTCTACCGTCAATCAATGGAAACGTGTCGGCTCTTCGGGTGAATCACATTTTTGCTGCACTAGTTAGATGTTCGTCTCCACAAACGCCGTCGTCGGGGTGAAGAGCGGCCCGAAACATGCAGCGCGCCACGGACGCAGGCTGGTGAAAGCAGCATTATGCTGTGGGAGACCTTCTGCGCTTGCAAGGGACATTTGGTAGTAATCGAAAACACGGTGAAAGCTGCGAAATACTTGCAGCCCTTCATACTTGATGCCTTCCATGACGGCAATGCCATCTTTCAGTAGTATAATTGTCCGTGTCTCGGAGCCAGAACCGCGCTACAGAGGTTTGAGGAGCATTATACTGAACTCACGTTGATGTCTTGGCGACGAAATTCGCCTGATGTAAATTATATGGAACCCGTCTGGGTCGCTATCGGGAGCCATCAGCGGCCCGTTATTTACGAGAATATTACGTAAGCTGTGCGTAGGCATCTAATGCCACATAACTATACAAACCTACCAACAAATTGCCGGATCCCTGATACGCAGAGTCAGTGATATATTCGTTCCAGAGTCGGATAAAGAAACTATTAAGCAGGCGGTCAAAGTTTTGGCTCATCAGTATATAAGACGGTTGGAACTTTAATAGTGGCAACTGTTTATTTACAGCTCGTACAAAATAGATACGTGTTTCAAAGTTTTACTGACCTTCAAAGTAGTCACCAGCATTGTGTATAACATGCAGCCAGCGATATGGAAGACGTAGGATACTCTTAGCACTGCCATTTATGTTGACAATTCGAGCGGCGCGGTCTATTGCCCGACGAATTTGTAGCAGTTCTGGAGCGAATGCCGTGAAGTGTTTCCTTCAGCTTATAAATCGAGTTGAAGTCATGACAGCTTAAGTCAGGGGAGTGCTGTAGGCGGTATAGCTCTTAGCAGCCCTATCAGTCAAACAAATCAGTAACAGCTTGCAGTGTACGTGCTTGAGCATTGTCCTGCAAAATGATTGTCAGGTCCTGCAGCAAGTGTCATCACTTCTGTCTCTAAGCTGGTCGTAGGCTGTGTTCCAAAAATGAACAGAGACAGAAGTGATGACAATTTCTGCAGGACCTGACCATCATTTTGCAGGACAACGCTCAAGCACGTACAGCGCAAGCTGTTACTGATTTGTTTGACTCATGGGGTTGCTAAGTGCTATACCACCTACTGCACTACCCTGACGTCAGCCCTCGTGAGATTAATTCTATTTATAAACTGAAGGAAACACTTCACGGCACTCGCTTCAGAACTGCTACAAATTCGTTGGGCAATAAACCGCGCCGCTCGAACTCTCAACACAACTGGCACTGCTAAGAGTATCCTACGGCTTCCAGATCGCTGGTAACGGGTTATACACAATGCTGGTGACTACTCTGAAGGTCAGTAAAACTTTGAGACGCGTGTCTGTTTTGTACGAGCTCTAAATAAACAGTCGTCACTATTAAAGTTCCAACCCTCGTACATCCAAACTTCTGCTACAATAACGTGAAAAATTATAGTAAATCATGGAGTACGTTTTGAGATTTTCCCCTACACATATATATATATATATATATATATATATATATATATATATATATATATATAGCCTACGTCCGAACGTTCGTTAGAATATTGTGCAAAAATTTGAAATAAATCCATCAGTATCTTTCCGAGGTTTTTGGTAAACACGCGCGCATTCGTATATAACGTTGTCTCAAAATTTTGAAGCAAACGGTGTACAATTTTCGGAGATTCTGAAGAAACGAAAATTTTTATTTTTATATAGATTTCCCCTGTATTTAATACATACATATTGATACATGTGACGTTCCACTAGGTATATAAACACACCCGAATTCAGTTTTGTGTCAAAATTTGAAACTTTCGGAGATACGCGATTTTGAACAAAAGAACTTTTACATTTCTATTTGTATAGATTATATGCCTCCGTCAGGTGGGTATGGAGTGAATAAGCACAACCTTTGTATTTATTTTCTTTAAGACAGAGAAATACAGTGCGTAGTAATGTAAACAACTGTGACTACGTATAAATCATGTTGATTAAATTTTAAAATATGAGAAAAACCTGCCGGCCGCTGGTGGCCGAGCGGTTCTGGTGCTACAGTCTGGAACCGCGCGACCGCTACGGTCGCAGGTTCGAATCCTGCCTCGGGCATGGATGTGTGTGTTGTCCTTAGGTTAGTTAGGTTTAAGTAGTTCTAAGTTCTAGGGGACTTATGACCTCAGCAGTTGAGTCCCATAGTGCTCAGAGCCATTTGAACCATTTTGAGAAAAACCTGACTGTTCTTGTTTATTAGATTCATGATAGCTTTAATTACATGACTGATGTACCACTTACGCTAGAGATTTCTCAATGATAGATGAAAATGATTTACCCGAAGTCACGCTATCTGCCTGTAACAAAGTGTACTGGGTGAACCAGAATTTTTGTCGTCAAGCTTTCATAGGTTGCTTACTGATACGTTCAGAGTATTTTGGTAGAAGGAATTCACAGTCTCCATCCGCTCGTTACAGAATTGTTGAATTTCGTTTGGTTTCTTGTCCCTGTTTGTTTTGTCTCTGTATCGGACTGAAAATAGTGCAAATCATTGTAAATACCAATGGTATGTGCTGCGTGCTTTGTTTCCGTTCGCCTGCAGTAATTGCTACTGTCAACAGCATTGCCCTCTTTAACTCGTTGTCCGCTTGCTTAGTGGTTCCGGCAGCGACGGCAACCATATCGCAGGATGGTGTTTCGGCTGAAGGTTGTTGCGTTGCTGTCTGCTGTGTGTTGCGTGGACTACGGTTTGTTTATTACATATTACAGGTTTCTTCACTGTTGTGATGTTATTTTCGCATAAAGAAGGGTGGATGCGGTAACAAAAAAAAAATCCTTGGAGTGCTTAGAATATGTCGCTGCAGACATTAGAAACTATCTGAGACACTGCAGCTACTGAAATATTAAATAATCACTAACGTAAATGTCCAGTTGCTGATGATCGTCGGAAATTGGTTGGTAATTAGTGTTCTGCTTTCTGTGTTGGTAATTAGTGTTCTGCTCACTTATAATGAGAACCTATCGAAAAGTATCAACCGACATATCTGAGAAGTTTTGGAATAATTCTTAGGAAAACTGTGGCTGCCATTCAGTGATAAGTGTTAAGTGCTCTACAGCCACGCATTTCACCCTTTCGTACAAATTCACCAAAAATTTTGCTTATTTCGTCAACAACAGGGCGCTGCCATACAAAAGAATGCTCTCCGTCTATCAGAGTTTTGTTGCGTGCCTCTATCTGTATGGTGGTGTAGCCTGCGTGCTGATTGTTAGCGCAAAGAAACAAAAGTAGTGTTCACGTATTACTCTCGATATCTCTTGTAGTCTTCTTTGCAAATGGCTCTAAGCACTATGGGACTAAACATCCTAGAATTAGAACTACTTAAACCTAACTAAGGACATCATACACATCCATGGCCGAGGCAGGATTCGTAGCAGCAGAGCGGTTCCGGGTTGGAGCGCCTAGAACCGCTTGGCCACAGCGACCGACAGTCTTCTGTTCCGTCTAGAGGAGTGGTTGTCAAAATTTCTTTGCTCAAGAGCTAATATGGACATTGTGGAGAGGCACTGATCGTATTATTAATTGGTAACCTACACAAATTAGCATGTCAAGAGCCTTCAATGGTGTTGCTGTAGTAAGAGCTTGGTAATTTGGCCACCAACCTTAAAGTACTGGTCGTCAAAAGTTGGAACTGTTCGGAAAATTTCGTGTTGATTGTTCTGTATTTCAGATTGCTTCCACCCTCAGCGATCCCAAAATTGTTACACTGTAACTGCCTAACGAAGAGTTGTTGTGTTGTCTGTGCGAGCGGCTGATTAACTGAGTAACAACGGCAAGTTGTACTTACGTTTAAATGAATTATGCAATATTCGTTGAATGTTATTTTTCTTCTACTCATTGTATTGCATTACAAGAACCGTAATTTAATTTCATATTGCTTGTCTACAAATAGGTACATCATCTGGAGATGACCGCCTCTATAATGTGCATTTGCGAATCCATGTAACTTTCGTTCGAAATTCTTTCCACAGCAGCTAATCGTTACGATTCGCGCACGTCCGTGAGTCGTCTGCACTGGAACACAAACAATGAAACGTTCCTCCTCATACGTCTTCTAAGCCCGTACTGGCCGCGTTACTTAGCCCTCTGCCCATGAGGTGAGCGACCGAATTCAGTCACGACAATTACAGTTAAGCGTATCTTAAAATGTTACTGTATCTGTAAGTCTTTTTGTTTGTTACTAAGAACGAAAATTGTACTCTTAAGAAGCTCATAACATTAGTTGACGTTTATGGAGTCGGTGATTAGTTGCTACATGCATAGTATTATAAAATGCGGTTTAAAATCGCGGGTCGCAGTTTTAGGCCCACTGGTTCAGAGTAGACGCTTGTTCACAGATGAATCGGACAGTTGCGGCGCTGGTGAACTGTCTGCGAGTGCTAGTTCGCTTGTGTTCGCTTCGATACCCTCCAATATAAACTAGGCTTCAGAGGTGTTTTATCATTAAAATGTAACAAGAGTTGGATTCTTGCAATGCTAATGATGAATTTTACATTCGTTTATGCTTTATAATCGAAAATTAATTTAATTCGTTAGGCTCGTCGGGATGGTGTCACCGACAGTACTCTCATGGAACGAGTCATTGCATAATACACAGAAAGCGAACGAGAAAATTTAAGAGCAAAACAAAAAAAGACTACATAAATAATAAAAAGCACAAAAAATTACTGCCGTACTTACGGTAAATAATACGTTGCAGTGCAAATTCTGTTAACTACTGGGAGGAAGTACACTGTACCCAGAAAGTCGCCAGCGAAAATGTGATTTTTCAGGGGATCATACCTGAGGTTCCAGTCAGCATAGAGATAAACTATCAAGTCTTTTCGGTAGTCTTTGACCTAGCGATCATTTGTACAACTATCGGAAGAACGGTCATACTGTAGCTATCCAACAGCACAGAGCCAAAATTTAAACATTCCACACTTCCTGCACACCAGGCAAAGTGAGCTAATCGGTTGATTGTTTTGCATTAGATGTGGTCTAATGTGGACCTTAGGCGGCTAGTAAAAGCACCATTTTTTCGTTGGTGGCTCCTGAGAAAAATCCGAAAAGCCATAAGGTTTGGCTTCGAAAAGAACCAGTTGTAGGGATAGCCTCTTCTATAATTTCTATTCTTGGCTAATTGTTGACGTTTTTATCATATGTTCTTAAGATAATTATTTCGGGGAACCTTGAATCTTTTTTCGATATCATTAACCATTACCTAGATCCAGAGGTTCAAAGTTACCGAACTTAGGCACGTAAAATATGCACGTAATGTCCGGTCTGAGGCATAAATGTAGTTTAAATTGACGTAGTGAACACAATACAAAAGTTCTAGGGATTCCTGACTGTGTTTTTAGTCAGGAATATTTTAACCAATAACACTTTATCACACGCTCTCTCTGTGTGTAATGGGCACTTCACGCCTATACAAGTATGCCAAAGTTGTACTGCAGAGACAAGAAAATGAAATAAAAGGGGTCTCAATTTGCCTCGAAACAACTTAATATGACAGTAAAAAATTATGTAAGACTGGAAAGACCGTAAATTCATTAAAATATTTCTGTTACCTTTTTTACTCTTTTAGGGTACAAATCATAAGATGAACGTTTTCAATTATTTACTATCAATGAGCAAAGTACCCAGAAAAAAACGTAAAGCAAACGGTCTTGTGTTAATCTTACATTATACGTACTTATTTGTTGTTTATGTGTGTTAAAGTGGATACATAAACTTTGAAAACTTTTCTGACATACAGCTTTAGTTTTACATAAGCAGCACACCCTGCTGTAGCAGGGAAAAGAAGCGAACCATCGGAAAAATGTTTCTTTCGAAACACGAAAAAGGCGAATAGGTTCCTCTTTAAAAGACTGACACAAAAGTGGCGAAGCAGCTGTCTCAAGTCTCTTTCCGCCTTCCTGACTAAAAATTTCGGCATGCCAACAAAAAATTGGTTCATATGACTCTGAGCACTATGGGACTTAACAGCTGAGGTCATCAGTTCCCTAGAACTTAGAACTACTTAAACCTAACTAACCTAAGGACATCACACACATCAATGCCCGAGGCAGGATTCGAATCTGCGACTGTAGCAGTCGCGCGGTTCCGGACTGAAGCGCCTAGAACCGCTCGGACACTGCGGCCGGCCATGCAGACATATTCACCTTTTTTTGTGTGAGTAGTAGAGACACATTGACGGCGTAAGAGAGGTGAACGACGGGAGAGAAAGTACCAATGAAACAGAAAGAGAAATGGATGGAAACCATAGCAGTGGGAGTCAAAGAGAGAGAAGGTAATGATGGTCAGTGACAGACAGTAGCAGTAAAGGAGAAAGAAAGATGGACGGAGATGGAAGCAGCGGGAACAAAAGAGAGAGGAGACAGTTGAAATGAAAATTACGTATGAGTGGAGACAACACATAGGCTTGGGAGGGTCTAGACCCTCCCACACCTGCGAACTTTAACACGTAGGTAGAGGGGTAGGCGCATTTGGGACTAAAATTTTAAGCACGTAGGTGTAGGGGAAAAAATAATTTGGACACGCCAGAGTTTTTGAGCTGCTGAGGTGTGGTGGAGACGGTGGCAGTGTGAAAGAAAAACAAAAGGAGACAGTATAAGTTAGAGAGGAGACACAGGCAGTGGGATATACTGTAAGTCAAGGGGCGGGGGGGAGAGGGGGGGAGGACACAGTAGGTGAGACACAAACAGACAGTAAAAGAGACTGGGTAAAAGAATGTAGAATGTTCTTTGTTAACAAAGTGCGAATATGTTCGCGTGCTAAAGTTTTTCGTGCGGAAGGCGGAATGAGGTTTGGGGCAACAGCTTCCCACTTTTCTGTCACAGTCTTTTAAAGAGAAACATAATCGCCTTTTCTCGTGCTCCGATAGAAGCATTTTTCCGCTCGTAAAGTAAAGCGACTGGATTAAAGGAGCATACTTCGAGGAACGGCTTCAACTTAAAATTTGAAAACTTTGAATTTCTTTTCAATTTTTGCTCTTTCTGTGTAATGTTTAAATCAGTGTTATCAATACGGGGCGATCAAAAACTTTCCGTCCGAAGGCTGTACAGGTACAGTCCAGAACCTGTACGCCAATCAGGCAAAATCGCTGTGAGCACTGGGACAATCAACCCACGGACGCGCCAGGGTGAATACACCCATTTGGTGAAACATCGTGTCCTGCTGTGCGAGGAAGTCCGTGACTGGCTGCTCCACATCCTCGACCGACAGGAACCGTCGATAATTGGCCTTTTTTTAAGGGACCCGAGGCGTGATAATGACGTGGGTAGAGACCAGGGCTATAGGGCTGGTGCTCATGGGTCTCGCACTTGAGTTGTAGTGACTTCTGCGTTACGATATTTGCGATACGGGGACGTAAATTGTCATGAGCTTGGCGCGCTGTTGGACAATGGTGTTTTTCGACAGGCATGCTGCCGCAAACACGTTCTTTATTCTCGTATGGATGTCTATAGTTGTTTGACCTTCGGCAGCCAAGAAAAAAATAACAGCACATTTGTCCTGTTTGGATGCATTTGGTAATGGCGTCGCCATAGTTCGTTTCCGCATTTACCATACGCACGTCGGTAAGACACTAAAGCCACACTAATCCCTGGACTATATGCCAATTCTTATATACCCACATCGGATTCGCGGAAAATTGCAAATATGTTGCAGCAGTACCCTCAAACGGACACTTTTTCATCGCCTGTTAGATAAGACGGAAGGCGTTCGCGGAGCTGTCGATGATGTAAATAGTTGTTGCTTATAGAATTTGCGTCATTACTGTAGAATTTTTGACTGAACTTTCCTTCCGGGGAACAGAATGAACACTGAGCCGTATTGTCAATCATGGGCTAGTTTAAGGACAGTATCACCCACGATCATCGTCATAGATATCAATCATCTGCCACTGAACGACTTTGCCATGATAGGTGGAAGCATTCACAGGTGCACTAATGAGTGCAGGTCGGGTGTGAATAGCACCTTGTTTGCTTTTGTGTTTACTGTTAACCACTAATCTCTTAAGAGAGTGTGTTCACTGGGATCCTAGAGTTAAAATTCGTAGACGCTTGCGCAGTGGCTTGCACGAATTTCAAGAATTAGCGCCCTAAAGCCTTATTCTGGGCTAAGGGTATTCATTGTAAAGACAAAGAGTTGACCGAAAATATGGTGCCATATTATATAACACACTGAAAACATGCAGCTAAACCACCTTTAACGTTTCAGCGTGGCAAACAGTGAATATTGTTCTTTTAGTAAAGATATCTAGCAGGAGTTAGTTTCTGTATACGATCCTGAATGTCATACTTCCAAGAGAACTCTTCATTTACCTTCAGTACTGCGAATTTAAAATGTTCAGCTTTAGTAATCATATGCAACGACAAAATTTTGCCTCTAAAACAGTTCCGTATTACAGACTGAATGCACTGTGTTTTAGTTAGCAGTTAAGTTCAAATTGCTTGCGATAAACCACGAGATAATATCACCCTTGTCCATATTTGCTGAATCATTGACGCTCCACCTCTTTTACGAAGACGCTTCTGTCATCTTCAAAATATTTTTCATCACCACCTGCCATGTTTTTAAGGTACTGTACTTACGCCTGCCCCTTACACTTCTTAATTCTTTTCTATTTTACGTAAAATTAAACAAAACGGAAACTTCGTAATGCACAGATATATGTACAAAAACAAAAACTAAAATATAAAATTATGTGAAGATTTCGGAGTGCAGCGAGGATTTGGATGCGGCAGTGCGGAGTGGAGAGGGCAGGAATAGGCCACGGAGGCGAAGTTAGCAGGAGTATTTTTCATCCTTCGATTAACGACTGATTTTTCAGTGAGCCTGCAGAAATATCGAACACTATTTTACAGTTAGAAATAAAATAAGCAGTTAACAAAATGGCTCAAATGGGTCTAAGCTCTATGGGAATTAACATCTGAGGTCATCAGTCCCCTAGAGCTTGGAACTACTTAAACCTAACTAACCTAAGGACATCACACACATCCATGCCCGAAGCAGGATTCGACCGTAGCGGTCGCGCGGTTCTAGACTTAAGCGCCTAGAACCTCTCAGCCACACAGGCCGGCAGCAGTTAACAACAGTTACAGATATTCGTTTAGCTGTTATGCTGGATACAGTAATTTCTTTGTTAGTTCTAAGCCTTATTCCACGTAGGAGTAAAGCTTTTATTTGAGTGATGACACAGAACTGATGTATACTGAATAGTAACATAAGCCTGCCCGGCTAGACGTGCGGTCTTACGCACGGCTTTCCGGGCGGGAAGGAGCGCCTGGTCCCCGCCACGAATCCGCCCGGCGGACTTGTGCCGAGGTCCGGTGAGCCGGCCAGTCTGTGGATGGTTTTTAGGCGGTTTTCCATTTGCCTCGGCGAATACGGGCTGGTTCCCCTTATTCCGCCTCAGCTACACTATGTCGGCGATTGATGCGCAAACTAGTTCTCCACGTACCCGCACACCACCATTACTCTACCACGCAAACATAGGGGCTACACTCGTGCAGACGTTCCCTGTGAGGGGTGGCGGGTGGGGAGATCAACCGGAGGCCGAATCGCACAATAACCCTGAAAGAGTGATTCGATGTGGAATGGCGGAGTGGACTGCGGTAGTCGTCGTGGGGTTGTAGACCACTGCGACTGCGGCGGGGACGGAGCCTCTCCGTCGTTTCTAGGCCCCCGGTTAACATAAAATACAATACAATACAACATAAGACGGAATTCGAAACTGATGACATCATTCTCAAAGCTGTTTTAAATTACGAGAATAGATCGAGAACTGCGACATACAAAATATTTCCAAGACATCCAGGACAAAAACAGTAAATATGAGCATATACGAGGGCGTACTGGAAGGTGATGACTCCGAATTTTTATTTGTTCTCAACATCGGTTGAGAGATTACATGTCACACTTATTTCTCGGTCGACTTTCTCGCTTCACTAACGCAAATTACATCCCTCTGCCGCTAGAGGGGTCCGAATTGTAGCGTGTAACACAAGATATGTGTAAGGTAATATGTCGCTGCATGATGAAACTGAAAGCATAAATTCGAAGAGTTCGTTTATACAAGGAGCACTCTCTCTTTCAGCATGACCATGCCAGGGCACACTCGAGCGTTGCGACATCGGCAACAATGTGATACTTTGGGTTCGCTGTCATCGGTCATCTTCCACACAATCCCGATTTGGCCCCATCGGATTTTCATCTGTTTCCAAAGCTTAAAGCGCACCTTAGAGGGCTTCATTTTGATAGTGATGGCGCGGTGCAAGCAGAGGTGAAGTTGTTGCTCCGGGAACAAAATCAAACATTCTGCAGTGACACTATCAAAAAACTGGTCTCTTGTTGGCCGAAATGGAGGGAGAATCTTTGACAACTCGTGCTGGCGAAACGTCAGAAGAACCATTAAACGACCATCAGCCGAAGCTCTCGAGACGAGCACCAACAGGTTAAACGTTTTGTTGTGTTCTTGTAAACAAGCGGTTCTGTTCTATGGCGTGTTTGGATGTACACAAACAGCGTTGTTGAATCACTCCGTTTTTTAAAAGTATTATTTATATGTTTACCGTTGTAAGAGAAAATTTTGGAGGAGACGCACAATAGAGCATTCCACAATATAGTCTACTTCGAGAAAGTCTTTAGAAACGATCCTCTTAAAAACATGACGCGCATTTGCAATGAGTTGACGCCTTTATCGGCGTAATGCAGTCACAAAGGTACACGACAAAACATACCGAACGAATCACTCTGTAACGAGCTGTCGGTGGCTAAGCGCTTCTCATACCAAAACACTCATTAACCATTATGATCAGTGCTAAAATTTCGTTGGAAGAATTCAGAAATGCGCTGTGTAAAAACGTAGCAGCTGTTGCTTAACTACTTCACTGAATAGCTACTGCAATCCGTTCAATCATGACTGATTAATTAATTTAAAGAGCTCTGCTACAGTTGCATTAATGATTTATTCAAATCACGACCAGTTTAAAATGCCACTTAGTGTGGATAATATTTTTGTATTTAGACATGCATAACATGCGCTTGCACCAGTCAGTAAAACGGCTCCAAATCACAGCATCTTAGGCGGAAATTGTCTGCCGTCCGGTTCTGTGCACACGGCACAGCGCCTCCAGACCTCCGGCGTCACCCTCAACTCAGTCGTGATAGGCGTTGATAGCGTAAGGCTGGCTACCCGACGGCCGACGGTTTCCGCCTAAGACGCAGGGATTTGGAACCCCATCACTAACTAATCCCACAGGATGTTACGCATGTCTAAATACATCTAAATATAAAAAAAAACTTTAAACTTGTGAAGATGGGATTTTTAACTTTCCGAAATCGGTCGTGCTTTTAACAAATTAATACGACGGAACTCTTTAAATTAATTAATCATGTATCTCAGTTTTGGATGTCCTACAGAACAAATCTTGTGTTATTGAACCATATTATTAGTCGAAAACTGCTAAGAAATCCTAGCATAACAGTCTTCCAGTAGGATCCTCTGTTAGATAACCGAAAGAAACGACAGGGTGCAAAGATCTTTCTTCACAATCCTTGCACAAGCCAGATATTATTTCTGTCTCTGTCTATGATAGTGTCCAAAGTTCTGCTTCATAATTTACATTATAATCCACAGAGGTGCATTTTCTATGATGGATGAAATTTCCGTAGCAGATTTTCATAAAAGTGACATATTCAAAAGATTAGTGCATGCGATTTGTGTGACTGACTATTACACTGTCCAGTCACATTGTGGCCACCTGTGAAAAGCCCGAATAACAACATTTGCAGCGCAGACCACTGCGAGCAGTGCAAGAAGAGGGTCAATGACGCTCTGGAATGTATCCGTAGGGATGTGGAGCCGTGGCGATTCCACTGCTGTGGCCAGCTGCGCTAGCTTTCTCGGTTGAGGACCTATGGCGCGAACAGCCCAGTCGAGGTGGTCCCACAGATTCTCGACTAGGTTTAAGGCACGGGAGTTCCTTAACCATGGGAAATTAGTACACTGGAAATGGAAGTGAGCGTTTGGCGTCATTGGCCGGGAGGCCCCTTATGGGGCAGGTCCGCCCGCCTTCGTGCAGGTCTTATGACATTCGACGCCACATTGGGCGACAGCGCGCCGGATGGGGATGAAATGATGATGAATACAACACAACACCCAGTCCCTGAGCGGAGAAAATCCCCGACCCAGCCGGGAATCGAACCCGGGCCCCTTAGGACGGCAGTCCGTCACGATGACCATTCAACTATCGGGGCGGACATTAGTACAGTCATTATGGTGTTCTTCCGAGCACCCAAGTACCCTGCGAGCTGTGTGACATGTTGTGTTGTCCTGCTGGTAGATGCCATCGTGCCGAGGAAAAACGAAGTGCATGCATGAGTGGACAAGGTCCGCAAGGACGGATGCACTCTTGTGCTGATCCGTTGCATCTTCTAGAATGAGGTGCTTTCAGACGTTTGACACTGCACACGCCAAAGGCCATCTATCCCACGGAGCATGAAACGTGATTCATCTGAAAAGACCACCTGTTGCCACTCAGCGGCCGTCCAGTTGCGTTACTGGCGTGAAAATTCCAGCCTTTGTCGTCGAGGAACAGCAACCAACATGAGTGCATGACCCAGTGGCCAGTTGCCCATATGTAGCAACGTTTGCTGAAGGGTAGTTGGGGAGACACTGTTGGTAGACCCCTGGTTCGTCTGGACGACCAGTTACTCAACATTTGCACATCTGTTCGCTCGTAAACATCGCAACGGTCGTCACCATTGTCAGCTATGTCCTGTGGTATATAGAAGTTGCATGGCGCCGGTTTGGGATAATGCCATTATGTCACGCACGGCACACTCGTACTTCAACCATGGCGGTACGCGAACAGTTTATAAAGTTAATCGTTTCGGAAATGATTCTACCCTTGGCCCGAAAGCCAATTATCATGCCTCTTTGGACGTCAAATACATTTCTCCGTTTCCGCATTACAACAACGACTGCCCTGTCTTCCGAGTCCCCCCTCTACACACTTTGTGTAATCTCCACTGCTAGTGATGAGTGATGTCCCCAGTCGCCTGTGAGTGGTTACTGCATGTTGACTTCGAACGTAGACGAAGGTCACATTAACGTGACTGGACCGCATAGAAAACAATCAGTTTTGCCCAACAGGAAACATCCTGACAGATTAAAACTGTGTGCCGGGCCGGGAATCGAATCTGGAATATTGTCTTTTGCGGGCCATAGAAATAAGACTTACGATCCATCTTCACGACTTCAATCTTCCCACTATCTATCTCCCACGTTCCAAGCTCCGCAAAGCTCTATTGCATGTTTAGCTGGACTAGCATGCTTGTGAGAAAGAGTATCGCAAAGAAATGACTCAGCCTCAACCCAGGGATTGTTTCCAGAGTTGTTCATTATGTAGCCGAACGCTCGCTGTAAGCTCGTGGCAGATTAAATCATCATATTGAAGTCTAGAATGCGCTTCAGAAAACAACGTAATAGCCGGCCGCGGTGGTAGAGCGGTTCTAGGCGCTTCAGTCCGGAACCGCGCCACTACTACGGCCGCAGGTTAGAATCCTGCCTTGGGCATGGATGTGTGTGATGTCCTTAGGTTAGTAAGGTTTAAGTAGTTCTAAGTTCTAGGGGACTGATGACCTCAGATGTTAAGCCCCATAGTGCTCAGAGCCATTTGAACCCTTCTTGGACAACGCACTCAATTCTAGAACGTGTTCACAGCGTTTACAGAGGATGAAAATAATTCTGTACACCTCACTTTGGGTCCCGGAACACACAGATAACTCGTACGGTACACGATCAAAAGTAAAGGGACACCTATTAATGAACGTTAGTACGGGGAGTGTCCATACTTCGCCTTTATGACTGCTGGAACACTGCTAGGGATACGTTCAATGAATTATCTGTAGAGAAATGGTAACCCACTCTTCATCAAGAGCCAAAACCACAGACTTTAGTGACGTTGGACGCTGGAGTCTAGAGCGAAGTCCAGGTTCTAATTCATCCCGAAAGTGTTCCACTGGGTTCAGATCGGGAATCTGGGTAGGCCAGTACATTTCTGGAATGTTACTGACCACAAAACATTGCCTCACAGATGCAGGGTTCGGGGCCACGTTGATGCAGTCATCGTCTCTGAACTGCTCCGGCACGGAAAGAGTGACTAATAATGCTGTAAAATGTGTCCATATCCTTTCACATTTAGCGTTCCCTTAAGCGCAATAAGAGAACAACATCCTAACCACAAGAAAACACCCCTATACTGTAAGACCACCTCCTCCGTACTTCGCTGTTGGAACTATACACGATGGCAGGTAAAGTTCTTCAGACAGTCGTTAAACACAAACCCTTCCATCGGACTGCCACAGGGTGTAGCGTGACTCATGATTTTATATCACTTGTCTTCTGTCACTAACTGCAGCGGCGTCGCTGTTTACTTCGCCTCAAGTTGCTCGATCATTGTACCCCATTCTCTTTCAGCTCCCTGCGCACAGTTACTGATCAGCAGGCTTGCTGGTAGCACTTAGCTTCCGCTGAGTTCAGGCGATCTTTTACGAACAACTCCACAATGTTCGACGGCCCCTGTTGGTCAGAAATGACGTCTGCCTGGTCTTACTTTAGCTGCAGTTGTTCCTTCGGCTTTCCACTCCGCCGTCACATCACCAGCTGTCGACTTGTGCATCTTTAGAACGGTCGACGTGTCCATGACATCTTTAAAAGGGTTGAAATGGGCCTGATCGATTTGTTACTCATGTGACGCCAGTGTGTGATCCACGTTCGAATGACAATTCTGCTGCTCTACTGACACTATATCAGCCACCTCCTTTTACGCTGGCAAGTCCACGTTTCGTGACACCTAGAGCTCAATCCCGAATTATGTAGCGGTGACCCGATACTTCTGACCAAGTGGTGTACATATAAAGGATGCAGTTAGACTGGCGAAAAGAAAGCGACAATGTATGAGTTATCAAAGTAGTGAAAATTTGTTCATAAACCGACTTGTGCTGTTTTTATAGGAAAAGAAACAGTGTATTGGAGCAAAAACTGTATTTCTGTTCTGAATGGTGTGCAGTGTCTTGGTTAAATTTTACGTCACGTCAGTAGGACATGGTATGGACGATTTTTGCAGAGCACATTCACAGATGTCTTGAAGTAGCTCAGACGCTGATGCAGTCATGAAAAGCTTCAGTGAGCTGCTAACATCAGAGTGAAGTCGGCCACGAGTAACAACTGCAATTTGGCGTTCAGAAGCATTTACAATGGTGAGCAACAGAGCAGATCCCGTCGGCTATTCTGAGCCTATTAAGAAACGTGAACCTGTAACACTAAAACTCAGAATCACAATCACATTTCATATGTGTGATAGGACCGTTGCTGTTCACAATATACACTCCTGGAAATTGAAATAAGAACACCGTGAATTCATTGTCCCAGGAAGGGGAAACTTTATTGACACATTCCTGGGGTCAGATACATCACATGATCACACTGACAGAACCACAGGCACATAGACACAGGCAACAGAGCATGCACAATGTCGGCACTAGTACAGTGTATATCCACCTTTCGCAGCAATGCAGGCTGCTATTCTCCCATGGAGACGATCGTAGAGATGCTGGATGTAGTCCTGTGGAACGGCTTGCCATCCCATTTCCACCTGGCGCCTCAGTTGGACCAGCGTTCGTGCTGGACGTGCAGACCGCGTGAGACGACGCTTCATCCAGTCCCAAACATGCTCAATGGGGGACAGATCCGGAGATCATGCTGGCCAGGGTAGTTGACTTACACCTTCTAGAGCACGTTGGGTGGCACGGGATACATGCGGACGTGCATTGTCCTGTTGGAACAGCAAGTTCCCTTGCCGGTCTAGGAATGGTAGAACGATGGGTTCGATGACGGTTAGGATGTACCGTGCACTATTCAGTGTCCCCTCGACGATCACCAGTGGTGTACGGCCAGTGTAGGAGATCGCTTCCCACACCATGATGCCGGGTGTTGGCCCTGTGTGCCTCAGTCGCATGCAGTCCTGATTGTGGCGCTCACCTGCACGGCGCCAAACACGTATACGACCATCATTGGCACCAAGGCAGAAGCGACTCTCATCGCTGAAGACGACACGTCTCCATTCGTCCCTCCATTCACGCCTGTCGCGACACCACTGGAGGCGGGCTGCACGATGTTGGGGCGTGGGCGGAAGACGAACTAACGGTGTGCGGGACCGTAGCCCAGCTTCATGGAGACGGTTGCGAATGGTCCTCGCCGATACCCCAGGAGCAACAGTGTCCCTAATTTGCTGGGAAGTGGCGGTGCGGTCCCCTACGGCACTGCGTAGGATCCTAAGGTCTTGGCGTGCATCCGTGCGTCGCTGCGGTCCGGTCCCAGGTCGACGGGTACGTGCACCTTCCACCGACCACTGGCGACAACATCGATGTACTGTGGAGACCTCACGCCCCACGTGTTGAGCAATTCGGCGGTACGTCCACCCGGCCTCCCGCATGCCCACTATACGCCCTCGCTCAAAGTCCGTCAACTGCACATACGGTTCACGTCCACGCTGTCGCGGCATGCTACCAGTGTTAAAGACTGCGATGGAGTTCCGTATGCCACGGCAAACTGGCTGACACTGACGGCGGCGGTGCACAAATGCTGCGCAGCTAGCGCCATTCGACGGCCAACACCGCGGTTCCTGGTGTGTCCGCTGTGCCGTGCGTGTGATCATTGCTTGTACAGCCCTCTCGCAGTGTCCGGAGCAAGTATGGTGGGTCTGACACACCGGTGTCAATGTGTTCTTTTTTCCATTTCCAGGAGTGTATATAAATGGTCAAGTAGAAAGCGTCGGATGCTCTTTAAGACTATTCGCCGATGATGCAGTTGTTTATACCAAAGTAGCAACGCCAGAAGATAGTAACAATTTGCAGAACTACTTGCAGAGAATTTATGAATGGTGCAGACTCTGAATGTAAATAAGAGTAACACATCGCGTATTCGTAGGAAAGAAATGCCCTACCGCACAGTTGGAGACAGCCTCTGCCGTAAAA
Source organism: Schistocerca serialis cubense (assembly GCF_023864345.2). Taxonomy (NCBI): domain Eukaryota; kingdom Metazoa; phylum Arthropoda; class Insecta; order Orthoptera; family Acrididae; genus Schistocerca; species Schistocerca serialis. The sequence goes on from NC_064641.1 coordinate 562,887,804, forward strand.
TATCTAGGCGTAACTATCCAGAGCGACCTTAAGTGCAATGACCATATAAAACAGATAGTGGGAAAAGCAGTCAAAAGACTCAGATTCATCGGAACAATCTTAAGGAAATGTAACTCATCTACGAAGGAAGTGGCTTATAAGGCGCTTGTTCGACCGATTCTTGAGTATTGTTCATCTGTCTGGGATTCCTATCAGGTAGAGAAGATAGAGAAGATCCAAAGAAGAGCGGCGTGTTTCGTCACGGGATCGTTTAGCTAGCGAGAGAGCGGTACAGAGATGCTAAACAAACTCCACTGGCAGACGTTACAAGAGAGATGTTGTGCATCACGGAGAGATTTACTATTGAAATTTCGGGACAGCGCTTTTCAGGAGGAGTCGAACAACATACAGTTGAAAAAACACGATACTAGAAACAAGAAAGTCTCAGTAAACATAGGGTCGAAAACGCATGCCTTAAGAGGTACGAGCAATTTTTCATCTTCGATACTGTGAAACAAATCTCTTCTACTGCAAGTTCTTTGCTTTCCATATTTTGGGAAGTGGCAGTACGGACCAAAACAAGAAAAAGTCTCCAGTAAACATGTGCTCTAAAATGTATGCGTTAAGAGCTATGAGCACTTTTTCATCTTCGCTGCTTTGAAACATAACTCTTGTAATGAACAAATGCTCATAACTTTCAAGGTATGCATTTTAGGGCACATGTTTACTGGATATTTTTCGTCTTGTTTTGGTCCATACTGCTACTTCCCAAAATATGGAAAGCAAAGAGCTTACAGTAGAAGAGATTTGTATCACAGTATCGAAGATGAGAAATTGCTCTTAGCTCTTAAGGCATGCGTTTTCGACCCTATGTTTACTGAGACTTTCTTCCTTGTAGTATCGTGTACTTTCAACTGTATGTGTTTACGCCATTAATTACGATACACCCTGTACAGATACAGTCAAAATGAAATTTTATGAAACTGTAAGTGGATAAAGTAAGGATCAAGTATTCGGTAGCAGGAGATGTGAATGTGCGAAAGGAAAAGGCGGAATATGCAGGCTGTGTGCATATCAACTCGGATTGAGGCTAGTGTACGGTCAACGAGAGTGAACTCCCCAGTTTGCTGTTCGCAGTTGAATGGAATAGTCTTGCATGATAATTGTATGTCGAAGTATGGAAGATTTGAATTCTCGGCTCCATGCTACAACAACAGAGGTGGTACTGGCAATACAGTGGCTGGTCAAAAATATGGAAACACCAACAGTACAATACGTTACCATGCTTAATACGGTGTAGGAAAACCGCTGGCATTCAAAATAATTTCCAGTCGTCTCAGAATAGATAAATGCAGGTCCTGTGTGGTTTTGAAGTGAATGTTATACCATTATTCTTGAAGAATGATGGCAAGTTCAGATATCGATGATGGAGGTAGATATCGATCACGAACTCTTCTCTACAAAGTAGACCACAAAGGCTAAATAATATTGATATCTGTTGACTTTGGTGGCCAAGGGATATGCGACAGTTCATCCTCACGCTCATAAGACCAGTCCAGGACGATTCGAGCTGTGTGAACAGGGCCCCTTTCGGCTTGGAACACAGCATCACCAGAGTGGAACAAATACATGGAATGGATCTGATAGCCAAAATGATCACAAACTTCGGCGGTGCTGCGATCTGGCAGAGTGACTATGGGGCCCCCGGATTACTACAATTTGGCGGCCCAAATCAGCGCCGAATACCGCTATATTTCACTCTTGACAGTCTGCATCGTAGGCTTGAGGCAGCATACAGCACACATAAACTCGCCCAGAAGTCGGGAATGGGAACATTGGGAAACAAGGCTTGTCTGACCAAACGAATTTCTTCCATTTAGAACTACTTAAACCTAAGGACATCACACACATCCATGTCCGAGGCGGGATTCGAACTTGCGATTGTAGCGGTCGCACGGTTCCAGACTGTAGCGCCTAGAACCGCTCGGCCGCCCCGGCCAGCTGCAGGTTTTACAGCTATGGCACCACGTTTCCCCATTACGGACATCTTCATCACTGATGAGTGGTTTTGGAATTTCAGCTCGCCCTGCAGTTCACTGCTTTTGGAGTTCCCTTCGTTTTTTTTTTTTGTTGTTGTTGTTGATAGGGTGCACAGTGCGACATTCAATTCTGCAGTTACTTTTGCAGCTTTCGTTCGCTTATTTTCCATCACAAACCTCCTCAATATCCGTTCGTTACGATTACGCATCACATCTTGCGTCCGCGTTGCGACTCAGCGGATGATGCCTTTCTGCTTTCTCTGTATGAGGTGTATATCTTCGTCACGGTGAGGTGCCTCCTGTAACACCAAATACTTCGGATACCCTGGTTGCGGAAGAACCCACCATATGAAGACCAACAATTTTCCCACGTTCAAATTCACTCAGCTCCGACATAACGGACTCACAACTACACAGAACACTGTTTTGATCATGACTGATATTTACAAGTTATTAAAGGCATTACACAGGTGCCGCTCGTGGTCAGTTACAAAAACGCCACTTGTAGTCTTGGCTAGCGTATGCATTTACGTTCAATCGTAAGATTCTTGCGTTGTTTCCATATTTTTGTCCAACCCCTGCAAAAGCCAAATGTTGGCGATAAGTGCTAATGTGGGCCTTGGTTGATGAAAGGCTACCTGGACATCACGAACAGAGCCACACTACTCGTCATGGCATTTTATCGTCTTCAGGAAAAATACATTTCGTTCTGTAAATGCATGGACACATTTGTTGTTGCAGATAGAATACACTGTGGATGATGCTTCAAAAATTTGTATGTGAAGAAGATGATTGTCGTATTTCATGCTTCCCTGGAGAGGTTCCTTTATCATATGCAGATTTAGCTCCTTTGGGAGTAGTATAAACGAAGTTGTAGTTAAAGGGCTAAGGAGTGTTCAAAAGAAATTCTTGTTTAGTGATTTTTCAGAAATTACAGTGCAACTTTTTGGATTCTCCTTGTTAAGTTAGGAAATGTGATAGATTTTAAAATTATTTTACGTTGGAAACTAAATTTAATTCTAACCACAATGAGGAGCCAAAGGAACTGGTACACCTGCCCAACATCGTGTATGGCCCCCAGCGAGAACGCAGAAACGCCGCAACACGACGTGGCATGGACTGTACTAATATCTGAAACAGTGCTAGAGAGAAATGACACCATCAATCCTGCAGGGCTGTTCATACATCCGTATGAGTACGAGGGGGTGGAGATCACATCTGAACAGCACATTGCAAGGCATCCCAGATATGATCAATAATATTCATGTCTGGGGAGGTTGGTAACCGGCGGAAGCGTTTTAATTCAGAAGAGTGTTACTGGAGTCAATGTGTAGCAATTTTGGGCGTGAGGTGTCGCATTGTCCTGCTGGAATCGTCGAAGTTCGTCGGAATGCATAGTGGATGATTAGACAGGATGCTTACGTACGTGTCACCTGTCAGAGTCGTATCTAGACGTATCAGCGGTCCCACACGCGCCCTACACCATTACAGAGCCTCCACCAGCTTCAACAGTCTCCTGCAAACATGCAGGGTCATGGATACATGAGGTTGTATCCATACCCGTACACGTCCATCCGCTGGATACAATTTGAAACGAGACTCGTCCGAACAGGCAGCATGTTTCAGTCATCAACAGTCCAATGTCGGTGTTGACGGGCCCAGACGAGGCGTAAAGCTTTGTGTCGTGCGGTCATCAAGGGTTCAGAAGCCCACATCGATGATATTTCGTTGACTGTTACGCACATTGACACTTGTTGATGGCCCAGCACTGAAATCTACACAGTTTGCGGAAGGTTGCACTTCTGACACGTTGAACGATTCTCTCCAGTAGTCGTTGGTCCTGTTCTTGCAGGATTTTGTTCCTGTCGTAGCGATGTCGGAGATTTGATGTTTTGCCGGATTCCTGATATTCACGGTACACTCGTGAAATGGTCGAATAGGAAAATCCCCAGTTCATCTCTACCTCGGAGATGCTATGTCCCATCGTTGGTGCGCCGATTGGTTGGTTGGTTGGTTTGGGGAAGGAGACCAGACAGCGTGGTCATCGGTCTCATCGGATTAGGGAAGGATGGGGAAGGAAGTCGGCCGTGCCCTTTCAGAGGTACCATCCCGGCATTTGCCTGGAGTGATTTAGGGAAATCACGGAAAACCTAAATCAGGATGGCCGGACGCGGGATTGAACCGTCGTCCTTCCGAATGCGAGTCCAGTGTGCTACCACTGCGCCACCTCGCTCGGTCTTGGTGCGCCGACTATAACACCATGTTCAAACTCACTTAAATCTTTATATCCTGGCATCGAAGCAGCAGTAACCGATCTAACACCTGCACCAGACACTGTATTATACAGGCGTTGCCGACCGCAGCGCCGTATTCTGCCTGTTTACGTATCTTTGTATTTGAATGCGCATGCCTATACCAGTTTATTTGGCGCTTCAGTCTAGAACCCCAAGTCTTCTGGAAATTTCAAGTAGCGTTTTAGACATTTTTTGACTAATTTATACATTGCTCGACAATAAATGAAGCACCCAGAAGACATTGTTGGATGTCAATGTACCTTCGTACACCTAATCATTATCGACATATGTGTAAATTAAGCCGGCCGGTGTGGCCGTGCGGTTAAAGGCGCTTCAGTCTGGAACCGCGTGACCGCTACGGTCGCAGGTTCGAATCCTGCCTCGGGCATGACTGTGTATGATGTCCTTAGGTTAGTTAGGTTTAAGTAGTTCTAAGTTCTAGAGGACTCATGACCTCAGAAGTTAAGTCCCATTAAGTCCCATAGTGCTCTGAGCCATTTGAACAATTTGGACTGCACGGGAATGGGAGGATATGCATGCTCATCCTCAAGTTTCCAGTCGACCACGTCTGACGCGCACAAGGGAGGATAGCATCATTCTACATCATGCACATCGTAACCCCTTGACCTTTGCGCCTGCCATCCGGGAACAAGTAATAGACTGCTGGAACATTCTGAGGCATCCCACCCAATTAGTCGTGAGCCGTGGCGCCACTGGCTCAGGTGTAGTATCGACTACCCTCTTGCGGCCCCATTACCAATATCTACAAGGTGAGTTGGTATCTGTGGGTTGTGCCCTTAGAAAGTTTTTTCTTGCCGATATATGTAGGCCTACGAGGTTCGCTGCCCCGAGAGAGGGAGACACGAAGTTTGGGGATTGGCGGTACCGTCGGGACTAGAGATGGTCACGAGGTCAGAGTGGCCGAAGCCACGAGCTGCGCAAAGAGGGCCTGCGCAGAGCGAAGATACCGGAGTACTTCACCGGGATCAACGCTGACTATAAGCAGGAGGCAGACATTCCGTCGGGCGGTTGGCAACATTCGTGTCGGACGACCGCTTTTGGCCTGGCTGCCCTCTTCTACCTGGCTTTCATCGGCACCACTCAGTAACCGCTGCGACGTAACGTGGATCCATGGAACTGCTTGCTGATAAAGGGGAGTAACATTCCCTAATCCTCTTGGTGATTTGTGTCATTGTCTACCTGCCCTTCTTATTATTTTCTGGTTTGCACCCGATCCTCAGAGTTTTACTCAGTCGGCTGTTTGGTCGTAGTATTGTACTAAGAGACTAGTTGTCGTTTGAAAATTTGTCCCACTATTATATTGCTTCTCCTTTCTGGTTTGTACCCGATCATTAATGCCCTAATGAATCAGCTCTTAGTCGTAAATACAACCGGAGCAATTGTACTAAGGCACAGGTTGCCGTTAAACAAAAGAGGGACATTGTGGTCAGATTTAGCTGTTAACCGGTTCAGTTATTTGATTGTAATTGCATTTCTCAGTCATTAGTTATAATCTGAACAACCTGTTGTACTAAGCTGTTCGTCGCTGTGTTTGTAAGACAGGGTCATTATTGGTGTATTTTAGCTGGATCTTGTGGTTCCACCGAGTGAGTTCTCCTGTAATAAGTGTTCACAAGTAATGTTTTAAGACGTTCCTTCAGAGCGGTCTTAATAACTGACAATCAGTTTAACTTTGAAAATATTAACAGTCAACTATCACCAGGGATTTAGTTCAAAGTTCAAATGGCTCTGAGCAATATGAGACTTAATTTCTGAGGTCATCAGTCCCCTAGAACTTAGAACTACTTAAACCTAACTACCCTAAGGACGTCACACACATCCCGGTTCCAGACTGTAGCGCCTAGAACCCCTCGGCCACCTCGTCCGGCGAGCTATAGTCAAAATAAAACTGTCAGAATGGACGGGTTGGGTTCCAGTCGCACTTTAGTTGCCGATTGAAATTAAGAATTTGGGTGTCTTTGAAGTAAGCATTATCATTGTCATATTGTTTGCTAATCTGTTTAAGCACTGGTACGCATCTTAACCCCGAACGTTTCGACATACAGCTTACACATTAGAAGTTACGTCATCTGTTTTGAGTATCTGAATCACTGTTGTCATCAATGGTGCTTATACAGTTTTCATATGTTGCAGAAGGGCGCTGTGTCCAGCGCAGTAGTAAACATCACTGTTGCACCGAATAACGGGCAGGCTGCAGGTCCGGCCGTCTTGTAATCATTGTCACATTGTTTGCTGTTTTGTAATACAGCACTTTAGATTTCTTCTGCAAAAGCTTATTCAACTTGAGGTTTAAGGTTAAAAGAATATTGAAAATTTGTTCATTTTGTTTAAGAGAATTTTATGGTTATATTTTGTTAAATCAACATGTTGTGTGAAAAGAAAGTTATATTGGTGGGTCCTCCCTTCCTTGTTTTCCTTAATTCCAGTAAGTACTAGGTATCTAGTCGGGCACTAGCAGCAGCCGGACCAGGGAATTACTGCTCCATGCGTTGCCTGCTGTTGACACCACGGCATAAACGGCTGTGTTGGGATTGGTACTGTGACCAGATAGCATGTACTGCTGATGTTCAAATGTGTGTGAATTCCTAAGGAACCAAACCGCTGAGGTCATCGGTCCCTAGACTTACACACTACTTAAACCAGCATATGCTAAGAACAACACACACACACACACACACACACCCATGCCCGTGGAAGGACTCGAACCTCCGGCGGGAGGGGCCGCGCAGTCCGTGACATGACGCTGCAAACCGCGCGGCTACTGCTGATGAATGACGTCACATTGATAATCGCCGTTCTGTAGTACCCGGGATGGGGGCGACCTGGGAAGAGGTCCCATTCTTCCAAAGTTTTGGAGCGCCACAGCCGTGTTACTCCTGGCTTCATGGTAGTGATTGAGGGAACTAAGACGACGCAGTGGTATTTCCCGGACGTCCTGCGCCTCAAGTGTTACCTCTCATGAGACAGTATCGTGGTGCCATTTCTTACCAGGACAATACCTTGCTGGAAGCGTGTCTGTAAAGTAATATAATGTTATTTCTTTATAATCGCACTGTTCAGTTGTGGAAAGAATAGTCTGGGTCATGTCTGAAGTTTGCGCTTTTAGAGAAACGAGGAATAACCGAATGGTTTATGTAAGAGTTTGTCCGACAACCAAACAGTTTATGTAAGTGTGTGCCCGATTTGGAATGACGACCTTTTATTATAAAAAAATAAGCACTCCGTCTTCAGGCCGCGAGTGGCCTACCGGGACCTTCCGACCGCCGTGTCATCCTCAGTGGAGGATGCGGATAGGAGGGGTGTGGGGTCAGCACACCGCTCTCCCGGTCCTTATGATGGTATTCTTGACCGAAGCCGCTACAATTCGGTCGAGTAGCTCCTCAATTGGCATTACGAGGCTGAGTGCACCACGAAAAATGGCACTAGCGCATGGCGGCCTGGATGGTCAGCCATCCAAGTGCTGACCACGCCCGACAGCGCTTAACTTTGGTGAACCGATAACTCACGGGAACCGGTGTATCCACTGCGGCAAGGCCGTTGCCCGACCTTGTATTATAACTGCCGCAAATTACTTGAAGGAAGATTAGTTTCACTGTATTTGGCAATTTTATTACAATATGATTTTTTTTAAATTAAACTGTGACACTAGCAGGCTCGTCATGGTACTTAACAATATCAGGTGTAACTAGAGAGAAGTTTCATGTCTTATCCATAGTTTATGTAAAACAGTCGAAGTAAAAATTTGTAAAACTTACCGAAATTGGCAGGCAAATATCAACTGTTTCGTACAGCAGGTTTACCACAATACGTATCTCATTCGTGCTGAAGTAAAATGATCCGCAGAATTACAAAACATTGCAATGCAAGTTAGCTTTCTGTGTCACAGGACGAAGTGAGCAGACAGCACATTAGGATACAGCTTTCTGAAGATTAAGTACCGAATGAAGTGGATTTTGTATTAGAATTTACGTGGTGCGAATGTGTGTTGTTTCAGAGCAGCAGCGCGGTAAGGGCATACTAAAAACACGTCCTACATTAGAAGTGTTACAATAAAATGTCAGGAAATGTCAGGTCAATGGTTAAGCATGCTACCATACTTCTACGTGCAAAGGTGTGAATGGGAATATAAACCTCGCGAGAAGATATACACAGCAAATATCTGTGTCATCTTCCTTGATCATGCATAAGTGGAAACTTTGACATTTCAGGAGGTAATGAGGTAACATACACATACTTTTATGACATCCATGATACATGGTCAAATAGAGTATCTGGCAGTGTGTCGCTTTCGAAAATGGTTTTCCCGACTGGCCATAATATTTTAACGTCTCATGTGTGTTCTAAATTTCGTTAAAGCTGTAAACAACAGATGTGCGTTTGACTGGTTAGTTGCATTTTCTGGCAAAAATCATCACCCAAGACACAGACAGAGCTGTCTGTGATCCAACCCAGGAAAGAGTCACACTTCTGTTGAGCCATACGTTCCAGGAGGCTGCGAGTGGGAAAGGTGTCCCAATTGGAAATAACTGGGACAGTTTCAGTTTGGTATTACCACGGGAAACCTCACGAAAATCTCGGTCGGGACAGGAGGGTTATGACTATTTTATTTCTGAGATAATGATATCAATGATCCCAGACAAAAATTAATATTCTGTGTGTGTGTGGGGGGCGGGGGGGGGGGGGGGGGGGGATGGCGTCGCAAGACCGAAACTGAACAGAGGAATGTGCGGTTCACAGTTGGTCGCCTACCCAATTTGCAGGACGAAGCTCGCTAACGTTCATTTGTCTAGAAGAAACAAGACAGTTGGCACAGTCACGGACACATCGTGGAATGAGATCAGTTTTATGGTGGTGTGGTTCTCGGGTGCGAAAGCGTCGTGGTTCAATGGGACTAGACACCTTTGTTTCTGATACCGCCCAGTGGTACAGAGAAGAGGTTCTGCAACCACGTGTGCGCCTTTCGGAGGTAAGTTGTTTCTGCCGTCCTCTTCATAGGCTATGTGGACCATCTGTATGGATCTTCACTGGTGGAAGAATTTCTCGTACGAGAAGGTATTTGTTCCTTGTTTCCAAAACTTAAAGAACGCCTTCGAGGACTTTACTTTGATAGTGACGAAGCGGTACAAGCACAGGTGAGGGTGTGGCTCCATCAACAAAGTCAAACATTCTACATTGACGGTGTTAACAAACTGGTCACTTATGGGAGAAATGTGTCCGTCGACGGGGTGATTGTTAAGAAATAAATATGTAGCCATAAAGAATAAAGATGTTGCCTGTTAATAACGTTTTATTTCAAAATGTTTTCACATAAAAATTCAGAGGCATTACTTTTCTACACGCCCACGTTGTATCACGACGTCGCGACTGTGAGTCGTAGGTCGCATCTCCACTGCAGGCTAGCCTTCCCTCCAGCAACTCGTGTTGCACGGGGCAGCCTACTCAGCAGGTGGAGTAAGCTCGTGAGCAATTCGAGTGGCCTACAGCAATAGTCGTCAAGATAACAGACGTTAGCAGTCACCTGCAACACGTAGTGCGCAGTTTCACATCACTGCGCAAACCAGGATATAAGCCGCGATCCATGGGTTAACGGGCAATTTCTACTTACCACGATCTCAGCAGTTCCATCGTAGCCCATCTGCCAAGAAGTAGCAACCTGTTCACTGAAGGAATCGCCACACGCTGGTAACGAGTCCGATAAGAAATCAAGAGCCCAACAACAACACAAGACTTTGCCATAGACCAGCCGCCTTCAAGGAAGTGAGGTGGGGAAAAAAAAAGACTTCAAGTGAACAAACATTGCTAACGTCAGATTCTCATTTCTGGGAATCAGGTTAGGATGCGCCTCCATCGTTAATTTACTGCCTTTCTTCACACGAGCTGGCCAATAGACCCTGTCAGCATGAATGGTGAGAATATTGTATCTAACAGATCCTGTCACCGATCATCCGCAGGGTTACTTACCAAACATTTAACAATCATTAACGACATAAACCACTTGATCATGTGACCGCCATCTCATTGCAATATTGACTGCAAGAGTCACGACAATCTTGAATGTCCACTCGATTTCAGCCAAGCTTCCGGAGTCAGTTCAAAAGATGATGAATTATCTATAAGCTGATTTCTAGTGCCCGCTCAGCGGAAGTAGTTAACGGGATTTAAAATAAAGTGACAAGTTCAGCAGTTTCCGAAAATAAGAGGCTGATTCGGAGCGCTAACAAGAGATCCCATGGAAGTGATTCGCAGTGTGCCTTTTCTACTTCGAAAGTATGCAGTTATAATAAGGAAAAAGGATCGAATTTAATCTTCTATCGCTTCTTCCTCTGTTCCTATCAGCAACATTAGTTTGAAATGCCAAATCAAAGTGCGCAAATCTCAAGCTGATTATCTGACATTAGGCTTTACCAACATCCTTGAATGAGGAAAAACAACAATGCGTTTTTTATGTGGAGATTTTAGCCAACGATAGCTTAAAGCCTATAAAACTGAAGAGACATCTACAGACAAAACATCCAAACCATGTAAGTAAACTAACCACATTCTTTAAGCATAATGAGTAACAACTAAAGCGAAATGTCAGATTCCTCAAAAAAGGTATACCCTTACGAACACTCCTCGGTGTATCGGATTTAATTCCAAAATACAAATTGCCACATATTATTGGTGAGAAATTACTTCTTCCGGCAGCCGTCTAAATGTGCGAAATCAGGCATGGATAAAGGTTTGGCGAGAGTCTGAAGTCGACACCGTTCTCAGATGATACCGTGGCTCATCACATTGATGCAATAGCCACTGACCTGAAATATCAATTGCTGCCACATCTTCATGACAGTCTCAAATTCTCTTTGCAACTTGATGAGGTCGGAAAGCTTTCCCAGTTTCTTGTTTTTGTACGCTGCTTTTATGAAAATGAAATGCACAAGATTTTTTTACTTTCTAGAACTCTGGAAGGAAGAACAACTGGCGAAGATGTTTTCTTCTTGCGAATTCTTTTTTCGTTGACAACAATCAGTCATGAACGTATTGTCTTGGTATATGTACCGACGGGGCGGTAGCTTTTACTGTAACTAAAAAGGGGTTCATTGGAAGAGAGTGTGTTGTTTCTACTTCTTTAAAATTCACAAATTGCATGACAGACCGGGAGGTATTGTTTCCTGGAGTAGTAGAACCGGGAGTCAATAAAGTGCTGAATGATGCAGTCAGAGATGTAAATTTTGTGAAAGCACGACCTTTAAACAGGAGGCTGTATTCCATTCTAGGCGAAGAGATGGATACTACTCATGGGTCGCTTCTATTGCACTCGGTGGTAAGTTGGTTGTCTCGTAGTAAACGTCTTCGTCGCGTTGTGAAGTTGAAGGATGAACTTCGTCTTTTTCCCTTGAACTCGCGACTCTGTTTCTGGATGAAAAATGGTTTCTAATATTATGATACTTCGCGGAAGTTCTTGAGAAACTAATGATCTTAACGTATCACTTCACGGTCGAAATATCATCTTTCTACGCGGGAAAGTATTTGTGTTTAAGAGAAAACTTGGACTTTAGGAAACCTAGACGGAGATGGGTAACTTCGAGATGTTTTCTTGTCTGAATAATTTTGTAAGGAAAATGAGTTGAAAGTAGGTAAAATTAGTGGAATTGGCGTAGTACATCTCGAAAATCTTCATCAACAAACAGAGGATAAATTTCCGAAACCTTCATCTAAATATGACTGGACCAACAATCCGTTCGCTACGATGATAACAGGCGGACCACTTGTTACCAGTAGAACAGCAGGGGCTAATGGAATTCTCCAGTGACAGAAAGCTTCGAAATGAATTTAAATAGAATTCTCTCGAATATGTTTTGGTGCAGACTCAGAATGAATATACTGATTTAGCAAGATGGGCAATGGACGTGTTATTACCCTACGCGTCAACTTATACCTGGATCTACATTATTAATCTGCAATTCACAGTTACGTGTCTGATAGAGGGTTCATCGAAATACCTTCAAGCTACTTTTCTAACTTTCCAGTCTCGAACAACGTGCGGGAAAAAGGAACACGTCAATCTTTCTGAGCGAGCTCTGATGTAGCTTCTTTTGTTATTACGATGATTTCTCCCTACGTAGGTTGGCGCCAACAAAATATTTTCACGGTCTGAGGAGAAGGTTGGTGATTGAAACTGCATGAAAAAAAAACCACCGCAACGAAAAATGCCTGTGTTTTAATGACTGCCACCCCAATACGCATATCATATCGGTGGCACTCCTTTCTCTATTTCTCGATAATACAAAACGAGCTGCCTTCTGTGATTGCAAATTTGTTTATGGAAGATTTCGAGGAACGTGGAGTCGGCGCCTTTCAAACCCGCCAGTTTACAGGAAACATACCCACACTGACTTGCATTTACAGGCTAATGGTTATCACCACCCGGCCCAGTGTGAAGGGGTACATCGTACCTTGGTACAAAAGGCATATGTCATTCCCAACACTGAGACTTGGCAGCTGAGCTGTCCCATCTTGAAGCTACATTTCGTCAAAATGGTTATAATGAAAGACAGATTGAACGTGCGTTGCGCTATCGACCAACTGTACATCGGGTGACTGATGATAATACTGAGCCGACACCTAAGTCAACTGCCATTTTGCCTTACGTAGAAAGCACTTCCAACAAGATCGGCCTACAAGCTGATCCAACGTTGTTTCGACGGGTGCTTTTTACTGATGAAGCGACTTTCACCAACCACGGTAATGCGAATTTGCATAAATGCATTACTGGTCAATAGTGAACCCTCATTGGCTTCGGCAGGTACAACATGAGCAACCGTTGAGTGTTAACGTGTGGTGCGGCATCGTCGGAACTGTCATTGTGGGGCCGTACGTCATTCCGGGTATACTAAATGGCAATAACTATGCACAGTTCCTGCGAAACGTTCTGCCCATTTGGTGGAAAAGGTACCACTGACTACGCTTCAGTTCGTGTGGTTCTAACATCACGGCTATCCTGCTCACTCTTCCCGTGTGGCTACAGAACTGTTAAATGAAAAGTTCCTGGAATGTTGGATAGGACGACGTGCTGAAGTGGCCAGCCCGGTCTCCTGATTTGACCCCTCTTGATTTTTTTTCTGTGGGGAGCAATCAAACATAAAGTGTATGCTCAAATACCAACCACGCCAGATGATATGAAGCAACGTATCATCGAAGCGTGCGCTGGTGTCTCACGTAACACCCTCGCAGCCGTTCACAAATCACTCGAACGGTGACTACAAATGTGCATCGCAGCAGAGGGGAAGAATTTTGAGCTCATGCTTCAGTAAAGTTTTGTATCATGTACAGTATGTATTTTGCATCTTTGTGTGTATTTTCTTCCTATTGTGATCAATAGTAAATATTTTCAAATAAAAAACAAATACGCACGAAATAACTGTGACCAATAAGGGCCTCCTCATTTACATTTGTATTTCTATTACTTAAAATGAATTAACATCTTGCAGTATTTTAATACTGAATGTTGTCTACTATTTTGGTATCACAGTTGTCAAATAACTGAATAATATTTGTGCGACATCATCAGTTAATTTTTGGACAAAGTATCTCAGTATGTATTACTATTGTCGGGTAAACGGGCGTGTTTGTGTAAGGACGTACACGTGACGTTTACCATGTACTCTACACAACAGGAAAGGTCGCATTGGACAACGCCGCTTCGATGGACGAACACGATACGAGAACATATCTGTGTCTCAAAAACTATTCGCCTAAATATTATGATATACACATATTTGAAACAGTCTTTTTAAGCCCATCATGTTACGCTAAAAATTAACATAGGGTTCCATTTAAAAAACCAAAGATGGCCTCATATCTCTGTAATAAAAAATAACACAAACATGAAATGCGATGTATTCAAGTAGCCCCAGTCCCTGCAATTCACTGTCCAAACGGCATCTTTGTATCTATTCCAGTTGGGGAGATACAATGGGTCTTATCACTTAGCTGCATCACCCTGTAGAGGGTGATTAAAAATTTTCCATTTGAAGACGTTGCTGCAGCGTCTAAGCAAAGCAGTGCGACTCCTATGCGAGTATAAGCACCGACATGTATGCAATGGATCACTGTCGTGTTCGCGGCTTTCGGACGTGCTTGCGGAAAATGAGGAAAGCTATGACGACTTTATTACCAAATGCATTCAAACGGGACCATCGTGCTGTTACTCTTCTCTTGCCTGCCGCTAGACAAACAATGGTATACATCCATCAGAGAATGAAGAGTGTATAGGGAGCACGCGGAAACCACCGTTGTGGAATGGTGCGCCAAGTTACGTTCGACATGAGACGCCGGTTGATGTGGGAGTCCAGCCTTACCCATTACGGGTGGGAGACACTCGAGCATTCACTCTATGGTCCTGATCTCTCCCCATGCTATTAACAGTACTTCGGTTCGTTAAAAAAGGCCCTGAAGGGTCGAAGATTCTTGTCAGACGAGGAAGTGCAGCAGGCAGTTACTAACGTCTGCATAGAGCAGGACACGTTGTTTCGCCAAACGGGTATCTTCAACCTGACGAATTGGTGGGATTACTGCCTCAATGCTCATGGCGAGTTTGCCTGAATGGCATACCGATTCTGAAATGTATGGCCTTCGAACGGAAACTTTTATACACACAAATCTTCCTCGTGAATCTGTCTATCTATTAATGAAAACCATATCAAAATCATTACAGTAGTTTGCAATATTAACCTTCATATGGAGACAGAAAAACCCGGCGGGGGGACTTCAATTTATAATATGTACCAAAAAAAAGTAACGAGCCTATCACACTTTTTTGGAGCACACGGGATATAACGTTTACTTCTGTTGATTACGTTGCGTTAAGAGCGACGAGCTGCGTTCTACCTGCAAGGAAGTTCTGAATCCAGTCACAGATATTGTGCAACACTCGGCCCTGCGTCTCAGAGGGGAGGTTCGTGTAACACGCTGCTTGCGGCCCCTGTGATGCTGTCACGTGATGCCCGATTGATCCCCGAGGTCGTACCTCGCGTGGTTTTTTACCCTTTTAGTGGGGGTCGCGGTTCAGTTCTCCGTCTGGCCATCGAGATTTATTTTTTCCGGGAATTCCCTGAATTGTATAAGGCAAATGCTATTATACACTCCTGGAAATGGAAAAAAGAACACATTGACACCGGTGTGTCAGACCCACCATACTTGCTCCGGACACTGCGAGAGCGCTGTACAAGCAATGATCACACGCACAGCACAGCGGACACACCAGGAACCGCGGTGTTGGCCGTCGAATGGCGCTAGCTGCGCAGCATTTGTGCACCGCCGCCGTCAGTGTCAGCCAGTTTGCCGTGGCATACGGAGCTCCATCGCAGTCTTTAACACTGGTAGCATGCCGCGACAGCGTGGACGTGAACCGTATGTGCAGTTGACGGACTTTGAGCGAGGGCGTATAGTGGGCATGCGGGAGGCCGGGTGGACGTACCGCCGAATTGCTCAACACGTGGGGCGTGAGGTCTCCACAGTACATCGATGTTGTCGCCAGTGGTCGGCGGAAGGTGCACGTGCCCGTCGACCTGGGACCGGACCGCAGCGACGCACGGATGCACGCCAAGACCGTAGGATCCTACGCAGTGCCGTAGGGGACCGCACCGCCACTTCCCAGCAAATTAGGGACACTGTTGCTCCTGGGGTATCGGCGAGGACCATTCGCAACCGTCTCCATGAAGCTGGGCTACGGTCCCACACACCGTTAGGCCGTCTTCCGCTCACGCCCCAACATCGTGCAGCCCGCCTCCAGTGGTGTCGCGACAGGCGTGAATGGAGGGACGAATGGAGACGTGTCGTCTTCAGCGATGAGAGTCGCTTCTGCCTTGGTGCCAATGATGGTCGTATGCGTGTTTGGCGCCGTGCAGGTGAGCGCCACAATCAGGACTGCATACGACCGAGGCACACAGGGCCAACACCCGGCATCATGGTGTGGGGAGCGATCTCCTACACTGGCCGTACACCACTGGTGATCGTCGAGGGGACACTGAATAGTGCACGGTACATCCAAACCGTCATCGAACCCATCGTTCTACCATTCCTAGACCGACAAGGGAACTTGCTGTTCCAACAGGACAATGCACGTCCGCATGTATCCCGTGCCACCCAACGTGCTCTAGAAGGTGTAAGTCAACTACCCTGGCCAGCAAGATCTCCGGATCTGTCCCCCATTGAGCATGTTTGGGACTGGATGAAGCGTCGTCTCACGCGGTCTGCACGTCCAGCACGAACGCTGGTCCAACTGAGGCGCCAGGTGGAAATGGCATGGCAAGCCGTTCCACAGGACTACATCCAGCATCTCTACGATCGTCTCCATGGGAGAATAGCAGCCTGCATTGCTGCGAAAGGTGGCTATACACTGTACTAGTGCCGACATTGTGCATGCTCTGTTGCCTGTGTCTATGTGCCTGTGGTTCTGTCAGTGTGATCATGTGATGTATCTGACCCCAGGAATGTGTCAATAAAATTTCCCCTTCCTGGGACAATGAATTCACGGTGTTCTTATTTCAATTTCCAGGAGTGTAGCTCCTTTGAATGGCACAGAGATGAATTCATTCTCCATACCTTTTCAATTCGAGCTCGTGATCTGCTTGTAGTGACTCGTCGCGGATGGGACGATAAACACAAAACGTGCAGCAGCTCCTCTTTCGCGTTGTGTATTGCCTACCAGTTTCCAATCAGATCTTGTAACCAAAATAATAAGAGACATAATTTTATTTTATTGTGGACCAAGAAATCGTAATCGATTTAAGATGAAAAATTGGTTCTGAAAATGTACGTTTGCGTGCCAAGCAACTGCTGTATTAAATCAAATTACATAATCCAATACCAGAGCGTGCGAGCAGTTAAGACTGCTGCTTGATATTCCAGGAAATGGAAATGAGGCAGTATATACTGTACGTTATATGTTGCTGTGAACTGCTATTACACTACAGATAACACATCGAAGTTCAATATGAAAAAGAATAAAGAAACGAACGTTTTGACGGGAGGGAGATTCTCTCATAGTTAACGAACACCTCAGATCGCGGAAACATGAATGAAGGACATACAAACAAGGAAAGAAACAAACCAAAAGTGCAGAATAGGCTAAAGCAACCCTGAATCACAAAGCAAATGAAGAGAAATCGCTTGAGAGGACTGTAGAGAAGACATATCAAAGAGAGAACTTTTGGCAGTAACTAGAACCTGAAAGGAACTGAAGAAACACGCACATGAAACTCTCAAGATTCATTGGGTGAGGCCTGAAGTGCAATGAGAGAAGAGAACAAGACAGAGAACGTGGAAATGGAGACTACATATGATGATGAAGAAAAAATGTAGGTGCAGAAGAGCCGAAACAGAATGCAGAATAATAAAATAACTAGAAGTGATCTATTTCCCCTGAGGAAAAGATACAGCATCACAGGAACAAAACTGGTTGTTTATACTTAGCTGAATGTTTGAATTCAGGCCAACTGAAGAGAATTCAAGAGAAATTTACTGTGTGTCAACACGGAAAAAGGCTTCCACGTCCAAATGTCTGCAATAAATTACATTAATTTGAAAGATATAAAAATACAAGATAACGAAATTCTATACTGAATAGACTCGAAAGAAGATTTTAGAAATGCATACCCATGGGAAACCAAACTGGACAATGTGTATAGAAGAACAGTAATGACGCAAGAACACAGAAGACACCTTTGGAGAAAAAAGGAGTAGTTGTGTGAAAATCAAGAGTTCAGGCGACAAGCCACCACCAAGTAATGAAGAGAAAGCTGAAAGGAAAGGTGAAGGACTATCCAAAACGGCAGTAGAAGGGAAATGAACTTGACACTATTACAGAAAGGTAAGAGGAAGTAAATAAAAATGAAATCGATGGTATCATATTGCGAAACAATGACAAAGAACTGAAAGACATAACCCGAAACAATACTTCTAGATTAAATTCCCTCAAAATTATTGAGATCCTTGGGGGAGTCAGCATTGACGGAAGAAGTGCAACCAAAGTGCATGATATGTGATAGGATAAATACACTCCGACTTGACGAAGAAAAGTGAGTGCTGAGAAGTACGAATATTACAAGCTACAAATGTCATGGATGAACTGTACTCACATGAGTTATATATAGAAGAATGGAAAAAATTAGTAGAGGCCGACATCGAAGAAGGTTTGCGTTCCGGAGAAATGTGTGAACACGTGAAGCAGTACTGATCTTACGATTTATCGTTGAAAAAAGACTGAACAAAGGAAAACTTACGTTTATAGCACTTATTTATATCACCGAGCGGGGTGGTGCAGTGGTTAGCACACTGGACACGCATTCGGGAGGACGAAGGTTCAAATCCTCATCCTTCCGCCCTGATTTAGATTTTCCGTGACTTCTCTAAATCGCCTCAGGCAAATGCCGGATGGGTCCCTTTGAAGGGCACGGCCAACTTCCTTCCCCATTCTTCCCTAATCCGATGCAACCGATGACTTCGCTGTTTGGTCCCGTCGCCCAAATCAACGAACTAACAGACATCAGGAACTGTTGACTGGAATACGCTCTTCGAGATTCTGAAGGTATCACGGTTAAAGTACAAGAAACGAAAGGTTTTTAGCAAAATGTACAGAAATCAGATAGCAGCTACGAAAGTCGGCGGATACGGAAGAGAAGCAGTAGCTAAGAAGGGAGTGAGCAGGGTTGTAGTCTGTCCCCAGTGCAGTAAAGCAAACCAAGGAGAAGTTTGGTAAAAGAATTAAAGTTTAGGGAGAAGAAAAAAAATGAAGATGGGTGGTGACAATGTAATTCCTTCAGTGGCAGCAATACTAGGAAGAACAGTTGAACGGAATGGGTAGTGTATTGGAAAGAGGTTGTACACTACTGGCCATTAAAATTGCTACACCAAGAAGAAATGCAGATGATAAACGGGTATTCATTGGACAAATATATTATACTGGAACTGACATGTGATTACATTTTCACGCAATTTGGGTGCATAGATCCTGAGAAATCAGTACCCAGAACAACCACCTCTGGCCGTAATAACATTCTTGATACGCCTGGGCATTGAGTCGAACAGAGCTTGGATGCCGAGAACAGGTACAGCTGCCCATGCAGCTTCAACACGATACCACAGTTCATCAAGAGAAGTGACTGGCGTATTGTGACGAGCCAGTTGCTCGGCAACCATTGACCAGACGTTTTCAGTTGGTGAGAGATCTGGAGAATGTGTTGGCCAGGGCAGCAGTCGAACATTTTCTGTATCCAGAAAGGCTCGTACAGGACCTGCAACATGCGGTCGTGCATTATCCTGCTGAAATGTAGGGTTTCGCAGGAATCGAATGAAGGGTAGAGCCACGGGTCGTAACACATCTGAAATGTAACGTCAACCGTTCAAAGTGCCGTCAATGCGAACAAGAGGTGACCGAGACGTGTAACCAATGGCACCCCATACCATCACGTCGGGTGATACGCCAGTATGGCGATGACGAATACATGCTTCCAATGTGCGTTCACCGCGATGTCGCCAATCACGGATGCGACTATCATGATGTTGTAAACAGAACCTAGATTCATCTGAAAAAATGACGTTTTGCCATTCGTGCACCCAGGTTCGTCGTTGAGTACACCATGGCAGACGCTCCTGTCTCTGATGCAGCGTCAAGGGTAGCCGCAGCCATGGTCTCCGAGCTGATAGTCCATGCTGCTGCAAACGTCGTCGAACTGTTCGTGCAATTGGTTGTTGTCTTGCAAACATCCCCATCTGTTGACTCAGGGATCGAGACGTGGCTGCACGATCCGTTACAGCCATGCGGATAAGATGCCTGTCATCTCGACTGCTAGTGATACGACGCCGTTGGGATCCAACATGGCATTCCGTATTACCCTCCTGAACCCACCGATTCCATATTCTGCTAACAGTCATTGGATCTCGACCAACGCGAGCAGCAATGTCGCGATACGATAAACCGTGATCGCGATAGGTTACAATCCGACCTTTATCAAAGTCGGAAATGTGATGGTACGCATTTCTCCTCCTTACATGAGGCATCACAACAACGTTTCACCAGGCAACGCCGATCAACTGCTGCTTTTGTTTGAGAAATCTGTTGGAAACTTTCCTCATGTCAACACGTTGTAGGTGTCGCCACCGGGGCCAACCTTGTGTGAATGCTCTGGGAAACTAATCATTTTCATGTCACAGCATCTTCTTCCTGTCGGTTAAATTTCGCATCTGTAGCACGTCATCTTCGTGGTGTAGCAATTTTAATGTCCAGTAGTGTAAGATAAACACCAACAAAAGTGAAACTAGAATAATGAAATGTGGTCAAATTAAATCAGATGATGCTAAGGGCACTAGATTAGAAAATGAGACAATGAAAGTAGTAGACAGGTTTCGGTATTTGGTCAGCCAAATATGACGGTGGTTGCAGTAGAGACGATATACAAAGCACGCTGGAAATACCAAGGAAAGAATTTCTGGAAAAGAGAAATTTGTTAATATCGAACATACGATTAAATTTAAGTGTTAGCAAGTTTCTTCTGAAAGTACTTGTGAAGGGTGTAGCCTTGCGCGGAAGTGAAACATGGACATAAACTGATCAGACAAGAAGAGAATAGAATATTTTGAAATTTGTTGCTGCAGAAGGTTGCTGAAAATTACAGGGATAGATCGGATAACTAACAAAGAAGTAAAACAGAAATTTATGGCACAACCTGCGTAAAAGATGTGCTCGTTTGATATGACGTATCCTGGGGAATCAAGGAACCTTCATTTTGGTTATGGGGCGAATTGTGTGTGTGTGTGTGTGTGTGTGTGTGTGTGTGTGTGTGTGTGTATGTGTGTGTGTGTGTGTGGAGGGGGAAGGGAGACTACAAATTGTACAAATTAATGAGGGAGACCAAAGCCTGAGTCCAATAAATAAGTTCAACTAGAAGTAGAATGGTTCAAATGGCTCTGAGCACTATGGGACTTAACTTCTGAGGTCATCAGTCTCCTAGAACGTAGAACTACTTGAACCTAACTAACCTAAGGACATCACACACATCCATGATCGAGGCAGGATTCGAACCTGCGACCGTAGCGCTAGAAGTAGAGAGCAGTAGTTATGCAGAGATAAAACGACCTACACAGAGTAGACTTCCGCGGAGAGATGCATGAAACCAATCTTCGGACTGAAGAGCACAACAACAATAGATTCGATAGTGATGGACTGAAACAAATGCTAATCAAAATATGGAAATATGGAACAATAGCAGAAGACAGTGTGACATGTATAGGACGGAACAGATCAGTGGATAAATTGAGTGAACGATCATATTAGGTAACCATTTATGCAGTGCAAAATGAAACACAGAATATTTGCAGAGTCAGTTCAAAAATGGTTCAAATGGCTCTGAGCACTATGGGACACAACTGCTGAGGTCATTAGTCCCCTAGAACTTAGAACTAGTTAAACCTAACTAACCTAAAGACATCACAAACATCCATGCCCGCGGCAGGATTCGAACCTGCGACCGTGGCGGTCTTGCGGTTCCAGACTGCAGCGCCTTTAACCGCACGGCTACTTCGGCCGGCGCAGCGTCAGTACTGTGTTTTATGGGGAAGGACTTTGCAGATGTCTTTTTAGAGACGATGGGATTCCTGCTTTCACTTTCCAGTAAATTTACTCCTTAACAGTTTCTCCTGTGTAAATTATCAACTTCAGCTGAGCTATGATGAACACAATCACAATGCTGGGCCCAATAGTAATTTTAATTTAAACCTTGGCTTCTCGTTTCAGGTTCCAAGTGGAGTTGTGTACTCAGTTCCAAAGGAATTTAACAGGTTCCCATTAACACAATGCAAGACATTGCGAATTCCAACCAGTTAAGGAAAGAGATACGTCAGTATTCTTCACGGTCTGAATGTCTAGATTGATGGATTAGAAATTTCTGTTCCCTACCTGACAAGGAGCTGTGTTTATAGAAAAACTGCATGTCAAGCAGTAATGTGTTGTAAACAAGATTAAACAACAGCATTCAACATGAAGATGGCGGCCAGCTGGTCTTAGAAATACTGTAATGTTGATTTTAGAAACCGGTGGCAAATACGGCAAAAATTTTGTATCGGAAAGGACACATAGTTGTATCCCGATTGGCTGGAAACGATTTGTTCTGCTATTCGAGTGGCAATTTTAAATGATGCAGACGTTATCCCGCAACAAAATTGTGCTCCACCTTGCGACCTTCGAAACTTCGTGGCATTCAGGGGAATAACACTATCTTACTACTAGTACCTTGAAGAATAAAGCCATAAATCAGTGGTTTGGAAATCCGTGACCCATTTGCGGCTTGCAGAACCATCTTTGTTTTCGTCACGACGAATGGAACAAAACTACCTAAGATTGTATTAGTTCTTCGTACACGAAAATATATTTCATACAATACATCGACACTATCTGCTGGAGAAAATACAACCACTGTAATTGATTATTGAGGTAATTACATAGCTATTTTATACATTTATAAATTCACAAATGACAGTATTTGATACGTCAGATTTGTGTTCGCTTCTTGCAAGCGGCTCGCGATGCAACTGTTAATTTCGAAAATTTTCTGAGTCGTTTTTGCAAGGTTCCGCTGCAGCTTATTTTGGTGTCTAACGTATTTAGGACATTCCAGTATGTCGTTTATATGGAAAATTCCTATCAGTCCGATCCTATAGAGGTGCACAGAGAATCAGGCGTATCCTGAACTTTTCGAATAACTGATCTACATCTACGTGGCTACTTTGCTATTCACAAAAAAGTGCCTGGAAGAGGGTTCAATGAACAACCTTAAAGCTGCCTCTCCCGTTCCACTCTCAAACGGCGCGCGGGATAAACGAGCAGTTAAATTTTTCCGTGCGAGCCCTGATTTCTCTTATTTTATCGTGATTATCATTTCTCCCTATGTAGGTGGGTGCCAACAGAATGTTTTCGCTATCGGGGGAGAAAACTGGTGATGAAATTTTGTGAGAAGATACCGTCGCAACGAAAAACGCCTTTGTTTTAATGATTACCACTCCAATTCAGGTATCATGTCTGTGGCACTATCTCCCCTACTTCACGGTAATACAAAACGGCCGCCCTTCTTTGTAATTTTTCGATGTCATCATGTCAGTTCCATCTGATGCGGATCCCACTCCGCGCAGCAATACTCCAGAATAGAGAGGAAAAGCGTGGTGTAAGCAGTCTCTTTAGTAGACCTGTTGCACCTTCTAGGCCTAAGTGTTCTGCTAGTGAATCGTAGTCTTTAGTTGGCTCTACCCACAACATTATCTATGTGATCGTTATAATTTAGGGTATTTGTAATTGTATTCCTGAAGAATTTAGTTGAATTTACAGCCTTCAGATTTGTATGATTTATCGCGTAATCGAAATTTAGCGGATTTCTTTTAGTACTCATGTGAATAACTTCACACTTTTCTGTATTCAGAATCAATTGCCACTTTTCGCACCATATAGATATCTTACCTAAATCATTTTGCAATTCGTTTTGGTCATCTGATGACTTTACAAGACTGTAAATGACAGCATCATCTGCAAACAATTTAATACGGCTATTGAGATTGTCTCCCTTGTCGTTAATATACATCAGGAACAATAGAGGGCCTATAACACTTGGGGAACGCCGGATATTATTTCTATTTTACTCGATGACTTTCCGTCTATTACTACGAACTATGACATTTCTGACAGGAAATCACGAATTCAGTCGCACAACTGAGGAGATATTCCATAGGCACGCAGTTTGGATAGAAGACGCTTGTGAGGAAATCTAAAAATATGGAATCAATTTGACAATCCCTGTCGATAGCACTCATTACTTCATGAGTATAAAGAGCTAGTTGTGTTTCGCAAGAACGATATTTTCTGAATCCGTGCTGAATACGTGTCAATAAATCGTTTTCTTCGAGGTACTTCATAATGTTCGAATACAGTACATGTTCCAAAACCCTACTGCAAATCGACGTTAGCGATACGTGTCTGTAATTCAACGGATTACTCCTACTTCCCTTTATGGGTATAAGTGTGACCTGAGCAATTTTCCAGTCTTTAGGTACGGATCTTTCTGTGAGCGAGTGGTTATATGCAACTGCACTGCTAAATATGGAGCTATTGTATCAGCATACTCTGAGAGGAATCTGACTGGTGTATAATCTGGACAGGAAGCCTCGCTTTTATTAAGTGATTTAATCTGCTTCGCGTCACCAAGGATATCTACTTCTTTATTTCTCATATTGGCAGTTGTTCTTGATTGGAATTCAGTCACATATCACATGTCACATATCACCTCAGAAGATTATTCTGGCTATACTACACCGAGTTGACAGGAGTCATGGCAGTGCATTGTGTGGAGTTACATTTCATTTGTAGTCAGGTGATACATGTGAAAAGGTTTCCGAGGTGATTATAGCCGCACTAAGGGCATCAAAAGACTTTGAACACGGAATGGTAGTTGGAGCTAGACGCTTGGGACATTGCATTTCAGAAATCCTTAGGAAATTTAGTATTCCAAGATCCACAATGTCAAGACTGTGCCGAGATTATCAATTTTCAGGTATTATCTTTCACCACGGACAACGCAGAGGCCGACGGCCTTCACTTAACGACTGAGAGCAGCGGCGTTTGCGTAGAGCTGTCTGTGCTAACAACAGACAAGTAAGGCGTTAATGGTCTTTGGCAGCATACGACCGACGCGAGTGCCACAGCTAATAGCACGGCATCGCTTGCAGCGCCTATCTTGGGCTCGTGACCATATCGGTTGGACCCTACACGACCTGGAAGACCGTGGCCTGAGTCCTGATTTCAGCTGGTAAGAGCTGATATTGGGTTCGAGTGTGGTGCGGACCCCACGAAGACATGGACTCAACAAGGCACTGTGCAAGCTGGTGGCGGCTCCATAGTGGTGTGGGCTGGGCTTACATGGAGTGGACTGGACTGGGTCCTCGGGTATAACCGCTCATTGAATGGAAGTCGTTATGTTCGGCTTTTTGGAGACCATTTGCTGCCATTCATGGACTGCATAATGCCAAACTAAAACTAAACTCCTCCCGAACAGGCCATGAAGGCCCAACGGAACCGTCCGACCGCCGTGTCATCCTCAGTCCACTGGCGTCACTGGATGCAGATATGGAGGGGCATGTGGTCAGCACACCGCTCTCCCAGCCGTATGTCAATTTTCGAGACTGGAGCCGCTACTTCTCAATTAACTAGCTCCTCAGTTTGCCTCACAAGGGCTGAGTGCACCCGCTGCCAACAGCGCTCAGCAGACCAGATGGTCACCCATCCAAGTGCTAGCCCAGCCCGACAGCGCTTAACTTGGGTGATATAATGGGAACCGGTGTTACCACTGCAGCTAGGTCGTTGGCCATAATGCCAAACACTTGTTCACGATTACTTTGAAGAACATTCCTATCAATTCTAGCGAATGATTTGGCCACCCAGATCACCTGATATGAATCCCATCGAACATTTATGGTCCGCAGCTCGTGGTCGTGCGGTAGCGTTCTCGCTTCCCGCGCCCGGGTTCCCGGGTTCGATTCCCGGCGGGGTCAGGGATTTTCTCTGCCTCGTGATGACTGGGTGTTGTGTGATGTCCTTAGGTTAGTTAGGTTTAAGTAGTTCTAAGTTCTAGGGGACTGATGACCATAGATGTTAAGTCCCATAGTGCTCAGAGCCATTTGAACCATTTTTGAACATTTATGGGTCGCAATCGAGAGATCAGTTGGCGCACAAAAGCCTGCACTGACAACAATTTCGCAGTTGTTGATGTTTATAGAGGCAGGAGGCTCAATATTTCTGCAGGGGACATTCAACGACTTATTCATTCCATGCCACGTCGAGTTACTGCACTATGGCTGGCAAAAGGAGGTTGGGAAATTAGGAGAAATCCCATGGCTTCCGTCACCTCAGGTTTTTTGTTAGTGGTGCACTGGTCTGAAGCGAACATGAATAACCCTTTCCCTGCCGCGATATTTGCCTCTGCTGTTCCCATTTTGGTGTGCCTCTTTTCTAGAAACGGGGTAGCTATTGAAGTAGCGGATTTCACTTTTTGTTGCTGCATTTTATCACACCATGTACTACCTCGTAGTGCCAGATAGTTGAGTGCTCCTTTAACCACATTAGAATAAATGATTTTTCTCTCCCTCTATCTCTTTCTGGTTTTATTATTAATTCCTCAGTATTACAAACTTTTAGCAGGCTTCCACTTCTGATAATCTAATTGCTCCAAGGCTTATTAAGTACGTTAGAATTAATGTTTTGCTCAATTTTTTTTGTTCCAATCATAAATGCTTCTGTAATTGTGGTTACGTCTGCAGTATAAACGAAACTAAATCGTTATAGTACAAATTTTTTCAGCAGCAAATAGCAGTGGTTTACACAACCAAGTATCTCGTTTTCGTTGGATTCATTAGTATACTTACGACGCAGCATATCTAGCCAGCCGGCCGAAGTGGCCGTACGGTTCTAGGCGCTGCAGTCTGGAACTGCGAGACCGCTACGGTCGCAGGTTCGAATCCTGCCTCGGGCATGGATGTGTGTGATGTCCTTAGGTTAGTTAGGTTTAACTAGTTCTAAGTTCTAGGGGACTAATGACCTCAGAAGTTGAGTCCCATAGTGCTCAGAGCCATTTGAACCATATCTAGCCAACCACTGCTTAAGTAGCTGATTACACCATCATTAACCCTGAACAGTTCACCCACATTGACTGGCAGATAAAAAACATTACGTTGACGGACTTTTGTTTCATAATCTTTGCTAAGCAGCGGTAAAGACTCGGTCCTCCTGTGTTAACCACCCGTTTCATGCAGCAATGTTGTACGTGGCCAAATTTTGTTCACCATAATGAGTAAAGTCAAAAATAGTGAAAAATTTTTCTGCTTAAGCTGTTTCTGGCAGATGTGATTTCGATCCTTTGACATATGATGTGGCAGTAACCTATAATTATCACACCTGCGAGAAATAGATTAACCAAAAAGAATTTTAACTGTTTTGGAAATTGTTCATTGTGGACGACAAAATTTGCCCACATCGCATACGTCGATCAAGTCAGACTTTGCTGTGTATAGACGTAAGCGTCCATCATCCAACTATATACATGCATACACTAATATTTCATTTCTTATGTCTAGGACATATCATCCCAGTATTAAATGAAAGATAGCCCTCAACCCCCGATACTGACCAATGTTTTCCGGGTGTTTCTCTTGGTTATAAGAGAAATGCAGAATTGAAAATTCCTCCTAAAGTAACATACCCAGCTGAGAATCCCTTTGTTTTTGGCAGAAAACTCTCTGCCTCTCCAATATGGGCCATTATCCGAGCAGTCTGCTCTACCCAGAGATTGAAAAGTGTTTAAAAAATACCACTTTACAGCCTTACATAAATAGTTTTAAAGTGTTTCGTGATCGATGTTTAATTTCTTACAGATATGTGCCGGTGTTGCTCAACATTCCCCCTAATTACCTAACTTTTCCAGTAATTTGTTGAGAAGACTCAATTCCATGTATGACATCAAAATTTACAGCAGAAGATGCTTTTATTGCGTATACAACAACTGCAAAATATTAAGGTGCAATCATGTGTGGCCCAAGAGATATTTAGGTTTTGACAGGGTAACCCCCATGTCATTGACCCCTGATCTAGGTAATCCACATAAACTGAAGGTGCAACGATAAAACATCTAAACAATGTTCGTAGCCATCACATTTATATACAAAGTCTGTAAACCTAAACCGAAGAAA
The DNA here is from genome assembly GCF_023864345.2 of Schistocerca serialis cubense. NCBI lineage: Eukaryota > Metazoa > Arthropoda > Insecta > Orthoptera > Acrididae > Schistocerca > Schistocerca serialis. The sequence goes on from NC_064641.1 coordinate 562,915,900, forward strand.
GACGAAAGTAATGAGAAGTAGCACAAGAGAGGAATTCGTGACGGGCCGGATCAAACTAGAATCTTTCACGTTCCAGTCGCTAATGGAGTGCAAGAATTAAGATTACTTAAAAGTCTGTGTTGTAACTAGTACAGTTTTGAATTCACGATTCATACTGGAACGATACATAAGGGGCTGCGAATAGCTCTAGTTCCTTCACTAAATACTGGCTCTTGAAATTTTAGATGTAGGTTTTAGTAGGCTAACTGGTATCTATCATGAAAGTTTGCCATTTCAGGTTTTTGAATATTTTCATGACGTTCTCCCGTGAATCACACAAACTTGTGTCAATTCGTCCCAAGTTTGTTTGTATATGTTAAGCATCTCCTGTAAGTCCTATAAGGTACGAATCCCATTTGAGCAATATTTTACGATGGGTCGCACAGCTGATTTGTAAGCAGTCTCCTTTGCATACTGACTGCTTTTCCCCAATATCCTGCCAATGAACTGAAGTTCGTTTATTAAATCGACAGCGATGTTAAGTATTATTGGCGATCTTTCTGAGCACCTAAAAGACGTCAAAATGACGCTGAAATGATAAATGAGTTTCGTTTTCCACTGATTTTCTCTATCAAAGGGTGACTACACATTTTGGACGCCCACACTCAAATATTTGCTTTTTATTGACATAGACGACGGCAGAAATACAGAGTTTGAAAATGGATACGCAAGCCAAACGGCTTCACTGGCGCTACTACATTCATGAGGGAATTTAAAAATGCATACAGTCAAACGTAATTATGCTCTTTTTAGAGATAAAGACTCTACCAAAGGCGACGGTGAATTAGTTGGAAATAAATCTATTGCGAGTTACTGTAACCTTAGAACTTGAAAATTTATTTTAGGAAAATTTCGATTTTAGGGACTTGGCCGATGAAACTTTCTGCCTCTGGTGACCGTTTTTGGCTGCACTCTGAATACAGACAGTTTTTCCTAGAAGACTTTGGTAATTAGAAACGACAATATGCAAGCCAATGGAAAATTCATTCACGTTCTCCGCTGATGTTAGACTAATATTCGTCAAAAAGGTGACGACTTACTTGTGCGAAGAACGATTAAAGGAATCTGACATTCAGGGGAGCTCCATTCGCGTATCCTGGTGGTTTCACGTTGTTCACTTTCCAACTGAAGAGAAAATAAGAAGAAACCAGAAGTTACAGCAACTGGGATTCATAATCGCATAGGCCTAGAAGGGGACGACGTTTTAATATTGACTAAGCAAAAGTTACCTCCGTAGACTAGGCCGCTAATACAGGCTTCTGCCGTGGCTCTCCACTCGGAGGTAAGCCAGTCCGAATCCTGGTGGTGGACGAAATTTTCACTGCCAGTGCTTGGCCGGCAAGGGGGGCAGAGGTTGTGGTTAACGTTCTCGATAACCAATCTTTGCGCCAGTGTGCTGGATTAATTTACAATTCTCTCCGCAGAGTCTCCTGAAATGAGGGCTTGTGACATTTTTTAAGCTGATCCGTCAGTCGGATGGGGACGTAAAGTTCGGCGGCCCCTTGGAGTTATTCGCGAGGTGTAGGCTACGTGCCGGCACGGGGTGTCACCCTCTCCCCTCCTTTCATCGATAACAACACAAACCCAACACCACAATGTACAAACACTCATCTCAGTCATCTACACGGCACGGATACACTATTAACACTTTGTAACAGTTCGGCGGAAGGCAACGGCAGACCACCTCCACTAGTGCCTTGCCATGAGCGATGTTGAAGGTTTCCTGTCACTGCCCGCTACACTCCTGTCCCGATACGGGACTGTTCATTCAAATAAAGGCTATGATGAAATTTGGGGCCTACTAATGCCAATGAGAACAATTAAATGAATGGAATGGTGAATGTGTTCCACAATTCTGCAACAGATCGACGTCAGCCATACAGGCCTATAACTAACACATGGCGACTCTTCTTGAAAACGGGATTGAACAGTGCTTTTATTATACATTAATTTTTTCATTCGCTTGACAACTTTCTTTGTTTCCGCTAGCGAAGTTAAATCGCTGTCAAAAGGTGAAAAGTTCTTTCTCATAATCTTTTTTGCGAACATTCAGGTACCCCATCAGATCTAGATGCGTACCCTTAGTTAAGCAACTTAAATAAATTTTATATCTCGGGAATACGTATCTCATTGTTTATCGTTGCAGCTTTAGGACGATAATCGAAAGACGGAACGTACTACAGTCCTCAATGAAACAATTTGGGAAAGCGAAATTCGGTATCGCGAGCTTGTGTCAGTCATCTTCCATTCCGTTACCAGTATGATTACGGAGGGTCTAAATAGATGATTTTGCTCAATTTACTGACTTAATTTAACACTAAGTAATTGCCATCAGATCGGTCGACAAATTTTACTTTCGACTTCACTCAACTCTTCCAGCACTGCTCTCCTGACATTGCTTTTTCATTCGTTCAGCTTTTGTTTGTAAATAAGGCTTTCCCACAGCTTACATCTATGAGGAACTTGTCATTGGCTTCGTAGGAAATTTTCCAGCTCCACTACTGAAACACGGCGAATCTTTCTCAACCCTCACAGTACACTACAAAACATGTTGTAAAATACTTTTGGATTTTATCCACTGATGCACTACATCTTCGATCTGTATGGGCACCATGTTGACCAGGCTGTCAAGTTCTTTGGGAAACGGACTTCCGTTAGCCAGTGAGTCGTTTTAGAGCTAAACACGGAGCCGAAGATAAGAGTCCGGATGCGTGGTGTGATGGGAAGTTGCAAAAATCTTAAATGGAAAGAGCTATCTTGAAATACTAGAAAGCGTCCGCGTTTACGTAGCAATTACAACAATGGTAATTTTACAAAAACATGTTTAGTCCTACTGTATAATTTATCAAGGATCCGTTTCTTTTTCTATGCGACTCTGACAAAGCCAATTTGTCTTATTGCCTGTTAAAAACCTTCCTTTGTTGTAGTTCACAATTTGTAACACCTTCTAAACTTTCCACTCCTATTAAGGCCATTGAAGCATGGTCTTTTCCGAATGTATTTCTGATCAGAAAGCTGTTCTAGAGTCGGAGGTTTTTGTTCATCCTGGCATTTGAGTTTCGCCAGTGATATTTCCACAGAAACTTTCATCCTACAATCCTACATATTTCTTTACTTCCAACCAGTTTTCATAGATTTAGCTTTAAAATGTTTTATTATAACTAAATATTTTCATAAAAAATTGCAACCCTTATTTCATCCCCTTAGGGGTTGAATTCCCAAAACACTAAAACACGTAACTTTTTTATTTTTAACCGAGAAGCCAAATACAAATTTTCATAGATGTATCTTCAACAATGTTTAGTAGTTCTTTAATAACGATTTATTTCAAAAGATTTTTCGCCCACTATTTCACCCTCTTTGGGGGCTGAATTTACAAAAATGCCGAAATGTGTATTTTTTTCTGATCGAGAAACCAAATATCAATTTTCGTAGTTATAGCTTCAAAATTGCCTTAACAGCAACATCTTTTCGAAAAGCCTTTCATCTCCTATTTCACACCTTTAGGGGTGCAATATCGAAAAATCCCTTCTTAGACGATGCCTATAGTATAAGGTCAACAACCTCTCGAAGTTTTAATTTTCTGTCCTTAGTGGTTTGTGGTGGACGATGATGAGTTAGTGAATCAGTCAGGGCATATCCTGATTTCCAAAGTGATAAAAAATTGAAATCCTGTCTTTACTGACCAGTTTCATCAGTGATACAAAAATATCGACGGATGGTAAAAAATTGAAGTACAGTAAAAGAAAACATATTAATTAACGAATTCAGTGTGTGAAAACATTGCTGATTCTTAGTGATATTATTATTTTTTCTCTTTTTACATCCCTGCAGCAGACAAATTTTTCCTGGTTACTGTGTTTTGTTCTGGTAACTGTAAATGTGAACTCCATCCACAGGTCTTGACGGACACAAAGGTACCGACCGACTGCCGTGTCACCATCTACCGGTAGCCTCATTGTGTTCGGTATGATGGTGGCGACGGGGGGCGGGGAGCGTGGGGCCAGTACGCAGCTCCCTGGACCCGACCGTTGTCAGTTTTCGTGACCTGGAGCCGTTACTACTCGGACAAGTATCTCCTCAACTGGTATCACGAGGCTCAGTGCACTCTGTTCTAGTACTCCTACGAAGGAAAACCGCTGTCTGTAACGGGAATCGAACCTGATTACACTACTACAGAGGCGGCCGAGATGGCCTAAACTCTGCACTACTTTTATTAGGTTACGCTTAGTATTTGTTATTAACGTATTTAATTTTGGGTGAGTAATATTTCTTTTTCGTGTAATATTTTCTTGTATTAACTATAGTAAATGCAACTGTTATACGAAAGGAAGAGCGCGATTGAAACATAGATAGTCAAGAGTCGAACAGTGAGTGATTGAGAAATTTTGCTTGGACGCGGAGGCAGTAACGGTTCGGCGTCATGTTGTACTGTTTCTCCTGGGTGGACTTGGGTTTAAAAAAAAATGTAAACTAAATATTACGATAGATTTTATAAATAATCGACAAGTAGGCCAAAGAAGAAGAGATAGAACTACAGTGGACATATTATTCCATGGACTCTTGCGCTTCTATGCATGAACTATCTTTCCTTTGTCATTCGCTTATCTCATTTGCTTGGATTCGGACCTAAGAGGACGTTCTTGTGTAAAGCTCATCTTGCTGCACCAGCTGATAATGTAAGTTGTACTTAAAAACCGATAAATACACTCCTGGAAATGGAAAAAAGAACACATTGACACCGGTGTGTCAGACCCACCATACTTGCTCCGGACACTGCGAGAGGGCTGTACAAGCAATGATCACACGCACGGCACAGCGGACACACCAGGAACCGCGGTGTTGGCCGTCGAATGGCGCTAGCTGCGCAGCATTTGTGCACCGCCGCCGTCAGTGTCAGCCAGTTTGCCGTGGCATACGGAGCTCCATCGCAGTCTTTAACACTGGTAGCATGCCGCGACAGCGTGGACGTGAACCGTATGTGCAGTTGACGGACTTTGAGCGAGGGCGTATAGTGGGCATGCGGGAGGCCGGGTGGACGTACCGCCGAATTGCTCGACACGTGGGGCGTGAGGTCTCCACAGTACATCGATGTTGTCGCCAGTGGTCGGCGGAAGGTGCACGTGCCCGTCGACCTGGGACCGGACCGCAGCGACGCACGGATGCACGCCAAGACCGTAGGATCCTACGCAGTGCCGTAGGGGACCGCACCGCCACTTCCCAGCAAATTAGGGACACTGTTGCTCCTGGGGTATCGGCGAGGACCATTCGCAACCGTCTCCATGAAGCTGGGCTACGGTCCCACACACCGTTAGGCCGTCTTCCGCTCACGCCCCAACATCGTGCAGCCCGCCTCCAGTGGTGTCGCGACAGGCGTGAATGGAGGGACGAATGGAGACGTGTCGTCTTCAGCGATGAGAGTCGCTTCTGCCTTGGTGCCAATGATGGTCGTATGCGTGTTTGGCGCCGTGCAGGTGAGCGCCACAATCAGGACTGCATACGACCGAGGCACACAGGGCCAACACCCGGCATCATGGTGTGGGGAGCGATCTCCTACACTGGCCGTACACCACTGGTGATCGTCGAGGGGACACTGAATAGTGCACGGTACATCCAAACCGTCATCGAACCCATCGTTCTACCATTCCTAGACCGGCAAGGGAACGTGCTGTTCCAACAGGACAATGCACGTCCGCATGTATCCCGTGCCACCCAAAGTGCTCTAGAAGGTGTAAGTCAACTACCCTGGCCAGCAAGATCTCCGGATCTGTTCCCCATTGAGCATGTTTGGGACTGGATGAAGCGTCGTCTCACGCGGTCTGCACGTCCAGCACGAACGCTGGTCCAACTGAGGCGCCAGGTGGAAATGGCATGGCAAGCCGTTCCACAGGACTACATCCAGCATCTCTACGATCGTCTCCATGGGAGAATAGCAGCCTGCATTGCTGCGAAAGGTGGATATACACTGTACTAGTGCCGACATTGTGCATGCTCTGTTGCCTGTGTCTATGTGCCTGTGGTTCTGTCAGTGTGATCATGTGATGTATCTGACCCCAGGAATGTGTCAATAAAGTTTCCCCTTCCTGGGACAATGAATTCACGGTGTTCTTATTTCAATTTCCAGGAGTGTATAATGGTTATTTTGTCAAAAGAATTTGTGTATGTGGTCAATTAATCGTCTGATACCTAGACTGTCTTAAGTAGATATGGGCCTTAAAAAAGAATTTTCAATGTTAGGCGCCATCTTAGAAAAATCTTTAACATTTTTCTTTTAGCTCATCTACGATACGTGCCGTCGGTTAGGACAATTAACTTCGTTTCAGATCCCACGAGACCGGAGGCAGCTACTAATAATTTAACAATTTTATTTACAGATTATCTTTATATAACTAGATAACATCCCAGGCAGAAAATGTCTGGTCACAGGATTCCAGTTCCATTATAGGATTTCATTTGTAGATGCTACTCTTCTTATCTTATATTGGGGGATCGAGACGAAACCACAACATTAAGTTACGTACTAGAGTAGTGTACATCGAACAGGCTTGGCAAATATTCTCTGGTGCAATAAGCACACGACTTCTCACGAGCCTAATGTTGGATAAATAAGAAAAGGACAATTAATTATAGACGGTTACGTAACTACCCTGAGAAATGGGCTAGTTTACCGAGTGTTTATACACGTCGAGCTAAATTAAACAACATATTACACTGTTAATAATATTCCTACATTAGTTATTTCTCTTTTATGTTGAGCCATTGCATTGTGTGTTTCTTTTTTTGTAAGTCACGGCTCATATTTTATTTTATTACATTACACTAATAGTCACAAAACAAATAAAATTTTTTAATTTATTACATTACAATGTCACAATAAAATATATGTCAAATACTGCCGAACGCTTACATTGCAAATATAGTGGACAAAAAATACGGTGGACAATGTTCAAATAACTTCGGCAGCTTTCTTGAAGATCATCCAGATCGAGGAGTTATGCAAACTTCAAGAGGATTGTAACATTGACGATCCTGCTCCAGTTTCGCCGGGGCCACCATCTGATCGATGAAAATAACGCACGACGTGATCTATCGCGCACCGATGAACAATTTCAGGATTTTCAATCGCCATAAAGTTCTCCATCCGTTAAGATTCAGAAAGCAGCCAAAATAATTTCTAATGTAATTTTAATGACTTCATCCAATATGTATTTCTTTGAATAAATGTAGTTTTCTAGGGCCTAGATTAAAAAAAAAAATCTAGTTTTCATTGTTTGCTACGTCATTTCCTAATCACCATTCTTTGCCAACTTTTGCTTTAGTTTGTTGTTATGTTTAACATTACCTCTCTCTTGGAGGATGTGCTTGAGCATGCATGTATTCAGTGATCTTGTTAATAATTTTACGTATTTAAATGTTGTATTTGTAAGACGTGCGCGAGCTAGCGTCCGTCATTATGTTTCTGGCTCCAGCCAGTCAGATACAGTAGCTTGTTTTACGCTGGCACACAGTACAAAGATAGTGAGAATTTTAAATCTGACTTCTTTATGACGACAGGAATTTGTGTTCGCGTTCTGGAAATCGGCGTATTGCAGCAATCCTAGGTCGTAAGCGAGATTATTTACTTTTATAACTACCTTTGGGCAGTATTACAATTTGTTTGACTTACCTTTACATAATCGTTCATGGGATTTCTATAATTTACGTTTTTAAGGTTTCATTTACTACCTGCGGATAAGGCTTTTATAGTAACTTTGGTGTCAAAAAAAAGTTTTCAGCTTTTAAGTGATTAAACGTTACATCATCATCATTGTAAGTTAGATATTCAAATCCGTTCAAGTTAACATTCGATAATTTAAATCTCTTTAGAGCCGGTTCCATTACAAGTGGATAGTAATGTCATGAGGAGCCCGCAAATTGGTGCCACGAATGTTCATGATTAACATTCACGCGCGGATGATTATAAATCATGGAAAAGAAATAACTGCAAAAAGATACCAAGCGCCAGTCCATCGAGGTATGAGGGGAGATGGCGATACAGACTTACGCTGTCAATCCTGCATTGCTCTGAAGCCGGCGCCGCCATACTGAATGTTAAGAAACGTTAGCAGACTACTGTTTACCATTACTTTTTGTTATTTATTTCCGTCAAGTGCACCCGCAACAGTTGTTTTAAATAGTTATTGTTACAGTACTTTCGTGAATAAAAGAGTCACAGGAAGGAATTTTCAGACCGTTCTCTGGTGTCAGTTGAATATTTGATCCAGTAATACGACGCTTGTAACTTTGTTTTTGTTGTAAATTTCGAATAAACAACAAGATAAGTATGTAATGCGACAAAGCTGCTCTCGTAAACCAGAATTTTCCTACATACTAACGAAACTGATATTTGATCTATGTTCTCTTACCGAAAACACTGAAAACATATTTTGCTATGTTTTGTCGGTTTACAGTCTTTCTCTCTCATAGTGTCCATCCAGAGAGCTTTTAGAGTTGGATTGATTAATGAATGCATGTGCTGTAGACGCATATTCAATTTTAACCAATTTACTGCGCCTTTATTACATACTTCTTCTCGCATGTATCATGCTACCATCACTGTAACTTTTTCTCTTGCTCGTATATGGGTATATTAATATATATTTGGTTTTACATAACTTCTTAGGTTTTGCACATATGCATTCTAATCTATTTGTTTTTGATAGTTTTATACACTACTGACCATTAAAATTGCTACACCACGAAGATGACGAGCTACATACGCGAAATTTGACAGGAAGAAGATGCTGTGCTATGAAAATAATTAGCTTTTCAGAGCATTCACACAAGGTTGGCGCCGGTGGCGACACCTACAACGTGCTGACGTGAGGAAAGTTTCCAACCGATTTCTGATACCCAAACAGCAGTTGACCGGCGTTGCCTGGTGAAACGTTGGTGTGATGCCTCGTGTAAGGAGGAGAAATGCGTACCATCACATTTCCGAATTTGATAAAGGTCGTATTGTAGCCTATCACGATTGCAGTTTATCGTAGCGCGACATTGCTGCTCGCGTTAGTTGAGATCCAATGACTGTTAGCAGAATATGGAATCGGTGGGTTCAGGAGGGTAATACGAAACGCCGTGCTGGATCCCAACGGCCTCGTATCACTAGCAGCTGAGATGACAGGTATCTTGTCCGCATACCTATAATGGATCGTGCAGCCACGACTCGATCCCTGAGTCAACAGATGGGGATGTTTGCAAGACAACAACCATCTGGACGAACAGTTCGACGACGCTTGCAGCAGCATGGACTATCAGCTGAGAGACCACGGCTGCGGTTACCCTTGACGCCGCATCACAGACAGGAGCACCTGCGATGGTGTACTCAACGACGAACCTGCGTGCACGAATGGTAAAACGTCATTTTTTCGGCTGAATCCAGGTTCTGTTTACAGCATCATGATGGTCGCATCCGTGTTTGGCGACATCGCGGTGAACGCACATTGGAAGTGTGTATTCGTCATCGCCATACTGGCCTATCACCCGGCGTGATGGTATGGGGTGCCATTGGTTACACGTCTCGGTCATCTCTTGTTCGCATTGACGGCACTTTGAACAGTGGACGTTACATTTCAGATGTGTTACGATCGGTGGCTCTACCCTTCATTCGATCCCTGTGAAACCCTACATTTCAGCAGGATAATGCACGACCGCATGTTGCAGGTCCTGTACGGGCCTTTCTGGATACAGAAAATGTACGATTGCTGCCCTGGCCAGCACATTCTCCAGATCTCTCACCAATTGAAAACGTCTGGTCAAAGGTGGTCGAGCAACTGGCTCGTCACAATACACCAGTTACTACTCTTGATGAACTGCGGTATCGTGTTGAAGCTGCATGGGCAGCTGTACCTGTACACGGCATCCGAGCTCTGTTCGACTCAACGCCCAGGCGTATCAAGGCCTTTATTACGGCCAGAGGTGGTTGTTCTGGGTACCGATTTTTTAGGATCTATGCACCCGAATTGCGTGAAAATGTAATCACATGTCAGTTCTAGTATAATATATTTGTCCAATGAATATCCGTTTGTCATCTGCATTTCTTCTTGGTGTAGCAATTTTAATGGCCAGTAGTGTATTCGTGCACGCGGCTTATGGCTACTTTTGCGGGCCACCTGCTCCTTGCCACTCTAGTGCAGTGTGTGCTTTCTTGTCTGTCATAGACATATTTGTATGAGAGCTAAGAGGACCTCTTGCGCCGTGCACAATTGTTAGCGAGTTTGCACTTCCGTAAGCGTGGTGCTACTCTGTGTTGCTATGGTGGTTTCTGCTGGTATGCTTAAGGTAACATAGGTTTTTTAAACTCTTTTGGAATTATTCCGCCTTCTTCATACACGGGGTGGCTTATTGTCGCATGTTTTCTTGTAAACAGGACCAAATCTCATTGTTTATAACTCTATGATGGATGGTTTTTATATGCAGCTACTTTTGTGTAAGTTTTAATACGTGCTGTAATTTATTTATTCGTGTAGTCGCACACGATAGATTACTGGTTTCTTTGTTTTGTGGACGATCCCAAGAATGCTCAAAGGGTGAAACGCGTCTTTGAAATTAAATAACGTTACAACCCAGACTGTTTTTCAGTTTGAAAGAAATAAGACTACTACAGTAAAAGTAATCAGCGCAACCAAAATTCATGTATTTGCTTGTAAAGGGATGCATTGCTTGAAGGAGCCCAGTTATGAATGAAATGCGATTCCTGTACACTTAAAACTATATTAAGATCAGTTAGTGCATAGGTGAATATCGCAAGCTAGTGTTTTTTTAAAATCAAAACACTTCCATCAGACGCTAATGATTGGGGCAACTGACAGGGCTGAATGTCGGCTTCTAGTTCGTTACGTCATGACAACTCTCCGTGTTATACCTATCGTGCAATCATTAAAAATACAAGAGGCACAGAGGCTTTGCCGTCAACAAGTTACAGAACAAGAGATACGTAATACAAAACTGAAAATATAACTAACACTGTAACAATCCTTGATGAAACCAGGCATAATACTGTACATATGTTTCACATATGAACGTTGTGTTGTTTGGGCAAAGGACAGCCTAGTAGATTGGGAGCGAAACGGCGGCCACAGCAAATATACAGTGGCGTGAGCAAATATTGAATGCTGCTGCCACGTTCGTCAGTCACATAGACGCAAATAACAACGAGAAGCATTGAACCGCAAAATAACGCCTCAATAAAATCCTCGCTTAAGACTTCTAAATCTACATACATGGTATGTAAACCTGTATGAGGTGAAGTGCAGAGGGCGCTTACCGTTTTTTCCCGTTCCATTCGCGTGTTGAGCGCGGGAAGAATGACTATTTAAAAATACCCCTGTACGTCTCAACTTGTCTTTACGATCCCTACGGGAACACGACTGGGGGGCTAAAGAATACCTCCAGATTTTTCACGTAATACTGTAGCTGGAAACATAGTAGGCTAACCAGGCGTTCGCGAGATAATTTGCGTCTGCCTTCAGGAGTCTGCCAATTATGCTTTGCTAATATTTTCGTGATGCTCTACCATCAATCAAACATTTGTGCCATCCTTCTTTGTATACGTTTACTATCCCTTGAAAATAATGCAGTCAAAGGTAATACAGACATCTAAAATTGAGAGTGTTAGGAAGTTTGTAAATTGGCAACCCAGGAATGGCTAAACGGGAAATGGATTGGATTGGATTGATTTGGGGGAAGAGACCAAACAGCCAGGTCATTGGTCTCATTGGATTAGGGAAAGACGGGGAAGGAAGTCGGCCGTGGTCTGTCAAAGGAACCATCCAAGCATTTGCCTGAAGTGACTTAGGGAAATCGCGGAAAACTTAAATCAGGATGGCCGGACCTAGGATTGAACCGTCGTCCTGCCGAATGGAAGAGAAATGCGACGTTGGAAACTACAGTGAAAACCAGAAATGTTTCATCTGCAACAGATAGCTGCACCTTCCAGCTACTTCTCTATACAGTCGCTGCTCCGACTTTGACATCTGTCGTAGCGTTGTACCAACTCTCCAATACCATCGTCACAAAAGGCAGCCGGCTGTGCTTTCCGACAATTTTATATGATGGACTGCACCTCGTTACCTTCATAGGCAGCGGTTCATTTGAGCAGAGATAAAAATCAGAGGTGTCCAAGTGTGGGCTGTATTGTGGGTGATCAAAAACTTCCCGTTGAAAACGCTGCAGGAGCGTCTTCATTGCCCCTGCAGTGTCTGCCCGAGATCTGTCATGAAGGAACAGCATGGCGGTTACGTTAAGTGTTAAGTGAGACTGCCTGAAATCAGGCGAAATCTCTCGACAGGCACCCATCCTTGGCGGGAGACACTATTCTGTAAGCCTCTTTCGCACTCACTGTGGGCTCAAAACTGAGAAGGGCGATGTGACCAGGGATACTAGAGATATTGCGCAACTCATCCGTGCAAAGCTTCATTGGATTTTCACTGTAGTTTCCTTTTCACGACCGATTGCTCCTTACTTTTGGAATAGTCCTCGTGTGTAAGAGCGTGAGAAACACTGTGCTTTAATCAAGTTTATAACCGCAGAAAACTGAAACCACGAACTAGAGGAGTTCGTCCATGCAAGGAGCACTCTCTCCTTCAGCAAGACGAGGACAGACCACACACGAACGCTGCGATATCTGTAACAATCCGACGCCTTCAGTTCACTACCGTCGATCGTTGTCCATACTTGGCCCGGCTTGGCCCCATCCGATTTTCATCTGTTTTCAAAACTCAAAGCACTTCAAATTTGATAGTGATGGAACGGTGCAACCAGAGGTGAGGTTGTGGCTCCGTCAACAATGCAAACATTCCACAGTGACGAAATCTAGAAACTAGTGTCTGTTGGAAGAAAAGTGTTCGTCGCCAGGGTGACCATTTCGAGAAATAAATATGTAGACATGAAGAGTAAGGATGTAGAACGTTAATAAAGTTTCTGTTATTTAAAAATATTTAAGAATTTTCGCATAGAAACTGCGGGGGCATTACTTTTCAGCACGCCTTCGTAATAATTGCTGTATCAAAGGACGCAGGTGCTGACAGATTTGAATACTACCGAACTATACGTTAACTGTAAGTTAACTATATTGATCAGTCATGGCTGTAAAATACTGACACGAATTACTTAAAGAAGAATGGCAAAACTGTTAGAGGCCAATCTCAGGGAAGATCCGTTTGGGTTCCGGAAAAATACAGGAACATGTAAAGCCATAGTAAACCTCCGACTTATCTTAGAAGAAACGATGAAGAAAGATAAAAGTAAGTTTTTAGATTTAGAGAAAATTCACTTACATAGAATCACATGCTGTGAGACGAAGGGCTACCGCGGTATTGCTTACCGGCGTGAAGGCCCAAAAACTATGCGAGCATTGTCAGTCTGTTTTAGATACTGTGGGAGATAAATGCGATTGCAGTCTTTCTCGGGAGTATTCCATGATGAAATCTTCTCGGGTAATCAGCCGAGTGTAGCAAGCTTAATAAAAAATATAAAAGAATAAAAATCACCACCTACAAAAATTAAAGTCAACAATATTTGGCGTCGTCTTGTCGCATCGTTTCGATGAGTTTAGTACCCACGAAACTCATCGAAACGTTGCGACAAGACGAAACCAAATATTGTTGGCTTCAATCATCTTCTTCGCCAAAAGATGATAGGTACGAAATTCATCGAAACTTTGCGACAGGACGACGCCAAATATTGTTGGCTTTAATAACTCGAGAACAATTCATCAATGTGGGAGATTATACAGCTGTTGATAAATTTCTCTTATGTATAACTGTTGCGTTCAATAAACTATTGAAACAACGCTGTTTAATGTGTGCTGCACTGATAAAAAATTAATTTCAACTTACCATGATGAAGTTACGAAAAAAGTCTTTATTAATAAACTATCCCAAATTATCACGAATTAGAGGGATAAAACGCACTTTCGGCTTCGCAACTGTGTTTCTACGTCCAGCCCAGTCATACTGCAGTAGCGTAATAAGAAGGATTTTCATGAAGCTGTGCAAATGTAGATACATAACGAAATCCATGTATCAAATCATTCAGTGCCACAGTTAAGTCAATACGAGCAACAGAAGCAGAAAAAACGGATCAACATGTGTGAAAGTCTGCACGTTTCTCACTTTAGATCTACAGGGTACAAAGTTAACTGAGCGACATAACTTATGGATGGAAATTGTCTTAAGATTCTTGCTATGAGATGGTGTAAATATGGAATCGTTTCTGTGCATTATTGACTCGTAAGAAGGGTGAAGCCATCCCTCCTTACACGATGCTCTGGTTGCCGGCCGGAGTGGCCGAGCGGTTCTAGGCGCTACAGTCTGGAACCGCGTGACCGTTACGGTCGCAGGTTCGAATCCTGCCTCGGGCATGGGTGTGTGAGATGTCCTTAGGTTAGTTAGGATTAAGTAGTTCTAAGTTCTAGGGGACTGATGACCTCAGAAGTTAAGTCCCATAGTGCTCAGAGCCATTTGAACCATTTGATGCCGTGGTTGACGATGTAATCGGAATAATTAGAAATCTGGAAATTTGTGGTAAGGACTATGGGACCAAACTGCTGAGGTCATCGGTCCCTAGGCTTACAAACTACTTAATCTAACAAGGAGTAGCGGATGCGAACGAGGAGGCACATTGGTAAACCAGAGTGGCAAAAGTGCTGCCATCTATTGACGGAGAGAACACGCGACCACTAGCCCGGCAGTTCATAATTTGAATTTAGTGGTTTACATTTAATATTAAGAAAAAACAAAAAAATTACATAAAAAATACACGATACAAGTTAAATGTGCATTATGCGTTGTAAAGGAGCATATTTTAACCCCCTCGTTCGCATCCGCTACTCCCTGCTCTGCGCTCATAGGAAGCACACCGTGCCTGCCACACGCGGCGCACGGGGACCACAGCACAGCGTTGTGTGTCGTGATATCATTTGTGTATATTCCCTACCCAGGCAGTCGTCCGTAGCACTGTCTGGTGCAGCTTTCGCATTGACATGGGATTCACAGCACCTAGCCCGACCCGCGGTTTCGAAATGTTTTTTAAAAGTTTTTAAAACTTTTAGAAAATGTTTGTTTTTGTCTTTTATGTGTGTTGCGGCGTGTCAAAACTATCTCCCGCCTTTTGCTATTTCCAGTACGAAACCTGAGGATGGCCTTATAACAGTCCGAAACCGGTCGTGTGAAAATAAAGTAAATTACAACTGAAGCGGTATTTTCAACCTCTGCTTCTTTCACCACGCTGAGTTTCGATTGTCCCAGTTCTCTTTGTTAGCTGCACTTTCCGGTGAAACGGCAGGTTGACATCTGAGCGTCATTTGGACACTGGAAGTCAAGCCTGTTTCCGGTACGGTAGTGTGAATCTGCAACTTATCTGAAGGTAACCAAACTGCTACAGAGATGACGGCGGCATAGAAACGATGACTTGTTTATCCTCGCTTCGCGGGTCAAGGTCGGACTGGTGAGCCTTATCTGAACCGTTTTGTTAGTACCAAGGCGAAAGGAATTGATCCGGCCCAGACTACAAATTTTTCCGGTAATGATATCATTGCGCCACATAGTGAGATCGTATGCTGCATTGCACCGATACTTTGATGAGGATAGTATCGGGTGGCGGACACTCCCTGCCGCGACCTCGTGTTACCAAAGTAAGTCTCTAAAACGACTCGAAGACATCTTCCAAGAGACGTATTAGGCTTTTGTTAGCCGTGTATGAGCGATTTCAAAACGGGAGTACATGATGTAGGTTTGATCTGGAAGGGTTTAATTTCTTTCGTCAACCTCATTTCATCTAAATTCAACTTTTTCAGGCTATTTAACGGTGATGCAAAGACTGAGTTCACTGGTCTCCACATTTATTTGTCCTTGTTTTGGCCTGTTTATGTGACCCTAAACAACTTAATTGAGCAAGAGCCCATGACCAACTATATCAGGAGACAGGTTGATGTTCGCAGGATCTATCTTAAAGCATTATTAAGCCTTTCCAGTAATCTCCAAGATGACATGAAATGACAGTTAGCGTTTTCCACTGGGTCAAATTTGGCAGCTAGATCAGTAATACAATGGCTACATTTTTTTGTTTTCGACCTTCGATCGGTCGAGAAATGGAAACCACAGTAAAAATAAAAAAATGTTTTATGTGCAGTTTTAGCTACACCTTTCAGATGCTTCGCTACATAGTCGCCGCTCTCATTTAGACATTTGTCATACCAATACCCTCGTCACAGAAGGCAGCCGCCTGTGATTGCAGCGAACTACCTATGTTGGTCTGTGCAAAATTGCTGTTCTCATAGCTAACGGTTCATGTGAGAGAACAGATGGAAATGAAAGTTAGTCCGGGCTGTGTGGTGAATGATCAAACACTTCCCATCGAAAACGCCGCAGGAGAGTGTTTGTTGCCCCTGCAATGTGCGACTGAGAATTTCATGAAGAAGGAAATGTTTGACAGTTACGTTATGTGGCTACATGAAACCATGCTTAAACCATCAGCAGGGCTTCACATTTGACAGGAGGCATTATTTTCTATGCATCTCGACAAGATCACCGTGTGCTCACAAGGGAACATTCCCAAGGTGTCAGTACACAAACTTTATGAAATTTGGGGCATGCTTAGAAAGGGTAAAATAGAGCAATACGCAGCCGGCCGGAGTGGCCGAGCGGTTTTAGGCGCTACAGTCTGGAACCGCGCGACCGCTACGGTCTCAAGTTTGAATCCTGCCTCGGGCATGGATGTGTGTGATGTCCTTAGGTTAGTTAGGTTTAAGTAGTTCTAAGTTCTAGGGGACTTATGACCACAGCAGTTGAGTCCCATAGTGCTCAGAGCCATTTAGCAATACGCTTTTTTTTGTTTGTGCCCAATTTCACTTTCAAGGGGTAAAACACACCTCGAAAGGTTTAGCGGGAATATCTACGAAACGAAGGTATACAGAAAATATTTCTCATGTAAGAGTTGGTATGTAATTAACGACATTCAAATAGTTTGTGCGTTTGTGTCTGGCCGCGAGTCGTGCTTGGATAGCGTAATAGTAAGGCGGCCGCTCGCGTCGGCACCTGGCAAGCGACTTTCAAGTAAAATGTCTCGCCTGTAAGGGAATATACATAATGGATGTACGAGTACAGGTTGTAGACGCATGGTTGACGACATATAGACGTTTGGGTCTAGCTGTAAGTCGTGCACGGATAGCCAAATGGTAAGCCGACCGCTCGCTACAAGCGGGAAATCTGGGTTCGAGTCCCAGCCCGGCACAAATTTTCATTGTCGTCATTCCATTATACAGCTACTGGTTTTCCATATTCGCAATTGCGAATACATTTCATGTATTTCTGCTGAAGTGTAGTTGCTTATGGGTGTGACAGCTGGGCATCCATCTGTTAGCAACGACAAGTAACAAGGTCATAATTACTGTGTGGCACACCGTTCGTCAGCAGCATAAATCAACAATTGGTTTCATTGCGCAAGTGAATATTGGTTTTTAACAATTCATAGCGAGTGTGTTTCATACTCGTTCTCATATTCCTTAGGAAATGCTGTAAACTGGCCATTACTTTACTGTCGGACATCAAAGCAGCAACTGATAGGTCTATTTACGTCGACCTGCTTCGAAATTATGTTTCTGTTGTGCTCTACACCTGTTATGACCATTTGAACTTTTCGACAATTGGCATAATATTTGCTAGAAGCAAACCATTTCCAAAAAGGGGTGTAGTTTAAGAATGGGACCATATTACAACAATGTGGGATGAGAGGTGAAAGGGGGGGGGGGAGAGACATGATTAGCTCAAGCCTTACGGAGCGCGGGAAGAATAACAGTTTAAATAGCTCTCTCTGCCCTGTAATTAATCTAACCATGTTCTCACGGTCCCTGCGGGAGAAATAGGGGGGGGGGGGGGGGGGAAGGGAGGGGGGCGTACTATACTCCTATATAGAATCATCTCCGAAAGCGGGTGCTTCCAGATAATGGAAAGATCATTGACTGGGAACGCTTCTCAAAGCACTTCTGCAGTTGCAGGTATTATAAGAAGGGTTTTGTTTATAAGCGCTCTAAAATTCACGATGGTTTTAGTGTTGAAATGAAAGAGGAAAGTGTGTTCAAAGTGTTCCGTCAGTTTCAAACACTATAGAGCAGTAGATACATTAATTACCTTGGGGAGTGAGATTAAAAATGTTTTATGAAAGTAAAAGAATCTAAAGTGTATGGAGACTCCGATATTTCGAAATTTGAATGTTGTGGACGTGTGCAGAAAAGTATGGGTGCAAGGCTCCGAAAAATAAAGAACACGAAAGGAAAGAAACTGCCTGATGGTAATCCAGTCTAAGGACATCGTCTTCTTATCAGTAGACATTTAATGGAATGTTACTGTGATCTGGCAATTAAGAGAAATCCCGCATCCAGTAAAGAAAATGAAAAGAGCAGTGCGGGTAGCGACTTTTCATCAACCCTTTACAGACAACATTGCACAACATCCTCTTTGTCCAAAAAGTTCTGACTCGTGGTGTAGGTTTGAAAAGGCAACCAGCAGTGGGGAAACATTACACATAACCTCTTACAGCCCGAAGCTGCAACGACACTATAAATCCTAATTTTTGGAGGCTTCAGGAATATAAATATTTTGGCAAAATGCTGCCACATGCATATGCAAACAAATAACAAGAATTTTGTATCCAGAGGCGGCTTCTTTCTGAATAGACGGTGAAATGCATGTTGCACTTAAACAATAGATTGACTTCGCGTAAATTCCAACACACAAAATGATTTCTCTTGTGGTGTAGTTGCCATGTTGCTACAAACAAACAACAGCGCAGCTGCGTCAAAACTTTGCATATATCACTGGATGGAGAAAGTTTCAATTTGTTTCTATGTTTTATAGTTTGCCTGTAATAAGTAACTGAAATCTGTTTTTCTTTTTGAACCATCCGCCATATAAGAATATATGTGAAAAACAATTTCTGAAACAGTTTACATGCCAACCTATCGTAACCGAAATAGACTACGACAAAGAAACCGAAATTTCACGTTTTCATAGCAGAGTACAACATTTACTTTCTCGCAGTCGATTTTAACTGAATGTCTGTCCGAATGTTCATTAGAGTACCGTGCAAAAATTTGAAGGAAATTGGTGAAGAACGTTTCGAGACGTAAGATTCTGAACAAACGAACATTTAAATTGTAATGTATTTAGATTACGTTGGTCAAACATTATGGCACATAACAAAACGGATGGTGAATTATTGCTAATGGTACATGTTTGCCATGTTATTGGCAAAGGGCATTATTAAGTACATTACTTTTTACTATGAAGTTTATAATACAGTGCTCACTTGTATTACAATGGCTGTAAAGGTATCGACGAGCCATTGTCGATAGACCAATCAAAAAAATTGGGAACAATATACAAATACACATGTAACGAATTAACACATCAAATAAATATTATTGCTGATATTTGTTTTATGGTCATAAGGCCGTTGTCCTAATGTTTCGTCTTCCAGTGCTGGAGACATCATCAGATGGTTTAACGACCCAAAAAACAGTTGCAGCCTGAAACAAGCTCGGATCAGGCAGAACTGTTTATACGTATCCACGCAGCAGTCGGTTCGTGACGTCATCAGACCGCTGATGTCACGAACAGTCCGTTTCGTGGATATATATGAAAAGTTCGGCCTGCTGAGCTTGTTTGAGACTGTAACTGCTTTCTGAATCGTTAAAGCCTCTGATGTCTCCAGCATTGGAAGACAAAGCGTTAGACAGTGAATCATATCGGCCACGGCCCTTTGCCCACAAAAGAAATATAAGCAATAACGCAAATACTGGCCGTGAAATACTGCAGAACTTGAAATTTAAGATTGATGTCCTAAATACTGATTGGCTGATGGCAGTATCGAGGCTTGCTCGGAATCAAAATTTCCCTATTCGTGAACTGATTGTGGCTAGCCAATGTAAGTCAACTGCAGCTAGAAGGGATTGTGGAAACTACTACAGTTTGGTTTCTACAGAGGATTTAAAATGAATTTAAAATAAAATAATAATAACAGTATATCACAATAACGTACACCTGTCAATTATTCGATAACGGTTAGAAAGTGTTTTAAAGGGAGTGTAGAGTGTTGTCATATGAATAGTGGTCGGAACGAATTACGAGTAATCTTCATCAGCGATCTGATCATACGATACAACAACTATTCACCTGTTTTATGTTTGGCACTGTGTCAACTGATTACTCGCCTACATTCGTGTACGAGAACAACGCCAGGCACCGGCCAACAATTATGAATAAAGTAATTTGGCGGAATCATTTTGTTCAAATGGCTCTAAGCACTATGGGACTTAAATCTGAGGTCATCACTCCCCTAGACTTAGAACTACTTGAACCTAACTAACCTAAGGACATCACACACATCCAAGCCCGGGGCAGGATTCGAACCTGCGACCGCAGCAGCAGAGCGGTTCCGGACTGAAGCGCCTAGAACCGCTAGGTCACAGCGGCCGGTTCGCGCAGTCATTCATCAAGCTACTTGCCAAGAGAAAGTAATGGGACGAAGAGCACAGCACAGGGTAGCTATTATAGAGTGGTTATCAATGCGTAATACTCAGGAATCGTATTCCGAAAGAAAATAACAAGAATATCAACAGGTGCCCTGAATGCTATGTTTTCAAAGACTGATACGACCAGTTATGACCACTGTCGCTTTTGCGTTTCTGTTTCAGTTGCGTCTTCAAAGTTTATGAGTTACTGTAATACTGTCTAATTACTTGTCTGACATACAACCAACATTAAGTCGGAAGGCTCATTTAATACACGGAAGCGCTGTAGCAAATTTAAGTATACTAGCCTGAAAGCCTTAATGCTCAATACATTGATCAGTGGTTAGTTATAAAGCGACTGGCTTTCTTACTGTGGAGTTGTTGCTTTTACAGATTATGCTATGCTTAACTGTGACAGAGAATCTCCTTTTGTGGAGAACTACGGAAGCATTTGAGACAAAGAAGACTATTTCACGTATGTCCAACAGGGTTACGAACTCGTTGCAACTGCTGTCTGAAGCCTAGTTAAAGAATGCTTTTGGTTAAAAGTAACCGCTACGTAATTAAGTATATTTCATCACGAATGGGAATGATTTAAGAACAGATGTCTTCGATCGAGCATTATAAATAATCTACTGAAGTGGAGCAACGTAAACTTAAGTAAGAGTAAGTGGGAGGATGAGAAATCAGTTAACATTTACCTTTTCCGTTTATTTGTATAGCGCTGAATGCACAGAGAAGATGTTCAAAACAGCCATTTCCGTAACAAAATTACGGAAATTTTTTCCTCAATGGTTCAATATGTTTATAGGGGATGTGAAACCGAATATCATGTTTTCTGCCTTGTAGGAGGTCGGCTTCACAACGAAAAACGTGAAAAACAATTTTCGCACTCTTTTCAATTTTTCGCTTATATCTGTAATACTATGCGTTTCTTGGAGATGAACGCTCCGTACGAAACAGAAGCAGACAAAATTTTCTACAAAATACACTAGGCAATTACGATTTTATGCCTAGTCGGCGCTAGAGGGCGCTGAAAAGCAGCGGTTTTGGACCCTTCCGCGAAAACGTCAAAACACCCGTTCCCATCCCGAACAACTCGAGAACACACACACACACACACACACACACACACACACACACACACACACACACACACATATATATATATATATATATATATATATATATATAAAAAAAAACAAGGTGTACTGAGATGAATGACGAACACAAACTTCACTTAACGACGGTTTATTCAGCACTTGCACATACAACAGCGCGGACCGAACTGCTTCCGGCCAGAACAAATGGTTCTGAGCACTATGGGACTTAACATCTGAAGTCATCAGTCCCCTAGACCTGAGAACTACTTAAACCTAACTAACCTAAGGACATCACACACATCAATGCCCGAGGCAGGATTAGAACCTGCGACGTAGCGGTCGCGCGGTTCCAGACTGAAGCGCCTAGAACCGCTCGGTCACACCGGCCGGTCGGGCCAGAGTACATACAGTATATATACAGCTACAGAACATTCCATTATAATGATTCTTGTCATTGGTGGATACTTCTAGAATGTACTCGAACCGAATATAGAAATTAGAACTGTACATTCGAGGTGAGTTTTGAAATCACGACCCTCAATGCAGTAGTTTAGTGTCACAACCACTACACCACGAAGCTACTCAGCTTATTCTGCGACAATAAATATTAACAACAAAACCTCTACACCTCATGAAAATACATTAAATTTCCTATAATATTCGTTTATAACCAGTTCTAAGCAAAGAAGGGAAAGCAGAAAGGTGGAAGGAGTATATAGAGGGTCTATACAAGGGCGATGTACTTGAGGACAATATTATGGAAATGGAAGAGGATGTAGATGAAGATGAAATGGGAGATATGATACTGCGTGAAGAGTTTGACAGAGCACTGAAAGACCTGAGTCGAAACAAGGCCCCCGGAGTAGACAATATTCCATTGGAACTACTGACGGCCATGGGAGAGCCAGTCCTGACAAAACTCTACCATCTGGTGAGCAAGATGTATGAAACAGGCGAAATACCCTCAGACTTCAAGAAGAATATAATAATTCCAATCCCAAAGAAAGCAGGTGTTGACAGATGTGAAAATTACCGAACTATCAGCTTAATAAGTCACAGCTGCAAAATACTAACACGAATTCTTTACAGACGAATGGAAAAACTAGTAGAAGCCAACCTCGGGGAAGATCAGTTTGGATTCCGTAGAAACACTGGAACACGTGAGGCAATACTGACCTTACGACTTATCTTAGAAGAAAGATTAAGGAAAGGCAAACCTACGTTTCTAGCATTTGTAGACTTAGAGAAAGCTTTTGACAATGTTGACTGGAATACCCTCTTTCAAATTCTAAAGGTGGCAGGGGTAAAATACAGGGAGCGAAAGGCTATTTACAATTTGTACAGAAACCAGATGGCAGTCATAAGAGTCGAGGGACATGAAAGGGAAGCAGTGGTTGGGAAGGGAGTAAGACAGGGTTGTAGCCTCTCCCCGATGTTGTTCAATCTGTATATTGAGCAAGCAGTAAAGGAAACAAAAGAAAAATTCGGAGTAGGTATTAAAATTCATGGAGAAGAAATAAAAACTTTGAGGTTCGCCGATGACATTGTAATTCTGTCAGAGACAGCAAAGGACTTGGAAGAGCAGTTGAATGGAATGGACAGTGTCTTGAAAGGAGGATATAAGATGAACATCAACAAAAGCAAAACAAGGTTAATGGAATGTAGTCTAATTAAGTCGGGTGATGCTGAGGGAATTAGATTAGGAAATGAGGCACTTAAAGTAGTAAAGGAGTTTTGCTATTTGGGGAGCAAAATAACTGATGATGGTCGAAGTAGAGAGGATATAAAATGTAGGCTGGCAATGGCAAGGAAAGCGTTTCTGAAGAAGAGAAATTTGTTAACATCCAGTATAGATTTAAGTGTCAGGAAGTCATTTCTGAAAGTATTTGTATGGAGTGTAGCCATGTATGGAAGTGAAACATGGACGATAAATAGTTTGGACAAGAAGAGAATAGAAGCTTTCGAAATGTGGTGCTACAGAAGAATGCTGAAGATTAGATGGGTAGATCACATAACTAATGAGGAAGTATTGAATAGGATTGGGGAGAAGAGAAGTTTGTGGCACAACTTGACCAGAAGAAGGGATCGGTTGGTAGGACATGTTCTGAGGCATCAAGGGATCACCAATTTAGTATTGGAGGGCAGCGTGGAGGGTAAAAATCGTAGAGGGAGACCAAGAGATGAATACACTAAGCAGATTCAGAAGGATGTAGGTTGCAGTAGGTACTGGGAGATGAAAAAGCTTGCACAGGATAGAGTAGCATGGAGAGCTGCATCAAACCAGTCTCAGGAGTGAAGACCACAACAACAACAACAACATTCACTTTTCTCATACGGAGAAGTGAGAAAAGCGAAGATTACGAAAAATGTCTTATGCGCCCTACAGTCAAATCCATCTCTCAGCAGCGCTATAAGTTGCCGCATATTACGCTCAAAAGAGGTTGTTTTGAATGAACCGATTAAAAAAACATTTGACGAAAACATTAGCAAATTATATCTACAGTATGTAGGTACATGATACTGAGTAGGAAGATGAATATGGAATTGTAAGTAGTAATATACATGTATTATGAAAGGAGAGGATGTTGAGCCCAGGATTGGGTCATCACTTCGAATAAGTTCTTCATCTGGAAAATGAAGAAGGTATTTTGTGTTAGAACATGGTCACAAAAGACACAAGCTGTGTAGTGAACTATGGATGCATGAAGAAATACCTGCACTGATGTCATGCACGCAATTTTTTCACTCGTCTCCGTTTTGGCTATTGGTTATAGAAGATCCAGGTAAAGCGTCAGAGGCTGTGGACGGTCCAGTCCGAAGAGTGAGTTCTTATTGTTCTTCAACCGAAAAAAGAAATGTAATTCAATGATTATTGTGACAGTCATAATAGCATACAAGTCATCAGCAGACAGGGCTTCCATACCTACCATTGAATCTGCAGCTCAACACCCCCCCCCCCCTCAGAGCTTTCCATCAGATGCTGCAGTAGATCGGTAGCCACCTAGATCCAGAATAGTGGTGGTGGAAGTCGGCAAAGAATGGGTTGGCTCCCATTACCACGGAAAATTGTCATTGTCGAGAAACACACAGTGTTCAAGTTACAAGCGGAAAAGTGTGAAAATTGATGTTTTTCACGTTTTTCGTTGTGAAGCCGACCTTCTACAAGCCAGAAAATACGAAATTCGTATTCATCACCCCCAATAAACATACAGAATAGTTGAGCAAAAACTTCAGTAATTTGTTTACGGGAAAAGGACCGTTTCACTGGGATATTTTACCAATCAATGGAGTCGCGCTCTTTGAGTAGTATCATGAAACAAACGAAGGCAACATTATTGTGGAAAGCAGAAACAAGGAGCAACACCCGCGATAGCGAAAGTTCTAAGCGGAAACCTGAAAGTCTTCACAGTGCCATCTACTACTCACGGTAGATATACTGAAAGGATTGTTAGTGAGAGAATGAATGCATGGTAATCGTAATTCATAGTAGTTTTCCGTATTTTCTCTGGTTTCTTCCTTGGCCTGGACGACATCTTGAAAGCATTTTGTATACGGACAGGAAAAATGAATCGACGATGTTAGGATAGTGAGGAATTCTATGCGTCGGTAAGACTTAACTTTAATTTGAAACAGAGAAGTTGTAAGACGTGTATATTTCTATTGTCAAACCACAATTAATGAAAGATGTTTATATTTTATTAATAGGATTAAGTAGGAATAATTAATATTTGTCATGTTGGAAATAATTTTGGTAGCAGGGAATGTCTGCATCAAAGTATTATTGGCAGGAGAGACCGCACGTTGATATAATTTTAAAAAGGGCGGGAGAGACCGCGTATGGATACATTTTAAGAAAAGAGCGGGAAAGACCGCGCATTGATACATTTTGTAATGGTAGAAGGGATTCTCTGCATCAGAAAGCATTGTTGGCAGGAGAGACCGCACTTTAGCGTCCGTAGGAAATCAGTAACAGGCGAGAAGTGAAGCGAGTCGGTAGCAAGTCTGAAGCGAGAGGTTGAGAGGAGCGGTGTGCCTGCCAGCCACCAGCTATGATTTACAAGAGATTATAAACGGAAGTACAGAGATATCAGCTAACTATTATCATAAGAGGAACTAATATTATTGAATTATTTTTTTGAGAAACTCAAGACTACTGAAGATATGTTTGCGCAATGCTAGTTGTAAGATTATTGTAAAAAGTAAGTCCCATTTGAACGTTTGTAAAATCATTTCATTCAGAATATAATTAATTTTTGCCAGCTATATTGCATTACTGATTATAATCCATCCCAAAAACCACCAACGTAAAACTTTGGAAAATTTTATTGTTGTCAAGAAAAAGTTTAACTATGAATTACGTAGCTTCAGTCAAATTAATTAAAGAATAACGTTAACTTTGCTATTAAAGAATAACGTCAGCTTTGGTAATAAGTACAGTCACTTATTATGACAGCCCACCAGCAGCTAATAGAGTATAGTAAAACAGTAAGTATATTCATGTCGCAGTTCGATGTAGTAGTCAGATGGTGATCCAGTAACAGTAAAAAAGGTAGGAACAGTTTTGGGTTATTGCAGGTAACGACTGAAGGCCACGACGATGACACATTCTATGTTTCGTCGAAATAATCAGAAAATCATTTTTAATAAGCACCAATTAAATTTGTATGCGAAGATTGAGAAAGAGAATTAATTTCAAAGGGAAGATTTCATTTGTTATTATTAAGCAAGAGATAGAAATCCTAAGGGAAGGTTTCATAGGTTATTGTAGAAGGGAAGGTTGCGTAACGCAAGAGATATAGAGGAGACGGGAAGGTTTGAAAGTTATGGATCTTAGGTTTCCCTTTACTTAAATGAGAATGATATATCGTTCTGTCTTTCGAATCATTAAAGAAAACACAAAGACACTTTAATCTTGGTTTAAATCGATTGTGCGAACGATCTGAAATTTTATGCTTTTTTTACATCTGGAAGTACTGATGTGTGCTCAATTAATCAAGACATGTAGACAGGTTATGTCCTCTGCAGTCTCGTTAGTATTCATTACTAAAATTACTGAGAATTTGAGATTTTTTCCAGTCCTACGCAAGACGGTACAGCTTGTGGCTTTAAAGAATATTTAACGAATTCAGTCACATTTCACATTAGTGGTTGAACGTACAAAGCAAAGCTGCAGTGAATATTGATGGATTTACAGTGCTGGAATTCTTCAGCTTACCTAATATGGTACCGACAACTTCAGTTGCAGTCAACAGTTGTTTTATGGAATGTCTCATAGGGGAAACTTTATTTCATCTTGATCACCAAGGCAACCGAAACTATAGATATCACAATCGCCAATAGTGTTGACTTGGTTTTGTATGTAACGACGAATATCCCCATGTTCTATTAACACTGTTTTCTTGGCAGTCATGGTCAGATGCATTAGATAACAGCGAAGACTGTTGCTTTTCACGTTACAGTTGAAACGTGATAGCCTGTGGTCAGATGGATGTGTGAACTTTTGATACTTCCTGTTTAGATCAACGAGGTGTTCCAAGCGGCTTTAAAAAAAAAAAAAAAACGCAGGTCATTCTCATTACAAGAACAGTTTTCGGACAGCTGCGCAAAATTATAGGCACATATAGTTGGTGAAATTCGGTTGTAGGATTCTGGAAAACGTTTTATGCTAAATCTACAGAGCAAGAACCAACTAGTTTTGCCACTTTTTCTTTTATTAAGCAAACTACAATAAACTACCAACAGTACCACACTCTTCAAAACCAAAAACCAATAAGAATCCCTTGTTGCGGATCAAGCAAATAACACGTAATTCCTATAATAAGAGTTCCCTTCGACTCTATACCCGTACAACTGTTCCACGTCAACGTCGGCTCTTAGCAGCTGGTAGCTAGCCTAACATGACGGAAGCGACGTATCACAATCGTTGCGGAAGAGAGGAGGGTCGAGGTGGCACACCTCTGGACCCGCCGATCTTCTCCACACTCGGCGAGTCGACAACTTCCCGCTGAACGGCCGAGCGCCGGCTTATCTAGCCCCGGGCGGAAGAATATCTCTGGGACTATTTGCACACACGTGATCGCCAGGAAATGGTTCGTTGATCGTCGCGCCCCCTTCCTCTGCTTGCTGGTTGATGCCCTCTGATGGACGTTGGCCGCACCTACGTGTTTGTTGTCAACTGTGGTACTTGCTTGTAAACATTCTTCCGTCGACCAGACTTCGCAGCGGGGTCTGCAGCCCGCATCGCTGCTCTGTCTGCGGTGTAACCGCTGCAGTAGGCGTCTGTGGTGACTACAGCATTTTAAACATGTAACACGTCAGCTTCAGTTGCAAATAGAAACCAGTCTTTACCTAGGTTTCAGCCAAAATAATTTGGCCTCTTTCAGAAGTTATTGACACTAAACTATTGCATGCCAAAGTTTGGCCATGTCAAGTATAAAACTATAGCACCGTAGTACCCAGTAATAAATCTACATTACTTAGCTGAGGAGAAACAGCAGGCCCCAATGCGCGAACGGGGTCGGTAGGCCGTGAGAGCTGCGCCGGAACTAATCGCAGCGAGCTGATATCTACCGAGCACTGCTGATGGTCATGCGCATATGCACGTGGAAATATAGATGCATAAACAGTAGCTACCTTTACGTTAGGAAGTGGATTAATATAACCATTAAAACTGTTAATGGCGTAATCTGTAACCGAACTTACTTCTGAGGAGAACGAGAACCCTATAAACGGATTCGGAGCCTATAAGAAAGATTAGCTATTACTCGGCAAAATTATTCCTCAATTTTGAATACATTACTATTTGACTAAAGAAAGTGGAGTCAGGCGTCGGTGACTACAAAGGCACCGTAACATCAGAGCCGGTGAAGCAAAGGTTGAAAACCTTTGAAAAAGTTCTTTTTTCTCAAGTGTCATTAAGTAGGTTTACTTTATCAAGCAACAGGTGTTTAAAGATTTGCAACTCCTCAAGGATGTCAAGCCTAGTGCCTTTAACATCGCAATTTAATAGCTGTGTTATTTGGTGGATTGGGAGCGTGGGCCAACTGAACAAGGTGCTCGGCAAAGTCGAGCCACGCGTGCCATCATCACTTTTCGTGGGCATATGTTCTTCATATCTAGCCGAGAAGGCTCTCCCTAGGGAAATCACTACAGGTGATTTTGTACACCCCAGAACGAGATAATTTGTCATTAGTATTCTTTAACGAGTGGACCAAGTTCTTTTTGAGGCTGTTATTCGTAGAATATGCAATCTTGAAGCCGTGTCTCTTTAAGAGTCGCTCTATTTTATAAGATGCTTTGCCTATGAAGGGAATAGAAATGAAGCTAGTGGAGTTATACTCTGGTGCGACGCCTAGTGTAAATGAAGTCGCACTTTTTCTACCTGTTTTCTTGTTAAAGAGCTGTCTCACAGTTTCAGGTTTATATCCATTATTATAGGCAATAACTTTAAGGGTTTATAAGTCTTTCTCCATTGCGTCTGCTGAAAGAGGAATGGCAAGCGCTCGGCGTATACAAGAATGGAAGAAGGCCATTTTGTGGGCCTGGGGTGTTTATACTTAACATGGGCAAACTTTGGCATGCAATAGTTTAGTGGCAATAGCTACTGAAGAAGGCCAAATTATTTTGGTTGAAACCTAGGTAAAGATTGGTTTCTATTTTCAGCTGAGGCTGACGTGTTATATGTTTAACTATCACAGTTGCAGACGGGCTGCACGTTGTTAGAAGTTCTTACAGCATTTTAACCTGTAGCATTATGACTTGTTTTCGGAGAATGAAAATCTCTTCCTTAGGATCCACAAGCAGTGATCACGAAAAAACTCAATTAATTCAGTTCGTCCATGAAATCCAGAGGGTAGCAAATAGCGGTTACTAGATTAACGCCATATTCCTTCAATTCTGACAGGTGTTCTACGCTGTTCCGCACTGTCCCTAGTGAACCACATACGAGGTTATAGAATAGCAGACAACTTCGTGTCTGCATTTGAGATTTTCTTGTAAATACAACTTAATGGGAAGAAATCGTTAGCTGTGAAGATTGAGAGAGAGCTGTTACTGTTCACAGTAGATAAGCACTCCGTCTTCAGGCCACAAGTGGCCCATCGGGACCATCCGATCGCCGTGTCATCCTCAGTTGAGGATGCGGATAGATGAGGTGTGTGGTCAGCACACTGCTCTCCCGGTCGTTACGATGGTTTTCTGTGACCGGAGCCTCTACTATTCGGTCAAGTAGCTCCTCAGTTGCCATCATAAGGCTGAGTGCACCCCGAAAAACGGCAACAGCGCATGGAGGCACAGATGGTCACGCATCCAAGTGCCATCCACACCCCACAGTGCTTAACTTCGGTGATCCGACGGGAACCGGTGTATCCACTGTGGCAAGGCCGTTGCCCGCAATAGAAAAGTGACGATCAAAAAGTTTCCATTTGATGGTGTTGCTGCGCCGTACAAGCAATGCGACTCTGATGCGAGTATATATGCACCAACATTTAGGCAAGGGATTAGTGCGGCATTCATGTCTCTCCAAAGTGCACATGTTAGATGCAGACACATGAACTATGGCAACGTTATTACCAGATCGGTCCAAACAGGACCAAAGTGCTGTTATTCGTTTCTTAACTGCCAAAGGACTAAAACCGGTAGACACCCATCGGAGAATGAAGAATGTGTATGGGGAAGCATGTCTACCGAAAACCGCGGTCCGGGAAAAGTGCGAGAAGGGGTGCTGCTGCTTGATGATAACGCACGTCCCCATATCGCAAATGTCGTAACGCAGAAGTTACGCCAACTCAAGTGGGATACACTCGAGCACCCGCCCTACGGTCCTGATCGCTCACCAAGCGAATATAACGCTTTCTGTCCCTTAAAGGCCTTGAAGGGTCGGTTTCGTGTCGGACGAGGATGTGCAGCAGGCAGTTACTGACTTCATCACGCAACAAGACAGGGCATTTTAACCAATGGTTATCTTCAACCTTTTGTGTCGGTGGGACGGTTGCCTCAGTGGTCAGTGCAATTTGGTCTGATTCTCGACTGTACGACCTTCGAAAGGAAACTTTTTTAACGCCCCTTATATATTAAGTTCATCAGAAATAGACACATTTTGGGGTCGGATTTCTCTAACAAAAATTAAGAAAAAATCCAAATAAACACATCCGAAAATCGTTCACTTCTGAGTTACTAATGAAACTTTACATCCAACGCATGTTGAGGTAAAATCGAACAATGCTCAACAAATCGCATTAATTTCTTAGGTAAGAGAGTGATAATATTGATACATCTGCTGGTGCACTAATTCAATTCTTGATGGCGTCGCATTTCTATTGAGATACGTTTAAATTTGAAATTTGTGTTCGTTAGTCTGCCTGAAAGTTTCACGTGCGTACTAGCAGTCAGTTACCTGGTAAAAGAAAACTTTTGTTTAACCACGATTAGAAAGTCACTCCGTGCTGACGAAAGGCCGCACGACTGTATCAAAACGCGTTTCCGAAGAAGACAGATGGCACAAATTTTGCTGGTGTTTATGTGGCGTTGCTCACACGTGAGATATCCGTAGTACTACAAACGATGGTTTGAAGCAGTTCAGGTTGCAGTCGTATTTACAACCAGTAAGAATGCTTTCTGTAGACTGTCGAAGTAGATCCACGTATCAGTCACGATTATATCGCTGTAACATCTGATACATTAAGTAGTAATTCGGGAGTAGTTCATATCTCCGTATTATCTTCAACACGTACAGGTTCTTTCACAATGTGACCACCGAACGAGGGATAATGTATACTTTTTGATTGTTGCACAAACGTGTAAACTGTCGCTCGTATCTTCAGCCTCACTTGCACATGAGGTAACATTCAGAAGCAGCGTGAAATGTATCCTGATACTACTTAGGCAGATACTGCTGCTAATGACTGGGTGTATGGAAACGAGATGAAATCCAAATCGGCAGCCGAAAACACAGACGTAAGTGAACGTTAAGACTGCAAGTATCACGAGCCTAAATAATTCCTGATGAAAGAAAGCAAGAATCGCCTTATACGATCCAACAACATTGCAAAATAAAACTGAGATCTAGAAAGCAAGGTAATAGTTGCACTAGAAAGTCGGCGTAACTATGACTTCAGTAACGAAGTTCGAACAGCTTGATTCGGCTGCCATACCTGATATTTATTTTCGACAGAGAACTGACGGTCATTGCCACGTGACGTGTGTGTTGTGATTCATTGGCCTGCAGTAATTGCGGTTGCGGAAACATTAACCGAAAAAATAATGTCGCCAAAACACCCTGAGTGACGGGATATTAGAGGACGGAATAGCAAAGTTTCACATCCAGAATTAATGGGTGGACGATAATCGTCCTGGCAGAATTCAGTCAAGATACCGGCTTCAGCTTATCTTTAATCTTTGGGCCGCAATTGTATGTGACTGATTGGTGTCAGATATACAGGCTGTCAGGCGCATTTTGTCTGGTGTTTCGGGAGATATTTGCAGTTTAGTTTTCGCAATGTACAGATGAAGTCGGCCAAACAAAAGCTGCTCATCACGTGCTCCATGCAACGTCGAGTGTTAACGGAAAGCGCCGGTTTGTTTCCCGTTACAAACAAGATGATAATTAAAGTGAAATTCTGCGTGACTATTCGATGGAGTGGTCCCAAATTACAATCGTGCTGTTTTCGGTAGATATCAACAGGGACATTAAACCACCATGAATATCAAATACGTCAGCAGTGATTCAGGCGCTAACGCCATGCAGCAGCGCTACTCAGTCGCTGCTCGAGTTCTGGTTTATTCTTGCTGTTTTACTGTCCCTGTTAATACATATCGCTAAACCGAATACCGTACTATAATTTGGGCCCGCTTTATGGACTGGGCCCTAAAATTCCGCTTAAAAAATAATGTTGTTTGTACTGGGAAACAAAACGACGCTTTCCCTTGACACTGGTCGTTTGCATGAAATATGTGATGAGCAGTACTTATTGGCCGATTCCACCTACACATTGCATGAACGAAATTGATGATACCAGCAGAAACACTACAGAAACTGCGCCTAACGACTCTTAGGAGAGACACCCTGTTTATGAAACTTCCTGGCAGATTAAAACTGTGTGCCGGACCGAGACTCGAACTCGGGACCGTTGCCTTTCGCGGGCAAGTGCTCTACCAACTGAGCTACCCAAGCACGACTTACGATGTTTCTAGAATGAGATTTTCACTCTGCAGCGGAGTGTGCGCTGATATTAATCTTCCTGGCAGATTAAAATTGTATGCCGGATCGAGACTCGAACTAGGGACGTTTGCTTTCGCGGGGAAGTGCTGTTTATGTTCGTGCAGCACATCTTACAGATTCTACTGACACGAACCATATTCAGAACACTTTTTGAGACCAAATACTTGATAGGGCTGCAGCACTATTCAGGCCGTATTGTGCATGACAGATAGATAGGTCACGGACTTACGTGAACTGTACATGCCACTGACCACTTTCCTTTGGATTACTACTTGCAGGCCACGTAAAATAATTAGTGTATGTAGTAGACAGTGAGACTGCGAAAAAGACAGACTTTAACAACGTGTCATCATCACGACCTACAAAAGCGTTCAATATGGTAGGGGCTCAATGAAGGGTTGCAACAGTCTATGATACGACGGGAGGAAGCATTTGTAGAACCAATCGGAGAACAGTTTGAACGTTTGTTATTAGTTTAGGTCTTGAGAACGTGGTGAGTTTTCTTTCATTAACAACTAAAAATCGAAGGTTTTGCAGACAGATGTTTGTTTATAATTATTTCCTTATTTTTCTGTGAGGAAACAGCCATTTAGTATTTCTGACACGTCCTGTATAAATGATTGTTAGAAAACATCGGAAGCTATGTAAGGCTGTTCGTGGATGAAGCTTTCGTATATATGGAAAAAGCAGTGCAGTCGAATTGCAGCCATTTACGGGAAAGACTCTTAGTGCAGTGACTGGCAGCTGATATTCATCATAAGCAAATGGACAGACCCATTATTGCTTTATTACACTGTTGATGATCAATCGCAGAAACAATCATAATTGTAAAATATCTAGAAGAAGCGGACGGAGCGATTTGAAATGGAACGAGCATGTGAAGCTAGGTGTATGAAAGACATATGACAAATAGATTCACTGGTAGAATATTAGAGAAATACAGTACTCAAACAAAACCAACATTACACCGATTCAATGCAGTATTCTTACCACGGAGGATTAATAGAGAAGACTAAGAAAATCAGAAACAATCTACGACAAGAAAGGAAAAATAGGACGCGCTATAGAATTAATTAAATTGCTTGCAAATTGATATTCACACAGGTATCGAAAGAAAATACAAAATTGTAAACTTTGGCGGCCGATGGATGAATGTGTGACGCAGCAATGCAGTTTCACCGCGTAGCTGGAAAGGACAGTAAACTGGGGACACGATACCAGGAATACCTTGCGAATTTCATCCCGTGTACTCAGTTCGACAGTAATCATGCCTCGCAGACAGGCGTGTGGGCAATATCCACAAACGTCGGTATCTGAGAGAGGTTGTGCAGTTGGATTCAAAGAAACCGGTTTGAGTAATCGGCGAATAGCTCGACATTTGAACACGAGCCATGCCACTATTCGACGATAATGGCAGGAATTGGTGAACCGTGGCCGAACACATCGTCAAGAGGCAAGCGGAGAGAGACGACAGACCGTGAGGGCCGAGCAATCGTCAGAGAGGCTCTCAGAGCCCCGGATTCATCATCATCATCATCGATCTGACGTGCAACTAGAGCTTCACTGACCACGAGAACCATTAATAAGCGGCTCTCAGAAAAGGGGCTGAGATCACGGCTCCCCTTGCGCTGTCTACCATTGACCTCTGTACACCAACAACCCCGCTGCAGTGCTGCCGGGCACATTCGACCTCTCGTTGACTGGAGTAGAATTGTCTTCAGTTATGAGTCCCGATTCCAACTGATCTCCGTTACCAAAGCGGCTGACGCCCGCCATGCCGCGGACAACCAAAAGTGATGGTCTGAAGTGCCATTTCTTTTCATAGTAGGACGCTTTGATTGTAACCCGAGGCACCCTTACAGCACAGCTGTATGTCGACGATACTCTACTCCCCGTTTGGTTGCCCCTCCTAGCAATTCATCCTGGGCTTACAAAATTAGATCAGTACTAGACTAAGGAAGCCTTCTTTATGGAAATGCTTCAGAAAGAGCTCTGTCTGAACTTGACAGTCTTCAGTATCGCTGTCTCAAGATAAATGTTCGAGGGATGCGATCCACAACCATACATGCTTTGTTGGCTGAAGCAGTGGAACCGCGACGAGATTTTGTACTGGTTGTCTTCGCACTTGCCAAACCCTACCGTTGCCAGCAGGGCTGGGTCTTCCAACCAGCTCGGGTTTAAGACGGTCTAACGCGCCAATTGGGCAGAATTTGGCACGATATCCCTTGGGAGGACATCCAACAACTCTATCAGTCAATGTAAAGACCAATAACTGCTTGAGTGAGAGCCAGAGGTGGGCCAGTGCGCTGTTGTGAAGCTCCTGCTCTTGAATAAATCATCCAATTTTTCTCAAATTATCATTTGTTTGTCTGTACCTGTTCATGTACATCACATCTACCGATTTCCGACTCATCGGATAATTTCTACGTAGTGCGGCGGTTTCTTTTCTTTTTCTTCTTCTTCGTCTTACAGTGCATAAACAGCACATTTCGTCACGTGTACGTCTAGTTAGCGCTAGACTGAGTCCCAGAAATCCTCATCCAATGGCAGTGGCATATATTACATCTACATCTACATCTACATGATTACTCTGCAATTCACATTTAAGTGCTTGGCAGAGGGTTCATCGAACCACAATCATACTATCTCACTACCATTCCACTCCCGAACAGCGCGCGGGAAAAACGAACACCTAAACCTTTCTGTTCGAGCTCTGATTTCTCTTATTTTATTTTGATGATAATTCCTACTTATGTAGGTTGGGCTCAACAAGATATTTTCGCATTCAGAAGAGAAAGTTGGTGACTGAAATTTCGTTTTGCATGATGGTGTCGTTTGACGTTGAAATTCAGAGTTCGTTCAAAGAATAGTCAAACAAAGTCACTTCCTCCTACATATTTTGTTGACACCGACGTACATAGGGCCGAACGATCACCACGATAAAATAAGGGAAATCAGAGCTCGTACGGAAAGATGTAGGTGTTCATTCTTTCCGCGCGCTATACGAGATTGGAATAATAGAGAATTGTGAAGGTGGTTCGATGAACCCTCTGCCAGGCACTTAAATGTGATTTTTAGAGTATCCATTTAATGTAGAAAGACTGACGGTAAAATTAGTGAAATTGGAATTCATATAGCGGCTTGCTGATTGTCGTTTTCCCTGAGCACAGCTATAGGAAAACAAATAGAGCCAACTGGTCCCCGTGTTCTTAAAATAAGGCATACTTCAGAAAAGGACTGGAAACTGAACATGTTGGAGGAAATGGAAACATTCATCCACGGCCAGAAGTGGAAAAACGGTATCCAAAATGATATGACGGAGTTTAAGGAGTTACATTCCTTAGCATTTTCAATAATTATGAAAGAAAACTATAACTTACGGACCGTATCAAGAATATGACAGGCTATAATGTATTAACGTGTGCTAAAGATCACCCACTAAGTTCTTAATCACTGGAGTGTAGATTACGAGGTCCAACTTCAAACAAAAATATTAGATTCATAGGCAGAGTACTGCGGCTCTGAATAACACTAATGCATTCTATACGTTTTTTATTCATGAAGTTTTATCTTTATAATCTGCCTCCGCCGCGCAAGTTACAACTGCACATTTGTGCGGTATCACTCTGCCAGTTCGTATCCCGATTCTTATCCACTGTTGAACCAATGAGTGGAGAATGGGTAGTTGCTTTAAGTTCTTGATCATCAGATTCAGTTCCAGAGCTTTTGGTTAAATTCTAAATCTCACCCTAGTGTCCCCTGCTGTGGCACCAAGTGACACTGCTTGTGGTGATCCATCCGAAGGATAGGGGCGCTACACTCTTAATCCTCTCCCTCATCTCGTTCCTCGTGCTAGTCGAGATGGGTGGGCTGTTAAGTGGGCGGTAGATCCCACTGTTCACCTCCAACAACGCCGGCAAGCACATCAACAAGACTTCACGTGCAAATATCACAGACATGAACATTAACAAATCGTACAAAATCCGCAGAAATGGCGCCCAGTCTAAATTCGAGGTGGCGAAGTGGTCATCACACTGGAGTTGTTTTCGGAAGGTGTGCGGTTCACATTCCCGTCCGGTCTTCACCATCCACATTTTGATTACTTGTGGACTTCCGAGCTCGTTTCATATGAATGCTGAGATGGTTCCATTGAATAAACCACGGTCTACTCCCTGACTCATCCTTTTCCACTCTGAGCTTATGCTCGGTCTGTAACGACCGTCTCGTTGAAGGAACGCTAGACACTAGTCAAGGTTGCCACAAGTTTCCCCAAACGAAATTCCCTGATATTTCCCTGATGTCCACACAAGCGTTAGCATTTTTCCCTGACAAATTTTGAGATCTCAAAAATATGTAAGGACTTCAGTATTTCTCCCCAGTGTGAGCAAAAATCTTAAGTACTACCGTAAACATGACCTGTAATTAACTGTTTTTAGTTGGAGAAAGCAAGCCAAATGGTACATGTGTTTCATTAAGACCACTCTCGTTATTTTTTTACTTCAGTAAAACGAAACTTATTTGGTGACAAAAATGCACATTTCCCTGGAGTCGCAGGACAGATTTAAAATACCTTCACTGTTTTCAAAAATAACCTCAGAAAAAAAGTAGGCCTCTTGAAAGAAGTGTATAAGGCAGGGAAGACTTGAGTAAACCAACACTATAGGTGCCCGCCAATAAAATGTTGGTTCTACTATGTTCGTTATTGTCGGTTATTATCCACTGTATTATGCCTATTATTTTACAGGTATTGTGTGATTTTTCTTTCGAGAAATATATGAGTACATAGCTTACAAACCGCCAGCGACTGTCACAATTCTCTTTTTCTTACCGTCCATACTTTCTAATACATAAGCTACTTCCGAAACGCTAAAATGTACTACAAACAACAAAATGTCTGTAAAATGTGAGACAGTCACAATTCCTTAAATCCATCCCCGTGGGCTGTGGCCTGCCCAGGAGCACCGCAGTCCTCGGTCCACGGATAAACCACGAAAACTGCCGCATTACGTGACACACAAGACAAACCCGACCTCCGGACAGATCGGTGACACTAGATTCGATTGGCAGGGCCTGCACATTAGTGGAAAACGACGGGTTTCAGATCGGCAGGCCCGATCCGTTGAGATACTCGCAGAAACGGCCTGCGGGTTTGGCACATTGCGGAAATCCTCTCGTGTGGCCAGCTATTCATGTGTCACAGACACCATGTTGATGAAATGAGACCGGGGTGATCAATCCATGCAACAGATAATTTGCGCAAATACTCTGAGATTCAATACTAATGAGGATAGGTAGCAACTCACCGTAAACATAATCGATGAGTCGCAGACAGGCATGTAGAAAAGACAATCACATTCTCACAACTATATTTTCGGTCATATCCTTTGTCAGGAAACGAGAACACACACATATTCATACAATCACTCAGATACAACTCATGGACACATGACCGCCGTCTCTGGCCACTGTGTCAAGAATCTCTGAGAATCAAGTCCAAACAAACGACACCTCACGCCTCCCTGCCTCTCGCAGACAGCTGCTAGGCTAGCAGCAAGAAATGGTGGGAGCACTGAACGCAAGCTGGAGGGAGTGGTAGGAAGGGGAGGAGCAGCAAGACTCAGGGAGTAGGGAATCGGTGCACATGCTCAGCTACACCCAACCAGTGACGATGCATGACATCTCAGTAAACAAAGCATTTCATCTACTGAGACAAAAACGGAGATTTTTTCCAGTGTTTTTTTTCCAAATTTCCCTGATATTTCCTTGATTTCCCTGATATGTTTGGAATTCCCTAAGATCCCCTAATTTCTCTGACTTCTAGAACTTGCAGCAACCCTGCCAATCTTCATCAGAAATGCTTACACAAGCATTAGGCTACGAAATACCATGGCCTTCCTTAAAGCAATTTTGTAATCATTTTCGCATACGTTCATGAGATAGATCAGGATCACTATCCACTTTAAGTGATTCATGAAGTTCTTCGCATTCGTGGCTCCGGAGTGGACTATATTCCTTCTCTGGCTGCATAAGAATTATTCCAATTATACTAGCTTCCAGCACTCAGCCACTTAGCCCTTTCTCTGTTTCGGAGACAATAAGCCCTCTTGAAAGAATATTCCAAAATAATAATTGACCACAAAGCGAATTCGCTCCAGAAATCGACACCCGCGGTTGACACAATAGATTGTTGATAAGAACTTCATCATTGATAGCAAATGGCGTGAAACGTGGACTAAGAGTCATTCATCTGAAGTGCAACATTTTATTGACCCTTGGAATTTGAACTCTGGTTGGTTGGTTGGTTGGTTGGTTTGTGGAAGGAGACCAGACAGCGAGGTCATCGGTCTCATCGGATGAGGGAAGGACGGGGAAGGAAGTCGGCCGTGCCCTTTTGAAAGGAACCATCCCGGCATTTGCCTGGAGCGATTTAGGGAAATCACGGAAAACCTAAATCAGGATGGCCGGACGCGGGATTGAACCGTCGTCCTCCCGAATGCGAGTCCAGTGTCTAACCACTGCGATTTGAACTCTCACGGCTTCATTGGATGACTATAAATCGCATCCGATCAGGACATAGTTAATGAGTTGTTTCTTACGGTAGATAATGATTCTTCAGGAAAGAACAGGAAGAATTATACCGTAGTAAGCCTATGAGCAACACAATAGAAAAAAATGAAGAAAGTACTGAGAAATACACATAAGCAATAAAACACAAATAAAGGTTAATATATCTCTTTCCTATCACATAAACAACGAAGTTAATACTGTAAAATATATGGCTGTATCACGAGACAGGGGCAAACTCGGTGGTTACCGGCTTCCATGGTCTCAGGATAAAACTGTGGCCCAGTTATGTGATCATTGGTGTTAGACCTGTCTCAAGCATGGAGGTAAATTTAAATGTGTCGTTTTTGTGTTCTATATAGACAAATTCCTAAATGATAGACTTGTTTATACGTCTAGCGCATGCGTACTATTTAAAAAGTATTCCTCTAAATACAGTAAAATCTAGATTGTAAAATACATTGTATGCGTATTTCAAATGCTGGAATTTGGTGAACTGAATAACGTGCGAAAGGAAATATCTGAACACATTTTGGGCTAATTACTTACTAGACAGGGAAGAAAGCGTCAAGCTGCTTGGAATTAAGGACTGAGAATCATAGATTCTCATGAAGTTAACAGCCAGGTGACCCAAGATTTCGTCATGTAGTTATTTAAGAAATCCTTCTTGGTAGCTCTTTCAGTGGGAAAGGAGACAACATTTCTCATATCTCGCCAGCTGGGGGGTGGGGGTGTGGGGGAGGGTCGTAAACGACAATGGATAATTGCTCGTAACCAATCAAAAGCTACTGGCCAGGGAGGTAAAGTGGGCGTTTCTGATAAGTGGAGTAGTAAAACGTTTTGACTCCGTGGAGCCGCATGCTGGACGGAAATATGACAAATCGGACTAGCTAGCAAATCATCTTTCACTCTGCAGCAAAGCGTGCTCTATTTTGAAACTTCCTCAAAAATTG
This sequence comes from Schistocerca serialis cubense, assembly GCF_023864345.2. NCBI lineage: Eukaryota > Metazoa > Arthropoda > Insecta > Orthoptera > Acrididae > Schistocerca > Schistocerca serialis. The sequence goes on from NC_064641.1 coordinate 562,956,325, forward strand.
CAGCTGTGTACTGAACTGGGACTCCAGTCTACAACACATTTTTTTGTGGGCAATGGTCTTGCCGAGTGAGCTACCCTGGTACGATCTACCACCACAGCTTCACATACACCAGTAACGTTTTCTTATCGTCCGGAGACAGAAGCACTCCCACACAGACTGCGTAGCTCTTACTCTTTAAAAAATGATATCTGGGTCAGAACAGCCATCCGAAACTCATTTTTAGTTTGCCTTAAAGTACCCAACACTGCACACTTTACTACAAGGTGCAAAATTTATTCTGAGAACAGTCCCTTACGCAGTAGACATGCCGTTTTTGTTCTAGCAGTGCTAGTCTATCAAGATGTGCAGCAAAACTTCGGAGAAGTTTCTAAATTAAAAGTGAGGAACAGGCAGACAAAGCTGTGAAGACCTCAACAAGGTTGTAAAATCTAGGTTTGGTTCGCAGCCCGCATTTGATCTAGCAGAAGCTTCGAAACATGTTAATTTTAATGGAATGTCACTGAAAGAAACATATGGGGAAATACGAAAGCCACACTTTTGCTTTTCATATTGGAGGTCACCTGACTCGATTTTTTTCAACAGACATTTGGGTTGGACGAATTGTGCTCAGAAGTTAGTCAGTCCTAACGAGATTGACAGCATGAGGAAGTTTGCTGGTGAAGGTTGGTAGACTGTTATGAGCACTTTAGAACCTGTTCAAGACGAATAAAATGGTTGAAATGGCTCTGAGCACTATGGGACTTAACATCTGAGGTTATCAGTCCCCTAGAACTTAGAACTTCTTAAACCTAACTAACCTAAGGACATCACACACATCCATGCCCGAGGCAGGATTCGAACCTGCGACGGTAGCAGTCGCTCGGTTCCGGACTGAAGCGCCTAGAACCGCTCGCCACAGCGGCCGGCTCAAGATGAATAGGTTGGCTTCGTATACTGTGAGCAGACAAATTCACTGATATCTCGCCACGAAACTCATCGCTTCAACTATTCAGAGTAATGAGTTCTCCAGCAATTATGTAAACAGCTGACCATTAAAACTGCAACACCATCACGGCGACATGAAACAAAAGTGAAGGCATGAAGAAAACTTATATTCTTCGATAAGCAAATGACTAGCTTCTCATTGCTGCAGCACAAATTAGGTACGAGTAACATTCTGTACGTGAGGGAAGATTACGCAGAGGGTTTCTTATTCAGAAATCATTTTTGACTGTTGGTCATTCGTGAGAAGATTGCGTTATCGTTCCGCGTCATTGCTGCTCGCCTTAGTCGGGAAACCAAAACTATCGTGCGAATATGGAATCTACAGGTTCAAGGGGGCCACACCAAGCGCGATGCAGGATTTAGGTTGCCCTGTGCGATTACGCCCGAGAGGAGAGACGTGTCGTTCGTTCAGCTGTGCAGGAGCGAACAGCCAAGTCGTGTACCTTGAGTCAGGAAATGAACTTGCTGTCAGCAAGATAAGTAGACGTCAGATGACGTCTGAAACACCACGAGCTGTCAGAACAGTGAACATTGTTGCGGCTTCTCTTGACGCGACAGCAGAGTGAGGTGCGTAGACTTTGGTGTGCCTAAACACTAAAATGGACACGAGTGGTACTACATCATCGCTTAAAATGCGTGTCGATTTTCTGTGCAGTGTCCCAATGGACGAGCCCATGTGTGCGGGCTCCGAGGAGAACAGACTTTGCTCATTGCATTTATCACTGTTATACAGGTCAAGCACCTGGCTTATGATGTGTCTTTGGACATACAGAGCGATCACCACTGATTCGCATATCCGGTAATTTGGACAGCAGGAATTACATTTCTGACGTATTAAGGATGATGGTAGTACTTTAGGTTCGAGATTTTCGTGATGTTATCTTTCAACAAAGTAACACAAGACAGCATTTTGTCGATACCTATCTCGATACATAACGTGTTCGACTGTTCACATGGCCAGGACGTTCACCAGATCTCTTATCCACTGAAAACGTCTCATCCAGCGGTCATCAATCCGAAGATTGTTTCGAACACCTCAGTAGTTTACTAGGCATGGGCCTGTTGGAGGTGGTATGCCATCATCTTCTTCCGAGCTTTGAACTGACTCACCCGGCCATTTATAGAAGGGACCTACAGTTTGGATTTCGAACGACGGTGCACCTCGAAATTTTTCACATCAATGATCATTTTCTGAGGTACAAGAAGTGGTGAGGGACAGATTAAAATCCTAGAACTCGCCGGACATAGAACGCGGTGCTTTTGGATTTGCAGTCTTGCACTTCATCACTTTTTCTTGTTTTTCGATATGTTTTTTCGTCGTTTGGCGTAACTGCTTCTTCGTAGATATCACACGAACTACCTTCCCAGCATACAGTGAGCCACTGATTTTATGATATCTGGCTAAAAAGTGGCTCTTAGCAGTGAATCTTGATATTTCTTAAATATTTCCAGGGTATGGAGTACCACCTCCTCAATATACAGGGTAAGGCATTTAAAACTGTTTTTGGGAAACGCAAATCAGATTTAAAAAAAAAAGGTTATGATAAAAGTTGTTCGTCTCGAAGGGGAACATCCAGTAACATCAAACACGACCCCCGCCCTGCCTCACCCCAAAAGGGCGGGTTGGGGGGGGGGGGGGGGAGGGGTTAACTCTCTTTTTATTGGGGTTCCAATTCTCCGGGAAAAAATGCGTAAGTTTTGTATTTAACGTCTTCCGTTGGGTGACGGGTAACGCTGTAATCGACAAAAATCAAAATGGGTTAAAAATCTTCGAAAAATCGTAATATCTCAAGAAATACATATCAGATTAGGACTCCAGAACATCAGAATGGCAGTTATTCTGAAACCTTCATTGAGAAACTGGTTTTTCAAAGTTAAAAATACATTAGTTCTCGACAAATCGCGCGAGATTCAGGAATTTCGCAAATAACTTACTGTTTCAACAAGAACAACGTGGCGACTACTCAAAACCGTTAGAACTTTCGCAATTGGATGTATCAACAACAAGCGGCCTGTGGTAATTTTATTTCAAAGATACTTTTCTCTGACTAATCATCTTTTACGAATCGCGATGAACTGAATCGTCATATTAAGTGTTATCAGTCATTTGAAAATCACATTGTTTTGTATGTTAACGGGGGGCCTAGAAACGACGGCGAGACGCCGTCCCCGCCGCAGCCGCAGTGTCGCCCCACACCGAACCACTCTTTCAGGGTTATTGTGCGGTTCGGCCCCCGGTGGAACACCCCCTCCCTCCTCCCTCCCACGGAACGTCTCACACCAGACGAGTATAACCCCTATGTTTGCGTGGTAGAGTAATTGTGGTGTACGCGTACGTGGAGAACTTGTTTGCGCAGCAATCGCCGACATAGTGTAGCTGAGGCGGAATAGGGGGAACCAGATGGAATACCGCCTAAAAACTATCCACAGACTGGCCGGCTCAACGGACGGCGACATAAGACCAGCGGGCGGGTTCGTGCCGGTGACCAGGCGCTCCTTCCCAATCCGGAAAGCCGTGCGTTAGACCGCTCGGCTAACCGGGCGGGCTTGGTCAAGGTGAGTCGAGCGTCAACCGTGAGAGAAATAACACCTATAATGTGGACAATATAATGAATTATGTTTTAGCCAGTTAATTTTTTTTCTATAAAACAATTTTTCACTAAATATTTTACTGTAACTACCTTTTTAACCTCCTGGGATCCTAATATAATGCGTATTTCTCGAGATATCATTTTTCGACAGTTTTAACCCATTTCGATTGTTGTTGATTATAGCGCCATCCATAAGCAACGAAAAAAATGTTAAATTCAAAAGTTAAATATTTTATCCCGAAGAATCGGAACCTGCAGTAAAAAATCATGGTTCCTATTTACGGTTTCGAAGTTGATCCACCTCCAACTTTGTGTCATTTGATGTTCCTCTTCAAGGCGGACAACTTTTATTGCAACTTTTTTAAATCCTATTTGTAATTTTGGAGGTATTTGCAAAAACACTTTTAAATGCCCCATCCGGTATATTGCTTTTGGCTAATTACTCTTTGAGAGAGAGACGTCCCAAGTTATCTCTGTCCAGTTTAACTGACTTCGTATTGCCACAGTTGTATTTCAACATGCGTCTTTGCGCATCACGTTCGTCGTGTCACTGATAACGGCTGTTGACTCTATTGTAAGTATTCTCTTTCCAATGATCCTCCGTGCTCACCTGCAGTTTGAATCCGTGGCAAAATGTCTTACACATCTGTGATTTATTCGCAGACTATCGAGGGTGACACACAGCCCTAAAAGGACGCTAGTATTTTTAAACTCTTTCTGTGCAGTAAAATGGCATCCAATCTTGTCAGCATATGAATGTTAGCGGACTGTTGTACATAGTAATGGTCTTCTACTAGGGCTTTATTAGTGCGTTGTGTTACGCTTGTAGATACCTGACAGTGGCACTTAGGCCGGAACTACAACAGCACAATAAAATCAGTTACCGCCAAAAGAGGAAAACGATGTTATTTAAGAAATTTATGGAAACTCTAGACACACATTACAAGAAGTTAATGAACGTTAGTTTAATACTTACTGCTGTAGCCGAAACAATTATTTCATCAGAGAGATTTTACATAGAGTTTACAAAAGTTTATAGTGTAAACCTGTATTTAAAATTACGTCAGTCTCAACATGAAATTTAGAGAAAAAGTAGCATGTAAGTACAGCGTCGCAGAAAATGAACAGTTTATTGTTGTAGACGAAAAGGACAGTGATTTAACAAAGTTTTTAAGTATATAGTAAAGGTTCCTGCAGGTATGAATACGGCAAATGAAAATAATATATCTCTAGCGAAATGGGGCAGCTGCTAACGAGAAAACGAATTTTTTGGCCGAACGAATATAGCAACATGATAGAGTATGCCAAATTAAACGAAAATACTGAAAGAGGTCGTCGTGACGATGTGAGAGGATACCATGAAACACACCAGAATCAATAGGAACCAATAACAGTATTAATTTAGAACTACTGGATGGATAACAGATTTGAAGACAGATGGCAGATAGCACAACAGGGAGAACGTTATACCATCTTTTGAGCTCTTATTCTGATCATCTGAATTAAAGTATTGAAATGTAATGATTGGATCTTTAGGGATGAAATCAATAAAACTGCAACATGAAAAGATTACCGTCAAAAATGTTAAATGTGCAGTGTAATGAGAATATAGCTATCACTGAAAATTTAAAATTTGTACCTGATCAGGACTAGAAATTATATTTCCAGGCTTTCACGATCAGCTCCGTAACTATTAGGCTACCTCAGCAAGCCTCCAGGCCTGACTTTCATTGTAACGATATTTCCACCTACGTTTTGCGGCGACTGTCGGTTTTATTGACTGAAAACTAGCAAACGCGGAAATGCTTCGCAATTGCTAAATATGTACGGAAATTGCATAGACATCCTAAATGCCGTGCCCCCTCTCTCTGCTCATATTATCTTCTCCTCTCTCTCTCTCTCCCTCTCTCTCTCTCTCTCCCTCTGTACATCTCCTGCTCCCCCCATCTCTCTGTGCATAACCTCCTCCTCCTCTCTCTCTATCTCCATCCACTCCTCCTCCCTCTGTATCTTTATTTCCGTCTGAATGTTCAGTAGAGGATCGTGTGAAAATTTGAAGATCAAAAACGGCTTGAGTACTATGGGACTTAACATCTAAGGTCATCAGTCCCCTAGAACTTAGAAGTACTTAAACCTAAGTAACATAAGGACATCACACACATCCATGCCCGAGGCAGAATTCGAACCTGCGACCATAGCAGTCGCGCGGCTCCGGACTGAAGCACCTAGAACCGCTCGGCCACAGCGGCCGGCAATAAAAATTTGAAGTAAATCCGTCAAAATATTTTCTAGCTTAGAGTTTCGTGTAAAAATTTGTAGTTTCCCTTTGTTTATTACAATGTATTTACATATTCTATATAATTGTAAAACAGATTTTTTTAATGAAAACATGTGACAGCAGAACTGTGAAACTGGAGGCATTTTTTTATTTTCATTTCCATACCAAGGGTACCAATACCATCTAGACTTACGAACACACACACACACACACACACACACACACACACACACACACATACACACACACAATAATCATCCAAATCAGTCGAGCCGTTCTCAAGAGAAAATCTTTCACAACTGATTTTAATTTCCGAAATTTCCAAAAATTTGATTTCGTGCAGACCCTGTCCTGACAATTGCGAGCACAACAAAGACAAAAACCAATCAAATCTGACGAGCCATTCTTAACTGATGTTTCATACATGCAGCAACTGATGTTAATTTCCAACTTTCCCGTTGGATTTTCCAAAAAAATTCTTTCATCCAAATCTTGTCTTGACAATAACGAACATAACAATAAAATTCAACCAAATTGTTCATGCCGTTCGAGCTGATGATCTTTCTCACACGGGGCATATGATTTTTATTTATACAGATATTTTAAAGCCGTTTCGGCAATTACAAGAAGGTGAGTATTATTCTCACAAAACGCGTTTCATTTTATTGTAATAAACCATAACTGGCCTGTAACGAAATATATTTATAATATGGCTTGCTTTCTAGATGGAAAAACAGGCCTAACTGGCCTAATTCGTGACTGCTGTTTGCGCTTTACTACTTAAGTGAAATGAAAGTGTAGTGGTGGAGTTGAAAAAATGGTTCAAGTGGCTCTGAGCACTATGGGACTTAACATCTTTAGTCATCAGTCCCCTAGAACTTAGAACTACTTAAACCTAACTAACCTAAGGGCACCACACACATCCATGCCCGAGGCAGGATTCGAACCTGCGACCGTAGCGGTCACGCGGTTCCAGACTGAAGCGCCTAGAACAGCACGGCCACACCGGCCGGCGGTGGAGTTGAAGATGTAAGTGGTAATTAGGTGGGAGGGGAGGGAGCAAATATGAGAGAGTAGTGAAACAAGGTATTGGAATGGAGACTGAGTTGGTAATAAGATGAGATGGAGGAAATTAGTTGAGCAGAAAATGAAGGGGAGAGAGAGAGAGAGAGAGAGAGAGAGAGAGAGAGAGAGAGAGAGCGCTTTTTTCCATTACATGATTTCTTCAGCTATATCATAAATCCAAAACATACCGTAAGTAACGTCAACACTTGCTTATCTATTCAGAAAGCAAATCACATTCTAAATGTTTCATTATGCATCACTGGTGTTTTATTTCAATAAAATAAAACGCGTTTAGTGATAAAATACGCGTTTTCCTATGGTTGCAAAGTTGGATTTAAAATATTTTCAGTAATTGTAAAGCAACTACGAGATATGGCCACACAAAGATTTTAATGATGGTATTTTCCTTGAATCACAACTGCGATGTCTCGCTACAACGTGGAACCAGTCAGTTGATTTGAAATTATACTACATTTTCTCAGCAACAACTATGGCAACATGTTTACACTTAAGTTCGTTTAATATAAAATACACACACACACACACACACACACACACACAAACACACACACACACACACAGAGTTTTCAGAGTTGTCTATCAGTTTGTATTTGAAGTTTTTTCAACAATATCATTTTACCCTCATCACAATTTTTTTGTTATCAGTCTTCTGACTCGTTTGATGCAGTTCGCCACGAATTCCTACCCCGCGCCAACCTTTTCTCTCAGAGTAGACTTGTAGCCCACGTCCTCAATTATTTGCTGGATGTGTTCCAATCTCCATCTTTCCCTACAGTTTTTGCCCTCTACAGCTGCCTCCAGTGCCATGGAAGTTATTCCCTGACGTTTTAACAGGTGACCCTTTCACCCTGTCCCTTTTTCTTGTCAGTGTTTCCCATAAATTCCGTTTCCTCGCCGATTCTGCGGAGACCCACCTCGTTCCTTACTTTATAAGTCCACCTAATTTCCAACATTCTTCTATAGCACAACATCTCAATTGCTTCGATTCTCCTCCGTTCCGATTTTCCACAGTCTAGGTTTCAGTATCATACAGTACAATGTTGTGCTTCAAACGTAAATTCTCAGAAGTTATTTTCTCAAATTAATGCCTATGTTTGATACTAGCAGACTCCTCTTGGCCAGGATACCCTTTTTGCCAGTGCTAGTCTTCTTTTAATGTCCAGCTTGCTCTGTCCAACATCGGTTACTTTGCCGCATAAGTATTAGATTCCTTTACTTCATCTACTTCGTGATCCCCAGTTGTGATGTTAAGTTTCTCGCTGTTCTAATTTCTGCTACTTTCGTCTTTCCTCCACTTACTCTCAATCCATATTCTGTACTCATTGGACTGTTCATTCCATTCAACACATCCTGTAATTACTCTTCATTTTCACCGATGATAACAATTTCATCAGCGAATAATATCATTGATACCCTTTCACCTCGAATTTTATGCCCGTTCTTGAACTTTTCTTGTATTTTCTTTTTTGCTTCTTCGCTGTATAGATTGAATAGTAGGAGGAAAGTCTGCATCCCTGTCTTACACCATTTTTTATACGGGCACTTCAGTCTTGACTTCCCAGTGTTATCGTTCCCTCTTGGTTCTTGTACATACTGTATACTACTCGCCTTTCACGATAGCTTACCCCTATTTTTCTCAGAATTTCGAACATCTTGGACCATTTTACATTGTCTAACGCTTTATCCAGGTCGACAAATCCCATGAACGTGACTTCAAATTTTCTTTAGTCTTGCCTCCATTGTCAACCTCAGCGATAGAGCTGCCTCTCTGGTCCCTTAACCTTTCATAAAGCCAAACTGATCATAATCTGACAGATATTCAGTTTTCTTTTCCATTCTTCTGTACATTTTTCTTGTAAGCAACTTGGATGCATGAGTTGTCCGGCTGGTTGTGCGATAATTCTGTCACTTGTCAGCTATTGCTATTTTCGTAATTATGTGGATGATTTTATTCCAAAAGTCCGATGGTATATCGCCAGGGTCATATATTCTACACAACAGCGTGAATAGCCGTTTCGTTGCTACTTACCCCAACGATTTTAGAAATTTCAACTGAATGTTAGCTGTCGCTTCTGCCTCAATGGATCTTAACTGGTCCAAAGCTCCTTTAATACCTGACTCTAACACTGGCTCCTCTATCTCTTTCCTGTCGACTCCTGTTTCTGCTATCACGTCATCAGACAAGTCGTCCTCTTCACGGAGGTCTTCGATGTACTCTCACCATCTGTTCACTCTCTCCTCTGCATTTAGCAGTGAAATTCCCATTTAACTCTTAATGTTACCGTCCTTACTTTTAAGGTTACCAGAGCTTGGCTTGATTTTTCTATATGCTGATTCAGTCCTTCCGATAATCATTTTTTTCGACTTCTTCACATTTTACATGCAGCCATTTCGCCTTAGCTTCCTTGCACTTCCGATTTATTTCACTCCAAAGTGACATGTACAGGGTCCGGAATAAAACCTCTTTTATTTTAATAGGTTGTCACAGAAAAACTAGCTGTGATAGAGAAAAATTACTTTTATTTATAAAAAATAATACTTTGCCGTTTTGGATTATTTGGTTATAAAAATATTTGCTAAATGACGTCCTCCGTTATTGACACATTGACGAAGTCTATTCCGAAGGTTCTCTATACTTCTTCGTATCATTTCTCTTGGAATGGCTGCTACTTCTTGGGTAATGGCCTCTTAAAGTGCTTGCAGTGTTATGGGACGATGTTTGTACACTAGAGCCTTTAAGTGTCCCCAAAGAAAAAAATCACAAGGCGATAAACCAGGCGAACTTGAGGGCCGACCAAAGTATCCTCGCAAAGAGACTAGATGACCAGTAACCAACTCGTGCGACATTTCCGTAGAACACCGAGAGGAACCACACTTCTTGATCTTCATGATGTGCGGTAAACTGATTTAGAGTAGACTGAAGGAAGGTCTCTAGCACGAGACAATAACGTCATGTGAGGGGTGTGTAATGGTTGCTGACGAATTTCACGATGGTTTTCTGCAGCCCAGTTCCTGATAAGTGGAAATCAGCCTCATCCCAAGAAATAAACAAGACGTCAGGTGGAGTGTTTTGAAAAATTTCCTCACACGAAGCTATGATAGTTTCAAAATCTCTTTCACTTAATTCCTGAATAACTATCATTTTGAAGGGGTGCATATGAAGTGCTCCATGAAGAGTTCTTCTTACACTCTTATCAGATAATCCCAATGCAGCTGTATGTTTAAGTGCTGAACACATTAGTGATTGTTGCACAGAAGCACCTCACACGCGCCACATTTTCCGGCTTTATTTCTGAAGTTTGACGCCCATAGCTGAATAGTTTTTCTGTCCGGAATACGATCATGTCGGCCAAGTTCGAATCGTCTCCGAAGCGCTTGGTGAGTACTGATCACAGGACCAACGTAACGAATAAACTCCTCCACAACAGAGGCACGACGCTCACCAAGCCACACCATGGCGCCCACAGAATATGGTACGTACACCGCTTTCAAACGAAGCGCACTGCACATCGGTATCCTCACTACAACTCGCACGTCGGCTACGTCAAATGCGGGAGGTTCATTGCCGGACGCTGTATTTGAATATTCCTGAATTTCCCTGAGTATTTTTGTACTTACCTCTTTCGACAATCAACTGAAGTGCTACTTCTGTTAGCCATGGTCACTTCACGGTTACCTTCCTCGTACCTATGTGCTCATTGTGTTGCGTTGGGGTTGGGTTGTTTGGGGGAGGAGACCAGACAGCGAGGTCATCGGTCTCATCGAACTAGGGAAGGACGGGGAAGGAAGTCGGCCGTGCCCTTTCAAAGGAACTATCCCGGCATTTGCCTGGAGCGATTTACGGAAATCACGGAAAACATAAATCAGGATGGCCAGACGCGGGATTGAATCGTCATCCTCCCGAATGCGAGTCCAATGTTTTAGCCACTGCGCCACCTCGCTCGGTGCTCATTGTGTGAAGAGCAAGATACGTAACACATGACATAGCAAATGTGCTTGAGGCTCACTGCCGAAACTAGCTAATAGCACGGGTTTAATAAAGCGCAATACAGCCTACAATGGACAATGTATTGTTTTATGAAAAGGAATCGAATCGTTAAGTTTTCACCCCCCAGAAAACTTTATTTTTACCCCTGAGGGGGTAATTAGCCCGAGGATGGGACTACTGATCTAAGTACACTCCTGGAAATTGAAATAAGAACACCGTGAATTCATTGTCCCAGGAAGGGGAAACTTTATTGACACATTCCTGGGGTCAGATACATCACATGATCACACTGACAGAACCACAGGCACATAGACACAGGCAACAGAGCATACACAATGTCGGCACTAGTACAGTGTATATCCACCTTTCGCAGCAATGCAGGCTGCTATTCTCCCATGGAGACGATCGTAGAGATGCTGGATGTAGTCCTGTGGAACGGCTTGCCATGCCATTTCCACCTGGCGCCTCAGTTGGACCAGCGTTCGTGCTGGACGTGCAGACCGCGTGAGACGACGCTTCATCCAGTCCCAAACATGCTCAATGGGGGACAGATCCGGAGATCTTGCTGCCCAGGGTAGTTGACTTACACCTTCTAGAGCACGTTGGGTGGCACGGGATACATGCGGAAGTGCATTGTCCTGTTGGAACAGCAAGTTCCCTTGCCGGTCTAGGAATGGTAGAACGATGGGTTCGATGACGGTTTGGATGTACCGTGCACTATTCAGTGTCCCCTCGACGATCACCAGTGGTGTACGGCCAGTGTAGGAGATCGCTCCCCACACCATGATGCCGGGTGTTGGCCCTGTGTGCCTCAGTCGTATGCAGTCCTGATTGTGGCGCTCACCTGCACGGCGCCAAACACGCATACGACCATCATTGGCACCAAGGCAGAAGCGACTCTCATCGCTGAAGACGACACGTCTCCATTCGTCCCTCCATTCACGCCTGTCGCGACACCACTGGAGGCGGGCTGCACGATGTTGGGGCGTGAGCGGAAGACGGCCTAACGGTGTGCGGGACCGTAGCCCAGCTTCATGGAGACGGTTGCGAATGGTCCTCGCCGATACCCCAGGAGCAACAGTGTCCCTAATTTGCTGGGAAGTGGCGGTGCGGTCCCCTACGGCACTGCGTAGGATCCTACGGTCTTGGCGTGCATCCGTGCGTCGCTGCGGTCCGGTCCCAGGTCGACGGGCACGTGCACCTTCCGCCGACCACTGGCGACAACATCGATGTACTGTGGAGACCTCACGCCCCACGTGTTGAGCAATTCGGCGGTACGTCCACTCGGCCTCCCGCATGCCCACTATACGCCCTCGCTCAAAGTCCGTCAACTGCACATACGGTTCACGTCCACGCTGTCGCGGCATGCTACCAGTGTTAAAGACTGCGATGGAGCTCCGTATGCCACGGCAAACTGGCTGACACTGACGGCGGCGGTGCACAAATGCTGCGCAGCTAGCGCCATTCGACGGCCAATACCGCGGTTCCTGGTGTGTCCGCTGTGCCGTGCGTGTGATCATTGCTTGTACAGCCCTCTCGCAGTGTCCGGAGCAAGTATGGTGGGTCTGACACACCGGTGTCAATGTGTTCTTTTTTCCATTTCCAGGAGTGTAGTTCTATGTTTGCAATTTTCATAACACGATAACTCGTAAACTACTTGCATTAGCTTCCTGCAACAAACACATTCTCTCTATTGACATTCAAACGGATATGGCTATATATATTTTTTTTACACAACGGTGTACAGATTTTCAGTTAAAACTGACTGCGAGATAGAAAGTGGTCTGCTATGAAATTTGTGGTTTCGTGTTCTTTCTCGCAATCAGTTTTAACGTACACATCAGTGCATTTAAACCATAAACAAAATTGTTCATCCACTCATATTCTTTCTCCTTGCGTACGATTTTAAACAAAACCTGTATACACAGCAGTGCACTGTTTTATTTTTTTCATTGCAATCAGTTTTAAGAGGTACGAGAAATGCTGTATTTACGGAAATTGGAAATTTGTGGTAAGTACTATGGGATCAAACTGCTGAGGTCATCGGTCTCTAAGCTCACACGCTACTTAATCTAACTTAAACTAACTTACGCTAAGGACACACACCCATGCCCGAGGGGGGGCTCGAACCTCCGACGGGGGGAGCCCCGCGAACCATGAGAAGACGCCCTAGAACACGCGCCTACCCCGCGCGGCTGTTGTATTTAGGGGTTATCGATTTACCATCAGAATACTACTGTACAATGGAATCTGATTCATTCGAAACTTTGCACTAATACCCGTTCACAGATTAAGACTTTGATGAATACTGTCATTGAAGCTACTATCCTCGCAGATACAGCAGTTCGAGAGGTTTTTCTGTACGCCTTATATTAATGATATCAACCGATTTAACAATTCATCTTAAGTGAATTCATTTCACAATCGAAGTTTAGTTTGCAGTAACAATAAACAAGGCTCAAGGTGAAACTTCCTGGCAGATTAAAACTGTGTGCCAGACCGAGACTCGAACTCGGGACCTTTGCCTTTCGCGGACAAGTGCTCTACCAAATGAGCTACCCAAGCACGACTCACGCCCCGTCCCCACAGCTTCACTTCTGCCAGTACCTCGACTCCTACCTTCCAAACTTCAAGGCTCAACGTCAGAGAAAGAGTGGGGAAGAGGAAATGGAGAGGAAGGGGGCGAAGAAGAAAACGGACAGAGAGGGGTGAGAAGGCGAAGGGGAGAGACATTGGGGGGGGGGGGAGGGGGGGACGAAGAGATGAGACAGGAAGAGGAGGAGGCGGAGGAGGACGAGATAGACAAAGAGAGGGAGGAAGAGGATAGAAAGAGAGGGGGAGGAGGAAATGACAGAAAGACGGGGGAGAAGGAGAGTAGGGCGTTTATACAGTTCCCATACATATTTATCAAATGCAAATCTTTGCTTGCTTCGCTACTCTAATATAAAAATAAGAGTGTCTCATAACTTACCATACAAAAATAACTATGGGAAGTTCGAACTCTGCAATATATCATGCCGTTACAGCGAAAAAAATCTGTATCGACCAGACAGACAGGTCCTTTGACCTGAGATTTAGGAACGAAGGAAGAAAGGAACATTTGAGTTTGCGTCCTGTCGAAAGCGCGCTCATTAGAGACGGTGCACAGTTTCGGAATATTTCAAGGATGGGGAAGGAAATCGATCGTGCCCTTTTCGAAGGAACTTTCCCGGCATTTGCCTGGAGCGATTTAGGAAATCACGGAAAACTTGAATAGCCAGACAGGGATTTGAACCGTCTTTCTCCCGGAGGCAAATCCAGTGTGAGACTTAAAGAGAATATTTACGCCAGCAATAAAACAGCATAAGTTTATATATACTAAAGGAGGGAAATAATATTACACACATCAAAAAAAGTTTTGCATCATCCCGGTTCCCAGAACTGAAGACAGATGTTGACTGTGGATATTGTGTCACAGACACAGTCCCTTTGATGTTCAGAGATGTCACTAAACCCGCCCAAAGATGTAAACAACCATGCATGAGCAGCGCCTATTAGACGGAGGGGGTCCGACAGCCAGTCAGTTCCTCATTCCACCAGGAAGGAGGTTGTCTGTAGTTCAACATTTCTAGACGGTCAATACCGCGGCTCGATCGCGTCCGCATCGTTACTTTGTGCCAGGAAGGGCACTAAACAAGGGAAGCGTCCAGGCGTCTCGGAGTGAACCACAGCGATGTTGTTCGGACATGGAGGAGATACAGAGAGACAGGAACTGTCGATGACATGCTTCAGATGGTTCAAATGGCTCTGAGCACTATGGGACTTAACATCTGTGGTCATCAGTCCCCTAGAACTTAGAACTACTTAAACCTAAGGACATCACACACATCCATGCCCGACGCAGGATTCGAACCTGCGACCGTAGCAGTCCCGCGGTTCCAGACTGTAGCGCCTAGAACCGCTCGGCCACTCCCGCCGGCTGACATGCTTCGCTCAGGCCGCCCGAGGGCTACTACTGCAGTGGATGACCGCTACCCACGGATTATGGCTCTGAGGAACCCTGACAGCAAAGTCACCATGTTGAATAATGCTTTTCGTGCAACCACAGGACGTCGTGTTAAGACTCAAACTGTGTGCAATAGCGCAATAGGCTGCATGATGCGCAACTTCACTCCCGACGTCCATGGCGAGATCCATCTTTGCAACCACGCCACCATGCAGCGCGGTACAGATAGGCTCAACAACATGCCTAATGGACCGCTCAGGATTGGCATCACTTTCTCTTCACCGATGAGTGTTGCATATGCCTTCAACCACATAATCGTAAAACGTGTTTGGAGGCCAGAAGTGGGACAATCTGGACCAACAGTGCCTTGATGAACTTGTGGATAGTATGCCACGCCGAATACAGTCATGTATCAATGCAAGAGGACGTGCTGCTGGGTATTAGAGGTACCGGTGTGTCCAGCAATCTGGACGACCACCTCTGAAGGTCTCGCTGTATTGGTGGTACTACATGCATTGTTTGGGTTTCATGAGCAATAAAAAAAGGCGGAAATGACGTTTAAGTTGATCTCTATTCTAATTTTCTGTACAGGTTACGGAACTCTCGAAACCGAGGTGATGCAAAACTTTTTTTGATGTGTGTAATTCCTCGATGTTCTGGTATTGTGTTTAGTTAAACGCATGGGCGTGTATTCACCAAATGCCGCCCATAGATATGATCCATATATAATGTCACATCGCTTAACTCATAAGTCGATCTATTAAAAATACTTTTACTTGTTTTAAGATCATAGCATAATCTTTTTTCCCGTATTGTTGCATCTCAAAATGGCCTTTGTGGGCAGGAAACGGTTATGATTGTGTCACGAATAAACGGAACTTCATAATGAGGCAATCACCATTCTCATTAAACGGAATTTACTCTTTTTCTCATTACAGTTTTCCCACAAAGCCTTGGTTCATGTGAAGACTGGCTTCAGCAGATATCCTCATCAAAGCCCGTTCATGTTCAAAAATCCCAGACATGTTCCGAATGGACTGACAACCATATGCAATTTGTTCCTGTAGTTTATCGACACTACCAACAGTGCTGGAATATACCAACGCTTTTAAATACGCCCCTCACAAAAAGTCCAATGGGTTTTAAGTTGGGGTACCAAGGTGACCTGACACTGGCGAACATACTGGCGAACGCTATTTATCAGCACTGTACTTAGGTACCCGGAATTATGATAAAATGAAACGAGGAGAGTTATCACTTTGTAATTTACATCTCACTATCCGTGTTTCTAAATGAAAATAGCCTTAGACATTGAAAGTATTGTAACACTGATATGACTACATTTGTGCTTACGACTTATCGTAGAAACCATTGATTTCTGGACCCACTTCTATTAGTATTATTTATTGGTTTCTCTACTCGATCAGTTTCTTTGGACCTATAATAATACCCTGTATCCATAGTCTCAAATAAAATATAAAAGATTTTTAAACATGCTATAGGTCTGAGGCGTCTTGTCACGGCCCGGGCGGCTCCCCCCGTCAGATGTTCGAGTACTCCCTCGGGCATGGGTGTGTGTTGTCCTTAGATTTAGATTAAGTAGTGCTTAAGCTTAGGCAACGATGACTTCAGCGGTTTGGTCCCATAAGACCTTACCACAAATGTCCAATTTCCAAACGAGTTAAACAAATGTCAAAACAAGAATAATGTGTAAGTGGCTAGAAGAGTAAACTAGGTTTTGGAGAAAAGTTATGGACAGTTAACATATCTACCGTTAGCCAAGCACTCGAAAAGTACCTGTAGTATCAAACAGAAATTCCCCTTATATTTACACATACTAGTGAAATATTTTGTAAGATTAATCCTAAATAAGTTGCATAATGTGGAACAAACAGGTCTGCTGCTACATCTGAGAGAAGTACATACACTCATGCTCATAAATTAAGGATAATGCTGATACATGGTGAAACAACGCTCTGGTCGGCGGTTCGCAGGTTCAAATCACCTCGGGGTATGACCATGCAGTGCGTTTGACCTGCGGTCGTCGCACGGTGGCGCTGGCAGCAGTCCGCATACATAGAGGTGTGTTGGTGCATGTCAGAGCACGGTGCAGCGAGTAAGTGTGCAGACGTTTACAGACGTGCTAATGGTCACTGTGTATTGAAAATGGCTCAAAGAACACATATTGATGACGTTATGAGGGGTAGAATACTAGGATGACTGGAAGCTGGTCAAACACAGCAGGTCATAGCACAGGCCCTCCGTGTGCCACAAAGTGTAATCTCAAGATTATGGCAACGATTCCAACAGACAGGAAACATGTCCAAGAACTACAGTACAGGACTTTCACAGTGTACAACACCACAGGCAGACCGACATCTCACCATCAGTGCCCGCAGACGGCCACAGAGTACTGCAGGTAGCCTTGCTCGGGACCTTACTGCAGCCACTGGAACAGTTGTCTCCAGACACACAGTCTACAGACGACTGAACAGACATGGTTCATTCGCCCGGAGACCTGCAAGGTGCATTCCACTGACCCCTGGTCACAGGAGAGCCCGTAAATACTGGTACAAAGAACACAGTACATGGTCATTGGAACAGTGGTCCCAGGTTATGTTTGAGGACGAGTCCAGGTGTAGTCTGAACAGTAATTCTAGCCGGATTTTCATCTAGCGTGAACCAGGAACCAGATACCAACCCCTAATGTCCTTGAAAGGGACCTGTATGGAGGTCGTGGTTTGATGCTGTGGGGTGGGATTATGATTGGTGCACGTACACCCCTGGATGTCTATGACAGAGGAACTGTAACAGGTCAGGTGTATCGGGACGTCCTTTTGCACCAGAATGTCCACCTTTTCAGTGGTACAATGGGTCCCACCTTCCTCCTGATGTATGATAACGCACGGCCCCACCGAGCTGCCATCGTGGAGGAATACCTTGAAACAGAAGATATCAGGCGAATGGAATGGCCTGCCTGTTCTCCAAACCTAAACCCCTTCGAGCACGTCTGAGATGCTCTCGGTCGACGTATCTCTGCACGTCTTCAAACCCCAAGGACACTTCAGGAGCTCCGACAGGCACTGGTGCAAAAATGGCTATACCGCAGCAGCTGCTCGACCATCTGATCCAGAGTGTGCCAACCCGTTCTGCGGCCTGTGTGCATGTGCATGGTGATCATATCCCATATTGATGTCAGGGTACATGCGCAAGAAACAGTGGCGTTTTGTAGCACATGTGTTTCGGGACGGTTTTCTCAACTTATCACCAGTACCGTGGACTTACAGAACTGTGACATGTGTGTTCCCTATGTGCCTATGCCATTAGCGCCAGTTCTGTGTAGTGCCACGTTGTGTGGCACCACATTCTGCAATTATCCTTAATTTATGAGCATGAGTGTAGAAGCATGCAGAGAAGCTAAGAAATAGCCATCGCATGAGTTGAAGAAGTCAGATGCACGGCAAGGGTGCACCATGTTCTCAATACTTTTTAATTTGTATGTGGATGACTTGTTACGGCGGTGAATGTAAAAAAATTAGCAATTACACGCAAAAATCGCTTATGAGAATTTTGTAATGACTTTTTTCTTCGCTGGCCAATCAGGTAATAGCAGGTGATAGTGAGAAATCCTTACAAACAGCCGCTCATGAATTACACCAGGTAACTGAAATACATACATAATCTTAGTATCTCAATGAACAACTCCAAAGTCATGGCATATGAACGCATAGAACTTATTAGCTGTAAAATAGTAATTGACAAGAAATCAATGTGAAGGTAAAATCACTTAATTCCTTAGGATGTATTCCATATTTTCACGAAGAAACGGATGTTAGGCACTAAAATACGAGGGTATAATTACGTCAGGATCATATTTTGCAAAAAATAAAAAAAATAAAGTGAGAAGAGAGATTATGGCAAATTCTATAAAACTGTGGCTATTCCCACTTTGCTATATGACAATGAAGCGTGGAATGCAACCAACGAAAAAGAATAAAAGTTGAGATTTTTAAGATGAATGGCAAATTATTCAAGAACACAAAGGAAAATTAATACAAAATAAGGGCCGACTTACAAATACAAACTGTAATATAAGCGAAAACAACAAGTACTACTAAACAAAATGGGTAAACTACTTAGGATAAGATAACTGTCAGTCCCCTAAAATTTAATACATGTGAACCAAATGTGAAAGGGCAGCTGGAAGGCTAGAGAAGAGATGGAAGAACCAGCACCGTGAATAATAAACAACGTTCGTAACGGGCTGCATAGGAGAAGAGATGGAAGAACCAACTCCGTGAATACTAAACAACGTTCGAAACAGGCTGCATAGGCTAATGCATGTACTAACAAGAACAAGACCAAGAACAAGAAAAGAAAAAAATGTAAATAAGAGAATTAAGCAATATTATTCATTTAATGCAACCTACACTTCTGTAAAAGTCATAAAGTAAGCCTGGAGGCAGCCCGATCTTCACTCTCGAGGAATAAAACAAAATATGTCAAAAATGTCTAGCAATGCGTTAAATAGCAATAATGCGGTCTGTTAACGTACTGTCCAGGTAGTTTCCATGATGAAAAGACCATTTTCCCAAGAGCTCTTCGTATAGGCTTCCTTGTTCCGAAAGTTTATTTCAAGGCCAGACAGAATTACTGTACATAGGTAAACTTCTAGTAATATTTTCAATGAAAAGTTTATTTATGCAAAACGCATTTTCATTTTTTTTGGAACGTCTTTAAAAGTTATGATATTTTCACAGCTATTATGATCTTTAATTAGATACCCTAACAAATAAAATTATACAATTTATTTAGCCTTGGGTGAAACAGACAATCAGTGCAATAAAACAGAAATGATGTCACGTATATTCCAATTTCTTGCAGAAACTGCATCTAATCGCAGTTCTGGATTTAACTGTAATCTCCACAATTAAATACGATTTTCAGCTGATAAGTTTTTTTAAGTTGGGTCTATCACCATTTTCTAATTTGTTTCAGGCTAGAACCACGATTCTGCCTGTAATTTAAGATATTTTTTAAAAAATTTAAAGTATGGGAATAAATATCAGTTTTTGACAAAAAGTTTACAGTCAGTGAGCGATCGAGGGAGCTTACTATTCAACGGTGACTTCATAAGTCCCTGAGAAACGATGTGTTTATCATTTAAAAAAAATAATAAAACGTCCACAATTAACAACTTAGCCAGAACTGAACGTGTACGTAGGTAACTGCAATTATTTTGCAGCGAGTTGATGCAATTCTAGCGCCTATTGATTCCGTTTTTCAGCAGTTTTTCTCCTCTGCAAACTCTGCAGGTACCTTGTCATTGAGGAGATATCAGGGAGGGAGGGTAGATGGGTAGGGAAGTAGTGGTGGCGGTGGTTGTGGTCGTGTTGGTAATGGTGTTGGTAGTAGTTGTAGTATCACTTTTAGAACCATTTTGGACATGTCATTGTATTCCAGTTTTAGAATCAATCCATATACAGAGTACTTCACATATGGTTACAGGTCTAGTCTGACAAGGGTGTGACAAATAACCAGCCGTGGCCGTGTTTTATGAATCGTACTGCTAATTGCCTGAAGTAAATTTGGAAAACCACGAAACACCTAAATCAGGATCGCCGGATTGGGGATTAGATCGTCCGACTGCCTGGATACGAGGCTGGTCTGTTTAAAACAGTACAACCACGTTCGGTGTATTCTTAGTGCACAATACTGTCTTGTTTATATAGGGTGCTACAAAAAGGTACGGCCAAACTTTCAGGAAACATTCCTCACACACAAAGAAAGAAAATATGTTATGTGGACATGTTAGAGCTCATTTTATTACTTCTCTTCAAATCATATTAATCTTGGAATCGAAACACACAGCAACAGAACGTACCAGCGTGACTTCAAACACTTTGTTACAGGAAATGTTCAAAATGTTCTCCGTTAGCGAGGATACATGCATCCACCCTCCGTCGCATGGAATCCCTGATGCGCTGATGCAGCCCTGCAGAATGGCGTATTGTATCACAGCCGTCCACAATACGAGCACGAAGAGTCTCTACATTTGGTACCGGGGTTGCGTAGACAAGAGCTTTCAAATACCCCCATAAATGAAAGTCAAGAGGGTTGAGGTCAGGAGAGCGTGGAGCCCATGGAATTGGTCCGCCTCTACCAATCCATCGGTCACCGAATCTGTTGTTGAGAAGCGTACGAACACTTCGACTGAATTGTGCAGGAGCTCCATCGTGCATGAACCACATGTTGTGTCGTAATTGTAAAGGCACATGTTCTAGCAGCACAGGTAGAGTATCCCGTATGAAATCATGATAACGTGATCCATTGAGCGTAGGTGGACGAAACTAAAATGAGTTCTAACATGGAAATTAAGCGTTTCCGGACACTTGTCCACATAACATCTTTTCTTTATTTGCTTGTGAGGAATGTTTCCAGAAAGTTTGGCCGTACCTTTTTGTAACACCCTGTATATTCTGGCATAAAAAGTTGTTTTGAGGCTAGTGCAGCATGTCATTCATTTCTGAAAATCAATCCCTACGGACACTACACACGCTATCAACTGACATCAAGAGCGTTACGAAGCTGATTTGGTCTTCATTTGGCGTACCGCTATTTCCAGTTTGCTTGCCCGAAAAACTCTTCAGCATTCCTCCTTATGAACGAGACACTGAGGTGAGAAAAAGAAGATGACGGTACTATACATTGCAAAACTTTAGCATAAGGTCAAAAAAGTGAAAGGACAGGTGTATTACTATTAATTATTTGTCTTAAATGAAACTTAATAGTTCCAGACACCTTTTCAAAGCCGGACGGTGTGACCGAGCGGTTCTAGGCGCTTCAGTCTGGAACGCGCTACGGTCGCAGGTTCGAATCCTGCCTCGGACATGGATGGGTGTGATGTCCTTAGGTTAGTTAGGTTTAAGTAGTTCTAAGCTATAGGGGACTGATGACCTCAGAAGTTAAGTCCCATAGTGCTCAGAGTCATTTGAACCATTTGAACCTTTTGAAATGTCAAACATCAGTGATGTACACATGCAAACTGAATTGGCGAATGAAAATTCATACAACGGCTGAAAACCGAACCCGGGTCTCCTGATGACTAGGTGTATGCGCTAACGGCCGGGCGGTGTGGCCGAGCGGTTCTAGGCGCTACAGTCTGGAACCGCGCGACCGCTACGGTCGCAGGTTCGAATCCTGCCTCGGGCATGGATGTGTGTGATGTCCTTAGGTTAGTTAGGTTTAAGTAATTCTAAGTTATAGGGGACTGATGACCTCAGAAGTTAAGTCCCATAGTGCTCAGAGTCATTTGAACCATTTGAACCTTTTGAACCTTTTCAAATGTCAAACATCAGTGATGTACACATGCAAACAGAATTGGCGAATGAAAGTTCATACAACTGCTGAAAACCGAACCCGGGTCTCCTGATGACTAGGTGTATGCGCTAACGGCCGGCCTGTGTGGCCGAGCGGTTCTAGGCGCTACAGTCTGGAACCGCGCGACCGCTACGGTCGCAAGTTCGAATCCTGCCTCGGGCATGGGTGTGTGTGATGTCGTTAGGTCAGTGAGGTTTAAGTAGTTCTAAGTTCTAGGGGACTGATGACCTCAGAAGTTAAGTCCCATAGTGCTCAGAGCCATTTTTGTATATGCGCTAGCCACTAAGCCCGCCCGGGCACAGTGGCTTTGCACAACTGCACCGGCCACCATAGCACGGCTCCCTCCTCAATGCAAATTCCCATTGGCAGCCCACTTGGTATACTCCTTATTTGTCTTCCAATTTATGCCAAATGCCTACTCTCCAATCCTTCACTTCATAGAATGTATTGTTTAACAATCTTTTTAAACAAGTTTGTTTTAGGCATCTCTTAAATATTTTGGGTTATTTACTGTGCAGTATGTATCCCTTGGTGGAAAATATTGCTTTGCGAATTATGTTTACTGTTTCTTGGTAAATTAAATTCAGCCCAGACGTTCTTCCTTGGAAGATATAAGGTCAGCTTTACGACGCTGAATTTATCAGGACTGAGCATAGGCACAACTTGTAAAAGGACAGTGGGAGGAAGTTATCGTGCTCTTCTGAAAGAGACAACCCAAGCCTGCGCCATCAAGTGATTTAGAAAACCACGGAAAATCTTAATAGTGACTTACGGACATCAACTTAAACGCTGTTCCTTTCGAAAGGACTTCACTTTTTTGATAACTGCGCTACCGCACTCAGTGGTTGGCAGTTATGGAAATGAAATAATGTTATGCTTGTTATGCATTGAGCTGCCACAGCAGTTAATAATTTTACGATATATGTTGTTAGGAGAAGCTTAGCTTTCCGCTTCCGGTTATGCTCGTCGAACATCCTCAGATGACAGCTGCCTAGGACTTTCATGTGTACCAAAGCACTAGGCATGGCGTAAGTCATGAATTACTAGCGGCTCTCCAGTGAATGTAACCGAAAGTGGAAAGCAAACCGTTTCTCAACAGCATCCGAGGTGATGCTTTATATAAAATGTAAGAAAACATGTAATAACAGACGGAGCACTATTTGAGTCGCTCAGCCGGACGCAGTGGCCGAGCGGTTCTAGGCGCTTCAGTCTGGAACCGCGCGACCGCTACGGTCGCAGGTTCGAATCATGCCTCGCGCATGGATGTGTGTCATGTCCTTAGGTTAGTCAGGTTTAAGTAGTTGTAGGTTCTACGGGACTGATGACCTCAGATGTTAAGTCCCATAGTGCTCAGAGCCATTTTTTGAGTCGCTCAAGTGTGAGGGAGGGAATCTTTCATGGCCACGCAGAAGGAACCGTCCCAGCAATATTCTGACGAAATTTGGAGAAACGTGAGACAAAACGACGGGATGGGGATCTGAATGCAGCTCATCCCTAAAGAGCGATCAGAGAGCCCCAATCTGTGCGCTACGTACCTCGGTTAATGTTTAGGAACACGGTAGAACTTTATGAACAATTAATCGCTGGGGTGGAAACAGCTAATGCCAGCAACAAAAGAGAACGTGAATCTGATCCTGAGCGACGCTCTCCAGACAATTTGGAATGAGAATCGTCTCTCCACTGTCTTATTCCTGTCTCGGAGTAAGATCATTACATCATAAACATTTCATGCTAACTAACAATAGCAGATTTTATTTTTTGCTTCTCCTCAAACAAGTTTCTGCCTAAATAAAGTTAGTATTTACTTACACGGATGGTTCAAATGGCTCTGAGCACTATGGGACTTAGGTTCTGAGGTCATCAGTCCCCTAGAAACGACATCACACACATCCATACCCGAGGCAGGATTCGAACCTGCGGACCGCTCGGCCACTCCGGCAGGCACTTACACGGATACAGAAAAGCACATCCATAAAGTAACACGTCTGACCTTACATCAAGAGAATGAAATGGCGCAGTGCTTAGCGAATTAGACTTGCATTTGTAAAAATATACGGTTCACATCCCCGTCTGACAATTCAAGTTTAGTTTTTCCGTGGTTTTCTTAAATCAGTTAGAACGATTGCCACGATTGTTTCTTTTGGGAAGGATGTTATCCTTGCCTTATCCGAGCTTGCGCTCCGTCCCTGATATCCTCACAATCAACGAGAGTTGAGATATAGTATGCCTTTCTTTTACCGAACACCAATCTCGATCAGCAAATCCAAACCACACATATCTCTCGTTCTGAATGTACATTTATGCCACTTCATGTGTTAGACAGTTGTTATCAATAAAATTATAGGTTTCGTTCGTTTCTGCAATGGAATGATGGCCTTTGGCAGAGCTCGCAGCGATATGTGCTCCAGTTGAGACCATGCCGAAAGGGATTTACAGTTCCAGGATTTATCTTATACATTATGGAAACTCCCTATTTAATATGGTACGAACAACAGGATGAGGCTGTGTTTAATCTTAGCCTAGGACCGTTTATAAGCACAGTAAATGTGTCCGTCTCCGCTTGTCTTGAAGCAGATCAGAGTTGACGACTTATTCGACGCGTAGCTGAAGAGTACTTACCTGCTGTACTAGATGCTAAATTAATGAGCGCCCAAAGTGGTATAATTGAGTGAATGATACGTGGCACGTTCAGAAAGTAAATCTCCTAGATCGTTATATTTTTTGAAACAATGGTTATTTGAAGAAGAAAATACAGGTTGTTGTTGATACACTTGTTGACTATTCTTCCACATAATTGCCATCCCATTCAATACAGTGGTGAACCATAGCAAAAACCTCTTTTTGACCTCCTCTAAGAACTCTCCCTTCAGCTCCTTGGCCCACTTCGGAATGTCTTTCTGCCCCAGCTCGTCGGTTGAAAATTTAATTCTACTCATGTGTGCCTTCAGGGAGGTGAAAAGACTATAATCTGAAGGCGCAAGTCAGCGACATACAAGGCATAAATTCGGCCAAAATGATGCCTTTTGGGTGCAAAAACAATGAGACCATGATTTTTTTTGCAAGAAATTGTGTTTTTGAACTATTCGGTAGATGGTGCATTCGTGTGACGCCTCTGTGACTACTGCCTTTTTGTCTCAGGAGTGTAACGAGCCACCCACGTTTCATTTCCAGTCACAATAGAGCTCGGAAAATCCTTACCTTCCAATCCATGTCGCTCAAGATACTCGTGGGTGCTAGTGACTCAATTTTTCTTGTGCTGCTCTGTCAGCTTTTTGTGGACTCATCTTGAGCACAGCTTCCAGTACCCCAGCGTTTCTGTGAATGTCTCGTATAAGAGAGTTCTGGAGAGCTGCGGTAACATCACAGAAATTTCATTCACTGTCAATAAACGTTCTTAATGAACAGTTTCAGCTGTTTTTTGCACAAACTGGTGAGTCAAAATGGAATGTATCCCAGTCCTCCGTTCGTCATGAACATTTGTTCAGGCTCAACTGAACTCCATACGCTACTTAAACAGACTAGTTCAATTCATAACACCTTCGCAGTAAACTGTTTTGATTCGCGAAAAAATTTGTGTAGGTGTTATTCCTTCCGCGAGTAGGAAGCGGATCACAGCACGTGGCAGGTACTTGGCGGGATTTCTTACCGGCATCTTTCACGCAGTTCGACACCATAACGTGAGTTCACGTACTGCAAAAGTGTAGATCGGGCTGCTTCTAGGCGTACTGTTAGGTGATGCTCGCTCTGGTTGGGGGATCCCCCCTCTCTCTACTATTGAGTGTTGCCATTCCCCCTCCCAAAAAAACAGCCTATTAAGGATACATTACACATACTTTCTAGACATGCCTCGTACAATAGATCTTGGCTGGTTGTTGTTGCGTCGTTTCTGGGGTACGATGTTGGGCAAGTTATTTCAGCAGTTAAGCAGTCCTACAAATGTCTTTCCGCATACACAGTTTAGTCAGAATAAAACTGGCCCATAAGACCACGAACCTTAAGATAGGCAAACCTGCTTTCATCATCCACCCCAAGTGGAGTGATATAAACCGGGTTTCCTGTCTCAAGTTGCATGAAATATATTACGCAGTTTCATTTTCGCCACGCTGTATAAAAATCATTATGAGTTAGATTCTCAAAAAGGAAAAACAAAATTCAAACGACGAACATTCAAATTGTGGACTTCTGTAGAATAGGAGCTCGAGATGGCACAAGCAGTGCCCACGATGACCTGGTTTAAAAAGGAAAGAAAACAATAAAGAGAAGTGGGTCAAAGGCTAAAGAACAGAGATCTCTTATTTTGGACGAGACAATAAAAATTCCTGTCCAGTTATCTTGATTTTTGCCTAGCTCTCCAAACCACTTCGAGGATACGCCAATTGACTTCCTTCGATTTCTTCAATGTTCCTCATCCAGCTACTGGAAGGACACCGAAAAAGAGCGGGCGTTACGGTATAACCAAGTTCCTTCCTCTCCTCCTAGAACGGACAAAAGACGTAGAAAGCTAATAACACCTGTGAACAGTAGCATGGTCTCGTTAATCACATTTGTTCGTAACTGGTTAATTTACATATCTAATTGAAGACGCCTCTGATTCAGAATGATCGAGCCTTCTGACCCTACGCTGGGTGTGAGTTTGTAAGATTTGCCTACCAGCTCGTTATTGAGGATGCACTTGGTAAAATATACCAGTGGATCTTGAAAGTGTCATCTACAGCCAATATCCACAACAACTGCTTCCGTCAAAGTGTGCTCCGAGTGCAGTGATGTGGCGCAATAGTCTCCCGGTAAAATACACAACCTCATCAAAGTACAAGCACCTCTCTCAATGTTCCAAATTTGCCTGAGACACCTGTAGAACCAACATCCAGTCAAAGCAAACATGATACCACAGATTGATTAGTATTTGTATTAACCATTATTTTGATACGGGCAAGTTTCAGGTTCTTTAAATACATTAAAAGTTAAAAAAATGGCGAATTAGGCTCCTCATATTTTATTTGATTACTGAACCGCTTCATGAAAACCAGTGAACGATGCAGTTTTATATAATTATTTTATTTGTGGGAGTAGTTTCGGCTAATAAATCTGGCAGAAAAAATTATAACCTAAAATAATAATTTTTCGTGATTTTTTACAAGATGTCGTTCAATAAATTTTGAAAGTAGTGTAATGAATATTCTGGTGTTCCGAAATGGGTAACAGTGATACAATTCAGCCGTCGACAAAATCAATGTCACATACGTAAAAAGTTAGGTACATTGTCTCTGTATTCCACTTTTGCTGATCGACATCAGACGTTTTTATACATACTATTACTACTATCACACTCACTGCAGTATATTTTACTATTTATTAAGCGATATTCAGTTTGAACACGCCTGGTTTCCCCGAAGAATCAGACGACCTACCAACAAAACATGCATACTGCTCTATCTGGCGTAGGGAATCTACGAAAAGTGCCTACGGCAGTGAAATTTGTGAATGCGATGAAGCTTTGTACAGGAGTGATTTAGGAATGCACCATATTAATTTACGCGTATCATGTAATGGACAATGGATACTTAATTACAGTCAGAATCCCATAAATACGAGGGGCGTTGAATAAGTAATGCAACACTTTTTTCAAAAAGCAGGATGGTTTTTTTCAGGAATCTAATACACCATACTATTCCCCACACTTTTGGCTACAAAACCCTATTTTCCAAAATATTCTTCGTTCAGTGCGACGGCACTACACCACGTGGCTGGGAGAGTCTCTATGCCCAGATGGTACTGCTCTACTGGTCGACGTCGGAGCCAATGTCTTGCTGCATCAATAAAAACCTCACCAACATCCACGTACCACTTTCCGCGGGATGCATTCTTCATTTGGGCCAAACAGATGGTCCGTCGTTGCCCTTTTCTGTTGGACGGTGAGGAATCCTGCGAGTACACACCTTTGAGTATCCCAACTGGTGGACAAGTGTGTCAGCAATACCGACAGAGACGTACAGTTGAGCAACGAGGTGTTCGATTGTGACCTCGAGTAAGTGTGGTTCGCACGTTCCAACATTGCAGGAGTCACAGCTGTGTGCGACCGGCCTACACGCGTGAGATCGGACAGTTTTGCGCGATTTTGTTGTGATGATGACAGACGCCTCGCTCAACGACTCAACGTGCTTTTGTCTACTGCCATGTCTCCGTAGACATTCTGAGATGTTCTGGTTTCCGGCCAAAGGAAATTCAATGACAGCTCTCTGGTTGGAAAGCACCTCCATTACAGACACTATTTTGAAAGCTACGTGTAGCACCGCCACTTATTGGAATTTCATGGAATGATAGAGGCTGAAGTGGGAATACTCCACGATGTTCCGCAACAAATTCCACATTTTTTCAATCAAAATTGGCCGAGGAAAAAAGTGTTCCATTACTTACTGAGCGCTTCTTGTATCAAAATAATTTAAATTCAGCTAACTCTATTTTACGTAACATTACAATAACTAACCAGACACACAGTTATCTACAGTGCAGAATCCGTAGAACGTTTGTTTCTTCTCTACGTATTGTGTTATAAGAAAACAGACTAATATGATGAAATGCTGATGGTACTAAAATATGTGTTTTGTGTTGGACGTTATAAAGAAAGTGTATGTTAGTGTAATTATAAATAACAGTTTTCTCTTTTCGATAATAAAAGTATATGAAAACATTCAGAACTGTGTACAATATAGAGTGCAATTTGTAATCGCGGTTGTTCAAGAAGCATAAAACGTAAGGGTTCAAACTAAAATGGTGTTCTAGGACAGAAGGGTGTAAGGTAACATTTGTCATAATGATTATTAAATTTACTTGGCTCCAGTCAAAACTTTATTTCATTATAATTGTTATATGAATTCACTGTATTTTTATGTATATAATTTTGTATGTTAACTCATTCTTTTACATGTTGGCGCTAAAAACAGAGGTCGTAGGCTGTCTAGTATCACATAATGTAATGCTTGGAACAGTGATTTTTTTTTTTTTGTATTTATATGCCTCCAGACAAAATTGCATTGTACTATAATTACTATTTGAATTCCCTGTATTTTTATGTACAAAACATTAGCTTGATCCTTTCTTTTACATAGGGGCACAAAAACAAGAGAGCGTTAGCTATTTTTATGACGTAATGTAACACTTGTTGTAGTAATATTTTGAAGTGTGTGCCTCCAGACAAAACTGTATTATATTTTAATTACTATTGGAATTCCCCGTATTTTTACGTACAACATTTTTTTGGCTTAATCCATTATTTTACATAAGGGCAATAAATGAGAGCGTTGGCTATCCAGTATGACGTAAACCGAGGTTAGCTGTATAGATTTGTGAACAGCGAGCTCGCCAGGACGAATGATTGTACATAGCTCCGTTACATTGGAATATGTGTCGTTATAATCAGATTCAGTCTACATGATTACGTATAAAGGTATGTAATTGTGGAATTGTAATTATGTACAATTGTGACTTGGCGTTTGATTAATGTGCTGTTTCTGTGTTTAATTATTGTATTATTTGTCTTTACAGCACTGGTGATAGCCGCACTGTCAGTTGAAATCTAGATTTGCATTGCAGTGAAAAAGTCAGATGACATTTGACTGATGCTGACCTTCTTTCTGCCCTGGATTACACCACGGTCGTGTGACAAAATCATTCCCATGAGAGTGAAGATGATAAAATGGTGTTTTCACTTGGAACATATTTATCGGACAACAAAATCAATTTCCTACAAAGACGCGGATGGCATATGAAAAGATGTTTCGAATCACTAATCAGTTTGTTATCCAAAGACAATATATTGTTTTGTCAAAGCCTTATACCTTCATATTTTGCACTTTGACATAATTATTCTCGTAAAGAAAAGTTCGAAACATTTTCACGAGCCGTTCTCAAATACAAAGTATACTATAACGTTCAGTAGGCTCTTTCCTGAACA
Organism: Schistocerca serialis cubense; assembly: GCF_023864345.2. Taxonomy (NCBI): domain Eukaryota; kingdom Metazoa; phylum Arthropoda; class Insecta; order Orthoptera; family Acrididae; genus Schistocerca; species Schistocerca serialis. Next base: position 562,986,568 of record NC_064641.1, read on the forward strand.
CCGAAGAAGGACGATTTTTTACTGTCGTGATTTCAGGGAACAGCCGTTGCATCTCGTAAGCCTGCCAGGTTTGGAAATAATATCTTGTCGGAGAATCGCTTTTGAATGCGAGCCACCGAAGTGCTTGGCTCAGCTATGAGCGATCCCTGCGTTTGCTCAGGCGGGCACTGACCTCTGACGATGAGCTCCTCGAAGCTGCTGACCACCAGTCCTTTCCGGATGTTTCTCCAGCTGTCCCATATCTTGAAGGGCCTCTTGCCTCGTGCTTCCTGCAACAAAATCGACATACTGTATATCACTAGTTTCGTACTGAAATTGGGGCCGACTGTGCACTTTGATTTACAATTGACATGAAAAAAATAAAAAACCACAGAGTAACGGAAAAAGAGAGGACAATATACAAGCGGAGGAAAGTACAGGGTGAGAAAATTGTGTGTGTGTGTGTGTGTGTGTGTGTGTGTGTGTGTGTGTGTGTGTGTGTGTGTTAGAGAGAGAGAGAGAGAGAGAGAGAGAGAGAGAGAGAGAGAGAGAGAGATACCGAGGCTTAGACGAATGCGAATGATACTCAGATTGCAACGGAAAATTTTTCGACGAACGTTGCAGAGATATTACTGTAAGGAAGTGCAATTAAAAGCGTTCCTTAGAGAAGCCTGAAGCCTGACATTATCAGGAAGGAGGCGGCGGTCTAATATGGTCTATTAAATAAAAATTTCTTAAAGTAAAGAAACTTTTAATGCCTAGGCTGCAATTTTCCTATCACAATTACTGTACGATTATTGGTTTCGGTTACTACCTGAAACCAACTTCGGATCGTTCAAAATGTGAAAAAGCGATGAATATTCATTGCAAAGCATATTATCTGTAGTCATGTAATAACATGCATTGTAAATACCAAGACAATAGTAGTACGTAGTTTAAAAACATTACCGGGAGCAAGGAAGATGGTAGACCGTAATCTTGTAGGATGGCGGTAATATAGAAAAATTTCCAGCTGTTAATTTTGACCTATCTCGTCAGGTTTGTGGGCTTGCGGCATTTTCATATTATTCTTCAACTTGTGCACATTTTATGAAGATGACAACTTCGTAGGCATGCAGGATCATTCTTTGGTAATCCAGGCTACGGAACAGCTGACAATTTTTGGAACCAGTGGATATACTGTTCACACGATAGTACCTGCTATACTATTGCAAATATTGAGCTTTTGATGCAGTTTTTAGCCAAGCAACTGGACATTTTCCTGTGTTGTTGTCATCCTGTAATTGGACATTTTCCTATGTTGTTATCACCCTGCAAGATTGGGTAAAGATGGAAGTGCGTCTCTTCACTTCCAATGAATCACTGAACATGCACACTTATTTCAAGCATGAACAATGAATGTAGTATTGGCATCACTGACACAACGAGAAATAAATACGATTCCCTGTATTTCATTTCAAGAAAATTGGACATGGCTGACAGTCCTCCTGTTTTTTCGACGCTTAATTTGTTTGGCAATTGAAAGCGAGGAAAATTTCCTAGGATAAGATCATTGCAGTTTGAATCCATTCTTCAACACAATGAATTTAGTGTTCACGAGGATATGTATGTGTATTATCGAAACAATTCAGGCTCAGTATTTCGTGTTTTATGATTCTTACTATTTAGTGCAGTAAGTGTCAGCAGATTATTCGAGAATAATGAATACTGTACCAACTAATCGGTTTCCTAAAAGGATACGATTGTAACATAAATTATTATTCGATAATTAACAATAAGAGAATAATGAATACTGTACCAACTAATCGGTTTCCTAAAAGGATACGATTGTAACATAAATTATTATTTGATAATTAACTGGCAATGTTATCGCGATATAGGAGGTTTCTTTGTTGTATTTTCATAAACTGGTAGAAAGAGAATTCTGTGACAAGTACGGTTTAACGTGAACGTAAATGACATATGGGCGAAGGCTATTATTGTAGCTTTAATCTCGCGAAGTATAAGTTAAGTGTGTTTTAAAAAGATTTATCCGAAATTACGTAACTATACGGTCTACATGATGTAGGTAGAAACTTGGGGTGAAATATAGCTTACATATCGGAACTAAAATTAAATTGACGCCAGTAATAAGTCGCTGGTTCACGTGATTGCAGGTAAGTGTCTCCCAGATGCAGCTAGCTCGCTTGCTAGTAATAGCTATTCATCCGTAGATCACTTTTACAAGAATATTGGACATGTTTTGGTATTACAATTTAAGGACAACAAAAATAACGTAATTCGCATACAGATATTTACATAGTCACAGGTCTAGTTTGACAAGGATGGAACAGGTAGTAGGTCGTGACCTTATACTAAGAACATTCACGGTATTTATCTGTAGTAATTTAGGGAAACCTTGTAAACCTACATCAGAATGATTGGATGAACACTGGAGCTTCCACCCTCCCGAGTACAAAGCGAGTCTGTTTAAAACAGTACAACACTACCTCATTCGATTTATTCCTAACGTATAATATTGTTTAACGAGGAAATTATTTGATAATGAAAAAAACTGGTGCTAGACTGTTCAGTCATTTTTCTTTCCCAGTGGATGCATACACTATACACAAATTTCAAAATTAAAATTAAAACACTGTTGAACTCAATAGAACATTGTCAAAAAATGGCAGCCGGTTTTTCGGCCAAATAGCGCCCACTTTCAGACTACACTGAAACGTAAGTACAATATAGATTTGAGGAAAATCCAGTAATTACAGTCGGTGTAAGGTGCCTAAAATACACTGATCAGTCAGAACATTATGACCGCAGACTTACTGTAGACATGAACCCAGGCGACGGCAGCGTCACCTGGTTAGGAATGACTGCTACTTAGACACACGTACGGTGCATGTAGTATCAGCGAGCGTCCTGTCCGTGTGCAGAATGGGTAACGCGCGCACCCTGTCTGAGTTTGACCGAGAGCTGATTGTGATGGCCCTGAGGCTCGGTACGAGCATTTCGAAAACGTCACAACTTGATCGATGCTCGAGGAGTGCTGTGGTTGAACTTATTCAACATACGGCCACACGAAGGTGAAACCACGTCCAGACATCGAGGGGTTGGGTGGCCACCCATCATTACAGATGTCAGACGTCGTAGGCTGGGCCGACTGAGAAAACGGGACAGGTAGCGAACTGTGTCGGAACTAATATTAGAGGACAAGTGTGTCTGAACTCTCCTAACAATGGGCCTCCGCAGCCTAAGATCCATGCATGGGCCAATGATAACTCCACAACATCGGCAACTACGATTGAAATGGGCACAGGGCCATTGGCACTGGACGTTGGCCCAGTCGCATCGTCTGATGAATCTCCGATACATTCTTCACCGTGCTGATGAGAAGGTGCAAATCCGTTGTCTTCCAGAGGAACAGATCCTTGACACCTGTTTTACGGGACAGAGACAAGCTGGCGGCGGCTCCAATATACCAGGTGGAACATTCACTTGGGGATGCATGGGTGCAGTGGAGCTCATTGACGACCAAGAAGTACCGTACACTGATTGCAGTCCACGTAGATCCCTTCATGATAATCATGTTTCACGAAGGCAGTAGCATTTTTCGACAAGATAATGCGTCATGTCACAAGGCTAGGAGTGTTTGATGGAATGGTCCGATGAGCACAGTGGAGAGTTTCAACTGTTGTGCTGCCCACCCCCTCCCAAACAGCCAGATCTGAGCCCAAACGAACACATCTGGGATGTGAATGAACATGGCGTCAGAGCTCATCGCCTCCCTCCGCGGAATTTACGGGAATTAGGTGACTTCTGTGTGCAAATGTGGTGCCAGCTCCCTCCAGCGACCAACCAAGGTTTCATTATTTCCATGCCACGACACGTCGCCACTGTTATCCGTGCGAGAGGTGGACAGACAGGTCATAATAGTCTGGTTGATCAGTGTATGACCAATATTAAAATAAATTATACCCACGATGGTAGCTGGTGGCAGTGAACGCAACAGGTATCGTGTCGGTGCACGAATGTCAACTGCTGATTAGGCTAGAGGGGCTAGAGGAAAGTACTACATGCTCCGCCGACAGCTTATCGCATTACGCCAATAACAGCCGATTGGGCGTTAAATACGTAAAAAGCATTATTAAAATACTGTACACGTAAAACAATTGTACAAGAGTTAATAAAAAAAGTTATATGACATCACATAAAGAGTTACTATCTTTCTTTCTTTCTTTTGCTTGTGCCGTGTTTCCCGCGGATACGCAGGGTCGGCATTGTTAAGCGGATGTGGCAATGTTAGTTGAAGGGGTGCCCTTCCTGCCGCCACCCCGTAACCCCCCGGCAAGGAATTAGTGTACCCCAACTGTCTGCGACTAGTGTAATCCATGGAATAGTGCAAAGTGTTCAGATGTCTGCGAGCCGCGTAACTGAGGTGGAACGTGAGGACCAGCCCGGTATTCACCTAGGGGGATGTGGAAAACCGCCTAAAAACCACATCCAGGCTAGCCGGCACACCGGCCATCGTCGTTAATCCGCCGGGCGGATTCGATCCGGGGACGCCTACCCGAGTCCAGGAAGCAGCGCGTTAGCACGCTCGACTAACCTAGAGGGTACATAAATAGTTGCTATATAAAGCAGTTAATCGAAATACATTTACCGATCGAGGTGGCGCAGTGGTAAGCACACTGGACTGACATTCGGGAGGAAGACGGTTCAAACCCGCGCCCAGTCATCCTGTTTTAGGTTTTCCGTAATTTCCCTAAAATTGTGGCCGAGCGCTACGGAAAACCTGCTACGGTCGCAGGTTCGAATCCTGCCTCGGGCATGGATGTGTGTGATGTCCTTAGCTTAGTTAGATTTAAGTAGTTATAAGTCTAGGGGACTGATGACCTCAGCTATGAAGTACCATAGTGCTTAGAGCCATTTGAACCATTTTTAAATCGCTTCAGGCAAATTCTGGGATGGTGCTTTTGAAAGGGCACGGCCTGCTTCCTTCCTCATCCTTCCCTAATCCGATGGGACCGATGATCTTGCTGTTTGGTTCCCTCACCCGAATCAACCAACCATCAAAATACATTTAAATAAACACAGGAGGACGTACAGGAGAATAATAATCAATTATAATCGGGTGTGAGTACCTAGATTTCCCTCTATGAGCATTTGAAGGTAACTCGTAGAATGTAATCACAACAAAGACGGAGCTATGTGACGGCGTAAGTTTCCATGAAGATGGCGTGAAGGTATCGAAATTCACCATCCAGGGCTGGCGGAAGACGACGTCAGAGACGCGACAGCAGTTGGCAGCCACGGTGTCAAGGAACTGTTCCTCTGGAAGACGACGGCTTCGCGCCCTCCCATCGGCATGATGAAGAACGTGTCGGGTTTCATCAGACCATCCAACGGTCTGCCACTGCGCCAACGTCCTGTGCTGGCGGTCACGTGCCCATTTCAGTCGTAGTTTCCGACGTCGTGCAGACAAGAGAAACTGTTGACGTACAAAAGTCCTCTGAAGAACGCTGTGAAGTAACTATCATGGTGACTGGGGACAGAAGAGTATCATATTAGGTATAAAACAGTGTATTACGTAGCAATTAGAAATGCTGTGATGGCCGGAGACAGAAGTGGTTTTAATATTAGGTATAAGCAGTATACTATGTGGAAATTAGCACTGTAGATCGGTAGATTGCCGTAAAACCATCAGGGAGACGTAAAAATGGCCGAAATGTCGCAAGTCATAAAATGACAGGTCCAAATGTTAAAGTAATATGATGTGTCATTTTCGTCCTCCGCCAGCACTGGATGGTGCAAATCGATACCGTCACGCCATCTTCGTGGAAACCAACGGCGCCTCATAGCTCTATCTTTGCTATAATTATGTTCTACGAGTTACCTCCAAATGCCCATAGAGGGCAATCTACGTACTCACAGCCGATTACAATTCATTACTCTCCTGTACATTCTTCTGTATTTATTTAAATGTATTTCAGCTAACTGTTTTATATAGCAACTATTTATGTGATGTTATATAAGTGTTTTGTTAATTTATGTACAACTATTTTATGTGTACATTATTTCAAAAACGCTTTTTATGTACTGTGTGTACGATTGGCTGTTGTTGACGTAATGCGGTAAGTGGTAGGCGGAGTGTCCAGTGCTTAACCCATAGACCCTCCAAAATGGTTCAAATAGCTCTGAGCACTATGGGACTTAACATCTGAGGTCATCAGTCCCTTAGGACTTACAACTACTTAAACCTAACTAACCTAATGACATCACACACGTGCATGCCCGAGGCAGGATTCGAACCTGCGACCGTAGCGGTCGCGCGGTTCCAGACTGAAGCGCGTAGAACCGCTCGGCCATCACGGCCGGCCATAGCCCCTCTATCCTGATCAGCAGTTGTCGTTCGTGCATTCACGATACCTGTTCCGTTCACCGCCACCACATGCCATCATGGCTATAACTTATTTAAATTTTGATCTTATTTCATCTATCTTATATCAGCTGTTATTCCTTTAATCTATATTGCACTTACTTTTTAGTGCTTATGGTCTGAAGATGGTCGCTATTTGACCGAAACAGGTTGCCGTTTTTTAATAAATGTTCTACTGCGATCTAGAATTTCTTTAATGTCAGTACCGCCATTAGACTGTTGTTTATTTGCAGCGTTACATTTACACTTACACAATCATGATTTCGGCTTCAAATACATCAGTATGCCATCTTAGGCACTGCATAACACTTACAGCACTTGATAATGGCACTTTGGAGCCGAAATCATTATTGTGTAAGTGTAAATGTAACACTGCAAATAAACAACAGTCTAATGGCGGTATTGACTTAAAAGAAATATATTATGACTGTGGCCCCGCATTATGTAAAACATTATCAAGCGATCTAGAATGTTTTAATTTTAATTGTAAAATGTTCAATTAAGATCATTGTTTCCTTCTGCACGAAAATACTTTCAAAAATATACACACATTGTTACATAACATTGCACTCATTATCAGCTGATGTCACAACCACAGCGATCTTGCCCGATTTCCAATTTACGTTCCGCGACTTCTTATTTGCTAGGTACAGAAACAGAGTCAGCTTTCTTCTCTATCGAGTGAGATGTTGAGCCTATAAAGGGGACATTGTGTGAGTATTATACATTCCACAGCGTTGGGTAAAACGTCTTCCAGAAAATAAAACGAAGGATAAAACATAGTTGAAAGTGTTATGTGAAATGATATATTTTATTATTCTTATTGTTATTCATATGTTTATGTGCTCGTTCACTGTGGATTGCGAGAAAATGCCGAAAATGTCATTTCTGAATAGGATGCAGGAACAACGCACTGGAACGCAGATGAATTACCTCCACGATGGATCGGCAGTGAGGCGCGTACGGTTCTCGCATTACACCAAGTCGCCTGTCACAGTCCGGTTTGAGGTGAGGGTCTGTAAGAGGTGACAGCTATGTGTCTCACCTTCCAACAACTTTGGCGAACTGGGATGCCGCAAAGAACCAGCAGTGAATGCTGTAGCTCCAGACATAGATCGAACTAGTATAAGCGTCTGGATGCTTGTCGTGAAGAGCACATTGAGCGTTAGTGAATGGTAAATCAATGTTTTGATCCTAAACGTAACTCTAAGAAAAACCGAAGCTTGTATGTGCTTGTTTATAGAAGACAGGCCCTTGTAAAGTCCGACGGTCCTTCAAGTTTCTTGTTCAGTGAAGTCTCACGCAGAGACGCGCATTTTTTTCTTAAACTGAACTGACTATTAGTGCGTCTGCGAGATAAATGTTCATTCTCTCTAGGCAAAGTATGAACGTTTGAACAGACATCCCACGCCATGTGTTGGTAGTGCACGCACATAAAGAAGTTTTACTGGACGAATGATGTGTACAGGGTGTTAAACAATATAAAGTTTCAATATTTTGAGAGGTAGTAGTATGGATCAAAATAAGGAAAAACTGTACAGTAAACATGGGCTCCAAAATGCATACCTAAAAAAGCCGTGAGCACTTCTCCATCTTCGCTACTGTGAAACACATATCTTCTCCTTTAAGCACTTTGCAATCTGGAGACCAACTTGCCAACGTACTGGACCTCCCAGAGCAATCCATTGTCCGTTAAATGTGTGTGTGCATGAGGTGTTGTCGGACATTACGGAGAAAATGTACAGGTGATCCATCATTCATGAACCACACCTGCAACAGTTGTTGGAATGGTGCATCCTCTAGCACGACAGGCAAGTCGTTTGATAGGAATGTAAGGCCCTTTTAGTCTGGATATTTTTCAATATGCAGGGGATGGCTTCGACGGTTGCTTCCTTTTGCCAGGACACAACAGAAGGTCATGTCCACCATTTCCCATGTGGAATAATAGGCGTCTATTATGCTGGTAGACGCCAAGATAAAACTACAATGTAAAAACATTTTACAAACTTGCCAAACATGATTTACAGTAACAATATTAATAGTTGTTTACAGCACGCTGAATCTATGTGCAATAAAAGCGGAATCTGTCTTCATTTGTTCACTACATTCCATAGGTCGTTCGTAATAGCAAAGAGATTGCAGTACAAGCGATGTTTTTGATAGCGGCATAAGTGACCAAGCACTAATAGCTCTTGAGGTGTGAATTTAGAGCCCATGTTTATTAGACCTTTGTCTTATCTTAGCCTGTACTACCACCTCTCAAAATATCAAATACTTCTTGTTAACACCGTGTATGCAACGTATATAATAAATAGGGAAGATGAAGATATGAAATAACAACAAATTTGTGATGTTTAGAATGTCTAACAGATTTACCTAATATTAATTTTAACTCCGCACTAATTCATCGTCCAAAAAGCAGCACCGCATTCAATCAAGCCACTTACGTCATCATCATCATCATCATCATCATCATCATCATCATCATCACTGTCATTATCATCATCAGCTGCAGCTGCCGCCCCGTTTGTCATCATCTGCTGAATAAAGATCTCCTCGAGAGTTTTCCGAGGATTACGATGCTCGGCGGTAAGCATCCATGCTGGCCCTCAGTGTTTTCTACCATCTGACCTCATCCTATTAGTTCATCACACCCGTCATACTTATCTCTCGCAATTCAGCAAAGAACTTCGTTGGTCCATATAACATCTGTTCGCCCGCCAACATGATCTTTTCCATATAATTTTCAGTACATTCACAATTACTTGTTTCTCCCCAGTCTGTTCCCTGATCGAGTCGTTTGTCGTTCAGTCTCTCCTAGCAACTCCCGAAATGCACCTCTAAACTGCTGGCTGAGAAATCCTATTTTTTAAACGATTTCTGCATTAACTCAAAACTGATAAAACACTGACTGTAAACTTGCCATTTCAGACAAGTTAAAATCTTCACTTTCAAAACTCAACTTAATTTACCAGATTCATCTCAGGTTATTATTACTGTTGTGTTTAGTTCCTTTGCTGCTGATCCATTTCCAAATACATCCAGTAGTTCTAGAACTTTTGTCGTAACAAACTGAGTCCTTGGGACCAGCATGCATTCCAATGCCTCTTTTTCTTTCTAAGTAGGTACACAATAAATGAAAGAAATGTTTTTTGTGTATTACATCACATTTTAAAAAGTCTGTTCAAGCGCATTAGAATATATAGTATTTTTGGTCTTTCCGTTTTCTAAAAAAACGAATAAATTTCACATTCGTGAGCAAGCAACATACGGGGTGTTCAAAAAATCTCTCCGCAGTGCCGTATGATTGTTAGCCGCGCGTGCCTTATGCCGCAGTGAATATACCGAAATGAAACTCAGTGAAATACAAGTTATTAATTTATTGAATATTCATTTTTACTTACAAATTTTCACGTTAAGTGTTGAAAGTGTCCCCCCTGTTTGAATATACAATTCAATTCGTCTAACCATGTTTCCAAACACGTTTCTTCTGTAACAGAAGCTGTGAAAGTGGATATTGCAGTTTTCAATTCATCGATGGATTTTGGACGGTTTTTATAGACAGTTGCTTTCGCTGCACTCCAAAGGAAAAAGTCAGGTGATGTTACGTCAGGCGATCGTTGGAGTCAAAGTCGTGTGAAATTATGCGATCACCAAAAACATCAGCAAACAGTGACGTTGAAACGCGAGCTGTATGCACGGTTGCACCATCTCGTTGAAAACAACCGTTCAGTATTTCGCTTAACACAAGTTCTCCTATGAATGGGTACAGAATATCACTGCAGTGTCGTTGAGCATTTATTGTTTCGTTGAAAAACCCAGGCAGGCGAACAATCATACGGCATGCGCGGCTAACAATCATACGGCACTGCGGAGAGAGACTTTGAACACCAGTTATAATTGACCATGTGGAAAAACACGGATTTTCCACATTTAATCGACATATTTGAATTTTTTTGCCCGCAACTTCCTTCGCTTATACATATGTCACACACACACACACACACAAAATTGTACAGATATTTCATCCGTATCTCTAGCGAATTTCGACCTGCAGTTTCATCTGATTTCTGAGGAAATTTGTAACTCTGTCAGTAAATGATTACTGTTTTGAGGAAAATGATTGTCAATGACATCTGAATCTCCGCTATTGACTCTAGAGAGAACATTTAATGTATCTGTAGTATTGAGAAGTGTGGCGTGATCTTTGGCTCCGAAACACGCTGACGAAATCACTCTTTCTCACGATGTAATTGATACTTTGAACAACCCAAATATCACAGGTCGAGCGTCTTACTTTTAAGGTATTCTACTCAACTTATGCAGGAAGAAAATACAAATATTTTATATAAATAAATGTGTACACAAAATTTGGTCGGAATTGTACGAGGCATTTCTAAGTTATGCTTTCACGTCACCCATTTCCATCGCAGGGTTTCTAGCCCTTTCTTGCTGTCACAGTGAATTTTTGCAGACAGCAAGTGATAAGTGATATTTTCTGAGTAGTTCCTTCAGAGGTTGCAGAGATACTGCTGATATGCCAGTGCCTTTGACCCCTCTCCACCCCCCCCCCTCCCCCCGCTACCTTCTACTCTAGAGGAGAAACGTCATCATAACTGTCACCGATAAATCTAGTGAGCGAGAAAACCATAGATATGATGCTATATCGGTCGTTATAGAATATTTTTTCTCACCCCTAGGGGTGGTTGGAGTATATCGCTTCCACCACACTTTTTCTGCAAATAATTATAAAGATAATGAGTCATGTACGTACAGAATCTGACTGAAAGTGCACCAGATGTTAACCTTCTTATCACCGCCTTTTTACGCCCCTCCCTGTGGGTGTGAGGTGCTTGTTAAACTCCACAGAAACCTTCGCAGGCATTCGCCAAGCAACTCAATAAAATTTCATTTCAGTCGAATGAATGGCCTAGGAATGCATAGAAAACGAGGAAACACTCATTTTTATATATTATATTTGTAATATTTTGTCTTAATTGTACTTTCATACTTAGGATGTACTCAGTTTGACCGTTTTTCGGCTTTTTTATATGTCAAAAGTAGAACCCTGTTTCACAGCTTGGGACCAAGTCGACATCAACATAATTAGCTTCTATTGATGAAAGCATCTTCTAAATGCAGTTTATCTTAAAATATGACCCAGCAACAGTTCATAATATTTTACTAATAAGAGAAGCCACAAACAGATCACAAAACAAAGAATATTTACAATAATTAATATGCCTGCAAGAAACTGGTTCGTTTCTCAGTAGCTTGACAGTCGTTACTCAGTAGCTCCCGTGGTCGTTAGCGAGACTGCCCAGTCGTTCCTACTGAGGTTGTTTTTTTCTTTTCACGGCAAGGCCGTTGCTGGCGGGCTCTCAGGAGAGACAATGCGCATGCGTGTTCGCGTAAGTGTATAGCGAGTGCAGAGCACAGAAGTGGCTCGCGCCGGCCAGCAGTCGTGGGCCAGAAGTGCAGTGAAGTGGCGGTCGTATATTTAGTACATGTTACACACACCAAGTCTGTTGTTGCGTCACGATCCACAACTGACGGAGAACATCCGGATGCGTATCTTTTGCAGTGGCGACTTCTGCTTGAGAACACCAACTCCAGGTATGTCCGGCGTCACAGCTCTCAGACAGAAACTCGCGTTTCTTAGCGCCAGTATCCGCTGCAATGGATTACCCCCGATAACTACGAAGAAGCACCAAGACACGTTCATCATTGTCACATGTCAGTAGGAAGACCAGAAAACTTCACGCGCAGACCTGTTGTTATGTATCATTGATATCAGATCATTGATAAGTGATTCATTCGTTTCCAAAGCTCTAAATTTTCCAAGGTATTACCTGTGCAAATATGACTGATGCGTGAATACAACGGTAAACTCGCCAAGTTTGCATTTTGCATTCTACCAATGTTCTACGAGTGCCCCTGCGCTGACAGGACACACATAAACGTAGGAGTGAAATTCGTTCCATACCTTGCGGAGAAACATCCTGTCAGCGGTCATTAGAACAGCTTTGATGCCTAATCTGAGGTGCTTCAGTGTTCTTGGTGGTGGGGTACAGGAACACAGTCCTTAATGCAGTTTCCAAGGAAAAAAGTCAAAAAAGACGATAGGTCAAGAGACCTGGGGTGGGGGTGGGGGGGGGGGGGCGGGGCCGAAGGAAACAAATCCACATCAACTTCACCACTACGACCACTCAAAAGATGCGGAAGGTCTTCCTTTAGATAGCAATGAACATGGATGCCCCAATGAGGAGTAGTGCACTGTCTCGTTGGAACATAAAACTATCAGAATCATTAGCCAGTTGTGGCAACAGCTTCAACTGCAACGTAATTATCAAGGTAAGATGTACCAGTCACAGCCTTCTTATAGAAGAAAAACGACTCACACAGCATCGTCTGTGACACTGCACGGAAAACACTAACCTTCGGCGAATCTCGTTCGTGCGCCACAATTTATGAGTACATATTTTCAATGCCTCACACTCTTACATTGTGGTGATTAAACTTTCCAGAGAAACAAAAGGTTGTTTCATCTCTGGATATCAGCTTGAAGCCGAAACGTTCAAGTGCTTCCTGCATTATGAAGAAAAAATTGGGGGCGCTTCCATTTTTAATTGTTGCACAAGTTGCCGGCGGTATGGTTTGAAACGTAACCGCCGTCGCAAAATCTTCAACATTGTCTGCTGCGGTATTCCAAGTTCGTGGCTTGCGCGGACTGATGATTATTTTTGGGCTGCGTACGAAACTTTCCCTCGCTCTCTCCACGGTTACATCTGACACACTTAGTCGACCGGTGCTTTTGTTTTGATAGGGACAAGCAGTGTCCCTATTATTGTCGATATCAACGCACAATTCTGCGTTTACATGGCGATTCTTTTCGATAATTCGTTCTGAATGCACGCTGCGCTGTTATAACGAATAAACATCTCGCATATTCCAACACACAAAAACTCTCTCCTTGCTTTGTCGCCATTTTGTCAAGACACACCACTCGTAGCGCAATGCAAACTCTGTGAGAATACTGTTCTATTAGGAAACAAATGAATCTTTTGTCGTAGTCCTGAACTGTACATTCCAATACGACGGACAAAGCCCAGTCGTGTGATCATCTCTATTGCAACCTTCTCAACATCTTACACAGACTACGCATACTGCATTAGGGAAACACAGTCATTGCACTGTAATTTTTTTATTACTTATTTCGGCCCCAGGCCACGTAAGCAGCATCACTACCATTTCTGCTTATTACCATGGAGTTATAAGATGATTTGAATATGTCACATAACCGGCCGTTGTGGCCGAGCGGTTCTAGGCGCTACAGTCTGCAACCGCGCGACCGCTACGGTCGCAGGTTCGAATCCTGCCTCAGACATGGATGTGTGTGATGTCCTTAGGTTAGTTAGGTTTAAGTAGTTCAAAGTTCTAGGTGACTGATGACCTCAGATGTTAAGTCCCATAGTGCTCAGAGCTATTTGAAGTTTAAGTAGTTCTAAGTTCTAGGTGACTGATGACCTCAGATGTTAAGTCCCATAGTGCTCAGAGCTATTTGAACCATTTGAATACGTCACATAATAGCTCGTTTGAGCACTCTTTGACGGGCTGCTATGTAACCTGTTCAAGTCATCTGATGACATGATAAAAAGTCGAACAGTATTTCTTCAGTCACATTCACCTCATTTTAGAATGACCGCGTACTTCGAATGTGGAAAGAGAAGTGCACTATGGTTAACCGAAAGACTGATGAACTCAAGTGCTCTAAAAAGAAATACGGAAAATCTGTTATATAAAACAAATAAGAAAAAATGCACAAACGATTCTTTATCGGAAACCAGTTAACTGAGTTTCAAAAAATAATTCTCATTCTTCCCAAGGAACATTCCACGGACTCGCACATACCGCTTACGTAGGGTTCACAGACACACTATTGGGATAAACGGAGGACACAAGACGCTAGTAAACAATCATCACGTGCTCCAGTCAGTCGCTGAATCGAGTGAACACTTGCGAGAATGCTGCTGCTGACAGGAAAATTTCAGTGTAGTGTTCTTTTGACTCATTAAGGACTGAACACTGGCCAGACAGGGACGGTTTGTAGGAATTAGCAGAAATGCTTTCAGCTACAATTACGGCCTTCGCCTTTAACGCAAGCGGTAAGAGTTCACGTTTCTGTCCTTCCTTCTTGCGTCTTTCGCTATGTGACATGCTTTAACCATTAAAAATATGTACTTCACGTCCATTCTCTATCAGTGTTTCTGGAACATTTTACTCGATTCACCTCTTCATTTAACTGCGAAGTATGGGTACGTCTTTGACCCAACAAGGACCGAGTATACAGTTCGCGACCTGACTGTGAAATGACACCGATATCAACGAACATTTATTAAAAGGCTAGTCTACGTTGCACAGTTCCATAGGTCCAGTGCCAACTTTATCTAATGACTCATATTTGGTATTCAAGGCACACTCTAGACACTGTGGACCTCGGAATGTTGAATTCGTTAACGATTTCCGAAATGGTGTATACTATGCGTCTAGCTCCAACTACCATTCGGCGTTCAAAGTCTGTTAAATCCCGTTGCGTCTTTCCCACGTGATTCACGTGAGTACAAAAGACAGCTCCGCCAATGCACTGCCCTTTTATACCTTGTGTACGCGATACTAGCACCACCTGTAAATGTGTAATTATTGCTATCCCGTGACTGGTCACCTCCGTGTATACAGGGTGTTACAAAAAGGTACGGCCAAACTTTCAGGAAACATTCCTAACACACAAATAAAGAAAAGATGTCATGTGGACATGTGTCCGGAAACGCTTAATTTCCATGTTAGACTTCATTTTAGTTTCGTCAGTATGTACTGTACTTCCTCGATTCACCGTCAGCTGGCCCAATTGAAGGAAGGTAATGTTGACTTCGGTGCTTGTGTTGACATGCGACTCATTGCTCTACAGTACTAGCATCAAGCACATCAGTACGTTCCATCAACAGGTTAGTGTTCATCACGAACGTGGTTTTGCAGTCAGTGCAATGTTTACAAATGCGGAGTTGGCAGATGCCCATTTGATGTATGGATTAGCACGGGGCAATAGCCGTGGCGCAGTACGTTTGTATCGAGACAGATTTCCAGAACGAAGGTGTCCCGACAGGAAGACGTTCGAAGCAATTGATCGGCGTCTTAGGTTCAAAAGGTTCAAAAGGCTCTGAGCACTATGGGACTTAACATCTATGGTCATCAGTCCCCTAGAACTTAGAACTACTTAAACCTAACTAACCTAAGGACAGCACACAACACCCAGCCATCACGAGGCAGAGAAAATCCCTGACCCCGCCGGGAATCGAACCCGGGAACCCGGGCGTGGGAAGCGAGAACGCTACCGCACGACCACGAGATGCGGGCGGCGTCTTATGGGGTATGGAACATTCCAGCCTATGACTCGCGACTGGGGAAGACCTAGAACGACTAGGTCACCTGCAATGGACGAGGCAATTCTTCGTGCAGTTGACGATCCCTAATGTCAGCGTCAGAGAAGTTGCTGCTGCACAATGTAACGTTGACCACGTCACTGTATGGAGAGTGCTACGGGAGAACCGGTTGTTTCCGTACCATGTACAGCGTGTGCAGGCACTATCAGCAGCTGATTGGCCTCCACGGGTACACTTCTGCGAATGGTTCATCCAACAATGTGTCAATCCTCATTTCAATGCAAATGTTCTCTTTACGGATGAGGCTTCATTCCAACGTGATCAAATTGTAAATTTTCACAATCAACATGTGTGGGCTGACGAGAATCCGCACGCAATTGTGCAATCACGTCATCAACACAGATTTTCTGTGAACGTTTGGGCAGGCATTGTTGGTGATGTCTTGATTGGGCCCCATGTTATTCCACCTGCGCTCAATGGAGCACGTTATCAAGATTTCATACGGGATACTCTACCTGTGCTGCTAGAACATGTGCCTTTACAATTACGACACAACATGTGGTTCATGCACGGTGGAGCTCCTGCACATTTCAGTCGAAGTGTTCGTACGCTTCTCAACAACAGATTCGGTGACCGATGGATTGGTAGAGGCGGACCAATTCCATGGCCTCCACGCTCTCCTGACCTCAACCCTCTTGACTTTCATTTATGGGGGTATTTGAAAGCTCTTGTCTACGCAACCCCGGTACCAAATGTAGAGACTCTTCGTGCTCGTATTGTGGACGGCTGTGATACAATACGCCATTCTGCAGGGCTGCATCAGCGCATCAGGGATTCCATGCGACGGAGGGTGGATGCATGTATCCTCGCTAACGGAGGACATTTTGAACATTTGAAGTCACGCTGGTACGTTCTGTTGCTGTGTGTTTCGATTCCATGATTAATATGATTTGAAGAGAAGTAATAAAATGAGCTCTAACATGGAAAGTAAGCGTTTCCGGACACATGTCCACATAACATATTTTCTTTCTTTGTGTGTGAGGAATGTTTCCTGAAAGTTTGGCCGTACCTTTTTGTAACAGAGGAAAGCAATTGAATCCACCACGGCAAGGTCCATGACTTGGGGCGGGGGCATGAAGGTATAGCTATTGTTAATCCATAACACCAAAATGAATTACTTAGCGTATCGGAGGTGGTGTTCCTCAGCATCTCACACAGTAAACTGACTTCCCCAGGCAGTTTTACGTTGACCTTCAGTTTAAGTACCATACAGCAACTTGGTACTTTTTCACATCTAGAAAAATCATACCCAGACATGAAAGTTGCGATATGCGACAGAAACAGTACTAGGGCCGATCGAGGATTGAACGCCCAACCCTACGTATATTTGTACCTTGATACTTACTCGCTTAGAATACGTGCACAGTGGCACAGACAATGGTCGTCGGACGCCGTCGCCAGAGGTCGTCCAATAACATCGTCCAATAGCATAGTCACAGTACGTCCGCTCTCTTTCTTCAGTTTTTGCGGGGACAAGGTGGTTAGGTTAGGTTAGAATCTATTGTATGTATGAAGCAGGTTAGATTTTAACTTCTTACGAACGGATGCATACCGCGACACCTGTTATTAGAGACGAGTGCTGCATTGCTGCTTTTTCTACCACAAAGATTCCGAATGCATGTGAATGAGCTAGATCTGTCTCGAAAACAAGAGGCGAGCATTGTACATTCTGTTCTGTGCAATCGGATAAACGAGACAAGTTTTACGAATATGTGTTATCACGGAAGAAACGTTCTGTTACATACGAGATAATTTGTGGTGACCTTGTAAAGTAAGTTACGAACACTCGCTTTCACTGTATTTACTTAAACTTGTGCAGATGCACGCCAGTTCAATGATTTCATTTATCGTAAGAGTGAAAGACAAGCAGAATGTTTAGCATAAGATACTCTAAACACCTGAAGCACTGAAAAGTGGAAATACATACCGTACACCACATTTGTAGAACACATAACAGAATTACAAGCCTGCTGGCATAGAATGCCAGTAAACAGTAAATAGTAATTTCTAGACAGCTACATACCCAAAAAAAAAAAGATCCACTACAGTATTATAAGCGTAAGATACGCCACCCTCCTCAAAGATTTTGCCTACTTGTGGTTTCCAATTAACGTGTGATATTAGTCCATAGAGTCCGAACTATATGTCGATTATCGTATTTCCATCGTCAGGATGCCACAAACTCTTCTTTCTTGGAATAAATTAATCAGTTCCTCATACACCAAATTGTGTGTGTAAGAACGTTGGTCGATCTGACGGAAGAAAATAAACTGATTTGAATTTCACCGACTGTCGTCCGAAGTGTGTACGTTCTGACGATGATATCGGCTATTGTGTGACCGTGCACGTAATGGTGTGCTTATTATAAAAGATCGGTCGCGTCTTCGGCCGATGTCGATCGTCGGTGGAATCCACCGATATCGGTGTCATTGTGATCTCAGTCACAGGTACGTGTCCGGGCTAGGCGGCGCAGGGATAGCACACTGGACTCGGGAAGACGATGGTTCAAATCCACGTCTGGTCGTCCAGATTTAGGTTTTCCGAGATTTACCTAAATCGCTCGAAGAAAACGCCGAGACGGTTCCTTCGAAAAGGGAAAGCCCGATTTCTTTCCCCAGATCCGTAAGAAAATTCAAGTTTGTGCTCCGTCTCTAATGACATCGCTGTCGACGGGACGTTAAACTCTAATCTTCCTTCCATTTTTTATTCCACGAATCGATGTCACGCAGCTACGAAAATTAAGGGAATTAACGGGTAGGTAACTCCACTGCTATATAGTTACATGACCATCAAGAATGTAGCTGACTTAGTATCTCAACGGGAGCAGAACGAGCACGGTCACATCTCGCTCATAATAGTGGCGTCATCGTGTCATTAAACGAGTTAGTTTTGATGAGAAAATGTGTCACGCACGGCATTCCTCCTGCTGTCGAAGCTTCGAGCCAGATGCACGGAATTTTAGCGACGCTAGAATAAGCGCCGAGAAACAAAGCTTGAATAAGCTTTCGTGCCGGCGGGACATCTATTGCCGTCGCTGATACAGGACGCAGTTAACTTTTCGCGGCGAAAGAAAGCTACTATCATGTATGTGTGCCCGGAACCGACTCAGGAATATTAAAAATCTTCGTAAACCGGGACCAAGTATACCTGTAACAATCGGCACTGGTGTGTTAGAAGCGGCCCCTTTTAAATGGGACTGCGTTTTTAAAGCGTCTTATCAAACAAAAATTCGACGTTATTTATACATACTGCATCATCAATCAATATGAATTACGAATATACTAGAAATATGCCACACACTCTCACGCTCTTAAGGCACATCATAGTAAAAGACAGAGCAAGACAAATGGGGATTAGTATTCTGTGCTTTCCTCAACAAGGTTACGTACAAAATATTCTTTAAATTGTTTTCCACAGCTATCACAAGGAAAAAAAACATTTTGATGCAGATTCAGTAAGGAGGAGAGGTACATACTTCGAAGGGTGATAGTGATTCCGAACAAAAAAACTTCAAATGGACGTGCGCCCTATTCCGAATTGTTTCCGAGGTAGAACACATTTAGTGTACATTGTTACTTATTTCCTGTATTATTTATTTTTCGCATCTATCGTAGTAGAGTAGAAAGAGCTCAGACGAAGAATTTGATACGGGACACTTCTGGTCTATAAAGTCGGGAAACTACCTCAAATTGGCCTACAAAAATGACGTAAACTACAGCGCATGTGCGTCGCGCGAGATTTTCAGTATTCTCGCTCTCTCTTCGTGCAAACTATTAGCCCTACAGAAAAAAAATGAATAGCTCCTTTTTTGTAGAAAATTTAATGTAGTGTGATTCTGTGTTGAGGCACGATTTCGCTGGAAGGTGTGGTTCCTGAGTTATTGAAAAAAAAGAAAAACGTACAAATGTGATTAAACGTTTTTTATCTAGGTAACCGTCCGTAAAAGGGTACATGTCCACATGACGTTTTTCGTTCAAGATCATAATGCTATCACCCCACAGAGTATGAGACCTTTCCTTCTGACTCACTCTGTATATTGACACCACAAAGCTGCCAAAATTTCTTTGTTCAACAGTATCGACAGTACGCCATCTTCTAGAGGACTTCAAAATTTTTTAAATTTATCTCTACCATATGATTATAATTTTAACTAATCAAGGAATCCTGATATGGTCCTCAATGACCGAAGGCAGTCCAATTACTCCCCCTTACTAACGTCGCAGGAGCTAGATATTATTTCTGTCACCATAAGATAATGAGCTTGTTAGAACTGTTCCACACCCACGTTCCATAGACTTCTTTTCCCTTCCGCTATTTTTCGGCCTGTTCATCGAATTCATCACTTTGTCCATTTGACATAGTAGCGGTAGTACTCACTTGTACAAGCACATTTGGCCGCCAGCCGCGGTGGCCGAGCTGTTCTAGGTTCTTCAGTCCGGAAACCGCGCGACTGCTACGGTCGCAGGTTCGAATCCTGCCTCGGGCATGGATGTGTGTGATGTCCTTAGGTTAGTTAGGTTTAAGTAGTTCTAAGTTCTAGGTGACTGATGACCTCAGATGTTAAGTACCGTAGTGCTCAGAGCCATTTGAACCATATTTGGCTTCTACATTCATCTGGTTTTAATATCTGAATATACTGTAGTACAGTAGTTATTTGATAAGAGTCTTTTTAGGTTTCGTATCGATGCTGTCATAAAGTGTCAGGTATCTTTGTACAACCATTTATGTGCAGCTATGAATCCTCGCTGGAGTTTTTGGACTATCTGTTTAGTATCAAATTATATGACGATGGCCTAAGAAGCCGAAAGTCGTTTGATAACAAGCTATTAAATAAATATTACTGTGGAACATTAATACTGTGTATTGAAGTTTTCAATTATCTTATAAATCTACTTATCGCTATAACAATAGGTAGCCCTAGAATACGTCATGACATCATATATCCCAGGATACATCTCCGACAGACTTGTTACACGGTACTCTTAACACAAAACTGTGCATGTGGTGTACACCATTTTCAAAACTGTATGCCTAGCAGACGATGATATACTGCCGAAACTAGTTCCAGAACAATGAAGATCTTTGCAGATTTGTCGTCGTTATTCTGAAATGAGCATACCCTCAGCTCCCTCTCATAATTTAAGTTTTCGCGGACTGCTAACGTCGTAAGTTTCTGTTGCCTCTGCTGTCCAGTTGGGGTTGTACGGCAGTTTGGAAAAGGATACAATGGAGCGGCTTTGCTTTATTTTATTAGAGATAAACAACCCCTTTCCTTGTCCCTTACCACGCCTGGAATGTCTGCCTATACCATATGGATGAGTGGTCGAGTGTTTTTCAGATGTAACAATACCAATCTAAATATTTTCGTTCCGCAGATATCCTCTAATGCAAAATGCTGCAAATCCGAGGCCTCGCCGGTTTTTGTGCCGCTCTACTGGCTAGCTCAATGGCGCCATTCCCTTCCTTACAGAGAACCATTTTCCGTTTTCAGCGGACGGTTGGAGACCGGTTTTTTAAGTCAGCCATAGTGGCCGACGTCCTGGTGTGGGTATGTCCGTTCCTCTGGAACGCGACAGTGTAAGACAGGTTGCTTTGTGCAGGTTAGGATGAGGATAGACGTGAATAAATCAACGCTTTAATGCGTTGCTACTAATTATTTATGTTTTCAGTGAAGCTCAGGCTTTCAGTCAAATTGATTTCACATTTTACGTGCGATCATACAAATGTGCATTGTTGTTCGTTCGTTACCGACCCCGTGGGTTTATTATGTTAGTTGTTACTAAGTTTAATATTTCATGTTTCGGTATGTTTGTTCAACGCCAGTGACTTTGCGGAGTGTTAATTAGTTGTGACGTGCTACGTGAACGAATTTGTTCCGTTGAAGCCAATATCTTTTTTTGTGCATCGTGACTGCTGACCCACCGTGCTCGCCTTCTGATCCAAATTTCCGATTATTATTCTTTCAGCTAATCGCATTCAACGAGATTTCCACATTATATGCAAGCGCAGTCCTTTTGGTTTACTTTTTCCGCATTATACGACGGACAGCTTGAACACATACTTTGTGTGGCGCTGTCCACCACGTGTCTTCGCGTCGGGGTGTTAAGAGTTAAAGATCATTTCCATTAGAGAGCGCGGAACTCACTGAATGTAACGAATACATGCTTACTGCTATTAGTAAACCGGGCTCTGTCCTTCCCTGTCCATCGGTAGGCGCCCTCTTTTGTTGTATCGTACTAATTACATTGGGTCTAACGAATCCCCACACGCATGATAATCGCTCCATGGTTCAGATTTTATTGAAATACTCGGGTTTTTGTAGGTGTGATGAACTTAGTACTTCTCGAACTTTTGTCTGATTGATTATTCGGGGTGAATCGACCTATTCCTTTTATTAACTTCCAAAGCATAAAATTGTATAATTATTGCTGATAAAGTAATTAATTTGATAAATAATACCTTGTGTAAGGGACCTTTATTCGTGATGTAGATATATGCATATAAGTATTCGTTATACTCAGTGTAATTAGTACGATGCAATAAAAGAGGGAGCTTACGGATATACAAGGGAAGGACAGAGCCACTCCGCAAAGTAAAACACATTAATTCTAATAAAATTGGTTCACTGAGAATCGTAAGCATGTAAACAGAGATTCGTTACACTCAGTGTAATAGAAATGATCTTTAACTGTAACACCCCAAGTCGCGAACACTTGTTGGACAGCACACCACAAAGGATAGCTTCAAATTACCGGACGTATAATGTGAAAATAATAACCTAAAAGGACCACGCTTGAATATAACGTGGTAAGCTCGCTGAAGATGATTAGATAAAAAATAATAAGTGGAAATTTGGACCACAAGGGGACGGTGTGGTTAACCATCACTCATGATGTGGAGAGGGAAATTAACAAATGCTCAATTGTTGCGATTGGTTCCTGGTTGATTCACGCTTTTCACATTCTTTGCTCCTTTTAATAATGCCATGTGTGTTAAATGATGGGATTACATTCGCAAGAGGTAATATCCATGTAATTTACACTATGTGATCAAAAGTATCCGGACACCTGGCTGAAAATGACTTACAAGTACGTGAAGCCCACCATCGGTAATGCTGGAATTCAGTATGGTGTATGCCCACCCTTAGCCTTGATGATAGCTTCCACTCTCTCAGGCGTACGTTCAGTCAGGTGCTGGAAGGTTTCCTAGGGGAATGGCAGCCCATTCTTCACGGAGTGCTCCACTGAGGAGAGGTACCGATGTCGGTCGGTAAGGCCTGGCACGAAGTCGGCGTTCCAAAACAGTCTAAAGGGTTTCTGTCAGGACTCTGTGCAGACCAGTCCATTACAGGGATGTTACTGCCATGTCACCACTCCGCCACAGGCCGTGCATTATGAACAGGTGCTCGATCGTGTTGAAAGATGCAATCGTCATCCACAAATTGTTCTTCAACAGTGGGAAGCAAGAAGGTGCTTAAAACAGCAATGTAGGCCTGTACTGCGATAGTGCCACGCAAAACAACAAGGGGTGCAAGCCCCCTCCATGATAAAACCAATCACACTATAAGACCACCACTTTCGAATTTTACTGTTGGCACTACACACGCTGACAAATGACGTTCACCGGGCATTCGCCACACCCACGCCCTGCCATCAGATCACCACATTGTGTACCGTGATTCGTCACTCCACACAACGTTTTTCCACTGTTCAATCGTCCAATGTTTACGCTCCTTACACCAAGCGAGACGACGTTTGGCATTTACTGGTGTGATGTGTGGCTTACGAGCAGCCGCTTGTTAATCTCGCGTACAGGGCTATGACACAAGTGACACCCAATCATCTGACCATGTTCGAAGTCCGTGAGTTCCGCGGAGCGCTCCATTTTGCTCTCTCACGATGTCTAATGACTGAGGTCGCTGATCTGGAGTACCTGGTAGGAGGTAGGAGCACAGTGCACCTCATATGAAAAAAACTTATGTTTTTGGGAGTGTCCGGATATTTTTGAGCACATAGAGTATTGGATCTTAGTACGAGACATTGATCCATAGAGAAATGACTGGTATAAAATGGACTTACAGAATCCCAAGAGTTCTACTGACTGCGTGACTTATTGTCTTTATTACCAAATGAACTAGTGCTTAGTCTTTCATTTAATGTTGGTTCGGTACGACCCTTGCACGCTCGGTGTGCGACGATGTTGTTTCTATACTATAAGAGCAACAGAAGTAAAGCATTTTATCATGATTGTCTAAGTAACATCGTTCATCACACAATATCCATTCAATATGGTGAAAGAGGTAGCTCTTTCAGCAGAGTAATTGAATGTTTCGAAGAGTAAAAGTCAATCTTTGCGATCCCAAGGTTTAGTTTAAGCAAGTACTTCTTCTTCACAACCATTAACAGACATCGGCTTCGAAAACTAACTGACCTCTTTTAATGCATCAAATGACGTTCAGTCCTGTCTTCAAGAAAAAATTAAGTTGCCATAGTTTTTCCTACCATATTCACAAGTGAATCAAAATTTACTTACAATTAGCGGTAAACCTGAGATCTCATGCCGAACAAAAATTAAAGGACAACGAGTAGATTCTTTGACGGATTTGGATGGTTTGGATCACTGTCTCCCAAGTTCACTGACTTAAGGGGGGGTAGGAGTCAAACGGGACGACTTGGAGCAGGAGAGGCCCCAGAGGACATTTTAATTTCCACTGTCTTTACTTTTACGAATAAATTCATAAAACTTTGTCAAAATGGCCAGAAAGGATTCAGGATTTACACTCATAGCAGTGGAAGTTCAAAGATATAAGAAAATAGTTTTTTTTACATTTGAAATTTGACCTTTTTTTCACTTACCATTGGCTGCACTTGTTGCTGTAGGTACACTTTTCTTCATAAGTAAGGGAGATTCTTCGATAAATTTTGCACAGCATACAAACCATACTTACAGGTGTATGAAACTCTAGAATTTTCCAAATCTATTGAAAACTGTGGTAAAAATTGAGATAATTAACTATATAATTTGAGTTTTTTCTGAACATGTAGTTTAAAATGTAACAGCACCTTCATTTTTTCATAAATTAAATAATTTCTAGAGTTTCATACACCTGTAGGTATGGTTTGTATGCTGTGCAAAATTCATTGAAGAATCTCTCTTACTTATGATGAAACGTGTACCTACAGCAACAAGCGCAGCCAATAGTAAGTGAAAAAATGATGAATTTTCACATGTAAAACAAAATTAATTTTGTTATTTTTTGAACTTCCACTGCTATGATTGTGAATCTTGAATCCTTCCTGGTCATGCTGACAAAGTTTTATGAATTTATTCGTGAAGGTATACACAGGTGAAATTAAAATGTCCTATGGTCTCTCCTGCTCCAAGACGGCCCGTTTGACGTCCTACCTCCCTTAGTGCACCACATGAAATAAATCTTCAGAATAGTTAGGGACGATGCAATCAGTACATACTGTCTTAATTGAAATTCCCTTGCAAAAAATCTCATGCCGATGGAAGGATGAAATACGTCCGCGTTAAACGTACAATCATATAAGTACTAAGTACTTGCTTTTAGCTGGTATTAAACATAAAATAATAACAGGAATAAATAAGTAGAAAACTAGAACAAAGTAGTTAATATGAGATATTATTTGCCCCTCCCACGTAGCTACCACATCTCCTCAATAATGGTGTGCTGTGTTCTCACTAACTTGAGCGATAGGGGCTATTGGCTGACAATTCCATTTCTGAGTAAATATATGCGAAAGTCTGGAAGATGCCTTAGTATCCATGACGGGATGCAGCACATCTCCCCAATGCTGCACACTATTCAGACCTGGTGACAGTAACCAGTCCTTGGGGTGTACGCCCCATCTTCAACAAATTCGTTCTTCAGGACAGCTGTGATGACACTGGTCACATTGTCTCCCAACATGAATTCGGGACCAAATGTTCCTTTGAGAACTCACATGTGGCTGCAGCACCTCATCTCTGCCTATGACCACTGACAGAACTACTCTGATCATCAACGGCGTAGCGAAGCTTTGTAGACATGTCTTACATAAAACTGCCTTGAAGCAATTCCTCGCTGCCGCCAAACTAGACCTTCTTCGCTGTTTTCCTGCGAGTGTGTCATTTATCACCCACGACCAGAATTGATGTAGAACTGTGTAGCAGAAGTGTGTGCCTTCATTCACTGGTCTGCTCCGTTATCGCACTTGTAAACACGGCTGACTCACACTTCCTCTCGTACTCCAAGCGCAAAAAAAAAGTCTGCGATAAATCAGAGTTAATAACGCAGCTAATTCAGTCGCAGTTTGAAAAAAAACCTGACAGAGGATTTGTTAAATCTTAGTCTCTTGTTTCATGCTACTACTTCTCAATACTTTTTAACTGGTAGCGGTATAATGTTCTTCTTGTAGGGCAAATATATCTTTAAATTTAAAAATTTGGCTTTTTCGTAATAAGTCTCGCCTGCAGTCAATAAGCAACCGACAAATCGTTTAATACGACACATTACCTTCAACAACTGGCTAAAATTAAATCTTAGATGATCCATCACAGAACTGGACTTGGGACCGCAGGTGGTCATAAATTTCTTGAAGTAAGGAATACTAACAGCCGTATTTTTTGGAAAATATATTAATTACGCCACTAGTTTCGACACTACATTAGTGTCATCTTTAGGTCGCTAGACAAACTGAATAGTAACATTCAACCATCGGTGCATAATGACAGGGATCATATATATTTACTGGTCTCATGAACGTTTGGCTACACGATGTGTGCTCTTCAGCTATCTTCAACTGCCAAGTTGCAGTAGTTGTTAGTTGCACAATCACAAATGAGGACTATGGTTATGGAGATGCGAATCTGTATGGGACTAGAGAAATTATTTTATATGTCAGTCCGATATAGAAACGTGGTACACTAACAATTCGTTTTTATTTTAGTAATTATTTGCTCCTTAGACTCATGTGTGTGTGAAATTTTTCATCTATTTCAATTACTTTGATCAGATTACAACAGAGACATGTGGTAAATTTCAGGTTTACTCCAGTCCACTTGACTCACTGTATTGCTTCCTCCTAACTACAACTCGAGAAAAGACCGTGAAGAAAAAAATTAGATATATTTGAGCTCACACACAGGCTTACCAGCAATAATTCTTCCTGCGAAACATTGAGTACTGGAACAGGAAAAGGGAGAAATGGCAGTGGCACACAAAGCACCCTCCGCCACTCATCAGATAAGAGCGCGAATTAACAGTGTCGTACAGGTCTCAGCTATGTGTAAAATATCAAGTATCTAGCTTACAATCATTTGCAAAATTTGTACGGAACAGACAGACAAGAAAGTAATATCAATCTCGTCTTCCACAAAACCCCTCCCCCCCCCCCACGCTCCTCCCTCCCCACCACTCCCCCTCCCCCCCCCCCCCTTTCAGCCTGCTACCGTCGCATATTACCTGGAACGCATTTCGGTTCTACCCACACAATATGCTGGTCCTACAGAGCAGCTAAGATGTCAGGCGTTACGGGCGTTCTTCACCCAACCACACAGAGCGACAAGAAAGCGAGTCAATATTGCGGTTTCATCCAGTTCTGAACTGTATTTAAAATTTCAAGTGTCTAGCTCATCGGCAAGATGGTTTAAAATCAGCTGTAAAAAAATGGTTCCAATGGCTCTGAGCACTATGGGACTTAACATCTGAGGTCATCAGTCCCCTAGAACTTAGAACTACTTAAATCTAACTATCCTAAGGACATCACACACATCCATGCCCGAGGCAGGATTCGAACCTGCGACCGTAGCGAATCAGCTGTAAAATTTGTGTGGAAGAGACAGTCAAGAAAGCGACCTAATAAAAACATGCTAAGAAGAATGTCAAGTGGACGGGTATTTCTGGACTTCTGTCTACATGGGAGAGAATTTTTGTACCCCAACTTTCTATGGCCGATGAAAGATTGATAACCTACATCAACACAGAATCAAAACAAGTCAACACTTAGAAGCCAATCAAGTTGCCCAAATTCAAATAATCTCTGTCTTCGAACTGAAAAATCGTAGCTGCCGTTTTTTGGGATGAAAAGGATCTTCTTTTGTTACTTTCATGGAACGCGAGTCAACGATTGGCAAAATATCGTCCAGGATAGCCGCCGTCCACAACAACAAACGTCAAGACACCGATGCCTGTAACAAAGGATAAAATTTAGTACTTGGCCGGAAACTCACCCACCCTACAGCCCAACTCCATATCAATACTCTTTTACCTCATCTGGCACTTGAAACTTTCACTTGGTGGACAGCTATTTGAGGATGACGAGAAACTCAAAAGCGCTGTTGTCATCTGGTTCTAATTCCCTGTATTTTGATTCATGTTAAAAATACGACAGTTTCATGTTGGACCAGGATAAGATTTTAACTTGTGCAAAGTTGTTGAGGCTTTCATGGCCACTTGTTGTCGTACTACCCTATTGGCTCTCGTTTCTGCATCTTCGCCCGAGATTTGTTTAATGATTTTTCTGATGTTCTGCCAGCACGAGTGACTGAAATTCTCAATGATTCACCATCCACTACCAGTGGCGGACTGCAGTAGGGCCCATGGCTTGCGCTAACGCCCGCGGAAGGCTTTTTACTGGTCATTGTCGCAGTAGATGTACCATTGTATCTTGCCGCCGTAGTTCGTTGCAGCACGGGAATCCAGTATTCGCTTATCTTGATTCTTTCTCCTTCTTGTTAAAACTGTTCTCAAGTTTATGAATTTCAATGGCTGCCATGAGCAAACGGGCGTGGTTGATCTTCGCCACAACGAGAATCTGTGTGTGAGCGAATTTTATTTGGTGACCGGTCTCACACAGCGTGTTCTCCGTTGTGGTAGATTTTTCCACCTGTCCCAATCTGGAATACTATTTATGTCCTATGGTCCTGGTATTGATGGATCGTCACGTCATCTTAACATAAACTTATCCTCTCGTAAACAGTATGCAGTATACACCAGTCACTGTGAGTGGATGGCTTCTGGCCTTTTCCGACCTGAGATACTCTCTGACCTCCTTGATCAGTTTGAACATAGTCTTGATCAAATATTTGCACTGCATTCCACTATAGTTTGTTCACTTTTTAACGAACCCTGATGCGGGGGAAGAAAGGTGGGGGGGGGGGGGGGGGGGGTGCGGAAGGTTGGACGACGACTGTCGCAAAAATGAGGAACGGTACGGGGGAAGAGTTTTCGCCATTTTCCTCAGGGCTGATAACACATGTATGGCTATTGCACCATGCCGTCATGCACTATGTATGGCAGAAATGTGACACAAACAAGTGATAAGGTTTCATTGTGGTACTTATTTGTAGCAAATAGTATGAAATTCAACTAACGCAGTTCTGACACAAATATTCAGTAAGTAACACGGGAACGACATTTAAAATATTTATTAAGCTTTTACAAGTAATATAAATTAGCTGCAATTTGTATGAAAATGCTGTGAGAAGATGCGGTCATTTGGATGCACTTTTTGATAACTTTTCTTATGTCTTGATCACACTTTTATTTTTCCAACAACCTTGCGTAAAGTCGAAATACGTAAGGTTGTTAGAAAAATAAAATTGTGGTCCGGACATATCAAAATTTATCAAAAATAAATATAAACCAGTTGTGCAGCAGAGTAATAAACTCACAATGGATTGTAGTAAAACAGAGTCTTAAAAATTCAGATAAGTTCATTCGGCCCCAGAATCCAAAATCTCAACGATTTTTGCCTGTTATCGATATCGATATTGACAAGATATCGATTCCGGATATTCAAAGACTTTCAAGAATGTTTTAAGCTTGTATTTTGTGTAATTTTGCATTTGCTATTGTAATTTTTCATTTATTTTATTAATTCTGGAGTTATACTAACTGCTGTGCTTACTGGCAATTGCACGAATGTCACAAATTATGACACTCGCAAACTCACTCATCAAAACCTTTAGGATGCATTGACCTACAATCATCCAATTTGGCAAGAAGCAAGGTTTCGCAGTACAGGTAAAGGAAAAAACTCGCAAACTGTTAGTCATTCCTCCAAGGGACCGTAGATCTTAGTTTGTGACATACATTTTAAAATTATACGTCTACCTACCCCTGAGAAAACGGAGTCTTCGGACAGACAGAAAACAAATAAAAAAAAATTCACAACTTTCTAATCTTTTCCCCTTACTTGTACTGAGAAACGTTGCCAAATTTCATTTTACTAGATCGACTGGAAGTACCCTAACAGTTTTGATCAATGAGCTTACGAGGGTCAAAAAGGCGACGTAAGTGGCAGTATCTTTTGATCGAACTGACTTAGAAGCTTAAATTTGTTCACACAACCTGTTTCGCTGCGTTATAGCAGCATCTTCAAGTGATATTACATAAAGAGGAAAGCATCCTTGTAATCAATATAATTAAAAAATTAAGGACAGTCGGTAACAGTAAACCTAAATCAAAAGTACTTACATTAGTGTTACATACATTAGCATGCCGAAATGCCCCACACATTCATAGTCACAAAATATAACCACATGAGGAGGGCAAGTAGACAACAAATAATAAAAAATGGTTCAAATGGCTCCGAGCACTATGCGACATAACTTCTGAGGTCATCAGTCCCCTAGAACTTAGAACTAATTAAACCTAACTAACCTAAGGACGTCACACACATCCATGCCCGAGGCAGGATTCGAATCTGCGACCGTAGCGGTCGCTCGGCTCCAGACTGTAGCGCCCAGAACCGCACGGCCACTCCTGCCGGCCAACAAATAATAACCGGAAAACAAATAATAACCGGCAGAGCACTGGCGCGAATAGTGCAGGGGATGTGTCACTATGGAAAGAAGAACCGTAGTTAATGTAATAAATAAGATTAAATGTAATAAACGAAGCATAAAATATCATCAGTAGACCGTCTGTCTGAGAAGCTTAACCAATTAACCAGTCCCGTTACTACAAAGGTAAAAAAAAAGAGAAGCGAGAAATTAATTAAGCTATTGGGCCTACATGTGCTTCCAAGTGGAAATGGATTGCACCTGAAGGACTAAAAGTATTAAAAAACCTTATTAGATTATAACCATATTTAAGACACTCACCAATGGCAAACTAATCGAAACTGAGAATCAACATATCGGATAGTAGGAGACACCATTCATAATGGCAAACGTAGGCAACCAGAAGAACAGATTAATAAATCGGTTGACAAAATTTGAATGTCCAAATATGCCAATATTCAAAATTTACTTACCTTGCAATTTGTTGTGGATAAAGCACTGGAGGCGGTTAGTTGTTTACAAAACTGGTGGGGATCGCCATATGTCCGGAGGGTAATGGACAAAGGAAAACCACGTGATAGGCGCGGCAGGATCATGAACTCCAACTCCCCAATGTTTGGAGTCCAAAATCCCGCTGCATCTATCACGTTTATAGTATTCCTTTGGCTGCTTTTTCCTCCAAAACTGCTTGGATCAAGTCTCTATCCGCGGACAGTAAGAGAGACTCGCCAATTGGCTGAGGTTTTCCTTCCTTTGTAATTCTAAAACTACGCGAATATGAGGCTTTCACCAAGTTAGAATCAATGTTAATTAAATTTGCCATGCCTTTGGATTCCTTTTTACAAAGCTCAGGTTTCCTTTGAAAAAAGCCAATATGTTTACCAACTAACTGTAAGTGCTTAGAACTTTGATGATTTTTTAATAAAGAAGGCTTCATGGTTTGATCTGAAAGTTTTCTAAGCATATAGCACTTCGAGGAATTTGGTTATCACTGATTTCCGTACTGGTCTTTACTGTAAAGCCAAATTGTAAGCAGCTTTGATCATAATTGCGCTTAAGTGTTGCTTTATATTTTTTAAACTATATCCTTGGAGATATGAGCTTCCTAAGTTAAAAATCATTTAGTGTTTAACTTGAAACACAATCACTCGTAAGTCACATTGTCACGTTAAACTTCACATCACAATTGTAGTAGTCAAGAATCAGCTCTTTGTAATATGCGCACTCCTGTTACAAACGCAAGCTTTCCTCGTATTACGATGTCATTTAACGCTACGCTCAACAAAGCGAGGCCGGTCGTTGTGGCCGAGCGGTTCTAGGCTCTTCAGTCTGGAACCGCGCGACCGCTACGATCGTAGGTTCGAATCCTGCCTCGGGCATGGATGTGTGTGATGTCCTTATGTTAATCAGGTTTACGTAGTTCTAAGTTCTAGGGGACTGATGACCTTAGATGTTAAGTCCCATAGTGCTCAGAGCCATTTGAACCATTTTTTAAACAAAGCGACAATAACAACAACAAGCACTTCACTGCGTAATGACCACTGCAGCACAAGACGTTGGTACACCGCGTAAGTCGTCATCGCTTGGAAAGCGACACGAAAACTTTCGAATAACCACCGACAAGATTCGTTCAAAATGCAGCCAACGGTCCGCAGCTCGTGGTCGTGCGGTAGCGTTTTCGCTTCCCACGCCCGGGTTCCCGGGTTCGATTCCCTGCGGGGTCAGGGATTTTCTCTGCCTCGTGATCACTGGGTGTTGTGTGATGTCCTTAGGTTAGTTAGGTTTAAGTAGTTCTAAGTTCTAGGGGACTGATGACCATAGATGTTAACTCCCATAGTGCTCAGAGCCATTTTGCAGCCAACGCCAAAAGAAGGCGAATCATTCCAGGCGGCTTAGCGACGACTAAAGAATGGAGCGTTGGGAAATGACAGTTCGACCTTCCTGTGTGCTGCGTACAGTCAGGAACAAACATTCTGCAGTAAATCCACTTTCTTTAACATTATACAAATACTATTTTTATCAGTCAGTTTTGTCACCATCATTTTGCTTTAAAAATAAAGAACGTAAGAGAATAAATTTACTTATTTCGGCATGTTTTTCGTTTACTTGTACTCATACTACTTGCAGTGTCCTTGGTTACCATCAGTGGTACACTAACGTCTGGGAGCTCCTGCATTAAGGAATTATTAGGTGATGGCTAAACGCCAACAAATCACCTTCTGTTAAATGATGTTTTGGTGTGATGATTATTTGGAATGGGCATAAGCTGCGATTTGTTCCCATTTTACTGTACTAGTGACCCTGTACGGATCCATCACGTAAGAAAAAGTGGTTTCTGGCTGTGCGTGGTACTGATTGTTTAAATGCGGTTTCATAAGGTGTGAATCATACGCAGTATATTTCGTTACCAGGCACTACTTAGTAAATTCCGGAATATGACATTTATTATACAGATTTGTTACCCTAAAGGTATTTTACCAAAAGGGGACCATAAATTTAAACTTGGTTCAGTGATATTATTCACTTAAGGGAAAACTGTCGAGTGTCCAATACACAGGGTGATTCTTACTGACGTTCAAAAACCCCTGCAGTGACGTAAATAAAGTTGCGACAAGTAATTTCATACACATGGGCCGCAAATGCCGGAAAATACCCCGAAAGGCTAAAATGGCTCTGAGCACTATGGGACTTAACTGCTGTGGTCATCAGTCCCCTAGAACTTAGAACTACTTAAACCTAACTAACCTAAGGACATCACACACATCCATGCCCGAGGCAGGATTCGAACCTGCTACCGTAGCGGTCACGCGGTTCCAGACTGTAGTGCCCAGAACCGCACGGCCACTCCGGCCGGCCACCCCGAAAGGAGATGATAAATGTTGAACATGTGACGCCACCAGATGTCGTACCTCGACACACGTGTAGCGATTGGGCATGTCGATCCCACCCTCTCTCCGCTAGGCTACTCTTTTTTCGAACACCTTTCGTAAACGTGATCGTTTGTAAACGTGGAAGTTACAAAAATACCGTCCTCACTGTTTATGTGTTTCTCTCATTTTGTCACTCCTTTTTCTGTTTACGAGCTATATTTAGTGAATGTAAGTCGCTTTCTGGTAGTGACGCAGTTCGGACGCTTGTACTTATTTACTTGTTACGCAAAAGGCTAGATTTTTGTTCTCCTGTACTTTGCAATAAACCAGTGGAGACCGCGAGACCGGTAAATAAAATACTAAATCTTACCGCATTGTAAACAGGTAATTGTTAACGCAATGCGAAAAAATACTGCGTGCCACACGCATGGTTCGAACCCTGAGCCCCACACCTTAAAGTCATGGACGTTCGCCCAGAGCCACACCGAACTGAATACAAGACTTGGGTTGGGATTATCAGGTGCGACAGACCGATAAGGCTCAGCCGCTGCTTGGTACCTCATGTGGTGACGTCACAAGCTCAATACCTGTCATCCACTTTTGAGGAATTTCCCGAAATCTGCCACCCCATGTGTCACATATTAAATTACTTGACTCAGCCTCACCTATGTCGCTTTCGTTTCTTTTTAAACATTAATAAGAATCACCATGTATATTTGTTGCGTGTCTCGCCAGAAACAGCCTGTGTTACCTGGTGGTGACTGTAGCCGTTTTCCCGGAAGACTTTTCGGAGGTGGGTTAGTTCTAGCCACAGATTTTCAGCGTGTGAGACGACTTTAGCACGGTGGGTGAGATTGTTCTGAAGGCCACGTTTTTGTGAAGGATGGTGGTGGCTAAGAGCGTGCAGACACCGATCTGTGTGTAGGTTTCCTTAGGTATACATTGGTTTCCCGGCAAACGAGGACGTCAAGGAAGGGCAGTCCATCGTCTTTATTTCTATCCTAAACATAATATGGTCGTGAGTGCCGTTCATGTGTTGTAAGAATTCTCCCAGTTTTTCACGTCCGTGGGGCCAAATGACAAAAGTGACGTCGATGTAACGATGACAGCAATTTGGCTTATTTGGAGCCGTATCCGAAGCGATGTCTTCAAATTTCTTTATAAAAAAAAGGTGGCTATGGATGGAGCTAACGCACTTCCCATCGCCTTACCATCCAAATGGTCGAAATACTGCCACTGTACAGGAAATACGAAGATGTCAACGTGTGCTTAAACAATCGCACAATTGTACTATCGAATAACTGGGAGAGGAGATCTAGGCAGTCATTGAGAGGAACAATAGTAAATGAGAAGACTACATCAAAGCTGGCCATTGTATCACCTTCCCCAAGACGTAGATGTGTGTTCGGTCGGTAAAAATGTCTGTGTTCTTGATGTGATGCACACAAGAGATCCATGTGCCTCGTAAGGGGACTGGCCAGACGTTCTGCCAGTCTGTAAGTTGGTAAAATCCACGAAACAGGTTTTCCGCTTCGCCACATTATGAACACTATTGGGTCACCAATACCAACGATTTCTATCAACCGAATTGAACATCTGTCATTATGAGGACCAAGGGATTTTGGGATTGCGTTCATAATAGAAGCGGAAGAAATAAAAATATCTTAAAACAGCATCAACAAGGACGGCGGTTTGAAGCTCAGCACAGCCTGCGACCCGCCCATCGCGAGTTTGAAGCAGGCGCGACAGACGTGCGGCGTAAACATTATCACATTGGGCGAGGAAGAGGGCACCAGTGACGTCACAGCCAGCAACGCGGCTATATAACGGCTGAGGCCACGGCAGTCTTGTGACACCTCTGTCCCCCCGCTCGCCCCTAGCTTCCAGTACTTGGATCGGCTACCCCCCTCCGACATCAACACTCCCATCACCATGCAAGACATCACACTCGTCCTCCGCTCCAAACGCAACACCGCCCCTGGTCATGATGGCGTCACCTACCGTCACCTCAAGGAATCCCCTCCATCCTTCCTGTCTGTCCTTGCCACGCTGTACAATGTCCTCCTCTCCACTGGCTTTTACCCTGACCTGTGGAAGACTTCCCGTGTCCTGCTGTTCCCTAAGCCTAACAAACCCCCCTCTGCTACCTCTTCCTATCGTCCCATCTGCCTCACCTCCGTGTTCAGTAAGGTCTTTGAGGCCATCCTCTCTCGCCGTATCCACCGCCACCTTCACCAGCACCACCTCCTTCCTCTTACCCAATGTGGCTTCCGGCCTTCCTTCTCTGCTGACGACCAGCTCCTTAACCTTACCCATCTTCTTTCCCTCCAACTTAACTCCCGTCGCTCTGCTATCTTTGTTTCCCTTGATCTCCAGAACGCCTATGACCGTGTCTGGCATCCCGGGCTCCTTTTCAAACTCCCGACCTATGCTCTCCCCATCAACTTCGTCCGTCTCGTTGCTTCCTTCCTCTCCCATCGTCCCACCTATGTGACTATCCACAATTCCAACTCCCGTACTTTCTACCCCTCTGCCGGCGTGCCCCAAGGTTCTGTCCTTTCCCCTCTCCTCTATCTCCTGTACACTGCTGATATGCCCAAACCTCCCCCTCCTGTTCATCTTCTCCAGTTCGCTGATGACACCGCCTTCCTAGCCCTTTATCCTACCCTTCAACGGTCCCAACGTACCCTCCAAACCCACCTTGACCAATTCACCGCTTGGTGCAACCAGTGGTTCCTCCGTGTTAATCCCTCCAAGACCCAGGCGATCATCATAGGCCGCACCACCCGCTCCTTCCGCCTCCATGATTTCTACCTCACCATTTATGGCCGTCCTATCCACCTCACTCCTACCCTCAAATACCTTGGCCTCACACTCGATCGCCACCTCACCTGGACTCCCCATCTCCTTACCATCCAAAACAAAGCTCACAACCGCCTCCGCCTCCTGAAACTCCTGTCCGGCCGGACGTGGGGTCTGCATCCTTCCACCATCCTTCACACCTACAAATCCATGATCCGCCCCATCCTTTGTTATGCCAGCATCGCTTGGATTTCCGCCCCTCCCCGGTTCTATAAAGCCCTCCAAATCCTCGAACGCCATGCACTCCGCCTCGCCTTCCGCATCCGCCTTCCGTCCCCCACGCGCATCCTCTATGACCTCATCCCCTTCCCCCACCTTCTCCTTTTCCTTGAACACATCCGCACACTATATATTGTCCGCCGCCTTGATCCCCCTCACCCCCTGGTGTCTCCCTTCCTCTCCACTCCCAACCAGTTGCCGCGCCTTTACCGTTGTGTCCCTCCCTCTCTCCATCTCCACACCTTCCATCTCCTTTCCCAACACAACTTCCACCGTCTACCACTCCCGGATGATGAGCTTCGCCCTGACATCTACCCTTCCTACCAACTCTAACCCCCTCTTCCTGCCTCCTCCTCAGGGCTCCCTCTCCTCCCCCTCCCTCCTTCTGAGCGGATTTCCCCTCCTACTCCCCGTCCATCTCTTGTGCCTTCTTTCAGTGTCTCTGCGCTCCCTCCTGCCCTGTCTTCCCTTTCCCTCTCCCGCCCCATGTTTCTCCTGCCTCTTCGTGCACCCACGGTTGCCCCTCCTCTCTTCATCCCGCCGCTTCCCCAGCTGCCCCATGCTCTCCCCTCCTTTTCCATCCTCTCTGCCCTCTCCCTCGGCAGGTCCCGCCTGGTAGTTTTACTCTTCGTCGTGTGTGCTCCGAGTGGGTTTTAGGTGTGTTGTTTTCGGAGTGTTTTTAATACTGTGGCCAACTTTTAAACTGTGCATGTGCATCCAGTGTCTTCTCTGTGTTTTAAGAATCGCCAACTGTGTTTTTTAACTTTCTGGTGACTATTTTAACTGTCCCCCATGAACTTCTACATGTCAGTGATTTTTACCTCCATTTTCTCCCCTTACTCTGTTTTATGTTCCCCTTTTTTTACCTCCTTATGTATGTATTATTTTATTCTTGTTTTAGTTGCCGTGTCCTTCGGCTGAAGAGCGGCGGATTGTGCTGCTGACAGCCCTCCCCTGCCCATATGGGGCAGGGGCATGAAATCACAATAAAGGAAAAAAAAAAAAAAAAGGCAGTCTTGTGCCAGCTGACAAAAACCAAGGAGAACTCGCCCGAAAGCTCGTGGGATCTTAACCACCTGACACGACTGGAATCACGGAAAATTTTATTAATTCATATCACCACGAGACCATGCATTCATACTGTCCTGGCATCTTGACGGATTTATTAAGTGAAGTAACCATCGGCGCTATGACGATATATCGATCATTAATTCCTGTCTCTATACTGACACTGTCGATAAGGTCACGCCTGTTTGTAGCTACAAGGCCTAAAATATATCCATTGCGTGTGGACTGGCTAACAAGTTGATAAAGGCATTGATATGCTTTTGTAGAAACATTCAGCAGCTTATGTCGACACTGTCTGCTAAATCTGTTACGAATAGACCTAGTAGCAAAGAAGCAATAAAAGTAAACTTCAAAACGTCATGCTTGATGCGACAGTTTTACTGGGTGAACAGCGAGAATGTAGTAAGCAATAAATTTTTTTCATCATTTCGTGGGGATTCTCAGCGAGAAAAAGTTTCCAAAAGATTTGAAATTATGTGTAAAGGGTGTTGCAAGTCACTGAGTTCTCACGTTCTCAAGTAATGGATAGTACGCTTAGTAGCTATAGATTATACAACAGGAACATTATGGAACAAATAGCGTGGAAGTAAAGATAAAGATTTTATAATCATTGTATTGATTACTTTGAATCTTACCACATATCAACCAATAGAAGCATTTCCAAAAAGATAAAGTTCAAAAGTCAAAGCGTAAATATCTTTTTCGAAGGGTAAATATTTTTCCATAATTCGCGTAATATCCTCCAAATGAATAAATATCTTCCACTAGACACTTTCTAAAGTAGCCTGTGTACTTTCTCAGCGTTCAGGCTACCTCCATACCAAATTTTCATCAATATCGGTTTAGCGGTTTAGTCGTCAGCAGGTAAAAGGCAGGCAAACTTTCGCATTTATAAAACTTTAAATTATGATATCTTTTTTTTTCGTGATTGCATTTTGATGAAACAAAGCCTATACGTTGCCCCAAGCCTCGCTCAAGTTATCCGTGAAAACCCCATGAAAGTTCTTCTAATAATTTTGGTGATTAGCGTGTCCAAACAGACAAACAGGCACACACAGTACGGTTTTACAGTTTCATTATTAGTATAGAAATTGTTTAAAGGGAAAGATATTACAAATTTCCATAGTTTCAGTGAAGACTATTTCAAACACTTTACCGTCAAATAGCATCTATCTTATACAATGGTAATTCAGGATAATATTAAAGAAAGAAAAAAATACTGTATAGGCTGAGTTTTACCCGTTGAAGGAAAAATAAATATAATGTTAAGCTGGGCTTTCAAGAGAATGAAATAAAAGGCAAAAATACACTTATCGTATACTTAATAATACTATACAGGGTGAAAAGTATTTAAACCGACAAACTCTGGGAGGTTGTAGGGGACATCAAAACAAATATTTTTCCCTAATGCCATTTTTTTCCTTTGAGGAGTATTTAAACTGGTAGAGGAAGATTTCTCTTGTGGCAAATTAATTAAACCAACAAACACTTTTCCATTTTTTATGACCAAGAGACAACACATTAACGCAACCCAATTTCAATTACAGTAGATTTTCAAAAATGCTTCCACTGATACGTAAACAAAGGTTATACCGTCATATCATGTTCTGTCTGACACAGGCAAAAACCCCAGGAGTACTCTGAATTGTTCTTGCTGCTGCTACTATCCGGGCAACCAGATCCTCTTCTGATGCAACGGGAGTTGCGTCATCAAGGTTGCGCATCTCTCCCCACACAAAAAAGTCCAGAGAGGACATATCTGGGGATCATGTAGGCCATGGTACAGGCCAATCCACATTTCTGGGAACCGTCGGTCCAGGAATCGACGCACACGACGACTGAAATATGCTGGCGCCCCGTCATGTTGGAACCACATGCGTTGTCTTGTAGGGAGCGGGACGTATTCCAGCAATTTTGGCAATGATCTGTGTTGTGTACATAGTTCCGCGTAGTCAGCGCGTACGCAACTTTCCCACTAGAGCGCGCCCCACTAAGCACAACAGCGCAGGCGCAGCGCTCGTCTGTCTCTGCACTACGAGATGGCGCTGCCTTAGAGATGGACCAAATTCTGCTTCCGCCGATCCGCGTATTAATATGTAACGCAGCCAATGACATTGCTGCTAACGTAGAACCTTTTCTCCTCGCGGATCATACTCGCATAGTGATACCTGAACGCGCGAGGTATTATAACGGGTGTACAGACCTCCGATCAGTCAGTCTGCATTTGTCTGCACCAGTCCATACCAGTCTGCATTAGTCTGTACCAGTCTATGGTCAAGTTTCAGTCTTCGCCTAATAAGATTACCATATTCCTGTACATAGCCATGAAGACGAATGTATAGACACTTTGTCAAGTATCAGAGATATGTGAGAATAAAATTAATGTGCTCAGACCAAAGGAACTTCAGATTGTCAATTGTAAATAGCATCCAGAATCAAGTTACATAATGTCTTTGCTTTTTATTATTTGAATAAATGTCTGTGACCATTAATCAAGTTCTGTTTAAAGTTGGTCACTGTCAATCTGCTAATCTAAGCGTGCAAGTGGCCTTTCTATCGTCTGACCTAACGGCAGAAGATAAACACGCCACGATAAGACCACGAGACATATTGCTGACACTCGCCTACTTCGTTAGAGCGACAAGTCAAATAATCTGATGGTGTATGTACCGATGGTCTTACAGTACGCACACCACACTCTGGCAAGTAA
The DNA here is from genome assembly GCF_023864345.2 of Schistocerca serialis cubense. Taxonomy (NCBI): domain Eukaryota; kingdom Metazoa; phylum Arthropoda; class Insecta; order Orthoptera; family Acrididae; genus Schistocerca; species Schistocerca serialis. The sequence goes on from NC_064641.1 coordinate 563,026,990, forward strand.
ATTGTAATAGTGCCTGCCATTTAATGGCCTAGGTAGCAGATACGGCCCAATTAAACAGTCCCCAACAACACCGACCCACACATTAACGAAGAACCGCACTTGATGAGCGCTAGTAACTGTGGCATGTGGGTTAGCCTCACTGCAAACATGCGAATTCTGCATGTTGAAGACTCCATCACCCCCGAATGTTGCTTCATTGGTAAACAACACAGAGGATAGAAATGTAGGATGCATTTCACACTGTTCCATGTACCATTGCGAAAACTGTGCTCTTGGTGGATAATAAACTGGTTCCAGTTTGTGGACACGCTGTAAGTGAAATGGACGTAACAACTGCTCTTGAAGGACTGTTCTTACTTTCATCTGATTCGTCGCCATGCAACTGCACGAGTGCTGATTGAAGGATCCCGCTCTATATGCTCCATATGCTTCCTTTAAATTGCAGCGTTCTTCCGTGCGACGGCGTCCCTGACCAGGTAATCTGCTAAATGACCCGGTCTCACGCAGATGTTGGTACACAGCAGCAAAGTTCGTATGATGCAGGATACGGCGATTAGGATATTGTTGTTGATAAACTTGCTGTGCAGCTCGTCCATTGTGTCGCTCACTGGTTGCAGACACCCCTTCATCCTGACGATCATGTTTCCCGACGGCGGTGGCATTTTTCAACAAGAGCTATGCCACAAGGCCAGGATTGTGAAGGAATGGTTGGAGCAACACAGTGGGGAGTTCCAATTGATGTGCTGCCCACCCCACCCCCCCTCCAAAATCGCTATATCTGAGACCAAATCAACACATCTGGGATGTGACTGAATATGGCGTCAGAGCTCATCGCCTCCCTCTGTGTGCAAATGTGGTGCCAGCTCCCTCCAGCAACCAACCAAGCCTCATTGTTTCCATGCCACGACGCACCGCCGCTGCCCACCGTGCCAGAGGCGGACACACTGGCTACTACGTAAGTGATCATAATGTTTGGCTCATCAGTGTGTGTTACATGTTGCTGCGCGTTAGACTGGGTGTACTTATAATCAGGAAGAACTTTGTATTGGGCAGATGGGAAATTACGGGGCTTTACCTCTGCACAAGTATAAAAGTACCCTTTGTTCTTCAGAAGGTTTCCACGGGTTGCACGTCACGTCCGAGATGCTGTTGCGCACATTTTTGTCTCGCGGGCGAAATGAGCGTATTAATATTTTGTCTGGATCGAATGATGATTTGACATTGTGAGCGGGTATCGATCCAGAAGTGCCGATTTTTCTATATACATAGGTCTAGCATCTCATCACTCCTCTTAGCCTGCACGTCTAAATAGGCCAGCTGTTGCTCCTTTTCTGCCTTCATAGTAAGTGAAATGACTGTTCAAATATCTTAGAAGCTGTTCCTACCGTGCCTCCAAACGATGAAGCTGTTGTCGAGGTGCTTGTACCATACTTCGATGTACAACGTGCTAAATCTAAGTTCTCTCTTTCGAAATGCTCCATGAAGAAATTGTCAAACACCGATCAAAGTGGACTACCCATGGCAAAACCTCCCAGCTGTTCGCAGAAGTCGCCATTCCACTTAAAGTAGCTTTGTGAGTACATGGAGAAGCCTAAGTATTAAATTAAATCATATCATGCATACGATATCAGTTATCGTGAAGAACTATGTATACATCTACATCAACATGACTACTCTGCAATTCACATTTAAGTGCTTGGCAGAGGGTTCGTCGAACCACAACCATACTATCTCTCTACCATGCCACTACCGAACAACGCGCGGGAAAAACGAACACCTAAACCTTTCTGTTCGAGCTCTGATTTCTCTTATTTTATTTTGATGATCATTGCTACCTATGTAGGTTGGGCTCAACAAAACATTTTCGCATTCGGAAGAGAAAGTTGGTGACTGAAATTTCGTGCCGGCCGCGGTGGTCTCGCGGTTCTAGGCGCGCAGTCCGGAACCGTGCGACTGCTACGGTCGCAGGTTCGAATCCTGCCTCGGGCATGGATGTGTGTGATGTCCTTAGGTTAGTTGGGTTTAAGTAGTTCTAAGTTCTAGGGGACTCATGACCACAGCTGTTAAGTCCCATAGTGCTCAGAGCCATTTTTTTGAAATTTCGTGAATAGATCTCACCGCGACGAAAAACGTCTTTGCTGTAATGATTTCCATCCCAATTCGCGTATCATTTCTGCCACACTCTCTCCCCTACTACGTGATAATACAAAACGAGCTGCCCTTTTTTGCACCCTTTCCATGTCCTCCGACAATCCCACCTGGTAAGGATCCCACACCGCGCAGCAATATTCTAACAGAGGACGAATGACTGTAGTGTAAGCTGTCTCTTTAGTGGACTTGTTGCATCTTCTAAGTGTCCTGCCAATGAAACGCAACCTTTGGCTCGCCTTCCCCACAATATTATCTATGTGGTCTTTCCAACTGAAGTTGTTCGTAATTTTAACACCCAGGCACTTAGTTGAATTGATAGCCTTGAGAATTGTACTATTTATCGAGTAATCGAATTCCAACGGATTTCTTTTGGAACTCATGTGGATCACCTCACACTTTTCGTTATTTAGCGTCAACTGCCACCTGCCACACCATACAGCAATCTTTTCCAAATCACTTTGCAACTGATACTGGTCTTCGGATGACTTTACTAGACGGTAAATTACAGCATCATCTGCGAACAACCTAAGAGAACTGCTCAGATTGTCACCCAGGTCATTTATATAGATCAGGAACAGCAGAGGTCCCAGGACACTTTCCTGGGGAACACCTGATATCACTTCAGTTTTACTCGATGATTTGCCGTCTATTACTACGAACTGCGACCTTCCTGACAGGAAATCACGAATCCAGTCGCACAACTGAGACGATATCCCAGAGGCCCGCAGCTTGATTAGAAGTCGCTTGTGAGGAACGGTGTCAAAAGCTTTCCGGAAATCTAGAAATACGGAATCAACTTGAGATCCCCTGTCGATGGCGGCCATTACTTCGTGCGAATAAAGAGCTAGCTGCGTTGCACGTAGGCTTTCTCGGCCGTTGTCGATGATAGCAGGGGAGGAGACACAGGGAAAGAAAGAGAGGGAGAGAGAGGGGGGGAAGAGAGAGGGGGGAGGAGAGAGAGGGAGAGAGAGAGAGAGAGAGAGAGAGGCCGGGGGGGGGGGGGGGGGGGGGGAGAGAGATTCAATGGAGAGCAGTGCGTTTCGTCACTGTACTGTTTAGTGTGCGCAAGAACGTTAAGGAGGGTGCTGTATGAAATCAAATGGCAGACGCTACTGGAAAGGCGTTATGCATCAAGGTATTGTTTACTGTTAATACTCGCAGTCCGTTCCGAGAACAGTCTGGCAATATATTTCTTGCTCCCACATACGTCTCAAGTAATGACTACACTGAGAAAATCAGTAAAGCTGGACTTGATACGAAAGTTTGCACAAAGTCATTCTTCCCACACAGCGTTTGAGACTGGAACCGTGTGGGCTTGGGAGGGCGGTGGAATCAGAGTGGTATCACCTGAGACCCTGCGAACCATCGATACAGGGCAACAGGCGGATTCCATATTCCTAGATTTCCGTAAAGCACTGTCGACTGTTAACGAATATACGAGCATAGCTGGCCAGAGTGGCCGAGCGGGTCTAGGCGCTACAGTCTGGAACCGCGTGACCGCTACGGTCGCAGGTTCGAATCCTGCCTCGGGCATGGATGTGTGTGATGTCCTTAGGTTAGTTAGGTTTAAGTAGTTCTAAGTTCTAGGGGACTGATGACCTCAGATGTCAAGTCCCATAGTGCTCAGAGCCATTTGAACCATTTTTTGGATGGTTTTACCGACCCCCCCCCCCCCCCCCCCCCGACTCAGAAGATTTAGTTATTGAACTGTTGAAAGAAAACTTGAGTCTCATTTCAAATAGGTACCCCATTCATACAATTATAGTCGGAGGTGACTTCAATCTACGCCCGATACGGTGGAAAAATTATACTTTTAAAACCGGCGGCAGGCATATAACGTCATCCGAAATTGTACTGAATGCTTTCTCAGAAATTTATTTTGGCAATTAGTTCAAGAGCCCACTCGAATCGTAAATGGTTGCGAAAGCCTTCCTGACCTCATAGCAACAAATAATCCTGGACAAATAGTGAGTATTGTGACGAATACAGGGATTAGCGACCACAAGGCAGTAGCTACTAGGCTGAATACCGTCACTCCTACAACCATCAAAAAGAAACGCAAAGTATATCTATTTAAAAAATCTGATAAAAATGCTCTTAACGCATTTTTAAAAGACAGTCTTCACTTCTTACCGTCTGATCATGTAAACGTACAAAAGTTGTGGAATGATTTCAAAGAGATAGTATCGACAGCAACTGAGAGACATATACCACATAAATTAATAAGTGATGGTACTGATCCCCCATGGTACACAAAACTGGTCAGATCGCTGTTGCAGAAGCAGCGTAAAAAGCAAGCCAGATTTTAAAGAACGCAATATCCCCAAGACTGGCAAAGTTTTTCAGAAGTTCGAAATATAGCGCCTATTTCAAAGCGAGATGCTTTTAATAATTTCCACAACGAAACTGTGTGTCGAAACCTGGCAGAAAACCCAAAGATATTCTGGTCGTACATAAAGTATGCCAGTGGCAAGACGCAATCAATACCTTCACTGCGCAATAACAACGGTGAAGTCACTGATGACAATGCCACTAAAGCAGGTTTATTCAACACGGTTTTCCGAAAGTCCTTCACCAAAGAAGACGAAGTAAATATTCCTGAACTGCAATCAAGAACAACTGCCAAGATGAGAAACATAGAAGCAGATATCCTCGGTGTAGCAAAGCAGCTTAAATCACTTAATAAACCCAAGGCGTCAGGTCCAGATTGTATACCAGACAGGTTCCTCTCAGAGTATGCTGATACAATAGCTCCATATTTAGCAATTAAATACAACCGCTCGCTCACGGAAAGATCCGAACCTAAAGACTTGAAAGATGCTCAATTCACAGCAATACCCAAAAAGACCTAAGAATGGACTAGATGTTCTGCCACTAAGTTCGACTCTGAAGTCAAAATCTGTATCGTAGGCAGCGCACACTTAAGTTGTTCCACAAAAGATTCAACTGTTTCTCGAAATTTCCTTCCTGGCGCGTCACTCGTAAGTAAAAAAAAAAAAAAAAATTGGGCCCACATATGCAGCGTCAGACATTCACTACATGCTTTTCTCCTGGAGTCGAATTAAATTACCCCAAACAGTATCGGAAAAAGCTTGACTTCAACAAGTCATTACTCAGTCTAGTGCGATGTAGCCTCAATCGCTAACGTCTGGATCAAAAGGAAAACATCAACCTTCAACTCCAATACATCCCGAAATTCGTCAAAACTCATTTATGAAAATATTTCGCTTGTGAAATATAGAGCATCATACTGGTCTAGGAGTAGCGCCTTTGACGAGTAATCAGAACGTCCTGGATATGTGATCCGAATCTTGATAATGAAAGCAAGACTTAAGAAAAATCAACACACAAACATAGGATTTACCGAGCTAGAAAAACCGTTTGACAATGTAAAATGGTACAAGATGTTCGTAATTGTCAGAAGAATTAATGTAAGCTGTAGGAAAAGTCGGGTAAAATGCGATATGTATAAGAACCAAGAAGGAAATATAAGAATGGAAGACAAAGAATGAAGCTCTTCCATTAAACAGGATGCACAACAGGGATACTGTTTTTCTCCTCTAGTTTTCAATCTATATATCGTAGAAGCAATGACAGATATACCGAAGAACTTGAGAATTGAAGCGCTTGAGATGTGGTGCTACAGAAAGATACTGAAAATTAGGTAGACTTACAAAATAAGAAGTAAAGTGGTTCACCCCACAGAAAAGGCGAAGAAAGAAAAATAGGCGCTGTCGTCCCGTCTCCTCTTCTTGTCAGTGTTTTCCGTGTGTTAAGCCGTCACGGAATAAAGGCAGTAATTCCGTGGAACTAGAGCAGTGATTTCCAACCTTGGGGTAATTTCTCCCTGACGGGTAAAATGAAATTTTCTGAGGCGGAAAAACTAACGATTCGATTCTTTTTCATAAAAGAATACATCATCCATTTTAGGCTGTGTTGTGCTTCATTAAACACGAGCTATTAGCTAATTTCGGCAGTGAGACATTATCAAGCACATTTGCTATGTCATGTATTACATATCGTGCTCATTGATTTTAATGAAGCACAATACAGTCTACAATGAACAATGTATTCTTTTATAAAACACTTAGAGGGTGTGGATCCCCACGGAAGCAAGAACATTCTTTTTCGGTCACAAAACTAAATTATTTTCAAAAGATCATTACTACTATCACAATTTTGTAAGATTCTAATACTAACTGCATAAATTATCGATAATTACTTTTTCTCATTAATGCGGTGGATGTTAAATGTCCCTCACATAGTCTACCCACTACACACATACGAGTACATCGAAGCGCCAAAGAAAAAATGGTTCAAATGGCTCTGAGCACTATACGACTTAACTTCTGTGGTCATCAGTCGCCTAGAACTTAGAACTAATTAAACCTAACTAACCTAAGGACATCACACACATCCATGCCCGAGGCAGGATTCGAACCTGCGACCGTAGCAGTCGCGCGGTTCCGGACTGCGCGCCTAGAACCGCTAGACCACCGCGGCCGGCGAGCCAAAGAAACTGGTATAGGTATGCGAATTCAAATACAGACATATGTAAACAAGCAGAATATGGCGCTGCGATCGGCAACGCCTATGTAATGACACAAGTTGAAACGTCCCCTTTGAACAATTCTGCAAGACTGTCCTTAACCTGACACACAATATTTTTAGCGCAACGCAATCTGACTTTCAGAATTCTCTACAAAAGAATGGCCCTGACTAACATTAAACTATACCTTTCACAAATCACTTACCTCACAAAAATCTTCGCTGCTCAAGCTACTGCAATACAGCAAGCGCCACTACTGCCAGCTAAATAAAAGATTCAAACTACTAAAGGCACTAACTACTGATAGGGATAGTTAGCAAATGAAAGATATTAATAGAGAACAAACAATGTATTTACCTTAATATCATCACAAGTCATAATATATATATCAGTTCATGACAAATTGCAAAGTTCCGCCATCTCTCTCCCCACATCCACCACTGCTGGCGGCTCACCTCCAACTGCGCAACGCTACGTGCTGTTCACAGCCAGCTGCCTAACACTACAATGGCGAGTATTACAACAATGCAAAGCAGCCACAGACTGCACACAGCACAGCCAGTGATTTTCATATTGAGCGCTATGTAACGTTGCCAATAAGAAAACATAAACAGCCTACTTACATAGCCCCCATGCTCCCCACAAAAATTTTACAAATTTTTTTTTGGGCAGTGGCCAATAATGATTTGATAAAATTTTTCATAATTACCGTAACAAAGATATAAAATGCACACACTTATTAATATTATGTTGGTCAAAAGATCAAAATTTCTCACAGTCCATAAAGACAGTCCACATTGTTCATGACAGTAAAAATGCAGAGTTTTTCTCAAAGTCCGAGCAGTAAAAGAAAATGCACATAGAAGTAGTGGATTTCCATGCAGTCTTGAAGAAGTAGTGTTGACCTTCCAACGGAAAGACAGTGCTGACTCTCGACATGCTGACAGGTAATGGGCCACCATGGAGCAAACCCACTGCAGAGTCAGTCGAAGTTTTGATGAATATTGGTAGGTAAGTCATCACAGAGCAGACCCACTGGAGTCCTGGTAGAGATTGTGGTATTGGTGGGCCACCAGAGGTGCAGACCCACTGCAGTCCTTGTAGAAATAATGGTATTGGTGGGTCATCATAGATGCAGACCCACTGTAGTCCTTGTAGAGATGATGGTATTGGTGGGTCATCAAAGATGCAGACCCACTGTAGTCCTTGTAGAGATGGCCAGCAGCCATCTGTTGCGATTGTGCAGGTGCACATTCACCATCGAAGAGTCTTGCGGAGAATATAGCAAGTCCATAAACCACCACTTGTGCACTCACAAAGTTTTTGGAATTGTCCTTAGAACCAGCAATGCTGTTATCCAGTCCCTTGCTGAATTATTAACACACGTGCAAACACTAACAGTCCCTACTTCTCACATATTGTCCATATACTATGACCAACAGAAACGTGTGCAGTGAAATGTAACTTACAAGTTAATAATAAGATGAACTGGTGACAATTACAATTTTATAACATAAGAATACAATTACAAAGGTACAAAATACATCATTAAAAACATAATAATACAGATAACATTTGTAGTACAGGCTTTACAAAAGAATAGAAATAAACATATACATCAGTGTTACAAAAATAGTGACATAAGTACATACATAAAATAATGAGAATAGTTTTCGAAACATTAATTTCACACATGAACATTGAAACAGAACAGCATTGTACACAACTTTACAAAGAAAATAACATATTATTAATGCAACTTATATTTGAGGATAACAGTATTCCTCCTCATAGTGAATATAGCTTAGTATTAGAAGAGAAAAAAATTCTATGAAACAGTACACAGAGACAGGAAGAAAACAAATACTCAAGGGTACACAAACACATAGTGGGATAACACAAAAGGGAAAGGACAGGGTTCGTTTTCAGTGTAACATGTGGTACTGCAGTCCAACCCAAAACTTCATATATCTTTCCTCTTATTTCATCCTTTGTTTCCACCCAAAAAATTCTATCTAAGCATGCTTTCTGTATTTATATGTTCATACGTTTCTTACCTCATTTTTATTTTCCATTATCTTACCTCATCATTTATTTCCAAGAAAATCCTACCTAAAATACTTTTTTTTTTTTTTTTTTTTTTTTTTTTTTTTTTTTTTTTTTTTTTTTGGCCAAACCATTTTCTTATAGCGTCTAAATGCATTTCTTCCAATTCATCATAGTTAGTTTCTTATATAGTCTACCCCTCTTAAGCTAACTTAAATCTACTGAGCTCAGATGCTAAACTAAGGGACGAGGCAATGCAGCATCACATAACAATTAACACAAACAGCAATGAGAAAAAAAATGGAAATTTGCAAAGCAAGCTACAGTAAATCTAAATTAACAAGCAATGCAACATTACAACTAATATGAGCCAATGCGCAGTAAACAAAAAATTAAATCTGGCTTAGCAGAGTAACACAAATTAAAGTTCAGTAGCACTATGCCTGGCAAACAGCAGCAGAAAATTAAATAACTTCTACCTAAACATGACATAGCTAAAGCAGAAAAGATATCAGTAAAAACAACAATGCAGATAAGGGAAATGTATATTCACATCTTAATATCTATGTAATTAAAGTGGTGCACCACAAGAAGTTATTCTACCAAAAAGTTACCAATTACTTGAAAAGAAAATTATGAATGCAGTTACTAGTTCCTTCTTATTGTTCTTTCCTTTCCAAGTGCTTCTTTTTTAAAGAATGTGGATCATAAAATAATTATTTAATAGATCTGTTGACAGAAAGTGTTCACATTAGCAAATGCATTTTATTTTATAAAAGCAATGCTGCAACACAGCTGGAAAACAGATGTCAAATGAAATAAGCAACTATGAAAAGCAAAGCATAAAAATATCATTCAATAGTCATGTGGCATTTCGTAAGTCAGTAGCACTCAACTCTCGGAGAAAGACACTTGTCATAATCAGGTGTGCAGATGTACGAATATTTCCCATCAATTCATAAGCATTTCAGCAATTAGCACAAAGTGCGAGTAATCATATGTTTTCAAGTAACGAGGGTGTCGCATTAGCGATGAAAGGCACACCCTAATGGCTTGTTCTCCAGGTGTTTTCCTGTGCTCTGAAAGGCACACGCTAATGGCTTTTTCTCCAGGCGTCTGACACAGCTGGGTGCCCACGACGCATTATGTGTAGGTGGTCCGTTAACTTTCTTACGGAAATATTTACGACAGCAGTTTCCGCTACAGAGACAGTCGCATATAAAAATATTTCACAGGTCAAGAATTTGCGTTACAAATCTGTAGAAACAAAATGCTATTGATATAACAGTGTCCAAAAAAAATTTTCGTCTGCATTGTAATACATTCACGAATATACACACACATTTCATAACTCTTAAAGTACGTTTCTTGGTTTCCAACATCCTTTTCATAAATCAGAGTCCCTAAACACTACTCATTATTCCTTACCTCATTATACATATACATATTCGTCGACACTTCTTCAATATTTCATCATGAGAAATACGTAGCATAATAAACATTCCTCAACAACATAATACACATCGTCGTCGTAATAATAACATCATAACACCTCAGTCAAATCTCAAAATCGTCGTAACTTCCTCCAATAATTTCTAAGCCTAAAAAGAATTCTCTGCTCATTTAAATAATGTCATCTACCTCAAACGTACTTTAAAAATCATGAATCCATACCAAATACATCATTCAAAGCTCTCATAGTATCACAATGGTTCCAAAAAAATATGAACAGTTTCACAAAGTACAGACAAAATACAGTTTCATAAGTGTGAAGTTATCCAGCTGTGTAATTACGTAAACATCTGTCACTGATATAGTAAAAACGTTTGTCTGTCTCAGTTAAATGATCAGATAGCTGTGTAATTATGTGTTGGAGAAATATGGTACCGATGTGTAAAGTTGTATAAGCAAATACCATATTAGCTAGGGTTCCTTGTGGTTGCCACACACATGGTACACAAAGTAAGCGTGTACCCCCCTGAGGATTTATGTAATTATATCCTCAGGTGTTACAGATTACAGCAATGAAATGAAATATATCACGGAAAACTTTCTTTGTAATTCAAAAATCTTTAAAAACAAATGTTTTAAGTATAAAATTGATCACTCAAATGCGTGTACTGTAGCGCTAAATGTGCGTCTTGTTGCAACATAATCTGTGTGGAAGTGTCGTAGTTATCGTCCTCCGAAAGCTAAGTTCTGCATAAGTCAATGTACTTACCTCATAATACACAAAAGTGAAATGCTTTGCGTATAGATATCGTAGTTATTACGCTTATTGTTGTAATGAAGAAAGTACTGTACAGTAACGTATTGTTATGCCACGAAAAAGGCTGTCTCATTGTTGCTATACCACAAAAGTTACTACTAAAACATGTTTTTCTTTCCAGAAGAATTCAGAAAACTGTGCAGATATAAAACAGATACACCGCAAAAGCAACATTGTAAATTGTCACTCATTAGTAGCGTCGTGATAAAAATCGTGTAGCTGTCACATAAACTAACCTCTGTGTCATCTGGTATCTCTCAGAAAGCACTTTAAATTCAGAATGTATTTTCAAATAAACCAAAATGTTGCATTAAAATCTCATTAGCAGTATTGGTAAATGTTCTAAGTATGTGAGCCTTATAGTCGTTACGTAATCGTGCAACTAACAAGCAAGAATGTACACACACAATAACACTGTGAAGTCTGTTTTCATAGTACTCAGAGTTTGAACTTGAATGCAATTGTCACGCGGTATACGTCGGTAAAGAATACTGGAATTTTTCTCAAGGTTAGCGTCTATGTTATTTTTCTCGGAGCCAGCGGCCGCACGCAGCTGCCTGCTGTGCGAGTCATTGTCTGTCTCTTTGTTGGCGCGCGTCGTTATTGGGATAAGGAGACCTAACTTCTACAAATTCACTCTGACGAGAAGGCCCTGCTCTGTTCGAATCCCGCCAGTTCTGATGCAATTCAGATCTGTCGTTACGATCATATCGTCTGTCGTCATGTCGGTAATTCCTGTAGTTTCTTTCTTGTCGGTCATGTGGTGGAGAATTTCTCCCGGAATCGTAACTGCGCGCTGAACTGTTGCGTCTGAAGTTATTTTGTCTCCCTTGATAATAATTGTTTTGGTTTCCATATTGTCTGTTTCTATGGTTATCTCTGTCATATTCATAATTACGGAAGTGCGATCTTTCTCTGTAACTATTACTCTGCCAGTGGTTGTCATACGGGTGGTGTCTGTTTTGGTCACGATTTACGTTGTAAGAATAGCCTTTTCGTGTCCAGTTATTGTTTCTGTCATCACGGAATTGTGACGTATGTGACCTGAAGTGATTGTTTTCCTGTTTTCGCATCCGGCGACTGTCTGTGTCAATTTCTAATTCTTGTAAAAGTCCCTGAAATGCTTCAATGTCGTCTTTGCAACGTCCTGCCAAAATAATGTGTCGTAAATGTTCAGGTAATTTGATTAAGCAAATGCGGATGAGTTCTGAGGGGCTGTATGGGTTTGACAGGTACTGATTCTTGTGCAACATGTCTTCAAAATATTTCACAAGACTGGAAAATTCAGATTGTTCGAAATGTTTCATCATTATGATGCTATATTTTACCCGGTCTTGTGTAGCTTGAGACCAATATGCTGAGAGGAAGGCATGATAAAAATCTCCTTCACTGTGACAATCGTGAATTACCGATCGCATTCTTACAGCTGGTTCATTCTCCAAGTAGCCACACATAAATTCTAATCTGTGTTCTAACGACCAGTTGGGAGGAAAACAATGAGAGAATTGATGGAGCCATGCTTGTGGATGAATGTCGTTGCCAGAATTCTTAAACGTTTTGAATTTACGTGTAGTAATGAACAGCTTATAGTCAAAATCATCGTGTCGGCGAGTAGCATCTCGGTCATAGTTACGTCGTGTCGGCGGTTCCATCTCAAAATTCAGTGCACCTTGCCAATTTCTTTCATAACTTCCGAAGTGTCCTGTGTTATTATTTTGTGGTTGTTCCGTATTTCTATGTCCCTCTTCCCGTATTGGAGCGCGAGTGTCCTCTGAAATACGTAATTCTTGTACTAACTGTGTCAGCTGATCTTGTACTTCCCGGATTTCTCTTTGGTGTTGCGTATTAATCTGACTCTGATTTTGTTTGAATTTCCTAATTTGTTCGCACTCTTCAGTGTCATTAAAGACTACCGGTTTTGCGTCATTCAGATTATCATCTACCTTCGTAGATAAATTATTTAGCTGATCCGAAAGTTCAACTACTTTCTCTGATAATGAACACATTTCCTCAGTGTGTTTTTCTGAACCAAGCTTCAGAGTGTCCATTTGTGTTGAAATCGAATATACTGTGTCCTTTAAGTTTTCCTGAGTTTTTGCAAGTTGTGTAACCGAATCCGTAGATGCAACTGAGTCAATTTTAGCCCACAAGGTCTCATGATTTTCATGAACAATGGTTTGCAGTTCTTTTATGGCTGCTTCGTGATTCTGTAATGCATTTTCATGCCGCGAAAAAATAGGTTGAAAATGCTCACAAATTTGTGTTTTTACGTCATTACACACTTTCTGACATTTCGATTCAATGTTATGTAACTCAGTGGTTAAATCTTCACGTGTTTGTTCAAGTGTAGTGTCTAACTTTTGAAGATTTTGTTCCATTGTGTCTAACTTTTTGAGATTTTGTTCCATTGTGTCTAACTTTTGAAGCTTTTGCTGTGTTTGTCCCATTTGTTGTATTAACTGTAATAACAATGCATTGGTGTCTGAAACATGTTCCTCAGTGCTTTTCGGCAGTGAATTTGCACCGGAAACATTCACATTTTGACAAGCGGAAAATGTGTCTTGACTCATTTGAGAAAACGGTGAGGACGCAAAACCTGAATCTACAGTATTTGCGAAATCGTGTCGTGTCATTTCGGCTTCCTGAGGCGAGCTATTGCCGACCGATCGATCGATAATGCTTCCCTCTTCACTGTCCACGCCATTGTTTGCCGCCCGCTCCATTTCCCTATGCACAATTATCAAATTACTACTTTGAACATCAGTTAATTCATTACTCTGCGGCGCTAACACACTGCTTTCGTCTTCACTGTCATTTCTCAGTTTACTTTGGAGCCTAGTATTACGTTTTTCACACGCCATAATTGTCACAATATTTCACACGATAACACAGAAAAGCACAATTTGAAGAGCAAAATAAAATAACATAGAAATGGAAATAATGTCTACTTAATTGCCAGCGCAGCTGCGAAATACTTGGTGCAAATCTACATGCATGCCACAACTGTTTTACTGTACAACAATGAAAAACTACAACTACAAAGGAAATTCTCTCTATGATTACGCGCTATCAATAAACAAAAGCTACACTAAATACACAAACTACAAGAAAAAATCAGAAGATTCCAGTGAGGTATCCTAGGCTAAGGGTCGACATATGAAACGTCCCCTTTGAACAATTCTGCAAGACTGTCCTTAACCTGACACACAATATTTTTAGCGCAACGCAATCTGACTTTCAGAATTCTCTACAAAAGAATGGCCCTGACTAACATTAAACTATACCTTTCACAAATCACTTACCTCACAAAAATCTTCGCTGCTCAAGCTACTGCAATACAGCAAGCGCCACTACTGCCAGCTAAATAAAAGATTCAAACTACTAAAGGCACTAACTACTGATAGGGATAGTTAGCAAATGAAAGATATTAATAGAGAACAAACAATGTATTTACCTTAATATCATCACAAGTCATAATATATATATCAGTTCATGACAAATTGCAAAGTTCCGCCATCTCTCTCCCCACATCCACCACTGCTGGCGGCTCACCTCCAACTGCGCAACGCTACGTGCTGTTCACAGCCAGCTGCCTAACACTACAATGGCGAGTATTACAACAATGCAAAGCAGCCACAGACTGCACACAGCACAGCCAGTGATTTTCATATTGAGCGCTATGTAACGTTGCCAATAAGAAAACATAAACAGCCTACTTACAAAGTGTCTGGCGCAGTTGTTAGATCGGTTACTGCTGCTACAATGGCAGGTTATAACGATTTAAGTGAGTTTGAACGTGATGTTATAGTAGGTGCACGAGTGATGGGACACAGCATCTCCGAGGTAGTGATGAAGTGGGGACTTTACCGTATGACCATTTCACAAGTGTACCGTAAATATCAGGAAACTGGTAAAATATCAAATCTCCGACATCGCTGCAGATTTCAATGGTGGGCCAGCAACAAGTGTCAGCATGTGAACCATTCAACGAAACAGCACTAGTATGGGTTTTCAGAGCCGAAAGCCCACTCGTTACCCTTGATGATTGCACGACACAAAGCTTTACGCCTCGCCTGGGCCCGTCAACACCGACATTGGACTGTTGATGACTGGAAACACGTTGCCAGGTCGCACGAGTCTCGTTTCAAATTGTTTCGAGTTAATGGACGTGTACGAGTATGGAGACAACCTCGTGAATCCGTGAACCCTGCATGTCAGCAGCGGACTGTCCAAGCTGGTAGAGGCTCTGTAATGGTGTGGGACGTGTGCAGTTGGAGGGATATGGGACCCATGATACGTCTAGATACGACTCTGACACGTGACACGTACGTAAGCTTCCTGTCTGATAACCTGCATCCATTCATGTCCATTGTGCATTCCGACGGACTTGAGCAATTCCAGCAGGACAATGCGACACTCCTCCCGCCCAGAATTGCTACAGAGAGGCTCCAGGAACACTCTTCTGAGTTTAAACACTTCCGCTGGTCACCAAACTCTCCAGACATGAACATTATTGAGCATATCTGGGATGTCTTGCAACGTGCTGTTCAGAAGAGCTCTCTGTCCCTTCGTGTCCTTAAGGATTTATGGACAGCCCTGCAGGATTCATTTGTCATTTCCCTCCAGCATTACTTCAAACATTAGTCGAGTCCAGGCCACGTCGTGTTGCGGCACTTCTGCGGGCTCGCTGGGGCCCTACACGATTTTAGGCAGGTGTACCGGTTTCTTTGGCTCTTCAGTGTACGTTGTGCCTTGTCTCGTACACCGCTGACGATAAAAGTGAGACATATACGTAACAAATGCTAAATATCCCTAGGAAATGTCTTCTCCAAATTTAGTTAGTAACTGCAGTAGTCTAACAATTGCTTCATTACTCGCTTCGAGACACATAATTGAGTTAATTGACAGCACGGCACAGTAGTAACTACATAAGGCCTACTATAGCGCTGTACACAGTATTATCATTGTTATTATTATTATTATTATTATTATTATTACTATAAGTACTATTATGGGTGGGTGTGGTCAGACACAAAGCATTAACAGCTGTAAGTCTTCCAGTTTCTGCCAGTTCACCCCCCCCAAGTAAGGAAAGCAGCAATCAACTAATTTATGCACAATAACTATAGTTCACATAGTTTCAATTTGTTTGTTTTTAGTTTGGGCAGCAGTGTGTGGGTCAAGCAAGTGCCTCAGTGGAGACGAGTTATGGACGGGAAGTATGTTTTGTAACAAGTGTCTTCCCTCACTGCAGATAGATAGCTTTATTATCTAAGAAGGGGTTGTGAATGACACTTGCGCTGCATCACGAATTCCTTCGTCATTAATTCTTACACACACACACACACACACACACACACACACACTCACACACACACACACACACACACACAAACTAAAGATCATTCATCTTTCATCGTTTTAAAAATAAAAGTTACAATGAAATGAATATCCCTAGCTGCATACAGGCGTTTATGTAAGTCAACGGGGACAGTTGAAAATGTGTGCCCCGACCGGGACACGAACCCGGGATTTCCTAATTACATGGCAGACGCTCTATCCAGTTGAGTCACCGAGGACACAAAGGATAGTGCGACCGCAGGGACTTATCTCTGACACGCCTCCCGAGAGACCCACATTCTCAACGTATTGACCCGCACTACATTCGTAGTGCCCCTGCCCATTATACTCATTACTCGCGGCTTTTTTCCGATTCCCTTAAGAGTTCGGGCACTGTTTGTGCATCTGCACAGAGGAAGATGGTCAATGGCTGGTGAGCCTTAACTATATATTTATATATGAAGATGGTATCTGTTCTTTCGGACATGTCCGAAACTGCAGATCCCATCTTCATATATAAAAATTAAAGTGTTCCAGGAAAAGTCATTCTACAGTTTAGTTAGGAGTTAAGGTTGATAATAATGTGGAAAAGGGAGGGGTCAAAAGACGACAAGAGGAGGGCAGGGAGAGGGCGGGGTATTAGCTACTGTCAAATTACGCTCAGGGATAATGATCTCAGAAAGCTTGGGAACCACTGTACTAGAGAGAGTTGTAGAGGGTAAAACTGTAGGGGAAGAAAGCGATTGGAATGTATCCAACGAATAAGTACGGACTCAAGGTGCAAGCTCTGTTCTGAGTTGAAGAGGTTGGCATAGGAGGGGAATTCGTCGCGGGCTGCATCACACCAGTTCTATGCTGCCTGTGTCTTCACAGCACTAAACATGGGAATTACTGGAACCATCTTCTAACACTATATAATTTCCATTATGTTTAACCAGACAGATAGGCAGTACTGTATCGCGATGATCAGTACTTTATTGCGTGCTTTCATTGCCTGCTAAATGGGCAGGGAGGAGGGTGGGTCGTTGCAGATCGCCAAAGCTTTTTTTTTAGTTACAACCCAAATCCTAAAATCTGTTCGATCCTTTGAGTCAAACACCAGTTTAAATCTTGTACTCAGTTTGGGATATCCGAGCTTTTCGTGAAAATCGAGTAAATAGTGATGCGTGAAACATCAGGTGTCGGTTTTTCTCCTGATGTTCACTGTGTCATCGGTCTGCATTCTGGGCCTGCCACTTCGCTCTTCATTAGGCTAAAATGTAGATACATTTTTATAGTCTCAACATCCTTGTGTAACTTTTCTTTCCCACATTCTGTATGCCCATAAAATACGAGATCGTAGATCCAACTCCGGATGAATATGGGCAGCTTTAAATACTATTGCACAAAAACACAGAATCACAGTACGCACATCCCAAACGGCTGTGGCAACAAATTTCGGAAAACTATGTGTTTGTTTCCGTTCCTCCCCCTCGCTCTTCCCTACAGTCACGCGGCGACTGAACCAAACCAGATATTTTGTTGGCTTCGTAAACAATTAATAGATGACAGTCATCGTGGAATATTTTTCTGAGCTGCCAACGTTTTTACCAAGAAAATGAACGTTCCTTTTGTAAGACACGTTGCTGAAAATGGTCCAAATGGCTCTGAGCACTACGGGACTTAACTTCTGAGGTCATCAGTCCCCTAGAACTTAGAACTACTTAAACCTAACTAATCTGAGGACATCACACACATCCATGCCCGAGGCAGGATTCGAACCTGCGACCGTGGCGGTCATCGGTTCCAGACTGTAGGGCCTAGAACCACCCGGCCACCCCGGTCAGCCACGTTGCTCAACCAGATCTATGATACAGTGAGCTGAACTGGTCTGAAAACGATTACGGGTCGCAACACAGATGTAGAAATAGTAAAATGACTAGTATGGTTTAATTCTGACATATTACATTTTTATATCAGGAGGTACTGAATAGAATTAGAGAGAAGAGAAATTTGTGGCACAACTTGACTAGAAGAAGGGATCGGTTGGTAGGGCATATTCTGAGGCACCAAGGGATCACCAATTTAGTATTGGAAGGCAGCGTGGAGGGTAAAAATACCCTAAACAGATTCAGAAGGATGTAGGTTGCAGTAGGTACTGGGAGATGAAGAACCTTGCACAGGGTAGAGTAGCATGGAGAGCTGCATCAAACCAGTCTCTGGACTGAAGACCACAACAACAACAACATCAGTACTCAAATGCAGATGACTTATTTTCAATATATCAGTATTCAAATGCAGATCAAATGCTTTTCTAATGTTATTAAATACCGAAGCATAACCACGATTCTTTCATTCGTCTTTGTGTGGCTTTCCGTGCTAAAGGCATAGTGGCAGCCCCTAGATCGTGTGGGAGGCTGCATCCGATTCAGGCGAGAGCCCCGAAGCAGTGCAGGAACAGTAGCAACTGAGTCATTCTTCTGTTCTGTTCGCCGTCAGGGTCAG
The DNA here is from genome assembly GCF_023864345.2 of Schistocerca serialis cubense. Taxonomy (NCBI): domain Eukaryota; kingdom Metazoa; phylum Arthropoda; class Insecta; order Orthoptera; family Acrididae; genus Schistocerca; species Schistocerca serialis. The sequence continues at coordinate 563,045,829 of NC_064641.1, forward strand.
CGGAAGGCGGCGGCCGGGTCATGTTTGTGCTCGCGTTGAGGCGGCTTGAGCAAACGCCCGCGGCAGCTGCGCGTCCGCTCTGCAGTTTGAGAACCACTGCCGGGTCGCGAGGAGGCGCCACCACTCGTTAGTCGCCTTTATACCAGCAGATTCTCACTGTACCACGCTCTCCTAACTGTGCGTTATCTCGCTTGCCGACTGTCTCCGTCACTGCCGTATCATAAGCTCACCAGAATCAATAGCGTATGCAGGGATTGTGACTTGAACTATCACAGGCCTACCAGATCCGGACAATAAGGGACTGTTGACTAAATGTTCATGTCACGAATAGTGCATTTACACTACTGGCCATTAAAATTGCTACACCAAGAAGAAATGCAGATGATAAACCGGATAAACCGGTATTCATTGGACAAATATATCATACTAGAACTGACATGTGATTACATTTTCACGTAATTTGGGTGCATAGATCCTGAGAAATCAGTACCCACCTCTGGCCGTAATAACGGCCTTGATACGCCTGGGCGTTGAGTCAAACAGAGCTTGGATGGCGTGTACAGGTACAGCTGCCAATTCAGATTCAACACGATACCAAAGTTCATCAAGAGTAGTAACTGAAAAATTGTGACGAGCCAGTTGCTCGGCCACCATTGACCAGACGTTTTCAATTGGTGAGAGATCTGGAGAATGTGCTGGCCAGGGCAGCAGTCGAACGTTTTCTGTATCCAGAAGGGCCCGTACAGGACCTGCAACATGCGGTCGTGCATTATCCTGCTGAAATGTAGGGTTTCGCAGGGACCGAATGAACGGTAGAGCCACGGGTCGTAACACATCTGAAATGTAACGTCGACTATTCAAAGTGCCGTCAATGCGAACAAGAGGTGACCGAGACGTGTAACCAATGGCACCCCATACTATCACGCCGGGTGATACGCCAGTATAGCGATGACGAATACACGCTTCCAATGTGCGTTCACCGCGATGTCGCCAAACACGGATGCGACCATCATGATGCTGTAAACAGAACCTGGGTTCATCCGAAAAAATTACGTTTTGCCATTCGTGCAGCCAGGTTCGTCGTTTAGTAAACCACGCAGGCGCTCCTGTCTGTGATGCAGCGTCAAGGGTAACCGCAGCCATGGTCTCCGAGCTGATAGTCCATGGTGCTGCAAACGTCGCCGAACTGTTCGTGCAGATGCTTGTTGTCTTGCAAACGTCCCCATCTGTTGACTCAGGGATCGAGACGTGGCTGCACGATCCGTGCGAGCCATGCACATAAGATGCCTGTCATCTCGACTGCTAGTGATACGAGGCCGTTGGGATCCAGCACGGCGTTCCGTATAACCCTCCTGAACCCACCGGTTCCATATTCTGCTAAGAGTCATTGGATCTCGACCAACGCGAGCAGCAATGTCGCGATACGATAAAGCGCAATCGCGATAGGCTACAACCCAACCTTTATCAAAGTCGGAAAAGTAATGGTACGCATTTCTCCTCCTTACACGAGGCATCACAACAATGTTTCACCAGGCAACGCCGGTCAACTGCTGTTTGTGTGTGAGAAATCGGTTGGAAACTTTCCTCATGTCAGCACGTTGTAGGTGTCGCCACCGGCGCCAACCTTGTGTGAATGCTCTGGAAAGCTAACCATTTGCATATCACAGCGTCTTCTTCCTGTCAGTTAAATTTCGCGTCTGTAGCATGTCATCTGCGTGGTGTAGCAATTTTAATGGCCAGTAGTGTAAATCAATTTTTCCTGTAACAAGATGTAATACAATGTAAGTTAAATAACAATTATAAAAAAAGGAAAATAAAATTTTTTTATGGCTAAACTGCGTTGTCACACTGTCGAAAAACAATTCCTCGTTCTGTATTTTTGAAAAGACAAGTGCATCTTTTTCTACCGATAGAAGAGCGAAGCTGCTCACACTAGCCGGCCGGAGTGGCTAAGCGGTTCTAGGCGCTTCAGTTTGGAACCGCGCGACCGCTACAGTCGCAGGTTCGAATCCTGCCTCGGGCATGGATGTATGTGATGTCCTTAGGTTAGTTAGGTTTAACTAGTTCTAGGGGACTGATGACCTCAGAAGTTAAGTCCCATAGTGCTCAGAGCCATTTTTTTTGCTCACACTAATTTGTCCTTATGTTAGCCGTAAATAACACACTGAGATCACAAGAGACATGGGATACGTCCTAGTATCATGTCCGACCACCTTCTGCCCGGCGTACGGCAGTAACTCGACGATGCTTGGACTCAACAAGTCGTTGGAAGTCCCCTGCAGGAATACTGAGCCATGCTGCCTATATTTCTATCCGTACTCGAGACAGTGTTCCCGATGCAGGACTTTCTGCACCAACTGTTCTCTCTATTATGTCCCATAAATGATTCATGTTGGGCCATTTGGGTGGGCAAATCATTCGCTCGAATGTCGAGAATGTTCTTCAAACCAGTCGCAAACAACTGTGGCCTGATGAGATGGCGCAATGTCATCCATAAAAATTCCAACCTAGAATGACTGCAATGATCTCCAAGTAGCCTAGCACAACCATTTTCAGTCAATTATTGGTTCAGGCGAACCAGAGGACCCAGTCCATTCCATACGAACATAACCCACACCAATATGGTTGCACCACCAGCTTTTTGACAACTTGGGTCCATTCCCTCGTGAGGTCTGCGCCACACTCTAATCCTACCATCAGCTTTTACCAACTGAGATCGGGAGCCACCTGACCAGGCCACGGTTTTCCAGTCGTCTATAGTCCAACCGATATGGTCAAGAGAACAGGGGAGACTTTGCAGGCTATGACGCACTGGTAGCAAAGGCACTCGCGGTGATAGTCTGCTGCCGTAGCCCATTGACGCTAACTTTTGCCTCTCCGCCGTAAGCAATACGTTCGTTGAATGCCCCATTTTGATTTTTGCGGTTACTTCGCTTAATGTTGCATGTCTGTTATCGCTGACAACTCTATGCAAACGACGCTGCTTTCGGTCGTTAAGTGGATGCCGTCCGCCATTGAGTTGTCCATGGTGAAATGGTTCAAATGGCTCTGAGCACTATGGGACTTAACATCTAAGGTCATCAGTCCCCTAGAACTTAGAGCTACTTAAACCTAAGGACATCACACACATCCACGCCCGAGACAGGATTCGAACCTGCGACCGTAGCGGCCGCGCGGTTCCAGACTGAAACGCCTAGAACCGCTCGGCCACACTGGCCAGCTGTCCGTGGTGAGAGGTAACGCCTGAAATGTGGTATTCTCGGCACCCTCTTGACACTGTGGATCTCGGAATACTGAATCCATTAACGATTACCGAAATAGAATGTCGCACGCGTCCATCTCCAACTACCATTCCGCGTTCAAAGTCTGTTAATTTCCATCGTGCGACCGCAATGACATCGGAAGCCATTTCACCTGAATCAACTGAGTACAGAGGACAACTACGCCAACGCACTACAGTTTTATACCTTGTGCGCGCGATACTACTGCCATCTGGTTATCTGCATACCGCCACCCCATGACATTTATCACCTCAGTGTACATTACCCGTCTTTCCCTACAGCTTAACCCTACTTTGCTCAAATTTTCAAACATCTTGCACCATTTTATACTGTTGAACAGGTCGACAAACCCTATGAACCCATTAACAACAGCAGCGCAAGACCTGCCTCTCTCGTGCCTTTATCTTTCCTAAAGCCATACTGATCATCATCTAACAGATCCTTAGTTTTCTTTTCCATTCTTCTGTATTTTATTCCTATCAGCAACTTGGATGCCTGAGCTGTTAAGCTGGTAGTGCGGTAATTACTGCACTTGTCGGCTCTTGCAGTTTCCAGAATGTTACATCGCCAGTTTCACACAGTCTACACACCAAAGTGAATAGCCTGTTTGTCGCCACTTCTTGTAATGACGTTAGAATTTCTTATGGAATGTTATCTCTCCATTCTGCTTTATTTTATCTTAAGTCTCCCAAAGATCTTTTAAAGTTTGACTCTAATAATGGATCCCACGTCGTTTATCTATCAACCTCTGTTTTTTATTGAATCACCTCATCAGACAAATCTTCCCGCTCATAGAGGCCTTCGATGTACTCTTTCCTCCTATTCGCTCTCTCCTCTGCATTTAACAGCGGGATTCCTATCGCACTCTTAGTGATACCACCCTTGTCTTTAATTTCGCCGAGCGTTGTTTTGACTTTCCTGTATGCTAAGTCAGTTCTTCCAACAATGATTTCTTTTTCGATTTCTTCACATTTTTCATGCAGCCATTTCGCCTTAGCTTCCCTGCACTTCCTATTTATTTCATTTCTAAGTTACTTGTATTTCTGTGTCCAAAATAGCCCTGAACGTTTTTGCACTTCTTACGTTCTTTAATCATGTGAAGTATTTCTTCTGTTACCTATGGGTTTCTCGCAGTTACCTGCCTTGTACCTATATTTTTCTTTCCAACTTCTGTGATTGCCCTTTTCAGAGATGTCCATTCCTCTTCAACTGAACTGCCTATTGAGCTGTTCATGATCGCTGTATCTATAGCCTCATAGATCTTCAAGAGTATCTCTTCATTCTTAAGTATTTCCGTATCCCACTTCTTTACACATTGATTCTTCGTGACTTGTCTCTTAAACTCCAACCTATTCTTAATTATTACTAAATCGTGACCTGAGTCTGTATCTGCCTCTGGGTACACCTTACAATGCACTATATGATTTCGGAATTTCTGCCTGTCCATGATGTAATCTAACTGAAATCTTTCCGTACCTCCTAGCCTTTTCCAAGTATACGTCCTCATCTTGTGATTTTTTAAAAGAGTATTCACTATTACTAGCTGAAATTTATTGCATAACTGAATTAGTCTTTCTTCTCTCTCATTTCTGTTACCAAGCCCTTACTCTCCTATAACCCTTTCTTCTGTTCCTTCCCCTACAACAGCATTCCAATTCCTCATGAGTATTAGGTTTAATCTCCCTTTACGCACCAAATTACCTGTACAATATCTTCATATACTTTCTCTACTTCTTCATCTTCTGCTTGCGAGTTCGGCATGTATACCTGAACATTGTTATCGGTGTTGGTTTGCTGTCGTTTCTGATGAGAACAACCCTATCGCTCAAGTATTCATAACGAATCCTACTCTCATTGCACCATTTTCGGCTGCTGTTGACATTACCCTATACTCATCTGACCAGAAAGCCTTGTCTTCTTTTCATTTCACTTTACTGACCCTACTACACCTAGACTGAGCGATAACATTTTCCTTTTCAGATTTTATAGCTTACCTACCACGTTCAAACTTCTAACATTCCGTGCCTCGACTCGTAAAACGTTATCCTTTCGTTGATTATTCGATCTTTTTCTCATGGTCACCTACTCTTTGGCAGTCCCCCTCTCGGAGATCCGAATGGGGAACTTGTCTGGAATCTTTTTCCAATGGACAGAACATCATGATACTTACTCGATTACTTGCCACATCTTCTGTGGATACACATTATTTGACCTAAATGCAGTTGTTTCCATTGCCTTCTGCATTCACATGACGTTGTTCATTGCTGATTTTCTGCCTTAGGGGGAGTTTCCCACCCCAAAGAGGGCACTGAACCTCTGTCCGCTCCCCCGCCCTCTTTGTCAACGCCGTTAGCGGAATAAGAATGACTTCTTATGCTGTAAGTCTTTGATTGTCATTGTTGCTTATATTAATACAAAATTGAAGCAGAGTTGGGGTGCGAATGCGGGACCACGGACGCATTGATTACTAATCAAAGACGCTACACCTATACCACGGGTGCCACCGTGAACTGTCATATCATCAACAACCTTTAAAGCCTGTCACAACACACAACAGATCTAACAAAAAAACGCTATATTCTGTTCCATACGTCTGCGTGGAACAATTACACGCTCATAGGAAAATGCACACACACACACACACACACACACACACACACACACACACACAAATATGAGATACGTGCAGTGCTGACCTATGAAAGCTAGTCTTGCGTTTCTTGTATTCCAACAGTTCCACATCGTTAAACGCACTATAACAGCTTCAACATCCTGGTTTCAGTTCTTGTAATCTTGCAGTTTTTTCTGTCACTCGTGATTTACAGATTCGCTTACCGCGGCTATGATGTGTACTCTATCTACATAAGTTGTCACCATTGTCTGGCATTAATGTAGCGACAATTGTTCAATATTAAGCAGAGGCCATGCCGGTGATGCGTATGAGCTTAGTGGGTCTTTTGAGAATTGTGGGCCGGCCGCGGTGGTCTAGCGGTTCTAGGCGCGCAGTCCGGAACCGCGCGACTGCTACGGTCGCAGGTTCGAGTCCTGCCTCGGGCATGGATGTGTGTGATGTCCTTAGGTTAGTTAGGTTTAAGTAGTTCTAAGTTGTAGGGGACTGATGACCAAAGTAGTTAAGTCGCATAGTGCTCAGAGCCATTTGAACCATTTTTTGAGAATTGTGGCGATGTGAGAATTACAATTAATGTCATTCCGCAGGAAGCGATTCATGGTTTCCTGCATGATGTAACTCTGAATAACTGGCCGACCACTACGCCTTTACTACCACGAAAAAACCAGCCTAGTAGACATTACGAATATTTGCAAATAGCAGTGAGATCAAGTGTGAGTGCAAAGCTGCGTACTGGTTGCAGATGAGACCAACTGAAATGTACCTCCGTCGTATCTTGGATAAACGGAGCTAGGTACAACTCCCGAGAGAAGATTTGGTGATATGCATTGCGATCGCAACTACCAAAAATAATAATTAAACATAAAACTAGATTGGCTACACGAGAGCTATATGAGCTGTTGCAGGAAGTGAAGAGCGCGAGAGTGGAATGAAATAACTTGTGTAATTGTTCATAATTCAATTTTAAGCCTAGGAAGAATCACCAAACCAATCAAGAAACTATTTATTTTCTCTTGATGATTTTTTTACACGTGCAGTATTCGGAAAATGGCTATGTACAATGGTTATAATTTAACTTTCGCTACTTGAGAGGGCCTCGTGAAAGACGAATGGTCGTAAGATAATGAAACTTTGTGAAAACATTGGTAAGGACATGTGGAAAGAGATGACGAATAAATCATTGAAAGAAATACATTTTAATTCCCACATGAGAGGGTAACATTTGTTAGTTGCGTACAATGTCACGACTATCGGCATCCACGACAACCTCGATCCGCAGTAGAGATTGTTCTACTGCTGCCCGAAATATCTCAGTTGGGATGTTGGCTACTTCCTTCGCTTCGCTTACCTTCAAACTCCAGCGTGTTCCCCGCTGATAAACCCTATCGTACAGGTAAGTCTACAGCAGAAATAACATGAGTACAAATTTTTCGATCTCTCCCAGAAGGAATTTCCAAATCGCAAGTTGATTCCAACTTCCGAATCATGTGTTCTTCAACTCAGTGTGGAAAGAGGTCTTCTCCGTATTCCTTTACTGCGACGACATTGGCGAAGAGCAGCAGCACTGATGTTCTTGTTGCGACAAAACAGCTTTCCGAGTAAAGCCCTGCTCACCTTGTCCAGACCCATGTTGGCTGCCTGCCACTGTAATGTTGACTGATGCTTGTGTTTCAGCCCTACGTCACCGTACCACCACCGGTACCTAACGGCAAATCGTAGCACTAACACAACTAACGATGCAAATCCTTCAGCGCACCGTCTGAACATCATTCCTATGAAGTTGGATACTCATGCGGTAAATAGTTTTCCATCTACACTGGATGAAGTAGTGACAGTTTAATGTCCGCAGCTCGTGGTCGTGCGGTAGTGTTCTCGCTTCCCACGCCCGGGTTCCCGGGTTCGATTCCCGGCGGGGTCAGGGATTTTCTCTACCTCGTGATGACTGGGTGTTGTGTGATGTCCTTAGGTTAGTTAGGTTTAAGTAGTTCTAAGTTCTAGGGGACTGATGACCATAGATGTTAAGTCCCATAGTGCTCAGAGCCATGTGAACCATTTTGACAGTTTAATTATAAACACCCTGTATTTAGCAACCAAGTTTCCGAAACTAACAAGGTAGCAGAAGCTCACATTCTGTAAAAATATCTGGAGGGCGTGGAGGTGCGCGGACGACAATGTTTTCTATTCGGTAGAGGTGCTCAATTACAGTTACATTCAAGTTCTTCATCGTTTTCTGATGTGGTTCTTGAGAACCATCGAGAGGAGTTAGAACCAGATGTTCACGGAATCCAGAAATAATTAACTTACGTTCGGATACAAAAATTACTCAGTACTTGTTCATATTTAGTTTACGTCGAGAGTTTTGCGCCCGCCGTAGCTCGTTCGGTATTTTTGTTTGAAAATGAAATGGTGTCTCGTTTGATAAGGAGTCTGGGTGCGAGTTTTACGACAATAATATTCTATATGTGGCAAGTACGTGCTGTGACCGCCAGAACATACAGTACACAGCCACACACAGACAGGACGACACTAGACAAGGCCGGCTTCCAGAGAGGCACGATGTAGTTATGATCAGACGACACAGTGCTACGTCATGCTTCCGCCTTACGTCACACAAATAGTTCCGACGTCGACATAAGAAGACACTCGGCTTCTCTCTCTTAGTATGACGCCCAATACCAGCGTCAGTATTCGGAGTGTCAACAGTATCGCAAGACTGCATCAGGACTGTGTATACATTCACCGTCCAGGAGAGCCCAACCAGACAATCCACTAATTACAATAGCCCTCGGTCACTGCATTCAGGACAATGGTCAAAGATTGCTGAGTGCAAATGAACATTTAACTACATTGTCAAGCATCATGTTCACAATGATGCTACGTAGTATACTTTCTCTTAATAAATTATTGTAAATTGATGCGGTGCTACCATAATCTCTACTATAGCTTTCCTAAATCTATTTAGTCCCACGACGAGACTGTAATATTTGCTACGTGCTGGGTCAGAATGGTTCAAATGGCTCTGAGCACTATGTGACTTAACATTTAAGGTCATCAGTCCCTTAGAACTTAGAACTACTTAAACCTAACTAACCTAAGGACATCACACACATCCATGCCCGAGGCAGGATTCGAACCCGCGACCGTAGCGGTCGCGCCGTTCTAGACTGATTACTACGTACAAGCAAGCCACCTCAATAACAGTAACTACTTTCACTGGTAGGAGGTCCTATTACTACCATATTTAGGTTTGACGTCCGGGAGAGTTGGTCCATTTTATTTCAGCATAACATTTGTGTGTCTTTCAACTTTTTGTGACTTCTGGCAGCATGTTCGTATAGACCGTTATATAAACTTAACTACAATGTGCTACTGAGGCACTGCCAATTAAAATGCAAGAGATGTGATAAAATTAAAATATACAGGTGTGTGGGTGAGATAGACCAGTGTACTGCTATACAAGAAGAGTAAAGTCAATTAAAATTACATGTCTTATTTGGTATATGTTGTAATGAATAGAGAATTATACTATTAAATATTTTAGTCCAAAACAATATTATGAGTTTATTATAAATCTTGACTGAACACTGGCTTTCTAATGAGATGTTGGTTTTGTTGAAGCATTATCCTATCCTTTTCTCACCAAAGCAATTACACTTATTACCAAATGCTGAAGAACATTCGTGTGACCATCGCGAATGGAAAACACACTGAATCTAATAATCATTTTTATTAGTTGTTTTATAGATTTCAAAACATCCAACACGTTCCCATTCAGAAAAGCTGTTTTCATAATGTTTTATGACGTCTACATCTGATGAAGACAGTGAGCTAGTTGCAGTAATTTGCCTTGTTAGTTTCTTCAGTCTGTTTTCCTCTTCACCAGTATTTGCTTTTGGTGACATTTTTGTGCCTTTTTCTGTTTCCTTTAGTTTGTTATCCCTCCTTTTCTTTAGAGGTTCTATATCTTCAGCGGAGTTTAGCCATTTGGGTAAAGTTTCTGCCTTCCTCTTAAAATTCACGACGTTATCAATAGAAGGAGCAGGTGACATTTCTTCCATAAGTTTTGTCTATGTTGGTCTAGGAACAGTCAGCTTTGAAGTGGTAACCTTCGAAGTTTTGCGTTTAATAAGAGTTGTTTCAGTGAGGCAATTTGCCTTGTGCAGATAACTCTGCTCTTTTGATGTGCCTGAAGTCACTAGCTCAACTTTGAAGTGGATGGTTGGCCTGTGTCTGAGATTCTGCTCTTCGAACTGTTGGAACAGAGCCGGCCAGCGTGGCAGTGCGGTTCTAGGCGCTTCAGTCTGGAACTGAGTGACCGCTACGGTTGCACGTTCGAATCCTGCCTCGGGCATGGATGTGTGTGATGTCCGTAGGATAGTTAGGTTTAAGTAGTTCTAAGTTTTAGGGGACTGATGACCACAGATCTTAAGTCCCATAGTGCTCAGAGCCATTTGAACCATTTTTTTGTTGGAACAGACGTATCTTCCGACTGACAAGCGTAGTCTGGGACTGCGGATATCTACGGTGGATTCCTTCCACATTCTTAAAGCTAAATTTAATTTCGCTCCATCCCTCCCACATCAAAACAAGTGGTCGATCTCTCCCAATTTTCTGGAAGAGATGGACCTGCACGACTCCCTATCTGCAGTTAGCGCACTCGGTGGCCATTTCCGGTTAGTTTCAAGCCTAAAAATTTGTTCAGCTCGCATTAAAAAAACTGCATCAATATTGTGCAAACTAATCCTAAATACTAAAATCATGTAACTACACAATAAAACTTTTAGGTTTACCAGAACAGAGAATGCGACTTTTCAACAGAACTAACACGAAAGTGACAGCAACACTTTTGCACCACGTTTGTTCACCTCCTCATAAGTAGGAGGGGCGACTCTCTAGCGGTGCATTTGTGAATGACTCCACTGATCCGTCTCACCCAGTGGTCCAACTATTCCGACTTGGTGAACACAGCAGTACGTAAAACCAGACGTGTACAGATAGTGCTGAAAGGAGTAGAAAGTGTTGTGCCATTTTTCTCACAAATCTGTATTTACGGAACCATCACTACTTCCTGTAGCTCACAAATGACACGCTGGAAGTACATAAAAGTAATTCATACGTAACGTGAACACGTTATTAAGATTTCATGGAGCTCCTTCGTCTAAACGAGACACGTTAATCGCAAAATACACGAAAAGTTGCTGCAGTGAACCAAGCGAAAGAGGGTCTTAACTTTGGCAACATATTACTTCCTGCGAGCTTGCTTAGTAGCGCTTCTTAGCGCATGTGGAATAATTTTCCTTATAATATTCGGCAAAGAGAACTTAAGTCCCGCCTAGGGCGGCAGCACCATCGTGCACGCCCGAGAAAGAAGTATCGGGGGCACCATCCGCGTTCTCTCCAGTACTGTTACAAGTGGAGCCGTATCAACCTCTATACGTACCACTGAACTACTGTCCGTTTAGATAGAGGACTTATCGCAGTTACGCAATACGCTTGTAAGAGGTATGCGATGTATGCGCTGCCTGCAACAGGCAAGACTTAGGAGAGTCTCTGACCAGAGAGCAGTATGTAGTTAGTTGTTGCTTGTCGCTAGTCGGCATTAGTCTTCAGTAGTCTGCAGTAGACTGCGTGAGTCGGCAGTAGTCTGCGCGTGTCTGCGCTTGTCTGCAGTCTGCTCTGGTCGGGACTCTGGAGGATGAGTATTATTGTAGAAGGTAAAGAAGCAGCCTTGAGCATATCTAGTAATGTATGTTAACTGTCATCCACTTTCTTTCAAAAAATGCCCCAATAATAATTTTTATAATATAAAGTAATTTTTTTAAAAAAAGGCATTCATTTCAATTTAAAGATTTTATCCAATGAATAATTATTCCTTTTACGAATCACAAAGCATACGCCAGCATTGCACGGAGCTGTGCGAAAAATTTTTTAGGTAAGAGTAGATATACTCGCAGTTTTTATTGAGGTGAGAATTTTTGCTTTTTTTATTCAGAATACAGGGCCGTGGCGCAGCGCTGCTGTCGTCATAAAATTTACCAGGTTACTGATTTTTTTTTATTATTTTCGGTGTTTAGGAATTTTTCTGTCTCGAACTTAACATTAAATGAAAAAAGAATTTTGTGGGTACATTAAATGTGAATGCATTTCTGCACGGAGATAATAAATGGGAACCTAATTTTGTTCAGAGGTTACAATATTTAAAATTCATTTAATTATTATTTTTGTGGGGACGTTACACTTGGTTCATTTTATTGTTTCTGTGGGGAGGTTACACTTGGTTCTTTTTAAATTATTTTGTGGGGAGGTTACACGCTTATCTGGCAGAAAACGTACAACTGCCTACCACCGTAATGTCCCTACCTTTTGCAAGCTCTCTGACAATTTATCGTCTTCCTTTCCAGTCACGTACGATAACGAGAAATCTCCATTTAAATCCATATTATCTGATATTATTACGTTTTCATTTTCCACAAACATCGAAACGTCTGTCACCAGTAGACAGCACACGCTCTTTTAACGCGACCTACCGATTTTCTCCTATCTTCGAAAGGCACACCAGCAAAAGCATTAGCCTTTCTTCAGTTCCAAGAGAGAAGTACTTGACATATTACAACTACGGATCTTATTGTCAGCAAGATTCCAGAACAGTTCTATAGAATTTAGGTCTGGATAGTTTGAGCTATGAATGACCTACGATCAGATACGACAGAAGGTATAGATAACATTCTTTCGGAATTTCTTCAATCATTGGGCGAATTGGCAATCAAGGTACAATTCAACTTTCTGGGTAAAGCCTGCGACTCTGTACATATACCATCTGACTTTCGGAAAAATATCATCCAGCACTCCCGAAGATAGCAAGGGCAGATAAGTGCGAGAACCGTCGCACAACAGGCTTAATGGCCCCTGCTTCGAAGTTGTTCAAAAGAATAATACATAGTAGAATGAGTAAAAGAAAACTGAGGATCTGTTAGATGACAATCAATTTAGCTTTCGGCAAGGTAAAGGCACCGAAGAGACAATTCTGACATTGCAATTGATTGTGGAAGCAAGATTCAAGAAAAATGAAAGACACTTACATAGGATTTGTCTACGCGGAAAAAGCATTCTACAATGTAAGATGGTGCAAATTCTGAGTAAAATAAGCGTAAGGTTTACGGCAAGACGGATAGTAACCAATACGTACAGGAGGGAAAAATAAGAATGCAAGAGCCAGCCGCTGTGGCCGAGCGGCTCTAGGCGCTTCAGTCTGGAATCGCGCGACCACTACGGTCGCAGGTTCGAATCCTGCCTCGGGCATGGATGTGTGTGATGTCCCTAGGTTAGTTGGGTTTAAGTAGTTCTAAGTTCTAGGGGACTGATGACCTCAGATGTTAAGTCCCATAGTGCTCAGAGCCATTTGAACCATTTTTTAAGAATGCAAGACAGAAAGGAAGTACTATGATTAAAAAGAGCGTGAGGCAGGGATATAATATTTCTGGCCTGCACTTCAATCTACATATTATAGAAGCAATGGTGGAGATAAATTCAGAGTGAAAGAATATTAGTGATAACATCTGCTGATGACATTGCTGTCCTCAGTGAAAGTGAAGAAGTAGTGTAAGAGACGTGTTGAATGGAGAGAACTGTCTAATGAGTACAGAATACGGACTGCAAGTAAAGATAAGAAAGACGAATGAAATGAGGAGCAAGAAAAAAAGGAGAATGGTGCTAAACATCAAAATTGGGAATCACGAAGTAGACCAAGTAAAGAAATTTTGCAATGTTGGAAGCAAGGAGGACATAAAAGAAGAGCAAGGAGGGCATAAAAAGCAGACTAACACAGGGAAAGGAGGCATTTCTAGCCAAGAGAAGTATGCTAGTATCAAACATCAGCCTTAACCGGAGGTAGAAATTTCTGAGACTGTGCTTTGGACCACAGCATTGTATATTAGTGAATACGGACTATGGGAAAACCAGAAAAGAAGAGAATCGTAAATTTGAGATCTTGTGCTTTAGAGGTATGTCGAAAACGAAGCGCACTTATAAGAAATGGGGTGGTTCTCCGCAGAATGGACGAAGAAAGAAACATGCAACACACTGACAAGAGGATAAGACATGTATTTATCAGAGGTGTTGATGAAATACTGATATATCATTGTATCGTTTTTTCCTAAAAATACCGATATACATACCGGCTACATCATTTTCCCCGATATATCTATGTCGAAATGGCAGTATCGAGTGCCGGTATTTTTATTTTATATTATATTTTTTCTCAATTTCCGGTAAATATTTGTAACTATTCTTTTGAAATTGTAGTAGAACTTCTTTTTACTTTCACTATGCGAAGCTGTGTCACTACTTTTTGAGCTTTCATTACGTGCAATCCTTCTACCAGATTGTGCGAAGCATGTATAGGAGGCACCAAGAAGAAGTTCGATTGCACTGGGGGTGGCAGTGTGAATGCAATAACAAGATTTCCGATGTTAAGAAATAGCACACCAGTAGCGACAGAAAACAATTTTTTACCAACTAGTGAGCTATTTCTTCACGTCGACATTCTTCAAATACAGTTGCTGAAAATGATGAACTAAAATCAATGTGATAAGACTGGTCTTTTCTGTGTGCAGACACGTGAGAGGGAATGCTGACATAATCGACGCCCGGCGCTACCAGCGGTAGCTGCAGCGTTTAACTTCACCACGCAATTTTGATACTACAACTGCTAGGTCGCTGGCGTTTGTAGAAATCAGAAGGGAGTTAGTCGATATGAAGAGTTCCGGATAAATTCGATATGTGACGAAACCGAACGATGGACCCATTGGAAATCTTTTCTTGTGCCACATCCATTCAGTTACTATTTTTAGCAAAGTGGTTATCGCCAAGCGTGAACGTGTATATTTTTCCTTTCAGTTCTTGCCTTAAGGGGGATAAATAGGCAGCTAGCTTGTACAGAATACCTAATAACAAATCAATATCTAATATACACCTGTAAAACCGGCAGTATATTTACAATGTGTAGCCGGTACTTTTATAGGCCGGTACGTCGAATTTTATTCCGACGTTTTATCGATATAGCGACACTTTTTTTTATAAATCGAGGGGCGATAACGAAAATCTTTTAAATATCGATACATCGGGTTCCATATCATTTTAAAAATATTAACACTCCTAGTGTTAATACATCAGGAAATAGCTTCCGTGGTAGGAGAGGTCGCTGCAGAGAGTATATACTGTAGGCGGAAACGGAGATTGGAATACATCCAACAAGTAACTGAGAACGAAGGGTGCAAATGTTACGCTGAAATAAAGAGGTTAGTGCAAGAGCAAGAATTCGTGGCGGGCTAATCGAAATAGCCAGAAGACTGGTGACTAAAAAAGGAAAGGCACCCGTCGGAAATGAACGAAGCCATTTTCTTACTAAATTTTGTCAATCTAAGATGAAGGAGAAGGCTGCACCTCGAAACTAATGTCAAAATTTTGGCTTTCTTTACACGTGGTTTACAGTGTCAGCAATTACTGGGCAGCCAGGACTGTATTTAAATCCTTAGAGAACGACTAGAAGTGTCCTATTAAAGGTCCATCACCACATCTTCAGGATACTCCACACTGCCGTCTAGGACCATAACCATAAATCAGTTGCAGGTTAGTTTACGAAAATGTTAGCTGCAATTTTTTCATGATGCCAATACATCTTTGAATTTTAAGAACGTGAAACGTACCTTGATAGTCGTTTGGGAATGTGACATGTAGTCCTGAAACCAGAAAGCGTTTCAGTTTAAAACCAAACAGTCGTGAAGAAATGTGTGTCATATTGTTCATCTGTGTAATTGCGGAACGAACGCAGTATTCACGACAACGAAGAAAATTATGCATTTCGTGAACGTGTGCCACGCTATTAGTCGTCCTTATTATATTTGCTTCATTTATGGCCCCTAAATGCAGATGGGTACTTTGCGGTCGCCTGAATGATGATTTCTGGCTATGCGCATGTTTTCATGTTAACGCACTACTGGTGATAAAAATTAAATTGGCTGAATCTAGCAAATTAATAACAAAATGGCATAATCCTGCCGCGTGGGATTAGCCGAGCGGTCTCTGGCGCTGCAGTCATGGACTGTGTGGCTGGTCTCGGCGGAGGTTCGAGTCCTCCTTCGGGCATGGGTGTGTGTGTTCGTCCTTAGGCTACGTAGTGTGTAAGCTTAGGGACTGATGACCTTAGCAGTTAAGTCCCATAAGATTTCACACACATTTGAACATTTTTGGCGTAATCCTAGCCCGTAAACTAATTAATTCAAAAGACGTGGTGGGATTACAATCCAGCTCTAAACAACTGCACACTATCGGTATAAGTGTGAATTATAAGAGTTGCAATTCTCTGTGAAAAGCAAAATGGCCAGAAGAGAACATTAGTGTTGTTCGTGCTTAGCGATTTTCCAGCCCTGGTAGAGTACACAGAGTGACTCACTAACTATTGCCACCAAGAATAACTCCGAAAGTACGATAGGAATTAAAAAGTTCGTGGGACAAAAGTTGCATGGGACAAAGGGGCCATAATATGAGGTTGGTTTTTTGTTGCTAGGTGGGATGGCGTCAGAGATATTAAGGTCAACTTTGTTTTTTTTTTAAATGGGGTGCTATAGTTTGGTACTTATCTTCTGATAGCGGCTATCGAGACGAATCCAATGATGTGTAACAGTATGGTCGTTGAAGGTCACAAAGGTGGCATGAACGTCCATTTACAGGTGTTCGAAGTGATGACTATTGGTATCAGTGCAGTGCTGCAATCTTCTTATCATGGATTGAGTGGTATTCCTTATACATCGGCACTTATCGAAGGACATGCTCTGACAATTCTCTCGCGCATATCTTCAGGTGTAGTCGGAACGTCTTTATAAACAATGTCTTTTACGAATCCCTACAAGAAAAAATCCAGAGGCGTCAAGTATGGCGAACGAGCTGGCCAAAACACATCTCCTCCGCGTACAGTCCAACGATTTGGGAATTGTCTCTGCAACTTATTTCTAGCCATCAGCGGAAAATGTGCCGGACACCCATCGTGTTGCTACGACATTGTTCCTTGTTCCTAAAGGTATTTCTTCCAATAACAGACCTAACGTTTCTTGCAGTAATGTGGTATACTTCCTACCATTAAGATTTCCTTCGATGAATTAGGGGCTATAATTCTGTCCTCCAGAATCCCACACCATACATTTTACGGTTTTTGGTGTGCAACTTCCCGCAGCCAACATGGATTTTCAGTTGCCCAATAACGCATGTTATGCAAATTAACATTTCCATGGTTCGTGAATGTAGCCTTGTCAGTAAATAAAATCAAATTAATATATGTGTCATCCCTCTGAATCTGAAGTTGAGCCCATCGGCAGAATTCAATGTGACGAATACAATCCGTACCAGTTAATTCTTCGTGGAGACTGATATGGTAAGGATGGTATTCATGGCGATGCAGAACACGATCAACTCTACTCTGGTTCGTGCAAGATTCACTTGCGATTTGACGCGAGCTAACACAAGGATCTCGAACCACAGTGGCAGGAGTACCAATTTCCGCTTCCTCGTTAGTAACTTTCCTTTGCTGGATATGTTTCCGATGCGTTAAAGATCCAGTTGTTCTCAATTTATCGTGCACATATTTAAATGGACGACGTGTAGGGTAAGTACGTTGAAGATATCTTTCAGTGTTTAAGTCTCTAGCGCTC
The DNA here is from genome assembly GCF_023864345.2 of Schistocerca serialis cubense. NCBI lineage: Eukaryota > Metazoa > Arthropoda > Insecta > Orthoptera > Acrididae > Schistocerca > Schistocerca serialis. The sequence continues at coordinate 563,063,441 of NC_064641.1, forward strand.
ACTGAATTTCGTTAGCATTCTCCGTAAATGAGAAGCATATCGATTTGTTCTTAGATGGAATACATCATTCACATTCGCTTGATTCGACGATACTGGTATTAGCAGTCCTATTAGTGTTGTATTGCGAAACCATCGAATGGTGATTACATGTCAATGTCTTGTTAGATTGATACGCTGTATCCGGCGAATATTTATTATTTACACTATATACAAGACAGAACTGTCAATTTATGTGCTTCGAGAAGAGCTGATGTGATAAGGAATACCACTCAATCCATGATAAGAAGATTGCAGCACTGCATTGCTACCAATGGTCATCACTTCGAACGCCTTCTGAAAATGGACGTTCATGGCACCTTTTTGATTTTCGTTGACCTTCAAAGATCTTACTGTTACACATCATTGGATTCGTCTCGATAGCCGCTATCAGAAAATAAGTAGCAAACTGTAGCATCCCATTTAAAAAACAAAATTGACCTTCATATCTCTGACTCGATCCCACCTAGCAACATAAAACCAACATCTTATTATGGCCCCCGTTGTCCCATGCAACATTCGTCCCACAAACGTTTCAGCTACTATCATACTTTCGGGGTTATTCTAGGTGGCAATAGTTGGTGACTCACGTTGTATACGGAGTGTAAACAGCACCAGTCGTTAGGTGATCACTGCGAAGTACATGGAGATGCTGCGTAGCAAGTGAGACAGCATTCTCAGCATCTGACCAAGTTTGAAAGGGTCTCCTTGATGGCCTCCATTTGGCCGGCTTGTCGAATTGCGCGGAAGCCAGATTTGAGGGGCAAACGGATATAATAGTGCCTCGACGTTGCAGCGTGTGGGAACGTGGGGGCAGCGACACTCATCAAGGCTCCAGTCGACCATGTCTAATCGTCACACGGGAGGTTCCCCTTACTTTGTGTAAAACACATCGTAATCCCTTCACATCTGTCCATGCCATCAGAGAACAAATAATGGACTCCTTCCAGTGTTCTGAGTTATCCCGCACAAGTGGTCAGAGACTAGCGGAAACCGGTCTAGGGAATGACCGTCCCATGCGTCGGCTGCCGTCAACACCACATCACTAACGGCTACTTTTATAGCAGTAACTTTTCTGAGAAGCATCGACTACTATTAAATGGCACCGCATTGTGTTCGGCGACTAACTGTAGTTTCGTTCTACCACGGATGACCATCGTTGCCTAGTATGGTGACTACCTGCGTAGAGGCCCCATTCTTTGGAGAACTACTGTGATGTTACTACTGACGCCATAACGTGAGAAGCCATTGGGGATGACCTGAAGTCACGGTTTGTAGTGCCGCGAGAACTCTTAACGACACAACCATACAGCATGGACAGCCTGCAACCTCAGTGTCGCCGTTCACGCGACAGTTTCGTTATGCCATTTTTCAACAGGACAACGCTCGTCCACCCATAGCACGTGTGCCTATGCGTGATGCTGAAGTACTCCCGTGGCCGGCAAGATCCCCAGATCTGCCCCCAAAAGAACAAGTGCTGGTTCAAGCTCTGTGCTAGTGGTAGTATACAGGAGATAAAGGACCATTTAGAACAGATGTAGGTCTTCTTGCCTGAGGAGAGCATACAACGACTATGTGACATCCTTCACAACTGAATCAACGCATGCATCCAGGACAAAGAGGGTGCAACGTAGTACTGATAAATGGGCTCTACTGCCAAATTCAAATGGTTCAAATAGCTCTGAGCACTTTAGGACTTAACATCTGAGGTCATCAGCCCCCTAGAACTTAGAACTACTTAAACCTAACTAACCTAGGGACATCACACACATCCATGCCCGAAGCAGGATTCGAACCTGCGACCGTAGCGGTCGCGCGGTTCCAGACTGAAACGCCTAGAACCGCTCGGCCACACTGGCCGTACTGCCAAGTCTTTGTAATCACTGAAACATCACATACCCTCTTAACCAGTAAAGTTTGACTTCGTCTCCTCCTCCCCTTTTTGTCAGGCGGTGTATATAGGTCTGTAATTTTTGAAGTAAAATCGAATGCAAGCAATAGTAATATTAAAAAATGAGGGGAAAACCAGGACGTAGGATTTTTCTCTGTTGTCACCACCGCCATATGACGAAGTAGGGGAAAAATGGATGAAGACAGTGTTGTATAGCTTATTAGGTAATGTCAACAGAAAACTGAAATTGTTAAAAACACTAATTTATTGCGATACGGACACAGTAATACCAGCCAGCTCCCAGCATCCCATAACACGTAAACATGCACCCTTACGCTCCATGGTGCATCGCCTACTATCTGTACCCAAACCAAACCAAGCCAAATTTTGAAAATGAACTGAAAATAATTAAAGAATAGCATACAGAAATTGTTATAGTCCTACAATGATTGATGTAAGCAAAAAAATTAGCGAGAGGTTAACAGCTCTCCTTTATCCACCTCAGACAGCGCAAAACCATACTGATAACCAGGGTCCCCTTGCTACATGTGGGTAGGACTTCACAGGTTCTTGCCAGGAAACTAAAATCCAGGAAATATACCCAAGTTTTCTACACTAGGAATACTGTTGCCCACCTTCTGTTCAAGAGTAAAGATAAGATTCCACCTTTAGAACAGAGTGGAATTTACAGAATTTCCTGAAATCTGTGTGGCAAATTATATGTGGGTCAATCAAATAGAGCTATAACTACTAGACTGACTGATCATGAAAGGAGGTGGAGACTGAGGAAGAAAGATTCCACCTTCGTTGAACATACTTTGGATGAATGTCATTCAAATGATGCGAAGTGTGATGTTCTCATAAAGGAACTAAAGGAAGAAAACTGACATTACTTGAAACTCTGGCCAGTAATAAATAGCTGTCAAAGAATCCTGACTTTGTCCTTAATGACGAAGCAGAGTTCCATTACTCGCCCATATTAAAGCAGCAGCCAGTTATTATTCCTTCCACCATTAGCTAACAAATTTGTTATAACTGTTCCACATCCACATTCCATAGATGTCTTTCTTCCCCTCCATTTATTCGGTCTGCCGGCCGGAGTGGCCGAGCGGTTCTGGGCGCTACAGTTAAGTAGTTCTAAGTTCTAGGGGACTGATGACCTCAGGAGTTAAGTCCCATAGTGCTCAGAGCCATTTATTCGGTCTGTTGGCCACATTCACCAGTTTGCCCTTATGACACAATAGTCTGCGCCATTACTCACTTGTAGAACATTTCTGTTTTATGCAGTGACATAGATTTAATATTTGAATACACTGTTACATTAAAATTTATTTGTTCTATGTCTCTTTAGGTATTACATCACGCTTGTCTCTTGTATCGATATAGTCATAAAATGTCATATATCTTTATAAAGTTATGAACTCTTGCTGAAGTAGTTTGGACTACCTGTTTAGCGTTACGCTATCCGGCGATGGCCTAAGAAGCCGAAAGCCGGTCCATAAAAAACTGATAAATATTACTGTGGAACATTGATACTTTGTTTTCAAGGTATTAATTTCAATATCGATAATTTTTGACGTCGGGTATCTTTGGTTTGTGATGGCGCTAGTGTTTACAGTGTGCGTGTGTGTGTGTGTGTGTACGCAACGCTTACTTGCTGCAACTTTGCCTTGAAAATGGCTGGTATGCGCCGGGAGAAATTAAGATCTAACTTTACATAAACTGTTTCTTAAAAATATATTCTTTCTGCTTATGTATAACTTTAAACAAAAACTGTGTACACAACAGTGTGCTGTTTTCTTTTCTTCATTGCAGTTAGCTTGAAGAGGAAAGACGAAAGTTGGTTTTATGACTTACTGACTTATGATTAAAATATTGCTGTAATCTGGAATCTGAATCATCCGAAACTTTGCAGTCCGATCCGTTCACAGATTAAAACTATGAGAAATACTGTCATTGAAGCCACTATCCTCAGATACCCAGCTGATGGAGGTGTCTGTCCCGTGCCCCTATATTAATGATCCTTTTCGATTTACCGATTCATTTTAAGTGAATTAAGTTTTATTTCCCATAAAAATAAACAAGGTTCAAAATCAGAGTGAAATGAGGAGATGGACAAAGAAAGGGGGAACGGAATGAACAGGGAGAGGGAGAGGGAGAGGGAGAGGGAGAAGGAGCAGATATAGGGGTGAGGAGGAGAAGGAGAGAGATTGTGTGGGAGGAGTAGATGGACAGTGAGAGAGGCCGGGGGAGACAGGGGGGATGAAGAGATTAGAACTTACATACAACTCCTGTACACATTTAGGAATTTCGAAGCGTTGACAGGTTCTCTGGTACTAGAGTACTGTGATGTTGAATAGTCTTTGACTTGCCAACGGGAAGATTACATAGTTAAAAAATTTAATTCACAGTTTTTGCCAAAGAGGAGGCAGTGGGCTAATGTAACGTTCCGTATTGTTTTTGAAAACAGCTGATTATTTTTTTGTCAATTTGTGTCAGATGACGTATTGTTGTGATCGGAAAATCCCGTATAGATCAAAATCTCCAACACAACAGTATTAACAGCTGTTATGTTTTATGGCAAGGTATTCGCTTCTCACGAAGGAGGTACACCATTGGTACAAAAACTTCGTCATCCTGATCTGAACGTTTTCGGTCAACTCTCTCCTTAGAGGACTAAACAGAAGTGAGACAATGTAACATTAATGAGTGTCCATATTACAAGGTCCTTGATCAGTGTTACCTCTAATAACACATTCCTTCTGAAATAACAGATTCCAGTAGTTTCCCGTTGGCTGTCTGTGATGATGGTGGGATACCTCAGATAACGTCGCTGGACCGTTTACAAATTACTACCGAAAGTGCTAAGGATATAAAAGCCACGACAGTTTCAAACTAACATCTGAAAGCACTGAAACTGTTGAAACAACTAACAGCATTATTAAAACTGAACCAAACATGTTAGTTTTCACATTAGAGTTACAAGCACTCACAATGTGGCTGCTTATTTTAAGGCCCATCATCACAGATATTGAAAACAAAGACCCAGAGATAACCACTCAGTTACTCTGTAACTGCTCATCAGCAACCAACAACGTAAGTTAGCGTGTCAGAAACAAGAGTACCGAACACTAGTGCTTACATGTGTTCGCTAGGACTGATAATTGGCCGGCCGGAGTGGCCGAGCGTTTCTAGGCGCTTCAGTCTGCAACTGCGCGACTGCTACGGTCGCAGGTTCGAATCCTGTCTCGGGCATGGATGTGTGTGATGTCCTTAGGTTAGTTAGGTTTAAGTAGTTGTAAGTTCTAGGGGACTGATGACCTCAGATGTTAAGTCCCATAGTGCTCAGAGCCACTTTTGAACTGATAGTTGTTGCAAACACGCTAGAAGCATCGGTGATAGATCATGTCGTGAGGAATAACATCTTCTAGAGACAAGATGGTTACACCGCAGAAATGTATTATTGGCAAATGTAAAGTTTTCTCAAAGTCCTCTCGAGCAGACCACCAAGCCAAGGCAAGCTATGCCAACACCCCGTGTGGCTATCAGAATGTCAAACAGACAGAAGGCTAACACAGCGAGTAGCAGAGCAAACACGAAAGATATTGCCCCATGCCTGACGCTTCACTTTGTGCAAGAGAGAGTCCTGTATCGTGAACTAAGCAATATGAAATTCTGACAGCACAGCTTGATTTCGCAGGTGATACTGCCAGGATGGCGGAAAGTCAAGAAGCTGAAGCCCTGAAAGCCGTTCTTGTGGAATTGAGGGATGAAGACCGCTGATGGGCCCGAAAAACCTGGCCACATTCGGCCAAGAGTAACATCATTGCCTCATAAGAATAGTAATAATACTCGGCCTTCCGAGCCTTAACATGATTATGTAGCAGTATACCAGCTACGAGGCCGAACCGGTGATTCGCTGCTACCGTTCGCCAAAATGATTTCTGCCTTCGAGACTGCTACCTACTTGGTAGTTGTGAGCTGCCGACCGGTCAGCCATTGATGATAAGACCTGGAGACTTATACCACTGGCTTTCTGAACCAAACTGATGGTTTTTGGTGCACCGTCAACCTGTCGCAGTATTCGAGAAGCAAGCTAACCAGAGCTCCCCCCGACTAGTACCTGTAAAACGTCGTCGACATCCCCATACTTCTTTGGTGGAAGGGTTACGCTGTTGTCCATCTCTCCACACCGTGCAGAGCTGCTGAGAGATTACCCGAGTAGACTCCATCGATATCCACGAGATTTTTCTGGTAATATACACTTGCTATCCTGCGTAGCAATGCCAGCGAGACCTGCCGCCCGCTCGACAGTATGTTTACAAGAAATGGCGGCCACTAGGACGACGTCCTCCAAAGACTGCTCGAGGCCAAAGAGATATACGGGCCCTGCAACGAACTTATGACGTCACACTAGTCAGCTTGTCCGCCACACTTCACGAACGCTCGGCTCCGTGCAGGGCACATACTAAAAGTCTTCAAATTGTCGTGTACTGTCGACAGCTAAAATGCATTAAAAGGAGCAGGGGTGGTGAGGAATTATCAAACTCGTCGGAAATAGTTACTCGCACCCCGCCGGAGACTGTTGCTGGCAACCGTAAGACCTTCAGTGTCACGTGCTGTGACTTACGCGCCGCGACCTGCCTTTTTCGTGGGCAGACGTCAGATTGCTGAAACAGCGTCAGCACGTTCTGAGGCCATGGACAGCGCCGCCGCTGGCCCGGGCACCGCCACAGAGAAGAATACACATTTTTAAACTTTAATGTAATACATTCTTGTTTCGCTGATGTGTCGTTAACGACCCAAGCGCCAGCCGACCCGCTCAACAGTAGTCGATGCTCCGTCATTCCGCCAACAGTAGGGATCACAAACCAGGCATCTACAAATTGCTCGTTGACATTTCTCGGCGGCACTGGACGTCCTTCTGTATTGGTTTATGTTTCTGAGAGGTGGCAGGGCGTAGGCAAAATGCATCTATAATCCAACCACCTGCTCTATATGAAGGGGGGCTTGACCCAGCAAAATTTGGTCCCGATTCTAAAATATCTTTCTTCGCTTCTTCGTTTAGCGACATTCACTTCTGCTTTTTTGCTGTTGAAAATCACTAACGATATTGCAGTTGGTAGTATGCAGTACACATGGTTAGTAGATTGTCTTAGTTCGGTCAAATCTCGTCGTCTCAAGGCCGGCGAATACTGAAAGATACTTAGCACCGCCTGGAAGCGTAAGCGAACGTTCTGTTACCATGACGTGACTTATCACCCCTAGACTATTCATAGAAAGACTTTGAAACACCATGTACTTATATTAGGTAGGAAGTGAAGGAGATGGGAACTTGATAAGTTGAAAGAACTAAAGGTTGTTGAGAGTTTATAATTTCTTATGTATCCTATTAATATTAATTTATTATGTACTAAATTTCAAAAAGATTAAACACATAATCTTCTATTTGCGTCAAATGTCCGCCACTCGCATTGTCACAGAATAGCGCTCGACAACTGGTTGTTGATATTTATGCTGCTGAGGTTAGCGGTGCCCCGTTCGTCTTTTGTTTGAAAGTTGGCATGTAATTTTTCGCTGAGATACCTGCGATGGGGCAGGGCGTCTGACGTGGGAGAGCTACATGGTGTCGACAAAAGTACGGAAACGCTAAAGACACATTACATGACCATGCCCACTACGGTGGAGGAAATACATTGGCGATCAAAACAACTTCCAGGCGTCTCGGAATGGGTAAATACCGGTCCTGTATTTGGAACGAATTTTCTCTCAACAGCGGTGTGTGGATTGATATAAAACTTTCTGATACATTAAAACTGCGTGCCAGATCGGAATTCCCACCAAGGACGTTTGCGAAACGTCCCTGGTTTGAGTCTGGGCCCGGTACACTATTTTAATCTGCCAAGAAGCTTCAGGCACTGCTTGGTTTTCAAAGAAATCTTATAAAGTAGACCACGGAGGCTCTATAATATTGAGATCTGGTGACTTTCGTGGTCAGGGGAGCTGGGACAGTTTATCCTCGTGCTCACAAAACGAGTCCTGGATAACGTGAACTGTGCGAACACGGTCCCAGTCATCTCGCGACATAGCATCACAATCGGGAACAAACGTTTACCATGAAGAAACGTGACCTGAAGAGCCAAAATGGTCACATGAAGGGCTTATTTCAATAGTGGTACAAGTCCATTCATTACCTCCACTTTTCTGTCTGTAATGTTTCTGACATTAATGGTCCAAACAGACAGAAATAAAAGTTCATATCTAGCAAGAAGTCATATGCTTGAATATTTCTGGTATCTCAACTGCAGATTTTTCAGCCCTCATTTAACTTTAGGGCTCTGTATCTCAGAATGAACAAAAATGGACTTGCACCACTATTATAATAAGACCTTCACATAATCCTCAGCAGTAACGCGGCCTTGCAGAGGAAGCCAAGAGTCCATCGAATATCGCTACATGGCTGCCCAAATCTTCACCGAACACCGACTTCACTCTGGTCACATCCATGCTTTATGGGTAACGTCTCTGAGTACTAATCAAAACATACTTGGTCCCCGGTTCGAACGCCGCCACTACTTAAATTCTAAATGAAAATGATCAGTAGTGCCGGCCGAAGACTACCGCCATAATAAGTGACCCTCATTCTGTCAATGGCATTGTCAAAGTGGGCAGAGGAACGGACAGACATATAGAGCACACTCTTGCTCTTCGGAGGGAGGGGGGGGGGGGGGGGGGGAGCGGAACTGCACATAAAAGGCGGAAGAATCGGTAATGATTAACGGCATGAGGACACAGAAGGCAATGGAAACTATTACACTAAAGACAAATAATGTGTATTCATAGAACATGTCTTCTGTAACTGAGTAAGTGTCATGATCGTCTCCTCACTGGCAAAATATTCCAGACTAGTCCCCCATTCTATTGCGGGAAATGGCTGCCAAGTGGGAGGTGACCATAAAAAAGGTCGAATAACCAAAGAAAGGATGACATTTTGCAGGTCGGCGCGTGGAATGTCAGAAGTTTGAACGTGGTAGGGAACTATAAAATCTGAAAAGCGAAACAGTAAGACTCAATCTAGATATAGTGGGGATCAGTGAGGTGAAATGGAAAGAAGACAAGGCTTTCTGGTCAGATGAGTATAGGGCAATACAAACGACAGCAGAAAATGGTATAACGGGAGTGAGATTCACTTTGGTTCGGAAGGTAGGGAAGAGAGTGATTTCACTGATAGTGTTGTTCTCATCAGAATCGACAGGAAACCAACACGGACAATAATCGTTAAGGTATACAGTCAACGGTCTAAAGCGCAAAGTAAAGAGAGAGATAAAGTATATCAGGAGACTGAAACGGTAATTCAGTATGTGAAGGGAGATGAAAATTTAAGACATGGAGGTTGGAATGCGGTTATAGGGGAAGGAGTAGGAAGACAGGGTCAATGGAGTGTATGGGCTTGATAATAGAAACGAGAGAGGATAAAGACTAATTGAGTTCTGGAATAAGTTTCTGCTAGTAATAGCGAATACTCTGTTCAAGGATCACAATAGTAGGAGGTATACTTAGAAAACGCTGGGTCACACGGAAAGATTTCTCTTAGACAACATCATGGTCAAGCAGAGATTGCGAAATCAGATACAGGATTGTAAAGCGTACCCATGAGCAGATATAGACAAGGTCACAATTTAGTAATGATGAAAAGCATTACTAAAGTTTAAGAGACTAGTTAGGAAGAATTAGTGTGCAAAGACGTGGGATAAGGAAATACTACGAAGTAAAAATGGAAATGTCGTGTGGCTAGGGCCTCCCGTCGGGTAGACCGTTCGCCTGGTGCAGGTCTTTCGATTTGACGCCACTTCGGCGACCTGCGCGTCGATGGGGATGAAATGATGATGATTAGGACAACACAACACCCAGTCCCTGAGCGGAGAAAATTTCCGACCCAGCCGGGAATCGAACCCGGGCCCTTAGGATTGACAGTCTGTCACGCTGACCACTCAGCTACCGGGGCGGACTACTACGAAGTGAAGAGATATGCTTGAATTTCTATGAGGCTACAGATACTCAGATACAGCGATAATGGCCGACCGCTGTGACGGATCGGTTCTAGGTGCTTCAGTCTGGAACCGCGCGACCGCTACGGTCGCAGGTTCGAATCCTGTCTCGGGCAGGCATGGATGTGTGTGATATCCTTAGGTTAGTTAGGTTTAAGTAGTTCTAAGTTCTAGGGGACTGATGACCTCAGAAGTTAAGTCGCATAGTGCTCAGAGCCATTTGAACCATTTTTGCAAGTCTTCAGTCGATCGACGAAAGAAGGAAGTACAGGAACGTTCAGGGAAATTCAGAAATACAGAAGTACAAGTCACTTACGGTTAAAATAAATAGGAAGTGCAGGGAAGCAAACGCGAAATGGCTGCATGAAAAAATGTGAAGAAAGTACTGACTGAGTATGTAGGAAAGTCAAAAAACTTTGGTGCAATGGAAATCAAGGGTGGTGATATTACGAGTGCAGTTGGAATTACACTGTTAAATGCAGAGGAGAGAGGGGATAGGTGAAAAGAATACATTGAAGGCCTCTATGAGGGGGGGGGGGGGGGGGGAAGGATTTGTCTGATGACGTGATAGAAGAAGAAACAAGAGTCGATAGGGAACAGATATTGGATCACAATCAGAGTCAAAATTTAAAAGAGCTTTGGAGGATTTACGATCAAATACAGCAGAATGGAGAGAGAACATTCCGTCAGAAGTTTTAAAATCATTACGGGAAGTGGCAATAAAACCACTATTCACGTTGGTATGCAGAATGTATGAGTCTAGCGACATACCATCTGATTTTCAGAAAAATATCATCCACACAATCCCGAAGACTGGAAGAGCTGACGTGTGCGAGAATTATCGCACTATCAGCTTAACATCTCATACATCAAACTTGCTGGCGATAATATTATACAGAAGATCGTTCAAATGTTCAAATTTGTGTAAATTCCCAAGAGATCAAACTGCTGAGGTCATCGGTCCCTAGACTTACGCGCTACTTAAACTAACTTATGCTAAGAACAACACACACACACCCATGCCCGAGGGAAGACTCGAACCTCCGGTGAGAAGGGCCGCGCATTCCGTGACATGGCGCCTCTAACCGCACGGCCACTCCGCGCGGCACAGATGATTGGGAAATAAAATTGAGGATGTGTTCGATGACGATCGGTTTGCTTTACGTACGGTACACGCAGCACAAGGGCTGTTCTGAATTTTGGGTTGTTAATGGAAGCAAGACTGAAGAAAAATCAAGAAGGGTTCATATGATTTGTCGACCTGGAAAAAGCGTTCAGCAATGTAAAATGTTACAAGATGTTCGAAGTTTTGAGAAAAATATGGGTAACCTATAGGAAGAGACGGGGAATATGTAATATATACAAGAACCAAAATGGAACAATAATAATGGTACACCAAGAACAATCTATACATCGATGATTGGTTGGTTGATTGATTGAATCGGAGACGGGGACCAAACAGCGAGATCATCGGTCGCATCGGATTAAGGATGGATGGGGAAAGAAGGCGCCCGTGCCCTTTCAAAAGAACCGTCCCGGCATTTGGCTGAAGTGATTTAGAGAAATCCCGAGAAACGCACATCAGGATGGCATGACGTGGGTTTTAACCGTGAATATACATCGAAGAAGCAAAGAGGGAAATAAACGAAAGATTGAGGAATGGGGGTAAAATTCTAGGTAAAAGACATCAGTTAAAAGTTTCGCTGTTGACATTGCTATACCTAGTGAGAGTGAATAAGAATTACAAGACGTGTTGAATGGAACGAACAGTCCAGTCACTCCAATTGAGAGTGATTCGGATAAAGACGAAAGTAATGAGAAGTTACAGAAATGTGAATTCCGAGAAACCTTTCAAAATTGTTTCTCACGAATTAGATGTAGTTAAGGAATTCTGCTACCGAGGCAGCAAAATCACCCATGACGGCCGGCCGGAGTGGCCGAGCGGTTCTAGGCGCTACAGTCTGGAACCGCGTGACCGCTACGGTCGCAGGTTCGAATCCTGCCTCGGGCATGGATGTGTGTGATGTCCTTAGGTTAGTTAGGTTTAAATAGTTCTAAGTTCTAGGGGACTGATGACCACAGCAGTTAAGTCCCATAGTGCTCAGTCATTTGAACCATCACCCATGACGGGCGGAGCAAGGAGGACATAAACAGCAGACTAGCACTAGAAAAAATTGTATTCCTAACCAATAAAAGTGTCCTAGTTACAAATACAAGCCTTAACATGACGAAAAAAATTCTTGAATGTATATGATGACGATGATGTGTGGTTTGTGGGGCGCTCAACTGCGCGGTTATCAGAGCCCGTACAAATTGCGAACCTTTGCTCAGTCCAATCTCGCCAGTTTCATGATAATGAAATTATGAGGACAACACAAACACCCAGTCATCTCGAGGCATGTGAAGATCCCTGCCCCCGCCGGGAATCTGACCCGAAACCCTGTGCTCGGGAAGCGAGAATGCGACCGCGAGACCACGAGCTGCGGACAAAAAATGTATATTTGGAGCACAGCATTGTATGGTAGTGAAACACTGACTGTGGAAAAACCGGAACAGTAGAGAACTGAAGCACTCTAGATGCTACAGATGAGTGTTGAGAATTAGGTGGACTGATAGGATAAGGAATGAGGAGGAAGGGAGCGTATAGAAAGCACGAAGAAGAAGAAGGGGCTGGATGGTAGGACATCTGTTAAGACTTCGCGGAATAACATCAATGGTAGTAGAGGGAGCTGTAGAGGCTAAAAACTGTAGACGAAGACTGGAATACATCGAGCAACTAACTGATGACGTAGGTTGCAAGAGATATTCTGCGATGTAGAAATTGGCACAGGAAAGCCATTCGTGGCGGCCTACATCAGACCAGTCAGAAGACATATGGCTCAAAAAATAAAAAAATAAATAAATAAAAATAAAAAAGGGAGCGACGTAAACTTGGCTACAAGTTGGAAACAGTGTGAAACAAGACTCCTCCGAGTAAATGACATTCCCCATTTCTCTGTAGTCCACGTTTAATGGCTTCGACACCACGTATTCCTGTTATGGGCAATTGCATAACTGATACGTCGTTTCGGAATTCCAGCTCTTTTGGTGCTGACAAGGTTCGTGACTCCGAATTTCAGTTCTGCAGTGACTTTTGTAGCTGTCTTACTCTACTTTTTCGTCACAGTTCTCTTCACTGACCGTCCGTCACGATCACACAACACATACTCTCGTCCGCCTTGTGACTTTGATAATGTTCGTCCACATTCGCTGTATAACTACACAGAAGACAGTTACGACCACGACTATCACTTGCAATGTGTTTAGGACACTGCACATGTCCCTCTCGTGGTCAAATACAACAGCGCAACCTGCAGGCTTGGCTAGCATCTGCATTTATATCAAAGTATGGATTTCTCGCGGTATTTCCATATGTTTATCCAACCACTGTACCATGTACGGTGTCGCGATGCAGCGCGGGAGGGGGGGAGGGAGCAAAGTTAGAATTTAACGATCAATCGGCAACGAGGTCACTAGAGATGGGGCACAGGCTCGGATTAGGGAAGGGAATCGGCCGTGTCCTTTTGCAAAGGAATCGTCCCTGTATTTGCCTTACCGACTGAAGGAAATCAGTCAACCTACACCTGGATGGCCAGACTGCGGCAGCGGACAGAGTCTGTGTAAGGTCTACGGCGAAGCCTTGCTCAATTACAGAGCCTGCCTGGGTCACCGCTCTACGAGTGCGATTGGTGCTGCTGTGGCGTCACTTCCGCTTGCGATCCGGCGCGCTCGTACAACACCGACTCAAAGGAAGGCCTCGGCGCTTGTTCGTATCGTCACGTCAGCTAGGCACGGCGAACGCCAGGTCTGTTGCAGGCATACTCATAATGGTAGTGTCTCCCTCCCTGACACAGGAAAATGTGGAACTATTGGCGGTAGTTGACCAACACACATTGTTCTGAGAGATTTCTGCAATCAATTAATTGTGCAATTCATTACACTTCTTAACAAATAGTGTACTCCTGAACTTAAATTTCCACCTGTTTTAAGGACTGACATACAGAAACAACTTCATCGTCCAGCAGCAACAGAATTCGTGCTTTTTTACCTTATTTGTAAATCTGAGGAAGTTACGTTTGTACTGGGTTGCTTTTACAAGAAACTGTGAACATATTGGTGCTCTTCTTTAGGTATCTTGGTTGACTATGGGGTGAGGAGCACTGAATGTTAATAAATTATCTTGCGATTGTACACGTTGGGGGAGGGGGTGGGGGACAGATGAAGAGGCAAAAGAGAGATACTTGTTTTATCAAATAAAATTTTTTCATCTTATAAAGTTTCTCCTTTCAGTTGCAAGAGGGAAATATTTATCTTTTCTAATGTGCATGTTTAAAAAAGTTTAACCTCAGCAGTATTTTCGATGTATGAAGCTATTTTGTTTCCTATTTAGAATTTCTTTCGTAGAAAACAACTGTAATCTAATGACTGGCAACAGTTGGACATTTACACATGTAAATTAGTTCACATTTCCAGTGACGATATCAAACGAAAAATAACTAAATAAATAGAAGAAACGAGTTCATTGTAAGGGGTTGGGGTAAGTTTCGATAACAAAATGGATCAAGTAAATATAGTTACTTGAATGTAAAATTTCCGAAGCTTGAAATGGGGCAAAGCGTCTTCTCATATTGATCTACGTTTGTTTCGACAGGGTTCAGTAATACAGAACTATGATCTTCATTTGTAGCTTTACGATAGTAAGAAAATCTTTCATCTAAATAAAACTGCAGAACCCAAAACAATACCAAACATTTTGTCAAAAAATAAGAGATTTATAGTGGTAAGCACGCCAAGCCGTTTCTGCCTGCAACAGACCTGGCGTTCGATGTGCCTAGCTGACGTGACGTCACGAACAAGCGTCGAGCTCTTCCTTTGAGTCGGTGTTGGCTCGTACGTGGCGCTAAAGGTTCGTCCGTAGAGCTGGAAACAGTATACTGCAGAACGGTGAGCTGTAATGCGTCTTGATGCTTTCCATCAGTGACTGGTCGCTATATCACTTTACTAACGTGAAGTGGGGACTTCCTGCGATTACGCTAGTTTCGCCTGCGGAAGTGCCACGGTACATCATGAGGTCATCACGTGGTCAAAAAATTACAATACATAATTAAAATCTGTAAGATAGCAAACGCATTGTGTGGAGCGCAACATTTCGCACTCCCCCTCTCCTCTCTCACTCCTCCATGAGAAAATATGATATGGTTTAGTCTAATATAACCCAGTGTTACCTAGGTTTTAAATCATTGACTTAAAATTCACTTTAACATGATAAGAGCCAAAATACGATCATGTTCTAAACCAATGGCAGTCAACCTGGTCCCTGTAGCCAAATAATGCGCGATCCAGCTTTCCTGGTAGAAAAATTTCCATTGGGTTTTCATATAATTTTGTCAGAGTATTTGGTAAGTAATTATATTATATGTTTTATCTTGTTGTAAATCCGACTGATAAATTTTACTTTCTTACTTTATATATCATCCTTATTCTGGAAGTGGTGGGCAGTTAGAAAAATCTACTACTAGCAGAGATACAGAAGTGGATGGTGGGAAAAAAAGATTGACTACCCCAGTTCTAATCGAACTCGACTTACTGCTTTAAGATGCAAATGCACAAGGGAGCTATGGACGTAAAGTGTTCTCAACATTTAAAGCCATACAGCGCCAGCAGGACTGGTGCATAAGTACTTCATTTAAATGCCACAGCATGGTAAAATTCACACCACGAAACGGTTTCATGAATTAGTGTTGCATTTTTGTGATCTTCTAAAATCGTGGCCCAATGATGCAGCCTCTAGAGACTATGCGTTACATACGAGGCGTAGTTATCACGGCCTTGGCGTGTTGACGAACTGCGACATGGCGTGAAGGAAGCGCGATGTGGCGCTGCCGAGAACTCCGTCACACACATGGTCACTATTGGGATACGAAACCACCAAAGAACATCAACTGACATAGCCACGCTACACCACAAATCCATCGGGATGCTTGATGTCTTTTCAATATAAATAATTTTGGTTATTTGTGTATAATACTATTATTAGGAACAACACCTACCTTATTTCAAGATTCATCAGATCGATAGTTTTTAGTGATATGCAACGTTTACAAATGGTGAATGGAAACTTATCAACCAAGATTTTTTATTTTACTATTAATGTTTTATTATAGTAGGGACTGTTTTATTGATTGCTGTATTGTTTATCTCCTTACATTTCATATTTTATGTTTTTTTTAAATATATTTTACATTGCGAATCTTTTTAAAAGGAAAAAAGAAACTGTGAATGTGGGGGCACTCTTATCATTGCTGGCCGCAGTTAGCGTCTATTTAAAGCTTAGCACTGATCTTTGATCTTACAGCGAAAACTCCAGATGTCAGACACTCAGATTGGTACCAAATGTTGTATGTCGATAAGAGTATCAACCAAAACTCAGATTTAGTTCGCAGTATGAGCTGTCGTCCAGCAGAATGAGTGTAAACATTAATTAAAAGTAACAGCAGAACTATGGAGCAAAAGGGTGCTGGTGACAAACCCCAATGATGACATTTTTTACTGTGTTATGCGTGAAAGTTTTGTATGGGACTATTAACACTTCCACAAGTATGATTCAATTGTTTCTTTATTCTACTGCTCCGATTGTTTATGTTTATTCTGTGAAACTACAGACGCACTAGCTGCGTAACTGATCAGGTAAGAAATTGAGGAGATGAGACCTGGATAAATTGAAAGAACTAGAGACTGTTGAGAGTTTAAAAGGTAGCTTTAGGGAATAACTGACTCACACAAATGAAAAGAATACAACAGAAGAATGAGTAGCTTTGAGAAATGAAATAGAGAAGGCAGCAGAACGTCAAATAGGTAGGAAGACAGGGCTCAGTTGAAATCTTTACAAAACACACGATATGTTGAATTTAAGTGCTGAAAGGTGAAAACACAAAAATGCAGCGAATCAAGCAGGCAAAAGGGAGTAGAGACGTAAAAAAAAAAATGCCAGTGATATGAAGTGCAAAATGGCAAAGCACGATTGTCTATACGAGAAATAAAAACCTGCAGAAGCATGTATGACCAAGGGAGAGATAGTTGCCGCTTACAGGAAAAATAAAGTGGCCTCGCAGGAAGGAGAAACACCTGAACGAATGTTAAGATGCCAGACGTCAAGTCCGCAATGCGGAAACAGTGGATCAAACTGGAAGACAATATCATAAAACCAGTAGAGGAAGTAGATGAAGATGAGATGTTAAATAGGATATTGAGAGAAAAATTTGACAGAGAACACTCGACATTACCTCAAAGTTACTGAGATCCTTGGGAGAGGCGCCCGTGTGAGAACTATTCCACTTGGTGAACAAGTTATACGAGACATGTGAAATATCTACAGATTTCAGGAAGAATGGATTAATTCCTGCCCAAAGAGATCGCAACTGACAGTAGTGATAATTACCAAACCAAGCGTTTAACAAGTCATAGTTGCAAATACTAATAGGAATCATTTACAAAAAGAACGGAAAAACTGGTAGAAGCCGAATTCAAATAAAATTAGCTTGGGTTCTAGAGAAATGTAGAAATAGGGAAGGCTAAACTCAACCCCATATAATATATTGTAGAAAGACAAACCTGTTTTTATAACATTTTCAGGTTTAGAGGAATACTCTTCGAAATTACGTTGGTAACGGTGATAAAATATGGGGAGCGAAAGGATTTCTACAACTTGTACAGAAACCTGACAGCAATTCCAAGAGTCGAAGGACGTTAACGGATGGCAGTAGGTTACAAAGGCTGGAGGTATGATTGTCGCCTATCACCGATGTTATTTAAAATCCACAGTGAGGAAGCAATTTTTTACGGAATTACAGTTCAGGGAGAAGAAATAAAGTGTGAAGTTTGTTGACGATAGTCTACTTCTATTTGAAACGACGAGGAACTTGGAAGAGCCGTTAAATGAAATAAATAATGTATTAAAAAGAAGTTACTAGACAAACATCGCAAAAGAAAAATCAGTGTAATGGAATGGTGTCGAATTAAGTTAGATCATGTTAATAGAACTAGATTAGGAAATGAGGTATCAAAAGTAGTGAATAGAAAACTGCATGACGACGGCCGATATAGAAATGCTGTGAAATGCAGACAGGCGATAGCAAGAAAAACGTTTCCGTAAAACAGAAATTTATTAGCATCGATTAAAAAATTAAATGTTAGAAAGTGTGTTCTGAAGCTATTTGCCTAGGGTTTAACCGTGTACGAAAGTGTAACAACACTAACACGAAGGCAACAGAAACATCAGAAATATGCTGCTATAAAAGAATGGTGGAAGTTAGATGAGAAGATCTATTACTTAATGAAAAGGTAGTGAATCAAATGCAGGAAAAAGAACTTTATGATACAGCACGACTAAAATAAGGGACCAGTTGACAGCAAATCCTGAGACTTCAAGGAACGGCAGTTTGGTTATGGGAGGAACTGTGAAAGAGACCATTGCTTGAGCACTGAGCGCAGTAAACAGGCTGGCATAGGACAGACTAGCGTGGGAAGCTGAGTCAGACCAGTCTGAATACTACAACAGCAACAATAACAACAACAACAACAACAACAACAACAAAAAGAGTTTTATTAGTAATTAATAGGTCAAAGTTATTGCCAGCGTCTGAACGACTTCCACAGGATAAAGAGTTCAATCGGGTAGGCATCAGAGAGTTTATTTATACGGTGGAATGGAAATGCATTGATCGCTTTACATTAAGGTGCTTACTTACTACTTTAGTACCGTAGCGGGTGTCTTTGCGTAGCCGAAAACCATTATCGTCGATACTAGATGCTTTGCCAAGCGGATATCCCACTGCAGTTAAGTGTTGCAATTTCAAGAATGGTAGAAGTGGACGAGAATCGTATTATGGCCCACCTTTATGTGCCCTTTCAGAGCATCTGTATAAGCAACCGTCTCTTACTCTTAGTAACGTGATCAGCTGAGAAAATTATTTAGCCAGGTAAGGTTCAGGACCCAGTTGATATTCCTTCATGCGTTTATTGTTCTTCACGTCTTAGTTCCACTTTGAAGCTCTTCCATCCTGCCTTAACATCCTTCCATCTATAACACGTTATATTTTTATTATTAAGCTATTATTATTATCTGCATTAGTAGTAGTAGTAGCAGTAGCAGCAGCATTAGTATTATTGTACTATTTACTTGATGCTATTACGTGTTGACGGTCGTGTGACAATTTCTGGTGATTCCTTAGGCTAAACAAATACACTGATGTGAAAAACTTAAGGAACAAAGTAACTTTCGCATCACGTGTCGCCACCAAGTGACAAAGCTCCATGAAACTTGGACCATACACAGAGAAAACTGCAACAGACTAGTGCAGAAGTTAACTGAGAGAAATACGAAATGAGAAGAGCAAAAATAACGCTTTTATTCGAAGACAATAATGACGCTGAAATCACGGCTTTTATGATGGTTCCCTGGATATTGAAAAAGGCGGGATATGGTTCTTAAAAGTGTGTGTGATCACCACATATGGCAACCCATGCTTTGCAACATATACTATGCTGGCCACAAGGTTGGTAAGAACTTCTTGTGGTAGGGCGTTCCATTCCCCCAGAAGCGGAGTTGACATCTGTTGGATTATCGTTGGTGCATGTGGGCGTGCTGCAATGTATCTTCTCAATGCATCCCGCACGTGTTCGTTGGGATTTAAGTCAGGGGAACGGGCAGTCTAGTCCATTCACCGAATATCCTCTTGTTTCAAGAGCCCCTCCACTAGCGCTGTTTCAGTCTGTCGCGCACTGTCATCCATAAAAATGAAGTCAGAATCGAATGTACCTCTGAAACGATGCACATCGGGAACGAGTAAAGTGTCACAATTACGCTGATCGGTGAGTGCATCGTGTTAAAATATTTGAAGGTCAGTACGCCAATGCAACGTTATGCCCCATCCCCCCCAAACAGCATAACACTTGGACCACGAAAACGAACATCTTTGACAATGTTCCTGGATGCATTAATTATTCCCACCTCTCATCATTTGAGTATGTGCCCAGCATATTCCTCATTTGTGGTAGCTGTGTTCGCAGTATTCTCCAGTTTTCGTTTTTCAACTTCGATCTCTTACATTTCCGGTTTCCATTTTCATTCACTTAGCACATTAACTGCTCTAAAGGAAGTAATTTCTCTGAAAGGGTATATTTAAGTTTGTTCAGTACATTGGGTCTTTTTTTTTTTAAGACCTGTGGAAGAACATTATTTGTGGGGATCAACTCTAGTTCGCCAATATCTGTATTTAACGGTACTGTGGAGAACAGCGCCCTAGATTGAGAACAATATGTTTCTCCAGGATTACCATAAAGCTTATGTATATTGCTGATATTGATTTGGACCTCTATTAACAACCTCTACATAGTTTATTGGCAAATAATTAAAATTTAAGAGAAACGAAACATAGCCCATAATCTTTTCTTGGCTAAGGTTGTCTGGAAGGTTTACTTGCACACTAGTCAACTTTTAGATATTGTTATTGTCCCAACAGACGTACTGCAGAACACTTAAATACCACACAGCATTTGTTGTCCAAGTTATTCGTCAGCTGACACTGCGTGGAAACGAATGGCGCAGCATACAGGGGCACACATTATACACACATCAAAAAAAGTTTTGCATCACCCCAGTTCCCAGAACTCCTGAAGGTAGACGTTGACTATGGATATTGTATCACAGACACAGTCCCTTTGCATGTTCAGAGATGTCACTAGATCCCCTCAAAGATGTAAACAACCATGCATGAGCAACGTCAATTAGACGGAGGGGGTCCGACAGCCGATCATTTCTAATCATTCCACCAGGAGGGAGGTACACGGCTCGTGTTGTCTGTAGTCCAACCATGCCTAGACGATCAATACCGCGATTCGATTGCGTCCGCATTGTTACTTTGTGCCAGGAAGGGCTCTCAACAAGGGAAGTACCCAGGCGTCTCGGAGTGAACCAAAGCGATGTTGTTCGGATATGGAACTGTCGATGGCATACCTCGCTCAGGCCGCCCAAGGGCTACTATTGCAGTAGATAACCGCTACCTACGGATTATGGCTCAGAGGAACCCTGACAGCAACGCCACCATGTTGAATTTTTGGACAACCGGTTGGCGGTATTATAACAATAATAAATGCGATTAAGACTGTTCTTGAATTATTGACCATGTTGAGTAATGCTTTTCGTGCAGCCACAGGACGTCGTGTTACGACTCAAACTGTGCGCAATAGGCTACATGATACGCAACTTCACTCCCGACGTCCATGGCGAGGTGAATCTTTGCAATCAAGACACCATCCAGCGAGTGCAGCAAGGTGGAGGTTCTCCGATGTTTTTGGGGTGGCATTTATGTGGGGCCGACGTACGCCGCTGGTGGTCATGGAAGGCGCCGTAACGTCTGTACGATACGTGAATACCATTCTTCGACTGGTAGTGCAACCATATCGGTAGCATATTGGCGAGGCATTCGTCTTCATGGACGACAATTCGCGCCCCCATTGTGCACATCTTGTGAATGACTTCCTTCAGGATAACGACATCGCTCGACTAGAATGGCCAGCATGTTCTCCAGATATGACCCCTATCGAACATGTCTGGGATAGATTGAAAAGGGCTGTTTATGGACGGCGTGACCCACCAACCACTCTGAGGGATCTAAGCCGAATCGCCGTTTAAGAGTGGGACAATGTGGACAAGCAGTGCCTTGATGAACTTGTGGATAGTATGCCACGACGAATACAGGCATGCATCAATGCTAGAGGACGTGCTACTGGGTATTAGAGGTACCGGTATATACAGCAATCTGGACTACCACCTCTGAAGGTCTCACTGCATGATGGTACAACATGCAGTGTGTGGATTCCATGAGCAACGAAAAAGGGCGGAAATGATGTTTATGTTGATCTCTATTCCAATTTTCTGTACAGTTTCCGGAACTCTCGGAATCGAGGTGATGCAATACTTTTTTTATGTGTGTGTATATACTGTTTGTTGTCGTTCAGTACCCTTTGAGTCTTCCACATAGTCGAACACACCGCCCATTCTGTAGTTATGAATGGTGGCTCAGAATCTGCTATTACAAGGTTCCTTAGCCGAGAAAGATTTAAATGTTTCGCATAGGCGCATATCAGGACATTTCCAAAAAACCAATAAAGTGATTACCAAAAACTTTGGTCACTCTAGGGCTTGTCATTTGACGTACAAATTTATTATATATCTTTGCAATTGGAGCTCATCCACGTTAAAGAGACAATCTCAACTGTCTTACCGTCGTTTACGATCACATTGCTGTTTCCCTGGTAGTCTCCTAGTCATGCTTCGATGTTAGGCAGTCGCATATCTCCAATTTGTTAAAAATATCAGCGAAATCTTTCATTATATGCAGGTCCATAAGATTGCTGTTGGGTCCATCATTTTCGGAAAATCCACAATCTTGTGATCACCCTCCACTAGCATTTACAGTGAATACAGATATTTTGTACCCTCCATTGGTGTACAAAATTTTCCATATACTCCATGTAAGGCGAGTCTTTCTTACACATTAGTAACAGTCTGTTATTGTTCGAGTGCCATTTTATAACTGTCCTTATCGGTAAAGTTCTTCAAATTAACTGCACTTACTCGCATAATTTCTTTAATAGTGTTCCGCCTTAATCTATTCGATACACTGCTTTTCCTTCGCAAGATGTGTTGAATAACAATATGCGCACTGTCCAGTCCAGTTGATACAATTTTACCATCCTGTCTTTAAGTAGATTAAATTGGGGTATGGGTTTATAAACAGATCTTTCATATATTCCGTAAACATCTTTTTCCTGCAAGTACGCTAATGTGTAAATACTTTACATAAATACATACAGTAAATTTAAATGTGTTTCCCTTTCGTATCCAGACTGTTCCCATATTCTATACGTAAATGTATGTGAAAATAAATACACCTTTTGTACAAGAGTATTAGCTTCCTTACTGGATACCCTACCAGGGGTGCGTTGCTTTCTTTGCCACTCATTTCTGCTATAGATTCCCCATCCAGCCAGAGCAACTACAAAATGTGTATTTCTTCCTCTTCTTCCAAATGTCCACCCCGAAAAACTACCGTTACCACAAATTCCTACCTGTCAAAGCCTATCCTTATATACAGTAAACCACATTGACTGTGCTGAAGATGGAGTGAATTACAATGTTGACTATCTTAAACAAACCTTACGCTTACTGATTCTTACAAAATCTAGTTCCATTACCACCTAACAATGGTGACACTCATTTATACTTCCTCCTATGTTGACAACACAGAATCTTGTCCAATTGAGGCTGTGAAAGCTTCGTTTCTACCCAAAAGACCCAGGCTGGAAATAATGTCCAAGAAACTGGCTTTATCCACTTGTAAACAACTAGCCCAGTTAGGCTACTCTCTCTCTCTCTCTCTCTCTCTCTCTCTCTCTGTGTGTGTGTGTGTGTGTGTGTGTGTGTGTGTGTGTGTGTGTGTGTGTGTTTTGATTTGTCGCTGTAACCTGTAATATAAGAGAAAGACAAGTGTTGTGGGTAATTCAGCAATCATCTACACAACAGATCCTCCAAGTTCATCTCTGCAAAACATGGCATCAAGACGAAGCTACTATTTCTCCTACAGGAGAACAACAGCGCAGTAGCAAGAGAAATATTGGAAAAATCGGCGAGGAATCACTGGAAACGTTTTGCAGCAATATAAAAATCCTGCGGTAGTACTTATAAATTTAAATTGGTTGATTTTGAAATGGCTGTGCTAGAGGAAGTGCTGTAACATCTTCGTGTAGATGGCTATTGTCTTATGGACCGACATATAACAAAAGATTTTGCTGGGACTTTTAAAAAAATGGCGATGTGTGTCTACCTAAAAGCAAACCACGACTTCTGTGCGCAAGGAGACCACCGGGGAAACAGCGATGTGATTGTAAACAACGATAGCACAGTTGGGCCTCATTAACATGTATGAGGTCCAGTTGTTAATATATAATAAACTTGTATGTCAACTCACAAGCTCCAGAGTGAACAAAGTTTTAGATAGCCACTTTACTGCATTTTGAAGAGTATCTTGATATGCATCTATGATACACTTCTATGTCTTTCTTGACTACAGAAAGTGGCATTTCAAGACTTGAAGCACTGTAATCTGCTTTCATGTTTTACTCTCTTTTAACCGTTTCTAGTATCTCTCTGTTGTTTTCTTGTCATCTTTTGTTCCTTTTAGTGTTTGTTACCTTTCCTTCGTACTTGTGGTTTTTCATTTCTTTCCGTTTTGTGTTGTACGTCTCGTTTGTTTTATTCTCCCCCTTGTGGCATTGTTTTATTCGGAACAAGGGACCGATGAGCAAGCAGTTTGGTCCTTTCCCCCTCTTTTAAACCAACCATTATTGTTCGCGATTGGTTTGAAAAACATTCCGGACAGTCCGATTGAATGATCTGGCCACCCAGATAGTCCGACATGGACAGCTATAGAGGCAGCAGGGCTCAATTCTTCGGCAGGATATTTCAAACGATTTGTTCAGTCTATGCCACGTCGAGTTGATGCATTACTCCGGGAAAAAGGAGGTGCGGCACGATATTAGGAGGTATCCCATGACTTTTGTCACCTCAGTGTATGCCTCTCTTGGTCATTCTACTTGCAACATGTCGATTTCATCACATAAAAATGTGCAATCATTGTATCTCACCCAGTTTGAAAAGGTATTAATGTAATGGGGGAATTCTAATTTTTAGTGAAAGTACCTTACTGACTGAGCTACAATGGCAGCATATCTTTACCTACTACTGATGGTTTATATGAAATGAAACACAGTTACAACAGCAAAAGATTCATTTATTTTCTTTTTTTAATTTCAGATCACATTTCAGGATATATAAACTTGTACAAATATGCGCTTATTCCTTTAGCAACATTGGCTAGTGGTGATGCATCAAACATACTGCCTACAGAAGCACAACACTTACCGAAATTACAGTAGCAGTGTAAACATCCTCTCAAGTGTTTCCATGGATGAGCTTTTAACCATGAACGGTACATTCCCGAAAACTTCATACACATAGTCCAACCACCTGGGACACTGGATGCCAGAGCTAGCTGAACGTTGATTCCTATAACTGAGTGCCCTCTACAGTATACCCGTTGTTACATATTTTAACTGTTCTCGAATAATCTGCAACATACATTGTATGGCAGTCCAGAGGGCTTCGGCCGCTATTATTATTATTACACTTTTTTGCTCTTAAGTCAGTGCTTGACTTTTCCCTTCTTTCTTAAATCAAGAAGCACGACGATGAAGTGATGAGAAGAAAGAACACGCTGGTTGTTGGTTGGAGAAACTAGAATAATTGTGGACTGACTTTGAAATTAAATGTTTTCAAGTATTAGGTATTCAGTTGGTTGGTTGGTTGTTTTGGGGAAGGAGACCAGACGGCGAGGTCATCGGTCTCATCGGATTAGGGAAGGACGGGGAAGGAAGTCGGCCGTGCCCTTTGAAAGGAACAATCCCGGCATTTGCCTGGAGCGATTTAGGGAAATCACGGAAAACCTAAATCAGGATGGCCGGACGCGGGATTGAACCGTCGTCCTCCCGAATGCGAGTCCAGTGTCTAACCACTGCGCCACCTCGCTCGGTCAGGTATTCAGTAACCAAATTCATGTATGAACATAAAAAATGTAACCATGAAAAACAAAGTACTAAAACGAAAATCTAGTGTAACTTCCCATTTAGCATGGTATGAAGAATAAGGAATATGTTTCTGGTGCGTGGCATAGTGGCAGACAGTTATGAAAAACATAACAGAAAGAGAAATGGGTAAAACACTGGTTTCATATTTGTTATTTCAAATACGCTATTGAACCAAGACATTTAAATCACCTACTTAATACCTTTAGAACTCAATAAAGCAACACTTCATGTGGAACGGATTCAAAAAGTCCTTAGTTTTCCAGATGTTCGTGGCTCATGATGTCCAAGCATAGGTCATACAATTCCTGTAAATTGCGGGCCAGTTGTTTGTGGGCATGGATCTGGCGTCCAGTAACGTCCCAGGCGAGTTGCATGAAGTCGAGATAAGACGAAGTGACGAAGTAGACCACCAACTCCTCAACTTGATTCACTATTACCATGCTCCTCAAAACCCCGTAACAAAATGGTTCAAATGGCTCTGAGCACTATGGGACTTAACTTCTGAGGTCATCAGTCCCCTAGAACTTAAAACTACTTAAACCTAACTAACCTAAGGACATCACACACAGCCACGCCCGAGGCAGGATTCGAACCTGCGACCGTAGCGGGCGCGCGGTTCCGGACTGTAGCGCCTAGAACCGCTCGGCCACCCCGGCCGGCCCCCGTAACACGATTCTATTATTTTGACATAGGCAGTTTTCTTACTGTAAGATGGCATCGCCGTTGGTGAATGGCGGGTGGTAACGCATTCGCATCGGGTGGGTCAACGCGCCCTGTGAGTGGTGACCCTTCCTTCAACAGGGTCCGAAAAGGCACACGGGGGCAGAGGTTTGCTAGTTACCGGGAGCTCCAACGTTAGGCTCGTTATATAGCCCCTTAGGTAAACAGCGTTCAGGGCCGGAAAGAAGGCCAATGTGCATTCGGTACGTCTGCCAGGGGACCCTCACCATGCGCCTATCGAGAGGGCCGGTTGCAGTTATCTGCGAGTTGTGGCACACGCGAGCACCAACAACGCCTGTCACTTTTTTTTTAGGCCAACCTCAGTTCATACGGACGGCTGGCGGAAGTGGTGAAGACTGCTGGCCTCACGCGTGGGATGCAAGCGGGGCTCGCAGATTCCACCATTGTTCCCAGAGTTGATCGGAGTCCTCCGGTATGCAGTCGAGTGGAGGATTTCAACCAAACACTTCTCCCACTCTATGACGGTCTTTTCTGCAGATTTCTGGACCTGCATAATCGTATGGGAACTGTAGGACTCCGCTTGATAAGTCACGGGTGTACTACGCAAAGGAAACAGCTACTGGGGTAACAGAGTACTTGTGGAGTGCACTTGCAGGTTTTTTAGGCTACGCGGTAGTACTCTTATGAACAGTCGCCAGACCAAATGCAGATAACAACATCAGACCGCGTTCAGAGCATAGGCACTTCCACTGTCAAAATTTTACTTCTAAATTGTCGAAGTATTCGTAACAAAGTTCACGAATTTACTGCCCTCCAGGAACTTCCTCGCGCTCAAGTTATGTCGTGACCGAGAGATGGCTGAACTCTAAGCAGAAAGCTCTGAGATATTCAGTGAGTCATGGAACGCGTATCGGAAAGACTGCTTAGACGGCGTAGGAGACGAAATGTTCAGATAATTGTCTCTACTGAAGTCGAATTTGATTGTGACAGTTAAATTATCTGCTCATTTATAGCGGATCTACGTAAAATGAAGTCAGTTATTAGACTTTTTTCGGCCCACTCGATTCCGCTATGACAGTTTTAAAGTCGTTCAGACAAAGTCTACGATAAGCAGTGCCGAAATACCCATATTGTGCAATAGTAATTGAAGGTGACGTTAACCTACCGACTACAGACTGGGACGGCTATGGATTCACTGCAGGGGGTACACGCAGACAGTCTTGGAAAATACTTTTGAACACATCAGTATAAAGACAAAGATTAGAGATCGTGATGTCATCATAGTGGCTATGGTTTCTTAATAAATCAATCAAAAAGGCTAATAGAGTATTTCTACTGTAAAGGGCAGATAAGCAGTTCTTAGCATCCCACTCTGACAATTATTTGGCATCGTTTTGTTCCAGACGAAGGACGTTGACGAATTGTGGACATAGTTCAAAAGGAATTTAATTCGTGCTCTGGAGAAATCTGTGCCGAGAAAGTGGATTAAGGACGGTTAAGGCCCACCTGGTTTAACTACGAAATTCGGAAGATGCTGTGAAAGAAGAGGCTGTTGCAGTCTCGGTTCAAAAGAGAACGCGCAAATGACGACAGGCAAATATTAGTAGAGATTCGCACGTCTGTAAAAAGATCGATGCTTGAAGCTTACAACAACTACCAATGTCATGCTTCAGAAAAACATCTTACCGAGAACCCGAGAAAATTCTGGTCCTAAGCAAAATCGCTAAACATCAAAGGCTTCTATACAGTTACTCGTTGACCAGTCTTGTGTGGCAGAAGCAGATAGCAAAAGGCCAGCCGAAGTTTTAAATTTCGCCTTTAAACAATCGTTCACGCAGGAGAATCGTGCAAACATACCGTCGTCTGACCATCGCACAGACTCCCGTATGCAGACATAGTAATAGGCATCTCTGGCGTAGAGAAACAATTGAAAGAGTTGAAAACAAATAAGTCGCCAGGTGCGAATGGAATCCCAGTTTGGTTTTATAAAAAGTACTTTGCGGCATTAGCCTCTTACTTAGCTTGCCTTTATTGCAAATTTCTTTCCCAGCACAAAGTCCCTAGCAACTGGAAAAAGTGCAGGTGACTCCTGTATATGACAAGGATAGAAGAACGTACCCGCAAAGTTATAGAACAATATCCTTAACATCGGTTTACTGCAAATTTTTGAATATATTCTCAGTTAAAATATAATAAATTGCTTCAGAGGGATAGCTTCTGTCCACGAATAAGCACGGTTTTAGAAAGCATCGCCCGTGCAAAACTGAGCTTGCCCTTTTCTTACATGATATCCCGCAAACTATGGGTGAAGAGCAACAGGCAAATTCCACAGACGTAGATTTTCGATAAGCTTTTGACACGGTGCCTCACTGGAGATTGTCAATGAAGGTACGAGCATACGAAATATGATGCCTGTATGCGTCAGTGGCTCGAAGACTTCTTAAGTAATAGAACCCAGTATGGTACCCTCAACGGCGAGTGTACATCACAGATAAGGGTAGCGTCAAGAGTGACCCAGGGAAGTGTGATAGGATCGCTATTATTTTCTATACGCATAAATGATCTGACGCACAGGGTAAGCCGCAATCTGTGGCTGTTTGCTGATACTGTGGCGTACGAGAAGGTGTCGTCGTTGAGTGACTGTAGGAGGATACGGGATGACTTAGACAAAATTTATAGCTGGTGTGATGAATGGTAGCTATCTCTAAATGTGCAAAATTGAAAGTTAATGCAAAACCGAAATGTTCGAATACAGCATTAGTAGTGTGGCACTTGACAATCACGTCGATTAAATGTGTAGGCGTAAGGTTGCAATGCGATATGAAATGGAACGAGCATGTTGTAGTAGGTATTGTAGTAAGAAAGTCGAATAGTCGACTTCCGTTTATTGGGAGAATGTTGGAAATTTGTGATTCATCTGTAAAGAAGACCGCATGGACGCTAGTGCGACCTATTCTTGAGTACTGCTTGAGCGTCTGGGATCCGCGCCGGGTCGGATTAAAGGACGATATGGAAGCAATTGAGAGTCGGACTGTCAGATTTGTTACCGGTAGGTTCGGAGAACACGCAAGTATTACGGAGATGACTCGGGAACTCACATGAGAATCCCTGGGAGGGAGGGGCGGGGAGAGAAGCGACGTTCTTTTTGAGAAACACTATTGAGAAACTTCAGAGAACCGGCATTTGAAGCTGGCTACAGAACAAATCTACTGCCACCAACGTCCATTTCTCGAGGACCACACAATAAGATAAATTAGGGCTCGCAAATAGCTACAGAGACAGTCGATTTTCCCTGGCTCTATTTGCAAGTGAAATAGGGAAGGAACTGAGTGTTTGAGGCGCAGGCTACGCGCCGTCACGCAGCGTACGGTAGCTCGCTGACTATATATGTAGCTGTAGATGTAGACGTAAAAGAGATGCAGGTGGTCAGCAATAACGTTCACGTAGTGCAGGGCTGTCATGATCCCATCGATTACCACCACAGATTCCATGAAAGGCCAGGCGTATGGCTCCAGTAACATAATACTTCCCCCACCGGCCTGCCTCCTTGTTGCGGTTCATGTTTCGAGCACCCGTTCGTCTGGATTATGGAGTATCCAGACACGACCATCGATCTACTGTAACAAGAAACACGATTCATTCGACCGGGAGACGCATTTCCATTATCCACGATCTGATCTCGATGATTCTGTCCCCTCTGCAATCGTCACAATTGGTGCAGTTGAATGAACATGGGAAAACGTGAGGTTCGCCTCTTCAGAACCCTATGTTCGTCAGTGTGCGCTAAAAGGTGGGCTCCGAGTCACTTGTGTCTGCGTCAGGACTGTACTCTGTTGTCAGATCTGCCACAGATCGCCACCCATCCTCCTTCAGAGACCGCCCAAGCCTCTACATTCTGTAATAAGGCGTGGGCGTCCAACACCTCTTGGCCTACCCCTTTCCATAGATTCTCACGACAGCAGTACGTGAACAGATGATAAGCTTCGTCTTTTCCGAGGTGCTCGTTCCCAGGCGCCTGACCGTAACAAAGTGTTCTTTGAGGAGGTCGCTTACATCAGTGGATTTCCCCATTTGTGGCCCGTGTCGTCGCAAGAACGATTCCCCCTTTTTTTTTTTTTTTACTTTATTGTTATTTCAAGTCCTCACGAAGCGTCGTTCTGGTAGCGGACAAAACCGCTGGTCAGCTAGAAGTTACATATGTTTATAGAAGTTTTGAGATCCATAAAAAACAGATGACAATAAATTATGTTTTTAAAAAATACGTTCGTGGGCGATTTTTTTGTTTTTATGAGGTTTATGATTTAAACTGTAGTTAAAGAGCCGGCCACTGTGGCCGGGCGGTTCTAGACGCTTCAATTTCGGAACCGCGCTGCTACTGCGGTCGCAGGTTCGAATCCCGCCTCGGACATGGATGTGTGTTTTGTCCTCAGGTTAGTTAGATTCAAGTAGTTTTAATTCTAGGGGACTGATGACAGATGTTAAGTCCCATAGTTCTTCGAACCTTTTGAACCATTTTTTGCAGTTAAAGTATAGTAAATGATGATAATGTTAGAGGTGCTATGGTAGACGGTCCAGTCACGATAATGTGACCATCGCCTATGTTCGACGGCAAAGTGCAACAACCACTCATAGACGGCAGGTCGCAGTACTCTCTGTGGAGGGTTAGTAAAATGTATCGAGGGGGACGCGGAAGAAAGTGTAGTCGTTGTCGTAATGTGCAAACGGAGTGATTCATCTGACGTCCAAAAGGAACACTTTCATTAGTTGTTGAGCCAAGGCTGGAAGCCATTCCGAAAGGGCTAAGACTGAAACTGTTCGCGTTCCACCGTGGTTGAGGTACAACGTGCGTGGCAGAACGCAATTATCCAAAACCGGCGCCGAACGTTGTTGCATATGGGCATCCGCAGCAGGCGCCTGGTTCACGCACCCACGCTGGCTGTTGTTCACCGACGACGAAGACAGGGATTCGCGCGCCAATACCACAGCTGGACGTCCACTGAGTGGCGATAGGTGGCCTTTTCAGATGAATCACGTTTTATGCTCCATCAACTTGAAACGTCTGAAAGCAAACACCGTAAACAATTGCCGAAAGGGTCCAGGCCAGAGTAGAGAGCGTTCAGGTCAGGAGATTGTATTCGAGGAATTCCCTGGGCGATCACGGCCCTCTTGTAGACACCAGTGTATCAACACAATTATGCATCTATCCTTGAGGACCATGTCAGCGGATACATGCAGTCTGTTTTTCCTCAGCACAGTGACATTTACCAGCAGGACAATGCAACGTGTCACACTGTTCGCAGTGTAAGTGCGTGTTTCGAAAAGCACCACGATCCATCTACCGTAAACCCCTGGCCACCAGACTCCCCGGATTTAAACCCATTCGGGAATGTGTGGAACCGCCCCGATCGGGTTGTTGGCGCCATGGAGCCTCAACCGAGAAACCTAGCGCAGCTGGCTACAGCACTGGAGTCGGTATGGTTCCTCATCCCTGTCGGTACCTTCCAGGTCCTCACTGACTCTCTTTCTGCACATCTCGCAGCGGTTTGCTCTGCCAAAAGTACTTATTCAGGCTTTCGACAATTTATTGATAACATTATTAAAAGTAAAGAAATATCAAAATTACATTATAAAACAGGGTGACAATTTCTTTTTACAGAAGAACGTAACATTCAAATGAAGGTATCAGTTTTACATTACAAGAATTTTTTTAAATTTTCTTTTACAAAACAACGTAGCGTCCAAATGAAACATACAACGGAAGGAGGCGACGACATAGCGCGCCCTCCTGTATACAAGCCCGTATTTTTGTAACAGGATGTAGTACCAAGCACTGTATTGTATTGTATTGTAGGGAACTGGGGAACTAGAAACGACAGAGAGGCTTCGTCCCCGACGTAGCCCTCAGTGGTACACAACCCCACAACAGGCTACAGCAGTCCACTCACCCCACCGCCGCCCCACACCGAACTTAGGGTTACTGTGCGGTTTGGCCCCCAGTGGACCGGCACACAGTTTTAATCTGCCAGGAAGTTTCATATTAGCGCACACTCCGCTGCAGAGTGAAAATCTCATTCAAGACTTTTTCCTGTCTGCCAAACTTAAAACCACCATGAAAGGACGACGTTTCCAAACCACAGTGGAGATTCAGGACAGTGAGACAAGAGAGCTCCGCGCCATCCCAGGAAATGTGTTCCAGGTGGTTAGTCGAAAGTGGAAGAAACAGCTCGAACAGTGCACTGTCACTAGAAGGGACTATTTTGAGGGGCGCATGGCTTTAAATGTTGTACAACAAGCTATAAAGCCTAATAAAGTTTTTTTGAAGATACCTCAGATTATCCGTACATGGCCTTCCTCTTATAAAGCCGCTTTACTCTTCTGTAATTCTGTGAATTTACTTGTAGTATTACGCCACTCGACTAGGAGATTCAGCTGGCGTTGTAGAGGGACATGGGAGAGTAGGAGAGTTGGAAAGTGTGGTGGGTAGCTTCGCGTCAGCGAAGTTAGAAAATCGACCTAATAATATGCATAACATGTAATACTTCAACTCAACCTATACTGAGAACAAAATAAAAAGTCCCGAGTCATTACTTTTCAGCACCCCCTCGTAAGTTTTAAGAATTTTTACTAGATGATGCCAATCTGGTGTCGTCTATTCTATCAACTTATCCGTAGCTGAGGATCACTATGTTTTCTGGCGTTGTGTACGCCCCTGCGCACTCTCTATTGTTGGACAACCACCTAATTCCAAAGAGCTTTGCAAATCAAAGGAAATGACAGTGCTGTTTCCGTTTTGTGCTGCTGAATGCCCACATGTGTTTCGGAGATAGCTGCATGTAGGACAGTTATGTAGTGTGACGTAAACGTCACATCGGACCTAGCTTGGCATCGTTTTAAAACAACCCGTGACAGAGTTTTTCCGAATACTTCTACAACTGAGACAGTTCTCCCTCTGAAAAGACTTGGATAACGGTGAGATGCTTAACATAATCTTTCCTCTCTCTTCCTTTCCTGCCTTTCGTCCTTTGAACAAAGATCCGGAGGAAAATAGCACACCCCGAGATTTCCAGAATGAGATTTTCACTCTGCAGCGGAGTGTGCGCTGATATGAAACTTCCTGGCAGATTAAAACTGTGTGCCGGACCGAGACTCGAACTCCCGAGTTAGAGTCTCGGTCCGGCACACAGTTTTAATCTGCCAGGAAGTTTCACACCGCGAGATGCCTCAGTTGTACAGATTTCAACTTATGGTCATTTAGTTACACTCGATTAATTATTATAAGTTATCATGAAGAGTTTACTGCAATAGTTTCAGATAGTTGACGGACAAATGCTTGCCAATTTTCTACTAAATCAAAACAAATTAAGCAGTCGAATGGAATACAAAGGTCTAAACAATGGACAAAGTGCAAAATGTCTAAGGAAGAATAGCTAGAAGACAAATGTAAGGATTTAGAAGCATATTTCACTAGCGGAAAGACGGATCTCACGTACAGGAAAATTAAACAGGCCTTTGGAGAAAAGAGAAGGAACTGTATGAATATCGAGAGTTCAGATGGGAAACAAGTATTAAGGAGAGAAGGGAAAGGGGGAAGGGAAAAGGCAGATGACTTCAAGACAATTTTATAGAAAAGGAGGAGGACGAAGATGAGATGGGAGGTATGATACTGAGGCAACAGTTTGACAGCACTATCACAACTAAGTCGAAGAAAAGACACTGGAGCAGAATGCATTCCTTCAGAACTACCGATAGCCTTGGAAGACCGAGCCATGACAAAACTATTCCATCTGGTATGCAAGATGCATCAGATATGTGAAATACCCTCAGACGTCAAGAAAAATGTAATTATTCCAATTCCAAAGAAAACAGTAGCTCGCAGGTGTGAATATTACCGAACTATCAGTTTGATAAGGAATGACTGCAAAATACTAACAAGAATTCTTTGTAGAAGAAGTATGGAAAAACTAGTAGAGGACGACCTCGGGGAAGATCAATTTGGATTCCGGATAAATGTAGAAATACGCGAGGCAATGTTCACCGAAAGACGTGTCTTAGAAGATAGGTTAAGGACTTGACTAAAAGAAGGGATCGGTTGACAGGACATATTCTGAAACATCAAGAAAACATGTTTAGTATTGGAGGGAAGTTTGGGGGAGTAAATCTCGTCGATGGAGACCAAGTTATGAATATAGTAAGCACATTCAGAAGGAGGTAGGTTCCAGTAGTTACTTGGAGATTAAGAGTCTTGCTCATGTTAGAGTAGCCTGGGGAGTTGCATCAAACGAGTCTTCGGACTGAAGACCACAACAACATCAGAGGCGTATTAGATTTACCGTTGTGCTGTATGCACTTCTAACGCCACCTTATTTCTCTTCCTCAACAACATTCAATTTCTTTTCGTTCTTTACGGTTCCTTATAGTTTCGGTAAACATCTTTTAACTTACAATAGTTGTAAATTTCTCCTTTCTTGCAACTATAGATTGGTTTCAGTATTGTAAAAGAGTTGAGGAGTTGTATTTCTCAGCTAATATTTCGTAAATGTACTTTTGAAAGTGATGAACGAAACGATGAAATGGATCAGTGGGTATGAATTGTCACTTTATTTGTGTTTCACAGACCTGAGAAGGCTTTTTACTCGGTTTCAACTAAATCTGTATTAACAGCAATTGAGAAACCAGCCAGCGCTTCAACATACCTTTGATTGGGTAAACTTCAGCAGAATAGTGGGAAAGTCAGCTGAACGAGTAATCAACCGAGAAGCTTCCTTACCGTCAAAACTGTTCTTAGCAGTGCTACAGAAAATTTTCAGATCCTAAAAGAGGGAAAACGGAGGGCTATTTGTCAATCGGACAAATCTGAACCATCTTAATTTCATTGATAAATTTGTATTGTTTGCATCTAGTAGCGGTAAACTTCAACTCAGAATGGTAAAATTGCTTCTATTAAGTTTGAAAGTAGGTTAGAAAACCAATTACCTTCTCTTCTTTTCGTTATAGTTTCCCCTCTTCGATACGGGCTCCGATGTACTCCAGTTTTGGCAGTTTTATTTTTATTCAACTTTGCAGCCGGACGCCCTTCCTGTCACCGTAGCAGTCAATTACGTGGAGGAGGGAAGCCGCGTGTGTGCGATCGTGTTTTAATTGTGTGTGTAGCGTGTTGTCTGAGGCGGAAAGTGAGAACCATTCCAGGCTTTGACTAAACTAGCGTGAGAAACCGCCAAAAAAACCACACCCATGCTGGCCGGTGCACAAGCCTCCGTCGCTGATCCGCACGATCACTACCACCTGGACTCCTAGAAGGTTTTGGTATGTTTCACCATCCTGTTCCGCCATATAGTGCCCTGTGCATTGCGCTGTACGAGCAGCCATCGAAAATCAGTTATAAAATGACTAAAGTAGATTATAATGAACACACAGAAAATTAAATAGTGCTAGTTATTCTAATACAGACCATCTTAAGGACCAGAGATAGCGGTTATTAAGGTAATCGTTATAATTTTTTTAGCATGCGAACACTAATGTTGGGAACATAATCCACAGCAACACGTTCCGGGACTCAAGCTCCCATCATATGGTTGTTATATGTGATGTCATGTGTTGTCATATGTGATGTTAATCGTATATAAAATGCATTTCAAAAGCGCTAAAAGTAAAAAAAAATAATTAATTATCGGACATTTAGTCTTCGTCTTGCTTTAAAAATGGAAACACCAGGTTCCCTGTTTCGCTTATCCATTTAACCATACGCTCTTCAAACCGCTCCTTTCGTAAAGCGGTAAACTCAGGTCGTTTCAGCTGCTTTTCCGTGCATCACTAATTTGTAAACATTTATACATTTGTACAGAGACATCTGCCGTTCCATAACATGCCAAATACGTTACGAAGGGCATAGAGATACACCATACTAATGGTTATCTGAGCCAGATCATTAACATTTAGCACACTACGTCAACCTTACAAAAGACCTAAAAAGACAACACCATTCTCGCCAGTTTGCACATTAAGTACCTTATCAAACTCAACCCGGTGTATTGCTATTTCGAGATCATCAAGCAGTTCGAGTTTCTTCCCTTTCTTTATCTTGTTTAAGGTTGGCACTAGTGCGATAAATGTAAAAGATTTTGCACACAATCATTCGTGTGGTGTCCCTCCATGCCCTTTGTAAAATCTTTGGACTATTAAGGAACGGTTGATGGCTTAGTGCAGTCTGTCAGAGCTGTAACAGCTGTACACATGTGAAGTGCATTTTATGCAGTATTGACTTAAGACAGCCAGATGGTGTTAGTCTGACTACCTAACCGCCTGTCTGTGGACTATGTTCCAAATACTAGTGGTTGTATGCTAAAATATTTGTAACGATAGTGCTAGCTAGCTGTCAAGTCTTAGCCCCAGTTAAATTATTCTATTTAAGACCGAAAAATATACAAACAGAAATGCAACGATTGCCTCAAGGGCTATTGATAAACTGAATCGAATTTTAAAATCGAGGATTCTGATATGTCTGAACAGAAAAGTTTCCAATCAGTGTGTATAAGTAGTTGTGGCATATGGCAGTGAGTAAGTGATTTCTAATCCGAAAACCAATCAAACACTGAGGTTTACTCAATGGCATTTACTCAACGATCAACTGAGTGACCCATATGGGGAATTACTAGAACAGATATGAAAACAAGTACATGGGCCAGGGAACAAATTGGAGTAAAAAAATGTAATAGTCACTATAATGAAAATGAAGTACAAGTGCGCGGGGCATTAAAGTAAGAGAATGGAAAGTATATGGACCAGTGAAGGCGCTTGCTGGATACCAAAAGGCAAGAAGATACCGAAGTGACCTAATGGAAGGTGGGTGGGCTACATCAGAAAACAGGGCGCGAGCATCGGTAACATGTGTAGCTGAAAGCCGTAATGGGTAGAGATGTCTGGCTGTGATTTTTATCCAACAGTAGATATCAAATGGCTGATGATGATCATTGTAAGTACTAGTTTTTTACTATGATTTTTAGGAACAACATTTACAAAATAAATATGTGGACTGCAAACAAGGTGTTACGTAGCGACCAGGGAACAAAGCACCTAAAACAGACAAAAACAGTGGAACCAATGTGCCACCATCATCACCACCATCAACATCATCATTGTGCACAATGACATTCGGTTAATAACCTTCTCTGGTAACAAAAGGTCAGCAACCTTCCTTATGAGTTGTATACAGTGCCTTTTCTTCACTATGCAGGTACCTTAGATTTCAGCAGCTGGTCACTATGCTGCTTGTTCTTCTTCTTCTATTTCTTCTTCTCCTTTTATCTGCAACCATTAGGTCAGGTAGCAGCGGTTCGCTATGCTCTTCTGTCTTCAGCTTTCCTCTTGAGAACGGTATAGGTGGTGCAGCTGGTATCATCCACGCTCTGGTTGATGTATTTCAGTCTCGGTCTCCCTCTTGTGTTCTGCCTTTCTACTATCCCTTGAATGCTGCTTTTAATGACACATCGTGTCTCAGTAGACTGCCGACACACGTGTCCCTTGGATAAGCTTGAAGAGCCACGGCTTCTCTTTCACCAATCTACACAGTTCCTCTTCATATGATACCTTGACTAGGCAGGCAATCCGTAGCATTCTGCGGTAGTACTACGTCTAGAACGCAATCTTTTTTTTATTATTCCTACTTCCCTAAGCGTCTCACGTTTCACTTCCGTACAGCAGCATACTCAAACAAATTTTATGAGGTCTTTTCTGCGAGGTCTGTCTATGTAGCTGGATATGAAAATGTTTCCTCTGTTGTAAAACCAGGTTTTCCTTGGTGGATACGGCTTGTAATATCATTCTTTGATCTTAATATAATTTTACACCCCAGGCAGATGAAATATTTGACGGTCTCCAGTCGCTCATTTTATGTGATAACTTTTTTTTGTTTACTCTAAGGGTT
Source organism: Schistocerca serialis cubense (assembly GCF_023864345.2). Lineage (NCBI taxonomy): Eukaryota > Metazoa > Arthropoda > Insecta > Orthoptera > Acrididae > Schistocerca > Schistocerca serialis. The sequence goes on from NC_064641.1 coordinate 563,101,761, forward strand.
TTGCCTTAGCTTTACTAATTTCATGTTAAAGCAGGAAATCTTTGAGTTTCCGATACAGAGGCCGCTAACAAGAACTCTTGAGTTGACGTTCGTTCCGAAGGTATTCGGCTGAGTCCTGATACTAGAAATCTTTGGACCAATGTAGGGACTAGAAGTTTGGCATATGGTTCATGGTAAGTAGAATATGCACCAATACCCTCAGTTACAGCGCAGACCACTCACTAATACCTCATGAAAGGAATGCAGTTTACAGCCCAAATGACGATCGACGTCATGTGCTCGTTAGATACGGGCACAACCTGATACTTGACGACGATGGGTAAGGAAATCGTCTGTGGCCTGTTCAAAGAAATCACACCCGGAATTGACTTGAAATGATTTTGGAGAAAGCATAAAGCATTTAAATCAAGACTGCTGGGCCCAGATTTAAGATCCGTTCCTTAACAGTCCAGCGGCAAACTACCTTGTACGATAGGCAATAACAGACTGAAGCCATGTTGCTTGTTGAAAGTGATTCGACGGTCCGATGGTCGCGGATTTCTCTTCGATCCTCATAGGCGCTATTCGGATGAAGGACTATATGCTGGCATTCTCTCGTCAATAATCCAAACAATGCAGCCATTCTCACCGCGTCCACTATCACTTACGCTCAATAGTTGACCCAAACAGTCGTACTTCGCAAGAGGGGGACAAATATACGTGAGGAAAGAAGAAAGTGACACCTACTCTTTTTTTTTTTTTGGTTATCAGTCTTCTGACTGGTTTGATGCGACCCGCTACGAATTCCTCTCCTGTGCTAACGCCTTCATCTCAGAGGTCCTCAATTATTTGCTGGATGTATTCCAATCTCCGTCTTCCTCTACAGTTTTTGCCTCTACTGCTCCCTCCAGTACCATGGAAGTCATTCCCTCATGTCTTAACATATGTCCTGTCATCATGTCCCTTCTCCTTATTAGTGTTTTCCACATACTCCTTTCCTCTTTCATTCTGCGCAGAACCTCCTCATTCCTTGCTTTATCAGTCCACCTCATTTTTAACATTCGTCTGTAGCACGATATCTCAAATCCTTCGATTCTCTTCTGTTCCGGTTTTCCCACAGTCCATGTTTCACTACCATACAATGCTGTTCTCCAGACGTACATTCTCGGAAATTTATTCCGCACATTAAGGCCGATATTTGATATTAGTAGACTTCTCTTGGTCAGGAATGCCTTTTTTGCCATTGTTAGTCTGCTTTTGATGTCCTCCTTGCTTCGTCCGTCAATGGTTATTTTACTGCTTAGATAACAAAATTGCTTAACTTCATCTACTTCCTGACCATCATCCTGATGTTAAGTTTCTCGCTTTCTCATTTCTACGATTTCTAATTACCTTCGCCTTTCTTCGATTTACTCTCAGTCCATACTGTGTATTCATTAGACTGTTCATTCCGTTCAGCAGATCATGTAATTCATCTTCATTTTCACTCAGGGTAGCAATGTCATCAGCGAATCTTATCATTGATATCCTTTCACTTTGAATTTTAATTCTACTTCTGAACCTTTCTTTTATTTCCATCATTGCTTCCTCGATGTACATATTGAACAGTAGTGGCAAAAGACTACATCCTTGTTTTACACCATTTTTAATACGAGCACTTCGTTCTTGGTCATCCACTCTTATTACTCCCTCTTGGCTTACCCCTACTTTTTTCAGAATTTCGAACATCTTGCACTATTTTACATTGCCGAACGCTTTTTCCAGGTCGACAAGTCCTATGAACGTGTCTTGATTTTTTTTAGTCTTGCTTACATTATCAACCGCAACGTCAGAATTGCCTCTCTTGTGCCTTTATCTTTCCTAAAGTCAAACTGATCGTCATCTACCTCATCCTCAATTTTCTTTTCCATTCTTTTGTATATTATTCTTGTAAGCAACTTGGCTGCATAAGCTGTTAAGCTGGTTGTGCGATATTTCTCGCACTTGTCAGCTCTTGCCGTCTTCGGAGTTGCTTTTGCGAAAGTCAGATAGTATGTCGCCAGACTCACACATTCTACACACCAATGTGAATAGTCGTTTAAGGCCACTTCCCTCAATTAGTCCAGAAATTCTGATGGAATGTTATCTATACCTTCTGCCTTATTTGATCTAAAGTCCTCCAAAGCTCTTTTAAATTCTGATTCTAGTACTGAATCCCCTATCTCTTCTAAATCGACTCCTGTTTCTTCTTCTATCACATCAGACAATTCTTGCCCCTCATAGAGGCTTCCAATGTATTCTTTCCGCCTATCCGCTCTCTCCTCTGCGTTTAACAGTGGAATTCCCGTTGCACCCTTAACGTTATCACGCTTTTAACGTCACCGATGGCTTTCTTCACTTTGCTGTATGTTGAATCTGTCCTTCCGACAATCATTTCTTTTTCGATGTCTTCATGTTTTTCCTGCAGCCATTTCGTCTTAGCTTCCCTGCACTTCCTATTTATTTCATTCCTCAGCGACTTGTATTTCTGTATTCCTGAGTTTCCCGGAACATTTTTAGTACGTCCTCATTTCATCGATCAGTTTAAGTATTTCTTCTGTTAGCCATGGTTTCTTCGCAGTTACCTTCTTTGTACCTATGTTTTCCTACCCAACTTCTGTGATGGCCCTTTCTAGAGATGTCCATTCCTCGTCAACTGTACTGCCTACTGAACTATTCCTTATTGCTGTATCTATAGCCTTAGAGAACTTCAACCGTATCTCGTCATTCCTTAGTACTTCCGTATCCCACTTCTTTGCGTATTGATTCTTCCTGACTAATGTCAAACTTCAGCTTACTCTTCATCATTACTACATTGTGATCTGAGTCTATGACTGCTCCTGGGCACGCCTTACAATCCAGTATCTGATTCCGGACTCTCTGTCTGACCATGCTGTACTCTAACTGAAATCTTCCCGTATCACCCGGCCTTTCCCAAGTACGTATCTTCCTCTTGTGATTCTTGAACAGAGTATTCGCTATTTTTCGCTGAAACTTGTTACAAAATTCAATTAGTCTTTCTCCTCTCTCATTCCTTGTCCCCAGCCCATATTCTCTTGTAACCTTTTCTTCTACTCCTTCCCCTACAACTGCATTCCAGTCCCCCATGACTATTAGATTTGCATCCCCCTTTACATGCTGTATTTCCCTTTGAATATCCTCATACACTTTCTCTGTCTCTTCATCTTCAGCTTGCGACGTCGGCATGTATACCTGAACTATAGTTGTCGATGTCGGTTTGCTGTCGATTCTGACAAGGTCAACCCTGTCAGTAAACTGTTCGCAGTAACACACTCTCTGCCCTACCTTCCTATTCATAACGAATCCTACTCCAGTTATACCATTTTCTGCTGCTCTTGATATTACCGCATACTCATCTGACGAGAAATCCTCGTCTTCTTTCCACTTCACTTCACTAACCCCTACTATTCCTAGATCCTTTGCATTTCCCTTTTCAGATTTTCTAGTTTTCCTACTACGTTCAACCTTCTGAAATTCCACGCCCCGAATCGTAGAACGTTATCCTTCCGTTGATTACTCAATCTTTTTCTGATGGTAACCTATCCCTTGACAGTCCCCTCCCGGAGACTCGAATGGGGGACTATTCCAGAATCTTTTGCCAATAGAGAGATCATCATGACACTTCTTCAATTACAGGCCACATGTCCTGTGGATACACATTACTTGTCTTTAATGCAGTGGTTTCCATTGCGTTCTGCATCCTCATGCCGTTGATCATTGCTGATTCTTCTACCTTTAGAGGCAGTTTCCCACCCCTAGGACAAAAGATTGCCTGAACCTCTGTCCGCTCCTCCGCCCTCTCTGACAAGGCCGTTGGCAGAATGAGGCTGACATCTTATGCCGGAAGTCTTCGGCCGCCAACGCTGGTTATTAATCAAAATTAAAGCAGCGGCGGGATTCGAACCCGGGACCGAAAACGTTTTGATTATGAATCAAAGAAGCTACTCCCCCCCCCCCCCCCCCCCCTGTTTTCTTGCATTTTGTTCGGTATTGTTCGCTGCGTTTGGTCTGGGCGGACGTCACAAGACATCCGTTCAAATTGATCGTTGATTCCTTTACTCAGTTTTATTACAGAGTGCGAGCAGCCCTCTGACCGAACATGCTGAGCTACCGTGTCGGCACCCCTAGACCAAGGTGGGAACTACTGGTAATTTAAAAGCCAAAAAGCCATATGATTTTTCGTCACCCATTAAAAAAGTTGCATACTCACTGAGAATGTGTCACAGAAATTTCGAAAGATGTTGTCGATATCGAGACTGGTTCAAATGGCTCTGAGCACTATGGGACTCAACTGCTGAGGTTATTAGTCCCCTAGAACTTAGAACTAGTTAAACCTAACTAACCTAAGGACATCACAAACATCCACGCCCGAGGCAGGATTCGAACCTGCGACCGTAGCGGTCTTGCGGTTCCAGACTGCAGCGCCTTTAACCGCACGGCCACTTCGGCCGGCCAATATCGAGACTGTCAGACTGTTTATGCCAAGTTACTTAGTGGTGGAGTAATTCTTTTTTACGAAAGTCACTATACTTCTGTAACCAACAAATGGACCGTGAATGGGATATTTACCTTCTAATGTGCAATGTGGAAAATTCCGTACTCCACAAATTACTCTGCGAAACCACAATCTGCTAGCACATATATCCCACTTGCGTTACTCCAAACTGGCTGTGGTCTGGTTTGCTCTGCTGTGCAAGAAGTATTCTTTACGAAAAATAGTACCTATGATATAATTAGGTACCGATCAAACTAAGACTGACTGGGGGTTTGTAAAATCACATGCCGGGAGGATGTGGCACACTAGTGTACGGATTGATGCTACTGTCGAAACTCATCGTCGTATCATCCTTCCATTGTTGAGATGGCTGTACGGGAACGTAATGAAAGCCAATTAAAATAAGAAAAATAATAAATAAATCCAGCGCGGACCAGTTACAAAAACATTTCAGAGATGTGAGAATTAAAACTTTCCCTGGTTACAGATTGTTTCATAAAAACTGCCAGACGTCTGCAAATTGCTGCCATGATATATCGGCGCGGAGTCTTCTGACCATCTTCAGGTGGACACTTATACAAAGCGACTGAGCTGACGTATTTAAGATCCCACCGGCCCTTGCGCATGCGCTGTTTGTGTGTGCCCTGCGCTACGCGCCCTCCGTGGAGAAACTGGCTTCATCGATATCAGATCGATTGTGTTAGTATGATAAACGACGCCGGCTACCCAGCGCACGAAGTTTTTCTATGACGGGATTCCATGCAGAATTTAACTCTAAACCGGCGTCTCGATTAATAACGGACTCAGACAGAGTTATTTCCATTGGTTCATTGATGATGGAGCTCCAAAAGTTTGACGTATGGGCTACAATCTTCGTTTGGTTGTATTTCATCAAGTGACCAGTGGAAATACAATGTTCGGCGATAGCGGATTTACTGGCTTGGAGAAGGCGAGTCCGCCGCTGATGTTCTACGATGCGTTCCTGCACTGTGCGCTTCGTTTGCCCTATGTGAGATTTGCCGCATTCGTACGGAATACTGCAAAAACCCGCCTTCCGCATCTCTAAGTCATCTTTGACAGATCCCAGTGGCTCCATGAGTTTAGGAGGAGGACGAAAAACTGCTTTCACTTTATGTGTTCTTAATTTTCTGCCTAATTTGGCTAAAATATTTCCATTAGCAAATAAGCAGACGTTTTGAAGGCCACATCCTCTTCTTTGTCCCGTTAGTTTCTACGTCTGTAGTGCTCTCTGTAGTTTCTGGGACTAATATCCATTATTATGAAACACAGTTTGCAGGTGGTCCAGTTCCATTAGCAGATTATCGGCATCCGAGATGGTATGAGGCCAGTGGATTAAAGTCTTTAGAATGCTCGTGGTTTGTGCCGGATGGTGGCAACTAGTAGCTTGCAGATACATGTCTGTATGAGCGGACTTTCGAAACACGGAAAGCCCAAGTGTGCCATGGCTCTTACATCGCCCCAAGACGTCTAAAAACGGCAAGCAACAATCTTTCTCCATCTTCATAGTAAATTTTATGTTTTCATGTACGAAGTTCAGATGTTGAAAGAATTCTCGGAGACTGTCCAAACCATGAGGCCAGACTATAAACGTGTCACTAACATACTACCAGAATAGCGTTGGTCTTAAAGTAGCTGAGGCGAGCGATCGCTCCTCAAAATCTTCCATAAAAAGATGGGCCACCAGGGTAGACAAAGGACGACTCCGTCAGATTTAAAAAAAACTCATTGTCAAATAAAAAGTATGTCGACAAGAGAGTGTGCTCGACCAAGTCTGTAAAGTCAGTCCCAAACACATTGCCGATGAGATGTCGTGAGTCCACCAGAGGCCCATTTTTAAAAAGAAAAACGGCATCTAAACTGATCAACAAGTCGTTCCTTTCGTGCTTAAGTGACTGAAGTCTGCTGATAAAATCACTAGAATTAATTGTATGATGTGGACACTTACCTACAATAGGTTTCAGTAAAGACGTCAAGTATTTGGCTAACTCATAGGTGGCTGCTCCTATATTGCTTACAGTGTTTTTGAGATACTTTGAAGACACTATAATAATTTGGCGTCATGGTTTGGACACTGTCCGAGAGTTCCTTCAAAATCTGAATTCCGTACATGAAAACATAAAATTTACTATGGACATGAAGAAAGATGGTTACTTGCCGTTTTTAGACGTCTTGATGCGACGTAAGAGCGATAGCACACTTGGGCATTCGGTGTTCCGAAAGGCCAGTCCCACAGACCTGGATCTGCAAACTACTAGTTGCCAACATCCGGCACAAACCATGAGTGTTCTGACCTCATAACATCTCGGATGCCGATAATCTGCAAATGGATCTGGACCACCTGCAAACTGCGTTCCAGAATAATAGATATTGTTCCCAGCATTCAACTTAATTCCCACTGTAAAGTTCCCCACTAGGATAGCCACTTGCTCACAAACAGCCATTGATAATATCTTTATAGAAAAGTCCAATGAACAAAATTATATTACAAAACCAATAGTCAATGGCCTCTCAGACCATGACACGCAGTTCCTTCTGTTAAATGTTAATACTGAACAGGATATAAAATCTGTTAAATCTGAGCTCAAGAGGGTAATCAGTAAGCCAAAAATTGATTATTTTAGGACACTCCTCAGAGACATTCACTGGACTGATGTTTACAGTGCTCATGGCATGAATGAAAAATATAACATTTTTGCTAATAAAGTGCTTACCTTATTCGAACACTGCTTTCCCCCAAAACTTACCAAGGTTAGAGCAAAGTCTACAAAGAAGCCATGGATTACTCGAGGAATAGGGGTATCTTGTAAAACAAAAAGAAAACTGTATCTGTCAATCCGAAACATTTCCAATGTTGATGCTATAGCACATTATAAGAAATACTGCAAAATATTAAAGACTGTAATACGGATGTCAAAGCAAATATATTACAAGGAAAAGGTAGTCATATCAGATAAGAAAATAAAGACAATATGGGATATAGTGAAGGAGGAGATTGGTAGAACCAGACATGAAGAGGAACAAATAACATTAAGAGTAAATGATTCATTGGTGACAGATGTGTATAGTGTTGCAGAACTTTTTAACAAACATTTTATAACTGTTACTGAAAAGATGGGGTTGTCAGGTTCGGTAGATGCTGCTATGGATTACCTTAGACCAGACATTTCAAGTAACTTCCATAATATGAATTTGACCCTCACTACCCCAACAGAAATAATGTCCATCATAAAATCTTTAAAATCAAAAACATCTAGTGGGTATGATGAAATATCAACAAAGTTAATTAAAGAATGTGATTCTGAGCTAAGTAACATATTAAGCTATCTGTGTAACCAGTCGTTTATCAGTGGAATATTTCCTGAATGGCTGAAATATTCTGAAGCTAAGCCACTGTTTAAGAAGGGAGATAAAGAAATAACATCCAATTTCCGTCCAATTTCACTGTTGCTAGCATTCTCAAAAATTTTCGAAAAAGTAATGTACAGTCGTCTTTATAACCATCTTATCTCAAATAACATACTGTCAAAGTCATAGTTTGGATTTCTAAAAGGTTCTGATATTGAGAAGGCTATCTACACTTACAGTGAAAATGTGCTTAATTCATTAGACAAAAAATTGCAGGCAACTGGTATATTTTGTGATCTGTCAAAGGCATTTGACTGTGTAAATCACAATATCCTTTTAAGTAAACTAGAATATTATAGTGTAACAGGAAATGCTGCAAAATGGTTCAAATCTTATATCTCTGGCAGGAAACAAAGGGTGTTATTAGGAAAGAGACATGTATCAAGCTATCAGGCATCATCCAACTGGGAACTAATTACATGTGGGGTCCCACAAGGTTCCATTTTGGGGCCCTTACTTTTTCTTGTGTATATCAATGACCTTTCATCAGTAACATTACCAGATGCCAAGTTTGTTTTGTTTGCCGATGATACAAACATTGCAATAAATAGCAAATCAAGTGTAGTCTTAGAAAGATCAGCCAATAAAATATTTGTGGACATTAATCACTGGTTCCTAGCCAATTCTTTGTCACTAAACTTTGAAAAAACACACTACATGCAGTTCAGAACTTGTAAGGGGTGTCCCAAGAGTATATGTCTAACATACGATGACAAGAAGATAGAAGAAGTGGACAGTGTTAAATTCTTGGGATTACAGCTTGATAATAAATTCAACTGGGAGGAGCACACCACAGAACTGCTGAAGCGTCTTAACAAATCTCTGTTTGCAGTGCGAATTTTGTCAGACATAGGGGATATAAAAATAAAAAAGCTGGCATACTATGCTTACTTTCATTCCATAATGTCATATGGGATTATTTTTTGGGGTAATTCATCAAGCCAAGCTTAAGTTTTCCGGGCACAAAAACGTGCAGTAAGAGTTATATGTGGTGTGAACTCAAGAACATCCTGCAGAAGCCTGTTTATGGAACTAGGGATACTAACTACTGCTTCCCAATATATTTATTCCTTAATGAAATTTGTCTTTAAAAATATATCACTTTTTCAAACCAACAGCTCAATTCATGGAATCAATACTAGAAATAAGAATAATCTTCACAAGGATTTAAAGTCACTTAGTCTTGTACAAAAAGGTGTGCATTATTCATGAACACACATTTTCAATAACTTGCCAGTAGCCATAAGAAGCTTAACAGCCAATGAAATTCAGTTTAAGAGAAGCCTAAAGGATTTATTGGTGGCCAACTCCTTCTACTCCATTGATGAATTTCTTAGTAAAACCAACTGATTTGTATATAAGTACAACATAACTTCTGCACAATTTCAGTGCAGTAATGTGTTCATTGAAAATTTGTGTGTCTCTCTCTGTGTGTGTGTGTGTGTGTAAGTATAATCCAACTTCTGCACCATTTCAGTGCAGTAATGTGTTCATTGTAAATAAGTATTACAGTAGTTGTATTACATGTTTATTACCTTATAAATAAATAAAAAACTTTATTTTAAATTCAGTGCATTAGTATTTGTAAAATGACTTATAGTGTTCATTAAAAAATGACGATCATTCCACTTGGGACCTGTGGAATGGTACATTAGCTTACTTGTTTTAGTTGTAAATATTTGTCATGTATTGTTGTTTTTCTGACATGTTCCACATCCTGGAGGACCTCCTCACTACGGATCAATAGGAATGAAAGTAAATCTAACCTAATCTAAGTACGGAGAGCGCTAAAGACGCAAAAACGGCCAGGACAAACGAGAAGATGTGGCCTTCAAAATGTCTACTTATTTATAATACATATTGGAAATATTCCAGCCAAAATAGGCAGAATATTAAAAAGTCATAAAGTTAAAGCACTTGTTTGTTCTCCTCCTGAAATCCCGACTCTACTTGGATCTGTCAAAGATGACTTAGAGATGCGGAAGACAGTTATTTACAGAATTCCCAGTGAATGCGGCAAATCTTACATAGGGCAAACGAAGTGCACAGTACAGGAACGCATCGTAGAAAATTAGCGGCATACTCGCCTCCTCCAAGCCAATAAGTACGCTATTGCCGAACGAACATTGTAAGCCACACGTCAAACTTTTGGAGCTCCATCATCAATGAATCAGTGGAGATACGATTGTCTGAGTCCCTTATTAATCGAGACGGCGATTTAGAATTACATTATGCATGTAATCCCATCATAGAAAAACTTCGTGCGCTGGGTAGCCGGCGTCGTTTATCATACGAAGACAATCGATGTGATATCGATGAAGCCAGTTTTCACTACGGGGGGCCCATGCACAACGCCAACTGGACACACCAAGCAAGGTCCGGTGAGATCTTAAATACGTCAGCTCAGTCTCTTTGTATGGCTGTCCACCTGAAGATGGCCAGGAGACTCCGCGCCGAAATATCGTGGCAGCAATTTGAAGACATTCGGCAGTTCTCCAGAAACTTTATTGAACTATTTCAGAGATGTCTGACGGTGGCATTGGCGCATGCATCGTCTTCCGCTGTTAAAACGCGAGTAACATGCATAACAGAATATTCTAAACGTAAACAATATTTCTAATTATAAAAGAATACTTCACGGCTGGTTTTTTAAAAAATTTCCACTCTGACGGAAATATCGGTTAATTGTGAGATGGGTATACACTTGAGAGCCAAAGAAACTGGTATACCTGCCTAATATCGTGTAGGACACACGTGAGCTCGCGGAACTGCCGCAAAAAGACATGGCATGGACTCGATTAATTTCTGAAGTAGTGCTGGAAGGAAATGACACCAGGAGTCCTACAGCGCTCTCCATAAATCCGTAAGAGTACGAGGGGTGGATATCTCTTCTGAACAGCACGTTGCAAGGGATCCCAGATATGCTCAATAGTGTTTATGTTAGTGGAGTGTGGTGGCCGGAAGAGTGTTCCTGGAGCCACTCTGTAGCAATTGTGGACGTGTGGCGTGTCGCATTATCCCGTTGGAATTGCACAAGTTCGTCTGAATGCACAATGGACATACATGGATGCAGGTCATCAGACAGGTTGCATACGTATGTGTCACCTGTCAGAGTTCTATCTAGACGTATCAGGGTCCCACATTACTCCAACTGCACACGCCCTACACCATTACAGAGCCTCCAGCAGCTTGGATAGTACCCCGCTGACACGCAGGGTCAATGGATTCATGACGTTGTCTCCATAACCGTACACGTCCATCTGCTCGATGCATTTTGAAACGAAACTCGTCCGACCAGGCAACATGTTTCCAATCATCAACAGTCTAGTGTCGGTGCTGAAGGAACCCGGCGAGGCGTCAAGTTTTGTGTCGTGCGGTCATCAAGGGTACACGAGTGGGCCTTCGGTTCCGAAAGCCAGTATCGACGAAGAGGCCAGACAAACGTATGGTTCCTGAAGAGGGGCAGCAGCCTTTTCAGTAATTGCAGGGGCAGCAGTCTGGATGATTGACTGATCTGGCCTTGTAACAATAACCAAAACGGCCTTGCTGTGCTGGTACTGCGAACGGCTGAAAGCAAGGGGAAACTACAGCCGTAATTTTTCCCGAGGGCATGCAGCTTTACTGTACGGATAAATGATGCTGGCGTCCTCTTGGGTAAAATATTCCGGAGGTAAAATAGTCCCCCATTCGGATCTCAGGGCGGGCACTACTCAGGACGACGTCGTTATCAAGAGAAAGAAAACTGGCGTTCTACGGATCGGAGCGTGGAATGTCAGATCCCTTAATCGGGCAGGTAGATTAGAAAATTTAAAAAGGGAAATGGATAGGTTAAAGTTAGATATAGTGGGAATTAGTGAAGTTCTGTGGCAGGAGGAACAAGACTGCTGGTCAGGTGACTACGGGGTTATAAATACAAAATCAAATAGGGGTAATGCAGGAGTAGGTTTAATATTGAATAAAAAAAATTGGAGTTCGGGTAAGTCACTACAAGCAACATAGTGAACGCATTATTGTGGCCAAGATAGACACGAAGCCCACGCCTACGACAGTAGTACAAGTCTATATGCCAACTAGCTCTGCAGGTGACGAAGAAATTGAAGAAATGTATGATGAGATAAAAGAAATTATTCAGATAGTGAAAGGAGACGAAAACTTAAGAGTCATGGGTGACTGGAATTCGATAGTAGGAAAAGGAAGAGAAGGAAACATAGTAGGTGAATATGGATTGGGGCTAAGAAATGAAAGAGGAAGCCGCCTGGTAGAATTTTGCACCGAGCACAACTTAATCATAGCTAACACTTGGTTCAAGAATCATAAAAGAAGGCTGTACACATGGAAGAAGCCTGGAGATACTGACAGGTTTCAGATAGATTATATAATGGTAAGACAGAGATTTAGGAACCAGGTTTTAAATTGTAAGACATTTCCAGGGGCAGATGTGGACTCTGACCACAATCTATTGGTTATGACCTGTAGCTTAAGACTGAAGAAACTGCAAAAAGGTGGGAATTTAAGGAGATGGGACCTGACTAAAGGAGATGGGGCCTCACTAAACCAGAGGTTGTACAGAGTTTCAGGGAGAGCATAATGGAACAATTGACGAGAATGGGGGAAAGAAATACAGTAGAAGAAGAATGGGTAGCTTTGAGGGATGAAGTAGTGAAGGCAGCAGAGGATCAGGTAGGTAAAAAGACGAGGGCTATTAGAAATCCTTGGGTGACAGAAGAAATATTGGATTTAATTGATGAAAGGAGAAAATATAAAAATGCAGTCAATGAAGCAGGCAAAAAGGAATATAAACGTCTCAAAAATAAGATCGACAGGAAGTGCAAAGTGGCTAAGCAGGCATGGCTAGAGGACAAATGTAAGGATGTAAAGGCTTATCTCACTAGGGGTAAGATAGATACCGCCTACAGGAAAATTAAAGATACCTTTGTAGAAAAGAGAACCACTTGTATGAATATCAAGAGCTCAGATGGAAACCCAGTTCTAAGCAAAGAAGGGAAATCAGAGAGGTGGAAGGAGTATATAGACGCGGCTATACAAGGGCGATGTACTTGAGGGCAATGTTATAGAAAGGGAAGAGGATGTAGATGAAGATGAAATGGGAGCTATGATACTACGTGAAGAATTTGATAGAGCACTGAAAGACCAAAGTCGAAACAAGGTCCCAGGAGTAGACAACATTCCATTAGAACTACTGACAGCCTTGGGAGAGCCTGTCCTAACATAACTCTAGCATCTGGTGAGCAAGATGTATGAGACAGGCGATATACCCTGAGACTTCAAGAAGAATATAATAATTTCAATCCCAAAGAAAGCAGCTGTTGACAGATGTGAAAATTACCGAACTATCAGTTTAATAAGTCACAGCTGCAAGATACTAATGCAAATTCTTTACAGACGAATGGAAAAACTGGTAGAAGCCGACCTCGGGGAAGATCAGTTTGGTTCAATTGGCTCTGAGCACTATGCGACTTAACTTCTGAGGTCATCGGACGCCTAGAACTTAGAACTAATCAAACCTAACTAACCTAAGGACATCACACACATCCATGCCCGAGGCAGGATTCAAACCTGCGACCGTAACGGTCGCTCGGTTCCAGACTGTAGCGCCTAGAACCGCACGGCCACTCCGGCCGGCGATCAGTTTGGATTCCGTAGAAATATGGGAACACGTGAGGCAATACTGACCCTACGACTTATCTTAGAAGCTAGATTAAGAAAAGGCAAACCTACATTTCTAGCATTTGTAGAGTTGGAGAAAGCTTTTGACGATATTGACTGGAATACTCTCATTCAAATTCTGAAAGTGGCAGGGGTAAACTACAGGGAGCGAAAGGCTATTTACAATTTGTACAGAAATCAGAAGGCAGTTATAAAAGTCGAGGGACATGAAAGGGAAGCAGTGGTTGGGAAGGGAGTAAGACAGGGTTGTAGCCTCTCCCCGATGTTATTCAATCTGTATATTGAGCAAGCATCAAACCAGTCTCAGGACCGAAGACCACAACAACAACATTGAGCAAGCAGTATAGGGAACAAAAGAAAAATTCGGAGTAGGTATTAAAATCCATGGAGTAGAAATAAAAACTTTGAGGTTCGCCGATGACATTGTAATTCTGTCAGAGACAGCAAAGGACTTGGAAGAGCAGTTGAACGGAATGGACAGTGACTTGAAGGGAGGATATAAGATGAACATCAACAAAAACAAAACGAGGCTAATGGAATGTAGCCGAATGAAGTCGGGTGATGCTGAGGGAATTAGATTAGGAAATGAGACACTTAAAGTAGTAAAGGAGTTTTGCTATTTGGGGAGCAAAATAACTGATGATGGTCGAAGTAGAGATGATATAAAATGTAGACTGGCAATGGCAAGGAAAGCGTTTCTGAAGAAGAGAAATTTATTAACATCGAGTATAGATTTAAGTGTCAGGAAATCGTTTCTGAAAGTATTTGTATGGAGTGTAGCCATGTATGGAAGTGAAACATGGACGATAAATAGTTTGGACAAGAAGAGAATAGAAGCTTTTGAAATGTGATGCTACAGAAGAATGCTGAAGATTAAATGGGTAGATCACATAACTAATGAGGAGGTATTGAATAGGATTGGGGAGAAGAGGAGTTTGTGGCACAACTTGACAAGAAGGAGGGATCGGATGGTAGGACATGTTCTGAGACATCAAGGGATGGCCAATTTAGTATTGGAGGGCAGCGTGGAGGGTAAAAATCGTAGAGGGAGACCAAGAGATGAATACACTAAACAGATTCAGAAGGATGTAGGCTGCAGTACATATTGGGAGATGAAGAAGCTTGCACAGGATAGAGTAGCATGGAGAGAGCTGCATCAAACCAGCCTCAGGACTGAAGACCACAACAACAACTTGTGAAATGGTCGTACAGGAAGATCCACACTACATCGCTACCTCGGCGATGCCGTGTCATCGCTCGTACGCCTACTATAACACCACGCTCAAGCTCACTAACATCTTAATAACCTGTCTTTGTAGCAGCAGTAACCGATTTAACAACTGTGCCAGACACTTGTTATATTATGTAGGCGTTGCCGACCGCAGCGCCGCATTCTGCCTGTTGACATATCTCTATATTTGAATACGCATGCCTATACCAGTTTCTTTCGCGCTTTAGTGTTTTATTTATTTATTTAGGCCTAGTGCAAACGATGTCGTTGATGAAACTAAACACAGGTTGTTTCAGGGGAGTTACGAAAACGTAGTCTAGACTAAATCGAATAAATTATTCCACGTAACAGGTGTAAAATTTTGATTGGTTACAGAGATGCAGCTGTTATAACGTTACGCAAACACTCACAAAAAGTGGTAAGCAAAGGCGAATGATTAACTTCAATGTTGACGTTCATGAATTCCACCTCCAGCGTCAATGCACTTTCCAATTCTATCGACAATTTCACATGTAACTTTCTGATGTCGTCTAGATGTTCTTTTATAGAGCGGCAGTATTTATAAGCCAAACGATCTTCTGTCTCTTGCGTTTGGCACTTCTTTACAGACTTCGCCTTTTCAGCAAACCCACAGGCAAAAAGCTGATGGTGTTTATATTAAAGGCCGTTGGTGGGCATTTCTGCCGATTCATCTTTCTGGTGCGTGTTAGGTTAGTGAAAAAACGAATTAACACTCTTGAATCTGGTTCTCTGCGGTAAGGAAATCATCTACTGTATTCCCTACAAACAGTAGTACCGTTTCCATTAGAAAACCCGTACACAAATATACAGGCACACTTAGCACTTATAAATACGTTCGGCATTCTTAAACGACGCAGCAGAAGTTTGCAACATATCATAGTTACTGTTGACAAACTGAATTATATAAACTCATATACAACTTCTTAGCTTTAGCTTCAAAAGAAAAATGCCAATCTATAAACAGGTTCACAGCAACTGGAGCACCAAAATACGAAAGCAAAAATTTATCTGTGTAATCAGCTGTATCTCTGTAACCAATACAAACTAGAATATTTAATTCGAATTAGTCTATAGTATCTTATCCTAAATTATTAACTACCAGTAAACAGTGTGGCCGAGCGGTTCTAGGCGCTTCAGTCTGGAACCGCGTGACCACTACGGTCGCAGGTTCTAATCCTGCTTCGGGCATGGATGTGTGTGATGTCCTTAGGTTAGTTAGGTTTAAGTAGTTCTAAGTTCTAGGGGACTGATGACCTCAGATGTTGAGTCCCATAGTGCTCAGAGCCATTTGAACCAGCCTACCAGTAAACCCCGAATCCCCTCATTCTTGAAAAAATGAAACGCCATGTATGAAACATCTTCAAAGCTCTGTTTATTTACAAGTGAGTTAAATATTTGACATTTAGCACTGAAGCGAGATTATCTTGGAAAAGTTTGAGAATATGTTTAAGGTTTTTGAAGTGGGTGAGTATAGTCCGGGTAATTTGCTCTTAGTTTGTGGGAAAATGTAGTTTTTCATGCTTCTCAATGAACGCACACATTCTATTGAACAGGAACTCATGTCTCTTGAGGTATGCATTCTACAGTCCACGTTTACTAGATACTTTTTTCTTGTTTTGGTCCATATTACCTTCTCCCGAAATATGGAAAACTAGCAGTAAAGAGAGATGTTTCACACCATGCTGCCATTTACTGTCTTGTAAAGTCATAAGGTGATCAAAACCAATAGACAAATGATTTAGACAAGGTATCTGTATTGTGCGAAAAGTGGTAAATGACTCTAAATGATGAAGAGTGTGAAGTTTATCCACATGCGTACTAAAAGAAATCCGCTAAATGTTGGTTACGCTATAAATCACTTAAATCTAAAGGCTGTGATTCAACTATATACTTAGGGATTTCAATTACAAATAACTTAAAATTGAACGATCACAGAGGTAACGTTGTGGGGAAAAGCGAACCAAAGACTGTTATTTATTGGTAGAACACTCAGAAAATGCAACAGGTCTACTGAAGAGACTGCCTACACTACACTTGTCCGTCCTGTTCTGGAGTATTACTGCGTGGTACAGGATCCGCATCAGATAGGATTGATGGTGGACATCGAAAAAGTTCAAAGAAAGGCAGCTCGTTTTGTATTATCGCGAAATAGGGGTGAGAGTGCCATGGGCACGATACGCGAACTGGGGTGGCAATCATTAAAACAAAACCGTTTTTTCGTTACAGCAGGATCTTCTCATGACATTTCAATCGCCAATTTTCCCCTCCGAATGCGGAAATATTTAATTGGCGCCCACCTAGATAGGGAGGAATGATCATCATAATAAAATAAATCAGCTCTCGCACGGAAATATGCAAGTTTTCGTTTTTTCAGAGCGTTGTTCGAGTGTGGAACGGTAGATAAACAGAGTGAGGGTGATTCGATGAACCGTCTGTCAGGCACAGGATTGTGAATTGTAGAGCAATCATGTAGATGTAGAAGTGCTCATATCACTTCAAACATGAATTTTAGAGACCAAGTTTACAAGGCAGTTTTTCTCGCTTTGGTCAATACTACGTGCTCCCAAAATAAGGAAAGCAGAGAGATTGGTCAGTAGAAGAGAAACACTGAATATGAAGAAGTGCTCACAGTTCTTAAAGTATGCATTCCAGAGCCCATCTTTATTACAATTTTTTTTGCTTCGACTGATCGTGTCCGTCGTATCCCTTAATATTGACCATTCCTTCTAGGATCACCTGTATGCTGATACTGTCTGAAAAATGAGTTGAGCCGGCCGGGGTGGCCGAGCGGTTCTAGGCGCTACAATCTGCGCTACGGTCGCAGGTTCGAATCCTGCCTCGGGCATGGATGTGTGTGATGTCCTTAGGTTAGTTAGGTTTAAGTAGTTCTATGTTCTAGGGGACTGATGACCTCAGAAGTTAAGTCCCATAGTGCTCAGAGCCATTTTCTATCTCTTTGTCTGTCACTGTCTCACAACCGCGATCTCCTTCGTCTCGGTAAGTTCGCACGCCAAAATTTTTCGGATAGTTCTTGAAGGCGGTGAGAAACGTAGAATGAGGCAGCTGGTAGTCTACCATTCAGCCAGTCTTTTAAACAGGAGCATATTCGACTTTTTTATGACCCCATAGGAACATTTTTTTTCGCTGTTTCCCTTCTTTTCTCTACTACAGCACGGAATACTCCTCATATGAAAAGAACGTTATGCGTCAGTAAAATTTTCATAGTTTACTTGCTTGTAACTGAAATAACGTAATTTTTTACACGTCATAGCGGATTTTACGTGCACAAAAATGTTGCATGTTCTTCAATACTACAACATGGGGTTCCCAGAACCATTCTGGTGATAACGGAGACACTTTTCAGGATATTTCTCCATGCTTCGTAACTTTATAAACTATGTTTCCACCACACATCGGATTTTCCTTGGGTATTGTAGGTGTACATGATGGGTAACATCGAACCTCTGTATCTCGGAATCGAGTAAAGATAGCAAGAAAATTTTGGAGGTTGTTCGAGCTCGGTATCCTTGGAATCGTAAAAATTTCAGCCATTTTCTGTGGCTAGCCGTCTTGGAAACCGCGGCTCGGGTTTGGTTCTAGATAAATGCCTATAGCATATACCGTTAAAATTTGAGCAATTTGCTGCAGTTAGTTATTTAGATATCCTCTGCTGACGGAGAAAAAATTGTGAAAAACGCTTTTTTCGGATTTTCTAAGGAACCACCCATGAACTAAATGGTGCCTCCATAAGCCCCTTAAGGCGCACCGTAGGCAACAGGTAATGCAAAAAGAACTAACCTATTTGCTCCATTTGCTTAGATGGTCGAAGTATGTAATATTCAAACTTCGACTTGCTCGCGTATCATGTCATTTCTGGAATCCCAGAATCTACTCTGTAGGAATCAACATGGATTCCGGAAACAGCGATCGTATGAGACCCAACTCGCTTTATTTGTTCATGAGACTCAGAAAATATTAGATACAGGCTGCCAGGTAGATGCCATTTTCCTTGACTTCCAGAAGGCGTTCGATACAGTTCCGCACTGTCGCCTGATAAACAAAGTAAAAGCCTACGGAATGTCAGAGCAGCTGTGTGGCTGGATTGAAGAGTTTTTAGCAAACAGAACACAGCATGTTGTTCTCAATGGAGAGACGTTTACAGACGTTAAAGTAACGAAAATGGTTCAAATTGCTCTGAGCACTATGGGACTTAACTTCTGAGGTCATCAGTCCCCTAGAACTTAGACCTACTTAAACCTAACTAACCTAAGGACATCACACACATCCATGCCCGAGGCAGGATTCGAACCTGCGACCGTAGCAGTCGCGCGGTTCCGGACTGAGCGCCTAGAACTGCTAGACCACCGCGGCCGGCGTTAAAGTAACCTCTGGCGTTCCACAGGGGAGTGTTATAGGACCATTGCTTTTCACAATATATATAAATGACCTAGTAGATAGTGTCGGAAGTCCCATGCGGCTTTTTGCGGATGATGCTGTAGTATACAGAGAAGTTGCAGCATCAGAAAATTGCAGCGAAATGCAGGAAGATCTGCAGCGGATAGGCACATGGTGCCGGGAGTGGCAATTGACCCTTAACATAGACAAATGTAATGTATTGCGAATACATAGAAAGAAGGACCCTTTATTGTATGATTATATGATAGCGGAACAAATACTGGTAGCAGTTACTTCTGTAAATTATCTGGGAGTATGCGTGCGGAACGATTTGAAGTGGAATGATCATATAAATTTAATTGTTGGTAAGTCGGGTGCCAGGTTGAGATTCATTGGGAGAGTCCTTAGAAAATATAGTCCATCAACAAAGGAGGTGGCTTACAAAGCATTCGTTCGACCTGTACTTGCCGACCGCTGTGGCCGAGCGGTTCTGGGCGCTTCAGTCCGGAACCGCGCGACTGCTACGGTCGCAGGTTCGAATCCTGCCTCGGGCATGGATGTGTGTGATGTCCTTAGGTTAGTTAGGTTTAAGTAGTTCTAAGTTCTAGGGGACTGATGACCTCAGATGTTAAGTCCCATAGTGCTCAGAGCCATTTGAACCATTTTCGACCTATACTTGAGTATTGCTCATCAGTGTGGGATCCGTACCAGGTCGGTTTGACAGAGGAGATAGAGAAGATCCAAAGATGAGCGGCGCGTTTCGTCACAGGGTTATTTAAAAAAATGGTTCAAATGGCTCTGAGCACTATGGGACTTAACATCTGTGGTCATAAGTCCCCTAGAACTTAGAACTACTTAAACCTAACTAACCTAAGGACATCACACACATCCATGCCCGAGGCAGGATTCGAACCTGCGACCGTAGCAGTCGCGCGGTTCCGGACTGCGCGCCTACAACCGCTAGACCACCGCGGCCGGCTACAGGGTTATTTGGTAAGCGTGATAGCGTTACGGAGATGTTTAGCAAACTCAAGTGGCAGACTCAGCAAGAGAGGCGCTCTGCATCGCGGTGTAGCTTGCTGTCCAGGTTTCCAGAGGGTGCGTTTCTGGATGAGGTATCGAATATATTGCTTCCCCCTACTTATACCTCCCGAGGAGATCACGAATGTAAAAATTAGAGAGATTCGAGCGCGCACGGAGGCTTTCCGGCAGTCGTTCTTCCCGCGAACCATGCGCGGCTGGATCAGGAAAGGGAGGTAATGACAGTGGCACGTAAAGTGCCCTCCGCCACACACCGTTGGGTGGCTTACGGAGTATAGATGTAGATGTAATGTGGTTACAGTATGACAGTCCTTCCGTTGGGTATACAAATGTCCCTAGCGCGAGGGCTCTCCAAAACACTCGATGCCTAGCCTTTTATCACCAATAGAACCTAAGATATGAACCCCGGAAAAATCCCCTTATTATGCGTGGCGTTTTGGAACATAGTGGTATACTGAAAATCAAATTTTTGTTACCCCTGGAAGCCGTTAGGTAGGCGGCATGCAAAAGGGACTGTGCAGTGGGGTAGCCGTTTAGTAAGAGAGATTCCTCCTGAAACGCTCAGTATATTTTTTGTAGTCTGCAAACCGAAATAGGAAATCAGTGACGAGACTAGGATTGCGGAGTGTGACAGAGTACAGTACGCGCGACCAGACGGTGAACAATCATCGCAAAGAGCTGGGAAGGTAGCGGCGACGGGGAGCGGCCGACTGACCTTAATCTCGGAGGGTGGCTAGCCGCGGCTGCGGCCTGCGGGAGCTCCGTGGCGAGACTAGAGCGCGGCGCGGGCAGCGAGCCGAGCCCAGCTGAGGTGAGGTGAGGCGGCGACGCCACGTGCGGGCCGGGGCCGCCTTCCAGTCGGGCGCGCGGCCGGCCGCGAGCCAGCGATCAAAGGGCGCGTTTTACGGCACGCTTCAGCCCAGCGCGTACGCCGCGCCGCGCACCTGGGGGGAGGCGCCGCAGCGCGGCACGCCCCAGTTTTTAAAATACCCTCGCGCTGCCTGCCTGCCTGCTTCACAAGTCGCTAGCCGACGCGGCCAGGCGTTCCGCGCAACCCGGCCCCGCGGCGGGGAATACCCGCAGGCATGCGGTCACCCACATTCCTCCTCCAGCAAACGACGCCCGTAACTGACGTACCAACACCTGTTCTCTTCCGTGGATCAGGCTTGTTCTTAAATTATCTTGACCAGAAAATCAGAGAACCGACTCAAGAAAGTAACATCGTAAATTACCTCCTTACAGAAAGGTCCTAAATATTCGATTCAGTTACCGTACAATAGGAACTTAGTGATAATAAGGCCGTTATAAAAGGTTTTTCCGTAAGAGCGTGCAAAAATTTAACATGACATACAGGATGCTCCACTACACAATTTGAGGTATGGAACCTTAGGTCAGAAAAGCCTACTTAAGGACATAATACACTACTGCCCATTAAAATTGCTACACCACGAAGATGACGTGCAACAGACGCGAAATTTAACCGACAGGAAGAAGATGCTGTGATATGCAAACGATTAGCTTTTCAGAGCATTCACAAGAGGTTGGCGCCGGTGGCGACACCTACAACGTGCTGACATGAGGAAAGTTTCCAACCGATTTCTCATACACAAACAGCAGTTGACCGGCATTGTCTGGTGAAACGTTGTTGTGATGCCTCGTGTAAGGAGGAGAAATGCGTACCATCACGTTTCTGACTTTGATAAAGGTCGGATTGTAGCCTATCGCGATTGCGGTTTATCGTATAGCGTCATTGCTGCTCGCGTTGGTCGAGATCCAATGACTGTTAGCAGAATATGGAATCGGTGGGTTCATGAGGGTAATACGGAACGCCGTGCTGCATCCCAACGGCCTCGTATCACTAGCAGTCGAGATGACAGGCATCTTATCCGCATGGCTGTAACGGATCGTGCAGCCACGTCTCGATCCCTGAGTCAACAGATGGGGACGTTTGCAAGACAACAACCATCTGCACGAACAGTTCGACGACGTTTGCAGCAGCATGGACTGTCAGGTCGGAGACCATGGCTGCGGTTACCCTTGACGCTGCAGACAAGAGCGCCTGCGTGGTGTACTCAACGACGAACCTGGCTGCACGAATGGCAACACGTCATTTTTTCGGATGAATCCTGGTTCTGTTTACAGCATCATGATGGTCGCATCCGTGCTTGGCGACATCGCGATGAACACCCATTGCAAGCCTGTATTCGTCATCGCCATAATGGCGTATCTCCCGGCGTCATAGTATGGGGTGCCATTGGTTACACGTCTCGGTCACCTCTTGTTCGCATTGACGGCAGTTTGAACAGTGGACGTTACATTTCCAATGTGTTACGACCCGTCGCTCTACCCTTCATTCGATCCCTGCGAAACCCTCCCTCACAGCAGGATAATGCACGACCGCATGTTGCAGGTCCTGTACGGGCCTTTCTGGATACAGAAAATGTTCGACTGCTGCCCTGGCCAGCAGATTCTCCAGATCTCTCACCAATTGGAAACGTCTGGTCAATGGTGGCCGAGCAACTGGCTCGTCACAGTACGCCAGTGATGAACTGTGGTATCGTGCTGAAGCTCCATGGGCAGCTGTACCTGACACGCCATCCAAGCTGTGTATGACTCAATGCCCGAGCGTATCAAGGCCGTTATTACGGCCAGAGGTGGTTGTTCTGGGTACTGATTTCTCAGAATCTATGCACCCAAATTGCGTGAAAATGTAATCACATGTCACTTCTAGTATAATATATTTGTCCAATGAAAACCCGTTTATCATCTGCATTTCTTCTTGCTGTAGCAATTTTAATGGCCAGTAGTGTATCAATAAAATCACATTACTGTGTACTTTTTATTTACATTAGTTATAGTTAACTGGAAGCTGCTGACAGGTATGAAAATTACCGAACTATCAATTTAATAAGTTACACTTAAACTAGTAGATGAGTTTTGCTATTTGGCCGGCCGAAGTGGCCGTGCGGTTAAAGGCGCTGCAGTCTGGAACCGCAAGACCGCTACGGTCGCAGGTTCGAATCCTGCCTCGGGCATGGATGTTTGTGACGTCCTTAGGTTAGTTAGGTTTAACTAGTTCTAAGTTCTAGGGGACTAATGACCTCAGCAGTTGAGTCCCATAGTGCTCAGAGCCATTTGAACCATTTTTTTGCTATTTGGGCAGCAAAATAACTCATGATGGTCGACGTAGAGAGGATTTAATATGTAGACTGGCGATGGCAAGGAAATCGTTTCCGAAGAAGAGAAATTTGTTAACAATGAGTATAGATTTAGTTATCAGGAAGTCTTTTCTGAAAGTATGTGTATTAGTAGTCATGCAAGGAGGTGAAACATGGACGATAAACAGTTTAGTCAAGAAGAGAATAGAAGCTTTTGAAATGTGGTGCTACAGAAATATGCTGAAGATTAGATGGGTAGATCATGTAACTAATGAGGAGGTACTAAAAATAATTGGGGGGAAGAGGAATTTGTGGCACAACTTGACTAGAAGAAGGGACCGGTTGGTAGCACACGCTCTGAGGCATCATGGGACACCAGTTTGGTACTGGAGGGAAGCGTGGAAGGTAAAGACTGTAGACGGAGGCCAAGTGATGAATACACTAAGCAGATTCAGAAGGATGTAGGTCGCAGTAGTTACTCAGAGATGAAGAGGCTTGCACAGGATAGAGTAGCACGGAGAGCTGCATTAAATCAATCTTTGGACTGAAGACCACAACAACAACAGTTAACAGCAAATACCAACACTGACACAATGAACGTACCGTTTGTATTGTATCTTACAAAATGTGCTGAAACTGACGGCCATCAAACTCAAAGCAAGCATGACATCGTCGAACAAGTTTCTGACGCACCCTGACAAGTATCCCTAGTGTGTTTCGAATCACATCACGAGCAGCTGCAAGTTTGGCAACTAATTCCATCTCCGTATTGACTTGGGTCTCATACACAAGTGACTTCAGATATCCCCATAGGAAATAATGAAGGGGATTCAGGTCAGGTGGCCCCACAGGCCATGGAAGAGGACTTCCCCTTCCAATCCAGCGACCAGGAAATGCAGCACTGAGACGGTTGCGGACATCCACACCGAAGTGAGGCGATGCACCGTCACGTTGTATCCACATCCTCTCACGAACAGCCAACGGTACGCTCTCCAACAACTCAGGTAGAACTCTTTGCACGAAGCTTAAGTATAGTTGGCCATTCAGACGGCCACATAGAAGAGATGGCCCAATGAGATTGTCGCCTATAATGGCGCCCCAGATATTCACAGCAAAACGTAACTGATTGTGTGACTCTGCTACAGCGTGAGGCTTTCCGTCTTCTTATACAAGACTATTCCCGCTGTTCAGAATACTATCACGATCAAATGAGGCCTCGTCAGTAAACAGCACCATTTGGAGGAAGTCTGGACGATCAATCAATTGATGGAGCAACCACAGACACAATGCGACCCTTGGTGCAAAGTCAGTAACAAGCATTGCGTGGACTCCTTGTGGTTTTTTAGGTTAGAGGGACCCCCCCTTGGGCGAAACGATAAAATACCTGACGGCTTACCAGAGAGGACATTATCATCGTTGATAAAGAATGTCCGTCCTCAGAGACCAAAAACAGGAAAAGTTAACGTAATATTGGTAAACTGCAGGAGTATCCAGGGCAAGGTTCCTGAATTAGTATCTCTTATTGAAGGAAATAGTGCGCATATAGTATTAGGAACGGAAAGTTGGTTAAAACCGGAAGTGAACAGTAACGAAATCCTAGACACAGAATGGAATATATACCGCAAGGATAGGATAAACGCCAATGGTGGAGGAGTATTTATAGCAGTAAAGAATTCAATAATATCCAGTGAAGTTATTAGCGAATGCGAATGTGAAATAATCTGGGTTAAGTTAAGTATCAAAGGTGGGTCAGATATGATAGTCGGATGCTTCTATAGACCACCTGCATCAGCAACCGTAGTAGTTGAGCGCCTCAGAGAGAACCTGCAGAACGTCGTGAAGAAGTTTCGTGATCATACTATTGTAATAGGGGGAGACTTCAATCTACCAGGTATAGAATGGGATAGTCACACAATCAGAACTGGAGCCAGGGACAGAGACTCTTGTGACATTATCCTGACTGCCTTGTCCGAGAATTACTTCGAGCAGATAGTTAGAGAACCAACTCGTGAAGCTAACGTTTTAGACCTCATAGCAACAAATAGACCGGAACTTTTCGACTCCGTGAATGTAGAAGAGGGTATCAGTGATCATAAGTCAGTGGTTGCATCAATGACTACAAGTGTAATAAGAAATGCCAAGAAAGGAAGGAAAATATATTTGCTTAACAAGAGTGATAGGGCACAAATCGCAGAATATCTGAGTGACCACCATCAAACGTTCATTTCTGAGGAAGAGGATGTGGAACAAAAATGGAAAAAATTCAGAAACATCGTCCAGTACGCCTTAGATAAGTTCGTACCGACTAAGGTCCAAAGCGAGGGGAAAGATCCACCGTGGTATAACAATCATGTACGAAAGGTACTACGGAAACAAAGAAAGCTTCATCATAGGTTTAAGAGTAGTCGAATCATAGCTGATAAGGAAAAGCTGAACGAAGCGAAAAAGAGCGTAAAGAGAGCAATGAGAGAAGCATTCAACGAATTCGAACATAAAACATTGGCAAACAATCTAAACAAGAACCCTAAAAAGTTTTGGTCATACGTAAAATCGGTAAGCGGATCTAAATCCCCTATTCAGTCACTCGTTGACCACGATGGAACCGAAACAGAGGACGACCGAAGAAAGGCAGAAATACTGAATTCAGTGTTCCGAAACTGTTTCACTGCGGAAAATCGTAACACGGTCCCTGACTTCAGCCGTCGCACGGACGCCAAAATGGAAAATATTGAAATAAACGATATCGGAATTGAAAAACAACTGCTATCACTTAGTAGCGGAAAAGCATCCGGACCAGACGAGATACCCTTAAGATTCTACAGTGATTATGCTAAAGAACTTGCCCCCTTTCTATCAGCAATTTATCGTAGATCGCTGGAAGAACGTAAAGTACCTAGCGACTGGAAGAAAGCGCAGGTCGTTCCCATTTTCAAGAAGGGTCATAAATCAGATGCGAATAATTATAGGCCTATTTCGCTTACGTCAATCTGTTGTAGAATAATGGAACATGTTTTGTGTTCTCGTATTATGACGTTCTTAGATAATACAAATCTCCTTCATCATAACCAACATGGATTCCGCAAACAGAGATCATGTGAAACTCAGCTCGCCCTATTTGCCCAAGAAATTCACAGTGCCGTAGACACTGGCGAGCAGATTGATGCCGTATTCCTGGACTTCAGGAAGGCATTTGATACGGTTCCGCACTTACGTTTAGTGAAAAAAATACGAGCTTACGGAATATCGGACCAGGTTTGTGATTGGATTCAGGATTTCCTAGAAGAAAGAACACAACATGTCATTCTTAATGGTTCAAAATCTGCAGATGTAGAGGTAATTTCGGGAGTACCGTAGGGAAGTGTGATAGGGCCTTTATTGTTTACAATATACATAAATGACTTAGTTGACAACATCGGTAGCTCCGTGAGGCTATTTGCAGATGACACGGTTGTCTACAAGAAAGTAGCAACATCAGAAGACTCGTACGTACTCCAGGAGGACCTGCAGAGGATTAATGCATGGTGCGACAGCTGGCAGCTTTCCCTAAACGTAGATAAATGTAATATAATGCGCATACATAGGGGCAGAAATCCATTCCAGTACGATTATGCCATAGGTGGTAAATCATTGGAAGCGGTAACGACCGTAAAATACTTAGGAGTTACTATCCGGAGCGATCTGAAGTGGAATGATCACATAAAACAAATAGTGGGAAAAGCAGGCGCCAGGTTGAGATTCATAGGAAGAATTCTAAGAAAATGTGACTCATCGACGAAAGAAGTAGCTTACAAAACGCTTGTTCGTCCAATTCTTGAGTATTGCTCATCAGTATGGGACCCTTACCAGGTTGGATTAATAGAAGAGATAGACATGATCCAGCGAAAAGCAGCGCGATTCGTCATGGGGACATTTAGTCAGCGCGAGAGCGTTACGGAGATGCTGAACAAGCTCCAGTGGCGGACACTTCAAGAAAGGCGTTACGCAATACGGAGAGGTTTATTATCGAAATTACGAGAGAGCACATTCCGGGAAGAGATGGGCAACATATTACTACCGCCCACATATATCTCGCGTAATGATCACAACGAAAAGATCCGAGAAATTAGAGCAAATACGGAGACTTACAAGCAGTCGTTCTTTCCACGCACAATTCGTGAATGGAACAGGGAAGGGGGGATCAGATAGTGGTACAATAAGTACCCTCCGCCACACACCGTAAGGTGGCTCGCGGAGTATAGATGTAGATGTAGATGTAGATGATATGGGTGTAATTGTTGTTCGTGGAGTACTTGCTAAACGCTAGTATGTTCAGCGTCCATTTCACGTGCAATACGGCGAGTACTTGTCGTGGTGTCCACTGCAAATGTTCCAGCAACTCCTCTTCAAAATTGGACACGCGAGTAGTTCTCATGTTGCCAAGTCCCTCATTTCTTCTTTCCAATGGACCTATTTCCCGTTCGTCGACCGAGAGAAATAAACACACATTGTGGCCGATTATACCTGTTAGGAAATCATCCATATACAGCCTTTCAACGCAGCGAGAGCACTTACCCATACACAAGGCGTATGTCAGTGAGTTCTCCGAAACTGTATCGGTACTGCTCCATCATATTGTACTGCACGTCTCTGCGATAGCACTGAGTAATGAATGGGCCTGTCGTTGATTCAGAGCACGTTCTGTCATGGGACATTGTAAATACGATAAAACAGAATCATCTTATAGTCAAGTAAAGTAAACAAAACCTGCATCATAGCTTCCAAGTAATTAGGCTAGTCCTCCTTGCTTCCTAGCAGGAAATAAAGAATGCACATGTAAATAAAAGGCACAGTACGTGTAAAATAGTACGCATGTTAGTTGTAAATAAGCTGGAAAATAATGCTAGACAAACTTGTAGACAAGTTTACTTCCATACCTCCCTAAGCTGGTTCCTCCAACCACAGGTTTCCCACCTTAAATCGTTCACTGGAGCATTCTCTATGTCCTGTTATATTTTTGCTCGCTCTTACTGAAACATCCTGTAGAATCACTGAATTACGCCTAGCAATAGACACGCACAGACAAAAAAAGGGGAAACCCTCAGAAGACACGGTCGGAAGTCGATCATCCCTGACTTTCGTCACGTAAACATCATCGGTGGGGAAATGAACGATTAGTCTTGCAATTCTCTGTGACAGGTAGAAAGACCATTAGTCTACCCTAATGTAGTTCCTTTTAATGCTGTTACCACGCCTGAAGAATATATAAGAAGCTTCGATAGCATGAGATGTTGACAGAACACTGAAGCACACGGAGATGCTGCGTAGCTTATGAGACAGCATTGTCAGCACCTGGCAATGTTTTAAGGGGTTTCGTTGTGGGTCTCCATGCGACTGGTTTCCTTACAACGCAGCATCCAAATTTTTGGGGCAAACGTATGTGACAGTGTCCCGATGTTGTACTGCACATGATAACGTGAGGGTAGCCATATTCGTTGTCAAGATTCCATTTCATTACATCTAACCATCACGCAGGAGGATCGCCGTATTCTCTAGCAGGCACATCGTAATCTATTCACATCTGCTCCTGTAGCCCGAGAACGTTCTGCCTCACGCCGCACAATTGGTCGGAAACTAGCAGCAGCCTGGCAAGTGAATTACCGCCCGAAGAGTAGTCTGCTGTTTATGCCACCACGCAAACAACTGCGTTTGGAGCGATGCCTGACCGGGAAGCATGGACTGCTGATCAATGAAGTCGCAATGTGTTCGCCGACAAACTGTGGTTCCCTACATGACAGCCGTCAGCAAATATGCTGGCAACCTGAGGAGAGCTTTCAATGTTTTGAAAACTGCTGACGTCATGGTGTCTCAGCCATCACGTATGACTTCAGGTCACGGCCGGTAGTGATTGAGGGATCTTCGACGGCACAACGGTACGTCACGGATATCCTGTGACCTTGTGTGTTACCTCTCTTGCCATAGTATCGTCGTGCCATTTTTCAATAGGACAATACTTGTCCACACAAGGCACATCTCTCTATAAACTGTCTGCGTGACGTTGTGGGACTTCCGCGGAGATCAAGATCCTCAGACTTTCCCCAGTAGAGCAGTTGTGGGATCAGCTTTGGCGTCAAGTCCATCCAAGTGCTACTATTCAGTATATCAAGGACACGATACAGCACTTGTAGGCCAGATGGCGTCAGATGGTACAATGGTTTTCTGACACAATTCCCAACCGAATCCGTGCATACACCCAGGCCGCAGTGGGTCAATGTCATACTGATAAGTGAACTCAAACTGCCAAGTTCTTTGTAAATTTGAATCGATTTTGTAATCAATGAAATGACATCACATGCTGCCCAATTACCAAACTTTCCATTTAGTTTTCTCACATCCTTCTGGATGTTTCACGTGTTTTTGTCAGGCATTTATTTCTGCTTAAAAAGTGCAAAAATCCGATTCAGAAACAATGTCCACGGAAACTGAAAATGTTCAGTATAAATGGACAACGTTGAAGAGTAATGGACAATACGCTAGAGGCAGTTACGTGTTGATTAAAGTTGTGAGGGTTGGGGAAGACCAATCGTTTTTCGTCAACCTAGTTTCAAAGCTCTTTCGAAAGCAAAGAAAGCATCTACGCAGATTTAAAAGTAATCAGAACCTCATAGACAAACAAAAACTGAAGTAAGACAAGATTAGTGTAAGAAGAGCCGACCGTGAAGCGTGCACAGAATTCTAAAGTAAAATTCTATCTCCCGGATGTGACTAAAAACTCAATGGAGATTCGGTCGTATATCAAATCAGTAAACCTATCAAAACAATTTGTCCAGACAGCCTGTAACCATAACGACATCAAATAGGGGGATTATAGAGAGAAGGCCGAAATGGTAAATTCCTGTTTCCAAAATTTCTCAGTAAGGAAGATCGCATTTCTGTTTCTCCTTTAAACAGAGGATCGAGCGTCAACTTTTTCGTGAATAAAACAATCTAGATTGCTTAACATATGTCTTTATTTATAGCGTCGTTTCGCCTACTAGCTGCAGCGGATTTTTTTATTAAGATTAAAGGAACGTAAAGACGGAGACACGTTTTTTATACATTATTAATCTATAGAAGATGAAAAATAAGAAGTAAAAAAGTTTTAAAAACTTACTTCACCGAAACTTTTTTAAAATTTGACTTTTTAATATCTCACTTTTCGTAACTTGATAATGTTAAACAACTTTGTTACTTAATCATCATTCCAGATCCGATGGGGGCGTAGCCAGAATGACGTTACGAACAGACTTAAAGGTGTGACGCGAAGTCCTTCACAAGGCCAGTGACAATGACGTAAACTTGATGAGGCTTATGCCCGTGCCGAGCAGAGCTATAAGTACAAGCGTAATTAACGAAAGTCAACAAGAGTAAATATTCAAAAGGTATTACAAGCAATATAACCCTGGCGGAATGCTCTAGCGCCTCAAAGTAGGCAAACATCACCCAGGGATGTCGAAAGGGTTGCCTAGCCCTCTGGTGCTAAAGCAGCCGCCAGGCTGATTTAGAGTAAAAATTTATGACATGTACATTTGAAACTTGCTTAATAAAGTTGCGTGGGTGGCACAGATGGTGTTGCCGAACTGGGGGGTCTTACGAGAGTGATCCTTTGCCGTTTTATTTACACATATGTTATTGTTGCACTCCCAGGTGATGACGCCACAGAAGAGCGGAAAACAGGAGGACTGGAAAAGTATAAGCACCTTTTACCACTTTGGATCACGTTCAAATTAAGTCTAATGTTTTTCATTGGTTCCTAGTGGTTCCAACCTGTGCCCCAGGACAAAAATTGCGTTCGCGCTGCACTCTAAAGGGATACGATCACGCCGCGGTGGCCGTGCGGTTCTATGCACTTCAGTCCAGAACCGCGTGACTGCTACGGTCGCAAGTTCGAATCCTGCCTCGGGCATGGATGTGTGTGATGTCCTTAGGTTAGTTAGGTTTAAGTAGTTCTAAGTTCTAGGGGACTGATGACCTTAGATGTTGAGTCCCATAGTGCTCAGAACCATTTTTTGATACGATCACACTCAACGTGGATGCAGCTCTGCAGTGTCCTTACAGAAGAGCTGAAACATCCGACGGTTTCAGCGGTGTCAAAAGATGTAATAACATCATCCTGACGCTTATCGCTCTGCGAACTGTCGTTTTCGACAGCGAAATACGTGGCAATCAGCGCACACGAGAAAGGGGTCGTTTCACTGCTGCCATTTAGGACACCCCCCTGAGGTCTTTTCGAGTCGATTCTGAGCGGCGGTGAGTCTGTAATGTTTTCCGGGGCCGCCCATACCATGAGAAAACCGCCTGATTTCATCAGTGGATGTCGCGTTTCTGACGTCCATCGCAGAGACTTCAAAAGAAGGGATAAAATGTAGGTAGGAGGGGCTGTGACGACTTTCTCATCGTGCGACACGTCCACTGTGGCGGTGGGAAAAACTTTGTAAAATCTGGTGCCAATGTGACATCATTAACCCGCCTTACAACTCACATGAACTTCTGAGCTGTGGCCTATCTTCGCATGTATCACCACCTTGCTGTTGAAGCGTCGTCGTGCCAGAGGGTGACGTCACAGGGCGGCACGCTTTTGCAGCATTACTGAGAAAGGTTGTAGGCACTTTTTAGCCAAATTTCAAAATTATCCGCCACAATGATCCTTTAATTTTGGAGCGCAGTGTGTTTTGCGAACATAGAACGGACGACGACCACCCAAGACATGAGACAACAGTTGGTCCATCACATCCACGGAATGAGGCAGAAAAACAGGGGCAGCCCAGTCAGCAGAAAAAGGGGAAGAGAACGGATGTGCGACGGGAACGGCGAAGTGTTAACTTCCGCGTTAACGGTAACAGCTGAGGTTTCCATACCACAGTTACACCGAGAAATTGGCCTGGCTCGAGCAAGCTAGACGGTGGGGTGTAGAGGATCGAACATCCAATGAGCGCATGTCAGTACGTTGTTTATGAAACAACCAGTCACAAGAGGGAGGAGGCCAGACGCGTGCGCCGGGATACGGGAGCGGAAAAAGCGGCGACACCTGTGAGCGTCACTCTGAGATTAAACGCCCAAGGGTGGCGAAGAGTGCGACGAGAGATTTTAAATAAACAGAGGCTACAGTAGACGAAGATAGTGGCGCCGAGTTCTGCATGGAGTTGCGGATAGCGGGGAGACGCCGTCAACGTAAACCAAGGTACAGTGCTGAAGGGGAGACGTGATCTTTTCGGTGAAGGGCTGGAGGACCTGTAGTTTTCTGTACCTGTAGACTAATAAAGTTGACTGAGACTAATAAAGTTTTGATAACTACTTCAGTTAAGCCAGGAATTACTGGGCGTTCCCCTAATAGTGCTACTTTGAACTTATATTTAATAAAAGATTTTCACTCTCAGTTTATAGACACTTGTCCTTATTGGTATGAGGGCGTAGTGAAAAGTAATGTCTCGGAATTCTTTTATCTTAAAACTCTTGAAGCTTTTCAAATAAAACTAACTTTGTTAACATTCTACACCTTTATTCTTTATGTCTACATATTTATTTCTCAACATAGACACCTTGCCGAAGAACACAATGCTCTCAACGAGAGACCAGTTTTTTGTCATCGAAGAGAAGACTCCGAAAGTGTTCTGTAAGTTCTGATAACAGATGAAAATCGGATGGGGCCAAGTCGGGATTGTATGAAGGATGATCGATGACAGTGAACGCAAGGCGTCGCATTGTTGCAGATGTAACATTGCCCGTGTGTGGTCTGGCATTGTCATGCTGATGGATGTGGTGCTCCTTGTGTGGACGAACTCCGAATTCGAAACTCGATTACAGCAAGCCGTTTCTCAAACACCGGCATAGTTACGTTACACAACGCCACGTTACACGCTAAGATTCGGAGCCCCGAAGCGACAAAGGATTGCATTTTGGGTCAGTGAAGCGGAAAGTCGACCGAATAATATACATGAGATGTAATACCTCAACAGATATTGAGAACACAATACAAAATTCGCAGGCATTACCTTTCAGCATGCCCAGTAGTTTGTTTGTTTGTTTGTTCACGTATTTTGTGCTGTCACTGCATCCCTGTGTGTTGTGTTACATTTGAGTGTGGCGGAATGAATAGATGCTCGATTAATTCCATTCATTGTTATTTCCAGCGTTGATATCCCTATGATTCGCCGAACCTTTCAATTGAATTTGTCTTCGGGAAATGAGTCGTCAGAAGGGTCCATTGCATCACTTAAACTACCATTGTGTTACAGTGTCAACATTATACAGTGAGGCTGGAGACCCAGTTACTTAGTTATCGGTGCGGCGACCGGTAATATTAAAGGCAGCCAGAAGTAATTGACTTCATTTAGGTAACTAAGTAAAGGAGTGGAACGTCACGTAAGTCGCAATGAGAGAAATCTTGCATGCACAAGTACCATAGTTTCCTAGTGTAACGTGGGCAGACCAAACCTGACCTAGGCTGCAGATGCTGTGTATGGATGCCTTAGGAGTATCGTCATAGGTTGTTTTCCCGTGGGCGCTGCTAGGCGGTTTTATTACTGCGAGCCGTTCAATGAAGAGCTGTTCGTCACTAGGGTGGCTATTCCCTACAGTGGTACAATTCTTCCGCGCTGCGTTCATCTTATACTACGTCGAAGAAGTGATGGCAGTAAAAGAAAATTTAGGGAGAGCAATAAAAGTGCAAGGGGACGGAAACTAATGATAACTTTCGCAAGTGACAGTCCTTCTGACCACATTTCAGCAGTCTCACGTTCGTCTTCAGAATCGTGAAAAACCCCATTCGCTGTCTAGTTGGATCTCCCTCTTCGCTGAGGTCTAATTTTCCTTTGTTACTGTCCTGAAATTTTTTCGAAAAACAAACTGAAAAATAAATCTAAGAACCTGAAAATTTTACCGCACTCATGCACTCATTATTTCATTCATTCACACTTCGTGTTCCGCCGATCCCATGAGAAAGGAGAGTTTCCAGGAAGTGTAACGAGTGAAGTTTACATTTAACAGGTAACAGCAACAACAAACCTTGCTGCGCACTTTTGTATGGCAGTATACTGTTTTGTCCCACACTATTGCCGCAGCCAGGTAGGCCACTAGGAAACAGGAAACTCATCGAAACACTGCTAGAAAACGACGGCACGACTCGGTTGAAACCCGCGAACATTTCATCGACGAAATTTGTCGAGAAAGCCTGCATTACCATACCATATGAGCATTATCATGCTAGTGGGAGCATCGCTAGATCATTGAAGAGTTTCTGCAAGATTTATGGTGATTAACGTTACACAATATTCTTATTGCACGCTTCTACAGAAAAAACTTTTTCACCTGAGCTGAAATGGCGTAGAAGGTTATGGCATAGAGCAGAATTGAGTGGAAGCATGCAACGTATACTAGTAACCCTCTAAATTAATTAATCAGTATGATTACTTTTATAATTACCTAGTACAAAAATATCTACCCAAATGACATCAGTCTTTGTTAATAAGGACATCAAAGAGTACCCGGACTAATAGGGGCGAGAGAGGAGCCATGTCGCTGGCGCTACCATCAACATTCCCATGCAAGAGCTATTTACAGGTATAGGCAGTATGCAGAAGTTAGCCTAAGGCAGCAGATGTATTTATATTTCAATTGACTCTGTAATCAGTGAATTAAATATTCTGCCGTGGAGTCAGGAAACATTTTTTGTAAAAATATGAGTAGTTACAGATAGATATCCTCGGTGTTGCGAAACAGATTGTACACCAAAGTATGCTGATACAACAACTGCATACTTACCGCTAGCAATTAAACAGGGTGTTTTTTTTCCATCGTGTACAAACTCTAGGAATTGATCGATGAGAGGATACGAAACAAAACAGGTCTAATGAACTTATGTCCGGAAATGTATGGTTTCCACGCTAGAGACCATTTATTCATCGATACTTTGTTACAGAGACTGCCGTCTAATATGCGCTGTATCATGCAGCCACAGTCACAATAGGCATGATTTTCTCCTAGACGGTGGTACAGTTACTCATACGTCATGCCCTAGCACCATTTCCTGCCATAGTAACTAATAATGTTGTGTCCGATTCAAGTCTTCTGCTGACTCACCTTGTAGTGGATGCGATGCAGCGTTGTACACAATGGTTCCGTATTCGAATCTAGAGCTTGCTGACGCGGTGCTTATTTACAGAAAGGCAAATGACAACGCCGGCGGACAGTAAGGTTGTATCAGGAGACCTATCCGGGCCGATAAGAACCACAGCACTCAATGTTCGCAACAATGTTTCTCCGTTTGTCTGAGACAGGGTCGTTTCAGGAAATAGGGAATCATGAAGGACGTACCCGTAAGTTCGACACCAGACTTGGAGGAAAATGTGATTAACACTGTGGAAGGCGACCGCCGTGTCAGTACCAGGCAGTTGGGCCCCCAGTACAGGGTTGACAACTGTTACTACCCTTATCACTTACAGCGTGTGCAGCGACAGGCTTTCCACATCGGGAGCAGTAGTGTCAGTGGTTTCCATCCTATTCACAGATGAGGCCACCTTTCATGGAGTGGTGACTTCAACTTTCATGACTGTCATCTGTGGTATAGTATGCAGTATCCCATGGTATGGTGATAGCCGGAATGTGTGAGTCGGGATAATTGGCGACCGTATTTTGGGGACCAGTCTTCTTTCCACGTCGCCTAACAGGTCGGAACTACCGACATTTTTCGTGGGTGACGTTGCCTCCCCTGCTGGGAGAAGTGCCACTGATGATTCGAAGGGTTATGTGACTGCTACATGGTGGTGTTCCATCCCTCTTCGCCGTTAACGTCCTGACGTATCTCAATCGTGTTATCCCTGGTCGGTGGATCGGACGAGAGGATCCTGTTGCATGGCCTGTTCGTTCACCGGATCTCAACCCGTGCGATTTCTGTTTACGGGGCCGTCTCAAAAGTATTGTGTATGCAAATCTCATTCCAGATGTGTAGACATTGGAGCATGGTATCATGCTGCCTTAGTCACTGTTCGGATGCAGCCTTGCCGATGTGAACCGGTGAGACAGAACATGCTACGGCGTGTACACGCCTGCGTTGAGGAACATAAAACCATTTTCGACACATACTGTAACTGTGGCTGTATGGTACAGCGCGTATTAGACCGCAGTCTCTATAACAATGTATGATTGTA
This sequence comes from Schistocerca serialis cubense, assembly GCF_023864345.2. Classification (NCBI taxonomy): domain Eukaryota; kingdom Metazoa; phylum Arthropoda; class Insecta; order Orthoptera; family Acrididae; genus Schistocerca; species Schistocerca serialis. Next base: position 563,138,394 of record NC_064641.1, read on the forward strand.
TGAATGGTCTTTAGCATGGAAAGCAAGCATATCCGCACATAAATTCATTAGACCTTTTTTCTTCTTTAGGGATTGATCGATACCGCTCGGCCACTACTCCGGCCGGCACCTAGGAATTACAATTACGAACAACTCAAACTGAAACTATCACATAGATAATGTTGTGCAGAAGGCATACCAAAGACAACAGTTTATTAGCAGAACCCTTAGAAAATGCAACAGGCCTACTAAAAAGAATGCCTAACTACGCTCGCCCGTCTTCTTGCTGCGCGGTGTGGGATGCGCATCAAAAAGTATTGACGGAGGACATCGAAAAAGTTCAAACAAGGGCAGTTAGCTTTTATTATTGTGAAATAGGGAACGTCATGCATATGATACGAGAATCCAGGTGACAGTCAGTAAAACAAAGATGATTTTCGTTGCGGCAGGATCTCCTCACGAAATTTCAATCACCAACCTTTTCCTCCGAATGAGAAAATATTATTTTGGCGCCCACATGCTCATCATAATGATCATGAGGAATGGTCATCATAATAAAATAAGAGAAATCAGAGCTCGCACAGAAAGATTTAAGAGTTCGTTTTGCCCGCGCTCGATTCGACAGTGGAAGGATAGAGAAATAGCTAGAAGGTGGTCAGACATCTAATTGTGTATTGCAGATTAATCATGCAGATGCATATGTAGACATGAGAGCAAGCCTTGCCTTCAGCAGAGAAAGAGCAAAGAGAGAAATGAAAAGCAGTGACAGATATATAAAACTGTTAAGAAAACTGACGTAAAACGAGAAAATTGCCGCAAAACTTGTGTTTTCAACAAGGTTAATAATATTAGAACTCCTAAACATGATAAAATTATCTGAAAACGGTACTGATTTTTACACCACAATACTTAACTATATGTGGTCCTACTGAGCATGTTCCTGGCATCCACTGACGTCTGCACTGAATTGCCCATTCCGCTAAGGTGGACCTACAGTTTTAACGTTGGCTACAACGCACGGAGCAACTAGGAATTGTCTACATACTATACAATGAAATGTCAAATGTAAACCAAGCACTAAGTGAAAGAAAAATATCCTAAGACTCACTGCGGATTGAAGCCAGAAACTTGGGACCTACAGCCTTATCCACCAAAACATATTCAAAGAGTCAACAGGGAAAAAAAGAAAAGATTGAAAAAATTATGGATTTATTGAAGTCAGAAGTGTCTGCTGACAGTATGTATCCACAGAAGTTGCCATACTTTAAACTGAATCCTAAGACAAGGCAACATCACTTTGCAGGTACCAATTTATGTTCCAATTCATAATGATCAATCCGGTAACATCTACCAAAACTATGAAACACCACTCATACTATCTCACCACACGAAAATAGTGTTCTACATTGATCTAGAAAGCCTTAAAGCACACGTACTGCCGCGGATACCGCAGAAACACACTGGCCTTATGCCAGGAAGGGAAGGAACTCACCAACGAGCCCTGAACATCTGCCAAATTACTGAAAACTGCAGAGAACCACCGTTGCAGCATACACGTGTTTCAGTGATCGCAAGGAAATCGTTTAGTTTCGCACGGTAAAGTATGCCACGGACAATCCCAAATCGCAAACAATAGGTTACTTCATTTTTTTACTCAGAGTGATGTCAGACATGGAAGTGAAAAGCATTGGAGGCATTAGCGTTTTAAGAAAGGAAAAGGCGCCAAAGAGATCACTCTGTCGTTGCACTTGCTAAAGGAAGTAAGGATTAACGTAGGATTTGTCGACCTAGAGAAAGCGTTCGACATTCTCAGAAAAAAAAGGTGTGACAACGAAGATGGAACAAAAAGAATGGAATATCTAGAATGAAGTGTAAGACAGGATCGGCCGCCCGGTGTGGCCGTGCGGTTAAAGGAGCTTCAGTCTGGAACCGCGTGACCGCTACGGTCGCAGGTTCGAATCCTGCCTCAGGCATGGATGTGTGTGATGTTCTTAGGTTAGTTAGGTTTAAGTAGTTCTAAGTTCTAGGGGACTGATAACCACAGCAGTTAAGTCCCATAGTGCTCAGAGCCATTTGAAATACACGATCCTCGATAGGGATGCAGTTTTTCTCCCCGGCTGTTAAATCTCTTTGTCGAAGAAGCACTGAAGGAAACAAAAGAAAGGTTTGAATGTGGCATTAAAATTAAGGGTGAAATATGAAAATTACGAGCCACGACGTAGACGAAGCGAAGGAATACTATTACCTTAGATGCAAAGTATACACGACAGGGAAAGAAAGACGGACATAAAAATCAGACTAGTGCAGGCAAAGAGGGATTCAAGTTGTTCAAATAGCTCTGAGCACTATGGAACTTAACATCTGAGGTCATCAATCCCCTAGAACTTAGAACTACTTAAACCTAACTAACCTAAGGATATCACACACATCCATGCGCAAGGCAGGATTCGAACCTGCGACCGTAGCGGTCGCGCGGTTCCAGACTGTAGCGCCTAGAACCGCTCGGCCACACCGGCCGGCCAATGAGGGATTCCTGACCAAACAAAGTCTATTAGCATCAAACATCGCCCTTAGTTCGAGGAAGAAATTTCATAGGCTGTACGTTTAGAGCAAAAATTTAATGGAAGTGAATCACGGATTGTGGAAAAACCAGAGAAGAAAAGAATCGAACCGTTTGAGATGTGGTGCTACAGAATAATGCTGAAAATTAGGTGGACTGTTAGGAATAAGGAGATTCTCCGCCGAGTTGGCGAGGAAAATATTATCTGGAAAACAACGACGAGAAAGGACATAATCGTACGACAAGTATTAAGTCACCAGGGAATAACTTCCATGATACTAGACGGAGCTGTAGAGGGTGAAAACTGTAGGAGAAGCCAGAGATTGAACTACATACAACTAATAATTGAGGACGTAGGGCATAAGAGCTACTCCGAGCTGAAGAAGTTGGCGCAGAACAAGAAGTCGCGGCGAAGGGGCGGTCAAAACGTTTTAGTTTGAGGGCGTTGCAGCAGCGTATATACACTACTGGCCATTAAAATTGCTACACCACGAAGATGACGTGCTACCGACGCGAAATTTAACCGACACGAAGAAGATGCTGTGATATGCAAATGATTAGCTTTTCAGAGCATTCACACAAGGTTGGCGAGGTTGGCGACACCTACAACGTTCTGACATGAGGAAAGTTTCCAATCGATTTCTCATACACACACAGCAGTCGACCGGCGTTGCATGGTGAAACGTTGTTGTGATGCCTCGTGTAAGGAGGAGAAATGCGTACCATCACGTTTCCGACTTTGATAAAGGTCGGATTGTAGCCTATCGCGATTGCGGTTTATCGTATCGCGACATTGCTGCTCGCGGTGGTCGAGATCCAATGACTGTTAGAAGAATATGGAATCGGTGGATTCAGGAGGGTAATACGGAACGGCGTGCTGGATCCTAACGGCCTCGTATCACTAGAAGTCGAGATGACAGGCATCTTATCCGCATGGCTGTAATGGATCGTGCAGCCACTGTAAGTAGGCTGTTTAGTTTTTTTATATTGGTAACGCCACGTAGCGCTCTGTATGAAAATCACTGGCTGTGCAGTCTGTGGCTGGTAGGCATTGTTGTAATATTAGCTATTGTAGTGTTGGGCAGTTGGCTGTTAGCGCGTAGAGTTGGGCAGTTGGAGGAGAGCCGCCAGTAGTGGTGGATGTGGGGAGAGAGACGACGAAATATTGAGAGCAGACGATCTGGACGTGTGTCCATCAGAGACAGTAAATTTGTAAGACTGGATGCCATGAACTGCTATATATATTACGACTTTTGAACACTATTAAGGTAAATACATTGTTTGTTCTCTACCAAAATCTTTCATTTGCTAACTATGCCTATCAGTAGTTAGTGCCTTCAGTAGTTAGAATCTTTTATTTAGCTGGCACTAGTGGCGCTCGCTGTATTGCAGTAGTTCGAGCAATGAAGGTTTTTGTGAGTTAAGTGATTTGTGAAACGTATAGGTTAATGTTAGTTAGGGCCATTCTCTTGTAAGGATTATTGAAAGTCATATTGCGTTGTGCTAAAAATATTGTGTGTCAGTTTAGTGTTGATAAGAATAGGTAAAGAGCGAAATGTCTGTGTACGTTCAGTTTGGCTCAGCTGTTTGAAAATCAATAACTTAAGGGGTTTACCAGCACAGTAATTCATAAACATTTCTAAGGGGACGTTTCACCACCTCTCGATCTCTGAGTCAACATATGGGGACGTTTGCAAGACAACAACCATATGCACTAAACAGTTCGACGACGTTTGCAGCAGCATGGCCTATCAGCTCGGAGACCTTGGCTGCCGTAACCCTTGACGCTGCATCACATACAGGAGCGTCTGCGACGGTGTACTCAACGACGAACCTGGGTGCACGAATGGCAACACGTCATTTTTTCGGATGAATCCAGATTCTATTTACAGCATCATGATGGTCGTATCCGTGTTTGGCGACATCGCGGTGAACGCACATTGGAAGCGTGTATTCGTCATCGCCATAATGGCGTATCACTCGGCGTGATCGTATGGTGTGCCATTGGTTACACGTCTCGGTCACCTCTTGTTCGCACTGACGGCACTTTGAACAGTGGGCGTTACATTTTATATGTGTTACGATCCGTGGCTGTACCCTTCATTAGATCCCTGCGAAACCCTACATTCCAGCAGGATAATGCACGACCGCAAGTTGCAGGTCCTGTACGGGCCTTTCTGGATACAGAAAATGTTCGACTGCTGCCCTGGCCAGCACATTCTCCAGATCTCTCACCAATTGAAAACGTCTGGTCAATGGTGGCCGAGCAACCTGCTCTTCACAATACGCCAGTTACTACTCTTGATGAACTGTGGTATCGTGTTGAAGCTGTATGGGCAGCTGTACCTGTACATGCCATCCAAGCTCTGTTTGACTCGATGCCCAGACGTAATAAGGTCGTTATTACGGCCAGAGGTGGTTGTTCTGGGTACTGATTTCTCAGGATCTATGCACCCAAATTGCGTGAAAATGTAATCACATGTCAGTTCTAGTAAAATATATTTGTCCAATGAATACCCGTTTATCATCTGCATTTCTTCTTGGTGTAGCAATTTTAAAGGGCAGTAGTGTATAATGTAGTGCGACTCCGATTCGGATATACAAGCAACGTCAGGCAGGCAAGGTATTAGTGTGGCATTCGTGTCTTTTCGACGTTGTGCGGTAAAGTGAACTATGATGACGTTATTACTAAATGCGTCTAAAAGGACCAACGTACTGTTACTCTTTTCTTGGATGCCGAAGCACTAGCACTGTAGACATCCATCGGTGAGTGAAGAACGTGCATTGGGCAGCACTTCTGTCGATAACCAGCGTTGCGGAATCGTGAGCCGAGTTCCGTGCTGGTCGCAGTTCGACACAAGACACTTCCTTGATATCGCAAACGTCGCAACACAGAAGTTATGGCAATTCAAGTGGAAGATACTCGAGCATCCGCCCTATAGTCCCGATCACTCCGCATGCGATTATCACGCATTCCGTCTCTTTCAAAAGGCCTTTAAGGGTCGACGATTCCTGTCGGACGAGGACGTGCAGCAGGCGTTAGCACTTCTTCCCGCAGTGGGACACGGTGTTTTAACAAACGGGTATCTGCGTGCATTCGTAGCATTGATTGTCTCAATGCTCACGGCAGTTTTGCCTTATCGGCACGCCGATTCTCGACTGTATGGCCTTCTACGTAAACTTTTTGATCGCCCCTTGTATATCCGGATTGAGTGTACTCGCTTCTACAAATAATGGCTTTCCCGGAAGCCGCACGGTCTGGAGCGCCTTGCCACGGTTCTCGCGGCTTTCCCCGTCGGAGGTTCGAGTCCACCCCCGGGCATGGATGTGTGTGTTGTCCTTAGCGTAAGTTAGTTTAAGTTAGATTAAGTAGTGTGTAAGCCTAGGGACCGATGACCTCAGCAGTTTGGTCCCATAGGGACTTACCACAAATATCCAAAATTTTCCCGAAAGACTAGTTCTATCTATGGAGAGAAGCTAATGAACAAATAAGCACAATGACAAGGTACACTTTAAATAGCACCAAAAGTAAGTGCTAACCGTGCATGTCAGTAAGCTCCGTTGACTGCTCCTAATGAATAAGAAGTATGACTGTACTACCCACAGTCAGTAACTCCAGTGACTGAACTTCTTCATGACATGGATGAGTAAGTGTAGGAAACAGAAACACTAAAAATCACATACTCAGTAAAAGGAAGAGGATTATTTGTTTACTTAAATTTGTCTATGCTGACAAGCATATGTTATGTAAATTAAAATTAAACTACAGATCTTCCATGGCAAATAAAGCCTATATATAGTCAAAACATTGTATAACCGTTTTGAACACTGAATAAATTTCCAGCTGCGAAGGTCGGTACAATCATTGATTCATATCGATTATTTCGGCAATTCTCTGTTACCATCTTCGAATCTATGTTTACATCATTATACGTTATTAAACACACACTCTAAGGTGGCAACAGAGAACTGCCGAAACCGGTAATGTATATGAATAAAATTATTTTAGAAATCTTGGCAGTTGAAAATTTATTCAGTGTTCTTAGTCCTACACATCACCCCCCCGGCTGACGATTTCAGAAGTTTTTAAGCATTTGAATGCAGAGACATCGCAATATTTCCAACAACTATAATGATACCAAGAGGCTTTTACAGATTGTGGTGGAACGCGCTGGACCGCTGCTACGATCCTCATTTGCACAAGTAAAAAAATGCTCCATTTAGTTAGTGTATGTACTTCTTTTGCAAATCGATTTCAAAGCATAGAAAACTCTATTATCAATAAAAACAACTTTTGTGATTATAAGGGTGAGTAAACACGCCTAGTCGGAGCCATGTCCAACCGAAAACCTAACGCTTGTATTCCTTCATGTTTGTCGACATTACAAAGACCTGACTAGGCGTGTTTAGGCTCACCGAACAATCACAGATGATTTTTTCCGCGTTAACAACGAAGCTACTATACTTTAACGTCATTTTCGAAACAAATCTATTTACTACCTGGTGGAATTTCTTTTCTTTTTACATATATTGATCTTAGTTCAACATATTCCTGGCCTGCGATTTGTGAGTCCTAAAGACATGATGATCAGTGCGTTGGAAACGTAAAAAAAACGGATCTGTATGACTAGAATTCGCGCTCTGAGCGTTCCGTGCACAGTTAATTATGTATATAGATAACAATAAAAATTTCCTGTGGCTCAATACCGGGTGCAAGTCTTTTTATTGGACGCCACTTCGACGACTTGCCTTATCAAACCATGGAAAGGGGACCTAGAGTTTAATGTGGCTCCGAACCACGTGTTGTTTCTGGAGACTCATCACACCGTGGAGAGGTGAAGGCTAGGCTAAAACGAAGACTGAAATAACCGTGGTCTGACCGAGATTCGATACCGAGACCTCTCGGTTACCAGCATCCGCTTTACCGCTGGACCACCAGGTCCAAAACGTATGTAGATAATTGATTTACAGGTTTTTATGAGTGAGTTTGCGAGTATCGAAATATGGGACATATTTCTTTTGACTGTTGTCTTGTAAGCTTAATTTTTTTGCACGGTCAAGGAAACGTAGATCTTAGTATGTGACATAAATTTCAACGTGAAGCACCTACCTGCTCCAGATAAAAAGGTGTCTGACAGACAGACAGCAAAGGAATGGGTCCTAAAAAGTCGCTATTTGAGAATGTTTAATGTTCTTACAAGGGAACCTCCCCATCGCACCCAACTCAGATTTAGTTATAAGTTGGCACAGTGGATAGGCCTTGAAAAACTGAACACAGATCAATTGAGAAAACAGGAAGAAGTTGTGTGGAACTGTGAAAAAATAAGCAAAATATACAAACTGAGTTGTTCATGGCCAGATAAGCAACATCAAGGACATTCGAAACACAGGAGCGCCGTGGTCTCGTGGTAACGTGAGCAGCTGCCGAACGAAAGATCCGAAGTTCAAATCTTCCATCGAGTGAAAAGTTTAATTTTTATTTTCAGTTTATGTGACAAACTCTTATGTTTTCATCACTTTTTTGGGAGTGATTATCACATCCACAAGAAAACCTAAATCGGGCAAGGTAGAAGAATCTTTTTACCCATTCGCCAAGTGTACAAGTTAGGTCGGTCGACAACATATTCCTGTCATGTGACGCACATGCCGTCACCAGTGTCGTATAGAATATATCAGATTTGTTTTCCTGTGGAGGAATCGGTTGACCTATGACCTTGCGATCAAATGTTTTCGGTTCCCATTGGAGAGGCACGTCCTTTCGTCTACTAATCGCACGGTTTTGCGATGCGGTCGCAAAACACAGACACTAAACTTATTACAGTGAACAGAGACGTCAATGAACGAACGGACATATAATAACTATGCAAAAATAAAGAAAGTAAAATTTTCACTCCAGGGAAGACTCGAACCATGGACCTCTCGGCCTGCAGCTGCTCACGCTACCATGGGACCACGGTGCCCCTGAGTTCACATAGTCCATGATGTTGCTTATGTGGCCCATGGACTACTCAGTTTGTATATTTTGCGTATTTTTTCACAGTTCCACACAACTTCTTCCTGTTTTCTCAATTGATCTGTGTTCAGTTTATCAAGGCCTATCCACTGTGCCAACTTATAACTAAATCTGAGGGGGGTGCGATGGGGAGGTTCCCTTGTTAGTAGCACAATAAATGATCACTCGACAATTGCTCAGTTTTGAGTAGGAACAACCGAAATCGTCCTTGTTCGTGCTAAACGAAACGCGTTGGCATTCACAAAGAGTGATAATACCTGTCTTACAGTCAACCAAGAATGTCTGTTACTCTTGATTATCGGACTCCTTTAAAGCAGTTTCAAGAATTCTGCTCAAACTACAACACTTAGATCGTCTACAACTACACTCTGCAAACCACTGTGAAGTACATGTCAGAGGGTACTTCAAATTGTAGCACTTACTGTTCCATTCCCGTATGGAACGCGATAAAAACGACCGCATAAAGGCCTCTGGGCACGCTCTAATCAGTCATGTATTGTATTCACCATAAATAGCGAGGTTGTATTATATTCCTAAATTATTCACTTCAGGCTTCCTCAAACTTTGTAGGTAAGCCCTCGCTTATATCCGAGCGTCTGGCAGTTCAGGTTTTTCGGCATCTCGGTAACGTTCTCCTGCAAGTCAAACAAACCTTTGCTCATTCCTACTGTTTTTCTTTCTATACTTTCACTATTCAATGTTAATCCTACTTCATGTGAGTCCCACACGATTTTGCAATATCCCGTCGTTCTTATAATATCGAGAACAGGGTTATCTGATTGCAAGCAGGACATTTGTTTAACAATGGAGTGCAACGCTGTAGGAAGTTGTATACGGATCTACACGTTACCACCGGAGAGTACCGCTTAACAAACACAGCACATGGTCTGTTGCATCATAAGTGGTTCTGTGTTGTCCTTAACAGCAAATAGATCACGTGTAAGACGACTAAACTGTCATATCTGAGGTAAAATGCTTCACCTATGTAGATGACACAGCACTCGCTGTCACAGACCAAATATTTGACGAAGTGAGAAAGAAGTTGTGAAGAGTAAGGGACATCCGTGCAAAGTTGCCTGGCAGCTATAAGGTGCTGGCAGGGCGCCGGGAATGCATTATTCTTCCTGGAGGCCTCATTATGCCATGAAGTATAACCTGTTTGCTGAGCCGCTCCTCAGAGTTACAATAATTTTTGTGAATTTTATTTACCCTGGTGTAAAGTAATTCGTCAGTCTTTGTATTTGTCGTGGAGAGAGAATATAAATTATGACTTTTTAATGAAATTGTGTTGAAAGGGCCATATGTTGAGTCCGTAATCCTACTTTAGCTATTGAAATTTCGGTCATGCTATTAGACGGTATACAGCTTTTGCGTAATAGCGTCAAAAAAGAAATGCCGGAAAAGTGGCGTTCTTGGCGGTGGCTTCTAGCCATTTTGTAAGGATACCTGAAAGCAGCAGCCGAAAGAAGGGCTCAGCAGCGATACTTACAGCAAGTATCTAGAAGCGGCTGATAAGAAAAGCAGAGAAAACGAAAGTTAATAGAAGGAAAAACTGAAAGCACCGAAGAGAAGAAAGGCTACAAACAGGATCGAAGAGCAGGAAACTTAGCCCTAGAACAACTCTTCTCGATGGCAACGATGTTGCACTCACAGTGCATGTACTGCGAAGAAAAATTTTCAAATTGAAAGCCAAAGCAATGGATTAAGTATCAATTGTGCTCTCTCTGGGGTCACGAACTCTGTACAAGAGCTGAGGAGCACAAATCAGCTTTTATTTGTGAAAAGTGTAAATAATTTTATTCGGATCATGTTTTACAATAAAATATATTAAATTCTTTGTTAAAACTGTTTTTGTCCTTTATTTTTGAGTTTCAAACTAAATGGTCATTTTGACACGTTGAGAAAATTGAATTTTTGAAATACTAATTAAATTATTCGATATTATACTTCAGTAGATGCAGACTATAATCGCTGATTTCTATGCATTTTTGTCTATTGATAGCTTAAAAAATATGAATACCTTACCGTGGCCACTTTGCCTGGCTCTCCCCTACTTGAATGTTTGGCATATTACACATATCAAAGAAAGTTTTTTTTTTTTATCTTATGGGACTTAACTACTAAGGTCATCAGTCCCTAAGCTTACACACTACTTAACCTAAATTATCCTAAGGACACACACACCCATGCCCGAGGGAGGACTCGAACCTCCGCCGGGACCAAAGAAAGGTTTGCATCACCGCAGTTCCCGGAACTCCTGAAAATAGACTTTGACTGTGGATACCGTATCACCGACAAAGTCCCTTTGACTGTTCAGATATGTCACTAAACACGTCCAAAGATGTAAACAACCATGCATTAGCAAAGCCTATTAGACGGAGAGGGGTCCGAAAGGCGATCAGTTCCAGTCATTCCACCAGGAAGGAAGTACATGGCTCATGTTGTCTGTAGTTCGGGCGTCTCGCAGTGAACCAAAGCGATGTTGTTCGGATATGGAGGAGACACAGAGAGATAGGAACTGTCCATGACATGCCTCACTCAGGCCACCCAAGGGCTACTACTGCAGTGGATGACCGTTACCTACGAATTATGGCTCGAAGGAACCCTGACAGCAACGCCACCAAGTTGCAAAATGCTTTTCGTGCAGCCACAGGACTCAAACTGTGCGCAATAGGCTGCATGATGTGCAGCTTCACTCCCGACGCCCATGGCGACGTCCATCTTTGCAAGCACGACACCATGGAGCGCAGTACAGATGTGCCCAACAACATGCCAAATGAACCGCTCAGGACTGGCATCACGTGCTCTTCACCGACGAGTGTCGCATATGCCTTCAACCAGACAATCGTCGGAGACGTGTTTGGAGGCAACCCGGTCAGGTTGAACGCCTTAGACACACTGTCCAGCACATCTTGTGAATGACTTTCTTCAGGGTAACGACATCGTTCGACTAGAGCGGCCAGCACCCTATCAAACATGCCTGAGATAGATTGGAAAGGGCTGTTTATGGACAACATGACCCACCAACAACTCTGAGGGATCTACGCCGAATTGCCGTTTAGGAATGAGACAATCTGGACCAACAGTGTCTTGATGAACTTGTGGATAGTATGTCACGACGAATATAGACGTGCATCAATGCAAGAGGACGTGCTACTGGATATTAGAGGTACCGGTATGTACAGCAAACTGGACCACCACCTCTGAAGGTCTCACTACATGGTGGTACAACATGCAATATGTGGTTTTCATGAGCAGTAAAAAGGGCGGAAGTGATGTTTATGTTGATCTCTAATCCAATTTTCAGTACAGGTTCCGGAACTCTCGGAACCAAGGTGATGCAAAACTTTTTTTGGTGTGCGTTTTGCGATGCAAACCACTTAAAACTCAACCGTGGCAGAATAATCACAAATTAAGAATCAAATAAATCTAATTTGGGTAAACCTGTACCAGTACTGTGGAGTACAACTTGTTTGTTTGTTTGTTTCTTTTAGGATGCGAAAACAACTAAGTTCATAAGCGCTCATGTCATAACCTTAGATCATCAAGAAATAAAAGAACTTATACACGACTATACGTCAAGCTTAAGTGACGGAAGGAAAGCGAGCTGAGAACAAGGGGACTTCCAAGTGGAGAAAGGTCTACAAAGTACGCTGGAGAGATAGCGGAGGTCCCGAACCAAAGGTTAAATGTTCTTCACTGCATTGCTACATTGGATAAAAAGTAAAACATGGTCGACAGCACGCGCATCGTTCGCAAAAACAGCCGATAACTCAGATGGCAAACATATATAAGAACGTAAGTGGTTAAAAAAAGGGCATTCAGTGAGGAAATAGCGAACAGCCAAAAGTTGACAACTATGAGCACAAAGTGGTGGAGGATCATCACTTAACAAATGGCGATTGCTAAAACGCCCTATACACAACCTATCTAAAATGATCTCCTCACGACGAGAGGGCCGAAATGAAGTCGGCTAAGCCGCTAATAGAATTTGATTCCGCGGAGCTTGTTCCCGTGAAGAGAGACCTCTGGCGATGGCTAAGTGACACATCCTGCCGACAGACAGCAACAGCATCAACAGCCTCATTTCCCGAAAGACCGACGTGAACATCACAGCGGCTCCCTCAACAGCGAACAAATGGAAGCTTTCTTGGGCCCTCTGTATTAAAGGACGGACTGTGTACGGCACAGAGGCTTCGAAGGACATTGAGAGAGTCGGAGCAGATGACGCAATTGAAAAGGCTGTGTCACCGGATGTATTGGGTGGCCTGATAAAAGGCGATGAGCTCTGCTGTAAAGACTGAGCAGTGTTCTGGAAGCCGACACCAAAAATGGTCTGTGCCAATGACGAACTCACAACCGACACCACGTCAGTCTTAGAGCCATCAGTGTACATGAAGGTACTATCCCGTGCAAATGTCGAGAAACTTACAGCGATAGATCGAATCCGGAGTAGTGCCTTAGGAAGCGAATGAAGACCAAGATGAACACGTGCCACCGCACGAAACCAAGGTGATCAAGGTTCACAGCCATCGGAAACGTGGTAGGTAGCGTGAAGTTAAGCTGCCGGAGCAGTAGCCGAAAGTGATATATGGGAGGTAACAGGGAAGAGAAGTGCGCCCCATACTGATAGTCAAGTGAGTCACTGAGAAAGAGGGCATAGGAAGGTTGGCCGGGCATGGCAGACAAACGGCATGCGTAGCCGCTGATGAGGACATCACGCCGGTATGACAAAGGTAGTTCGGCAGCTTCTGCATAGAGATGCTCAGCCTGCCTAGTGTAAAAGGCGCTAATGGCCAAACTGATTCCACAATGATGGATTGTATTAAGATGGCGTAAGATCAACGGACGTGCAAATGCATAAATGAAGCACCCATAGTCGGCACAAACGGAGGAGGGCAGCCCGTTCCGCTCTCCTGGAAGTACAGCTTAGAACACGTAGGACATTGAGACACCGGGTACAGCGTGCGGGCAGGCAAGACACGTAAGAAGACAAACAAAGTTTCCTATCAAGCTTGAGCTCTAGGAATTTCGTAGTTTCATAGAATGGAAGAACAAGAGACCCAAGATGTAAAGACTGAGAGCGAAACCGATTGCGCCGCCAGAAATTCATACAAACTGTTTTATCAGTGGAAAAGCGAAAGCCACTGCCGATACTTCACGAGTAAAGACGATCGTGACATCGCTGAGGACGCCTCTTAAGGAGACAAGTACACGGAGAACTGCAATAGATAGCAAAGTCGCCGACGAAAAGAGAGCCGGAGATGCCTGGCGGGAGACAGGTCATAATACAGTTAATGATTTTAGCAAGGAAGATGATGCTCATGACGGTGCCTCGAGGCACCCCGTTCTCCTGGATCAAGGTGTCCGACAAGGCCGAACCCACAGGTATCTTGAAAACTCGGTCTTTTAAAATTTCCGAAGGAAACGGGGCAGGCGGCCTCAAAAGCCCCACGTATATAGAGTACGGAGCATACCAGTACTGCAGCAGGTATCATAGGCTTTCTCCAAATCAAAAAACACGGTCGTAGTCTAGTATTTCCGCAAAAACACCGTTCGTGACATGGGTTAACAAAGTGACGGGACGGTCAACTGGAGCACGACGCGCTCGACATCCACATTGTGCAATGTTGAATAGATAGCGAGATTCGAGCCAACATATGAACCGCCCATGACTCATACGTTCCATCACCTTGCAAACATAGCTAGTGAGAGAAATGGGGCGGTAGCTAGAAGGAAACTGTTTGTCCTCGCCTGGCTTAGGCGTGGGTGTGACAGTGGCTTCACGCCAGCGTCTGGGAAACGCGCCATCTGCCCAAATGCGATTGCACTTATGAAGGAGAAATGCTTGCCCGCAAGAGAAAGGTGCTGCAACATCTCAATGTGAACATCGTCCGTGGAGTAGAGCTTGACCTTACTTTGACAATGTGACGACGTGGGTAAAAATGTGAGGCACGAATAATAACATCCAGGTGCTTACTGTCAGCACCTCGGATATGCAGCGTGACGTCCTTGTTGATGTATTTTGGAACAGTAAACATGTCGTGCACATGATAAAAAAAACTGCCTCAGGAGCTCCTGTATCCCGAAAGACCATGCATCGGGGGCTCAGAGCAGTTCTTTACATTGAGGTGTCGGACTTCCTTTTGCTCGACGTAGTGCAGCAACTCGACGGGCATGGACTCAACAAGTCGCTGGAAGTTCACTGTAGAAATATTGAGCTCTGCTGCCTCTTTAGCTATCCGTAATTGTGAAAGTGTTGCCGGTGCTGGATTTTGTGCACAGACTGACCTCTCTGTTATGTCCCAGAATTCATAGATGGGATTCATGTTGAGCGCTCTGGGTGGCCAAATCATACACTCGAATTGTTCAGTATATTCTTCAAACAGATAGTGAACAACTGTCAACCATATAAAATCCATTCGTTGTTTAGGAAGAACAAGTTCATGAGTGGCTACAAATGGTCTCCAAGTGGCCGAACATAGCCATTTGCAGTCAATGATAGGTTCAGTTGAACCAGAGGTCCCAGTCTACACCATCTAAATCCAGACCACACCATTATGGAGCCACCACCAGCTTGCAAAATGCCTTGTTCACAACTTGGGGTCTGCGCCACACTCGTACCCTACCATCAACTCTTACCGACTGAAATCGGGACTCATCTGACTGGGCTACGGTTTTCCAGTTTTCTAGGATCCGATCGACATGATTATGAGCCCAGGAAGGGCTCTACAGATGATTTCGTATTGTTAACCAAGACCCTCGCGTCGGTCGTCTGCTGCCATAGACCGTTAACGCCAAATTTCGCCGCACCGTCCTAATGGATACGTTCGTCCTACGTCCCACATTGATTTGTGAAGTTATCCACGCAGTGCTGCTTGTGTATTAGCACTGGCAACTCAACGCAAACGCCGCTGCTCTCAGTCGCTCAGTGAAGGCCGTTGGCCACTGCGTCGTCCGTGGTGAGACATGATGCCTGAAATTTGGTATTATGGCCACACTCTTGACGCTAGGGAATATCGAATTCCCTAACGATTTCCGAAATCGAATGTCCCATGCGTCTAGTTCCAGTAACCATTCCCCGTTCAAAGTCTGGTAGCTATCGTCGTGCGATCATTATCACTTGAGATACCTTTTGACATGAAGGAGTACAAATTACAGCTCTGCCAAAGTACTGTCCTTTTATACCTTGTGTACGCGATACTACCATTATCCGTATACGTGCATATCGCTGTCCCATGACTTTTGTCACCTCAGTCTCAGTGTATATTCCAGACGTCGTGCGAAGTGCAGACGAAAGGAAGGAAGGTAAGTGTTTAAATTCCCGTCGACATCGAGGCCATTAGAGGAGGAGCGCATGCTCGGTTTGTTTCACAGATGGGTAAGGAAATCGGCCATGCCCTGTCAAAGGAACCGTCCCGGCATTTGCCTGGAGCAGTTTACGGAAATCACGGAAAACCCAAGTCTGGGTGGCCGGACGCGGATTTGAGCCGTTATTTTCTCGAACGCGAATCCAGTGTGCTAACTACTGCGCCACCTCGCTCGGTTTGCGTACCAGTTTATTGGGAAGTCAGCTTTCCACAGATGACTTTCACCTTTGTTTGGAGAATGGTTCTTGTCGCACACTTTTCTACAGCAGAAGAGTAGCCGGCAGATCCCATGAAAATCAAAGCAGAATTCAAGTTTGATGGTGGGGTACTAATGTGGAGAAACGTCTAGTTGGATTGTCGTACGGAGTTTCATATTTTCGCTTGGAGGAATACTGTTAACGCTAAGAGGTACTGACGAGAGGAACTTCGACTACGGATGCGACTTTTCAGGGAACACAGTCGGTCGAAACTTTCTCTTCAACGGTGACAATGCCCGACAGAATCGACATGACCTAGTGCTGGCCAACATGGTTCCTGGGTCTGGATCCTAATTTCAGTGTCAAGATGCACATGGGAATGGCAAAAATCTCTTCTCAGGAAAGCCAGCGACTGCTGACAGATTCCACGAACCGCCTCGTAGACAGTACGCTTCATCGCTGCTTATTATTTGCGACTGTTGCAAGCAACCACACACACTATTAATTCGTTTGTTATTGTGGATGTTGTTTTGTCGAAATTGTTACATTTATTTGTTATGAAGCGCGAGTCTACGATTTCAGAACTTCTCCTATTACAGTTGTTGACACTATAGTCAGAATAACAGTGAATGGAGGGAAACTGTAAGGACCCTCAGAAATTGTAAGATGAAGAAAGAGTTCCAACGAATTTGACTCCAGTGTTTATACTGAGATAACAGGGTAAGAATAAATGGTAGACAACGTTAAGCAAATGAGAAGTGAGGTTAGCTTTTGTCAACGTGGCTCTTCTTTGGGCGCAAATTTTGATTATCTTTCCAGATACTTAACATGGAAGTGAAGGACTCCTGCTGCTATTAAAGCAAAATAATGCATGACGGGCGCAGCAAGAACATATGCACTCCAGCACAAAGAGGACACTCCTCGACGAAAGAAGTCTGTAGGTGTCAAACATAGGCCTCAATTTCAAGAAGAAATTTCTGAGAATGGACGTCTGGAACACAACACTGTGCGGTAGTAGATCGTGGAAGAAGGAAAGAAAAGAGTCGACATGTTTCAGACGTGTTGCAGAGGGATCCTGAAAATTGTACAGATTCATATGATGAAAAAAAGGAAACCCTCCGCAGAACCAGTGAGGAAAGGAGTACGTGGCAAACACTGTCTATAAAAAGAAAGATAATAGCATAAGAACTAAGACGTCAATGGATAGCCTCTGTGGTGAAAGAAGGGGTCGCAAAGCACAAAAACTGGAGGAAAGAACAGAACAAATAACTGAGGACTTGGGAACAAGTGAGGTGAAGAATTTAACGCAGGAGAGGATGTCGTGGCGGGCCACATCAAACCTATCAGAAAATACTGCCGCCACCGCCTCACTTCACCTCATGGAGCCACAGGAAAAAAAATATATCTCATATTTATCTTGCTAGCTCCTACGTTTGTTGTAGTACCGTGAATCATTACTATAAGAAACTTCGTGTTCACCTATGGTGACTAAACTGAAGTTGAAAATTATATTATATTAAAATGATAGAAGATCTGGGTGTAATTGTTATATAAACTAGTATGCGAATCTGAGTTATTTGTTTTCACGGTTCGTGACGCACACCTGTAACAGCGTAAAAGTGCTTCCAGAAAGTTCTAGACACTAATGGGAAGATTTATAATAATTTTTAATCCTGTTTGTTGTAGCAGTTATTTCCAGAATGATCAACGGTCACTTAGTGACTTGTGGACTCTACGTAAAGTACATGCAACGGATTGCCTGCATCGCACCTACAATAGATATGAAGATATTCAGTAAAGAGCGCAACCAATAAACATTGTCGAAATAAGTGCCACAAAAGACAGCATTAAAAGATATCATAATAATTCAGTTGCCGCAAATTTTATCCACTCCCCTTTACAGCAGCCTTTCACAAATACGATTACACTAAGGACTACAAAAGAAATTGACAACATAAAAACGGTTGTTTGTGTTGGGCATAGCTGGCTAAATTTTAAGGAAAATGAACAATGTTCAGTTAATAAATTAGAGGCAATAATTTTGGTTTATAGCTCTATGTGATTAGTTTATGCGTTTTCCCCAAACTCCTTCCTAAAATTTTCACGATTCATTTTATACACTGCCCGGCAAGAAAAAATGAAAAACACAGAAGTAGTGGAAGAAACGAAATGACTCTTCACTGTTTGAGAGGGTATGTGATGTTATTCCATGATTAAAAAATGAAAGCAAATTTACAAAGAACTTGGTAGTATGTGCCCACTTATCAGTATGACTCTGGCTTGGATTGGCTTTAATGCCATACGGCCTTAGAGCATCTGATTACATCGTTTGCGTTAACTGAAGTGAAACAATCTGTTCTGTCTCTCACCAAGACAATCATGAAGTTACACTTATAAATTGCTTAAGGTATTTTTCGGATAAGACATTTAGTACAAAATCACTGGAATCTCTATCCTTGCAACCTGTTCTAATCACTAAGTCCCACCAAAACAAAGAACGCACAGAGATTTCTATGAGACATTCTGCAAGTTTTATATGGTGGTCTACAAAAGCTACTGCCCAATCGCAACTTGCTCAGGAATGCAGGGTCTAGGGATCTGCCTGAACATTCTACGCTGTGAGGAACCTAAACTGACCACAGGGGTGATTCGACAACCCTATAGAAGTGCTGTCCACGCACGGACAACCATCAATACATCAAATTCTCTCTTCTTCGAGCAAAAGGATGATTGTATGTTCAGAAATAGAGAAAAAATGGTGTCGTAAGACTCTCTTATAGGGGATAGTGACGATTTCATTTGAGCAAGAGGATGTAATAATTTAACCAGGAAGAATATTTTACGCATTTTTGGTTAACTTTTAGAAATTTGCTTATAAATAACCTACAAGTGGAAAGGTATCGATGACTCCTGTTTAACATCAGAAATTGAACTTACATCATTCCCACCAAAGAATAATCGCCTTCGAGCAAAAATGCCACAAATTATTTTAGACTGATAAGTTTTAAAAGTCTATACTTCTCAGTATTTTAGTTTAGAACAACAATTGTACTGTAATATCCCTCGATGATAAACATAAAGGGGATATTCTCGCTGTTACGTCATTTTCCCTGATCATGTCTTCATGATTCGCCTTCTCAGCGAGTAAATAATATTTGGTACAGAACTGCATTGAAATGATGCATCAGGTATAAAAGCTTCATTAATTTTTATAAAGTTGTAACTCAAATTTTTAAATAAAACGGGAAAAAATAATTTCCTAGGAGACTCTTATTGCCTGACAAACAATACAAGGAAATAGCTCGCAGGAGATACCAGTGATCAGCAAAACATTCTAAATCACGTTATATTAAATAATACAACAGTTTCAGCTGACACTGGTGGTAGCAGAAGGGCTGTATTTTATCGTTCAATTTCAAAATGGCCTAACACGGTCTATAAAGTTGTCGAGCTTTTGGAGATTCCACAAAACAAACAAACAGACCAGGCAGCGAAGGAGGCCTGCAGGAAAGGCATTGTGACACAGTGTGGTATTCCCTGTGTGGGAGGAGGAAGAATGGCTGGGTGAGGAGCCAATGAAGCCAAATGTCCAGTTGTGTGTTAAGTCGTATTGGATTATCGGACGAGAAGAACTTACCGTGATTCGGATGCAAGTTGTCCATGCACGCCGCGCTGTATTCCCCCCTTCTGTGGTGCTTGTGGGGTATGAATTGCCATGCGTCACATCTTGTGGACTGACATTTATATTTTTATCAGGTGGCAGAAGCTTACTTCAGTCGTACTTACACACTGTTTCAGATCAAGCTAGGAAATGACACTATGTGCATTCACTGCTTCGATCTAACGCAGCCACGTGTAGCGGCCGCGCGGTTTGAGGCGCCATGTTACGGACTGCGCGGCCCCTCCCGCCGGCGGTTCGAGTCCTCCCTCGGGCATGGGTGTGTGTGTTGTTCTTTAAGCAGTGTGTAAGTCTAGGGACCAATGACCTCAGACGTTTGATCCCTTAGGAATCCACACACATTTGAACATTTTGATCTAACGCAGATATAGATACATACAGGGTGCAGATACCTGCTGATATTTATTTAAAAATTTGTGTTACAAAGGTAAAGTACTTCTGATGCTTGGATCTAAAAATGCTGGTACGTAAAGCAGGAATACTGTGGTATTATTTCCCTCTAACTTACAAATTTCATTCATTATTTTTACAGTTAATATTCCATAGTCTCTTATTCAGCAGCATCTGAATCATAGGCATCCTGTCTCCTTTCTCACTCACGACTCTTTGCTTCCTGAGTTCGTGTGTGCAGCTGAGTGCACCAACAATATATCTGCCTTATGGACTCTTGAAAAATATGTATTACGTAACATCCGTCATGTGTGTTGCCCTTGGATTGGCTCCTAGTTCCTCAAGTACTTGGAATTTTCTTGACTCCCCATCATTCAAACATAAAACAGTGCCTAACACACTCAGTTTTCATGTTTCACTGTGCACAAACACCATCCTTGCTACGTTATTTCAAATCACAGTGTGAAAACTTTCCTTCTGATTGTGGGTTTACCGTGTAAGATAATAAAAAGAATACAGCCAACTTGGACCATATTTTCATTCCCAAAAAATTAAGAAGTCATTAATAGCATGGCCCCTTACCATAGGTTTTATTGTGTTTATAACTGCCACAAAAGTTCAAATGTATGTGAAATCTTATGGGACTTAACTACTAAGGTCATCAGTCCCTAAGGTTACACACTACTTAACCTAAATTATCCTAAGGACAAACACACACACCCATGGCCGAGGGAGGACTCGAACCTCCGCCGGGACCAGCCGCACAGTCCATACGTGCTGCGCCCCAGACCGCTCGGCTATCCTCGCGCGGCTAACTGCCACAGGTAAAGAGTTCATATGCTTGTGATTTTCGTTAGAACAAATGCTATTTTACTTTTGTATCAGCTTTCGGGATCGCTGGAGCAAAGGCTGTGTTGCTTTTAATAATCCTTAAATCTTATAATGACACGGAAGAGGACATGGGACTTTAAGGGCAATGTGTCGGAAATCTCTCAATATCTCGAAAAATAATAATCGCATTTGTGTTTATCAAATTTCATTTTACAAATAAGTGCGCTTGAAATGACAATAAGAAATTTCGATTTTTGAGAGCCGGTTTCCCGTACATTTTCCTTTATGTTTATGAGCGTATATTAACAGCCTAGGATCACATAGAGAGTGGGGAAATAAAAGTTACCGTGGCTCAATGCGATTTATTGATTTATATGCCTATAGAGTCTTTCTGGGCCTCTGAAAAATAAAATTACGGTCACATATTACGTACGCTAATGCATAAGTAATATTTTTATCGATGTAGGCTAATTTTTTTATACTGATGATTCTTGCAAATGAATGATGGTGTTTTGTATTTTCTTGAATTGCTATACAGATATTCTGCCATTTTATATTATAAATTGGGATACTGTTGGTCTATACACCGGCAGTCTCTCGTAAGAGTCACCATGCGCTTTTCCTCTGGTGTTTCAGAATACATCTGCAGTTTCGCTTTTTCAGTGTGTAGTTCGAATCAGCCCAAACAAGTACTGCTCGCCCTCACATCGTTCATGTGACGCCAAGCGACCATGGTAAGCGACGGTTTGTTTTCGGCTATAAACCAAATTATTTTTAAAGTGGAATCTTAGATGCCCATTCGACAGAAAACCAAATTAGTCTCGTGCGATATTCCTTTCATTGATGCGTATTAAAAGGGACATTAAAGCTCGAAGAATAAGCAGTACCCTAGCAGCGGCAGCACTATACATATCCGCGGTTACTGCCACCTCCATGCAGTAGTTCAAAAAAGTGGTTCAAATGGCTCTGAGCACTATGGAAATTAACTGCTGAGGTCATCAACTCCCTAGAACTTAGAACTACTTAAACCCAACAAACCTAAGGACGTCACACACATCCATGTCCGAGGCTGGATTCGAACCTGCTACCGTAGCGTCGCGCGGTTCCAGATTGTTGCGCCTAGAACCGCTCGGCCACCCGGGCCGGCTCCATGCAGTAGCGCTGCACAACCGATGCTGGAGCACTGGTTATTCTTCGTGTTTTATTGCATCTGTTAATACGCATCGCTAAAACGAATATGGCACTAGACAATTTAGGGATCACTATCGAATGAACACGTAAAATTCCACTTTACAATTTCTCCCCTTTTTTTTTACGGGAAACAAACCGACGCCTTCCGTCGACGCAGGGAGTCACATGAAAGACATGATGAATGATGTTCATTTGAGCTGGCTAAAACTACATATTGCAAACATGAAATGGTAGATATTTGCCGGAAAACCGGAGAAAATGCGCCAAAAATCTTAGGAGAGAGACCCTGTGTAGAGATAGATAAGCAAAAATGTTCGAATACACAGGGAAAAGACGAAGGTAAGACCCTCTGTGGTACTGAGGCAGAAGAGAATGAAAGGAAAAGCAGGAGCGCGCGCCAATGGAGAACATTCGAAGAGTCTTACAGGAACCGCCAAGCCGTAAGCTGCTCTTGGCAGAGCGAGGCATCGTAGGTGCTAGGGGTGTAGAGGGGGCCTGGATAATGTCTTCGAGCATGGAAAAGGCAACGTAACGTCCACGGGATATTGCAAATATTGAGAGGAGCCACTCATAAGCTATTCGGTGCTGGAGATGTGCACCTGGTACAACTGACGATAACGATAAACAGTTCCTTCACTTCACCACCTCCGGGAAAACTACTGATTTAGTATTGAGCAAAGTATGAGTCACACTCTGTAAAAGTGTTCATTTTTGGGTTCAGTGCACTGAGTTCAGTGTTTGTGGGTAATGAATTTCTTAATGCATACTGCCCTTTCCCAATCCTTCAGTGAACTTTTACTGTCATGCTGCTGAGTATTAGCTGCGAGTTCTGTTCCTTTTTTATCATTTCAAAATTGTATTGAATGGTTAAAACAGTTATTCCATAATTAAACTTTAGAGTCAGACAGTATCTGTTATTTTTAGATATAATTCATAAAGTTTCTCTTTATTGCTAAATCAAAGTCAAGAGTAGTACCTTAGGAAGCAATGGAGTCCAAGATGAACACGTGCCACCGCACGAAACCAAGGTGATCAAGGTTCACAGCCATCGGAAACGTGGCAGGTAGCGTGAAGTTAAGCTGCCGGAGCAGTAGCCGAAAGGGATGGGAGGTAACAGAGAAGAGAAGTGCGCCCCATACTGATAGTCAAGGGAGTCACTGAGAAAGAGGGCATAGGAGGGGTGGCCGGGCATGGCAGACAAACGGCATGCGTAGCCGCTGATGAGGACATCACGCCGGTATGACAAAGGTAGTTCGGCAGCTTCTGCATAGAGTTCTCAGCCTGCCTAGTGTAAAAGGCGCTAATGGCCAAACTGATTCCACAATGATGGATTGTATTAAGATGGCGTAACATCAACGGACGTGCAAATGCATAAATGAAGCACCCATAGTCGGCACAGACGGAGGAGGGCAGCCCGTTCCGCTCTCCTGGAAGTACAGCTTAGAACACGTAGGACATTGAGACACCGGGTACAGCGTGCGGGCAGGCAAGACACGTAAGAAGACAAACAAAGTTTCCTATCAAGCTTGAGCTCTAGGAATTTCGTAGTTTCATAGAATGGAAGAACAAGAGACCCAAGATATAACCCTGAGAGCGAAACCGATTGCGCCGCCAGAAATTCATACAAACTGTTTTATCAGTCGAAAAGCGAAAGCCACTGCCGATACTTCACGGGTAAAGACGATCGTGACATCGCTGAGGACGCCTCTTAAGGAGACAAGTCCGCGGAGAACTGCAATAGACCGCAAAGTCGCCGACGAAAAGAGAGCCGGAAATGCCTGGCGGGAGACAGGTCATAATACAGTTAATGATTTTAGCAAGGAAGGTGATGCTCATGACGGAGCCTCGAGGCACCCCGTCCTCCTGGATCAACGTGTCCGACAATGCCGAACCCACAGGTATCTTGAAAACTCGGTCTTTTAAAATTTCCGAAGGAAACGGGGCAGGCGGCCTCAAAAGCCCCACGTATAGAGAGTACGGAGCATACCAGTACTCCAGCAGGTGTCGTAGGCTCTCTCCAAATAAAAAAACACGGTCGTAGTCTAGTATTTCCGCAAAAACACCGTTCGTGACATGGGTTGACAAAGTGACGGGATGGTCAACTGGAGCACGACGCGCTCGACATCCACATTGTGCAATGTTGAATAGATAGCGAGATTCGAGCCACCATACGAACCGCCCATGATTAATACGTTCCATCACCTTGCAAACATAGCTAGTGAGAGAAATGGGGCGGTAGCTAGAAGGAAAGTGTTTGTCCTTGCCTGGCTTGGCGTGGGTGTGACAGTGGCTTCACGCCAGCGTCTGGGAAACGCGCCATCTGCCCAAATGCGATTGCACTTATGAAGGAGAAATGCTTGCCCGCAAGAGAAAGGTGCTGCAACATCTCAATGTGAACATCGTCCGTGGAGTAGAGCTTGACCGTACTTTGACAATGTGACGACGTGGATAAAAATGTGAGGCACGAATAATAACATCCAGGTGCTTACTGTCAGCACCTCGGATATGCAGCGTGACGTCCTTGTTGATGTATTTTGGAACAGTAAACATGTCGTGCACATGATAAAAAAAACTGCCTCAGGAGCTGCTATATCCCGAAAGACCATGCATCGGGGGCTCAGAGCAGTTCTTTACATTGAGGTGTCGGTCTTCCTTTTGCTCGACGTAGTGCAGCAACTCGACGGGCATGGACTCAACAAGTCGTTGGAAGTTCACTGTAGAAATATTGAGCTCTGCTGCCTCTTTAGCTATCCGTAATTGTGAAAGTGTTGCCGGGGCAGGATTTTGTGCACAGACTGACCTCTCTGTTATGACCCAGAATTCATAGATGGGATTCATGTTGAGCGCTCTGGGTGGCCAAATCATACACTCGAATTGTTCAGTATATTCTTCAAACAGATAGTGAACAACTGCCAACCATATAAAATCCATCGTTGTTTAGGAAGAACAAGTTCATGAGTGGCTACAAATGGTCTCCAAGTGGCCGAACATAGCCATTTGCAGTCAATGATAGGTTCAGTTGAACCAGAGGTCCCAGTCTACACCATCTAAATCCAGACCACACCATTATGGAGCCACCACCAGCTTGCAAAATGCCTTGTTCACAACTTGGGGTCTGCGCCACACTCGAACCCTACCATCAACTCTTACCGACTGAAATAGGGACTCATCTGACTGGGCTACGGTTTTCCAGTTTTCTAGGATCCGATCGACATGATTATGAGCCCAGGAAGGGCTCTACAGATGATTTCGTATTGTTAACCAAGACCCTCGCGTCGGTCGTCTGCTGCCATAGACCGTTAACGCCAAATTTCGCCGCACCGTCCTAATGGATACGTTCGTCCTACGTCCCACATTGATTTGTGAAGTTATCCACGCAGTGCTGCTTGTGTATTAGCACTGGCAACTCTACGCAAACGCCGCTGCTCTCAGTCGCTCAGTGAAGGCCGTTGGCCACTGCGTCGTCCGTGGTGAGACATGATGCCTGAAATTTGGTATTATGGCCACACTCCTGACGCTAGGGAATATCGAATTCCCTAACGATTCCCGAAATCGAATGTCCCATGCGTCTAGTTCCAGTAACCATTCCCCGTTCAAAGTCTGGTAGCTATCGTCGTGCGATCATTATCACTTGAGATACCTTTTGACATGAAGGAGTACAAATTACAGCTCTGCCAAAGTACTGTCCTTTTATACCTTTGTACGCGATACTACCATTAACCGTATACGTGCATATCGCTGTCCCATGACTTTTGTCACCTCAGTCTCAGTGTATATTCCAGACGTCGTGCGAAGTGCAGACGAAAGGAAGGAAGGTAAGTGTTTAAATTCCCGTCGACATCGAGGCCATTAGAGGAGGGGCGCATGCTCGGTTTGTTTCACAGATGGGTAAGGAAATCGGCCATGCCCTGTCAAAGGAACCGTCCCGGCATTTGCCTGGAGCAGTTTACGGAAATCACGGAAAACCCAAGTCTGGGTGGCCGGACGCGGATTTGAGCCGTTATTTTCTCGAACGCGAATCCAGTGTGCTAACTATTGCGCCACCTCGCTAGGTTTGCGTACCAGTTTATTGGGAAGTCAGCTTTCCACAGATGACTTTCACCTTTGTTTGGAGAATGGTTCTTGTCGCACACTTTTCTACAGCAGAAGAGTAGCCGGCAGATCCCATGAAAATCAAAGCAGAATTCAAGTTTGATGGTGGGGTACTAATGTGGAGAAACGTCTAGTTGGATTGTCGTACGGAGTTTCATATTTTCGCTTGGAGGAATACTGTTAACGCTAAGAAGTACTGACGAGAGGAACTTCGACTACGGATGCGACTTTTCAGGGAACACAGTCGGTCGAAACTTTCTCTTCAACGGTGACAATGCCCGACAGAATCGACATGACCTAGTGCTGGCCAACATGGTTTCTGGGTCTGGATCCTAATTTCAGTGTCAAGATGCACATGGGAATGGCAAAAATCTCTTCTCAGGAAAGCCAGCGACTGCTGACAGATTCCACGAACCGCCTCGTAGACAGTACGCTTCATCGCTGCTTAGTATTTGCGACTGTTGCAAGCAACCACACACACTATTAATTCGTTTGTTATTGTGGATGTTGTTTTGTCGAAATTGTTACATTTATTTGTTATGAAGCGCGAGTCTACGATTTCAGAACTTCTCCTATTACAGTTGTTGACACTATAGTCAGAATAACAGTGAATGGAGGGAAACTGTAAGGACCCTAAGAAATTGTAAGATGAAGAAAGAGTTCCAACGAATTTGACTCCAGTGTTTATACTGAGATAACAGGGTAAGAATACATGGTAGACAACGTTAAGCAAATGAGAAGTAAGGTTAGCTTTTGTCAACGTGACTCTTCTTTGGGCGCAAATTTTGATTATCTTTCCAGATACTTAACATGGAAGTGAAGGACTCCTGCTGCTATTAAAGCAAAATAATGCATGACGGGCGCAGCAAGAACATATGCACTCCAGCACAAAGAGGACACTCCTCGCCGAAAGAAGTCTGTAGGTGTCAAACATAGGCCTCAATTTCAAGAAGAAATTTCTGAGAATGTACGTCTGGAACACAACACTGTGCGGTAGTAGATCGTGGACTATGGTAAACCAGGAAAGAAAAGAGTCGACATGTTTCAGACGTGTTGCAGAGGGATCCTGAAAATTGTACAGATTCATAAGATGAAAAAAAGGAAACCCTCCGCAGAACCAGCGAGGAAAGGAGTACGTGGCAAACACTGTCTATAAAAATAAAGATAATAGCATAAGAACTAAGACGTCAATGGATAGCCTCTGTGGTGAAAGAAGGGGTCGCAAAGCACAAAAACTGGAGGAAAGAACAGAACAAATAACTGAGGACTTGGGAACAAGTGAGGTGAAGAATTTAACACAGGAGAGGATGTCGTAACGGGCCACATCAAACCTATCAGAAAATATTGCCGCCACCGCCTCACTTCACCTCATGGAGCCACAGGAAAAAATATATATATATCTCATATTTATCTTGCTAGCTCCTACGTTTGTTGTAGTACCGTGAATCATTATTATAAGAAACTTCGTGTTCACCTATGGTGACTAAACTGAAGTTGAAAATTATATTATATTAAAATGATAGAAGATCTGAGTGTAATTGTTATATAAACTAGTATGCGAATCTGAGTTATTTGTTTTCACGGTTCGTGACGCACACCTGTAACAGCGTAAAAGTGCTTCCAGAAAGTTCTAGACACTAATGGGAAGATTTATAATAATTTGTAATCCTGTTTGTTGTAGCAGTTATTTCCAGAATGATCACCGGTCACTTAGTGACTTGTGGACTCTATGTAAAGTACATGCAACGGATTGCTTGCATCGCACCTACGATAGATATGAAGATATTCAGTAAAGAGCGCAACCAATAAGCATCGTCGAAATAAGTGTCACAAAAGACAGCATTGAAAGATATCATAATAATTCAGTTGTCGCAACTTTTATCCACTCCCCTTTACAGCATCCTTTCACAAATAAGATTACACTAAGGACTACAAAAGAAATTGACAACATAAAAACGGTTGTTTGTGTTGGGCATAGCTGGCTAAATTTTAAGGAAAATGAACAATGTTCAGTTAATAAATTAGAGGCAATAATTTTGGTTTATAGCTCTATGTGATTAGTTTATGCGTTTTCCCCAAACTCCTTCCTAAAATTTTCACGATTCATTTTATACACTGCCCGGCAAGAAAAAATGAAAAACACAGAAGTAGTGGAAGAAACGAAATGACTCTTCACTGTTTGAGAGGGTATGTGATGTTATTCCATGATTAAAAAATGAAAGCAAATTTACAAAGAACTTGGTAGTATGTGCCCACTTATCAGTATGACTCTGGCTTGGATTGGCTTTAATGCCATACGGCCTTAGAGCATCTGATTACATCGTTTGCGTTAACTGAAGTGAAACAATCTGTTCTGTCTCTCACCAAGACAATCATGAAGTTACACTTATAAATTGCTTAAGGTATTTTTCGGATAAGACATTTAGTACAAAATCACTGGAATCTCTATCCTTGCAACCTGTTCTAATCACTAAGTCCCACCAAAACAAAGAACGCACAGAGATTTCTGTGAGACATTCTGCAAGTTTTATATGGTGGTCTACAAAAGCTACTGCCCAATCGCAACTTGCTCAGGAATGCAGGGTCTAGGGATCTGCCTGAACATTCTACGCTGTGAGGAACCTAAACTGACCACAGGGGTGATTCGACAACCCTGTAGAAGTGCTGTCCACGCACGGACAACCACAAATACATCAAATTCTCTCTTCTTCGAGCAAAAGGATGATTGTATGTTCAGAAATAGAGAAAAAATGGTGTTGTAAGACTCTCTTATAGGGGATAGTGACGATTTCATTTGAGCAAGAGGATGTAATAATTTAACCAGGAAGAATATTTTACGCATTTTTGGTTAACTTGTAGAAATTTGCTTATAAATAACCTACAAGTGGAAAGGTATCGATGACACCTGTTTAACATCAGAAATTGAACTTACATCATTCCCACCAAAGAATAATCGCCTTCGAGCAAAAATGCCACAAATTATTTTAGACTGATAAGTTTTAAAAGTCTATACTTCTCAGTATTTTAGTTTAGAACAACAATTGTACTGTAATATCCATTGATGATAAACATAAAGGGGATATTCTCGCTGTTACGTCATTTTCCCATATCATGTCTTCATGATTCGCCTTTCCAGCGAGTAAATAATATTTGATACGGAACTGCATTGAAATGATGCATCAGGTATAAAAGCTTCATTAATTTTTATAAAGTTGTAACTCAAATTTTTAAATAAAACGGGAAAAAATAATTTCCTAGGAGACTCTTATTGCCTGACAAGCAATACAAGGAAATAGCTCGCAGGAGATACCAGTGATCAGCAAAACATTCTAAATCACGTTTTGTTAAATAATACAACTGTTTCAGCTGACACTGGTGATAGCAGAAGGGCTGTATTTTATCGTTCAATTTCAAAATGGCCTAACTCGGTCTATAAAGTTGTCGAGCTTTTGGAGATTCCACAAAACAAACAAACAGACCAGGCAGCGAAGGAGGCCTGCAGGAAAGGCATTGTGACACAGTGTGGTATTCCCTGTGTGAGAGGAGGAAGAATGGCTGGGTGAGGAGCCAATGAAGCCAAATGTCCAGTTGTGTGTTAAGTCGTATTGGATTATCGGACGAGAAGAAGTTCGGATGCAAGTTGTCCATGCACGCTGCGCTGTATTCCCCCCTTCTTGGTGCTTGTGGGGTATGAATTGCCATGCGTCACATCTTGTGGACCGACATTAATATTTTTATCAGGTGGCAGAAGCTTACTTCAGTCGTACTTACACATTGTTTCAGATCAAGCTAGGAAATGACACTGTGTGCATTCACTGCTTCGATCTAACGCAGCCGCGTGTAGCGGCCGCGCGGTTTGAGGCGCCATGTTACGGACTGCGCGGCCCCTCCCGCCGGCGGTTCGAGTCCTCCCTCGGGCATGGGTGTGTGTGTTGTTCTTTAAGTAGTGTGTAAGTCTAGGGACCAATGACCTCAGCTGTTTGATCCCTTAGGAATCCACACACATTTGAACATTTTGATCTAACGCAGATATAGATACATACAGGGTGCAGATACCTGCTGATATTTATTTAAAAATTTGTGTTACAAAAGTAAAGTACTTCTGATGCTTGGATCTAAAAATGCTGGTACGTAAAGCAGGAATACTGTAGTATTATATCCCTCTAACTTACAAATTTTATTCATTATTTTTACAGTTAATATTCCACAGTCTCTTATTCAGCAGCATCTGAATCATAGGCATCCTGTCTCCTTTTCTCACTCACGACTCTTTGCTTCCTGAGTTCGTGTGTGCAGCTGAGTGCACCAACAATATATCTGCCTTATGGACTCTTGAAAAATATGTATTACGTAACATCCGTCATGTGTGTTGCCCTTGGATTGGCTCCTAGTTCCTCAAGTACTTGGAATTTTCTTGACTCCCCATCATTCAAACATAAAACAGTGCCTAACACACTCAGTTTTCATGTTTCACTGTGCACAAACACCATCCTTGCTACGTTATTTCAAATCACAGTGTGAAAACTTTCCTTCTGATTGTGGGTTTACCGTGTAAGATAATAAAAAGAATACAGCCTACTTGGACCATATTTTCATTCCCAAAAAATTAAGAAGTCATTAATAGCATGGCCCCTTACCATAGGTTTTATTGTGTTTATAACTGCCACAAAAGTTCAAATGTATGTGAAATCTTATGGGATTTAACTACTAAGGTCATCAGTCCCTAAGGTTACACACTACTTAACCTAAATTATCCTAAGGACAAACACACACACCCATGGCCGAGGGAGGACTCGAACCTCCGCCGGGACCAGCCGCACAGTCCATACTTGCTGCGACCCAGACCGCTCGGCTATCCTCGCGCGGCTAACTGCCACAGGTAAAGAGTTCATATGCTTGTGATTTTCGTTAGAACAAATGCTATTTTACTTTTGTATCAGCTTTCGGGATCGCTGGAGCAAAGGCTGTGTTGCTTTTAATAATCCTTAAATCTTATAATGACACTGAAGAGGACATGGGACTTTAATTGCAATGTGTCGGAAATCTCTCAATATCTCGAAAAATAATCATCGCATTTGTGTTTATCAAATTTCATTTTACAAATAAGTGCGCTTGAAATGAGAATAAGAAATTTCGATTTTTGAGAGCCGGTTTCCCGTATATTTTCCTTTATGCTTATGAGCGTATATTAACAGCATAGGATCACATAGAGAGTGGGGAAATAAAAGTTACCGTGGCTCAATGCGATTTATTGATTTATATGCCTATAGAGTCTTTCTGGGCCTCTGAAAAATAAAATTACGGTCACATATTACGTACGCTAATGCATAAGTAATATTTTTATCGATGTAGGCTAATTCTTTTATACTGATGATTCTTGCAAATGAATGATGGTGTTTTGTATTTTCTTGAATTGCTATACAGATATTCTGCCATTTTATATTATAAATTGGGATACTGTTGGTCTATACACCGGCAGTCTCTCGTAAGAGTCACCATGCGCTTTTCCTCTGGTGTTTCAGAATACATCTGCAGTTTCGCTTTTTCAGTGTGTAGTTCGAATCAGCCCAAACAAGTACTGCTCGCCCTCACATCGTTCATGTGACGCCAAGCGACCATGGTAAGCGACGGTTTGTTTTCGGCTATAAACCAAATTATTTTTAAAGTGGAATCTTAGATGCCCATTCGACAGAAAACCAAATTAGTCTCGTGCGATATTCCTTTCATTGATGCGTATTAAAAGGGACATTAGAGCTCGAAGAATAAGCAGTATCCTAGCAGCGGCAGCACTATACATATCCGCGCTTACTGCCACCTCCATGCAGTAGTTCAAAAAAGTGGTTCAAATGGTTCTGAGCACTATGGGACTTAACTGCTGAGGTCATCAACCCCCTAGAACTTAGAACTACTTAAACCCAACAAACCTAAGGACGTCACACACATCCATGTCCGAGGCAGGATTCGAACCTGCGACCGTAGGGGTCGCGCGGTTCCAGATTGTTGCGCCTAGAACCGCTCGGCCACCCGGGCCGGCTCCATGCAGTAGCGCTGCACAACCGATGCTGGAGCACTGGTTATTCTTCGTGTTTTATTGCACTTGTTAATACGCATCGCTAAAACGAATATGGCACTAGACAATTTAGGGATCACTCTATCGAATGAACACGTAAAATTCCACTTTACAATTTTTTTCCCTTTTTTTTTTACGGGAAACAAACCGAAGCTTTCCGTCGACTCAGGGAGTCACATGAAAGACATGATGAATGATGTTCGTTTGAGGTAGCTAAAACTACATATTGCAAACATGAAATGGTAGATATTTGCCGGAAAACCGGAGAAAATGCGCCAAAAATCTTAGGAGAGAGACCCTGTGTAGAGATAGATAAGCAAAAATGTTCGAATACACAGGGAAAAGACGAAGGTAAGACCCTCTGTGGTACTGAGGCAGAAGAGAATGAAAGGAAAAGCAGGAGCGCGCGCCAATGGAGAGCATTCGAAGAGTCTTACAGGAACCGCCAAGCCGTAAGCTGCTCTTGGCAGAGCGAGGCATCGTAGGTGCTAGGGGTGTAGAGGGGGCCTGGATAATGTCTTCGAGCATGGAAAAGGCAACGTAACGTCCACGGGATATTGCAAATATTGAGAGGAGCCACTCATAAGCTATTCGGTGCTGGAGATGTGCACCTGGTACAACTGACGATAACGATAAACAGTTCCTTCACTTCACCACCTCCGGGAAAACTACTGATTTAGTATTGAGCAAAGTATGAGTCACACTCTGTAAATGTGTTCATTTTTGGGTTCAGTACACTGAGTTTAGTGTTTGTGGGCAATGAATTTCTTAATGCATACTGCCCGAAACAGGTCCTTCAGTGAACTTTTACTGTCATGCTGCTGAGTATTAGCTGCGAGTTCTGTTCCTTTTTTATCATTTCAAAATTATATTGAATGGTTAAAACAGTTATTCCATAATTAAACTTTAGAGTCAGACAGTATCTGTTATTTTTAGATATAATTCATAAAGTTTCTCTTTATTGCTAAATCAAAATCAAATATTTAATTAGTCTATAAACTTTTTTTTAATTTTTTTGTAATTGGAATGTGAATGAGTGTTTGTTACAAAGTGAAAAATAAGTACACTACTGGCCATTCAAATTGCTACACCACGAAGACGACGTGCAACAGACGCGAAATTTAATCGACAGAAAGAAGATGCTGTGATATGCAAATGATTAGCTTTCCAGAGCGTTCACACAAGACTGGCGCCGGTGGCGAAACCTACAACCTGTTTAGATGAGGAAAGTTTCCAACCGATTTCTCGTACACAAATAGCAGTTGACCGGCGTTGCCTGGTGAAACGTCGTTGTGATGCTTCGTGTAAGGGGGAGAAATGCGTACCATAACGTTTCCGACTTTGATAAAGGTCGGATTGTGGCTATTGCGATTGCGGTTTATCGTATCCCGACATTGGTGCTCGCATTGATCGAGATCCAATGACTGTTAGCGGAATATGGAATCGGTGGGTTCAGGAGGGTAATACGAAACGCCGTGCTGGATCCTAATGGCCTCGTATCACTAGCAGTCGAGATGAAAGGCATCTTATCCGCATGGCTGTAACGGATCGTGCAGCCACGTCTCGATCCCTGACTCAACAGATGGGGACGTTTGCAAGACAACAACCATCTGCACGAACAGTTCGACGACGTTTGCAGCAGCATGGACTATCAGCTCGGAGACCATGGCTGCGGTTACGCCTGACGTTGCATCACAGACAGGAGCGCCTGCGATGGTGTACTCAACGACGAACCTGGGTGCACGATTGGCAAAACGTCATTTTTTCGGTTGAATCCAGGTTATGTTTACACCATCATGATGGTCGCATCCGTGTTTGGCGACATCGCGGTGAACGCACATTGGAAGGGTGTATTCGTCATCGCCATACTGGCGTATCACCCGGCGTGATGGTATGGAGTGCCATTGGTTTCATGTCTCGGTCACCTCTTGTTCGCATTGACGGCACTTTGAACAGTGGACATTTCAGATGTGTTACGACCCGTGGCTCTACCTTTCATTCGATCCCTGTGAAACCCATTTCAGCAGGATAATGCACGACCACATGTTGCAGGTCCTGTACGGGCCTTTCTGGATACAGAAAATATTCGACTGCTGCCCTGGCCAGCACATTCTCCAGATCTCTCACCAACTGAAAACTTCTGGTCAGTAGTGGCCGAGCAACTGGCCCGTCACAATACGCCAGTCACTCACTACTCTTGATGAACTGTGGTATCGTGTTGAAGCTGAATGGGCAGCTGTACCTGTACACGCCATCCAAGCTCTGTTTGACTAAATGCCCAGGCGTATCAAGGCCGTTGTTATTACGGTCAGAGGTGATTGTTCTGGGTACTGATTTCTCAGGATCTATGCACCCAAATTGCGTGAAAATGTAATCACATGTCAGTTCTAGTATAATATATTTGTCCAATGAATACCCGTTTATCATCTGCACTTCTTCTTGGTGTAGCAATTTTAATGGCCAGTAGTGTAGCTCATTCAAAGTTTGTACCTACATAGTTATCATGCTGTTCAATATAGTGCATGTACGTCTTGGGCTGACGACCGTAATATAGAATGCCATGATTTGCTGCACTCCTCAACTTGTACACTCAAAACTCATACTTACCTGTAATTTAACTGTTTGGTGTTTCGGACTGCATATCAGAATTGTTTCTATGAAGTCCGTTTGGTTTTAAGAAAATCGGTTTTAACGACAGCGGTCAAAATTCGAGTTCCCTGGGACTAATACTTAAAAATAGTCACGAAATTCACAAAACGATTTAATTACAGTTCATAGTATCTTAGCTGCAGAGCTCAGGGTGAACCAGAAGGCCATCGGTATGGTTGTT
Source organism: Schistocerca serialis cubense (assembly GCF_023864345.2). Taxonomy (NCBI): domain Eukaryota; kingdom Metazoa; phylum Arthropoda; class Insecta; order Orthoptera; family Acrididae; genus Schistocerca; species Schistocerca serialis. Next base: position 563,173,596 of record NC_064641.1, read on the forward strand.
CAGGGATACCTTTTGAGTATTTTTGTAAAAGGGACCGTCAGCGTCCGGCGGTTTGTTATCGAGTAATGAAGAAATTATCATTTAATCGGTTTGTTATTGCAGTCACCGTCGTTTCTGTGAGAATACCTTCACAACAGTGAAGAAGACTGAAGTATGTAATAGCCAAACCGTAAAATACACCACACAGAGTAATACAGCGACCCTTAGATGCAAAGGTGCTGTGATGCGTTTGGCACCCCTGTGTGCAGCGTTGTTCTGGTGCTCTTCCATTACATTCAATGAATCCATACACGAGTTGCATATCGGCCAGCTCTTCATCAATAGACCTCCCCATAGTACTGCTGTGTATCACTGTTAACGCACAACTACCTCTGACCGAAAACAGACCCCAGCCAGAACCGAGAAGTACTGAATGGAAATTTGAGGGCAACAAGTTAAAGACCGAATTACTGCTGTCAACAGCAGGTACCGTGAGCGGACCAAAACAGGACACAAAGCGCATACTGCCAACATTTGCAATGTTATGCACTACTTTACTCCGGTGGAGATACAAAGCTACAATTAACTGGGGCAAGAATCTAAACGAAATAAAACAACTGTGTAATGAGCCGCCAGATACTTGGGTTATACTAAAAATTTTGGAAATTTGTGGTAAGTTCCTATGAGACCAAATTGCCGAGGTCGTCGGTTCCTAGGCTTACACACTACTTAATCTAACTGAAATTAACTTACGCGAATGACAACACATACACACCCATGCCCGAGGAAGGACTCGAACCTCCGACGGGGGCAGCCGTGGTTATATAAAATATTCAAATCTTATCCACAACAATCTCTGTAAATTTGCGGGTGGAGTTGCAGTTCACACTATATACACTGACCATCCAGAACATTATGACAAGCTACTTAATATCCGGTATGTCCATCTTTGGCACGGTTAACAGCGGCGAAGCGTCGTAGCACTGAACTACTTAGGCCTTGGTAGGTCGCTGTAGGGGGTTGGCATCACATGTGCACACACAAGTCACCTAATTCCCGTAAATTCAGAGGGGGGGGGGGGGCGGGGGTGAGGGGGTCTTGAGCTCTGACACCACGCTCAGTTACATCCCAGATGTGTTCGATCGGGTTCAAATCTGGCTTCTTCGGGGGGCAGCACATCAACTGGAATTCGCCACTGTGTTACTCGAACAACTACATCACGCTCCTATCCTTGTGACATGGTGTATTATCTTGCTGAAAAATGCCGCTGCCGTCGGGAAATATGATCGTCACGAAGCGGTGTATGTGGTCTGCAACCAGTGTACATTACTCCTTAGCCGTCACGGTGCCTCGCACGAGCTCCACTGGACCTATAGATTCCCACGCGGATATTTAGCAGAGCATAATGGAGCCGCCGCCAGCTTGTCTCCGTTCCTTTGTACCTATGTCAAAGAGCTGTACCCTGGAAGACGACGGATCCGCGCCTTCCAACCGGCGTGATGAGGAGGGTATCAGGATTCACCAGGCTGTTCAAAGCTCTGCCAATGCCCCAACATCCAGTGCTGATGGTCACGTGCCCATTCCAGTCATACTCGTAGTTGCCGATGTCTTAGTGCTAATTTTGGCACATGCGTGGGTCGTCGGTTGCGAAGGCCCATCATTAGCAGTGTTCGGTGCACTGGTATGTTGAGACACCCTTGTACTCTGAAGTTCCGCCACAGCTCGCCACCTGTCCTGCTTTACCAGTCTGCCCAGCCTAAGAAGTCCAACATCTGTAATGAAGAGTTTCCCTCCAACCCCACAAACGTGTGGACGTGATTTCGCCTTCGTTTCGGAACGTGTTGAAGACACCCACCACAGCACTCTTCGATCACCCTACAAATCGTGCAGTTCCGAAATGCTCTGCAACCTGTCCTCGGTCAAACTCCGATAGGTCATGTGCTTTCCTGATTATATACACAGACAATACGCTCACTGATACTACATACACCGTGTGTGTGTGTCTGACTAGCAGTCATCCCTCATCAGGTGATGCTGCTATGGTTCAAAAATGGCTCTGAGCACTATGCGACTTAACTTCTGAGGTCATCAGTCGCCTAGAACTTGGAACTAATTAAACCTAACTAACCTAAGGACATCACACACGTCCATGCCCTAGGCAGGATTCGAACCTGCGACCGCAGCGGTCCCTCGGTTCCAGACTGTAGCGCCTAGAACCGCGCGGTGATGCTGCTATGGCCTGGATGGGTTTACATCGATAGTAGGGCGGTGGCCATAACGTTCTGGCTGATCAGCGTATACAGGATGATTCAAAATTTCTATTACAAGGTTCTGGGAGTTGCAGAGGGGACCCCCACACCTGGTGGAATAGCGATGGTGTGAGGTAATAGTAGGCGCTTTCCCGAGATGTAACCATCACTGCTGACTTGTTTTGTCGACAACTGAGGCATCTTTCTGGCGCAACGACCAGGAAGACGCGTTATGTTACGCTACTCCACAATAAAGCCTACCTGCGTTCTGCTAGACTGACAAAAAAACACTCTATAGAAGTTGGGTTGAGAAGTCATTCCATACCCACCTTATTCATTTGATCTTGCGTCGCCAATTTTCACCTTTTCCGATCTTTTTCGAACAACCTTCAAGGAACTTCCTTTCCGGATGAAGATGCGCTCCGAACATGGCTCGATGACCTCTTCGCCTCAAAATCACGTATTTACAGTCGCGAAATAGAAAAGTTATCCCAGCTTCGGCAGACTGTTGTAAATAGCGAAGGAGATTATATTACTGATGACTAAATTCTCTGTTATATGTTGTGTTTAACAAACCTATGGAAAAACTATACAACGTATGCAACAGTCCAACAGAAGAGAACCCGAGGACTAGTATTCGAAGCATTGCTCGGGCCATGTACTCATGCAGCGAATAGGTTAGACATTGTCTCCACTGTGTGTGTACCGTGAAGTGGGAGACCCTAAAGTGATCCGATCCTGTAATTTTACATCCAAACGGTACATTTCCAGACATGTGTTCCTCATCAAAACTTCACCTACATCCCCTAGGAGCTTCTAATAGGAATTTTGAATCACCCTTTATAAACGTTTATAAAGAAGTGTTAGAAGTGGGGATATTGTTTTAAGTCGTGGCTACTCAGTTCAATTTTGGTGGCATTTGAAATAACATTAAAGAAATCTTTGCCGTGACACCAATGAAGAAAGTCAAGGTCGTTAAATCATGCGAACGTGCTCTAGTGGAGACTGCGTAAGAAGATCCCTAACGGTTGGTAGCGTTATTGCCACCTCCCAGATGCATAGCGCTAACGCCTGCAGACGAAAACAGCAGTCGTCTATATAGTTACGACAACACTAAAGCGTTGCCATAGAGACGTTTACAAAATCGTATTACGCGACTGGCTGAGTTCGCTGTCGCGCCGAATCCAATGCACCTGTCAGGTATCAACTTACGCCTTCTCGGCTGTGGTTACATTACACATCCTCCTAAACCAATGCTGTAATGCCCAAAGTCGATAATTGAACGCGTCCGCGCATCAGCAGTGAAATGTGCTAGGGTTCTGCTACAGTGGAACTAGAGGTCTCTTCTGCGCACATCAACCTGCACTTCGTCCAGCTGTTCCATGTGGTGTGCGGAAACTGATACGGGTAGTAAGTTGTTCCAGATAATTGTGTGCTGCTAGAGGTATACATTCTAGATGATGATAAACAATCAACCGAGCCTAAATATTTTCGGAACTCTAACAGCAGTCGCATATGGATTCTCATTCTTTCAGACGTGACAGCACCTGTAAAACAGGTTTCACTTGAAAGTGCGTAGGCTTCCGCAGCCAGAGTAGTTAACAGTCTGTAAAACAATGAAATCTACATTTCGGCCACGATTGCAGTGTCTTCTGTGTCTACTAATGGAGAAACTCTATGGAGCCACTGCAAGCGTGACCGAAAAGTAGGTTTTGTCTATGTGATGACAGTTATTATACAACGTGACGCGACTCTACATTCGAAAAATTTTCTAATAACATTAGATCTGATAAAACTGTGCAAATCCCATACGAGCAACGAGTCATTGTAGAGCTAGTGCCTAGAACCTCTAAAGGCTATAGACGAGAGCTGAAGTTGTAACTCTGCCATTCCTGTGCATATATTTCATAATTACTGTTGACAATACTGACTCATTCAGTGAACAGCAGACGGAAAAACGATTTGGGCTTTTAACAGAAAATTGTGCGCCATTCAACAAGTTTCATTTTCAATAGACTTCCAACTGAACTGAAAAAAAAGGGTGATGAATATCAAGTCTTCACATTTAAGTTGAAAGGTGTTTTTGGTCACACACTTATTCTGCAGAAGATTATGTCGCAGTTATTGAGAACTTTTCTCCGTAATGTCCTATTTATTCATACACTCTTGTACAACTTTTTATCGTTTTTTATTCATTCTTTGGCTTCTCTTGATTTTAAATTTTCGAACCGACTTTTTGCACATACTAGTTCCACAACCAACTAGCTTTGGTTTACATGGTCCCACGGAACCTGATACATAAATTTAAAAAAACCAATAAATTAAAAATAAACATGTAGGCGCCAGTTTACTGTGCCCTCAGAAGATGCTACAGCACGTGTACTGGTTGCACCACAACATCCACCAATTCGGGAAGTTTCACATCAAGGCTTCTACTGGCAACATATTCAAAGACTCCCCGTACCTCGTCAGTGTCGACAAAGTGAAGCAAAGGTAATGTGATGTGCACGTCCCTTCAGTTGCACCTTCCTATAACGTAAAACTAAAAGACGCGAAATTACCTGAAAAAATTCTCAGCCCATGATGCTTTCAGAACCTCAAATGTAAGCAACAGAAACTACTACAACTATTAATAAGGCACACTGAAGGCCTAAAATCGAAAAACAATCGGAATTAGATTTTTCATGTTCGGTTTGCAAGGTCACATTTGTTATGAAAGTTTGAGCGTATTCGGGTCGACAATGAACGTCAGTAATGACTGTTGACGTACAGTGTAACCACATACAGGTGAATAATGTCAATTTCCCTTAACTAATTCACGTAATGTTTAAACTGATGGTTACTTAATGTAACGTACATTGTGTATCAGTTCGATGTGCTTCTTAGAAATAATTCGTGGTGTTTCATAGGTCCTCTTGAAAACGGCTTTGTCCAAATCGGCTAATAGGAGTTAAATGGCCGCAAGATTTTCTAAAATTTACGGGTTTGAGAGAAAAACCATCTTCAAATATCCTCAAGTTGCCTACAGTGACCATCACTACCAATTCACTTTAATCCTAACACAACTTAGAGTTTACAGAGGACATGTTCCTCAGCGAAAAACACGCGCTGCATGCACCCTATCATCTCTTAACAGGAAACATTTTCAGGACGACGTTGACTCAAATCCCCGTCCGGCCACCCTTATGTTTACCGTGATTTCACTAAATCGCTTAAGACGAATACTGGAATGGTTCCTTTGAAAAGGACACTTCCGATATTCTTTCCCATTCTTCCCCAGTCGGGCCTGAACTTTTGCTCTGCATCAAATGACCTCATCATCAACGGGAGACTAAACTTCCCTCTCGTCTCTCAAGGACTATATATATATATATATATATATATATATATATATATATATATATATATATATATATATAATCTTACCTATTATGCATCTCGAATTATAAGCACTTAGCACTTTCGATGCGTGGGTCTGGGCTCTTCCCACTCACCGCCACAAAGGCTGCTAGTAACTGTTTGCAATGGGATGTTCTCACGGTGGCAGACTACAAGCTGCCTTCTGTTGATTGAATACGGAAAAGTAACGCTCTGTCAACCACAAGTTTTCAATATACAGGGTGTTTAAAAATGAACATACCGGTTTTAAGGCGTTGTAGCATTTATTACGTTCAACTTAAAATTGTAAATAATACACTAAATGAAAAAGCAACTCAAACAGTTTTGCTTGTACACCTGTGCGCAATGCTAAGAGTATGGAATGACAAAAAGGGACTGAAAAACGTGTTGAACGAGTGCAAGTCTTTCACGCTTAACCCCAAGAAATATCCCCGCAGAAAGTTTATGGGCATTTCTTTTTCGGTGAATCAACTGTAACTGATGTTTCTTATATTGATGTGTTACAGCTACGGCTCGTGCCTCAATGGGAAGAAGCTGAACAACATGTCTTCATGGTGCGCCGCCTCACTGGCATCACTCAGTACGCGGATGGTTAAACGACGTTGTATCCGACCGGTGGATTGAGCGCAAGGGGCCGGTTGACACAGCACTTTATGCATGACCTCCACGTTCACACACGACCTGACGCGATCATATGTATGTGCCTACGATACCAGCTGAACTCGCCTATCGAGTCGATGTGTAATCGGTGCTCACAGTGAATAATTGTAAGAAAAACTGTTTGGGTTGCTCTTTCATTTCGAGTATTATTTATAATTGTAAGGTGAGTGTAATATATGCTACAAAACCTTAAAACCCGAATATTCGTTTTGAAACTCCCTGTATGGTTGGCGATCTCGGGATTAAGAATACCACCTATTTATGATAATATTACCTTCTCCAGCGAGGCTGACTCTCGGTATCGCTGTTAAGCGAGATTTCCTCTATAGCAATCAACATAGGTTCAGCAAACAGAGACCTTATGAAACTCAGTTCACACAGATCTCCACACATCGCTCTCAACGGGGAGACATATTGCTGTATTACATAATAAAGTTGCAATGCCAGAAAATTGTTACAAAATTCGGTAAGAACAGCAAAAGATCTGCGTTTGGTACAGGGACCGGAAGTTAAGACTCAACCAAACTAAATGTACACTATCAAGTGTAAACAGTCGTGAACAGCTATTATTATTTGATTACACAATTGGCGAACAATCACTGGAAACAGGAATAACCTTAAATCACTCAGGAGCGTAAGTCGAGAGGGAGAACGTGAAACTGCTACATTAAACAAGTAGTAAGCAAAGCAGATACTACATCTAAATCTATATATCGTAAGCCACCTTATGGCGTGTTGCAGAGGGTGCTTTGTGTACCACTGTCACTTGTCTCCCTTTCCTCTTCCAGTTGCGAATGTTGCACCAAAGAACTATTGTTGGCAAGCCTCTGCGTGAGCTCGAAAGTGCCATTTTATTTTCATCGTCTTCTCGTGAGATTACATAGGGGGGAAGCAATTTACACGGTGAATCTTCCACGAAAGTACGCTCTTGCAGCTTTAATAGTACTCTCAATATTTCGAGATCATATGTTCGAATCAGAGTCCGGTAACATATTACTTTCTGCCACACAAATCCCGTATAATGATCATGACAGAACAATCAGATACATCCAAGCACATCCAGCGGCTTACCAAGATTCGTTCATCCTGTGCACTATTTACGAATGGAACAAGGAGGTAAGGGAAAAAAGTGGTCTGCCCTGCCTGAGATGGGTGAAATAGACCTGAATTTAACTACGTGTATATAAGTAAACTGCCTTTTTTGTTTGGGGCGGGGGATTCAGTCTTCTGGCTGGTCTGATACGGCCCGCCACACTAATTCCTCTCTTGTGTCAACTTACTGATCTCAGTAGCCCTTGCACCCAAAATCCTCAATTATTGTTGGGCACATTCCGATCTCTGTGTTTCGCTAAAGTTGTAACCTTCTACAGCTGTTGTGACCCAGGGAGCTGTGGTCCATTTGTGTGCACAAACACAATATCACGCCAAAATTAAGGAGAAGTCAAAATATCAAAGGCTCTACAACTGCACTGCATGCAGTGTTCCATCAAAAATAGTGTCATTACTTCCAATAGATCTTGCTACTCCACGTTCACAAGCTGTACAAAACAAAAGTCATACGTCGTGCACAGTAATAGATAGCAGGGTTATAAATGTAGTTACGGAGTGGTAGTATGAACAGCAGTATGCACCATAAAACTGACTGAATTCATATTCATGGTGTGCCTTCTGGTGTTCGGCTATGTTATTGGTTCCATATTTCGAAGACCGTCCCCATTGTCTTATTCAGATACTGTAAGCTGTGCTGTTACGTGTATTTACAGACTGGACTCCAACAAGACTGTGTGGTATTGTTAATGTCGCTTGACTATTTATAGCAGATTTCGAGTCTCGGCACCTTTTATGTCCTCTGGTGCTCAGGCCCTGCACTAATATTCCGTGAAACACACGTTGCCTCAGTATATCCCAGATCTACATCTACATCTACATTTATACTCCGCAAGCCACCCAACGGTATGTGGCGGAGGGCACTTTACGTGCCACTGTCATTACCTCCCTTTCCTGTTCCAGTCGCGTATGGTTCGCGGGAAGAACGACTGTCTGAAAGCCTCCGTGCGCGCTCTAATCTCTCTAATTTTACATTCGTGATCTCCTCGGGAGGTATAAGTAGGGGGAAGCAATATATTCGATACCTCATCCAGAAACGCACCCTCTCGAAACCTGGCGAGCAAGCTACACCGCGATGCAGAGCGCCTCTCTTGCAGAGTCTGCCACTTGAGTTTGTTAAACATCTCCGTAACGCTATCACGGTTACCAAATAACCCTGTGACGAAACGCACCGCTCTTCTTTGGATCTTCTCTATCTCCTCCGTCAACCCGATCTGGTACGGATCCCACACTGATGAGCAATACTCAAGTATAGGTCGAACGAGTGTTTTGTAAGCCACCTCCTTTGTTGATGGACTACATTTTCTAAGGACTCTCCCAATGAATGTCAACCTGGTACCCGTCTTACCAACAATTAATTTTATATGATCATTCCACTTCAAATCGTTCCGCACGCATACTCCCAGATATTTTACAGAAGTAACTGCTACCAGTATTTGTTCCGCTATCATATAATCATACAATAAAGGATCCTTCTTTCTATGTATTCGCAATACATTACATTTGTCTACGTTAAGGGTCAGTTGCCACTCCCTGCACCAAGTGCCTATCCGCTGCAGATCTTCTTGCATTTCGCTACAATTTTCTAATGCTGCAACTTCTCTGTATACTACAGCATCATCCGCGAAAAGCCGCATGGAACTTCCGACACTATCTGGTGGCTGCTGTGGCCGGTGATATCTTAATAAACTGATGCGAGATCTCGAGCATTACTTAAGTGGAAACTTTCCAGTTTATCATGTTCTCGACATCTTTAACTTGATTACACCTACTCCTTAACTACGCTATCTCAGCAACATGGCGTTTGCATCGCACGTAGTGCTCGGTGACAGCGAATTTACTTCGTTGTTTCGTTCAGTTGTGTCGTTGGTGTCGCTCTCCTCGATTGAGCTAATATTTTTCCCGGTAAAACATGCCACATCCACATGCAATGTGATACATACCCGCCTTTCGGAGATCTAGACCACCTTGATGAAGCCGGCCGGAGTGGTCGAGCGGTTCTAGGCGCTGCAGTCTGGAACCGAGCGACCGCTACGGTCACAGATTCGAATCCTGCCTCGGACATGGATGTTTGTGATGTCCTTAGGTTAGTTAGGTTTAAGTAGTTCTAAGTTCTAGGGGTCTGATGACCTCAGAAGTTAAGTCCCATAGTGCTCAGAGCCATTTGAACCACCTTGTTATAGCAAAGAAGAGTTTTTCCCTTGTTGACATGAATGAAATACACTGGATAACATATTTCTGTAGGAGATCGGGCCAGCATAATGCTTTTCTTTCTCTCATGCGTGGTTGACGCTCAGTGCAACACCCGCTCAATTTGTAGATCTGAGTAGCCATTTCTTCGAAACACTATTCGTGGTTGTTTTAATTCTTTGAAAAGGCTCAACGTTCGAATTTTATGGATCGGAGTCTTAGCACGAAATATATCTGAAGGCTCAAAGCATGGAAATTGAGGTCTGAGTGCGAGGATTTTCTATATACTAAGTGATCCAGGGATCTGTCAGCGCTTCTTTTAATTAACATGTCCAAGATTGTTAGGTGGGTATCCTTTTGAAGTTCAGTAGTACGTTCTACATCAGAAAGGATGAAATTTAAATGTTCCAGGAGCTCTTCGAGCCGTTTCGTTCCATCTGCTCATACCTCAAAAGTGTCGTCCGATGTATCGACAAAAACAAGTTTCCCTTAGAAGATTCTAGTGCGTTTGCTTCAAGGTGTTCCAAGTACGACATTAATCAAAAACCCGAGAGATCGCACTGAATCACATTGATAAGCTGTGCGATACTGTGTCGGATACTTATAGAGGAAGACGATGTAACCGGAAGAGATGGCACCCCGGAACGACACCAAGTGTTGGCGCAATGCAAAGCGAGCAGCCGTGTCATCGGCACGGTGAGTGATCGATTTCGAGCAACGCACGCGCTGACCGACATACAACGCCGGCGGCGTCGTAATTGATGCAGAGGAGACGCGGGCGGGCGCCGGGGGCGGAGCGGCGGTGGCGGCGGCAGCGGGGCGTCTGCCGGGTGGCGGTGGCGGCCGGGCTGGGTCGGTCGGGACAGTCCAGTGCGGAAAGCAGGGCAGGGGGAGCCGCACCGAGCTGCCACGCGCCGAGCTGCGCCAGCCAAGGCCGGGCGCGCCCCTGCCTTGCGCGCTACCCGCCGCGCTAACCTGCTCGCTGGGCTGCGTCGCTCGTACGACCAGGCGCGCACTGCGGATACCACGCCTGCACGTTTACTGAAAGTAAAACCTGCAACCGCTCGTTGTTACTCGACTCATCTTTTCCACTGTATTGATGAATAGAGCTAAACAGCTCGGTTGGAACATTAATGGCATACAGCAGAAATAAAACATATAGAATATGGATACTTTGAACTGACCCAGTGATAAACTATAAAGGTACAAATGAATTCTTTTGTTGACTTCTACCGGGGGTAATCACAGTATCGATATATTTAGGGGATAAAATCGTTCCTATCAAGTTGTTATTTTAAAATACAGTTGTACTTTAGTAAGCACTACTGACTATTATTCAGCTTTTCTCATTCTGAACTGCATCTATAACTATAACAACAAACAAAAGTAAATGATATTCAAAAGGGAATAAAACTGCACTGCATATAACGTTTTCTCAAAAATCGTGTCATTATTTACATTAGAGTGAATTATATAAAACAATAACACATTCTACGCCCAGATATGTACTAGATGGTTACCAATCTAGACGACCTAAACTGTAATCTGCATGGAATAATATTAGGTCCGAGAACAACAGTAATAACAAACAACAACAAAAAGACACTGTTAACCACAAACAACGGAAAGAAAAACCGCGGAATAAGTGTACCGCTACTTGTGTATGAGTGTGTGCAGGAAAATTTGGAACTGTCTGTCACAGGATATACAATCAGAGGATTTTAGAATACCACAGATACTATAAGCTTACAACGAAAGATGTCCTTTGGAATTATGTATCTATGATACCTTAAGATCTTCATACGCAACACTCTTTGACAGTCAGTTTCAAATTTTCCTGCGCACGCCTTTACACACGAGGCTGAACTACAAACAGCCGTGAGCATGTGTCATTTGTGAATCCAATTCCTAGGTTTGTCTTGCTATTGCTTGTTAGCTATAGATTTTTTACTGTTTACTGTTACTACTGTTCATACTAAATAAAACGTCGTGTGACTTGGGCCTCCCGTTGGATAGACCGTTCACCGGGTGCAAGTCTTTCGATTTGACGCCATTTCGGGGACTTGCGCGTCGAACGCATTATACTATCACTCCATAACTACATTTGTGACCATGTGCATGCTGTGTGACTTTTGTTTCATACAGCTTACGAAGGTGGTGTATCAACACCTATTGGAATTAATGAAATTGTTTTTGAGGGAACACTATATCCAGTATACTTGTAGAGCCTTTCAAATTTTGCCTTCTATTTAATTCTGTTTGTGTAGATAAAGTGACCACAGCTCCCTAGGTCGTAACAGACCATATGGAAACAATGACAAGAACAAGATGCGGGATAATAAGATAGCATTAAGATATTAGAGAATAACTTTCGTGGTACTAGAGGGAGCTGCAGAGGGCTAAAACTGTGGGGGAACACAGGGATCGGTATATATCCAACAAATAATTGAGGACATAGGGTGCAAGTGCTACTCTGAGATGAAGTGGTTAGCACAAGAGAAGAACTCGTGGTAGGTCGCATCAAACCAGTGAGAAGATGAATACCTTCCTCCCACCCCCCACCCGCTCCCTCCGCACTACCACCCCTTCCCTAACTCCAAAAAGATAGTTACCTCGTATAAACGTGCTAAATTCAGGCCGATTTTAGTCGCCTCAGTGCAGTGCAGAATATGCTCTGTTCACAGGAAATTTCTCGCTTCAGGTTAAGATGACAGAAACGACACCCGACCACAGAGATAATAAGGATGTCAAATCAAACACCTTTCAGCCGTCTAGTTTCCAAACTTATTTTATTTGGCTTTCAGATTCGACAAGCCTCTGACCGACGTGTAGGAAGATTCCACTTCGGTTCTGGTCAAAACAGGGACCAGCAATACTGGCATTAGTAGATTTCTGGTTTTTAAGCCATTTTGACTTTTTTTCGACCGTGACTGTCTCAAGAAATATGTAAAGGTTTTTTTTTTTTTTTAATTATCGCTACCAGTCACAAACTTTGTCAACTATTCTATTACTTATTTATTTAGAGACATGTTTCGAGGGTTATACCTCATCTTCAGGCTAAATGGCATTACGAAAACAACTTTATAGTAAAGTCATACTGATGTTACATAGTCTTTTCGTAAATGCTGTGGTCATCTTTGTTCTTCTGGCGTGGCAGTCTCGTTGTGATGCGTTGGGGTGTTTCCATTTCCGTGGCTGTCTTGGTCACTGTTCACAAATTGTCACTAACATAGCAGTAACTTGGAAACACGATCACAAACAGTTCTGTAGTGCAGTGGAGGTCCACCTAACAGTTTTCCTGAAGCAGTAGTTGACAACGCTAAACTTCTAAAATTACAATACGGAAAAGCATGAGAGTGCGTAGAATCTGAATTCCAGGAGATGGGGTGTGAGGGTAAAGGTGGGGGAGGTCGGGAGGGAGGGGGGTTCGTGGAAGGCGAAAGGGTGAAAGAAACGAATCACAATTTCTTACAGCATAAAACCTGTTACTACTGAGGGAATGTGTTTATTAATGAGCAAACGTACTAATACCACCGCTGTTCAGTGTACATAATTTGGAGAGTGTAGTTTATAAGAGGTTTGTCCCCTTTATTTTGCTATCAGGCAGACAATATTCAAATACACAGGAACGGTACGCATGCGACAGCATGCGCTACCAGTACGTTCCGTACCGATGCGCATAAAAGCGGGATTTTCGGGGCTCATACGTCGGATTCTATTGGTGACAAAAAGGTAGGGTCAAGTATTTTGGATAGTCTTTGGGCTAGGGACGATTTGTACACCCAACAGAAGGATGGTCTTAGTGTCAGCATCCTACAGTACAGGGTCAAAGTATGAATATTACAAATTTCGTTTTGCTTAGCAAACCGGAGCAGATCGACTTGTCTTTTGGCATTTGATGTGCTCTACGGTGCGCCTTAAGGAGCTTATAGAGGCACCATTAGGTAATGGGCGGCTCCTGAGAGATCCAGAAAATGCGCTTTCCACCATTTTCCCCGTCAGGAACGGATATTTAAATAACGGAGCTTATAGAGACACCGTTAGTTCATACACGATTCCTCAGAAAAGACGAAAAACGCGTTCTTCACCAAGTCCCCCCGTCAGCGACGGATATCTACATAACCAACGGCAGAAAATTGCTAAAATTTTAGCTTTATACTCTCAAGGAATCACGCAGAAGTGCCGTTTTTCCGTTTTCAAACATCTTTAAGCGTTATCGAGAAACACCGCAAAAACATGGTTTTTGGACACCAAAACTGAGCCGCGGATTCCAAGACTTCTACCCACAGCAAATGGCTGATACTTTTACGATATATTCCTCAGATGCCAATCTTGAACAAAGGTAAAATTTTGACTGATATCTTTATCCGTTTCCGAGACAAAGAGGTTCACATTTATCCTTCTTGTACTCGTAGAATACGCATGTAAAATCCGGTGTGAGCCGAAAACGTACTTCATAAAGTGACGCATCACGGAGATACATGCTATATAGTGTCTACGTTATCATCAAAAGGGTTCTCGGAACCCCTTGTTGCGGTACTGGGGCACAAGCAAAATTTTTGTGCACCTAAAATCCGGTCTGAAATGCAAAATTAGTTTTGCGTTATTTCAGTTTCACCTAAATAAATTATCAAGATTTCACTGACCATTTTCATATAAATGAGATGCCGTTCTGTGGCAGGAAAGGAGGGTAACGACCGGAAAAATGCTGCTATTGGAGCACACAGAAGGCGAATATGCTCGTGTTGAAAAGACTGACTGAGAAGTGGGGTACCAGATGCCTTATTCTGCCTTCTTCAGCGCCTTTAAAAATTTTCCCAAAAACTTTGGCATGCGAATGTATTGGCGCATTCTTATGCTGAGAGAGAAAGAGACAGAGGCAGTGGGAAAGAGACGCAAAAGTAAGAAATACTGGAAGACATCAGACAGCGGTTGTGATAGAGAAAGAATTATGAAGACACTGGGAGTGTGACATAAAGAGAGGGATACAGTGGAAATGGAACATAGTTGACTGTGACAGAACAGTGCTAGTAAAAGAGTGATGGGGACAGTGTCACCGGGAGAGGAATAAAGAGAAGGGGAAAAAGGAAGTGCTCGAAGGCCAGTGATGATGGGAGACAGATTGTATGACAATAGTAACGAGTAAGAGAGAGGTAGTGGCGGCAGAAGTGGAGCTAATGAATTAGATAGTAGCAGTAAGAGAGGGGAAGAGGGACATGGTGACAGTGAGACGAGGGACATGGTGACAGTGAGAGGAGATCGTAGTAGCAGGACAGAACGAAGGATAGTGTGGCTGTAAGATGGGAGACTTTGGCACGTAGACAGATCCAAAGATATAATGACAATGAGTTGGGCTGAATGAGTAAGTGAGAATGGGCAAGTGGGAGTGTATGGGTATGAGCGACTTACAGCGAAAGACTAGTGAGTGTGAGCGGTAACAGGAGAGCTTCTGGGACTGAAGGGTGAGTTGCACGTTAAGCACGGATATGTTTGCATGCCGAAATTTTTGGTAAAATTTTTAAAGCTGATCATGGATGTAGAATCCCGATACAACCATTTTTCCACTTGTTACTTTTATATTCATATTTTTATAATTTTTTCCTTTGCTGGTAAGAGGAAATGAAATTGCGATTTGTAGGTACAACTCTAAAGGAAGCTTTTAGACCCCAGAGGAATGTGGAATTTTGAGTCGCAAGGACAATAGCAGCTAACGGTGAAATAGTTTTGAGATTTCAAGACGAATGGATATCTTCAAACAGATACACCTGCCTGCGCGGAGAGATTGGATGAGAGTATTGTTTTCCAGCGGAAAGAGAGTAGGCGAGAATTGGAATAAGTGCCACCTCATGGCCCTCTGGCCTGTGATAGGCACCCCCTTCCGACCAATACTGTGTCTAGGACAGCGTGGCATTTTAGAATTGTTGAAGTGACAAATTCACAGGGAATTATGATTGCTTACTCTTTTGCACTAATTATGCAAGAAGAAAATTTCAGAGACAATAAAAAATTTTACTCCTGCATAATTTCCTCATGTCCTGCAAGTACGCGAACAGCTCCATTTGCTTACCTCCCAGGCATAACACCCTCAAGCGGACCGCACCTACTCGTCATCACCGATTTCGTTAAAATTTTTCGTGTATCGAGAGCTTAGCCAGAAATGTAAGTGACAGAAGTGGGAGTTACTGATGGCCAAGCGTTTAGGGGAAGAAAACAAACGGTTTTGGCGTGGGTCGGGAGAAGCATGAGCCACTTATGTTGGCGTAGTTTACAGGCAGTGGATGACGCAGCGGAAAGGATACAAAGCGGAAATCCAAGGATCGTGGGATCGAGTCCACATGTGGACCCTTTTTTTTAATTTTCAGCTTTTACGTCACTTACACTGCAAATAAACTGAGATAATGTTCAAAATATTGTATTTTATGCGATGAAACCTTACAACTATATCACTGCAAAAATACTGCGTTTATAACGTGCGCAAAATTACTGCTTCTCCTCTTTTACGACGAATATAACCGCAGCGTGTGTAAATCATCAACTGAAAAATAATAAAAGTATTCAGTTTTATACCTTATACGAAATTCTAGTGTACGTCTTACACTCCCCTCCTGGAAATTTATTTGCAATTCCAAATTTTTATTTCTATTTTCTTTTAATGCCTATTATGAAAATGTTAATACACACAAAATATGTAGCATTATTTCGATTTATTTGCAGTGTAACTCACGTAAATATTGAAAATAAAAAAAATTATCATGGGTATTCGAACCCACAACCTTCAGATCACCATTCTGTACTCTCAGCTGCGCCAAACGCTGCATTGAAACTACGTTACCATAACTGGTCATGCCTCGCCCAATCCTCACCAAAACTGCTATTTTGTCTAAACGCTTGGCTATCTGCAGGTCCCACTTTCGTAACTTTCATTTCTAGCAAATCTTGCATATACCATAAATTTGAAAGAAATAGATGATGACTACTAGGTGCGGTTCCCTTGTCAGTGCTGCCCTCATTATCGCCAGCGGTGCCATTGATAAAGATGAGCCATACGTGGCTTCAATCCGCATGTCTTTCTAGGACGTTATCAAAGCGGTGCTACCGCTCTCATCGGTCCACAGTTGACAATGGCCATTTCCATACTTACGTTGTAAGCATGGAGTATGGACGTTCACGTAACAAAAGTAACAGTCCAGTCTGACCTATCTATATTGCACGGTCGCAACAAGCACTGAGTTCGTTATACACTTGTTCGTGATCACGTGAATTAGACAGAGTTCCTTTGCCGGGAAGAGAGGGGGGGGGGGGGGGGGGGGGAGAGAGAGTTAGAGAGAGAGAGAGAGAGAGAGATGACGATGATGATGTTTGGTTTGTTTGTGGGGCGCTCAACTGCGCGGTTATCAGCGCTCATACAACAAATTCCCAAGATTTGCTCAGACCAATCTCGCCTCTTTCATGAATGATGATGAAATGAGAAGGACAACACAAACACGCTGTCATCTCGAGCGAGGCAGGCGAAACCCCTGACCCCGCCGGGAATCTAACCCGGGACCCTGTGCTCGAGAAGCGAGAACGCGACCGCGAGAAAACGAGCGGCGGACAAAGCGAGAGAGCGAGAGAGAGAGAGAGAGAGAGAGAGAGAGAGAGAGAGAGAGAGAGAGGGGGGGGGGGGGGGGGGAATAATTTGGCAGCACGTCTCGTACTTAAGATGTCGTCATATCTTTTACTATACATTGATTTGAAAGTCGAGCGCTAGTTGGGCAAGAAGCTCCATATGAGAGCTCCCGAGACTGTGCAGTACCGGGTTTCTAACGTGCCACCGTGTCGAGAGTGTACCGCGAGTATCTCGATTCAGAAGAAACCGCTGCCGCCATACTCAACTGCTGAGGGCTATAAAGTGTCGATATGGGTCGCTATCGACTATCGAAGGTTGTAAGAGAGGATAGACGAGCCACTGTGCAGAAAAGTACACTTTAGTTCAATGCTGGACAACAGCAACCGGTTAACTGGCATAATGTCCACAACAATCTCATCGCTTATTGGATAGAAAGCCATTGCCCTCCACAAATGAAATTCTGCTCACAGCACGTCACAGGGCACAGTGATTAACTTCGGTGCAGGAATCCGACATCGAAGCATGGATGAGTCGCGGTACACGGTTGTACTCGCCAGTGGCAAGGACTTTCGTCGTGTCACAAGATGCCCACCGTCAAAGTGGCGTGGGGAACGACAAGAGGATAGTGCCCTGTGAACACGCGCAACACGAGTAGCAAAGTTCAAGCGGCAGATATCAGGAATCTCATTGTCAGTGTAGTAAACGGGCGAATGCTGACAGTTCAGACAGTAGCGTTGGCGACAGCAGACATGTCTGCTCGTGGCCCGAGTACGTTGAAAATTACGTAAGGTGATTCGGCCGTCTTGATAACAGGCTGAGGTTCGGAAAAGTTTCTCGTATGGGATTGTTTCCATGTCAGGAAATCGGGCACCCTTGTAAGTCTGCCGTCCTCTATTAGCAACGAACGATACAGGAACCTACTGTCCGCCTATGTGGATCCATTAGTTGGCGTACAGCACCAAACACATTAGGTGTAAATTCAACACGGAAAATGGATCCAGAACGGTTTGACAAATACTGCGGTGACGTGAAGGTGCTTGTGTAGTGTGCTGTATCACATAGACACGAAGACTGAAATTAGTACAAGATCATCATTAGGTGAGTGAAGCAAGGGAAACTATGGTTTCACGTAGCGATATCGATATTTCGATAAAGATGGACACGCAACTTTTAAAAACTGATGGCACGCCAATTGTCACGAAAGAATAGGCCACACGGACTTGAATCATGTTATTTATGCATAAGTTAATACCGATTCAGGTTTCTGCTGAGATGTCTCAGGTTTGATAATATCCGTGATAGAGCTGTTCGCAGAGGGACTGACAAGTTGGCTCCTATCAGACAGGTACTTGAACTATTCACGAACAATTGCCAAAAATATTTTTCACCTAATGAATATCTTACTGTTGACGAACAGCTTTTGGCGTTTAAAGGAAACTACCCTTTCCATTCAGGCAATATATCGCTAGCAAACCAACAAAGTATGGGTAAAGAGTGTTTACTTTGGTTGACGTAAAAACAGCTTACATTTTGAATTTAGAACCGTACGTCGGTAAGCAACCAGAGGGACCATGTAATGGCAGTAATTCAGCTGAAGATATTGTTCTTCGAATGGTCGGACTCAAACGTTAGAATATATTATAATGTGTACGAATATTAAATGTATTATATTTAGATTTAATAAAAAATCATAAAATCAGTCGTAAAGACTGTTCAAAGTATACAAATAGACCGCTTGCTTTGTGGATGACACCTGTCATCCGAGCGAGTAGCAATGTCACGAATTTTCGCGCGAGTAACGGAGGGTTAAACATGCTTCGCGCTCTTCTGTTTGGTTTTTTCGTTGTTCTTTTTTGCTTTCGCCTTTTTGCTTCAAAACTGGCAGGATTTTCTCCTTTTTTTTACGGCTGGGAATTGTCTAAAATACCAATAAAATCAAATTTTTATTAACAAATACTCTAAGTCCACATTTCACACTTCATTTTCGATTTACGAGGGTTGGAACTTTAATAGTGGCAACTATTTATTTACAGCTCGCACAAAATAGATACGTGTTTCAAACTTTTACTGACCTTCAAGGTAGTCACCAGCATAGTGTATAGCCCGTAGCCAGCGATGTTGGAAGTCGTAGGATAGTCTTAGCAGTGCCAGTTGTGTTGACAGTTCGAGCGGCGCGGCATAGTGCCCGGCGAATTTGTAACAGTTCTGAAGCGAATGCCGTGAAGTGTTTCCTTCAGTTTATAAATCGAGTTGAACTCACGTGGGCTTAAGTCAGAGGACTGCAGTAGATGGTATAGCACTTTGCAGTCCCATCAGTCAAACAAATCAGTAACAACTTGCGCTGTACGTGCTTGAGCATTGTCCTACAAATTGATGGTCAGGTCCTGCAGAAAGTGTCGTCACTTCTGTCTCTAATCTGGTCGTAGATTGTGTTCCAAAAATAAACAGTATAGAGACAGAGGTGATGACACTTCATTTCTTTATATACCGCTACCAATGGGTAGCCCCCACAAGTGGCGAATTCCAGAACATACCAAAAAGGTTACGAATGGTCCGCAATGTTCCAGAACATTCGAGAGTGTTCTGGAATTCTCTCTGATATTCTGGAATGCTCTAGAAATTTCTAGAGTGCGAAACTTCCCTGCCCTCATATCTTCAAAAGCACATCCTTCAGGTAAAAAAGGGAACTTTCTTCATGGATGGGGGGGTAGGGGACTACCACACCATACCACCCTTAAAAGAAAGAAGGATCCTCTATTGTATGATAGCGGAACAAACACTGGTAGCACTTACTTCTGTAAAATATCTGGGAGTATGCGTATGGAACGATTTGAAGTGGAATGATCATATAAAATTAATTGTTGGTAAGGTGGGTGCCAGGTTGAGATTCATTGGGAGAGTCCTTAGAAAATGTAGTCCATCAACAAAGGAGGTGGCTTACAAAACACTCGTTCGACCTATACTTGAGTATTGCTCATCAGTGTGAGATCCGCGCCAGGTCGGGTTGACAGAGGAGATAGAGAAGATCCAAAGAAGAGAGGCGCATTTCGTCACAGGGTTATTTGGTAAGCGTGATGGCGTTACGGAGATGTTTAGCAAACTCAAGTGGCAGACTCTGCAATAGAGGCGCTCTGCATCGCGGTGTAGCTTGTCGTCCAGTTTTCGAGAGGGTGCGTTTCTGGATGGGGTATCGAATATATTGCTTTCCCCTACTTATTCCTCCCGAGGAGATCACGAATGTAAAATCAGAGAGATTCGAGCGCGCACGGAGGCTTTCCGGCAGTCGTTCTTCCCGCGAACCATACGCGACTGGAACAGGAAATGGAGGTAATGACAGTGGCACGTAAAGTGCCCTCCGCCACACACCGTTGGGTGGCTTGCGGATTATAAATTTAGATGTAGATGTAATCGTACTGGAACTCGTTTCTGAGTTTTAACGACACGCTTTGTACACTTACTTTTGTAGTATAATATATTGATGATTAGCACGTTTCCTACCGTCCCGTCCTAACTGTGAAGAAGATACTGGAAGGTGAACCAATTGCAGCTAAAGCACTTTCAACAATAGTTCTCCTTTCTTTCTCTACAATCTTCACCATTTTCTTTCAGACTGTCATTATCTATTTAAAAAAATCTGATCTACAGGTAATTACAGTAATTCATGATCAAAATTGCCGTTTTTAGTTATACAAGGATTGGAGAAAAATATGGAAACACTGCGAGAAATACATGCTTGAACATAAATGCAGATGCTAGCCAAGCCTACTAGTTGCACTGTTGTAGAGCATGACGCCTGTGCAATGTCCTCCATACGTTGCAAGTGTCAATCGCGGCCAGAACACAGTTGTCAGTAGTCGTAAGTGCGTTCTGTCGGAGCTGAGTGATTGTGATCGTGGGCAAATTGTTGGTGTTCGTATGGTGGATGCTTCCGTAACCAAGGTGGCTGAAACGTTTGGAGTTCAAAGAGGCACTGTATCGAAGGTTTATACGGCACATAATGAAAGCACAAAAGCATTATCCGCTAACTCACAACTCGATCGAAATTATGTTTTGATTGATCGTGACAGACGATCATTAATGAGGACTGTGACAAAAAAGAGGGGACGACAGCTGCAAAAGTCACTGCAGAACTCAAGGTCGCACTCTCAAACTCTGTCGGCACCAAAACAACACGAAGGGAGCACCAGCAGCAGGGAACTATAGGGCGACAGGAATTCCAAAACTATTCATCAGTGATGCAGATACAAGTAACAGGAAAACGTGGTGCCAAAGCCACGAAACCCGGTCTATGAACGATGGAAGAAAATTATTACTCGGATGAATCTTGTTTCACGCTGTTTCCAACTTGCTGCCATGATGACGTTCGAAGAGTGAAACTTGGCGGGAGTTCGACGACGTTTGAGCACTCACACTGTGGTATACCATGGACGCTATTCTTACTCATCAACGTCGCTTTACTGCCAAGGATTAAATGACCATTTTGGCTGATCAGGCCCACCCCACGGTACAATGTTTGTTCCCCGATGACCTTATTGACGCAGCCCGTTACGTTGAGCCCTGGTTTAGTGAGCACGCGGATGAATTGTCGCATCTTTCCTGGCCAACACAGATATCAGATCTCAGTATTACTGACTCTTTGTGATCTACTTGGGAGAGGAAGGTGTGGGATAGCTGGTCACCTCTGTCGTAATTACAACGACTTGCCACTATTTTGCAGGAAGAATGGTGTAAGACACTTACACAGAACCTGTATATAACCATTCCGAGAGAACTGGAAGCTATCTCTCATGCCAACGGTTTTCCTGCACCGTTTTAGGCATAGTAATGTGTTTTGCTGTTGATTTTTCCATGTTTTTGTCCATTCCTTGTACATCCTTACATCCCTGGCGTTTTTCTGAGACCAAAATAACACTCCTGCTGTGTACTATAGCCGAACAAACACACTTACATGGTCGGATAATACACTAATGGCCATTAAAATTGCTACACCACAAAGATGAAGTGCTACAGACGCGAAATTTAACCGACAGGAAGAAGATGCTGTGATATGCAAATGATTAGCTTTTCAGAGCATTCACACAAGGTTGGCGCCGGTGGCGACACCTACAACAAGCTGACATGAGGAAAGTTTCCAACCGATTTCTCATACACAAACAGCAGTCGACCGGCGTTGCCTGGTGAAACGTTGTTGTGATGCCTCGTGTAAGGAGAAGAAATGCGTACCATCACGTTTCCGACTTTGATAAAGGTTGGATTGTAGCCTATCGCGATTGCGGTTTATCGTATCGCGACATTGCTGCTCCCGTTGGTCGAGATCCAATGACTGTTACCAGAATAAGGAATCGGTGGGTTCAGGAGGGTAATACGGAATGCCGTGCTGGATCCCAACGGCCTCTTATCACTAGCAGTCGAGATGACAGGCATCTTATCCTCAGGGCTGTAACGGATCGTGCAGCCACGTCTCAATCCCTGAGTCAACAGATGGGGACGTTTGTAAGACAACAACCATCTGCACGAAGAGTTCGATGACGTTTGCAGCAGCATGGACTATCAGCTCGGAGACCTTGGCTGCCGTTACCCTTGACGCTGCATCACAGACACAGCGATGGTGTACTCAACGACGAACCTGGGTGCACGAATGGCAAAACGTCATTTTTTCGGATGAATCCAGATTCTGTTTACAGCATCATGATGGTCGCATCCGTGTTTGGCGACATCGCGGTGAACGCACATTGGAAGCGTGTATTCGTCATCGCCATAATGGCGTATCACTCGGCGTGATGGTATGGGGTGCCATTGGTTACACGTCTCGGTAACCTCTTGTTCGCATTGACGGCACTTTGAACAGTAGACGTTACATTTCAGATGTGTTACGACCCGTGGCTCTACCCTTCATTCGATCCTGCGAAACCCTACATTTCAGCAGGATAATGCATGACCACATGTTGCAGGTCCTGTACTGGCCTTTCTGGATACAGAAAATGTTCGACTGCTGCCCTGGCCAGCACATTCTCCAGATCACTCAGCAATTAGTCAATGGTGGCCGAGCAACTGGCTCATCACAATACGCCAATCACTACTCTTGATGAACTGTGGTATCGTGTTGAAGCTGCATGGGCAGCTGTACCTGTACACGATATCCAAGCTCTGTTTGACTCAACGCCCAGGCGTATCAAGGCCGTTATTACGGCCAGAGGTGGTTGTCCTGGGTACTGATTTCTCAGGATCTATGCACCCAAATTGCGTGAAAATGTAATCACATGTCAGTTCTAGTATAATATATTTGTCCAATAAATACCCGTTTATCATCTGCATTTCTTCTTGGTGTAGCAATTTTAATGGCCGCTAGTGTAGGTTCCCGTATCGTCCATTGGCAATAGTCGATGGCGGCAGAATTAGGTGTCACACTTTAGGCCTTAGATACATCCCTCATATGATGACACCCACCATCACTTACCGCGTCTCATGTTTTCATTGTACCCTTGCTGTGTCATTAATATCCATCAACGTGTACCTTGGCTCATGAGTCCAAGCGACCTTTCTTTTCAAGAAACGGCCCTTTGCCACGATTTAGTTTGAACACATGAAAGTCACCAACGGCACTAATACAAAGGACAACTTGGAGTGTTAGTACAGATATAAGGCCGAAGCCGTTCATAAGTCAGTTCACTGCAAGTCATTAATAGTGCGGTCACAGTCAGTCCATATAGTATGAATGTAGTTCAGGTAACACAGGAGCTGTAGTCAGACGGGTAGGTTGTGTGAACAGCTTGATGTGCGATGAGCAGCAAATTAAGTACTCCGGGATTTTTATTTCTTTATTGATCATTTCATTCTCCCCACATGGTGGGGGTGCTGGCAGTAGCCAAATTCTTGATTTTCAGCCAGATTGTGTTAAAATATTAATACAAGAAATTTAATTTTAGGATTTATTCTGAAACATAGATAACGATAGTGTGGCTGATCCCAAGAGATGAGAACGATGATGAGTGTGACACATCTAGCAGATCCCACGAGTTCCATGCCAGTAGTTGGGCTGGCGGTCTAGTGGCAGAGAGCGTACTTGGAAACCGAGAGGTCACGGGATCGGATTCCGGTGGGACCACGGAAATTTTCGGCCCGCCTTTAATCTAGCCCTCGCCTCTCAACAGTGTGATCAGTCGCCAGAAACGACACGCAGTTTGGATTCCAAGTTACACTGCTGGCCCGTGCCCCGGTTGGATAACTGGGATAGACTGGGACACGCAAGTCACCGAAGTGGCGTCAAAATATATTCTAAGACAAAAAAACGACGCATTGCGAAGGAATTGTCCGAATGGGTCGGAAATCGTAGATGTGATGTACATGTACAGACAGACAAATGATTATAAATTCAGAAACACTGGATGATTTATTTAAGTGCTAGAGCTTCATAAATTGAACAATAATGTTTGGGAAACCTGAGGTGGACCAACGCGTTACTGACTCGCTTGATTTCTGAAGATCATTCTCTTGAATAAATCATCCAATGTTTCTGAACCTGTAATCATTTGCTTGTCTGTACATATACGAGTCAAGTATTCGTGCGGCCCGAGGTTGTTAGCCGTATTTTGTAATAATATCCATCTACCAACTAACAGCTAAATTCGAAAATGTCAACTAGCGTTAACGACTTCTTATGAGTGTCCTTTTCCTGCTCGATAACGAACGGAAATACTTACAGAGACAGTAATATTTTTTGCTTAATTCCATTTGACATTGGAGAATTTGTCCTCGGGCTAAGTGATTTTGACCACTGACCTCAGCGGCAGAATAAGTTGTTCGGCCACTGCGGGCTTAGAGGATGTGAGGGGTGAAACGTTTCATTGTTTGTATTCGGTGACGACTTATCATGGGCGTGAGCGCGTCGCACGGATCAGTTGCTTTGGTACAAATTTCAAACAGGACAGTTCAAAATGTGCGCTAACGACGACATCAAGTACTAACATGATCTCATTTAGATTGTTGTTGTTGTTGTGGTCTTCAGTCGTGAGACAGGTTTGATGCAACTCCCCATGCTACCCTATCCTGTGCAAGCTTCTTCATCACATCAACCTACATCCATATGAATCTGCTTAGTGTATTCATCTCTTGGTTTCCCTCTACGATTTTTTTCCCTCCACGCTGCCCTCCAATGCTAAATTTGTGATCCCTTGATGCCTCAGAACATTGTCTTACTAACCGGTCCCTTTTTTTGTCAAGTTGTGCCACAAACTCCTCTTCTCCCTAATTCTATTCAATACTTCATCATTAGTTATGTGATCTACCCGTCTAATCATCAGCATTCTTCTGTAGCACCACATTTCGAAAGCTTCTATTCTCTTCTTGTCCAAACTATTTATCGTCCATGTTTCGCTTCCATACATGGCTACACTCTATACAAATACTTTCAGAAACAACTCCCTGACACTTAAATCTATACTCGATGTTAACAAATTTCTCTTCTTCATAAACGCTTTCCTTGCCATTGCTAGTCTACATTTTATATCTTCTCTACTTCGACCATCATCAGTTATTTTGCTCCCCAAATAGCAAAACTCCTTTACTACTTTAAGTGCCTCATTTCCTAATCTAATTCCCTCAGCATCACCCGACTTAATTCGACTACATTCCATTATCCTCGTTTTGCTTTTGTTGATGTTCATCTTATATCCTCCTTTCAAGACACTGTCCATTCCGTTCAACTCCTCTTCCAAGTCCATTGCTGTCTCTGACAGAATTACAATGTCATGGGCGAACCTCAAAGTTTTTATTTCTTCTCCATGGATTTTAATACCTACTTCGAATTTTTCTTTTGTTTTCTTTACTGCTTGCTCAATATACAGATTGAATAACATCAGGGAGAGGCTACAACCCTGGCTCACTCCTTTCCCAACCACTGCTTCCCTTTCATGTCCCTCGACTCTTATAACTGCCATCTGGTTTCTGTACAAATTGTAAATAGCCTTTCGCTCCCTGTATTATACCCCTGCCACCTTTAGAATTTGAAAGAGAGTATTCCAGTCAACATTGTCAAAAGCTTTCTCTAAGTCTACAGATGCTAGAAACGTAGGTTTGGCTTTCCTTAATCTTTCTTCTAAGATAAGTCGTAAGGTCAGTATTGCCTCACTTGTTCCAATATTTCTACGGAATCCAAACTGATCTTCCCCGAGCTTGGCTTCTACCAGTTTTTCCATTCGTCTGTAACGAATTCGTGTTAGTATTTTGCAGCTGAGACTTATTAAACTGATGGTTCGGTAATTTTCACATCTGTCAACACCTGATTTCTTTGGGATTGGAATTATTATATTCTTCTTGACGTCTGAGGGTGTTCCGCCTGTCTCATACATCTTGCTCACCAGATGGTAGAGGTTTGCCAGGACTCTCCCAAGGCGGTCAGTAGTTCTAATGGAATGTTGTCTACTCCAAAAGCCTTGTTTCGACTTAGGTCTTTCAGTGCTCTGTCAAACTCTTCACGCCGTATCGTATCTCCCATTTCATCTTCATCTACATCCTCTTCCATTTCCATAATATTGTCCTCAAGTGCATTGCCCTTGTATAGACCCTCTATATACTCCTTCCACCTTTCTGCTTTCCCTTCTTTGCTTAGAACTTGGTTTCCATCTGAGCTCTTGATATTCATACAAGTGGTTCTCTTTTCTCCAAAGGTCTCTTTAATTTTCCTGTAGGCAGTATCTATCTTACCCCTAGTGAGATAAGCCTCTACATCCTTACATTTCTCCTCTAGCCATGCCTGCTTAGCCATTTTGCACTTCCTGTCGATCTCATTTTTGAGACGTTTATATTCCTTTTTGCCTGCTTCATTTACTGCATTTTTATATTTTCTCCTTTCATCAATTAAATTCAGTATTTCTTCTGTCACCCAAGGATTTCTACTAGCCCTCGTCTTTTTACCTACTTGATCGTCTGCTGCCTTCACTACTTCATCCCTCAGAGCTACCCATTCTTCTTCTACTGTACTTCTTTCCCCCATTCCTGTCAACTGTTCCCTTATGCTCTCCCTGAAACTCTGTACAACCTCTGATTTAGTCAGTTTATCCAGGTCCCATCTCCTTAAATTCCCACCTTTTTGCAGTTTCTTCAGTTTTAATCTACAGTTCATAACCAATAGATTGTGGTCAGAGTCCACATCTGCCCCTGGAAATGTCTTACAATTTAAAACCTGGTTCCTAAATCTCTGTCTTACCATTATATAATCTATCTGATACCTTTTAGTATCTCCAGCGTTCTTCCATGTATACAACCTTCTTTCATGATTCTTAAACCAAGTGTTAGCTATGATTAAGTTATGCTCTGTGCAAAACTCTACCAGGCGGCTTCCTCTTTCATTTCTTAGCCCCAATCCATATTAACCCACTATGTTTCCTTGTCTCCCTTTTCCTACTCTCGAATTCCAGTCACACACGACTATTAAATTTTCGTCTCCCTTCACTACCTGAATAATTTCTTTTATCCCGTCATACATTTCATCAATTTCTTCATCATCTCATTTAGATTAAAGTTATATATTGAGTGCACAATGCACAGTGTGATGAACAATTTTTTATTTTGATAGACAATAATGATGCAACATATATTTTTCACTTACATGTGTTATTTATGGCCAACGGCCTTGCCGCAGTGGTAACACCGGTTCCCGTCATATCACAGAAGTTAAGGGCTTGTGGGCTGGGGTAGCACTTGGATAGGTGACCATCCGGTCTGCCGAGCGCTGTTTGCAGGCGGGGTGCACTCAGCCCTTTTGAGGCAAACTGAGGAGCTACTCGATTGAGAAGTAGCGGTTCCGGTCTCGGAAACTGATATTGGAGCCGGGAGAGCGGTGTTGACCACATGCCCCTCCATATCCGCATCCGATAATTATGCCTGTGGGCTGAGGATGACACGGCGGCCGGTCAGTACCCTTGGGGTTTCATGAGCTGTTCAGGGTGGAGTTAAGTTTTAGTTTTTATTTTATTTATGTAGGCTAATTTTATATGAAAGTATATGTACACGGAAGATGACATCCACTGCTTTTAAATGCTTAAAGATGGATACTAAATAAAATAAAAGTGACATGGATTTGTAAATGTGCATTATAGAGACGGTCGGCTTCAAACATGGTGCATATTTGTAGCAAGGAATGTGAAATTAAGTTAAGACTATTGTAATGTAACGCCAAAAGAAGGAAAGAATGGTATTCATAACATTTTGTAAACATATGCGATCGTGTCTCATATTCCATAATACATTTAAATATAGGTGCATTTACTGCTGTTAATGAATTAATCTTCTGCTCACGCAAACAACACTTTGACAAGCAATTGCAGCGTCACAACTCTGGCGTCACTGAGAGTGGCAGCAGTCTGAAAGAGAACTGTCTATGCTAAGTGTTCCAAATGGTGCCGACTTTCAACGATAAGTAGTTGGGGATCAGTTGCCGAGTGCTAACACCGGTTTCCGTTAGATCACCAAAGTTAAGCGCTGTCGGGCCTGGCAAGCACATTCATGGGTGACTTTCCAGGTCTGCCGAGCGCTGTTGGCAAGCGGGGTGCACTCAATTCTTGTGAGACCATTAGAGAAGCTAAATGATTGAGAAGTAGCTGCGGTCACGAAATCTGACGACGACGGAAGAGCGGCGTGTCGGTTATATACTCCTCCATATCTGCATCCAATGACGCTTATCGGCTGAGGATGACATGGAGGTCGGTCGGTTCCGTTGGGCCTCCCGAGGGCTATTCGGACGAAAATTTACTTTAGAGAGAGTGGTCATCGAATCCCGCCGTTACTGGAGGAAATGTATTGAGGGCTCATAACATACTAATTTACTAATATTACCAATTAATAATAAGGTCGGTACACATACGGTCGTAGATACTGCCCCACAATACCAGCTTTGGCGCCTTAGCAAAGAAGTTTAGCGACCACTGGTCTCGGGTATTGGTGACATGAAGTGCCCCGGTTGCGACGACGCCATTTAAGGGAAAATGGTCCGCAACTCGTGATCGTGCGGTAGCGTTCTCGCTTTCCGCGCCCGGGTTCCCGGGTTCGATTCCCGGCGGGGTCAGGGGTTTTCTCTGGCTCGTGATGACTGGGTGTTGTGTGACGTCCTTAGGTTAGTTAGGTTTAAGTAGTTCTGAGTTCTAGGGGACTGATGACCATAGATGTTAAGTCCCATAGTGCTCAGAGCCATTTTTTGAGGGAAAATGGCGCCACATGGCACACGTAGCACAAGTGGTGTGGCCTATTCTTTCGTAACAATTGGCGTGCCATCAGTTTTTAAAAGTTGCGTGTCCATCTTTAGCGAAATATCGCTACGTGAAACCATAGTTTCCCTTGCTTCACTCACCTAATGATGATCGTGTACTAATTTCAGTCTTCGTGTCTATGTGATACAGTACACCACACAAGCACCTTCACGTCACCGCAGTATTTGTCAAACCGTTCTGGATCCATTTTCCGTGTTGAATTTACACCTAATGTGTTTGGTGCTGTACGCCAACTAATGGATCCGCATAGGCGGACAGTAGGTTCCTGTATCGTTCGTTGCTAATAGAGGATGGCAGACTTACAAGGGTGCCCGATTTCCTGACGTGGAAACAATCCTATACGAGAAACTTTTCCGAACCTCAGCCTGTTATCAAGACGGCCGAATCACCTTACGTAATTTTCAACGTACTCGGGCCACGAGCAGACATGTCTGCTGTCGCCAACGCTACTGTCTGAACTGTCAGCATTCGCCCGTTTACCACAGTGACAATGAGAATCCTGATATCTGCCGCTTGAACTTTGCTACTCGTGTTGCGCGTGTTCACAGGGCACTATCCTCTTGTCGTTCCCCACGCCACTTTGACGGTGGGCATCTTGTGACACGACGAAAGTCCTTGCCACTGGCGAGTACAACCGTGTACCGCGACTCATCCATGCTTCGATGTCGGATTCCTGCACCGAAGTTAATCACTGTGCCCTGTGACGTGCTGTGAGCAGAATTTCATTTGTGGAGGGCAATGGCTTTGTGTCCAATAAGCGATGAGATTGTTGTGGACATTACGCCAGTTAACCGGTTGCTGTTGTCCAGCATTGAACTAAAGTGTACTTTTCTGCACAGTGGCTCGTCTATCCTCTCTTACAACCTTCGATAGTCGATAGCGACCCATATCGACACTTTATTGCCCTCAGCAGTTGAGTATGGCGGCAGCGGTTTCTTCTGAATCGAGATACTCGCGGTACACTCTCGACACGGTGGCACGTTAGAAACCCGGTACTGCACAGTCTCGGGAGCTCTCATATGGAGCTTCTTGCCCAACTAGCGCTCGACTTTCAAATCAATGTATAGTAAAAGATATGACGACATCTTAATTACGAGACGTGCTACCAAATTATTCCTCTCTCTCTCTCTTTCTCTCTCTCGCTTTGTCCGCCGCTCGTTTTCTCACGGTCGCGTTCTCGCTTCCCGAGCACGGGGTCCCGGGTTCGATTCCCGGCGGGGTCGGGGATTTTCGCCTGCCTCGCTCGAGATGACAGCGTGTTTGTGTTGTCCTTCTCATTTCATCATCATTCATGAAAGAGGCGAGATTGGTCTGAGCAAAGCTTGGGAATTTGTTGTATGAGCGCTGATAACCGCGCAGTTGAGCGCCCCACAAACAAACCAAACATCATCATTCACGTGATCACGAACAAGTGTATAACGAACTCAGTGCTTGTTGCGACCGTGCAATATAGATAGGTCAGACTGGACTGTTACTTTTGTTACGTGAACGTCCATACTCCATGCTTACAACGTAAGTATGGAAATGGCCATTGTCAACTGTGGACCGACGAGAGCGGCAGCACCGCTTTGATAACGTCCTAGAAAGACATGCGGATTGAAGCCACGTATGGCTCATCTTTATCAATGGCACCGCTGCCGATAATGAGGGCAGCACTGACAAGGGAACCGCACCTAGTAGTCATCATCTATTTCAGAATTGTGATCTGAAGGTTGTGGGTTCGAATCCCCATGATAATTTTTTTTTATTTTCAATATTTACGTTAGTTACACTGCAAATAAATCGAAATAATGCTCCATATTTTGTGTGTATTAACATTTTCATAAAAGGCATTAAAAGAAAATAGAAATAAAAATTTGGAATTGCAAATAAATTTCCAGGAGGGGAGTGTAAGGCGTACACTAGAATTTCGTATAAGGTGTAAAACTGAATACTTTTATTATTTTTCAGTTGATGATTTACACACGCTGCGGTTATATTCGTCGTAAAAGAGGAGAAGCAGTAATTTTGCGCACGTTATAAACGCAGTATTTTTGCAGTGATATGGTTGTAGGGTTTCATCCCATAAAATACAATATTTTGAGCATTATCTCAGTTTATTTGCAGTGTAAGTAACGTAAAAGCTTAAAATTAAAAAAAAAAAGCGTCCGCATGTGGACTCGATCCCACGACCCTTAGATTTCCGCTTTGTACCCTTTCCGCTGCGCCTTCCACTACCTGTAAACTACGCCAACATAAGTGGCTCATGTTTCTCCCGACCCACGCCAAAACCGTTTGTTTTTTTCCCCTAAACGCTTGGCCATCAGTAACTCCCACTTCTGTCACTTACATTTCCAGCTAAGCTCTCGATACACGAAAAATTTTAACGAAATCGGTGATGACGGGTAGGTGCGGTCCGCTTGAGGATGTTATGCCTGGGAGGTAAGCAAATGGAGCTGTTCGCGAACTTGCAGGACATGAGGAAATTATGCAGGAGCAAAATTTTTTATTGTCTCTGTAATTTTCTTCTTGCATAATTAGTGCAAAAGAATAAGCAATCATAATTCCCTGTGAATTTGTCACTTCAACAATTCTAAAATGCCACGCTGTCCTAGACACAGTATTGGTCGGAAGGGGGTGCCTATCACAGGCCAGAGGGCCATGAGGTGGCACTTATTCCAATTCTCGCCTACTCTCTTTCCGCTGGAAAACAATACTCTCATCCAGTCTCTCCGCGCAGGCAGGTGTATCTGTTTGAAGATATCCATTTGTCTTGAAATCTCAAAACTATTTGCCGGCCGCGGTGGTCTAGCGGTTCAGGCGCTCAGTCCGGAACCGCGCGACTGCTACGGTCGCAGGTTCGAATCCTGCCTCGGGCATGGATGTGTGTGATGTCCTTAGGTTAGTTAGGTTTAAGTAGTTCTATGTTCTGGGGGAATGATGACCACAGATGTTAAGTCCCATAGTGCTCAGCACCATTTAGAACCTCAAAACTATTTCACCGTTAGCTGCTATTGTCCTTGCGACGCAAAATTCCACATTCCTCTGGGGTCTAAAAGCTTTCTTTAGAGTTATACCTACTAATCGCAATTTCATTTCCTCTTACCAGCAAAGGAAAAAATTATAAAAATATGAATATAAAACTAATAAGTGGAAAAATGATTGTATCGGGATGCAAAAAAGGGGAATATGCTGCTGTTTCAAATAGACTGAATAGTGGGGTACCAACTGCCTCATTCTACATCCATGATCAGCTTTAAAAATTTTACCAAAAATTTCGGCATGCAAACATATCCGTGCTTAACGTGTGACTCACCCTTCAGTCCCAGAAGCTATCCTAACTGTTACCGCTCACACTCACTAGTCTTTCGCTGTAAGTCGCTCATACCCATACACTCCCATTTGCCCATTCTCACTTACTCATTCAGCCCAACTCATTGTCATTATATCTTTGGATCTGTCTACGTGCCAAAGTCTCCCATCTTACAGCCACACTTTCCTTCGTTCTGTCCTGCTACTATGATCTCCTCTCACTGTCACCATGTCCCTCCTCTCACTGTCACCATGTCCCTCTTCCCCTCTCTTACTGCTACTATCTAATTCATTAGCTCCACTTCTGCCGCCACTACCTCTCTCTTACTCGTTACTATTTTTCTCCTTCTCTTTATTCCTCTCCCGGTGACACTGTCCCCATCACTCTTTTACTAGCACTGTTCTGTCACAGTCAACTATGTTCCATTTCCACTGTATCCCTCTCTTTATCTCACACTCCCAGTGTCTTCATAACTCTTTCTCTATCACAACCGCTGTCTGCTGTCTTCCAGTATTTATTACTTTTGCGTCTCTTTCCCACTGCCTCTGTCTCTTTCTCTCTCAGCATAAGAATGCGCCAATACATTCGCATGCCAAAGTTTTTGGGAAAATTTTTAAAGGCGCTGAAGAAGGCAGAATAAGGCATCTGGTACCCCACTTCTCAGTCAGTCTTTTCAACACGAGCATATTCGCCTTCTATGTGCTCCAATAGCAGCATTTTTCCGGTCGTTGCCCTCGTTTCCTGCCACAAAACGGCATCTCATTTATATGAAAATGGTCAGTGAAATCTTGATAATTTATTTAGGTGAAACTGAAATAACGCAAAACTAATTTTGCATCTCAGACCGGATTTTAGGTGAACAAAAATTTTGCTTGTACCCCAGTACCGCAACAAGGGGTTCCGAGAACCCTTTTGATGATAACGTAGACACTATATAGCATGTATCTCCGTGATGCGTCACTTTATGAAGTACGTTTTCGGCTCACACCGGATTTTACATGCGTATTCTACGAGTACAAGAAGGATAAATGTGAACCTCTTTGTCTCGGAAACGGATAAAGATATCAGTCAAATTTTTATCTTTGTTCGAGATTGGCATCTGAGGAATATATCGTAAAAGTATCAGCCATTTGCTGTGGGTAGAAGTCTTGAAATCCGCGGCTCAGTTTTGGTGTCCAAAAACCATGTTTTTGCGGTGTTTCTCGATAACGCTTAAAGATGTTTGAAAATGGAAAAACGGCACTTCTGCATGATTCCTTGAGAGTATAAAGCTAAAATTTTAGCAATTTTCTGCCGTTGGTTATGTAGATATCCGTCGCTGACGGGGGGACATGGTGAAGAACGCGTTTTTCGTCTTTTCTGAGGAATCGTGTATAAACTAATGGTGTCTCTATAAGCTCCGTTATTTAATTATCCGTTCCTGACGGGGAAAATGGTGGAAAGCGCATTTTCTGGATCTCTCAGGAGCCGCCCATTACCTAATGGTGCCTCTATAAGCTCCTTAAGGCCCACCGTAGAGCACATCAAATGCCAAAAGACAAGTCGATCTGCTCCGGTTTGCTAAGCAAAACGAAATTTGTAATATTCATACTTTGACCCTGTACTGTAGGATACTGACACTAAGACCAGCCTTCTGTTGGGTATACAAATCGACCCTAGCCCAAAGACTATCCAAAATACTTGACCCTACCTTTTTGTCACCAATAGAATCCGAGGTATAAGTCCCGAAAAATCCCGCTTTTATGCGCATCGGTACGGAACGCACTGGTAGCGCATGCTGTCGCATGCGTACCGTTCCTGTGTATTTGAATATTGTCTGCCTGATAGCAAAATAATGTGGACAAACCTCTTATAAACTACACTCTCCAAATTATGTACACTGAACAGCGGTGGTATTAGTACGTTTGCTCATTAATAAACACATTCCCTCAGTAGTAACAGGTTTTATACTGTAAGAAATTGTGATTCGTTTCTTTCACCCTTTCGCCTTCCACGAACCCCCCTCCCTCCCGACCTCCCCCACCTTTACCCTCACACCCCATCTCCTGGAATTCAGATTCTACGCACTCTCATGCTTTTCCGTATTGTAATTTTAGAAGTTTAGCGTTGTCAACTACTGCTTCAGGAAAACTGTTAGGTGGACCTCCACTGCACTACAGAACTGTTTGTGATCGTGTTTCCAAGTTACTGCTATGTTAGTGACAATTTGTGAACAGTGACCAAGACAGCCACGGAAATGGAAACACCCCAACGCATCACAACGAGACTGCCACGCCAGAAGAACAAAGATGACCACAGCATTTACGAAAAGACTATGTAACATCAGTATGACTTTACTATAAAGTTGTTTTCGTAATGCCATTTAGCCTGAAGATGAGGTATAACCCTCGAAACATGTCTCTAAATAAATAAGTAATAGAATAGTTGACAAAGTTTGTGACTGGTAGCGATAATTTAAAAAAAAAAAACCTTTACATATTTCTTGAGACAGTCACGGTCGAAAAAAAGTCAAAATGGCTTAAAAACCAGAAATCTACTAATGCCAGTATTGCTGGTCCCTGTTTTGACCAGAACCGAAGTGGAATCTTCCTACACGTCGGTCAGAGGCTTGTCGAATCTGAAAGCCAAATAAAATAAGTTTGGAAACTAGACGGCTGAAAGGTGTTTGATTTGACATCCTTATTATCTCTGTGGTCGGGTGTCGTTTCTGTCATCTTAACCTGAAGCGAGAAATTTCCTGTGAACAGAGCATATTCTGCACTGCACTGAGGCGACTAAAATCGGCCTGAATTTAGCACGTTTATACGAGGTAACTATCTTTTTGGAGTTAGGGAAGGGGTGGTAGTGCGGAGGGAGCGGGTGGGGGGTGGGAGGAAGGTATTCATCTTCTCACTGGTTTGATGCGACCTACCACGAGTTCTTCTCTTGTGCTAACCACTTCATCTCAGAGTAGCACTTGCTCCCTATGTCCTCAATTGTTTGTTAGATATATACCGAACCCTGTATTCCCCCACAGTTTTAGCCCTCTGCAGCTCCCTCTAGACCACGAAATTTATTCTCTAATATCTTAATGCTATCTTATTATCCCGCATCTTGTTTTGTCATTGTTTCCATATGGTCTGTTAAGACTCAGGGAGCTGTGGTCACTTTATCTACACAAACAGAATTAAATAGAAGGCAAAATTTGAAAGGCTCTACAAGTATACTGGATACAGTGTTCCCTCAAAAACAATTCAGTATTCTGAGATCCACTGTGTAAATAGTGTGCTGAGAATATCAAATGTCTGTCATTACATCCCACTACGGACAGCGCAGTGGCCATGGCGTTCACATAAAGGCCGAGAGTAGCGGCATTTGCGTGGAGTTGTCAGAGCCAACAGACTAGCAACACTGCATGAAATAACTGCAGGGAACGTATCTCATTAAGACAGTGCGTCGAAATGTGGCGTTAATGGGCTATGACAGCAGATGTTGGACTCGAGTGCCTTTGCTAACAGCACATCGCCTACTGAGCCTCTACAATGGGCTTGTCACCATATCGGTTGCAACCTAGACGACTGGAAAACCGTGGCCTGGTCTGATTAGCCTCGACTTGAGTTGGTAAGAGCTGACGGTAGGGTTAGAGGGTGGCGCAAATTCCACGAAGCCATGTACCAAAGTTGTCAACAAGGCACTGTGCAAGCTGGTGATCACTCCATTCTGGTGTGGGCAGTGTTTACATGGAATGGACTGGGTCTTCTGGTCAAACTGAACCGATCATTGACTGGATTTGGTAATGTACGGCTACTTGGAGGCTCTTTGTAGCCATCTATGACCTTCATGTTCCCAAACAATGATGGAGTTTTTATGGCTGACAATGTGCCATGTCACCGGGCCATAATTGCTCACGATGGGTTTGAAGAACATTCTGGACAATTCGAGCGAACGATTTCGCCACCCAGATCGCCCGGCATGTATCCCATCGTAGATTTAGGGGACAAAATCGACAGGCCAGTTTGTGCACAAAATCATGCACCGGCAACACTTTCGGAATTATGGAAGGCTGTGGAGGTAGCCTGGCTCAGTATTTCGGCAGGGGACTTTCAACGACTTGTGGAGTCCATGCCACGTTGTGTTGCTGCACTATCCCGGGCAAAAGAAGGTCCGACATGATATTAGTAGGTAGACCACCATGACTTCTGTACTGTACTTACATAGAGACGGATTAAAGCCGTCGGTTACGTAAGTTAGTTGAACCGTAGTTGCTAATAACACTCATGAAATCGATAAGTTTCAGAGCAAGCGCTGAATCAAAGAGATTTAAAAGTTTAGGGAGAAATGTCGTCAAGTGGTATCACGAGGACGCAAATTCTTGAGCAGCTGAATTAGAGACGCATACCTTGCAGCGTATAGAGTTTCGTTTAGCTAAGATGAAGATGGCGTCATGTCACAGCTTGGACTCAACGACAGCGAGAGACCTCAGAGCATCGTCCTGAGGTTTGATCGCACGCTCCTAAGTGGCGACTGAAGTTGTCCCACACTCCGTTCAATAGGATTGAGGTCAGGTGACGTGGAAAGGGGGAGGGGGACAGACACATGATATTATAAGAATGAAATTTTCTCTCTGCCGTGACGTGTGCGCTGATATGAAACTTCCTGGCAGATTAAAACTGTGTGCCGGACCGCGACTCGAACTCAGGATCTTTGCCTTTCGCGTGCAAGTGCTCTACCGACTGTGCTACCCAAGCACGACTCACCCCCACTCCTCACAGCTTTACTTCCGTCGTTACCTCGTCTCCTACCTTCCAAACGTCACAGAAGCTCTCCGCTGCAGAGTGAAAATTTCATTCTGGAAACATCCCCCAGGCTGTGGCAAGCTACGTATGTATCCTCAATATCCTTTCTTTCAGGAGTGTTAGTTCTGCAGCATCGCAGAGAGCTTCTGTGAAGTATGGAAGGTAGGAGAGGACGTAATGCCGGAAGTACAACTGTGACGACGGGGCGTGAGTCATGGTTGGGTAGCTCAGTCGGTAGAGCACTTGCCCGCGGAAGACCAAGGTCCCGAGTTCGAGTCGCGGTCTGGCACAGAATTTTAATCTGCCACAAAGTTTCAGATGATATTATATCCGTGTTCTTCAAGCCATTCTGACAAGTCAGGAGCAAATTCAAACACCGCCAAAGCCTTACAGACAAGGAAAAGCTAAAACTAGCGTAAGGGGGTCTATGCGTGAAGTGTTCAACGAATCCGAAAGTAAAATCCTACCTACTGATTTGACAGAAAATCCTAAGAAGTTTTGATCATTTGTTAAATCATTGAATTGGTCGATGCCATCTATGCAGACACTCTGTGACCGTAATAGCAGTGACACAGAAACGTCCGAAACAATGGTTCAAATGGCTCTGAGCACTATGGGACTTAAGATCTGAGGTCATCAGTCCCCTAGAACTTAGAACTACTGAAACCTAACTAACCTAAGGACATACACATATACATGCCCGAGGCAGGATTCGAACCCGCGACCGTAGCGGTCGCGCGGTCCAGACTGTAGCGCCTAGAACCGCTCGGCCACTCCGGCCGGCCGTCCGAAACACTAAACGTCTTTTCGCAAAACTGTTTCACGAAAGAAGATCGCACTGTAGTTCCTCATTCAAATCATCCCACAAACGACAAAATGACAGATATCTAAATAAGTGACTACGAGATAGAAAAGCAACTGAAAACGCTCAACAGCGGAAAGACCACTCAATCTGGCGGGATACCAATTTGATTCTACACAGAGTACTCAAAAGAACTTTCCATCTTCTGGCAGCAGTGCATCGTTGGTCTCTAGAGGAGCGAAGAGTTCCTAATGATTGAGAACAAGCAGAGATCATTCCCGTTTACAGGAAAGCTCGTCGAAAAGACGCACAGAACTATAGGTCTATATGTCTGACGTCGGTCGATTTTTAGAATTTTGGAACATGTTTTATGCTCGCATACAATGACATTTCTGGAGATCGAAAGTGTCCTCCGTAGGAATCAACACGGGTTCCGAAAACAACGATCCTGTGGAACCCAGTTCGCTCTGTTCGTCCACGAGACACAGAAAGCAATAGCCAAAAGCATTCATGTAGCTGTTGTGTTCCTTGGGTTCTGGAAGACGTTCGAGACAGTTCCGCACTGCCGCCTGATGAACAAAACAGTAGCTTCCGGATTATCAGAACAACTGTGTGATTGGACTGAAGAGTTTCTAGTAAACAGATCATGACATCCTATTCTGAACAGAGAGAAGTCTTC
The DNA here is from genome assembly GCF_023864345.2 of Schistocerca serialis cubense. Classification (NCBI taxonomy): domain Eukaryota; kingdom Metazoa; phylum Arthropoda; class Insecta; order Orthoptera; family Acrididae; genus Schistocerca; species Schistocerca serialis. Next base: position 563,212,600 of record NC_064641.1, read on the forward strand.
AGACGTAAAAGTAACTTCGGGCGTGCCACAAGAGGGTCTTACAGGACCACTACTTTTCAATACATTTATCTACATAAGTAGCATATGTTGGCTGTACGTGATCGGATCTTTGGTAATAAATAAGAATTTTTGCAGCCATAAGAATTCTTGCAGTCAAGATTACGTGTTAAAATATTTTTGTTTCCTCTCTGACCGGTTTCGACAGCATTTAGCTGTCATCTTAGGATCTACAATATCAATATTCCATTATTATGACAATCTGCGTAACTGTGCAACCAATGCATAAGTGGAAAAGCGTAATAACCTGATCACAATTATTTTACATACTTTTTGTACATAGTACAACTGTGTATGAATCGCATAACCATAACGAGATCACACTCCATTTATACTACTTCTTAATCATGAGCTGTAATTCCAAGGCACGCTGGCCTGCAAGTATGTCCTTAGCCAAATGTTGCTGACGTTACACTTACACGTCTGCCTAACAATGTCGTAGGTATAGTTTTATGAATGATTTTGTAATTGTAGGAAGTAGGTCTATATGTATAGTCACCATCAACAATATAATTTTTTTTCGTTTATGCCGCTCTATGACCCACAGAAGAGTTAAAAAACATAATGAGAAGATAACAAAACAATAAAAAACAGGCGATAAAACGGTGACTTTTTTAAAAAACTGCAAAATGGCGGAACGTTGTGGTATTTAAAACAGAAAACACGGGGTTGACAATGCTAATGAAGACACATAGTAAGTAGACAGGCACAATTTAAAGAACACAGCAACAGACTGGTTTCTGTTCGCAAGAGATAAAAAACGCACCTAGCGAGAGTATGGTTTCTGTTCGCAACACTTAAAAAAGAGGATGCACAAGACTTAATATTCACTTAAACACTGAACTATAGAGTAGACACGAAGATAATATAAAATAGCCTAAGGCAGATTTGGGGGGGGGGGGGGGGACGACGACCCGGACAGAGGAGGGGAAAAAGGGAAAAGAAAGGGGGGAGGAAAAGCAAACGGGGGGAGCCAATGGAGGGACAGGGCACACAAAAAGGGAGGCAAGGCAGACGGGAGAAGGAGTGGAGAGGGCAGAGGAGGGAAAAGCAAAAGGACTCGGGGGAGAGAATGGAGTCAAAGAGAGGGTAGGCAGGGAAAAAGAGGAGGGAATGGGGGGGGGGGGCAGAGGGGGTCCAGGAAAAGGACAGAGGTAGGGAGGGGGAGGTGAGGATCAGAGTTGATAGGAGGGATAAAAGGAGGGGTAGAGAGCATAATCCGGGAAGGGGAGTTGATGGAAGCCACCTTGGGAAAGGAGATGAAGGGTGTAGAGGTGGAGGGTAGGGGGGACACAACGGTGAATGCGCGGCAGCGGGCGGGAGTTGGAGAGAAGAGGAGTAGCCAGGGAATGGGGGGAATCAAGTCTACGGGAGGTGTAGAGGACGTGGATGTGTTCGAGGAAAAGGATTGGATGGGGAATGGAATCAGGTCATAAAGAGTCTGTGTGGGGGATAATTCATCTGCTATAAATATAGTACGTAATGATATAATTGTATCAGTGATTCAGGTGCACTGACAGTGTTTGCTTATGTTGGGATATTATATAAATGCTTACAGTTGTTTTCGCTTAGACTGATAGATAATTTTCTCATTATAAAATAACCATTCCTGTGTCAATGCGTCTAGTGGATTCACTGTAGTATTTCAGAGAATATTTAATAATCGTTGTAATGGCTGACTTACACCACTGTTAGCCCAGTGCGTAACCGCCCGGCAACGCTACCGCTGCATGCTTGCTCAAGTGTCTTCTGATGGGCCATACCTATAACTGGCTCTATGGGAGGACGAAATTTCGTAAATACATTTGCCTAGGTAAAATATTTAAGTGATTAACAATGCAAGCTCGCACTTTAATGTAAGCGAAATGTAAGTCATTGCAAATGTGAAATGTTGGTACATTAATAACCAGTATAACCGCCAGAATGTTGAATGCAAGTATGCAAACGTGCATGCATTGTGTTGTACAAGTGCTAGATGTCAGTTTGTGGTATGGAGTTCCATGACTGTTGCTCTTAGTCGATCAATACAGGGACGGTTAATGGCTGTGGATGATGCTGGAGTTGTCCGATAATGTCCCATAGGTGTTCGACTGGGGACAGATCTGGTGATCAGGAAGGCCAAGGCAGCATGTCTAGTATGTTGGGTTACAACAGCGGTATGTGGAAGAGCATTCCTGCCCCTGGATGCTATTCATGAATGTCCGCACAACAGGTCGAATCATCAAACTTGAAGTCAGGGTGCGTGAGATAACATGAGAGTGCTCCTACTGTCATACGAAATCGCACCCTAGACCATAACTCTAGGTGTAGGTCCAGTGTGTCTAGCACACAGACAGTCTGGTTGCAGGCCCTCAACTGGCCTCCTCCTAAACATCTGGCCATCACTGGCACCGAGGTAGGACCAGCTTCCACGAGAAAACACTACAGATCTCTACTCCGACTTCCAATGAGCTCTGTCTTGACACCACTGAAGTCGCAAATGGCGGTGGTTGGGGGTAAGTGGAACGCACGCTACATGGCGTCTGGCTCGGAGTTGTCCTTGAAGTAACCGATCTTTAACAGTTCGTTGCGTCACTGTGGTGCTAACTGCTGCTCACATTGCTGCTACAGACGCAGTACGATGCGCCATGGCCGTATGCCGAACGCTCGGTAGTGCCACGTGGCCATTCGGAGCCCGGTTTTCTTGCGACCGTACATTCTCATGTATAGTGGCTGCATTGCTGCCAAATCTATCTGCATTATCACTGACGGAACATCCCGCTTATCATAGCCCTATTACACGACCTCGTTCAAACTCGGTGGGGTGTTGATAATTGTCGCCTTAAGGGGGAACCAGGAAGTGAAAATCTGTCGAAATGAAAATTTTGTTGCTGTTGTGTTACGTCCATCTCATCCTGAAACAGAATACGTATGGTTTTTGTTAGTTTAGGCCATATTAATAGGAAAGAAGAGCATTTTCTAAACGGGACACACACCCTTCTGTCTGCTGTCAATTTAACTGTGTTTATTTCTGCTGCAGAAGACTTTCTTTGTCTGTACGAGCGTAGGTAATAGCTGAATGTTAGTTCAGCTATCTGTTTTCGTTTTACTCGTCGTAGTGATTTGAAAAAGTACTTGATTTTATGGAAGTAATATTATTGTGTTTATAGTTTCACTTTATCCACCCGCCAGGATAGCCGAGAGCGCTAACGCGCTGCTTCCTGGACTCGGGTAGGCGCGCCAGCCCCGGATCGAATCCGCCTGGCGGATTAACGACGACGGCCGGTGTGCCTGCCAGCCTGGATGTGGTTTTTAGGCGGTTTTCCACATCCTCCTAGGTGAATACCGGGCTGGTCTCCACGTCCCGCCTCAGTTACACGACTCACAGACATTTGAAACACATTCACACGATTTCACGATTTACGCTAGATGCAGGCAGCTGGGGTACACTAATTCCGTCCCAGGGGGTATGGGGTGGCGGTAGGAAGGGCCTCCAGCCACCCCTTCAAATTAACTATGCCAAATCCGTACTTACTCTGCCGACCCTGTGCACGATGCGGGATAAAGACAGTAGCGAAAGAAAGAAAGTTTCACTTTATCTCTGCATTTTGTAAATATGGGCAGAATAAGGAAGTGTAATACTGGAAAAAAGTTTAAAGGTAACAGACGACCCCTGTCATTCCGTTTTGGACATGGAGCACCGAGTCATGGTGTAAATATTAGAGAGCTAGTGCAATTGGTGATGAATATAGACATAACCATCCCCTACCACTGACAGTAGCAAATGTTTTAAAACCTAGGTTACAAAAACATGCATGCGAAATGTGTCCATGGGTGAGCTCAAAATCACAGCACAAGTTTCAATAATGGTGTGTGGGAACGCTTGCCTAAAATAGTATCTGTGAGCCTCAGGCCACTAACAATTAGTGTCACGGATACAGTGCTGTATTCCAATCCCCAGTAAGCCAGCAGGCTGAAAGTTTTTGGTGATAAGGGCGCAGAGCCTGGGGTGAACATGAAGAATGCACTTGTGTCAGTTGACCAGCTGAGAGTGCGGGAGGCTGAGAAAAGTGTCCTACAAATTTAAAACAAAAGAGGGCCTCCAGACGTAAGCTGGAGGATACAGAAATCCGCAACGATGAGAGATATTTACCTGGCGAGTCTTTTACTTTGAACGGAGATTAAAAAGATTGTAAGAGAAACTTTAAATGCATTTTCCAGAAAGTGTGAAATTTTTCGCTTTAGGTCCAATTTTCTCTATAACTAATAAATCTTCGTCAATGAAACTTGGTACAGAGATTAATTATGTCATTTTCATTAAAATGTACTAGAGTCATGTAAGTCACATTAAAGGTTTCACAAACATCTAGATATTATTTTTTAATTCTATTTTTTTGTCACATACCTTTTTTTGGAATTTTTATTGTGAGACCAATGCTACTGTCATATAAGCAATACTCCTTGAAGAAGACCTGACAGCTTATGCATACTTTAAATTTATTTTGATTTCAAGAAATAGTTTTTGAGAAAAGTGTACCAACGTTTGTGTGATCAACCATAGGAAATTCGCTCACGACCAGGTCCCTTTGAAGGAATTCTTGACTGACGTCAACTCACCACATCCATTCTTAAAGGTAATAAGCGCTCACGAACTTTACAGCGCCTATGTTTAAAGCAAACCTTATTTGCGCTACTAGCACCACTCTTACGCGACTGCCGCAAAATTTGAGTAGGCATCATCTTTCAGATGGAGAAAGACGCCTGTCAACTTTCGTTTATGTCACCCAACTCTTTCTTGATGTTGCGACTTTTTTCCGTCAGTGTATACATTATGAACTGATTATTACTTTTTTCCACTTGTATACTGGTTGTACAATCATGCAGATTGTAATAATAATGTTTTTCTCCTGTTAAATTGTAGATCCGAAGATGACACCTAGACTTATGACAAAACCGGTCGTTGGAGTCAGAATATTTTAATACTCGATCTTGGCTGCAAAAATTCTTATTTGTAATATAAACAACATGGTCGATAATGTCGGGAGTTCCAAGAGGCTTTTCGCGTATGATTCTGTTGTATACAGAGAAGCAACGACGGTAGAAAATTGTAGCGAAATGCAAGAAGACCTGCAGAGGATCGACACTAGGTGCAGGGAGTGGCAAATGTAACGTACTGCGAATACATAGATTGAAAGACGCTTTATTGTATGATTACAAAACAGCAGAACAACCACTGGAAGCATTTACTTCCATAATGTATCTACGAGCACGTGTGGTTCATCTGTCAAGAAGACCGCATACAGGACGCTGGTGCGACCTATTCTTGAATGCTTCTCGACTGTTTGGGATCCGTACCAGGTCGGATTAAGGGGTGGGTAGGGCGTAAAAAATTTAAAAAAAATCGATTTTTCAACAATACGTCCATCTTGCAGCGCACATCTTCCTGAATAGTTTGATGTATAAAACAGAGATTATAAGGCACGTTATTTGGTCGTTTAAGTGTACCAAGATGCGGCGCCACACCTCTTTGCACAGCATTATTCTGTCATACGTAAGTGTATTTCTCTCTACAGAATTCGAATGCTTATATTTGCGCCAGAGATTGTCATACACGAAACAAAGGACTACTAATATCGATACTTGTATTGTAAGGACAGAGCAACGGCGGAAAGACTTCATCCCGCTGTAGCTCTCAGCGGTTCACAACCCCACAACAGGCCACAGCAGTGCACCCACCCCACCGCCGTCCCACATGAAATCCAGGGTTATTGTGCGGTTCGACCCCCTCGCCATTTTGCTAGTGGAACAGGAAAGGAAATGACTAGTAGTCGTACAGGGTACACTTCGCCACGCACCGTTAGGTGGCTTCTGGGTTGTAGCTGTAGATGTAGATAACATTGATAGACTTCGCAGATTGTTCGCGAACGATAGGACTGATTACAGGGATGCAGCGTAATGGGGAAATTGCTAGCAGATGTAAGATGTCCCCCAGATGATCAACACTTAGTGTAGATGGCTATCGACATAACCGCATGTTATGCCAACGGTATAGACAGGGAAAGACCACTAATTATTTTATCATGCCACAACCAAACCGTTACAGGAACTGGTCACAATCATCGGTGCCATGGAATAACAACGCGGAGCAATTTAAGATGATATCACCCAATCTAGCTGTGTGGAAGGCTTTTAATACACTAAGATATTCATTTAGGATATTAAGAAAATATTTTGATCCGCGAAGTAGGAATCTCTCTGAACTGCTGTTTGACTGATACTTCAATATCATTAGTTAATCCGTGGTAATTTTTAAGCTGAAATAACGTAAGAGAGACCAGACAATTCAAAGAAAAGATACACTGGATTCTCCTCGAGTTTGAGTTTGTTTATTCGGTGCAAGAACGCCAGAGAAATGCCCAAAAATCTTTAATCAACAGTTTACAGAAACCGATGACACACATTTTCAAGAGAAGTAATAAAACGGAAAAGCTGTTTCTACAACTAAACAGCTTATGGGGGTTATGATTACCTGTACCAACGACACATGCTCGTAAGAGGCGTGGCATGCTCTCTGCAAACTGGCCCATTGCCGCTTTTGGGGGGTTTTAAGCATCATTTTGTAGGTTACTCCATTATGAAACAAAAAGATACGTAACAGACACATCGTTGAAGAAAAAAGTGAAAAGAGATGATTTGCGACGGCTTAAACAAATAAGAAAATGACAAAATAACGATACTGACTGTAGACCTTAGGTCGCTATTGATACATGATTAGCACACGAATTGACGTGTTGGTTACAGGACGTGAGCTTTGGAAGCAACCAGACCAGGCCTCATGCAGGCACTGCTCTGCGGTAGCGTAGCGTTGTTTACGTGTCCTGCCAAAAGCTTCGGACCTTAGTAGACTAGTGTACGATGGTTAGGGTATTCTGATGCCCTACTGATGAACCTGGTGAAAGAATATTGGGAGTGGGCCTTGAGGACCTGGTCAATGACATCAGGCCTTGGAGTACATTTAACTACTCCTGCATCCACACTTTGTTATGCGAAGACTATAATTCGAGCCTTAGAAATCTAAGTACGTGTATTACTAATTGTTTAGGGCCTATAAACTGAAAATTTCTGGGCTCCGAAGATATGTTAGAGGATTTGTAAGAGGAGCTATACTAAATCAAATGGTATACTGCACCAACCAGGAGTAGTGAATCAGAAGCGCGGCGAAAAAATTGAGTCAAAATACAATTTAAACCAAAACAAATGTTTGTTTTTTTTTCCTACGGGGAAAGAACAGGGAGGAAACTCAGGTGTTAGCTTAATTGCAAACAAGAAAAATAAAGTATAATAAACATGGATGAAAACTCCTACAGAATAGTAAGACTTGTCTTAAAAATAAATGACAGATATTCTATTGGACTATTCAAGTCTATGTACCAATGTAGTCATATTTCGATGAGTAGGTAGAAGAACTCTAAGTCGAGTTCCAGGAACTGATCAATGACAGCAGATCCTATTACTTGGTGATAATGGGGAATTTGAATGCGAAAGTGGGACAAAAACTAAGGAAACAGTTCTTCAGCGGGAAAATTTAGATGTATTAGAAATTACACAGGTCATATTGTAGTGAAATTAATCGATAAGAACAACATATTTGTCTTTAACACAACCTTCCAGAATATAAAAAATAGGAAAGGACTTGCCAATGTCCAAATGACACTAAAAATTATGACAAACGAATTGTACAGAGTGTAACAGCCTTAATCACTCCACAGTTTCAAGGATTCATAGAATCGTAACATGCATTCCAGAAACAGAATACAGTTACAAAGCAATAAGTTCATCAGGCAGGAACCCACAAATACAGAGTGAAAGCAGGAAGGTACAACCGATTAACTTAAACAACGATTTCGGCATCTTAGAAAACGAAAATTTACGAACATAAAGGAAGGAGGAAATTACCCAGCAAAGGTGCTTATGCAAATAGCGAAAGTTGTAGCAGCTAAGAAGAATAAAAAATGATAATACAAAATCTGAACCTGAACAAGTTAACTATAAAAAAAAGAAGGTGACAGTTCTCGGTGAATGATAATGGGAAGATGTTATATAATAGGAAGATTTTATAATATACTGAATTAAACAAAATTGTCCACAAATGTTTACGGGAAGATGTGTGGACACATAAGGAGAGTTTTATTGAAAAAACTATGGAGAATAATAAAAAAAACTGGAACTTACGTTGAATAGATATACATTTAATGGGTCAAGATGGCATAATAACAACAGAGAGTACGCTGCGTCAGCATGTTAGATTTATTTAAACGGATCAATCAGACTCAATTGATAAATCTCGTGTCTAGAACGCATATATCGTGCTCACAGTGCTGAATTCACGATGCACATTAATCTTCAACGCGAATAACCAGCCGCTGGAGAAGGGATAAACCAATCTGTTAATTTACTTCACTTATATCACCATGAACCATGGACCTTGCCGTTGGTGGGGAGGCTTGCGTGCCTCAGCGATACAGATAGCCGTACCGTAGGTACAACCACAACGGAGGGGTATCTGTTGAGAGGCCAGACAAACGTGTGGTTCCTGAAGAGGGGCAGCAGCCTTTTCAGTAGTTGCAAGGGCAACAGTCTGGATGATTGACTGATCTGGCCTTGTAACAATAACCAAAACGGCCTTGCTGTGCTGGTACTGCGAACGGCTGAAAGCAAGGGGAAACTACGGCCGTAATTTTTCCCGAGGGCATGCAGCTTTACTGTATGATTAAATGATGATGGCGTCCTCTTGGGGAAAATATTCCGGAGGTAAAATAGTCCCCCATTCGGATCTCCGGGCGGGGACTACTCAAGAGGATGTCGTTATCAGGAGAAAGAAAACTGGCGTTCTACGGATCGGAGCGTGGAATGTCAGATCCCTTAATCGGGCAGGTAGGTTAGAAAATTTAAAAAGGGAAATGGATAGGTTAAAGTTAGATATTGTGGGAATTAGTGAAGTTCGGTGGCAGGAAGAACAAGACTTCTGGTCAGGTGACTACAGGGTTATAAACACAAAGTCAAATAGGGGTAATGCAGGAGTAGGTTTAATAATGAATAGGAAAATAGGAATGCGGGTAAGCTACTACAAACAGCATAGTGAACGCATTATTGTGGCCAAGATAGATACGAAGCCCACACCTACTACAGTAGTACAAGTTTATATGCCAACTAGCTCTGCAGATGACGAAGAAATTGAAGAAATGTATGATGAAATAAAAGAAATTATTCAGATAGTGAAAGGAGACGAAAATTTAATAGTCATGGGTGACTGGAATTCGAGTGTAGGAAAAGGGAGAGAAGGAAACGTAGTAGGTGAATATGGATTGGGGCTAAGAAATGAAAGAGGAAGCCGCCTGATAGAATTTTGCACAGAGCACAACTTAATCATAGCTAACACGTGGTTTAAGAATCATGATAGAAGGTTGTATACATGGAAGAACGCTGGAGATACTAAAAGGTATCAGATAGATTATATAATGGTAAGACAGAGATTTAGGAACCAGGTTTTAAATTGTAAGACATTTCCAGGGGCAGATGTGGACTCTGACCACAATCTATTGGTTATGAACTGTAGATTAAAACTGAAGAAACTGCAAAAAGGTGGGAATTAAGGAGATGGGACCTGGATAAACTGAAAGAACCAGAGGTTGTACAGAGTTTCAGGGAGAGCATAAGGGAACAATTGAAAGGAATGGGGGAAAGAAATACAGTAGAAGAAGAATGGGTAGCTCTGAGGGATGAAGTAGTGAAGGCAGCAGACGATCAAGTAGGTAAAAAGAAGAGGGTTAGTAGAAATCCTTGGGTAACAGAAGAAATATTGAATTTAATTGATGAAAGGAGAAAATATAAAAATGCAGTAAATGAAGCAGGCAAAAAGGAATACAAACGTCTCAAAAATGAGATCGACAGGAAGTGCAAAATGGCTAAGCAGGGATGGCTAGAGGACAAATGTAAGGATGTAGAGGCTTATCTCACTAGGGGTAAGATAGATACTGCCTACAGGAAAATTAAAGAGACCTTTGGAGATAAGAGAACCACATGTATGAACATCAAGAGCTCAGATGGAAACCCAGTTCTAAGCAAAGAAGGGAAAGCAGAAAGGTGGAAGGAGTATATAGAAAGTCTATACAAGGGCGATGCACTTGAGGACAATATTATGGAAATGGAAGAGGATGTAGATGAAGATGAAATGGGAGATACGATACTGCGTGAAGAGTTTGACAGAGCACTGAAGGACCTGAGTCGAAACAAGGCCCCCGGAGTAGACAACATTCCATTGGAACTACTGACGGCCTTGGGAGAGCCAGTCCTGACAAAACTCTACCATCTGGTGAGCAAGATGTATGAAACAGGCGAAATACCCTCAGACTTCAAGAAGAATATAATAATTCCAATCCCAAAGAAAGCAAGTGTTGACAGATGTGAAAATTACCGAACAATCAGTTTAATAAGCCACAGCTGCAAAGTACTAACACGAATTCTTTACAGACGAATGGAAAAACTAGTAGAAGCCGACCTCGGGGAAGATCAGTTTGGATTCCGTAGAAATACTGGAACACGTGAGGCAATACTGACCTTGCGACTTATCTTAGAAGAAAGATTATGGAAAGGCAAACCTACGTTTCTGGCATTTGTAGACTTAGAGAAAGCTTTTGACAATGTTGACTGGAATACTCTCTTTCAAATTCTAAAGGTGGCAGGGGTAAAATACAGGGAGCGAAAGGCTATTTACAATTTGTACAGAAACCAGATGGCAGTTATAAGAGTTGAGGGACATGAAAGGGAAGCAGTGGTTGGGAAGGGAATAATACAGGGTTGCAGACTCTCTCCGATGTTATTCAATCTCTATATTGAGCAAGCAGTAAAGGAAACAAAAGAAAAATTTGGAGTAGGTATTAAAATCCATGGAGAAGAAATAAAAACTTTGAGGTTCGCCGATGACATTGTAATTCTGTCAGAGACAGCAAAGGTCTTGGAAGAGCAGTTGAACTTAATGGATGGTGTCTTGAAGGGAGGATATAAGATGAACATCAACAAAAGCAAAACGGGGATAATGGAATGTAGTCGAGTTAAGTCGGGTGATGCTGAGGGTATTAGATTAGGAAATGAGACACTTAAAGTAGTAAAGGAGTTTTGCTATTTGGGGAGCAAAATAACTGATGATGGACGCAGTAGAGAGGATATAAAATGTAGACTGGCAATGGCAAGGAAAGCGTTTCTGAAGAAGAGAAATTTGTTAACATCGAGTATAGATTTAAGTGTCAGGAAGTTATTTCTGAAAGTATTTGTATGGAATGTAGCCATGTATGGAAGTGAAACATGGACGGTAAATAGTTTGGACAAGAAGAGAATAGAAGCTTTCGAAATGTGGTGCTACAGAAGAATGCTGAAGATTAGATGGGTAGATCACATAACTAATGAGGAAGTATTGAATAGGATTGGGGAGAAGAGAAGTTTGTGGCACAACTTGACCAGAAGAAGGGATCGGTTGGTAGGACATGTTCTGAGGTATCAAGGGATCACCAATTTAGTATTGGAGGGCAGCGTGGAGGGTAAAAATCATAGGGGGAGACCAAGAGATGAATACACTAAGCAGATTCAGAAGGATGTAGGTTGCAGTAGGTACTGGGAGATGAAGAAGCTTGCACAGGATAGAGTAGCATGGAGAGCTGCATCAAACCAGTCTCAGGACTGAAGACCACAACAACAACAACAACAACAACAACATATAAGTCCCTTCCATTACCCACTTATTCTATGACAGATTATCAATACGTGAATGCGCGTGTGAGTGCATTTAATTGTCAGATGTTTCCACGGACAGAGTTGATCCTAGTAGCAGTAGGGCTTATCAACTTAACCCGGAGGAAAAGAAAACCGGTGACCGCAAAAAGCAGTGAGCAGTGTCAAAGATAAACATTAGGTCATGCTGTCACTGGTGTGTGGCTGGCAACACGTAATGAGATCTTCTTCCTTCCATCAGTTCGAAAGAGGAACACGTTCTGTCATGCGGTCTTTTTCCCCACTCTTGTGGCGAATTGGTAAGTGGGCTCTCCTCAGCAATCTTGCCCATCTGAGGAAGAGGTGACTGAATATCATAGTTAATTTGTAGATGTGTTTAATCCATTTTATTTCAGCTTCCTTGTGTTAGGGAAACGTTTCGTGATCCTTTTTTTATTCATTTATTTAATTTTGCATATTAAGCGCTTTCTTAAAAAAAAAAAAAAAAAAAAAAAAAAAAAAAAAAAAAAAAAGGTTCAAATGACTCTGAGCACTATGGGACTCAACATCTTAGGTCATAAGTCCCCTAGAACTCAGAACTACTTAAACCTAACTAACCTAAGGACATCACACACACCCATGCCCGAGGCAGGATTCGAACCTGCGACCGTAGCAGCCTCGCGGTTCTGGACTGCAGCGCCAGAACCGCACAGCCACCGCGGCCGACGCGCTTTCTTCGTCATTAACTACCACCAAATGTAAACTTTGTCCAAAACATTAAACGCACATTAGACTGTGTGATCTCTCTTTCTGCTAATTTGTTTTTGCATTACATCATAAATCGTATGGCAAAGACTTCGTTATTATTTTGACTGATGAACAATTGTGGCTGATGTCATTACCTTTGTCCGTTAGATACCCATGTGTTCGTGATCTTATAACTTTCGATGACGTCGCAATACATTTTGTAGGGCATGAAATTATGTACTCAGTGAGTACTAACACACATTTTCATTTTTTGACCGAATTTTTGTGGTCATGCATCTCTGATATGATAGCACTCACCACCTCCGTTGTTCAATTTTTGCTTGCATTAAAGGGAGTGGGCTGTAGAATTAAACTTCGCCCGCTTCATCACTGTATGAATGATTGCGGATTAAGTGGGTCTTATCCCAGGGTTTGTATTTTAATGTCTCGGACATGAGGCTGATCCATTCACAGTACAATTAGTGTCCCCTCTGAATCGTATTTTGATGTGCTATGGGACCTTCAGTTTAATAAATATTTCTGAAGTGGAATAGATTGTGTGACTCCGTTTGTACCTGAAATATTTTGTGTTATAGATGTGTTTTGAAGTGTTTGTCATCAGCAATGATAGTAGTTATTTTGAATAAATTGTCATCAATCATGATCAAAGAATCCATTCACATTTTCAAATTATTTTCATACCACACATGATTTTCACCTAGTCACATATACCTAACCTTGAAATATCAATGCAGATGTGTATTGAAAGAGACGAAGATTCATATTGAGAGATATGCAATGAAGAAAATTTTAGTGCAACCTCATGCTTGCTTAGATTCAAGTTATATCTCACACAAAATCATTAATGTTTGACAGGCCGTACTGAAGTACATCAATTATTAAGAAACACAAGCTTGATAGCCAGTGAATGTGATATACACAGACGTACATGGCACTCACCAGCATATGTACAATTGTAGAATGCACGTCAATTGTTCTTCTCTTTCAGAGTTCATACAACTTTTCTTGCATTGTTTCAACGTTGACAGGCCGTTTCCACCTTGTTAGCATTGAATTTATGTTGTATCTTTTGAGGAAAATTTATTTGTCTGTACATATCCATGTCAACTATTTTTAAAGGATTTACTAGGTTTTCATTCGGTACTTAACAGCTGTATAGAACTTCATTTTAATCGGTGTTCGTGAGGGTTAGTGTTCCCGAATAAGCAGAATTGTAGAGAATAATCAGGTTGAACGGGTGCCACTACCAGGCCCAGGGCAGAAAGTTTAGTCGTTATGGACAGTGAACAAAATACCGGGTTTGAGGAAAGCCTGCAGTTTCGCGAGTCTGCTAGGACAGGCACAAGAGACCTTAAGTCGACTGGAGGGGAGGAATTAAAGGGAAATGGTGTAGCAGGTAGACTTCTCGCTTCCTAGGAGAATGTGATTCTAGCCAGGTTCAGCTGCGCAAGTCCCTCAGTGGATCCGAAGTGAGGAAAGACATATGGAGAACGAGCAGATACTCTCGGTATGGCGTCGCTAGCCTTCCATAGCGTAGAGGAAACAAAGGCTGGTTCATCGCACTCACAAGCTCTTGTACTCCTGCTGCTGTTGCAGAAGTTTGAAGGTTCTGACAAGAGTCAACGGGAAAAAAAAGGTTTGATAGTTTTGATAAAGATTTGACAAGTAAAACGACGGTCAGTTGGAGTTAAACAAAAAGGCTGATGAACTAAGAAGTAGGTTAGATCTGTGGCAGCCAAAAGTCTTTTCATGACATTTCAGTCACCTTCTACTCACAGTTGAAAATATTTTGTTGGCGCACACATACACAGGGAGAAATGAACATCAAAACAAAATAAATCAGACCTCGCAGGGAAAGATTGAAGTGTTCGTTTTTCCCAGGCACTGCTCGAGAGTAGACTGGGAGAAAAAAAGGTTTAAAGTGGTTCGATGAACCCTTTCCCAGGCATTTAATGAATTGCAGAGTAATCATGTAGATGGAGACAACTGACTCTGTTCGACAGTAAGTGACTGAAATAAGACAGGAGAGCAGTGTAACTAATCAATGGAAAGACGAAACAGCAAGGAAGATCAGCAAAGTACAGGAAGGTCAGCAGGAATTAAGTCAGCAACTTGAAAGCCATTTGACGGCGATTGAATATGACTTCACGGGGCATTCATACAGTATAACACCAACCAGCCAGTGGTCAAATCAAAGAGATGGTAGCCAGGATTTCTTCACAACAGCAGAAAGTTCTCGATCGTGTTTGTCTGTAGGTAACACACCAAGAAGTTACGTTAAAACGCTGTAAAATTGAGGCCAATAAAGTAGCGGGGAAACTACACACATCAAAAAAAGTTTTGCATCACCCCGGTTCCCAGAAATCCTGAAGATAGAAGTTGAATGTGTGTATTTATCACAGACACAGTCCCTTTGACTGTTCAGAGATAACCTGCCCAAAGATGTAAACAACGATGCATGAGCAGCGCCTATTAGACGGAGGGGGTCCGACAGCCGATCAGTTCCAGTCATTCCACCAGAAAGGAGTACACGGCTCGTGTTGTCTGTAGTCCAACCATGCCTAGACGATCAATACCGCGATTCCATTGCGTCCGCATTGTTACTTTGTGCCAGGAAGGGCTCTCAACAATGGAAGTGTCTAGGCGTCACGGGGTGAGCCAAAGCGATGTTGTTCGGACATGGAGGAGATACAGAGAGACAGGAACTGTCGATGACATGCCTCGCTCAGGCCGCCCAAGGGCTTCTACTGCAGTGGATGACCATTACCTATGGATTATGGCTTGGAGGGACCCTGACAGCAACGCCACCATGTTGAATAATGCTTTTCGTGCAGCCACGGGACGTCCTGTTACGACTCCAACTGTGCGCAATAGGCTGCATGATGCGCTACTTCACTCCCAATATCCATGGCGAGGTCCATCTTTTCAACTACGACACCGTGCAGCGCGGTACACATGAGCCCAACAACATGCCGAATGGACCGCTCAGGATTAGCATCAAGTTCTCTTCACCGATGAGTGTCGCATATGTCTTCAACCAGACAATCGTCGGAGCCGTGTTTGGAGGCAACCTGGTCAGGCTGAACGCCTTAGACACACTGTCCAGCGAGTGCAGCAAGGTGGAGGTTCCCCGTTGTTATTAGGTGGCATTATGTGGGGCCAATGTTCGCTGCGGTGTTCATGGAATGCGCCGTAACGGCTGTACGATACGTGAATGCCATCCTCCGACCGACAATGCAACCATATCGGCAGAATATTGACGAGGCATTCGTCTTCATAGACGACAATTCGTGCCCCCATCGTACACATCTCGTGAATGACTTCCTTCAGGATAACGACATCGCTCGACTAGAGCGGCCAGCATGTTCTCCAGATATGAACCCTATCGAACATGCCTGGAATAGGTTGAAAAGAGCTGTTGATGGACGATGTGACCCACCACCCACTCTGAGGGATCTACGCCGAATCGCCCTTGAGGAATGGGACAATCTGAACCAAAAGCGCCTTGATGAACTTGTGGATAGTATGCCACGACGAATACAGGCGAGCATCAGTGCAAGAGGACGTGCTACTGGGTATTAGAGGTACATGTGTGTACAGCAATCTCGACCATCACCTTTGAAGGTCTTGCTGTATGGTGGTACAACATGCAATGTGTGGTTTTCATGAGCAGTAAAAAGGGCGGAAATGATGTTTATGTTGATCTCTGTTCTAATTTTCTGTACAGGTTCCGGAACACTCGGAACCGAGGTCATGCAGAACTTTTTTGATGTGTGTAGATGCACTCGCCATTCTCGTGAAGCAAATTTCTTCACAGAGTGAAGGCGAATCGGACTGCACACAACATGCAGCAGTCATGAGGTACGATCACTGCTGCATTTTAGGCAGACGCAGCTTGAGATCAACAATTTAATCGTGAGATGGTAGCACAGTTGCAGCAAACACTTTTAGGTGAGGGAAAAATCTGCGTAGAAAGTGCTCCTGAAATCAACTATGTTAATAAAAGCAATAAATGGATATGGCGAGGTTCAGAAGAATTATACAATCTATAAGATAGTCTGTACAATGGTCGCCAAACTCCAAAATTTGTGGTACAAACGGGTTGGAACGAAAGCGTAGAATCTGCCGATGGTAAGTGTAGGCGGCACTTTGTATCCTTATAGAATTAATCTCTATTATTGGACGCAACAAATGAACAACGATCGTGGATGTGGTTAGATCAGTTTGAAAATATGTTACCACTCTTGTGGGGACCCTTATTGAAAAAGTATTCATTTTAGAGAAGAAGCGGCCATGAGGGAGCAGGTTTCAATTAACAATTGTAGGAAGTACGATGAATGTAGAAGAGACTTCCTCAATGAATCTGGGTCAAAGATCATACAAGATAATCTGAAGCTTAAAATTCTTATGATGAAATATTATAACAACACTTGTCACCATAATAGCGTTGCGTACTTCAAGGAGGAAGTGCAGTTAATACCTAGATAACCCCTATGATCTCCTAGAACTGGTGCAGATTTGCCTAACAAAATTACCCCATCGCTTACAATGAGAAAACGTGATCGCAGGAAAAAGTATGCAAGATGTAAATTCGTTTGAGAACTTACTGCAATAGCTGGGTTACGATCCAAATTCAAACAGCCAAGATCACGTCAGATAGTCAGGAGGAGGTACTCCATAAAATACTGAGAGCCGTGAACGGAAAAATTGACAGGCAAATTACTTGCAAAAATGACATAATGGGAGATGGAACAGAAATTGTGGGAGTAGTTCGTGAGGTCTGCATCCCTACAATGACGACTGATGGCGGTTTAATGAAAACATGCCTCCAATGAACAATGTGCCTCTTTGATGGATCACAGAAATACGATCATACGATCATCCGATCCTCGACATAACGAATGCGATGGGAGAGGAATTGAAAACCCACGTCTGTGGCTAGAGGAAAAGAGAACAATGTGAAACTGGTAGGAACAAGAGAGAAACAGGAATGTTGTACAAATACTATGAAGGTATTATAGACACACTGTTTAAGGAAACAGAGGAAACAAAGGCAATTAAGTGTCTCATAATTCATCTGAATATTGCTATTATCATTATTCAGTGTATCCTTGATCCTGGGTGCCAGGTGTCAGCCATCAGAGAAGTGTATAACTGCTGCAGTGCTAACAAATCTTGTACTACCGTTGCAATAGACCAAGGTCCAAGAAGCAGTTCTTGGCAGAGCATTGGGAGTCATACGGCAAATGTGATTAGCCTTTGTATGCTAAATGCATTCGTTTAGTACAATTTTTTAAATTGTCCCAGCGTTAGCCATTGATGAAATTTGTTACCAGGTTATACTATTTTTGACAGAATGTCAGATGTGCAACATCAAACGTGGATAAGCAAGCAGTAACGCTAGTTTTCGAGAAATGTGTCGATAAAGATGATTTGGTGAGTGAATCACTTAGTACAGTAGTGAATTCGAAGGTGAGTGAGTTGGACAATGCCATAAGTTCACAAAAGAAAAATTGTGAAGTGAAATATTTGAATGAAATTATCAAAGAAAGAGTACATCATATAGTAGCGCAAGCTGAGAGAGAAGAGTTACGTGAGAAATTACAAGCAAACGTGAGTGTGTTTTCTAATTCACTGTGAACAATTAAAAACTTTATGTACAAATTTCGAGTAAAGCAAGCTAGTAAGATTTCCGTGCTACTCTATGCACACCATTCACATACAGAGAAAAAGTTAAGGCTGAGATTCAGTTAGTGTTAGAACAAGGTGAGCTAGTACAACAGCCCACTGCTTTGTGCACCAAACAAGGATGACTCAATAAGACTAGTCCTAGATTCGAGATAAATACTCCCTATCACTGAAGCTGGAAAGGACCAACCAGTTACACCAATGGTTCAATGGAGTTGAGGTGTTAACTTCAGTCAGTCTAACAGCATGTTACTCGTAGACAGGTTTGCACCGCTCCTGTCAGGAATACACAGTTTTTGAACTCAGTTTAAGAAGCTGCCCTGCGATTTAAACATGTCCTCATTAGCATTATTAGAGGAGCAGATACTGCAATGTCCATTTCACTGCATAAGGTCACACTCTTCGTTGACAATGTGCTTATTTCCAAGAAAATAATGGGCAGAACACAACCGAACATTATAGGTATCTTGCTGTGGACATATCACACATATGGTAGTATCGTGAATCTAAGTGCATCAGAATTTGGTTGGAAGGAAGTAAACTATTGGGAAAGTCTTGTCCATGTGCTTTCGTCCAGACCTAGACAAACTGTATTCGATTAGAGAATTTCCTGTACTCTGCACAAAATAAAATGCAAGTATTTCTCTGCCTCATAAATTTTTATAAAATATTTATTATGATGGAAAATTTAATGACCCTTCCCTTATGTAATCTGACAGGAAAAAGAATAGCTTGGAATAGGAGTGTGGAGAAGCAGAGTTAGAGGAAATCAAAAGAGCACTGGTATCAGCTCCGATATTGGTTCACCTTACCTGGGAAAAGAATTCTATCACTCATCAGACGGTTACCAAAATGGTTAGGCATGACACTTTTTCAGGTGCATGAACAAGGTGGAATGAATGTACCATGAACAATCTCATTTGCAATCCAAGTCCTTATCGGTGCAGAATTACTCATTTATCAAACATGAGGCATAAATATAGTATGAGGCTTCACCAAACTCAAGTACCATAATTTTGGTCGTGCAACTAAGGTGTACTCGGATTATAGAGCCTTGCAATTTCCGATGTCCATAAATTTAACACTAAAATAATAGCTCACTGGGCATTTTAGCCTCAGGAATTTAAATTTGTTGAGGATTAGACAAAGTACTGAATGAGAATGAGTATAATGTGATGAATATACCATGAGGAGCTTTCGGGAATTACATAGCTTCAGCCCTCCAACCCCTGCAAGGGAACAGTATAAAGACAGTGCCTTGAGATTAATACAATCAAAACTTGAAGACCAGGAAGAAACAGTGCTGTGCACGTTTGATATGGTGAAAATGTACCCTTGAAAAGACAACTGGGAAGTGTGTATCTAAAACGACGAACTCCAGACTTAATAGCCATTTTGGGCCATGGAAATGTTTCACGTAACTACAGGAGCCAGACCATTTTAATGATACGGAGAAGCACATTAGGAGAATACCCACTGCTTGTAAAGTGAGCCAGAAGGCGAAACCAACCTCTACCTCAAACAAGGCACCCTTGTTTCCCATTATTCGAAGCACTGCTGCCCACCATGTGGGGGTTTCAACGTGTATTTGTTACCGTATAAATCATTTCTAAATTTGTTACTGTTAACCGTTTGGAATGCGTGACAGCAAAAATCGTTGTGATGGAATTCACAGATCACTTCCTGAAGGAAGCAGAACACGTTGAGAAAGTTATCTCGGACAACGGACTGCAGTTTTGGGTCATGGTAAACCATCCTTAAGCGGCGAGGAATAAAATCAGTCTTCACTTCATGCTACCATCCAGAACATGGTCGAAAGCACTGTGAGGAATTAGGAAATTTGAGTATATTTCAATAGGCAGCGCCGTAATTGTGTAATCATTTTAAGTGATCTTCCAGCAGTAATGGATGAGTTGCCCCACGGATCAACTGGAATGACTCTCAAAACACTCTTGAAAAAGAAAGTACCACCAGACTGTTTACGAGAACTGGTGAATTTTCTACCTACCGGAAGACATAAGCACATGGAGATCGTTCAACTCATAATTAACCATAGCAAAACAGAAGCTTATGGAGGAAAACACAGACACGAGGAATAAATGCGTCAGTTGGGACTGAAAGCAAGATATAAAGTGTTAGTGGGTTTCCAGAAGCTATCAAAGCAACTCAGATTTCTGTGCAACAAATTGTTTAATAATTATGCTGTTTCTTTTCGTGTGAGGAGAGTTACATATAAAAATACAGCTGAGATCGAGATATGATGCATGAAGAAGTCATGTGGATTAATCACAAATGCAATTTCAAAATCTTTAAAGAATAAATGAATGTATGTAAATCTTGTGAGTGTAGTTTCTTTCATATTGCAATATGTGTCCTTTGAAGTAGCAGTTAGTATGTATTACTTACCTTTCACGATGTTTTTTGTTATAAAGTATGTAAATCGAGACAAAGATTGTCCTTGCTGCTAATCATTGTGATTATATGGCTAGAGTGTAAATGTATTTGTATTGTATGGATGAACGCTTAGCAGCAACCGAAAGCAATTGCTGACTGGGTTTCTTGCTGTATAGCCGCAACTGAAGAACAAAGTTACGATATGTGACTTCGTAGGAAGCATATAGACTTTCATAGATGACTTCTGTGTTAATTTGAGGTAGCAGTTGTTGAGCATACACGCCAAGGAACGCTGTGAGTCTGACGGTAACGAGAAGCACCAGTGTAGTTTTTTGTTGATGGTGCCAGAAAGGCACTGCATGCGCCAAGGAAGTGCTGAGAATAGAGAGGTATTTGAATGAAATTATAGTGATGTGATCTGCTCGAGTAGTTTGTGTGAACTGAGAAACGGTGCCATAAAAAGGAAATATCTTGTAGATCTGTGTGTTTTAGAAAAGTTGAGTATATTGCTGTTCTTATCGAAGTAAGTTGTTAATGAGAAAATCACACGATAGGGAATCAGGCCACATAAAAAGTAATCGATGACAAGAAGAGGGAAAAAGGTGCTAGCCGGTGACAGAACTGTAAGGAGTGTAAACGTTAACGTTGTACCATCACTCATTTACTACGTGCTAACCTAAATAATTTATTGTACGTTTCTTTGCATCGAGAACTGAATAAAGGAAAAGAGATAACTTCTTAGTTCAGAACCATTCAGGTGATCGGAGATTGATTTTATGGTGTAATTAAGTACGATTCTCTCCATAGGCTGTGGTGGACAAAGAGTGCAGAAAACATGTTTCCGAAACGGTTAGCGGAATGTTCTATGTGCCAGATTCTATGATGAGAACCCACTTAGCGAGTGAAGACTTTAAAAGGCAATGCGAGATTGGGTAAGTCATAGGACTGGTTGTGGTTTGTGTTACCAAGGCCCAAGGGAATGCTCCAAAAATTGCGAGGAAAGCTTCGAAACTTAAGGGGGGGGGGGGGGGGGGGAAAGCCATGAGCTGCACACAAAGTGCGTGCCGTCTGGCTTGTGTACCACGTGATCTCATTTCCGATACATAATTTAACGAAAAATATCACTCCTGAGATAGACGTGAGCTCTGCAGCTAATTCTCTTGGAAACATTGATGAATTTCATCTCGTACTTCAGACCAGATACAGGTCACGTTGTGCAGACGACGACGACGACTAGATTGTTCGGGCACACGCCGTAGGGGTCTTCAGTGACTGTCTTATTGAGGAATATTCTTGGTCGACCCTGAGCTGCTGTACAACAAATATTTGCTGTATCCCAGAATGCTGGCAAAGTCTTGAAATGATACTTCTTAGAACAGTCAGAGCAGATTGAACTGCGATCAGAGACCAAACGCCCTATTTTTTATGTTATGTTGCAAAATTTTAGAAGATATTACATTCCGCTCGCTACAAAAGTGCCAACCTGAAACTCATAGGTCTAATGCAATGCTCTTCATTCGGTATCGTGCACTTATTAGATGCAGGGAATACTCCTTTCCTTCATACACAACTCCTGTTTGTGAGTGACTCTTGACTATAATTTACAGTGATTGCTCATAATTTCTTTTTATATTTTCCATTGTTCCCGAACATGCTTAACACTGGCGCAGTACTGTACACTGCGACGAAAACAGGAAGAGAAAGGAAACAATGAATGGCTTGGGAAAATTATACGTAACCTATCAATATTTTTCAATACAGTCAGGAGCTATAACCACATTGTGTGGTGAATTAACAGTTCGTGGCACAATTCCTGTCTCACCTGTGGCGCCACGCTGGCTCTTGTGTGCCTTCCACCGCAGAGGCATGCATCAAGGACGCAGTGCCTTGCTAAGGCAAGACATGGCCAAGTGGAACAACGGAAGGCAGTCTGGTAATCGGAACTGTAGTGGCACCATCGTCTTAGAGCCAATGCCTGGGGGCCAAGGACAGCAGCGGAGAAGTCGTCGGCGTGGCGCCGGGGCCACGCCTGGTGTATCTGCAAAGCTTGCTTGTGTATTGGGGTGGCAGCCCGCCCGGGTAGCCGAGCGCTCTAACGCACGGCTTTCCGGATTGGGAAGGAGCGCCTGGTCCCCGGCACGCATCCGCCCGGCGAACTTGTGTCGGGGTCCGATGAGCCGGCCAGTCTGTGGATGATTTTTAGGCGGTTTTCCATCCGTCTCGGCGAAAGCGGGCTGGTTCCCCTTATTCCGCCTCAGCTACACTATGTCGGCGATTGCTGCGCAAACAAGTTCTCAACGTATGCGTACACCACCATTACTCTACCACGGTTGGTTGGTTGTTTGGGGGAGGAGACCAGACAGCGAGGTCATCGGTCATTCTACCACGCAAACAAAGGGGTTACACTCGTCTGGGGTGAGACGTTCCCTGGGGGATCCACCGGGGGCCGAACCGCACAATAACCCTGGGTTCGTTGTGGGGGCAGCGGAGGGGTGAAGTGGACTGCGGTAGTCGTCTTTGGGTTGTGGACCACTGCAGCTGTGGCGGGGACGGAGACTCTCCGTCGTTTCTAGGTCCCCGGTTAACGTACAATACAATACAATACAATACAATACAATAGGGGTGGCGAGCCCAGGTAGTCGCCGATGTCAGCGCGGCTCTGTGTAAACAGAGGATGAGGTGGCCACCGTCACATGGGTTTGCCAGCCACAGTGGTGCGGAAGGCGATCCGGAACGGCCAGCGACGGAAAAAACTACCAGCAATTTGGATTACAGGAACCGCTGCCTGGAGAAACGAACCCGGAAATTTGGATCAGAGCAGCGAGACAGCTTGATGGATGGAGGGTCGAGGCTGTTGGTGGCTCGCTGTCAACACAGGGCATCATTGTGGCCAGAGCAGCAGATGTGGCCTGGGTTCTTGAATCCAAGCAACACAATGCAGCCGGGAGTGAAAGATGGTCACTGTGGCGTGTTTTCGGATATGACAGAGAAGGGTGCGTTTCCTGTGACCAGTAGCGCATTTGACTGAGGCACGGCTGACTTACTTAAGTTGCCTATTAATTACGTTTGTGAAATACAACGAGGCTGTTGTTGGGCATTAAAAATGTTACTCACTTACTTACTGCGTTGGCCACACAAACCGCAGTCAGTCTTGACCTCACCAATCAGCCTCCTCCAGCGTCCTCCGTCGATGTATTCTTCTTCAGGCAGCCTCAGAATACTCATATCCTCTCTGACCTAATCAGTATATCGGAGTCGTGGTCTTCCCCGTGGCCTTTTCCCTCTATTATCTTCCTCCACTACCTGCTTGATAATCTGGCCTTCTCGACGCATTGCATGTCCGTACCACTTCAGTCTTCTTTATTTGATCACTACAATTATGTCCATCGGCTTGTATAGCTCCTGCAATTCACAGTTCTTTCTTTTCCTTCATTCATCTCCATCCTTCACTGGCCCAAAAATGTGTCTGAGGGTGGCATTCTCAAAAGTCAGAAGTTTTCTTTCCATCTTTTGGGTGACGGTCCAGGTCTCTGTTCCGTATAAGATTACAGGTTGTATTATTGTCTCGTAATCCTGGTGTTTGAGGATCTCTATGGAAGCCGGGACTTTAACAGCTTTCCCAGAGCAAACCTTGACCCGTTTCCTGCTTGTATTCGTGCAGTAATTTCCTGGTCTGTCTCGTTCCTTTCATTGAGTACATCCCCAAGATATTTTAAGTCCTTTACCCTGTCAAAGACTTTGTCCTCCACCTTCAGGGGTCTGTCATCATTTTCTCTGCTAACTACGAGGTATTTTGTCTTATCCATATTCAACTTCAGACCTGCTCTAATTGCCTCTTCCATTAATGTTCTTATCATCTGAACCAGGTCTTGATTTTCTCTGCTGTTAAAACTACATTATCCGCATAGGCCAGGGTGCTGATCCTTCTTCCCATCTGTCTCTAGGCTTGCTACCTCTCTCAGCGCTCTCTCCAGTACCAGTAGAGAGGCAGTCTCCTTGTCACGCTACAGTCCTCACCTTGAGCTTCTTTTATATGTTTCCACTTTCACCATGCATGTTTTCTCGTGGGTGCATATCTGTGTCAGTTTTATGAGTTTTCTGGAAACTTGCGCCCTTTCGAATTCTTGTCATATTGCTTGTCTATTCACACTATGATATGCTTTTTGGAAGTCCACAAAAAGGCAGTGAACATTTTTGCGAATTTCCCAGCTCTTTGCTAGCACTTGCCGTATTGTATGTAAATGGTCTACAGTTGACTTTCCCCTTCTGAAACCTGCTTGTTGGAATCCCAGTACTTTCTCGACATGGGGTGTTAGTCGCTTCAGTAACAACATGCTCAAGATCTTATAAGCTATGCACAGTAGTGTGATTCCTCTATAGTTGCTACATCTCATTGGGTCTCCTATCTTTAGTACAAGGCAGATGACAGATTCCTACCATTCTTCTGGGATCCTTTCCTTCTTCCAAATTAAGCTGATTAAATGGTATAGTCTCACTTGTAGAGTAGCTCTTTCCTCCTTCAGCATCTCTGCAGGTATGTCATCTATTCCTTTTCCCTCTTCAGCAGTTTTATGGTCGCTCTTACCTATTCCATGCTTGGTAGTTCATACTCCCCCAATGGTACAGTATGTCCGTTTTTTCTATATGATTCTTCTTCTTCAATTTCTGTTGTAGCACTCATGGTGTTTACATTCACATTCAAGAATTTTTCTATATGATTCTTCTTCTTCATTTTCTGTTGTAGCACTCATGGTGTTTACATCCACATTCAGGAATTTTTCCATTCCTCCATAGCTTTCATTTAATCTGTGATTATCTGTTCTTCTTGACCTCTGATCACGTCAATCCTTGGATTGTATCCTTTCTTGAAGAACTTGTCTTTCCTCTAAAAGTCTCTTATATTTCTTACTGTCCAGTCTTCTTCTGCCGCTTTAACTTTACTGTCTACGAACTCTCGCTTCTCTGTTCGAAGGACTTGTCTTGCTTCTCTAGCTGCTTCCATGTATCCCACCGTTGTTCTTTCATCCTGTTCGTTCGTCAGCCTTAGCAGTTTCGCTCCTTTTCTCTTGGTGACTGCATCCCTACACCTGTCATTAAACCATCCTCCTTTTCTCCATGGGATTCAGCACCTCATTTGCGGCATCTTTTAAACCTGTCTTGATTTTGGACCAAAACTTTTCAATATGACATTCGTCTTCTTTTTCCATGGAAGTGAACCTGTTTCCAATTTCAAGTGCATATCTTTCCTTCATGTGGTCCTCTTGCAGTAGGTCTGCATTTATTTTCTGGTCTGCTTCTCTTCTCCTACTGTTACGGCTTTCTATCCTCTACAAGTATGTGATCTATTTGGTTCTGAGTCCCTTGGTCAGGTGACTTTCATGTTATCTTATGGATGTCTTTGCGGCTAAAGCAGGTACTCATAATTCATTCCACTGTTGTTAGAGGAATCATGCACACTGTGAAGGCCAGCATAAGGTCTCAAAATATCTTCTCTTCCTACTTTAGCATTGGCATCACCAAGGAAAACCTTCACATCGTATGATGGTGCATCTTCATACGCTGTTATATTTGGTCAAAACGTGTGTAGTGAGATTTTATTTGACATTGTTAGTGGATTTAATTGTTTTACTGTTCTGCGTGCAGCAAAGACTACACATGGTTGGCTTTGTTACGGATTTTGCCTCTTTTATTGCCTGTCTCGTAAGATGTCAGTGTCGACTTTTGTTGGATTCATTTGGGATTTGGTTCTAGGGTAAGATCTTTTATTAGACATTCTCATATTCTCGTTTTACTTTGTATCGTTATTTTAATTCATGAAGCTTTAATTATAATGCTGAATGAATTCAGCGGATCTTGATTCATTGATAATCTGTTTTGTTGTATTAAGTATTAGTGCGTTGCTGTTCTTTTCGTATTAGTGTGTTGTTATTTTCTTATATTAATCTGTGCTTTCTATAGGGTAAAGTTGATTGTTTCCAGTGGGGCAAGTTCGAAAG
Organism: Schistocerca serialis cubense; assembly: GCF_023864345.2. Lineage (NCBI taxonomy): Eukaryota > Metazoa > Arthropoda > Insecta > Orthoptera > Acrididae > Schistocerca > Schistocerca serialis. The sequence goes on from NC_064641.1 coordinate 563,239,245, forward strand.
GTGTGCTATTTTGTGTTAGGTCTTGAGTGGTATTTTTTTAATCTGTGCCCTGTGTGTTTCCGTCGTTTCTTATTTTGTATGTGCTACAGGTTGTTACATTTGTTAATAAATTGATTATATTTTGGTTAATAGTTTACGCCCATACAACCCCCAGCCACTTTCCACTCCCACCGTTTCCTGGGCCACAAAACAGACGGAAAAAAGAAGCGGAAATAACAAATCGACATACAAACACGTTTTCGTAATGAACGCAAGTGCGATATCAACATTGTGGCACAGCAAAGTAAATGATAAAAGAGGACTCTGCCTTCCGGATGCTATGTAAGAACTTGAGTTTTTTGTCATGAGAAGGTCTCATAACACATCTACTTTCCAAAGTCACGCAGTGGCGGCAACAAATACAGATATCACCTTTGCAAACTCTGAATTCACTGACTGCATAGCAAACTGGCAGGTGTGTGACGGAATTACAACAGGTGGTAATAATTTCATCTATTCCGCAATTACACACGCAGATAATGACTTCGACGCTAACACCCAGCCCCAGCGAGTATAAAGTCTATTTAAAGCGAATTGGGAACTTTTACAGGCAGAATTCAAGTTGCAACCAATGCAAGGAAACGGAACTCCAACTACTGCAAGGAAGCGGAATTCATGTTTACATCAAAGACAATGATTTGGTGCGGACATCGCAGACGGCGCAAGACAAAGCTATCGCAACATTTGACAGAAAGTCTAAAGGAATTAAAATTCCTCGAGTCCCTCCTTACAGTCTTTAAGATACACACCAAGACATGCGATAAGATACTACTTGAGATTCTTAGGGGAAACAGAACGGCAATGAAGGGCGAATCCTGTCGAATAGTCAAGCAGCAATACAACGAACTATTACATCAAACAAGAGCAGAAAAATGGTAGGAAAGGACGAGACGGGGTCTTCCACACAAACTTGAACCAAACAAGGTTCCACCACTCACTGTGTTATTCACCGTGAGACCATCCGATGGCACGATGACGACAGACTGGAAGACATCAGTGCAGTTCCTACTGAGAAATCCGCTACCGAACGATATAACGATGGAAGACACAAAGTACCAGTAGTCCGAGGGTTGTCCAGAAAATAATGCATCGCATTTTTTCCTCAACCGAAAACTATGCTACGAATGCGAAACGTTACATATGTATTATCTGATGTCTCCTGAGTGAGCGCGCCAAGTTTCCGTCACTTCCGACAGATAGCGTAGTTGCAGGACAGTTTCAAAATGGCGTCTGTAAGTGATGTACGTTACAAGCAACGTGCCGTCATTGAATTTCTCACTGCACAGAAAGAAACTGTGGGGAATATTCACAAACGCTTGTTCAAAATCTATGGAGCATCTGCTGTTGGCATAAGTACAGTTAGTCGGTGGGCATGGATGGTGAGGCCATCGAAAGGCAGTTCAGTGAAGCTCCACGATTTGCAGCGTTTGGGGAGACCATCCACGGCTGTCACACCAGACATGTTGCAGCTAGCTGGTGATGTCATTCGCCAGGACAGACGCATTCGTGGAAGACATTTTGGGGGCGATGAGGAGGTGATTCACACAATGACGCACTGGCTCCACCACCAGGACAAGGACTCGTACCGACAGGACATACACACCCTTGTTTCGCCCTGGAGGAAGGCCACAGAACGGGATGGAGATTACGTGGAAAAATAGGGTGTGTAGATAAAACACCATTCTTCCGTGTGTGTAATTCTTATTATATTCAATGAGGAATTGTTGAAGAAAACGTGGGCAACGTGAGGCTGACAATAGTGAAGTGAAAGAAGAAGAAAGCGTCTAGGCCAGATAGAATTTTGCCGGAAATTTTGCATCAGCTAGTATGCCAAATTGTTCCATGTCTTACAGCGTTACTAAACGAATTTCTTTTGCACAGACGAGTGCTCAGAATCTGGATAAATCTCGAATAAGATCCACTGAGGATGCTGTAAAACAGGCAGTGCAAATTGTGACCACCTCAAATGACAACTACGCTATAGGCATAATGAATGGTATAGCTGCGGCATTCGATAATTTATGGTGGCCTGCCTTTTTCAAAAGACTGACGCTGATGCACTGTCTCAGGTGTGTGTATAACAAACTACAAGGTTATATCACAGACAGGCAGGTGAAACTGAAATGCCCCGAAAGGCAAACCGTGAAAAGCATCACCAAAGACGACCCACACGGCTCTGTTGGCGCTCCAACATTCTGAGATGTTGGCATACAGCCTCTACCGAACCAGCTCCACAGCATGACAAGCACTAGAGGCTGCTTCGCATACGCAGACGATCTACTAATTATAGAATCTGTCAAACGAAGATCTGTATTAGAGGAACATAGCGGGAAAGTTCTTGAAACACAAAGAAATTATTGTGTAGAAAAGAAATTGATGACAGTAACGAACAAACAGCTTATATGATACTAAAAGGAAAATTATCAAGATCGACAACCTCCAGAATCAGAATAAATGGTCAACATGTGAAAAGAAACGTTGTAGATAGGTATCTCAGTACAGACATCGACGAAAATTAAAGTTTTCATGCGCACTTGGAAATCATTTCCCATAGAGGCACCAAAATCCTGAACAAAAAGCATCAATTACCTAAAGAAGCTTTCAGCTACCTTTAAGTACAGTAATAACGTACCAGAAGACAAACGCTATTGTTGGTTACGGGTCGAGTGTATGTGCTGATAGAGTAAGAAAGGTAAAGACAGCATAGGCTCTTCAGTGCCCGTAGAGAAGCGTACTTCTATGTATGACAGGCAGTGTATAGGATAACACTGACTAAGGTGTTCCTGGTATCACTGGATCAATAGGCAGAATAAGAGGTTCACAATATTGGCTCAAAAACGGAGAATATGATAAGGTAAAGGGGATACGGCTACAAGAGCCACATCGAAAAAGGAATTACAGGCAGATATTGAAAGAGAATGGTAAGAAATCTGTGACACAGCAGGATCAGCGAGGACTACCTATCAGGTCCTTCCTAACATAAAAGCAAGAAAACAGTACACTACCCATCAGAATGTGGACCAAGCTTACTTATCCACAGAAATTATGCCAAAACACAACAGACCACATTGTATAGAGTATGCCATTAGACAATATGTTACAGAGTAGGACAGGAACATCTTTAGTAATACACCATTGTGTAGCATAATGAGGAACGAGGAGCTTTGACACAAGCTGAAATTGTTCAGAGCCAAATTACCAGCTTATAAACTATGAGCCTACTTGGCAGACTGACAACCAAAAAGAAGACCACACATCATCACAACGAGACATGCCACTTTAGAATATCCAACTACAAAGACCTTTGTGATTCAACGATGATATAAGCCTCAGGAAGAGTCAGGAAGGAATTCCTAAAATCCTGACAGCTGCCCCCCAATCTCTACACCTTGGGTGACTTGCAGCACAGCCTTTGTGAATCTTGAGTTGTCCCATAGAGCCAGACAAAATGAGGAAATATGGATTTGTTTCTGATACCAAGAACAGTGGAGCAGTGTAGTGTATGTAGTATTGTATAGAATAGACTACAATTATTAACTGCAAAATATGTCATGTGACAAATTAGTTGTTAGCTAGTCAGTTAGTTACATGTTCCATACATCATTTGAACTATTATTTTGTCTAAATGATGAGGAACAAGTCAATTTACAGGATATGACGAGAATATGTGAGTAGTGTTAACATTAATGAACACACCATTTTTAGTCCTACTCATGCCGCTACACTTACACCACTTTTCTTACAGGCTAGCAGTATATAAGAAGAGATTCATCCATAGAACAGAAGGAGTTATCCAGAAGAAATGTCTTTAGGATAAATTTAAATCTTGCTTTATTTCCTGTCAGACATTTTATGTTAGTGGGCAAGTGATCAAAATTTTTATTGCTGCAAAATGAACTCCTTTCTGAGCCACTGACAGCTTCAATAATGGGTAATAAAGGTCATTTTTTCCTCTAGTGTTGTAGGTATGGATTATGATGGATTATTTAGGACGAATTTCTTTGGTGAATGTATTGTGATCACACAATTGAAATGTATAACTCCTCCAAGAGGTACCTTCATGACACCAGCAGGTGAACACCACATATTATTCTTACTGCTCCCTTTCGTGCAATTAATAATTTTTTTGTAAGTGATGAGTCACCCCAGAAAATTGTTTCATAAGACATTACTGATTGGAAATATCGAGAATATGTCAGGAGGTTGATACGCTTGTTTCTGAGACTAGCAGTTATATGATGAGAAAATGGAGGTGAACTTGCTTCAGGAGGTCAGTAATAAGCTTCTTACAGTTCAAAAGCAATACATACACCAGAAATTTGGAGCATTCTGACCCATTTACTGACTCCTATTCGTTTGTTACATCAGTTGTTGGTGTGACTGTGTTTTGGTACATGACTGAATATATGTTTTAGCGAAGTTTAGGAAGAGCCCATTTTCAGAGACCTGTTTACTGAATCTTTGAAAAAGTAATTAACAATTCCCTTATATCGCATCCCAGCAAGAACAGCACCACAACTCTAAAAATCCAAAACTTGAGACAACTCGACTTACAGAATTAATTCTACAAAACTTTTATCGAAATGGTATACGTTTTCGTTAAGTATTGTTGGCAGTCAATTTCATTATATTTTTCATGCGTGTTCGTGCACTTTACATTTATTTTTCAGTGACAGACTCAAAAAATTTCCGTTTTCGGTTTGTGTCCCCTCCTTGCTCGGATGTGATACGTTAAAGACCTTCTGTCTAATATACAAACAAAAATAGTTCTATTTGCGAATGATTCTAGTATTGTAGGTAATCTACAAATACATACAGCAACAGAAAAAACGGTAAATAAATTTCTTTAAAGTATTATTGAGTGGTTTTCTGCAAATATTCTCACTTTTAATTTAAAAAAGACACAAGATATTAAGTTCTGCACACTTGTAAGTACTAGCCTAAGGTTAGGTGTAACACATGGTAAGGAAATAATGACTATGGTGGAAATGTTAAAAATTTTAGGTTTCCATATTGATGACAATTTAACCTGGTAGAAACACATTTTGGTGCTCCTAAATCACTCACATTTGCACTTTGAATCATTTCAAATTTTTGGGAAAGACAAATCAGGAAATTGTATTTTCATTCAATAATGTCATATGAAATAACATTCTGGGATAACTCAACTTAAAGAAAAGAAAGTGTTCATCGCCTAAAAATATGCTTTAAGAATAATATGTGGTGCTCAACCAAAATCATCTTGTAGACATTATTTTTAAGGAATTGGGCGTTTTGATTATTGGCTTCTTGCATGTTAATTCCCTCATGAAGTTTATTGTAAATACTTCACTGCATGTAAGGAACACTGACATACCAGAAGAAAAGATGACATTCATTACTCCACATTAAAGTTGTTTTAAGCACAAAAAGCAGTGCATAATGTTGCCACCAAAATTTTTGGTCACTTCCTCAGTCTGACAGACATCAGAGTTAAATTTGAAACCAAACTGAAAATGTTTCTCTTTGACAACTCCCTCTATCCCAAAGATGAATTTCTAATTTTGTAATGTGTAAAAGGTGATAGGTAAGAATTATTAACACAAAACAATACTAAAAAAATTGTACATGATCATCATGTGACCATGTTTATATATGAATGTGTAATGTGAATGAAAAATGAATTATTCCACATTGTTACAGTTAAGCATGCAACTAATCCACAGAGTATGAAAGTAACTAACTCTGGAAATCTCAACTGTGATATGCTAAGCAAATTTTTTCTACTTAAATGTGGGACTATTCTTGAGAATATTATTTTTCTGAATCTTTAGAAAAGAATGCCAGTAAGGATATTGGGAAATAATTATTTAAGTCCTTCTTGTCACCTTCCTTATAAAGAGGTAACAATTGCACATTTTAATCTGTCTGCAAAAATTCCCTGTGCTTGTGATGCAGTGCATATCCCACTGAGAGCATTATTTATTAAGTTAGAATAACTGTTCAAAATCATACTTGGAATTACATCAACACCATATGAGCTTAAATTTTTTAGAATTCTTATAATTCTATAAATTTTGGAGAAGGATGCTGGTGCTTAAAGTATTAGGGAATGACATCTTTAATATATGCTATTGGTTCTTCAAATGAACCATTTAATCCTGTGTTGTTGCTACGCTTTAAAAGTGGTTGTTAAAAATACCTCCAGTTTTTGAGTTAGCACTTACAACATTGTCATTTAGTTTAATTGGTGTGGTGTCTCGTACACTGACTGGCTGCCTTGTCTGGCACTTGACAATATCCCTTATAATTATAATTTTCTTATTTGGATTATTAATTTCGGTCAGATTGTGCATACTTCTGGAAAGTTCAATGACTGCCTTAAAATATAACAGGATGTTTGGTAGTATGCAAGTAACATCATATCTTGACTTATTCTGGCCTTTATACAGGTGAACCAGAATTCAAAGCTCAAACTTCCCGTGGTTGTTTAGGAATATCTTCTGAGTATTTTGATATAAACAACCACAGTCTCCTGCAGTTCATTATTACATTTCGTTTGGTTTCTTGTCCCCAAGTAACTTTGTATCTGAATTGCACTGAACCGTAAAAATGTAGACGATATGCACTGTGTGTCTTGTTTCCGTTCGCTCACAGAACCTGCTGCTGCCAACAGTAACCCCTCTTTAACTCTTTGTTCTCAAGTTTGCATTCTGTACTGCTTCGTCCCGTCTAGGGTTCTGGTTTCCGGCAGCGTTAGTTGTGGGTTAACAGTGATATAAAGCTGTACCATCGGTAGGTTTACTGACGTATAGCTGCCCAATATGCACCTTGTGTATGGGTTCATTGGATGCCACGGAAGAGCAGCATAATGACGCCATGGTGAGCTGTTCCCACAACAACAGTAACCACAGCACAGTATCATCTGAGGGTTACTAGATTTACTCTGTTTTGCGTATTTTATATTTTGCTTATTGAATATTACAGCTTCTTCAATGTTGTGAACGTATTTTCGTTGAAGCAAGGACGATTTCGGTAACAAACCGAATAAATTATAATTACATTACTACTCTATAATGAACCGCCAGAAACCGTGGATCTGTTATACCAGAATGTATCCCTGAACTAGCTCCGAAAATTTGTCGGTGGAGTTCTGGTTCACCATGTATAAATTTACCCCTTCCTCTTACATATTTTAACTCCCTTATTTTTCCACGGTTTATTTGTTTTTGTATTGGATTTTCTGGGTAACTTTTTAGAAAAGCACCTTTCAATATTCACAAAAATGTATTGTGGAATAAACTGAATTTGACATTAGGATGTACCTGATCACATACTACCTCTTTTAACTTGTATACATTGTAACCTGTTCTTGTAAAGAAGCCTTACTGCTTCGTATGAACCTGCCTCTGAGCTCTAATATGCTATACTGTTTATTTCCATGAATTGTGCACCACGATCAGATAGTCCATTAACTGGCTACAAATTAAATGTTTCAGCATAAGTACTGTCTATAAAAATTGTATCATTCAGGGTCCCACTACCTTGTTGCAAACAAGTTGCAAAATTAAGTAATCAAATTATATTGTCACAGCTAAATACTTGTGATGGTATATGTTCATTTTTCACATCCATATCTTTTAAGAAATCTAGACTGACATCGCCACAGACTACTAACTGTGTTTTTTGGTCTGGAAGACAGCATCTAGATTTCTCATAAATAGCGGAAAATTTCCTAAAGGGGATATGTAGCCTGTTACAGTTCACGAGAAGTATTCTGCAGTAAGACCTCATGAGCACATGCGTCTACGTTCTGATCTTCACAAAAACCGTTTCAATATTTTTGACTTCATATGCAACTTTTATGTATGATGCAACTCCTCCTTTTTACATATTAACTCTAGATGCAAAAATTCTATTCTAAAATGGGGTATAGTACAGTAGATCAGTAATATGTGCCTTCTTTATTCCGGATGAGCACATACCTGTGTGTCAGATGGACAAAGGGTACTATGTAGATTTTATTATCTTCTTTTGCAAGGAAATATTTTATGTAGATTTTTTTCGTTAACGCCGTAATTCTGAGTCATACTAATTGATTTTTTTTGTTACAATACTAGGTGTTATATTCATATATATCGATTTATGTACAATATTTGGTGTGTTCTTGTATGTAGGTAACAAAATAAAAGAAATTTGGAAATAAATAAATAATAGTGTACACCTTGCATAATTACCGCAGCGGACTAATTTCGAAGATTCCGTCTCACCGACTGATTCATCGATACTCTTTCTTAATGGATATGACGCGTGAATGTCGCAGGGAGGTATATTGTTCCATTACGTATGCTGATACACAGTCGTGTTTGCTTTGAGGCGCTAATAAACAAAGCATCAGAAGAAGAAAGAAACATAATGGCAGGAAGAGAAAGGATAAACACAACTAAGCATGCACTGTTGGCTAAATCAGAGGATGAACACAGTTTATGATGGAGAGGATATTAAAAGCAGGAAGGAGTGTGTAATTAGCATAAGTGTAGGTGAGATGCGAACGAGCAATCTTGTAGGCTCCATCAAAATATCACTGGAAGGAAAACCTTTGGCAAATAATCATCTATGGGTGAAAGAGGTTTCGAAAAAAAAAAAAATGTTAGAATTAAGATAGAGATTCGCCAAGAGTTTTACCTGAGTGTAGTATTGTACAGATGCGAATCATGGGCAGTCAAAAACAAAAATGGTGCGTAATTGGGTAGTTTTGATATATATGTAAAGAAAAATATTAAAAATGAGATGTGTCCTCCGCGTCTTTCATACCAGCATGTCTGAATACAATGTTCCCAGTTTTCAAGCCACGCAAATTTGAGTAAAATTCTTGAGGTTTCGATGTCTATTTCTTCTCTCGTCGTCAGGAGTAAAACCATTGACTGCCAGAACTGGCATGGTTTTCCGTTTATAGTCACGATTGCGGCCTCTGGCACCAATGAGTGAATGCCGAGACGACGCATGCGCGGAGCTGCGATGAATTACCTAACTCACCTTCCGCGCACACGTCGTTTCGGCCCTGTCTGATTGGTGGCAGAGGCCGCTGAAGTGGCTATATGAGCGGAAAACCGTGCCTGCCCCAGCAGCGACTGGTTTTGCTCCTGACGATGATGGCGGAGATAGCTGCCGAAAGCTCTAAAATTTTATTCGAATTGAGCTGGCTTGAAAATCGAGAAGATTTTAGTCAAAAATGGAATGGGCTGACAGTATGACGAATGGAGAAGTGCTTTTAAAGATAATGAAAACATCTCGACTGGGGCACATGCTGCATAGAAAGTGTCTGCAACTGTCGTTGAAGAAAAGATTGCAGGTAAGAGAAGGAGAGAAAGAAGAAGACATGGAATGCTGGACGACATTAAAAAAGGATGGAGTTACCATAAGATTAAGAAAGCTATACAAGACATAGGAAAGTGGAGATCATATAGCCTATAACAGTCATAAAATAGATATACCAAAGAAAGTATCGTGTATGCTGCGTGTCACACCTTACAATGGATTAAGGATGAGAACTACCTGCCTAAAACGGGAAACTGAATGATGCCTAAAATTATTTTACGCCATCCTGTATATGTTCCCGTATATACAAAAGTTGCATAACTGCCTTTCTGAATTATGGGCACATATTTTTCTCTAATACTGCTAGCCTCTCACACTTTTTGTTATTATCTTCTAGCATTTACGATCAACAAAGACTTACTACAGATCAATACATACAACAACAAGTACCGCTTATTTACATCTTGGGACTGCATCTAAGGCGCGTTCTCTACCAAGCTTAATTTATCGATGTTTGTGGCCGCTTCCATGGCAACCGCTCGTGATTAGCGTCTACCACCTCCAAAGTAGCCATACTTCGTACATCTATGGAATATTGCCTGTTGGTCGTCGCCTATCGATACTCGCCGCCACCTCTGGAAATCGTCATGCTGCTACACTTTTGGAACGACGTCCAGCATCTCCATAGAAACAAACAACATCGTAATTATGTTTCCAGCGTGATCCAAGTTCGTAACCTACACGAAACAAATGCGATGTTTATTTGTTTCCTTCTTGAAGTTCTTAGTATGTTTATTTGATAATAGCTGCATTAACAACCTGTTTCTTTTTTATTATAAAATTATTCTACGTGATTCTGACGTTCTATTTACTAATAACTACTTCTTTACGTAATAATTCTTTAATTCTTTCGACTTATACCTGATTGGCTACCACTGATATCATGCTGCCAGCTGTAGACGGAGCCTTCAGTATTTAACAAATAGCTGCACTGTTCTCGCCAGCAGTTGACTATCGTCATTCAGCGGTTCCTGCTCCGTGTACAGCCATTGTCCATCAATATGGGTAGATCTATGTTTTATAATTTTACAGATAATTTCAAGTTCTGTACCATAATAAAGTTCTGAAAGTCTGAAGATAACCATGTGTTGAACCAAACCTGTCACATTGCAATAAACGTGCCTTTGCGATCTTGACTGTTTTATAATTAATTTCAAATATTCTGTTTTGGTCACTGTCTTTCTCCAATAATGTTTTCAAAAATGATTATGACTACTGCCCAAGGCGAGACAGAATGCCGCCTGGTGACGTTGCAGACACGCGATATAGTGAGGAAAGTATATAATCGGAATAGTGACGAATGGGCAATCAATCTGGCGATGATAGGTGCCGGAGTTGGGGAAATCCACTGATATTAGCGACTTTGAAAAAGGCAGACTGTTACAGCCCGGTGTCTGGGAACGAGCAGGTCGAAAAGGGCGAAGTTGGTAGGCCGTTTGCATGTTCTGTCGTGAGCATCTACGGAGAGGGGTTGAAGGACGGTGAACCACGAGTGGAGGAGAAAGTGCTGGACTTCCACACCTCATCACAGAACGTGGAGGTCGGAGGTTTGCCCTATCTGTAAAACAGGATGGACGGCGATCTGTGGCAGATCTAACGACAGAGTGCAATGCTGATGCAGGTACAATGAACGCACGTTAATTTCTTGGTCATCAAATTTGCCTGATCTGAGTCCGATGGAACTCGTGTGGGACGCAATCGGGTGCCAGCTCTGCACCCACAGACCAACTGCCCGCATTTTAAAGGAATTGCGTAACCGGTGCGAAAACATCTGGTGCCATAAACCCCCGGGAACCTACCAAGGCCCTGCTGAATCTATGCCCCGCAGAACCGCTGCTAGATTGTGTTACAAAGGTGTAGCAACGCGCTGTTAAACAGGTAATTTTTGTTTTTTGGCTCGATAGTGCAGTTACCAACATTGTATGGTTGCAAAACTGACTAACATGTAGATGTATATTTTGGGTGGTAGGGACCGGAAACTGCATTACAGATGATGTACTGCGAACATAGAGTGTAAAAATCTTTGAAATGGGCATTCGGATGCACAGACAGAGAATTCTGTCCGCAACATCTCCTGCAGCTCAAGTCACGTGATTTTGGGACGGCGGTTTTTAGCCATTACAGCGCTTAGCGTATTTTGAATGTCATTACTTCACTGCTACAGAGAGATTACCTCAGAAATACCGTGAAACTCTGTCGCGTTTTGCGGACATCTTAACAATTTGATACCAGGAGCCGAACGAAGTTGGCTTAAAGACGTTAAGAGCATTGTTATTGTACTTTTTCGCCACTTTCTCATAAGTCAGATTCGAATTTATTTACGTTTGTTCGGTAACGGGATAAAAAATAACAGCCAACAATTTTTTTACGTTTTCTATTGCAGTTATTCATATTGTCGAATCTTTGTTCTAATCAATTACATTAGTATGTCACTGTAGCGGCGTCAAAGTGTCACGAAAAACCAACGCATCTAGAACTATTAAATTGTTATAGTTTACACCATAAGCGATTTGTACTACCTGCTTGTCCAATATTATTTTCAATTTTTCTTTATTTACCCTTCTTCTTTTTATAGACACGTAAAATATCTTAACATTTTTTTGCCACACTATGCACAAAAAAAAAATGCAAGATTAGTGCTCGAATTTTGGGTTAATAAAGGAAGAGACAGCCAACAATATTTCTTTTAGGTTTCCTATTGCACTGATTCATATTGTCGAATCTGTTGCAGTTAATTACGTTACAATGACGCTGGATAGGAAAATGTTTCATGCAGAAATACTCAAGATACGCGCAGGATTTTGAGAACCTGCATAAACTGGAGGAAATTAATCACACTGCCGTGCATAAACTTTATCTGCATATGAACATGGCACCAATGTGTATATACTGACCGCCAGTCTACTCAAACACACTTGAAAATTTATCTAGCACTTGTCTCGTACACAGGTGGTGATAAAATCGCAGAAATTATCTCCACGTTGCAAAACTTCAGCATACCGCGTCTCGATATTTTCTAACATATAAAGTGCCTCATGTCAATACTACACTTACAATTATAGATTTTTTGTACATTATCTGATTCTCCTTTCACATACTTCTGCACCATAGTTGTTACTAAAACTCAAACATGCAGAAACGTATAAAAATGAGGCGAATACGCGTAATATTAAAGTTTCGCTATTACCGCAAATTGTGAACAAGCAGCGTCGTCCCAAAATTACGCGACTGGCTTAGTTTGGTCTTCAGAACTTGCGCAGTAGGCCATGCTCACTCTATATTCACATATGCTGTGGCTGTGTACGCTTATTTGGTCGGCCCTTACGAAAAGACCTGTAAGACTGCATTCTGTGTTTACAAGTACAAGTGTACTGTCTCCCTTGGACATGTGCACTTGGCCTCCCGTGGCCGTTATTGGAAACACGCGATGACGTTACAGTAAACAAAAACCATGTCCATTTTCTTCGACTATCGTATACACTGCGGAAGTCCGAATAGCTTGACGAGCAAGTTGTCTGGTCGTTAGAACAGCAAAGCACATTCTGATAGACATCTAGCGCACAGGCAAGCACCGAGCCGATCGAAGCGCCGTCACTCGCAGGTACAGTAACAAAATGGCTCTGAGCACTATGCGACTCAACTTCTGAGGTTATTAGTCGCCTAGAACTTAGAACTAATTAAACCTAACTAACCTAAGGACATCACACACATCCATGCCCGAGGAAGGATTCGAACCTGCGACCGTAGCGGTCGCTCGGCTCCAGACTGTAGCGCCCAGAACCGCACGGCCACTCCGGCCGGCGGAGCAGTAACAATGTTGTTGACTAATACAGTTTGATCAGCCTTCAGAAATGACATTGCACCATGTCACGGAATTAGCAGACATTATTTTCGTGTACGGGCAAGCAAACAAACTGCAGGGAAAGTGAAATGTAGTATGGAGCGAAGTATTCACGCAGCAGACATGTTACGAACATCAAGTTTCGATGACCGCTCTAACAGTTAAGGGAAAAGTGGCAACACAGCATAAACAACGAGGAGGGCAACCACTGCAGCCAACTTCGAAGCGGCATTAGCACTTTGCTTGCTGCACGCAGAATGGGTGTCGAAGACAATACCGTGTGGGAAATAATGCGGAATCGTAGCTACGAGTACATCCCTACCTTCAAAGAGAGTACAACCCTTAATTCTTGCTGACTTCATGCCTTTCACTGTGATAAATCAATGGGTGCTGCAATGCAGTACAGTCGATCTCCAGTTCCATTGGGTATGTTCTTTTCTCGTATGAAGCCTGTTTCACCAGAGACCGAATAATCTCAGAGCCATGTATGGCTCGTTGAGAGTCGGCTCACTGTAGCTGTGAATTGTCATCAAAAAACACTTGCAGTGAAATTTGCGGCTGAGTTCGCCTCACTTTAACCATAAAGTACTGTAGATACCTTTGATAAGTATGCCCAACGGTTGAAGAAAGTCCAAGTAACAATTGTCTACAGCCGGCCGGAATGGCCGAGCGGTTCTAGGTGCTACAGTCAGGACCCGCGCGACCGTTACGGTCGCAGGTTCGAATCCTGCCTTGGGCATGGATGTGTGTGATGTCCTTAGATTAGTTAGGTTTAAGTAGTTCTAAGTTCTAGGGGACTGATGACCTCAGAAGTTAAGTCCCATAGTGCTCAGAGCCATTTTTGAACAATTGTCTACAAGAAGGGTAGTAGAAGTGCTCCACTAAACTACTGTCCAATATCTGTGACATTCATCTATTATAGAATCTTAGAACGTATTCAGAACTTAAACGTAATGTAGCATGCCAACCAGTCGGATTCCGAAACAATCGGTCATGCGAAGCCCAACCCGTACTTTTATCAGTCCTCCACGAAAGCCATTGATCAAGGCAGTGAGATGGATGTTGTACATCTTCACTTCCGAAAAGCATTTGAATCAGTGCCAAACCGATGCTCATTAATGAAAGTGCGAGTACATGAGGAGTCAAACGAAGTTTTTGACTGGATTGTGGATTTCTTGGTAGGAAGAGAGCTTCATGTTATCTTCGATGACGAGTGATCGAAAAGTAATTTCAGGCGCGTCCCATTGAAATTTGTTGAGATCTAAACGAAAAACACAATGTTTGAATCATAGTCTCGCCATTTAACTCTACAAATTCTTTATATTATCATCATGGTTTCGGCCTTAAGCCATTATCAACTACAACAATGTTGGGCTTACGGCCGAAATAATGATAGTGATATAAACTAAACAAGTTTGTACAGTCAAATGGAGAAATTATAATTCAAAGTTTATTACATAACTGTGGCTCAAAAATATTAAAAACTTTTAAAAACACAATATTGTGTATATTCAACAGGTTTTTTTTTTTTAGCTATATATGTAATCTGTGATAGTGCAGTTTAGAAGAGCGTGAGTACTGAGCTGTATTGAGCTCAGTACTTCCCCTCTTCTGGTCTTCACTTAATCCTCAATTTCCCAGATGCTTCCCACTCCGTCTGTTCCTTTCTGTTCCTACATTTTCCTATATTTATCTATTTTATTGTGATTACCTATGTGCTCCACATATACTGCTGTTACAGTTGTGAGTTCTATCTATTATTCTGTTTATGTATCACTTTCCGTTCATTCAGTTTGTCAATTTAATTTAAAATGATATATAGGCACTGGTTTTTCCTGGTTTGCTCTTTACACTTATTTACTGCTCAATTTTTAACCTGTTGATTGCCTCACCTCTGCAGTGTCAACTCTTTTACTGTGTGTTCGTGCGACTGTCTAATTGAGTAACATCTTTTGGAATGTTGTTAACATACGAGGGTTGTTTTTTAAGTAAGGGCCGTTTTTATTTTTAAAAAAGATACAAATACTTTTGTAAAAAAACTTTTATTTTCTGATTCTACACACTTTTACCTATTTTTCTACATAGTTGCCTTGTTTATTTAAGCACTTGTCATACCGTACAACTAAGTTTTTAATTCCCTCTTTAAAGAATTCGGCCGCCTGCTCCGACAGCCAAGAGCTCACGGCCGCTTTCACTTCATCGTCGTCATTGAAGCGCTGCCCGCCAAGATGGTGTTTCAGGTACCGGAAAAGGTGAAAATCGCTAGGAGCAAGGTTGGGGCTGTATGGTGCATGGTCCAAAACTTCCCAGCCAAAAGAATCAATCAAATCCCGAGTCTTTTGAGAGGTGTGAGGCCTAGCGTTATCGTGCAGGAGCAAAACTCCTTTTGTCAGCATGCTGCGCCTTTTGTTTTTAATTGCTTTGCGGAGCTTCTTTAGAGTTGCACAGTAGGCATCTGAGTTGATTGTCGTTCCTCGTGGCATACGAGTAAAGTCCACTAGCAAAACACCGCGCCGGTCCCAGAACACAGTTGCCATAATCTTGCGCTTTGACAGCGTCTGTTTGGCTTTGACCTTGACGGGTGAGGTTGTGTGTCGCCATTCCATCGATTGTCGCTTCCTTTCGGGAGTGATATGGGATACCCATGTTTCATCTCCAGTGACAATTTGACTCAACATGTCATCCCCTTCTTCCTCGTAACGAATCAAAAAGTCCAATGAAGTGGCAAATCTCTTCCCTTTGTGGTCCTCTGTGAGGAGTCTGGGTACCCTCCGAGAACACGGTTTATTTAAGTTTAGGTTTTCAGACACAATTTTGTACAAAACCGATCTTAAAACTTGTGGAAATTCCAAAGAAAGAGTGGAAACTGTGAATCTTCTGTCGTCACGAATCTTTGTTTCGACTGCAGCCACCAAATCATCAGTGATCACAGAGGGCCGGCCTGAGCGTTCTTCGTCATGGACGTTTTGACGGCCATTTTTAAACTCTCTAACCCATTGACGCACTTTACCTTCACTCATTGCATTCAAGCCATAAACTTCTGTTAACTGACGATGAATTTCTGCAGCTGATACGCTTCTCGCGGTCAAAAAACGTATCACTGACCGTATCTCACACGCGGCGGGCGATTCAATAATCCTAAACATTATAAAGTAGCACAGCGATGCGTACACGTTAGCTACAGAGCTGCAACTTGCATCAGTGTGAACGGGAATGATGCCGGCAAGTGGCGCGGTGGCTTGTTGCGGCGTCCGCGCGAACTACGGGACTATACGCGCGAACGGCCCTTACTTAAAAAACAACCCTCGTTTATTGTAATTTCTCTGACGACGACAGTAAGTTAAAGTCTGACGATGGCCTTGTAAGTCGAAAACCGGTTAGTTGAACAATTTGAGCTTGTAGAACATACACAATATTGTTCTACCAAGAAGCGACGGAAGAATCAGTTAACTTGGATTGAGATCTCGCTGTTCATGTTGTAGGATTAATCTTCTGTCAGATAATAGCAATAGTAGCCTCAGACTTTCGTAGATGATGCACAATACTCAGTCAGATGCTGATAAGGTTTCAAAGTGGTACGAACGTTTACAAGTCACATCGAGTGTTTGGAAATGTGCAATGTGCACTTCACAAAACACAAACACATTGCATCTTATGAATATAATATTAAGGAATCCTAACTGGAATCGGCCCACTCATAAATAAAAGAATGCAACGATTTATCGGGATATGATCACATTGGCTCAGTTGTAGGTGCAGCAGGTAGCAGACTTCGAATCATAAGCAGGATACTGGGAAACACTATCAAGCGATAAAGCAGACAACTTACAGAAACCTCGTGCAAATAATTATTGATGAAGTTTGTGAGGCCCATACCAAATAGGACTAACAAGGAATATTGAATATATACAAAGAATAGCAACACGTAAGATCAGAGATTAGTTTGACCCAAGGGAGAGAGAGTCTTTCTGACTTTGGTCCCTTCCCCACAAAATTTAAAAATCAATTTGGTACCCTATGAAAGCTAGATATCTTGTTAACTATCTATGCAAATATTACATGTTTCGTATTCTTATAATTGTTTTTCATTTCAGGTACAGCATGAGATGGCAGAGCCACAAGCTAGTATCACTTCCGTGGAGATATGAGGCGTCACAAAGTTCTTGATTCTCCATGGAAAGTGTGCAAAGGACATTCGCTCTGAGATGTCTCAAAAACTAGTCGAGAAGTGTTCTTTCTACATCACTGGGTATTTCGTTTCAATTGGGGAATTTTCTTATAAATTCGAACTCCGTAGTGGGCTGCCCCCATCGTCGGCATGCGATGCTGTGCGTAAGACGATTCTTAAGGACCAGTGAAAATCCGCCAAAAACTGACCCATAATACTAGACATCATCTGTGAGCGCATTGGTTTCATAACTTACAATATTCTACATATAAGGCATCTTTCAGCGAGGTGTCTAAGCTTTTCAGTAGCGAAAAGGAGATGGCACAAGTTGAGTTACCTTTTTCGGCCTATTTTGATGCAACAGAGAATTTGGTCGCTACATTAGTATCTGAGAATGAAACATGGATCCTCATTTATGATCCCGAAACCGAGGGGTCCAAGAAATGGTGGCACAATGGCTCCTCGTGGACGGAGACGTTCCGCAACCAAATATCGGACGAGAAAGTCATGGCGTTCATTTTATGGAGTGAATGTTGTGGTGTTGCTGGACTAACCGCCTCAGAGCTGCAATACTACCGGAGAGTCCTCGACCAGTAACGACCGAGGGATGGAAATATCATGGGTCAGTATTTGGGAGCACGGAGGTTCAGGCGAATAAACGGATGGTTCCTCTGAAAAGGATACGTCCTATTTCCTTCCTATCCTTCCACAATTCAAGCTAGCGCTCCGTCTCTAATGAACTCCTCATCGATGGGTCGTTAAAACCTATCTACCTGCCTCAACTGTCTGAAGAAGTCGATGAAAAAGAAACAGTTCGGGGTGTCAACTAAAGGGATCCTCCTGTTGGAGGACAATGTACGGTCATTCACGTCCCTAGTCGTGGATACCAGATCGAAAGCCGTACGTTTCCAGTTGGTCGCTTATCTCAGTTCACCTGACGTGGCTCCTTTGGAGCTCTGTTTGTTTAATAACATGAGAGATCACAATATTTACGACGACGTTGAAGAGATTGATCATCTATCACATGATATATTTTTGAATGGACTACAAAAGCTGAATCAACGATCCGGGAACGTATGAGATATGTTGACTGAACGTTTAGCGTCAAAACTCCGATTATTTTTTCTGTGCAGAGTCAGGATATTTTCAGCCCCATTATTGTGTGTAGTGGTATATTTAAGTCAGATATCGTTTAGAATGTCTTT
This sequence comes from Schistocerca serialis cubense, assembly GCF_023864345.2. Classification (NCBI taxonomy): domain Eukaryota; kingdom Metazoa; phylum Arthropoda; class Insecta; order Orthoptera; family Acrididae; genus Schistocerca; species Schistocerca serialis. The sequence continues at coordinate 563,257,855 of NC_064641.1, forward strand.
GTGCAGTGTCAAAGCACGTGTTTTGTAAAATTACTTTTCTGTAGTCTTTATATAAAGAGTGGGTTCAATAAGTGTGGGCGATTACCTTGAGGCATGGCGTTAAAAAAATTATCGTAATATTAGTTTTCAACGTGCATCCCCTCCCTTGATACTCTTCTGGAACACCTTGACAAATCTTCTGACAGGTGAATACGGTTCGGAATCGATTTCACATTCCGCTGAAGTGATTCAACATTCTCCAAAGACAGCTACCCAACCCCCATGAGGGCAGATTTGAGATTTGGGGGCAAATCGGGCGGATAAGCTGGGTGTTCGAAAATATCGTCCATCTTCTGGCAAAAACTGACGCACATAAACGATGCCGAAGGACGGAAAATAGTGACAGTGAATAAAAACACTACCGCAGTTCTCTTGCATTCAAAACAAATTATTGACAACGATATAAAAGAAGTACTACTAGTACGAAGTGGCACAAAAAAGTTCCCGAAATTTCAGTTTTGCACTCTAATGGTTTCAAGTATACTGGAGTATCGCTGGGCGTCTCTCCATACATCCTTCTGAACCAGTGTGGCAACCGGCTCCGAGCTGAGATGTTTAGCTGTTGGCTGACGTTTTTCCATTGTCTGTTACGCGAGTTTGCGTTTTAGCGATGGCTAACTTGAAAGACCACAGTGTCTGATTAAGGTTTGTTTTAAACTTGCGGAAACGCGCCGACTGAGGTTGACGAACGATCGAGTCACCACAGACTGTTCAGAAAATGAGGGATATGAGTCCTCAGAATCGTAAGAAAGGCCATCAAAGAGCACTGCAACACCTTGGAAATAAGTTACCGCATTCGCACGATAGCATGCGTACCTAACGTGTTCCAAAACGCCGCGCATAGAAACGAGATTTTCCGGTGCTCGTACCTCGGTTTCTATTGGTCATAACAAGGTAGGGTCAAGTTTTTTCGATAGCCCTAGGGCTAGAGTCCATTTCTATACCCAACAAAAGAATCTTCTTAGTATCACTATCCTACAATAAAAGGTCAAAGTATGAATATTACGCACTTCCTCCTGCTTAGGCAAATAGAGCAAACCGGTTGGTTTTTCTTGCATTTGATGTGGTCTACGGTGACCTTGATGGAACTTATGGAGGCACCAGTAGTTCGTGGCCGGTTCCTCAGAAACCCATCACCGGCGCACCAAAAAACCCAACCGAGGATTCCAAGATGGCAATGCACAGCAAATGGCTGAAATTTTTCCGATATATTCCTAAGATCCCGATCTCGAACAACTTTGTAAATTTTCTTCATATCTTTATCCGCTTCCGAGATACAGAGGCTCAAAGTTACCCTACTTGTATAGTAAAATGCGGTGTGAGACGAAAACGTAGTTTATAAAGCGACATAACACAGAGAAATATACTGTAAAGTATCTCCGTTATCGTCCGGGAACCCCATGTTGTAGTACTGAAGCACATGCAACATTTTTTGCACGTAAAATCCGATCTGAGGAGTAAAATTAGTTTTGCGTTAATTCAATTTCATCTAAGTAAACTGTCTAAATTTTACTGACCGATACATTTCTGAATGAGTTACATTCCCTGTTCCAGCGGGGAAAAGAAGGGAATCATCAGAAAAAATGGTCCTATCGGAGCAAAGAAATACGAATATGTTCCTGTTTATTTAAAAGACGCTGACCGATATGTGTTGTACCAGCTCTCTCATTCTACCTTCCTTAGAACCTTTAAAAAATTTTCCAAAAATTTTTGCATACGCTCATATTCGCGTTTTTTATGCTGAGAGAGAAGAAGACAGTGGCATTGACAAGGAGAACTAATAAATACCAGAAGGTGGTAGACAGTGGTTGTGTTGTAAAAAAAGCGAAGGAGACAATGGGTCTGTGAGAGCAAGGGAGGAACTCAGTGGCAGTGGAACATACTTCATAGTGAGAGAACAGTGTTAGGAAAAGGATGAAGGAGACAGCGCCAGAGAAGGAGGAATAAAGAGAAAGAGAAGGTGGAAGTGAATGAGAACCAGTGATAATGAAGGCAGGGTCTATGACAATGACAGCAAGGAAGAGAGAGAAAGTAACAGTGAGAAGAGACAGCAGCAGTAGGAACGAAGGAATGAGATATTAGCATTAAGAGACATCAAGAGGGAGACAGTGACAGTGAGACGAGACTGTAATAGTAGGATAGAATGAAGAGAACTGTGGCTGTGGGACAGAAGATAATGACAAATGAATTGGGCTGAATGAATGAGTGAGAAAGAGCAACTGGGAGTGGATCGGTATGAGCGACTTGCAGCGGTGGACATGTGAGTGTGAGTGATTTACAGTTGGGAGAACTTGTGGGAGATTCAGGTGAGTCGCATATTTAAAAAAAAAAGCGTGAATATGTTCGCGTGCCAAAACTTTTGTGAACATTTTTAAAGGTGCTGAGGACGGTAGACTGCGGTATCTGGTATCCATTTTTCAGTCAGTGTCTTTTAATTAAACACAAACATACTTGGTTATTTTGTACTCCGATAGGATCATTTTTCCGCCGGTGGCACGTATGAACGTTTTCTGTCACAAGAATTGAACACAAGAGCGACCAAGTTTGTTCAACGACTGCTTGAAGACGATCAGAACTAACATCGCATGGAGGTCTGCAAAGGAACTGTTTCGAGACGATTCAATGTTCTTTCAAAGGTTGTCACTGGTGACAAAAGTTGTGTTTACGCCTATGAGCCCGAAACGAAGCAGCAGTCGTCACAATGGAAGAGCTCTTCTTTACCTCGACCAAAAAAAGCCCAACAAGTCATGAGTGACATGAAGTCATTGTTGATTTGTTCTCTTTTTTACTGTTCCTAAAGAGTTCGTAGCTCCCGGTCAGACGGTCAGTGAAGGATTCTATCACCATGTTCTGAACTTAGGAGATGACATGAAGAGAAAACGTCCACAGAGGTGGCTTACAAACGAAATGAAGGCATTATCCAAATGAGGTGGAAACCCGTAGATGTATTGTACATGTACAGACAAATAAATGATTACAATTTCAGAAAAAAATGGGTGATTTGTTCGAGAGACAAGGCTTAACAAATTCAGCAAACCAACAATACGTTGGTCCATCTCTGGCCCTTATGCAAGCGGTTATTCGGCTTCGAATTGATTGATAGAGTTGCTGCATGTCCTCCTGAGGGATATCGGCAAATTCTGTCCAATTGGCGTGGTAGATCGTCAAAAAACCGAGCTGGTTCGAGGACCCTGCCCTTAATACTCCAAACGTTCTCAGTTGGGAAGACATCTGACTACTTTGCTGGCCAAGGTAGGGTTTGGCATGCACGAAGATAAGCAGTAGAAACTCTCAGCGTGTGCGGGCGGGCATTATCTTGCTGAAAAGTAATTCTAGGATGTACAACAAACCGGCATATGCTGCAAGGGTGCCGCGGTTGACAACCAAGGGGTCCTGCGATGAAAAGAACATCGGACCATCATTCCTGGTTGCCGGGCCACATGGCGAGCGACAGGTCAGACTCGTATCCCGTCACTGTCCAGGACGTCTCCAGACACGTCTTCGGTCCGGAATCTCATTGAGTAGAATAGAAGTGTCTCCAGTTATGCGGCCGCAGGTTCGAATCCTGCCTCGGGCATGGATGTGTGTGATGTCCTTAGGTTAGTTAGGTTTAAGTAGTTCTGAGTTCTAGGGGACTTATGACCACAGATGTTAAGTTCCATAGTGCTCAGAGCCATTTGAACCAATCTTCAGTGATGAGTTCCAATTCGAACTGACGCTCGATGTCCTGCGAAGACGTGTCTGGAGATGCCCCAGGCAACAGTGGAAAACCAACCTGACTATTGTCCATACAGCCAGACAACCATTAGTGATTGTCTGGGGTGCTAACTCATTTCATACCACAGGAACCGTTTGGTTGTTATCCGCAGCGCCTTTACAGCACTCGGTAAGTCGACGACATTCTATGCCTGTTTTGTTATCTTTCATGGTAAGCCATCCTGGGCTTACATTTCATCAAGCTAATGCACTCCCTGCACACAGCGAGTGTTTCCACTGCTTGTCCTCATGCTTGTTATACCCTGCCTTGGCCAACAGGGTCGCTGGATCTTTCCCCAATTGAGAATGTTTGGAGCATTATGGTCACGGCCCTACAACCAGGTCGGGATGTTGACGCTCTGACTCTTCGATGGACAGAATTCGGCGCGATATATCTCAGGAGGACATCCAACAATTCTATCAATCAATGTCAGGCGGAATAACTGCTTGCATAAGGGCCGGAGGTCAAGCAACGCGTTATTGACATGCTCAGTTTATGAAGCTCTTTCTCTTGAATTAATCATCAAATTTTTTGACATTGTAATCGTTTGTTTGTTTGTACATGTACATCACATCTACCGATTTCCGTCCCATTCGGATAATTCCTTCATGGTGCGTCCTTTTTTCCCCCCCTAGAGTTAAGAATCTTTGATTAAAAGCAAGATAGCAATTGTTCACTGCCCACCATACTCACCAAACCTTGTTCCGTTTGACTTCTTCCTCTTCCTCAAAATGACAATCAGTTTGAAGGGGCGATGATTTGATACAGTGGAGGAGTTCAAGCTGAATCGCAAAAGGTCTTAAGCACTCTAACAAAGGAAGACTTCAAGAATGCCTTTCAAAAGTGGCGGAAATATTGGAATTCGTATATCCTCTCCAAAGGGAACTACTCTGAAGGTGATTGTTTAGAACAAGATCTAAGCAGGACGTAATAATTTTTTTAACATATTGCAGTACGTCGAAACCAAGCACCTGGAGTGGATGACATTCCCTTAGAATTATTGGAATCCTCGGCAGAGCCAAACTTGATAAAACTATTCGAACTGGTATGCAACATATACAGGGCGAGTCAGGAGGAAAGGTACACGCATTGAGGGGTGATAGCATTAGTGATTCTGAATAAAAAAACTTCATATGACCAAATACAAAAAAAAAAAAAAAAAAAAAAAAATGGCTCTGAGCACTATGGCACTTAACATCTATGGTCATCAGTCCCCTAGAACTTAGAACTACTTAAACCTAAACAACCTAAGGACATCACACAACATCTAGTCATCACGAGGCAGAGAAAATCCCTCACCCCGCCGGGTATCGAACCCGGGAACCCGGGCGTGGGAAGCGAGAACGCTACCGCACGACCACGAGCTGCGGACTGACCAAATGCAATGTTCCGACGTTCTGCCGAGATAGAACACATGTAATTTGATGAATTCTTCTCGGGTTATCTGCTGGCGAAGATGATGGGTACGAAACTCATTGAAACGTTGCGACAAGACGACGCCACCACTCGGCTGATAACCCGAGAAGAATTCATCAGTGGGATACGCTGAGAAAGACTGAAATCGCACACATGTAATTTCACTTTCGTACGATTTCTTGAATCACTCGAAACCCGCACCCTCCAGCGAAAACATGTCGCAGTACAAAATTACATTTAGTTTTCTACAAAAAAGAGAACCTATTCATGTTTCTCTGGGACTTACAGTTTGCCCAAAGACAGTGCGACGATACGGAAAACCCGGCGCGACTGGCGTGCGCTGGAGCTTAGGTACTCTTTGTAGCCCAATCTGAAGTAGTTTCCCGACCTGATGGAACACAACTGTCCTGTATCAAACTGTTCGTCTCAGCTTCCTCTACGCTACCGTCGTACGTTGTGAACAATAACGATGTTTGAGTAACACGGAAAATAAGTAACAAGTATTATTATATACGTTCTATCTCGGAAACCATTCGCAATATGAAGTTTTTTGTTCGGAATCACATACACTATCTCCCCTCAAGCCCTGTGGCTTTTCTCCTGACTCACCCCGTATAAGACAATCGAAGCATTTTTAGACTTCAAGAATAATGTAATAATTCCTATTCCAAAGAAGGCAGAGCTGACAGATGTAAATAATACCGATTCATTAGTTTAATAAATCGTTGCTGACTAATTATTTACACAAGAATGAAAAAAACTGGTACAAGCAGACCTCGGCGAAGATCAGATTGTTGGATTCCAGGGAAATACAGAAACACACAAAACGATACTGACCCTGACAGACTTAAGAAGGGCAAACCTACCTTTAGAGCATTTATACACCTAGAGTAAGCTTTTGATAAAGTTGATTGGAATACGCTATTTGAAATAGTGAAGGTAGCGAGGACAAAACACAGGAAGCGAAAGGCTGCTTGCATCTTGTACAGAAACCAGACTGCAGTTATAAAAATAGGACAGAGAAGAGTTGAGACGGGAGAGAGGCTGGGTCGTATCCTACACCTACGTCATTCAGTTTGTACATTGAACGAACAGTAAAGGAAACTAAGGAAACATTTGGAAAGGGAATTGTAGTTCATGGAAAAGAAACTATTCCTTTGAGGTTCACCGATGACATTGTTATGCTCTCAGAGACTGCTAAGAACTTGGAGGAAGAGGTGATGGGTATAGATACTGTCTTGAAAAGCGGCGATAAGATTATCAACAAAAGCAAAACAAGGATAATGGAATGTAGTAGAATCAAACCAGATGATGCTAAGGGAATTATATTAGGGGATGAGACGCTAAAAGTGGTAGATGAGTTTTGCTATTTGAGCAGAAAAATGATTATAGATAGCGGAAACATAGGTAATAAAATGCACATTGGCAATAGCAAGAAAAATGTTTCCGAAGATTGGTTGGTTGGTTGGTTGGTTGGTTGGTTGTTTCGGGGAAGGAGACCAGACAGCGAGGTCATCGGTCTCATCGGATTAGGGAAGGGCGGGGAAGGAAGTCGGCCGTGCCCTTTGAAAGGAACCATCCCGGCATTTGCCTGGAGCGATTTAGGGAAATCACGGAAAACCTAAATCAGGATGGCCGGACGCGGGATTGAACCGTCGTCCTCCCGAATGCGAGTCCAGTGTCTAACCACTGCGCCACCTCGCTCGGTGTTTCCGAAGAAGAGAAACTTGTCAACATCGAATAAATATTTAAGTCTTTGCAAGTATTTGTACGAGATAATAGTATAATGCGGAAGTGAAACGTAGACGATCAATTACTCAGATAAAAACAGAATACAAGCTTTCGAAATGTTGCACTACAGAATATTGTTGTGAATTACTTGGGTGGGCCGAATAACTAATGAGTAGAACTGAATCGAATTGGAAAGAAAAGAAATTTATGGCACAACTTGACTAAAAGAAGGGATCGCTTGACAGGATACATCCTGAGACATCAAACGAACTGTCAGTTTGATAATGGAAGGAAATACGTGAGATAAAAATTGCAGAGATAGACCAAGCCACCAGTATCGTAAGCAGTAGGTTGCAGTAGCTATGCAGGTATGCATCGAACAGATCAGCATCAAGACCTACGTCAAATAAGTCCTCGGACTGAAGACCACAACAACGACCTTTCGGGAAATGTTGGATACCACCTCGTACAAGAAACTACAGGACAGTCAAATGAAAACGAGACAGATGGAAAAATGGAAGTAAACTGTTTATTTCAAAACTAATCGTCCGAGCTCCTAATACATTTACCCACCGTGAGACAAGACGGTCAACGCCTTCACGGGAGAACGTTTGCGGTTGCCTACGAAGCTATGATTGTACCCAGGCGTGCACGTGTTCGTCCGAAGCAATTCGATGGCCACGAACGTCTTTCTTCGAAGCTCCAAAAATATGGAAATGGCCTGGGGAGAGATGGAGACTTTATAGATGATGTGTAAGGGCTTCCCAGGGAAATTTCTGCAGCGTAGTGGCCGGACCCACATGTTGCAAAGGTTGTTTGGAGTACGCTATAGACGTTTAGCTGGAAAGCATTTACACATCCTTCATACAGTCCCGATCTCTCCTCATGTGATTTCCACGTTTTTTGAACCTTGGAGAAAGACATTCGTGCCGAGGATTTGTTTCGAATGAAGAGTTGCTCGCCTGGATAGTCCATAATTCTCGTTTTTATTTTACTTCCCCCTATACAGTGGTCAGAAACGGTTTGAGAAGCTTGTAAGGGTGTTGCAGGGTAGGTTGTGCTGAGTAATAATTGTTAAGTAAAGAACTAGATACGTTGTGCTGTCTTCGAGTTAATTAGCACTGAAGTTAGCAAGTCAGGCTATTGCGCGCTTAAATTCGAGCGGCCGCCAGATACAATTAGTGGCAGTTTTTTCATTGCGTAGATCACAGTGCACGCGACTGCTCAGTCTTTGGCTCAGGTTCGATCCTTAGTACAATCATGTCTAATTTTTGTATCGCTCTCTTGTTCGGTTTTAGGAAGCCAAAGGAACACGTTTGGTAGTGGTATATTTAAGTCAGATATCGTTTAGAATGTCTTTGTGCAGTGTCAAAGCACGTGCTTTGTAAAATTACTTTTCTGTAGTCTTTATATAAAGAGTGGGTTCAATAAGTGTGGGCGATTACCTTGAGGCATGGCGTTAAAAAAATTATCGTAATATTAGTTTTCAACGTGCATCCCCTCCCTTGATACTCTTCTGGAACACCTTGACAAATCTTCTGACAGGTGAATACGGTTCGGAATCGATTTCACATTCCGCTGAAGTGATTCAACATTCTCCAAAGACAGCTACCCAACCCCCATGAGGGCAGATTTGAGATTTGGGGGCAAATCGGGCGGATAAGCTGGGTGTTCGAAAATATCGTCCATCTTCTGGCAAAAACTGACGCACATAAACGATGCCGAAGGACGGAAAATAGTGACAGTGAATAAAAACACTACCGCAGTTCTCTTGCATTCAAAACAAATTATTGACAACGATATAAAAGAAGTACTACTAGTACGAAGTGGCACAAAAAAGTTCCCGAAATTTCAGTTTTGCACTCTAATGGTTTCAAGTATACTGGAGTATCGCTGGGCGTCTCTCCATACATCCTTCTGAACCAGTGTGGCAACCGGCTCCGAGCTGAGATGTTTAGCTGTTGGCTGACGTTTTTCCATTGTCTGTTACGCGAGTTTGCGTTTTAGCGATGGCTAACTTGAAAGACCACAGTGTCTGATTAAGGTTTGTTTTAAACTTGCGGAAACGCGCCGACTGAGGTTGACGAACGATCGAGTCACCACAGACTGTTCAGAAAATGAGGGATATGAGTCCTCAGAATCGTAAGAAAGGCCATCAAAGAGCACTGCAACACCTTGGAAATAAGTTACCGCATTCGCACGATAGCATGCGTACCTAACGTGTTCCAAAACGCCGCGCATAGAAACGAGATTTTCCGGTGCTCGTACCTCGGTTTCTATTGGTCATAACAAGGTAGGGTCAAGTTTTTTCGATAGCCCTAGGGCTAGAGTCCATTTCTATACCCAACAAAAGAATCTTCTTAGTATCACTATCCTACAATAAAAGGTCAAAGTATGAATATTACGCACTTCCTCCTGCTTAGGCAAATAGAGCAAACCGGTTGGTTTTTCTTGCATTTGATGTGGTCTACGGTGACCTTGATGGAACTTATGGAGGCACCAGTAGTTCGTGGCCGGTTCCTCAGAAACCCATCACCGGCGCACCAAAAAACCCAACCGAGGATTCCAAGATGGCAATGCACAGCAAATGGCTGAAATTTTTCCGATATATTCCTAAGATCCCGATCTCGAACAACTTTGTAAATTTTCTTCATATCTTTATCCGCTTCCGAGATATAGAGGCTCAAAGTTACCCTACTTGTATAGTAAAATGCGGTGTGAGACGAAAACGTAGTTTATAAAGCGACATAACACAGAGAAATATACTGTAAAGTATCTCCGTTATCGTCCGGGAACCCCATGTTGTAGTACTGAAGCACATGCAACATTTTTTGCACGTAAAATCCGATCTGAGGAGTAAAATTAGTTTTGCGTTAATTCAATTTCATCTAAGTAAACTGTCTAAATTTTACTGACCGATACATTTCTGAATGAGTTACATTCCCTGTTCCAGCGGGGAAAAGAAGGGAATCATCAGAAAAAATGGTCCTATCGGAGCAAAGAAATACGAATATGTTCCTGTTTATTTAAAAGACGCTGACCGATATGTGTTGTACCAGCTCTCTCATTCTACCTTCCTTAGAACCTTTAAAAAATTTTCCAAAAATTTTTGCATACGCTCATATTCGCGTTTTTTATGCTGAGAGAGAAGAAGACAGTGGCATTGACAAGGAGAACTAATAAATACCAGAAGGTGGTAGACAGTGGTTGTGTTGTAAAAAAAGCGAAGGAGACAATGGGTCTGTGAGAGCAAGGGAGGAACTCAGTGGCAGTGGAACATACTTCATAGTGAGAGAACAGTGTTAGGAAAAGGATGAAGGAGACAGCGCCAGAGAAGGAGGAATAAAGAGAAAGAGAAGGTGGAAGTGAATGAGAACCAGTGATAATGAAGGCAGGGTCTATGACAATGACAGCAAGGAAGAGAGAGAAAGTAACAGTGAGAAGAGACAGCAGCAGTAGGAACGAAGGAATGAGATATTAGCATTAAGAGACATCAAGAGGGAGACAGTGACAGTGAGACGAGACTGTAATAGTAGGATAGAATGAAGAGAACTGTGGCTGTGGGACAGAAGATAATGACAAATGAATTGGGCTGAATGAATGAGTGAGAAAGAGCAACTGGGAGTGGATCGGTATGAGCGACTTGCAGCGGTGGACATGTGAGTGTGAGTGATTTACAGTTGGGAGAACTTGTGGGAGATTCAGGTGAGTCGCATATTTAAAAAAAAAAGCGTGAATATGTTCGCGTGCCAAAACTTTTGTGAACATTTTTAAAGGTGCTGAGGACGGTAGACTGCGGTATCTGGTATCCATTTTTCAGTCAGTGTCTTTTAATTAAACACAAACATACTTGGTTATTTTGTACTCCGATAGGATCATTTTTCCGCCGGTGGCACGTATGAACGTTTTCTGTCACAAGAATTGAACACAAGAGCGACCTGGGGAGAGATGGAGACTTTATAGATGATGTGTAAGGGCTTCCCAGGGAAATTTCTGCAGCGTAGTGGCCGGACCCACATGTTGCAAAGGTTGTTTGGAGTACGCTATAGACGTTTAGCTGGAAAGCCTTTACACATCCTTCATACAGTCCCGATCTCTCCTCATGTGATTTCCACGTTTTTTGAACCTTGGAGAAAGACATTCGTGCCGAGGATTTGTTTCGAATGAAGAGTTGCTCGCCTGGATAGTCCATAATTCTCGTTTTTATTTTACTTCCCCCTATACAGTGGTCAGAAACGGTTTGAGAAGCTTGTAAGGGTGTTGCAGGGTAGGTTGTGCTGAGTAATAATTGTTAAGTAAAGAACTAGATACGTTGTGCTGTCTTCGAGTTAATTAGCACTGAAGTTAGCAAGTCAGGCTATTGCGCGCTTAAATTCGAGCGGCCGCCAGATACAATTAGTGGCAGTTTTTTCATTGCGTAGATCACAGTGCACGCGACTGCTCAGTCTTTGGCTCAGGTTCGATCCTTAGTACAATCATGTCTAATTTTTGTATCGCTCTCTTGTTCGGTTTTAGGAAGCCAAAGGAACACGTTTGGCGACGCCGTCTCTGGCGGGTCACTTGAATGCCCTTATTGTCTAACTGCAATGCTAATTAACTCGCAAACGGCGCAACGTATTTATTTTTTTCTCAACAATTATTTCTCAGCACAACCTACCTTGCAACACCCTTACAAGCTTTTCAGACTATTTCTGATCACGCAGTCGATCCAAATTTGTTAGTGTAACAGTGCAAAACTTGTTTCTCGTGATTTCGTTGTGAGTTCGATGCAATGGTATTCGTTCGGTACGACACGGAGACAACAGACCGAGCAATATTGAATTCCGTATTAGCTTTCAGGATACAGTACATGCTTTCGCGACCCACACACTACAGCAACGATCACCTAGATTTTTATCGAACACCTTTACAAAAGCTCTTAGCCAGAACGATGTTCAGAGTCGCCGTCATATTCCGCTGAATCGATTCTGCTTCCTCAAAATACTACTCTCTTGAGAGCAGATTTTAAGTTCGCAAAGAGTATAAAGCATGCCGAGGAGAATAGGGAGCTGTTCGAGGACTGCTACCCCCCTCTTGACAAAAACCTAATGCACAAGAACGCTACTCTGGGTCGAAAAACAATGCATAAAGTATAAATATACACCATCGCATTTCTCGTGCACTTTTAGTAGTTCATAGGCAATCGTTAAAACAGAGAAAAAGTGAACTGTTTTAGACGTATACTGGTAACTTGTCATTTAACAATTTGATATTGAGTTCTACAATACTGTATTACTCTACCTTGTTTGTTGCGAATGTAAAATGACCTCACAAAGAGAGTGATAGTACTCACGGACAGATGCTCTGCTAGGATGAATAAAGGAGAACTGTTCAAAAACATTTTTACTGAATTTGATGTAGACGCATCTGCAAAGATTAGATGATGCTTAGACATAGGTGTTATAAACGTAAAAGATTGGCTGCGAAATGAAAATGACACTGGCTACATTTGATTTCTGACGACGAAATTATCGCCGTTTGTCAGCACACTGTGACGTTAGAAGTGACGGATTAGCTAAGAAAACTGGCGATGTATCTAAAGACGTTATGACACACACACACACACACACACACACACACACACACACACACACACACACACACACACACACAGGCAACAACGAAGCCAAACAAAATAATGGTTGATACGGAACGCCAGGAGGAAAACCTTCGACCGAACTTCTATTGGTGAAAAACTTAACGTGATCATGCTGTACACAAATGACATACGAATGTGATCCTAAGAAATTTACTGATATCTCAGGCTATAGGGCTCACTGTTTTTCTTCTTCCTTCTTCAATATGGTGAACATTTAAAATAATGAATAATTTGTGTCTTTAGGTGAAAATGAGAATAATGTTTGTTTTTATAACAATTAACCCACGTCATTCTGTTTTTATGACTTTCTGTTTTATGCAGTTTTGCGAGTATTCGAATTACCTACAACACCACCTAGCCCGAATAAACAATGTTCCATTGTACAAGAAATTACAGTTAACATAGTTCCATATTTCAAATTTGTTAATGTGTCCATTTTCAGCAACAAAATTTATTATATATTATTTATATTAGATATGATTTATATTATAATATTTTTTTATTTTCTACTTATCGAAGCAAGTTTTTAGCAGGATAGTGAGTAAGAAGTATGGTGTGAAATTTTCAAATCTATAAGTAGAAATAATACTGAAATCTTCGAGAAAAAAGCCGCTTTAGACACATCGAAAGGCGTCTGAAATGGAAATTAATATTATCTTGCAACAAGAAAAAGGCGTCTGATGCTCTAAAAGGTATACAGTACACTCTCTCTTACTCGAATCTCGAAAAATCAGTTGTAAAATTGACTTTAAAGAAATGGAAGTTTTCGACTTTCGCAGAAAAGAAACAGGTTCTTGAACCCATGGGCTGTGAAATGGAAAAGGCAAGAAAGAGGTACCAAAAAATTTCGGAATTTCGTCATTCGCACTATTGACAGTTCTGAAGCAGAAACATCGAACTGCTGAAATTCAGCTAGGTGAGTATCCCCGCCCTGAAATTTTATTGAAATAGCGTACTCGATATAGAGCACAAAACTTAACTGTCGGAGGTTATATGTTAGTCTGGGCACCGAAGGGTTCGTCGCTGGTGAGGGTCGGCTCAACAACTTTAAAAAGGCATAACACCGTATTTACGAAGATTAGTGGAGAGAGTGCGAGTACCGATGACACTGTTCGTTCGGCACAGAAAAATGAACTAGGATGCTTGCTGGCAAATTACGACCCACAACACGTGTTCGCTACTGACGAAACAGGATTTTCCTTTAAGTGTCTTCGCGACTGGAAATTGACTTTTACTGGTGAAAAATGTCGTGATGGAGAATAGAGCAAAGAAAGAGTAAAGCTGTTGCTTGCTGTCCTTGTTACTTTAAAAAATGAAGAATCGTTCAAATGTTTTACGAAATGATTCGCCTACAAATAAGAAATAAAACAGGTTACCCAAGCATTTGACGCATTTAATTTGCTGTACAGGAGTTCGAGCATCATTCAAAGGCACGTCAAATATTTCTGCAATCTATCTTATTTCTTACTTTTAGACACACCATTTCATAAAACATCTGACCAGTTTTTCAATTTTTTTTTAAATTTACAAATTTTGCTCAGAAAACGTTACCTTATTGAAACTTCACTTGCTATCTTAGCGTCTTCAGTTTCCAAAATGTCCAAAATTTAGTTCTTGATTCGAAGGAAACAAGTTTGAAAGTCAAATATCACATCATTGTAGCTTTTTGTGCACATATTAGCTTGATCTCGAAAAGATAAACTTTTTGAAACCTCATTTGTCTTCCTAATGTGTGCTGTTCTCGAAATTTTCTAAATTAGTACATGATTCGAAGAAAGCCATTTCATAATGAAATATCACTCCAGTTTCGCAAAATAGCCACGCCTTGAAGAAATGAACTCTTTGACACCTCATTTGCAGCCCTAGAGCCTTTTGTTTTTGAAACGTCGCAACTTTAGTATCTCATTCGAAGGAAGCTTTTTTGGCAGTTAAATATCACCCCAATATCACTTTTTATGAGCTTGAAGAGATAAAACCTTTGAAATTTCGTTTACTCAGCTGTTTGTGAAATATTTCATTTTTCTCTTAAATTACTAATTAAGTGCCTGGCCAATTTGACGCCCTATTTCTCCATTTCTCACTCTTCCTTTGGCTACGAAAATATGGACAAAAATTCATTGTGTAACGTTCCCTGAAATCACTAATTAATTTTTTTAATTGGCGTTATTACTTGAAAGCAATTAAATACTGTTTTTGCAAAACTAGACCTCAAGCTGATCAGTTTGACACTCCTTTTGTCCATTGCCCACTCTTCGTTTGGGTATGAAAAACCAGACAGAAGACCACTGCGTAATTTAGAGGCATCTTATTGAGCGAAGCCACAAAAAGGCGTCGTTAACAAAACTTTGTCCTGAGACCAAGTCTATCAGTCAAACTCTCGATAATTCGAGTTTTGGATTTCAGGGAAGTGGAGCAACACTCAAGGCAATACTGACCCTAAGACATCCCTTAAAAGACTGAAAAAAGATTAAGCTACATTGACAATTTAGATTGAAATAAACCCTTTCAAATTGTGAAGGTAGCAGGGACAAAATTCAGGAAGCGAAGGGTTATCTGCAGCCAGACTGCAGTTAAAAGAATTGAAAGGCATGAAAGGGAAGCAGTAGTTAAGAAGGGAGTGGGACCAGGTTGCAGCCTACCTTGATTTTACTTCATTTTATTCAGTCTGTACATTGAGCAATCAGTAAAGGGAACATTTGGAAAGGGAATTATAGTTCATGGAGAAGAAGCAAAGACTTTGAGGTTTGCCGATAACATTTGTAATTCTGTCAGAGACTACAAAGAACTTGGAGGAACTGCTGAAAGGAATGGACATTGTCTTGGAAAGCGGATACAAGATTATCAAAAATAGTAAAACAAGGATAATGGAATGTAGTCGAATTAAATCAGTTGATGCTGAGGAAATTAGATTAAGACACTAAAGATAGAGATGAATTTTGCTTTTGTGGAACTAAAATAACTGACGATAGCCGAACCAGAGTGGAAATAGCTACAAATGCATTTTTCAGAAAGAGAAATTTGTCAACGTCGAATTAAATTTAACACTAGAAGCGCTGAGGGGGCATTTTTGTCCCATAGCAAAATTTTAACCACCCTCTCTCCTCTAATTGTTTTAGAACGTGGGTGAGTGTTACGGCTTAATAATACGAATTACAAGTCAACGCCGTCAGTTGCACAGTTTTCGAGAATAAACGAGGACTACCTAGACCCGTCGACGTAACATTATTGTCCCTCTGAATAAACTAAGCGGTGCCGACTGCCACACGTTGTTGGCTTCCTTTATTTGGCCCGCTGCTGCAATGCAAATCTAAAACTAAGTGCGGCGTCTTCGGTGGAATAAAACTTCATATAACTAGCACAAACAGGCGCTGTGAAGTAGTGCAACATCAATCGTAGTCACGTTCTCGCGAATGAGCAGGTGTCAGCCTTGATAAATGACACTGGAGAAGCTGAATCTGAGGGAGAGCATGTAGACGTATTTCAGCTGATTCTGATTATGATGCGAAATTAGTTACAACTGGGAACTCGTATGAATCAGAGACCAGCTATGAAGATTCTTTTGAGTTTCCATGTAAACATAGTAGTGAAAATAGTAATAAATGAAACGTTTCTGAGACGTATAGTTTTGTTTTCCCAGTTTTCGTTGCGGTTGTGTTCTTCCCACGAATGATGCTCATTTCACTGATCTATAGGAGCCGCCTCATCCAAAGGGCAACCACATCATCACGATAACAGAAAAGTTAGTAGAGACGGCTCTGCCATAATGATTCGTGGTTGCAGAGCCAGAACTGCTACGGTTGGCATTTATCAAGATAACAATAATGCATAGAGTTTAGGTACAGCGAAACGGTGCAAAATCGAACTATGCAAATGCTACAAGGTGCCGTAATTCAGGTAAAAATGCTTTCTCGGTAATTTGTTTGTCGGTACAGAGACTGAAGCTCCTGACGGGCCTAAGTGGCTACTAATATTGGAACTCCTAGGAGCAGCGGAAAGCAAAATGTTCTTCAGGAGAATTTTGGCCTTTCTCCATAAGCGAAAAGGTTTGTCTTTTCTGGTGTCACGTAACTGCTTCAGGAAATTTATGATGTACCTCGCGTTTGATTTACTGTCGACACGGTCCGAGCGGCTAAAAACATTAAAACTTGCTCTCATGTTACACGTATGTGGTACAGTCATAAGAAACTGCCAAAAGTACTCCTGATACGTATACCTGTGTCGATAAGCAGTGTTCCTGTTCAAGTTTAGATGTCTGTTCACTCATTTCAAAACCTAATAAGTGTGGGCAGAAATACGGGATGACTGTCAATTAAGATTCTCAGCGTATACTGGATGCTTTCCCACATCTTCGTAAGAATGAAACTCGTGCTGATAGTGAACGTAAAGTATCTATCATGACTTTAACTAATATTTAGTACTAAAACAAAATAACTGACAATAAGAGTGACTATCTGTTACAGTAAAATTCATTCCCTAAAATAAAAAAGGGTAAGAACAAACTGTAAACGCATCGATTAGAGATGGGACATTTGTGTCCCGACAGTTGTTAAGGGGGTTCGAAAATTCGGCGGTTCTAGTGCTCCGTCTTTGTAACGATCACATAGATATTGTTGTGGGGAGCGCAAATCAGTGACTGCAGTTTATTTGCAGAACACTCAGAAAATGAAAAACTTGTACTAAAGAGACGACCTACACTAGACTTGTCCGTATTCTTCTGGAGTTTTGTTGCCCGGTGTGGGATCCGCACCAGATAGGATTGACGGAGGACATCTAAAAAGTTCAAAGTAGGGCAGAGACAGTGCAACGGATATGATACGCAAATTGGAGTGGCAATCATTAAA
Source organism: Schistocerca serialis cubense (assembly GCF_023864345.2). Taxonomy (NCBI): domain Eukaryota; kingdom Metazoa; phylum Arthropoda; class Insecta; order Orthoptera; family Acrididae; genus Schistocerca; species Schistocerca serialis. Next base: position 563,275,277 of record NC_064641.1, read on the forward strand.
ACAACTGCGTTTTTCGTTGTGGTAGGATCTCCTCGTGAAATTTCAATCATCTTGCTTTCTTCTCTGAATGTGAAAATACGGGGTGTCTCAAAACGTGCGCTATAACAAATTTTTCAGCCCCCAATTAAGATATTCACACCATATTTGGCTCATGTGAGAAACACACTTGCGTGCGTTCCAGCTTGTCGTGATTGAAGCATTATGACAACGGTTCAAGAAAAGGCTGAGAGTATGGACTAGTTTATTCAGACCAAACCGGAGACGCAGCCTCAAAGGAACTTCGAAACATGATATATGAAGCAACCACCCTTGCGGATTTAGATATGCCAGTGATACAGGAATTTTATGCAGACAGGAAGCGTTTATGTGCAGCATCACACTGGATGACCAAGAATAAATGAAGCTAACACAGAACGGATTTGCAAGAGTGATCCAATTCTTTGGCCTCATAGGCCGCCTGACATTACACCGGTGGACTTCTACGAGGATAAGCCAAAGACAGAGTCTACCAAAGGCCCGTTAACCACATTAACGATTTAAAGAAGCGAATCGTCGCTGCCATTGTCACAGCTGATGCGAATATGTTGCGCCATAAGTGGATAGATTATCGTGTATGGATAGAGCTTGAACACAGACTGGGTGTCGTGCGTGGACACCAAAGGCGCACATGTTGACATTGACTGAATGACATAAAAACTTTGGGAGACGGGGTGTCACGTAAGCCAGACATGGTGTGAATATCTTAATTAGTTTTGATACTGTGACACATTAAAGTTCTACCGTATCTTTTGAGACACCTTGTATTTTCTTGGCACCCACCTACATAGGGGAAAATGATCATCATAATAAAATAAGAATATCAGAGCTAGCACCTTTTTCCCGCGCGCTGTCCGAGAGTGAAACGGTAGAGAAACACCTTGAAGGTGGTTCGATAAACCCTCTGGCAGGCACTTAATTGTGGATTGTAGATTAAACGTGTTGATTTAGATATAGAAGTAATTCTATAAAATGTAACCCAGCGCGGAAATGAAACGTGGACGATAAATAGCTCAGACAAAAATAGAATACAAGCTTTTGACTTATCGAGAGCCCGCCCTCTTGTGGAGTACTGCAGTGGTGTATGGGATGCTTACCTGATAGGATTAACGGAGGACATCCAAAATGTTCGAAAAAGGACGACTCGTGTTGTATTATTGTTGAATAGGGGAGAGATTTACACGAATATGATACGCGAATTGTTCAAAGTAGGGCAGAGACAGTGCAACGGATATGATACGCAAATTGGAGTGGCATTAATTAAAACAAAGGCGTTTGTCGTTGAGGCAGGATCATCTCATGAAGTTTCAATCACCAAATTTCTACTCAGAGCGTGAAAAATTTTGTTAGCGCCCGCATGCATTGGGAAAAATTATCATCATAATAAGATAAGAGAAATCAGTGCTTCTACAGAAAGATTTAAGCATTTTCAGCATGCTGGGTTAAATGCAGGATAGAAGTTTGTAGTTAACAAGTCTGATGTAGAAAACAGCCAAAGCTGCGAAATTTAGTTGTTCTTATTTAACTAAGAGCCGGTTTCGGGTATCAGAACCCATTCTTAAATTATCCAAACAGAAAAAATGGTAATTTTTGTTTTGGCTGGAGCCACATTCATGATACATTTTTGAATATACTGCCACCATTTGACTGTAATAATTTTTATTTTATTGTTATACGATCCAGATTTCGGCCTTAGGCCATTTTCAAGAACAGAAAATGGAATAAACAATAGAAGTACAAATAATAAAAGCACAGCAATCATAAAAAATAGTGTATAAATACCAAGATTCGTTACTTTACTTATATGTCAAAAGAATCAGACTGGTATGAAATACAAGTCCTTGTCGAAAAAGCATATGCGGTCGCATAGGCCAGATCTGCCATTAGTAAAAATGAGAACACCTCTAAAACGCCCAAATACTCATACGTATTGCAGACTTTTATTCCTGGACCCTACAACACTGCAGTTAAATAAAGTTGCTCACCAGTAAACAGGTATGCGCCACGCTACTGCATCTGAGCAACAGATATGGACATAGATGAAACGATCTTCCACAGATCGCCAGAGAGATATCACAGTCTGAACAGTGCAATCTGTGTTGTATAGGGGGCATGCAATCTGTTGTGTAAGGGGGCAAGGTAGCTTAACTGTTTATTTTGCGTGATGATTAATTATCTTGACATACGTTGGTACATATTAAAGTTTGCATTATATGACATGGAGGTCCACTATTAAAGTTCACAAGCAAACTTCATGAAGTGCCTTATCGTAAAATAACTACTCCCTTATGTAGTGCACCTTTTTTTTTAATTAACTGTATTACAAGGTAGAAATTCCATGTTTGTTACAAATATATTACGATAAGACACTTCACAATATTTACATGTGAATTTCAATACTGGACCTCCATTCCATATAGTGTGAACACTGTCATGTACCTATGAAGGCAAAGATAATTATATTACCAAGCAAAATAAACAGTTCAGCTACATAGTTCCCTGATACTTCACAGATTGCATGAGCAGACTATGATGTCTCTCAAACGATCTTTGGAAGATCTTTTCATTATGTTCATGTCAGATGTTGTTACACACAATAGTGTGCCCCATAGATGTTCACTTGTTAGCTGTTTCATATAACGGCTCTGCTATAGACTTGGTTGGTTGGTTGGTTGGTTGTTTTATGGGGATTGAAGGGACCAGACTACAAAGGCCATCGGTCCCTACTATAGAGTTCAGAAATTAAACTCTGCAATATATTTACTAATGACAGATCTGGCCTGTACGACCAGATACGCTTTTTCGACGAGGACTTGTATTTCATATCAGTCTGATATCACTTGACATATAAATAAGGCAAAGAAAGATTCGTGGTGTCCTTTTTCTTGTTTTTGTGATTTGTATTTCTATTGTTTATTTCAATTTTTTGAACCTGAAAATGGTCGAGGGCGAAATCTGGTTCGTATAGCAATAAAATAAAAATTATTGGAGCACGCAACACAATATTAACATGGTTTGTGTGGTATCACGCAATGCATAATTTTTTACTGTTTGGATTATTTGAGAATGGATTCTGATGCCCGAAACCGGTCATCAGTTAAATAAAAAGAACTGTATTTCGCACCTCCGGCTGTTTTCTACATCAAACTGGAAAGATTTAGGTGTTAGTTTCTTACCGCTCGTTTTGTACTATCGCGACTAGAGGATAGAGTACCACGGATATGGTACGCGAATTGGGATCGCAATAATTAAAACAAAGGTGTCTTACGTTGCGACAGGATCTTCTCATGAACTTTCAGTCACCAACTATCTACTCAGAGTGTGAAGGTTTTTTGTTGGCGACCGCCTACATAGGGCGAAATGATCATCGTAATGAAGTCAGAGCTCGCAGGGGAAGATTTACGTGTTGGTTTTTCCCGCGCGCTTTTCGAGAATAGTACGCTAGAGAAACAGCTTGAAGATGGTTCTATGGAGCCTCTGCCAAGCACGTAACTGTGAATTGCAGAGTAGTTATGTAGATGCAGCCGTAGATGAACTGTAGCTGCATGTTTCTTCGATTAATAGTACCAGTTTTTTCCCGTGCAAAAAATGCATCTACATCTACATCTACATGATTATTCTGTAATTCACATTTAAGTGCTTGGCAGAGGGTTCATCGAACACAATCATACTATCTCTCTACCATTCCACTCCCGAACAGCGCGCGGGAAAAACGAACACCTAAACCCTTCTGTTCGAGCTCTGATTTCTCTTATTTTATTTTGATGATCATTCCTACCTATGTAGGTTGGGCTCAACAAAATATTTTCGCATTCGGAAGAGAAAGTTGGGGACTGAAATTTCGTAAATAGATCTCGCTGCGACGAAAAACGTCTTTGCTTTGATGACTTCCATCCCAACTCGCGTTTCATATCTGCCACACTCTCTCCCCTATTACGTGATAATACAAAACGAGCTGCTCTTTTTGCACCCTTTCGATGTCCTCCGTCAATCCCCCCTGGTAAGGATATCACACCGCGCAGCAATATTCTAACAGAGGACGAACGAGTGTAGTGTAAGCTGTCTCTTTAGTGGACTTGTTGCATCCGCTAAGTGTCCTGCAAATGAAACGCAACCTTTGGCTCGCCTTCCCCACAATATTACCTATGTGGTCTTTCCAAATGAAGTTGTTCGTAATTTTAACACCCAGGTACATCTACATCCATACTCCGCAAGCCACCTGACGGTGCGGAGGGTACCTTGAGTACCTCTATCGGTTCTCCCTACTATTCCAGTCTTGTATTGTTCGTGGAAAGAAGGATTGTCGGTATGCTTCTGTGTGGGCTCTAATCTCTCTGATTTTATCCTCATGGTCTCTTCGCGAGATATACGTAGGAGGGAGCAATATACTGCTGACTCTTCGGTGAAGGTATGTTCTTGAAACTTCAACAAAAGCCCGTACCGAGCTACTGAGCGTCTCTCCTGCAGTGTCTTCCACTGCAGTTTATCTATCATCTGCGTAACGCTTTCGCGATTACTAAATGATCCTGTAACGAAGCGCGCTGCTCTCCGTTGGATCTTCTCTATCTCTTCTATCAACCCTATCTGGTACGGATCCCACACTGCTGAGCAGTATTCAAGCAGTGGGCGAACAAGCGTATTGTAACCTACTTCCTTTGTTTTCGGATTGCATTTCCTTAGGATTCTTCCAATGAATCTCAGTCTGGCATCTGCTTTACCAACGATCAAATTTATATGATCATTCCATTTTAAATCACTCCTAATGCGTACTCCTAGATAATTTATGGAATTAACTGCTTCCAGTTGCTGACCTGCTATTTTGTAGCTAAATGATAAGGGATCTATCTTTCTATGTATTCTCAGCACATTACACCTGTCTACATTGAGATTCAATTGCCATTCCCTGCACCATGCGTCAATTCGCTGCAGATCCTCCTGCATTTCAGTACAATTTTCCATAGTTACAACCTCTCGATATACCACAGCATCATTCGCAAAAAGCCTCAGTGAACTTCCGATGTTATCCACAAGGTCATTTATGTATTTTGTGAACAGCAACGGTCCCACGACACTCCCCTGCAGCACACCTGAAATCACTCTTACTTCTTACTTAGTTGAACTGACAGCCTTGAGAATTGTACTATTTATCGAGTAATCGAATTCCAACGGATTTGTTTTGGAACTCATGTCAACTGCCACCTGCCACACCATACAGCAATCTTTTCTAAATCGCTTTGCAACTGATACTGGTCTTCGGATGACCTTACTAGACGGTAAATTACAGCATCATATGCGAACAAAACTTATTGGACCGATTGTGTATGTGTTGATTTCGATTTTTAAAAAAAAATTGGTAGTTTGGTTCAACAGTGTTGGTTCGGTGCGAGGCGGAGAGAATGCGGCTCCGGCTCCGTCAGCGGACGAGACATGTGGAGCGGAGCGAGGTGTCCGCGCGCGGAGGCGCGTGGCCCGGCTGTCGTAGCGAATCATAAACACGTAACGGCCGACATGTATCTGGGCGCTGAATGAATGGCGAGGCGAGCGCCATGTGCCCCTCCCAGCGGCGGTGGCGCCAGGGCGGGGGCCGCCCGCCGCTGCGACTACTGCAGCGCACCTGCCCACACGGCGCGCGGCGCGGCACACCACACCTACTCGGCGCGCCACGCCGTGCGGACGGGCCCACACCATCGATCCCGTTGCCGCTGCCGCCGCCACACGCCTTACGCTGCGCTCCCGAAAAACCCCCCCAAAAATTTTTTTCCTCTCTCCAAAATGGCTCGACTCGAACGGCGCGGGAACTTGGCTTCTGCGACCGGACCACCCCGCCCAAAACGGCGTCCGCCCCCGCCGCTGCGGGTGAGGCCGCGCGCGCGCGCGCGCGCACGCACACACGCCGGCACTGCGTACGCACTCCGCCCACGCGCTTTCCTGCGTGCTGCCCTCCTATCGCCAGCGAAAACTGTGCTCACTGAAATTCGCAAACTACTTCACCGCGTGGTACTACTCTCGCAAGCGCCTACACTACACATTTATTTATTTATTCTAATTTTTCAATACGGTACGATCACAGGAGCGTTTAACAATGCGGTAACCTATTTCGACCAGCCAGTGCTCGTCTTCACATTGTCAGTTGATAAAAGAAGGAAACAAGAATCACTGCAGATTCTATAACGTCTACCAACTATTCGAATAACGACGTTAAAGAATATAATCATACGTATAAGGCACACGCTACAAGAGGCGATCAAACATTCTTTGTCAACAATACTAAAGGCAACATACAGAGGTCGAGGCTGTACAGGGGGAGTGCTACACGAAGATACCATTCATTGTCAAAACAGCAACCGCGCGAACACTTAACACATTCGTAACAATAATAGGAACACCGCCATCTCAAAGAAACAACTGAGAAATCAAAGAAAACGATTATCAGGCACATATCATAACACGAAAGTTCGAAAAACTCCGAGCGAACGTAGTGGAAAGAGAACTAACGAGCTAACAGGAACCTAACAGAAAATGGCATTCATAAATAAACCATTCGAGCGAGAGGGAGAACAAAGTTTCAGAACCATAATTAACAAACGCAAATCTGCTCAGAAGTCTCCTCTATAAAATGCAAACGCTCAACTACCACGGTAATAAAAAGGCACGAATGGATGAAGAGGTATTGTAAAGGATTAAAGCAAATTGATGCTAGATTAGATCAAACGCGCTCCGTGGATGGACGCAAAAGATAAAAGAAAATCGCGACTAAATTGAGAAATTGTGGAAGCGTTGTTCGAAATAAAATAGGCAGCATCATATAGTATCTCAGAAACCGGAAATAAAGTATCATAAAAACGAGTGAATTACAAGTAAATAAACGTGGTGCTTACTACCGTAGCGTGCGTAACCCGATGCGCGCTTGTTACTCTCGTACAGCGCTACGGTACACTATGCTAGCTACAATTTTGAAACTTGTAAATTTTACCGCGCTATGATTTATATAATGCCACGTATTTCTGCTCAGCATAGTATCTACTACGAACCAATGCTTCGTTTGCAAAGACAGTTTATAATCTGTCTTCTATTTGAGATCCGAAACAAGTAACAAATGTTACGTGGACACAAAAACAGTAAAACCCACTCTTTCTGACAACAACGCCGAGTAAATGCGCTGCATAAAATAAAGTCTAATTTTGCTTTAATAACATAGTTCTCGTACTAAAATTGCTTTGTTTTTGCTGAGTGACAACTATATTGATGACATAGCTTCTCCAAGAATCGCACGCTTTCCGACGTCACTGAGTCTATCTAATTCACGACGTGCAGTCTCCGGACAAAAATCGGATAGCAAAGACTCTTTCTTTCGTCTCCAAACTCAAATAGTTATCGAGATTGATGATCTGATCTACAGCAAATATCTGTTTACTATGCGGTCACAGATAAGTACGTGAAGAATTACAGTTTGGTGCGATCACACCTTCCTCAGCCACACAGCAATGTAACATTCCATACCTAGACGCATTTACGCCATTTAAACGTTTTAACAAAGTATCTCCATTAAGTACGTTGTACTGCAAAAGAAATCACAAAATTTAGTGCAATATAAAATTTCTTTTCTAATTGATAACTTTCACTGAATTGCATGTAGACACGCTAAGCTTATGAGAGAGAGCTGTAACCATGGCTGTGTATTGACGCCCACACATACATAAACATCGTCTCGATGAATAAAAATATGCTATCTTACAGTTTCCATTTTTATAAAAAAAATCACTCCTTTTGTCTTTACAGATATTAATGTGTCAAAATGTTAATATCTGCAAGAGCTACCTATTTCTCTACTCATGCGATCGACAGTCTTACTGGCCGAATATAGCAGCTCACTATGGAATACAGTTTGCAGTTTTTAAGGAATTATCTCGAGGAATGGCTTGCATCTACTCTGTTCACTTTTTTTCCTAGCTGAAGCACTGCACAGCTTCCAGATATAACTGTTCCTAAGTTATCAAGACAAAACACGTTTCGGAAACGGCATTAAAAATGCTACCGGTGGCCATATTACTGAGAAAATCGTTCCAGTGAGCCAGAATAAGACATCCTACAAGAAACACGCTCAAAGTAAAACGACCCGCAAAGTTTAAAACGACTCCCCCCAATTTCAGACGGCTTACGTACAGAATTTTTAGAAGGTTATGCAAGTATAAGAACTTCTTTAGAGCTTCTTGAGAGATTGTACACGATGACATCACGCTTTCGTTCTCTTTCCGTAGTGTATACAACTAAGTGCCCGACTGTGTCTTTGTACTCATAATAATAAGGCGGACTTGAATAAGTAATTATAACAGACATTAAATACAACGAAAAAAATCATAAAGAGCTCTGTAGTACAGCGCTTATACATCGTAAGGATCTTTTCGTCTGCAGGAGGCACGATTACTAAATGCTGCTGAATCAAGTAAATGACAAATATCGTCTTACGCTATTATCAAATATCAGTGGCTAGTCGCACAGGAAACTTGAAATCACAGCTCCTATGATTAATTTTAAGAGGCATAGCACTGGAACATAAAATCTCCGGGGTCAACCTTAGAAAGCCGGAGTACGTCGGATATACAGACGCGGTGAGGTTTTACGAACTGTAAGTTGTGTTAAGAATTGAAAGCATCATGACAGAAAAATAAGGGGCGGCTAGAGTGAGTTTCGACCCGAATAGGTGCCCCACATTGGGAGCTGTCAGGCGGCGAGCGAGGCCACCACGAGGGGTGTCCTGGCCGGCGTCTGACCGCCTAGTTATCCAACAACACACAAAGTAACATGCTGATGCTTTGCTTACCTCCCTTGCCATCACGGCATCTCCTCCGCTGGGGATAGGCCGAGGATGCTGCACCCCCTAGCCTAAACAGCACACTCTCCACTCAGGCTCCTTGTTCGAGTCCCGCGCACGCCTACCGCCGAAATTTGCGTCTCATGACGCGATAGTACTTTCGTTCCGCATGGTGAGTGCTACCTCGCCAACGTGATCACGGCGGACAGAGAGGCGAAACAAGGGAAAAAAAAGCACACCAAACACTAGAAAAAATACACTCACTCCCACAAAAAACCAGTCCCTCGAATTAAAAAAAAAAGCACCCGTACCACACCACACACACAGTTGCCCCCTTCACTTAATCCATCATTGAAATCTTCCCGAGAACTAGGTTGCCTTCATACTAGAAGAGACCCCCCCCTCAGCGAAGCAGGCAACCCTGCTTGCGTTGGTTTGCGGCGAGTTGACTGCCATCTGCCGGACGATCGATTCTCGGGGCGCATCTCCGCTAAGACGTGTTCGGGCGGGGTTGGGAAAGGAGGGGTTAGCTGCCGCGAGAGTGCGCTTCGCACACGCACTGGCAGTGGAGGGGCGATCCGAGGGAGACTTTGTTCAAGAAAGTGTTGTGGGGATTCCCTCGTCCTTGCTATGAGATCTCACTTCCTTCGTAACATGTCACCGTTTCATTCCTGTGTTGATTTTCATTTACAACGAGAAATTTCATAATGGACAATACCATTTTGCTACGAGTAAGCCACCTCAATTGAGACAGAGCGTCCGAACAATGTTTTAAGTACACACATTGTTTATCTTGTTTATTTACGGTGGATAAAGTTGCCGTACAGTGTCAAGATCTCTCACAGTAATGGAAATCATTTCCCTTCCTTTAGAGAACTACGTTTTTTCTGAAGTTAAGTTCAAAATTTTTCGGTAATACGAATAATACTGAAAACATTTTAGAAATAGTATAGACAAACAATTGTCAAATACTTTGCGGTGTACCTAAATTTTTAAGCGGGGATCCCCAGTTGACCGGTGAAAATTTCCTGCATATTAACTTACTCTGTAACAGCTACATTATTCAATTTTAGTGTCCTATATAGGTATCTAGAGTAGTATTTTTATTTCTGTAGTGAGGCCTTCCTGCTGTTCAACTGTGAGCTGCGTCAATCAATTAAAATTCGTGTGAATATAGCGGGTAATATATTGCCTTCTCCAATAGATACGGTTTTATGAGCTGGAATACATTTATTGATACGCAGTGTTACTTTAGTATTTTATATGTACAAACATTGTATATCTCTGTTGTCTAGATACTATTCGCACGAAGACCTTTGGAACAATATCCGGTGTCGGAAGATCTTTGGTTCTGGATTTGTTTTTAACCTGACCTGCAGGGATGTTGTGATTGGTTGCGTAGTACGATGTGTCAAAATATGATACTGAGAGGCGTGGTGTTGCAGTACAAGAAATGATAACAATGTAAACTGTTGTTGAGCGTCATGAAGTGTGGTTGACTGGCAGCTTCAATTTTAAAATGTAGGAGTTAGTCCGCATCCCAAATGGGAGCTGGAAAACTCAACCGTATCTAACAGGTGCAGTAGCTTGACGTATTTACCAACTTTTAGTGTTTCTATACAGTTATAATGCTATTTTCACGGAGCGTTGCCGGTAAGTATACCGTCATATGAGAAACATAACGACATGTAGGTTGATTGTAGGAATAGGTGGATATTTTTAATCGGTTCGAGGGAAATGACTTCGAAAATTTTGAAGCTTGTTTTTCTGATTCCAAGTTCAGATTTTATGAAACCACTTATAGATATATGATGTAGAAGTATTTGAACAAACTATCCTCCTGTAATGTAAGACTTACAATTACGGATAGCAACTGACGAGTCTATTGTCGATGAACTAAATGACATTATCTGAAGCTGAATATTTTGTCCCATCATGATAGGCATTTTCTGACTTCATAACTGTGTAGCAGTGGGAAAATTCAATTCTTGATCGAAGGTGTTTTAATACTTTGACATACAACGTTGACTTTAGGCTATAAAATCGAAGTTAAGAACCATTAGAATCATCACACCTATCTCTTGTTTTGGATAATTATCTGATTAATAATTGAATTAGATTCTTCGCATGCTGTGACCAGAAGGGGCTGTACTATAGTTACAATAAGTGGGGAATTTCTTAGAACATAATGTAAGAAAACAATGGTTAGTATTGTCCTCTATTACGGCATCCACCAGAGTGACCGAATATGTGTCTAGAAATTAAGTAAAAGTATCCCAGAGATCTACACACACAGGCCATAACCAGATTTTTGCAAAGTAAAATTTGAGTCATTGTAGGCGTACATTTAGTCTGAAGATTGTTGTTGAATAGCCCTATCATTGCAACAAGTGAGTCCATGAGAACTTAAGATGTGTGTGACTTACGTTACCCCCCCCCCCCCCCCGGTGTGTGACTTACGTCACCCCCCCCCCCCCCCCCCCCCCCCCGAACTATGTCTTTCCACCTACCCAAGAATTTACTCCTTTCTTGCTGCAGAAGGAACATAAAACTTCTCAAAGCTGCGATTAATATTTCCTTATAAAGTGTTTGGGCTTAACTTGTGTATTCCCCACCCCTGAAATCATGATTGTGGTGGAAAAACTAATCTGCAATGCAGCTGGGGTGATAAGCATAAAAATGGCAGTAGACTTTCATACAACATCAAGATGATGTCATTAAAGAAACAAATTTTTGCACTGCTATGACTTTCCTTATTTTGAACATGGTTTGCATCAGAGTGCTGTTTGACAACATTTATGTAATACTTAAGCACAAGCTATGTAAATATTAAGAAGTGGTGAGGCAGTTATACCAGCAACGAATACCATATTACAAAGGACAACTAAAACAAGTAAAAAGAATTATATGTTCTGCAAACTAGATGCAGAAGAAAGTCTCACATCCCAATGAAGGACTTGAAACATTTAGATCAGGACAGGAGTGGTAGAGAAACTATGGCTCAAGTGTAAAAGAAAGTTGACAATGCACTGGATAGGTATTTGCCCAGTAGAACATTTCATGATGGAACCCTCCTTGGTATAGTCACTGTAAAGAAACGGTGGCTACTGCGTAACAGGTATAGATAAAGCATACACCTATAGAAAGAGAGGTGTTGAATGAAACACATTTATCTGTCAAGAGAGAGCACTGCCTGAAGACGTTAGTGACTAGTGTAGAAAAATATTGTTGAAAGATCTTTCGCAAACCTAAATGAATTCTGTTTGTATGTAAGGGCTGTTTGTGGCACTGAATTTAGTGTCAAGTTACGGACAAAACAGGAACAGAAATTGAGGGCAGAAAAACAAAAGCAGAAATGCTTAACTCTGTTGTGTCGAGAAACAGCTGAAATAATTGAAATTGATCAAAGCACCAGGGCCCAACGGAATCACTATCAGATTGTAGACCCAATTTGTGGCTGAGTTAGCCCTTCTGTTAATAATAATATATCGTAGACCCCTCGATGAAAAACTGTGCCCAGTGGTTGGACAAAAGCACAGATCACACCCATCTACAAGAAGGGTAACAGAAGTGTTCCACAAAACTGCAGTCAAATATCTTTGACATCCATTTATTGTACAGTCTTAGAACATATTCTGAGCTCAAACATAAAGAGATAACTTGTACAGAATGATCTCCTCCATGTCAACCAGGATGGATTCCGAAAACATCTATTATGTCAGACCCGGCGCACATTTTTCTCATGTGGCATGCTGAATCCTTTCGATCAAGGCAGTCAGGTAGCTGCAGTATTTCTAGATTTCGGAAAAGAATCTGTCTCAGTACCATATGTACACTTACTATCAAAAGTACAATCGTATGAGGTATCAAGCAACATTCATGACTGGAGATTGAGAGAGAGAGAGAGAGAGAGAGAGAGAGAGAGAGAGAGAGAGAGTGTGTGTGTGTGTGTGTGTGTGTGTGTGGTTTGGTGGGGGGGGGGGGGGGGGAGAGGAGGGGGGTTGCAGCAAGTTTTACCTTGCAAAAATCTGGTGTTGACTTCTGTGTGTAGGTGTGTGGGAAATTTATAATTAATTTCTAGATACACATTTGATCACATAGATGGAAGCAGTAAATACTACTTTTCCTTACACTATATTGTAAGAAATTGTCCACTTATTCTAACTGTAGTTAGCCTATTCTGCTTACAATATGTAAGGAATCTTATAGGTGTTCGAATGTCTCATCAGCGGCAGAGATGAAAGTTTCCCAATATTGAGAATAATACAATTACTGTATTTCATGGTTCTTCTATATATTCATTTTTGTCTGAGTTGTGTAATGGATCACTCTTATCAAAATTGTTTAGAGAATACAGGGAGAGATCCGATATTAAAGATAACACATGCAATCATTTTCAGTCCAAAAATATTCTGCAGCAAAAGGGCATCATATGAGATTATGAGTGGAAGTATCACTTGCTGTGTCATGTGGAATACAGTAACTGACATTAATGCAAAACAAGGTGTATGAGAGCTTCTTACTGTGATTGTAAAGAAGTATTGTCATGTTTAAAATATCCTTATTTGTCTCGCGTGTAAATTTGTCTCGTGTGTAAATGGTAAAATTAGGGCTGTCAGTAAGTATAGTAAGTCTGCCCCTGTGCAGTATAACACATCTCCACTGAGTCAAAAAAATCCATTGTCTCCCCCTTGCTTACTAGAGGGTAGGTGAAAGAGTAATAAAAATTAGATCTCACGGAAGAAAGAGTGCTCTGTGTTAGGTTACAGTTGCTGCAATAATGGCTTTTGATTTGAACAAGAATTCTAGATGTTATTGGAGAGATTTCAAGAACAACTTACACCAACATAATGCTAAACAATTGAAAAGAAAGTGAATCATAAACAGTGTGATCCCATGTTGAATCCTGAAGCATCATTAATGTGGTGGGTATATGAATAGGATCACTAATGATACAAAAGCAGAAGAAGAAGAAGTAGAACTTCACTAATTCCTTACTAGACAGATATCTTCAGGTTTCACCGATCCAAATATTGTGTGTCTTTTGTCCTCTAGGTTTTCGCATTAGAAGATTAAATGGGGTGTGGTTCCATCCTCCTCAGTACATATTCTAGATTTAGTCTTCCTGTATATCCATTGTGTGTAGGTGTTTATTAAAGTTCCCGTGGCCAGTCATGAGTCCTATCATGAGTTCAGTCTCTTTCCTATTGAAGTTCAGAATTACAGAACTTTTCCTGAAACATGGCGCTTTAGATTAATTGGTTTGTGATGTTTTTGGTTTGTAGTCAAATATTCTGTGAGCTGCCTCTTGTTCCAGCTATATAGTTGTGACTTTACCATTGCCCTAGTGATGATTAGGACAGGTTCTGCTCCAGTAAATCAAGTTGTCACTCCTGTCCTGTCCATTCTATCAGCTTGTTTATTCCCACTAATTCCTGAGTGATCAGGGACCCACAGCAGCCTTACTCTGTGGCTTTCCCCTAGTCTCACAAGGGCTTCGTAGCATTCCGTAACAATTTTTTATTTCAAGGTAGGGCCTGAGAAAGACTTCAGAGCAGCTAGGCAGTCCAAATAAGTATATATATTACAATCCTTGTAGCATCTGTGCAAATTCTCCTTTGTGGCACACTCTGAATACCAAATATTTCTACATGGAATACTGCAGCCCTCTTCCTGCCCACAATAATTAACTCACTCTTCATTGCATTAAATTTCATATTGTATAATCCAACCACCTATGCCAACACGTCTAATGACAGTGAAGAAGTCTTCTTGGTTTTTCAGCTGAGTCAAAGTGTCGTTCTGCAACAATGTTTTGACAAATTTCCTATTCATCATTTTTGGTCGAACTTTGTCTAAAGATGACAAATAGGAAACTTGTCAAAATGTTGCCGTAGGGTGACACCCTGACTTTGCTGACAACGTAGGGAGACTTCGTCACAGTAATTAGATATGTTTGCGTAGGTGGTTGGATTATATAATATTAAATTTAATGTGGTGAGGAATGAGTTAATTATTGCATGCACAAAGTGGGAGAAGGCTACCTCAGGAAACATGATGGCAGGGGAACAGTTGAAAGAAATTCATAGCTTTAAGTGTCTTGGAAGCATACTGGAAACAAGTGGAAGAAATTATTAGGAATTTGGTGGGAGGGAGATAAGCAGTAGCATGTTTATGAGAAGTGTCAGGAGCATAGTGTGGGTTGATATTTTGCAGAAGACCAAGGAAATAATACTGTGGTCTATCCTGACCTATGGTTCTGAAAGCTGGACAGTGAAGGAAAAAAAAATGAGAGAGATATAGGCATGTGACACTGAATTTCGCAAAAGCAGTGTGGTACTAATGAGATTGGACAGAATAAGAACTGGCCACCTTTACAAATAAAGATAGAAGCAGCAAGACTTTAGTAGTACGGACATGTAAAGAGAGTGCCATTTGGTAGAACACCAAGGAAGATGCATGAATTGAGGCTCGAAGGCAGCAGATCAAGGGATGTTTAGTTGGAAGCAGTAGAAGAGAATATGTGGAGAAAAGGAGATTAATGGAACAGGGATGAAAAAATAGCTATGGGAGGGTATAGGAAAATGGGGAGACTTGTGTGCAAACTGAGTTCCCTAACTCTGCACTCCCAGTATTCATTTACTAGACTCAAAATTACTGTGTTCCTGGAACTTGCTATTTTGACAGGCTCTCTGACTTCATGGTTCACTCACCTTCTAAAGCATAAACAGTTTATAGAGATGTGTGAACAGTGCTGAACCTCAGCAGAGCTATATCTACAGCAGTCTTCACCCAGGTCTGACAGCTTTTAAATCACAGATTATGGGAGCAACACAATCAGTTTGCAGGCTTATGATGTGCCAGTAGGGGCTTGTCTCAGTATTGTTGTTAAACAATCAGTCTGTCTTTTTGTCACCCATAACACATTTAGTGCAAGGGATAGCAGATTTTGACTTGCCATATTGTGCCTACATTGTAGGTTGGTGAACAGCCAATCTGTATTGTTTTGTATAAACAAATGTGGGAAGAGAGTTAACAAACTGAGTCATAAATTTTAACATCTGCCTTTGCATTTTAAGTGCTTTTTTTATTCAATGTACATATCAAGCAATACTTAAGACCTAGATTCCTTATTGCAGATGCTGTTTGATATCTTTCCTTTGGTGATTTTATTTGGTTATTGCTGAATTTTAATGCTTTATTAATTGTAATTCAGTTTAACCTTGGGTCAGTGTATTATCTGTCCGGCCCCGGTAGCTGAGTGGTCAGCGTGACGGAATGTCAATCCTAAGGTCCCGGGTTCGATTCCTGGCTGGGTCAGAGATTTTCTCCGCTCAGGGACAGGGTGTTGTGTTGTTCTAATCACCATCATTTCATCCCCATCGACGCGCAGGTCGCCAAAGTGGCGTCAAATCGAAAGACCTGCACCAGGCGAACGGGCTACCCGACGGGGGGCCTTAGCCACACGACATTTCATTTCATTTAATTTTCAGTGTATTATCTGATGGTTGCTTTGGAGTGTAATGTTGTGTTCATGTTGTTACTGAATATTATACAAATGAAAGGAAATAACATATTTCAAATATGTAATCTGTTTATATTTGGTAACACTAAGGATGCCACATGTTGTCACTTTGTGAGACATAATGGAAAGGTTTAGAAGTTAACCACAGATGTTGGCAAACACTATGATGACGAGGAATCCTGTATTGTCAACTTTGTTTGTTGTGATAGCCAAGTAGTGTTAGTGAAAATATCTTTCACCACCAACATACAAACCGGCCATCTCTAGCAACGTCAAGGAACTGTAGCTACAGAGGAGGATTTAACATCAAATTGGATTAAAGAAAGAGAAAGTGCCTGGTGAGAGCATTGTAAACCAAAACAAATTTGAAACAGTCATTGTTAAAAGAACATTAATATTTGGTGAAACTTATGTAAGATTGATTTTGTATGCTGAGGAAAAATATATATACGCCAGATGAACACAAAGTAATATACAACCATTTTTTTCTGCCTTGATATTCTAGCTGGAATGTTGCAATTTTAGCACAAATATAATGAAGTTTTGCACTACAGAGTGTATTTTGTGTTCATGTGCAGCTGTAGTGAGAGAAGCTTGCACTGCAAAACAAGCATGGCACACATGTTACGGTTGTCAACTTGCGAAGAGGAGCGATATGTAGTTAGATATATGTGGGACAAAGGACATGAACTGTGCGAAATTCACAGAGACATGCATGGCATGTATAGGGATGACCGTATAGACTGTAACAAAGTCTCCAGCTCGTGTTCATTCTTCCAAGAGGCCTGTGTGAATCTTAGTGATTCAACACGCTCCAGGCGGCTGGTAACAGCTGCAACCCTGCAGAGTGGCAGAGCAATTGAGGCAGCAATTTTGAATGACTGGTGTGTACAACTGTGAACCATATTACAGCAGTTCAACATTTCCTATGACACAATGTACAATATTGTTCATGACAAATTGAAATTTTGTAAAGTTAGTGCTTGCTGGGTGCCTATGAACCTGACAGACAACCACAATGGCCAGCGAATGATCACAAGTTTGGATCAGTTATCCCCCTCCCCCCCCCCCCCCCCCACACACACACAGAAGGGCATGACTTTCTGAAAGGAATCGTCACTGATGATGAGTTGTAGGTGTACCACTACATGCCCGAAACCAAGTGGCCCTCTATGGAGTGGAAATGTGCTGGTTCTCTAGTATGAAAAAAAGTGACTTAGTCTGGTAGGAAAGTGCTTCACAACATTAATGCTGATGGTGTCAAACTTCTTCATGCCAATGCTCACCCCCATGTTGTTGTTCCTGTTCATGAGAAAATCCCCAAATTTGAGCGGGAGATGCTCTAGCATCCACTATACAGTCCGGACTGTGCACTGTTGGACATTCATCTGTTTGGTCCCGTGAAGATATTTCATTGGCCAGTGCTTTGCGACAGATGTGGAAGTGAAATCAGCAGTCTGCGGATGGCTGTACTCCAACAAAATGGACTTTTGTGAAGAGGGCATATTGAAATTGGTACCATGATAGGAGAAATGTGTTGAGAGAATTAGTGATTGTGTAGAATAGTAGGTAAAAGATATAAGCTCATCTGTGATTTTGGTTTTGTTGCTCTTAAACTTTCTGGTAATAAAATTTTGTGTGTTATTGTCTGATTTTCACTCGTGGAAACCTGTTGTGGTTGCCACAAGTAAAGCAAATTCAAGCACACTTTGCTTGTGAAAGTAATAAATATACAAAATTGATTGCAGAGAGGCACTGTCTTAGCCATCTTGGGCATAATGTGGATAATTGTTTGATGGAAGACCATATGTTGTTCATTTTTTCTTACAGGACTTAATCGTTATGATACGGGTGAACCTGAAACTTATGCTGTTCCTACTATGTATTATTGCGATATGTATGACACTACCTTTGTGGATGAAGTGTGGGGAAGCTGTATATGCCAGAAAATCTCATTCTGTAGATTGGAACAACAAGAAACCTTCAAATAGTGTTCCAGTAAGTGCCCTTTGTTACTGTGTTTCGTGTCTTATTAAGTGTTTTGTCTTGTGGGTTTGTGTAATGATTTTGTAACTTCTGAACATGTTGTCACTGTTTCAGGGTCTAGGTGCAGGTGATTTGCTGGATCATGGTACCGACATACAGGGCTTTGAGGAAATTGACTGCAGTATTAACGGTGAATATACAGTGAGCTGCAGGAAAGAAGGGGGAGAAGTATATGTACCATTTTCATTTCTCAATAAATATTATGAGGTATGTTTTTATAATGCACTGTGCCTTAATCTCATAACTCAAGAAATAATAATCATTTTCTTCACTTTATGAGTTATCTGTTCTCATTTCTGTTCAGATCTTCATATGTGAATTCTGCTATGTGATATATATTCTAAAGCTGATTTGGGAAGCTGAGAGCTGTTCAGTTTATTTGTATTAGGTGCTTCAATACTCATTTTATTTCCAGTTACTCCAGTTGCAGTTTCCATATATTTCATTCCTACAGCCTGTCTTGTATTTTGCATGTTTTTTATTGACACCTAAGTTTTTGCTACCATAGGAAAGTGCTAGAAGAACAGTTGTTTCATTAAACATATTTATTGTGTACTATTCTCATATTCTGTAGTACATCATATACTTATAAATTTTTTATAGGCTTTCATCAATACCATAAGCAATAAATATTTTGGTTTGTTTTTATTATTTCTTTTTAAAGTAATGGTAAACTATGTATTTCATACCATTAGCAATGCTATTATATTACATATATTAAACAACAAAATACCATTGTAAGCCACCAACTCTACTGGTTGGAAAGAGATAAGTTATCTGCTGTCTAAATTTAGATAACAGACTAACAGCTCGATGACACCACAGGAGGGCAGACATACACCCAAGGTAAATATTCCAGCTATTAAAGTTGCCAACCGTGTGCCTGCTGACACTCAATCTTCCAGTACTTTGATTCAAAAGTTCACACCAGAGTAATAAAATATGATTAATACCTTGGAATGGTGACAAAATTGTTTATTTAAACACTGACTTGGTTATTTATTAGTTACAACCAGTATTTCCTTATTCTCTACAGCCACACTCACCCACTTAGTGCAGTTCTATGTAAGTTTTCCATTACTGTTTGATATTTTATAGTCACCTTTTAATTAAATATACTTTCATCAGTTACAAAACTAAATCCGGTCTTCAAATCATGCCATTTTATATGCAGTTTGCAATCACTCTTGCAACCTGCTTGAGATAATGACCAAAGTCATACTAACTAATAAGCACCAAAACTATCGGCAGGTGAAAAACTATTCCCTGCTTTTAGTAAGGGTCATCACTACATCATTAATGCTACTCTGCCAGAGTAAAGACAAGTAAGGGTGGATGTGATCTTTCGGATACAGTCTCAGTCTCTGTATTGTTACATCTCCTTACTAATAGTTTCCAGAATCTTCAATCAACGAGGATGTTTGGAAATAAAAGAAAAAAATCCTGAAAAATTAATGAAAGATTACCAAAATTTTGAAAAGTAAGACATGATTTACCCCAAAATTTAATGAAAGTACACCAGAAATTCACATTAATGATCTGAAAGTATAAACATTTTGAAGTACTACAAATATACTATTTAACACTTCTTTAATGTTGTTCATTAACATAATTATTATAAATGCATAGCATTGTCTTCCACATATGCAGACCTAATCCAAAAACTAAACACTGTTCTTTCCTGACAGTCACACATATATTATTTTAACACTTGATAATGTGGTTAATTTCATTCGTTAATGTCCTTTGGAATATCTCCTCCACTAATTTTTTTAATTATATTTTCTGCATAGTCTTCGACCACTCCTGCAGCTAGTATGCTTAGTTTCATCTTTTTTTTTTTGTCTTTCATTGCTGCTGGTATTTGATGAAGATTTACAATAAGAGCATAAGGCGTTTCGTTTTACTTTCTTTTCAATATCTTTTTTTTATATATATAACTTGTGGTTATTTGGCGAAACTTCTTATACTTCTGCTAATAATTCTGTCAGACTTTTTTCTTTCTCCTGGTATTGTTTATCTCATATTAAATCATATCTCGGAAAGTTCAGTATCTTTTTATTCTTCTTTGTACATCAGAATTCCATTGTGTCTGTTTGTACTCATTGCTGCATATGCAGCTATTGCTTATCTAAGAGAAAAACACAGTACTTCTTTTCCAATGTCATCTTCCAAAAAACACATTTGCTATTTATCTACCTTCTTCCCTTAAAGTCACCTCCTTTCTTTTTCATGCACCATACACTATGTGATCAAAAGTACCCGGACACCTGGCCCTTCTGGAATTCAATATGGTGTTGGCCTACCCTTAGCCTTGATGTCAGCTTCCACTATCACAGGCATACATTCAGTCAGGTGTTGGGAGGTTTCTTGGGGACTGGCACCTCATTCTTCATGGAGTGCTGCACTGAGGAGTGGTATCAATGTTGGTCAGTGAGACCTCGCACGAAGTTGGCATTCAAAACATTCTTTGCTGATAGTGCCATGCAAAACAAGAAGGGGTGCAAGCCCCCTCCATGAAAAACACGACCACACCATAACACCACCGCCTCTGAATTTTACTGTTGGCACTACACACATTCACTGGGCATTCACCCTACCCACACCCTGCCATCGGATTGCCACATTGTGTACTGTGATTCATCACTCCACACAATGTTTTTACACTGTTCAATTGTCCAGTGTTTATGCTCCTTACACCAAGCGAGGAATCGTTTCACATTTACTGGCATGATGTGTGGCTTATGAGCAGTCACTTGTCTGTGAAATCCAAGTTTTCTCACCTGCCGCCTATCTGTCGAAGTACTTGCAGTGGATTGTGTTGCAGTTTGGAACGCTTGTGTGATGGTGTAGATAGATGTCTGCCTATTACACATTATGATCCTCTTCAACCGTCGGTGGTGTGGTCTCGGTCAGTCAACTGACGAGGTCGGCCTGTGCGCTTTTGTGCTGCACATGTCCCTTCACGTTTCCACTTCACTATCACATTAGAAACAGTGGACCTAGGGATGTTTAGAAGTGTGGAAATCTCATGTACAGACGTATGACATAAAGTGTCACCCAATCACCTGACCACATTCGAAGTCAGAGTTCGACAGAGTGCCCCATTCTGCTCTCTCACGATGTCTAATGACTACTGGGGCTGATATGGAGTACCTGGCAGTAGGTGGCAGTGCAGTGCACCGAATATGAAAAATGTAGGTTTTTAGGGTTGTCTGGATGCTTTTGATCACATAGTGTAGCTTCATTTTCTCTCATTTCTCCTGAATATTTCATCATAATTCTTCTTAACATCACTTAGTTTCTCTCATAGATTCCTAATATAAGTACAACACAACAATTCGTGCAAGCAATACACTTCTCCCTAACAACAAATGATGTAAATGACCATATAACACATGAAGTATTTAATTCCCTGTGATGTGACGCACACATCCACTGATTTAACTCCAACGGCACTTGGCAGTTAATAGATTTCTTGCATTTGCAAAGTGCCATTAACTTTAAATCCACTAGCTGGAAAACTATATTTCCATTCTTTCCTTCAGTACTTTATTGTAAACATTACTTGTTATGGCACCTTCCAGAATCTATTATTAATTTCATTGTTTGGCTATATAGTTCTCTCGTAATAATTGGGTTAGTTCCAGTCCTCTTCTTCTTTTTTTTTTTTTTTTTTCATTCCTCTAGTAAACTTCCCTGTTTTTCATTTAACCTTCTGTTTTTCATGACTGACATGGTTTTTGCACCAGTAGCTGCTGCTGTCTTACAGATTTTGGATCTTAACACTAGCAGGAAATTCCTGCTGTCTCATTTGCTTGCTGGTTTGCTTCCCGTTCTAGGCAGATCTGCTTGATAGTCACACTCGGGCACGCGACTCCCTCTTCTCATCCACTTATTCTCTAAGTCTGAAGCCATAGTGACATCCCATCACCTATAATTTCTTTCTACTCCGCGATCTTCTTCTGTCTACCTGTGTCAAAAACATTTCTCTTCTTATCCAGCTATCTTTTTATGTGTCTGTGCTGTATGAACATTAGTCTTATGTGCTTCACCATTCCCACATCCTTGCCTTTTAGGAAGCTGTCTGCTTCACATTCAACTAGTGCGTGTAATACAGGTTCTTGGTCTGCTGCCATTTCTTCTGTTTCTGGTATCTTTCATGTCTGCTGGCTGTGTATATTGTGTCAGACTCCCTGCACTATCCACCTCACTAAGTCACCCTGTCCAATGAGAAGTGGATTTCTTTCAAGCTGTCATTCTAACAATGCACTTTCTTTTGAACAGAAATTTTAGCTTTGCAGTTAGGTAGAAATTCGATGGACATTTTGTTTCTAGCACTTACTGCTGTCTGCTTCTCAATAGAAATCATTGTGGTCTGCAGTTCATTATTTCCTGCTTGCTCTACATGTTCTCGAATTGACTGTTGCACATTCTATATCATTTGGCTCACACTGGCTGCTTTTTTTCTACCTGTAATACATCCTGCAATATAGTTTCATGCTGTTTTTCCGTAATTTTCATCTTCCTGTTCTTAAATGTTTTCTGCATGTTCATTGTTTCTTCTTCAGAATTGTTCCTTACTACTAATAGATCCAGTAACACCTCTGTTTTTAATTCATCAAATTTCTTCTCTTGTCCATCCCTTGACTGCCTTATTTCAGTTACAGTATTTTCTCCCATTTTGTTCATTGTCTTAGCATGTCTGTTGAATTTTTCGTTCATATTTCTGTAGAAATTTTTGTGCTTTTTCATAAATTCCATTAGAATTTTCATTATTATATTTAGTACTGGCTTTATCGGTTCTGTATATTTAATTTTGCTGTCATCTTGCCTTGCCTCTACAGTTTCTTGACTGTAGGAGTCTACATAAGGAAAGGAAAATAATGGAATACAGGATCCTGGACTGACTACCCTACACTCGGGCTAAAAGGAAATTTGAAGGCTCCATCCCATGTGCATGACAATATCTTACACCGCTTCTATAACTACTGTTACAGCCCCATATGTTTCACCAATTCCAGTCAGCTCTTGGAACAGCCATAAACTACATACGCCCCCTTGATGGTGAGAGGGGGGGGGGGGCGGCCCTTCCCTCCCTGTTGCTCCTGCACCACCTACTTCAGGAGCAGCCCCCCCCCCCAAAAAAAAAAAAAAAAAAAAAAAAATATATATATATATATATATATATATATATATATATATATATATATATATATATATATATATATATATATATAGGGGACATCAGTCCCCAATTCTAAGCTGTAGAAGCATAAGTCTTCTTCGGCTCCTCTCGCTAAGAAGGGGTCCCTTGGGCCACTCCCTTCCCAGGTTCCCACCAGTGGCTGAAGTAACCACAGGTAACTGGTCGTAAGGATTCACTTTCCTCCTTAGTCTCAGAGACTGAATCAAAGACGCCCTCCCAGCTAGAGAAACCCAATGAACAGTGTAGAAATCAAAAAAGAAGACCCCCAAGAACAAGGAAATTGTGGTAGCACCCACACCACCGCTACCTACAAGCTCTGTGTCTGAGGATGAGGTGGAGATTCTGGCATCTGCAGAGGACCTAGATCTCGCCGGACTCTCAAATACAATGGATATAGACTGCTCAGCAGCTGGTGGCCCTGAGGTGTAAACTACCTCATTGAATGTTCCATGCCTTCCCAGTCTCACGATGACGTCATCCTCCAGTGGAATTGAGGCTGTTTTTTCCACCACCTGGCTGAGTTACGGCAACTGTTAAGATTTACATCTGCTTTCTGCACTGTCCCCTCCCCCCCCCCCCTCCCTCCCTCCCTCCTCCTCTCCCCCACGCAACCTGGTTCCCGGCGATGCGCACCCCTGCCCTATGTGGCTGTAAGGGATATTACAGGAACCGTAGCGACTATGATCGAGTGTCAGGTGGAGTTTGTGTTTGTGTCCTAAACTCTGTCTGTAGTGAAATGGTGCCCCTTCAAACCCCTCTTGAAACTGTAGTGTCAGGATAAGGACAATGTGGGAAATAACTGTCTGCAACATGTATCTTCCTCCAGATGGTACAGTACCCCTAAACGCATTGGCTGCACTGATTGCTCAACTCCCTAAACCCTTCCTACTTTTGGGAGATTTTAACACTTGTAACCGCTTGCGAGATGGCACCATGCTTAATGGCCAAGGCAGAGACGTCGAAACTTCACTGTCTCAGTTCAACCTCTGCCTCTTAAACACTGAGGCTGCCACACACTTCAGTGTGGCTCATGGCAGTTACTCGGCCATTGATTTATCACTTCGCAGCCCAGGACTTCTTCCATCAGTCCACTGGAGAGCACATGATGATGACCTGTGTGGTAGTGATCACTTTCCCATCTCCCTGTCACTGCTCCAGCATCAGACCCATGGACACTTGACCAGATGGGCATTAAACAAGGCGGACTGGGAAACTTTCACCTCTGCTGTCGCCATTGAATCTTCTCCACATGGTAACATCGATGTGATGGTTGAGCAGGTGACTACAACAATCGTTTCTGTGGTGGAAAGCACAATCCCTCGCTCTTTATCCTGTCGAAGATTTGCTGTTTTCAAGCAGACTCACTTCCTTGAACAAGAAGCTCCCATCATCGGCCTGTGCCTCCGTCAATGGAGGACATGGACAACATCTGTGCACTTTTATCTTCTTGCTGAAGGGCACAATCCTTTATTGTGTGATGCCCAGCAAGTGATGAATGTGGCCCAAAGTAACATTTCTGATAGTCCAGTTTTCCACAAATAAGTAAAATTTCATATCAAGTCTCCTGAGCTGTATATCGCTGACCTTTGCTTGACATTACAATGATCTCTGTCTGTCTTCTGGGTATCACTCTTTATACAAGCTGGCTGCCTTGCTTCTTCAGCCTTGGTAATGAGGTGTTTCACATAGTCATCCTGTGTATTGTCTGTCTGAAATGGGTACAGTATATCCATTGTTGTATTTGCCTCACTAAAACTAAACTCCTCTCAAACAGGGCATGAAGGTCCAGTGGTACCAACTGGCTGCCGTGTCATCCTCAGCCCAGAGGTGTCACTGGATGCAGATACGGAGGGGTATGCGGTCAGCACACTGCTCTCCCAGCCGTACGTCAGTTTCCGAGACCGGAGCCACTACTTCTCAATCAAGTACCTCCTCAGTTTGCCTCACAAGGGATGAGTGCACCCCACTTGCCAACAGCACTCGGCAGAACGGATGGTCACCCATCCTAGTGCTAGCCCAGCCCGACAGCGCTTAACTTTGGTGATCTGATGGGAACCGGTGTTACCATTGTGGCAAAGCCGTTGGCATTTGCCTCACTACTGTGGAGCAATAAGCATAGGGTGAAGCATGTAGTGTCTTAGTTCATTGTTTTACATGCAAATGTCATGATGTGGCAATATTGTGTTTGATTCTTTCTGTTCAACAACAATGTACATTGAAAGCATATCTGCCAATGTCCCACTATGGTGTTCATTAAGGCCATTAGTCTTTGTGTGATAGGTTGCTGTCATTCTGTGGGTGACACTGAAATGTGAAATTACCTCTGATACTAGTCTCAAATGGAAAAGCTGTACATGGTCAGAAATATCATACGGAGTGCTCCATGCTTCAAAATTATGTCCTTTACAAGGAACTTCGCACTGCCCTGAGCTTCTGGTGAGGTAGTGGGTGTAGACTATTATCTCTAGATCCCTGCTGATTGACTTTGTGAAACTCCACAAGAGATCAGTTCAGTCTAGTGGAATGACAGTGCTTCAGGTCGAATTGTTATCAGATGCTTAGAGGTAACTGCAACACATCCTTTCATCACGGGCATCATTTAGTGACTCGCACAGTGTTTAAGGGATTGGTAGAAACAAGGCAATGATACCTGTGTCTGACTGTCTGGAATCTTCACAAATCCCAAATTGCCAGATGTTGAAGAATTGCAGAAATATTAAAGATTGCTGGTTGTAAATGAGCTTAGATGATGAGCACCCTTTTTAACCCCATTGGATCATAATTCCTCTCATACAGTGCTATGTTTATTAATTGGAATTCTCCTTTGGTTGGACGCTCCTCCCTCAAGGCTTCTATAGATTTTTGCAGTGCTTGATCTTCCCTCTGTTCAATGTCAGTGTCATTTATTACAGCAGTGACAGAGATTTTGTCCATGCTGCTATGTTCTGCCAAAGAATTCCTTGAAAAGCAGTCAGTGTCTTTGTGTTTACATCAGTTTTTGTATGCATTGTGACATCATACTCATGAAGTCTCGGTGCTGTCTTATCAGTTGACCCAAGGGATCTGTCGCACTAGTCAGCTAGCATAGAAAATGGTGGTCTGTTACAGTGGAGACTGGTTTGCCAAATAAGTGACCTGAACTTGTTGCACCAGAAAAATTTGAGATCTCCCAGCAGTAATTCTTGCAAAGGATGTGCCTTTGTACAGAAGC
This sequence comes from Schistocerca serialis cubense, assembly GCF_023864345.2. Classification (NCBI taxonomy): domain Eukaryota; kingdom Metazoa; phylum Arthropoda; class Insecta; order Orthoptera; family Acrididae; genus Schistocerca; species Schistocerca serialis. Next base: position 563,302,116 of record NC_064641.1, read on the forward strand.
CCTTTATGAATTGCAAGTAGTATGAGCACATTGTGAGAACTTCTCACACCGTGAATGTGCTGGGAAATAAGAAAATCTATGATTGCTCTCTGGAAAAAAAAAGAAAAAAAACCACCACTCAGGGCACATTGTATTCTACTGTAGAAAAAGGTGATAAGTGTTTCATTCCTGTTCACACCAGTTGACTACAGCCAATTGTAGTGTCTGTGGGTTCATACCCGTTGCAATACCCCTAGCAAGATCACTCCGCAACATGCTGTAACTGTTCCCTGTCATTATAAAGAGGTACCAGCTGCTCTCCTAGCAGCTGCTGGCCTTGGTTCAAGAATGAAAACTGTAGCATCAAGAGTATCTCTAAACTTTGAACATTTAATGTCCTTGAAATTAAGCTTCATTTGGGGTGACACTATGTGTTTTCTCTGCAGTGCATATTGTGTTTTGATTGAGGTGTTAACACTGCTGAATTTTGGATTGCTCACCATTCTGATCATTATGCATGTATATCTCTTTGGTCAGGATACTGTTAAATTTGCCAATAACAATACATGTGTACTTTGATGTAGGAAGTTAGCAGGTTCCTTGATGCTGAACTTTGCATCTTGTGGCTTGTGAAGGGATGATAAAATATCATTTGATTTCCACAGTTTGAACTCGTAGATCTTTGTGTGAGTGAAGGCTGTGAAAAAGGATTTGTACACCCAGTTGAACAGAGAAGGCATGCCCACATTTGTAATAGATTTCTTTCAACAGCTATAGTCGAGTGGTGTGAATTGATCCCTGACAACTGCAGTAGGCTGGGCATGACAGCTTTGTGTGCGTGCTGCAGCCAATTGCTTAATGTGATTTTGTAAAAGCCTCTATGGCAATGCTTCAGTGATGTCACAGCTCTATAGGCGGCTGTTGTTTTTGTCTGTAGTCATCTGAGCTTTGGAGTTGAAAGCTGGCAACAACACTACCATCTGTTAGTGGTCTTCTTACACTGTGTTGACTATAGTTGCATATCTCTTACTCCAACTGAACAAATATTGGAGCATTTACAGTTTTGATTGTATAGTTTTCTTAACTTGCAAATATTCAGATGAATTAGCCAATTTCCTTCCCTACCATTATCCAATGTGAGCTTCAGCCTTTGTTTTTTATTTTTTCGTTTTTGTTGTTGTGCACACATCTGCTACATTCACTGAAATGACTGTCAACTCTAGCCCTGAAAGAACCCAAATAATATTGCCGTGAGCTGTGCTGCATGCTTTGTGGAGTAATGGTTAACATTGATGGCTGGCATGCTGCAGGTCGCCAGCTCAAATTTCATCACAGCTATATATTTTTTATTTAGTGTTTACCATTCCTGGAAAGTTCTCAAAAATTTTTTTTTGTTTGTAACATTTACACATTCTGGAATATTTAGTGTTTGTCCCTCCATTTAGGGGTTCTATTATATCTGTATGTTTGTGTCAGTAATAAATGTGCTTACAGTGCTAAGTGTTGTACTTCACTGACGACTCTGCTTTTGTATTTGGACTTGGTTGTGGTAATAATGTGGATTGTTTGATGGAGACGCCTGGTATTTCTTAACATCTCCAAAGCTGTGGCTCGAATTAGATGCAATTAAAGCCTTCACCTATGCTAATGGAAGGTGGAATACTAGCAGTATATTGTTCCATAGGTCTGTACTTTCAGGAGAGCAATGAATTCCAAGCCATCAGTAACCATCCATCATTGTTTTCTGGAGAAACTGTTTGGGAGCTTACAAAATGTCTAAAAAGATTCAACTGAGTCACCAGATACAACTACTTTCACGCCACAAAAGTCCAGTTGCAACATTAATCACTGCATCTCAGTCGCTGCTGTCACAGATATCAACAAGATAGCTTGCAGCCTTTTAATGGCTGAAGTTGTTGACACATACTGGCCAAGGCAGACACCTGCGAGGTGCCCAGTTTGCAGCATAAAAAACAGACGTTGCGGAAAGGGCAGTGATATCATTGATGCTGTGGACTGCAATCTGGACATGATCTGATAGCACAAACATTTTTGGGGTCCTTTGACAGTAATGGGGAGGAAAATGTTGTATGAGTGTCTGCTTGCTTTGGGACACACTGGTGTTGAACGAAGCACCTCCATTTGCGCTCATTTATGTATGGTGAGGGTGGAGAATGGTTAATTACTGCACTAACTACTAAAACCTGTGTCACTAGACAAATGGGTTCTCAGTAAATTGGATGATGATTGGAAGTCATCCGTTGATCTTGGAGTGTAATGTCTACTAAGACTACTAACAAGTCACACTTGTCTGCCAAGCTTCATAAGTCAGCAGCCCACGCTGTGCAGGAGTGGTTTCCTTAAACCTGAGCATAGCCACAACAATGTGAGTTTGGTGACCATAATAGTCAGTCCACAAACTACAAAAATCAGAAAAAGTCAAACTACTATGATCTGGGAGTGGCCAGAGTTTTCGCACCACTTCATACAGTTTCCTGCTGGAAGACAGTAAGAGTGCACACTGATGCCCAGTGTCCGTAATTTGACTCACACTGAAATGACAGAAATTGATCTCCCAATCTTCATTTGCCTCATCAGCACAAGTGAAGGTCAGGTGGGAAGGTGAGCCAGACACAGCTGATGACTGCTATTAGTGTAGAAGTAGCTGTAACAGCTGTGTGTGGTGTTGTTGGTGAAATGCCGACTGCCTGTCTAGCTGTTGCTGGTGTTCTGTAGCAACAACTGCTGCTGCCACAACTCGAGAAACTCATGAACCAAGCCATACTGGTATAGCTGAATGGTGAAAAAATTCTCATCACCAATTTTCTATCCTGTCCTGTGTAAGTAGAAACGCATGTTTGTGATTACTCATGCTGGTGGTCACAAAGAAACTGGCAGACTGAAAAAAGCAGTTTTGGAGGTGACTAACACGTGGAGGTCACAAGGTGAATTAATAACCAAGACAAGTCCCTAGAGTATCCGAGTTGTCTAAGCGTGTACCACAATCCAAATCACAAAACGTGGTCAGAATACTTTGCTATCCAGTGGTACATATGTAAGGTTTCAGTGACTGGCAAGAGATTGGCCGCAACTGCCAGGTTGTGGTATATTGGCAAACACTCATCAGAGGGCGATGCTCCTTTCTGCGGTGGCCACACTTTGTACAGGTGCAAGCAGTGGCTGTCACCTGGACCCTAAGTATCTCTAACGTACTCACTCTTATCAGTACTCAGGCTATGCAGGGAATCCGAATCACCATGGGATACTAAAGGAACAGCCTTACATTCAAAGGAAATTTGCAGTAATTTTTTCAGAAATTGTCAAAGGGACGGCTGCCAGTGCACCACCATGACCTAGTCTTTCTCATTCACCAGGTACTAAGAGAAGAAATAAAACAGTTTATGGCACCCAGGAATGTTGGACAAAGTACTCAAGAGATAGCACCATGAATATCGATCCTGTATGTCAGAAGGTAATAGAGAATATTCCTGGAGAGGTGTAATGATCTTTGGCACCAATCTACGCCATTAGTCAAAGACACCTTGAGGAATGGACTCGGCCAATTCGGACTTATGCCGCAGCTGTCAAATGTCTACTCAATATCTAGTCAGTGCAGGTAGAATCAGCTGCTCCGAAAAGTATAATGCCTCACAGAAGAAGAGACATTTGTAGAACAGAGGATTACACACTGGTTTGTTTTAACTGTGGATACCTTGCACACTACTCTACTGTAGACAAAGATGGTGAGTGTACAGTGACTATAATACCCCAAGATGTCAACCATCACAACAGTCAACTGCAGATTTCTTAGTCGACTTGTGGAACAATGGCCATCACCACACCATGGACGAGATTGCTCCCCAGCACTCTGTAGCCATTCCCCATTGTTGTACTTGGGTATCAGCCACTCACATAGCCACTGAATTCAGGGTAACTGAGATGAACATCTATGGAGGTGAGCTCAACAAAGATGAAAATCCTCCTTGGATGACAGTTACCAAGACGACAGGAAATGTCATCGATGGCCAGCTTATCCAGGCACTACTCGACTCTGGAGTTTCTTTTTCAGTAAAGTTAAAAACTTATTGTCACTGTCTAAAGAAGACTATATTTTGTGATGTAAAAACAGTACTGCTTAAGGTCACATATGGGAAATACGTCCACCCGGCAGGAACATGCACTGCAAAAATGACTATCAGTAACAGAACACATCTCTTCAAATTTGTTATTTTAACAGATTGTGATCATTACGTTATTCGAGGATGAGACTTCTTGCAGACATCACAGCAGTCAGAGGCTGTGGAAGATCAGAACCCCAGAGTGATGAAGCTATTCCAACAAGCACACATAACAAAGATAGCTCTTGGCACTTGTTTGCTGCTGAAGACATTGTTAGACTGCTGTTATCAATTGGATGAGTTGCATTAATCAGTCTAGAGGCACAGTTAAATTGTGAATCTTTTGTCAGTTGCGAAAAGCTTATTGGGCTCACAAAAGGTATCTGCATACCAACAATCATCGTAAGCACTGTGGGTGGTAAAGGAGAAATTTAGGTCACTAATAGTCGCAAGCAGCCACAAGTCACCCCAAAAGTATATGTGTACAGAAGGTGAATCAGTTCAGCATGGGCAGTACAATACCATTGAAAAGATTGTTCTCCACTACAGCTGCGGACCAAGCAGTAGAGAAAGCTACTGTCAAACTGCCAATAGAATCTGTTGTGAATGAGAAACAATGTCAATGAGTGTTAGCTATCCTTCACCAATTTTCAGATACTTTCAAATCTGGACTGGAGAAAAGCCAGAACAAGCAGTCTGTGGTAAAACGCTGTGTCAACATTGGGGATCATCCACAAATTAGCCAGCGCTAATGTAGAGTGTCACCGACTGAATGACACATAATTCGCAGGGAAGAGAGAAGTGCTGTAAGATGACATCATTGAACCTTCAGAGTGTCCTTGGTCCTCCTCCTGTGGTTTTTATGAAGGGGAAGGATGTCGACTACTGATGAGTGAACAGAATAATGAAAAAAGATATCTACTTATTGCCACACATTAATGATTCCCTGGACCATTTGAAAGGGGCAAAGTATTTGTCAAATCTGGCTATGCAGAATGGCAAGTTGAAGTTGATGAAGCTTACCAGGAAAAGATGACTTTAATACCTGATAGCCTCTGTGAGTTCAAAGTTAAGTTGTTTGGACTGTGTAACCCTCTAGCCATAACATATAAAGGACAATCTGCTTCAACACCTTAAATGGATGGCATTGTATGCTGTCTGGATGATATTATTTTTTGAAGACATTTGAAGAATATCTCTAAGCCACCTGACGACTGTGTTGAAGTGTTTTCAGATTGCAAGCCTCTGCCTGAAACCAAAAAAGAACCACTTTGCCCAGGAAATATAAATCTTAGGGCACCTAATATGGCAGGTGAGACCATCCCGATCCAGAGAAAATAAGAAGTCATAGATTTTCCTACTCCTCGGCACATTTTGACATGAGAAGTTTCCTTGGAATGTGCTCATACTACTAGTGATTCTTAAAGGATGTCTATATTAAGGCACATCCCTTGCAAGAATTACTGCACGGGGACCCCATATTTCCCAGGAATGAGGTGCAAGAAAGATCTTTATTATTTGTTAAGGAGGTGCAACATTACCAGTCTTAGCATTATATGGCAAGAGTACCAAGACAGAACTTCACACTCACACTGTCAGGTGTGGGATAAGTGCAGTTCTTGTACGGATTCAGGACGGTGTTGGTAGGGTAGCAACTTATAGTTCCTGAATATTTTGAGTCTGAGATGAACTGCTCAGCAAACAAAAAAGTGTCATGCAGTTGTTTGTTCATCAGCAAGTTCTAGTCATTTTTATTTGGCAAACGGTTCTCCTTCGTAACTGACCACTATTCTCTATACTGGCTGACTAGCCTAGAGGATCCATTGGGTCAACTGGTGAGGCAGGTGCTGAGGCTTCATGAGTGTGATGTCACCGTGGTATACAAAAACAGATGTAAACACAAGGATGTCAACTGACTTTCGAAGAGTCCTTTGGCGGAACATGCTAGTGTTTGGTCATCGCTGCACTAAATGACATTGCAGCTGAACAGAGAGAAGATCTAGCATTGCTGAAAATGATAGGAGCCTTGAAGGAGGAGGAACCGAGAAAAGGGAATACCAATTAATACACAAAACTTTGTATAAGAGGAACGATGATCCAATGGGATGGAAATGGTTGCTTGTCATCCCTGCTCATCTGTGGCCAGCATTCTTGAAGTATTTCTGCCATGCTCATCTGGAATTCATGAATCTCGGGATGTATTAGTAATCAGACACATGTGTCACTGGCCCATTAAACACTCTGTGTGCCACTCTGAGTAATGGCAGTGACAGAAGTATTTGTCAAAATTATCTCCAGGGAACCTGTCACCAGTTCTGCAGGAAGCAATGTCGTTCCTCCACATTGGAATCAACCTCTTGGGGAAGATCACGAAGTCATCCAACAGAAATCGAAGGATAATAGTCTGCACTAACTTCTTCACCCGTTATGCTGTCACTAAAGCTATGATGACTATTGTACCTCTAGAAATAGTAAGGTTACATGTAGAAGACATTATTTTGTAGTGTGGGGCACTCATATGATATATTTGATCATGAAAAAATTTTACATGAGACTAATGACAGAGGTAATTTCACATTGGCAACATCACCCACAGGTTGACAGCTACCTATCATATACAGACTAATGGCCTCACTGAGCACTTTAAAAGACAATGACAGATATGCTTTCAGTGTACATTGTTACTGCACAGAGAGATTGGAACATCATACTACCCATTGTGATATTCTCATACAGTACAGCAAAGCAAGACACTACTGGCTTCACACCGTTTATTCTACATCATGGTCATAAGGCCGAAGTGACAATGGGTACACCATTCCTGTTTCAACTGGAGGATATTTAGGTTGACTACATAAAACCCCTCATCACAGGAACAGAAGATGGAAGACAGCTGGTTTGCATGTGGATCCTGGGTGCCCAGGGGAAGGGCTGAGAGCATTATAATGGCATGGACCAGCCAGTGACGTGCAGACCAGCAGCTCTGGTGCAGCTTTTCATGACTGTGTGAAAAGTGGGACTCGCAGAAAAGTGACTAAAGTGCTACTTTGGACCATAATGTATCCATTGTTGCTTGGTGGATGTCACATATGAAGTTCATCAAGGGTCAGCTATGTCCTCTATATGAAGCCCTACTACAGTCATCAGGTGCTGATAGATAATTAGGTCTTCTCATCCAAGAAAACTGCTGATTTGCTCATTGGTCATGAAATTATGCTGTGATAACTTGGCTAGAGTGCAGTGATCAAGATCCAAGCTGCTGTAGTCAGCTCCAGTAACAACCGCTGAAAGTGCAGATAGCTGTTTCTCCTGGAGAAGGAGCAATGTCATGAGCTGTGCTGCCTATCTTGTGGAGTAGCACTTAGTGTCACTGGCTGGTGTGCTGCGGGTCACCAGTTAAAATCCCATTACCAGCAAATATTTGTTATTTAATATTTATCATTTCCAGAAAGTTTCAAAATTTATGTTTGTACCATCTGCATATTCTAGATATTCAAGGTATGTATAAATAAAAGCACTCTCTGTCCAGGAGTTCAGTTCTGTCCTGTCGGTGTCTGTAATAAACGTGCTTTCAGTGCTAAGAGTTGTACTTCACTGATGATAACAACCCTGCTCTCAGATTTGGACTTTACTGTGGCCACAACATGACACTAGTTATGGTGTGAAAACCATGGTTTGGCTTATGTACCATTGCCAGGGATATGCTTAGTTGTTTCATGAGATCTAAATATTTATGAAGTGTTCACATGCTTAATACAACTGTCTTAAAAATTTACAGTTTCTCTTGTATTTCTAGGTTTTTGGGAAACTTGCTACCTATGATGGGTATGAAAGATTTGAATGGTCTCATAGTTATTCCAAGATTTACAAACCTAAAGGAAAATATGATCCAAAAGGAGTGTTCATGTATTTTGAGAACTACAATGTCGAAGTTCGGGAGAGGGTCAAATGTGTCAGTGCTGTGGAAGGTATGTTGATCTCGTATACTTGCAAGTTGTACAGGTGTCGATAGACACACAAACAAACACAAACATACACACAAAATTCAAGCTTTCGCAACCAACGGTTGCTTCATCAGGAAAGATGGAAGGAGAAGGAAAGATGAAAGGATGTGGGTTTTAAGGGAGAGGGTAAGGAGTCATTCCAGTTCCGGGAGCGGAAAGACTTACCTTAGGGGGGGAAAAAAGGACAGCAGGTATACACTCGCACACACACCCATATCCAACCGCACGTCGTGGAAATGACGATGTGATTTTTTAAATGGAAATTTAAGAAACTGACTGATTTGAAGACATTTTTATAAATAGTCAGAAACTGTTTAGCAGAATTTGTTCAAGCTCTTGTTTGCTTCCTGCTTGAGATATTGCATGGTATGCAGAGTATTAAATGTTTCCTCTTTCAGGGCAGCCAATTATTAGCCGAGGTTGAGGCCAGGCCGCCCCTCGTTCATCACTTGTCGCTCAACAACATCTTTGCCTCTGTACTTCCGCCTCAACTGACATCTCTGCCCAAACTCTTTGCCATTTTATTATATATTTTTCCCATGTGGAATGTTCCTTTCTTTACACACACACACACACACACACACACACACACACACACACGCACACACGCGCACACACATTACGTGCAGTCTCCCATCCTTCATCAAAGACACCAACCACTTTCTCGAACGCCTGGAATCCTTACCCAATCCGTTACCCCCAGAAACCATCCTTGTAACCATTGATGCCACTTCCTTATACACAAATATCCCTCACGTCCAGGGCCTCGCTGCGATGGAGCACTTCCTTTCACGCCGATCACCTGCCACCCTACCTAAAACCTCTTTCCTCATTACCTTAGCCAGCTTCATCCTGACCCACAACTTCTTCACTTTTGAAGGCCAGACATACCAACAATTAAAGGGAACAGCCATGGGTACCAGGATGGCCCCTTCGTACGCCAACCTATTCATGGGTCGCTTAGAGGAAGCCTTCTTGGTTACCCAGGCCTGCCAACCCAAAGTTTGGTACAGATTTATTGATGACATCTTCATGATCTGGACTCACAGTGAAGAAGAACTCCAGAATTTCCTCTCCAACCTCAACTCCTTTGGTTCCATCAGATTCATCTGGTCCTACTCCAAATCCCATGCCACTTTCCTTGATGTTGACCTCCACCTGTCCAATGGCCAGCTTCACACGTCCTTCCACATCAAACCCACCAACAAGCAACAGTACCTCCATTACGACAGCTGCCACCCATTCCACATCAAACGGTCCCTTCCCTACAGCCTAGGTCTTCGTGGCAAACGAATCTGCTCCAGTCCGGAATCCCTGAAGCATTACACCAACAACCTGACAACAGCTTTCGCATCCCGCAACTACCCTCCCGACCTGGTACAGAAGCAAATAACCAGAGCCACTTCCTCATCCTCTCAAACCCAGAACCTCCCACAGAAGAACCACAAAAGTGCCCAATAGTGCATATTATGCCGGTTTACGTTACCGCTGTTGGTGAATGTCGCTTCGTTGCTAAATATAACTCGTTTAAAAAATCTGTCATCGTCCCTTAATTTCTCTTGTACCATGCAATTCCTGGTGCATAGAACTATGGTACGAGTGCAATCGATGTTGATGTAGTATTCTCAACACCGACGTTTTTGAGATTCCCGATTCTCACGCAATTTGTCTATTACTGATGTGCGGATTAGCTTTCCGGGACTGGATCAGATTCTGAATGTGGCTCTCCAGCAGGGATATGACTTCCTCAAATCCTGCCCTGAAATGAGATCCATCCTTCATGAAATCCTCCCCACTCCACCAAGAGTGTCTTTCCGCTGTCCACCTAACCTTCATAACCTCTTAGTTCATCCCTATGAAATCCCCAAACCACCTTCCCTACCCTCTGGCTCCTACCCTTGTAACCACCCCCGGTATAAAACCTATCCCATGCACCCTCCCACCACCACCTACTCCAGTCCTGTAACCCGGAAGGTGTACACGATCAAAGGCAGAGCCACGTGTGAAAGCACCCACGTGATTTACCAACTGACCTGCCTACACTGTGACGCATTCTTTGTGGGAATGACCAGCAACAAACTGTCCATTCGTATGAATGGACACAGGCAGACAGTGTTTGTTGGTAATGAGGATCACCCTGTGGATAAACATGCCTTGGTGCATGGCCAGCACATCTTGGCACAGTGTTACACCGTCCGGGTTATCTGGATACTTCCCACTAACACTAACCTATCCGAACTCCGGAGATGGGAACTTGCTCTTCAATATATCCTCTCTTCCCGTTATCCACCAGGCCTCAATCTCCGCTAATTTCAAGTTGCCGCCACTCATACCTCACCTGTCATTCAACAACATCTTTGCCCCTGCACTTCTGCCTCGACTGACATCTCTGCCCAACTCTTTGTCTTTAAATATGTCTGCTTGTGTCTGTATATGTGTGGATGGATGTGTGTGTGTGTGTGTGTGTGTGTGTGTGTGTGTGTGTGTGTGTGTGTGCGCGCGCGTGAGTGTATACCCGTCCTTTTTTTCCCCCTAAGGTAAGTCTTTCCGCTCCCGGGATTGGAATGACTCCTTACCCTCTCCCTTAAAACCCACATCCTTTCGTCTTTCCCTCTCCTTCCTTCTTTCCTGATGAGGCAGCAGTTTGTTGCGAAAGCTTGAATTTTGTGTGTGTGTTTGTGTTTGTTTGTGTGTCTGTCGACCTGCCAGCACTTTCATTTGGTAAGTCACATCATCTTTGTTTTTAGATATATTTTTCCTACATGGAATGATTCCCTCTATTATAACCATATATATTTTGTGTTTGCATATGTGTGGATGGATATGTGTGTGTGTGTGTGTGTGTGTGTGTGTGTGTGTGTGTGTGTGTGTGTGTGAGTGTATACCCGTCCTTTTTTCCCCCTAAGGTAAGTCTTTCCGCTCCCGGGATTGGAGTGACTCCTTACCCTCTCCCTTAAAGCCCACTTCCTTTCGTCTTTCCCTCTCCTTCCCTCTTTCCTGATGAGGCAACAGTTTGTTGTTTCACAACCTTTCCAGCAAACCTCAACCTCCTCTCATTGCACACAAACCCAGTCTCTCCCATCTACTCAATCTCCCACTTCCAGCTCCACTCCCTCCAAAACCTCAAAATTCCGATCAACACAATCTGGAACCACAACACCCTAATTCAGTAGTTAACCTTTCCTCCAAACCTCTCTCCCAATCCGAAACCTCTGTCCTATCCAAAGGCCTCACCTTCAGCCCCACCCCCAGATTCAACCAAACAGCCCTCGTCAAAGATTTACTGTCCTACACTCGTACTCTCTGCTGGAAGTATCACTTTGCCACGAAGAAAAATGATCCTAATCCTACTCCTAATGATCCGACTCCTCAAGACACCATCCAAATTGAACCCTGCCTGGAACAGTTCCGTCCTCCGTCACAGCGGGACCCACCTCCTCTTCCTCAAAATCACCCTCTCCAAACCTTCCAGGAATTTCTGACTTCCAGCCTTGCATCTCAATCCTTCTTAAAAAACCTTAATCCTACACCCAACATCACCACTGCTGAAGCCCAGGCTATCCGTGATCTGAAGGCTGACCGATCCATCGTCATTCTTCCGGCGGACAAGGGTTCCACGACCGTGGTACTTGATCGTCGGAAGTATGTGGCTGAGGGACTGCGTCAGCTTTCAGACAACACCACATACAAAGTTTGCCAAGGTAACCCCATTCCCGATGTCCAGGCGGAGCTTCAAGGAATCCTCAGAACCTTAGGCCCCCTGCAAAACCTTTCACCTGACTCCATCAACCTCCTGACCCCACCAACACCACGCACCCCTACCTTCTACCTTCTTCCTAAAATCCACAAACCCAATCATCCCGGCCGCCCCATTGTAGCTGGTTACCAAGCCCCCACAGAACGTATCTCTGCCTACGTAGATCAACACCTTCAACCCATTACATGCAGTCTCCCATCCTTCATCAAGGACACCAACCACTTCCTTGAATGCCTGGAATCCTTACCCAATCTGTTACCCCCGGAAACCATCCTTGTAACCATTGATGCCACGTCCTTATACACAAATATTCCACACGTCCAGGGCCTCGCTGCGATGGAGCATTTCCTTTCACGCCGATCACCTGCCACCCTACCTAAAACCTCTTTCCTCATCACCTTAGCCAGCTTCATCCTGACCCACAACTTCTTCACTTTTGAAGGCCAGACATACCAACAATTAAAGGGAACAGCCATGGGTACCAGGATGGCCCCCTCGTACGCCAACCTATTCATGGGTCGCTTAGAGGAAGCCTTCTTGGTTACCCAAGTCTGCCAACCCAAAGTTTGGTACAGATTTATTGATGACATCTTCATGATCTGGACTCACAGTGAAGAAGAACTCCAGAATTTCCTCTCCAACCTCAACTCCTTTGGTTCCATCAGTTTCACCTGGTCCTACTCCAAATCCCATGCCACTTTCCTTGACGTTGACCTCCACCTGTCCAATGGCCAACTTCACACGTCCGTCCACATCAAACCCACCAACAAGCAACAGTACCTCCATTATGACAGCTGCCACCCATTCCACATCAAACGGTCCCTTCCCTACAGCCTAGGTCTTCGTGGCAAACGAATCTGCTCCAGTCCGGAATCCCTGAATCATTACACCAACAACCTGAAAACAGCTTTCGCATCCCGCAACTACCCTCCCGACCTGGTACAGAAGCAAATAACCAGAGCCACTTCCTCGTCCCCTCAAACCCAGAATCCCCCACAGAAGAACCACAAAAGTGCCCCACTTGTGACAGGATACTTTCCGGGACTGGACCAGACTCTGAATGTGGCTCTCCAGCAGGGATACGACTTCCTCAAATCCTGCCCTGAAATGAGATCCATCCTTCATGAAATCCTCCCCACTCCGCCAAGAGTGTCTTTCCGCCGTCCACCTAACCTTCGTAACCTGTTAGTTCATCCCTACGAAATCCCCAAACCACCTTCCCTACCCTCTGGCTCCTATCCTTGTAACCGCCCCCGATGCAAAACCTGTCCCATGCACCCTCCCACCACCACCTACTCCAGTCCTGTAACCCGGAAGGTGTACACGATCAAAGGCAGAGCCACGTGTGAAAGCACCCACGTGATTTACCAACTGACCTGCCTACACTGTGACGCATTCTATGTGGGAATGACCAGCAACAAACTGTCCATTCGCATGAATGGACACAGGCAGACAGTGTTTGTTGGTAATGAGGATCACCCTGTGGCTAAACATGCCTTGGTGCACGGCCAGCACATCTTGGCACAGTGTTACACCGTCCGGGTTATCTGGATACTTCCCACGAACACCAACCTATCCGAACTCCGGAGATGGGAACTTGCCCTTCAGTATATCCTCTCTTCTCGTCATCCGCCAGGCCTCAATCTCCGCTAATTTCAAGTTGCCGCCACTCATACCTCACCTGTCTTTCAACAACTTCTTTGCCTCTACACTTCTGCCTCGACTGACATCTCTGCCCAAACTCTTTGTCTTTAAATATGTCTGCTTGTGTCTGTATGTGTGGATGGATATGTGCGTGTGTGCGAGTGTATACCTGTCCTTTTTTCCCCCTAAGGTAAGTCTTTCCGCTCCCGGGATTGGAATGACTCCTTACCCTCTCCTTTAAAACCCACTTCCTTTCGTCTTCCCCTCTCCTTCCCTCTTTCCTGATGAGGCAACAATTTGTTGCGAAAGCTTGAATTTTGTGTGTATGTTTGTGTTTGTTTGTGTGTCTATCGACCTGCCAGCGTTTATATATATATATACAAAGATGATGTGACTTACCAAATGAAAGTGCTGGCAGGTCGACAGACACACAAACATACACACAAAATTCAAGCTTTTGCAACAAACTGTTGCCTCATCAGGAAAGAGGGAAGGAGAGGGAAAGACGAAAGGATGTGGGTTTTAAGGGAGAGGGTAAGGAGTCATTCCAATCCCGGGAGCGGAAAGACTTACCTTAGGGGGAAAAAAGGACGGGTATACACTCGCGCACACACACACACATCCATCCACACATATACAGACACAAGCAGACATTTGGTCTTTAAATATGTCTGCTTGTGTCTGTATATGTGTGGATGGATGTGTGTGTGTGTGCGAGTGTATACCCGTCCTTTTTTCCCCCTAAGGTAAGTCTTCCCGCTCCCGGGATTGGAATGACTCCTTACCCTCTCCCTTAAAACCCACATCCTTTCGTCTTTCCCTCTCCTTCCCTCTTTCCTGATGAGGCAACAGTTTGTTGCGAAAGCTTGAATTTTGTGTGTATGTTTGTGTTTGTTTGTGTGTCTGTCGACCTGCCAGCACTTTCATTTGGTAAGTCACATCATCTTTGTTTTTAGATATATATTTCCTACGTGGAATGTTTCCCTCTATTATAACTATATATATATATATACAAAGATGATTTGACTTACCAAATGAAGGTGCTGGCAGGTCGACAGACACACAAACAACCACAAACATACACACAAAATTCAAGCTTTTGCAACAAACTGTTGCCTCATCAGGAAAGAGGGAAGGAGAGGGAAAGGCGAAAGGAAGTGGGGTTTAAGGGAGAGGGTAAGGAGTCATTCCAATCCCAGGAGCGGAAAGACTTACCTTAGGGGGAAAAAAGGATGGGTATACACTCGCGTGCGCGCGCGCGCGCGCGCGCGCGCGCGCCCACACACACACACACACACACACACACACACACACACACATATCCATCCACACATATACAGACACAAGCAGACATATTTAAAGACCTGTCTTTAAATATGTCTGCTTGTGTCTGTATATGTGTGTGTGTGTGTGTGTGTGTGTGTGTGTGTGTGTGTGTGTGTGTGTGTGTACCCGTCCTTTTTTTCCCCCTAAGGTAAGTCTTTCCGCTCCTGGGATTGGAATGACTCCTTACCCTCTCCCTTAAACCCCACTTCCTTTCGTCTTTCCCTCTCCTTCCCTCTTTCCTGATGAGGCAACAGTTTGTTGCGAAAGCTTGAATTTTGTGTGTATGTTTGTGGTTGTTTGTGTGTCTGTCGACCTGCCAGCACCTTCATTTGGTAAGTCAAATCATCTTTGTTTTTAGATATATATTTCCTACGTGGAATGTTTCCCTCTATTTTTTTTATATATATATAAACATTCCACGTGGGAAAAAATATATCTAAAAAAACAAAGATGATGTGACTTATCAAACGAAAGCGCTGGCACGTCGATAGACACACAAACATACACACAAAATTCTAGCTTTCGCAACCAACAGTTGCCTGGTCAGGAAAGAGGGAAGGAGAGGGAAAGACGAAAGGATTTGGGTTTTGAGGGAGAGGGTAAGGAGTCATTCCAATCCCGGGAGCGGAAAGACTTACCTTAGGGGGAAAAGGACGGGTATACACTCGCGCGCACACACACACATATCCATCCACACATATACAGACACAAGCAGACATATACAGAGGCAAAGAGTTTGGGCAGAGATGTCAGTCGAGGCGGAAGTTTCTTGACTCCGCCTCGACTGACATCTCTGCCCAAACTCTTTGCCTCTGGATATGTCTGTGTGTGTGTGAGTGTATACCCGTCCTTTTTTCCCCCTAAGGTAAGTCTTTCCGCTCCCGGGATTGGAATGACTCCGTACCCTCTCCCTTAAGTACCCAGTGACACAGTGTTTAAACTTTGTACAATTCAGAACAGTCTTTGATCTAACAACTTTTTTCCATTGTTTTATGACCTATTTAGATCTATATGATTATCACTGATAATCATCAGACACATTTGTCTTCCTAAACTAGTATACAAAACATGAAAATCTAGTAAGCAAGATAGGCACCATCAAATGGTATAAAAACTTCAACAACCTAGGTAAATAGAATTGACTCATTGGGTGTAGGGTCACCATCAGCATACTGTGCACAGTAAGGTATAATTTTTGATAAATAATATAAAGTTGAGTTTGGTCAAATTGAAATACATTCAACATATTGTTTTACTGGTTGGGAAAAGGCAGTGAGAATTCCACAGGGTGAATAAAATCTTCCACACTGGCTATTAAAATACTACTTTTAATAAAAGTCACTACCAGATTTGAATCAGTAGAGATACAGCTTCATGTGACAGCCTTTTCAAAAATCATTTCAAGCAAAGTGGTTGCTTACAGCCACATCCCATTGTTCATTGTCTAGATAAAACCAATAACACACTAAAAGCAGTTGTCTGTGCTTAAATTGAGTGGGACTGTGCAGCATCATTCCACAGATATCGCAGAAGTATGCACAATGCTGGCATAAACTGTACTGATGTACCGATCAGTACATTTTATGCTGGTGCTGTGTACACTTGTATACTGTGTACAGCATGGTGCTGTGCTATGCCAGTCAGTTTAATCATAGCAACCACTTTTAGTATGCTGTTGGTTTTATCTAGATGAATGGTGGGGCTTGGCTGTAAGCAACCACATTGCCACACCATGACTTTTGAAAAAATTGTCACCAGAAGATGCATCTCTACTGATATAAAACTGGTAGTGACTTTTTTAATAAAAGTATTTTAACAGCCAATGCAGAAGTTTTATTCATCATGTGAAATGTATTCAGTCTTTATCATACAGACAAGCAGCAACTGGTACATTTCCGAGTTGAAAGTCTGATAGTGTTGCAGCTTCATCTCTGCTAAAATAAGTATTGGTCAGTTAGTTCAAAAGTATTATTGGCTGCCCTGAAAGAGGAAACATTTAATACTCTGCTTACCATGCAATATCTCAAGCAGGAAGCAAACAAGAGCTTGAACAAATTCTGCTAAACAGTTTCTGTCTATTTATAAAAATGTCTTCAAATCAGTTTCTTAAATTTCCAATAAAAAAATCACATCGTCATTTCCACGACATGTTATTTACCAAAAATAGGCTTCTGAGGCACATGGTTATAGCTTATATAATTATAGATTCACACTGTTTAGCACATACTGATTGCACTGATTGCATCTCATGGACTGCACTCACTGATTGCACCAGAGAAACAAGAAAAAAATTGTCTTTCCATATGGATTTTGTGTGTAACATTCAACTTTCTAGCCGCAAGCCTTCTACTGGAAAATGAAAAAGTCTCCTTGTTGTACAAACGTCTAACTAGCCCTCACAGTTGGGAATCTAAGTTAATACAATTTTTTTCTGTAGGTAAGGAAGGTTGATGCAGTGACATTAATGAGTATCATTTACTCCTACTAACATACAAACTATAATTTTACAAGTGGGACTGTTGCAGTCTTTTGGTTCTGAAAGTGCCAATTCACACTATTAGAATTACAAACATGAAAACTGGAACAGCTTTATTATGTTGTTTAATAAATATGGTGCTGAAATTCTAATCTATAAATTAAGCCAAAAGGAATGCTAATTTGTAGTGCATTACTGTTTTTACATCATGACTCCAGGTTTCTAACTGAAATACAGTACTGTTAATTTTAGCCTTGTAGCTTCCGTATTTTGGTGGCGCTCAAAATTATAAGGAGAAAAGAATCCTCAGTTTTCTCTTAAGCTATTAATTGTACTGCCTTCTCAGGGTACTTTTATTTCGGTATATATTTGAACACAACACAACACAACACATCATAGTTATCACGATGTTTGTAAGGACACTGTTATAGATATCTTGCCAGTAAACTAACTAGCAGCAGGTGCTAGTTGGCAAGCCTTAGCTTCTAGAACCTTCTGCAGTTTCCCACCTTTTCTGGCAGACGGGTTGGTGACGATGTGAGTTGGTACCAAGAGCATTATGCAGAAGTGGGTCAGACTCAGTTGAGTGAGCACATAATGAAAAAACTGTGCATCATAAATATTTGAAATTGAATTATAAAGTGTGTTATAGCACATTAAGAGAAATATTTCACTGCAATAGGAATGCTGACTTGTCCTTGGTGGTGGTGCGTTTTTTTCCCCATGATTGATCTTCTATATTGTCAGTATCATCAAAATGATTAATTTGGTAGAAAACAATTACAGCTACACCAAGTACAGTTAGGCTACAGTTCAGTTTTTTATGCGGTCATGGCTGAAGTAAATCTCTATTGCCATTGTCTGATTGCCAACAATTAGAGAGACACTCATATCTCGTAAAGCTTTGGGAATGAGCTTACACATCCTATTGCACATCGGCTTCTACAAGGAGGATGGGGAAATCTGTACACACTCAACACCCAGCATGACTCAGAATATCACTATTGTGCTACAAGCTGTTCTGTTATGCACTCATGCAGGCTTTACAAACATTATCGAATCGGCAACACCTTATCTATCTGTGATTTGTACTGTTCTGTTGCTGTGTAATTCCTTTCAGTGACTTAATTTTAAGTAAGGGAGGAATTACCTTGAACCTAGAGCAGATGTTCATGTGTTACACTTCAGCAAATATTTGTGTTGCTTGGTACCCAAATTCAACTTTCCCCATAGTCCACCTTCCCACAGTTTTTGATATGTCGCACCATAATGTGGAACTTTTCATGATACTTCAAATGTAATGCAAAATATGTGTTAAACAACTCCTTTATTTTGTGTAACTTCCTGACTATTTGTCATACTTTACCTGATCACTGGGCTCCCTAATTCTGAAGTGATAAAAGTCTGAAGACTTCGAACAGCTAGGATTCTGTGTCTGCCTACAGCCAACATTAGTGATCTAATGATAAGATGATAACAGTAATATGTGTAGCATTATAGCAGCAATTACATAAGTGACTGTCATGTTAACTGGTTACTTCTTTCTTCATCATGAGAGGTGGAATTGCTTGGATGGGCTACACTGATTGGATAGTGAGAGGGGACCCCACGAATGGTGAAGGCAAGGATAGGGTGCATAAAATTTACCAGAAAAAAATTACAAGTAAGAAAGACAGTTTAAGAATTAACCCAGAGAGGTACAGGAGATCTACCCCTCGTGTTCCCATCTTCTGTCTGTGAGAAGAAGCATTTCCATAGATCCATAACTTTACTAAAACACTGTTGTCACAGTGTAATTTTGTCCAACTAGCGTCATAAAGAAATGATTGTTACTGAGCAGATGGCTTAATGTGGTTTATGTGAGAACAGTGCTCTTGGTTCACACTATGGCTACTAGAACACATGGTAGGGGTCATGCGCAGGTGGGCTGTGAGCTGTGGTGTCACTGTGAACTCTCGCTGCACTGCACTGCTTTGAAAGCTTATTGGCATATGGTGCACACATGTTTAACTCATATGTAGCTATGAATGTAACCCAGGTTCTCCATGTTTTAGTATATTGTAGTTATTTTTGTTGTTATTATTAGGCTTTATATTAGTTGTTCTATTTTTGCTATGGTCAATGAAATGCAGGTCCAAAGCCTCCAAATGACGTCAGTCTCTTTCATCATCTTGGAGTGTCCTGCTTTTCTTCTGGTGTAAGAGGCTCACACAGGTTTAGACTACAAAGACATGTAGTACGGAGAAACCCCCTATAATGTCATTTTATTTTCTTAACTGTATTGACGGGTTTTATTATTTTATTCTCAATAATTATATTACAACCTTTTTTTCATTTCGTTAATAACTTTGATTTTTCAAAACACTGAGGCCTAAATCAATAAAACCTAAACAAGAAAATTGCCTGATTCTTTTAATAATGACTTCACTAGTAAGAGGATATTTAAATACATCCCTGATAAAAGATGACACTTGATAAGATAGGCAACGTAAAGTTGCAGCTTTCGCAATAACTTCAGGTGACCAGTTTGTACACCATCATTTCGTAACCACTTGTTGTCAACAATCTGAAAAAGAGGCTTGAATCACTGTTTGAAGGCCTTTTGATTTCAAAAACTCAGCACTACATTGAGAGAGATGATTCTGCATTCTTTTGCCTAATCTCTTTTATTTCTGTTCTGTAAATTCTAATTATTGGTGTAAGCATGCATTGTTGCATTCAGGCAGTGTTTGTTTCCACAGTTAACATTTTGCCTAGTAGTAATTTCTTCATTAGTTGGTAATATATTTACCTGTAAAATTTCTTCTACTTCTGTACAGTAGCTTTGGTCTTGTGCCTGGATATTTCTCTCATCAATAGGCTCATTACAATGCTCAAAATCAGCACCGAAGGATAGTAGATTTTGATTTGGAATAGGATCAGTATTCGTACTGTGTTTGGAAGGAATATTCAACAGTTAATTTTTCAAATCTCTTTCACAGTCTGAACCAGTGTAATGTATTGAGCACGTACAGGCATTTTCATCTTGAAATGGATTAGCACAATTACAAGCATTCATCCATTTTCATTTTGTGACATTACTTTTAGGAAATACATGAAAATTAATTTATAACTCGCTTTTCTGCTGTGGTTATTACAACTGGTGAAAGGGGATGAGCTCAGATTTGGCAGCTCTGTCAGGGGGCACAGGATCAGCCCGGTGTGGCTCTGTTGTGTTAACTTCGTGTCTTTACTTTCACCAAACCTTAAAATATTTCTTACTTTTATGTGTCACTTTTGTTTTTGTAGATACTTGGTACAAAGCAGCAAATACACATGTAGTGCTAGCATTACATGAGGAAGATACGCCTAACTTATTCTCCCTTTATCTTTTCTCTCTCTCTGCAACAGTCATTGGGATGTACAGAGCTTGCTTCCTCCATTCCTCACAGCCCATTCTGTTAATGATCAAGAAAAGTAGGTGATTTAAAATTATGTAAATTTTTGACAGAACAATTGTGCACCTGTGTATGTGCTTCACAAGAAAGCATAGCTACTCAGTCACATTTTGTGGAAAGTAGAAAAGTTTCATTAGAATTATGTTAGCCTTGCATATGTGCTAACTACCATTTACTGAATGATCTTAACTATGCATCATATACCTTTCAAATAATGTCCATTTGTGTCTGAATTATTCACCGTATTATTCCATTTTTTTTGGGGGCTTGATTCAGAGTTGCAAATAATAATTGAGACATTATTTTGTAAACACAGCTGAATAAAATATATGTTGTTGCTTCTTTTCTTCTAGGAGTACCAGTGTCAACTCAGTGGCAACCTCAAGGTTACTTCTATCCCACACAGATAGCACAGTTTGGCTTAGCACATTACAGTAAAAACATGACCGAGCTAGAACCTCATCAAGTGGTTGTGGAGGATGGAGATAAAGAGAGAGGAAGTTGGAGAGTTCCTAAAGACGCTGAGCTTAATTATATAAAAAATGGCACAGGGAACTATATTGTCTGTTTTAAGAGCCAAGGTTAGCCCAGATATGAACTGCTTTTAATATTTACATTTGATGCTCTTTCAGAAGCTTGTAAGTGCTTTATTTCTTAAAGAGTGAACATTGAGAAGTGAATGTAGCATCAGTACTTACGTGGCTCCAAATATTTTGACATAGATAACACCAGTGAATTTTACTGTTGCTGCAATATTACTAGGTTCAGGACAAAATAAATGAAATCCATCCCTAACTTTTTATTTCAGTTCTATGCATTGCATGAAATAAGCATATGACTACTTGTCATGAGCTGCGCTTAGAACATTGAGAAAGGTGGATAATGTTCACAGTTAGAGGGTAAGACACTGTAAAAGGAAAGATAACTGCTGGCAATATGAAATAAGGAACTCTGTGCTTTTCTTTCCTTTATTTGATGACTGAATTTCCTGTGCCATTGAAACATCTCTTAACTTTCATACTTTGGTATTGTCAGTTTAGAAAAACTTTACATGTTTTATCTGGGTAGTAAGTTCCTCTCAGACAAAGTCACACAATGTTTCAGCTGAAACTTTTATGTACTTTATTAACGTCTGATCTGTATTAGTGTGGGGAACTGCTAGTATTACAGAAAAATTTGAAAAAAGTCCAAGTATTATGTTACAGGATATTTAAGTACAACGGTTGCTCAGAAAGTAATACACAGCATTTTTCTCTCTCTCTCTCTCTCTCAGCTGAAAAAAATGCTATGGTTGCGAAAAGTTACGTATGTATTATTTGAAGTCTCCTGAGTGAGTGTGCCAAGTTGCTGTCACTTCCGACATGACATACCTGCAGGACAGTTTCAAAATGGCGTCTGTACGAATTGCTCATTGCAGAGAAATAAACTGTGGGGAGTACTCACAAACGCTTGTACAAAGTCTATGGAGCAACCGCTGTGGACAGAAGTACAGTTAGTTGCTAGGCACGGATGATGTCATTAGAAGGCAGTTCGGTGGAGCTCCACGATTTGCAGCAGTTGGGGAGACCATCCATGACTGTCAAACCTGACATGTTGCAGTGAGCTGCTGATGTCATTCGTGAGGACAAACGCCACTAAATGATGCCATTCATGGAAGACATTTTGAGAACGATGACAAAGTGATTCACACAGTGAAGCACTGGCTCCACCACCAGGAGTAGGTTTGGTACTGACAGGGCATACACGCTATTGTTTTGGGCTGGAGGAAGGCCATAGAATGGGTTGGAAATTACATGGAAAATAGGGTGTGTAGATAAAACACTATTCTTTCATGTGTGTAATTCTTATTATGTTAAATAAATAATTGTTGAAGGAAAAAAAATGTGGTGAATTACTTTCTGGATGACCACATACTAAAACTGAGATTGAAATGAATCGAATCTGCAGAATAGCTCAATTGAATTCCCCATCTATATCTCTGTATGTGAAATCCCAGAACTAAACGCCATAGCATTCTGTTTGTTGCCCACAGTATTATTGCACCTGTGAGTAGGGGACTTCAGTCAGCTTATCATGAGTCAGTGCGGAATCAAGGTTGCAGAGGAAAGGAAGAGTGGTGCAACTACAGTTATGCAATGAAAACTGCACCAATGTTAGTGCTTAGAGTTATGGAGTGAATAGTCCATCGCACAAGGGGTAGCTGCCAAATACTTCATCTGCTGTATCTTTATCAGTGGAATCCTTTTACCAGTTTCATCTGGTGTCTCAGTTTCTATACCACTGTCATTGTCATGCCGCAAATTCGCCTTCCCTCTCCAGACCAACACTGATTATTATATTCTCTGTTAGTTCTTCCATTAACCCATTTCTGTGCCAATAATCATTTTCAAATCCTTTTACATGTTTGCAAGCTTTTAGCCAATCATATTGGGTAATCTTAGATAAAGAGTCTGCAGTTATTTGTTTTAGGATAGTTAAATTAATGAAAGGAATTTTTTTCCCCTGGAATTCCTTGCTTCATTTTATGTGCGATTATCTCTATAGGGTTCAAATTGCAGTGATGTGGTGGGAGACTCAGAGCAGTATATCCCTTAGGCTTTAAAACTGCATCTGTCTTAAAAACACACTTTGGCTTATTATATTGCATAATTTGTAAAAGCTCATTTCTTGTTAATCCATTTCAAAACTGATTTTGTTTGGAATGAGGCATTCAGTTGAGTACTTTTTGAGAGTTGCAGTAGTGGTGGCTTTATTTGTCTGAACAGTATGATAACAGTGCATTATTAAGACCAACAATACTACCAGCTGGGATGTGATGAATCAGTTTCTCTTCTAACCAACTGTGATAAGCATCCCCATTCATATAATGGTCATCACCCGGAATGTCTTCAAACTGCCAACACTTTTTCATAGTATAATGCATATGCATCCACATTTCATCCATGAACTCTGCTGGTTTACATGGTCCCTTTTCATTATTTGTGATAGTTCTCAAGTATTCCCCATGTTTTGCAACAATTTCAAAAGTTCAGATAGCATGGTTCTCATATTTTTACAGTTTTTGAAATGAAATCCTATCTCTTTTAAAATTTTCTGAAATGTTTCCCCTTCCCCCATGAAAATTTCTCAGTTTTTTGAAAACATAAGCAGTCTACTCAATGTTGGTATTTCCTTCTTATGCTCATAATACTCAAAAAATTTTCTTAGAATAAGTGCTTTATCAAAGTTGTCTAGAGAAACAACTTTTTTAGAATGCCTTTATTTTCTAGGAGTTTTCACTTTTTCTCTGGTTTCTTCACTTTGTTAAAATCTTTAAAAAAATTATTTTACACGTCTTTGTCACTTCCCTACCATTTTTGCCTCCAACAAGATTGCTTTCTATTGAGTTATTGTTACCTGAATCTCCTTTTTTTTTTTTTTTCTTCCTGGCAAAATTGTTCATCTTCCAATGTCTCCCACTTTCAGGGGTATTGACGATTGCGGATAACACTGCACTGCACCACTGACAATATCATGCGAGGACCACTGAATCACTAGCTGCTACGTGCAGAACTGACCTGAATGCATGGACAGTGTAATGTGTTTTCCTTACTCACCACTACACTTGTTTACTTTCACGTCATGGTGTGTTCCTGATAACAGCCATGGAAGGCTGAGTGCAGTAATATCATGGTTGGGTAGTAGAAAGTCCTAATTTCCATTTACTCCCTGTATAGTAAGATTCAGCTGAATTATAGTTAACAAACAGTGAGCAAGCATGGGGCTGTCAACTCAAAATCTATTTGGGCCAGTGCAAGAGTAGATCCAATAATTAATAAGGAAATATGATTGCTTGGGCACTACTATGGATAGTATAGTGAATGAATAATCATACCCAAAATAGAGAAAAGGCCATAACCCACCACAGCAGTAAAACTGCACAAGGTTGGGGTGGCTAAGACTGGTCACCAAAATTAGATTTATTTGCTCCAAATACATCAGTGGGCAGGTTTCATCAAGTTATAAAGCCCAATGTTGTAAATTTTTGACCTACGCCAATCATTTTTAACGTTCATAGCTGCCAAATTATGACATAGATGTGTTTTATGGACGTTCATAATTTTTCCGTGGTATTAGATAGAGCCTTTGGAGAGGACTGGGAACAATGTAACACAAATGGAACTTCATCAAATAGGAACAAGATAAAAACACCTCAGATTGCTGCCCTGCCATTAGAAGAGGTCCCACAACTCTCTGCCCTGTTGTAAGAAAAAAAAGACACCTGTAAACTCTCTTATCAGAGCTCAGGATGTTAACCTTCAGCATCACAGGGCAGACGACACTGCTAATTCAATTTCATGTAGGATTTATCACAGCACAGGTCATTGTTGCAGTTTCACCTGTGTGCTTTGGTAGTTTAGTTCTTGAATCTCTGGGTGTTAATCTAGTTTATTAGAGACAGTTCTTGCATTTTCAACAGTGTGCGCGATAGTGTTTCAACCCATGTTTCGATAGTCATGTTTTCATTTGTTTTGAAAACTAGTAATTGCCATTTGACAGTAGTCAGTCAGTCAGCTGCTGCCGCTGCCAGCCGAGGCAGAGCAACGACAGGTAAGTAACCAATTTTGTGTCATTTTATGAGTTCCTAACTAAGAGTGAATTACGTAGTTTCATCTGCATACTTTTGCAGCTTATTTTTGAATTTCTGATTGTTAATTTAATGTTTACTAGACACAGTTCTAGCATTTTTGGCAGGGTCTACAGTAGAATTCCGCAGCACATTTCGATAGTCCTTTGTTTGTCTGTGTAGTTTTCCCTGTACTTTAATACAGATAGGGACTGTGATTGCTGTGTGTTGATGTGAGCTGAGTTAGTAACATTTTGCTGTCAGCTGGAAGCTGTTTTGGATTTGGTTACACAGCTTGAGGCTGAGGTACATGGGTGTCACTGTTGTGGGCATTCCATTGGGATCCAATGGACATCAAGCACTACCCACGAGTCTGCCAATCGATTCATACTGGTGGCCAGCCCAGTTACTGCTCACACTGAGGTTGGCTCCTACCCGTTGTCACATGGGAGGTCGCCTCGAGGTACGGCAGCCTGCGAAAGACTTCCCAAGGAGGCCGAATGTGAGGCCTCCCCGGTTAGTCTGACAAACAGATTCCAGGTGCTGTCTGTGGCTGACACTGTTGCTCAGTCAGATACTGTTGCTTGTCCTGTTTCAGAGGAAACCTCTCAGCCTGCAAGATCTGCACAGTCATAAAGGGTGGGATTATTGGTAGTTGGGAGCTCCAGTGTTGGGCACATTAGGGGGCAACGTAGGGACATGGCTGCCAAGGAGGGGAAGAAAGCCAATGTGCATTCTATGTGCACACCAGCTGGAGTCAATCCAGATGTGGAACAGATCTTTCAGATACCACGAAGAGCACAGGGTGCAGCCAACAACAGGTGGTGGCTCACGTTGCTAACAGTGATGAGTGTTGCTTTGGATCGGAAGAGATTCTCCCTGGTTTAGAGGGCTATCAGAGCCGAGATGAAAGCAGAGCTCACCATTTGGAGCATAGTCAGTAGGAACGATTGCAGACCTCTGGTACAGAGCTGAATCAGAGGTTCAGATGGTTCTGCGACTGTGTAGGCTGCAGATTCCCAACAATTCTAAATTTTCATAGCTATGGTGGGAAACTACAAGAGCTTCAAGTGCTAATAGAAAGCACTTATGCTCAAATTGTTATATGCATTGAAAGCTGGCTAAAGCCGGAGATAAGTTCAGCCGAAATTTTTGCGAAGGGCCTAACAGTGCTCGGAAAGGATATGGTAAATACAATTGGCAGTGGTGTGTTTGCTGCATGTAGAAGTAATTTATCTTGTAGCAAAATTGAAGTAGGTAGTTCCTCTGAGTTAGTGTGGGTAGAGGTCATTCTTGGCACTAGAATAAAATAATAATTGGATCCTTTTACTGACATCCCAACTCAGGTGATAAAACTACTGAAAGGTTCAAAGAAAACTTGAGTCAGTCCAATTTCAAACACATGCCCAACTCGGGCAATTGCAGTTGGTGGTGACTTCAATTTACACTTGATATATTGGTGAAAATACGTGTTTAAATCTCGAGGTACGTGTAAAACATCATCTGAAATTGTGTGAAATGTATTCTATGAAAATTATTTCGGGAATTTAGTTAAAGAGCCCACTTGAATGGTAAACAGTTGTGAAAACACACTCGACCTCTTAGAAGCAAGTAATCCTGTGCTAATAATGAGCATCAAAACAGATACAGGGTGAACATAAGGTTGTCATAGCAAGACTGAATACCATAACTTCCAAATCCTCCTAAAATACACGAAAAATATATGTATTCAAAAAAGCAGATGAAAATTCACCTGAAACCTTCCTTAGAGACAATTTACACTCCTTCCAAATTAACAGTGTAAGTATAAACCAGATGTGGCTTAAATTCAAAGAAATAGTATCAACAGCAGTAGAGAGATTTATACCAAATAACTCCCTCATGTTTTACAAAATGGGTCAGAACACTGTTGTAGAAACAACAGAAAAACATGCCAAATTTGAATGAATGCATGGTCTCCAAGAATGGCGATATTTTACAGAAGATCGAAACTTAGTGGACTGCGATGCTAGATGCTTATAATAATTTCCGCAATGAAACTTTGTGTTGAAACCTTGCAGAAAATCCAAAGAGCTTCTGGTCATATGTGAAGTATGCTAGTGGCAAGACACAGTCAATGCCTTCTCTGCTTGACAGCAATGGAAATATTATCGATGACATTGCTGCTACAGCGGTTTTACTGAACATAGTCTTCTGAAATTCCTTCACCAAAGACAAAGTAAACACCCCAGAATTTGAATCAAGAACAGCTCCCAATATGAGTAACTTAGAAGTAGATATCCTTGACATAGTGAAGTAACTTATGTCACTTAATGAAAGCAACTCTTCCAGTCCAGACTGTATACCAATTAGGTTCCTTTCAGAGAAAGCTAATGCAATAGCTCCATACTTAACAATCGCATACAACTGCTCGTTTGATTAAAGATCCATACCCAAAGAATGGAAAGTTGCAGAGATCACACCAATATTCAAGAAAGCTAATAGGAGTAATCCACTAAATGTTGGCCCATATCATTAATGTCAATATGTAGCAGGATTTTAGAATGTATGCTGTGTTTGAACGTTATGAATTAAGAGGGTGGTTTGAAAAGTTCTCAGAATCACCGCAGGAGGTCAGTGACAGCACAAAGAGTTGTTCACGTGTTATTCTTTGGACTGTTGACTGTAAACATGTGCCACGTCAGTGCTCTTTGAAGAGAGCTGTGGTGGTGACATAGCTATGTTGTTCCTCCCGCATAGTGATTTGCGAAGATGGAAAAAATCGAGATTCGAGCAGTGATTAAGTACTTCGTAAAGAAACGTATGAAAGCAAAGGAAATTCATGCTGCTTTTCAGAATACACGGTGGGAGTCTGCTCCTTCATATTCAACTGTTGTACAATTTATGAGTCACTTGTGAGGCACTGTGTCAAAAGCCTTCTGTAAATCTAGACATATGCAATCAATTTGAAACCCTTGTTGTTAGCACTCAGCACTTCGTGTGCGTAAAGAGAGAGTTGTGTGCCTCAAGAATTATGAATTCTGAATCCGTGTTCAATGAGTGTCAGTTGAATGTTCTCTTCGAATATTGTCCCAGTTATGTAACTGGGTTCATGATTTCCTGTTAGAGAGGTCACAGTTCATAGTAACTGATGGAAGGTCGTCGAGTGCAACAGAAGTGATTTCTGGCATTCCACAGGGTAGTATTATAGGCCTTCTGCTGTTCCTTATATATATGAATAATTTAGGAGACAATCTGAGCAGTTGTCTTCAGTTGTTTGCAGATGAGCTGTCATTTATCATCTAGTAAAGTCATCAGAAAATTAAAATCAATTGCACACTGATTTAGACAAGATACCTGTATGGTGTGAATATTGACAGCTGACCCTAAATAATGAAAAGTGTGAGGTCATCCACATGAGTGCTAAAATGGATGCTTCAACTTCAGTTGCACGATAAATCGGTCAAATATACTGGCCATAAATTCAACTAAATACCTGGGAATTACAATTACAAACAACTTAAATTGTAAAGAACATAGGAAATGTTGTTGGGAAGGTGAACCAAAGAGTGGATTTTATTGGCAGAACACTTAGAACATGTAACAGATCTAGTAAAGAGACTGCCTACACTATTCTTGTGTGTCCTCTTTTGGAGTACTGCCGTGATGTGTGGAATCCTTACCAGCTAGGATTACGGATTACATCAAGAAAGTTCAACGAAGGGCAGCACATTTTGTGTTATCGAGAAATAGGAGAGAGTGTGTCACATGCACAATAAGGATTTGGGGTGGACATCATGAAAATAACGATGTTCCTCGTAGCGGCAGAATCATTTTACGAAATTTCAATCACCAACTTTCTCCTCCAAATCCGAAAATACTCTGTTGACAGCATCCTATATAGGGAGAAAATGATCAGCATAATAAAATAAGGGAAATCAGAGCTCACACAGAAAGATGTAGGTGCTCATTTTTTCTGCACACTGTTAGAGAGTGGATTAATTGAGAATAAACCCTGTGTCAGGCACTGAAGTGCCATTTGCAGAATATCCATATAGATGTAGATGTAGATTGTTCTAATTTTCCTCACAGATAAAACTCCTGAGATATTAGCTCTGGTGTGTGCAAAGCCCATTCTGTGTTTCCATAATCACATAATGACTAATCAGAGGATCTCTCAGTATTCTGTTAACAAGGTCTGTAATTATCTGTGTGAAATTGGTGGGACACCAGTCATGTTGGTACTACACTGGTTGCCATACATTCAGTGGGATGTCTTCCAATAATTGAAGCAGTATACCTTTTAAGATCCGTGGATACTGGTTTTATTTATGGGACTCTTAAATTCCCACAAAGATCAATGATGCAATTCTTCAAAAGCCTGCATCATAGGTTGGCGAACTGAGAATGGTTTAATATTCTACTTCCTTCAGTAAGTGTCGATTTTCAACTGATTAGTAGTACACAGAGTGAAGACTGATTTTCCAACAGTTTATAATGATGTTTCATCAGTGAACAAAATCATGTATAGAAATACCACCTCAATTTTCAGTTTGTGCAGACACCATTTGAAGAACTGTAATGGATTATGTGGAAAGGATGAAATGTATTGAAACTTGGTATTTGTAAAACACTCCTTTATTTGATCCCAGTCGCACGTTCAACATGCCTAGTAGAGTTGGAGTGTTGTGTGGATTGTATGTTACCACTGCTAAAACTTTGGTGTTCTGTAACACAATCTAGACACCTTTCAGCGAACACACACACACACACACACACACACACACACACACACACACACACAGCACTGCTCTAACAGCAGAGCACAGACTAATTGGCTTCAAATGCATAGGTAAACACACAAACCATACCGGAGGTAAGTGTTTGGCATTTGCTTGCATTTTGTATGTTAGGGCAGATATTTGTGGCACCACTTTTCCTGATGATGGGATGGTATTTGCAGTACTATTTTGTAACTATTTAATCAAGTTTCACACTTAAAATATCTTGGAGTCTTCTTCAAACCCCCTTTTCAATGCCACAGAAAAAAGTACGTAATTCCATTAAAAAAAAAAAGAGAGAGAGAGAGAGAGAGAGAGAGAGAGAGAGAGAGAGAGAAGTTGATGTCATAATTTGGCACCTGAAAACACTAAAAATTAATTGCATATGTCAGAAAATTCGCCACTGCTTTCTACTGTAATTTTAGTGAGAAAATTAACTAAAAAATTTGTGTAATAAGTACTAAGTAATATTTCTGAAAATAGTACTTGGAAATATATTGTTATTTAGCATGACATTTCTCATAGTGTACCACCTGTACAATACATTGCATCCTAGGAAAGATAGCACCCACTGCACAATTTTATTAGAAAAGAACAGAGAAGACAAAATTTGTTTAACTTTTACAGATCTAATTTTCACAATAATACATCAACCACATAGTTCTATGTTGGCACACTTAAATCGTTAACCAGTTATTGTACTGTGATTTTTAGGTTATAGGAAATAAACTATTTATGACTATTTTTTATGAATAAATTCTACTCTTTGTTGTAGAAAACATTGTAGATGGTGTCACAATACAGCTTGATCATGTTATGGATTTGGTACTGAGCCTTAACTTCAAGCTCGAGGGCAATGGTAGTTTCACAGTGACACTGCAGAATCGTGAGAAGCATGAGTGGTTCTATCTACACTACATCAGCTCTGACCTCCTTATATCTGCCCAGGTAATAAATTTTTAGCTTGGAGATATTTGTTTGCTTCTGTTTTGGCTGCACAATATAACAGTTAATAAAATAATTATACAAATAATGTATACTAATTTGAGTTGTTGTTGTGCTTAGCAGAAAGAAACGAATCTACTTTCTGTACATACAGGGTACGGTGCTTAAATCTGGACAGATTTCAGTTTGGATTACCCGCCATATTGCAGTTCTGTTAGAGGCCGTGATTGATGTTCTTGAAAGCCATAGGCATCTAGTAAACAGTCAGAACCTCAAAATGGCCGAGATGTTACAGACAACTGCAAACACAACCAAAGATCAGCGGCTATTGAAAGTCTTCATGCTGGGCGTGAAATAGTTTGAATCTTCAGGTACCTGAGATCAACTGTTTGATATAGTGGCCAAGGTATAATGCTTCAGAGAAGTCTGGGGAATGTTCTGCTAACCCAGTGAGGAAACCTCATTCAAGGAAAAGTGTGTCATGAACATGGCAGCCATCGAAAAGGCTCAGGTGCTGCTTTCTGACAACCGTGGGCAATTGCTGAGGAAATTGGCATCAGTATTGAATATCAGCAAACATACAATACATCGTATGGCAGAGGAGGACCTCATACAAGCCATTTAGTCCAAAACTGGCTCTTGGATAACACTGACATGTTCTGGCCCCCAAATAGCCCGAATTTTAACCCTTTTGACTTCGCTTGGAGCGTAGTCGAAAGAGCTACAAATAAGACGAGGCACCCTAGCGTCGTACTTCTACACACCACTATCGAAGCAACATTTCACGAAATGGACAGCGCTGTTTCAAAGTGTGCATTTGATCGCTTCAGGACAAGATTGGAGGCAGTCATTGCAGCTGAAGGGGGTTACATCGAGTAATGTTACTCTTGAAATGAAAGGTACCACTACTTATATGTAAAAGGATTTGTATTTTGTTTTAATAAATTTGGTTTTAAAAAAGTTTTATTTGTCTGAGTTTAAGTGCAGCACCCTGTATGTATTAACATGACATAGTATTTAAATGATAAAATATCACCAGTTGGTGTTTCTACAACTGTCAGAATGTGTTTGAGTGAACTACCACCTTATGTTAAACAAGTAACATTTTTGTAGCATAGAAAATAGTGATAAAATGTTAATGTTATGAAGAGTGGAAATGCTTCTACAAGAAAGACATAAAAGTAAATGTTGTTTGTATGAAATGTACTGATTGTTGTTTTTTTTTTTTTTTTTTTTCAAATGTCACAGCTAAAGGATGGTAGAAGGACCAGGGTTGTTATTTGCTAGATTCCAAATGATAAAAAGAAACTAAAATAATGAGATCATGGAAGGTTAGCAGATGAAGTAAAAAACAAAAAGCAAAAAAAAAATAAAATAAATAAAAATAAAAAAAAAAATCCAGAAGCAATAATGTGTGCATGGTTGAAGACTGTAATGCAATGGAAAGTTTAGCTGAGACCTTTATCCAGCAGTGGAAGTAAGATGGAGAAGGTGGAGGAAGAAAGTATATTGATTGTGTGAATTGTGATATCTATGTTTAGAAGTTAAATTATTGTCACATAGAATCTGGAATAAAGCGTCAGTTATGAGAACTAACACTTCAAACTGAAATTGTGTGTATTGAGCATACACAAAGTACATGCGGAGCTGAACAGCCTGCATCAGCAAAAGCTGCTCCCATTTATAGATACAAGGAAATTTCTAGCAAATTACAATGTTTGTAAAGACAAAACAAGGGAAATGCCTAGACGACATAGTCAGTTGTTGATGTAACTTTGTACATGTACACACCATGGGCAGGTATGTAAGTGATTAGACTTGAAATTCTCTCTGACAGGTGGGATGGCCATCAGGGGACTTGAGTGTTTTTCATGTCAAGTGTTGTAGAACGTGTAAGTGACAAGAACAGTGCTGAATATTGAGTGATCAATGTGAAGAACACAGAGATGCTGTGCATTTGCGTAAGACAACTCTATTGCCACCTGACAGTGTTTCAAAAGGATATTCATTGTGGGTTTCCATTTGCCCGGCTGGTCAAATCATGCAATATCAACATTATTGAGGCATTTGGGTGTGATTGTGGCCCAGTATTGGACTGCTTGAGAATGTGAGGCTAGGCAGGCATGTTACCGTGTTGTGTACAGAGCACTTCATAATCCCTAAGCATCTGCACACGCCATCCGAGAATAAATAATGGTGTCATTTCACACCATTAGTTGGAGACTAACAATAGCCAGACTAGGGAATTAACACCCCATTCGTAGGCTGTTATTATCACCACTACACTATCAGCTGCATTTAGACTTGTCCTGTGACCAGAAAATGTGGGCTGCTGCCGAATGGCTTCACATTGTGTTCAGCGACGAATCGCACTTGTTCACTACTGTGCTTGATAATTATCACCAAGTATGGCAGCAATCTGGATAGAGGTCCCTTTTTTCCAATGTTTTGATGTAGCATGGCAGTGTTACTCCTGGCATTACAGTATTAGGGAGCCATTGGGTGTGAAATTGGGTTGTGGATGGTAATGGTTGAGACACTGATGGCCAAACAGTACACCATGGACATCCTGTGTCCTCACATGTTAACTCTTGTGCACTAGTATCATTGTGCCATTTTTCAGCAGGATAGTGCAGACTCTACAAACAAACAAAGTTTCCAGGCAGACATAAAACAATATCAACTTTATTTTAACAAATATATAAGTCTGCTTCACATTAAGTCCACTAGTGTTACTACTAATTAACCAAAAGAACATAAAGATCACCTAAAATTTCATGAATTGTCTTGAGAGTGTCTGGTAAACTGATAAATCTAGAAGTTACATTTCCAGTGATGACTGCTGCCACCACTGAGCAAAATTACAGCAGATTCAAAGTACAGGTGGACCTCAAGGGAGTGGCTTTCCATTAATTACAAAGACTACATTCAATAAACCAGCTGATACCAATTCCTTGCACACGAGTCCACATAGGCCAAGTTGTAGAGGCAGAGGCTCATCACTGACTGATGGCTGCTCATTGTCGTGGTGAAGGGGCATAGTCCTGATAGAGGTGGCAACTGGAACTGGCTTGCCGAGGCTGTGTGACACTGCATAGACAGAAGGATGTGGCACAGTCTACTTGCTGGCCCATAATAGAGTGGAAGCGAATGGTGCCATGCTCACTGTGCCTCCTAGTGGTGACACAAGTGCCAGATGTAGGCTAAGGGAGTGCCGCTTCAAATAGTATGGCTGTTGGAGATGCCCAGAGGCCCTATTTTTGTATCTTTCCACCATTTTGGTGATCGTTTTTTAAGGAGAGCCCCAACATTATTCTGTAAGCATTTTGAAAGAAATACCGAACAGTTCTAGCAAATCTAGGCGCCGTTGTCAGTTCTCCTCATGCCAACCAATTGAAAGCAATCTGCCTCAGATCTGCACATGCACACAGCAATGCCACAATGGCATGAACCCGAAGCAGCTAACAGGCGACAAAGGCACACCATTCTTCACAGTACTGAAAAGTTTGGTTAGAGTATGTAATACTGTTCAAATGTCACTGATCTCATGCTTCCATGAATGAATGATGGTGATAGGATATTGACTGTGTTCTGGATACTGTCGGGAATGCCACATTATGTCATTTTACGAGGGTGGTTTGAAAAGTCTTCGGAATCATCACAAGACATCAGCGCTAGTGCAACAAGTTTCTCATGTGATATTCATTGCCTGTAAACACATGCCATGTCAATGCTCTTGGATGAGAGCTGTGGCAGTGACATGGCTCTGTGTACTGATTTGCAAAGATGGAAAAAAATAGAGACTCGAGCAGTGGTTAAAAACTTCGTAAAGAAAGGTGTGGAAGCGAAGGACATTCATGCTGATTTCAAGAATACACTGAGGGACTCTGCTCCTTCATAATCAACTGTTGTCAAGTGGACAAATGAATTTAAATTTGGTTCGGAGAGCTTAGATAGTGAGCCGTGCAGTGGTGAACCAAGATGTGTCACTACTCCAGAAATCATTGGAAAAGTACACAAAATGGTCATGGAGGATCGCTGATAGAAAGTGCATGAAATTGCTCAGGCTTGCCAGATGTCATCTGAAAGGCTATGTCACATTTTAAGTGAAGAATTAGAAATGAAAAAATTATGTGCAAGATGGGTGCCGTGACTCTCAATGGTGGATCAAAAATGCATGAGAATGGACATATAGGAACAATGTGTGGCCCATTTTAGTTGAAATGAACAAGATTTTTTTGGGCCGGTTTGTGACGGCAGATGAAACTTTGGTGCATCACTATACCCCAGAGACAAAACAACAGCTAAAGCAGTGGAAACATGCTGATTCTCTGCCACCAAAGAAAGCAAAGACAATTCCTTCTGTGGGAAAGGTCGTGGCATCAGTGTTCGGGGATGTGAAGGGGATTCTGTTGGTAGATTATCTCCCCACTGGGCAAACAATTACTGGAGAATACTATGCTAACCTCCTGGACAAATTGCAACAACAGGTACACAAAAAAAAGCCAGGTTTAGCAAGTAGGAAAGTCATCTTCCATCAAGACAGTGCACGCCCACACACACGTGCCGTCGCTGTAACAAAATTACGCGAACTAAGATATAAATTGTTGCCACACCCTCCCTGTTCATCTGATATGGCTCCGTCAGACTTCCATCTCTTCCCAAAAATGAGAAAGGCAACAAACTGCAGTGCCAAAAGTGTTGGGTTCACATACTGCTGGGTACGAAAATATTTTCTTCCTCTTTGTGTTTATAACACATTATGAGATTGAGACTTTGTTAATTGTCGAAGTTAAGTTTTTTTATGTTAGTTACTCGAAAGAGTGCATTTTTTCAGTAATGAGTATCTTCAATTTCATGACATCCACATGTTTAAGAAATGAAAGATGAAATTGGTGTGCATGATACAACTGACAGTGACATTTATATTTTTTCTTGTCACAAATAATTCACTATTTTTTTCTGAATACTAGTGATGTCAGAGTGTGTGGTCAGATGGGAATCGAGTAGCACAGCTTAAATTATGCGAATGAAACCAACAGCAATCATATTTATACTCTTGCTTGTCACAAGTATTTATCTGCGATCGAATCCTTAAGAATAGTAGACAGAGATGAAAGATCCCCGCCATAATATTTTTAGCCTATACCACTATATATGAAACATTTTGATTCAGCAGATACATGTTACAAACTATGATGAACTTCAATAGTTGCACTCGCCACACACTTTCGAAGAGGCATTTTTTAAATTTTGTTTTTAAGAACCAAATCATTGATGTATCATATAGGGAAGTGGGTTACTTCATCATTTGGATCTCTGGGAGTAAGTTTGAACCACGCTCTACACATCTCCTTATTCTTTGACACTCTTTTAAACAATTTTTTGGATTCATGGAGGTATGTTCCGTCTATGTAACTATTTGAAGAAAGTTTGTTTATTGCCATACATGTTTTGCTTCTTTTATTTGTGAAGCACCTTCACAAATGAAAGAAGCGGAACGCTTATCGCAGTAAAAAAACTCCCTTCAATTAGTTGCGTAGATGTAACATACCTCCATGACTTTTGAAGCAACTAAGGAATTAAGGAAAACAGAAAAAAATGATGAATTTTTCGAGTTTATCTATAGAAATATTTGTACAGTGTGATACTACACTCCATTCCTAACTCATATTCTGAAACATAAAATCCAAAACAAGACATCAGTGTGAATGAGAATAAGAGGATGATTTGAAAAGTTCTCAGAGTGGAATAGAAAAAAAGTACTTACATCTCTGAAATTTTTTTTATTTTTCAATGTAGTCATCTTGCAGATTAGCGCACTTTGTCCACTGATGATCCAGTGCCTTGATCCCATCTTGAAAATGAGTTTCTTCCAGTCTTGCAAAATAGTTGTCAACTCTGGCAATCAGTTCTCCGTTTGAAGTGAATATTCGTTCTCCAAGAAAAATTTCCAGTTTTGGAAAGAGATGGAAGTCTGACGGAGCCATATCAGATGAACAGGGAGGGTGTGGCAACAATTCATATCTTAGTTCGCGTAATTTTGTTACGGCGACGGCACGTGTGTGTGGGCGTGCACTGTCTTGATGGAAGATGACTTTCCTCCTTGCTAAACCTGGCATTTTTTTTTTTGTGTATCTTTTGTTGCAAGTTGTCCAGGAGGTTAGCATAGTATTCTCCAGCAATTGTTTGCCCAGTGGGGAGATAATCTACCAACAGAATCACCTTCACATCCCCAAACACTGATGCCTTGACCTTTCCCGCCGAAGGAATTGTCTTTGCTTTCTTTGCTGGCAGAAAATCAGCATGTTTACACTGCTTTGACTGTTGTTTTGTCTCTGGGGTATAGTCGTGCACCCAAGTTTCATCTGCCGTCACAAACTGGCCCAAAAAATCTTGTTCATTTCAACTAAAACGGGCCACACATTGTTCCTCTATGTCCATTCTCATGCGTTTTTGATCCACCATTGAGAGTCGCGGCACCCACCAGTCGCGGCACCCACCTTGATGATAATTTTATTCCTTTCTAATTCTTCAGTTAAAATGTGATATAGCCTTTCAGGTGAAATCTGGCATGCATGAGCAATTTCACGCACTTTCAATCAGTGATCCTCCATGACCATTTTGTGCACTTTTGCAATGATTTCTGGAGTAGTGGCACATCTTGGCCGACCGCTGCATGGCTCATCATCTAAGCTGTCCCGACCAAATTTAAGTTCATTTGTCCACTTGGCAACAATTGAATATGAAGGAGCAGAGTCTCCCAGTTTATTCTGGAAATGGGCATGAATGCCCTTTGCTTTCATACCTTTCTTTATGAAGTACTTAACCACTGCTCAAATCTCTATTATTATTATTTATTATTATTATTATTTTCCCCCCCTTCCATCTTCGCAAATCATTACGCCGGAACAACAACAGAGCCATGTCACCGTCACAGCTCTCTTCAAAGAGCACTAATATGACACATGTTTACAGGCACCAGTCCAATGAATTTCACATGAACAACTCGTTGTGCTAGCGCTGACCTTGAACTTTGGTTAAGTACTGAAAGAACCACAATCACACTTACCAAGACATGGTATTAAGCTATCTGCCTGAGCAATTATGTGTGTTGAGGATTTAACAGCAAATTAAGGAATTTTCTAATGGCCAAATCCTTCTACTCTGTTGAATGGTATCCATAGACTTAACTGAAAAACACGCTCTTACATTGATTTTCAAGGCTGTCTTTGCTGGCATTGTAGGGCAGATTCTTCTGTCCCTTCCATAACCATTTATGA
Organism: Schistocerca serialis cubense; assembly: GCF_023864345.2. Lineage (NCBI taxonomy): Eukaryota > Metazoa > Arthropoda > Insecta > Orthoptera > Acrididae > Schistocerca > Schistocerca serialis. Next base: position 563,340,451 of record NC_064641.1, read on the forward strand.
CTCTGATAGGACTGTGATTTTTATTTGCATGTGCCAATATCAAAAGAAAAATTCAATCACAGAAACTTTGTAATTATGAGACAGAATTACCTTCAAGAGTGGAATCCTGCAATCTGCACATATGTTAAATTTGCTGTATGCCTCTGCCTGGTATTTTATGTTTGGTCTTGTTCTTCTTGTGTGGCTACTTTGACAATGACAACTACATTTCTTGCTATTCTATTTTCCCCTTGAGCTATTGTGCAGGCTCAGCTGTAACGCCATATGCCATGGGAAAACATGTAAATGTTCCCATAATGGGTTTTTCAAAACTTCTCAACTACTTTACCCAAATGTACCTTATAGTATGTGTCTAGTCTGTAGTTGATGTCCCCAACTGTAACACTGCCTGATGACTCCAATATCCACTTCATAAAAAATGCCTTAATTTTAGCTAGATTAGTGGAAGGAAAGGAAAAAAACATCATAAAGCACACTGAACTGAGATATCCCTCAACTTGTTAATTTATGTTTGCCATTTTTGTTTTTGGGGATAATTGTAGATGATAGCCATACTTATGGCATTTCACACACATCAATATTGTCTAAAAGAAGATTATAGATTTCTGTCTACAGATTTTGTTATCTTGCATTAAATATCCATACCCTTATTCTGTCTTCCCATGATGCATACATGGCATAATCTTTGGGTCCAAGAACCTTGTGCTGCAATCTGTGGTACTGGGGAAGTAAAGTGCCTCTGTGTGAGACATGAGATCCAAGAGGCTGAGATTTTTTATGAGTTTTCATTTTATAAAGAATATGGGCATTTAGTCCAGACAAGACCAGGAGGTGAAAGAAAAACGTTTTGTACCATTTATCGACTTTGCATGTGTTCAGTAGAACTGATCTCGCCTGTCAGTTTTATGTATTGCCGCCATCATTTGGCTACATTATACAACAATACTGTGTCTCTTGATTTTCTAGTGTGTTTCTCTGTTGTTCGTCTCTGTTTCAACAATTGTGTGTGTGTGTGTGTGTGTGTGTGTGTGTGTGTGTGTGTGTGTGTCCGTCCTTTGTTGAGATAAGATTTCAACTGTGCAAGAAACACAAAGGCCACAAGTGTCTTCAATTTCTGTTCCTCTTCCTGTGTACCCTGTAATATCTAAAATAAATGTAGTTTCAACTTTGCACAAAATAAACAGTTTTATCCCAAACCTGTGCCTTTTGTTTGGTATATAGTATTTAAAAACATGGCTACCTTTCCATAACATCAAAGACTCGTCAATGCATAAATCTCTGAATGCATTTAATATTGACTTCAATTTTGCTGTCAAAAAATTCACAGTATGCTGTAATTTATAAAGCCTATTCGCTCTCTGTGTCTCCCAAAATGCATGCATTACTAAAATGTACAATTCAAAGAACTGTCAGAAATCTGTGATTAGGCATTACTTTTGAAAAGAAAGGTGTTTCCGTCAACGGGTCAGTAGAACAGTAGTCTTTCATTCTGTTCTTTTGTATGTGTGCCATCAGCACGCAGACTGCAAAAAATACTTTGTAGAAGCTGTTAGTTTCATTGGCAGTATATCCTATCAATTGCCTGTCAAATGTAAGCTAAAAACATTCACTTTCACTAGGACCCTCACTTAGTCCACAATGAGGATTCACATCAGAATTATCATTAGAAAAAGCATAATTCTGAGGCATAAACATGCCATCTGTCAGCCATTGGTACTCCCTCTTTCCAACCTTTTGCATCTTTCTCACTTTTGAAGGGCCCAGTTGATGAATAATTTCAATCTTACTCAATGAATCTTCACTTTCTGTTAGTAGTACCTTGCAGTCTTCATGGTCTTTGTAATCACTACCAGATTCCACAGCTGAGCCTTCATTTAGCAGTATTTTTCTAATTTCATCGCCACTCAAACCTTTAGAGTGCATCATTCTCACCAAATAAGAAATTACAAATGCAAGTACTAGATTTAGTTCCCATAGATCAAATGTATGCAAGACTTCCTAAAAATGCAAGTGGTTGCAGATGTTTGCAACAGATGGCAGTCCATTCCATCACAGAAGGAAGCAATCGTACTGATAAAGCAGTACATAACATGACAGAAAAGAGAAAATGTACCCATACAGTCCTAAGCTGGTGTGACAATAAGACTACTACTGTATCTGTACGTTTGCCATCCACACAGGGTTTAGGTGGTGGTGGTGGTGGTGGTGGTGGTAGTGGTAGGGAGGGGGGGAGGGGGAGGAGAGGAGATTCAAAATCTCAAATTTTTAATTGGTTATTTAAAGTGATCAGTTTAGATGAAGATCTTCGTGTACACTGGACTCAGAATTGGCATGGAAAGAATACCTTCAAATTTTTATGGATGATTGCTAATGTAATGAAAAAATAAACAAAATGACTGATAGACAAGAGAGATATGTTAAGTAGAAGGTACAAATTGTTTCTTATTGATAGCTCTTTCTATACCATGTATTGTATAATGTATTAAATAGCTAGTTATGTGACTTCACATCCCTACTGTACACCAATACGCACCCTGGCTTCCAGGACCGTGAGTTTCATCATTCAATAAAATTGTGCACTGAGCCAGAACTCATAACTGAACCATAGCCTTTTGTAGGCAAACCTTTATGAATGGAACGTACCTGATAACTGCCACTTACAACTGTGCCCAAAACATCGATTCATCATTTTACAATTTGACAAAGACCACAGCTCGAAAGAATTTTATGGAATAGGAACATTCTGAGTATATCACACAGCCCTATTTGGAACATCAAGCCAGTAGAGTAGTGTTTTTTTTCCCTCCAGAAGTCTTTGACTTGAAAACTACTTTGAGATTTGTGCAGAGTTATGTAAGTATTTGAGAATGTGCTAGCTATTTACTTATACACTCACAAAACTCATATTGTGATTCAGGCTTTAAATGTGATTATATTACGAATTACCGACATCATAATTTGTTCTTGTGTACAAATTGTTTCCGGTGATGCTTTTCTTCTAACTGTCAGCTAATTTTGACAGTTTGAATTGTGTCATTAAATACTTTTATTACAGAGCTCTGGCACCTTTGGCAGCTCACATGCCCATTCATTATTACACAATTCTTTGTTCATCCAAGCATGGGAAAAAATAACTTTCATGGATGTCGAATGAATTAATGAAGAAATATGTCAGACAAGAATAACAGAGACAAATAATAATGTTTATAGTTGACTTGCCCATGTTAGTTACAAAAGAACTAGTTAATGCCTGAAACAGCCATCCAAGTCCTTACAAGAGAACCTCCCCATCGCACCCCCCTCAGATTTAGTTATAAGTTGGCACAGTGGATAGGCCTTGCAAAACTGAACACAGGTCAATTGAGAAAACAGGAAGAAGTTGTGTGGAACTATGAAAAAAATAAGCAAAACATACAAAATGAGTAGTCCATGCGCAAGATAGGCAACATCAAGGATAATGTAAGCACAGGAGCGCCGTGGTCCCGTGGTTAGTGTGAGCAGCTGCGGAATGAGAGGTCCTCGGTTCAAGTCTTCCCACAAATGAAAAGTTTAATTTTTTATTTTCAGACAATTATTATCTGTCCGTCATCACTTTATTCGGAGTGATTATCACATCCACAAGAAAACCTAAATCGGGCAAGGTAGAAGAATCTTTTTACCCATTCGCCAAGTGTACAAGTTAGGTGGGTCTACAACATATTCCTGTCATGTGACGCACATGCTGTCACCAGTGTCGTATAGGATACATCAGACGTGTTTTCCTGTGGAGGGATCGGTTGATCTATGACCTTGCGATCAAATGTTTTCGGTTCCCACTGGAAAGGCGCATCCTTTCGTCTACTAATCTCACGGTTTTGCGGTGCGGTCGCAAAACACAGACACTAAACTTATTACAGTGAACAGAGACGTCAATGAACGAACAGACAGATCATAACCTTGCGAAAATAAAGAAAGTAAACTTTCCACTCGAGGGAAGACTCGAACCAAGGACCTCTCGTTCCGCAGCTGCTCACACTAACCAAGGGACAACGGCGCTCCTGCGCTTACACTATCCTTGATGTTGCCTATCTTGCACATGGACTACTCAGTTTGTATATTTTGCTTATTTTTTTCATAGTTCCACAAAACTTCTTTCTGTTTTCTTGACTGATGTGTGTTCAGTTTTTCAAGGCCTATCCACTGTGCCAACTTGTAACTAAATCTGAGGGGGGTGCGATGGGGAGGTTCCCTTGTTATAACAGGCTCAAATTGACCATCATCCCTAAAGATGAAGGCTACATCCCTGTTATGATGACCTACTGTGGTTATTTTGTAGAAAGTCTCCACCAACAGTGTACCATGTCCACTCTTCAGGGATTGCATCTCAGAACCTTTGATCAGAATCAACCTTACTTCTCACTCTCTCCCCTCCCACCCCTTAGATGTCAAGTTCCACATATTTTCTGAAATTTGTAAATCGAACTGCTCTAAATTCCCTCTTGTAAACATTATCTATTTCATTGATTTTGTCATATGATGAAAATTGCTGTATCACACTTTACCAGGATTTTGAAGTATCTACTTTAATTTTGTATATGAATTATGATATGTTGGTTGCAAAGAGGTTGATCTAGATGTAAATATTTATTAGAAAGTGAGCTGCTTTTTTTAAACATCTGTCAACCTTATAGAGCTACAGAAGACATACACTGTTGACCTTATATGTGACGAGGAAAACCACTATATAAGTTTATATTTAGTTAGTACATCACATATTCTTAGTTATGAAGAATCACCATATTTTAGAGCTACTAATTTGTAAATCAAAGACTTACTGACGAACATCTATATGAGTTTTTAGTCAGTTGTAGTATTCAAACCAGCGTGCTGCTGCTGTAGTCATGTATAGTAAGTGTTTATTCTTGAGTGATGCGTGGTACTATGTCCTTCAGCTTCACTGGAGGATTCATTGTTCATCATTGAAGCCAGTGAGAAATCTACTTTTCAAGCAGTAATAAAATGTGAAACATCATTTTGACTCTTGTACATACAAACAGTTGTTAGCAAATCAAGTGTGAAATGCATAGTGCATTTGTAGCAAAAAACGCAGTAATTTGCTGGAATTTTTTTTTTTTTTTTTTTTTTTTTTTTTTTTTTTTTTTTTTTTTTTTTTTTGTGCTGAATGATGAATCAAGAAATAAAAACCTTACTTGTTTTCACATGTACCTGGCATCTCACTACTCTTGCAGTCAGCTGTTTTCATTGACAGTGATCGCTGTTGTGATTTGAATAGGGTTGAATTGGCTGTATTCAATGGGCAAATGCAGAATTATGATTTATTTGCCCATTTCGAGCAATAAACTCTCTAAAAGGAAGTCTTGTGCTGTAAAGTGCTGTTGCATGTTTCCAACGGACTTTTCTTTATAAATTATCTTAGGGCTTAGCGTTACATAGAAGTACTAAATTTTATTTTCAAAGCCACTCATTGGAGCTCTTCTACCATTCCATAGTTTGAATTTGTGATGGTGGATTTATCACGGGGTGAATTTGATCTGATTTGCAGATGTGCTGGTAAACTGGAATTACCTTTTTGCCTTGAGGAAAAAAGGCCAGCAGTTTACGTGAACTGATCTTTCTTACAGTTTGGCACGTTACAACTATCTTTGCACAACCTGGTGCTGTTTTAATTCACTTTTACAACCTATTCCACTCTAGCATATTGCCTCTGTGACAGTCATATCCATTTCATGATGGCTCAAATATTTTTCGTTCTGCCATTCAAACTGTGTGAAATAATTTTAATCACACCACATCTCAACAGTGTAGTAAATTGTTCACTCAAAATACCTTTCTTCCCTCGATAACTATTATTACATCATTTTCCATATGTACAGGTTCTCTGAATATTTTGTATCTGAACTCAGTTTTTGCATAACACACCAAAAGGGTCACTTTTCTCACATTACAAAGATATTCAGCTTTAGTGTTCAACATGTGCAGCTCACTTGCCGTTGTTGGAAAGTGTTTCTCCACACAGAAGTGTGTATTTAAGGTAGTATTTTTGTTATGCAGTACTCTCTTGAATTTCTCTTAACCGTGCTCTCACTACTGTACTCATTCAGTAATCCTCTTTGCTGCTCACACCATGTTTCTTTTCGCAAAAAACCTAAATAAGTACTGAACAACATGGACTTTCCACAACTTTGTAAATGATGCACTGTCTCATAAAAACTGATAAACTATATCACAATGAATCTCTCTCATGGACACCCACTGGTGAGTTCTAGCATATTTGTTACAGGGAAACTGAAGATGACTTATAGTGCTGAAACTTCGTGATGAATTAGTCATATGGCAGGCTGGAGACTTGGAAGGTCACTGCCTTTTACTGGCAGCAAATTACCAATTGTACTATCCTTGCATGTCTCATGGACTAACCCACAGCCGGAAAATGTATCGGGGAATGAGAAAAAAGTCAGTTTTGTACCAATCGATAAGGATGAACTCACAGTGCAATTTGTAGCACATTGCTCGTGGAACGTAGTAATCTGGATCTGACAAAGGGACCCTCCACACTGTAAATCACGGATTTTGATGCGCTTCAAATATGTTGTAGAGGTATTTGCCGTGAGTACCAGGCTATCTGGTTTTTTAGCGACGGGCCTTGGGTTTTGAGATAAATGGTTCAAATGTCTCTGAGCACTATGGGACTTAACTTCTGAGGTCATCAGTCCCCTAGAACTTAGAACTACTTAAACCTAACTAACCCAAGGACATCACACACATCCATGCCCGAGGCAGGATTCGAACCTGCGACCGCAGCGGTCGCGTGGTTCCAGACTGTAGCGCCTAGAACCGCTTGGCCACTCCGGCCGGCTTTGAGATAAATGATTTTGAAGTTCTTTGCATGCTTTGTATGCCTGTAACATTACATGTAACCCGAGCAAGTCAGTGTAGCGCAGTGGTTAAGGTGCACGACTACCGCGCAGGAGGTACCGTGTTCGAATCCTGCTCCCTTATTTTTTTTATGTATGCAGACCAATTTCATCCTAACGTTCAAAAACGAGTAGACAAATTAACTGGGAAATACAGAAATGTGGTCGTGTCCTGCGCGAAATGCGGGAAGTTCACGAAACTGGTATATGAAGAATTTTTGCATTCTGTAATTCTTCCGTACGTGGAACAGAAACATTTTTTGTGCATTATCGATTTGTGGGGAGGGCAAACTGATTCAACTTTATACGATATTCACTGATGAAAGGAAGGCGAGTATCTGCACCCTAAAAGTGGTCCCACCAAAGTGCACTCCTTATTGGCATCCCTGCGATGTTTATTTTTACCAACAGGTGAAAATTTTCATGAAAATTGTTCAGAATGATCCCGACTTGATGGAAGACAATAGGGAGATCGCTTCTAGGGAAGATTCAATAAAATTACATTCACTAATCCTACATCAACTCAGGGCACCTAATTTTCAAAGCATGATTAGATACGCATGGTTCATATCGAAATTTGAAAGAGAAATCTTTTTGAATGCAAAAGAATTGTTTCCCAGTATCCCTCATGCAAGACGGTTGCTTTCATAAAATGCACGTGATGCTGCGAAAATTTGTACTCGGTTGTTTCTTTCATAAGTATCACCCACAATATTGATCTGGCACATCAAGCAATGTGGACGATGAAAAATAAGATTTTATAATATTGTATGATAGAAAAAATTAACAACTGAATATATCTTTATAATCTTATAATTTCGCACACCTTACACTGTTTGCTGATATTCTTTGAAATAAAATTGAAAACTACGTCGATTTTGGGGAAAAAAATATTGCACAAGCAGGATTTGAACACGATACCTCCAGAGCGGTATCCGTTAACCTTTCCCACTGCGCTACGCTGACTTCCCCAGAATACATCTTATGTTATAGGTATACAAATCACACATTGAAATTCAAAATCGATTTTCTTAAAAACCATGACCCTTTGCTAAAAAACCAGACAGTCAGATACTCAGGGTAAGTGCCTCTACAATATATTTGAAGCACATCAAAATCCATGATTTACAATATGGAGGGTCCCCATGTGAGCCTTACTTATGTAAAGGAGTAATCTGAGTGCAAAAACTCAGTCTATTGCATAATTTTTATTTTATCTTAAGTGTTTACAGTTATTTTAGTTTCGTGCCTCAGGTAAACGAACACTGCAATTGGAAGCTGTAGCTGTCACAATAAAAATAGAAGTTGTATTAACTGATACCCAAAACAGATTATATTGTTAGTATTTATTTAACACATTGCAGTACTGACACAGGGGGACTAAACACAACACTGAGCAAATGTAACATTCTACTTCTCTGTATCCTACCAGTGTTTCTGTTATTGCACTTTTAAATTGTTGATACCATGGTAGCCCTTTCTTCTAGCTCAAGAGTTCAACACAACAACTTTTGCTGCGCTATCCTCCAGTAAGAAAAATAATAACGTGTAATGTGGAATGGAAGGATTCCAAATAACTGCTGTGGCATTTTGAATTTTTGCATCCGTTTTAAGCTGTCAGAATAGTAAATCTCATTCAGAATAATTGATCTCTACATTTAACCATAATTGAAATCAAAGACACAGACCTTTCTTTCAGGTCTTCCATATTAAAAAACTGTGTGTGTTTTCTAGGATCAGCACACCTACCATGGTATTGGTCATCAATCTGAATGGCGCCTTCTGACACGTGATCTCATCATTGACCTACAGAAAGGTCTGGCATATCAGAAGAAGCCCAAAAGAAAGCTGTTCAGATCCAAAATAAAGGTAACCCAAGCATCTTTTTTATTTATGTGGAACTGCTACAACTTGACTGTCTGTACCTGTTTTTTACATAATACTTTGAATAGCTTTTTTAGGTACAGTATACACTGTACAGCCAAAACATTATGACCACTGCCCTTAGCGAGATCTAATGCCACCTGGTGGCATTGTGGCCACATGAATCGATAAGAAAATTGAAGCAGAGATCCATACTAGTGATGATATGGCCTGCAAATGGGGAAATGCAGTGGTGTAAGTCACATTGATAAAGGGCTTAATGTTATGCCTGGTACTTGGGAGCAAGTATCATGGAAACTCCAGACCTGGTCAGCAGTTGTTCTGCTGTGAGGAGTATCCATGGAAAGGTTGAAGGACAGTGAAACCAAAAGTAGGTGGCAAGGTATTGGATGATCCCACCTCATCACAGAACATGGAAGTCAGACATTTACCTACTGTGTAAAACAGGATAGGTGGCAATCTGTAGCAGATCTGGGATTCAAATGATCCAATATTAGTGCAGGCACATATGTTTTGGAACATACCATTCAGCACACATGATTGAACAGTTGCCTCTGCTGCAGATGAACAGTATGTGCTCCCATGTTGACCCAAAGATGTCATCAACATAATGGGTATGGGGCCATAGAGACTGGACCATGGATCAGTGGAAATGTGTCATCTGGGCAGAGGAATCACACTTTGGCTTATTGGGATAATTCTAGAAATATTTGGTTCGTCTGTAAAGGAGTCAGCATATAGGATGCTAGTGTAACCTATTCTTGAGTACTGCTCTAATGTTTGGGATCCGTACAAGGTTGGATTAAAGGAAGACATTGAAACAATAGTACAGGCTATTGGATTTGTTACTGGCAGGTTCAAACAACATACAACTGTTACGGACAGGCTTCAGGAACTCAAATCAGAAGCCCTGGAGGGAAGGCATATTATTAAGAAACAGAAACAGCTGACTGCAGAACCACGCTACTGCCGCTGACATAAATTGCAAGTGAGGATCATGAAGATAAGAAAAATTAGGGCACATATGGAGGCATATAGATAGTAGTTTTTTCCTTGCTCTATTTACGAGTGGAACAGGAAAGGAAATGACTAGTAGTGGTACAGGATACCCTCGGCAGCACGCCATACGGTGGATTCCAGAGTGTCGATATAGGTGTAGATTTCTTACACGACCTTGATGGTTGTGTCCAGATATACCATCATCCAGATGAACTGCTACTTGAAAACGGCACTGAGTCACAGGTGCCAACCAGAGGTGGTGGAGGTATTATGCTATGGGGGAGGTTCACCAGGGCTCCCAGGGAACCTGTGATAATAACGAAAGATACCATGAGAGCTGTGGACTTCACAAACATTATTGTGGACCACCTGTATCACTTCATGCTTGAGGTCTTCCCCAGTGGCTATGGCATCTCCCAACAATACAACTGTTCTGGTCACAAGGCCAAAATTAGGCTACAGTGGTCTGAAGAGCATGAAGCGAATTCATGTTGATTTCTTAGCTGCCAGATTTGTATATGAATCCAGGGGAATTTGTCTGGGAGACTGTTGGGCACCAGCTCCATGACCAGAAATCACCGGTCCATAATTTATGGGAGTTGTGTGACCTGTGCATAGACATCTAGTGGCACATACCTGTGGGGGAAACTTGTCAAAGACTTGTCAGATTTTTGTACTGCTGAATCACTGCTGTATTGCATTCCAAGGGTGAACCAACACCCTATTAAGCAGCTGGTCAGAACCTTTTGGTTCATTATTGTATGTACTCTTGGTGTGTCGTCGTCTTCTTTATGGTATTTACCGGATGTACTTGCACACAATTCTTCAGTTTAAACTTGGAACTAAGATCATTAGGGCAGCTATGAAGTCATGAAGAAGTCATTTATATCTGAGGATTTGTGGTGAGCTTCAGGGCTACAAAATTTTCAGTCACAGGTGTAGATTCAGTTAAACTGAAGAGGTTATTTTTAATAGGAAAAAATGAACGAAAATTTAAGTTTCTGAACTACACATTCAGTGTAGTGTGATCATAAAAAATGTTTGTTAAGACATTATTACCATATGTCGTTTGTCATCCACCATGGTGTAGTGATTATATTTGCTGGCTGGTCGTGCTCAGGTCACTAGTTTGATTCCTGCCCCCCTGCAGTCATTTATCATTTCATGTTTGTGATTTCTGGAAGTTTCTGGACTTCATTATTTATGAAATATTGGAATCTGGTAGAACACCTTGTGTGTTCCTAAATTGCAGCATACACTCCTGAGGCAAGCATGTCAGCTCAGTCCATATTTTTGTACTTAATGAATGTGCTTTCAATGTGTAATGTTATAGTGGCATACACATAAGAAGGCAGATGGTGGAGGATGCATTGTGACAAGGGGCAGTGTACCAAATGATTGTTCCAATGAATAGCATCATTCTGCCTTGTCTGACTGTAGCATGAACTTCAGGGTCCGCATAGAACATTTAATGTTGGTTTACATGTTAGTGCAGGTATAATGAAGTTACTTAGCCACCATAGTGTTCAATGTGGGTGGTGTTAAGGAGGCACAAGTATTAAGCTAAGAAGTGATAGCAATAGTCTTCCAAGCATATAACTTCTACTACAGAAGCAGAGACCCGGTGTACCACTCACCCCAGTGTCACCATTTAACTTTGATGCTCGAGCCAAGAGCAAAATGGTGCTCAACAACACAACAGGAACCTACATAACAGCAACCGTGATAACCATTTCAAGTGGACATGGTTAGTTCTGCATCACCAATTTCCACTAACAGCCCAACCTGCCCCTAATTTTATTTACACAGGGACAGTCAAACCAGTCCATGAATGGTCAGGTTAGTGCCATTGATGCAGAATCATGTTATGCTGCGATTATGAAATGCTCACTGGAGGAATCTACTGTCCAGCTGCCAATTGTGTGGGCTCACTTAAAGAATGATGTTGAATGTCAACTGTTCTAAAACAATTTTCAGTTACATTCAAGTCCGGAAATGAGACAAGGCATATGAGATGACCCAGTGTGGTACACTAAATCAGTGCTGGGTATCATCTCTCATATGTCAGTGCTCATATATAGGGTGTTTGCAGCTGAACGATGAATAATTCAGGAGGAAGTGAAAGAGATGCTGTGAGGTGAAATCATCAAACTGTTAAAACATTATTTTTCTATCCTGTGATCTTTGTGAAGAAGAAAGGTGGAAAATGGCATTTCTGCATCATTTACTATAATCTGTTCAGCATAAGAATAAATGTGATGTAAACAAACACAAACAGGATGATTTGTCAGAAGCCGTAGCACACATATACTGGTGGTGTTACGCTCTTGGAAGTAGATCCTACTTATATATTAGATATCTTATTACTAAGTTACATTAAATGAAACTTAAAGATATTCAAATGTACTAACAGCTATCAATGTTTTTCTTAATCACGCTTTAGGTACATAGTTTTTATTTCAAAAATTGTGTACAGTCACAGCCTCTGCAGCGTTGTGCTCTGGTTGTCGCACTGATAATGTGCAGTATGAAAATGACTGAGGCTGCTTTCTTTTCCGTAGTGAAACATGCATGTGAAACACACTTAAAAAGTGCTGAGAAATAGGCCATTCTTAATGTTTTTCATCAGTTAACGAAGTTAATCGGCTTTGAAGTTTTCTCAGTGGTGTATATATTGCAGTTGATAAACAGACTCATGTTGAAACTGTAGCGCAGTCGGTAGCGTAATGAAATATGAACCAAATGCAGTTCTTCATGTTGTCGTTCAAACCTCCACAGTATCATTTTTGTTTCCTTATCCAATTTCAAATACTCTACATCTTGTAATTATAAAACTCATCATTTTTTTATGAATAATGCACGACTTCTTGTTTCTAATTACATATTGGATGTGAAATTCCTGTTTCCCTTTCCAGTACAAATTCTTAATTATCGATGTTTTATGAAGAACTGTTCATAAAAGTTGTTGAAATTAAGAAAACATAACAGTTTAATTTTTTAAAGCAAAAATGAAAAAACCCAAATCCTCTTTATTTGGACTATGCCTATCAACCACAGAGGTAGATATTTATCTTAGAAACATGAAAAACAATCATTTTCACAGCATCGAATACATCGTACAAATGCTGCAGTTTTACAGTTGCCACTGCACCATTACAATATGAATGCAACAGAACTGATCCAGAACTGGCCCAGGAAGTAACAAGACTGTTAAGCTGCCAGACATACTGGAACTAACACACACAGTTTTTTTCACACGTCACTGCCGCTCGCTGGCAGGATATAGAACAGCTCGTCATAAAAGAAGAAGAGAAAATGCTGCGCCTGGTTGGCTTCGTGGATTCTGTTGTTGATAGGCTCGTTAACAAAATAGCAAGTGACACTTCCAGAACTGAAATGTATTTCTTTGTTTTGGATAAGGAAGGAGATAAGAGATTACCATCATTCAGCTAGTGAAATTGAAATGCTTAATATGGAAGGGTATACCGTAGCTTCAAAGTATTGTAGAAGAAAGATGGAGAAAGGAAGATTTGCCACTTACATTAGAAAGGGTCACAATTATAAAAACATTGACATTCTTAAATATTGTAGTGATCAGCATTTTGAAGCATGTGCCACACAAGTAGAAACACACAGAAGAAAAATAATCATGGTCACAATATACATGGCTCCAACTGGTAATTTCCAGCTATTCACTAAACAGCTTGATGCAGTATTAAATTTCTTAACTTCTAAAAATAATGCACTCGTACTAAGTGGAGATTTTAATTTAAATTTTCTGGAGGATAGCTACTCAAGATCCATACTATAGTCTCTTACCACTTCTTATAATCTCATTCCCTTTGTACAGTTCCCAAACAGGGTATGGGTACCAGCAGCACTGCTATTGATAACATTTTCAAAGATACTACCACACTAGAAAATCATAGTATAAATCCAATATTTAATGGCCTTTCAGATCATGATACCCAGTTGCTTACATTTAATTTAGTGGGGTCTGATTCAACTAATAACAGGAAGTGGGAAACTATGAATAATATATGAAGCAGGAATTGAAGGTATAAAAAGCTGTTTGAGGAATACAGACTGGAAAGATGTATACAATTCACTCGGGATAAATGAAAAATATAATTGTTTCTTTAATACGGTCATAGGTCACATTGAAAACTGCTGCCCTAAGAAAGTAATCAAAGCAAATAGATTAAATGTTTTAAAACCTTGGATTACAAGTGGAATAAAAGTATCCTGCAAAACAAAAAGAAGACTTACTTAATGTCAAGGGAAAACAATGACTACAGAGCTGAATCACATTACAAATTATATTGTAAAATTCTGAACAAAGTAATCAGAACCTCAAAATGTGTTTATTTTCGAGAAAAATAAATGCCTCTAATAACAAGATAAAAACTATATGGAACATAGTAAAAAGTGAAAGAGAAAAAACTAATCAGGCAAATGAGGAAATTATGTTAAATGTAAATACTGAGTTGACTAGAGATACCTTCAAAATTGCAGCCACTTTCAACGTTTTCCTTTCAGTAGCAGACAACTTAGATTTGCATAGTTCCTCAGAAGACACCTTAAAATATTTAAAAATGCATTTCCGCAGAAGTGTGACAAAATTCAACTATATCCTACCTAACCAAAAGAGATTTCTAATATTATTAGCTCTCTTAAAAACAAATGTACCAGTGGTTACAATGAAATCAGTACTACCATAATTAAATGTTGCTCCTCAGAACTTTGTGACATACTGAGTTATTTATGTAATGAATCTCTCCACAGTGGTACTTTTCCAGATAGGCTTAAATATGCTATTGTCAAACCATTACACAAAAAAGGAGACACTCATCAGTGGAAAACTTCTGTCACATTTCATTATTGGCAGTATTTTCAAAAGTGTTTGAAAGGGTTATGTACAATAGACTTCATGAACACTTAGTACAGAAACATATTCTCATTCGCAGTCAGTTTCGACTTCGGGAAGGATTGTCAACTGATCAAGCTATATTCACTTTTACAGATGGTATATTAGAATCAATAAATCAAAATATAGTACCACTTGGAATATTCTGTGATCTCGCTAAAGCTTTTGATTGTGTTCAGCATGACATCCTTATACAAAAGTTAAAATATTACGGGATAACAGGAGTAGCAGGCTCGTGGTTCTCATCCTACCTTTTTAATAGAAAACAGTGTGTGTCTGTATTAGGCTTATCACATAACAATAGTCAGATTAGATTAGATTAGATTAATACTAGTTCCATGGATCATGAATACGATATTTCGTAATGATGTGGAACGAGTCGAATTTTCCAATACATGACATAATTAGGTTAATTTAACAACATACTTAAGTTAATATAACAACTTTATTTTTTGTGTTTTTTGTTTTTCTTTATTTTTTATTTTTTAAATTTTTTTTAATTTTTTTTTTCTTAATTTATATCTAAAAATTCCTCTATGGAGTAGAAGGAGTTGTCATTCAGAAATTCTTTTAATTTCTTCTTAAATACTTGTTGGTTATCTGTCAGACTTTTGATACTATTTGGTAAGTGATCAAAGACTTTAGTGCCAGTATAATTCACCCCTTTCTGTCCCAAAGTTAGATTTAATCTTGAATAGTGAAGATCATCCTTTCTCCTAGTATTGTAGTTATGCACACTGCTATTACTTTTGAATTGGGTTAGGTTGTTAATAACAAATTTCATAAGAGAGTATATATACTGAGAAGCTACTGTGAATATCCATAGATCCTTAAATAAATGTCTGCAGGATGATCTTGGGTGGACTCCAGCTATTATTCTGATTACACGCTTTTGTGCAATAAATACTTTATTCCTCAGTGATGAATTCCCCCAAAATATGATGCCATATGAAAGCAATGAGTGAAAATAGGCGTAGTAAGCTAATTTACTAAGATGTTTATCACCAAAATTTGCAATGACCCTTATTGCATAAGTAGCTGAACTCAAACATTTCAGCAGATCATCAATGTGTTTCTTCCAATTTAATCTCTCATCAATGAACACACCTAAAAATTTGGAATATTCTACCTTCGCTATATGCTTCTGATTAAGGTCTATATTTATTAATGGCGTCATACCATTCCCTGTACGGAACTGTATGTACTGTGTCTTATCAAAATTCAGTGAGAGTCCGTTTACAAGGAACCACTTAGTAATTTTCTGAAAGACAGTATTGACAATTTCATCAGTTAATTCTTGTTTGTCAGGTGTGATTACTATACTTGTATCATCAGCAAAGAGAACTAACTTTGCCTCTTCATGAATATAGAATGGCAAGTCATTAATATATAATAAGAACAACAAAGGACCCAAGACTGACCCTTGTGGAACCCCATTCTTGATAGTTCCCCAGTTTGAGGAATGTGCTGATCTTTGCATGTTACGAGAACTACTTATTTCAACTTTCTGCACTCTTCCAGTTAGGTACGAATTAAACCATTTGTGCACTGTCCCACTCATGCCACAATACTTGAGCTTGTCTAGCAGAATTTCGTGATTTACACAATCAAAAGCCTTTGAGAGATCACAAAAAATCCCAATGGGTGGTGTTCGGTTATTCAGATCATTCAAAATTTGACTGGTGAAAGCATATATGGCATTTTCTGTTGAAAAACCTTTCTGGAAACCAAACTGACATTTTGTTAGTACGTCATTTTTACAGATATGTGAAGCTACTCTTGAATACATTACTTTCTCAAAAATTTTGGATAAAGCTGTTAGAAGGGAGATTGGATGGTAATTGTTGACATCAGATCTATCCCCCTTTTTATGCAAAGGTATAACAATAGCATATTTCAGTCTATCAGGGAAAATGCCCTGTTCTAGAGAGCTATTACACAGGTGGCTGAGAATCTTACGTATCTGTTGAGAACAAGCTTTTAGTATTTTGCTGGAAATGCCATCAATTCCATGTGAGTTTTTGCTTTTAAGCAAGTTTATTATTTTCCTAATTTCAGAGGGAGAAGTGGGTGAGATTTCAATTGTATCAAATTGCATAGGTATGGCCTCTTCCATTAACAGCCTAGCATCGTCTAATGAACACCTGGATCCTACTATATCCACAACATTTAGAAAATGATTATTAAAAATATTTTCAACTTCTGACTTTTTGTTCGTAAAGTTTTCATTCAATTTGATGATAATACTGTCTTCCTCTGCTCTTGGTTGACCTGTTTCTCTTTTAATAATATTCCAAATTGTTTTAATTTTATTATCAGAGTTGCTGATTTCAGACATGGTTATCATACTCCTGGATTTTTTAATAACTTTTCTTAATATAACACAGTAGTTTTTATAATTTTTGATAGTTTCTGGGTCACTACTCTTTCTTGCTGTCAGATACATTTCCCTTTTCCGGTTACAAGATATTTTTATACCCTTAGTAAGCCATGGTTTGTTACAAGGTTTCTTACGAGTATATTTAACTATTTTCTTGGGGAAGCAGTTTTCAAATGCATTTACAAAAATGTCATGAAATAAATTATATTTTAAATTGGCATCAGGTTCACGGTACACCTCATCCCAGTCTAACTGCTGTAGGCTTTCTCTGAAATTTGCAATTGTTAAATCGTTGATTGAACGTACTACTTTGGAGGACTGTTTAGTATTGCTGAATGGAGCTGTGTCATATATTGTAACTAGCTGAGCACCATGATCAGAAAGACCATTCTCAACAGGCTGAGCATTTATCTGGTTAAACTTATCTTGGTCTATAAAGAAGTTATCTACCAGTGAGCTGCTATCCTTTACCACCCGAGTAGGAAAATCAATAACGGGTGTCAAATTGAAAGAACCGAGTAATACTTCAAGGTCATTTTTCCTATTACCCTCTTTCAGAGAATCTACATTGAAGTCCCCACAAATAATAATTTGCTTCCCCCTGTCTGACAGATAGCACAACAAGGAGGCCAAATTTTTCAGAAATAGATGAAAATTTCCTGATGGGGACCAATATACAGTTACAATTATAAATGTGCCTTTATTTAATTTAAGCTCACAGGCACATGCTTCTATATGTTTCTCTACACAAAACTTTTTTGTTTCTATACTTTTTGCACAGTGATAACTTTTGACATATATGGCAACTCCTCCTTTCTCCATATTTTCTCTCATTACATGTGCAGAGAGCTTATATCCACTTACATTTACCTTATCCATATCAGTAACAATGTGATGCTCAGACAGGCATAGTATATCTATTTCATTCTCAGCTTCTAAATCTTCTAAACAAACCAGAAGCTCATCTACTTTATTCTTTAAACTCCCAATATTTTGATGAAATATACTTACATTATTTTTAATTATACTTTTATGAGAACCTTTCCTTATTCTAACATTTGCAGTACTCTCCTGTCTGAGTTTCTCATTGTGCTTAGGCCTAGTTCCTATACCAGTGGTCACATGGTGTTCAGAGAGGCAGATTATGTCAACTGGGTTGGGTGACTTTAATTCATCAATGCAATTACCTAGGACTGAGATACAACTTGGTGGAGATAAAATTTCTGGTGATTGGTGAGAATTTATAATTGATAGCTGTGATTGGTGATCAAATGTGCTAGAATTGTGCTGTTTAATTTCTTTCCTAAACTGAAGATTTGTTTCAATCCTGACCTCTCGCAGAACTTGACATCTTTCTGTCTTACCTATCCTAAAAAAGGTGCTGCTCCAACACCTGTAACCACTGGTATTTTACCATTCATGGCAGTGCCTCCCCCCCTTAAATTTCCTGCTATTACCCCAGCCAGTTTCCCCTTCCCTTTCCTGTTGAGATGTAGGCCATGCCTGGTATAGTCCCACCTACTGAGATAATCAACAGGAACCACACCAATATGAGCCCCTGCACCCGACCCAAGCAGCCGTTCCAACTCCAAATTAACTCTCCCAACAGAAGAGTCCAAATGAGGCCGGTCATGGCATCTCAGGACAGATACAAATTCAACATTGGTGTGTCTCGATGCCGACGCAATCTTTACCAGGTCACACTCTATACTGTACCCAGGATCTCTGTCGATGCTGTTCCCTGGCCCTCCCACAATAACCACGGTGTCTTCCCTGGTAAATCCTTTACAGAGTGAACCTAAATCCTCTGTCACCTGATCCAGACTAGCACTTGGTTTGAAAAAATTTGTGACCTGGTATTCTGTTCCTAATTCCTCCTGCAGAAGTAGACCTACACCTTTGGCATGAGTACTGCCTAACAACAAAACTTTCTTCCTTTTCGATGACTTTCCTACATTCTTTTTCAATTTCCTATTGAAAGTTTGTTGTGTCCTGTCTACACCTACCTCTGCTTGAGGCTCATCAGTTTCTAACTGAAGCAACAGGTCAAACTTATTTTTGACATTCACCACAAAACTGTCAGACTTAGTTCTAGGCCTGTTCCTTCTGCTACCTGTTGCCACTTCCCACCTCTCTTTGCCCTTCTCCCTCCTTAACCTGTCCAGATCTTCCCTAGCCTGATCTAGCTCAGCCTGAAGGGCAGCAATTTTCCCCTTCTGTTCCACTATCTTCCTATCTCTGCTGCAAATCCTACATAACCACTGATGAGCCTGATCCACTTTCCCAACACCCACGCCACTGCAGTCCCCCCAGTGAAAAAAACTACTACATCCATCACACCAAACCCCGGAACTAACAATTCTACGGCAAGTCAGGCACTTCTCACTCATGGCAAAAATAATACTTTAGCTAGAATAAATCAGTTAAATTACCGAAAATCAAAAAAGACGTTACAAGAATTAAGCCTATTCACAAATGTATATAAGCAAGTTTCTGATTTAAAATTCCGCTGTTTTTCTGAGATCTGTATTAAAACATTGAAGGTATACGCTATTTATTATATATTTCACTCGATGGAATGAAAAAAAAGGACAATTAAACGAGATACTTTAACTTTGATTCTCCAAAAACGTTATGAGAATTAGGCCTATAAACAAATGTATATAGGCAAGTTTCTGATATAAAGTTACGCTGTTTTTCTGAAATCTGTATTAAAACAATGAAGTTATACGCTATTTACGGTAGTTTACTTATTTGTTACCGAGAAACTAGTTAAATTACCGTGAAACAAGAAACAAACACGTTTACAAAATTTAAGCCTAAGCGCGACTTCGCGAAGTTACGATCTTTTCGTGTTTTCTGAAAAAATATGCAAAGAAAAGTCAAACCTTTAATGGCAAGACTAAACGATACACTAATGCACGTATTTAATTTGTTGTCGGCGTTAAACTAAATTATATTCCTGTCTAAATCACTTAACTTTCTGGAAATGGTTTCTGGCGTCACTTACTCGGCGGCCATCTTGTTTCCTCCAATCATTCAAAATATGAAACCATCAGATAAGGGATGCCCCAGGTCTCTATTTTAGGTCCTTGTTGTTCCTTTTATATATTAATGACCTTCCATAGGCAGTGTCACAAAATGCAAATTTTGTCTTATTTGCAGATGATACAAGTACTGGTATGAAAAACAGTACCTGTGATCTCACTGAGCAATCAGTTTATGAAATACACTCCTGGAAATGGAAAAAAGAACACATTGACACCGGTGTGTCAGACCCACCATACTTGCTCCGGACACTGCGAGAGGGCTGTACAAGCAATGATCACACGCACGGCACAGCGGACACACCAGGAACCGCGGTGTTGGCCGTCGAATGGCGCTAGCTGCGCAGCATTTGTGCACCGCCGCCGTCAGTGTCAGCCAGTTTGCCATGGCATACGGAGCTCCATCGCAGTCTTTAACACTGGTAGCATGCTGCGACAGCGTGGACGTGAACCGTATGTGCAGTTGACGGACTTTGAGCGAGGGCATATAGTGGGCATGCGGGAGGCCGGGTGGACGTACCGCCGAATTGCTCAACACGTGGGGCGTGAGGTCTCCACAGTACATCGATGTTGTCGCCAGTGGTCGGCGGAAGGTGCACGTGCCCGTCGACCTGGGACCAGACCGCAGCGACGCACGGATGCACGCCAAGACCGTAGGATCCTACGCAGTGCCGTAGGGGACCGCACCGCCACTTCCCAGCAAATTAGGGACACTGTTGCCCCTGGGGTATCGGCGAGGACCATTCGCAACCGTCTCTATGAAGCTGGGCTACGGTCCCGCACACCGTTAGGCCGTCTTCCGCTCACGCCCCAACATCGTGCAGCCCGCCTCCAGTGGTGTCGCGACAGGCGTGAATGGAGGGACGAATGGAGACGTGTCGTCTTCAGCGATGAGAGTCGCTTCTGCCTTGGTGCCAATGATGGTCGTATGCGTGTTTGGCGCCGTGCAGGTGAGCGCCACAATCAGGACTGCATACGACCGAGGCACACAGGGCCAATACCCGGCATCATGGTGTGGGAGCGATCTCCTACACTGGCCGTACACCACTGGTGATCGTCGAGGGGACACTGAATAGTGCACGGTACATCCAAACCGTCATCGAACCCATCGTTCTACCATTCCTAGACCGGCAAGGGAACTTGCTGTTCCAACAGGACAATGCACGTCCGCATGTATCCCGTGCCACCCAACGTGCTCTAGAAGGTGTAAGTCAACTACCCTGGCCAGCAAGATCTCCGGATCTGTCCCCCATTGAGCATGTTTGGGACTGGATGAAGCGTCGTCTTACGCGGTCTGCACGTCCAGCACGAACGCTGGTCCAACTGAGGCGCCAGGTGGAAATGGCATGGCAAGCCGTTCCACAGGACTACATCCAGCATCTCTACGATCGTCTCCATGGGAGAATAGCAGCCTGCATTGTTGCGAAAGGTGGATATACACTGTACTAGTGCCGACATTGTGCATGCTCTGTTGCCTGTGTGTATGTGCCTGTGGTTCTGTCAGTGTGATCATGTGATGTATCTGACCCCAGGAATGTGTCAATAAAGTTTCCCCTTCCTGGGACAATGAATTCACGGTGTTCTTATTTCAATTTCCAGGAGTGTATTTGTAAGTATCAGTGGGTGGTTCACAGAAAATGGATTGTCACTGAATTTTGACAAGACCCAGTACATACAGTTTAGTACCTCACAAAGAATACCTGACCCTATAAGTATAATGTATTCAAACAATGAAATCAAAGCTGTAGACAGTGTCAAAGTTTTAGGGCTACAAATTGATGACAACCTAAATTGGAAAACTCGCGCTCTAGACTTAATGAAATGCCTTAGTTCAGCTACATTTGCAGCACGTATGATAGCAGAAATAGGTGATTTAAAAATGAAGAAGTTAGTTTATTCGACCTACTTCCATTCACCAATGCGTTATGGAATCATCGTTTGGGGACACTCCTCTCACAAAGAGAGAATTTTCAAAATTCAGAAACAAGTCATTAGAATTATATCTGGTGTCACTCCTAGATCGTCAGGCAGAAACCTCTTTAAGAAACTTGGTATTCTAACTACTACTTCTCAGTACATGTACTCATTGATGTCCTTTTGTGTCTCTTTTTACACAAAATAGTGCAAAACATGGTTGTAATACCAGAACCAAAAAAATCTGTATAAGGACAAAATATGAAACCATCAGACAAGGGATGCCCCAGGGCTCTATATTAGGTCCCTTGTTGTTCTTATTAACAATCTGTATAAGGACATCAGTACAAAAAGGAGTCAAATACATGGGTACTCATATATTCAATAACTTACCAGAGCATATCAGAGGTCTTGTACAGTGAAAAAGATCAGTTTCAGAGTGAATTAAAGAACTTCCTGTTGGCCAACTCCTTCTACTCCATCGATGAATATCTTCACAAGGATTATAGCTCATAATTCTGTGTGCATTAGAATTGTACAATAGCCATGTATGGTATCAGAAGGGGGGGGGGGGGGGGGGGCTTTGACTCTACCCACATCCCAGAGACTCCTCTCCAAGGGATCCATGGAAAACGATAAATGTGACGTAATGTAAAAAAACCAGACAACTGACGGTAAATCCTTCAATACTTTCTTATGTTACCCACAGCTTATGCAGAAAAATTACCCTGTGGTTAAGCCAGGAATTCTCATCATTCTTGTTTTAATTTCAGTAGTACATTAACTAAAAATGATAATGTGTTGCTATTTTCGTGTAGTCATCTAAGGAGCGTATTGTGGGCGATTTGCAGTGTATTATTTTATTCTGCTTAAGAATTAAATGACATCGAAGCTGTATTGCTCCTCTGCTCATCTCTTTTTACGTGTGAACTGCGGCTGGCCACATCACTGCAGGCTAGCCATACCAGCTGAACGGCCAGGGCTGTCAAAGTTGAATGTGCTGGTAAAGCTGTTGTCCCATATTATAGCTAAGTCAATGTGCGAGTAAAGCAGAGCACAAAATGTACCCTTATTATCATACTTGACAGTACTCAAGACAGCTTTGCTGCAGTCCCACATGAAACAGAAAACCAATGAGGTTCCAGCAAATGCACAAGAATACATAATGCAGTGTTTACATCAGGTTTATTCTTATGGTGAATGGATTGTAGTGGCTGAGCAGAATCAGAAAGGGAGCGTAACCACTCGTAAGAACTGGAGACTGTCTGAAGGGAATGAAGTATTTCTCCATAGGATTGAGCAGACTGGCTACTGACTGATTGAAATTGATGAAGCTGACCAAGAAAAGACTGTTTTAATAACATCTTGTGGCTTCTTTGAGTTCAAAGTTATGCTAATGGATGTATGCTCCTGCCACCTTTGAACACATATGGACAGTATGATTCAACATCTTAAAAGGATGAAGTATCTTTCCTGTGTGATAACATTGTTCTTTTCTCAAAGACATGTGAAGAGCATGTAGCTGCTTGACAACCATGCTGAAGTGTCTCCATGACACATGTCTTCGCTCGAATACAAAAAACATCTTAATCATACACTTAGTTAACACACCATCTGCCCTGGTCCATAAAAGTAAGCTACATGATGGATTTTCCAATTCCTTGGCCCATTCGTGATGTGAGAACCTTTCTTACAATGTGCTGCGACATAAAGTATTTAAATTGCAAGTCATAGCCAGTACAAGAACTGTTAAATGGAGATGCCAAATTTTCATGTATTGAGACCCAAGATACAGCTTCCTGTACTCTTAACATAACACCACCATATTCACCAGTCATTATGCTTTTTGGTGAGACTGCTCAGGCAGAATAACACGTTGATGCTAGTGCAAATCCAGAATGGCACTGAAAGAGTGATTGCATGCACCTAGAGAATGCTCTCACAAGTCCAAGGAAAATTACTCTACAACTGAGGAAGCATGTCATGCAGTTATTTGGACAACCAGTAAATTTTGATCCTTTTTATATGGCAGCTCATTCAGAGTTGTGACTAATAACCATTCTTTATGCTGGTTTAGAAGCCTGAAGGATACATGAGGATGATTGATAAAATAGGTACTAACGCTTCAGAAATAAGATGTATGAATAATATACAAAAATGGATATGCAAAAATGCTGACTGCTTTTGCATAATCCATTAGAGTAACATTACAACACTGGTGATATCTGAGTCATCACTGCTCTGACAAACACTGCTGCCAAACAAAGGAAAAATTCTGTATTACTGAAGTGGAAGAAACTGTCAAAAGAGAATTAAAATTAATAAATGTAATATTGTTTAAAAATAATTACAACTAAATGGGACAGAAATGGTTGCATACCATCCCATGTCATACTGAAGTATTTCTACGTCATTCTGACATCAGGTGGCTGGGATGTGGTAGATGCATGATTATATCAGAATCAGATACCAGTGGCCATTCTGTACTAATTTGTCAGACTTTATTTAAACAGCTTTAGGGAATACCAATGGTGTGACAGAAGAGTGTGCTTCATTTATCCCCAGAACATCTGGTTCCAGTTCTTCCTGCAGTTGCTGTGTTTCACTGAATTGGAATTTACTTCTCGGAGAGATTTCCAAAGTTGAGTAACAGCAAGAAACAGATAGTGATGTGCACTTACTGTCTTACTTCTTGCACTGTCACCAAGGCTGAATCTTTGAATTTGCTAGGTTTATTGTTGAAGAATATTGTACCACGTGTAGAGATCTTGGATCATGGAAAAGGGTTCCAGTGAAGATTGTCATCAGAAGTAAGTTCACCATATGACATCATTCACAAGATGCAACTGCATACTACACACCGACAAGTTACTTTATGGAAGTTTTTAATAAGATTCGGTCAGATATGCTTTTGATGTAAATGGCCATTGAAGCTTCGAGATACATCATTGCTGTCATTACAGTAACATATAACATAGTGAAGCAAAGTACTACAGGTTTTATAGTATTTCCTCTCATCATGTGTGAGAGGCTTTGCTACAATTGGTACTTTGTGCCTTTTTCAACATGATGACTTGCAAGACAATGTGAAAAAGATCATCACCAGAATGGACCCTGGACACCAATATGAGAAGTATGGATGTTATAATGCCAGACACTGACCTGTAAGCTACACTGTAGGATATCTAGTTTGAATTTTACACCTTTACAGACCATTGTGGCAACTTTGAAGTGCTGATTTGGCCTAAACAAATCCTACATTGCTTTTCATACATTATCTACTAAGTTAAGGATGGTGATGATGTTAGAGCAAAAGCATCGTCCATATCCTACGTAAGGCACTCGACTTGCTCTAGAGAGAGTGGCTTTCAAATTGCCATACAGCCATCTTGTATAAGGTCTGCTGTGGTTTTCTTAAACTGATTAATGTGAATTCCAGAATGGTTGCTTTGAAGTTGACGTGACTTAAGTACCTTCTCTAACATTGATCAGTAAGCTCACGCTTAGTCTCTTAGTTCTCGTCACTGGGATGCTAAACCCTCATCTTTTTTTCTTCTTACTCCTTGAAATAAAATAAAAACTCTTTAAAAAATATGTGTTGTTACACCAAAGTGTTTTGCAATGCACAGCTAAATAATTTATTCTATATGAAACTTACAGTGTGTCACTAACATCATGTTAAACAAATAATTAGAAATTCACAGTGTGACCTACGTGATGGTGTACATAAATCTTATAAGTAGATGTTTATTAAACCTTTATTTAGCTTCTAATTGAATAAAAGAAAAGTTTATTTAAAATATGTAGTTCGTCCGTCCTATCCTTTCTGTTGTTTTTGTTGCTGACCGTCAAACAACTAGTATTAGGCAACTTTCCCAACTGCTGTCACTAATCACAATCCTTTGCCTTTGTTGACTGTGTAATTTCTGCCTATGTAGTTGGGTCACCTTATCATCTTTTCGTTATATGTTGTTCTTCTTTGTCTGGCTGCACCTTCAATTAAAAAGACATGTTAATTGACTGAGAGTCTCATTACAAGCTCCATCCACATCAATTTCAGGGCAATTGCTTATGTTGTCCTGTACTCTTACTGTGCACTGCTAATTTGATACTATTAGCTTTGACTCAATTCATTTCCTTTCATAACACTGGTTAACTTAGTAGCTATTTTTTACATTTTCGATATCTGAATCGGTGCATTGCATTTGGGAATGGGATTAACATGAGAATAAAATAATTTGTTTAAGGTAGTTGCAAATGCCCCATTGCCTACATACGCTTCAGTATTTGTGCATCAAAGCCTAGTTTTGACCAAAAAAGACATATTGTCATAGATATTAGATTGTTCAGTACATAGACCTAATAAGGTATAATCTTACAAGAAAACATTACGGGGTTGCAATATTTCATTTTCTTCATACTTAAATAACTTTCCTAAAGGAGTACATTGAAATTCTCAAACTTTATGAAAAAATTGTGTTTGAAGATTAGAATATTTCTGATTGCTGTTAAGTATAAAACAGCTCATGTCCATTAACATAACCAATAGCTGAGTGCATGATGTACAATCATGAAGTCACTGGTGTGATTCTGATTAGCAGAAACTTTTGTTTCCTTTATTTAAGTTATTTATTTATCATTTAGTGGAAATATTAATTAACAAATACTGAATTATATTTTTTTGATACAAAAAGAGAAGTATTTTATTTGCTATTTGCTGGATAGCATTTTTGTATCAAATTTTAATTCACAATAAATATACAAATTTTTTGTGCCATTAATAATTAAAAATAAGTGAGTACGAAGAAAATGGAAGGGGGTCAGACCATAAGGTGCCCTTGTTAGACCTGAAACGTCTCAGAAAAAAGTGATGTAGAATACATATTTTGCGTGGGTAGTAATATGCTTAGTATAGGTGTTCATTGTATAGTGCATTAGTGAAAGGGTTGTGAGATTGCACCAATTTTTCATTTGAGCATTAAATTTTTACTGTTCATTACTGGAGTTTTTTCAATTCTCAGCTTTTCAGAATATGGCACCCAGCAGATCGAGTTACAGCTCTAATAGATATGTGATGTAGGTAATACACCACAAACAGTTAACTGCTGGTCACAAAAGGATCTTAAAAATCAGTAAAAGGATGAATTAGCACACACATAATGTGATGTTAGCTTTTAACTGTACAAGAAGAATTACAGCAATTTGTTGAATGAAATTAACAGTCTTGTTAGCAGACGATATGAAATGAAAAGAAACTGAATAAAGAAAAAAGTGTTAAGGAGCAGCAGCAGTGAGGTTAGCAACAAACTTAACATCAAAATTGCAACCACATAATAAACAGTGAAGGAATTCTCGTACTTTGGAAATAATGCGATGTGTGATGGATGAAGGAAGGAGGACATAAGAAGCAGACAAGTGCAGGCAAAGAGAGGATTTCGTGCCAGAGAACTCTGCTAGAATGAAGCATGTAGGAAAGATTTTTTGTGATCATTTTGTCTAGAGCACAACTGTTTGGAAGTGAGTCAAGGATTGTTGGAAAACCCGAAAAGTGGACAGTCAAGGTATTTGAGGTGTTCTGTTGTGGAAGGATTTTGAAAATTAAGTTGACTGATAAAGTAAGGAACAACAAAGCTCCCAGAATTAGCAGGGAAAGGAATTTGTAGAAAACGCTGTTTAAAAGAAGGAACAGGATAGTAGACTGTATTCCGAGACGTGAAGGAATAGCTTCCATAATACTAGGAGCTGTAGACACAACAAATTTCGTGGAAAGGCAAAAGATTGGAAAATATGTGCTATGTGTGATGAATAATTGAGTACATTTCAGATTTGGTGTGCTATTGTGAGATGAAATGACTGGAACAGGAAAGAAAATTGTCTGGCCTGCATCAGACAAGTCAGAAAACTGTTCTCGCTGTTTTTTGGTTTGAGCGTGTGTGTGTGTGTGTGTGTGTGTGTGTGTGTGTGTGTGTGTGAGAGAGAGAGAGAGAGAGAGAGAGAGAGAGAGAGAGAGAGAGAGATCATTTTGTAACAAACCTTTCATTTTTGTAACATCCTGTGCATTGCTTTAAATTGTGATATGCGATGTGTATTGCTGTTATACTTCCTGACAAAATGTGGAGCACCCAGAAGGGGAGAAGAAATTGAAATTAAACTTAGGAGATTTAGAGGGTACGTGATGTTGTGCCAGTGATTACAAAATTGTGTCAAACTTACAAATAACTTGGCAGTATGAACCCACTTCTCAGTATGGCATTGCTTCTCCTGTAGCCTGGATGTGTGCATTGATTTGGTTGGGATGGGTGCCTAAAACTGTTGTATTCTCCTGTGAGGCAGGTTGGTGCACAACTGTTATAACTGACACAGCTGTTTTAACTGATCCTTCTCATGTCCTATTGGGCAAAGATCTGGGGATCTTGCTGGCCGTGGGAGTACATCTACATCAGATAGATAGTTCACAGAGACATGTGTCGTGTGTGCAAGAGCATTGTCCTATTGAAAAATAGCACCTCAGTAGTGCCCCATAAGACGCAACTGTAATGACACAGGATGTCCATGATGCACCATTTTCCCATCAGAGCTCCCTCAATCACTACCAACTGTGACCTGAAGGCATATCCGATGATTCCCCACACCATGACACCAAATATAACTTCACTGTGTTTCTCCAAAACATGGAAAGCATGTGACCTCTCCCGATGTTGCCACCATACTCGCTGACAATGGTCATCCGGGTTAGTGCAGAACTGTGATTCATCACTGAACGCAATGTGATGCCATTTGCCAGCAGTCCATGCTTCCTGGTCATGTTACCACTCCAAAGTACTCAGCTGTTTGTGTAGTGATGTTGAAGGCATCCTACGCATTGAACAATATTTGGTAGCCCAGGTGCTGCTAGTCTCAGCCCAGTGATATGGGATGACACTGAATGTTATAGGGAATCTATTACTTGTTCTCAGATGGCAGATGTAGATGTGACAAATTTGAATGGACTACAATGTGCTTGGTGCTCAGTACAGTTATCCTCCCTCATGGTCATCAGACTTGGTCGACCAGAATATTGTTGACGAGTATGTCTGCCCTCAAGTTTTCATGCAGTCCAACATTGGGCCACTGTGACATATGAATGAATGCCTTACAAATTGAGGTATCACAGTTCCACCAGCCGGTCAAATAGAGATTCACAGTGAGGCTCCTCGAGTACTTGGCATCTTCCATGTCTTCCACAGTGACCACTGAAAATCTGACATGGCTTA
Source organism: Schistocerca serialis cubense (assembly GCF_023864345.2). NCBI lineage: Eukaryota > Metazoa > Arthropoda > Insecta > Orthoptera > Acrididae > Schistocerca > Schistocerca serialis. The sequence goes on from NC_064641.1 coordinate 563,369,769, forward strand.
TGTCTTTTATATACTCCACAAGGCATATTAACAAAACTAAATGTTAAGAGTACTAAAGCACCCAGTGGCCATTCTACTTGTCACGGAGAGTTGCAGTGATAATCATTTACATACTTATTGATGGTGTGTGCATTTACAAAGTTGCATTAACATCTGACTATGTGTTCTGAATGCTTCACTTTTTATTGGACATTGTATTTGCAACATTATTTCACATTGGTACATTGGTGTAGATTATGACAATTATAAGCTTGCAGTCAGAGGAGAACTTATCAAGTCACAAAAGCAGTCAATAGTGTGGCCCAAAGTAGCAGTGAGGAGTATAGCCTGACAACTAGATGTGTGGTGATTAGATACATATTGCCTGCTATGTACACATACAGCACAGTTCGTTTACACGAATGACTGACTGAATAGCAGTTATATAAGTTAGTACGCTGTAACTGAAAAGCGAGCAAAAATCGTCAAGTTTTAGTCTGCAGGAAGTAGGTGAAGATATTGTTGTTATCAAAATCAGTATTCTCAGGCTGTGAGTGGAAGCAGCATGACACCAAGCCGCAAAACCCATATTTTTTGTTCTGTAAAACCAGTATGTAATGTGACTCAAGATTGGTTTTGTGTGTCACTGTCTCCCCTCCTGCATCCTCGTCATATTCAGTCTGCTCAGTCCCATTACTAACAATAAGTGGATGTTTCCAAGGGGGGGAAAAAACTTTGTAGTAAGCGGTACAGGTAAATTTCTTTCCAGAGATTTTTTTGTTTTATGGGTCCATTGACACAGTCTGTATAAAAAGTATTGGGAACAACTTTCTCCTGATGTGACATTTTGTCACATTGCACTCGCACTGCACTTGCTCAGTGGTGGGTGGGGAGCGTGACCATCAACACTTGCCAAGTGCCAGTCGCCTGCAAGCATTTGTTCAAGTGAGATTGTGTTTTTACTTGTGCCCTGTTCAGTGACTCATTGCAGGTGCAAAATGCAGTGAATGAGTGAACAGAGGTACATCATAAAATTTTGTGTAGTAAGGACACATTGGCCATGACTCACAAAGTGTTCACAAACAGCAGTTTTCCAATGGCACAAGCTCTTCAAAGATGGCCCACAGAGTTGGAGGACGAGCCCCACATTGGATGGCACTGACGTCAAGAACCAGTGACAACATGCAGCATATGCATAAAGTGCTAAATTGAGACTATCAGTTAAATATGTGTGTAGTCACAGATGCAGTTGCAATGATAACAGTGCATATCATTATGACTGAAAATTTGGCGATGCAAGAGATCTGCTCTAAACTCATTCCAAAGATCTTGAAGAATGACCAAAAGCAGAGGCAAGTGTCTGCCTGTGAAGACCTTCTGCAGTGCTTTGTAGAAGACCTTGGCTTTGTGGATAACATAATCATGGAAGATGAAATGTGGGAATTCAATTATGACCTGGAAATAAAGCAGCAAGGTTCCAAGTGACACTGTAGCATCACCTTGTCCAAAAATGATTGAATGAGCAAATCCAGAGTGAAAGACAAGCTAATAATTTTTGTCAGTGCCTAGAGAGTTGTCCACTACAAATTTGTACCTGGGGGGTAGACAGTGAATGGTGCTTTTTGCTTTGAAATACTAAGAAGACTGAAGAGGAAGGTCAACCGGGCGAGGCTAGTTATCACCCTGTATTGGAATTTGCATCATGACAATGCACCCAATCACACCTACTTCAAGGTCAGAGACTACCTGACAATAGTGACATTGTGATGATTCTCCAATCCCTTTATAGTCCCAACTGATCACCAGCAGACTATTTACTATTCCCAAAAGTAAAATCCTCCCTTAGAGGACACCACCTTGGGACCCTAAGTGCCATCAAAGAAGCTTGCATGCATACCCGAATCTTCCAGAATCTACCTACCAGGGTATCTTTAGAGGCATGGAAAAGCTGCTGGCAAAAGTTGTTGATGCTCAAGGGCTGTACTTTGAAGAATTTTAAGGGATAGTAGCAATATTTCAAATAAATCTATTTTTCTGAAGCCTTTCCAAATACTTTTTATATAGCACTGTATTGGTGACAAGTTGCACATTCTATCTGTAACTGCTACTCACCTTGCAGTGTATTCTGAGTTTGGAAGATGGGAATTTTGAAACTGGTTGGTTCAGTTGTAGTTCAGAAAGCAAACAAAAGAACTTAACTGAATACGGGGAATAGCCAAAGCTATGAACTTGTTTCATCTACTATTTTTAGCAGCATTGCATAAATAATGATGACGATGACGATGACGACCTCCACTCAGTAAAATGCTTAAATTACTAAGGAACTATTTGCCAAAGTTTATAGACATGCAGTTACTTTCTGACTCAGACTTTTTGGACTGTGTGCTTTGGCTGTGACAAGTTTGTTTAGAATGGATCAGCTCAGTTTTCAGTGGACAAAGAGTTTATTGCACGGTTTTCTTGCTCTCTGCTGGAAGGTAAAAAGGCAGAGCTCTTGCACAACCTTTTACACTGAAGTGCCAAAGAAATTGGTATAGGCATGCATATTCAAATACAATGATACGTAAACAGGCACAATACAACACTGCGGTTGGCAACGCTTACATAAGACGACAAGTGTCTGACGCAGTTGTTGATCGATTACTGCTGCTACGATGGCAAGTTATCAAGATTTAAGTGAGTTTGAACGTGGTATTATAGTTGGCGCACGAGCGATGCGACAGAGCAGTGATGAAGTGGGCATTTTCTCGTACGGCCATTTCACGAGTGTACTGTGAATATCAGGAATCCCATAAAACATCAAATGTTGGACTTTTGGGCTTTCAGAGCCGAAGGCCCGGTCGTGTATCTTTGATGACTGCATGACCCAAAGCTTTACACCTCACCTGGGACCATCTACATCGACATTGGACTGTTGATGACTGGAAACATGTTGCCTGGTCAGACGAGTCTTGTTCCAAATTGTATTGAGTGGATGGATGTGTACAGGTATGGAGACCACCACCTCATGAATCCATGACCCTGCATGTCAGCAGGGGACTTTCCAAGCTGGTGGAGGCTCTGTAATGGTGTGGGGGGCATGCAGTTTGGAGTGATATGGGACCCCTGGTATGTCTAGTACGACTCTCACAGGTGACACGTACGTAAGCATTCTGTCTGATCACCTGATCTGTTCATGTCCATTGTGCATTCCAACAGACTGGGGCAATTCCAGCAGTACAATGCAACACTGCAAATGTTCAGATTTGCTACAGAGTGGCCCCAGGAACACACTTCTGAGCTTAAACACTTCCACTGGTTGCGAAACTCCCCAGACATGAACATTATTGAGCATATCGCCTTGCAACGTACTGTTCAGAATAGATCTCCATCCCCTCATACTCTTACAGATTTATGGACAGCCTTGCAGGAGTCATGGTGTGAATTCCCTCCAGCAGTACTTCAGACATATGATATTAGTTGGGTGTACCAGTTTCTTTGGTTCTTTGCTGTGGAATGCTACTAGGTGTACAACTTTGCTTCCGCCATTTGCCGATAGGTGGTGACAACGGTAAGTAGCAGTCAAAAGAAACAGATCGCAGTCGTAGAGCAGTTAGCTTGAACCTCAGTCAACATAACCTCATTCAAACATTAATAAATTTGTGTATTCATCATAAAGTTGTTCTTGATTGAAAATGTCAGTTCATGAGCCTAATTCTCATCATTTGCGGGACGTGTTACTGTTTTGTTTCAATATGAAGAAAACAGCTGCTGAGTCTCATCAAATGCTCTCAAGTATGTATGGTAAGGATGCTATTAGTGAAAGAACGAGCTGTGAGTGGTTTCAACACTTCAGAAACGGTGATTTTAACGCCGTAGACCGGTATAGTGGTGGAAGAGAGAGTGCTTTCGAAGATGCAGAATTGGAGACGTTGTTGAGTAAAGACTCGCATGAAACTCAAGAAGAATTGTCACGACTAGTGGGAGTGACACAGCTAACCATTTCAAAACATCTCAAGGCTATGGGCATGATTCAGAAAGAAGGAACTTAGGTCTTGTGTGAGCTGAAACCAAGAGACGTTGAACAGCGTTTGTGTGTTTGTGAATAGTTGTGCATGGCCTGGCTGACTAACACTTTCAATCTCATGAAGATTTCACAAATTGGATCAATTCATGGATTGCTTCAAAAGATGAAAAATTTTTTTGACGCGGGATTCGTACACAGCCCAAAAGGTGGGAGAAAGTAGTGGCCAGCGATGGAAAATACTTTGAATGATTCATGTGTAACCAATTTGTGTCATTAAAGCCTCAAATGTTGGGGAAAAATGGCCAAAGCAAAATTGTACACCTTGTAGATGCAGAAATGTTTTGAGCATTGGAGGGAATTAAGGCAGACCTATAGACCCAAAGGAGTTTAGTTTGAAGGTAACTACCACTAATGATAAACTTGTTCAGTAATTACGTAAATTTGTGGCTTTATACATAGATTTTATTTTACATCTCACGGACTGGTCTGTAGTAAACAACTCGTCCACTTTTTTTGAATTGATTGCTTTTGATTCCAAAGTCAAAAAACAGTTTCACATGTGCAGGCTATGACAGATTGTTCCTTAAAAATGAGCACTATTGTTTCTTTTATATCAAATCCATAGATTCCTGTTTTGTTGGTGGTTAATAACACAAAGGAAGTGGTACTGTCATGCTACTGAAGTGTGCAAGTTGTAGTAGTAGTTTCGTGTTTGTTCTGTTGTAGGTTGTAGCTTTGACATTTCATGGAACTGGGTGTGTGGATAATATAACTCTCTCATCCAGTCAACACATTGCTCAGTTTTATGATGCTGCCCGGTGGCTTGTTAACCACCAAGACGCAAATACAGGTGGTTGGCCTAATGCTGTACGCAGGAGGCTGTCGTCTGGAATGTTAGATCTTGAACCAGGCTGGTAAGTGTTTATTTGAACTGTGATTTTTGTGCACTTCACAAATATTCTGGGTGATTTTGGGATATGATACTACATTTCTTTTGTTTTGTTTCTGGTAGCCTTTAAAGTTCTTAGGTCATAGCACACAGATGATAGTTTTCTAGACAATTTATTTGTATGTGTATGTCTTGCTGAACCCATAGTACCAAAATTTTTGTGACACTTACATTTTCTAGGGGATCATTTTTTAATTGTGCTGGAATAGACATTTGATTAGTCGGAGGAATTAAATGAAAATCGACACACACAGCTTTTTCAGTATTTGTAATTAGTTTGTTTTTTGTGAACCACTCAGAAAGTTTTTTCATAGAACTTTCTGCTGTGGACTACAAAGTTTCTGGACTGATGTTTATACTTACTCTAGTTGTGTTTCTGTAGTCTGATTGTGGTATAAAAAGAAAAATGGTGTAACTGTGAGAGGAAGCAAGTAATTTTTCCCCATTGAGAATACTCCGGAGAGCAAATATTGGTAAGGCTTTTGCCTTATGATCGAGGGCACAAACTCTTGGAAAAACCTTGGGTAGGAGTGGTGTCACACGTATTTTACCCAAGTCACATGTTAACTAATGAGGTTTCTATTCTGTAAGGTTACTTGTGTAGTAGTTGTGCATGCCTGTTCTTTTGACTCAATTACTCTGTTGTTGAAGTTTGGAATTTTACTTATTTCCGCCTTATGAATGGAATAAACAGCCACTAAGTTCAGTCTTTCCTGATACATACTGTTTGTGGGGGAGGTTTTATTTTTTTTAAAGTACAGAAACTGTTCTCTGTTTCTGCTGTTGAAACAGGTGCAGTTAGGCAATTTGCAGTGTTTTGTGCACTTCAGTAAATGATTCTTCAAAGGAATGTTCCACAAGAAAGGTGAACAGTTCACAAATTGACGTAATATCCTTAAGCGTATCTTTGTGATAAATTACTGACAGTTCATTTTTCAATTTATCATGGCAAATAAAGGGTCTGTAATTTAATGAAGAAGTATTGACTAAAGTGGCTTGGAAATGTTCTGTGAAAGAAACAAACTGTTTTGGATCAATAATTTTGAAGCTATAAATACATGAGAGTTTTGGAATCTTCCTTTCAGTTGGTTGGTCACAGTGTCACAAACTTCTTTGGCATCTGTTGTCAGATCAAGTTCAGTGCTATATTTGGAACATTTTCTTGAAGGAGAAAAACATTCATCTTCAGAAACCTGATACCTTTAACTATTCTCTTGTACTGACTCAAAGTGGCATAATGCTTTGAATATAGTAATGGCATTTGCACTGTGCATCTGAACTGTGTTATGCAAAATACCAACATGTTTCATAATCTCGTTGAAAAAATTTAGAAGGAACAAAAAATATGGATTGTGAGGTAAATTTTGTATAGCAAATGCTTCTCTTATTGTAATATCACCCCAAGAATATTTTTCCTTGATCTTTACTATAAATATTCTGAATAACCAAATTGATTTGATGTATATAACAATGAATGTACGTGACATATGGGACATTATCAGATTCTGTACACCACAAGTGCCACTCATTACTAGGGCACCATGTGTGCCCGAGCGATGATTTTTCTTGAACACTGAAAGATTCAAGACTTTTTTAGAACTTCACTAAGCCCACATGATGTCCTGTCATTAACGTATTCAAAAGAAAGGAATCTTTTAACAGTTTTCTTCTGCTTAATATACCATAATATAACGATGAACTATCTTCTGCACTTAATGTCTCTTGTTTCTTCTGCCTGCTCAGAAACAAAAGTGGCAGCATTAATCTCTTTAACCAGCTCTTGATATATACAGTCTAAAAGTTCATTGTGTGTCATATGTGACATATATTTACATACAGAAGGTACTAGAAGTGCCTAAGTGGTCATCTAACACACTTCCAAGATTTCTTAGACGAGGCAACAAATCTAGGCATTTGCCATAGTTTGTCGACTTCCATTTTTCATTGTGAGCCCTTAGTGCCAATTCACGAATTCCACAAAACATTAAGCCCTCTACTATTCTGTTTAATGTGTTTCTATGCTTCATGTATGTTATGTTTCTGGATTAACATTTTATAAACCAAGTCAGACTGAGCAGCAATGTTAATTTTGCCAATCATTTTGTATTTACAAGCATTTTCTAAATGTAGTGCACTTTCTTCATCTTCCTTAAGTCATTCACTTAAATGTTTTACATCATTACCACTGACTGTTTCCCACAATCCTTCAGCACCAAATAACACAGTAGAAATGAAATAATTTTTGTTTCTCTTCACTTACTGTTAACCAACACTTTTTTCATAACCATGTGTTGCAAAAAGTTCTCTTCTCCTTTCCATCGAGTTGAGACATCAAGAAATCTTTTCATTGATAGGACAACGAATTCCACCTTGTGCAAGATGACTTTCTTCTGTTTTGTTTCACTCATATATGTTTCAGCACTTTTTTTGATATCTTCAGTGGGTTATTTTTTGTTTGCTGTTGGACGTTTATTTTGGTAGCTATTTTGCTACACAGTCTACAACTTCTCATGCTTTTCTCATGCTTTTGATATTGTGGTGCTTTTTCATATGTTGTTGGCGAAGTGAGTAGGCTGATTTCGTGACCTATGGTTGCCTGACACTGCACTTTCTCTGATTCTGCAAAACATAGGCAGAGTATTCATTTCAAATGAATACCACACATAATGGTGACAAAAACTCTGCCCTATGTTTTGAAAAATCAGAGAAAGTGCAGTGTTGAGCAAGCATAGGTCACAAAATCAGCCTATTCAGTTCGCCAACAACATATGAGAAAGCACCACAATATCAAAACCATGAGATGTTGTAGACTGTGTAGCAGAATAGCTACCAAAATAAATGTCCAATTGCATCATGTAAGTTAGAAAATAAAAATAACCCATTGAAGAAGCACAAAAAGTGCTGAAACATGTGTAGGTGAAACAAAACAGAAAAAAGCTGTCTTGTATAAGGGGAATTCCTCGTCCTATTTTCGTAGAAATCACGGACACAACAAGAAGAGCTGCAACACCACAAGATGATGATTATTACTTTTGGTTGATGTGTGCCTACCACTCAATTTCCAGCTTCTCTTCCGTACCGAATAAATGAAAGGGTGTTTTAAACAATCAATCTACTTTATTCATTTTAAAATCACTTTATAAAGAGTCGAATTTTACCACACAGCTCGAGAATATGAGACATGAATGAGAGGCCACCTCGTTCGCTGTTTTCACATTTCCCTTTAATGAAGGACAGTAGGTGGGGAAAGGAATGCAGTAAGGCACATGACAGAAACTACAGTTAGGGGCTGCAGGCCAGAGGTGGCTGGCCCCAAACATTGTGAAGACTTGTGGACAGGTGGCCAAAGGGAGGAGAGTGGGAATGCGGCTGGGCAGTGCAGGGGAAAGAGGGGTACGGGTGAGGTGATCTGTCCATCAGGTCTACTTGAGTTGGCCCTAAGCTGCACTAGAGTGAGGGCCAATGTGGAGAAAGGGAAGCAACTTGGTCATGTCACTGCGACTGCAGTTTTCAGATCTGGAGGTGTGGATGGGAGTAAGGGCGGTCGTGGCTTGGGTGCGGGGAATGAGGGGTACGCATTTGCATATCCACTGGGATCCTTGCTTGCTGGCCCACAGTTATGCTGTGGTGGGAAGGAAGGTGGAGAAGGGAAAGTTAATGGTCACATCACTGTGATTGCGAGCCAGGAGTGTGGAGGGAGTATGGGGCTATGGGCCAGCTGCCCCTGGCTCTCGGCTTTGGATGGGGAAAGAAAAACTGGTTCGCCACTGCAGAATGTTACACTTTGTGTGCACTTACAAACTGTACCTGATTACATAGAGTTTCTGTCAGTCATACTATGTGAGAGTTGTCATACTCGAACTGTTTGATATAGAACTGAGAAAAATACATTACAAAATTTTTGGTGGGGCTGGGCCCCACTGGCCCTTTAGAATGAGCCACCTTTGGATATTTTATTATTTAAATTTATTGCCATGTCCTTGCCAGGTCACATGGACCATATTACTCAATTTAACTCTGTCTTGTTTATCTCCATCCTGTACCATGCTGTTATAGGACATCACTTGTGTCAGCTCTAGGAATTCAGAAGTGTTACGCTTCCACATTTGTTCCATGTGAGTAAATCAAGCATTAGTGTTCCCTTTACAAGAAGGAGAAGAAGAAGAAGAAGAAGGAGGAGGAGGAGGAGGAGGAGGAGGAGGAGGAGGAATAGATAGAAAGACAGATGTGCAGCAGAATTTTTTTTTTAAATGAAAATTTTCCACAAATGTAAGGAAAAGAAAACAGTGGTCCTGGAAGGGGATGGAGGAGGAGGAAGGTGGGAGGGGGGGGGGGGGGGGGGGGAGTTGAGTGAGAGAACAAAATGCAGGAGGCATATTAGAAGGAACAATGAAAGATGAAAAATTGAAATTGGAGTGTAGCACCTAGAAAGCCCTAACCTAGGAAGGAGAAGATAAAACCTACAATGCTAACATACTCATTGGATTTATAAAGAATTTTCAGCATTACAATTTTTTTATGAGGGACTGTGACAATTATTCAACAATATTATAGCGTTTTGGATTTCATAGTTACGGTAAGTTTCATAACATAGTATGATCTTTTGAATAAGCATTTTCTCACCAGATTTTGCAGTTTTATGAAGTGAAGTATTTTATTCAGAGGGAGTCCAAATCTTCCCTGTGTTATAATACTTTCTGGTTAGGGGAAAAGTTTGGTATAGTAAGGAATTCAACTGTTTTCCTGAAATTGTCTTAAATGATTAAATATGCCATTTTATGTTCCTAGCATGCTTTTTTCCTCTTCAATTTCACTGTTCTTTTATGAAAATGAAATTCAATTAATTTGAAAGCCCGCTAAAATGCTCCATTTGAGTCATGTGATGCCTGTAACATCACTGGCGAGCTCGCTCCTCCTAAGGTCGTAATGCTAATTTTCAGTGATGTCTGGGTTTGAAATTTACATGTCAGAAAATGTGTTATACTGTATTCATACTGTACAAATACATCTATAAAAACCCCTGGAAAGTTTTTGTAGTGTTCCAGAGAATGAGAAGATGGGTAAAATGTGGTTGCACTGTACCAGCAAATTGCCACCGCATCAAAGCTCAATTTCACTACCTCAATTAAAAGTGTGTTACACTGTGAAGTTAACATTAACTTATGTCCAAGATTAACTTTCCCACTGTTGTACCGAAGGATGGTATTGTTCAGTGAAATTAAACTCATCGTTAAAGTTGTTGTTTTACCCACCTACATCTGAATTATTTAGTAAGACAGTTTTAGAGTGATAGACTGTTCTACATCTACATTTATACTCCGCAAGCCACCCAACGGTGTGTGGCGGAGGGCACTTTACGTGCCACTGTCATTACCTCCCTTTCCTGTTCCAGTTGCGTATGGTTCGCGGGAAGAACGACTGTCTGAAAGCCTCCGTGTGCGCTCTAATCTCTCTAATTTTATATTTGTGATTTCCTCGGGAGGTATAAGTAGGGGGAAGCAATATATTCGATACCTCATCCAGAAACACACCCTCTCGAAACCTGGCGAGCAAGCTACATCGTGATGCAGAGCGCCTCTCTTGCAGAGTCTGCCACTTGAGTTTGTTAAACATCTCCGTAACGCTATCACGGTTATCAAATAACCCTGTGACGAAACGCGCCGCTCTTCTTTGGATCTTCTCTATCTCCTCCGTCAACCCGATCTGGTACGGATCCCACACTGATGAGCAATACTCAAGTATAGGTCGAACGAGTGTTTTGTAAGCCACCTCCTTTGTTGATGGACTACATTTTCTAAGGACTCTCCCAATGAATCTCAACCTGGTACCCGCCTTACCAACAATTAATTTTATGTGATCATTTCACTTCAAATCCTTCCGCATGCATACTCCCAGATATTTTACAGAAGTAACTGCTACCAGTGTTTGTTCCGCTATCATATAATCATACAATAAAGGATCCTTCTTTCTATGTATTCGCAATACATTATATTTGTCTATGTTAAGAGTCAGTTGCCACTCCCTGCACCAAGTGCCTATCCGCTGCAGACGTTCCTGCGTTTCGCTACAATTTTCTAATGCTGCAACTTCTCTGTATACTACAGCATCATCCGCGAAAAGCCGCATGGGACTTCAGACACTATCTACTAGGTCATTTATATATATTGTGAAAAGCAATGGTCCCATAACACTCCCCTGTGGCACGCCAGAGGTTACTTTGACGTCTGTAGATGTCTCTCCATTGATAACAACATGCTGTGTTCTGTTTGCTAAAAACTCTTCAATCCAGCCACACAGCTGGTCTGATATTCCGTAGGCTCTTACTTTGTTTATCAGGCGACAGTGCGGAACTGTATCGAACGCCTTCCGGAAGTCAAGAAAAATAGCATCTACCTGGGAGCCTGTATCTAATATTTTCTGGGTCTCATGAACAAATAAAGCGAGTTGGGTCTCACACGATCGCTGTTACCGGAATCCATGTTGATTCCTACAGAGTAGATTCTGGGTTTCCAAAAACGGCGTGATACTCGAGCAAAAAACATGTTCTAAAATTCTACAACATATCGACGTCAGAGATATAGGTCTATAGTTTTGCGCATCTGCTCGACGACCCTTCTTAAAGACTGGGACTACCTGTGCTCTTTTCCAATCATTTGGAACCTTCTGTTCCTCTAGAGACTTGCGGTACACGGCTGTTAGAGGGGGGGCAAGTTCTTTCGCGTACTCTGTGTAGAATCGAATTGGTATCCCGTCAGGTCCAGTGGACTTTCCTCTGTTGAGTGATTCCAGTTGCTTTTCTATTCCTTGGACACTTATTTCGATGTCAGCCATTTTTTCTTTTGTGCGAGGATTTAGAGAAGGAGCTGCAGTGCGGTCTTCCTCTGTGAAACAGCTTTGGAAAAAGGTGTTTAGTATTTCAGCTTTACGCGTGTCATCCTCTGTTTCAATGCCATCATCATCCCGGAGTGTCTGGATATGCTGTTTCGAGCCACTTACTGATTTAACGTAAGACCAGAACTTCCTAGGATTTTCTGTCAAGTTAGTACATAGAATTTTACTTTCTAATTCACTGAGCGCTTCACGCATAGCCCTCCTTACGCTAACTTTGACATCGTTTAGGTTCTGTTTGTCTGAGAGGTTTTGGCTGCGTTTAAACTTAGAGAGAAGCTCTCTTTGCTTTCGCAGTAGTTTCCTAACTTTGTTGTTGTACCACGGTGGGTTTTTTCCGTCCCTCACAGTTTTACTCAGCACGTAACTGTCTAAAACGCATTTTACAATTGCCTTGAACTTTTTCCATAAACACTCAACATTGTCAGTGTCGGAACAGAAATTTTCGTTTTGATCTGTTAGGTAGTTTGAAATCTGCCTTCTATTACTCTTGCTAAACAGATAAACCTTCCTCCCTTTTTTTTATATTCCTACTAACTTCCATATTCAGGGATGCTGCAACGGCCTTATGATCACTGATTCCCTGTGCTGCGCTTACAGAGTCGAAAAGTTCGGGTCTGTTTGTTATCAGTAGGTCCAAGATGTTATCTCCATGAGTCGGTTCTCTGTTTAATTGCTCGAGGTAATTTTCGGATAGTGCACTCAGTATAATGTCACTCGATGCTCTGTCCCTAGCACCCATCCTAAACATCTGAGTGTCCCAGTCTATATCTGGTAAATTGAAATCTCCACCTAAGACTATAACATGCTGAGAAAATTTATGTGAAATGTATTCCAAATTTTCTCTCAGTTGTTCTGCCACTAATGCTGCTGAGTTGGGAGGTCGGTAAAAGCAGCCAATTATTAACCTAGCTCGGTTGTTGAGTGTAACCTCCACCCATAATAATTCACAGGAACTATCCACTTCTATTTCACTACAGGATAAACTACTACTAACAGCAACGAACACTCCACCACCGGTTGCATGCAATATATCCTTTCTAAACACCGTCTGTACCTTCGTAAAAATTTCGGCAGAATTTATCTCTGGCTTCAACCAGCTTTCTGTACCTATAACGATTTCGGCTTCGGTGCTTTCTATCAGCACTTGAAGTTCCGGTACTTTACCAACGCAGCTTCGGCAGTTTACAATTACAATACCGATTGCTGCTTGTTCCCCGCATGTCCTGACTTTGCCCTGCATCTGTTGAGGCTGTTGCCCTGTCTGTACTTGCCAAAGGCCATCTAACCTAAAAAACTGCCCAGCCCACGCCACACAACCCCTGCTACCCATGTAGTCGCGTATTGCGTGTAGTGGACTCCTGACCTATCCAGCGGAACCCGAAACCCCACCACCCTATGGCGCAAGTCGAGGAATCTGCAGCCCACACGGTCGCAGAACCGTCTCAGCCTCTGATTCAGACCCTCCACTCGGCTCTGTACCAAAGGTCCGCAGTCAGTCCTGTCGACGATGATGCAGATGGTGATCTCTGTTTTCATCCCGCTAGCGAGACTGGCAGTCTTCACCAAATCAGATAGCCGCCGGAAGCCAGAGAGGATTTCCTCGGATCCATAGCGACACACATCATTGGTGCTGACATGAGCGACCACCTGCAGATGGGTGCACCCTGTACCCTTCATGGCATCCGGAAGGACCCTTTCCACATCTGGGATGACTCCCGCCGGTATGCACACGGAGTGCACATTGGTTTTCTTCCCCTCTCTTGCTGCCATATCCCTAAGGGGCCCCATTACGCGCCCGATGTTGGAGCTCCAGTAAGCCCACCCTCTGCGACCACCCAGATCTTGCAGACTGAGGGGCAATCTCTGGAACAGGACAAGCAGCCATGTCAGGCCGAAGATCAGTATCAGCCAGAGACAGAGCCTGAAACCAGTTCGTCAGACAAACTGGAGAGGCCTTCCGTTCAGCCCTCCGGAATGTCTTTCGCCCCCTGCCACACCTTGAGACGACCTCCCACTCTACCACAGGTGAGGGATCAGCCTCAATGCGGGCAGTATCCCGGGCAACCACTGTCGTAGTCCGATCGGGGGATGCGTGGGACGAACTGGCCGTCCCCGACAAACCCCCATCCGGAATCCCACAGTGATGCCCATTGGCAACAGCCTCAAGCTGTGTGACCGAAGCCAACACTGCCTGAAGCTGGGAGCGAAGGGATGCCAACTCAGCCTGCATCCGAACACAGCAGTTGCAGTCCCTATCCATGCTAAAAACTGTTGTGCAAAGAACGTCTGAACTAATCTACAGAGAGCGCAAACAAATCGACACAAAATTTAAACGGTTATTAAAATACAAGATTGCCTAGTAAATGCAGTAATGCTGCTACTTGCGCACTGCTGACACACTGCTCGGCGGCGGAAGGAGACTACGCGATTTTACACTATTCAGGTACTAAAACGCGATGCTACAACTCTCAGATACTATAATACGCCAGAAATTTATGAATTAGACAATGCAAGTACCAAAAACACGCAAAGAAATTAATATTTAAACTATGTAACAAATGAGTGAGCTAGGAGTATACGACTTGCTGCTGCAGCTGCTTATCCAACGACGGCAGTTGAATTTTATGAGGTAATATCTGTTGATTGCTGGTTTGAGTTAACCCAAAAAAATCTTTTAACTTACTTTTTACAGTCCTCTGATATGAAAACCAAATCACAATTACAAAACTTCACCACACAAATCAGAAACAGAATATTATTGTGTTTTCCTTGCTGTTTACATGCACTTTCATTTGCAATCGCTGTTCACAGGTCGCATTTGGAAAAATATTTCTAGTTTATGTGACCACACACTTTCTACATTATTAGAAACAATGTTTTTATCTTTGCACTGCCCATTAGATTCCTTATTGTTTAAACTTTTGCAGTTTCATCATCGTACATAATGATGAAGTAAGTCTGCTTCAAATGCTTTTCACTACCAACAACACAACCCTTTTGTTCGTGTCACCTGCACGTTGTATATCTTTCCATATAAACTCATCATCCTACATGTTGATGTACTGTGGGCTTATTGTGATATCTTCACTGTTAGAACTGCTTTCCAAAAAAAGTGAATTGTTTGTTAGCAAAGTAAATGTATTTATCCTCGTTTCATCCATTTCTCAGACTGAGACTAATGTGAAGCTATGTACAATAAATCCCACAATTGAAACAACTGCTGCACTCAATTCTTGCTAATACTGTTTTCGTATTTAATGTAAATGTTTTAAAAACATATTACCCTTCCAGGAATCAAACATGTGGCCTCATAATGTGCAGTCAGATGCATATCTGTTGCGTCTCCAAACTCTTGCTGAATGCATAATATCTGCTGAGTATCTTCTATAAAGAAAATCGGCACTAAGTTTGGCCAAGAATAATGTTGTTGTTATGTTTTGAGTTGCAGCTCAAGACTGATGATAGTCAACGTAGTCATGCAAAAGTTCTACAGTTCCTTAGTTTTGAGCAAGTTCAATGATGTTGCAGGAAACAGGGAAAAGAATGTCCCTTGTTGCACACATCGCCGTTCTAAAAGGGGAGGAGCATAACGCATCAACTTTCGCAAGGCTTCCATCACCATTTACAAAATTCGTTTCTGTTGTTACTTAAAAGTTGTAATTGGATTTTCCATCATTAATAGCTAAACTGTTTGCAGTAAAAGTACATAAAAACCTTGTAACTTTAGCTAATGCTCCTTTAATACTTCTATAGTTTTGTCATACACCTAGTCTGTGACGTCTCCAGAGCATCAGCCGGTAACAGAACGGTTTGATCCCATAACAGAACTTGATATTTAATGATTTTTAAGTTTTAATTATGTAAAAATAATAGATATACTGTTAGAATATTGACTTTAAATGGTATTTAAATGTTATAATGAATCAGGATAACAACAATATGAACCATATTTTTAACATTGGAAAATAGCCTATTACTTTGTCAAATGATGATACAATCAAATATGAATGTTGCCATTGTTTGAGAACAAAGACGGAGTAGTAAATTGTGATGACCAATTATTACATTATTATGTAAAAGTATATTAACTGCACAGTGATTATTTTAATGATCTGGTGTAATAGTATTAGTTTACACATAAATGTTGTGGGAAGGATATGGGAAATATAATCAGGTAAAATTGATGCTGGTATTTGAGGGAATAAGAATTTGCCTACTAAACAAACTTGTGTAGAACAGTGTACCCGCAATAACTGACTGCAGGGACTTGGCAGTGCTGAGTTTGTGGAACCAGTGGCTATGAAAGAATCATACTTACTCACTGAGTCTTCCACAGACGGTGAGTACTGGGCCATGCAGTGTTGCACATTGTGGGATGACTCAAATCTTGTTCACATCGTTGTAACAGACTACACACCTTGATCCAAAATATTCCCTCGATTCTGAGGCATTGCAGTGGCATTGTATTGACTTCCACTATTCAGAAACCATGAACTAATTGGACACAATAGACCTGTGAATGCCATTATTATGTTCTATGAAGCAAAATGTAATGTTTATAATATATTCCACTTCAGCTTTTGTATGTGTTGACCTTACAATCGTGACTGCAATCTGTCTGTTGGTTTGATCGACACTGCAGACTGCCAAAGTCCCAGTGTGATGATATTGAGAGTAGTCTGAACAATAATATCTGGTCAAGGGAGCTGTGAACTAAAAGTACAGCCCTTCGTCATGCAGTTTAACATACAGTGAAACCTCTATATAACGTTTTTCAAGGGACCACAATTTCTGAACACTGTGTAGAGGAAAACACTATAAAGAGGAAGGCTTCCGAATAATAATTATAGGGCATTACTGAAGATTGGGGTACCACTAATCAGCTTTGACAAATAGTGCCATAGATGACATTTTAAATTTTCACAACACCATAATACGATATTCATTGCAAATGATCAATGTATCAAATGATTAGTTTTTTGTAATTAAAACATGGGGACCAGTAGGTGGATGGGTGAATGTAAATGGATCAGTTTGCACTGTAAAAAGTTATATCAGATTCTTAAGATATGACATCATTGTATACCGTTCTTCAGTTGACCCGATTATAGGATATGAGCCAAATTTTGTTTATGATATACTCAACATATTACATAAAAACACAGTAAATGGTACAGATTAAAAAAGAATTAGTTACAAAAATATTACTTTAGTAATTAAATTATGAATGGAACTTTAATTTGCACTAAAGTCTAGGAACCTACGCAATCTGAAAATCACATACCTATGATTTTTTTTAAATATCCAAGCAAGAATGTCTGTTTTCTATTTCTCCTAGACTCTATGGTAATCATTTCTTGCTCGTTCTGTCCTCAAGTCTATTGGCCATCATATATCTCCTGAATGTTTCAAAGGCTTCAGCTACAGGGGGCACAGGGTCATCTTCCTTGTCACTGTCACTTTCACTACCACTATTATTCTCCAAGTTTCTCTCTGCAGTCACCTCCTCAATACTTCGTACTCTTGTGGTTATCACATTGTCATCCACAGCCACAAAGTCCTCAAAAGTTTTAGAATCACTGCCTATTAATTCCTGAAACTCTTCCAAATCACTTGCAACATCTTCCACCGGAGCTGCCATCTCATTCTCACAGAATCCACTTCAGTGAAACAGTTTTTAATAGTTTCAGCACTGACTCCCCTCCATGAATACGTAATTAAATTCAATGCCTGTAAAATATGCAGCTTCAGTTGTGAGCTCTGCTGGGTTTCTTTGGTCCATCAAATTCAAGGCCTTTTTTACAAGGGCTGTCCTGTATTTAACCTTAAGGGTGTGTATTATTCCCAAGTCCAAAGGTTGCAGATGGCTAGTGCAGTTGGGTGGCAGGAAAATTACTTTTACATTTCTCAGAAAGGATACGTCTGGTGGATGTGCCGAACATCTATCCACAAACAGCAGCACTTTTCTTGCAGCACTCCCCATTTTGGCGTCAAATTCTCTGAGGAAACGTAAAAATATATTACTCATCATCCATGCCTTGGCATTGTTTGTATATTTGCACCTACACCCCCCCCCCCTTTTTCTGTGACCTGCTTGGGGACAGGTTTTGCCACTTTACGTTAAATTCTTTTTTGCTCAATTGTTGGTCAACTCTTGGGGGCTGCCCCAAGTCCATTAAATTTCGTGCAATGAAGGAGATTTCTACCACATGGCGTTCCTCCATCTGCCTCTTGCAGTGGGAGTCTACCATCCTCTGCCGTCCTTTTGCCAGCCATACCAGGTTGATCCCATGGTTTTTTACTCTGTAATGAGGTGCCTCCTTCCCCTTTTGTAGTTGCGTGACCTCCCTCATGGTGGTCCAAATTTTGTTAGACTTCCCCTCCTTTTGGCCCTTCACCCTAAATATGCCTTCCCACACTCCATGTCGTGATTGTAAGCGGATGATGCTTGCATTCTCAGGTGTTAGCAGACAACCATCACATGTTTACACGCATCCTATGTTTTCTTCCTGAAAGTGGTTTGTCCTCCCAGGTTTAAGTACCTAAATTTCCTTACGGCTGTAGTCTACCAGTTAGTGTTTGTTTTAGTTTGGGAGGAATTTGGCCTTGCCTTCATGCAGGCCAGGTTTTGCCCCATCTTTCCCTGTTTTCTTGTGTCTTCTTCCCATGGTGCTGTCCCCATTGTCATGGTCATGGTATGATATGGGGATCTGGATGAGTCCACAGCATTCATGATGTCCTGTCATGGGTAGTGCCTCTGGAGTGCCCCATGCTCCCATGCTCTCGCTACTCCCTATCCCCACCCCTCCTTGTTCTTTACCGTACTCACTCGAATCTAAGCCGTACTTTTTTTCCGGTTTTTGTAATCCAAAAAACCTGCAGCTTGGAATCGAGTACAAAGTAAGCGGAAGTTCTGAAAAATGTTGGTAGGTGCCGCCACAACTAACTTCTGACGTCGAATATATGTAGCGCTACACAGGCATGATTTGCAGGCACAATGATAAAGACTGGCGCCAATACCTCTGCATCAGTAAATACATTTAAAAAAAAGGTAGAAGATGAGACAAGGTTAAACGCATGTACACAGACTGGCTTTCCAAAAGCAACGGACAATTGACACCAACAGTACGTGTAAAACGTGAAAGTTTGTCGCAAGTATGCCAATGGATTTATGATGCATGGAAGTGTGTTCCATATCAGACTGTGCAACAAGCATTTAAAAAATGTTCATTATGCAGTGCACTAGATGGTACAGAGGACGATGCTCTGTATGAAGAAATGAGCAACAAAGAATAGAGTGATGGTGATTGAGAATCATGACTGATATTTTAAACATTTCATATAAGATGTATTACAAACCTAATAAAATTTTCTTTTAAATTTCAGCGTTCAATTTCTAAGTTATTTTCATTCTTATTTTATAAGTGTTGCTACTCTGCATTGCACAGGATAGAAAAGCGTGGAGAGCTGCATCAAACCAGTCTACGAACTGAAGACAACAACAACAACACACTCTGCATTTGAAGTCATGACTGAAAATCCGACTGGCAAGACTGTTTGGGATGTATGTCAATATGGCCAACTCTATGTTCTGAATTTTTTTCCTACCTGTGACAAGAGATCGTTGCTAATAGGAACTTTTATGAATCGTGAATCACATGCAGTATTCTCTTCACGATAAGAATAATACGAATGTAAACATTATACCATATATTCTTTCATGTTTGCTGCTATCTCATTTAAATTGTGTCTGCCTAATAAACTACGAAACTAGAGTGAGACAACAGCAAATGCGGGAGAATATACATATCATATCATGTTTATATTTGTATTATTCTTATGCTGAATAGTGATACAGTCAGAAGTGAAGTACAACAACTGACTAGATTTTTTACATGTAAGATGACTCTAATTTCTGTGCAGAATGTAATGTGCTAAAGAGGCGTCTGTAAAGATTTTCAAATGGAGAAAAATTTTCGCTAAACTCTAGTTCAGAACATTTTCTATCATATCCAGTCTATTATTTGGTTCTTGTTGATCATTATCAAAGAACGCAGCAGTGTAAGTAACAACAAATAGCAGTCTCTTGCCATTGTTTCACTAATGATACAATTCCTCTCTCTCTTTTTTATTGTAAGCGGCGGTAGCGCACACAAAAGCAAGGCATGCCGCGAGCGGCGACAGGGCGTAAACACTCATTATCAGAATGAGACAAACAGTACAATAATGCATTTTCAGCGTAGAGTGACGTAAACACCTATAACAAAGAGAACGTCACTTATCAGATCAAAGCAAAATAAGCAGTCGATTCAAACCAGACGAAGCACATGAAAAGGAAGGGTACCCATATAAATACGGACGGAGCGCCTGATGCATAGCAATGGCTACATGATAAAGCTTAACTGCTTAACTTTCGACTTGAAGCAAACTACTGTAGCTGTATCTTCATCCATTCGACCTAAATTGTGTCTCATGTTACAATGGACCAACTTTATTTCGATTTGGAGGTGCAGCCAATTTGAATCATTGTACCACTGATCTCTGTTTACCCCCACCCCCCTCCAAATTAACCAGCCAACCAAACCAAATACATTCCAACTGCCTCTAAATTATTGATGAATGATTGCAAGAACACAAATAGCAAAGTTTGCTGGAACTCTGTGCAGCTGTAACCACACACATGATCCAAGATTGCCGTATCTTCAGCGTGAGGTATTAACCACGTATGCAGCACATCCAGACAGGAGTTTCCATTCACACACCCTTCAAGAAAACCTGGTTTGAACAGATATCATGATAACATCCTGACCCATACAATAACAAGAGGCAGGTTTCATTTCCAACTGTTGTGCACAGTAAAGCACATTCCTCCTGTGTGGACAGGAGCATTTGGAAATCATGCCAACAAAACATGGCAGGCTGCAATTCGCTGCTTCGTGTCATTGTCAGACTGTTCATTCACAGACATCCTCAATAGTATAACTGTACGCTCACATCAGCCAAGACTTCTCAGCTGAAACAGTGGACTACTGAAACAAAACAATACAATGCTGGTAACATTTTTTTCCCCAGTTGCAAACCAGAGATACCAATAGAACAACTATTTATTTCTTCAAATGTACAAAGTAAAGAGGGATATGGAGTGTTTTGAACACACTGTACTCCTGTAACTTCTAAATCAGACTTTTTTCAACATTTTTTATTTTATTTTTTAGAGAGTTGAAGTAGGTAAGCATTTGATGAGACTAATGGATACCCAGCATGCAATTGTTGTAATCCATTACTGTTTTAGGTTTCAAAGAAACTTTGCAATTTTGTAAACGGTGAAAATGGGATGATCAGTCATATCATTGTGCTTCCAGTCCCAGCACAGCATTTGCAGTGTAGCAACAAGTGGGTACATCCATGAACATGTATCGAGGGTGTCTGAATAACAGTTATTCCACAATCCAAATCAAAGTCACTGAACTATATTCCATAAATAAGCACATATAATTGTACTTTTCAAATAGTTAACATGCACACTATTCCTCTGTACACATGTTGCAAAGTTAGTTATTCATAAATGCCAGATTATTGATGTGATGTTTCACAGAAGCCACAAAATTGTGCAGATGTGATGTGAAATGAATGTTTGATCATTAGATGTATTTCGTACTGGATTTTGTCAGTAAATGTCCAGTCACTGATTACAAAATCATGCAGGTTTTTTTTCTTTTTTCGTATGAGATTTCTCAACGAATAATACATATTGTGAGTCTAAAACTACTTCTCAATCTGATACTGACCTGGGTTAATGTCAGCAATGGAAACTGTATGACAGGCATACTTTGGTCTAACTACAACTCATTGTGTCTTGTTCATTGTGACTCATGCGTGCTGTGTAAACAGCATCACAAAAACACCAAAAATAGTGTCCACCAATACCCAAGTGTGCTGGTCCACACCCAAAAAGGCAAAGAAACTAAAATGTAAAACTGACTGTACTTGCAATTTTGATTACAATGTGTAAAGTAATGGCTCTTTCCTGTCTCAAATTGCAAACTACTTGACATTTCTTTTCCACAACTTTGGGTGTCTCTTTAGTTATATAGTAACTAATAATTTTGGATTGCTGATTTTATTTCGGTTGTTATGTAATGTTTCATAAACATAGGTTTTATTAGTAGACAACAAGTTTTTTCAGTGCTACAGAATTATAAAAAAAAGTCTACGTAAATTATGTAGTCTTTTGCTCAAGTAGACTTCCATCAGGATTAAAACACCTGCAGATGCATCCATCTCTGCCTTTTTTCTGATTTAGAGATTTTTGTTCTGTATACCATGCCTCCCCTGTGCTAACCTCTTCATTTCAGAATAACACTTGCATCTGTTTGTTGGATGTATTTTTCTCTGTCTTCCCATACAGTTTTTTTACCCTGGAACTTATTATTGTTGACGATATATCACCAAGAACACCTACATCAAAAAGAGCCTCTCAATAGCAACAAAATTAAAACACTACAAAACAGTCACTCAACCAGAAATAATACACACAAGTGAAACCATCTTCAAAACAACTAACACTGCACAAGTAGACAAAATACTCAAAATAGATAGAAGAATCATCAGAACATGGATCAACAAATCGTACCAGAAAGATGGACACTGGAGAGTAGCTACAAATGAAACAGTCTACAAGGAAATAGAACCGGTAATGAGTACAATCAGGAAGAAACGCATTTCATTTTTTGGACATCTAATCAGAACACCAGAGAACAGGATCATCAGGAGAATAATACAAAAATTATGGAATAGTAAGTACAACATTAAGTGGATTACAGAAATCAAAGAAGATATGGATGAGCTACAGAGTACAGTGGATGACCTAAGAAACAAAACTGACAAAACCAGGAAACTCACAGACAAACAAACCAGACTGCAAACGAAAATCAGCAAACAGACAAAAGGAAGGGTGATTTCCGATGAAGAAGTACTGGGCTGACAGAAAACTGGAAAATTCTTTGTATAAAGTTTGCTAGAGTGGTCCAATGAAGGCCATAAAATGTAAATAATAATAAGAATAAGAATAATAAACCCCGTGGAGGCCCGGGAAAAGAATAGGCCTCCGGTATGTTCTGCCAGTTGTAAAAGGCGACGAAAAGAACAAACCACTAATAGGGCTAACCCCCCCTTTTAGTGTGATTAGTTGGTTCAGGACAGAACTAAAGAAGCCTTGGACAAGCGCCGTCATGGTCAGGGACGACGTTTGAACCCTATGCCCGCCCACAATGGTAACGACACTGCTAGCCAACTGGAAAATGATTTAAATCCAAATAGAGGTGTTTTGCAGGATATGCTTCCTGCAACCACCCTAGAAGGAAAACAAAGACAGAGGATGAGATGGTCAGATGAAGTTAATCGACACCTCATGTTCTGTTATTACCAAGCAACAAACCTAGGAACCAACACAACTGGATACAGATCACAATATACACAATATTTATTATCAGATGCCCAGAATTAAAATTTTTAACAGAACAACGACTAGCTGATCAGATCTGTGTAATAATCAAAAATAACAGGATACCCCAGTCAGAATTAGAAAACATCAAACAACAAGTACAACAAATACTGGAACAAAATAATATGCAATCAGAAGAAGAAGAAGAAAATACAGTAATGGACTCAAACATCCCAGAGCAAACAAACAAAGAACAACACGCATCAATTAAACAATCAGAGGAAAACGAAATCTTAAGAAAGCCACCAGAACAAGCTCAAATAGAACTCGAAGTAACACACATGTTAGATATAGAAGAAAAATTTCAGCTGACATATATAGAATACAAAGACACAAATACAGACATTAGACCATTCTTGCATAGACCGCCAAATAACCCACAAGTCGAAACAACAATAAAAACTATCAACACAATCATACACAACAAAATAAATGAAAACACAACTATGGAAGAGTTACAACTACTGGTTTATATAGGAGCACTCACTACACTAAATATACACACTAGGCAGAGATCAGAACCAACCAACACACAGAAGAAACCCACAAAACCAGCATGGCAGCACAGGCTACAGATCAGAATAGAAAAACTGAGAAAAGACATCGGACAGCTAACACAATTTATAGGAAATGAAATGTCAGAAAAAAACGAATAAGGTTAGGTAAAATCTCACTACAAGAAGCGATAGAGCAATTAGATGCAAAGAAGCAGAAATTACAAGCAATGGCCAAACGACTTAGAAGATACAAAAAAAGTGAAAATAGAAGGAAACAAAACCAAACATTCAACACAAACCAAAAGAAATTTTACCAGACAATAGATAACACACACATTAAAATAGACAATCCACCAAACATAACAGACATGGAACACTTCTGGAGCAACATATGGTCAAACCCGGTACAACATAACAGGCATGCACGGTGGATACAAGCAGAAACAGACACATACAAGATGATACCACAAATGCCTGAAGTGATAATTTTACAACATGAAGTCACCTCTGCAATTAATTCTACTCACAATTGAAACGCCCCTGGAAAAGATAAAATAGCAAATTACTGACTAAAGAAGTTCACCTCAACACATTCACATCTAACTAATTTATTTAACATTAGATATAAAAACAAAGATGAGGTGACTTACCGAACAAAAGCGCTGGCAGGTCGATAGACACACAAACAAACACAAACATACACACAAAATTCAAGCTTTCGCAACAAACTGTTGCCTCATCAGGAAAGAGGGAAGGAGAGGGGAAGACGAAAGGAAGTGGGTTTTAAGGGAGAGGGTAAGGAGTCATTCCAATCCCGGGAGCGGATTTATATGTCTGCTTGTGTCTGTATGTGTGGATGGATATGTGCGTGTGTGCAATTGTATACCTGTCCTTTTTTCCCCCTAAGGTAAGTCTTTCCGCTCCCGGGATTGGAATGACTCCTTACCCTCTCCCTTAAAACCCACTTCCTTTCGTCTTCCCCTCTCCTTCCCTCTTTCCTGATGAGGCAACAGTTTGTTGCGAAAGCTTGAATTTTGTGTGTATGTTTGTGTTTGTTTGTGTGTCTATCGACCTGCCAGCGCTTTTGTTCGGTAAGTCACCTCATCTTTGTTTTTATATATAATTTTTCCCACATGGAATGTTTCCTTCTATTATATTAATTTATTTAACAGTTACATTGCAGGCCCATACACATTCCCTGATACACTTACACACGGAATAACTTATCTGAAACCTAAAGATCAAGCAGACACAGCAAACCCAGCTAAATATCGCCCCATAACATGCCTACCAACAATATACAAAATATTAACTTCAGTCATTACACAGAAATTAATGACACATACAACACAGAACAAAATTATAAATGAAGAACAAAAAGGCTGTTGCAAAGGAGCACAAGGATGTAAAGAGCAACTGATAATAGATGCAGAGGTGATATATCAAGCTAAAACTAAACAAAGGTCGCTACGCTGCGCATACATTGATTACCAAAAAGCTTTTGATAGTGTACCCCACTCATGGTTACTACAAATATTGGAAATATACAAAGTAGATCCTAAATTGATACAGTTCCTAAACATAGTAATGAAAAATTGGAAAACCACACTTAATATCCAAACAAATTCAAATAATATCACATCACAGCCAATACAGATTAAGTGTGGAATATACCAAGGAGGCTCATTAAGTCCTTTCTGGTTCTGCCTTGCTCTGAACCCACTATCCAACGTGCTAAATAATACAAATTATGGATACAATATTACTGGAACATACCCACACAAAATCACACATTTGCTATACATGGGTGATCTAAAACTACTGGCAGCAACAAATCAACAACTAAACCAATTACTAAAGATAACAGTAGTATTCAGCAGTGATAGAAATATGGCTTTTGGAACAGACAAATGTAAGAAAAATAGCAGAGATTACATATTGGATAACCACAGCGACTGCATAGAAGCGATTGAAAAAACAGTTGCCTATAATTATCTAGGATACACACAAAAATAGGAATAGATAATACAAATATTAAAGAAAAACTAAAAGAAAAATATAGACAAATACTAACAAAAATACTGAAAACAGAATTGACAGCAAGAAACAAGACAAAAGCTAAAAATACTTATGCTATACCAATATTGACCTACTCATTTGGAGTAGTGAAATGGAGTAACACAGACCTAGAAGCACTCAATACACTTACACGATCACAATGCCACAAATATAGAATACATCACATACATTCAGCAACAGAAAGATTCACATTAAGCAGAAAGGAAGGAGGAAGAGGATTTATCGACATAAAAAAACCTACATTATGGACAGGTAGACAATTTAAGAAAATTCTTTCTAGAACGAGCAGAAACTAGCAAAATACACAAAGCAATCACTCATATAAATACATCGGCTACACCACTGCAATTTCATAACCACTTCTACAACCCTTTCGATCACATAACATCAACAGATACAAAGATAGTAAATTGGAAAAAGAAAACACTACATGGCAAGCACCCATATCATCTAACACAGCCACACATTGATCAAGATGCATCCAACACATGGCTAAGAAAAGGCAATATATACAGTGAGATGGAAGGATTCATGATTGCAATACAGGATCAAACAATAAACACCAGATATTACAGTAAGCATATTATTAAAGATCCCAATTCCACAACAGATAAATGCAGACTTTGCAAACAACAAATAGAAACAGTAGATCACATCACAAGCGGATGTACAATACTAGCAAAAACAGAATACCTCAGAAGACATGACAATGTAGCAAAAATAATACATCAACAACTTGCCATACAATATAAACTAATAAAACAACACATTCCCACATACAAGTATGCACCACAAAGTGTACTGGTGAGTGATGAATACAAATTATACTGGAACAGAACCATTATAACAGATAAAACACCACCACATAACAAACCTGACATCATATTCACCAATAAAAAGAAGAAAGTAACACAACTAATCAAAATATCCATACCCAATACAACAAATATACTGAAGAAAACAGGAGAAAAAATTGAAAAATACATCCAACTGGCTGAGGAAGTCAAGGACATGTGGCATCAGGATAAAGTTGACATTGTACCAATTACTACAGGAGTCATACCACACAATATCCACCAGTACATCAATGCAATACAGCTACATCCAAATGTATATATACAACTACAGAAATCTGTAATTATTGATACATGTTCAATTACTCAAAAGTTCCTAAATGCAATGTAACATATACCACACAGTTAAAAGGAAGTCACGCTTGATCAAGGTCTGCGTCACTTTCCATTTTTAACCAGACATAACGTCTGAGAAAGGAATATAATAATAATTGTTGATGATGAGTTATGTTGTTGTTCTCATCTGAGCAGAATTTTCTTTCTTTAGAATTGAATGATGTGGATGGACTACAAATGAGGTAACAAGATCATGCTGTATGAACCATTTAACATTGTTTCTTAGAACAATAGACTAATTTTAGTTGTTACTGTTGAATTTCAGTATAATTTATGTCCCACCTAAAAGGTAAAAATCTGCTGCCAGGTTTGACTGAGGTTTGTCAACATCTAATTTACTTTGCTTTGTAAAATAAGTAGCTGACAAAACCATCTCTACCTTGATATTAATTTTGCCACTTTTCTGGTAGAAACAGAAACAAAAATGAAACTCATTTGTAGCATCATATTGAAAAAATTTCCAATGTGAGTATTCATGAAAACACCTGTGAAATTAAGAAACAATCATACAAAGAAATATGCGTAATTTACAAATGTGCAAGAACAGTATCCTGGACACTTCCTGGGTGCTGGGTGCAGCTGCTTCACATGTCTACAATGCGATTTTGTAAACATCTCTATGGCAACACTTCTTCATAGCTCCTTAAACAACTGTTGTTTTCACTTGCAGCCATTTGCACTTTGCAGTTGGAAAATGTCAAAGGTGCTGCCAGGTATCAGAAAATTCCAAAAGTTAATGCAACTGTAGGAGTGTGTTGGTGATAAACAATAAATGCATTAAAACTTCATTCATGATGCGACATTTTTTCAAGCATCTCAGTGTTTATGATGTCATATCTCCTGAACTATGTATGGTACTGTGGTATAATGTTGTGGGTGCATTTAGCAGCATATGAGGGTACTGTCTGCGAAATTTATCACAAATAGAGTTAGAAGTAATAAATTTAAACATCGTGCATGTTGTGGTAGGTTTTCACACATTTCATTATTTGACATCATATCTCCTGAACTATAATAGCCCACAGTGATTGTTGCCTTGACAGTAAGGGAGATGTGTACCGACTGTATTTGAAATCAGACTATTGGTTTAGGAAGAGTTGTGGAATGTACACACATATGTACATTCATTTTTATAATAACTGGTGATCAAAAAGTCAGTATAAATTTGAAAACTTAATAAACTATGGAATAATGTAGATAGAGAGGTAAAAATTGACGCACATGCTTGGAATGATATGGGGTTTTATTAGAACAAAAATAAAGTTCACAAAATGTCCGACAGGTGGCGCTGGACAGCAAAACGTCAGTGACTGCGCATGACAGTCGTGTATAAGAGGAGCTGTAATGAGAGGGAGAATCAGATGCGCCAGCATTCGCAGCATGTTGACGTTGCCTGAAAATGCGCTTTTAGTGAAGCTGTATTATCAGAATGGGGAATGTGCTAGTTCAGCATTACGATCCTATCGCCATAGGAAGGGGATTTGAACGGATAAAGGTCCGTTGACAAATGCAGCTGTGGCGAAAATGATTTCGAAGTCACAGGTTGTTTAGACGATAGACCCCATAGTGGCCGACCGAGCACAAGGCGTAATGCTGCTGAGACAGTTCAGGAAGAAATGGAGACTCTAGCGGGTTCATCTAAGCACGGGGAAGTCAGTGCTCGTGCAGTCGCACATCGCACCGGCATTCCATACACTACTGTTTGGTTGGCACTTAGGCTTACCCTCCGATGCTATCTGCACAAAATCCATCGGCATCGTGAACTGTTACCTGGCGATTTAGTGAAGCAGAGGGCATTTGCAGTGTGGGCGTTTCAAAAGATGGCGGAAAGTGACGATTGATTGAGTAACATGTTGTGGACCGATGAAGCTCATTTCACACTCTGAGGGTCTGTCAACGCCCACAACTGCAGAATTTGGGCTACCGAAAATCCTAGAACTGTTGTGGAAACTCCATTGCACGACGAGAAAGTCTCGGTATGGGTTGGATTTATCACATCTACCGTTATGGGGCCTCTTTTCTTTGAGGAAATGCGTGATTCTGGTTTTGTAACTGCTACCGTGACAGGTGAGAGGTAGGCCGATTGTTACAGAATCGCATCATCCCCAGCCTGGCTGATAAACACCTGCTGGAACGTACGATGTTTATGCAGGATGGCGCTCCACCCCATATTGCTAGACGCGTGAAAGATCTCTTGTGCGTCATTTGGTGATGATCGTGTGCTCAGCCACCACTTTCATGCTTGGCCTCCCAGGTACCCAGACCTCAGTCCGTGCGATTATTGGCTTTGGGGTTACCTGAAGTCGCAAGTGTATCGATCGACCGACATCTCTAGAGATGCTGAAAGACAACATCCGACGCCAATGCCTCACCATAACTCCGGACATGCTTTACAGTGGTGTTCACAACATTATTCCTCGACTACAGCTATTGTTGAGGAATGATGGCGGACATATTGAGCATTTCCTGTGAAGAACACCATCTTTGCTTTGTCTTACTTTGTTATGCTAATTATTGCTATTCTGATCAGATGAAGTGCTATCTGTCGGACATTTTTTTGAACTTTTGTATTTTTTTGGTTTTAATAAAACCCCAAGTCATTCCAAGCATGTGTGTCAGTCTGTACCTCTCTATCTACATTATTCTGTGATTTATTCAGTTTTCAAATTTTTACCGACTTTTTGATCACTTGGTATATATGGAGTTTGGGCTTAAGAATAATGAACTCGCTTAACGTAAGTAGCTTTACTTCCGTATGTGGAAAAGTCATCAACCAGTGTTGCGATCCAGCAGACTGCAAGTTTTCGTCTAAATAATTTTATGGTGAAATGCGATTAAATGTTTGTATAAATACAAAAAATAAAAATTGATACAGTAGCCCCTCTTACAGCAGCATTTCCAGCTGGTTTTCTTTCCCCAGGAAATCCAGCTCATCTCAAGCCCAAGTGTAACAGTACGTGTGCTAGACAAGTCTCAAGAAAATGCATCACATTATTGCATTTCCATTCTGTTGTACCAACTCTGGTAGTCTCAGCATGACATTACTATTATTTTTATGGCTAACGACAATGTTTGCAGTGTTTGATGGGTAGAACATAACACACTATTTTGCATTGTGCCATCCACTAATGCAAATGAAGTAGGTGTCCTAGAGCTGTTACACTATCCCCCATGGGGCACTGGCAGCCATCAGCACCCATCCATCAGCTCGTTTGTGGGTAGACATAGCTAGGATAAGCTATCCACCAGGCAGTGTCATTGCCCACTTTCTGCGTTTGCGCAAGCCACTTCACCCTTGCCTGTAAGCATTTGGCCATGGCAATGTGATCACCTAGGCTTTGACCCAGCTGCCTGACTGCCACATATCAGCCATTACAGCTGTTCACCCTTTGCTGCCCACCACTGACCCTTGGTGTTCGGCTGCCATTGGACTGGCACTTGGAGCAAGAACAGGTTGTGCTAGAGTAAGTGTGATAGGGCTACAACTGTTTGTATTATTAATAAACGACATGCCAGTTAGTATTAGTTACAGTGTCTCACTTTTTCTCAGTGACATGATTATCTATGAGGAAATCTTTGCTGTGGTGAAATCTTAACAATTGTAATATTCAGCCAGATGTTGACAAGACATCAACCTGTTGCTATGAATGGCAAATGGCTGTAAATGTAGAGAAATCCAGCTGTCAACTTCCCAAAATGTAAAAATATAGATTTTTTGATCACACAGTTGATGAATCTCAACATGAACCAAGAATGTGATAACGGGTACAGATTGACAGTTTGAGAATATGAACTGAAAGAAATAGTACAGGCTTAGTTTTTGGTTAAGCAAATGACAGGCTCTAATTCATTGATACGATTAAATTAAAATGCCATTTGTGTATGAAGAAGATTTAGTGTTAAATACTTGTGCTTTGGGAACTCGTTTCAACTTTCTCCAGATGTGTGAGCTTTCTAAAGAAAATGGTCATATCTCTGTACTCTCAATAATAATAGGAAATAAATACGTTACAAAGCATCTTGCAGCAAGACAAACTGTGACTTGATAAATACAGTTTTAAGGGATTTGCTGTAAATGCAAAAATTCTTCTGAGGACATTTGAACACAATATCCAAATAACTCCATCAATATTAATTTTTTTTTTTTTTTGGAACCTGATAAGTAAACGTTTCAACAGTCACCATATCCATTCTCAAGAAATCTTGGAAACTACCAGACATCCATTTTTATGATGTGGGTTCAATGACAAATACTACATAAATTTGTAATAATTACTAATTAGTAACAAATTCCTAAAAAATTACTAATCCCAAATAGTGCACTGTTATTTATATTGGTTTATGGATGGAAGTATCACTGGTGAATGGGTCTGATGATAAATGGAATGAGTTCTACTCAACCCTGTTGAGTCATTATTACTATTGCTGTCCAGTCAGAGACCAGACAGTAATTATACACTGTCAGTATGGACATTATCCTAGACTAAAGCTCCCACCAAATCTGCTTAGACTCAAGCAGAGTATACATGATGTAAACTTGCTTTATGAAGCTGCTACTCTGCAGGTTTTTGAGGAAACACACAATCAGACAAAGAAAACTTTTAAAATTGAAATTGCTAACTTATGGAATTCAATCATACCTAACTGGAAGAGTGCAGAAAGTTGAAATAAGCAGTTCACATAATATGCAAAAAACTGCTGATTTCTCAAACTGGGGAACAATCAAGAATGGGGTGCCACAAGGTTCGGTCTTGGGTCCTCTGCTGTTATTAATATATATTAATGACTTGCCATTCTATATTCATGAAGATGCAAAGTTGGTATTTTTTGCTAATGATACAAGTATAGCTATCACACCCAACAGACAAGAATTAACTGATGAAATTGTAAACGATGTTTTTCAGAAAATCGTTAAGTGGTTCTGTGCAAATGGGCTCTCATTAAACTTTGGCAAAACACAGTATATACAGTTCCACACAGTAAATGGAATGACACCATTAATAAATATAGACTTCGATCAGAAATCAATAGCTAAGGTAGAATATTCAAAATATCTAGGTGTATGCATTGATGAGGAGTTGAACTGGAATTAACGCACTGAAGATCTGCTGAAACGTTTGAGTTAAGCTACTTATGCTATTAGGGTCATTGCAAATTTTGGCAATATACATCTCAGTAAATTACCTTAACATGCCTATTTTCATTCTCTGCTTTTGTATGGCATCATATTCTGGGGTAACTCATCATTGAGTAAAAGAGTGTTCATTGCACAAAAGCATGTAATCAGAATAATTGCTGGAGCTCATCCAAGATCATCCTGCAAACACTTATTTAACACTTTCGCTGTGGCTGACGCTTATAAGTGTCACAACAAGCCACGAGCCAGTGCGGCTGACACTTATAAGCGTCCGCACTCACTGTCGGATTACGCAGTGTAGTTGCAGCGGCTAAGCTAGCATAAAAGCGTGTACACCTTTGTGTGGTCAGTTATCGAACATATATTGTTTGTAATGGAGACTAATGAACAGGCACCTGGACCTTCCAATGTGAAAAGGAGCAGAAAAAGTGTTAAATTGACAGAGGAACAGTTACTTAGTGTACTAGACGACAGTGATTTTCTGTGTAGTGAGGATGAGGCATACCACGGAGATTATCATTTAGAGGCTGCAGAAGAATTGCAGAGTGATGATAGCGTGGAAGCATAGCTTTCGAATCTGTTTCATGACAGTACCTGCCCTTTCAGAGTGTTACCGGCCCGCACTCGCACGTTGCCAGGCCGCGTTGGAGAGTTGTGCGCCTGCACCGATGCCGCAGCGAAAGTGTTAAAGAGCTTGGGATCTTAACTGTTTTTCAGTTTTGAAATTTGTTATTAACAATCCGAAAAAATTCAAAAGTAATAGCAGTATACATGGCTACAATACTAGGAGAAAGGATGATCTTCACTAATCAAGGTTAAATCTAACTTTGGCTCAGAAGGGGTAAAATTATGCTGCCACAAAAATCTTTGGTCACTTACCTAATAGCATCAAAAGTCTGACAGATAGCCATGTAGCATTTAAAAGGAAATTAAAAGAATTTCTGAATTGCAACTCCTCATACTCATTAGATGAATTTTTGGATATAGTAAGTGGGTAATTTCCCCACCCCCACCAAAAAAAAATTGTCATGTAATATTTTGTGTAGTGTAATATCTTGTATAGACACCTTTTATTAACCTGACACGTTCCACATCATTATGAAGTGTCGTATTCATGATCTATGGAACAAGTACTAATCTAATCTAATCTAATCAGATTAACAGCAGACCTACAGAACAGTCTGACAACATAAGCAAAGCATCTTGGGAGCTAATTGAGATACACCATGAGAGTCCCAAGAAGATGAACATGGAACCATTCAGCAGCATAAAACATGATGGAAACATTATAAAAAATGCAAATACTGTATGTAATATTCTTAATAACTACTTCATTTCTGTCATATTATAGATACGCAGGGAGAGACCCTATGTCACCTCAATCAGTGTAATTGTACTGAGTTTGAATTTGTGGAAGTGGCTGAGCAGGAGCCATATAAGGCAATACACTTGCTAAAGAAAAATTTTTCACCTGGATAGGATGACATATCAAGTGAAATTACTAAGGTGTGCTTAAAGGGAATCTCAAATTCTCTTATCTACCTGATTAAATGCAGCATTAGAGAAAACATGTATCCAGCTGTTCTAGAAATGAGTGTAGTGAAACTAGGGTTTAAAAGGAGGAGGAGGAGGAGGAGCATGTCTCCATCTATAGACCAAAATCATAATTTCCATCTTTAGTAAGATATTCAAATTTATTATTGTATCCTAGCTAAGTGTCTTTTTCACAAAACGCAAAGTGCTTGTGAGTTGTGGCTTCAGAAAAGCTAAGTACAACTACAAAGTTATACAGTTGTTTTGAAAAATTTACTATCTGTTGGAGCAGAGAATGCTGAGTGCAGGAATACTTTTTCGATCCGACAAAAACATTCAACATGGTAAAACAGAGATAACTTCTAAAAAAAAGACTGAAGTCCTATTGTATTCAGGACCATCCATGAACTTTCTATTTACATACCGGTTGAATCACAAACAGTGCACTGAACTGTCATACAAACTAGATAATAAAATTATGAAATTTCAATCCATCACTGAAACAACAATACAGGGTTACTCAGGGCTCAATCTTTGGTCCGTTTCTCTTCCTCATACATCTCAAAGACACTGCACAATTCGTTAACTCCCATATAGTAATCTGTGAAGGTGACACCTCAATCTTATTCTATAGTAGGAAATGTAAGGAGCCAGAATCTTTCGCTACTAGTGCTGTAACAGAAGTTACGAAATACTTCAGTTGTTACGGTTTCGAGGTGAATGTCACCAAATGTCAATTACTGGCATTTAAAATAGGCAGTCCTCACCACAACAAAGATAATAATGTATGCAACACCTCAACAACAGAAACTGGACCGAGCGAGGTGGCGCAGTGGTTAGACACTGGACTCGCATTCGGGAGGACGACGGTTCAATCCCGCGTCCAGCCATCCTGATTTAGGTTTTCCGTGATTTCCCTAAATCACTCCAGGCAAATGCCGGGATGGTTCCTCTGAAAGGGCACGTCCGACTTCCTTCCCCATCCTTCCCTAATCCGATGAGACCGATGACCACGCTGTCTGGTCTCCTTCCCCAAACCAACCAACCACCCAACAGAAACTGGGAGCTGTATTCTTGAGTGTGTAAGTTGTTGAAAATTTGTGGTGGACAAACTACATGCATTTTAAATGTGGTGTCTGTTTTCTCGGGCATCTTTGGGGGGGGGGGCGGGGGGGGGGGGGGGGACACCATTTTTATACAATTATGGTGATTATGGCCAGTGATCCCTTCAGTGCAAATGTACACCAAGCTCGAACTCTTATGGGAATCTGCGAGATGCTGCAAATAGTGAGGCTAAGAGCAGGAGCACTACATCTGTAGTGTGTGGTATAAGTTGAGAATTAGGGTCTGACATGAGGCGTGCTACAGTAGTCCATGCAGTTGTGGTGACTGATGTGTCTGGATGGTGTAGTAGTCAGAGAATCTGCCTAGTAAGCAGGAGGCCCGAATTCAAATCAAGGGCCGGCATAAATTTTCAACTTGTCCCATTAATGTAAATCAATGCCTATAGGCAGCTTATGTCTTTAATTCCTTTGTTTCTTGATATACGAATTATGTATGTGGAAAGGTCAGCAGTGCCACGTATCTCCTTAGGTGGCTTGCAAACATAGTTCCTAGCCAGACATTGATAATAGTGTGTTATGAAACAACTCCCACCCTTCTCAGTTACGGGATTGAACTATGAGACTGTGGAACTGAGGTACACCTAAAAAGAATAATATAGAAAAAAAATCAGTAAGACTTATACATGGGATAGGCTTTAGAATTTCATGTTGTTAAGTGTTTGTGCAGCACCAATACCTAACAACGTATTCTCTGTACATATTTAAATTAGTTACATTTTTAATGAGTCAATCAACAGACGGTATCAAGAGCAGTGATTTACATGATCACAACAGCTGGATGAAATTTTAAAAATTTCTGAAAAAGAACAACATTAAATACATCAGATTGAAGGCCATACATCAGTGGCTTGATTAAGTTTAACAAACTACCAAATTCTCTTATGAGGAATGATTTTCATACAAAATTCAAATCTTTTCAGATAGAAAAAATGTTTACCTTCATTCAATGAATTTTGAGACAGTGATTGTAACATGGACCAGCAGCATATTGGCTGTAATGTAATAAATGTATAAAATAGATATAAGATGCAACAATTGCTGTAGAAAACATATTTTCTAAGTCTAATTATTGTCATACTGATGTTTGTAAGAGCCATCACTGTATTGGCTCAAGTCAAAGAAAATGTAAATGAAAGAAAGAAAGAAAGAAAGGTTGTGACTAAACAAAAACAGCATACAATCATAAAATTTTATCTCTGTGATGAATCCAATTTAGCGATAAAGCTGTCCAATCAGTGCCACGTGGTTACAAAGATCCTTCAGCCCATTACAGCCCATTTAGCACATAAAGGAGAGCTTCAGTGCACTAAATAACAGAGTGGTATATCCTGTCACATCACTCGGTTAGTAAGAAATAGTGGCAGACACCAGAGTGCTGCCTATAGCTGCCCATGAGCTACACACAAAAATTGGCTGTAGGGAAATTCACAGAAACACTTGAAGTGTCTTGTGGAAACTTTAATAGAAATTCTACGAAGCCCTTGGTTAGTAAAATCTGTGAATAATCTTGAGCTCCTATGATGACTGTGAAGATTAAATAACATTAATAATTGATTACATGGAAGCATATAAAGAATCATTTTTGCAATATATCCTTTGTGGTTGTAACGAAGGAGAATCTCAATGTACATTGCAGGTTTTTGCAGAGTACTTTTACCTAGATAGAGTACTGAAAATATTTGAAGACTTACTTTCTTTTTGCTTTTACTGTGCTTGTAACCACAGATCTCACTTGCTATTCGGTCACTTAACAGATGCTATGTCAAAATATTTTCTTAATACCACTTCTTCATTTACCTCAAATATGATATGTCATAATGCAAAATTTTGTGAGAGTATGTGTTAGTGACACACACACACACACACACACACACACACACACAGAGCCCCTCTCCCTCCCTCCCACACACGTGACTGCAGTCTCTGGAAATTGAGGCCACACTGTGAGCAGCAGTGCATGATGGGAGTGGCAACTGGGTGGGGGTAAGGAGGAGGCTGGGGTGTGGAGAGGGAGGGATAGTTGGATAGGGGTGGCAGACAGTTACTTGCTGCTGCAGAGTGTGGAGGGCAAGGTGGAGAGAGGGTAGGACAGGTATATGCAGTCGGGAGGTTAGACGCGAGGCAGGGGAGGGGGGGGGGGGGGTAGCGGTAAAGAAGAGAAGTAAGAAGACTGGGTGCAATGGTGGAATTAGGGTTGTGTAG
Source organism: Schistocerca serialis cubense (assembly GCF_023864345.2). Taxonomy (NCBI): domain Eukaryota; kingdom Metazoa; phylum Arthropoda; class Insecta; order Orthoptera; family Acrididae; genus Schistocerca; species Schistocerca serialis. Next base: position 563,406,859 of record NC_064641.1, read on the forward strand.
TGCGGGAATCTGAACAGGGAAGTGGCTGGATGGGAGAAGACAATGACTAATGAGGGTTGAGGCAAGGACGGTTGGGGGAACGTAGGATATATTGCAGGGAATGTTCTCACCCGCGCAGTTCAGGAAAGCAGGTGTGGCATAGGCGGTGAAGCAGTCATTGAAATGAAGGATGTCATGTTTGGCGGTGTGCTCAGCAACAGGGTGCTCCATTCATTTCTTGGCCATAGTTTGTCGGTGCCCATTCATGCGGACAGACGGCTTGTTTGGTTGTCATGCCCACAGTAGCACAGTGATTGCAGCTTAGCTTGTAGTTTACATGACTGGTTTCACAGGTAGCCCTGCCTTTGATGAGATAGGTGATGTTTGTGACTGGACTGGAGTAGGCGGTGGTGGTAGGTTGTATAGGACAGGTCTTGCATCTAGGTCTGTTACAGGGGTGTGAGCCATTCGATAATGGGTTGGGAGCAGGGGTTGTGTAGGGATGGACGAGTATATTGTGTAGGTTCCGTGGATGGCGGGATATGACAGTAGGATGGGTGGGAAAGATAATGGACAGGACATTTCTCATATCTGGGCACGGCGAGAAGTAGTCAGAACATTGGCGGAGAATGTAATTCAGTTGCTCCAGTCCCGGGTGGTACTGAGTTATGAGGGGAATGCTCCTCTGTGGCCAGGCAGTGGGATTTTGGGAGTTGGTGGAAGAAGCCTTAGCCCCATAGAAATATCAGTCCTTTCCAAAGGCCTCACCTTTTGCCCCACTCCCAAATTCAGTCAAGCAGGACTTGTTAAAGAGCTTCTCTCCTTCTCCCAGTCCCTACAGTGGAAACACTTTTTCTTCACCAGTCCTACCAATCATACTCAACCAAAGACCAATGTTGAACCCTGCCTAACTCAGTTCACTCCTCCATCCAATCATGATCCAGCCTCACTGCCCTCAAATCACCCTCTGTTAACTTTCCAGAATTCCTTAACCTCGAACTGTGCCTCACCATCATTCCCCAAATCCCTCAACATGCAAACTAACCTTACTTCCACAGAAAGAACAGTAGTCCACCATCTAAAAACTGATAATCCTACCTGCAGATAAAGGCTCCACCACTGTTGTTTTCAACTGCAAGGATTACCTGGCAGAAGGATTCACCAGCTGTCAGATATGTCCACCTACAAACCTTGCCAACAGTGACCCCATTCCATACCTTATACACCAATATAGGCTGAGTGTTTGTTTGTAGTTATATGTAAGAACTTGTCCCAGCCACTTGGACTGAAGTGGGCCAAATTTGACCCACAACTCCTTGCCCTGAGAGGACCAACATGGCAGTTAGGCATGCTTTTTGTGCCCTTTCCATACAGGTTGCCCTGCACGACAGGCCTTTTACAAGTGGGGATGGGCATGGTTGAGGAGGAGGGAAGGAGGAAATGGACAGGGAGAGAAGGCAGAGAAAGAGATGGACAGAAAGAGGGGATGGAATGGATAGAGAGGTGTGAGGATGAGATGGTCAGACATGGATGTCAGGAGGTGCTGAGCAGAGAGAGAGAGAGGAGAAGAGGAATTGGACGAAGAGATATACGTGTTGTTTGTGACATACATGCATGCAGGTGAAACTACAGGGAAAAGGCTAGTGTGTGTGTGTGTGTGTGTGTGTGTGTAAAGCAGACTTTATCTACATTTGTATGTCAGGATCTTCTCCCAAATGTCTGGATTGCTTTCGACCAAATTTTGCTTACAAACTGCAGACTTCATAAGTATTACCACTGTGGGATTAATAACCTCCTAGTTGCAATAGGAGCAAAGATATGTGATTTTTTCTTTCAGCCACTGCCATATAGGCTGCCTTGCATGACAGATGTGATGCGCTGGAGTAGTATCGGCGCAACTTATTGACCTGATTTGCAGGGCAGCCTACACGTGGAAGGCAAAACCTGTTATTCAAGCCCCTCGCAGGCAGGCTAATCTTCAGAACAGGCATGTTGTGAGAGTGGTATTGGCCTGCTTTATATATCTATTTTGCGTGGGCAACACATTTTTATGGCTACAGCTGAGCAGAGACGGGGGAGAGGGAGGATATGGATAGAGAGAGAAGAGGGAAGAGCAGATGGACAGAAAGAATGGAGAGGAGGGGATGGACAGGGAAGGGGGGATGTTGGGCTGGTAGTATTGGTAAGCCTTTTACAAGTGGGGATGGGCTTGGTTGAGGAGATGGATAGTGAAACAGTTGGAAGAGGAGAGGATGGACAGAGAGAGGGGGGGAGAATAAAATGGACAGGGAGAAGGGAGGAAAAGCTGGACATATAGAGAGGGAGGAGGCATGTTGTACTGGGAGTATTGGGATGCCTTATAGGGACTACATGTACAGATGGACACAGATAAGCAGGGGGAGTAGGTGGAGGGTGAGAAAGGGGGAGATGAGGTGGACAGAGGAGGTGGAAGGAGGTGATAGACAGAGAGGAGGAGGATATGGCCAGAGAGTGAGAGGGGGAGATGGACAGAGAGAGTGTGGAGCAGGAGGAGATGAACATAAAGAGAGGTGAGGAGGAGCTGTACAGAGAGAGAGGGAAGTGGAGATGGAGAGACAGGAAAAATGGGGAGGAGGAGGAGGAGGAGGAGGAGGCAGAAAGACAGAGGTGGGAGAATGTGGCTGGCAGAGACCCAGGGAAAGGGGGAGGGGGGGAAAGGAAGCTGTGTGTTGTGCAATGTATGTGCCAGAACACATTTACACATGTAGCTGTTTTGTTTTCCTCCTCACAGTTGATTTTAACTATTTAAACAATTAGACAAATGTTTTGTGTGTTCAGTTGTATGCTGTCCTTTCATGAACTGGTAGTGCATAAGACCAATTTGTGGTGTTACACAACAGTATACAAAAAAACAAAAAATGTTGTATATTCTGAAGTTTTGTAGTTATATTGTGTACAAAAAATTTTAAAAACAATAAAAACTAAAACAAAGAAGCATTTTCATTCATGTGCTATATGATTTATTATAATTTTTAATTCCATTCCTTCAAAGCAGACAGTCATAATAAGGGGCAGAAATTTTTTTCCTGAGACTGATCCCAGGGATACCCTGTTTAGAACATACATGCAATTCTCATACATCTTTAACAAATGTAAAGCATTGCCCATTTCGCTAGTACTTAATAAAAATGATACGGACACTAATGTATGTGGTAATTTCAATATTGATTTCATCTTGGATAGTAATGAACGAATGCCTCTAGAGGTACTGATGTACATCATTCGTTTATTGACTTGTGTTACCATTTCCTCCAAGAACAGGACGACTTAGTGCATGCACATTTGCTAATTTGTTTGTAATTTCAGCTGTTTTTCAGACAATAGATATAAGTCCTATAGCAAACAGTTTATCCGACCATGGTGATCAAATAGAAGCAATAAAGCATACCAGGCAATCAGGTTTAGCTATGATGAGAGGTGTAGTTTCACAGAATCATAAATGATGGCTCAGTCATAGCATTCAGAGATACCTTACTGGACAAACAATGGAAGCAGTGTACCAAGGGAATACAGAGATGAGAAAATTAATTCTTTCCCAAAAAAATATTCTTGCAACATTATACAATTTTTGCAGAAATGAAGAGAGGGAGTTGCTAACATAAGAGAACAATGACCTTTTACTCTCAGTTGATAGTAGGTATAAGCTAGATGATATTCCTTTAATTAATAAGCTCTCCACCCAGCCTCAAATCAGAGGATCAGATCAGTTCTGGGATTTACACTGCAAATCGTGAGCTGTGGTTTTACACTACATGTGAGACTAGCGTTTGGCAGCAGTAGCCACTTTCCTCAAATTTAGGGTCACCACTAATGAAAGTTAGAACCATAAAAGTCATTGGATTTATCTTGTTACCTAATTACTTTATCCCAGTATTATGAAAAGGACAAATTGCTGAGCATCGTATAGAGGAGATGTTGAGCCACAGCCTTTTTCCAAGTATATCTTCTCCTCCTGCGGTTCTTGAACACTGAATTTGCTCTCTCATATTTCACTGGTTTAGCTGTCTTTCTTTCATTTTTATTTTATTTTTATTTATTTATTTATTTTTAAAGTGTGGTAAGTTATGAAACAGAATCGCTGACTATTGATTACCTTCTGGAGCTGAAATTTACTGCTGATTGACACACTTCCTAGCATTCAGAACTATAGTTCCTTCCTTGGAGAGGTGAGAGGATATAAAACGGAAGCACAGGTTACACAGACACGAGGCTGAGAGAGACCCTTAATCGTAGTTGTTACATTAACACAAATTCCGTGAACAGTGAATCAAACCAGTGGTGTGTTGCAGATAAACTTAATAAACAAATATTTAAATAATAAGATGCGTAGTGGCCGTAAGTATGTGACAGCTAGACTAGAAATCAGTGTTACTGGAATACAGGTTCAAAGATGATATGTACTGTTCATTGTGTATCAGCCTGTATGAGTCTCCTTCACCTTTGCAATAACTGACTGCATGTGGTTCATGTAGAGATGCGGCAATGATAATGCTGTCTGGATTCCACATGTTAGCAATTGACCATCTAATTATGTGCCAACAGTGTGAAGTGTTCCAGGAATCACATCATATTATTTATATTAATTGCAGACTATTTTTACATTATTAGTCTTGCTCAATCCTTGAATGTTACTTGTCTGAATTTCGTTTTGTGTATTACATTGAATTATATATTGGAAGGGCTCAATACAGTGGATGGACATTTGTTGCTCACTGCTGCATTAAACAGTTAGTTCAGTTGAACAGGCTGCCAAGCAGCTCAGATATCTATGAAAAATATACACTAACAGAATTACGTTGGAAGTACCATTTTTAAGGGACACATATAGCTGCCTCTTGTCAAGGAATTAAACAGTGAGTTTGGGTGATGAGACCAAGAAGTCACGTACAAACAATGATAAATCAAAATGAGGAATTTTGTGGAAACAGTATTAATACCTTTTGGCATACATGATCTTGACCATCACAAGGAGAAAAAATTGTGATCAGATGAAGACTCAAGTATCTCATTTTAAATGGTTGAACTACATAAAACTGTCCTTTCAACCTTATAAGTGGAAGATGCCTGTTTTCATCATAAGGACACTCAAATAAAATTTTGGAAAGTAACAAGGTGCCTTAGGACATCATTGCACGTTAGTTTTATATCTGTTAACTTACATCCATTCCAGAGAAAATTATGTTGATTGTTAGTGTGGTCTAACTGAATCACCCAGAGAAAATAATATTGATTGTCAGTGTGGTCTAACTGAATCACCAACATTAGTAATATTTAAGGAGATGCATGTTAGGGAAAGGGTAGTAATAATGTGATAGGAATTGATACGTTTAGTTTTCTAGATCTCTGGTACAAATAACAAACTTAACTTCGGAATTGCACCTTGTTTCTTAAGCAACCATGTGATTTTAATTTTAGCGATTTTTGGTATAGGGTTATTAGACCATGATCTAAGGCATGTTTCATATCCTAATGCTGGAGACATCATCAGAGGCTGTCAAGATTTATCATTAGGACACAAAATGCTGTACATATGAACATGGCTTTGAGCATGGTCTAATGGCAATGTAACAAAAGTCACCAATGATGGATTTATATTGGCCATGAAAACTTGCATTGTAGCCTTCTATTGTAATTCTTTGAAGTAGCAGTTAAGTGGCAAAATTTTGTTAGCGATGACTGCAGCTGGATTCCTGTGTGATATCTGCAGCATATCATGTAGAATTTACCAGTTTGCTTGTCACTGACTCTGCAGAAATTTACAGAATTAACAGATTTCTCTAGGGTTTGGCATAGTAAATCTTAGTATTAATTTAGTGATACAAGGTGAATATTTGATATCATAATGCACACAATGCTAATTAGTTTAAAATGTGCTGCAGAAGACATGATTACCAATTAATAATACCAAATTATTTTTGGTATAGTTGAGGAAAGCAAGATACCAAGAAATAGTCAAAATTAATTGTAACATAATTGCAATTTTCCAGTGCTCCAATACTGAATTAATTTCAAAACTTTTGTACTAAGCTGTAATACAGCTTGTAGTTAGTAACTAGCACGATTCATTTTAGAAATATTTTATTTGTGTAACCAAAAGTTCCCTTGTAACAACTGTTTGATGAAATATATTTTGCACTAAACATTACATGCTTTTAATGTGAAATTATGTCCTGTGCAGGTACTCAGCAATGGGCCAGGGCCATGCAATTTCTGTCCTGGCACGTGCATACCACCATTCAGGAGGAGACCCACAGTATCTTCAAGCTGCTGTCGCTGGACTCAAACCATTTCGTGTGTCAAGTCAGAATGGAGGTGTGCTAGCAATGTTTCTTGACCAACTACCTTGGTATGAAGAATATCCTACACAGCCCTCCTCTTTTGTGTTAAATGGATTCATTTATTCGTTACTAGGACTGTATGATTTGCAGACAATTGCACCATCTGACACAGCTGCTGAGGCAGCAGATCTATTCAAGCGTGGTATGAGGTCACTCAAGACATTGCTACCACTGTTCGACACAGGTTTTGGGTCTGTTTATGATTTACGACATTTTACATTGGGAACAGCACCTAATCTAGCACGGTGGGACTACCATGCCACTCATGTCAACCAACTGCTGTTGCTTGCTACCATTGATTCGGATACCCTTCTGGCAGAAACAGCTGATCGTTGGGCAGGCTACATGATGGGCAAGCATGCAGCACACAACTGAAGCTGAACAATTTCTTTACAGCATGTGAAACATGTTTTTGGTAATCAGCTTTATTTTGTTGTATGTACTTATGTTTGTCATGCTAAACTTCTCTTCGATGCTATGCATGGCTGTAAGAGACATAACACTGCATTATGGTAAGAATGTTTACAGTATGATTTGTTCTTGGTAACATTACATGGTAAATGACTTTGTTTTCTGTTAGTTTTAATAGATTTGTACATTAGGATGATAAATCGGAAGCTTCATCATCATTTGGAAAAAAGAAATCTTTTATTGTGTGGGAGTTTGGGGGGGGGGGGGGGGGGATAAAAATAAAGCTAAATCCAATGATTAAATGGATGCTTATGAAAGAACTGACTGGCAGTCTTTTTTGGAGTGAAGTTATTGAAGACTAATTTTCCCAGTCAGCTTTAAAAAAAATAAAAATAAAAAAAAATTACAGATGTGTGCCTTACCACACCAATGTTGATCCCATAGTAGGTTCTTAGTAAGTGTCATTATTTCATCAATAAGTAATATTTACTTTTTTTACCAATGATATCGGTAACCTAATTGTAGCATGTTGTTGGTTCCTTTCATTTTTAGTTACATTTGGAGCACTTTTTATGCAGAAGTAGGGCAGTTGCCCTGTTTTGTCTGCAAGGAATTGTTAGTTTCATTTATTGTTTTGTACTTTTGATTTTATTGACTTTTTTTTAAGAATTTGAGATGTGGTCATCCCTCAGGGTGTAGTAACCTTTCATATTGCACTGAAATTGTCAGCAGATGTTTTTTAATATTAGAATCTCACAAAGTCATTTGTCTATTTGACACTCAGTACACTGTACTGATATCAACAATGTTATGGTCCCATGGTTGTTAGTGTTGCCTCGACATTGCTGGAATTATAGCCACTTCATTGTTCCATGTTCTAAGAGTGGCAGGTTCTTAAACAGCATTGCAGGCACAATGTAGATTATATTAGTGTTGTAGTTATTCACACTGAAGGCACCACAAACAGAGTGCAATTTTCTTTCTTGTCATTGTAGTTGTTTAGAGCTGCTATGTAGTGTTATTTCACACATAACTAAGTGCATTATTAGTTTATATTATTTTAGTTTGCTGTAAATGTTGCCTGTTTTTGATGGAAAAGGTGCTGGTGGTTTTTTTGAAGAGGTGCTAGTTGTTCAATATAACTTAATTTTCTATGCAGATAGTATGTATCTTTGGCTGCTATGAAACAAGGTTGAAAAGTTAAGACACAAAATCAGTTTTAAGTTAAAAGTACAGTCATATATAATTTTTAGGAAAATCTTACAACCATTTTGAAATCCTGTCTGTATACCCCATGTCTTCCTTGAGACTGAGTATGTTGTGAACCATTCTTTTATATTTATTGCATTGAGAGAACATTTTACCAAATTTTGTTGGCTCTTTGTATAAAGATCTCATGTTCTTTTTCACTCATACACGACTATGATGGCTATGCCAGTAAAGCATATAAATGTTCCTCACCACTAGTTAGGCATTGCTCAATATCAGGCATCCAGTTTTCAGTAAAACACGTTTTTTTCTGGTGTTATAAAAAGTCAGCATCACACGGAAAAGCTGTTCTAATAACATGCATAATGAAATTTTTGTGACATTCACACTCTTACTGTAGGACAAAAATGTATTGTGTTTCTGAGTGTTTATAAGCTTCAGTTTTGTATATTAAGATATCGTTCACACAAGGAACCCCAAGACATAATTATGAAAAATTGGTAAAGCTGACACTCTAAGTTTGTAATGAATGTTAGGTAGAGGATCAATTCAAAACCTGTAAAGAAGGTCTAGTCATTCATTTTCCGAAGATATTAGTTAATTGCTAGGTATGCCTATGCTTGTATGGTGTTCGTCATTGATCAATGCATCTCTTTGTTCATTCTACCCGTTATAATTACTTACTGATGCACTCAAAAGCTGGTTTGTTGGTATCACTGTTCTTCATTTGCAATTTCTTCGGCTCCTCTTGATTACTTTGTCAGCTTTGGTTTCTTGCAGTGGATGTCCTGCTTTTGGATTTTAATTATATTGATAAAAATGTGGTGCAGAATTTTGAGGAGAGGGTGATTTGTGTAAACTAAGCTATATGAATTACCAAGCACATTAGTTGTCTGATGTCATCAGTCTTCCAAAAACTAGTTTGTTAATTTTTCAGATTTTGATTTCCCTCCAGCAAATAACATGTAACAAATCTGAGAAAACTGACCTTAAAAGAGGACATTCCGCGTGCCAGAGAAATTCTGATAATCCAGCTCAGTTTTCATATTTATGGATAACTGATTCAGTGTTGCTGCTTTTCTTGAGAGAAATATTGTGATTTAGTCAAAGGGACTTCAGTGTATGCTAAAAGGAACTTGAAAAGCAAAAAACACCACAGCAACATCATATAGATAGATCTTTTTTGTACAACACTATGAAATTGTATTTTCTTTCAATTCCCCATGGAATACTGAATATGTCTGCATAAAGTAGAGAATGGTTTGTGTCTCCAAACAGATTTCATAGTTCTGTGACTTAATGTTATCATGTAATTATGTTAAAAATGAAAGTTGTTCTCTAAAATAGCTGGGAGTTATGTAATAATGCTGTTGTTCATTATTTTGATGCTAGCTCAAACACAGCATAATAAAAGAATAATATATCTTCTTAAGCTACAATATTCACTAAAGGGTGAAGCAAAGTTGTCCCTACTCAGTATGCATGTTGTTGCATATATCTTGTTTTGTTGTTTCCATTGTACAATTTCCACTACTATACTAAACTTTTTACACGAGTTTTGTCCCATTTGACAGGAAGCTAGTTCTTACTAGAGCATTACGATTTTTGCATAGAGCAAATAGTGACAATAAAAATAGATAGTCAAGGAAGACAATCATTTAACAAAATGACAGTAATAATAATAACATACCATATAACTTCCATGGATACAAATGTTGATGTTAGTGGAGGGAGGTTGATGAGAGTGAGGTAGAGAGGTGAGAAAATAGAGATGGGAAAGGTAATGTGTAATATTTCCCAAAGGTTTTGTCATTAATGTTGAAAATGGGTAAGACATTGTGGGATGAGTAACACATACAAGTACCAATGGAATGGATGGATTGTTCTATGTATAATACATAATATGCTTTAAAATTTTGAATTGGAATTAGAGGTGGGGGCACTCATGAGTAGCGGAAAGAGTGCCATAATATTGAAAAATTGAAATATTTGTTTAACAGGGAAAAGCACCTTCTTAAGTCAGATATCAAACTAATCTTAAAGGAGAAATTTCTGTAAGTATGTATGTGATGTATGGCATAATTTGACAGTAAACCTGAGAAAAGGGGGTCTTAAGAATTTAAATCAGATGTATCAGGGAACTATCAACAAATTAAGGTGTGTCACAAAGAATGAGGTAAGTAATAGATATGAAAGGAAACTGTGAAAAACATTACAAGGTTATCGGTAAGATATGTGAGACAGTAGTCATGGTAATGTAGTCAGAATGGAGTGAATGGTATATAAATATTACTGATGAACTGTGAGATTGAAATCTGTTGCAGCATGGTCCAGGACAAGACACTGTGAATGGTTACTTACAATGCATAAATGTTAGTACTGTAAAAGAAAGAGGAATCAAATTACACATTTATTTTATGTCTTCAGCTTCTGTGTGTCACAGTGACCATATCTTGATATTTTTGTGCTTTCCACTATTCTGTGCACATTACCTCAGAGGGGCGTACTGTACTACAATGCAGAGTTCATCACTTGTAGTATATGTGTATGCTACTGCAGTGGATGTTGCTAGAAATAGCTGTTGCTAGTCCATATTGCTGAGGTGAATACTATATTGCCCTTCTGTAATGTTTCAAATACTCATCCATATAAAGACTATGTCATTTCTTTTGTTGAAACACATGCTACTGTTTCCTAGAGCTTTAAGTGCATAAGCACAAATTATAGTATTGTTTCACTAGGTTGTCATCATTTTTAGTCATAATTAATGATAATCCCCAATTTTTTTCATTTATGTAAGTGCCATAGCCACAAAGATTATAGAGTTTAATGTTTTACTAATGCGGAATCTACTGTATACAGGTTTAGCTCAATCTCCACAAAGTAAATTTCAGAGGACATTCAGGGATATTTTACCTGCTCATATAGCATAATGCTGAGTACACCAGCTCGCAAGACAGTGAGGTGAGTCAGATCCAGATCAAATTTGCGCAGCAGATTAACGACCATGGCTAACACACCATCTAGTCCAAGTGTGGTTGTATGCAGTTTCTCACACTCGTTTAGGGATGTGCTGGGATAGTCCCCACTTTCCGCATCAAAAGATATGATTCACAAACAGTCAAAATACGATCACACACAGAATAAGATTTACACAGTTCACAGACAGGTGATGCATGTGACTTCCCTCTCGCAGGTAACTCATGACTGCAGTAACAGGAAGGCCATTCGACCACAAAGTTAAAAAAAAAAAAAAAAAAAAGGTGCCAAAACTTGACTGCAGTGGAGCACAAGTAAGTGATAGTGAGGAGAAGAAGAAGAAGAAGTTCAGGGATATTTTGCAAGTATTTTGGTATAATAGTCTCCAGTTACCCAATTTGCCATTGCTTCTGTGAAAATACCTTCACAACAATCAAAAAGCCTCTAATGTACAATCAACAAAATGTACAACACAAAACAGGGTAATGCAACAACCCTCAGATGGATACAGGCGTACTGTGACATTTTTGCTGTTGCTGTGAGAGCAGCTTGACATAGCACTGTTCTGCCACTCTTCAATTGCATATGGTGGGCCCATGGATGAGTGCATATCAGACAACTCTTCATCAGTAAAACAGTCCATACTGCTGTGTACCAGTGTTGTCTACATGCAGCTAACTGCCAGGGAAACAAGCCTGAGGCAGAATTTAGCAGTACTGAAGACAAGCTTGAGGGTGAAGAGTAAAGTGTACATTGCTGTTGTCAATGGCAAATACTGTGAGTGAATGGAATGCTGGACAGACAGTACACATACAGTCAATTTTGTGTCTGTTGTCCACATATTTTCAGCTCAGTACAGATTCAGAGAGGTAATTGAATATAAGAAAGCAGACAAAATGTAATTACTCTATAACAGACCATTGGAGACCATGGGTTTCTTATACTCCAATTTTCAGAAAATATCCCTGAACAAGCTCTGAAATTTTGTTGTTAGAATTTGTGTTCACTCCGTATGCACCACATGGCATTCGTAGTGATACTGATTGGGAATTCTTAGTCCATATTGAAAATACATATTGTCTGTTAGATAATCTGCACTACAGTGCAACAGAGAATTTTCAGTTTGTTTCATCAGATGTATGCCTTTACAGTGTTGGTGATCTATAGCATTTAACATATTTAATGACTACTTCTATTGATCTGCATCCTTAGTACTAGATCCTGTCTTTGTTTTCTGCTGCTCTCATACTTTCCTGACATTTGATGCATGGGCATCCACAGAAATTTATCCAAGAGGGGACAAAATTGCAATATTGTCAGTTCTGATTAACTGATTCTGTGAATTTGTAGAAGTATCTTGCTCCAATAACTAAATTTGACAAGAAATACAGTAAATTTCCTGATCTTCAACAATTGATAGCTATCCACTCAGCAGATTTTTGAAGAACAGTTACTTCCTAAAAGATAATCATATTTCATTTGTGTATGTGAACTTCATTTTTTACATTATTAGTTCCCCCCTTTTCGTGTGTTAATGGCCTGAAATGAGATCTTCACTTAGTTAAATCAGTTGGTTTGAATGAGTTACAAAATAAAGCTAGGAAATATTTTTAAAAAATGTATATTTGTATTCATTTACCAATTATACTGAATTGACAATGGAAATTAAAAAATGGAAATAAAGCAGTCAGAACAGCAGATAAAATGCTGCCAGATACATGTAAAAATAACTGATGAGAAATACCGTTGAATAATACTCTTCAAAGTGAAGATAGAAAACAAGAAGTACTCTCTAAAACATCTCTTTCACAACTCTGATGCATCCGTTTTTGTTGTAAGAGAGCATTGAAAGTGACACCACACCAAGGAACAGCCCAGTTTCCTGTGAACCGCTTGACAGACAAGCAATTCTGAGTAGTGTAGTGATTGATAGCACTCGGTAGTGCTAAATCTGTGCTTTAGTAGAAATGCAAACAGTTGTTTATAGAAATGCATGAAATTTGTGCAATGATTTAAAAGGCTGTATTCCAGAATAGGCTAGGTGCCTCATCTTGTCTAGCCTTGTGAATGCCTATAATTGGATGGTATACTGTATTCCTTTCCATCCCTTGCCAATCACCCTCTTTGGATCAAGACTCTGATTTAAAATCTTCATTCTGATCCTATATTTTTTCTCCGCTCATATTTACTTCGTCCTTGCACAGAAATGATGCTTGATTTGATCATTTCAAGGTGCATTGTTACCATAAGCAAGTTATTATTGACCCATTAATTATACCTACCTTCAGGAAGCAGTTTTATTGAAGCCAAACTTTTCTTGATAGATGGTGCACTATGGTTGTTGCTATTTTTGGAATGCCTACAGTTACTAGCAAGTGTAAGAAGTATGGAGTCTTGATTGGTGTGATTCTAAAGAGAGGAAGGAGGAACTTATATTAAAAACAGAATAGGTCATGACAGGGTATACTGGCAGTGGTAACACTTTTAATTCTGTAATACAGTGATAAAGATAATTATATTGTCTTTTTTATTTCATCTTGGGTTCTCCCTCTTCTATCCTGCAGTTTTAAGTGGATGATTGGGACTGATTTATTACATGCATAGTTAAATATGTGTTATTTGTGTCTTCAGTAAGAATTTGTTGGACGTCTCCATGGAGTACAGCCCTTTGTGTAGCTCTGTGTCTGCCCCACATTTAACTTGGGGTCACAAGAGGATTGGTACACTTCTATTACATACGAATTTTGCATGATGTTATTTTTGTCCAACTTGTTTATGTTACTGTTTTTCAACAAATCAAACAGTTCATCTGCAAAGCACTTACTGGAGGCTTAAGTCAGCTTCAGCTATGTCCCCAGAGACTTCATATACCACAATCAGCTTCCTATTTATCACAGTGAACATTTTCTTCCTGTTTTTGTGTACTGGTACTTATACTGGTAAAAGGATATGAGATGTTGTTTCCTTCAGAGGTATAGTGATATTTTCTAAGACCAGTTATAGCTAAGAAACTTTCTATAAACTTATTTCTGTAATTGTCTTCAAATGGTGCTAGATTTTTATGTGTATTGCAACTTATTCTTGTAGGAATGAGCTAAGCTGTTCATGTTTTTAAATTTAAATTATTCTGAAAGACTGAGAGACCAATAGAATGTAATTCAAGAAATGCATAATTGAAATGTTGCTGATTTTGTCTACATTTATTATGAAAACAAACAAGAATTAGCAACATAAACTGTTAAAGTATTTATCAAACATTGTGATGGTAGTTGTTAAATAATGTCTGTTATATATGTAGGGTAGTTGAAAGGATGTTGTATGTGTATAAAAACCAAATAGATTGAAATGTTTACATGTTAATACCATAATCAATTTGTGTACAATAAGAGACTGAAACATAAACAGCATTGATTAATCACATTTAAGGAGAAAGTAAACAGCAAAAATGCAGAGTTGGGATGTCTGTGCATGTATGTGTGTGCTAATACAAGTAAATTAAGTTTGTATTATCTGATCACCATTTAATGATGCTTGCTGGAGCTTTCAGCTGAAATATTGGGAATATTTTCAGGTATTTTTTTCTGCAGTAGCTGAGTTTCATTGTTGTATACAAATGAAATTTATCAGCATTCATGCCACCCAATTCAGTTAAAAACCTTCCAGTTGCTCCAAAATGCTTATGCCACATGTAACAAATACATATATTTTCAGATTTCCCAGTACTGAAGGTGACATCCATCACATTATTTGACATTTTTATTTGTGAGGTTTCATTATAATTTGAGTGGTTTCAAGGTGTTAAATCATTGTTTTCCCAGTTGTATGTGAACTTCTTTTAACACACCTCTAGGTGTATTAAATTGTGCTATACTATACTGCTTTCTTTTAAACATTTATGGTTATACTCTGAAACATACTCTTTTTATTCACTTTCACTTGAGTTATGTTCATCAGTGCAAATTATGTGGAGAATGAAGAACTATTTTCATTATTTACATTGTGAGCCTAAAGAACAGGGATCTTTTTTAAATGTGGTCAACATGTAAAAAAGGAATACCTGTGATTGGCGATAGTACTTTTGGTTTGTGAATATTGTAGCTTCGGTGAGGAATGAAGAAAGCACATGCGTAACCTGTAGAAGTTCATACAAAAGCTATCCTGTAGTGAATGCAGAACAAACTTTCCAGTGAAAAATGAGGAGGGCAATTAATAAAGTATGTTATTTGTGAGTTCAGTTGAAGCTGGAAGAAAGAACCAACCCTCCGTTTAGTAAAGATTGCTACGGGCACGTTGTTGGTTGTCTATTCGAATGAGTCCCAGCTGATAACAAGTGATTCCCCATTTACCATTAGAAAAAACTCTTTTCTGGATTTTTTTTGTCTAAATTGTATTAACATTCTCTCTCTCTCTTTTTTTTAAACCAAGCATATAACACGTGATTACTCAAAATACACTGTTGTGGGTTAGAACTGTCTTCCACCGACCTCTTCAGTTTTCACTGATTTTCATGCTGATTTGATAGTTTTTAATTTAGGATCTTGGAAGGCAGAAAGAAATTTTGAATAGATCATTTTTTGAGTGACTGTGTTCTTATGATTTCAAGGGTTTCTGGTGTCAGTAGAGTCCAGTATTGACATATATCTTTCTTTTATCTGGTATCTTCTACCAGGTATATTGAGGTGCAATGTATTTTATTAAGCAGAAGTTTGGGTATTAAGTGACACTGCATTAAAATTCTTGAAATACAACTCGGAGACATGTTTATTCATTATATTCACAGCAGACGACATAAGCATCAATTGCTTGTAAACGTGATAAGAGCCAAGACGAACTGTGCAATATGTTAGACAATGTAACTGCCAGCATCAAGCTGTTTACTACCTATATGCTACAGGCACTTATATTTTACAGACTTGCAGCTAGACATTTTCAAAGAAGTACAATATTTTTTCACTTTCATCTGTTGTTCTGTATTTTGAGTGTGCTTGTAAATTAAATATCAGTCTTTGCCAATGTGTTGTCTACTTCTGAATCCTGGTATTTGATAAAAAAAATGCGTACAACTCCTAGCTTATAAAATTTACGCAATGAAGAGTTTGTTATGTCGTTTTTACCAAATTAGACTGTATTCCTTAGCTTAATATGCTTTGATCATTCCTTTGGTTAAAAACCAATAGGAAATTAATGTGGGAATTTCACTGAAAATAATTATTTTACATCTGTAATTCCATATTAACTTTGTATTAAGTTCTGTTTCACTAATAATCCACTTCCTAGCTGAAATGAAATGTTGTCTCTTATTCCATGAGAACTTTCCACTGGCAGTTTCATTACATGATTTACTCACAAATTGTGAGATTTGTGATCATTACATAATTTTTTTTGAAATATAGGAATGTAGAAGGATTTTTTATTAGCATATTGGTTTATTTGTTGTAACATTCCTCTGTAATGGCGCTCTTTAAATTTTTTACACCAATGAATTAACATTACCTTCAACTCATAGTTGGTATGTTGAAAATATGTGGCGCATGTGCCACTATGGAAAGTGCAATATATAAATCCTTGCAACTACATATTTTTATTTTGTCCACTGTGTATGGCTATGATAATTACTGGGTTATTTTATCACACTGTGAATTTTTTTGTGTATTTCTGCCATTCAGATAAAATGTATGTAAGAGATTTTTGTGAGCTGGAAAATTTTGTAAAATTATTATTGGTTTTGAAATGTGATATGCTGTGTCACTTTGGAAATTATTACTTGGTGAAGCACCAAAGTGCATCTGTGTTCCTGCCGGCAGTTGTAGTTGTTATTGAGATATTCTATGAATTGTGGAACAGGTGTGTGTGTGTGTGTGTGTGTGTGTGTGTGTGTGTGTGTGTGTGTGTGAAATGTTTATTTTGTTCAACAATAAGGCAGTTTTGTGTATCAGTTTGAAGTGGCTCTAAACATTATGAAAATATGCTATGATGTTGACATGTTGAAAGTTAGATCTGTAACATGTTACCGTAATACAAGAGTTACATGTGGAATATTGAAAAACTGATTTGTTTTGAAGGTACAGCAAAACTATTCGGGATTACAAGGATGTATCTTTATTGAGTCTGCAGATCTCACAGGTTATGTAAATTATAGTTACACCATTATTTGTCTGTTGAAATGTAATGAGAAACACACACTTTAATCAACTTGTGCTTCTATACTTTAAATTCAGGCAGATTCTTTTACTTCAAACAGAAGTGCTTTATGAATAGATTACAGGAACACCACTTATAATATGTGGCTGATAATGAAATAAACCAATATTGTGCTTCATACAGTAATATGATCACAATGGAATTTCACACACTGCAGATCTGCTGCAAATACAATTGCCAAGAGTTCTATCATGAAATAATTAATATGATTTACATCAGTGGTAGCTCGGCTCACAAACTGGACATAGCTCTTGATGGCATTGTGGTGTAGTAGAAACTTCATGCCTCTATATCTACAGCCATGTAGACTCATAGGAGCTAGAATTATATTGTGTTTATTTTTCATGATTTCCATTGTAGTGTCAGAATTTTCTTCAATTTGTCATATATAAGCATAGTTTATTGATTGTATCGTGCTTATGGTTGATTGCAAATTGCAGTCAGCTGCATATGAAACCAGTTCATCTGAGGAGATACATGAACGAGAAGTAGTGGCTCCAAGGCCTGGAAAGCTGACAACAGGTGGGAGAGGGATATGCTGATCTCATGCCCCTCCATACTGTACCTGATTGACGCCATTGGCAGAGTTGACATATAGCCAGTTGGCATCTCATTGTTCCATCAGCTTGATTGCAGTGTTAATGTATTTTATGGCACAGTCTCCTACAATTTAATTGTGTACCATGTGTCAAAGACTGTGATCGTCATATGCTTGATGTTACCCCACTCTCGGGGCAATCTAGTTTGATATGAAAACAGGAGTAACAAACTTCAAAATGCAGTGATTGCTTTAGTAGAGCTTTTATTTTGATCACCAGTTTTGGCAGATTATGTTGCAGTCTTTGGATCTGAAAATCATAGAATGGATAAGTACAAAACTGGGTGTGAAACTTCTACATAACATTTTTCACCTAATACAAATCTATTACATGCCTTATGCACTTCACTTCAAAGAAACTCATACAATAATTTGTGTCACGTAATAAATAGACATTCCAGGTATATGCATGGAATATTATATTGCCTTGTCAAAAGTAAAACACAGTGCACCAAATATACATGCTCGTGCTCGCTTGAAAGTTGCATACAGACTAAGATTGGGTAGTAAACATAGCAGATATTACAATCAGCCACCAGGTGGCACCACAGTAGTAAAAAACTGAATTACAGCATTTTACATAAAGCCTAAGCCCAAAATATAAATCCTTATACATGTTTACAATGTAATCAGAGTATATTTTTTTATCTTTAAAAAGCTAGTTCTAAAAAAAATTAAATTTAATTCTTTGTTAACCATAAAATGAAATTCTGCATATCCATAATTATCATTCAGTGTGTGTTAAAGAAGCAAAACATATTGAACGTTCAAACTAAGTACATCAACAAACAGGGTGGTGCTTTAACAACTTGTTTCTTGATGTATTTAGTGTGTATGATATTTTATAATATGATTGTTTTGCTTTTGACGTGCCGATATACTATGCCATTCATATTCTTGGACTGTCTATTTATTATCTGACACAAATTGTTGAACTCGTGGACAATATTCTTTGAAGTATATTGCATAAGGTGCATTGTGGATCCATATTATGTTAAAAATGTTATGCAGATATCTCACACCCAATTTTGGGCTTATTTGGTGTATACTTTACAGATCCAAAGATGACAACATAATTTTCTGAAACTGGTAATCTGAATAACAGCTCTATGAAAGTGGTCATGGATCATGGAATTTCGAAGTTTGTTACTTCTATTTTAATGATGCATAAATTACAGCAATATCTTTCAACAAGTTTTTTTCCGCTTTTGTACTGGTTGTCATAGTCCTCTTGAAAGCCGTGCTATTTTCCTATACTGTAAATCCTGTTTCATAATACTAACCATTTTTGTGTACTGTTTGTTCAGAAACACAAGTAATGTTGGGTAGTTTGTTTTACTTGTGTGTGACTATATGTAATTAGGAATTAATGGTGGTGACAGTGGTAACTCATTGTTTGTTATATTAATATTGCCATTGATTTAGAGCATGTCTAAAAAGACAGATGATCTGATATCTGAAATAACTGTAAGCATTCTGCTGATATTTGATGAGAACCAGTGAATATTCTTTGTATTATAATCTTTTTGGTCATGATCTCTGTTTTTAAATGAATTTCTTCTGTGTTGTTTGTTATATTTCATATTTCTGGCTCTGATAAATGCAGTTCAGAATATTATAAAAAACTTTTGGCATGAATATCTCATGAGGTCTATCTATCTACTTGTAAAGATCCATCCTTGTGGTACATTCCAATGCAGTGGTTTTTTTCTCACTTTGATGTGCAAAATAACAAATTTATGAAATGATGTGAGTGTATATATTTTAAATTTGAACTCCAATCCTAAGACAATACATACTTTACTCTTTGTAAACTGTTGTACATATATTGTTCAAAGCTTTATTCTGTAGGTACTGATAAACTGACATTGTATCATAAGACATCTGAGGGTATTACAATAAACTTTTGCAATTTTTTTCAATTGGCTGTTCTATTTATTTACTTCATGCTTTGGGTTCTGTTCTTGGTGCTGTTTATTAATTCTATAACTATATTTTAACATCGTAGTGGGAGAGAGAGAGAAAGAGTGGCTTCTGTCAAAACTGAGGAGCAGCTTTCTGGAGTAAGTAATGTCCACAAATAGTGCACACACATTTCCTTGAGGCCTTTGTGTTATAATAATAATATTAATAAAATTATCTATGTTGTTGTTGTTGTGGTCTTCAGTCCTGAGACTGGTTTGATGCAGCTCTCCATGCTACTCTATCCTGTGCAAGCTTTTTCATCTCCCAGTACCTACTGCAACCTACATCCTTCTGAATCTGCTTAGTGTATTCATCTCTTGGTCTCCCTCTACGATTTTTACCCTCCACGCTGCCCTCCAATACTAAATTGGTGATCCCTTGATGCCTCAGAACATGTCCTACCAACCGATCCCTTCTTCTAGTCAAGTTGTGCCACAAACTTCTCTTCTCCCCAATCCTATTCAATACTTCCTCATTAGTTATGTGATCTACCCATCTAATCTTTAGCATTCTTCTGTAGCACCACATTTCGAAAGCTTCTATTCTCTTCCTGTCCAAACTGGTTATCGCCCATGTTTCACTTCCATACATGGCTACACTCCATACGAATACTTTCAGAAATGACTTCCTGACACTTAAATCAATACTGGATGTTAACAAATTTCTCTTCTTCAGAAACGCTTTCCTTGCCATTGCCAGCCTACATTTTATATCCTCTCTACTTCGACCATCATCAGTTATTTTGCTCCCCAAATAGCAAAACTCCTTTACTACTTTAAGTGCCTCATTTCCTAATCTAATTCCCTCAGCATCACCCGACTTAATTAGACTACATTCGATTATCCTCGTTTTGCTTTTGTTGATGTTCATCTTATATCCTCCTTTCAAGACACTGTCCATTCCATTCAACTGCTCTTCCAAGTCCTTTGCTGTCTCTGACAGAATTACAATATCATCAGCGAACCTCAAAATTTTTATTTCTTCTCCATGAATTTTAATACCTACTCCGAATTTTTCTTTTGTTTCCTTTACTGCTTGCTCAATATACAGATTGAACAACATCGGGGAGAGGCTACAACCCTGTCTTACTCCCTTCCCAACCACTGCTTCCCTTTCATGCCCCTCGACTCTTATAACTGCCATCTGGTTTCTGTACAAATTGTAAATAGCCTTTCGCTCCCTGTATTTTACCCCTGCCACCTTTAGAATTTGAAAGAGAGTATTCCAGTCAACATTGTCAAAAGCTTTCTCTAAGTCTACAAATGCTAGAAACGTAGGTTTGCCTTTCCTTAATCTTTCTTCTAAGATAAGTCGTAAGGTCAGTATTGCCTCACGTGTTCCAGTGTTTCTACGGAATCCAAACTGATCTTCCCCAAGGTTGGCTTCTACTAGTTTTTCCATTCGTCTGTAAAGAATTCGTGTTAGTATTTTGCAGCTGTGACTTATTAAGCTGATAGTTCGGTAATTTTCACATCTGTCAACACCTGCTTTCTTTGGGATTGGAATTATTATATTCTTCTTGAAGTCTGAGGGTATTTCGCCTGTTTCATACATCTTGCTCACCAGATGGTAGAGTTTTGTCAGGACTGGCTCTCCCACGGCCGTCAGTAGTTCCAATGGAATATTGTCTACTCCGGGGGCCTTGTTTCGACTCAGGTCTTTCATTGCTCTGTCAAACTCTTCACGCAGTATCATATCTCCCATTTCATCTTCATCTACATCCTCTTCCATTTCCATAATATTGTCCTCAAGTACATCGCCCTTGTATAGACCCTCTATATACTCCTTCCACCTTTCTGCTTTCCCTTCTTTGCTCAGAACTGGGTTTCCATCTGAGCTCTTGATATTCATACAAGTCGTTCTCTTATCTCCAAAGGTCTCTTTAATTTTCCTGTAGGCGGTATCTATCTTACCCCTAGTGATATAGGCCTCTACATCCTTACATTTGTCCTCTAGCCATCCCTGCTTAGCCATTTTGCACTTCCTGTCGATCTCATTTTTGAGACGTTTGTATTCCTTTTTGCCTGTTTCACTTACTGCATTTTTATATTTTCTCCTTTCATCAATTAAATTCAATATTTCTTCTGTTACCCAAGGATTTCTACTAGCCCTCGTCTTTTTACTTACTTGATCCTCTGCTGCTGTCACTACTTCATCCCTCAAAGCTACCCATTCTTCTTCTACTGTATTTAATTCCCCCGTTCCTGTCAATTGCTCCCTTATGCTCTCCCTGAATCTCTGTACAACCTCTGGTTCTTTTAGTTTATCCAGGTCCCATCTCCTTAAATTCCCACCTTTTTGCAGTTTCTTCAGTTTTAATCTACAGGTCATAACCAATAGATTGTGGTCAGAGTCCACATCTGCCCCTGGAAATGTCTTACAATTTAAAACCTGGTTCCTAAATCTCTGTCTTACCATTATATAATCTATCTGATACCTTTTAGTATCTCCAGGGTTCTTCCATGTATACAACCTTCTTTCATGATTCTTAAACCAAGTGTTAGCTATGATTATGTTGTGCTCTGTGCAAAATTCTACCAGGCGGCTTCCTCTTTCATTTCTGTCCCCCAATCCATATTCACCTACTATGTTTCCTTCTCTCCCTTTTCCTACACTCGAATTCCAGTCACCCATGACTATTAAATTTTCGTCTCCCTTCACAATCTGAATAATTTCTTTTATTTCATCATACATTTCTTCAATTTCTTCGTCATCTGCAGAGCTAGTTGGCATATAAACTTCTACTACTGTAGTAGGTGTGGGCTTCGTATCTATCTTGGCCACAATAATGTGTTCACTATGCTGTTTGTAGTAGCTTACCCGCATTCCTATTTTCCTATTCATTATTAAACCTACTCCTGCATTACCCCTATTTGATTTTGTGTTTATAACCCTGTAGTCACCTGACCAGAAGTCTTGTTCCTCCTGCCACCGAACTTCACTAATTCCCACTATATCTAACTTCAACCTATCCATTTCCCTTTTTAAATTTTCTAACCTACCTGCCCGATTAAGGGATCTGACATTCCACGCTCCGATCCGTAGAACGCCAGTTTTCTTTCTCCTGATAACGACATCCTCTTGAGTAGTCCCCGCCCGGAGATCCGAATGGGGGACTATTTTACCTCCGGAATATTTTACCCCAGAGGACGCCATCATCATGTAATCATACAGTAAAGCTGCATGCCCTCGGGAAAAATTACGGCTGTAGTTTCCCCTTGCTTTCAGCCGTTCGCAGTACCAGCACAGCATGGCCGTTTTGGTTATTGTTACAAGGCCAGATCAGTCAATCATCCAGACTGTTGCCCTTGCAACTACTGAAAAGGCTGCTGCCCCTCTTCAGGAACCACACGTTTGTTATCTATATGAATTTAAAAAATTTAAAGGCTAATATAATTGGATGATTAGAAATATTCTGCTTATGCAAATTTAGGCTATTAGGACTTCCTCTCTTACATTTCAATTATAGATCCAGGCAGCCAACTTCAAGGACACCAGTGTGTGTCAAAAAATGGAGAAAATCCTCCTTACTTGGCTCCACTTCAATAAAAATACTTATTACGTTGTTAAATATACTCTTATTCATACACAAATATAATACATAACACTCGTAAGACTTCATACTTTTAGCCATACATCTTCATCATCCTTCTATATATGAGAGAATGAAAACAAAATCATGTACACAGAAAAATGAATGATGGGTTTGGTCATTTGTCTGTGCTTTACTGCGCATTCATAACTAATGCCTTTGCCGATGCTTATAGTCAGTCTTTGATTATATCATAAATTTCCTTTAATTACATCTATGGTCACAAACTTTTTATTGACAGATTACCGGTTTCGGTCTTTAATGACCATCATCAGATCTGTTTCATAAAAACAAAGTCGTAATGTACTGCAGCCATAGTGGCATCATCAAATGTTAAATGCAGAATCAGCACCAGCATCATCAAATACATAGACGTAAATTAAAGGAAACTTATTGTATATACAGGTCACTGTTTTTTCGTGACAATGTTGCAGCTTGTGTTTGATTATATCGTTATTGCTGTTTCATTTTGTAATAAATTTTAACTTTACTGTAACCAGGGGGGGTCTTTCATCATGTACCTTCACAATTGCCCCCACACTTTACGTTGACATGGTATGGATAAGTACAGTGTTTTTGTATGTGCATACCTTATATTTACATTCGCCGATAGGGGTCGATGCCCTTTATGTAATGGAATAGATGTGTTAGCTTATCCTATGTATGTTAGAGTTCTTCAAGAAACTAAAAGATTACATACATAGTCCATTACCTGAGTATTAAATATTGAAGAAATGCCTTGGCATTTTTCTTCATTCTGGATGCAGTGGGTGTGTGCTTATTATTCAAAATCTGATGCTGTGGCAGAAGATCTCCATTTTTTTGGCCCGTGTGTCATTATTGCGCATTGTACTCACGTTTTCAGCGAAGAGAACACTGGCCAACACCATCCGGTGACGAGGTAAGTACTGGTTCGAACAACTGTAGTTCATTTATTAATGTGTGAAGGGTTGTGAGCCACAATACTCAGAAATTATTTCGTTGCACACACATGTTAATCTCACCACGCTTGACCATCCACTTGCTGAAAGACACACATAGCCATTCCAAACATTGTATAAATTGCTTGTCTTTGAAATTTATTCCTTCACATGGGGTTTGGTTTCCAACAAAAATTCATACAAGTATTGAGTTAAAACAATATACGTAACATGATAGCTTATACCTATGGCTGACAGTCCATCCACCGATTATAATATGAACATAAATATCTTAAATTTAAAACATCATAAATTTTTCATTAACTGGGTTCTGTTACTACAGTTTGTATGTTAGTTTCAGCGTACCTTCGTTCACATCACATATACAGATTAATAACACAACACATTATTATGATACAATACACGCATATGATACATTTATACTTCATTTTATAGATAGGCTTTTATCACTTATGGGGCTCGTATCTTCCTTTGGTAGAGGAAGGAGAAAAACATTTGAAATAGGATAAAACATTATGCATTGCTGGTCTAACTACGGTTGGCACTGCCTCCTTTGTTTGGGAGGGAAGAAAGGAAATATTCATCTACTGGTTCAAGGATTTATGAGGAAATGTTACTCGTACATTCATGGACTAGTTGCTAAGGAACTCTTACTTCATAGAAATAATGTGTACTGACTAATCATTCACATAATATCATGTTGTTTCTTCATGCACTAGAGCTGTTTCCTTCAATTTACATGTAGCTTAGTGTGAAATATAAAGAAGGTTCAGCCATTGTAGAATACCTGGAAATGTCATTATTTATACTTTCACATGACACTATAAAAATTTAATTAGTTTTTGTAAAATCACGTGCTTAAATGTTTATGTGTACTCTGCAGCACACAGGTACTGTTAAATGTCACGGAGATGTACTGTGATGATGCATATTTCTGTTTTTCATTGCCTTATGACCTTTGTATAAATATCCTTATAACTAAATTGTTTCTTCGAGGTGTGTCCCTTTTCATCATTTGGTACCCGCTACTCTCAGCATAGTTCTCTTCTTCTGTGCAGTGATGATGCACTGGTCGCTGAAAGAAAAAAAAATACTTAAAACTAATTGCAATTTGTAGCTTGGTGGCCACTGATATATTTGGTCATTACATCTCTCTGCAGATATTTCCATATGTTGATTAAATTCATAAAAAATCATTTATTTTGTTACCCATTATGACATTTACCCTTCAAAGAAAATTATTTGACATTTCTTATGGTATTTTGTCATTTCTCCTTAGCTTACACGTCTTGTATATTTATTCATAATGCTTGCCTTTGCTTGTAAATATGTTGTACATAGCTTAGCATTTAATCAAATCTCTGTGTACATATATCAATAGGTTCCTCAGTTCTTATGTAGTAGATGCAATTGCTTAGTATTTCCATTTACTTTGTTTTTGAGTTAGGTACATGTACATATCGCATTCATATTTGGTTGCGCCTTCTGGCAGTCTGTCACGCTTGCGTACAGGTTACTGCCTCCTCTCCTACTACTGACATCAGTGCGTATTGTTGAGTGCTGACAGTGTGACAGCATGGAGTGGTGTATTACTTCTCATTGCTGTTGATTTTATGCTTACAGTTACAAATCAAAAGAATTACTGATGCCTATACACATTACTCTATCTTAAAATACACTCCAGAAGAAAAATTACATTTAGAGTTATATACACTATGTACAATTATCTTGTGATAGAAAGAAAAAGTGCTACCTAGCTTCATCATTCTATAAAAGCTTTTATATCTTTGTGGGGGTGGAGACCCTTGTCTCTCCCTGTTTTCTCACAGGCTAATCTGCACATCCCAGGGTATGGTATTTTGGAAATTATATATGGCCCTGAATAAAGTAATTGCCACTTCTTATTCAGTTTGCCAAATTTTGTTGATTTAGGGTAGTCCGTAAGAGGACTCGTTGCCCTTCAAAAAATTGTGTAACACGTTTCAGTTTCTTATTATAAATTTTCTTTCTATACTCGGCCCCGTTTTCTAGTGTAACCATGGCTTGTTTGATTTTGTCTTGTATTGTCATTTCTGTAGTGGGTACCTTTGGCATGGGTGACTCCCACTCATTCGTTTTGTCTGGAACATCAGTTCATTAGATGTGAAACAGTTGAAGAATGTGGAAGGTTATTGACAACTTGCTTGAAGGGAGTTAAGTATTGTACCCAATTACCCATGTAGTGTGTTTGTTAGGGGTGTATGTCCTAATAAACCGGTTAAATTCTTTAAAGACTCGTTCTACCTTTGGTTTACCTACTGTTCTCAAATAGTCTCCCTCAATTCTTTTTCTGATATTTGTGGCTGTTGCATTTTTAATGGCATACATTTTGATATAGCTCAGTATATTTTGACACACTGGACTGTTTTGATTTTTGACATACTGTACACTTTCTTAATACCTGTAGGCTCACCTTCTCAAATTTGGAAAATAATAAAGTGTTGCAATTTTTTCAGTAAATTTGCCTGCTCCATAATGTCCCCATACTTCATGTGTGTGTCTTATAAATTTGCCGATATAATCTTCAAGAATGCACACACACCATTGATCAGATTTTTCATGTTTTCTATGAAATAATATGGCCTTGTACTCCTGATACCATTTACTTACTTTTACACCTTCATCTTGCTTAAGGTTTTGCATGACTGTACTGCATCTGTGATAATACTGTTGCATAATTTTCATTTGCTTACAAAACTTATGGTACCGTATTTACTCGAATCTAAGCCGCACCTGAAAAATGAGACTCGATATAAAGGAAAAAAAAAATTTCCCGAATCTAAGCCGCACCTGAAATTTGAGACTCGAAATTCAAGGGGGGAGAAAAGTTTTAGGCCGCACCTCCAAATCGAAACAAAGTTGGTCCATTGTAATATGAGACACAATTTAGGTCCAATGAATGATGATACAGCCACAGTAGTTGGTTCGAGTCGTAAGCTTAGCAGTTAAGCTTTACCAGGTAGCCATTGCTATGCATCAGGCGCTCCGTCCGTATTTATGCGGGTACCCTTTCTTTTTCACATGCTTCGTCTGGTTTGAATCGATTGCTTATTTTACTTTGATCTGATAAGTCCCGTTTTCTTTGTTAGAGGTGTTTACGTCACTCTAAGCTGGAAATGCATTACTGTATTGTGTCATGCATTATTTGTTGCATTCTGATAGTACGTGTTTACGGCCTGCCGCCGCTCGCGGCATGGCTTGCTTTTGTGCGCGCTACCACCGCTTAAAAAAAAGAGAGAGAGAGAAAGCGAAACAATGGCAAGAGACTGCTATTTTTTGTTACTTACACTGCTGCTTTCTTTGATAATGATCAACAAGAACCAAATAATAGACTGCATATGGTAGAACATGTTCTGAACGAGAGTTAGGCGAAAATTTTTCTCCGTTTAAAAATCTTTGTGGCCGCTTCTTTAGTACATCATCAAATTCTGCACAGAAATTAGTTATCTTAGATTTAAAATTCTAGTCAGCTGCCGTGCTTCATTCCTGACTGTATCACTATTAGGCATAAGAATAATACGAATATAAACATGACACGATACGTATATTCTTCCGCGTTTGCTGTTGTCTCACTCTAGTTTCGTACTTTATTATGCAGACAGGATTTAAATGAGACAGCAGCAAACACGAAAGAATACATGGCAAAATGTTTATATTCGAATAATTCTTATGGTGAAGAGAATACTACATATTTTTCACATGTCATCAGGTTCCTATTAGCAACCATCTCTTCCCACATGTAGGAAAATATTCAGAACGTAGAGTTGGCCATATTGACAAACATCCCAAACAGTCTTGCCAGTCGGATTTTCGTAGTACATTGAAATTCTGCTACATTCGAAGATGAACAAAACGGAATTTGTATTTACTTCATTGGCTAATGTATGAAAATGCAGTTGTCGAAACTCGGGGCGGAGAAAAAGAGCTCGTCTTCCACCTTTTTTTTTAAATTTATTTACTGACGCAGAGGTTTTGGCGCCAGTATTTATCTTTGTGCCTACAAAGCATCCCTGTGTAGCGCTACATATATTCGATGGCAGAAGTTAGTTATGGCAGCACCTATCAACATTTTTCAGAATTTCCGCTTGCTTTGCACTCGATTCTAAGCCGCAGGCGGTTTTTTGGATTACAAAAACCGGAAAAAAGTGCGGCTTAGATTCGAGTAAATACGGTCATTAGACTGTTGTGTTGTACCCTGCATTAGTAACGTTTTGATTTCTGCATCTTGCTGTGTTAATTCACTAAATTCCTCTAAACCTTGTGGTAACCTAGACAAGGCATCTTCAATAACATTCTGACTTTCTTTAATATAAATGATCTTGAAATTGAATTCGTGCAAATATAGACACCACCTAGTTAATCTATGGTGCAATAGTTTACATGTTAAAAGAAATGACAGTGACTGGTGGTCACAGAAAACTTTGGTATTCTTACCCCACAAAAAATATTCAAACTTTTTAAATGCCCATATTACAGCTTAACTTTCCAATTCTGACGCAGAGTAAGAGCTTTCTGTTCTGATAATGTGCGACTAGCAAAACTGATGACCTTGGGTACATCATTCCCTTCTTTTCGCATCTGGAACAAGCATGCCCCCAGCCCTTGAGATGAGGCATTTATGCATAGACACAATCCTTGGACATGTCAGGGTGTCTAAGATTGTTTGCATTGACTAATGCCCGTTTAATGTTATTAAAGTCCTCCTGACACTCATCATCCCATAACCAAGCCCTATTTTTTCGCAACAAGTTGAGTAATGCATCACTGTTCATCAGTTACTGTGGTACAAATTTACGAAAAAAGGATGATAGTTGTAAAAAGGCTTTTAGTTTTTTTCTATTCCTTGGAGCTGGACAGTTGTGTATGGCATCAAGTTTTTTTGGATCAGGTAATATACCTTGTTCTGACACAACATGTCCTAAAAATTTGACTTGCTTCCTACTACAACTAGACATTTTTAAATTGCTGTTACTCCATAATCTGCAAATCATTGAAATACCTGTTCAATCAGCCTGATATGTTCTAACCAAGTGGGTGTTGCTATCAGCTGTCGTCTACATAAACAGTGACTTTGCTAAGCAATTCTGGTCCTAAGACCTTGTCCAGGGCAGATACAAATACACCTGTGCTAATGTTCAGTCTGAAAGGTAGAACACAAAATTCGTAACTTCTGCCACCATAAACAAATGCTGTATATTTTTTACTTTCTTCATGGAGCTTTATTTGCTAGTAGCATTCCCTGAGATCGAGTATACTGAAATATTTTGTATTGTAAAACTTTAGAAGCTGTTCGTCCAAATTGTCTGGTCTTATGCATACTGGTACTAAAATCTTATTGATACCTCTAGAACTGAGAACTAATCTTACAGACCCATCTGGTTTACTTACTGGTAATATAGAACTAGAATAAGGTGAAAATGAAGGTTGTATAATTTCCCATTTAATCATATGATTGATCTCTTCCCTTACTGCCTCTCGTTTTGCCCGTGGAATAGGATATGACATTACGCAAAATAGACTTCAAATTTATATTCATAGTCTTTGATTACTCCTGGCTCCTTACTGAAAACATTTGTGTACTTAAATAAGAAGTTAGAAAGTTCTTGTCGTTCCATATCATTTGGTATCTGTAATTCACCTAGTTTCTGTTCTACCATTTCGTAATTTGCTTCTTGTCCGAAATCAAATGTGTTTGTGAAATAACCAGTTGGAAAGGAATATTGTACTATTTCATTTGACTCTGGTTTGTTTTTGTTACTTTCATCAGACGCTTTGACTAAATCAATAAAAAAAAGCTGATCCTTTACATAAAAGTAGCATTTACCATTACCTATGTCAGTCTGTGTTTTGTATCTTCTAAATGTGTCCATGCCAATAAGACAATTAACTATAAGTTAGTCAATTATAAGAAAATTGCAGTTCACTGTAAAATGTTCTGTTTGTAATGGAAAAAGTGCCTGATGTTTAACCAATTTTTGCAATTCTGGAAAGGAAATGTTGGGAATTTGCTTCTCTTCTTCAATTCATAGAAAAATGCATTTGACATTATGTTGGTAGGTGAACCCCTAAAAATAACTGTGTGTCAATATTAAATATTTTCACCTTAATGATTGCCTGTACTTGTTCTTCCTGGGTATTATTTGTTGCATCTAACTCATGCTGATAAAGATCATCCGTGATGTCACCTTGTTTGTCAAACCTTATGAAACATATTTATAGTTTCACTTTGCCCCCACTCCAAGAGAGGTCAATAGCCTGGGGCTTAACTATGACCGGTTGGTGTTTTCCAATGTCGTAGTGTGACTTAATTCATTACCTGGAGTAATTTCAGTTAGTTTTACTGTGTGGGTACTTCGCCAATTTATGTCGTTGGTTGCTTTGCTGTTATTTTGCCACCTAAAGGTTGGCTGCGGTACAGTGTAAGGCATGGCATTGTTCAAAATGGTTCAAATGGCTCTGAGCACTATGGGACTTAACATCTATGGTCATCAGTCCCCTAGAACTTAGAACTACTTAAACCTAACTAACCTAAGGACAGCACACAACACCCAGCCATCACGAGGCAGAGAAAATCCCTGACCCCGCCGGGAATCGAACCCGGGAACCCGGGCGTGGGAAGCGAGAACGCTACCGCACGACCACGAGATGCGGGCGCATGGCATTGTTGCCACGCTTTGGCCACTGCTGTGGCTGACTGTTTCTGTTCATGTTCAGCATAGGGCCTTGTGACAGTAATTTGCTCGTTTTGAAAGTTTCTTTTAAGTAGTTTGTTTTTTCCGTTCCTGTTACCTCTGTTCCTGTTACCGTACTCAATACCTCTGGTCATGTAACTTTGCTGCTGTTTTTACCACCCATGCTGCGTGTTTAGGTCACATTTTACTGACTGATTTACATAACTGTATTGTTGTTGTGCCTGATTTTCTGTTGCTCTATTGGGTACAGGCCGTTCTTCATAGATTAAGTCGATGGAATCAAGCACTGACAGAAAGTATTCAGTGTCGTGCTCTGGCATTGTGACTAATTTTTCTGTAATATGCAATGGTAAATGACTTTTGAAAATTTTTAACATGTCTGCCTGTGATATTGGGTTCGTCCGGTAGCGTGTCTCGTTAAGGTATTTTTCAAAATATCCACATGGACTACCGTATTTGTCATTGAATGGTGCGGGGTTGAAAACCTCATGTCTGAGTCTTTCTTGCACTGCCTCAGACCAATATTTGTCAAGGAAAGCTTCTTCAAATTAGATATAAGTGCTGCAATGTTTGGCCACTTCAGTTGCCCATAAAAGAACGTCACCTTGTGTGTATCCCAAAACAAATCTGATTTTCTGTGCTTCCGTCCAGTAACATGGATATCCATGACGAAAAACTCTTATGAATACTACTGGATTCATTCTTTTACCTTCGGTAGTGAATGTAGGAAACTGTCGATATCTCAGCAAACCTTCGTCTGCAAAAATACTTGACAGACACATGGCATTTTCAGTTGTATTTATGTTGTTATTGTAATTACCTGTAATTCCAGTTGTTAGTTGCTCAGGTATTGGAATTGTGGGTATGTTTACATTTTGCACTCTGCAAATGTCACTGGTACCTGCTGTGGGACTTATAACAATTAGTGGTTAAGTACCTACACGTTATGGTTTGTTCGCTGTAACCTGTTTATTATTTACATACATATTTCGAGATCTAGTAATATTTCCTTCTAAAAAAAGAAGATTTCATTTTCTTTTTTCTGAATATCCTTTTCTACTACATCTGTGTATAACTTACAATCTGTTACTAACTTCTCTGCAATGGTATTGCCCTTATATAATGCACCTGCTTCAGTTTGACTAATGATATCACTTAGATTTTCATTGATCTTCTCTCTCCCCTTCTTAGCACGTGCTGAGTCAACGTCTAATGTAGCTACCCTTAAAGTAAGCCTTTCTAGCCCGCATCTCGTGGTCGTGCGGTAGCGTTCTCGTTTCCCATGCCCGGGTTCCCGGGTTCGATTCCCGGCGGGGTCAGGGATTTTCTCTGCCTCGTGATGGCTGGGTGTTGTGTGCTGTCCTTAGGTTAGTTAGGTTTAAGTAGTTCTAAGTTCTAGGGGACTGATGACCGTAGCTGTTGAGTTCCATAGTGCTCAGAGCCATTTTTTAAGCCTTTCTACAGCTGGAGGTACACCTTCATAGCTGTTATTTAGTTTGTTAACGACAGAGGTTATCTTTTTTACTGTTGTTTGGCTTCAATATTTTTGTTTGCATCTGTGATTTTCCTTATCCTTTGCTCTATTTGATCATGATGGTCATTAAAAGAATCTACCTTCTATTATAACTGCATAATGTTACTGTTAACTTCAGAAAGTACTTCATGCTTTACTTGTTTTTTCGTATCATTCAATTTTTTGTCAATTTCAGTACGAAAATTTGTCATTAAATTTCTGTGAGACCGTGTCTTGCAAATCCTTTAATACTTGTTTTTGTTCTTGATTCATTGTATTTAGTTTGTGTGTAACTGTGTTGTACTGTGTTCATATCTTGTGTGATTGTGTTCAGATTATGTGTGAAATTATCAGTTTTGGTATTCATATCTTGTTTCATATCACTGAAATTGATGTTCATATTATCTAATTATGTTGGATAATAACTGCCATAGCAGTGCGTCAGTTGTACTACTGTGGTTGCTGTTAGCTGTACCTTCCAAGATAATGTTTGTGTTGTGACCAAGTGGTGTTTGTAACATGTTGTCAAGATTCACATTGGAATTGCTCTCCAATATTTCATTCATGATCAGTGTCACTTTGGGAGATGCATCACATTGTCTCGTCAATAGTAAACATTGTGTCGTCAAGGTTATTCTGCTGTGGAGCATCGCTATCATTTGTCACATCTGCGACACTCATCTCTGATCTGCTTAAACTTTTTGCAGTAGGCACACATGGTGCTTGAACTTCAATTGTTCGATCACGTAATTCTACACCTTCTTGGCTGATTGCGTTTTCGCTATTGCTATCAACAATGGACATACATTTTTCAACCATGTTGTATGAATATGCAAAAATAAAAGTTTCACAAAAATGTTAAAATTTCATGTGCTAATTATTACACTTGATAACTGTAATTTATGTGATGCCAAATCCTGTTTTACATCTATTATGATACACAAACTATTGTGTCGCAATTCTTTATGTTTTACTGACAACGCGTATCACACTGAAAAATTCCTGTAAATTTTCCACCATAAAATTCAAGGAAGGGAATAATGAGGAAAATGTTTCTATCTACATCAAAAGAGACACTACCAAGCGTAACCATGCAGGCAACTTGCTTAGCCGTCCTACCTTTGCTGCACCGAATAAAACAGCTCACTATGGAAAATTTTACATAACCTGTGTCTAGTTCTTACTCCTTTCCCAAAATTTTCTCCTCAATTTTTGCCTTTTTGCTTTACATGCTCCCCATTGTGATTCATGCAAACAGAAAATACAGACAATTAGTTTTTATGACTCCATAACAATGTCGTAGAAATTTCTTAGTATAACAATAGTTAATAAACCCTACTTACAACCGGTCTCCTGAAGTCATGGCACTCAGGTCACCAGTTGTGTTATAATAATAATAATAATACATACATACATATATGCATGGAAAGAAAAAAATTTAAAGTATAGTACAATTGCGTTATTAGAAATGTTCTGCTTGTATGAATTTAGGCTATTCGGACTTCCTCTCTTACGTTTCAATTGTAGATGCAGTCAGCCAACTTAGAGGACACCAGTGCGTGTCAAAAAATGAAGAAAATCCTCCTTACTTGGCTCCACTTCAATAAAAATACTGAATACTGTTGTTAAATATACTCTTATTCATACACAAATATAATACCTAACACTCGTAATACTTCATACTTTAAGCCATACATCTTCATCATCCTTCTATATACAAGAGAATGAAAACAAAATCATGTATACACAGAAAAATGAATGATGGGTTTGGTCATTTGTCTGCACTTTAATGTGCATTCATAACTAATGTCTTTGCCAACGCTTATAGTCAGTCTTTGATTATATCATTATTGCTGTTTCATTTTTTAATAAATTTTAACTTTACCATACACAGGGCATCTTTAATCATGTACCTACACACCTGCTAGAGGAATTGTGCCAGTGGAAGGGAGTGGAGAAATGAAATGAAAGAACATGTAAGATTGGTTATATTGTAGCAAACAGTATCCACACCATATTATCTGACAGCTCATGAATTGTTTTATGCTTTCAGAAACATATCTGGCACTCTTGCTGAAGACTGTTATGCCATCACATCAAATTCAGTACAGGAGAGTTGCACACCTTCAGGAATAATAACAGCTGTAGTTTCCCCTTGCTTTCAGTCCTTCACAGTACCTGGACAGCAAGGCAATTAATCATCCAGACCGTTGTCCCTGCAACTACTGACAAGATTGCTGCCCCTCTTTAGAAACCATAGGTTTCTCTTGCCTTTTCACAAATACTTCTTCATTGTGGTTGTACCTATGGTCTGGCTACCTGTATCTTTAAGGCATGCAAGACACCCCACCTCAGTCAGGTCCTAGGTTCATGGTAGGCTATGAAAAGTAGACCATGAATGTAAAGTCATTTGCTGAGACACCTGCAGCTGAAGTCTGATTATAGTATGCTATGTGATGTGAGGGTTGTTGCAAGTCAACAATCTTCTTAGGTTTATTTTGTAAGGTGTGTCTCTCAGCAGGTATGGCTCCCATTACAATTACATGCTTGTATTGACACTGTAGTGAGTGTACAGCCAACTGTAAGGATGGAAATGTTCCAGTTGTTGGAGGTTTATAGGCAACACCAATTAAGTGCTTCTGAATCCGTATCATTACTTCGATGACCTTGAATTCCGATTTCTTTCTTCCTTAGGGTTCAATGTGCATAAGACTTTTAAGTCTGAGGTCACATCTCATATATCTGCCGACAACCCCACCATGCCTGTCTGCATATGTATGTTCGTAATTTAGTGGCAAGAATTGGTGATTGCAGAGTGCTACTAATAATGCTGGTGCATGCTTCTGAGTGACCTTTAGAAGACTATTTGAAAACTTTGTCCATACCTTTGGCAAATAACAATCATCCACATATTTGGGAAGTGGCATTGATCAGGGAAGACTGGAATTTAACATGCCTGATAAGGTTCTCAATTATGGTCACTGGAGATAAGGTTACGTTTTATGAGATTGCAGAGGTGTAGTAGTACTGTGGATGAAACTATATATATAGGCATATGAGAGTGACCAGTGGACTATTGTCGTCATCATCAGTTAGTCTTGGTCAGTCAGTCATTTTATGCAAACTTCTGTTTAGTGCTTTCAGAATTATTTGTTCATCTTATAACTGTGATTTTAAAATATTGTCCTGCAGTGCAGTGTTGACAGTAATCTAACTAATGCTGCATCAGGAGATGATTGCTGCATAGATCTGACTTGTTCTCCGTCATATGCTTGTACCATCAGAATAGATATAGTGGAAACAAATAAGTAAAGTTACTACCTTGAAAAAAAACTGGGAATTATATTCTGCACCAAAAAAGAGGTAAGTAGTTTTTGATATTAATCTTTTTATTATGGTAATTTAACTGTTCAGTCCTTACCAAAGGCATGAGGTGCAGCATTATTGAAATTGTCCCATAGAATTGCATCAGTTGATTGCGGTGAGTTAATTAAGTTGTGTTTCATTTTGGTTATTTTGATGGGAGAGAACATTAAAACAAACTGTAAGATATCTTGGACTATCACTTCATCGCACAATAAACAGACGAAGCCACATACTGTGTATCTTGCACAAAACACACAATTCACTAAAATTAATAACTGGCTGCAACCAATCACCGTAATCTACAAAACTCTAAACTGAAAAACCTATACCTTCATCAAAGTAGCTTGGAACTCAGTGTCACTTACATTGTATCACTACTTACAGATCATTAAATGCCTTGCATTCCACTTTACTTTCCATATCTGGTTTTCCTCTCCCTCCTCTCCTGCGTACAGTGATTTGTATATTCACTATATAATCTCATAGACTGTGGAAAGGGTAACAGGCAGATAATTGTTTGAAAAGATGTCTGTGAATGTAGATAAAACAACGTGATCCACTTTCACTGGCATGTTTCATCACGTGTCTGATAGTAATAGGGTGTGACTTTTGAAATCATTATATCTGTATCGATTGTATAATGGGGTAACAAGAGGTAAGATCATATACATCACAATGTATGCTCTGTATTTTTTTTGTCTGCTGATGGGCTGCATCCTTTTCTACTGCTACAATGGGGTCAATGGAGCAGATATTTGTACAAAGTGATACTGAGAGGAAGCTGTAGACTTCTCGTTTGGCTCAGCAACAGGCGCAGATGTCCAGGATGTGTCACTGCCCTGTTCGATGCTTCCCTAGTGTGATGCTAAACTCCACAAAGCTGCTTGCAGTAGTGATGTGTGGTGAGTCATCACCACCAAATGGACCATGGTGATGTCACATATGTGAATCCTCATTAATCGGCAGACAGATCGCAGAAGGTGCATCGCAACCAGTGCAAAAACAACATATAGGCTTACGTGGTGGCAAGAAATGGCTGTGATGTCAGTAAAACTTTTTTAGGGATGATTCACATTCTAACCTAGAAATGTATGTTTGTAATGCCTGTTGCGAACAGTCAAGGGAGCAACAACCCTGACGTACTAGGTGTTGCAGTCCATTAAAACCAAATTTGTGGAAAAAAGACTTTATTTGCAAGAACAAATACACACAAATGCTTAATAAATAATTTAATTCAGATTTTTAAATTTCTGCTTATGCCACATAATGGAGTTTGTTATTGATATATATTCTGCAGCATTCTAGAGCCAAAGTAGGCAGAAAATAGTTGAAAATGAGAATATCAGCTTCCAGTCTCATGTGGATCCCTGACTATGCTACAGATCTGCCTGTCACCACAACCAAGATTTCACTTTGCATTCGTTAGCATCAATAAGTCACAAAAAAAAAAAAGTCATCTTCGAACATAATCAAGACCTCGGGCTACACTACAGATTTGTCATATTAAATGAAGCTTTTGATACCCCTTTGCCAACTCACAACCAAAATGTCATCTTTCAAATCCAGGCCTTGTGTTATGCTACAGATTCATTCATTCATCATGTTCAACAATCCCATCAAGAAGAAAAAGATTCAGGGATGTAGAATGAGTCAAGATATATATTAACATGATATCACGTGTCTACATGGGATTGGTATGTTATCTCGGATTTGACATTGTTAGTGGTACTACGTGGCTGGATGCCTTCCCTTATGCCACCATGTCCCCCAGGATGGAATTTTTGTGCCCTATCTGTCTGCATCTAATGTTATCTTGCGTAAGTGTGAGAATGTTTTCTAAATGTTCATGAATCATGTAACTGACGTTGGACAAACCCATTATTCACCTAGGTGATTGCGAGAAACTGCCTTACAATCACATCCAGGCTAGCTGGCACACCAGCCCTCATCATTAATTCTTTGGATAGATTCGAAACAGAGCTGAAGCGCTTACCCACATCATGGAAGTGAGCACTTCAATGTGCTTAGCTGTCCATGTGTGTTAGTAACCAAACTATCACTATCCTGCATAATGATTTGCACACTCATGCCATCTAAATTTATAAATTAGTAAAAAATCTGTACTTTGAGAAAGCTGCTGCCTCCTCAGTTGTACCACGTAGCTTCCATTCTCCACTATCCTTACCTTAATATTTGTTTCATTAAAAAGGTTTTCAAAGAAATTATATTAACATATATAAGTACTCAGTCCTATCTGTAGCATGTTATTATTTGTCTTACAGCTTTATAACAAACACTTCTACTTGTCTTGTAGCTAACAGGTGTTTTCAATTCCTTAATCTTCATACTCAGATAATTTGTTGAAAGTGTGGGTAAAGAGAAATGCTTTTAGTTTTCTTTGGAATTGGCATCGGTCTGTCACCTTATATAAGATTTTGTACTCTCATAAAAAATGATGCCTTCTATCTTAACTTATGCCTAGGACTGCACTATAGATTGATCTGTCACCACAATCTACATTCTAAAAGCTGATATAGAAGGAAAAGAAATACTGTCAGTGTTCTACTCTCTTGCTCTTTGTGCATGTATGATGTCACACACCACATCATCACTATGTTACAGGACAAGGCAGGCATCTGGTATCGGTAGGTTCATTTGAGCCAACCATTCTGTCACCACAACCTAGATTCTGCCTTTGAGATGAAATTATTGACAATATTTCAACATAGATAGTGCTGCGTATATTAATAAAAGACTAACATTTCAATGTAAAAGGGCCCAAATGTGCAATTATGTATATTCTGAATACATCTATAACAGGAGTTTCAATATGTGATAAAAGCAGAAAGTGAATGAAGTGACCTTGATATAAATGGTGAATTTGCATCTCATCTTAGTGGCCTAAAGACGCACCTAGTAAACAGCTGTTCATTGGCTACCACATACCATCTCCCCATCGGCTGGCTCAAACTTGACATGGAGACACGTTACCATAATCTGCTCTACATTGTGAACACACACTCAATGTGGATGGACATATGTAAAGTTTTGTCATGATATCTGCATCCAGTGTAGAAGAGAGAACTTCTGCCACAATGAAACTGTGATTTCCCAAATAAAGAAAGAGCCAAAAGGGGATGTCTGATGTAAGAAAAAAGGTATCTGGTGAATCTGAATAATAACTGATGAAAATCCCCAAAAATCAACCCAGGAAAATATAAGATACATGTTACAATGGTAAAGAACAGCCATCTACATCTCCACAAGCCACCATATTGTGCATGGTGGAGGGTACTTTGTAGCTCTACTTGTCATTCTGTGTCCTGTTCCATTGACAAAAGGAACAAGGAAAAAATGGCTGTCTGTATGTTTCCATATCAGACCTAAGTTTTTGCATAAAATGTATGTTGGTGGTGGCAGAATCATTCTGTAGTCAGTCACAAATGCAGTTTTCTAAATTTTCTCTATAATGTTTCACAAAAGTATGTCATTTCCTTCCAAGGAGTCGCATTTAAGTTCAAATAGCATTTCCGAAATAACGTGTCTTGATCGAACCTATCAGTAACAGATTTCCCAGCATGCCTCTGAAATGCTTCAATGTCTTGCTTTAATCTGACCTGGTTGAGGATCTCAAACACTCACAGTACTCAACAGTGGGTCACACTAGCGTTACGTTTCATTTATACATGAGTTACACTTTACTAGAATCTGAACATTCACCATCCATATTATGACCTTACATGCTCATTCCATTTCATATTACTTTACAACACTGTGCCTAGATATTTAATTTATTTGACTGTGTAAAGGAGCACACCACTAGTACTGTAGTCGAACAATTTTCTTACTCATCTGTATTGAAGTTTTCCACATGAAGAGTGTGCTGCCATTTGTTACACTAAATTGAAATTCATGTATCCTCTTATAGTCACTCAACAATGCCACTTTGCCATACTATTATTAAAGAAATCTTTGAGCCACTCACGTATTCAAGAACCCATTCTGTATACACTTAACCTTTATTAACAGGTTAACAGTATGCAGTGGGTCACTGTGTCAAATGCTTTCAGGAATTCTAGGAGTATGGAATCTACCTGTTGCCCTTTATATGCGGTTCACAGGATATTGTGCG
This sequence comes from Schistocerca serialis cubense, assembly GCF_023864345.2. Taxonomy (NCBI): domain Eukaryota; kingdom Metazoa; phylum Arthropoda; class Insecta; order Orthoptera; family Acrididae; genus Schistocerca; species Schistocerca serialis. The sequence continues at coordinate 563,446,853 of NC_064641.1, forward strand.
AGGGAAGGGCAAGTTGAGTTTCATAACAGTGATGCTTTCTAAATCCATACTGACTTGTGGATAGAAGCTTTTCTGTCTTTTGGAAATTTTTTATACAAAAAATTAGAATATGCTCAATAAATCTGCAGCAAACCGATGTTAAGGATATTGGTCTGTAATGTTGCTGATCCTTTCTTTTACCCTTCTTTAATACAGGAGTCAGCTGCACTATTTCCCTGTTGTGTGGGACTTTGCCCTAGGAGAGAGATTTGGGATAAATGCAAGCTAAGTAAGGAGTCAGTGCTGTAGAGTCCTCTGTGTTAAGCCAAATAGTGATTCCGTCTGGTCTTTATGACTTTTTTTCAGCTCTTTCAGTTGCTTCTCAGTGTCAGGGTGCCTATTTATATCTCATCCATATGGGAGTTTGCAAAGTGATCAATTGATGGTATGCCCGTACGATCCTCCTCTGTGAATGATTTCTTAAATATGAAATCTAAAATGTCAGCATTTCTTTTGCTGTTGTCTGTTGCCACACCAGACTGGTAAGTGAATAAATGAATAGAAATGCTTGACTCACTTAGCAATTTCAGATATGACCAGAATTTACTTGGGTTCTCAGCAAGATCTTTCACTAATGTGTGATGGTAGTAATTGTTGCTCAGCAGTCTTTTTATACAAGCAATAATTTCTACTAACTTTTGCCTGTCAACATTTCCACATTCTTCTTTGAACTGAGAATGCAACCATCTCTGTTTCCTCAGCATTTTCCAAGTGGATTGGAGAGATCATTCCAATATAAACAATACAGTATACAAGTGGTACCAACAATTAAAATTAGTGGAACTAATGTTATGATAGTGTAAAAGAGCATCATTATTCATTGTAATGATGTTGATATCAGCACATGGCATATTTAGGAAGTATTTGAGACGTATGTACAGTTTGATTAATTTAAGACTGACAATGTATGATTGATATTTTTCTAAAAACAAGATATAAAAGGGAAAAATACTTCAGTTACATCTCATGAGTCAAAGTAACACCGAGAATTTTTCCACTGTAAGATTATGTGATGGACCAGAGATCATCAACCACATTGGCTCAAATCACTCAAGGTGACAATGAAACATAGTATCTGTTTACTGTAACATCAGTTTCACTTATATTCCAACACCTTTGAAACATGGTGAGAGATAAATTTAAGATTGTAAACCTTTCAGCTTTCTAACATTAGTTTCTATACTACAAATCAGAAGAAAAATATTGATGTAAGGGAATGTCTTCTGGCATTACTACAAGTATTTGTGTGTCCTGAATACCATGTGTTGGAAATTGATGCAATCAAGACATTTACATCTGGGACTAGTAATTCTGATTCCTCAGTGGGAGTAGATCGGCTGTCTGTGAGAATTTAGCTGTTGTTAACTTGTACTTCAGGCTCATATGTCGACAGATGACCAATTAAGACCATTCTGGGATCTGGAGACATGTGGCATTACTACGTGTCTGTGGTATTGGCCACTATCTGATCGGCCATACTTTCAAATATGCACACTGCCACCGTGTTTCCTATAGCCATCACTGTGGCATAAGGGTGCTGCCAGGAATGATTACTCTGCTGTCAATGAGATGCAGGTGTCCCCTCTTCAGACGTCAAGCGGCAGGTGTACTTAAGTTTGAACTTTCATGCACTGGCCCCATTTTGTGTGTTTGCCAGTTGAATAACATTCGCAGATTTTTATAGTGACCAGGGCTCGATATCTTCTGAATAGAGATTGTATTGAAGATTAACAGATTTTTAAAACTTTTGTATCTGTATTTATTTCTGCTGTCAAATATAGTGTCACCATCTAATACTACAAATACAGCAACAAATTTATGTATAATTTTTACTATTTGATATTAGGTGTAGACTAAATTAATATCAGAATTCTCAATTCACGAATGATGTCTGTTCCTCGCTCCTGTATCTACTAAAGAACCACACAGCAAGCAAGGGAGTCACAACAGTGTCCTGCTACAGTAAAGATTCTGTCCTCCTCCAAGAACTTCAGGCATCATATCTTGTGCTCAAGCAATGAAGAGCCATTTATCTGCCTAAGAAATAAAATATTATTCTGTGTTCTACTAACCTATTGAACACAGGAAGCAGATTTCTTAGTGTACATAAAAAACTTCTTTGCAATGATTTCTTAAAGGACACTTCCACTGTCTTTATGTTAGACTACATTACAAGGAACCATGTAGAATTTACTCCCCCAGAAGAACCAAGCAATGCTGTATTTTAAATTCCACATTCGGCAGTTAAGAAGAAGAAACTTGCTAAAATAAAATGGAGGATCATTTTTGATGCCTCTTCTTGCACCCTCTCTCAATAAAACTTTAGAAATGGGAGGAAATATTTTGCTGGAAAAACTTACTGTTTATTAAGCATTCGTACAACTTGCCTTGCAAAAAGATGACAGAGATTTGACAAGATTTCTGTGGCACAACGTTTTTCAAAATAGTCACAGAAACTACCATACCATGAATGAAGAACTGACCTACCGTTTCACTAGGTTCCATTTGGCCTGACATGCACTCCATTCTTGCTTTCAGCAACACTGAAAGAACATGTTTCTTGACATGAGACTGAATTTCCTGTCACCTACACATGCTAGCCAATATGTTCATAGATGACTTGGCAGATGATTCAGATAAAGACTATAAGGTTATCACTGTGTATTATGAACTAACAGCCCTAATGAAATTATTGAACTTTCAATTAGCAAAATGGGCAACTACTGCAGATCGGTTACAAGACGAATGGAGAACCAAAGGGTGAGAAATTACTACAGATACTCAAGTTTTAGGTTTAATGGAATATGGCAAGGGACAGCTTCTACATTAACATGGATGATATCACGGAAAAAGTACCTTATTGACCTATCACCAAAAGGAAACTATTAAAGCCTGTAGCTAAATTTAATGATCCTTGAGTACTAATCTGTCTTGTATCAATCATGGCAAAAATATTATTCCAAGAAACACTTTGTATGGGAACTGCTCGAATGAATTGCTACCAAATGATCTCGTAACACGATGAAATACTCGGATGTCCACTTTATCTTCAGGTCTTGCATTCATATCCTGTAATGGGTATTGTCTACTAAAAATCATGATGTTCAGATTTTTTAATGTTTCAGATTGAGTGTATGGGACAGCTCTACACATCTGCAATGGTTTGCATGGTAACACACTGATTCACTTAGCCTGTAGCAAGTACAGACTTGCACCTGTCTAAAATATAACAGTGCCACATCTCACACTTATAGGTGCACTTGTGGGAGTATGGTTAATAAGACACTTGTGTGCAGTTAGATACCACATGACTCATACAGTGTTGTGGATGGATGCTACAGTGACTTCAAACTGGGTATGCAGTGATGCTAATCGATGGAAGGCTTTCATCCATAACATTGTGGCAGAAATTCATACATATACATAATCTAATAAGTGGACAAATTGCACCAGACATCAGTGGGTCACCTAATATGGCAACTTGGCACTGAAATTCAATCTGTACATGTTTGGTGGAAAGAACTGACATGCATACTGTAATCTTCCCCATTCACTCACATCATCTGTTGATTGTCTCTGTCGTTATTGTTAATTCTTTTAATGAGGTTCGAGAGGAGTAAGATTTACAATAAACTTTTTTCTCATAGTTGGCTCCAGTTCTTTACGTCTAGGGGCTGATTCTCGAAGCTGAAATTATGGGTTCTCATGGTTCCAACTGCACATAATAATGCTGAAGTAAGCCAGCGGTGTATTTTTGTTTTACTCATAATTTTATTCTCTCACGTTTTTCGATATCACATTGTCTTTACAATTTCCACTTCAACAAAGCCGAAAATTACATTGTTCTTATGAAAAATAAAAACACGTCTGAATACATCAGAGGCATGTCCACTACTAATTCACTCTGCAGTAACAACAATATTCCGAAGCGTTTGCAAATTCTCTTGACAAACAAATCTCCATCAATTTATATCATTATTTTATAACTGAATCCAGAAATAAATTTAATAAATTGTGTAATTAATAATAAAAGTTTTAAGTGTGCCAAATGTTTTGTAATTTCAAATATTTCTTGTTGTTGTTGTTGTGGTCTTCAGTCCTGAGACTGGTTTGATGCAGCTCTCCATGCCACTCTATCCTGTGCAAGCTTTTTCATCTCCCAGTACCTACTGCAACCTACATCCTTTTGAATCTGCTTAGTGTATTCATCTCTTGGTCTCCCTCTACGATTTTTACCCTCCACGCTGCCCTCCAATACTAAATTGGTGATCCCTTGATGCCTCAGAACATGTCCTACCAACCGATCCCTTCTTCTGGTCAAGTTGTGCCACAAACTTCTCTTCTCCCCAATCCTATTCAATACTTCCTCATTAGTTATGTGATCTACCCATCTAATCTTCAGCATTCTTCTGTAGCACCACATTTCGAAAGCTTCTATTCTCTTCTTGTCCAAACTATTTATCGTCCATGTTTCACTTCCATACATGGCTACACTCCATACGAATACTTTCAGAAATGACTTCCTGACACCTAAATCAATACTGGATGTTAACAAACTTCTCTTCTTCAGAAACGCTTTCCTTGCCATTGCCAGCCTACATTTTATATCCTCTCTACTTCGACCATCATCAGTTATTTTGCTCCCCAAATAGCAAAACTCCTTTACTACTTTAAGTGCCTCATTTCCTAATCTAATTCCCTCAGCATCACCCGACTTAATTAGACTACATTCGATTATCCTCGTTTTGCTTTTGTTGATGTTCATCTTATATCCTCCTTTCAAGACACTGTCCATTCCATTCAACTGCTCTTCCAAGTCCTTTGCTGTCTCTGACAGAATTACAATGTCATCGGCGAACCTCAAAGTTTTTATTTCTTCTCCATGAATTTTAATACCTACCCCGAATTTTTCTTTTGTTTCCTTTACTGCTTGCTCAATATACAGATTGAACAACATCAGGGAGAGGCTACAACCCTGTCTTACTCCCTTCCCAACCACTGCTTCCCTTTCATGTCCCTCGACTCTTATAACTGCCATCTGGTTTCTGTACAAATTGTAAATAGCCTTTCGCTCCCTGTATTTTACCCCTGCCACCTTCAGAATTTGAAAGAGAGTATTCCAGTCAACATTGTCAAAAGCTTTCTCTAAGTCTACAAATGCTAGAAATGTAGGTTTGTCTTTCCTTAATCTTTCTTCTAAGATAAGTCGTAAGGTCAGTATTGCCTCACGTGTTCCAGTGTTTCTACGGAATCCAAACTGATCTTCCCCGAGGTTGGCTTCTACTAGTTTTTCCATTCGTCTGTAAAGAATTTGTGTTAGTATTTTGCAGCTGTGACTTATTAAGCTGATAGTTCGGTAATTTTCACATCTGTCAACACCTGCTTTCTTTGGGATTGGAATTATTATATTCTTCTTGAAGTCTGAGGGTATTTCGCCTGTTTCATACATCTTGCTCACCAGATGGTAGAGTTTTGTCAGGACTGGCTCTCCCACGGCCGTCAGTAGTTCCAATGGAATATTGTCTACTCCGGGGGCCTTGTTTCGACTTAGGTCTTTCAGTGCTCTGTCAAACTCTTCAGGCAGTATCGTATCTCCCATTTCATCTTCATCTACATCCTCTTCCATTTCCATAATATTGTCCTCAAGTAGATCGCCCTTGTATAGACCCTCTATATACTCCTTCCACCTTTCTGCTTTCCCTTCTTTGCTTAGAACTGGGTTTCCATCTGAGCTCTTGATATTCATACAAGTCGTTCTTTTATCTCCAAAGGTCTCTTTAATTTTCCTGTAGGCGGTATCTATCTTACCCCTAGTGAGATAGGCCTCTACATCCTTACATTTGTCCTCTAGCCATCCCTGCTTAGCCATTTTGCACTTCCTGTCGATCTCATTTTTGAGACGTTTGTATTCCTTTTTGCCTGTTTCACTTACTGCATTTTTATATTTTCTCCTTTCATCAATTAAATTCAATATTTCTTCTGTTACCCAAGGATTTCTACTAGCCCTCGTCTTTTTACCTACTTGATCCTCTGCTGCCTTCACTACTTCATCCCTCAAAGCTACCCATTCTTCTTCTACTGTATTTATTTCCCCCATTCCTGTCAATTGCTCCCTTATGCTCTCCCTGCATCTCTGTACAACCTCTGGTTCTTTCAGTTTATCCAGGTCCCATCTCCTTAAATTCCCACCTTTTTGCAGTTTCTTAAGTTTTAATCTACAGGTCATAACCAATAGATTGTGGTCAGAGACCACATCTGCCCCTGGAAATGTCTTACAATTTAAAACCTGGTTCCTAAATCTCTGTCTTACCATTATATAATCTATCTGATACCTTTTAGTATCCCCAGGGTTCTTCCATGTACACAACCTTCTTTCATGATTCTTAAACCAAGTGTTACTTATGATTATGTTGTGCTCTGTGCAAAATTCTACCAGGCGGCTTCCTCTTTCATTTCTGTCCCCCAATCCATATTCACCTACTATGTTTCCTTCTCTCCCTTTTCCTACACTCGAATTCCAGTCACCCATGACTATTAAATTTTCGTCTCCCTTCACAATCTGAATAATTTCTTTTATTTCATCATACATTTCTTCAATTTCTTCGTCATCTGCAGAGCTAGTTGGCATATAAACTTGTACTACTGTAGTAGGTATGGGCTTCATATCTATCTTGGCGACAATAACGCGTTCACTATGCTGTTTGTAGTAGCTTACCCGCATTCCTATTTTCCTATTCATTATTAAACCTACTCCTGCATTACCCCTATTTGATTTTGTGTTTATAACCCTGTAGTCACCTGACCAGAAGTCTTGTTCCTCCTGCCACCGAACTTCACTAATTCCCACTATATCTAACTTCAACCTATCCATTTCCCTTTTTAAATTTTCTAACCTACCTGCCCGATTAAGGGATCTGACATTCCACGCTCCGATCCGTAGAACGCCAGTTTTCTTTCTCCTGATAACGACATCCTCTTGAGTAGTCTCCGCCCGGAGATCCGAATGGGGGACTATTTTACCTCCGGAATATTTTACCCAAGAGGACGCCATCATCATGTAATCATACAGTAAAGCTGCATGCCCTCGGGAAAAATTTTCTTAAAGAAAATAATTTCAACTGTACATTCAGGATTAGGACTAGTACATATCGATTCTACCAATGAAAATAAAGTAATTTCTTTTTATGGCTTTTAGCCTGAACTACCACTTATTGTGTTCAAAATTATGTAAGATGGCGCGTTAAAAAGCCAAAAAATGAACAGTTCTTTGTTTTGAGAATGTGTAAAGCATGTGATGAAGCGTATTCTGTGTATCAAATGCAACTACTGGTTCCACGAAAAGTGCGCGAAAGTAAATCTACAATTCGTCAGCGATGCTTTTCCGTGAACATGTCACGGTTGTGATGAAACGACCGATCTTGTAAGTGCAGTTGATACAAAAAACGAAATTATGAAGTTACTACAAAGTGACATTGAGGCATTAAAAACCGAACTTTCGACCATCAAGAAAGAAAATATATTAATACAAGAAAAGAAGTCGTGTGTCTGTGTAAAAACCATCAAACGGAGAAGCAAGATCGCGAAAATACGAGTGACAGATCGGACTTCAAAAACTACAACATTTCAATTGTTCCCGTTGATGTCTCGGTAAACTCAGTAAGCCAAAAACCGGAAGATTAATATAAATGGAAGGTAGTGACATACAGAAAAAGGAAAAACAAGGCGACAGATACGCAACAAAAGGAAAACGACTTTTTAATAATTGACGATTCGCTGCTGAAGAATACCGCTGTCTCCAATTGCAAGATCGACGTACGACCTGGAGCTAGAACGAAACAACTAGTAAAACATTTTAAAAATATGGCAAATGCAAGACAAGCTACTACAGAACCAGATTCTGAAATCAGACATAATTGTAATGGGGTGTTTGTACATGTTGGAACGAATTCATTAAAGAGTAGCAGTGAGGAAGAAATGGCAAACGAAACAAGAAACATGATTTGTTCTGCAAGAAATATGTATGCAGGATCTCGGCTGATACTTAGCGGAATCATAAACAGAAGGTCAGTGAGTGAAAAATATATCGCCAGAATAAAGTGTGCCCTTAAAGAACAATGTCATAGTCTTGCGGCAGTTTTTGTAGACCCAAACAAATTCCTATGTGAAAACTCACTAGCGAAGAATGGCTTGCATTTAAATAGACTGGGATCTGTAACATTCAGCAGGTGTCTGCAAAATCATTAGAAGCAAGGGAAACTAATATGGCCTTAAGAGGGTGAAAAATCATACACTCTAGCTGGAAAAAATATGAGCACCATACAAAAAAAGATGATGCTAAAGAATTTTGCCTCAGAATATGGCTCACAACATCTAAACCAATAAAAGAAAAATTACATAAAAGTACTTCATCAAAACATTCAATACTTTGGTAACAAAAAAATTAGAAGCAGAAGTACTCCTGACTGAAGTAAGACCAGACATATTATGCATAAGTGAACATGGACTAACTGAAAGTAAAATAGGTAATGTTGCAATAAAGGACTACAAACTAACTAGTAACATCATCTTTGTTTTTTATATATATATATATATATATATATATATATATATATATATATATATATATGGTTATAATAGAGGGAAACATTCCACGTAGGAAATATATATCTAAAAACAAAGATGATGTGACTTACCAAATGAAAGTGCTGGCAGGTCGACAGACACACAAACAAACACAAACATACACACAAAATTCAAGCTTTCGCAACAAACTGTTGCCTCATCAGGAAAGAGGGAAGGAGAGGGAAAGACGAAAGGATGTGGGTTTTAAGGGAGAGGGTAAGGAGTCATTCCAATCCCGGGAGCGGACAGACTTACCTTAGGGGGAAAAAAGGACGGGTATACACTCGCACACACACACATATCCATCCATATATATATATATATATCGCCAGAATAAACTGTGCCCTTAAAGAACAATGTCATAGTCTTGCGGCAGTTTTTGTAGACCCAAACAAATTCCTATGTGAAAGCTCACTAGCGAAGAATGGCTTGCATTTAAATAGACTGGGGTCTGTAACATTCATATATATTTTTTTAAAAACAAAGATGATGTGACTTACCATACGAAAGCGCTGGCAGGTCGACAGAAACACAAACAAACTCTTTGCCTTTACAAATGTCTGCTTGTGTCTGTGTATGTGTGGATGGATGTGTGTGTGTGTGTGTGTGTGTGTGTGTGTGTGTGTGTGTGTGTGTGTGGGCGCGCGCGCGCGCGATTGTATACCTGTCCTTTTTTCCCCCTAAGGTAAGTCTTTCCGCTCCCGGGATTGGAATGACTCCTTACCCTCTCCCTTAAAACCCACATCCTTTTGTGTTTCCCTCTCCTTCCCTCTTTCCTGACGAAGCAACCATTGGTTGCGAAAGCTAGAATTTTGTGTGTATGTATGTGTTTGTTTGTGTTTCTGTTGACCTGCCAGCGCTTTCGTATGGTAAGTCACATCATCTTTGTTTTTAAATATATTTTTCCCGCATGGAATGTTTCCCTACTATATATATATATATGGAAACCTGGAATGAAACCCTACTGGCCCAGAGTGTAAATGAAAAATATGATGCTTTTATTTCAACAATTAAATACCATTTTAATGTAGCATTTCCCAAAGTAAAGAGACAAGAAAGACTGCAAGATCAAACACAGTGGATTACCAGTGAAATACTAGAACAGCGAAGGAAGCTGCAGGATCTGAGACAGATGGGCAAAGCTGAAAACTATAAAATATTAAAAAAATAAGTATAGAAAAACAATAAGAGAAGCAAGAGCAATTGACACCACCATAACGAACTCAAAAAAACAAGGCAAAGGCAGCTTGGAATGCAATTAATGCTGATAGAAAGGATAAAGGTGGGTCAAACAAAGAAGAAGGTATTAGATCAATTAAAATAGACACTGCAGTGGTCACAGATGGTATGAAAATAGCAAACATGCTGAATAATAACTATATCAGTGTAGTAGAAAACTTAAAATTGGAAAGAATTAGTTAAAAACAGAAGATCATTAAGGTACCAAAAAGATCATGCAGTACTATGTTCTTAAGACCAGTCACGGAAGGTACACTACGGAAAACCATACAGAAACTGAAGTCCAAGAAATCAGCTGGTGATGATGAAATATCAAATCATGTAATAAAGCTGGTAAGTGAGGAGATAATAACACCACTGCTGAACATAACAAACTGTTCTTTCAAAGATGGAAATTTTCCAGGAAAACTGAAGATAACAAAGGTGGTGCCAGTGTACAAGAAAGGGGATAAGGATGACCCCAACAACTACAGATCAGTTTCACTTATATCAGGTTCCTCAAAAATGCTAGAAATGCTTATGTATACCAGATTAGTTAATTATTCGGACAAACATAACATTCTCATACCCTCACAACACAGTTTCAAAAATGATAAATCTTCAGAATCAGCAGTTTCCAATCCAACAGAATACATTTTACAGTCCTTACATGAAAAAAGATTGTCTCTGCAATGTTTCTGGATCTTTCAAAAGCATTTCACACCATTGACCATGAAATGCTAATACAAAAATTAGGCAACTATGGTATTCGAGAGCAACCAGATGAATGGATAAAATGATACTTCTGCAACTGCAAGCAGTATGTATCATTAGGAAACTCATACCAATCAGAAACCAAACCCATCAAATATGGAGTGCCACAGGGTTCAGTAATGGGGCCATTGTTATTTAATGTGTTTGTTACTGATATAGGTGTTGAGGAGGAAGAAAAGATAATATTGTATGCTGATGACATGACAATACTAAATAATGACCAAAATATGGAACAGCTTGAGAGAAGAGCATACATATCTGCAAATGTCACAACTCAATGCCTGTTGGAAATTGAACTGGTAAAAAAAAAAAAAAAAAAAAAATTGTATGCAGTATTTAAAAACAAGGAGAATGCTGTAGACATGGATTTAGAGGTTGATGGAACAAGGCTGTAAGAAGTAGAATCTGCTATTTTCTTAGGTATTCTTGTGGATAATGAACTGAAATGGAAAAAAAAAATTAATAATGTCTCTAAGAAACTGAACTCTGTCATATTCTTAATGTTGCAGCTATCACAATATTCAGACAAGAACCTTCTGTGTACAGTGTGTCATGGACTCTTCGAACCATACTTACAGTATGGAGCGACTGTGTGGGGAAACTCAAACAAACTAGAGGCAGAATGAGTGTTCACATTACAAAAAAAAAAAAAAAAAAAAAAAAAGCAATTAGGACCATTTTAAGAAGAAAGACCTCTGAAACGTGCAGAAACTGTTTCAAGAAGTTAGGTATCTTAACTTTTTCATTGTTGTATATATACAAAACATTAATGTACATCACAAAAGGTAGTGAGGACTAGATTACAAATGATAGTGTACACACCCACAATACAAGAAGGACGACTGAAGTACAGAGCATACCCCACCGACTCCAGTACTCTGGTATCAGACTACTAAGAAGTCTGCCTAAAAACCTGCAATATAGTGTACTTGACAATGACTTTCCAAAGACACTTAAAGACTATCTCATTGAAAAAAAGTTTTACAGTGTTGCAGAATAATTGTGACATTAAATTTGTATATATTGTTATTCATTATCAATGATGTAAAAAAGTAAGCTAAAGGGGTAGAAAAATAAGTGATAATGAAAGGTACTACTTTGACATGTCCTATATTACATGTACTGTACATTTACTGTACACAATGTAATCTTACAGGATCAAATAAAATTCAGTTCAATTCAATATAAATTCTTTCAGAAAAACAGCCAAGATATTATTAACCTATCCAAAAATTTGATGATATTTCTGCTATCAAATACCTCTGTCGAGAAAAAGCAATGCTAGAGGAGGGTGTCCCTTTACAATACTCAAAAGAATCTTGGCCATCTGGTACTCCAAATATGTGTTATGACCTTTGGAAGAGAGAAAGAATGTGAAACGTGATGGCTCTCACTTTGCCACAAAGTCTCGTAGACATTTCCATATTCAGTGCCTAGTGGAGACTAATTCATATGACTGGCTGGATCTTTCACTTCACATATAAGATATGTTACAAAGGTAAACTTGCTGAGGAGTTGATAGCAATTCAGTTTGAAATGTATGCACTTATTGGATCAAAATAGTCCAGTGCAAATAGTCCAATGTCAGTGTTTCATGTGGAAAATCCATGGACTCTAGGACAGTAAACTGATCCAAAAAAACTTTAAAATTGGATGCTTTCATCCATTCACTGACCACCTCAAAAACATATTGCATCCTCACTAGCAACAAAATCACTTGGAAGTTCATTGCATTACAGACATCTTGGTTGGGGGGGGGGGGCAGATGTTGAAAGAAGTTCAACAGATAGTACATCCAATTTAGATGCAGTTTGTCCCCCATCCCCCCCTCCCTCCCCCACTGGAGGTTGAGCACGGTGGAAAGATGTTGGAAATTGATGTAATCAAGACATTTGCATCTGTGACTGGTAATGTTGATACCTAAGATATGACTTGGAAACACTATATTATATATGTTCTGTGATTTGTAAATAAAGAATTTGTGATAGACTGCAAATTGCTGCCTACTTCTGTCATTCACAACACTGAAAATCGCTGCCTACTACTGTCATTCATAACACTATCTGCACCATATGTAAATTACTTGCCAAAAGCACCCACACACCATACTAGTCTGTTTTGCCAGTGATATGTCCTTGATGTGAAGAATTATGGTTTGGGCAACAGCAAATACAGTCTAAATTATGAAAGCAATATCAATCATTTTTCATCGCCTCAGATTTAAACTCATTTGTGGTGCATTCAAATTATAATGCCCACGATTTTTTTCCCCTTGCAAACTAATCACATCAGAACTGTGAAACTTGAGTCACTTCTTGACATAATATCCCTGCAGCCATACACATTTTTCAAAATGTCTGTGCCATGATTCCATGGCCACTGTGAACTCTTGTTTAGGAGTCTGATTTGACCACTGGAAAATTGCTGATGTAGTAGCGGCACACTTGTGCAATCACAGGGACTGTCTTTCAAAGTTCAAAACACCAGAAGTTGCTAGGAGCCAGGTCAGTTGAATAGGGAGCTCAAGAAACCACCTCAATGGTGTCACAAAGAAACTGCAGCATTGCATACATCCAATGCATTGGTTCATTGTCTTGATGAAAGAGCACACGTGCAACCTTTTCCAGCTGTTTTTAATGCAATGCCGGAAGGAGCTTGTTCTTCAAAACATCTTAGTAGGGTGGACCTGTTACTGTAGTGTTTTTTGGAACACAACAAGTAGGCATTATGCCATCACTGTCCCAGATCATGGTCACAATCATTTTTTCAGCACAGGTGCTTACCTGAAATTGTTTTGGTATCAGTCAGTGGGTCTGCTTTAATTGGGCTAACTAGCTCTTCATTCCAGGATTTAAAAATGCCATCTATGTGTCATCCATTGTCAAAATCAATGAAAAGGAAACCCTATTCATGCCTTCCTCAAAACATTAACACTTCCTGCGAACAGGTCATGAGCACATGCTTAAGGTCATCCATCATCATCATCATCATTATCATCTGTGGCATGCCCTGCAGGACACTTTTTGCATTTTCAGGTCTCATACAGGACTGTGTGCTGAGTTTCAACAGCAGTGCCAGATTTGGAGGCAATGTGTTCCACACTCATTCAGTGATCCTCCAAAACAACTTTCTTCACTTGCTTGATTAAGTCATCTGACTGAGTGGTACAAGGCAGAGATTATCTTGGTTTGTTGTCATTCTATGTCCTGCCATCTTTGATCTGTTGCACCCACTCACACACACACGAGACACATCCATACACAGTCACCATAAGCCTCACTCAACTGAAAATGAATTTCAGTTGGTGTCACACCACGCAAATGGAGAAAACAAATGATTACATTCTGTTAAAAAAAAAAAAAAAAAAAAAAAAAAAAAAAAAAGAAAGTTCTCACTCTCACCGCTGCTGTTAGAGTTCTGTGTGGAAAACAGAGCTGCCATCTCTGTCACATAGTCAGAACAAGTGCATTTTAAAACAAACTGTACTGGTATATGTCTATCTGCTTCCAGTCCTGAGTAAAAAAATAGGAGGTTTTATAATATGAATGCATCTCTTACTAAAATAAGTAAAGATTAATATACAGCTCTATTTAAAAATTTTCAGTTTCATTATGCACTTAACGTAAAGTGTATTGAGGTACTCTCTGTACAATATACGATCAAAGGAGCAATAAAAATACAATACAATAGTTCTTCATACACTACTTTGTACATCCTTTTTTCGTTAGGCTTTCGTTAGAGATGAAAAACGGGAGTGATGAATCTAAAATTTCACATCAAAGTTGAAAGACTTTCTTATAGCACACTGCTTTTATTTTATGTATATAATGTTTTCAGTGATTTAGGATTTTTTATGCTTGGGCAATCAACAAAAGCTCCATTTTTTCTCCAGGTTTTCTTGAAGGTTGCATCTGAAACCCCAGGACAGTGATCTCTTGACTTTATAAGGATTGATGCAAGTGTACAAGTTCACAGAAAATTTTCAGGCTGGAGGGGGGGGGGGGGGGGGGGGAGCGGGGTGGACAAGAATCTATAAACTATCTTCTTTATATAAATGGATTGGTTTGTTTTGAGAAATGTTAAACCAAAGGAACTAAATTTTATAAGTGACACAAAAAACTTATTATATTACCAAGAATGTATGGTATATACACAACAGTTGAATAAAAACTCTGAACTCCAGGTTCCAGAGGAGGGGAGTGGAGAGCGGCAAGCACCCTTGTTCACCCTGATAGGCATGTATTGCCCGACTGGCACATGTTAAGTGCTAGTCATAACTGATTTAAAATCGTTACTGTATTAATTTCATTCTTGTCAATTAACAGAATAGTTAAAGTTTGTAATTAATTATGTCAGAAGTACGCTGCCACCTTCTATGGTGGGCATCCAATAAATAATGCAATACATTTTTTTCTTAAAGCAAATTGGTTTATTCAGGATTCTAACACCCCATATTATTCCCCACTCTTTTGGCTACAAAAAGCCATTTTTCAACATAGTCTCCATTCAATGCAAAAGTCTTACGCCACCTTACTGGGAGAACCAGTATACTCGCATAGTTCCACTCTACTCCTCGACATCAGAGCCAATGTCTTGCTGCATCAATAACCTCACCATCATCCATGTACTGCTTCCCATAGTGTGTGTCCTTCACTGGGTCAAACAGATGGACATCAGAAGGTCAAGATATGGGCTGTATGGCAGACACACACCATTGATTACCCCAACTAGCGGATGAGTGTGTCAACACTACCAACAGAGACATATGTTGAACAGTGAGGTGTTTGATTGTGATCCATCATTCACCTCGAATGAGTGTGTCTGGACATTCCATCATTGCAGGAGTCACAGCTGTGTGCAACTGGCTGGCACATGGGAGGTCGGACAGGTTTGTATGACCTTTTTGTGGTGATGACTGATGCCTTGTCCAACGATTCACCATGCTTTTGTTCACTTCAGGTCTCTGTAGACATTCTGCAAATGCCTATGAATATCTGCAATGCTATGGTTTTCAGCCAAAAGAAAGTCAGTGACAATTCTCCTCTTGGAACATATCTCTATTACAGACACCATTTTGAAGGGTACATGTAGCACTGCCACCTATCAGAGTTTTGTGAATCTATAAGGGCTGAAATGAGAATATTTCAGGATGCCCTACAAAAAATTATACATCTTTTCAACAAAGGAAAAAAAGTACTGCATTACTTATTAAATTCCCCTTACATATCAGTTCCTTCTCTTCCCTGGTAACTGTTTTGCATGTAATTGCGCTGAAGTTTAGTTGGATGTATGATGAGCCAGGTTCGACGCAGTGGGCCAGACCAGTAACTAGATGTTCAGACCAACCTTGCTGGGGCTGTTGCCCCCTTTCCAGAGGAAAGTGCGAGGCAAGACAAATGCTCAAACAGGTACCAGACAGCAAACCAGGCATTGTCAGAGTAGCATCCCTGCAGTTTTTTGCATATGTGCCGTGTGTGATATGGGGTCGCAGGCTAGTTTCGCTGAAATCATTAACTTAGTGTGGTGGGCACCTGCACATGCTGGGAGTCTCTGTCTTTACAAGGAGCCCATCCAGCTAAAACACACTTCAGAGGAACTTTCTTTTGTGCCTAAAAGTCACCTTCTGGGAATGCTATTCAAGCAGCTGTCATTGATGTTTAAGGACCTGGAACAGGAATTCTTTATGCTTTATAAACATATTGGCTGACTTCCTATTGCCACTACATGTGTAGTGAAGAACCTCTGGTCCCCTCACTGGCTAATGTAAAAAATAGCTGAGTAGGAGAAGTCAGGATGCCAATTTCTGAGAAGTGCAGACATGGAGGTAAGTGCTTTTGCCTGAAGCAAGAAACTTAACTGAGGTGTGGGAGAGTAACTCAGAATTGAAATTAGCAGATTAAAGCTGTGAGCCAGGCCAAGACTCAAACTCGGGACCCATGCCTTTTGCAGGCAAGTACTCTACCAACTGAATTACCCTAGCAGGACTCATGACCCATCCTCAAAGCTTTACTTTTCCCCCCTACCTTCCAATCTTCAGAGAAGCTCTCCTGCAAACCTTGCAGAACTTGCACTCCTGGAAGGAAGGGTATTGCAGAGACTGGGGGATGTTTCCAGAATGAAATTTTCACTCTGCAGCAGAGTGTTCGCTGATATGAAACTTCCTGGCAAATTAAAATTGTGTGCCAGACTGAGACCCAAGAGAACTGCATAGACTTGTAGAGTGGAGAAGAAGCTCTGTGTTGGTAGAGAATGCACTCTGGGATGAGATTTGGAGGAGAGCACTTTGCCTAGAGCATTGGTTCTCAGTTTATTTTATTTTATTTTATTCCCCACCCTCCCCCATTGCATGCTACACAATGTAAAAAGTTCCTGTGGTGCACTGACATATGGGCAGGGCTGGCAACAGCGAGAGAAGAGAATGCACTCTGGGTTGAGATTTGGAGGAGAGCACTTGGCCTAGAGCATTGGTTCTCAGTTTATTTTATTTTATTTCCCCCCACCCCCCTCCACCCTCCCCCATTGCATGCTACACAATGTAAAAAGTTCCTGTGGTGCACTGACATATGGGCAGGGCTGGCAACAGCGAGAGAGTGTAATGTACAAATCAGCAACAAAGTGTGAGCCTCAGTTTGGTGCACAAATAGCTTGTCTTTACCAATCATTTGTTTGTAGACTTGCAGTCATATTGCAAACAGTGTTGTGTCATGTTTTGAAGTTGATTTTTAGTTACATGAATGCGCTGTCCAGTTAATGTGTTAATTTTTCAGTATAGATAACTTTTTGGTAGAAAGAAGAAATGCTGAGGATGATGCAGTCACAAACAAATAACAGTAACAAAAGTGAGAATGGACTGAATCCAAATGTAAGTCTTGTGAGAACAGTGAAACCTACTGAAATACTTCATAAGTATTGAGAGAGTTACTTAAATTTTGGACTATGTTCACTGGACCTGAAAATTTTCAATCACCAGAAAGTGTCATGTATGGAGAAAACCTGCCCGCATCTCGTGGTCGTGCGGTAGCGTTCTCGCTTCCCACGCCCGGGTTCCCGGGTTCGATTCCCGGCGGGGTCAGGGATTTTCTCTGCCTCGTGATGGCTGGGTGTTGTGTGCTGTCCTTAGGTTAGTTAGGTTTAAGTAGTTCTAAGTTCTAGGGGACTGATGACCATAGATGTTAAGTCCCATAGTGCTCAGAGCCATTTGAACCATTTTGAACCATGGAGAAAACCTAGGCAATGAATCCATGGTCCCTAGTAAATTGAAAACATATTTGAAGCATACATAGTCACTTATCTGGGAGAAATAAGAACAATTTTAGCTGATTGACTTCATCAACAGAAAAGCAAACCTAAGGTTTGGTACAGAGAGCAACTATTTCTGTAAAAGCACAATTGGCCAGTTGTAAAGTTGCTAAAAAAATGCATCCTCATACTACTGCAGAGGATGTAATTTTTCTTGCATTTAAGAAAACAGTGATATCAATGTTAGGTGATGACAATGAGAAGAAAATATCTTTGGTTACATTGCCAAACAATACTATTTCCTGGCAAGTTGATGATATGTCTTCAGATCTCCAGTGCAATATCCATGAAAAACAAAACAACCATCATTTGTTTTCCTTACAGCTCGACAAGTCAATTGATATAAACAAGAAATATGAATTAATGAAATAAATAAGATTTGCTGATGAGGATTCTACTATTGAAGAATTCCTTTTGTGTACTGAACTGTCCTCAATGTCAATTGGTTCAGATGTATATAGTTCTATATCCAGTATGTTGGAACAAAAAAGGCTGTCCTGGAAAAGTTATCTTTCTGTTTGCACAGATGGTGACTCAGCAATGACTGGAATATTCAAAGAATTGTTGCAGGACTGAAACAAGATATCCTGGCAGTAGGTTCAACACATTGCTTCATACATCATGAGGCTCTGACAGTGAAGACTATTCCAAGAGAACTTAAAAGTGTTTTAGATTCAGTCGTTAACATTGTAAATTTTGTTAAGTCTAGGCTCTTACCACAAGACTCCTCAATCAGTTGTGCCGTGAAATGAGAACTCATCATAACACTTTGGTCGTGCATACCATGACCATCAGCCAGTCGCATGGATGTAGATCATTCTGATATTTAGAGGGGCATATCAAAGGCTTAGGTGTATCTTCACATAAAGAATTAGTGACACCTGTGCAGATTTCAAGTACTTATTACCTTTTGATCTGCAGTTAAAACATGTAGCATAAATTTATAATCCTGTGCAGATTGATTGGTTGAAACTTTTAGGGTTGAAAATTCACTGTCATTTAAATAAAATTTTTAATAAATTCAAATGACAATAGTAATTACCAGCAAAAGTTCAGAGCTAATTTAAGTAATGTACTTTTCTTGCAGAATTTTTCTAATTATGTGGTGATTTGTAGTCTGCTGATTCATCTTGATGTTGTGAACAGCTCTGTAATCTGTGCTGTACTTTTGTAGGGTAATTATTTCAATGGTTGGAGACATTACTAAAGAGATTTTGTGTGTGGGATTTTGAAATTAATGGCATCTTCTATCCTTAAGATATTTCTGTGTGAGTGCGAGGTATGTTTCCTGTTTTAAAATCTGTAGATCTGCTAAGGAATGCCTAAGTTGACATGAGCTCAAGCAAGGAGTTTATTTAGAATGTGTGCAGTGAAATGAGATTCCTTTAATCTGGAGATCTAGATAGTGGTTTTAAAATGGAGAGCTAGCAGGAAATTTGTCAGCAGACTTGCTTTAGTGAGTCACAGAAAAGCACCATAGTTTAAGAAATATGAACCATGGACCTTGCCATTGGTGGGGAGGCTTGCGTGCCTCAGCGATACAGGTGGCCGTACAGTAGGTGCAACCACAACGGAGGGGTATCTGTTGAGAGGCCAGACAAACGTGTGGTTCCTGAAGAGGCTCTGGCTCTGAGCACTATGGGACTTAACATCTATGGTCATCAGTCTCCTAGAACTTAGAACTACTTAAACCTAACTAACCTAAGGACATCACACAACACCCAGTCATCACGAGGCAGAGAAAATCCCTGACCCCGCCGGGAATCGAACCCGGGAACCCGGGCGCGGGAAGCGAGAACGCTACCGCACGACCACGAGCTGCGGACTCCTGAAGAGGGGCAGCAGCATTTTCAGAAGCTGCAGGGGCAACAGTCTGGATGATTGACTGATCTGGCCTTGTAACACTAACCAAAATGGTCTTGCTGTGCTGGTACTGCGAACGGCTGAAAACAAGGGGAAACTACAGCCGTAATTCTTCCCGAGGGCATGCAACTTTACTGTATGATTAAATGATGATGGCGTCCTCTTGGGTAAAGTATTCTGGAGATAAAATAGTCCCCCATTTGGATCTCCAGGTGGGGACTACTCAAGAGGACGTCATTATCAGCAGAAAGAAAACTGGCGTTCTATGGATCGGAGCGTGGAATGTCAGATTCCTTAATCGAGCAGGTAGGTTAGAAAATTTAAAAAGAGAAATTGATAGGTTAACGTTAGATATAGTGGGAATTAGTGAAGTTCAGTGGCAGGAGGAACAAGACTTTTGGTCAGGTGAATACAGGGTTATAAATACAAAATCAAATAGAGGTAATGTAGGAGTAGGTTTAATAATGAATAAAAAAATAGGAGTGCGGGTAAGTTACTACAAACAGCATAGTGAACGCATTATTGTGGCTAAGATAGACACGAAGCCCATGCCTACTACAGTAGTACAAGTTTATATGCCAACTAGCTCTGCAGATGATGAAGAAATTGATGAAATGTATGATGAGATAAAAGAAATTATTCAGGTAGTGAAGTGAGACGAAAATTTAATAGTCATGGGTGACTGGAATTCGAGAGTAGGAAAAGGGAGAGAAGGAAACATAGTAGGTGAATATGGATTGGGGTTAAGAAATGAAAGAGGAAGCCGTCTGGTAGAATTTTGCACAGAGCATAACTTAATCATAGCTAACACTTGGTTCAGTAATCATAAAAGAAGGTTGTATACATGGAAGAATCCTGGAGATACTAGTAGGTATCAGATAGATTATATAATGGTAAGAGAGAGATTTAGGAACCAGATTTTAAATTGTAAGACATTTCCAGGAGCAGATGTGGACTCTGACCACAATCTATTGATTATGAACTGTAGATTCAAACTGAAGAAACTGCAAAAAGGTGGGAATTTAAGGAGATGGGACCTGGATAAAATGACTAAACCAGATCTTGTACATAGTTTCAGGGAGAGCATAAGGGAACAATTGACAGGACTGGGGGAAAGAAATACAGTAGAAGAAGAATGGGTAGCTCTGAGGGATGAAGCAGTGAAAGCAGCAGAGGATCAAGTAGGTAAAAAGACGAGGGCTCGTAGAAATCCTTGAGTGACAGAAGAAATATTGAATTTAACTGATGAAAGGAGAAAATATAAAAATGCAGTAAATGAAGCAGGCAAAAAGGAATACAAACGTCTCAACAATGAGATCGACAGGCAGTGCAAAATGGCTAAGCAGGGATGGCTAGAGGACAAATGTAAGGATGTAGAGGCTTACATCACTAGGGGAAGATAGATACTGCCTACAGGAAAATTAAAGAGACCTTTGGAGAAAAGAGAGCCACTTGTATGAATATCAAGAGCTCAGATGGAAACCCAGTTTCAAGCAAAGAAGGGAAAGCAGAAAGGTGGAAGGAGTATATAGAGGGTTTATACATGGCCGATGTACTTGAGGACAATATTATAGAAATGGAAGAGGATGTAGATGAAGATGAAATGGGAGATATGATACTGCGTGAAGAGTTTGACAGAGCACTGGAAGACCTGAGTCGAAACAAGGCCCCGGGAGTAGACAACATTCCATTAGAACTACTGACGGCCTTGGGAGAGCCAGTCCTGACAAAACTCTACCATCTGGTGAGCAAGGTGTATGAGACAGGTGAAATACCCTCAGACTTCAAGAAGAATATAATAATTCCAATCCCAAAGAAAGCAGGTGTTGACAGATGTGAAAATTATCGAACTATCAGTTTACTAAGTCACAGCTGCAAAATACTAACGCGAATTCTTTACAGACAAATGGAAAAACTGGTAGAAGCCGACCTCAGGGAAGATCATTTTGGATTCTGTAGAAATGTTGGAACACGTGAGGCAATACTGTCCTTACGACTTATCTTAGAAGAAAGATTAAGGAAAGGCAAACCTACGTTTCTAGCATTTGTAGACTTAGAGAAAGCTTTTGACAATGTTGACTGGAATACTCTCTTTCAAATTGTAAAGGTGGCAGGGGTAAAATACAGGGAGCGAAAGGCTATTTACAATTTGTACAGAAACCAAATGGCAGTTGTAAGAGTCAAGGGGCATGAAAGGGAAGCAGTGGTTGGGAAGGGAGTGAGACAGGGTTGTTGCCTCTCCTCAATGTTATTCAATCTGTATATTGAGCAAGCAGTAAGGGAAACAAAAGAAAAGTTCAGAGTAGGCATTAAAATCCATGGAGAAGAAATAAAAACTTTGAGGTTTGCCGATGACATTGTAATTCTGTCAGAGACAGCAAAGGACTTGGAAGAGCAGTTGAACGGAATGGACAGTGTCTTGAAAGGAGGATATAAGATGAACATCAACAAAAGCAAAATGAGGATAATGGAATGTAGTCGAATGAAGTCGGGTGCTGCTGAGGGAATTAGATTAGGAAATGAGACACTTAAAGTAGTAAAGGAGTTTTGCTATTTGGGGAGCAAAATAACTGATGATGGTCGAAGTAGAGAGGATATAAAATGTAGACTGGCAATGGCAAGGAAAGCGTTTCTGAAGAAGAGAAATTTGTTAACATCGAATATAGATTTAAGTGTCAGGAAGTCGGTTCTGAAAGTATTTGTATGGAGTGTAACCATGTATGGAAGTGAAACATGGACGATAAATAGTTTGGACAAGAAGAGAATAGAAGCTTTCGAAATGTGGTGCTACAGAAGAATGCTAAAGATTAGATGGGTAGATCACATAACTAATGAGGAGGTATTGAATAGAATTGGGGAGAAGAGGAGTTTGTGCTACAACTTGACTAGAAGAAGGGACTGGTTGGTAGGACATGTTCTGAGGCATCAGGGGATCACAAATTTAGCATTGGAGGGCAGTGTGGAGGGTAAAAATCGTAGAGGGAGACCAAGAGATGAATACACTAAGCAGATTCAGAGGGATGTAGGTTGCAGTAAGTACTGGGAGATGAAGAAGCTTGCACAGGATAGAGCAGCGTGGAGTGCTGCATCAAACCAGTCTCAGGACTGAAGACCACAACAACAACAACAACAACAACAACAGATAATATGGAGCCCGGATTGACAGAAATGTAAAACATCATAGACAGTTTAGGGCTTGGTTCAACAGTATATAGCATCAAAGGTGCAGCCTCAAAGTGTGCTCCCTGCCGCCATTGGATAAGGAGCTGCTAACAGCAAGTTGTATACTCTTAGCTCATATATTTGTTACATAGTTTAATTCTTAATTTCTTTGCATGTTTTTGGATACTTGCCTTGTTTAATTCATAAATTTTGGGTGTATTATAGTATTTGAGAGTTGTAGCATTGCATTTTAGTACCTGAATAGTGTGAATTCGCGTAGTCGTCTGTCTTCTGTTTTTGTTTTGAACGGTCAGTGTCAGTTGGTCACAGCCAGTGTGCTCCCTGCCGCCGCTGGATAAGCAGCTGCCAGCAGCAAGTCATATACTCTTAGCTCACTTATTTGTTACATAGTTTAATTCTTAATTTCTTTGCGTGTTTTTGGCTAATTGCATTGTTTAATTCATAAATTTCGGGCATTTATAGTATTTGAGAGTTGTAGCATTGTGTTTTAGTACCTGAATAGTGTAAAATCGCATAGTCTCCTTCTGCTGCTGAGCAGTGTATCAGCAGTGTGCAAGTAGCAGCATTACTGCATTTAATAGGCAATCTTGTATTTTAATAACCGTTTAAATTTTGTGTCGAATTGTTTGTGCTCTCTGTAGATTAGTTCAGATGTTCTTTGCACAACAGTATTTAGCATGGATAGGGACTGCGACTGCTGTGTTCAGATGCAGGCTGAGTTGGCATCTGTTCACTCCCAGCTTCAGGCAGTGTTGGCTTCGGTCACACAGCTTGAGGCTGTTGCCAATGGGCATCACTGTGGTGGTCCAGACGGGGGTTTGTCGGGGATGGCCAGCTCTTCCCAAGCATCCCTCGCTTGGACTACGGCTGTGGCTGCCCGGGATACTGTCCACATTGAGGCTGACCCCTCACCCTGTGGTAGAGTGGGAGGTTGTCTTGAGGTGTGGCAGGGGGCGAAAGACATTCCGGAGGGCTGAACGGAAGGCCTCTCCAGTCTGTCTGACGAACCGGTTTCAGGCTCTGTTTCTGGCTGATACTGATCTTCGGCCAGATATGGCTGCTTGTCCTGTTCCAGAGGTTGCCCCTCAGTCTGCAAGATCCAGGTGGTCACAGAGGGTGGGCTTACTGGTAGTTGGGAGCTCCAACGTCATGCGTGTAAAGGGGCCCCTTAGGGATATGGCTGCAAAGCAGGGGAAGAAAACCAATGGGTACTCCGTGTGCATACCGGGGGGGGGGGGGGGAGTCATTCCAGATGTGGAAAGGGTCCTTCTGGATGCCATGAGGGGTACAGGGTGCACCCATCTGCAGGTGGTCGCTCATGTTGGCACCAATGATGTGTGTCGCTATGGATCGGAGGAAATCCTCTCTGGCTGATTTGGTGAAGACTGCCAGTCTTGCTAGTGGGATGAAAGCAGAGCTCACCATCAGCAGCATCATCGACAGGACTGATTGCGGACCTTCGGTACAGAGCCGAGTGGAGGGTTCCGCGGTTTTTTAGGTTAGATGGCCTCGGGCAAGTACAGAAAGGGCAACAGCCTCAAAGGGTGCGGGGCAAAGTCAGGACATGCAGGGGCTGTCAAACCTGTGTTGGTAAAGTACCGGAACTTCAAGCGCTGATAGAAAGCACCGAAGCTGAAATTGTTATAGGTACGGAAAGCTGGCTGAAGCCAGAGATAAATTCTGCTGAAATTTTTACAAAGCCACAGACGGTGTTTAGAAAGGATAGATTGCATGCAACCGGTGGTGGAGTGTTTGTCGCTGTCAGTAGTAGTTTATCCTGTAGTGAAATAGAAGTGGATAGTTCCTGTGAGTTATTATGGGTGGAGGTTATACTCAACAACTGAGCTAGGTTAATAATTGGCTCCTTTTACCGACCTCCCGACTCAGCAGCATTTATGGCAGAACAACTGAGAGAAAATCTGGAATACATTTCACATAAATTTCCTCAGCATGTTATAGTCTTAGGTGTAGATTTCAATTTACCAGATATAGACTGGGACATTCAGATGTTTAGGACAGGTGATAGGGACAGAGCATTGAGTGACATTATACTGAGTGCACTATCCAAAAATTACCTCTAGCAATTAAACAGAGAACCGACTCATGGAGATAACATCTTGGACCTACTGATAACAAACAGACCTGAACTTTTCGACTCTGTAAGCGCAGAACAGGGGATCAGTGATCATAAGGCCGTTGCAGCATCCCTGAATATGGAAGTAAATAGGAATATAAAAAAAGGGAGGAAGGTTTATCTGATAAGGAAGAGTAATAGGAGGCAGATTTCAGACTACCTAACAGATGAAAACGAAAATTTCTGTGTCAACACTGACAATGTTGAGTGTTTATGGAAAAAGTTCAAGGCAATCGTAGAATGTGTTTTAGACAGGTATGTGCTGGGTAAAACTGTGAGGGACGGGAAAAACCCACCGTGGTTCAACAATAAAGTTAAGAAACTAGTGCAAAAGCAACGAGAGCTTCACTGCAAGTTTAAACGCAGCCAAAACCTCTCAGACAAACAGAAGCTAAACGATGTCAAAGTTAGCGTAAGGAGGGCTATGCGTGAAGCGTTCAGTGAATTCGAAAGTAAAATTCTATGTATCGACTTGACAGAAAATCCTAGGAAGTTCTGGTCTTATGTTAAATCAGTAAGTGAATCGTAACAGCATATCCAGAAACTCTGGGATGATGATGGCATTGAAACAGAGGACGACATGTGTAAAGCTGAAATACTAAACACCTTTTTCCAAAGCTATTTCACAGAGGAAGACCGCACTGCAGTTCCTTCTCTGACTCCTCGCACGAACGAAAAAATGGCTGACATCAAAATAAGTGTCCAAGGAATAGAAAAGCAACTGAAATCACTCAAGCTAAACGATGTCAAAGTTAGCGTAAGGAGGGCTATGCGTGAAGCGTTCAGTGAATTCGAAAGTAAAATTCTATGTATCGACTTGACAGAAAATCCTAGGAAGTTCTGGTCTTATGTTAAATCAGTAAGTGAATCGTAACAGCATATCCAGAAACTCTGGGATGATGATGGCATTGAAACAGAGGACGACATGCGTAAAGCTGAAATACTAAACACCTTTTTCCAAAGCTATTTCACAGAGGAAGACCGCACTGCAGTTCCTTCTCTGACTCCTCGCACGAATGAAAAAATGGCTGACATCAAAATAAGTGTCCAAGGAATAGAAAAGCAACTGAAATCACTCAACAGATGAAATTCCACTGGACCTGACGGGATACCAATTCGATTCTACACAGAGTATGTGAAAGAACTTGGCCCCCTTCTAACAGCCATGTACTTCAAGTCTCTAGAGGAACAGAAGGTTCCAAATGATTGGAAAAGAGTACAGGTAGCCCCAGTTTTCAAGAAGGGTCGTCAAGCACATGCGCGAAACTATAGGCCTATATCTCTGACATCGGTCTGTTGTAGAATTTTAGAACATGTTTTTTGCTCACGTATCATGTCATTTCTGGAAACCCAGAATCTACTCTGTAGGAATCAACATGGATTCCGGTAACAGCGATCGTGTGAGACCCAACTCGCTTTATTTGTTCATGAGACCCAGAAAATATTAGATACAGGCTCCCAGGTAGATGCTATTTTTCTTGACTTCCGGAAGGCGTTCGATACAGTTCCGCACTGTCGCCTGATAAACAAAGTAAGAGCCTACGGAATATCAGACCAGCTGTGTGGCTGGATTGAAGAGTTTTTAGCAAACAGAACACAGCATGTTGTTCTCAATGGAGAGACGTCTACAAACGTTAAAGTAACCTCTGGCGTACCACAGGGGAGTGTTATGGGACCATTGCTTTTCACAATATGTGTAAATGACCTAGTAGATAGTGTTGGAAGTTCCATGTGGCTTTTCACAGATGATGCTATAGTATACAGAGACGTTGCAGCATTAGAAAATTACAGCGAAATGCAGGAAGATCTGCAGGAGATAGGCACTTGATGCAGGGAGTGGCAACTGACCTTTAACATAGACAAATATAATGTATTGCGAATACATAGAAAGAAGGATCCTTTATTGTATGATTATATGATAGCAGAACAAACACTGGTAGCAGTTACTTCTGTAAAATATCTAGGAGTATGCATATGGAACGATCTGAAGTGGAATGATCATATAAAATTAATTGTTGGTAAGGTGGGTGCCAGGTTGAGATTCATTGGGAGAGTCCTTAGAAAATGTAGTCCATAAACAAAGGAGGTGGCTTACAAAACACTCGTTCGACCTATACTTGCATATTGCCCGTCAGTGTGGGATCTGTACCAGGTCAGGTTGACAGAGGAGATAGAGAAGATCCAAAGAAGAGCAGCGCATTTCATCACAGGGTTATTTGGTGAGCGTGATAGCGTTACAGAGATGTTTAACAAACTCAAGTGGCAGACTCTTCAAGAGACGCGCTCTGCATCGCGGTGTAGCTTGCTGTCCAGGTTTTGAGAGGGTGCATTTCTGGATGAGGTATTGAATATATTGCTTCCCCCTATTTATACCTCGGGGGAGATCACAAATGTAAAATTAGAGAGATTCGAGTGCGCACGGAGGCTTTCCGGCAGTCGTTCTTCCCACGAACCATACACGAGCAGAACAGGAAAAGGATGTAATGACAGTGGCACGTAAAGTGCCCTCTGCCACACACCATTGGCTTGCGGAGTATAAATGTAGATGTAGATGTAAAGGCAATGTCAGAACCCACTGCTACAGTACAGGAGGAATGGCCCCACCATTGTGGTCATGAGTCAACTTCACCTGCATGTCTTTCACCTGATTTGTCAGTTCTACATACACTTTTTTTAAAAAAATAAAAAGAATGACGAACTATTCCAAAAGTTAATCAAAGAAAACAAACAATAGTTTGCAAGTCTATATAAAAAGATGGCTGTGCAAAATAAACAAATACAGAATAATTAAATGAGGAAAATTCACGAACAATTGCAAGAATTTCATAACAATTTGGTGTCATTGGTGCAGGAGACCCTAAGGACCACAGAAGATTTAGGAAAAGAGATCTTGAATCTAGTTGTACATGGAAGGATGAAGTTGTAGAACAAATAAAAATCATTAACAATGCACAAGTTGCTCTTAAGTGAACAGCTTGGACACTGAGTGTCTTTATTAGAAGAAGGGACCACACTACTCTGTAATGAGACTAAGAAGGTGAAAAAGCAGGTTTGAATACTAATAACAATGGTGGGACAGCTATTATTGCATTATGATGCAAGTCTCTGGAAAATATGAGAGATCATGAAGAGATTCAGACAAACATAAATCAGTGCAGTCAAGAGGTGTTTCTCCAGATACAGTGACATACTGATAATAGTAATAGTCCAAGTGACAATGTGAAAGAGGTAGAACTGAGAATGAGTGAGGCATAGAAGAGACAAGAAGATGAGGAATGCACAATCTGACTAACAGACTGTGCTGCATTAGCAAACATGCGTTCAGTCATTTTCTCACACTGGGATAAACTACTACGACTGTGGTGAAGATGAGAGATGCAGACATTTCATCTTAATCCTGCAATATCATCCTTTTGTGACCCATCAAACAACCTGCATCCAAAGATTTTGACTGATCAGTTCCAGGGTGCATTGCCATCGTCATGATCCCATGCTTAGGAGATTAATTTTATATGTGAAGACCTCTGTGAAGAAGACACAGTGTACTTGTCACTCATTGTGGAAGATAGTAAAATATAAGACAGTTTTCAAGCATGCATTTCTCTATAAATATTGGTCTAAGGCAAACCAGGATCAAGTAAAACTGAAAATACTGTATGAAACAAATACTAACAAAGAGATAGAGGGGCTGGCCAGTACTTACCTCAGCTCAGTATAGCCGATAGATACACAAAACAGAACAAAAAATTTACATTCCTAGCTTTTGGAACTTTGTTCCTTCATCAAGGAGGAGAAAGGGGAAAAAAGGGAAGAAGGGAAGGTGGATTCAGTTACTCTCAACCCAGGTTATGAAGCAACAGGGAAAGGTAAACAGGGAGGGTAGTAAGGATGGAGGTGTGGTATTCAGAGGGAAACCAAAGATATTCTACTGTGAGTACCTAAAGTAGAATGTCTTTGGCTTCCCAGAAAAGTGAGAACTTCACAACCTCAATTAGAGAGACAGAAACCCACTGAGATGAAAGACACACATAGTAAGGTCACTGGTCGCCGCATTTTAGGCTGGATGAATGGTGGTACAAAGACAGAAGGTATGATCGTCAATTTCAACAGGGAGTGGAGGTAGTAGAGATCTACAACTCTAATACTCAGTGTGACAAATGGAATGATTTGCTCTGAGACTGACTAACAGTGGAAGTTCTGGACTTGAAAGGGAAACTATAAGTCTATCCTGAGCTTATCTTATTGACTTTGGTGAATTTCAGTAAACATTATCACAAGAGGAGAGTGAAGGGGAGAGCATTGCCTACCCAATAATTAATGTATATAAGAGTGGTAACATAGCACCACATGTACTGGATTCAGGGAGTCAGGTCTCTGTGCTTGACAAAGAATTATACAAGGCATGTGATGGTAAGTATTCAAAAGGTGTGGAATGAGAGTGCTCAGTACAGTGAGCAGCAAAAGTGCAGAACTGAAGGAAGAAGTTAGGGTTGATTTTGAATGTCATTGCACATGCTCAGCATGAACTTTTTAGCTGTTCAATAACTTCCTGTTAAAGCAAACTTTGCAAAATAATTTTGCACCTCAAGGAAAGGTTTGCTGTGGTATGGATGGATGATCAAGAGGTCAAATAAAGGTTGAGAGAGAACTGTGGGGAACCAGGAGAAGGGAGTTTCAGTATGTTAGTACTCTTGGCTACTAACGATGATGGTCCCTCAGTGTTAGGATGTGGAGATGAGCTTTTAACATGCAACCAGGAGCTGAATGAAGTGCCATTTGCTGTCATAGCAATGAGAGTAATGAGAATGTATGATGGAGATGTTTGAGTGATGGTGGAACAGGATCCAAGGAGTAAAGGGATTGTGTATCTGATCAACCACAGGTCCCAGTAATCCCTTAAGTGCAAATTTAGTAACCTATGTAAGAGGTGAAGATGATGAAGACAAATACAGAGATGATAGTGAAGACTGGGAAGATGTGGTCACTGGTGAGTCAGAAGCTGAAGATACTGAATACATGGGATGCAACATCTTTGAAGATAGAGATCTGAATTTTGATATCTTCAATCTGAGGGCTTTTGTTGATGCTTCATTGGTCACAGATGATCAGAGGGATCTTGGGACTGACTCAGTATGACAAGAACTTGGCAGAAGACCAAAGGGCAAGATCTATGGGAGAGTAATTCTGGGGAGTGCAGCACTGCTATTCATGGAGATGCAGACGAGAAGTGGAATTTTTTACGAAGAACAGGACAGTGCTAGTTGAAGTGAAACAAGTGCTGTATCATGTGTGAGATACAGAGGTGAGCAACTGAGCCAGGACTTACCTAGTTCACTGTTAGTAGCACCGTGTCACCTTAACGCATCTGCGTGTAGCACACAAGTATTTCACCACAATTAAGTATAAAATTAAAAGTGAAAATTTATGCTTAAAACTTTGTTAAAATATATTTTATTGTAATAACATTTCAAATATCAAGTCTTAATGTAACTAGACTTGATAGTTTCTGTAAAAATGCAGTTTTAAGAAAAAATAAGTGGCGCTAAATAATATAGCTAGAAAGACAGAATTTGATCAGAATGTGCCTATGGAGCTCATAAATAAATGGTGCAAGTTTCAAAGCTAAAGAGCGATAATTACAACCGGAATCCACGTTTTTAAGAAAAATGGAAGGCGCTGAAAACTGGACTTAGAAATGTAAAAATTTGTTTTATGCTTCATTTCACCCTATAAATAATAACTGAGAGACCACGTTAAGCTACCTCTTATAGTTTTTGACTAATTAAGTGAAAATCAAATTTGTAACTAAAATATAGCCATTTGTAGTAGATTAAGTACCTGTCATTTTAATAGTAGAGAATTTCGCTTACAGCAGATGATAAAACCTACTAAATGATAGAGCTATGCCAAATTTTAGAACTTTAATAACAACAACATTCGATGCAAATTCTAGTAAAGGTATGGTTCAGAGGTAACGATGTACTGTTAGTTGCACTATAACAATTCTAGAAGGCAAAGTTTTTATTGAAGTGAGCTGAAACTTTTTCTGTGCTTTCAAACAACTTACTTAAATACATGTAAAAATTAAGAAGAGTCTGAATTGATTCATAACCGTGTTATTAATGATAGTGTGTCTGAGAAAGTGGTCATTCTGAGGCTGCTGCCATGTGTTATGGCAGTAGACAACAGACATTCCCTTGGCCATCCACTGCAGCACATATATAAATATAGCCTGAGAGGCAGTAGAAAGGTTCACTTCACATTCAGCCACTGTAAGATCCACATCTGTTAACTGTCAGATCGCACTCTGCCTCAGATGATGTCAGAGATGGACTGTGACAAATCGTGCATTTGCTGTAAAAATGGATAGTAAACTCACAAGGACTGTACACCATCCTGGATCACTTAGAATTCATAAAAGTAACTGTTAGTGTGGGTCCCCCCCTGGAGCTACTGCAGTAGGCGATCGCAGTCATCTTCACCGCCACAGCTGCTGCTGCTGCTGCTGCCTGCATCACGTTGCAATGTGTCGCAACACAGTTGCTGGTACACCGCACAATTAAGCAAGCAATTAACTTAAGTCAAGAATATTTAAAATATTTGTTAATTGCTGCTAACAGGTTACTATGTGGATACTTATATAAATGTTAAGAAGGAACCAGTCTCTGACCATGAATCCTCAGAATCAGAAACTGAGTTTAATAAGGATTGTTCCATCGAACCAATAAATATAAAGTTGGAGTGTGATTTGTAAAAGGTAGAATCTGATTTGAATTTCAATGATACTGAAAGGTTAGAATCATTTTCTGATGGCAAAGTAATTGAAATAGAGGTCAAAAAGGAGAAGAGAGAATTAATAACCTTATAAGATAATGAAACAGAGCTCAATATGTCTCAAACTAAGCCAGGCCAGGTAATGCAAGAAACCCCTTTAAAATCAATGGAAATGCCAAGCTGCAATGTAGAGACTCCAAATTGGATGGAATTATTGTTTGCCAAACTCGAATCGCATCATAAAGAATTAAATAATAAAATTGAATCTACTAGTAAGGAGCTCAGGGATAGTAATAAAGAACTAGAAAATAAGATTGAGTCTAGTAATAAGGAAATGAGGGATAGTAATAAAGAGTTAAAGGAGGAAATGACCTCCAAATTGAGTAGTTTAAATTATAAAATTGATGCTATCCACCATGATCTACAAGTCAAAGGAGGGCAGCAGTTAAATAAAGCACATAGTACATTCAAATGCAAAATTGAAAAGGTTTGCAAAGATTTTCAAGATGCAGATGAACTTTTGGAAAGGAGGTTGTCAGAAAGAATAGGCAACGAATCCAAACTTTGCTATAGAAGAATAGAGGAAATAAAGATTAAAGTAGATAACTGTCAGAAAAATACTAAGGAAGTAAAAGAAACTTGTAATAAAATTTGTGAAGATGTGGACAAAAGATGTTCTGACAGGGTACAGGCAGTAGAATTACAAGTAGAAGGACTGAATACTAACATTGCTAGGAAATGGAGTAACCTCTGGTGGTAGTAGTAATACTATTGTACAACATGTTTCTTCAGTTGATTCCGCTTTTATTGGGTGTCGACAGTTTTTACATTTTGATCCAGACAAACAAATTCATCCATTAGAATTCTAGAATGATTTTGAAGATGTTCTGTCTAATGCGTGGTCAGAAAGGGAGAAAATTTCCTTCATAAGCAGTCATTTGTCAGGAGATACTTTGCAGTGGTCAGCTGACATTATGATGAAATGTAAGACTATCTGAATTTAAATCTCCATTTCTTAACTAATACTGGTCACACAACAAACAGAACGATGTTTTAAAAGAGTTTTGGAGTTGTAAAAAGTTTGCTCCAGGACATGAGCCAGTAAAAGATTTCTTTAGAAAGTGGGTTTCACGACTGTCACATCTGACAGAAAAGATGAAATCAGATATTGTTATTATGAGTTTAGAAGGTAAGCTGCCTTGGTACTGGCAAAAAAGAATGATTTCAGCTCCTAGAGGTAATGTAAATAAATTCATTGCATATCTAGAGTGAGCTGAAAGAATACTTACTGCAGAGGAGCAGATGCAAAATAGTAGCAGATCTTCTAACAATCACATACAAAACAGAAATTATGACAGTGGGAATGTGAATGTTAAAAGTATGGAGGTTAGGAATACAAGGACAAATTATCAAAATCAAGGCCGTTGTAGAGGAAGAGGGGGTAGACACGCACCATACTTCCATAACAATTATTATGAAGAAAACAGCAATGTAAACACAGTGCCATTGAGATAAGAAGGGGAACAAAATGCTACCTTATCTAAAGCTGCATCAAATGAACATAACAGGCTGTGTGTGGGAAACTAAATCCCATCTATGAGGAAGCTGGCACTCAGAAGGCAGTAACAGTAACACAGCCCGTAGCAAAAATGCAAACAACAGTCAGCCAGCACATGCAAATAGAACATAGGGATGAGAAAATAGGAACAGACAGTACTAGTGGTGTGTCAAACCACTCTCATAATATAGTGGACAGTATTTTGAATACTTTGAAGAAATGGGTTAAAGAAGAACATGAATATGCTGTAGGTAATAGGGAAGAAGTAGTTAATGGTTTTGAGTCTGATACGGAAAAAGATGGTGTAAAAGCTTACATCTTCGATAATGATGGCAATCTAAAAGCTAAAGTTGAGTTAGTAGAAACAGAATCAGTTTTGCAAAGTTTTATGGAGGAGACATTGATGAATGAAGGGGGTAGCAATAGTAATGAGGTCAAGGAACCTAGTAGTTGTATTGACTTGTCACAAATGATAAAAGCTGATGACAGTATTATAAATAACAATGTTGTGCAGGTACGCAGTTGTCCAGAGTCAGAGGATGGTTTGACGGATGTGCAGCAAACAGAAGTAGCTGGAGTAGTTAAGTGCTTTGACGTAAAATTAGTGGACAGGATGGAAAAGGCAGCTAATAATGTAAGATTGATGAGCTCCAAAATTTAATTGTGAATGTACTTGCAGCAGATCAAAACTACTTTAGCTGGAACCAAATTGAGAAGGATTTATTAGAAGATGTGTATGAGAAACGTGTTCAGTGTAAAATAACACACCCTATTATAAAAACTAACATATAAGTTGTAACAGTGAGTTGTCTTCTTGACAGTGGCAGTGGAGCAAGTGCTTTGTCCCAAGCATTTTTTGATTCTGTTCCCAACAACAGTAATTAACCATCATGAAAGGAAGTGGATTAAAAATAATACGTGCTACTGGAAAAGTTTCTAGACCAGTTCAGCACAAAGCTTTGATACCCATTGGTATAAGTGACGTAATAATAGAGCATCCTTGTTTCATAGTGCTAGGTCGATATGCTAATAGGTACTGATTTTTTGTCAAAGTATCAGGGAAGGATTGATTTTTACCAGAACAACTTAGTTTTAACCTTACATGACTCTCAAGTAATAAGAGAATCTTTTATAGGAAGTAATATAGGTGGTAATAATGGAACCTGGGAACTGCCTATTAGAGTGATGAAGAATAAAGGATACTTAGAGGAAAGTACTGAATTCAGTAATAATGTGCAAGATGCTAATGTTGAAGAGAGATACATCCTACAAGAAATAGAGGAAAAGGTACAATCAAAAAAGCAAATTTCTGATATTCAAAGAGCAGAATTGAAGAGTGTATTAACTACGCATCATAATGTATTCTCAAACGCACCTGGTGAAGTTAAAGGGTATGAATGCCGTTTGAGTATAAAGCCTGGGTGGGTATTTTTCAAGAAACCTTATCAGATACATGTTTCCAGAAAACAAGCAGTTAGGAATGAAATTCAATCTATGTTGGCATGAAGTGTCATTGAGCAGGCAGTTAGTGAATATAATAATCATCTTGTTGTTGCGCCTAAGTGTGATGGAAGTGTTAGATTAGTACTGGATGCACACTGATTAAATGAAACTGTAATCAGAGAAAGTTATCATCCACAGAATATGGACAAACTGATTCAAAAATTCCAAGCACTTAGATACCTCACACCAATGGACATTACTTGTGGGTGCTGGGATTTACCCTTGGCAAAGGAATCACGTAAATATACAGCCTTTTTGTATGAAGGAGTGTGCTACCAGTACAAAGTAGTCCCATTCGGATTAAATATTTCTGTGTGTGCCTTTGTAAGAGTAATGACTCATGTATTAGGCAGGAATTATTAGATCAGGTAACTATTTATGTATATGAAATACTGTTGACAATGCCAACATGGGAAGAACATAGCAGTCTACTGGACAGGGTGCTAGAAACTATATAAAATGGAAGTATGAAATTGAAGTTAGAGAGGACTGAATGTGTAAAGGACAAAATAAAATTCCTGGGCCTTGCAATTAGTAGGGATGGTATA
This sequence comes from Schistocerca serialis cubense, assembly GCF_023864345.2. Lineage (NCBI taxonomy): Eukaryota > Metazoa > Arthropoda > Insecta > Orthoptera > Acrididae > Schistocerca > Schistocerca serialis. Next base: position 563,482,368 of record NC_064641.1, read on the forward strand.
TTGCCTGATCCATCCAAATTATCAGCCATTGAAAAGTTTGTAGCATGCCGAAATAAAAAACAATGCAGTTCGATGTTCGGTTTGTTTGGATTCTACTGACGTTCTGTTAAAAATCACTTGTTTAATGCTCTGTGCTTACTCAACTTGTTGAGGAAGAATACCCCCTGGGTTTGGACTCAAGAATGCCATTTTGCTTTTGAAGGACTAAAAAACTGTTTGATTAATAGTCTGCTTTTGCACCATCTAGATTTTACAAAACCCTTTTGCATGACAGTTGCTGCAAGTGGTTATGGGGTTGCGGTAGAGTTGTTTCATATGGAAACAAAAGGCAACCAAGAGGGTCATAAAACCATTGCTTTTTGTGGGTTGTTCACTACAATCTGCTGAGTGAAATTTTGGGATTTCAGAATTAGAGGCACTAGCCATCATGTTTGGTATGCAGAAGTTTGAGCACTATTTGTTAGGACATAAGGTGATAATCTATAGTGATCACAAAGCACTTACACTTTTAAAGGCATGCAAATTGAGGCATCCAAGACTAACTTGGTGGACCATGTACCTTCAGCAGTTCGACCTTGAAATTAATTATATACAGGGAAAGTACAATCAGGTAGCATATGGGCTATCAAGCAGTGCTGAGTTATGCAATGAATCAGAACTCTGCTTAGCAGATGGTAATGAAGTAAGCATGTTGTCCATACATGAACTGAGAGAGGAGAGTGCCTTGAAGAAAATATTTAAAAACTTAAGATGGGAGCAGAATGATGATCGTCAGTTGACATTAGTCACAAGCCATTTAGGAGTCCCTAATTATCCCAAGGTAGCACAATATTACTACTTACATAAAGGAATTTTATTCAGAAGAAGATCCCAGTGGAGGTTCGAGTCCTCCGTCGGGCATGAGTGTGTGTGTTTGTCCTTAGGATAATTTAGGTTAAGTAGTGTGTAAGCTTAGGGACTGATGACCTTAGCAGTTAAGTCCCATAAGATTTCACACACATTTGAACATTCAGAAGAAGGAAGTTACATTCAGCAGAATGGAAAGTGTGTTCTCCTTCACAGCACGTGGATTTGCTGATAGATTATGTGCATCTAAGATATGGCCATTATGGGGCTAAAATGCATTGTTAAATTAAGTGAGAAAGTCATTTTTGATAACATGCATCTTAGAGTAGCAAAAGGTACGTGCAGTAAATAGAATAGTGTAAGGAGAGATGCACTATGTAGAACGAAGTGAACCCTGGAGTTATGTGCAGTCGATCTTTTTGGACCCCTCCTGAAATCTCATGGATGATGTACCCTTGTTTTTATGGTGATTGACAGTTTTAGCAAATATGTCAAACTATATCCAATAAAGAGGGCTAATGCAAAATGCTTGTAGACAAGCTAGAAAAGGACTATTTTGTAAAGACTGGCAAGCCAAAGAATCTCTTATCAGATAATGGTTATGAATTTGTATCTGAAAAATTTAAGGTATGTCTTGAAAAGACTGGAATTTGCCATATTAGGATCTTGGCATATTTTCTGCTGAGGAATATGAGTGAAAGATTTATGCAGGAATTAAACAGACTGTGCAGAACTTACTGTGCCAAGAAGCATTCGACTTGGGTTGATTGTATTAAAATTTTTGAAGAAATAATCAATAATCTTAATCACAATGCCACAGGTTTTGCTCTGTGTGAACTAATGTTTAGTCAGGAACCCCATAACATAATTTCCAGCATGGTTGATTTCCTAGTTTTAACTCAGAGCTCTTTGAATGAAAAGAAAGCACAGGCCAGAGTAAATATACATAAAAGAGCCCTGGATAGAAAAAAAGGCATGACGCAAAAGCTTCCCCCACTAGTTTTAAAAAGGTGAACTAGTATTGGTCAAGACTAAAGTAAAATCAAAAAAAATTTCAGTGGAAACTAAAAAGCTTATGCATGTCTATCATGGACCATTCATGCAAATGAATACCGCTTGGAATACCCAAGGAGTAAAAAGGAACTAGGTCTACAAAATATTGTGGATCTGAAGAGATTTAAAAATAACAGTAACTATCTACTGTAGGGAGTCTGCCACTCTTTGGTGGATACATGGTTTGGCATACCGTGCGGTCCCAGCTAGATGGAACTTTATTTCCATTTCAAGTTCCAATCCCTTCTTCTGTTCTATCATAGTAAGTAAGGATCACATGTGTCTTCATGTTGTGTATATTATATTAGGTTATAAAGTCTGCTTAGTAAGTAATCTTCCTAGTGAATAGTCTTCATAGTGAATAATTGATTCCAGACATAACTACATTGAAACGATGACTTGCTAATGAATGTGACAGGTAAATGGTGATGTTTTGGGTGCCAATAAGAGGAAAAACGTAGAAGAAGTAAACAGATAAAAATAAGAGCCATAAAAAGGGTTAGTAACTACAATAATAGAGACACACTATGCATTATGAGAAGTTATTGAAGCTAGAAATGCGTAAATCTAATCCATTAGAATCTGCGTAACGTAGTAATTTTAGTGGGAATTAAATTGTCTGAAGAGAAGAAAGGGTAAGAATGTGATGAGGAAGTTCAGGTCGGTTACACCAAACAAGACTCCCATTTTGCAGTAGTTTGTTTATTCACCTGAACACATCAAAGGCTTACACAGAACTGACATGGCAGAACTGCACAAAGATAATCTTAGCTTAGTTCAAAGACGATACTCAGATCGATGCTGGTGTCGACCTCATCAGCACCACAACCCCGCCCCCCCCCCTTTCCCCTCAGTACGGAGTACACTTGAGAGGCGGGGGGGGGGGGGGTGACTATGGTGTCGACAGGGCAGGGATGGTCTGCGGGAGCTGGACCACGGTCAACTCAACAGTGTTGTTGGGGAGCTGTGTCTGTAGATGTTATGAAGGAAGGTTCGACTACCAAAACTGGAAGTCGCTGAAGCGAGCCGGGCGTCGTACTGGGCGTGCTGGTCATGTGGCAACAGGTAGGCCAGCGGTTTGCGGGTGGAACGGAGCGACGACAATGATGTCTCCGGTGGGTGTGGCGAACACATGAAGCATGTCCAGTTTTACGTCGGTCGAGAGGGGAACACATTTCACCAGGTGGCAGGGAAAGGCGCAGGTCGTGTCATGAGCACTGGGTGAAGGGAAACACATGATGAACAGTGTATCATCACGCAGTATTATTGAGATGTTGTGGATTATGTCCAGGGGGACAGGCAAAAACACCTCGAGCGAGGGCACGTTCAAGATGGGGGGGCGTGAGAAACCTCGACAGCGCGAGGCAGGCGACAGGGGAGAGGTCGAAGGACCTGGCAAAGGCCCTGGTGGTGAGGGCGTGATCGTAGGTAAGCTCGACGTGGGGGGCATGTGATCACTCGACGGACTGTGTGAGAACGGAGTAGAGGGCGAGGTCGGAGAAGAGCTCGACAATTGGAGCTGGAAGTCACTCGACCGAGTATGTAAGTCCAACGTGGAGGGAGTGGTAGGAGCACTGTGAGCTGCGTCAGTGAGTGGCATGGTCGTGACCTGAAGGGGGGTAGAAGCAGGCTCAACATGAGCAGGCTTAAGTCTGATGAGAGAGACTGTAACAGCTGAATCTTTTATCTGTATGTCACAGGTGTTGGTGAGCGCCGGTATGCTGGTATGGGCCAGTATATGGAGGTTGGAGGGGAGCACGGAGAGTGTCATCTCGGAGCATGACGTATTTGCAATTGTCCAGAGATTTCAGGACATGAACTTTAGGGCGGGAGTGGCTGGCGGGTGGAGGGATATGGAGGTTGAGAAGGGGCATCTGACGTGCTCCACGAAGGAAGGTAAGTCAGACTGAGGGAGAGAAGCGGAAGGTCTCACAAGTTCGCCAGGGAAAACAATGTTCTGGCCGTATATGAACTCGGCTATTGGCGCCTTTGAGGTCTTCCTTATAGATCGCACAAATGCCGAGTAACACAAGGGGAAGTGCCTCTGTCCATAGAGAGTTGTGGCATCGAAGAGCTGGCTTGAAAGTGCGGTGCCAGCGCTCAACTAGCCCGTTACTTAGCGTGTGATATGCTGTGGTATGGATGTGCCGGATGCCGCAGATGTTACAAATCTCGTTGAACAGGGCCGACTCAAATTTTCTGCCTTGGTCAGTTGTGATGATAGCTGGACATCCAAAACGTGATACCCATGACTCGATGAAAGCTCAAGCAGCAGTTTCTGCCGTAATATTGGGGAGGGGGACAGCCTCGACCCAGCGAGTTGTTCGGTTGATAAACGAGAGAACATAGCGAAAGCCGTTAGAGGGGGGGAGAAGGCCGACAATGTCAACATGAATATGCTGGAAACGCCCAGAAGGGATCGAAAAGGCGCCGAGGGGGGGTGAAGTGTGCTTGTGTACTTTGCAGCGTTGGCATGTGACGCAGGAGCGTGCCCATTGCTGGCAGTCCTTGTTGACATTTCTCCACACAAAGCGCTCCGCTACAAGGTGGGCAGATGCATGAACACCGGCGTGGGCTAAATTATGCAATGCATTGAAGACAGCTCAACGGAGTGTGGTTGGGATGATGGGGCGTAACGTGCCCGTACTGTCGTGGCACCAGATCTCACCAGAAATGCCAGGGAAGGTGGTGTGGACGAAGTGTAGTGAAGAGATAGAGTCTGAAATCAGGTTTTGTGTTTCCTCTTCAGCGGGTTGGAGGTTAGGCGGTTCAGAGAGGTCTAACAGCGAATGGATGGAGTCGACTCATGAAAGGAAATCAGCAACTATATTGTCAGCACCCTTTATGTGTCTGACATCGGTGGTGAACTGAGATATGAAGTCCATGTATCTGAAGCAGCGAGGAGGCGGGTCAGCTGGCGGGTTTGTAATGGCCGCAGCCAGGGGTTTGTGGTCTGTTAAAATATAGAAAGGGCGTCCCTCAACATCAGTCTTAAAATGCTTGATTGCTCTGTAGACCGCGAACAACTCCCTGTCAAATGTGGAATATTTCCGTCGTGCATTGGTGAGCTTGCGCGACAAGAACTGCAGAGGCGAAGTTTGGCCGTCGACTGTCTGGCTAAGGACAGCGCCGATGGCAGTATCGCTCACTTTTGTGGTGATGAAAAGCTGAGGATTGGGATGAGGATGCGCGATGGTGCAGACCTCGGCAAGAAGATTTCTGAGGGCAATGAAAGAGGCAGTCATAGCAGGGGTCCATGGAACGGCCCGAGATCCAAAGTGTTGGTGCCTGCCAAGGCGTCCATCAGTGGAGCCTGAATCTCTGCAGCCCGAGGTAGATGTCAGCGATAATAATTAACCGTCCCCAGAAAGCGCCGGAGCTCTTTGATTGGCGAAGATCTGGGTAGGTTTAGTATTGTTTGTACTTTCTCGCGGGGGGGGGGGGGGGGTGAAATGCCGTCGGCAGATACCCAAAAACCAAGAAAAGTGACAGCGGGTTGATGTAGCTGCAATTTGTCCTGGTTGGTCTCGATGCCTGCTGTCGTGAGAGTGTTCATAACAGTTTGCACATGTCGAATATTGTCCTTGATGGAGGAGCTGAACACAAGAATGTCATCAAGATATGCAAAGCAGAATTTTAGTATGAACAGCACTTCATTGATGAAGCATTGCCAGATCTGGGTTGGTTTTTCAGACCTAAGGGCATGAATCGAAACTTAAATAATCTGATCGGGGTGGTGACTGCTGTCTTCTCGATGTCTTCAGGTGCCATGGGGATCTGATGGTTGGCCCGTTTGCAATCAATGACAGAGAACGTGGTTGCACCTGTGAGGGAACTGGTAAAGTCGGCAATGTTGGGTATGGTGTAGGTGTCCATAATTGTTTGTGCGGTTAGTCAACAGTAGTCTCCACACATGCGCCACAACCCGTCTTTCTTGTGTGTCATGTGTATGGGCGTAGACCAGTTACTGGCAGAGGGCTCAATGACGCCGGAGCTTAGTAGTTCAGAAATCTGTTTTTTAAGATTGGAGTGGCGCTCGGGACAAAGTCGGCGTGGTTTACTGGAGATCAGGGGGCCTAGCGTGAGGCAAAGCTTGTGAACCATGCCGTTGGTGACGACAGAAATGTTGCCGGTGGCACGGGAGGCGGTTTATTTACAATGTGTGGTGGGCGGGGCAAGTGAGGCGTGGTTGTAGTGGTCGGAGCCACTCGGAGGATCCGACGGGAGCCAAGGATGTGAAGTGTCCCAGGAGTCAACGTGACAAGATGGCCGCCGGCCCGAAGCAGTGGCACTGTGGTCGGGTGAGCTCGGTAGAGCTCGTGAAATGTTAGTGAGTACATTGTCTGAGGGCGAGGCCTGTGGCAGCATGGTCGCGGGCGAAATGCTTGGCGTGACTGCACTGTTTGTGTTGTCAATGGCGGTCGCACAGCGGCACGTAGGAGCCAAAGTTGAATTGTTTGAGGTGCTGTCCGGGAGGGGCGGGGTAGGAGCTGTCAGTTCGGGAACACGTGACGCTCGTCGCGCAGGTGCACTTGTGTCCGGTCAAGTGTCAAACGCTGCCGTGCTAGGAGGATGTGGCCCTGCAGAACTGTCAGTACACTTTATGGCAGTCTTGAAGCACAGTTGCGAGGGGTAGCGGGAGGTAAACACACGGAAGTTCGATTGCTGGGACTGCAAGCACATTCGGCGCACTTACTGACCTTGCTTTATCCTTGCTGTAGTGTCTCTAATTCCTTTGCTGCATCGGAGAGCTGGAACTGTGTTTCATGGAGCCAGAGGGAGAACTCAAAGTGTTCCTTGCCTAGGCGAGCAATGTGTTGAAGATTGACAAGGCACTTATGTGTGGTTTCTTGTAACGTCATTGACAGAGACAAGCATGTATGGATGAGATGAGCCTGGACCAATGTGTCATGGAGGGGGGGGGGGTTGCTTGATGGAGCACAGGGGAAGTGAGTCTTGGACAGATGGTGAAACACCGTGTTTCACAATAGGTCCGGTGAAAGTTTGTGGTGTCGCATGAAGTCAGTGCCTAGTATAGGCTCGTCGATTTCGCACACTAAAAAAGTCCACTCGAGTTATCGGTTTGCGGAAAGACGACGTGTGAAGTTGAACGCGAGCATTGTAGTTTAGTTGAATTCATGGCTTGCAGTGAAGTATGATGAGGGCAGATGTTCGATGACGCTAATGACGTGGGCAGCAGTGAAACATCGGCGCCTGTGTCCACTAGGAAAAGGTATCCTGACGAAATTTGCTCGCTCCCAGACAGAATGGAACACTGGGGGGTGCCTGTCATGTTGTGTGCAGGAGGCTGCACCTGAACCTACCTGCGATTGGCGTTTGGGAAGTAGCAGGGTGGTCTGCAGTTCCGTGCCGCCTCACCAAACCTTGTGTGGAAGTAACAGTATGGGTAGTGCGGCTGCATTTCCTGCAGAAAGTTCGTTGCCAGTGATGGTGGCCGAGGTTCGGTGTCTGCAGCAGGTTCAGCTGCAGGAGGGGGCATGACAATGGGAAGAGCTGGTGACATCCCAGTTGCTTGTTTACTGCTTCCTGCAGCGAGCGGAACAGTTGGCACAGTACGGCCCCGGCCGCGTCTGGCCGCAGGGCGATGAGCCTGAACCTGAGACTTGTCACATAGGCAGTGGCTGGCGAAGTGGAACAGTGATGCATTGTGTAGCTTGTCAGCAATCGTCATTCTTTGCTCAACAGGTTCAGGAGTCCTTTGAGCCAGAGCAAAGCGGATGTGAGGAGATAGTTTATCTGACCAGATGGCAAGGAGAGCTGTGTCAGAGAATGATCAGTGCTGACCAGGGCACGTAGCCGTCTCCAGAGCTGGGAAGGTTTGTCGTTGCCTAGTTGCTCGACGTGGAGCACTTGTGTATTGCTGCCTCAGTTGAGTGGGCAAGCTGACGTAGAACTGTCTCTTTGTCTAAAGTGTACCGGGTAGATGAGTCCGGGGCGTCGACCAGGTCAGCAAAGTCCTCCTGGTCGTGCAGGTGGATGATGAGGTACAGAAACCTGGTTGACTCGTCGAGTTTGTAAAGGTCGAACACTTCGTCTGCAATTTTGAACCAAGTTGTAGCTCTGTCGGGATTAAACAGCAGCAGTGTCAGTAAGCATTGTACAATGGTCAGAAGAACATGTTGAGTTGAGTTCGTTGGAGCACTGCCTGAAACGAGCTGTTGTTGCTATAGTATTCCAGGAGAGTGTGCCTCCAGGGGATGTGGCAACAATGGCTGTTTGGGAAGCAGCGTGAAGGTGACACATTGTGGTTGAGCGCGATCCGTCGCGACGCGGAAGGCCGATGCGGGTGAGACACCATAACGTGTCGATTGCGGTTGCAGAAGCTCAAGACGTTGTGGGTGTGTTTGGATTGATGTGTCATGGAAGACCGATGTGGATGAGGCACCGAGATGTGCCAAGAACAGTAGTGGAAGTTCAACTGGAGCCAGCGCGTGGGCGACAGGTGAGAAAAAGTTCAAAGTTTGAGAACGCGTGTTAGTCCGCGGAAAGCTTGATGTATGATCAGAGCTGGGGCCACCTGTGTTGCAGGAAGGCTGCAGAGGTGCTGGCTGTCCAGAAGCACAGTGTGGGAAATGATGTCGAATGTGGGATGGAATATGTGAAAGTTCACTGTTCATAGTCACTCCACTCAAAACGGTGTGCGGATAAGATGAATGTCGTGGCACAAAACACTGAGGTGTAGCAGTGGGACAGAGGTGGAGGTCAGGCACAGATAACAAGTTATTGTTCCTGTTGCAGGCTGAGGTATTGAAGTAGGAAGGCAAGTGCTGATGCTGAACCGAGGCAGGCATGGGCGTGGTCAGATTCTGAGTAGGTTGACCTGTGAACGAAGCAATTCTGGCCACATGGCAGGTGTCTGCGTGGTACTGCACAGATTGCGGCATGGCAAATCATTGTCCTGTTGGTGGTAGGTAGTCCAACAAAGCATTTGCAGAAATCAGCATTGGTCCTGCACTGCATGGAGATCCGTAAGAGGTAACTGCACAGTCGATGAGGGAGGGCACATGTGGTGGGAACAAAGGCGTTTGATAGCCAGAGTAATGCCCACTCCTAACCTCACTTATTGTTGCAGGCTCGAAAATGTCTGGCGAAATTGGCGTAATCGTCGAGTGAGAGGCATCGTGTTGCAGTCCTGGCGGGTGTACATTGCCCACAACACGATGCATGTTGATCACAAAATCCAGCATTAGGCATTGGGCCAAAGTCATTGTTCAAATGCTGTGTTGATGTAATACACGCGAAAATAACTGACGTGGAGGTTGCGGACACAGTAAAACGGCGAAAACGGAAGACGTTACAACTCGGGGTCACCAGTGAGGAGGAAGTTCGGGTTGGTTACACCAAACAACACTCCCATTTTGCAGTAGTTCGTTTATTCACCTGAACACATCAAAGGCTTACACAGAACTGACATGGCAGAACTGCACAAAGATAATCTTAGCTTAATTCAAAGACGATACGCAGATCGATGCTGGTGTCGACCTCAACGGCGCCACAATTGTAATGCTCCTAGAGGCAAGCACAAGTGTTTTAACATTAATTAAAGGGAGATGTGTGGAAGTGGTGTGAGGATCACACAAAATGTATAGAGAAATAATGAGGTCAGTAGGCTGACAAGGAGAAAAAGGGAGAAAGAATTGGCGAAGTATATTTATTTCGAAAAATGAAGAAAATGGAGAAGTGAAGTAAGTAGGCTGATATATATATTTAAATGATGGAGAATTGATGAATAAGTTCCCTCACATCTCAATAAAATTGGGGAAAACACTTAATCTTGCTTAAGGCAGTTGGTAAGTTTAATTGGTAAAATAGACAATAGAATCCTACAAATATGTTGGGAAATGCAGACCACACAATATCGATATGTTGAGAGTAAATAATATTTTTAATAATGTGTACAACAAAGCAAAGTAAGTGCTGTTAAGCAAATGACATCTTTAGTATACTACTCCATATGATAATTGAGCCAAACAAAAGTAAAACTTGCAAAGGTTACTCAATCTTTTGAGTTAAAGAAACATTTGAAATAATAAAATAAATTACCAATGAGCCAAAAAGGTCACTATTTAAGAACATAAAGCTAACTCGATTACATAAAAGATATCATTTATGAAAGAAAGAAAAGCATGAACACGAAGTTTGTGATTCAAGCTAAATTATGAAGAAAAATGACTTGTTTTCTCAGATGTAACTTGTTGCTACTTGTCTTTCTGACAGCAGCTCAGTTATTAGAAATATTTCCAGGAAACAGACTATAAATTGTGCTTTGTCCCCCCTTAGATGTAAGTTGAGAACAGAAACTTAGGCTATGTTATTCGTTTCTCAGGGACATGGAGGCTGCATGAAAGTCTGACTACAAGCTGTAGTGGAAATGGATGCAAAGACAAACCAATCTGCAGTGGAGCACACCCTTTCCTTTTTATAATAAAATAAAATGAAAAAAGTAAATTCTCCTCCGACAGTTCCAATCATTCAGTGAAATGTGTTGTACAGAAGCCCACCTTAGTGCCTACAATTGTGGTGAAAAATGTGAGTTTCTGTAAAGTTAAAAATTCATGTGTGTTTCTTTTCAGGTAAAGATTGAAGAATTAATAAATGATAATAATAATAATAATATCTTTGTAACTATTGCAAAATTTATGTAACATTTCTGTGTAACTTTTGTAAATGATTTTGTGAAAGTCTTTTATATCATATTTTCTATGTGTATATAAGCATGATTAGTTTGTATGTGTAGTAATAAGGAATTCTCTAAAAATCAATTTTACTTAAAAGAGGTAAACTAAATAATTACATCCCTTGTTTCTAGATATTTAATTTTGTTCAAAAATAAATTTTTTCACAAAAATAAATAGGGGGTGATGAAGCCAGACAAGCACTGCATCGTGTGTGATTTACAGAAGTGAGTGAGTGTGCTGGGACTTAACTCAGTTCACTGCTAGTAGTGCCACATCACCTTAATGCATCTGCGTGTAGTGCACAAGTATTGCATGACAATTAAGCATAAGATTAAAAGTGAAAATTTAATTTTGTTAAAATATATTTTATTGTAATAACATTTCAAATATCAAGTCTTAATGTACTTAGCCTCCTCAGGGGACACCGCCTTAATGTAACACTGTCCATGCAGGTGAGGGGGTTTGCCTGCTTTGGATCCAGAGGGCTATGCCGGCGGTAGCGTAGCTACCACCAGCGCCACCCATGCCAGACAGGCTGAAGGGGAGGGGCCAGACCAAGTGTGTCCCACAATGATCTATCGAAAACCTGTCTCCTATCCTTTTCCTATCCCTAGCCTATCCTTTTTCTTTTCCATTCCGTTTCCCCCACTTAACCGATGCTGGTGGTTAAACCACGTACAGGGGTGCGGAGGAAATGCCAAGCCCATATGCTGAACATCTGGCAAATCATCAGTGCCTGGGCGATAAGGTGGCAGCCCCACCAAGGCAATCAGAAGTGGTGGGCCAATCACCCACCCTTCTTAAATAACCTGATTGCTGAAACCGAGATGAGAATACAAAACCGGATTGATAAACTGGTAACGACTTTTGGCATGAAAAGGAAAACGAAAATTGGCTTTTGGAATATATGAACCTTGAGGAAGAGTAGCAAGCTGAAACAAGTGACAAGGGAAATGAATAACTATAAGCTTGACATCCTGGGACTGAGTGACGCTGACACTGACACTTTACAAACGGGCCTTGGCCTTGGCCTGAGGAGTAGGAGTTTAGACTTATTTCAGTCATTCCTTCTGTTCCTGGTGATGTGATGGTGATGTGGCCTCACTGTATGGTTTGTCCTCTCGTTGTCCGGTGTCTGTCCTGTCCTGGCTACTGGCATGCAGGCATACTAGTGGACTTTGATGTTTTAGGTCTTCTTTGTCTCGTGAGAGATGTTCTGCAGCACTGTCTGCAGGTCTGCAGACAGCTTCCTCATACCGTCGCGAACCTCATTCCTCAGCCGCATGACTGCATCCTCTAGGATGTATTCCCAGTCACGCGGCGTGAAGACCGGGTTCGCGTTGATAGTTTTGAGATCTTTCTTGGTGACGAACTCGATCAGAATTGTCCGATGCCCGCCACGTATCTCAAACGGCCTGTGTGGGAGCGACGGCTTCCGTACCCCTTCTGGCTGGGCGAAGAGGTACGGGTTCTTTTGGGTGTTGAAGCGCCCATCCCGTACCATGGTGGCAATCTTCTTCAGCACGTTTGGCATGTCCGTGCTGTCCGGGATGGGTATGATGTCCATGCGAAGATTGCCATCCTCTTCTTGCTTCCCCTTCTGTTTTGCCTTCCCACCTGGAGTTGGGGAAGGAGAGGATGGTGCCACGTCCATGGGTGTCTCCCCGGTCTCCTATATTGCTACAGGTTCCGGGGCGACGTCCGTTTGAGTGGCCACGTCCTTCTGCGACAGTAGGTCCATCTGCGTGACGGCGTCCACCCCACCCGGATGCACCACAGGGGAGGCGGGTGCGGGGGTGGGAACCATCTTCTTGTTCAGAACCTGCATCTCCTCGCGCAGCTGCTGGAGCTGCCGATGAACTTCGACAAGTTCTTCTTTGAGCGCAGCCCGTTCTGCCGCAAAGGTGGCATGGAGGTTGGCCATGGTGTCATCAGTGGCGGCTTCTGCTTCGTGACGGCGCGGCTCGCACCCCTCCCCGGAGCCGGGGGGCAGGCGCTTGACCCCACCGCAGCGCGTGGTATGGCGGGCTGACGACATGACTCCCGAAGGTAGCTGCAACTACATGAGTTGGCGGCGTGTGGACCGCCGCAGTTCGTGCAGCTGCTGGCCGCCCCACGGGGCTTCGTGCAACTGCGCGTGTCATGAGCCACCTTACACTTCAAGCACGTGACGACATTCTTGCAATCACGCACAGTATGGCCCAGCTGCTGGCACTTGTAGCACTGCTGAATCTTGCTCTTCTGCTGAGTGCGCTTGCGCTTTGGCGGCCGTTGACGGCCACTGTTGTTCCCCATCGCATGGATGAGAATTTCCAGTGTGGCTGCAACCTGCTTCCCTTTCCATCCAGCCATGACGTTGGGCTAGTGGCGTTGGCGTGTGCGAGTGACAGTAACGATGTGAGCAGCAGCGAGTCGAGCAGCGGAGTGCATGCGTGCATGCTGCGAGTGTGCGTGCATCCTGGGACTGAGTGAAGTGAGGTGGTCAGAGTTTGGTGAAATGCAGACATTGCATGGAATTACGTTTTTGAATTCAGGATGTGAAGAAGAAGAGGATCACCAGTATGGAGTTGGGCTATTGCTGACCAAGGCAGCAAAGAAGAGCTCACAATTTGCAGCATTATCCCCAGAACTGATAGTTGCCCTTTGTTTCTGAGTAGGGTGGAAGGACTGAACCAGAGACTCTAAAAGTTTTGTGACATCTAGCTGTGACTTCCTGGACTTGGGCCATACAGTTGAGAACTGTAGGGTCCCTTTAAACAGGTCAGGTGTGCACTACACATCAGAGGCTACTACTTTGGTAGCTGACTGTATGTGGAGTGCACACTTGCATTTTTTAGATTAGGTGACTCTCCTTCCAATTCAGATAATGATAGCTCTAGGAAACCCAGAAGTACCAGTGTAGGATCAAAAGAGTTGCCTCCCACCGGTGAGAGTATTAAAATCCTGATGGTAAACTGCCGAAACATTTACAACAAAGTGCCAGAGTTTAAAGCGCTCTTGAAAGGCAGTGAAGCTCACATAATACTAGGTACAGAAAGCTGGTTGAAATCTGAAATCGACAGCAGTAAGAATTTTGTGAAAAATTTAAGGGTACATTGAAACAACAGACAAATGGGAAATAGAGGTGTTGTATTTGTCACAGTGGACAAAAAACTCAAATCCACCGAGATTGATATTGAAGCTGTATATGAGTTTGTTTTGCAAGACTCAGTATCGAGGGTGGACATAAAATGATAATTGGATCCTTCTGTTGCCCACCAGATTCATCTCTTGACGTAACTTCAGAGAAAACCTCAGTTCACTTGTACATCATTCCCTGCCATATTGTAATTACTAGTGGAGACTTTAATCATCCAACAATGAATTGGGGAAAAATACAGTTTTGTTAGTGGTGGGCATGATAAGATGTCCTGTGAAACTTTACTAAATGTTTTCTCTGAAAACTACCCAGAAAAGATAGGTAATATATTGGATCTAATAGCAACAAACAGATCTGTCCTCTTTAAGGATGTCCACATCGAAACTGGTATCAGTGACCATGATACAGTGGTGGCAACAATGAATACCAAAGTACAAAAGACACTAAACCAAGTGGAAAGATACATATGTTCAGTAATATCGAGTGTAATATCTAAAAGAGGAACTTGAAACTTTCAGCACAGGTCAGGGGCATGTAGAGAAACTCTGGCTCAAGTTTAAAAGAATTGTTGAAAATGGTCTGGATAGTTCACACAATAGGAGGGGACCTCCATGGTATACAGTCACTGTAAAGAAACTTCTAAGAAACAGAGATTATTGCGTAATAGATGTAAAACAAAGCGTAGGAATATAAATAGAGATATGCTGAATGAAACATGTTTGGCTGTCAAGAGGGCAATGCATGATGCCTTCAGTGACTGCCATAGCAAAATACTGTCAAGTAATCTTTATAAGACCCCAAAGAAATTCTGGTTGTATGTAAAGGCTGTTAGTGTCACCAAAGTTAGTTTACAATCCCTAGTGAATGAGACAGGAACTGAAATTGAGGGTATCAAAGCAAAAGCTGAAATGCCTAACTTCACTTTCGAATGTTGCTTTACAAAGGAAAACCCAGGAGAATTGCCCCAATTTAATACTTGTATCACTTAGAAGATGAATGGAATAAGTATTAGTGTCAATGGTGTTGAGAAACAGCTGAAATTGTTAAAACTGAATAAAGCTTCAGGCCCTGATGGAATCCCTGTCAGATTATATACTGAATTTGTGGCTGAGTTGGCCTTTTGCTAACTATAATCCATCATAGAGCTCTCAAACAAAAAACTGTGCCCAGTTCATAGAAAAAGGTACAGGTCACATCTGTCTACAAAAAGGGTAGTAGAAGTGATCCACAAAACTACTGTACAATATCTTTGACATTGATTTGTTGTAGAATCTTAGAAAATATTCTGAGCTCAAACATAATGAGGTATCTTGAACAGAATGACCTCCCCAATGCCAACCAGCATCATTTTCAAAAACATCGATCATGTGAAACCCAATTTGCACTTTTCTCACATGACTTACTGAAAGCTTTGGATCAAGGCAATCCAGTAGATGCAGTGTTTCTCGATTTCCGAGAAGCATTTGAATCAGTACTGCACCTATGCTTATTGTCAAAAGTACAATTGTATGGGGTGTTGTGTGAATGGATTGAGGACTTTTTGGTAATGAGGACACAGCATGTTATGTTGGATGGAGAATCATCATCAGATGAAGAAGTAACTTTGGATGTACCCCAGGGAAGTGTGTTGGGATCCTTGCTGTTTATGTTGTATACTAATGACCTTGCAGGCAATATTAATTATAAAATCAGGCCTTTTGCAGATGGTGCAGATGTCTATAATGAAGTACTCTCTGAGAGAAGCTTCATAAATATTCAATGAGATCTTGATAAGATTTCAACTTGGTGCAGAGATTAGCAATTCGCACTAAATGTCTGGAAATGTAAAATTTTGCGCTTCATAAAATGAAAAAAAAAAAAAAAAAAAAAAAAAATGTAGTACCCTATGACTATAATATCAATGAGTCAGTGTTGGAATCAGCCAACTCATACAAATACTTGAGTGTAACACTACGTACAGATATGAAATGGAATGATCATGTAAGTTCAGTCATGGGTAAAGCAGGTGATAAACTTTGGTTTATTGGTAGAATACTGGGGAAGGGCAATCACTCTACTAAAGAGATTACTTACAAATCTCTCATGCAACCCATCCTAGAATATTGCACAAGTGTGTGGGACCTATGCTAGATAGGGGTATATTGAATGTATACAGAGAAGGGCAGCATAAGTGGTCACAGGTTTGTTTAATCTGTGGAAGAGTGTCACAGAGATACTGAAGCAACTGAAATGGCAGACTTTTGAAGACAGGCATAAACTATCCCAAGAAAATCTATTAACAAAGTTTCAAGCTCTGGCTAATGATTACTCTAGGGATATACTACAACCCCCCCTGCTCATGCAGGAATCATGAGGATAAGATTAGCATAATTACTGCATGCACAGAGGTATTCAAATAATCATTCTTCCCATGCTCCATATGTGAATGGAATAGGAAGAAGCCCTAACAATTGATAAAAGGGGATGTACTCTCTGCTATGCACCTCAAGGTGGTTTGTGGACTACAGATCTAGATGTAGACGTAGATGTAGGTACTTCAAGTATCAAGCAATGAAAAACCATATTACTGAATGTAGTGATGTTGACTACATCCAAATTTGGGATGTTGTTGATTGGTCACATAATCAATAAAAGCTCAGACTTGAAACATAAAACCAAAAGTAGACTCATCCTCTCCCTTCCTAAAAAGTGAAATAATGAGGATAGAGTAGTGGAATGACATGAATTGTCAACTTTGTATCAAAGAATGTGTCAATACTACAGCATTATACACCCGGTTGTGTATCACAGTGTCTTTCTCCTAATGTAAAAATTTCTCAACAAAACATAGTTAATAACTCTTCTCAGTACTATACCTAAGCAATAATACATTTCATAAAAGAAACATATATTTCCATGTCTCTGGTAGTGAATGCATCAATTTATCAGAGTTACTAGTAAACCCAGAGTAATGATAAGAATAATGTGAAAATGTCTATATCAGTTAATGCTTCTCATTCATTATGGTCAAACGAACAATGAACAAAATATAGCTACAATGTGTCATTTATGTTTGTAGTTTATATTGCAGCTCACAAAAGAAGCATGTCCTCCACTCAAATTGTGTAGAAATTGAGCATCATTGTATGGGCAGCCAGTAGCACAAGACCTCCACTCTCTGTCTAGATAAATGGAATGTAAAACAATACTTGGTCTGGTACAGTTTAGACTAGGCCAAATGGTAACAAGAACAGTGTGGTATCATTATCCACTGGAAGTCAGGTACAGTTTTGACTTACTAAGTGATTCCTTCAGTTATTAAATTTGAGTTTCTCTTCCACATAACAGCACATATCTCAAAGTGCAGCAGAGTAATCCACAAATCCACCATCAATATCTCCCCAGTGTGTTAATACCATAAACTGTAACTCATAATCTCAAAAACAACATGTAAAGTACTTTCAGTTCAGTATGCATCATCAGTCTTCATCTGTGTATTTATCTACTCATCAAGCATCTTACATGACAGTGAAAAAGGTAAAATGAAAACAATACTGATCTGAACAAACAAACATAGCAGTATCTCCTTCTTTATATAATCAGAGCACCATAGTGTAGTGTAATAAACAGTGTATCAGTGTGATCAACATAGCTAAATAAATCTTCCACTCATAAGTAACTGTGGGCTCAATGTATGTGTGTAAGAAGCCATTTCATATGTGTTGAACTTCAGGTAATTTCAGTGGTAAATAATTAATTATCTGAGTATGTGGTGTGAAGGCTTTGAAAATACACGGCTTGTCCAGATGAGTGTAATAACTCTCTAGCCATGATAGCTGATCAAATACTATATATCAAAGAGGTAAGAAGTGTTGAAATATAAAATGAATTCACCTAGTAGTTTGCCAGACGCATGGCAGAGTACAGTTAGTTTGCAAATCATGAACTTTTAGTAGACAAACGATATACATAAATGTGTCTGACATAATCTAAGCAAAATCTTTTCATTATAACATGGCAGAATTGTTCCTGGTGCATATATTATAAGAGAAGAACATGAGAGAGGCACCCAAATATAATCAGAATCATAATGCTGCACACAGTATACTTGTTGTACCAGGTTGCTCTGGGAGAGGGCTTTTGTAGGATAGCAAAAACTGATGTGATGATGCAAACAGCTTACAAAGAACACACTCTAAGTAAAACTCAAGTGTATGAATGGTTTTCTTGGTTTAAAGAGAAAGAAATGGCTATTGAAGATCAGCCCTATTCCAATTGCTCTTCAAATGCTCGAGGTGAGGACAACATCGGGAAAACCCATGATCTGATCAATGAAATCTGATGCAGGACAGTCAGCTAACTTGATGACAACCAGGTTGTCCTAGAGCTCATTTCAGTGCATTTTGACTACAGATTTATGGATTTGAAGAATGGCAGCAAAGTTTGTGCTGAGATTTCTCGTCAGAGATCAAAGGGATCATCATATTCCAGCCTGTCATTAAATGAGGTTGCATTCAAAGATGATCCAATTTTTTTTCAACAAAATCATCACAGGTGATGAGTCATGGTACTATGAGTCTAATCCAAAAAGTAAACAACAGTCAAATCAAAGGAAGTCAGCTGACCCACACTGTCCAAAAAAGCTTGGCGGCTGAAATCTAATATGAAGACAATATTTTTTTGACAATATAGAATTTGTCCCTCAAAGCTAACAGTAACCATCAGTTCTATTTGGAGGTTATGAAAGGCTGCACAGAAGTCTGATGTGAAAATGTCTGGTTTTGTGGAATGCTGGCAAGTGGTTCCTTTGTCACAACAATGTTCCCACACATACTCTGGGCCCTCAGTGCTTGCCAATTTTGGCTTCAACAAAGACTACTTTGACCCACATGCCCTGTTCACCAGATTTAGCATTTTTCTACTTCTTCCTGTTCCTGAGGATGCAAAGAGACTTGGGAGGGAAACACTTCGTTGATGTCGAAGGCATAAAATGCAATGTCATGAAGGCGCTAACATGTATCAAAGAGAATGAATTTTAAAAGTGCTTCCAACACTGGAATGAATGTTTGTACAAGTGCATTAATGCTAATGGATAGTACTTTGAAGGAGATTAAGGTTGTATTTGTATAAATTAAAATGCATAAAGTAAATGCTTTCTACGTAGAAATTCTGGCTATTTTTTATCGCCCACCCCTTGTAAATGTGTAAGGAAAACCAAGTAAATCTTCATAATCAAAGTTCCATCTTCTACCAAGTATGTGCATATCCAAACCAAATAGTTAAGTATATAAACATAGGTGAGCAAATTAGAGATAAAACAATAAGAAACATGTTACTGTAGAAGCAAATGTCACATGGCTGGGGTCCTATATTTACCACACACATGATGCACTAATTGAATCACTAATTGGAAAAAGGAAGAAAGTCCATTTTTTTCGAAAATAAGCTCAGATATACATTTAATTTTTGAGCTGTCTACTCTTTAGTGAGTGGACACTCATTGAAGAGTGGAAACTGGAAGAAAAAACCAGTAATAACATAGAAAGTACAGCATTTTAAAGTTTTTGATTAGTGGAATAGAGAAGAGTGTCCAGACATTCTTCTTTTGTCCACTCACTAATGTAAGCAGCATCACCAGATGTTGGGCAAAGAATGTTACAACAACTCCATGTAATGTGTTTTTTCAAAGTTTAGTGACAAAGAATTAGCTAGGAACCAGTGATAAATGTCCACAAATATTTTTATAGACGATCTTTCCAAGACTACACTTGATTTGCTTTTTTTTTGCAATGTTTGTATCATTGGCAAACAAAACAAATTTGGCATCTGGTAATGTTACTGAAGGTCATTTATATACACAAGAAAAAAGTAAGGGCCCTACATGTAATTAGTTCCCAGTTGGATGATGCCTGATAGCTTAATACATGTCTCTTTTCTAATAACACCCTTTGTTTCCTGCCAGAGATATCAGACTTGACCCATTTTGCAGCATTTCCTGTTACACCATAATATTTTAATTTACTTAAAAGGATATTGTGATTTACACAGTCAAATGCCTTTGACAGATCACCAAATATTCCAGTTGCTTTTTTTGTCTAATGAATTAAGTACTTTTTCACTGTAAGTGTAGATAGCCTTCTCTATACCAGAACCCTTTAAAAATCTGAACTCTGACTTTGACAGTATGTTATTTGTGATAAGATGGTTATAAAGCTGATTGTACATTACCTTTTCCAAAATTTTTGGGAATGTTGGCAAAAGTGAAATAGTATGGAAATTTGATGCTATTTCTTTATCTCCCTTCTTAAACAGTGGCTTAACTTCAGCATATTTCAACCATTCAGGAAATATTCCACTGATGAATGACTGGTTACACAGATAGCTTAATATGTTACTTAACTCATAATCACATTCTTTAATTAACTTTGTTGATATTTCATCATACCAACTAGATGTTTTTGATTTTAAAAATTTTAGTATGGATATTACTTCTGCTGGGGTAGTGAGGGTCAAATTCATATTATGGAAGTAACTTGGAATGTCTGGTCTGAGATATTCCATGGCAGCATGTAGAGATCTGACAACCCCATGTTTTCATGTGATATTTGTCTTCATTTTACTGCTAAATATTTAAGTGAAGTACTGGTATATTGTATCTTGCTCCAAATTTCTGTTTCATTGCAGTTGTTCCAAAATGTGTTTTGAACATTTCAAAGATGAGGATCAAATGGAAATAATTAGGATATTGTAAAACGGTAAAACTAAGAAGGAGACAGATATGTATTTACTGGGACTGATACAGCATTCACCTGTACAAAGGAGAAGGAACAGAAAAGAAAATCCAACATTTGTGAAAAAAGGTACATACAGATTCGTTGCTATGACTGAGAGGATACAAGTATGTCACAAATCATTTTGTAGTTTGCATGCTGTAAGTGATAAGGCTGTTGTACACATAACATCACTCCTTGTTAATGCCCAGTCTCCAGATGACTGTAGAGGAAAGCATATTAACAGAGGAAATACAGTTGGATCTGATGTCATTGCTAAGACTGATGCTCATATTCAGTCTTTCCCAACCCACCAGTGTCACTACATTGGCAAAAATATTGTATATTTGGATTCCA
Organism: Schistocerca serialis cubense; assembly: GCF_023864345.2. Taxonomy (NCBI): domain Eukaryota; kingdom Metazoa; phylum Arthropoda; class Insecta; order Orthoptera; family Acrididae; genus Schistocerca; species Schistocerca serialis. The sequence goes on from NC_064641.1 coordinate 563,503,211, forward strand.
ACGTAAATGTGAAAGTGATGCATGACTTGTTTTATGGTAAAAACCCAGAATTGACAGTGAAGTATGAATATTATCTCAAATACTTCAATGAAAATTTTTATCATGGATTTGGTCACCCATGAGTAGATGTCTGTTCTGTCTGTGAGGAGCTTCTAGCCAAAGTTAAATCTCTGTTCCTGAATGAAGTTGCAAAACAAATGGCTGTCACAGGATCGATGGTTCACAAGTGATGAGCATCTAAGTTTTATAAAAAAAAAAAAAACAAGAGATGATAAAACTGTGTGCTGAAAGGAATGATGCAGTTGGCCTGGTGTTTGATTATGTGCAAAATGTTCCACTTCCTTGTCTTCTTGTACAGGAAATGTTCTACTTACAAAAACTGTGGATTTTTGTGTTTGGAATCCATAATCTGAAAGACAATACAGCATAGTTTTACCACTACCATGAAGGGCAAGGCAGTCGAGGTCCAAATGAAGTACATACATTTATCAGTGACTACATACAGGGTTATTACAAATGATTGAAGCGGTTTCACAGCTCTACAACAACTTTAATATTTGAGATATTTTCACAATGCTTTGCACACACATACAAAAACTCAAAAAGTTTTTTTAGGCATTCAAAAATGTTCGATATGTGCCCCTTTAGTGATTTGGCAGACATCAAGCCGATAATCAAGTTCCTCCCACACTCGGCGCAGCATGTCCCCATCAATGAGTTCGAAAGCATCGTTGATGCGAGCTCGCAGTTCTGGCACGTTTCTTGGTAGAAGAGGTTTAAACACTGAATCTTTCACATAACCCCACAGAAAGAAATCGCATGGGGTTAAGTCGGGAGAGCGTGGAGGCCATGACATGAATTGCTGATCATGATCTCCACCACGACCGATCCATCGGTTTTCCAATCTCCTGTTTAAGAAATGCCGAACATCATGATGGAAGTGCGGTGGAGCACCATCCTGTTGAAAGATGAAATCGGCGCTGTCGGTCTCCAGTTGTGGCATGAGCCAATTTTCCAACATGTCCAGATACACGTGTCCTGTAACGTTTTTTTCACAGAAGAAAAAGGGGCTGTAAACTTTAAACCATGAGATTGCACAAAACACGTTAACTTTTGGTGAATTGCGAATTTGCTGCATGAATATGTGAGGATTCTCTACCGCGCAGATTCGCACATTGTGTCTGTTCACTTCACTATTAAGAAAAAATGTTGCTTCATCACTGAAAACAAGTTTCGCACTGAACCATCCTCTTCCATGAGCTGTTGCAACCGCGCCGAAAATTCAAAGCGTTTGACTTTGTTATCGGGTGTCAGGGCTTGTAGCAATTCTGCTTTAGCCTTTTCCGTAAGATTTTCCAAACCGTTGGCTGTGGTACGTTTAGCTCCCTGCTTGCTTTATTCGTCGACTTCCGCAGGCTACGCATGAAAATTGCCCGCACGTGTTCAACCGTTTCTTCACTCACTGCAGGCCGACCCGTTGATTTCCCCTTACAGAGGCATACAGAAGCTATAAACTGCGCATACCATCGCCGAATGGAGTTAGCAGTTGGTGGATCTTTGTTGAACTTCGTCCTGAAGTGTCATTGCACTGTTATGACTGACTGATGTGAGTGCATTTCAAGCACGACATACGCTTTCTCGGCTCCTGTCACCATTTTGTCTCACTGGGCTCTCGAGCACTCTGGCGGCAGAAACCTGAAGTGTGGCTTCAGCCGAACAAAACTTTATGAGTTTTTCTACGTATCTGTAGTGTGTCGTGACCATATGTCAATGAATGGAGCTACAGTGAATTTACGAAATCACTTCAATCATTTGTAATAGCCCTGTAAGTGGACTACCTGGCTCAGTGAAAGAACTACATGTGTTCAGTAATTCTTATGGCAGGCAAAATAAAAACAACAATTCTCTACGGTACCTGATGTATCTCACAGTGACTGGGAAATTTCAAATAATTCAGCATTATTTTCCTGTTCGAGGTCACTCATTTCTCCAATATGATAGGGATTGTTCTATAATGAAGACTCATATGACAACAAGATAGAATATACTCTGTCAAATGGTATGTTGAGATGATAGTTAATTCAAGAAAAACACTGACTTTGTTTCAAGTCAAGATTATTGAATGTAAAGATATTACTGACTTTAAGGAATGGTGGTCACACTACTTTAAAAAATCTTCATTTGCCAAAAATTGCCAAGCAAAGGAAATATTTTCACTTGCTAAATTTGATCTATAACCATCAGAATCCAGTGTATGTTGTTTGTTTGGAATGGACTGCTTCGCAATACATACGGGTTTTTAAAGGAAAACAAATACCTGATTATCCCAGAACTATGGCATACACCAATAAGATTCCTATAAATATGAAAAAGCTGCAAGACCTTAATAAAATAGTGAAGTACATTCCATTAGAGTATCAAGAGTTTTTAACAACATTCTACAGTGGCCCACAGGAAATAATGATTTCCAGTCTGATGGAGAAGATTAAGACTTCCAAAAAGACAACATAGTACAATCTGATGAAGAAGATTATAAAATGTTAAAGAATATTGTTAATTGAACTTTTTTTTTATATTGTATTGTATTAAGATGTTTTACTAAATAAATATAAATGTTTTCAAATGGTTAGTAACATAAATAAAATTAAATAGTTGTGTGAACCTATGGTACTGTGACATTCTTTGCAAACTTCCCACGAGAGAATCATTTACTGGAAAAGGGGGAAATGTCCACCGTTTTCCAAAGAGGATAGCTTCGAAAATATTTATCAAATGCGCTGGAACAACTCATCACTGTGTACAGATAACTTAGTTCTACAAGTTTGTAATGGATCACAAAACTGTAGGAACAATATTGTAAGTATTAACAAGTTTTTCATTTTTTAGTTTTCTCCAAACAGAGGTGATTGGACTTTCTTCCTTTTCCCAATCAGTGATTCAACTAGTGTGCAACCCCCTGATGGAATGTAAAACGAAATTTTAAATAAACAAAATCAGTTCAGTTTGTTTGTCTCTATAATTTCAGCTGTGTTAAATTCCTAGGTCCATAAAGTTTCCTAGATTCTGAATGGATAAATCTGTATGCATTTGAATGTGGATTTTCTACAATTTCAAATGGTTCAATGTATATGTCAAAAAAACTTCTTAATCTCACTGCTTATAAAATTTGACTTGACATAACTCGTAGTTAATACAAGGTTTCCAATCTTAAATAGTCTAAGTTTCACTTTTTTGTCATGTCTCTGTTTTCGTTTACTATAATTTTATTCCATGGTCTTCCTAATAACGGCATCTCTTTCAACTGCAGAAGTACTGTTACATGATGGAAATTCAACTGTTTCACTGATAAGGTAAGCATGTTCTTAGTATAGAAGATTTCATATGGAAAAAAGCCAGTTGTAGTGTGTTCTAAACTGTTTAGAACATCTTCAAAGCAATCTATCCAGTTTATTTTATCTTTGCTACAGTAAGTTCTGTGCAGACAGCCTTGCTCCCTTATATATATTCCAACAAAGGTGGTGAAAAAATAGAAACAATATGTTATAATAATCAGTAAAATCCTTCCAGGTATTTGATATAAATTCACTTCCACTGTCAGAAAGAACAGCATTTGCAATACCAACAGTGTGAAAACAGTCTTGTGTAATCTGGTTATAATTTTCCTACTAGTAGCTTTCTTCAGAGGATAAAGTTTAATGAATTAGAAAATAAGCCATCCATGACAAATATATAACAGTATCCTCCTTTTGATTAGGAAGTTGGCCAAATAAACCAATACCAACTAGGTCCAACTGTTTGTTAGGAATTACACTTTACAAATAGCCTCTGCATGTTGGGTTGTTAACTTTGATTCTCTGACATCTATCACAAGTGACAAGAGATTTCATGACTCTCCTATTAATATTATGGAAATAAACACTTTCCTGTGTTTCTGGTATGCATTTCAACAAATTACAGTGAGAAAAGCTTTCACGTGTGGGCTTAAAGAGTGTGTGAATGTACTGCTTAGACCAATAAACTTTCCATCTGTTACTGTCTGGACTGTGTTCATAAGATAGTGTCCCTTTGTGAAATTAATAATATAGCTGTACTTTCTTGTAACCTTTCTTCCCCAAGTAAATTTTAACTTCCAATGATCACCATGACTTTGGTTTATCCTGAACTGACTGCTGCTGCTATCTTTTTCATCTTTCACTCCCTTCATATAGATAATTTTGAAATTACTCTCTTGATTTCTGTTCCTGTGTTCATCATCATCTCCCCACTGGTAACACAGATGAAGCATTAGGAATAACACTCTCTTTTTCCTTATTGTACTGTACTGTGTAATCAAAGTGTTCTAAATAAACTGCCCACCTCATGATACTTCCATGATAAAATTTTCATTCCTGAAGATAAAATAAGGCTTTATGACCTGAAAAAACTTTAACTTTATAATTCCTGAATTTCTTGAAATCCCAGGCTACTGTTAAAAGCTACTTTTCTGTGATGGTGTAATTCCTCTCACGTTTCTGTAAAGTTCTGTTGGCAAATACAACTGAATTATGTTCTATAATCTCCATTTACTACTTTTTCCTGAAAGAAGTGAACATCCAAGCCTTAATTGCTGCTATCAGTCATTAAACAGAATGACAAAGAAAGAGCTGGTCTATGTAGAATTTCATTCTACTAAGTTGGTCTTTTGTCTCATCAAAGGCAATAGGACTTTCCTTATTCCATTTACATATAATATTCTTTTACAACAATTTGTTTATGCAAGATGCAATTAAAGTTTGAGTCCTGACTTACTTTTCATTTAGAAACCTACAAGAACGAAGAATGATTTTAGCTCCCTCTTAAACTTATGCGTAGTAAATTTTGTTGTTTCACAGCAGATTTGCATTTCTATAACTTCAAACTCATATCTACCTGTCACAGTTGTTCCCCAATTTCACTTAAAGCATACAATATGATCCTTCCAGGTCTTACTGGATAATAGAATATCATCTACCTAATTAGTTATTTTGCCAAAAGTTATATCTCCAAAACATAATCCAAGGCCCTAATAAATTCAGCTACAGAAACATTCAACTCAAGTGGAACCACACAATGTTGAAAACACTTACCATTATACAAAAATGCAGTATAATTCCTATAGCCACATTGTAATTCAGTTTGTTGAAAACCAGATGTTAAGTCAAGACTAGTCATGTATTTTGCAGTCTCAAATTTATTCAGTAACTCATCTATGTTTTCTGGGTGATCAGTTTCTCTCTCCAAGTACTTCTTCAAATGTCTAGAGTTTAGAACTAGCCTAATCCCACCATCTTAATTAGAAACTGCCAGCAACAGGTTATTATATCGACTACAACTGTTTTCCACTATTCTCCACTTGTGCATTTTATGTAACTGCTTTTCAACCACTTTTGTCGTACAAATGGGTGCACCATAAGGCTTAATGAAAAATGGGTCATGAGGTTTCAGCTTTAGTTACACTGATCATTCTTCATTCTACTTGGTCTCTCATCAAAAATATTATTATATACCCATAAATTCCCCCTCCCCTCCCCCCCCCCCTCCCCCCTCCCCATGAATCATGGACCTTGCTGTTGGTGGGGAGGCTTGTGTGCCTCAACAATACAGATAGCCATGCCATATGTGCAACCACAGTGAAGGGGTATCTGTTAAGAGGCCAGACAAACGTGTGGTTCCTGAAGAGGGGCGGCAGCCTTTTCAGTAGTTGCAGGGGCAACAGTCTGGATGATTGACTGATCTGGCCTTGTAACGCTAACCAAAACGGCCTTGCTGTTGTGGTACTGTGAACGGCTGAAAGCAAGGGGAAACTACAGCTGTAATTTTTCCCGAGGGCATGCAGCTTTACTGTATGATTAAATGATGATGGCATCCTCTTGGGTAAAATATTCCCGAGGTAAAATAGTCCCCCATTCGGATCTCCAAGCGGGGACTACTCAAGAGGACGTCGTTATCAGGAGAAAGAATAATGGCGTTCTATGGATCGGAGTGTGGAATGTCAGATCCATTCATCGGGCAGGTAGGTTAGAAAATTTAAAAAGGGAAATGGATAGCTTGAAGTTAGATATAGTGAGAATTAGTGAAGTTCAGTGGCAGGAGGAACAAGACTTTTGGTCAGGTGAATACACGGTTGTAAATACAAAATCAAATAGGGGTAATGCAGGAGTAGGTTTAATAATGAATAAAAAAATAGGAGTGCGGGTAAGCTACTACAAACAGCATAGTGAACGCATTATTGTGGCCAAGATAGACACGAAACCCACGCCTACTACAGTAGTACAAGTTTATATGCCAACTAGCTCTGCAGATGATGAAGAAATTGATGAAATGTATGATGAGATAAAAGAAATTATTCAGCTAGTGAAGGGAGATGAAAATTTAATAGTCATGGGTGACTGGAATCCAACAGTAGGAAAAGGAAGAGAAAGAAACATAGTAGGTGAATATGGATTAGGGCTAAGAAATGAAAGAGGAAGCCACCTGGTAGAATTTTGCACAGAGCATAATTTAATCATAGCTAACACGTGGTTCAAGAATCATGAAAGAAGGTTGTATACATGGAAGACCCCTGGAGATAGTAGAAGGTTCAGATAGATTATATAATGGTAAGACAGAGATTTAGGAACCAGGTTTTAAATTGTAAGACATTTTCAGGTGCAGATGTGGACTCTGACCACAATCTATTGGTTATGAACTATAGATTAAAACTGAAGAAATTGCAAAAAAGTGGGAATGTAAGGAGATGGGACCTGGATAAACTGAAAGAACCAGAGGTTGTACAGAGTTTCCGGGAGAGCGTAAGGGAATAATCGACAGGAATGGGGGAAAGAAATACAGTAGAAGAAGAATGGGTAGCTTTGAGAGATGAAATAATGAAGGCAGCAGAGGATCAAGTAGGTAAAAAGATGGGGGCTAGTAGAAATCCTTGGGTAACAGAAGAGATACTGAATTTAATTGATGAAAGGAGAAAATATAAAAATGCAGTAAATGAAGCAGGCAAAAAGGAATACAAACATCTCAAAAATGAGATCGACAGGAAGTGCAAAATGGCTAAGCGGGGATGGCTAGAGGACAAATGTTAGGATGTAGAGGCTTATCTCACAAGGGGTAAGATAGATACTGCCTACAGGAATATTAAAGAGACCTTTGGAGAAAAGAGAGCCACTTGTACGAATATCAAGAGCCCAGATGGAAACCCAGTTATAAGCAAAGAAGGGAAAGCAGAAAGGTGGAAGGAGTATATAGAGGGTCTATACAGGGACAATGTTCTTGAGGACAGTATTATGGAAATGGAACAGGATGCAAATGAAGATGAAATGGGAGATATGATACTGTGTGAAGAGTTTGACAGAGCACTGAAAGACCTAAGTTGAAACAAGGCCCCGGGAGTAGACAACATTCCATTAGAACTACTGACAGCCTTGGGAGAGCCAGTTCTGATAAAACTCTACCATCTGGTAAGCAGGATGTATGAGACAGGCGAAATTCCCTCAGACTTCAAGAAGAATATAATAATTCCAATCCCAAAGAAAGCAGATGTTGACAGATGTGAAAATTACCGAACTATCAGTTTAATAAGTCACAGCTGCAAAATACTAATGCGAATTCTTTACAGTTGAATGGAAAAACTGGTAGAAGCCGACCTCGGTGAAGATCAGTTTGGGTTCCATAGAAATGTTGGAACACGTGAGGCAGTACTGACTCTACGACTTATCTTGGAAAATAGATTAAGCAAAGGCAAACCTACGTTTCTAGCATTTGTAGACTTAGAGAAAGCTTTTGACAATGTTGACTGGAATACTCTCTTTCAAATTCTAAAGGTGGCAGGGGTAAAATACAGGGAGTGAAAGCTATTTACAATTTGTACAGAAAGCAGATGGCAGTTATAAGAGTCGAGGGACATGAAAGGGAAGCAGTGGTTGGGAAGGGAGTGAGGCTTGGTTGTAGCCTCTCCCTGATGCTATTCAATCTGTATATTGAGCAAGCAGTAAAGGAAACCAAAGAAAAGTTTGGAGCAGGCATTAAAATCCATGGAGTTGAAATAAAAACTTTGAGGTTCGCCGATGACATTGTAATTCTTTCAGAGACAGCAAAGGACTTGGAAGAGCAGTTAAACGGAATGGACAGTGTCTTGAAAGGAGGGTATAAGATGAACATCAACAAAAGCAAAACGAGGATAATGGAATGTAGTCAAATTAAGTCGGGTGATGCTGAGGGAATTAGATTAGGAAATGAGATGCTTAAAGTAGTAAAAGAGTTTTGCTATATGGGGAGCAAAATAACTGATGATGGTCAAAGTAGAGAGGATGTAAAATGTAGACTGGCAATGGCAAGGAAAGCCTTTTTGAAGAAGAGAAATTCGTTAACATCGAATATTGATTTAAGTGTCAGGAAGTCATTTCTGAAAGTATTTGTATGGAGTGTAGCCACATATGGAAGTGAAACATGGACAATAAATAATTTAGACAAGAAGAGAATAGAAGCTTTCGAAATGTGGTGCTATAGAAGAATGCTGAAGATTAGATGGGTAGATCACATAACTAATGAGGAGGTATTGAATAGAATTGGGGAGAAGAGGTGTTTGTGGCACAACTTGACTAGAAGAAGGGATTGGTAGGTAGGACATGTTCTGAAGCATGAAGGGATCACCAATTTAGTACTGGAGGGCAGTGTGGAGGGCAAAAATCGTAGAGGGAGACCAAGAGATGAATACACTAAGCAGATTCAGAAGGATGTAGGCTGCAGTAGGTACTGGGAGGTGAAGGAGCTTGCACAGGATAGAGTAGCATGGAGAGCCACATCAAACCAGTCTCAGGACTGAAGACCACAACAACAACAACAACAACCCACAAATTTTTTCTAGGTCCTCTTTATCCTCTGTACTCAGTACTTTAGCTTCCCTATCGTTTTTGCTACACAATCCCTATAAGAATCATTGCTCATTTTCTCATCACAAAATACTTCACCTTACTCATAGTATCCTTTATCGTCAAATTCCTCTACCCCCTGATCTGATTGTTATTACTGTTATTTACCATCACAATGTCTGTTTCTCAGAAATTCCCCTTTCAGGCTCAGTAAATGACAATTTCATCTCATTACAATTTAAACCTAATTTAGTCTTGACAATCCAATTCATTCCCATTATCAAAAACTTTCATTCAAATCCTCAGTCACTAACCATCCTTGCACAAAAGAAATATCATTTATCTTGAAAAACAAAAAACTTCTTTGGTAATAACTTTACTGCCTTTTCCAAAGGTAACTTTAATTTTGACTCCAGTTACAGGAAGCACAACAAAATTCTCCCAATCTTTTATTCTGTCTCTAAGCATTTTTGATATACCACAAATACGACTTCCAGTTTCAACCAGAAAATTACCCCTCTAATTATCAGTTTGAATGCAAGTATGTGAACTCCCCTGTACCTTAAAATTATCAATGTTTTAGTCTTCATACAACAAATTCTCTTCTATCTCTGTGAAACACATACTTTCTTAACAGATTTTCTGCTTTCCACAGGCTGTAAGCTCTCCAATGAATGTATATGCTGAAAAATTCCTTTTAAAAATCATGCATTTCAATACTGTTACCAACATTATCAAAATAATCACAGGTAACCTTCTGAATCTCATCATTAATCAGCTCACTTCGTTGTTTCACTGATATTAACTGCTATAAGCAGATCATTATGTACTTCCCTATTCTTCATTAAACATCATCAAGACCTACAACTGCACTCTTGTCATTTTATTTCATCAGTCTTTCCTCTTCAACCTCAACATAAATCATCCCATCAAATTCCTCACAAAACCGAATACTCTTCACTTCCAATTTCAGAAATGTCATCAACACCATCATTACCTAAATCATCATCAATAACATCATGATTCATGGCACAAGCACCATCAGCATTATCATTACCATCATAGCTACTACCTATCCTATCTTCTCCCCCCCTCAAGTACATGATTCTCAGCCTCAACATATTCAACCTCAGCACAAATAGGTTCAACATTCTCTGCTATATCTTCATCACTTATTAACCTCATAAGACCAAACTCATCACAATCATCATCACTAGTATCTTTAATTGAAACTCCATTCTTGCTACAAGATTTATCAAATAAGTTTGTCAAGGCACCATTGTGAAGTTCAACTTCAGTCCTCTGCTTCCTATTTTCTCCCTGTTTCATTTCCATTAATATATCTTCCCAAAATTCTCTGCTAAACTCAATCTTGCTAACTTGGTGTGAACTACTGTGATCTTCATCTCAAAATTATGTCTTCCTCTCCTAAAATTATTAGCCTCATTTTGGTATCTATTTTCCCTCACCTCAAACTGACAGGTTCCCCATGAGGTGCAGTTTAGTTTTCTGATCCATTCCCTCTATTTTAAAAATTCCTCTTATCAATTTCCTTCCCAATAATTACTTCTTTGCTCATGACCTCTTTCACCATCCCTATGTCTATCATTCCAATTATTATGTCCCTTGTAATGATCCAGCATTTGTCATTCCAGTGACTTTCCTTCTATTACTGTTATCATGATATTGTTTCTGTTATCTCTTGTCTTCATGATGATCATTGCCACCCCCTCCCCCCCCCTCCCCCCCCCCTCCCCCCCCCCTCCCCCACACCCCAATTCTGATAAAATCCATGTTTTGTTTGCCTATCCCTCTGTCTCACATTTCTTTCCCACACCATATCTAGTTTATCAACATGCCTTAAATATTGTTCAATAGAGTCATCTGATCTGTATACTAAACATCGCCACTGCATCACCCTTTTAATGCATGTCTCTATTTTCTCATGTAATGGTTTATCTAAGTGTAAAAATGTTTTAAGTTGCTGTTCATAAAAATGTTTCATGTGAATGCTACCTTTCTTTAAACATGATCCGTTCAAATTTTTATTTGATCCTGGCATGTATGGTTGCAGACCAAAATTTGTTCAAGAAACATTTTCCAAATTCTCAAAAAGTCCTATCTGTATGTACATTCTGGTTAGCCCATGACAGTGCTTTCTCATTTAAAAATTTGTTTACAAATTTAATTTACAAGTTGTCTGACGTACTGTTTGTAAAATTATCCCTACAGTGGCAAGTAAAGTCCATGGGGTGAAATTTATTTTTCCTGTGAAATTTTTTTGTGTTTTTACTATTCCAAGTACTACCACTGAAGCTACAAAAATGTCATGTTGGAACATGATCCTCAGTTTCATCTACCTTTGCCCTAACATTAGAAATATTACTCACACTTGTACCAACATCACCTTTTGCTCCTGACATTTCTTTATTAAATATTGTATTTGATTCATTTAATTTCAAATTGATACTGTTACTTTCATTTCAGTGATAGAATGTATGCATTTTAGGCATCTGTCATTCCTTTTATCTCATTGATCAGATCATTCTCTAACTTGTTTTTGTTTTCTACAAGAGTAATATGAGTTTCAAACTCAGTGTGCTCTGTGTTCACATGCATTTTAAAATCATTTAAGTCCATTTCTGATCCCTCAGTTACCTTTATCATTTTATCTATGTGAACTTTGACATATTTTAAATCTTTTCTGATATGTTTTATCTTGCCTCTCCAAAATATTCATCTAGGCTATCTAATTTTTTTCATTGTTGATCCAGCTTTTTGTCTAATTTCTCACTCTGTTTTTCAAGTTTCTTCCCAATCTAATTGTCTAGCTTCTGACTTTGTTTCTTTAATTTCTCCCAAATGAGTCTTGCAAGCACATTAAAAAGCCAGCTATTTCCTCATGCCTGAAACCTGGAATTGGTGAAGAGATACCGTCTCAATCTCCATTTACTGCTTCCCCTTCTAATTCTATTTCACAGACATTGTCTTGACCTCTCTCCTCATTATTTTGTAACAAATTTACCACTTTACTATCTTCACACATCATGAAAATATTGGACACACACACTCTAAACAAACGAAAAGCTCTTCATGTGGCCTACTGAAATCACAACATTGAAGGATAGATTAAATAATACTAGATGAAATATCTCGGTTGTTACAATGTCCAAGTTGATTGCAGCTACAGATATTCTCAGTTCCACAGTTCAGTTTCTTTATCTTCATAATATTTTTGGTTGCAGAAAATTTCAGCATACAGTCTAAAGTTTTGCTTCTCTAATAAAATCATCTTTCAGTCTTCATATTAGAGTGGCAGAGCTAAACTCACAATCTGACTTTAGCACTTAGACCCAAATTAAATCATGATCCCAAATCCTCACACTGTATTCAATGTAACCATCTTGCTGAGGATAATAATTGTTGAAAAAATAAATAAACCAAAGTAAAAGTCTTTATAAATATTAATATTGAAGAAGGTAGCTGAAATAAAAGTTCTTGAACTTGGTCGTATGTAGCTCAGGTTGTTCAAAAGATGCTGGTGTGAACTTAACTTCTTTTTGTTTCTCCATTGCAGTCAATTATTCCAGTAAATTTCTAAAATGATGAAGGCCCAGAGAACATCATAGTTCTCTGACAACATGAAAGTTCGACAAGTGATTGAGGTGTACTCAGATTTAGAACTCTGAATGTTGCTTATTCCTTGACTTTCTGTTAAATCACACAGCACACTCTAAATGTCACACTGTACTGGCCCCCTTATGAGATTTCTCATGATTCTTACATACATTTACTGACAACTAGAACAGTGTTACATACAGTAATTTTGTTAATTACAGTTGCAGCTATTCAAAATTACACAAAATGTTATCATTTGGTAGTTTCCATTGCAATACATGAAACAAAATACAACGTCAAACATATATCTGTTGTTTTATGGATAAATAAGTGAAGTGATTCAAATAAACAATGCTGATTACATTTTTGTTAAATGCACTGAAACTACATTATTCCTAGTATTCCTACCATGTTTCCTGCTTCAAATATGAGTAAATTATTTTTTAGTGTACATGTAATTCCAATATATGATCCAGTAGCCTGAATAAACACGTTGCTTACATTCTCATTGTAGTTTCACACTGTGAATTACAGTAATTACAAAGTAATTAGAAGCCATTAAACATAGATTATCAAGTAGACAGTATAACAAATGTCTTATCATGCCCACCACTAACAAAACTGTAATTTTCCCAGTTCATTGTTGGATGATTAAAGTCTCAACTAGTAAGAAACATTTTTTGCCGGACTGAGACTCGAACTTGGGACCTTTACCTTTGGCGGGCAAGTGCTTTACCATCTGAGCTACCCAAGCATGACTCATGCCCTGCCATCACATCTTTACTTCAGCCAGTACCTCGTCTCCTGCCTTCCAAACTTTTCAGAAGCTCTTGCAGGAGTGAAACCATGTATTGATACTTTCTTTATTTTTAATTGAACTCTAGAGTTCTATTTTTAAATAGCTGTATGTGTTATTTGGTTGGATAGATAAGAAATCTACCCATCAAGCAATGGCACAACACACACATAAAAGAAGGTTATGATTAGGCAAGCTTTTGGAGCCAGTGGCTCCTTCTTCATGCAGAAGGGTTGTATGGGAGGAAGAGGGGTGAAGGAAAAGGACTTGAGAGGTCTAGAAAAAGGTATAGATTTTATGAAAGTCACCCAGAACTGTGGGGCAGGGGAGAGTTACTGGATGGGATGAGAAGGGAAGACTGATTGTTGGGGACTGCGCTAGATGAGAGAGCTTAAAGGTGGAAGGCAGGGTAATATGCAAGATAGAGATTACTGCCTAACCATCTTGCATGAGTTAATAAGAATGAAAAGCTAAGTGTATTGTACATTACAGAGGTGGCAGGGGAGGTGGTGAAAAATAGACAGGTAAGACAATGAAAGACATATAAAACTAAAACGGAGTGAAAGAAAGATTAGTTACTGTGAAGAAATGCTGAGACAGAAGAAATTAGCATAAATTAAAGCCAGGTGGGTGGCAAGAATCAATAATGCGTTGTAGTGCTAGTTCCTACCTGTGGAGTTCTGAGAAGCTGGTGTCTGGGGGCAAAATTCAGATGGTATGTGTGGTGAAACAGGCACCGATGTCACAATTTTCATGTTATACAGCTTGCTCTGCAACAGAATATTGTGTTTTGCCAATATACACCCTCTGCTTATATTCATTCATCCTAACTGTTAATCTGTTGGTAGTCATGCCAACATAAAAGGCCATACAGTATTTACATAACAGCTGGTATATGACATCTATCATTTCACAGGTGGCTCTCCCTTTGATAGTATATGTTTTGCCAGTTACAGGGCTGCTATAGGTGGTGGTAGGAAGGTGCATAGGGCAAGTTAGGGTCTGACAAGAATATTCAGAGACTGGGAGAGCAATGAAAATCTATCTATGATTGGATGTGATGGTCCAGGAAATCTGCTTTTGAACTAGGCTGGTGGAGTAATTTACATTTGCCTTGAATGGCAAGGCTGTGTGGGAGGGAACATTTGGTGTGGAAAGGATGGCAATGCTGTGTGGGATGCAACATTTGGTGTGGAAAATGTGGCAACTGCCAAAATGTAAGTTCTGTTGTTTGTTACTTGGTTTATTGCGAACAGAAATGTGTAGCTGGCCTTTGGTGAGGATGAAATCAGCATCAAGGAAAGTGACATAGGATTTGGAATGGGACCATGTGAAATTTAATTGGGAGAAGGTATTCAGAGATTCCAGGACTTCTAACAGGTCAGCTTCATCATGAGTCCATATGGTAAAGGTGTCATCAATATATCTAAACCAAACCAGGGGTTGAAGACTTGTGAATCCCAGGAAAACCCCCTCCAACTGACCCATGAAAAGGTTGGCACAGGAAGGAGCCATCCTGTTTCCCATGGCCATACCCCTGATCTGTTTGTATGTCTGCCCCTGAAAGGTGAAGTAGTTATTACCAAGTATAAAGTTGATTAAGGTGAGTAGGAAGGATGTCATAGGTTTGGAATCAGGTAGGCACTGACTGAGGAAATGTTCAGCAGCAGACAGATCATGTACATGGGGCTGTTGGTGTAGAGGGAGGTGGCATCAATAGTGACAAGCAAGGTATTTGGTGGGAGTCAGACGGGCATGGAGTTCAGACAATTTAGGAAATTGTTTGTATCTTTGACATAGGAGGGAACTCTTTGTACTATGGGTTACAGGTGCTGATCAACTAAGGCAGATATATGTTCGGAGAGTGCTCCGAAGCCAGCAACTACAGGATGGCCAGGATGATTGAGTTTGTACATCTTAGGAAGAAGGTGAAAGGTGGGGGACCATGGTTTGGGTGAGGTGAGAATTTCTATGGATTGAGGTACTAGTCCTTGTGAGGGGCCTGAGGTTTTAGGGAGGGACTTCAGGTAAGTTTGAATCACAGGGCTGAAATATTCATGGCAGATGCTGTATGTAGAGGTGCCAGACATCTGGCATTGACCTTCACTAACATATTTCTTCTGGAAAAGTACCACAGTGGTATATACTTTGTCTGCTGGGAGGATAATGATGAAGTAATCAGCTTTTAGGGAATGTAGAGTATGAAGTTCTGCAGAGGACAAGTTAGGGTCCTGTTGTAGGGACCTGAGGAACACAATGCTGGATGTGAGTAATTCTTGGAAGGCTTGTAAGATATGATTTTGAGGTAGTGGTGGTGGATCAAGTTGGGATCATGGTTGGACTTGTTCAAGGCAGGATTCAATGTCAGGTTTGCTGTTGGAAATGTTTTGGGATTGAGTTGCAAACTGATACTTCCAGTTGACATTATGTGTGAAGGAAAGTAGGTCTTTCACCAAAACAGCATGATCAAATGCAGGTTTAGGACTGAAAGTGTGGCTCTTAGATAATACAGACAATTAAATAGGGGAGAGTGCTTTAGACGAGTGGCTGAGGACACTGTACTGTTGTGACTGGTTCTTGTGATTAGGGGTTATTCTTGGCCTGCGGGGCAATGGTGAAGGCTGTGGGATGTTGAGAGGGTTGGCCAAGCTCACTTTGTAGGAGAAGCATGGTAGTTGATGGTGTGGCTGTTTAGGAAGCTGCAGAGGGACAGGAAGGGAAACACCACTGTTGATGCAGTTTAGGGGAAGGTGGGATAACTTTTTGAGTAGAAGTCTGGCATGCTGTTGCAGTTCAAAGTTAGCTTGGCATATGATACCATCCAAGGGAACATGAGGGGAAGATAACTTCAGGATTTTGTAGCAAGAGAGAAGTCTGGTGGAGTGGAAATTGACTGATGAGGCATATAGGTCAGAGATTAGTCACGTAAGAGCAAGAGACTGCTGTATTTGAAACTGTAAAAGAGCCTAGAGTATAGTAGGATTACATTCAGAAACAGGGACTTTCAGTGTTAGGTCTTTTGGAATAACTCCAAGAGGAAGCAGGTTTGAAGAAACAGAATGTGGGACCTTAATTTTAATACCGCAAAAACATTTTCTCATAAAGAACAGATGTAATATGAGACGGGATTCATCGTGGCAAGGGAGGACAGTTTGAGTGTTAGAAATCATGAGAGTGGCAAAAAAGATAAGCAGAGGGTGGATAAAAGATAGAACAACTGTAGAAAAGCAATAAACACTTTGGAAAAATCAGAAAAATTCATACAAAAGTCATGAGTACAGGCAACTGTTAATAAGAATTAATGAGTGGGCAATGTATAAGATATGAAAAAAATGATTGGGAAAGAAAAAGTATATCAATTAGGAAAGTCATGGATACAGACAAAATTTTAAAAACGGGGTAAACAGAGAGAGAAAGTCGTAGTAGAAAATGTAAACTACTTAGCTTAGAAATTACAGTGACATCAAAAATCGATTGTTTTCATTGTTGTATGTGTTAATTGTATTGACATGTACAATAGAGATGTGTGTGAATATTGATGAAGATACTAAACTGTTCAAATAAAGAGTGAAAATGAGCAGTCAAGTAAGCCATCACTGTAATGAGAGTGAGAATCGGTCAGAGTCAGTAAGAAATGCAAAAATGTAAGAATATCTAAGTATGAATATGGAAAAGTCTAAAGAATAACCATTGTAAGATTTCAGAGAGAGGATGGACGAAATTTATAAGCTGGTGTCCTCGTGTTGTATTGTGTCTCTGAAATAAATTTTATGACCCTATTATGCCAGCAGTTGGAATGAATGGATGTGATGGGTTTAGGAAGGAGTAATAAGTTGTTCCCTTGGTGAAGAATTCTTTTCTGGCCATCCTGACCAACCCTTCCCATCAACAGTAGGAGATCTCATTGACACAAATTTTCATGCTGTAGTCAAACTGTCACTAGTCTAAATGCGACTACATTTGTGTGGATTCTTCTTTGGAGGTAGGAGTGTTGATACACATCAGTCTATTGTCAGATTGGCAAGTGTCATATGCAGTTCATAATTTATTTAAAATCATTACTGTCTGATCTTTATTCCCAAATGATAATAAAACAGTTAATATTTGCAGTTAATAATGACAGTTATAGCCAGGAGTAAACTGTCTACTTCTAAACAAATTGCTTGTCTTCCCTGGTGGGTTTTGTATGTAATTTTCTCTGTACTTCAGTTGGGTTTGTGATGAACCATTCTGAATGCAATGTGTGAGACCAGTAACTAGGTGTTCAAATGGACCTGCCTGGGACCTGTGGCCTGCCTTTTTGAGGAAAGCATGAGGTCCCACCCAGAGCAGGTACGAGACAATGACCTGGCTGTTGTCAGTGCTGTTGCCTATGGGTTTCATCCCTGCAGTTTTTTGTGTAATGTACCCTGCACAATGTAGGGTAATGAGCCTACTTTCACAGAAATGATTAATGTAGCATGGTGGGCCCTTCACTTACAGAGAGTCTCAGTTTGTATGAACAAGGCCATTCAAACAAAACACACTTCAGAGGAACCATGTTTTGTGCCAAAAATACGCCTTCTAGGAATACTGCATGAGGCACAGTCGGTGACAGATGAAGATCTCAGCTTTCCATGAGAAGTGTCTAGGCCACATTATGAATGGGAATTCTTTTCTATTTGGAAAAAAAGTGCTGACTTTCTGTTACCACTTTATGCTGGGCCAAAAAGTTGTAACAGGTCTCCTCATTGCTAATGTAAAGAAATGGCAGAACAGAAGAATTCAAGATGCCAATTCTTAAGAAGTGTAGTGAGCATGTTGGCTGACTATCAAACTTAGCTGTTGAATGGAGAGTAACTCAGAATTGTTTGAGAACTGCATGCTTAGTTGTGTAATGATTGGTGAACATTGTAAAGCTTTTGCAAGAAGTGGAGACAGGTGTCTGGTAATTAAATATATTGTTGCCCAGTATTTTGCTGAGTCTTTTTCATTGGTGCATGAGAATTGTGCAGACTCATAGAGTGAAGAAAGAACTAAGGGTTGGTAGAGAACACACTTCAGGTCAAGATATGGAGGAGAGAACTTGGTCAAGGGACTTTGTCTGTGGATCCATTAGAGAGCAAATGCATCATAATCTGCAAAAGATAATGGCACCTGCTATGCTCCCTGCACCCGAATTCTGAATATAGAGAGAGATTGCAACCTGGGCAAGCAGGGTAGTTGAGTTCCCTTTGTTTACAGGTAGGCTGCTAGGATTAGCCACTTTTTGTGAGTCTAGTACTTTTCTTGGTTGATTGTATGCTCACTCATGACTCAACTAACAATGTTATTTGCGTGCATAGTTTCTCATTCTTCTGGCTAATTCAATTACTGTGTGACCACTGTCAATTTATCTTTCCATGTTTCACACATAGATTATGGTTTCTTCCCATCCTCTTAACCACACAAACTTTGTTTGGATATTCAAACGTTAAGTTAGTACTGTCCCGTGCCAGCATTTATTAATTTTCTTATTCTCTGCATTATTTGTAATTGAACAGAACTGATAACAGTTTGTTATTCATATATGTTAGCAGGGAACTTTGTACTAAGCAAGGATTAATTAGAACCTCTGTTTCATTAAACAGTTTGTGGGTTACAACACACATGTCTCATGTTCGCTATAGCTACCCCTGACCTATTGGTTAACCATTACTTGAAACCTTTTGTGTTAAATCCAGATGAGTCCATAGGGAGTGATCTATCAGCAAGTGGAACCGATGTAATCACTCTGACATCCACAGGAATATGTTGAAAGCTAAGCTGTACTGTCATCCACCTCCCTCCTTCCCCTTGCAAACACCTGTGAATACAGAACAGATCAAGCTCACATGTGGCTTTCTACAATTTGAATCACAACCTTCAATATGTGTCTTCCCATTGACCTTATATAGAGGCTCCTTGTAGCCATTTGACCATATGATACTTCCTCAAAAAGCCCACCATCATAATGAACATGTCACGTTAGGTCTATTTCTCTTCTCCTATTCTGCCTTATCTTACCATTTATCAAACAAGAAGTCCAATCACTCTTGTTTTTGTTGTTGTTGTTATTTAATGGTTTTAATTTGGATTGGACTGTGATGTAGACAATGAAGGCTACAATTGATAACCATTTATTTCACCTTTAATGGTTATCTACTTGATTTCTTTTTATATTTTTTACATTTACTAAACAAATAAGCTATATTTTGTTTGCAATGTACTTAGGCAAGGGCTGTGTAGTCCTGGATCAGCTAAAATGTGTAGAAGTCAGTCAACTTCAGGCGAAGAGAGGTCTATGTTTGACCACTGCCAGCATTCATGATCTAGCAATACATGACCTATGTGTACCATAGCCGATAGAAGTGATTGTTGTGCTGTTCCATGCCAAACCAGTAAGCACTGTTGCAACCAGAGAAACCCTAAGTTATAAGAAGTGGAAAGATGTGTTATGCAATGGAAACAGAGTGCAGCAGTAGCACTCATAGTGGCCTGGCACTGAACTTCAAATATACGGCACAATAATTAGTATTCTTGCTTTGCGAAATGTGAATATTAGATAGTAATATTTTTCCTTTACATCTTATGGGAGAGTCTTGTTGTCTGGTTGTAAATTGTGTACTTGGGAATGTTTTTGTGACCTTACAAAGTAATGTATTCAAAAAATCTCAATCAAAAACTAAGATTAGCTTCTCATGGGTGGATTCTCAGTCATGTAAAATGTCATAAATGAGTCTGTGGTCATCTTTTGACGTTAGAGTTATTTATTTGTGGAAGCCAATATTGCATTTTTGACTGTATGGCAATTATCAAGTGGAAATAATGGCACTTAAGCCTTTGTCAAAATATAAAAATTATTTGATGTAATATGACAAACAAGCCAGTTTTGTAGTGTCCTGTTCCTATTATGATCTACTTGTGTGTATTGCAGTATCTGAATTGCATTGTAAATATGTTGTTCATTTTCTGTGCAATTTTTTCTCCCATCCATAATGCAGTACTGGGTAGAGTAATTGATTTCATACAAGAAAGAAGTTGGTTTCATTGTATGGTATTCTGTGGCCTTACATCTATTTGTTACTGCTTACACATTTGAGTGTGAACTGTTTGATTTAAATGCATTGTAAGTATATTACTCATGTTATGTTTGTTCACATCTGTTTTTTCTTACTTTCTTGTAGTTAATGGAGACTCCCAAACTTTTCATTGGATTGAAAGGACATTTCTAGTACAGTGATTTCCATTAACATGTATTGTTTGTAGTACCTGTTAATAACATGTGAACACATTTGTGAAACTACTTAAGCATTTTTGCATTTACAAGAAACAATGCTGTAGTATGTAAGACTACAAAGCATACCAGTACTCTACATCCACATACATACTCTGCAAATAACTATTAAATGCAGACACTCCTGAAGCAACACCATTCAAAGCAGAATTATAAATGACATGATGTAAGAAATTGAATACCAGATCTATCAAAAGGTGTTAACATGAAGTTCTCCATTGAATGCCAGATAATATAGAAAATGGATGCAAACAAAAATTAAGTAGAGTAAAGGCAACACACCTACAATGCATTTAAATCAGGCAGTTCACACACAGATTTGGAAGCAGTGACAAATACACGTAAGTCCACAGAACACTATGTGTTGAAAACAGCTTCTGTTTTGTCTGGAACAATAAAGTGTGGACTGATATATTCCACACAATGTTACAGATGTGATCAGAAATCAAGCAGAATACAAACAACACATTTACCATGCAATTCAGAGCACAATACATACAAGAAATTGTAATCAGAAACACAGTGCAATCAAACCAGCTTCTCTTTACTACAAAAAAAATCAGTTATGGAATAATTTAAATTGCCAATAAGAAAACAAGATGATGAATAGTTGGTAAACTTGCAGCATTCCAAGTAGCAAACCAATGTCATGTTAGTAGAAACTTCCCCTCCCCCACCCCCACCCCCACCCAACCTGACACCCTCTACCCACAGCTGTCAATCTTTGGTGGGCGGAGATTGCTTCCTGTGTTTCCACAAAAAGCCCCTGAAATCTTGGTAAGGATATTGTGAACAACCTGCGACTACACTGACCAGCACAAAAAAATGCAACACCCAATAAACGATGTGTAATCTTTGTGTAATTATCTATTTAATCAAGTTGAAGCACTTAAACCAATTTTTTGAGATGGGATATGTTATTGACATTGCTTTGAAAGCAAACAAAGAAGTGTTGATTGTTTATTGTACTAGCCTGAATTTTTGTTTTCCACACAACCTATAAAACATATCACTGAATGTGAGCAAATAATGTTTTCCTACTCTTGTCACACTTATTGTTGTACCCTGATTTGTTCCTGTTTCAATCACACTTGTTTGCAGGAACTTTCTGCTATTTTCATAATCAGATTTCTGGAGTAAACTTGTTGTTAAGTTCTGAACAAGCTGCAAACGCTGTGGCCCAGCGTGCATAAAGTTGCAGAAGTGTCAGGGACAACACCTTTTATGATTTTCAGAACTGTACAAAGCTACAGGGAAACTGGAGGATATGCAAGGAGACCAGGAACTGGCCTGAGAATAGCAACATTGCAGAGAGATAACCACTTGTTACAACTTCAAGTCCTCTGCATCTATCGCACCACCACTACTGAAGCATGAAATTGACTCTACCAGGTTTGAGAGGTCAATTTTAGTGAGAGAAACTTTCAAAGAAGACTGAAAAAAGCCAGTCTTCAGTCCAGAAAACCTGCTACAGGTCCACAACTCACCAGAGACCACTGCACTACTTGACTGCATTTTGCAAGGGAACATCTTGGCTGGACAGTGCAACAATGGGATCAAGTGTTGTTCACTGGTGAGTCATGATTTGACCTCTGGTTGCCTGACTGAAGAGAGGGTCTGGAGAAGACCAGGGGAAAGGTAATCACCTTGCAAATTTTCATCCAGGATGCCTTTTCAGTGTGGTTCTGCAATGGTGTGGACGGAAATCAATACAGCGGCAAGTATGGATTTGATCTTCTTGGAGCATGGGAGCCTTACTGCATATCAGTATGTGGTGGAAATTATTCTGGAAAATTTTGTGCCTTTCTCTCCATTTACTGGTGATGATTTTACACTAAGTTACAACAGTGCATGCCCACATGTTCAGAGAATTGTACAGGAATTCTTGGATGAAACAGTAATTCAAGTTATGGGTTGGCCTGCTTGAATCCCTGATTTGAAGCCTATTGAGCACATTTGGGACTGGTTGGAAAGAAGAGCCCATCAGAACTATCCAGAGACTTTACATGACCTTCAGAACACCCTCTTGGAAGAATGGGATATGATTCATCAACAGGACATTACTGCAATGATCAGGAGCAACCCTGAAAGGTTGAATGCCATTATTAGTGCAAGATATGACAATACATGCTTTTGAAGACATGAACAGAGGTCTCCAAGATTGTCTCCATGGTCTGTGAAATAAAGTGTGAAGTGTGTAACATCAAAACAGATGTTTATTACCTTTATGAGGTTACTAAAAATTTACTTGAAGTGTGCAGTTCTGGCTTAATTTGTTAAATTTGTTTATAATCACCTTTCTTTCTTCATTGATGGGCACTTAAATGGGACTGTACCACAATATTCCACCATTAGACAGTGGATTAGTGTCAAAAAGTGTCATAAATTTAAAATAAATTTCAAACAATGGAAAATCCAGGATGGAATGTAACAATACCAGGGAAGGAAAGTTGCTACTCACCATATAGTGGAGATTCTGAGTCATGATAGGCACAATAAAAAGATTCACACAATCATAGCTTTCAGCCATTAAAACCTTTGTCAGCAGTAGACACACATACACAAATGCACACACACACTCACACTCATGCAGACACAACTTGCACACACGTCTGCAGTCTCAGAGAGCTGAAACTACATTGTTTCAGCTCTCTGAGTCTTCTGACGTGTGTGAAAGTTGCGTTTGCATGTGTGAGCACATGCATGTGTGTGTGTGTGTGTGTGTGTGTGTGTGTGTGTGTGTGTGTGTGTGTGTGTACTGCTGACAAAGGCCTTAATGGCCGAAAGTTATGATTCTTTTTACTGTGCCTATCGTGACTCAGCATATGAAGATTGGATTTAATTTGACATTTTCATTCTTTTATCAATCAAGCCTTCTCTAAAAAAATCTATATGAAAAACTTAACATTACTCTTCCTTTTGAGATTCCAACAAATCTGTTAAATGACAAAACTTCTTCTGAGTATTCTATGAATTGGTATTACTTTGTTATCTTTACATCCAGACAGTGAATTTTCTATACAAAATTGAGCCATGATCCCATCATCAACATTATTTTTAACCAGTTATTACAAATACATCAAATAAACCAACCTCACAGATCCTCTGCTATGCTTGGTCTATTAAACACCCCTATCCAAAAGTCATTTTGCACTGTTTTTCTGTCAACCAACTGTTGCCAAGAATCCAGCTACTGCTAGGCTTGAAGTATCTGTAACCAAAGCACTTGATGCAAACCATTCGCTGACCAACTGAAATTGTAGTTGGGTTGGTCCTACTGTAGCATGACTTTGCTTTCCAATAGTAGTAACAATATGCTCTATGTTGTTAGTTGATGGGAAAAGACTGTTATTATAGTAATATCTTTAACTTGTTGTAAAACTCTCTCAATGTAGTTATCTTTTGCTCCCAGATTCAAGCCAAGCTGGAATTTTCTTGCCACAAACAATGAATCCATAGTAGTTGGCAGTAGATTTTCTTCATTGTTGAAGATATCTCCTGTAATTTCATCTATATTTAATTTATTTGTGTGCCATAGCACAACCGATTACTTTTTTCCTTAGTTTTGGAATAAGGCACTTCCAAAATTAAATTTATTTTAATGTGGGTTTGTTAGAGAACCTCTGCTCCTCATTAGAATACCAAACTGTTAGCTTTCCATTTTCACACCTGTCAGTGTGCATTTGCATATAACTCCTTCAATAATCATTACATTACCAGTCTCTCCTCATAACATTGTATCATGATCAGTGATGATTATTCAGATGATGCTTGATGGCTCTGTAACCATTTTGATCTTCCCTCGTATATTTTATATGAATTGGACTTATTAATTTATCTGTGTCAAACAACACAACACAACACAACACACAACATGCTATGAGAGAAAAGCATGACAGTCCAAACTCTGAAACAAAACGTGCAACCTATAAACTACCTGTATCAAGATTCTGTAGCCTAGAAGGGCTATATGGATCAAGTGATTAGCAGACTTACCTTTGTGGTTTTGCATATTTGAAGTCCATATGCACCACCCACACCTGTCAAACTTACCTGACTTGCCTCAGGACAGACAACTACATGTTGGACCCCAGACTGTGCATGAAAGTAATGCAAAAAGAATACACTGGGGAAGTCATTACCCTCACCAACCAATCACACACAAAATGGGGTAAAATGTTGATACATTGTTGAGGCCCAGAGTCCTCCAATTTCATATGTGAACATTCATTACAGCAATGGCACAAAGTTCCTGCTGTTTTGATGTGAATTCACAGTGCAATCATGAACATAACTTTTGCCTCTCATCCCAAATCTACCAATGTGAAAAACAAGTTACTTGCAACAGAAGGCACAATAATAATCTCCTACACTCTACTCTGTTTGAAACTTTACCTGACACACAGGTCTTGATACCACGCAGTGATAGGATTGTTTTGGAAATGCTGACCCTTTTGCAATGAACACAAAACAACTGAAATCTCTCCCTGCCACAACCAAATGGTCATCAGCAATGATAATTTTGCAACACTGAGACAGCACACAGTGGAACAATAAAGACAACCCACTTAATTACTGGCATTCTAGCAATGGCTCTATGACTGGCAAAAGCTTTGCACATTGTCTGACAATGATAATTTTGCAACACTGAGACAGCACACAGTGGAACAATAAAGACAACCCACTTAATTACTGGCATTCTAGCAATGGCACTATGACTGGCAAAAGCTTTGCACATTGTCTGACATTGTCTAAGTCTGTGAGTATGTCACAAAGCAAAACACACTTACAATGACCCAATGAAATGCACTTCCTATGTGGCTTGACTACTGACCACATTACTTATTAATATGCATAAAGACAAAGCTTACTTGGCCATAACTGCCATGCTGTTTCTAGACATCCACTTGGTTCATATCCCAGTTTTGTTCTACCGAACAACAGCACATCCCCCTGTCTGCCGTCCCATCAGAGCAAAAATGACATACTGTGAACATTTTTGATATTAAAATGCCTTCCATCAATACATTCAAGTGAGACGCTTGTAGAATGATATCTGCCAGAATTTTATCCTTCTCCTAACTATTACAAACCTTAATATCCTAAGGCCCTACTTGTTATGTTACTTTGGACTCTTCCAAACTTTCAGAAAGAAGGGGTGTCTGCTGCTGCAAACTATGCAGCATTTTTGTTTGGGATACATTTTGTATCCATCCACAATCTTCAAACTTTCCAAAAACATTTGTTACACTTGTGCCCCAATGACTTCCATTTCTTGGCCAACACTGCCCCACTCTGCAGTATTGTTAGAACCCACTCGCTTCAGTTGCTCATGAATTGAGACTGACCAGCTTAATTAAATTGTAATAATCTTGTGATCTGCTACTCATATCATGTTGCAGTTTTCAGCAGTGTTATCCTAATAATATTCTCTATACATCTAGATATACTTACACTTGCTCGGTTCTTCTTTAATTATGTTAGTTTAAGTAATAGTGGACAATGAATACAACAAGTGTGGATGTTGGACATCCCTGTCTCAGGCTGATTGGTATTACTTGGTCTGTTGGCTTCACAGTACAGAAAATGATGGTTCAGAATAAATTGTGAAAATGACTATTACCTCTTTGCTTGCCTTCTAATTCTTCCAAACACTCACTAGCTTGCGATTATTCATCAAGGGGGTCAAACATTCATGATATTTTTTGCTGAATGTCCTGTGGCAAATGCTTTGTTAAAATTAGAATTAAATTCTTATCATTAATGGTGTCATCCAAGTACATGTTTTGATCCAAATACTACTGAAAGAAATTTTTCACAGGGCTTCTCTTATATCATAATTATTGAGTGCAAATACCTCCTCCTTAATATTACTTTTTTTTCCATAGAATCTAGACCAATATTTGTGCCGAAACCTCTTCTGAAGTCAGCAAAGATGGCTTACCTTTCACCAACATCAGCATCAGCATCAGCAGCACCAGCAGCAGAATTTCAAAGACATTCTTTCAGTGTTATCATTATCAAATATTTTTAATTAGGATTGGACTATGATGAGGACAAGGCCATTGTTGGTAATAGTCTATAACAGTTAATAAAATAGCTATTTTATTGTATTTTTTCCATTTGTAACACAAAAATCACAATGGAATTACACAATGCTTGTGTATCTCTTGTTTGTCACAGATTTTAGTAAACTTGCCACACTGAAACTTCAAATAGTCAAGTTTCTTGATGTGACTAATCAGTCAAATACTGAACATTCTCTATGAATCAATAACTACCTGTATAATGTCCCATGCACAGCTCGCATGTCAATGTGCCCAAATGGAAAATGGCTGCAAGCACCTTCTTGTGTCTTTGGCTTATGACTGATGACTAGCTACTACTTATAGATTCGCACACAATCAAGGTCCATAGAAAAAAAAGAAAGAAAATGCACACAGATCCAGCAAGAATGATAAACTCAATGCATTGTCACAATCAAAGATAGTCTTTCACCTCTGGGCACAGTTTAACCAACTGTGCTGCAAGCAGGGCTGTCCCAAATGGGTTATGGCATAGGTTCCCACCAAGGGTGAGGGTACAGAGAGAGGGTGAATATAGACTGGAAGAGAAACCAAGAAAGAAAGGCACCTTAAGAATTAACTGGGAGAGGTGAGTGAGTTCCACTATACATCATGCTTCTATTATTTGCCTATGGGAAGTCAAGAAATTACTACTAACAAACAAACATATATTGCTAACATGGCTTATGTGGCAACAGCACAATTGATTCATACAGATGCCACCTACACATGCTGCCACCTATGCACCTTGCTCATGTTCAGTAGTGGAGTTCTTGCTGCTACTTGCTATGGTATTGTAGGATCTCAAAGATCAACAAGCAGACATTGATGCTACTGCATGAAGGCTCCCAGTATTTCTCAATTCAAGTTGCTTGAGGGCTGGATCACCATGTGACAGTCATGGAAACAAGAAAAGAAGATGGAGGGAATGTGTAATTTGCTGCAAGTAAAGTCTGTTCTTTATTATAAATCATAGTATAGTGTGTGTCATTCTTTGATGATGAAGGCTGTGGCAAACAACTCAATGTAAGTTTCTTTTAAGTGTGCCTGTTTGCAACTTAATGTGTCTTCCTTACAGTAAGTAACAATTATGAATATTCCTACCTGGAGTTTCAATCAGATACCTAATCTACTTCTGCAGGCTCTTCCCACACTTCCTCCTGTTGACATAATACATGGAAACAAACTATAAATATATTGTAAATGTTGTGCCGTTTACAAGTAATTTACAAATTATCTTCTTTACTAAGAGTGGTCAGTGAAAAACAGTTGATGCACGATCTTGTAATATTGTATAGACACAGTATCAGAAGTAACACCAACCAAGTGTATTCGGCTTCCACATTAAGACATTCACAATAACATTGGATGAAGTATAGGACAGTACAAAACCTCAGGACTATAGAAAACGTCCACATGCAGTCTCATAGGTGAGCATTCAATAAGCAAGTAAACATAAGTGAGGCCAAGGGCCTGGTGCACTGGGCTTCTATTGGGCTGTTGTACACATGGTACAGCATCTGCTGTGCCGTCTGTCCAGGTTGCAAGGTGACCTCTCTAGGCCAGCCATGGGGACAATTGTATCGTGTGCTGTTTGATTACACACACTCGCTCCAGAGCAGTGATCATTAAATTTTGGCTTGTGGGCTGCATGTGCCATGAATCAAGTGTTTGTGTGGTCAGCAGGTCTCAGCTGTATTTTAGAATAATGTGCTTCTGGCAACTAACAGCAGAACTGAAAAATGTCAGCTAATGTTAAGAGCTTCTTAAGAGTGTATTTTTCTTGCTCAGTAATAAACAGAAGTACTTACAGAGACTGTAATATTTTAAGATGTTTTAGGTCATTGTAATACAATGCAATGAATAAAAGAAAAATGACATTCAATGTGTTCGGTACGTATTTGCGATTGTCACACACATTGCAGTTATTGTCATTACTCAATATAGCATTTATGTAGGTTACCAAATAATAGTAAGATTGGTAGGGTGTGGTAAAGTGGCCACAATGGAAAAGTTGCCATTGCATATATTTAGCCATAAGCAGCATTGCTGTTTGTCAAGAAGTGGTCACTCTAGTTCTAATTTACATCACAACTGTTATCAGTGACAGTGACAGAGAAAGTTTGTTCTGTTATTTTTTAATAATTTTTGTTGAGTTGTCTCATGTAAGATAAGTCATTTGTGTTATTCTTATTTTCACACATCTATGGGGAGTGTTTTGACCCACAAATGTAATTTCTTGTTGTTTATTTCAGTTGGATAGTTTTTTGTGTGGATCGTTAAAGCTGACATGGTGAACGATTGGAAAAGTGGCGACATTATTCATTGAGAAAACTGGGTAAGGTATTTACCAGGGTAAGAGTTAGTTACTTTCAACAAACATGCATAATACAACAGATAAAACCTAAACTCTTTTTAACAATTTTGCATTAATTAAGTTATACTGTTTAATACTGTGTCTGTTCTGTTATATTAGGCTCAATACAAAAATCCAATTGAAAATGGTCTGCTGCAGCAGATTGGTATTCTTTCACATACTAGGGCATGAAGATGCCTAGGAAATGTATCCAGACATCAGAAAAACAAACATAGGGTCCTTTTGAAATGGCACTGACACTGACCACAGTACCTGCTTAGGTATGGAAAATTGGTCGCTATGTAACCCTTCAGAAAAGTACATGTAGTTCCAGTGAGTTATTTTCTTTTTCACTTGAAAACATCTGACTTGATACCTTATAACATATAGATTCAAAATGTGTAAGTGGTAAACTTCTATCAGTAACCATGGTTTGGTGAAAACTGAAATTGTCTTTGAGTAGCCACTTTACCCATTCCCCCTTCTTCCTTTGTGTCCCTAGCTGTTGTCCTGCAGTGTCAATTTTCGCTTTTAGGCAAAAAAAAAAAAAAAAATTGACAACCACTACTCTATAGGGTTGCAATATTCCTTCTCCTTGGGGAAAAATGTTCATTGCGGAGATGTCCATGTCTCATTGGTTCATGACAACTGCTGGAATGGAGATTGTGCTGTCCAGGAGAATATGGTCCGAAATGGTACTGGTGCAGACAGATATGGCACCCAAGCCCCTGTGGGAGGCCATATAGGGGCAATGATGGTGCTGTGTCATGTCCACATGGCATTCGGCAGTGGAGGCAGCAGTGCAGGCAGCATTGGCAACAGAATCTGCAGAGATGGAGGTGGCCAAGCTCTGACTACTCCATCTGGCATCAGCAGCACCTAGAGTGAAGATGGCACAGGAGCTGAAGGAGGTGTCGATCATGCAGCAGGGTCCAGTGCAGATGGTGGAAGCAGCCACAGGGTGGAGGGCTCTCCAATGTGCAGACGGCTCCATGTGGCTGGAACTGGTCATAGTGTCATGACACAGAGGTGGTGGCCTTGGCAGTGATGGATGACTGCTGGTATGTACTTACAGCACTGGCCAAATCCACAGGTCTAGATAGGAGAACTCAAATAGAATCACTACATGGTGGGTGCCAAAGGTGGCTGTGTAATGGTTGGAGCATCTGAAGCAGCCTACAGGGTTGCTGGCCATGAAGCAGCTGTCCTGGGACATGGTCACTGTCTGGAGTGAACCTGTATGAACTCAAGATCCTATTGAGGGCTTCCCCAGGAGAAGACAGAGTGGTATATTTTTTCATATATGTTTTGAATGTGCAGACCAGCTGCTCCACCTTGCCATTGGACTGTGGGTTAGAGGGAGGGGCTATAATATGCTGGATGCCACCCTTGGTACACAAATCTTCAAAATCTTGAGACATAAACTGCAAGCTGTTCTCCTTGACAAGCATTTACAGCAATCTTTCCAAGGAAAAATTTGTTGAATAGGCCAATGAAAACTGATAGCAATGACATTTTTGGAAAAAAATTAAGTGTGTGTTGAAAGGATAGGGAAATGGACATGTTGTATTTACCAAAATAGACAAGAAACTCAAATCCGGGAAGATGGAAATTGAAACTGCATGTGAGATTATGCGGGCAAGACTCAGTATGAAGGGTGGACTTAAAATGGTAATTGGATTCTTCTATCACCCACCAGACTCATCTCATTATGTAACTGAAAACTTTAGAGAAAAAACTTCGTTCACTTGTATGTTAGTTACCCAGTCATACTGCAATCATCAGTGCAGACTTTAATCATCCAACAATCAATTGCAAAAATTATAGTTTTGTTAGTGGTGGTGTGATAAGATTTCCTGTGAAACATTACTAAATGCCTTCTCTAAATACTACCTAGAACAGATTATCTGGAACCCCACTTACAATGGAAATATTTCTGGATCTAATGGCAATGAATAGACCTGACCTCTTTGAGAACAGCAACATTGAAACTGGTATCAGTAACCACAATGTAGAGGAACTGCGGCTTATGTTTAAAAGAATAATTGAGCATGCAGCGATGTATTTGTATGTAGAACATTTGTAACAGGAGGGACCCTCCATGGTGTACAGTCACTGTAAATAAACTTCTAAGAAAGAGGGATTAGTGCATAATAGGTATAAGTAAAAGCATAGGGCTATAGGTAGAGAGATATTGAATGACACATGTTTGGCTGTTAAGAGAGCAATGTGTGAAGCCTACAATGACTACCATAGCAGAATATCATCAAATGGTCCTTTACAAAACCTAAATAAATTCTGGTCTATTTAAGGGCTGTTAGTGGCACCAGAGTTAGTGTCCAGTCCCCCAACGAATGAGGCAGGAACTGAAAGTGAGGGTAGCAGAACAAAAGCTGATATGCTTAACTCTGTTTTCAAATGTTCCTTTACAGAGGAAAACCCAGCAGAACTGCCCCAATTCAGTCCTCATACCACTGAAAAGGTAAGTGAAACTGTTAAAACTGAACAAAGCTCCAGGGCCTGACAGAATCTCTATCAGATTATATTCTGAATTTGCAGATGAATTAGCCCTTGTTCTAACTATGATCTATTGTAGATCCCTTGAACAAAAAACTGTGCCTATTTTGTGGAAACAAGTGCAGGTCACACCTGTCAACAAGAAGAGTGGTAGAAGTGATCCACAAAACTATCATCCAATTTCTTTGAAATTGATTTATTATAGAATCTTAGAACACATTATGAGCTCAAACATAATGAGGTATCATGAATAGAATGACCTCCTCCATGCTACTCAGTGTGGATTCTGAAAATATTGATCATGTTAAACCCATGTCACACTTTTCGCATGTAACATACTGAAAGCTCTGGATCAGGGTAGGCAGGTAAATGCAGTATTTCTTGGTTTCCAAAAAGCATTTGACTCAGTACCACAACTATGCCTATTGTCAAAAGTATGATTGAATAGGGTATTGAGTGAAAGTTGTGACTGGATTAAGGACTTAATGGAAGGGAGGACACAGCATATTATTTTGGTTGGAGAGTCATTGTCAGATGTAAAAGTAATTGGGACATGGTCACATGTAAAGTGTGCCCCAGGGACGTATGTTGGGATCCTTGCTGTTCATGTTGTATATTAATGACCTTGCAGACAATATTAAGAGCAGTAACCTCAGACTTTTTGCAGAAGATGTATTTATCTATAATGAAGTTCTGTCTGGAAGAAGCTGCATAAATATTCAGTCAGATCTTGACAAGACTGCAAAGTGGTACAAAGACTGGCAACTTGCTTTAAATGTTAAAAACCATAAAACTGTGCACTTCACAAAATGAAAGAAAAACATAGTATCCTGTGACTAGAATATCAATGAGTCAATGTTGGAATCAGCCAACTCATACAAATATCTAGGTGTAACACTTTGTAGGTAAATGAATGAAATGACCAAACAGACTCAGTCATGGGTAAAGAAGGTGCTAGACTTCAGTTTATTGTTAGAATACTGGGGAAGTGCAATCAGTCCAGAAAGGAGATTACTTACAAATCACTCATGTGACTGGTTCTAGAATATTGCTGAAGAATATGGGGGACTTTGATCATATACAGAAAAGGGCAGCATGAATGGTAACAGGTTTTTTTTTTTTTTTATTCATGGAAGTGTGTCAGAGAGATGCTGGAGAAACTGAACTTACAGGCTCTTGAAATAGACGTAAACTATCTTGAGAAAGTTTGATAACAAAGTTTCAACAACCAGTTTCAAATGATGACTCTAGGAACATACTATAGCTCCCTACGTGTCACTCATACAGGCATCAGGAGGATAAGGTTAGAATAATCACAACATGAACAGAGGCATTCAGACAATCATTATTCCTGCACTCCATACATTAATGGATGAGAAGAAACCCTAGTAACTAGTGCAATGGGATGTACCCTCTGCCACACACTTCATGGTGGTTTGCACAGTATGCATGTAGATGCAGATGTAGACGACCATAGCTGCTGTGGATGTGGATGGGCAGTGAGCCACATAAGGAAATTTTGAGAAAGTGGCAGCTATTACAAGGCAAAATGAGCTTGAATATGCTGCCAGGAGTGTTGAGGAATGTCCCATTGGAAATAAAGGCCGTGATGCCACATGATGGGTTGCACATTGTGTGGAGACTGTCATGTCACAAGGCACATGACATCATGGTCAATGACGAGCCAAAAAATGTAGTGGTGGGCCAGTTATTTTGTACAAGAAACATCCCAGTGGTCAAGGTAGAGTAGGTGCATAATTTCCTGCTGCACTGTGTATGGGATCACAACCATGAATGCCTACTCTTCGGTAGCTTTCAAGAACTGAGAGGCAGTGGCGGAAAGCATAATAATTATGCAAAGGATCTGATGCTCGGCTTGGTGGTTTTTCTGGTCAGCCGTGGTGGACAAATTGAACAACTTGATGTACGACAGGATTGGGCATGACAGATGCTGAAATCTGAGAAGTGGCAAAGGGAAAATCATCCATGGTGTTTTGGACTTTGACATCTAAATGTAAACACAACAGTCCATTCTGATCAAATTCTGAATTGGGGCCAATTGGCAACTAAGAAAGAGCGTCCACATTAGCATGTTGTGCTGTGGGTCAGAAACAAATCTCATAGTTATAGTACAATGAAAACAGAGCCCATTGTTGCAGGCAATGGACCACTTTGTCTGATAATGATGCTGAAGGGTTGATAAGAGAAACAAGAGGTTTATGATCAGTAATCAAATGAAATTTAGACCATATAGGAAAACAGGGAATGTTTGGAGTGCATACACAATAGCAAGGGCTTCTTTTTCTATCTGCAAGTAGTACTGTTGTACCTGATTCAGGGTTTTGGAAGTATATGCAATAGCGCATTCAGAACTGTCCACATATTTGCGAATCAGAATGGCCCAAAGGCCATACTGTGAGGAGTCTGTGGGCAAAACAATATGTTGGCCTTGTTGGAAGGTAATCAAGCTGGAAGCCAAGAGTAATTTTGACCTTAATAGTATAGAAGCATGCTTGCAGGTGGGTGACCACTGGAAAGGAACATCATTATGTTAGAGAGCATGAAGTGATTGGGCCAATACGGCATCATGAAGAAATTTATGGTAGTACACAACTCCCCGAGAAAAGTTTGTAACACATTGACATTGGTAGGACATGGCAAAGCTGTAATGGCATCAACATATGCTGTGCCAAAATGCATGGGGTACATTCGCCCTTACTGGTGCTGAGCGTCCTGCATGATAAATCAATGATAACACCTGGTGGTCATGATAATATACATGTATGATGTGGTAAAACCAAAATCAAATTGTGTTCTAGATGATATGAGAGCATCTACGGAATAGCAGGTGGCGAGCATGCGCGACTGCAATGATATACCATGTCGCCCTCGCTGCATCCAGAGATGCCGCCTGAGCGATGCGCAGCAGCCGGCTGCTATTGCGAAGAATCGACAGCATCGATGATTATTACATTAATTGCTAAAAGTTGGCATGGCGTTGCGTGTTTGTTCGTTTTAAATGGTTCCTATTGTACAATGAAAAGGGTTAGTTAGTTCCCGGATAGACCTCTCACCGACTAAGTGGTGGTAGTGGTGTATATCAGGTCTGATCTTATAGCGTTTCACTGCGTGGTGTATTGAGGCTACTCAGTTGACACCTAAGTCTTGGGAGAGTGCACGGAATTTTGTTGATTATAGTTGTGGGAACAGTTTCGTTCATAAAATTTCCTGGGGTGAGTCCCACCTGAGCCTGATTTAATTGAGAGATTGATTTGTTAGGTGCTGAGTTTTGTGCAATCAGCGTGACCAATATCCCATCTGCATTGTATGTTGAGTGGTCGCGACGCGCCCAGAGGTAATTGGGTTGCTTGTCATTTTTATTGATGTGGTTTGCGTATTGTGCATGTGTGTATCAAGAAGGGAAAGCCTCGGACACGTGTTGGTAGTTGTATTTTCGAGACCACTAGCTTGCAGCAGAGAGTGATTTGGCTCCTAGAGTAGACAAGCGATAGTAAATTGAAGGAACAATTTAATGAGCCACACGTAGCTAAACCAAAACTTGATTCATCTAGGTGATGAATGGCTGATTTAAATGTTAGGGAACTTAGCAGGTCGCGTGTGGTCAACACCTGAAGAGGTCAAGATTTGCTTTTAAATTGTAACTTAAGGTTAATTGAAAACTGGTGGTGACATTTAGGATTTTTGTTTGATTTTTTTTATACTTGTTTCCGTATTGTGGGGAATGATAATATATTTGCTGGCACTCATTCACTGGTGATAACCAAAATGTATTGAGATACCTAGAAAGAAAATAAATCCAATTTTATTGGGGTTAATGTAAACTTTCCAGTATATTTAATTGGTATCTGGTGTGAATATATCTATATAATTTTCGGAAGTATAAACGAGTGTAATTCAGAGATATTGATACAGTTGAGTTGATATCACATATAATGTGGTGTTTCTAAATGTGCTTGGTAAAAGGTTCTTAAAATAATGAAATTATAAATAATCTACTGAAAGTAGATCTTCTCAATATTAAAGAAAAGATTTCAATTAAGGGATAAATTTTCTAAATGATGAATAAGTTTAATTGAAGTAATTGAATTACTTATGGAAAGGCCAAAGATTTTGCTACTAACAAAGATTTGTTATTCTGTGATGCATGCGAAGTCTCATCACTTACATATTATCGCTGTGTCGAGTTGGAAAAATACTTAAGGGAGAATTAAAAATGTTTTAATTCCTAACAGTAGTGATGGAAGTGTCCATAAACAGAATAATCATTTCAAGATGGTAGACAGATTGGTATTTTAGTACAAGTAATAAAACAGTTCTGAGTTTATGTCAGTGAGTACATCCTGCGTTGTGAAAAGCTCGTTGCAAAAGATAACAATTGCTAGTTGGATGTCACATTTATCATCACGCAAGATAATCAGGTACTGAAATTAAAATAATTTGCTGCTCTGACAAGATCAGTATCGTAGACAATGAGAGTGGTTCATTAAATAGGCCCATTTATTGACTACCGCTTAACTTCAGTAATCATTGGTGTGTGAATATTGTTAAGTGATTATTCATAGTTCTATCGTGGCTTCGTATGATTTCAGCATCATGTCTAGGAAAGGTTGTTGTTCCCATTATTTGGCAGACAGGCTGTTGTTTGCATGGTCAGCAGTTGACGTGGCTGCAATATTAATTGTACTAAGGCTGATTTCGTGTAAGATTAGTTCATTGCCAGTGTGATTGTGGCGCGGGCTAGTTTCTTGTCATTATCAGAGGCTCCTCTCCAACTGGAATCTTCTGCAATTAGATAGCATTCTGCAGTCTTAACATCTGTTTAAAAATAAGAAACTGTA
Organism: Schistocerca serialis cubense; assembly: GCF_023864345.2. NCBI lineage: Eukaryota > Metazoa > Arthropoda > Insecta > Orthoptera > Acrididae > Schistocerca > Schistocerca serialis. The sequence goes on from NC_064641.1 coordinate 563,539,595, forward strand.
CTTAATTAAAGGTGTGGTGGTAGGCTGGTGGCCTAAGTACTTTGTGCAACAGGATACTTTGCAATAATGGCATAGAGACGTTGGTACAGTACGATCCCTTGTCATTGTCAATCGATCTTGGGTACTGCCAGTCACGGACCAGTACAAACATGCTGGTGCAAAAGCTTGACACCAACATGCAAGACTCCAAAACTGACATAGACAATAAATGGCTGAAAAAAGTGTGATTCCACCAAGTCACATTTTCAGACTGGTGGCCGGTAGTACCTTGAATGAGGCACAAAGGTTCTACAAATGTTCATTTTTTGAGGAACTTGAGACCACAATAGTATCCAGGTAATTAATGCACTGCGGCATGGATGCTGTGAATGCACTGGGAGGACATGTTCAGAATCAACATCCAGAGGTAGTGGTAAGTAGGCTTCTGACAAGTCTGTTTTAGAAAAAAATATTGGCCTTGGAAAGCCATGCTAAGAGTTCATCCGGATGGGGTAAGGGATAGGTGTTAATAATAGACTTTGAATTGACAGACATTTTAATGTTTTTTGACAGTTACCAATGGAGTAGGCCATTCACTCAAGAAGAAATGTGTGATAACACCTAAAGATATCCAGTTTCAATCTGACTTGCTCCCATAAAGCTACTGGGACTGGGCAGGACTGGAGAAAATGAGATGCGCCATCAGTTGAATTGTGATTTGAGCCTTGAGATCAATGGCACACTCTATACCTTCTGAAAACAGGCTAGATATATTCTGAACTGAGTGCGTCAATTTGTTGGTATGGAACTTGATCAAATACCAGATGGAGTTTGTCAGAAATAGAAAATTCAAAAATTTTGAAAGCATCTAACCCATATAAGTTTTCAGTGTTGGCATCATCCATTACTAGAAAGCTCAAAGGGTGAACAACTGCTCTGTACACTACGGCAGTAGAAAAATGACCCAGTAGGCTATAGGTATTTTTTGTCTGATATAATTCACCAACTAATGAGAGACAGAGAGCAATTCCAATAATTCAAAATTCACCTAGGTTTGAGAATTTAACAAAGTCAGTGCTGTAGCTGTGTCTATTTGCATTTTCAACAATTTGTCCATCACACACACTTCAATGTAGAGTCTGTTTGAGGCTACCATCACTTGGGAAGTGCTGTTCACATCCATGTTCATATCTGTTGAAGGAGGTTCAGAGTTGCACACAGATACAATATATTCAATATATTCCTTTTTTTCACAGTTTTACAGTGGTTGCATGTTGCCCAATGCCTCAGAAACATGGCCTGCTCTTTTTTTTTATTTAAAAAAAGCATGCAGCTACTGTTGTGCTACTGCTGCTAGGAATGTCACTGCCCCATGCAGCATGGAGGCCATGGTTGCACAGCCATGATGTTGTCTTATACCTGTGAGTTAACAGATGGCAGCTAAGGAGGAGAGAGAGCAATGGTGGCTACTTGATTTGAAGCTTCTATTTGATTTCCTGCTGCCCTAGATACTTCAAAAGACTCAGCAATGTTCAGAACACCTAGAGGGAGAGATTTTCACTTTGTAAAGTGTATTAACGAACTTACCTATCAGAGACCAGGTGTGTTACAGCATCAAAAATCTTCAAATGAACACATGAGTCACAGTAGGCTTCGGTAACAAACTGGCAATGATGACTAAGCCCTTGAAGTTTTTCTGGCCTAGCTCTGTATGACAGTTGTGGACACCTTTGACAATGATACAACTCAATGTGAGCAATGATTACATGAGTATGTTTGAAATGATGATTAGAGAGCAACTGACACATTTCATCTGAAGAGAGACAGGCAGGTTCCTGAAGAGGAGCTATCTGGCACAAAAAGTGAAAACATGAGGAGAAATTTGTGACAAAAATTAAGACTTTAACAGTTTGGGGTCAGTGACTCCAAAAGCTTTAAAACATTGCTGAAGGCATGTTTCATACACATTACAATCTTCTGCAGGATTATCACATGGAGGAAATGGTCTGGGTTATGTCAACAGTGGTGGAAACTGGCTCATCAATGAAGGCGCCAAATTGTTTAGTGCCATGTTGACAGCCTGCTGCTGGTCAGTGAAAGCTTGCTGTTTGCAAATGAGAGCTCACTGTTGTTTGGTGATAACTCACTGTTGTCTTCAACAAGGGATTGAATAACTTCTTCCACAGACATTTGATTGTATATTGAATCAAAGAAACAAAACATGTGGAGTAGAATACCAAACTGATTGCCAAGTACATTATGTGATCAAAAGGGTCTGGAAACCTGGCTGAAAATGATTTACAAGTTCATGGTGCCCTCCATGAGTAATGCCGGAATTCAATATGATGTTGGCCTATCCTTAGCCTTGATGACAGCTTCCATTCTCAAAGGCATACGTTCAATCAGGTGCTGTTAGGTTTCTTGGGGAATGGCAGCCAATTCTTCATGGAGTGCTGCACTGAGGAGAGGTATTGATGTCAGTCGGTGAGGCCTGACATGAAGTCGGTGTTCCAAAACATCCCAAAGGTGGTCTATAGAATTCAGATCAGGACTCTGTGCAGGCCAGTCCATTACAGGGATATTATTGTCATATAACCACTCCACCACAGGCTGTGCATTATGAACAGTTGCTCGATCATGTTGAAAGATGCAATCGCCATCCTCAAATTGCTCTTCAACAATGGGAAGCAAGAAGGTGCTTAAAACATCAATGTAGGTCTGTGCTGTGATAATGCCACACAAAACAACAAGGGGTGCAAGCCTCCTCCATGAAAACCATGACCACACCATAACACCACCGCCTCCGAATTTTACTGTTGGCACTACACACGCTGGCAGATGATGTTCATCGGGCATTCGCCATACCCACACCCTGCCATTGGATTGCCACACTGTGTACCATGATTCATCACTCCACACAACATTTTATGGTCTGGATAGATGTCGGCCTACCGTATTTACTCGAATCTAAGCCGCACTCGAATCTAAGCCGCACCTGAAAAATGACACTCGAATAAAGGAAAAAAAAACATTTCCCGAATCTAAGCCGCACTTGAAATTTGAGACTCGAAATTCAAGGGGAGAGAAAAGTTTTAAGCCACACCTCCAAATCGAAACAATGTTGGTCCAATGTCATATGAGACACAATTTAGGTCGAATGAATGACGATACAGCTATGGTAGTTTGGTTCGAGTCGTAAGCTTAGCAGTTAAGCTTTACCAGGTAGCCATTGCTATGCGTCAGGCGCTCCGTCCGTATTTATACGGGTACCCTTCCTTTTTCACGTGCTTCGTCTGGTTTGAATCGATTGCTTATTTTGCTTAGATCTGATAAGTGCCATTTTCTTTGTTCTAGGTGCTTACATCACTCTAAGCAGAAAATGCATTACTGTACTGTTCGTCGCATTCTGATAGTGCGTGTTTACGGTCTGTCGCCGCTCGCGGCATGGCTTGCTTTTGTGCGCGCTGGCACCAGGTACAGTAAAAAAAAGAGAGGAATTGTCTCATTAGCTAAAAAATGGCAAGAGACTGCTATTTTTTGTTACTTACACTGCTGCTTCCTTTGATAATGATCAACAAGAACCAAATAATAGACTGCGTATGATAGAACATGTTCTGAACGAGAGTTAGGCGAAAGTGTTTCTCCGTTTGAAAATCTTTGCGGCCGCTTCTTTAGTACATCAAATTCTGCACAGAAATCAGACTCATCTTAGATTTAAAAATCTAGTCAGTTGCCGTGCTTCATTTCTGACTGTGTCACTACTAGGCATAAGAATAATACGAATGTAAACATGACACGATACGTATATTCTTCCGCGTTTGCTGTTGCCTCACTCAAGTTTCATAGCTTATTAGGCAGGCAGGATTTAAATGAGATAGCAGCAAACACGAAAGACTACATGGCAAAATGTTTATATTCATATTATTCTTATGGTGAAGAGAATACTGCATGTGATTCACATTTCATCAGGTTCCTATTAGCAACCATCTCTTCTCAGGGGCAGGAAAAAATTCAGAACGTAGAGTTGGCCATATTGACAAACATCCCAAACAGTCTTGCCAGACGGATTTTCGTAGTACATTGAAATTCTGCTACATTCGAAGATGAACAATACGGAAATTGTATTTACTTTGTTGGATAATGTATGAAAATGCAGTGGTCAAAACTCGGGGCGGAGAAAAAAGCTCATCTTCCACTTTCTTTTTTTTTTAATTTATTTACTGACGCAGAGGTTTTGGCGCCAGTATTTATCTTTGTGCCTACAAAGCATGCCTGTGTCGCGCTACATATATTCGACGGCAGAAGTTAGTTGTGGCGGCACCTATCAACATTTTTCAGAAATTCCGCTTGCTTTGCACTCGATTCTAAGCCGCAGGCGGGTTTTTGGATTACAAAAAATGGAAAAAAAGTGTGGCTTAGATTCAAGTAAATACGGTATTACATATTGCGACCCTCTTCAACTGTCAGTGGTCTCTGTTAGTCAACAGATGAGGTCAGCCTGTATGATTTTGTGCTTTATGTGTCCCTTCACGTTTCCAGTTCACTATCACATTGGAAACAGTGGACCTAGGGATGTTTAGGAGTGGGGAATGACACCCAATCACCTGACCACATTCTAAGTCTATGAGTTCTGTGGAGTGCCCCATTCTGCTCTCTCATGATGTTTAATGACTACTGAGGTCGCTGATATGGAGTACCTGGCAGCAGATTGCAGCACAATGCTCCTATCATGAAAAACACATGTTTTTGTGTGTGTCCGTTTACTTTTGATCACATAGTGTATCTTGTAACATTGTACAGACACAGTATGAGAATTAATACCAACCAAGTTTATTGTGCCCCCACATGAAGAGATTCATAATAACACTGAATGAAGTACAGAACAGTACAAAGTTTCATAACTATAGAACAGAACAATATACAGTCCTGTAGGTGAGCATACAATAAGCAAGTAAACATGGGAGAGGCTGAGGGCCTGCCACAGTGGGCTTATATTGGGTTGCTGTGTACAGATACAGCACTTGCTTCCCCATCTATCTAGGATGGGAGATGACCTCTTTAGGTTCGCTGTGGAGGCACTTGTATGACACTGTTTTATTATGCACTTTCACTCTATAGGGTTACTACACACAGATAAAGGGAAGTATAATAACTACATCACTGATGAGAGGCACATGAAAATAGCTAATAACATTGGCCTTGAAGATTGATAATAGTAGAAAAGTCTTTTAAGTTACAAGTGTCAAAGGAATTTGTGATGTAACTGAATTTTTAGTAAATTTCCAGCTGAAAAACCTACTTATAAAACCCAATTATATCTTATTGTATCCTACATCATCTTAGTATTATTCCCTCTTTGAATCTTTTCTGTCTCTCTCTCCCATGCCTGTTCTCTTCAGTGCTTAATGTATTGAAATAGAGTGAGTGTAGGAACCTTTTTCTTAGCTCCAAAACCTTTTAAATGATGACTATTACTATTTAAGAGGCAACAGCCTTGCCACATTGGTAACACCGGTTCCTGTCAGATCACTGAAGATAAGCACTTTCGCGCTGGGCTAGCACTTGGATGGGTGACTGTTTGGGGTCTGCTGAACATTGTTGACAAGCAGGGTGCACTCAGCCCTTGTGAGGCCAGTTGAGGAGCTACTTGATTGATTAGCAGTGGTTCCACTTATGAAAACTGACTGTGGGTGAGAGAATGGTGTGCTGACCCGAGTCCCCTCCATATGCAGATCCAGTGAGCCTATTGGCTGCAGATGACACAGCAGCTGGTAGGTACCATTGGGCCATCTGACACCTTTTCAGATGGAGTTTACTTTATTTCCATTTAAGAAAATTGTGAATGTGGGAATTGTGGCATGATGCATATCACATATTCCCACATTTGTAAATTCTGCAGTTGCCACGATTGAAACAAGAACTTGTTTTACCAGTTTCATATCTTGTCATCATTCTCATTGACTGCTGGAATGAACAGCAAGGGGAGATAAGTGAATGAATTCTTAATATCTTGTAAACATGGTGAGAGACAACAGCACCCAGTGGATGTACACCCACTCATTCACAACAGATATTACAATGTAACAAATTAGTGCCACAATCATGCAGAGACAGTTCACCAAGAAGTTTTGTTACAGACCTCTTAAATCTACAAATCTTTGAATCTGTGAGTGTTGTCTTATTAGGTTTTGCTTCCAGGAAAGTAATAAGGTTTGTTCCACATGAGGGGCACAGAAAGATTTGTGCCATCTCACCTGACTCACCATACTATTATCTGAATAATTCCTTTCAGCTCCATTCAGTTGTCTTGATGCAAAAAACAATAGGACATTCCTCTCCATTGACTCCCTGACTCAAAATGCCCCCAAGACTATAGTTTGACATATCTCATGATAATATAAGTTCCTTCCAAAAATGTGGAAACACCAACAAAGGACTCGACCCCAACACATTACAATACTCATCAAATGCCTTCTGACATTCCACAGACCACACAAATTTGATACTTTTCCTTAGTAACTGCATAAGTGGTTTTGCTTTATCTGCAAACCCCTTCATGAATTTTCTTTAACAGTTTGTAAAGAGTAGGAAAAACTGTAATGCTTTGCTTGTTCCTAGGATTGGAAAATCCCTTACCACCTGTACCAATTTTGGATCAGTCCTCACACCCTCCTCACTAATTATACAACCTAAGTAATTCACTTATTTGAATATAGACTGACATTTTTCAGAACACACTGTCAATGAGCTGTCTGTAATGTCTCGAATATTTCCCTCAGTTGTTGCCTGTGTCCCTGCATATATCTTCAAAAGATGATAAGGTGATCCAGATACTCAAAACGTTGATGAGGCTTCAATCCATTTTAAAACTCTGACCAACAAATTCTGGAATGTTACTAGTTCATTCTTTAAACCAAACAGCATTCTTCTGTACTGGTAATGTCTCCATAGTACTGAAAACACAGTCTTTACTCTATCCTCTGGGACCACTTTAATTGATGGTAGATACTCTTCAAGTACATTGTCAATAAATACAGGGTGTTTCAAATAGGACTTTACAAATTTGAAAATTAACATAAATTAATTCATAGTACCTACAGAAATGATCGTAGTGTCAATTTGTAGGAAAATATATCAAGTTTTGGCTCTTAGTTTGCTAGTGCTGAATCACTTCATAAAGGGTGCTAGCAGCAGTTACACTGGACCCAAGCATGCTAGCTGTGTGTTTTGGTTTGAAGAATCGAAGTTGGCAACAACAGTTCAGTGTAGTTTCCATACCAAGTATGCTAAAGATCCTCCTAGTAGGTCTACAATTTATGAGTGGCATAAATGTTTTGCAGAAACAGGGTGCTCTGTAAGATATGGGAAAACGTCAGGTTGTCCAAGCATATCTGACAATATAGTTGAGTGAATAAGACATTTTGTCAACAGCACTACGAAATCGACCCAGTGTGCATCTCATGAACTGAAAATCGCACATATGACTCTTTGGCTTGTGTTGAGATATCATTTGCATTTGAAACCATACAGATTGATGATCATACAAATAATAAAAGACACTGATAAAAACACTTGCAAGAACTTCTGCGAAGATATGTTAAATCGATTACATAAGGATTAACATTTCTTGGACAAAATCATCTTTCTTGATGAGTTGACTTTTCACTTAAGTGACAAGGTAAACATACACAACTGTAGGAATTGGGGCAGTGAAAATCCACATCATATTCGTGATAGCCCTAAACTGAACATGTTTTGTACATTGAGCAAGAACAAAGTGTATGGCCCCTTTTTTCTGTGAGAGAACCATCAACAGGATAGTATATCTGAATATGTTACAACAATTTTTGATACCATAGAGCAATGAGGATGACAAGGAACAAAATGTTTACTTCATGCAAGATGATGTGTCACCCCATTACCTGGCTAACGTCTGAGATTTTCTCTGACACCACTTTTTTTTAAAGTTTTTTTTTATTTAATGGGGGTTCATCAAGGATAACATGTTTTTACCTCCTGTGCCGGCTTCTCTACCTGAACTAAGAGCAAGAATTTACGCTGCCACTGAGCAAGTTACACCTGCAGTGCTACAGCAAGTTTGGGAAGAAATGACTTATGATGGGATGTGTCCAGGATAACCAGCTGAATCCACATACAAGATCTTTAGTTCAAGGTAAAGAAAAAAAAAAGAAAACTTGATGTGTTTACCTACTAAATAACACTAATCCCAGTTCTATATCTTCTTTCAATAAATTTACATGAGTTTTTAAAGTTATAACATCATTTTTGAAACACCCTGTACTAGTATTATCCAAGGTTATCAATAGTTTCCTTGACATTGAGAGTGGAGTAAGCATTTGTCACAATCTTGCTGTTCAAATGGCTCTAGTCACAGCGAAATGGATACTCCCTCAATCTGTCCATAGACTTCTTCAGTATGATTACAATTCGTCCCCCCCCCCCCCCCCCCAATCCCAATGGCTGTTACTCTCTTCTATTATGGTTTTGGCCAACTGCTGATTGATAAACGCCTCCAAAATTGGCTGCATGGACCATAGTACTCTGCATGGCCTTTGGTTATGGCCCTTGGTACACTGGTGCTTCATTCCCTTTTAGAAACTTGTGTTGAGTCATGGGTGTTGCAGGCAATGACCCTCATGGAAAGCACAAGTCATGAAATTCTTGCTACTGTTCTTCATCTGTGCCCTCTCTGTCCTCTACAATTGGTTCACCTTCTCACTCAATGCAGTCTCAGTGACATCTGTAACCTTTCTCATAGCCTACACCTTCTGTGCAGCAATTTTCCTCTTCTTGAATTACTAATGTTGCCACTAACATTTCCATTAACAACTTAACCTTCTGCACACTGTAATTATCCCTCACCATACATCTCTCCCTTTCCTGTACATGTACAATACTTCCATCATACTAAACGCTACGCTGCATGTAATATCTTACTAGCTGCCAGCAGTTCCACTAGTCACAACATATCAAATAGGAAAGTGAGGCATCACATTCACTGACAGTGACTTCCAGTCCCCTCAACTCACAACTATGCAGATTAATGTCATTGTTATCAGTTTATCTGGACTGCCTTGTACAACAGCTGCTCTTTGCAACAGATTAGATTAAATTAGATTAGATTAGATTAATACTAGTTCCATGGATCATGAATACGATATTTCGTAATGATGTGGAACGAGTCAAATTTTCCAATACATGACATAATTAAGTTAATTTAACAACATAATCAAGTTAATATAACAACTTTTCTTTAGTTTTTTAAATTTTTTTTCTTAATTTATATCTAAAAATTCCCCTGTGGAGTAGATGGAGTTGTCATTCAGAAATTCTTTTAATTTCTTCTTAAATACTTGTTGGTTATCTGTCAGACTTTTTATACTATTTGGTAAGTGACCAAAGACTTTAGTGGCAGTATAATTCACCCCAAAGTTAGATTTAATCTTGAATACTGAAGATCATCCTTTCTCCTAGTATTGCAGTTATGCACACTGCTATTACTTTTGAATTGGGTTTGGTTGTTAATAACAAATTTCATAAGAGAGTATATATACTGAGAAGTTACTGTGAATATCCCTAGATCCTTAAATAAATATCTGCAAGATGATCTTGGATGGACTCCAGCTATTATTTTGATTACACGCTTTTGTGCAATAACTACTTTATTCCTCAGTGATGAATTACCCCAAAATGTGATGCCATATGCAAGCAATGAGTGAAAATAGGCGTAGTAAGCTAATTTACTAAGATGTTTATCACCAAAATTTGCAATGACCCTTATTGCATAAGTAGCTGAACTCAAACATTTCAGCAGATCATCAATGTGTTTCTTCCAATTTAACCTCTCATCAATGGACACACCTAAAAATTTTGAATATTCTACCTTAGCTATATGCTTCTGGTTAAGATCTATATTTATTAATGGCATCATACCATTTGCTGCACGGAACTGCATGTACTGTGTCTTATCAAAATTCAGTGAGAGTCCGCTTACAAGGAACCACTTAGTAATTTTCTGAAAGACATTATTGACAATTTCATCAGTTAATTCTTGTTTGTCAGGTGTGATTACTATACTTGTATCATCAGCAAAGAGAACTAACTTTGCCTCTTCATGAATATAGAATGGCAAGTCATTAATACACTCCTGGAAATTGAAATAAGAACACCGTGAATTCATTGTCCCAGGAAGGGGAAACTTTATTGACACATTCCTGGGGTCAGATACATCACATGATCGCACTGACAGAACCACAGGCACATAGACACAGGCAACAGAGCATGCACAATGTCGGCACTAGTACAGTGTATATCCACCTTTCGCAGCAATGCAGGCTGCTATTCTCCCATGGAGACGATCGTAGAGATGCTGGATGTAGTCCTGTGGAATGGCTTGCCATGCCATTTCCACCTGGCGCCTCAGTTGGACCAGCGTTCGTGCTGGACGTGCAGACCGCGTGAGACGACGCTTCATCCAGTTTCAAACATGCTCAATGGGGGACAGATCCGGAGATCTTGCTGGCCAGGGTAGTTGACTTACACCTTCTAGAGCACGTTGGGTGGCACGGGATACATGCGGACGTGCATTGTCCTGTTGGAACAGCAAGTTCCCTTGCCGGTCTAGGAATGGTAGAACGATGGGTTCGATGACGGTTTGGATGTACCGTGCACTATTCAGTGTCCCCTCGACGATCACCAGTGGTGTACGGCTAGTGTAGGAGATCGCTCCCCACACCATGATGCCGGGTGTTGGCCCTGTGTGCCTCGGTCGTATGCAGTCCTGATTGTGGCGCTCACCTGCACGGCGCCAAACACGCATACGACCATCATTGGCACCAAGGCAGAAGCGACTCTCATCGCTGAAGACGACACGTCTCCATTCGTCCCTCCATTCACGCCTGTCGCGACACAACTGGAGGCGGGCTGCACGATGTTGGGGCGTGAGCGGAAGACGACCTAACGGTGTGCGGGACCGTAGCCCAGCTTCATGGAGACGGTTGCGAATGGTCCTCGCCGATACCCCAGGAGCAACAGTGTCCCTAATTTGCTGGGAAGTGGCGGTGCGGTCCCCTACGGCACTGCGTAGGATCCTACGTTCTTGGCGTGCATCCGTGCGTCGCTGCGGTCCGGTCCCAGGTCGACGGGCACGTGCACCTTCCGCCGACCACTGGCGACAACATCGATGTACTGTGGAGACCTCACGCCCCACGTGTTGAGCAATTCGGCGGTACGTCCACCCGGCCTCCCGCATGCCCACTATACGCCCTCGCTCAAAGTCCGTCAACTGCACATACGGTTCACGTCCACGCTGTCGCGGCATGCTGCCAGTGTTAAAGACTGCGATGGAGCTCCGTATGCCACGGCAAAGTGGCTGACACTGACGGCGGCGGTGCACAAATGCTGCGCAGCTAGCGCCATTCGACGGCCAACAACGCGGTTCCTGGTGTGTCCGCTGTGCCGTGCGTGTGATCATTGCTTGTACAGCCCTCTCGCAGTGTCCGGAGCAAGTATGGTGGGTCTGACACACCGGTGTCAATGTGTTCTTTTTTCCATTTCCAGGAGTGTATATATTAAGGACCCAAGACCAACCCATGTGGAACCACATTCTTGATAGTTCCCCAGTTTCAGGAATGTGCTGATCTTTGCATGTTATGGGAACTGCTTATTTCAACTTTCTGCACTCTTCCAGCAAGGTATGAATTAAACCATTTGGGCACTGTCCCACTCATTCTACAATACTTGAGCTTGTCTAGCAGAATTTCATGATTTACACAATCAAAAGCCTTTGAGAAATCACAAAAAATCCCAATGGGTGGTGTTCGGTTATTCAGATCATTCAAAATTTGATTGGTGAAAGCATATATGGCATTTTCTGTTGAAAAACCTTTCTGGAAACCAAACTGACATTTTGTTAGTACTTCATTTTTACAGATATGTGAAGCTACTCTTGAATACATTACTTTCTCAAAAATTTTGGATAAAGCTCTTAGAAGGGAGATTGGATGGTAATAGTTGACATCAGATCCATCCCCTTTTTTATGCAAAGGTATAACAATAGCATATTTCAGTCTATCAGGGAAAATGCCCTGTTCCAGAGAGCTATTACACAGGTGGCTGAGAATCTTACTTACCTGTTGAGAACAAGCTTTTAGTATTTTGCTGGAAATGCCATCAATTCCATGTGAGTTTTTGCTTTTAAGCAAGTTTATTATTTTTCTAATTTCAGAGGGAGAAGTGGGTGAGATTTCAATTGTATCAAATTGCATAGGTATGGCCTCTTCCATTAACAGCATAGCATCTTCTAATGAACACCTGGATCCTACTATAACCACAACATTTAGAAAATGATTATTAAAAATATTTTCAACTTCTGACTTTTTTTCGTAAAGTTTTCACTCAATTTGATGGTAATACTGTCTCCCTGTGCTCTTGGTTGACCTGTTTCTCTTTTAATAATTTTCCAAATTGTTTTAATTATATTATCAGACATGTTATACATATTTCTGGATTTTTTAATAACTTTTCATAATATAGCACAGTAGTTTTTATAATGTTTGATATTTCTGGGTCACTACTCTTTCTTGCTGTGAGATACATTTCCCTTTTCCAGTTACAAGATATTTTTATACCCTTAGTAAGCCATGGTTTGTTACATAGTTTCTTATGAGTATATTTAACTATTTTCTTGGGGAAGCAGTTTACAAATGCATTTACAAAATTGTCATGAAATAAATTATATTTTAAATTGGCGTCAGGTTCACGGTACACCTCATCCCAGTCTAACTGCTGTAGGCTTTCCCTGAAATTTGCAATTGTTAAATCGTTGACTGAACGTTCTACTTTGGAGGACTGTTAGTACTGCTGAATGGAGCTATGTCATATATTGATGACAGCTTAGCCTAGCTGGACTGTCATCCTACTAAGTTCCAGCACATGTTGTCAAAGGTCAGTTATGGCATGATGCTGATGCAGAGAATCTATCACTAGGATCAGGCCATAGCCATCACTTGCATGACATCAATTCTACACACTGCCTAAACCTTGCTGCCTCTAATTGAAAATTCATTGGTACCAATCCCAATAGCAACATATCATTATCCCCTATCCCCATGCAAATTATGAGGTGGGTCCCATTGTGTCCTACACACTAAATCTCTCAAGTCCATGACACATGCACTCCTATGTCCAACAAAATGATATACTTCTTGCCACCTACTACACCCACTATGGCACATTCTGCCTCTGCATTCTTATTCACTGCACTCACATTTAGTGGGAATGCGTTTTGGCAGTTCTGAATTTCCCTTTCTAATTTAATGGATGCTTATTACCACCCCTGCCATGTTTCCCACAATACCACTGCTGATCCATACCACTCCTACTGTTATTCCCACCAAACCACTGGTATTTTGTACCACCCTACTCTGTGGATGGCAGCTCTGCCGCTGCATATGCCCTGTACACCCACAATTGAAACATCTTATATTTGCTGTAAACACATGTTCCAGTCTTTCACTCGTGTTACACCATCAGTCTTCTTAAATTATATTGCTAGCCTAATTGCCACATGGAGATCCCTAGGCACACCAGTGTGTACCTGCCTAGATATTTCTAGTGCTAAGCACCTCAGGAAAGATTTGAGTGCCCATTGCTTAACTTCTTGTAGCAACATCTTGTTTGCCTCATCGCTTTGTGTCAACTCAAATGTGTGCACAGTACATTTCCTAATCCTCTCTATGGTTTCATTACACCTCTTGGAAATTATAGTCAATTACTCACTGAATAACTAAACGCTATTCTGATCTCTATATCCCTCTACCAATCATTGAGTGAGTTGTTAAAAAGTTTTCATCTTGTCCAGTGCCTCTGTGCATCACACAAATGACATCACTTGCCCCAACAATTGCAGTCTTGCCATTTGCAACAACTGCTTGTTTGATCAACCCCCTAGTTCTTCTGTAAATGATAACATATCCTCAGATGACCTACCGGAAACAGGAGTAACAAGGTTTGCAACAACTGAAGCTATGCCTAGACTCTGCAATTTCAACAGCCCAACTCATTCACCTTTTCTACCAGTTTGTTATTGACAAATAAATTTTCTGCCCTTCACTGCTCAACCTAATTAATCAATGATTGCACAGCTTCCTCACTGGTGATACCATGGGTCTCTATTTTTCCATTGCATCCCCTTGTAAGTCTCAGCAGTAACAACTCAACAACAAGGGCACAATACTCCTTAGATACTAACATTAACTACACTTATTTCCTCAGTATAATCATGAGCTATCTGGACTCCCTACGTGGTCTCGTCATATAGCCAAAACAATGACACATGAAACAAACAAATGCCACAGATTCAGCACAAGGTGCAGAATGCCCAAGTACATAATTCAGGCTCTAGCCATTCACCCCTAGAATTACCCTTAAACTGAATGACATCCGCTGGTTCTCCAAGCATCACAAAAGTAACTCTTCAGTGATGAAGCCTCCTATCTCTGGCCCCATGATTGTCACCATAACATAAATAACAGTCCTACTCACCCTATGATAAGGATATTTCAGGATACAGTTCAGACATTGTACTGCAGGGGCTGGTACATCCTCCACCATTCACTGGCGGCAACTTCAGCTCTCCTGACACCGCTTTGTAGAATGCAGACAGCACTCGGTAGGGCGAGTGGTTGTTGTGATGAGCCAGTGGACCCAGAGACACATTGATGACATAGAGAAATGTTTTATTCAACTTGAAGTACATGTCACATCAGTAGTAATGTGAGGCAGACATGGCTCAATCTGACGAACCTCGCCAATATCAACTCATGGTGGCTGCTTCTGCCCTGGTGAGGAGATGTGCATGTAGGTGCCCTGTAATGCTGATGGCAACCCACAGCTGACAGTAGGCCATGGCCTTGAAATTAACAGTATTCCCCTACTTCTGCTGTGGCAGCATTCCTCTGTGGAATCACCGCTCTTTGTGAGTCAGGCTCTGCATGCATCGAATGTGGAGGTGAGTGAAGACTGCAATGCATGGGACACAACCCACTGTCCTCTGGCTGGAGTTTGGTGATGACTGGTGTGGGCAACTGGTCAGTGATACTGTGACTCAGTGCAGGTGGTAGCTGGCCTGATGCCAGCTTGAACCAATGGCTGCTGTAACTGATGCTGCCCAATTGTCTCATCATCTGGCTTGGATCTTGTGTCATGGTGGTGCTGCTGGACTCTGGACAGATCTGACTCTAAATTCAGACCTATTTATATGGTTCAGAGTACCTTTGTTATAATATCATCCAGCCTCCAATCATGTAGTTCACAACAAGGGTCTTGCCCTAGTGTCGTGACATCATCCTGCCTGCTTCAGCTATTACCACTGAACAATGAAACTTTCCTCTGTGTACAGCTAGTTTGTCTCACAATCCTTCTACATATGTGTTACTCTGACCCACATGACACCACACTGCACTTACCATGGTTGCTACTGCAATACTTCTTGGTAGCTTTCTTACAACTTCTTACTAACCTCACTGAAAACTGTGTGGCAACACTGCAGTACGAAAGATGCATCACGCTATAGTCACTTCAAAAAGTCAGCATGCTCCCTTCCTTGATTAATTTAATTGGTTGGTAATGATTTCAATAGCTTACTATCATGTCTTTGTCTCATATTTTGAAGCAAAATTAATTGCAGAATTGTCCTAGATTTAACACTTTGAGGACTGGGCAGCCAGAGTGTAGTTCATGTGGCTAGTAATGCACTTTTAATGATTTGTCTGAATTTTTTGTGGCATCTTCTTCTGCACATCATTTAAGTCAGTTTATTGTGTTTGAAAGATGCTTTTTTTTAAAAAAAAAAAAAAGAAATACTGCAAAGAAAGATAGAATTAAATCCATGAACATTTTTTTTTTTAAAATACTGAAATGAAAATACATTTTCGCAACTAATTGTGTTTTTTTTTATTTTGTTTCCTAAAAGCAGATAGAATTAGAATTTGTTGGCACTAAAACCAAAAGTATTTGAATATGTAGTTTTTCACTGAAAATTACATAGTTTCAGTTGCCTTGGTATGAAAAAATCTGAAGCATTTTGGAAAACAAAATCATACATTACGTTCTTTGCACCACAGCCTGGTATCTTTTCTTCAATTTTCCTAGATCTTGCTTTGCTTCATTCTGCACAAACCATACATCTCCACTATGGAAATTCTGACATTTTTGCAGCCAGAATCAATTTAAGAAAATGTCCCCCAGTGAGTATATTTATAGGTGAACTATTTTGGATGGAAGTTGACTCAACCAGGCTTTCTTTTTTCCTCAAAGCTGCTGCCAATTCAATAATGAATTTAGCAGATTATTTGCTAGTGGGCTTTAACTTCTTACATGAAACATACAAATTTATAATAATTATCATGAAAATGTGAAAAAAACTTTCTTTCACCACTTTGTTTGCTTCATCTCAAAAGGGTAGTTGTCCATTAGCTGGCCACTGTGATCCACACCAGCCTTGTTTTCATTATAACCCAAACTACATGCAAGTTTCATCTTCTCTAGCTTTCCTAATTTTGTTCTGATTTTGACATCTGATGCACTCATTTTGTGTTTTGTGATCAAAAGATATATATTGGTAGTGTTTTTCCATTTCACATACAGCAAGTTCTCTCATCTGCAAAATGGAAGTTTACTTTTTTCACCTTCTGTGCAGTTAGATTATTAGCTAGCCCTTTTTTATTTTTCAGCTCTGCACTGTACCGCAATCTCGAAAATAAATAAAAGCATTTGTAAATGAAGTCTGTAAGTATATTTCATCTTACTTTTCCGCCATCTTGTATCATTACTTGTTGTTGTTGTGGTCTTCAGTCCTGAGACTGGTTTGATGCAGCTCTCCATGCTACTCTATCCTGTGCAAGCTTCTTCATCTCCCAGTACCTACTGCAACCTACATCCTTCTGTATCTGTTTAGTGTATTCATCTCTTGGTCTCCCTCTACGATTTTTACCCTCCACGCTGCCCTCCGATACTAAAGTGGTGATCCCTTGATGCCTCAGAACATGTCCTACCAACCGATCCCTTCTTCTGGTCAAGTTGTGCCACAACCTTCTCTTCTCCCCAATCCTATTCAATACTTCCTCATTAGTTTTGTGATCTACCCATCTAATCTTCAGTATTCTTCTATAGCACCACATTTCGAAAGCTTCTATTCTCTTCTTGTCCAAACTATTTATCGTCCATGTTTCACTTCCATACATGGCTACACTCCATACAAATACTCTCAGAAACGACTTCCTGACACTTAAATCAATACTCGATGTTAACAAATTTCTCTTCTTCAGAAATGCTTTCCTTGCCATTGCCAGCCTACATTGTATATCCTCTCTACTTTGACCATCATCAGTTATTTTGCTCCCCAAGTAGCAAAAATCCTTGACTACTTTAAGCGTCTCATTTCCTAATCTAATACCCTCAGCATCACCCAACTTAATTCGACTACATTCCATTATCCTTGTTTTGCTTTTGTTGATGTTCATCTTATATCCTCCTTTCAAGACACTATCCATTCCATTCAACTGCTCTTCCAAGTCCTTTGCTGTCTCTGAGAGAATTACAATGTTATCGGCGAACCTGAAAGTTTTTATTTCTTCTTCATGGATTTTAATACCTATTCCGAATTTTTCTTTTGTTTCCTTTACTGCTTGCTCAATATACAGATTGAACAACATCAGGGAGAGGCTACAACCCTGTCTCGCTTCCTTCCCAACCACTGCTTCCCTTTGATGTCCCTCGACTCTTATAACTGCCATCTGGTTTCTGTACAAATTGTAAATAGCTTTTCGCTCCCTTTATTTTACCCCTGCCACCTTCAGAATTTGAGAGAGAGTATTCCAGTCAACATTGTCAAAAGTTTTCTCTAAGTCTACAAATGCTAGGAACATAGGTTTGTCTTTCCTTAATCTAGCTTCTAAGATCAGTCGTAGGGTCAGTATTGCCTCACGTGTTCCAATATTTCTACAGAATCCAAACTGATCTTCCCCAAGGTCGGCTTCTATTAGTTTTTCCATTCGTCTGTAAAGAATTCGTGTTAGTACTTTGCAGCTGTGACTTATTAAACTGATAGTTCGGTAATTTTCACATCTGTCAACACCTGCTTTCTTTGGGTGTTATGAAGCCTTAACATCTCCAGTCACCCTTCTGCCTTTCACACTATGAAGGCTTTATACACCTCAGTTGGCATTATTTCTGAAATATTATTATTTTCGTTATTAACCTTCTGGGTTCCTGATTTGTCTACAGAACTGCACAAACTTTTAAAGTATTTGTACACTTTTGAAGGAAGAAAGGAAGGGAGGAAAGAAATTTTGGGGTGTAGTATTGTATCAAATGCAGTGTCATTTAGAAACAGAACACAAACATCAGGGTAGAGAAGGATGGAGCAGCAAATCAGCCATGCCCTTGTACAAACATGCCATCCTGACATTTGTCTGAAGTGATTTCGGGAAATCATAGAAAAATGAAATCTGGATACCTGGTTGTACAATTTTCTCATTATTCTTAGTTATTCATGCCACTACCACATTAATTGTCCGTCCATGGTAGCTGAGTGGTCAGCATGTCGGATTGTCATACCTAACGGCCCGGGTTCGATTCCCAGGTGGGTCGGAGATTTTCTCTGCTCAGGGACTTATTGTTGTGTTGTCCTTATCATCATCATTTCATCCTCTTTGACAAGCAAGTCGCCGAAGTGGCGTCAACTCGGAAGACTTGCACCAGGTGAACGGCCTACCCAACGGGAGGCCCTAGCCACACAACATTTCCATTTTACCACATTAATTGATGAAATGTGATGCTTACCCAACTTAAGTTTCTACAATGGTTGTTTTTCATTGGTTCTGTTACATAAGTTTCAATAATGCTCTCATATCCACTCTGAGATATTTGCAAATTGTTTTGTACAATTCATCATATTGTATGACAATTTTATGAAAGGGGTACATTGCTGCTCACCATTTGGCAGAGATGTTGATTTTCAGATAGACACAACAAAAACACTGTCAAACAAGTAAGCCTTCAAAGCCTTCAGCAATAAAGGCACTCATCAGAATTAGACAGCTCACACACACACACACACACACACACACACACACACACACACACACATATTACCACAGTCTCTGGCTGCAAAAGCGTATTGCATCACATTCTATTAATCATTTACTTAAACTCTTACTTTCTCTTTAAAGTATACCTTATTCCATTTGAGATATTCTTTGCTGCCACCTCTTTTTTATTTTTTTACCACCAACATCTTTTCCATTTTGACATGTACTTTTGTCAAACAATTGTCATTTTTATGTGTCACTGAAGTCTTCTGTTTCTAAGAATCAGAACTAAATGCTTAATTTATTCTGGTTTTCCTATGTGTTATTAGAAGAGTTCACACAACAAAGTTTGTTTCTTTCTAGCTATGTGAGATATGTCTCCTGTCATTCTGACAGGCCTCTTATCACAAAATTGTTCACTAGTTTTATTCTATCTGAATAAAATCTCCTGTCATCATCTTCTGGTGGCATTATCTGTCATTTATCAGTTTTTGAAACCCTTCGTGCAGGTCATCTACCTCCTCATCTGGAAGTCAGTACATTGGCAATGCTTGGATGAACCCCTGTGGAATATCACTATTTTTCTAATGAACTTTACTATTCCATCTCACTTCCTTCAATATCAGTAATATAGTATTAAATTTTCTTGTTTACAGTAAAGTGTGTGCTTGAATCTACTCTCTTCTTTGAAGTTCCTACACAAATTCTAAAGAAGTTACAGAAATCATTACATTGCTAGAATTCAGAAATTCTTCATGCTATTAAAGTGTTCCAGGAGAGTATAAAAATCTTATGCCAATTCGATGGATTACACTTTAACTCTATCCTTACACTTCATAAAACTGTTACATTTGCTGACAATGAAAGAATACTATTCAAGTTCACTATTCCAAAAATAAAAGACACTACTTTTATCTACATACATTGGTTCAATAAAAACATTTTTGGTCTTATTCTTATAAACCATCATGTTATTTAATTTAAATAAAGTGAATCATAAGCTGCTCTTACTAGAAACAGATAGTAATAGACTTAGACAAAAGGAACATCACTATTGTTGTGAGGTCTTCAATCTAAAGACTGGTTTAATTAAGCTCTCTGTGCTAGTCTTGCACAAGATAGGTCTTGCGCAAGCCATTTCATTTCTCCATAAATACTGCAACCTTTAGCCATTTCAGCCTGTTCACTTTAACCAAGACATGGGCTCACTCTTACAATTTTTAACTCCGCTCCCCCTCTCCCAGTTCCCTCTGTTATCAAACTGACGATTCTTTGGTATCTTGGGATGTGTCCTATCAACCAGTCCCTACTCTGGGTCAAGTTGTGGCATAACTTTATTTCAAAGCCAGTTTAATTCAGTATCTATTCATTAGTTATTCAGTCATCTGTCTAACCTTATGCATTCTTCTGTAGCATCACATTTCAAGTCCTCCTGCACTCTCGTTGTTTGATCTATTTATCACCCATGTTTCACTAAAAGTACAATGATGTACTCCAGACAAATACATTCAGAAATGAGTACCTAAGATAAACGGACATCCAATATTAAATATTTCATCTTCTTCAGAAAATGTTTTTTGCTATTGTCAGCTTGCATTTTATATCCGCCTCATTTCAGGCTTTACGTTTTTTTACCTGCTAAAATAGCAACTGCTCACTGACTGTGTGTAGTGTCTCAGTTCCTACTGTAATTCCTTCAGCATTGGCTAATTTAATTCTTGACTAAACTCCATTACCCTCATTTTGCTTTTATAGGTACTCTTTTCAAGACATTATCCATTTTGCTTAACTGACCCTTCAGCAAACCTTAGATAATATATGAGATACTGAATTTCATTAATGAAAGAAGGAGATATAAACCACAGCAATTGAAGTAGACAAAGAAGAATACAGACATCTAATAAAATGAGACTGACAGGAAGTGCAAAATGGCTAAGTGAACTTAGAAGAGAACTGCAAAGCCATGGAAGCATGCATGAGTGTGGGAAAGATAGATACCACATATAACATTATTAAAGATCTCTGTAGGACAGAGTATCAGTTATATGAATTTGAAGAAAACAGATGACAAGTCAGAACTAAACAAAACAGGGTAAGTTGACAGTAGGAGGTAAGGTTGATAGTCTGCAAAAATCAGCAGAGCCCTCTAACTAGGATTCGAGAGGGTGCGTTTCTGGATGAGGTATCAAATATATTGCTTCCCCCTACTTATACCTCCCAAGAAGATCACGGATGTAAAATTACAGAGATTCGAGCATGCACTGAGGCTTTCTGGCAGTCGTTCTTCCCGCGAACCGTATTCGTAAATTTCGGGAGTATTATAGTATTTGAGAGTTGTAGCATCGCGTTTTTAGTACCTGAATAGTGTAAATTCGCGTAGTCGTCTGTCTTCTGTTTTTGTTTTGAACGGACGGTGTCGGTTGGTCACAGCCAGTTTGCTCCCTGCCCTTGTTGTTCTTAACATATAATAATGACTTATCATCCTATATTCATGAAGATGCAGAGCTAGTTGCTTTTTCTGATGAGACAAGTATAATAATCACACCCAGCAAACATGAATCAACTGAGGAAATCGTAAACAGTGGCAGATAGATTGTGTGTTCTGGACAGTGTTTTCTTAACGTCTCTTGCTCCCTGCCGCCGTTGGATAAGCAGCTGCCAGCAGAAAGTCGTATACTCCTAGTTCACTCATTTGTTACATAGTTTAATTCTTAATTTCTTTGCATGTTTTTGGTACTTGCATTGTTTAATTCGTAAATTTCGGGCGTATTATAGTATTTGAGAGTTGTAGCATCGCGTTTTTAGTACCTGAATAGTGTAAATTCGCGTAGTCGTCTGTCTTCTGTTTTTGTTTTGAACGGACAGTGTCGGTTGGTCACAGCCAGTTTGCTCCCTACCGCCGTTGGATAAGCAGCTGCCAGCAGAAAGTCGTATACTCCTAGCTCACTCATTTGTTACATAGTTTAATTCTTAATTTCTTTGCATGTTTTTGGTACTTGCATTGTTTAATTCATAAATTTCTGGCGTAGTATAGTATTTGAGAGTTGTATCATCGCGTTTTAGTACCTGAATAGTGTAAATTCGCGTAGTCGTCTGTCTTCTGTTTTTGTTTTGAACGGCCAGTGTCGGTTGGTCACAGCCAGTGTGCTCCCTGCCGCCGTTGGATAAGCAGCTGCCAGCAGAAAGTCGTATACTCCTAGCTCACTCATTTGTTACATAGATTAATTCTTAATTTCTTTGCGTGTTTTTGGTGCTTGCATTGTTTAATTCATAAATTTTTGGCGTATTATAGTATTTGAGAGTTGTAGCATCGCGTTTTAGTACCTGAATAGTGTAAAATTGCGTAGTCTCCTTCCGCCGCCAAGCAGTGTGTCAGCAGTGCGCAAGTAGCAGCATTACTACATTTACTAGTCAATCTTGTATTTTAATAACCGTTTAAATTTTGTGTCGATTTGTTTGTGCTCTCTCTAGATTAATTCAGACGTTCTTTGCACAACAGTTTTTAGCATGGATAGGGACTGCAACTGCTGTGTTTGGATGCAGGCTGAGTTGGCATCCCTTCGCTCCCAGCTTCAGGCAGTGTTGACTTTGGTCACACAGCTTGAGGCTGTTGCCAATGGGCATCACTGTGGGGGTCCGGATGGGGGTTTTTCGGGGACGGCCAGTTCGTCCCACGCATCCCCCGATCGGACTACGACTGTGGCTGCCCGGGATACTGCCCACATTGAGGCTGATCCCTCACCTGTGGTAGAGTGGGAGGTCATCTCGAGGTGTGGCAGGGGGTGAAAGACATTCCGGAGGGCTGAACGGAAGGCCTCTCCAGTTTGACAAACCGGTTTCAGGTTCTGTCTCTGGCTGATACTGATCTTCGGCCAGCTATGGCTGCTTGTCCTGTTCCAGATGTTGCCCCTCAGTCTGCAAGATCCAGGTGGTCACAGAGGGTGGGCTTACTGGTAGTTGGGAGCTCCAATGTCAGGTGCATAAAGGGGCCCCTGCAAAGCATGGGCCAAGCAGGGAAAGAAAACCAATGGGCACTCCGTGTGCATACCGGGGGGGAGTCATTCCAGATGTGGAAAGGGTCGTTCCGGATGCCATGAAGGGTACAGGGTGTACCCATCTGCAGGTGGTCGCTCATGTTGGCACCAATGATGTGTGTCACTATGGACCAGAGGAAATCCTCTCTGGCTTCCGGCGGCTATCTGATTTGGTGAAGACTGCCAGTCTCGCTAGTGGGATGAAAGCAAAGCTCACCATCTGCAGCATCGTTGACAGGACTGACTGCGGACCTTTGATACAGAGCCAAGTGGAGGGTCTGAATCAGAGGCTGAGACGGTTCTGCGACCGTGTGGGCTGCAGATTCCTCGACTTGCACCATAGGGTGGTGGGGTTTCGGGTTCCGCTGGATATGTCAGGAGTCCACTACACACAGCAATCGGCTACATGGCTAGCAGGGGTTGTGTAGTGTGGACTGGGCGGTTTTTTAGGTTAGACGGGCTCGGGCAAGTACAGAAAGGGCAACAGCCTCAAAGGGTGCGGGGTAAAGTCAGGACATGCGGGGACCAAGCAGCAATCGGTATTGTAATTGTAAACTGTCGAAGCTGCATTGGTAAAGTACCGGAACTTCAAGTGCTGATAGAAAGCACTGAAGCTGAAATCGTTATAGGTGCAGAAAGCTGGCTGAAGCCAGAGATAAATTCTGCTGAAATTTGTACAAAGGCACAGATGGTATTTAGAAAGGATAGATTGCATGCAACCAATAGTGGCGTGTTTGTTGCTGTTAGTAGTAGTTTATCCTGTAGTGAAGTAGAAGTGGATAGTTCCCGTGAAATATTATGGGTGGAGGTTACACTCAACAACCGAGCTAGGTTAATAATTGGCTCCTTTTACCGACCTCCCGACTCAGCAGCATTAGTGGCAGAACAACTGAGAGAAAATTTGGAATACATTTCACATAAATTTTCTCAGCATATTATAGTCTTAGGTGGAGATTTCAATTTACCAGATATGGACTGGGACACTCAGATGTTTAGGACGGGTGGTAGGGACAGAGCATCGAGTGACCTTATACTGAGTGCACTATCCGAAAATTACCTCGAGCAATTAAACAGAGAACCGACTCGTGGAGATAACATCTTGGACCTACTGATAACAAACAGACCCGAACTTTTCGACTCTGTAAGTGCAGAACAGGGAATCAGTGATCATAAGGCCGTTTCAGCATCCCTGAATATGGAAGTTAAAAGGAATATAAAAAAAAGGAAAGTTTATCTGTTTAGCAAGAGTAATAGAAGGCAGATTTCAGACTACCTAACAGATCAAAACGGAAATTTCTGTTCCGACACTGACAATGTTGAGTGTTTATGGAAAAAGTTTAAGGCAATTGTAAAATGCGTTTTAGACAGGTACGTGCCGAGTAAAACTGTGAGGGACGGGAAAAACCCACCGTGATTCAACAACAAAGGAAGCTACTGCGAAAGCAAAGAGAGCTTTACTCCAAGTTTAAACGCAGCCAAAACCTCTCAGACAAACAGAAGCTAAACGATGTCAAAGTTAGCGTAAGGAGGGTTATGCGTGAAGCGTTCAGTGAATTCGAAAGTAAAATCTTATGTACCGTCTTGACAGAAAATCCAAGGAAGTTCTGGTCTTACGTTAACTCAGTAAGTGGCTCGAAACAGCATATCCAGACACTCCGGGATGATGATGGCATTGAAACAGAGGATGACACGCGTAAAACCGAAATACTAAACACCTTTTTCCAAAGCTGTTTCACAGAGGAAGACCGCACTGCAGTTCCTTCTCTAAATCCTCGCACAAACGACAAAATGGCTGACATCGAAATAAGTGTCCAAGGAATAGAAAAGCAACTGAAATCACTCAACAGAGGAAAGTCCACTGGATCTGACGGGATACCAATTCGATTCTACACAGAGTACGCGAAAGAACTTGCCCCCCTTCTAACAGCCGTGTACCTCAAGTCTCTAGAGGAACGTAAGGTTCCAAATGATCGGAAAAGAGTACAGGTAGTCCCAGTCTTCAAGAAGTGTCGTCCAGCAGATGCGCAAAACTATAGACCTATATCTCTGACGTCGATCTGTTGTAGAATATTAGAACATGTTTTTTGCTCGAGTATCATGTCGTTTTTGGAAACCCAGAATCTACTCTGTAGGAATCAACATGGATTCCGGAAACAGCGATCGTGTGAGACCCAGCTCGCTTTATTTGTTCATGAGACCCAGAAAATATTAGATACAGGCTCCCAGGTAGATGCTATTTTCCTTGACTTCCGGAAGGCGTTCGATACAGTTCCACACTGTCGCCTGATAAACAAAGTAAGAGCCTACGGAATATCAGACCAGCTGTGTGGCTGGATTGAAGAGTTTTTAGCAAACAGAACACAGCATTTTGTTATCAATGGAGAGACGTTTACAGACGTTAAGGTAACCTCTGGCGTGCCACAGAGGAGTGTCATGGGACCATTGCTTTTCACAATATATATAAATGACCTAGTAGATAGTGTCGGAAGTTCCATGCGGCTTTTCGCGGATGATGTTGTAGTATACAGAGAAGTTGCAGCATTAGAAAATTGTAGCGAAATGCAGGAAGATCTGCAGCGGATAGGCACTTGGTGCAGGGAGTGGCAACTGACCCTTAACATAGACAAATGTAATGTATTGCGAATACATAGAAAGAAGGATCCTTTATTGTATGATTATATGATAGCGGAACAAACACTGGTAGCAGTTACTTCTGTAAAATATCTGGGAGTATGCCTGCGGAACGATTTGAAGTGGAATGATCATATAAAATTAATTGTTGGTAAGGCGGGTACCAGGTTGAATTTCATTGGGAGAGTCCTTAGAAAATGTAGTTCATCAACAAAGGAGGTGGCTTACAAAACACTCGTTCGACCTATACTTGAGTATTGCTCATCAGTGTGGGATCCATACCAGATCGGGATGATGGAGGAGATAGAGAAGATCCAAACAAGAGCGGCGCGTTTCGTCACAGGGTAACCGTGATAGCGTTACGGAGATGTTTAACAAACTCAAGTGGCAGACTCTGCA
Source organism: Schistocerca serialis cubense (assembly GCF_023864345.2). NCBI lineage: Eukaryota > Metazoa > Arthropoda > Insecta > Orthoptera > Acrididae > Schistocerca > Schistocerca serialis. The sequence goes on from NC_064641.1 coordinate 563,565,750, forward strand.
AGAGAGGCGCTCTGCATCGCGGTGTAGCTTGCTGTCCAGGTTTCGAGAGGGTGCGTTTCTGGATGAGGTATCGAATATATTGCTTCCCCCTACTTATACCTCCCGAGGAGATCACGAAAGTAAAATTAGAGAGATTCGAGCGCGCACGGAGGCTTTCAGACAGTCGTTCTTCCCGCGAACCATACGCGACTGGAAGAGAAAAGAGAGGTAATGACAGTGGCACGTAAAGTGCCCTCCGCCACACACCGTTGGGTGGCTTGCGGAGCATAAATGTAGATGTAGATGTAGAATTAGTATATCTAATTTGGTATGGTGCTGGGTGTAAGTGCTGAAAGCTGGGAGTGGGGGTTGGGAGTGCCATATTGGTGCACTCTGGACATAAGTGGACATGGAGTGGTCAAAGTTCAGCTTATTGGGAATAGTGATGATATATTCAAGATACTAAGTTAAGAGGTTGTCTTTACTTAGATTGTCTGGTAATGAGAGTTGTGGAGGAGAGCATTCATGGCCCAGCTTCACTTCTATTTGCACTCTGCGGCAAGGGAAGTGGCATGTGCCACACTTCTCACTTGTCACGACACAGATGAAATGGAAGTGTTCTCAGGTTGGTACTTACTGTTTAGTCCCCTGTATAATTGCTATTGTTTTCCAGCGATATAGACCCAGTTTGAGACTGTTGTGAGGGTAGGCCTACTGTCGAAGGAATTCATAGCTCGGAGCATGTGCCAAACCTACATATGACTGCTTCAGTAGTAACGTCCATAGCCTAAATCAAAATATGAACCTGACACTTGGCAGTTCGCTGATCATTTGACTAGTATACATCCTAACATCAGATTTACAGTGGAGGTGGAAAGGACAGGAAGTCACCTTCCTTAGAGATGTTGGTTGGACGGAAATCAGAGAGATGACTGGGCCATTATGTGCACAGAAAACCAACTCAAACAGATCTGTATTTCAATGGACCTATCTTTCACCATCCAGCACAGATGAGAGTTATGCTGAACACCTTACTACACAGAGACAGGACTATTTTGGGCAAAGACCACCTTGGCTCCAAGATTAGCCATTTGAAGACAGTGTTGAGAGGGAATGGGCATCCTATCTGTGATATTAGACCAATGGCGAGGAAATCAAGACACGAGGCCGTTCAAACAAGCCAAGAGGACCAACATGTGGCACAGCTTCTATGCTGCGGTGCAACTACTAGCAAGATAGGTAGAGTCCTAAACAGGCAGTCTTCTGGCCACTCAGAAAGGTTAAAGAAATGTTGCGTCCAGTTAAATGTATTATTGGCCTCGGGAATTATATATTCTTTGCGAGTGTGGCAAACGTCGTGGTGGCCAGTCTCTACAGACACTTGCCGATCGCTGTGTCGAACATCAGTGTCATGTTAAATCAGCCGTTGCAGAGCACTGACTGTTAAATATGCACAAGATTTTGTCTGAACAAATGAAAATACTTGCTCACACGACAACCTATTGGGAGTCTGTGGTAAGGGAAGCAGCTGAAATTATACTGTGAAATTATCTTCAATAGAGACTATGGCTATGCATTTGTCGGTTCATGGAAACATTTACGTAATAAAGAAAAAGTAAACCACACAGACTTCTCGCAGTGTCTTGCCTTGTCCACCTTGGCATGTGCAGCGGCGGATTTACCCCTAGGCACACCATATTATATGCCCCCGCCCCCTAACAAAAAACGTTTTAAATAATAACTATGACCCGATCATTCCACAATTGCCGATTTGGGTGGGAGCGCTGTGAGCTGTTTCCGTACTCTGCTATTCGTTGTTCTGAAGGACGCGTCAGCGGTCTTGTCGCGCTCAATCAAAATGTAATATGGTTCCTGAACTGTACTTGGTGTACGGTAGCGGATAAAACAAACTTAAAACTGCATTGTGTTAACACATTCTTCTGTCGAAAGACAACAGAGACGAACACAAGGAAAATAACTTTTCTTTTACGCCCTAAAAATTCAGCAGAGCGTGTAGGAGGCAATGGATTATTGTCATACATTAGAAATTAATACGTACTTTTACAGAGATGCGTTCAAAATTAAAATTAAACTGCCGTTTTATGATCTAATAACTTGCATGTATAGCAAGAAAAAACACGTTCAGTATTAATACGTGAATCTATAGGAAAGCGTAAGAAATGAAAATGAAATAGAGATTTCGGTGCAAAAAAATGTGTGTGAAACCTTATGGGACTTAACTGCTAAGGTCATCAGTTCCTAAGCTTACACACTACTTAACCTAAATTATCCTAAGGACAAACACACACACACACACACACACACACACACACACACACACACACACACACACACACACATGCCCGAGGGAGCACTCGAACCTCCGCCGGGACCAGTCGCACAGTCCTTGACTGCAGCGACCTAGACCGCTCGGCTAACCCCGCGCGGCATTTCGGTGCAGGAACTAATAACTAAATACAGACAAACAAACACACAACTGGATTTGCTATTACAGCTCAAAGAGAACCGACGACAGAAGAAATGATTCAACACCCCTGGCTAAGGTACACTACTGGCCATTAAAACTGCTACACCAAGAAGAAATGCAGATGATAAACGGGTATTCATTGGACAAATGTATTATACTAGAACTGACATGTTATTACATTTTCACGCAATTTGGGTGTATAGATCCTGAGAAATCAGTACCCAGAACAACCACCTCTGGCCGTAATAACGGCCTTGATAAGCCTGGGCATTGAGTCAAACAGAGCTTGGATGGCATGTACAGGTACAGCTGCAAATGCAGCTTCAACACGATACCCCAGTTCATCAAGAGTAGTGACTGAAGTATTGTGACGAGCCAGTTGCTCGGCCACCACTGACCACACGTTTTCAATTGGTGAGAGATTTTGAGAATGTGCTGGCCAGGGCAGCAGTCGAACATTTTCTGTATCCAGAAAGGCCCGTACAGGACCTGCAACATGCGGTCGTGCATTATCCTGCAGAAATGTAGGGTTTTGCATGGATCGAATCAAGGGTTGAGCCAAGGCTCGTAACACATCTGAAATGTAACGTCCACTGTTCAAAGTGCCGTCAATGCGAACAAGAGGTGACCGAGACGTGTAACCAATGGCACCCCATACCATTATGACGGGTGATACGCCAGTATGGCGATGACGAATACACGCTTCCAATATGCGTTCACCGTGATGTCGCCAAACACGGATGCGACCGTCATGATGTTGTAAACTGAACCTGGATTCATCCGAAAAAATGACGTTTTGCCATTCGTACACCTAAGTTCGTCGTTGAGTACACCAACGCAGGCGCTACTGTCTGTGATGCAGAGTCAAGGGTAACCGCAGCCATGGTGTCCGGGCTGATAGTCCATGCACATGTTCGTGCAGATGATTGTTGTCTTGCAAACGTCCCCATCTGTTGACTTAGGGATCGGGACATGGCTGCACGATCCGTTACAGCCATGCGGATAAGATGATTGTCATCTCGACTGCTAGTGATACGAAGCCGTTGGGATCCAGCACCCTCCTGAACCCACCGATTCCGTATTCTGCTAACACTCATTGAATCTCGACCAGCGCGAGCAGCAATGTCGCGATACGATAAACCGCAATCGCGATAGGCTACAATCTGACCTTTATAAAAGTCGGAAACCTGATGGTACGCATTGCTCCTTACACGAGGCATAGCAACAACGTTTCACCTGGAAACGCCGGTCAACTGCTGTTTGTGTATGAGAAATCGGTTGGAAACTTTCCTCATGTTGTAGGTGTCACCACCGGCGCCAACCTTGTATGAATGCTCTGAAAAGCTAATCATTTCTATATCACAGCCTCTTCTTCCTGTCGGTTAAATTTCGCGTCTGTAGCACATCATCTTCGTGGTGTTGCAGTTTTAATGGCCGTAATGTAGAAGACCAAGACGTCGACATAAAGGCAAGATTAGCGTAGTGCAACAGTTTCTGTAGTCCCCAGCTACAACAATACAAGATGGAGAGGAAGTCATTGCACAGCTTGTCTGTCAGAACACTTACTGGAAAAGAAGAGGCCAGTATGTGCCGGTATCCCAAAATGAGGTCTTCTTTTCATGATCGTCGTGGCAAACTACGAAGTATTGTTTATGAAGTGAAACGTTGACGATAAATAGTTCAGACAAGACGGGAATAATAAATTGTCTGTTGCCTTCTGTCTCCTGTTCTTCGGCCGACGTTTGTTTGACAATTCTTTTAACGTTTCGTCAGCACGAGTGGCTGCCAGTCAAAGCTTCGCTTTCTATTGCCAGTGGTGGATTGGAGTCTAGTTCGTGTCCGCACGTTATACATACCTGGAGCACCAACGTCCAAGGGCTTTTCTATAGTCATTTCCACCACGGTCCTCCCCTTTATATCTGCAATGATCGTTTTGTGCACCAGTGGAATCCAAGATCCATTCAGCTTGAGGCTTCTTCTTAAGCTATTGTCACATTTGTGTATTTATATACCTTCCATGAACAAACGGGTGAAATAGTTCGTCTCTAATGCAAGAACTTCCGTGTCGGTGAATTTCACTATGTGATCGGTCTCACACAGTGCGTGCTCTGCTACGCCCGATTTCTCTCCTGCCCTAATCTGCAATGCCACTTATGTTCGGTGATTCTGGTGTTGATTGATCAGCCAGTCATCCCGACAAAGACTATTCCATATGTACGTGGTATTCCCGACATTGCAAGTGGGCCCTTTTTCTCCTTTGCCGACCTTAGACGCTCTTCGATCTTCTTTGTCGGTTTACAAGTTGTTCAGTGCACCGCCGATTCTGTCCGTCACTCTGGGAATGTAAGGCAGAAAGGCCATACCCGACATTTCTTTTTCTTTTCGATGTGTCGCTTCGCCGAGTGTCTGACTCTGTGACACTTCTTATGTAACTGATGGAGTACCCGTTGCTCCTCAGAACGCTTTCCAGGTGTTGCATTCAGCGTCTGAGGTACTGCGGCTCACACATACGTCTCGCTCGCGTTACGAGCGTGTTGATCATGCCTCTTTTCTGGCTGCGGTGGTGATTTGACAGTTTGTGTAGGTATCGGTCCGTGTGTGTTTTCGATACACGCTGTGTTCCAGATTTTTACCATTCCTCGTGACCAGCACATCTAGAAATGGTAGCTCTTGGACCTTCTCTACCCCCAAGGTAAATTTTATGTTGGCTTGGAGACCGTTCATGTGTCTTAGAAAGACACCAGGCTGTTCCTCATCACGGCACCAAACAATGGAGGTATCCCGACGTATCTGTACCACACCTTAGGTTTCCAAGGTGCCAAGTCCAGCGCCCGTGCTTCGAAATGTTCCGTGAAGAATTTGGCCACCACTGGAGTAAGTGGACTATCCAAGGGAATAGACACTTTTGAAACGTGTGTAAACAGATGAATGCTGTAGGTCAGATGGGTAGCTCGAAATAACTAATAAAGAGTTACTGAATCGAATAGAGGAGAAAAGAAATTTGTCGCACACCTTTACTAACAGAAGAGATCGCTTAGTAGGATCATCATCAGGCATCAACGAATCGTCGATTCGGTGATGAAGGGAAATATGGGGGAAGTATTACAGAGGAAGGTCAGTGCTTCACTACGGTACGCAGATTTTAATGTATATAGCTTGCAGTAGTTACGCAGAGATGTAAAGGCTTTGACAGGACAGACTAGTGTGGAGAGCAGCATCAAACCAGTCTTTCGACTGAAGATACAACAGCAACAACAGCATTACACGAGGAGACAAAAGTCATGGCATAGCGTATACACATATAAAGATTGCGGTAGTATCGCGTACACAAGGTATAAAAGTGCATTTCATTGGCGGAGCTGTCATTTGTTGTCAGTTATGCACGTGGAAATGTTTCCTTCGTGATTATGGTCACACGACGGGAAGTAACGCACTTTGAACGCTAAATACTAGTTGGAGCTAGAGGCATGGGGACGTCCCGTTCCGGAAATCTTATGGAATTCGGTATTCCAAAATCCAGAATCAAGAGTGTGCCGAGAATACCAAATTTTAGGCATTGCCTCTAACCACGGACAATGCAGTGGCCGACGGCCTGCACTTAACGACCGAGAGCAACGGCGTTTCTGTAGAGTTGTCAGCGATAACAAACAAGCAACACTCCTTGAAATAACTTCACAATCAATGTGGGATGTCCGACGAACGTGCAGTGCTGGGGAAATTTGGCTTTAATCGGCTATGGCAGCAGACGACCGACGCGAGTGCCTCTGCTAACAGCAAGATATCGTCTGCAGCGCCTCTCCTGGGCTCATGACATATCGATTGGATACTAAATGACTGGAATACCGTGGCCTGGTCAGATGAGTCCCGATTTCATTTGGTGAGAGCTGACGGTAGGTTTCGAGTTTGGCGCAGACTCGACGAGGCCATGGGCCCAAGTTGTCAACAAAGCACTGTGTAAGCTGATGGTGGCTCCATAATGGTGTCGGCTGTGTTTACGTGGAATGGACTGGGTCCTCTGGTCCAACTGAAGCGATGATTGACTGGAAATGGTTGTGTTCGGCTACTTGGAGACTACTTACAACCATTCGTCGAGTTCATGTTGCCAAACAACGATGGAATTTTTATGGATGACAATGTGCCACGTCACCAGGTCACAGTTGTTCGCGATTAGTTTGAAGAACATTCTGGAAAATTCGAGCGAATGATTTGGCCACCCATCGAACATTTATGGGACACAGTCGAGAGGTCAGTTCGTGCGCAAAATGCCGCACCGGCAACGCTTCCGCAATTATAGATGACTATAGAGGTGATATTGCTCAGTATTTCTGTGGGGTCTTCCAATGACTTGTTGAGTTCATGCCACGTCGATTTGCTGCACTACACCAGGCAAAAGGAGGTCCGACGCGATGTTAGGAGTTATCCTATGACTTATGTCAAATGGCTCTGAGCACTATGGGACTTAACATCTGAGGTCATCAGTCCCCTAGAACTTAGAACTACTTAAACCTAACCAACCTAAGGACATCACACACATCGATGCCCGAGGCAGGATTCGAACTTGCGACCGTAGCGGTCGCGCAGTTCCAAACTGGAGCGCCTAGATCCGCTCGGCCACACCGACCGGCGACTTTTGTCACTTCATTGTGTTTGCTTACGCAGCGTGTCATGTTCACGATATTTTTCATGAAGCCTCTTGAAGTTTAACACGCCTATTTTAATCATCACAATATTTTCTGCGCCTTCTTTAATTCCAATCAGACACAAGGGAAAAAAGATATGTTTAATGAACATTCAGAAATTAACTTTTTTATAATTTGTAAATATCTGTGTTATAAAGCGTGCTTGTGCGACCTCATTGCGCCTTGTATTGTGCTCAGGGACGGAATGGATTTTCCAGATCTCTGCATGCCACATTTTTCTTGCAATGTTGAGGTTTTAAACTGAGTGGTTTTCGAATAGTAGACTGTATTATTTATTTTCGCTTTCTCATTGGTACGTAATCAAGTCACAATGTAAGAACAACATTCGCTGGTACTTGGCTCTCGAAAAATTAGCGGCAAAGAAAGGAGAATCACATCAGATTGCAACTACATAAGCTCACAACTGGGTCAGCTGCTCGCAAAGTAGAGGCACATTAGAGGAGTAAGTAGCATTGCTCTGAAGTGGCACTGTGCGGTAGGAAATTATAACGTCTGCTGAAGCGGGCTGATTGTCGAAACCGTTAAGCGAGTACAAATATAACACATATCATATCTGAATCATCACTTAATAGTAGGTATTTGTAATGAGTAAGATAAAAAAATGTTTAGTTTCCACATATTTACTTTTCGGATGAATATCAGAATTTGCTGAGCGACAGGGAGCAGAACGTATGCATTTGTGTAGTTCATATACATGGGCTTTTAGGATTTGCCCGGGGTGACCTGAAACTACTTCACACCTGGAATTTCTGCCTCTTGAGAACCGTGTACTAATTCCTATCTGCAATGGGGCCTTCGATCCATTCAGAAAGCTGGAATGATATTATATAAGTTTGGACCTGACATCTATATACACTTCGTTCTAAAGGGTGAACACATACAGCTAAGTTTCGCACTTGAAATGCTTGTAGAATTCAAGTTTATACCTACAATACAGACAGTTCATAATACACGAGGGTAAAATAATTTCCCTCTACCTTTCTTTTTGGTAGGCCTTGAAGGACGAGATATTACATAACATTACAAGCAAACATGTATATTTACCTACGTTAATGTTGCAAACTGATAAATACTATTCTGTTTTGTTCTTTCCACTCACCTATATCTTTACTTCATTGGCACGCTTGGGTGGTAAGCAACTGACACACTTATGGAGACAACAAGAAAGATAAAGCTGACTATTTTTGGTAATATTTCTTTATTTACAATATAATATGGTACAATTTCATTTTTGTTGGAAGTGAGTTAAAAGCAAATTTTCATATGGTTTAATGTTGACAGTTGCCCATACACAGATGAAACGGGTTTACATGTGACTGCTACCTCCTATTTTATTTGGTATATCATTTGCAGATGATTTTAAATGGTTAATGAATCACATATTTCTTAATTTACTTAATCACAGATTTTAATACTTTGTACATATATGACAGTAACAATGTTGTACAACTCTCAATGGAAACTGACGGATAAGAGGAATGTGCCACAGGGGCTCAACATGTGACACATTCTGTTTTACCATTACCATCTCCCAAACCTCTACACTTAAGGAACGTAGATACTATTTAGCATCCATGTGAGAGAATTTACTAATTCCTAGGAAATGAAACTAAGTTCTGTACTGTAGAAGTGTCGAGAGTTACTCTAAAGGCTAATTTCAAGAAGTCATTAGACAATGGTAACCAACACGGTTTACTTCGAATGCATTCGCTCAGGAGTAAAACAGATATGTTTATGACAGACTATGTACATGAAGGGTATGCTTGGCATAAGGGACAGGACAAAAGTCAGCTCCAGTTTGAACAGCTTTTCCGACACTGTTACAGGACTACGTTTTTCATTTCATAATACTGAACAAACTGTAATTACGACTATTCTTCTTCATTTCATATAGTGTTTCGTTACACTGAACAGTTCGTTGGGTTGACAATGAGAACCCGGATCACACATACAGAAGAAATCGATAGCAAAAACTTTACCTAGTCCACAGGAAGAAAAAAGGGGAATGGAAGAATCTCAGTTACTGTCTCGGCACCTTTGGAATCTTTCACGTAATCGCTTGACGCCGTGGCAGGGGCGTTCAGTCTCCAGCAACAGTGCTGAACGCCGAGGGCTGAGCCTCAGCAACCGGCGCAGCGCAGGCTGTGTCTCTCACACGAGGACGGGTGAGCGCCGCCTGCGGCTTGAGTGCCGGTGGGCCCTGCTGCGCTTCCGCTATAACTGCACGTCCACCTGCTGCGGCTGCTGCAGCTGCTGCTGCTGCTGCTGCGCCTGCAGCTGCGGCTGGCCGCCTGCCACGGGGCCGTTGCTGCTGCCGTGCTCCGCGGCCACCGCCTGGGTCTGCACCTGCTGCTCCTGCTGCTGCGGCTGCGTCTGCGGCTCAGCGGGTGGCGGCTCTGTCTGAGTCGAGCGGTTCACCAGCAGCAGCACGCAGCCGTGCACCACTGGTCGGCGCTGGTGAACCACGTCTTCACGCAGTTCCAGCTCCATACCTGAAACAAAAAGTAGCATCTCTTGTGGTTACGTTTATACACCCCTAGAGGACAGAATTGAAACTCTTAAGATAAATTCTGTAACAGAAAGGTAACGACTGGTGTGAATATTACCGACCCCTCCGTTTAATAATTCATGGTTGCGAAATACTAACATACACACTATAAGCTACCGCTTCTGTTTTGCTCTTTTCTGCTGATGGGTAAGCCTGCGAGCCGAACGTATAAGTGAAAAATTGAGCACAACTGATTTTGTAACGCTAATTTGTCGCCCTGACACTTATACGCTCTCCAGAAGGGTAAGCTTATCCTTTGCTCTATATGTGACGTTAACTAGTCGTATGCAAATCTGGTTGGTTTCTAACCATATCCTCAGTATATACTAGAATGTTCAGATGTGCTGACCTACAAACACTGCCTCCACCAGGTGGTTGCAAACATGAAATACACAAATAAGGAGATAATGACAAAGGAAAGTATCAGCTATGAAATGATACACTCAGTAGTGTTAAATTCTTTACTCTTCTGCAATTCACTCTATTCAAGGTTACACAGTACGAGCAACATTATAGTTCTGGCTATTCACATTTGGTAATCGCCTGTCTGGCACTGTCCTGTGATATATTCGCGGTCGTTAATTCAAGCGCGGAATACTGACATCAGCTATGGCAATTGCAATTATATTTAGAACTTCACTCGCGACAAGCAATGTGAAGCCTCAGCATAGAACGAAAAAGACACGTGATCAGCAATTTACTTTACTTCCCTAACCGCCATTGCGAATGTACGACCACTACAGTGATCTAACGCTTATCGCTGCAAAGGTTCTCGCCTCAGCGAGATAACATAAATTCTACCTCACCAAAAGCTTCCGTAGGCACCTCCACGGCTGCTGTGGATCACCAGACGATCCTCAGGCTCTCGCTAGAATGTCCCAGTAACGAGGTCACACACCTCGCCAGGACCAACCTCTCTCCTCGACGCCCCAGGAACAAGTGTTTCTCAGTCGCTACGCTTTTTCGTAGCTCCTGTTCTTTTTTCTCCCCCCTTTAATATGCGTGGCCAATCATGTTGCTGGAAGGTGTTCGTTTCTGAGCGCCGACCAATCTCAATTTTGCAACCGACCGAAGCTTCTAGAAGCTTCCAGACTGTTCCAGAAGCTTCCGCTCCGGCCGTTGGGAAAAACCACCTACACGCCGCCACGCGTTTTGTGAGCGAGCCCCTGTGTCTTCTCCTTGTCCTCGGCCACGTGGCTCCCGCTAAGCCGCGGTCCACCCGCCTGGAGTTTCCAGGAGCTTACTGGCGCTGTTGTCTTCAGCTCTCAGTCCTGCCTGCCTCGCTTGTGTCTTTCCCGTTCTCCTGACAGCCTCCCGTCTCTGTCCTCTTCACTATCGCCCAACGTGCAGATATTCTGCCATAAATTAAGATCCCTAGCCGATGTCAGTATCGTTAATGGTTTTCTGTCTCGATGTTTATACTATTAAAGGGTCTTCTTTCCGGAGTGGTAGTTGTAATGTGGCTCAAAATGATGACACCTTACAACACTTAAAAGAAAATAAAAGAAAATAAAGAGCTTCACAAATTGTTGGTCCACCTCTGGACAACGTGCAAGCTGTTTTTCGGCTTGGCATTGACTGATAGTATTGTTGGATGTGCTCCTGACAGGCATCGTGTGAAATTCTGTCCAATTGGGGCTTTAGGTCGTCGAAATCCCGAGCTGGTTGGAGGGTCCTGCCCATAATGCCCCAAACGTTCTCAACTGCGGAGAGCTCTGGCAACCTTGCTAGGGAAGGTAGGGTTTGGCAAGCATAAAGACAAGCAGTAGGAACTCTCGCCGTATGTGAGTGCGCATTTTCTAGATGAAATGTAAACCCAGCTTGGCTTGCCATGAAGGGCAACAAAACAGGGGGACGAAAATCGTCGAAGTACTGCTGTACTGTAAGGGTGCAGCGGACGAAATGAAATGGCACCTTAGACAACCACTCTTGGATGTCGTGCCGTATGGTTGGCGACAGTCAGATCGCTATTCAACTGCTGTCTGGCGCGTCTTCAGATACGTCTTCAGCTGGAAACTCGTTGACTGGAGTAGAATTGTCTTCACTGACGAGCCCGCATGGAACTGAGCCCTAACCGAGTGAGGTGGTGCAGTGGTTAGCACACTGTACTCGCATTCGGGAGGACGACGGTTCAATCCCGCGTCCGGCCATCCTGATTTAGGTTTTCCGTGATTTCCCAAAATCGCTCCAGGCAAAGGCTGGATGGTTCCTTTGAAAGGGCTCGGCCGACTTCCTTTCCCATTCTTCCCTACTCTGATGACACCGATGACCTCGCTGTTTGGTCTCTTCCCCCAAACAACCCAACCAACCGAGCCCCAAACACCAGCGAAGACGCGTTGGAGACGCCACAGGCAGTGGTGGGATACAAACCTGTCTATCGCCTGCCGTATGGCTTGACAACTAGAAGTGATTGTCTGGGTTGTCATACGCGGCACCCTTATAGCACAGCGATATGTCATTGATATTCTACGATCTGTTTTGTAACACTTCATCCCAAGATATCCTGAGCTTACATTTCAGCAAGATAATGCCCGCCCGCACACTGCGAGGGCATCTACTGCTTCTCTTCGTGCTTGCCAGACCCTCCCTTGGCCAGCAAGGTCGCCGGATCTCTTTCCAAATGAGAACATTTCGAACATCATTGCCAGGTCCATCCAACCAGCTTGGGATTTTGACGACCTGATCCACCATTTGGTCGGAATTTGGCACGATATCCTCAGGACGACATCCGTCGACTCTGTCAATCAAAGCCAAGCCTATAACTGCTTGCATATGGGCCAGAAGTGGGACAACGCTCAATTTGTGAAGGTCTTTCTCTTGACTAAGATACCATTTTTTCTGGAACTGCAATCATTTGTTTGTGCATAAATGTACATCACATGTACGAATTTCCGTCTCATTCAGATAATTCCTCTGTGGTGCGTCGTTCTTTTTTTATTTATTTTTCATCTTAGAGTGTGTTATTTCCAGAAGAGTGGAAAGACTGACTGTGGCCGACCTCAGACAAGATCTGACTGGGTTGGGGAGTAATATATGAACACTACAGTTACTATTGGCCCTATGCTTTATGTTAGAAAATAGACTGAAAAAAGGCAGTACTATATTTATAGCAGTTGTAGATTCGGAGAAAGCTTTTGACGTTGCTGAGTAGGATACGCTCATGCAAATTATGAGGAAACAGGGATAATGGCAGAGGGAAAGAAAAACGAGACTGGAATTATAAGAGTTGAAGGACATGAAAGGAGTGAGCCGTGGTTGCAGCCTATCCCTCATGCAGGGGCGACGACTCTCTTTGTTGGACCAGAACCTGTCCTATCCTGTCACAAAGGCGATGGTAAAATCTAAACCAAGTAGCTGGATCAGGAGGCAGCACACAGAACGTTGTACTAAAACCCAAAAACAGAAATGTGACAAGCTCATGACTCCGAAACTCCTGTAATACTGAGATTGGCCAGGAATCAGAATAGACTCATGGTAAGTTTCTTGGCTGCCCATAGGTATTTCAAGAAACATCTGCACACAACTGGAGTAGAGAAACAAGCCCTTAAGTACAGCCTGTGCGGTATGAGGAATAAAATCGCACAACACTTCATCTTCCAGAGCGAAGCACTCAGCGCCAGAAGATACAATATTTCTGGGTAACTGATTCCTGAAGAAATTGTGATTAGTAGTGATTTAGTGAAGGGTCTCCCGCTACCCTTTAAAGGTCATGGTTGGCTTAACTAGAATAACAGAGATACAGTACAATAAACTTAGTTTCCGTGCGGACAACAGGGGGCTAAGACCAATGTTGTTTAAATCGGATCAGTCCTCCATGTTATCCAATGCATACATTGAGAAAGCACCACAGGAAAACAAGAAGAAATATGGAAAGGGAATATAGCTTCACACATAGGAAATAAAAATAAAAACTTTAAGACTCTGAAGGCAGTAGATCTGTTTTGCTATTTGCGGAGGAAAGTTACTGACAAAGGCAGAAGTAAAGAGGAAAAGGTGAGAGCTTTTTAAACATCTAATATGATTTCAAGCATTAGCAAATCTTTTTTGAGATTATTTTTTTGGGGCGTAGCCTTGTGCGGAAGTGAAACGTGGACGTTAAACGGTAGATACAAGAAGGAAATAACACTTGAAATGAATTTCTACAAAAGAGTGTTGCAGATTAGAGGGGCGGATTGGATAACTAATGAAGAGGTATTGTGCCGGTGTGTTTTCTCTCCGGCACTTTTGAATTCGCACCGTAGACATCGATTGAATAGTTCCTTTGCCTTAGCTTTGTAAGAATTTCTTATTGATTAAAGACAGCAATACAAGATATGCAAATTTTGTTTTATAAAAAGAAAGGTATTTAAATACTTGACCTTTAATCTATTGTTTGGCATACAAATTACGAGATATGCGAATTTTGTTTTATAAAAAGTCATGCATTTAAATTCTTCTCCTTTAGTTTGTTGCCTTTTCATTCATTATTTCTCCTGCTTTGGAGAAAACCTTCTCTGCAGGAAATGATGTCGCAGGGCAGCACATAGCCACTAAATATTTAACACACAACGTACTATTAGATTTTACCCGATTTTCTAATACAAAAGCATGATGGAATATTACAGATTTTTTAAAATATTGACGTAGGTCAATCATGGAATCACTGACTGGTGTAATGACATCGACGTTACACTGTTGCTGATTTCAAACTGATAGACGTATCAATAGACGTATTAGCACTGCTCACGGATGCTTCTGTTTCAGGTATTATTCTTGGTGTTGATGCAGTGATAACAGCATACTCTTTTTGAAGTAATTGTACAGCGTTATCTGCCTCTTGAAATGTCCTGAAACAAAGGTTTTCTTTCTTTCTTTTTTTTTAAATAAAAAAACCTTGGATCTAATAAGGTCGCAAGCATATTAACAGTCCCTGTGTGAAATGATTTCAGTCTTTCACTGACTGATTAAATTTAAGGTGCTTTCCAAGTCTGTCAACTTTGCAGAAATACCTCGTATAAGAGGTATAATTAAGAAAGCAGTGACGTATGGCTCCACAGAGATTGTTGTTGTTGCTACTTCAAAATATTTAAGAAGCCCTATTATCTTTTGTATAGCTAAGTAATTTTCTGCTGTGAGGGAAGGCAATGCTTTTGCACTTTCATTGTTTGCAGTCGCAAACTCACTTCGCACTTCCAAAATCCTTTTGAGCACGTAGCATGAGGTGTTCCATTGAGTCAGCAGCTCCTGTATCTGTTTCAGTCCTTTTTGAGCGTTGCGCAGTTTTTCACTGGTTAGTGTAGAGTTATGAAAGAAACTCAAAATTGCCATCGTTTTCAATAAAATTTTGGAAAATTATTCCACTTTGGAACACCTTTGTACTATTAAATTGATGCAGTAGGCAAAGCGGCGTGAATGTTGAATCCTTAATATTTCGGCAATTTTTTCATTACTGCAGCAATGTCTGTAACCACTACTAGTCTTGTATTCTAGTAAGATCTGATTGATGACCTGAAAAAAATGTAATTTTAAAATTAACTGCCAATATCTCCGAAATTTTGCATAATATTTTCAAGAAAAAATATTTTTTCATTGTCTTGTTATGTGAAAAATTACTTTCATTCAGAAAAAAAATTATTTTCGTAAAAATCGGGCCAACATGTTACTTGTCGATCCTATGTTGAACTTCAGAGTTTTAGAAGCATGGGGAAAGCAGGAAGAGGATGAAGAAGAAGGGGATGAAGGTCACCACAAGTAATAAGTATTCTTTCTTTCTTTCGCTACTGCCTTTATCCGGCATTGTGCGCAAGGTCGGCAGGTTTAAGTACGGATTGAGTGGTGGCCGGATGCCCTTCCTGCCCCCCCCCCCCCCTCCCGCCAGGACGGAATTAGTGTACCCCAGCCGTCTGCGTCTAGTGTACATCGTGAAATAGTGTGAATGTGTTGCAAATGTCTGCGAGTCGTGTAACTGAGGCGGCACGTGGGGACCAGCCTGGTATTCACCTAGCGAGATGCGGGAAACCGCCTACAAACCACATCCACGCTGGCCGGCACTCTGGTCGCCGTCGTTAATCCGCTGCGCGGATTCGATCGGGGGCCGGCGCGCCTACCCGAGTCCAGGAAGCAGCGCCTTAGCGCTTTCGGCTATCCTGGCGGGTTACCGCGAGTAATAAGTATGCGGAGGTATGGTCTGCCATGCAATGCTGCTACCTTAGGTGTACATATTTGCTGATGAATACAGCAGATAAACTGCACACAGGGGTAAGAAGGGCACAGAAGAGACCAGGGGTGTTCCTCAGTTGAGCTGACACTGCATACGAAATAATAGGGCCATCACTCTACTGTAGTGCTACAGCTGCTGCATAGCTGAGGTGAACAGCACTCGTGATCTTAATGCAGTCGACGTAAAGTGTGTAGCTTGTAGAAGTTTTCTTGGGAGTTTCGCCGTTCGCCGAATGAAACGCATGCAGCGGTATAAAGGGCACAGTAGTAATGAAGGGTAAAGATAGGTGGGGGAGAGACAGCGTTGCTGGCATCTTCTTCCATCATACCGATGTATGCCTATAATACACCCGGGTCGCTCAAAGATGGAACTTGACAGATCCTGATAGACATGTTTCGTCGGCTTCATTGCAATAGCGATACAACAGGTTAAAATAGAAATAAATGGTTGTAGCTCAGTCGTAAGTTGCATTGAGAAGTATCTATTTTTTTATTTCTTGATAAAAAATCAAGTTGCCGACCTATTTTCCATCTGCAGCATGCTGCAAATCCGTAAACAACGGCTTAAATTCCCACTGAAAAATTCCAGTTCGGTTAATATGGCCTACATTCACAACTTGCTTTGGTTAGCCTTTTTTGGCAAAAGATGTGAAATGATATTGACACCATTTTATAAGCATCAGAAGTTTTAATTCTGTTCCGACTCGCTAACACAATGGAAGAACTTTCGTATAAATCACACACCAAAGCGCGTGGTTCATATACTCGGAAGACAGCAACACAGTATTGCCACGACCAGTTGATTTGGCGATGCTGAATTAATTTTGGTTTAGACAGTGTTGGGGTTCGCGTTCGTTTCTCACTTATTACTCTTGTTACGGTGCTTGCTTATTTCCAAGTCCGTGTCGATCTTAATGCTGAGTTTTCACTCAGACGGCGCTTTGGCGTTAGGCGGTTGTTTCCGTGTGTGATCGCTGGCCGGAGCTTACTTAGCTGGAGGCGTGTGAGGAGGTAAGAGGTGGCTGCCTTGGCGTGAAGACAGTTCGGCTCGGCTGCGGTTGTTTGCGTCTGGACGCCGAGTGGGGCCCGATGGGAAGACCTGACCGTGGTTTTGCGGTTAATAGTGTGGACAGCGGCGTGGTGTGCCGTTTAACTTGATTCGCAGGGGGAGCAAAATCTCGCCTGTTGTAGTTTGTCGAGCCTGAGTTTCAAATACCTTCTATGTGCGGAGGGATGTCATTTCATCCTCCTGTCTCTCCGTCGCTGGGATTGCTATCCTCGTTTGCCGTCCCATGGATGTATATCGATGGGGTACGCTGCTCTCCGTACTCTACTAGACGCTGGTGATGGAAGTGCGTCGTTCAGCGGCGCATTAGTCTGGGTGCTTTATGTTTGATCTTCAAGTGCATAGTCTTCGAGCGGCACTCCTTAGAGTTTGCCTTGCGCAGTTATTTTGTCTTGTGGTGATTCTGCTTTCCGTTAACGAAGTTTAAGCTTGATTCGGCACTCCGTACGACGCTTGGGACCTCAGCAGGCGGGTCGGAGCCACCTTCGCGACTAGACGGAGGCCTTTGGACTAAGAGGTCTTGTGTTTCGCATATTGTTCATAAATTGTTGTTTTGGTATTAAGTTGGCTGAGGTTTCTTATGGATTTCCCGGCATTTGGTCTGTTGTCCGGCACGGGCTAGGTCTCGTTATTTTAAAAGTCGGTGCTTGTTTTGGCTTAGTACGATTTTGGTTTACTGCCTGGTGGTTCTGGTAGTACGCCGGGTCGCTGTGGTTGTGTTGCATTTTGTATGGGGCTGTGTGCTCGGAGCCGTGGAGTACCATTTGTGTGAACTGCTTCACTGGGGAGTACTTATCGGGCCATTCTTGGTCCTCTGGTATATGAAATGACTTTATTATTAATTTAAAGTAATATTATCACTTAAATGATTTAATTCTTGTTGCGTTAATTGCATCTTGGGTACTGAGAAATTTAGTAGTGTAATTACGGAACATTTAATAGTGGAACATGTCCTTTTACCTGTTTCGTAATATGTTAATTACCGAAAGACCTTAAGCTCATAGTCGTATGATGTGATTTTCTTAAATTATTGTTTTTTTATGTCACGTTATTGTTTTTTTTAATTTGCTGATCACTGGTGTACTGTTCCAAGTATTAAAATGTTTCAGGTAGCTATTACTTGGGTGGAACGCGCGGAACCGCAACGGAGAGAGTAGTTGCGTGCCTTACGTGTCCGTTGTTGGCGCGGCCTGGTGTCCGTTGTTTGTTTTGGTGCACCTGAGTTAAGTATTGTGTTGCCTCCTCCCTTGCGGCCCCGTCGTGTGCTTCTCATAAACATTTCCTTCAAGGCACTTTAGTTAATTTTATACTAGTATTATTTTAATTTCTTACATTGGTAAAATTGTGCGGCCTTCATTATGCACACTGTTTGTCATAGCGGAGTTGATGTGCCATTGTAATTTCTTAAAGTCCATTGTGTGTGCCCTTCGTAATACATATTGTTTGTCATAATAGATTTGAGTATGGCAATTATAATGTCTTATAATCATGATGTGCGTGTGTAATGGTGCAATAAATGGATGATTGTTATTTCTATTTTTGGCGCTCTTCATGCCTCCTTTCTTGTCCCTATTGGTACGCTATCCTTGTACTTGTGTTGGTAAGCCACAACAGCTCTGTTATGGCACAAACTTGAAATGAACCTCTCAAATGTAAAAAAAAAGAAAAAAATGAAATGATCGTATGTCATTGTTGGCCGGATGGCCCCATAGGGGGGGGAGGGGGGGGGGGGAGTTCGACCGACGTATTGCAAGTCCTCTTTAGTTGACGCCACTTCGAAGACTTGCGATCAGTGATGATGGACACACAACACTCAGTCTCCTGCCGGGAATCGAACCCAGGCACCGTGCGTGGCACGCGGTAACGCTACCGCTTCGCTACGGAAGGCGGACTCTCAAATCTTAACCTTAGGCGATCTGATATAAATGGTGCGCGGCAGTATCAATGTTTTGAGAAAACTCATTACAGAGACAAATGTGTTACTTATTTGTAGTAATAAATAAGAAAATAAATTTAGCCTGTTGAAACGCAATCATTCAATAGTATTTTAAGGTTGGCAGTGTATGTAGACAGAACACAAATGACAGGACGTCTTAGGATTTCTATCGGCAAGAGGGAGGGGGGGGGGGGGGAAATGAAGCTGCCAAGAAAAACTTTACAAGCTATGCCGACTTGACTTGTACCGACATGTACCGATCACAAGGATGAACCGAAACTCAGCATGGCATTGAGAAGTTAAAGAAGGAAACATTTTAAAAAATGTTACTTACGAGTGCCATAGATTCTGCCATGTGATGACGTGCTATTTTTGTCACTAACTAATTTTTCATCCATTACAAAGTGGCAAGTCAGTGCCAGTATGCCTTCATTTGCGTTGCTTGTCTACATGTCCGTTGTAACACTCAAAAAATTACATTTTGCAAGGTCTTTTTTCTAGCTTATTTTTAATCTCCTCATATAGTTTAAGAGTAGTATTACCTGACAACTCATACCTAAGGCATAAACAAATTTATTCAAACCTTGATGGTCGGAAGTTCTGTATGGCAGCATGTTGATAGCGATCGTTTGTGCATTGAGAGAATCAAGTTCTTTCTTTAGTTTAGAACTGGCGTCTTATAACTGACTTCTGTTAGAACAATTTCTTATAGAGCTTCTCGATTTTTTGGTTGCACCTTTTGCACTTGATCTAGCTCACTAGTTGATCCCTCACCCTTCAGTTCTATTGCTGATCCATGGTTCTCTAGTTTTTCATCATGCTTTACTTCTGCCAGTATCTCGTCTCCTACCTTCCAAACTTTACAGAAGCTCTCCTGCGAACCTTGCAGAACTAGCACTCCTGAAAGTAAAGCTGTAAGTACCGGGCGTGAGTCGTGCTTCGGTAGCTCAGATGGTAGAGCACTTGCCCGCGAAAGGCAAAGGTCCCGAGTTCGAGTCTCGGTCGGCACACAATTTTAATCTGCCAGGAAGTTTCATATCAGCGCACACTCCACTGCAGAGTGAAAATCTCATTCTGGAAACATCCCCCAGGCTGTGGCTAAGCCATGTCTCCACAATATCCTTTCTTTCAGGAGTGCTAGTTCTGCAAGGTTCGCAGGAGAGCTTCTTTAAAGTTTGGAAGGTAGGAGACGGGATGCTGGCAGAAGTAAAGCTGTGAGTACCGGGCGTGAGTCGTGCTTCGGTAGCTCAGATGGTAGAGCACTTGCCCGCGAAAGGCAAAGGTCCCGAGTTCGAGTCTCGGTCGGGCACACAGTTTTAATCTGCCAGGAAGTTTAACGAAAAATTCTATTTATGGACTTCTCAAAAAAACAAGGCAATCTTGGAAGCGCTGGATTTCCTCGACCGATATAAACTATCGGTGGCGCGCGGGAAGTACTGATCATTTCATGTCTGTACCATTCGGAACAGATCGTGGCGACTGTCCTCTTAGTCTCACTGCTGCCAATGAGAGCGATTCAACAGTTGTGGCACTGTAAATACGTCGAAGAACAATCCTGTGGCAGTGTGTCGTTTAAACAACGAAGTGAGTGACGAAGAAACTATTTTAGGCACATTGAGGTCATCTCCTACGATACCCCGAAGAGCTAGAAGCTCTAGGTGCAGCATTCTTCCTCGTGACGCTCGGAAAATTATTAATCAGGTCTCAGAATGCTGTAAGGTCGAAAAAAAATAATGGTCAGCTAATTCACCTCCTTCGCCAGTTTCAAACAAGGGGTTTCATCATTAATGGGCAAGAGCTTAAGAAATATCTAGAGGATTAGGAGTTTTTACAAAACCATTCCCGGACATTCGCAGTCAACTCTTGGCAAAATGAGGTTAGTTTTGTCTCACATCGGTTGAAACATTCACATTTCGCCCGAATTTCTAATCAATGTGCACTGCAGTACTGTGAATGCAGACAGCATGTAAATAAAGCTGTACGTTTTAATGATTATGCCCAGCCACTACACAAATAAAAATCTTGAGGCTCAACATGTTATGCTTTCATTATATTCAATTTGCGGGAACTATTGTGTACCCGACAGAACAAGCTCCACTAGTTGAACACAAAACGGGCAACCAACATATGAACGACGTTTGTGCTTCTACATTAACGAAGTGACACAGGGGTTTTAGGATCGCTTCGTTGTTTTTTGTTTTCGAATCACCTTATCCATCGAGTCCTCCCTCCGGCATGGGTGTGTGCGTTGTTCTTAGTATAAGTTGGTATAAGTGGTGTGTTAGTCTAGGGACCGATGACCTCAGCAGTTTGGTCCCTTAGGAAATCATGAAAATTTGAACAAACGCTTGAAAAATCATAAAAATGTCATTTTTCCCACTAATAACTGCGTTGTATCAAAACAGGCTTATTTACTTTTGTCTTCTTTGCTACAAATACTAGGGTTGGAACTTAAATAGTGGCAACTGTTTATTCACAACCGATACAAAAGAGTTACATGTTTGCACCTGTTACTGTCCTTCAAAGTAGTCACCAGCGTTATGTAGAACCCGTTGCCAGCAATGTGGATGGCGTAGTACACCGTTAGCAGAGCCTGTTCTGTTGATGGTGCGAATGGAGCGGTCTAGTTATGGTGATCCTCGTGTACGACTGTGATGGCGTTCTACTAACGCATTACGTTCCTCCATGGCAGACCGTCAATACACAGTATTACTGTTCGTTTTTGGAGCATCACCGGCGACCAGCTTTGCGAAAGAAGCGGCGACACTTCCTGCGCAACCCACCCATCATTTTGCAAGACAATGCGCGGGTGCATACAGCGCAAGCTGTGGCTGCTCTGTTCGGTCGATGGGACTGGGAAGTACTGTACCATCCACCATAAACTCCCCCCCCCCCCCCCTAATTAAGTCCTTGTGACTTTGATTTGATTCCGAAGATGGAGGCATCACTTCGTGACATTCATTTCAGAACTGTTCCGGAGATTCGACAGGCAGTAGACCGCTCCATTCTGCTAACGGTATACTACGCGTTCCACATGGCTGGCAACGGGTTCTGCACAACACTGGTGACTACTTTGAAGGACAGTAAAAGGTGCAAACATGTAACTCTTTTGAATCGGTTGTGAATTAATAGTTGCCACTATTTAAGTTTCAACCCTCGTAAGTACGCTCACACATTCGAAGATGACCCTCCACATAATGCGCATTCATGAATCCATGTTATTTACGTGTGTAATTTTTACCATAAGCATTTGACCGGTACGAGATGCTCGTGATTGCGACTTGTCGTCACTGGAAGAGAAACAAGAAAATTCCCTCTGACACGTCCCCTCTCCCACACCGGCCAGTCTATTAACAACATACGTTCATAAACAGCATAGACTGGCTAAGGCGCCACAATGTTTGATGTTGACTAAATACCAACATGCAATCTACTGGCCCCTTGCACTCCATACGTCATGGAAGTAATGGAATCCGACAGTTTTTCGCGTGTCAATTAAAGAAGAATTGTACTATAAACGAGAATTACTTCGAGCAGATAGTTAGAGAACCAACTCGTGAAGCTAACGTTTTAGACCTCATAGCAACAAATAGACCGGAACTTTTCGACTCCGTGAATGTAGAAGAGGGTATCAGTGATCATAAGTCAGTGGTTGCATCAATGACTACAAGTGTAATAAGAAATGCCAAGAAAGGAAGGAAAATATATTTGCTTAACAAGAGTGATAGGGCACAAATCGCAGAATGAGTGACCACCATCAAACGTTCATTTCTGAGGAAGAGGATGTGGAACAAAAATGGAAAAAATTCAGAAACATCGTCCAGTACGCCTTAGATAAGTTCGTACCGACTAAGGTCCAAAGCGAGGGGAAAGATCCACCGTGGTATAACAATCATGTACGAAAGGTACTACGGAAACAAAGAAAGCTTCATCATAGGTTTAAGAGTAGTCGAATCATAGCTGATAAGGAAAAGCTGAACGAAGCGAAAAAGAGCGTAAAGAGAGCAATGAGAGAAGCATTCAACAAATTCGAACATAAAACATTGGCAAACAATCTAAACAAGAACCCTAAAAAGTTTTGGTCATATGTAAAATCGGTAAGCGGATCTAAATCCCCTATTCAGTCACTCGTTGACCACGATGGCACCGAAACAGAGGACGACCGAAGAAAGGCAGAAATACTGAATTCAGTGTTCCGAAACTGTTTCACTGCGGAAAATCGTAGCACGGTCCCTGACTTCAGCCGTCGCACGGACGCCAAAATGGAAAATATTGAAATAAACGATATCGGAATTGAAAAACAACTGCTATCACTTAGTAGCGGAAAAGCATCCGGACCAGACGAGATACCCTTAAGATTCTACAGTGATTATGCTAAAGAACTTGCCCCCTTTCTATCAGCAATTTATCGTAGATCGCTGGAAGAACGTAAAGTACCTAGCGACTGGAAGAAAGCGCAGGTCGTTCCCATTTTCAAGAAGGGTCATAAATCAGATGCGAATAATTATAGGCCTATTTCGCTTACGTCAATCTGTTGTAGAATAATGGAACATGTTTTGTGTTCTCGTATTATGACGTTCTTAGATAATACAAATCTCCTTCATCATAACCAACATGGATTCCGCAAACAGAGATCATGTGAAACTCAGCTCGCCCTATTTGCCCAAGAAATTCACAGTGCCGTAGACACTGGCGAGCAGATTGATGCCGTATTCCTGGACTTCAGGAAGGCATTTGATACGGTTCCGCACTTACGTTTAGTGAAAAAAATACGAGCTTACGGAATATCGGACCAGGATTGTGATTGGATTCAGGATTTCCTAGAAGAAAGAACACAACATGTCATTCTTAACGGTTCAAAATCTGCAGATGTAGAGGTAATTTCGGGAGTACCGCAGGGAAGCGTGATAGGACCTTTATTGTTTACAATATACATAAATGACTTAGTTGACAACATCGGTAGCTCCGTGAGGCTATTTGCAGATGACACGGTTCTCTACAAGAAAGTAGCAACATCAGAAGACTCGTACGTACTCCAGGAGGACCTGCAGAGGATTAATGCATGGTGCGACAGCTGGCAGCTTTCCCTAAACGTAGATAAATGTAATATAATGCGCATACATAGGGGCAGAAATCCATTCCAGTACGATTATGCCATAGGTGGTAAATCATTGGAAGCGGTAACGACCGTAAAATACTTAGGAGTTACTATCCGGAGCGATCTGAAGTGGAATGATCACATAAAACAAATAGTGGGAAAAGCAGGCGCCAGGTTGAGATTCATAGGAAGAATTCTAAGAAAATGTGACTCATCGACGAAAGAAGTAGCTTACAAAACGCTTGTTCGACCGATTCTTGAGTATTGCTCATCAGTATGGGACCCTTACCAGGTTGGATTAATAGAAGAGATAGACATGATCCAGCGAAAAGCAGCGCGATTCGTCATGGGGACATTTAGTCAGCGCGAGAGCGTTACGGAGATGCTGAACAAGCTCCAGTGGCGGACACTTCAAGAAAGGCGTTACGCAATACGGAGAGGTTTATTATCGAAATTACGAGAGAGCACATTCCGGGAAGAGATGGGCAACATATTACTACCGCCCACATATATCTCGCGTAATGATCACAACGAAAAGATCCGAGAAATTAGAGCAAATAAGGAGACTTACAAGCAGTCGTTCTTCCCACGCACAATTCGTGAATGGAACAGGGAAGGGGGGATCAGATAGTGGTACAATAAGTACCCTCCGCCACACACCGTAAGGTGGCTCGCGGAGTATAGATGTAGATGTAGATATGATTGTCGATAGTAAAACCAGACTACCGATTGTGACAATAGTTCAGATGCTATCGATTAATCGTTAGTTTATCGACGTTTGAGTATTACCATTGTCGACGGCGTGTCACGAGATGTGGAGTGTTGTCTGGGAGGCTCTCAGTGACATGTCGTCCGTGATTAAGAGCGGTGGCGACGTTGAGTTTTGGCGTTTGCCATAGTACTGATACTCTGATTCCGCAGGTCGTGGTCGTAAGTCAGAAGCCCGAAACTGGAAAATGATTTCATCGTTTGCATAGTTTAATTGCAGCTGCTTGATATGTTTACGGTGTAATCCGTCGTTTAGTGCTGCTGTTGGCTCTGAGTGTTCGCTGGTGTGATTGAAGATCGTTACACCGTTCTCGGTGAAGTTGTTAGTGGTGTTTTTAATTTACCGAGTTACGATTCAGTCACCGCTCACATTCATTTACACAAAGATAAGCACCGTATGGCACAGCGCCTCGAAGGATAACCATGCTTTACGCTGCTGCTGTGTATATACAGTAAGGACTGACTGTAACAAAAAGGTTAGTCGGTGTCAAATTGGTTTTGTTTGCGATGGAGTTTTCATTAACTCTTGGTTCAGTTAATTGAGCGTCAAAGCCGTGTGTTACTGCGTTTGTGAACACCTACAAGCTAAAATGCCTTTATGTCTTTGACTTCCTCTACTTGGTCGTTTTCTGGAATTGATTGTTTAAGTCTTGCAGAACGTAGTCACTTTATTTCAGTCTGGTTATGAGCCAGCGGATTTTGTAGTGCGGAAGGATTAGTACGGTTGTGAATTATGAAGTTACAGTTATCGCATTGATGTTTTGTTATATTTTAAATAGACCTAGCGGTGGTATTTGAATAGTGTTTTACGGCAGTAGCTTATTTTATTGCTTTCTCGGGGGATTTACTCTAAGCTCTGTTACTAATTTGCCAAGGCAGCTTTGGTTATTTTTAAGGACATCTATTAATTGACAGTCCAGTTATTCTTTTTAAAATTTGGTTGGCGATGTCATTATTTCAGCTTCTAATTGGCTGACTAGCTTTCATAACATTTATTGGTGAGTGATGATGGGCCCAATGCATCTGTAATTTTAGAGCCTGTTCTCCTTCTCCCTACGCATACGTAGTAACTGATTTGATTGAAGGTAAGATCTTATTAAATATGCTGAGATTTCAATTGGAGTGCTTTAAAGGGCAAATTAAATTGCTATTAGTGGATTTGCTTTAGTTAATCCAGGATTGTGCTATAACCACGACCGTTTTATCGATTTATGGTGATAGTTTCAGGCTTCCCCTGGACAGTAAGTTGGAGATTCTGCCGTGTCTGATACTCCGTGAGCAGGATGGCAAAGACGCCTTCCCGTATCACATGCAACAGATGGATATCACACGCCAATCACCGTCAAGGACATCTATTCTGTATGAATTTTTAATTAATAAATCAGAATCAAATTAACCTCGTCACAATTAATATTCAGCCCTCCACTCCCATCATATAGCCGTATCCCGGTTAGATATTGAATCAAATTGGGGAAAAAAGTTGCCGCCCAACGAAACTAAAAGAACGGATTGGATGATAGCAGACGTCACACCCTGTGACGTCAGGGAATAGTCTGTTTGGTTATGGAGGGAAGATTGGGTGGTGTAAACAGTACAGAGAAATAAATGCTTGACTACAGTAATCAGGTTGAAGTGTATGTCAAGTAGCTATGCAGAGATGAAAGGCTTCCAAAGGATGTGCTACTTAGGTGAGTCGCATCGAATCACTCTTACGACTACAACAACAGCAACACGTTTAATTTATCATAATTTATAAAGATTAATTCTGACGACAGTAGTTACAAGATGCTTAATGCCAGTCCTAAAACCTTTTGCGAACATTCAGCTCGACCTGCTGGCTATCGAGTTGCGCAGTGGTAAGACAATGGACTCACTTTTGAGAGTGATTCAGTACCCCATATGGTCATTTAGATTCAGGTGTCTCTTGATATCATTAATTCGGTTAAGGCAAATTACTGGTTGGCTCATCAAAAATGATCGGCCGATTTCTTTCCTCAGTCTTCTCCATCCCGAGATTGGCTCCATCTCTAATGATATCGCCGTTACCGTTAAAGTGAATCGCTGTCTTCCTCCCTTGCTCTCTCTTTGTTGCTGGTATTATAACTGTAAGTTGCACAACAAGTTACTGTGCCATTTCTGCCATTGGAGAATGTTGTACCCCTGATGAGACCATTATTCAATTTCTTTCTTCCCCTACAGTTTTGTGGTTGGTTATTTGATTAAACCTCATTGACATTTATGTATGCAGACTGAAGCGGCGAATGAAAATGTGCACCAAGGCCGCTTCAGTCTGCATATATACATCACAGATCTTTGAGACTTGAAAAAGTCTCTGGAACAATATTGATTATTAACATTTGTTACGGTCACCTGCCGGAACGTCCCTTATCAGTCAATGGATCACAATTAGTTGGCGTTTAAGTCCCCACCCCAATCTCCTATGTACTCTTAGTCTCACCTAAATTAATATCTGAATCGCAAAGTAAGCCACGAGATGTTGATGACCCGGAAGTAGTATCTAGAAATATAGGAGCTGTTAAAAGAAAAAGCAGCTGGTACCTCAGATTTCATTTCATGAAACCAAATTCGTTTCACGTGTGGACGCAAAGTAGTAATAAGAGACCTTATCAGCACTGAAAGAGTCGACAGCTTTAAGTATCTTGGGACGATTGTATAGATCACAGAGAAACCAGCAAAATCGGTCGAGACGAGATAGCTGTTTCTTTGGTAGAATACACAGCTTTTAGTGAAGATATAAATTCAGACACTGGAACAAAATTATAAACACGGAGGTGCTGTTTGTACTGTACAGTGGCTTGCAGAGTGTAGATGAATGTAGATGAAGTCTTCAAGTGACAGGAAATACACTCCTGGAAATTGAAATAAGAACACCGTGAATTCATTGTCCCAGGAAGGGGAAACTTTATTGACACATTCCTGGGGTCAGATACATCACATGATCACACTGACAGAACCACAGGCACATAGACACAGGCAACAGAGCATGCACAATGTCGGCACTAGTACAGTGTACATCCACCTTTCGCAGCAATGCAGGCTGCTATTCTCCCATGGAGACGATCGTAGAGATGCTGGATGTAGTCCTGTGGAACGGCTTGCCATGCCATTTCCACCTGGCGCCTCAGTTGGACCAGCGTTCGTGCTGGACGTGCAGACCGCGTGAGACGACGCTTCATCCAGTCCCAAACATGCTCAATGGGGGACAGATCCGGAGATCTTGCTGGCCAGGGTAGTTGACTTACACCTTCTAGAGCACGTTGGGTGGCACGGGATACATGCGGACGTGCATTGTCCTGTTGGAACAGCAAGTTCCCTTGCCGGTCTAGGAATGGTAGAACGATGGGTTCGATGACGGTTTGGATGTACCGTGCACTATTCAGTGTCCCCTCGACGATCATCAGTGGTGTACGGCCAGTGTAGGAGATCGCTCCCCACACCATGATGCCGGGTGTTGGCCCTGTGTGCCTCGGTCGTATGCAGTCCTGATTGTGGCGCTCACCTGCACGGCGCCAAAAACGCATACGACCATCATTGGCACCAAGGCAGAAGCGACTCTCATCGCTGAAGACGACACGTCTCCATTCGTCCCTCCATTCACGCCTGTCGCGACACCACTAGAGGCGGGCTGCACGATGTTGGGGCGTGAGCGGAAGACGGCCTAACGGTGTGCGGGACCGTAGCCCAGCTTCATGGAGACGGTTGCGAATGGTCCTCGCCGATACCCCAGGAGCAACAGTGTCCCTAATTTGCTGGGAAGTGGCGGTGCGGTCCCCTACGGCACTGCGTAGGATCCTACGGTCTTGGCGTGCATCCGTGCGTCGCTGCGGTCCGGTCCCAGGTCGACGGGCACGTGCACCTTCCGCCGACCACTAGCGACAACATCAATGTACTGTGGAGACCTCACGCCCCACGTGTTGAGCAATTCGGCGGTACGTCCACCCGGCCTCCCGCATGCCACTATACGCCCTGGCTCAAAGTCCGTCAACTGCACATACGGTTCACGTCCACGCTGTCGCGGCATGCTACCAGTGTTAAAGACTGCGATGGAGCTCCGTATGCCACGGCAAACTGGCTGACACTGACGGCGGCGGTGCACAAATGCTGCGCAGCTAGCGCCATTCGACGGCCAACACCGCGGTTCCTGGTGTGTCCGCTGTGCCGTGCGTGTGATCATTGCTTGTACAGCCCTCTCGCAGTGTCCGGAGCAAGTATGGTGGGTCTGACACACCGGTGTCAATGTGTTCTTTTTTCCATTTCCAGGAGTGTACAATCGAGAAACTTACTGCAAAATCTTTCACAAACTAATGAGCCATATAGGCACAAGGTAAAAAAAAAAAAGAAGAATCATGCCGTAATAACGGGCAATAGTTGGAATAAATCAAGAAACGCAGGCTTCAATTCTGTGAATGCCTTTAAAGAATAGGAGGGTTTGATGTTGGAGTTTGGAGAATGCTTGGAAAACGTTTCCTGCCATCATGTGTGGTGTCAGCAGTGAAGCACAAAAGAAGTGATATTACGGTATGACGGTGTCTTTTTTCGCAGTTGGGTTTAGTCCCCGTTTTGCTCTGAAGCAAACACTATATGCGGAAGGACATGAACAAATTTTACAGTATTGTGTACTGCCTGCAGCACAGGAATATTTCAGATACAAAGATTGTCCTTATGACCATGACAACGCATTCTGCATAAAGCAGAATCTAAGACGCAATGGTTTGTGGACAGTATCATTCAAATGACTCAAATGGCTCTAAGCACTAAAGCAGAATCTATAATGCAATGGTTTGTGGACAGTATCATTCAAATGGTTCAAATGGCTTTAAGCACTATGGGACTTAACATATGAGGTCATCAGTCCCCTAGACATAGAACTACTTAAACCTAACTAACCTAAGGACATCACACACATCAATGCCCGAGGCAGGATTCGAACCTGCGACCGTAGCAGCAGCGCAGTTCTGGACTGAAGCGCATAGAACCACTCTGCCACCGCGGCCGGTGGACAATATCATTCCTGAAATGAAAGCTCCCATACAAACCCTTTAGGATGACTTAGAACGTGAACTTCGCTCCAGACTCCAAAGTCCAATATTACTTCTCTATTTACAGCCCTTGAAGAGGAATGCGTTGGCGTTCCTCCGTACATATTTAGACACCTCTTTGGAAGTGTTTCTAGCAGAGTTAAAGCCATCATAAAGGCGAAGCGTGGACATACAACATGTTAATGTCCACTAATAGGTGTCTGGATACTTTGAACCATATACTGCATTCACGAAAAACTGTTGGATTTACGAGTAGGAGGAAAGGCATACATTATCCAAATATAGCACAAATATTGCTTAACATGATTTCTGCTGACTTACATGAGTAATGAAAAAGCGACAGCATACACCAAATACTTGTAGACGTTTCAACAGAGCGACTTCAACGACAGATTATGGTAATGTGTACTAAAGCAGAGGTTGTAGAATGTGTTCTGCAGCAAGAGAAACAGAAAGTAGTTGGCGACCTCAGTTTTCTTCCTACCTTTTACTCCCACAATCCCACACTGTACCATTCCGTTGTTCTCTTCAGACAACTGAAAAAGCCGGAATATACTTCACGTGATAATTCATCTTTGCTTCACGCTCCCTTTTCATCGTTTGTACTCGGGTGTCTCTGAGATGTTTGTGTACTGTCGTTACTTTTTACAGTGGAGATGACGGATTCTAGTCACTCCTCTAGCATGAACATGTGAAAGCACTGTTTCTGTGTGTACCGTTCAGGTTGCCAGAATATAATTAAACGACAACAACAACAACAACACCACACACACACACACACACACACACACACACACACACACGCACACACAAACACACCATCATATATTCGTCTTGGCTTTTTATGCACTATGGTCTCCAACTATTTATACTTACGTTCTAATGACAGGATGCTGATGATCCTACCTCTTCCATTTGTGCAATATTTAATCGTTTATTTATTTACTTTTAGTATTTTTTGACTATAGAAACTATCCTCATGATATTGCCATAGACGCATTGTTGATATGTTCTTCCATTGTGCTAAAAGAAATAGCTCAATATAATTTCGTTAGTTGTTCGCTTTCAGAATATCTGTCAGAAGTTATGGTTTAATGGGAAACGACATGTTCAATAATTCGAGCTACACTAATTGCACCCCACACTCCTGTTTTTACACCATCCAGAAATTCTTGATGTAACGGATGAGGCTTTCCACACCTTTAACGTCGGTTGTTCTGAGAGTTCGTTTTCCAATAAATGTAGCCGTGATTCATCGAAAACAATAAAAGAGAATTTAAAAAATCGACCCACCCATCATGCACAGACCATCTGCGATACTGAAGTCGAGCAACAGTATCTGAATTGGCCAGTCGATGGAATTTGTGACGTTTCAAAAGGAAATAGTATTATGTGAAGTGTCATCACAGTGGTCTGTTTCGTCTTACCCGTATTGTCGCAGTGGCCGGATTATAATTAAGACGTATTGAATGTGTGTTTGATGCTATTATTCTATGTTGCTTATATGTGTCCTTTCGAACCACATTTATAGTGTACCAACGTTGATGCGTGGCTGAAATTCGAATGTTAGCTGCGAAGATGCTATTTACTTTGCGCAGACTGCAGCTGGCCACGAGAAGAAGAGTCAAAGGCAATCTAAAAATTGAATCAATTGTTAGAAGTATTACATTTGTTTAGTAATTTGTTCCTAAAACGTTTTACAGGCGATTAAAATAGTCGTGGTGTTCTTGGGGAAGAGTCAGCAAAGAAGAGCCTTACTGAACTGGGTACAGGTGACATGTGAATAATTATTGCTAGCATATGGGAGTCAACCGCAGCGAATAGCAGTACTTGCAGTGTGGAGTGAATTTTTTTATTTTTTACAAATACTGATAAACTTGAAATACTCAAGGATAGATATTGCGAGTTTCCGCTAGAGAATTCTAAGTAAATGGTTAACGTGGTGATTGTTTGAGGCAACGAAACATATTTGGTTGTTTGATAGTGAGGAGAGGGTAAAATATTTATTAGAAGCGAGAGTTACGACAAACTGTGCGATCAGACCATGGTTAATGATTCGTGACTATAAATGGGGATCACTTGCTGATCAGGATGGCTCTCAAAATTCGTATTATTGTCCCAGTCCGCCAACTCATTTATGGCTGAGTGTTACGATAACTGTTTGGCGAACGAATTTGGTACAATCTGATAGAATTGAATGTTCGACGTGGAGAGTTGCAGAATTCTACAGTCACTGAGCGAAAAGAGTGGAACGTTATTTTTGCAAAATGGCAATTGGTTTTAGTTTTGAGAAATAGGAACTCAGCTGGCGATGATTGACATTTCGCTGGCATTAATGAATTCTGGATCGAGATAAATGATTGGTCATACAGTGTTAATTTGGCTCACTCATTGCCAACATCTTATTTTAAAAGTCTATTAATAATTGATTGGAACCATTTAATTATGCATGGCAGGGCTTTATCATTACTGACTTTTTTTGTGACAAGTGATTTCTAATGTAGGAAAAGATGGAGGGTCGCGATCAGCCAACGCCTGAACAGGTTTAATTTTGGTCCTGTTATTTAGATGCCATGGCTTAAGGTGGTGATGGCACATAGGTTTTTTGCTTATATTTTTTTAAATGTTGACTCGCTTTATTTTGGGTTAGAATTTGCTGTCACTTGCCCACTATCATCGACTTCTTCTGTACACAAAAGTAACTAAAGTAAAAGGGTGTTAAACTTAAAAAAAGAAGTTCCGGCTCTTAGTTTCAAAGAAAATTGAAATTATTAACATAACAGAAAGAATAGCAAAAGACCATTTCTGCCCCGTAAGAAAGCAAGGGAATCTGTGTTTGAGTGGAAATAACAAAATTCATTAATGAAAATAGGACTGGCTGTTACCAGGCAGAGATGTTCTTTGATACTAGTATTTAAGTGTGAGAAGTAATTAAAGTTCAAAGATTTCGTAATTTAGCATCAGGTCTCATATAATATTATCAGAAAATAATTAATAACCAAAGTCTAACAACTTTCAGAGCAGTTCTGTTTACCTTAAAGATAGGAAACTGCGTGAACAAAACATACAGTCTGTAGCGAGAGAATATTACATCGCTGACTGAGTCACCAGTTACATCTTTGGATATTAATTTATCGCCAAATATAACTTACAAAAATTGGGCTTCTTTAATAAACCAGTAACGTAAATCATTATTTACCTAATAACTAATGATAACAAAGTGTCTTAAGTGGTAGGTGATTGATAGCCTTGTGATTAGTTAAGAGGTACGCTGAGTCTACGACATTTTAACGCAGACAACGATGATAAAATGAATCAACGGCGTATGTAGACGCATTTTCTGATAGTAGTTATTTCGAAGGTTTATTTATTGAAAAGATATAGTATGATAAGGAAATTTGTTGAAATACACAACGTTTGCCAGATAAATTCAAATACCTACTGTGACGTTTTCGTTGTGTTAATAGCGACGGTGTAATGCGCGTAACCTTGTTCATTATATGCAGAAAATTCGTTTTAATTAGTGATTATTATAATGGTACGCGTTACGTGTTTAAAGTTATAAAAGTAGCGTGTACACTGATTTACTGGCTTTAACTGTAACGTTGAACTCTTTCCCAAACTTGCGATTTTACGGGTACAAACAAAGCGTGCAAGAACTGATATCTCTAATCACTGCTGGTTGAGATGCGGGTGCGTAAATGACTGTTTGTACAACTTTAATAACCTAATAAACAAAATCGTCTTCAGCTGGAACTGAGTAACCTTAGATCAATAATAAAGGCATTTGCACAGTAATAATTTCATCGTGTGTAGCAATTATTAGCACACTGCGGCACATAACCATAAACTCTGCTACTTAAATTATAAGTGGTATTTGTTGTAATAAGCTTATACTGAGATAAGGTTTATGTAATTAATTACTTTTTAAAGATAACTGCTGTCCGCATTCTATTCCAGATAAATCAGGAGAAGTGGCTACCGACTAAGATACTCTAGAGATTGTACAGAATGTGTTGACAGCCTACACTATATCTTTACTTACAGTAGAGCGCAAGAAGTGACGTTGTCTGCCAAAATTGTCACTTATGCACATTAACACGTGGGGGAACGACATTTTACTACACGAATACGTAAGTGTTGTTCCGTCACAGTACAAATTCCTTTATTTTGTGGGGCTTCAAATTTTTTTTTTTTTTTTTTTTTTGTGTAGGCCGCTCCTATTATGTCTAGTTCGGCTTTAGCTGATCGATACACTGCCTGCCGAAGTAGGGGAAACAGATAAGCGCGTATGCTTTGGAGCCTTGCAGGTGCGAGGCACTCATTTGCGCACAGGCTGCAGTTTGTGATACGCAGTCAATATTTTCAATTGCAACGAGTCCTACGGATTCATTTGCTTTATTTGCTCGCGGGAGCAAACCGTTTAGCTGGAATGAAGTTATCTGTGTTGATTATAATCAAAGTTGTCGATTACAATCCATTATCACGTTCCCCAACGTAAATCTTTTTCATTTGATCTGTGGAAAGAATGCCTCGTTGCTATGTGTGATTTTTAACTGCAAACTGGATGCCAGCATTATTTTATCAGCAATTCAATCACGCAAATTTACAGTTCCACAGCTAAATCAATGACCATCAATAACATTCAATATATGATTAGCATTTTAACTTTCGTTGTTCGTAACCATATTCAATCGCTGCGGTAATACTTGGTTACTCTCATGTATATAGCATACACTTTCTCCGTAGAAAACACGGCAAATCGATAGCTAAAAAAGAAACTGCAATTCCAAATGCATTCCAATGCATACTGGGCCCATTGCTGCCGCTATGTTGTGATGGTGGGAACGGACGTCGCTTACGAGAATGCAGTGCTCTGACATGCGGTATCCGGCGCTTTCCTTCTTACTATTGGTTCCCCCACAGTGCTGGGTATAGGACTGCGCCGTACATAAAACACCCTGTTCAGTTTCATATCAATAATTAGACATATATTTACTTTAAAATCTTTTTCCTGTTTCTTGAGTTGTTTCAGGGGCGTAAAAGCCATGTCTTGTGTACCACGTAGATCATTTTCAGTGTTTGATTCCGTACAATTATACATAAAGGGCAAAGAAATTTGAATAATACACTATCAGGAACAATGAAAAATATGAACTAACGAAAACAGACCAGGACAAAGAACAGGTGATGAACTACACCAAGAGGACGGTATTGGATTGGAGGAGACACAAGAAGCATTAGAGCAGATGAAAAATAGAGAAGCAGCAGGACCGACAGCATTAAATGGAATTTATCAGATGTGGAGGATTAATGTTAGAACTGTTGCATTTATTAAATGAATGTTGGTGTTGTGTACATAGTTCCGCGTAGTCAGCACGTACGCAACTTTCCCACTAGAGCGCGCCCCGCTAAGCACAACAGTGCAGGCGCAGAGCTCGTCCGTCTCCGCACTACGACATGGCGCTGCCTTAGAGATGGACCAATCTGCTTCCGCCGATCCACGTATTAATATGTAACGCAGCCAATGAGATAGCTGCTAACGTAGAACCCATTCTCCTCGCGGATCACACTCGCGTAGTGATACCTGAACGCTCGAGGTATTATAAAGAGTGTACAGACCTCCGATTAGTCAGTCCGCATTTGTCTGCACTAGTCCGCAGCAGTCTGTACGAGTCTGCATTAATCTGTACCAGTCTGTAGTCAAGTTTCAGTCTGCAACTAATAAGATTATCATATTCCTGTACATAGCCATGAAGATAAATGTATAGACACTTTGTCAAGTATCAGAGATATGTGAGAATAAGATTAACGTACCAAGACCAACGGAACTTCAGATTGTCAGTTGTAAATAGCATCCAGAATCAAGTTACATAAGGTTTATTCTTGTTACTATTTTAATAAATGCGTGTGAAAATTAATCCAGTTCTGTTTAAAGTTGGTCACCGTCAATCTGCTACTCTAAGCGTGCAAGTGGCATTTCTATCGTCTGACCTAACGGCAGAAGATAAACACGCCACGATAAGGCCACGAGACATATTGCTGACACTCGCCTACTTCGTTAGAGCGACAAGTCAAATAATCTGATGGTGTGTGTACCGAAGGTCTTACAGTACGCACACCACAGTTGGTAAATGAAGATGATACATGCGGCGCAAATAATATCACTCTATTAAAAAGGCACTAGAAGTGATTGTGGAAATTATAGGGGAAAATATCTGTTGAACACTGGAAAAAGTTGTAGCCACAAGTAATTAAAAACATCCTTAAAAGAAAAGCCTGACGCCCTCTTCCTAGATGGACAAAGTGGTTTTAGAAAAGGACGATCATGCAGTGATAATATTGCAATAGTGCGGCAGATAACTGAAAAGAGACGAGAAAATTATTTGGAATCTCATATTGCATTTGTAGACTGTGAGGAAGCCTTCGATAGAGTGAATAGGTATACGCTGGGAGTATAATGGAAAATAAGTTAATGCAAATGATAAAAAAGTTTCTGTTTAAATAAAGTTTTAATTAATGTAGGCAAAGCGGGCACAGAACCAATAGCAGTTAACATAGTACAACAAGGGTGCAGTCTCACACCGACTTGTATATGCAGGGTGCCCCAGCTAACTTTGCCATCTCATGTACAGAGGGGTCAAAAAATTGTATCCACTGTTTAAAAGTCCATAACTGGCAAACTAATTGACGGAGTTGTCTCATCTTTGGTAGTGTAATAGTTTGTAGTTACGGCAATCGTCACAGAAGAGTTGTATTGCGTTGTTTTGTTTTGTCAGATGACAGTCGCCAGACGGTCACTGTTTTGTTCTTAGTTGAACATAGTTACTCGAATAAACATGGCTGGCGCAAGGCTTACATTCGATGAAAGGAAGTCAGTTTGGAAGTGGTATTTTAAGTACGAAAACATTAATGAGGTTCAACGGCAATAGCGAAATGAGTATCAAGGAGAGCCACCGACACGTTTAACGATTCGTCGCATTCGAGACAAATTTGAAGCCGAAAGCTGTGTTAAAGATGTACACAAACAACGATCTGGACGATCTGTGACAGTAACAAGTCCAGCTATCTCCCGTCGTGTGTTACAACAATTCACTCGCTCACCACAGAAGTCTGTCAGACAGTGTGCCCGTGAAACTGGAGTGAGTCGCTCAAGTGTTCGGCGAATTTTGAAGACAGCAAAGTGTAAGTGCTACATCCCACGATTGCTACACGCAATGAACGAGGACGACCCAGATCGTAGAATGGAGTACTGCGAGTGGTTTACGAACATAGTGCGCAACGATGAAGAGTTTGCAGAGATGATTGTGTGGTCTGATGAGGCACAGTTCAAACTCAAAGGTACAGTAAATCGCCACAATTGCATCTACTGAAGCCGCCGAACATCCTAACGTCCATATAGACAAAGCCGTGAATTTGTCAGGAGTAAATGTGTGGTGTGAGTTGTCTTCCGGTGCTTGACTGGGCCATTCTTCTTTGACGGCACATTTACCGGTGAAGTGTGCCTTCAGAAGCTTCAGACATACATTTTACCTGTTATCCCAGACTTGTATGGAGACGAAAGAGTTTACTTTCAACAAGATGGTGCCCAGCCCACTACCAAAATCGTGTTAGGGCGTATCGCGACGAAAATCTACCAGGAAGATGGATAGGCCGTAGAGGTGCTGTGGAGTATCCACCACGTTCCCCACACCTAACTCCTCTGGACTTGTAACTGTGGGGAACACTAAAGGACGTCGTTTATCGACAACAGCCACGCACATTGGATGAACTTCGAGAATCCATCGTACATTCATGTGCAAATATCCAATTGAACACGTTGCAGTCAGTAGTTCGTGCTGCAGTTCGGCGGCATAGTTTGTGTGTGGATGTTAATGGTGACCATTTCGAACACCTACAGTGATATCTTTAAGTTGACTTTAAGCTACACTTTAATCTAAAATGAGACAACTCCGTCAATTAGTTTGCAAGTTATGGACTTTTAAACAGTGGATAAATTTTTTTGAACCCCTCTGTATTTCTGAAATGAAACAAATGTGAAAAACGTAATTGGCCAGTGACGCATCTTTGTCAGGGGTTCACACAGTGGGAAGGAATGTACAATCCTACAATCCCTACAAGTGAACTAATATCACTTTCAGCACAAAAGTTACGCTTTTTTAAATGGCAGATTTTTTTTTTTTTTTTGGAAAGATGATGTACAATTAGTGATAACAGACTGTTTCACTGCTCTGAATCCTATACCTTCCGGAATATTTAGATTAGACTGTAAATAATGGAAACGGCGTCACAGTTTATGCTTTAATGCTCTAACGCCGTTAGGCGGGTTGCCTGCATTGACCTGACTCCTGTTGTAGGATTGCAGCAGATATTGTGAAGCCGTTGCTATCCTTCAAAGACTACCTATTTCAAAAGATATGATGTTTACAAGAGAGAAAACAAATCTGCCATCGCGAACTGTACCTCTGGTTTTCATTTCTGTAGAGAAAACATACATGTGCCATAAATAATAAAAAAAACTTAACTTTGTCATATTTTTCTGTTTTCCGTCCTTCCCTTAGGTGCTCTTAGTTCGTGGTGGTATGCACCGTCTATGCAACTAAATGAAGACAGTTTGTTTATTGCCAAACGCGTTTCGCTTCTTTTATCTGGGAAGCATCATCGGTGGCCTGAAATACATGTTTCCTTTTATACATACAATAAAATTATTATGTGGTAGTCGTGTTTTCTCTTGTTTTTTAGGTTAGAAGCAACTTTTGTAGCACAAGTTCCGTAATGTGAGCTTATCGTTCGGTGTTACTTACGATTTCCAGCGCTGTTAACTCGTGTGTGGTCCTGGAGATGTATTTGCTAGTTTCCATACGCACCTGGTCGATTTCTGGCGTTCTTTCACCCACATTTCTCACATCGCATGTATCACTTGCACTTCCCATTTTGTGACCAACATATGTGTGTTTCCCATGTGTAGTGTTGCCGACTGTTGCTATGTGTTGGTCTGTCTTTTGTTTGTGTTGTTATTTGGTTTGATTTGTGTTTGTGTTTGTGTTTGTGTGTGTGTGTGTGTGTGTGTGTATGTGTGTGTGTGTGTGTGTGTGTATGTATGTATGTGTGTGTGTGTGAGACAGTAAAACAGAGTTGTGACAGAGCTACTAACTACTGTGGGCACAAGACAAATGAACAAGCTTATGGTACTACAAACGTCTCATACCTTGTCATTTCACGAGATACTGCGAATGGGATTGGATTCAAATGAGTACACGAGAACAAAATGTGATCATCAATAACTTCAGGCCGGCACTATGTCTTCTCTACCCTTATTTGACCAAAAAATGGAGACAGATTTCGTCTAACACTAGGATTCAAACAGAGTACCTGCAAAGCTAATGTCTACAGGCTGGAGTTTACTAGTGACATTGACTGCGTAGAAGCTTTAGCTAGAGGTCACACTTATCTTTTAGATACCTTGCTTTTCTTTCTTTGACGCTAGAATTAGGTGCCGCCTGCGGTAATTTGGGAAACGGCAGTAACTGGAGTGCCTACTCACCGGAGTCGGTGGTCTGCGATGAGATGCCCGTCGGGTGCATCGGCGGCTTCTGGCCGCAGACGACGGCGGCCATCATGCTGCCTGTCTGCGTGGTTCCCGTGACGGCGGGGCTCTTGGCGCTGTACCGCACCTGCAGGCGGAAGCGGAGGGTTGTCAGTCCGCGATACCGCTACTTCCTGCTGTTTTCTTATGTAGCTCTCAATCAAGTGACAATGCAGTTAGTTTTCACTGTATGATATCTACATGTACAAATACCATTCGTGGATATATACTGACTGACAAAAAAGTGAAGCTCTCGGAAGGGTAAGAGCAAATGAAATGAAACTTCGATTTGAGATAGTATGTGATATTATTTCATTGATTACAAAATCGAGTCATATTTATAAAGATATTAGCAGTATGAGGTGGCTTATCAATATGATGTTGCACAGCCTTTGGCCTGGATGCGTGCACTGTTTAGGTATGGAACGGCATCAGAAAGCCATTGTACTCTCTCCTGAGGGAAGATGGCCTGGAACTGTTGTAGCTAGTCCTTGATACCCGAGGCATTAGCATTGTGACGAAGTTGACGTCTGACCTGGTCGAACACATGGACTACCGGGGGCAGATATGACGATCTTGTGTGGCTCCGGTAGTGCCTCAACAATAGACAGGCTGTTCATAGAGACACGTTGCATGTGTCGAAGAACATGTCCTGTCGAAAAATAGCATCACAATTCTGTCACATGAGAGATAATACATGAGGTTGACAGATGATAGTGACGCACCGCTGTGCCGTCACTTCTTCTTCTTCTCCTTCTTTTAGTGTTCAACTCTGAGGTTGGTTTGCAGCAGAGCGCCATTCCTCTCTTTTGTCTGCCTTCCTCTTCATTTTCACGTATGTGTTACGTCCAATATCATTCATGATCTGTTGAACGTATGATATCCTTGGTCGTCCCCACCAATTCCATCCCTTAATAGCACCTTATACTGTTGTTCCAATTTTGCTTTATCTTAGGATGTGCCCTGCAAGTTTCTCTTCTTTTTGGATATGCCTTCTAAAAAATCTGGTTTACTGTACTCTTCTAAGCACCTCTTCATTTGTTACTTTGTCTCTCCAGCTGATCTTCGTCCTCCTTTTATAACACCACATTTCCAGGACCTCTAGCCGTCTTCTCTCCTCTTCCCTGCCAGCCGCTGTGGTCGAGCGGTACTAGGCGCTTCAGTCCGGAACCACGCGGCTGCTACGGTCGTAGGTTCGAAACCTGCCTCGGGCATGGATGTGTGTGATGTCCTTAGGTTAGTTAGGTTTAAGTACTTCTAAGTCTAGGGGACCGACGACCTATGAT
Organism: Schistocerca serialis cubense; assembly: GCF_023864345.2. NCBI lineage: Eukaryota > Metazoa > Arthropoda > Insecta > Orthoptera > Acrididae > Schistocerca > Schistocerca serialis. Next base: position 563,606,463 of record NC_064641.1, read on the forward strand.
GTTAAGTCCCATAGTGCTTAGAGCCATTTGAACAATTTTGAATCTTCTCTTCCCATTGTCCAAGTTTCACATTCGTATAGGGCCACACTCCAAACGAAAGCTTTCATGATACGTTTCCTTATTGTCAGACTGATGTCCGTGCTGGTGAGTAAGTTCCTTCTCAGATTTAATGCAATTTTGGCCCGTTCTATTCTGCTCACAGTTTCTTTCCGGCTTTTATCATTCCTTGTGATTTTGCTTCCCAGGTAGGTAAATTCCTCTCACTTCCAGCTCCTCACTTCCAATTATCATTCTCAGAGGTTCATATTCTGCTTCTGTACTGCATACCATCACTTTAGTCTCTTTCTTGTTTATTCTCATTCCGTACTGGTTGCATAGAATCCTGTCCACTGTTCTAAGGACTTCCTATAGATCTTCTTTTGTCTCCGTGACTATAGCAATATCATCTGCATAACGTAGTGTGCTACATATGAAGAATGGTGTGAATATTTGATGGCTACCTGTTGTCTAAAATTATTAGAACTTTTCAAACAGGAATTGCAGAACAATGTGCCCAGAGGACGTGTTCGTGCAGTTTACCACCATCATTCGGACTTTGGGGAAGGTCGAATGATTGTCACGCTGGACATTAGACCATCGTACTAACAGATTACAGTTGGATGCAGTGCAGTGACAGTAGAACGAGTGGAATCAGTTCAAGAGAGGAGGCACGAGTCCTTCCAGAAGCCCTACACCACGGGAAGACTGTACGACTCTTCGACTGTCTGACAATTACACCGATAAGAACAACTGAAATCTGGGCGTGGGTTAGGGGCAGTGTGTTATCACACACCTTCAAGACAAGAGTACTAAAATCTGGGTTGAGATTTCTAGTGGCATGCCTCGTTCACCCATAACACCATACACAAATCTTTGAATTTCCAAGTTGTTGAACAATCACCATTCTGCCTTTTCTGAGGGAGGTAATGCGACACAAATCATCTGCAGTCACCCGACGGTCCCAGCGAATGATGTCATCGACTCGCTGAATGTTGTGTGGAGTTACAGCAGTCACTAGTTTGCATGGTACAGAGCTAGAGTTATGTGGGACATTAACTGATGTCCTGTGGTGTTCATCGATGAGTCTTGCTTCCACCTGTGGCACTCAGACCAACGCCAGCGTGTGCGTAGACTACATGGTGAATGGTTAAAGGAAGCAGTGATTATTGGGACCCATACGTCTCCACTTCTTCGAATTAGATTCAACAGGGCTGACTTGGTAATTGTTGAAGGGAGGCTGAATGCTTGACACTATGTGGTATAAAAGGTAAACCAAGTTGTTATAGCTTCATGATCAGAGTACCCAATGGCGTATTCTAGTAGAACAATGCGACACTCCACGCTGCAGTCCACTTTATGTACTGCTGGAGGAATGTACGAATCCTTGAGTGGCCAGCGCGTTACCCTGATTTATTACCCACAGAACAAGTTTGTGATGCCTCCAGCCATTAATCTCTTTGAACTGACGTTGCATGTGTTTCAGGCATGTTAAAAATTCTTCATGATGACAACTGGAGGCTGTTTGCTTCCATTTCACAGAGAATACAAGAACGTATTAATGCCTATGGTGACCGCACAACATACTGATTTTGATGCTGGACATCAGTTCAGGCTGGAATGAAAATTTAACCATTAAATACCCGTTATGTGATGAACATCTTGACAAAGTATGATAAATATCGATCTGGTAATTCATGGTGTAAAAATTTCCTTCAGTGTGTGTGTGTGTGTGTGTGTGTGTGTGTGTGTGTGTGTGTGTGTGTGTGTGTGCGTGTGTGTGTGTGTGTGTGTTCTATTACGAAAAATGTCTATCACAGGATCTGAAAACATTGGAAGAAGCTTAGGAAAAAGAGACTGCGAAAAAACAGCAGGTGTTGGAAAATCAAATCGTTTTGATGAAGGTCGCACAAGCATTGAAGCCGCCTGCTATTATTGCTGATGTCAGTTCTCTTCCACCAACGGCAGAAACATTCAGCCCATCCAGGCAGGCAGTCGACCAACAGTCGATGAGATATTATTAAAAGTCCCGTTATGCCTCACGACTATTCATAATGTTCTGCATGAGGTTTTATTCGGCTACCGGCTTGTTTATACACGTGTCCGATAAGATTCCTTAACCAGGACGCTCAGGCGTGAATGCTAATTGCAGAAGCAGGAGACATCGTTCCGAAAACCATCTTGAATGGCGATTAAACATGGTGTTTTCTCTGTAAATCCCACTTGAACCATCAGTCAGCTGAAAGGAAGATAAGAACGTCAGGGAAGGAAACATTTCGATTGGACAAAGTTATCTGGAAGTGAAGCTGGAGATGTTTTTTGTTTTTGTATACTAGAAAGATAACGTCATCTGGACAGACTCCGCCATCCACTTAACACCACAAAAGGAAATGTGAAGAAAAATGGTCAGCAGATAATTAGATTTCTTACTAGTTATAAATTACCTCCACGATGAAATGCTATTGGATTAAAACGTCTATTATGTCTTTGTCTTGAAACCTGTGTACAATTTAGGACGAAGACTACTCCTAATTCTGTTAGATTCGAGTATGGAGTGAGGGAGAAGCAAGGGCGGGTGTGCCTCCCAGAGCGCGTTAGTCTTTTGTTAACGTATTCTTATGATGCCTTCCGTCTTTTCGTCCGTGTATTTAATACTGATTGCCTTGTACACAGATATTGTGCACAGTATACAAAATTGTTTAACTTATTTGATAATAAAAAAGCTACTCATGATCAGAAGAATAGCTAATACTGTTTCTCAGTAACGTTTTTACTCGTCCCATTAATTTTCTGTGAGCCACTTTATCTACTCTTGATTAGCGAGTGGAATGCACCAGCGTAGCACGGCCACTAATAAATTTGTATTTACTAGCCAAACATCTGAAATGTCATGAACAGTTACAATGACTTGGGATTCCTGATACGTCATAATGTGTTACTATACCTTTTAGACTTTGTATTTTTATACCACATATTTTAACGTATTGATACTTGACTGTTTGACTGTCTTATGGATGGCTTGTGGCAATGATGCTTTGACGGCCAGTGATATTTTTATTCCATTTTACTGTTGTGCCTGTAGTTTATCGCGAGTTCCCATCTGGCGAGCATGTTGCTTGGGCGTACGTCTACATTTGATAATGTTTTTCCTAGTGAGCTGTAATTCTTTGCATAATTTAATTGCTTAGATTGTGTAAAGAGACTATGTAATCACCTGACATCGGTTTTTTTAATAAAGCACCCTTTTCCATTACATTTTTTTTTATTTGGCGTGTAAGCAAAAGAATTTCCGTACTATCTTCTACGTGTCTTTTATAACTAAGTTCTTTATATACTTGAGCATGAGGAATGTACTTCCTTGAAATCATGTAAACTGACGTGCTTCGGCGACGTGGACACAATTTCCTTGCTGATGCACGTCGGTATAACTCTCTCTCTCTCTGTCTCTCTCTCTCTCTCTCTCTCTTCATGTACAGTATGTACGCTTCAATGGTGCTCTTTACATACGCTTAAATGGTGCTCTATACATACCACAGTGTTATTTGTTTGACGAAGTCGAAATGGGTGATGACTTTGACAGCACCATGACATGTAATGCCGTGATATGTGTAATGCAATTCTGGTATGTACATATTGAACAGTTGTTTATGGTGTCTTCTGCTTTACATTGGTAGAGTTAGGAGCGCGTATGTAAATAAGGCTACCTCTAAGTGGTTATATTTTTCTAGGCCTGACGATAGTCTTTACCTACTGAAATTAATGTATTACAAATACATTGTGATGCAAGACTGGAATTATAATAAAGCAAATCCTTTCCTGGATCGCTGAAAACTTTTTCGTAACTCTGTCGCAACGCAACTTATAAAGTTAGAATTTCAGTAACGAATCAAGTAATCCATTGGCCAATATTTACCAGCCAATCTATTCATTAATACTTTTCCTGTAATGTGTTGATCTGTAAGTTGACTCCACTCGTGACATACAGTATCATTAAAAGACGACACCAATCTATCAGAAGTCACATAACTTACACATTTTCAAAAAGTTTTATTTAAAAACCAAAAATTTTAGATCGACTGCAATGGAATACTTATATATCGGTTTTATACCCTGTTACCAGTAAAAAATTAAAGCATCTGCTATAACCGAGATCAAACAAGTACCGAAAAATAACGGTTTTTTAGGACTAAAATCAGGTATCGGTTTTAACTGGGCGGTTTTTCCCATCCCTACTATGAACTGAGACAAATTTTGTCAACGTTCTGAATATACGCTGCTCTGCAAAAGTTAAGGACGAGATAACTAAAGTAACATAACATATTAACTACTCGGTAGTTGGTTGGTTGGTTGGTTGGTTGGTTGGTTGGGGGGGGGGGGGGACCAAACAGCAAGGTCATCGGTCCCATAGGATAAGGAAAGGGTGGGGAAGGAAGTCGGCTACGCCCTTTCCAAGGAACCACCCCTGCATTTTCCTGAAGCGATTTAGGGAAATCACGGAAAACCCCAAATCGAGATGGCTGGACGCGGGTTTCAACCGTCGTCCTTCCGAATGTGAGTTCAGTGTGCTCGGTGGAAAAAATGAAAGTGTGAGAACATGTTGCCAGAGGTCTGACAGTCGTGTACAGAAGCTGGAAGTCACATGGCGTTAGGTCAGCGTGATTATAGCGCCAAAATGGGACTGGCATCGCAATTCGAGACAGTTGAAGGAACTGGAAAAGATAGTGTGTGTTAATCGGAGAGCAGTTACGTTGCACTGTGGTGGTGTTCTTCACTACAACATCGCCTGGAGATGTTTGGATGACTTCGCACGGTCAAGAATAATCGGGAAACTGGAAGAACGATGTGTGGCGATTGTAACCCTGGAGTTTGGTACTGCTCACAGCATTGTTTCAAGCGCTTGGGAAGCGTTTCAAACCAGACACTGCTGGACGAAGGAGAGGAGGTGGCCGACCACAGTCAACTACAGCAGCAGATGACCGCTACGTTGTGCAACAGGCAAGAAGGGGCCCACATCAAACATTGGTGCAATTGCAATCCCATTTAACAGGACTGAAAGGCACGCAGTTTCACCTTCCACGGTGGATCGGCGACTGCATGGGTGTATACCAGTACGCTGTGTTCCGTTGACACATGCACATCGGTTGCACAATTTGCCACCGTGCCAAGAGCACAGGGACTGAACCAACAAGGAGTGGGGTCGCGTGCTTTTCTCGGACGAGAAAAGGTTCAGTCTGAGTAGTGATTCTGGATGTACCCTGATAAGACGAGAAGAGGGAACATGTAATGCACCCACGAACGTTATCGAACATGATCGTTTTGGTGATTCAGACGTTATAGTGAGTCGGTGGCATAATGTTGCATCCGCGTTCTCATCTCAAAAACATTGAGCACAGTAGACTCACCATTCAACGTTATTGTGACACTGTACTTCTTCTCGAAGTGCGTCTTTCCGGCGCTGCATTTGACCCCGACTTCATTTTTATGGATGGCAAATGTGCGACCGCATGTAACTGCGCTGGTGGAGGAGTTCTTGCAATGAGAGAATATTCAGCCTTCCCGTTCCCCCGGCTTCAGTCGCACTGAGCACATGCGGGATGCATTGGGAAGCTGTATTTCAGTACGTCCACATGCACCGACGGCCATCCAGCAGTTGTCAACTGCAGTGGTGAGAGCATTGAACACCCTACCACAAGAACTGCTTACCAGGCTTGTAGTTAGCATGAGAGTATGTTGCAGAGCATGCATCGTCATCGATTGTGACCACACACTCTATTAAGAATCATGTCCTCCCTTTTGTAATGTCCAGGGGACCATCATAAATTGTGAGGATTTCAGTGTGTCATTTCTATTCATCTCATTGCGTATTTCTTCCACTTACTGTACTGTACTGTACCGTAGCAGTTCTTTCTATGTATGGTCCAAGTTTCATCGAGCTACGTTACTTGGCAGGGTCATATCATGCGAAAGTTACTGCCGACCTTAAGTTTTGCACACCAGTGCGATTTGATTTCAAAATTAGGTTTTTTTGTTTAAAATGTTTCTTGGAATTTTTGAGAGACGAATGTATATCTCCAGTAGGATATTCGCATAATTCCGTTTCACTGTCTAGGATTCCCATTTAAGTTCTCTGAGGATCTTTTCAAGTACTGCGTGTTACGATCCTAGTAAAGTACCTAACAAATTCCACCTGACAAATGTAAGTCTTCCGTACACAATCCGAACTATCGATATAAAATCTTCATTCCATTTCATATTGGTTTGTAAATTTACAGCTATTTTAACATGACTGGCTTCAGAAATCAACTACTAATTCTGTAAGCTAACAATGTAAACTATGTAATGTTTTTGTGTCCTTTACCTTGCATATATCGATGTTTAAGCTGGTATAACAATCAAAATCGTACTACTTACTGTTACTGTACCTAAATCAAAACCTTAATTCCAGACTGAAATTTTCACTCTTCTGCGGAGAGTGCGCTGATATGGAACTTCCTGGTAGATTAAAACTGTGTATTGGACCGAGACTCGAACTCGGGATCTTTGCCTTTCGCGGGCAAGTGCTCTACCCTTTTTTTTCTTCTTTGCATTTTGTTCCTTATTGTTCGTTGTTTGGTAGCAGCGGACGTCGCAAGATATCCGTTGAAGTTCGTTCTTTATTCCTCCACTCAGTTTTTTTTTTTTATTACAGAGAGCAGCCTGCTCCCTGACCGAACACGCTGACCTACCCATGACGACTCACGACTCGTTCTCACAGCTTTAATTCCGCCAGTACCTCCTCTCCTACCTACCTCCTCTGTGGCTACGCCATGTCTGGACAATATTCTTTCTTCCAGGAATGTTAGTTCTGCGAGATCAGCAGGAGAGCTTCTGTGAAGTTTGGAAGGTAGCAGACGAGATACTGGCGGAATAAAAGCTGTGAGGAGGGTTTGTGAGTTGTGCTTGGGTAGCTCAGATGGTGCCGGCACGGTAGCTCAGAGTGATCGGTCAGAGGGCTGCGTAATAAAAAAAACTGAGTCAGGGTATCAACGATCAACTTGAACGGATGTCTTGTGACGTCCGCCCAGACTAAGCACAACGAACTATATTGAACAAAAAAAGATGATAGAACACTTGCTCGTGAAAGGCAAAGGTCTCGAGTTTGAGTCTCTGTCCAGCTCACAGTTTTAATCTGCCAGGAAGTTTCAGAACCTGAATTTTCTGACAAAGTAGTATATTGATAATTGTAAACCAATGTTGAACGCACGTGCGGAGAGCTTTTATTTCTTTTTGTTTACTCTTTATTTCCGTCTTTCTCTAAGAGACGACATGGCTACCGTAGGTCTAAATCAACAATGGGTTAAAACAGTTTAAAAGTCATGCATATAGGTATTCACATACTAGCACGGAAATTTTGCGATATGTTGCATTACGTTGATGATGTGCATTGCTTTACGACTAATAGGATTGTTATAGTACGAATGCCTGGTACTCTTAGGTTAGAGTTTTGGGTGGGAATGTTACATAAGCACTTACGTGTAGGAAAGTGTAATAGAGGCCAAGTAGATAGAAGATGGGCAAGATAGCAAGTAGACAAGGAAAAAAAGTGCCTTTTCTTGGATTGGGAAGGGTAGGGTAGGATAGTGCAGACTTCACAGATTACACAGTTTATGTGGTTGATTTGTCTGTCTGAGAAGGGAGGCGTTTGGTTCTAAAAGATGGGGTACACAATAAGGCGTTTGGTGAAGCTGCTACAGTTATTTAAAGACATGTGGGATCTCGACCATTTGATACAGATTGCAAGTGGGAGAAGATAGTTACGGAAAGCAAGGTGAAGAGCAAGTCGTTCTTCGATATGAAGGCGTACTAAGTATCTTAAGTTTTTGTGTTATGGACTGTCAGGTAGAGGTCTACCTAGGTCTTTGTAGGGTTGATGCTTATACCAGGAGGTATAGTTTTTGGGGTGGTACTGGAGAGATAACTGCAATGAATGAGAGAGTGGCAGAGTACCTTGATCAAAATGTAATTTAAAATGAAAAAAAAAACACATTGAAACAATATTTTGACAGTGAAGAAGTAGAGTTCACACTTATTAAAGGTTGTGCACTATATACGTGATAATTTCCAGTAAATCATACTTAAAGTCGTATCGCACAATTTTGAAGGGGCTAGAAAAAATGAAAATGAAAAATATCGATTTTTTAAGATTCAGCTCTGTTGGAGGGAATCTTGAACTATTTGATGCAAGGCACTCGCAGCGTAGCTTTGACACTGAGAGGTATCAAAAGGTCTTTCTAAGTTGGTTATTCATATAAAAAGTTATTTATTGAAGATACTGTAATTCAATAGAAACAGCTCGAGAACTTCTAAAACTTTCAGAAAATCACGTTTTAACGTTGGAGATTCCTAGTTTTCACAAAAATGATTCCCATTTCATGTGCTATCAGGATATAAAATAGAAAAATCTATATCTGACTTACAAAAATTTAATTCTTATACCTAGTCCACCTCCTGTAACAACTCAACCGTCATAGTTCCTACCCTTAGCCGCTGAAAACACGTATGTCATTCTGGCTTCATATTCAAACCCAACTAACATGTGATTCCTGTCAGTTTCTTCTCCTGGTGTCACCAAAGTTTTTCCTCTGTCAATACTACAAAACTTACACCACATATCCCTTTCACCCCACCAGATATGTTCAGCTATATGCTTAGCATGGAACCAGGAAGGGCATTTATGTGCAGCGATTTATCACACAACCTAAGATAAACCGGAATTTGTGTAGAGAAATGTATTGCACGTCGTACTTGAACGAAGGATGTAGCAGACTAAAGAATTAGTAGCTAAGGAATAGGAAAACCCGAATAAAAAGAAGAAAATACAGTACTTTACAATGTACCCTTGCACGACTACAATGGATAAGTGCAATTTTTACTCTATTTATTTTATGGTTTTGAATAGTTTGAGGTGACTTGAAAAGGGTATAAATGTCAAATATGAATTTTCAATGATATTTTTACTATTTCGCTAACCTTACTCTCCTGATGCGTCGATGTTTTGCAGTGGAATGTTGGAAATTTCTTCACATGAAACGGTTATTATTCGCTGCCTCTAGACGTCGTATTTATGCACACGCATCGGAAATACGGAAATCATGATTCATTGGCATTCACTGGTACGCTGAAACCAGCAATCTCCCTTGTACAGCTACTAATCTTGCTTCCTTAGAGGCGCTGTATAATCTGACAAAAAGCTGCTATGACAGTTAATGATATTCTTGTGTGCTCCTAATCCTATAGCTTATAAATTTTATCAGAATATAAAGATACACCGTCCATACAGGACTCATCGACTGCGAATGTTTGAATTAAGTTGCAATGGACATGGTTCATCAGTCAGAGAACTTCGGGAATACAGGGTGGAGAAAAACTGAGTTACGAAATTTTAACCCTGTATAGCTGATGCCGGTAGGAAGCAAAACTACTAATGTTGTGTAGAGTGACAACAAACCATTTTTAAATTATGGAAACTTGGCGCCACGCTCTCCGATTGGCCGTGGGATTGCCCTGTTGCCGTTCGTCGGTTGACGGGCAGTGCTATGGTTGTCGGTTCACACATACAAACGTCCCCCGCCCCGTCACTGCCCTAACATGATACGCACACGTGTCGAATAGGTCTGCTGTTTGTCTCCACCTCACGTCGCATTCACATGTAAGCTTCGCTTCGGACCACACACACACAGGTCACCTGCGATTTAGTCATACAGTAAGCATGACAGCACAGTATTCGTTTGAAGAACAACGAGATATGGTTTTTGACAGCACAGTATTCGTTTGAAGAACAACGAGATATGGTTTTTGTTTGTGGACTAAGCGACGGTAATGCGCATGAAGCTCGACGGCACCCAGGAAGACGCCATCCACACCCGTTTACAGCCATTCACCGGCGACTTGGCGAAACAGGCTCGTTAGCGGGGTATCATGGTATTGCTGGAAGACCCTGAACACGACGGGATGCTGCATTTGAGGGGACTGTTCTCGAGCGCTTCGAGGAAGCACTTACGACACTCGAGCGGTTGGGCACAAGGGGTCACTCCGGTTAGTCTGGGAGGTTTTGAGGGATGACGGCAAGCATCCATTTAGGATGTATAGGAGGTGGGAAAAAATATGAAAACACCAGAAACACAACACATTACCATTCCTAGGGGCAGGAAACCCATTGGCATTCAAAACAGCTTCTAACTTTCTAGGAATGGGTAAATACCGCTCTTGCATGGTTTTCAAGGGAATCTTATACCATTCTTCCTAAAAATAATGACAAGCTCAGGTAACTATGATGGAGGTGGATAGCGATCACGCACTCGTCTCTCCAAAGTAGGCCACAAAGCTCAAAAATATTTGATATCTGGTGACTGTGGTGGCCAGGGGAGATTTAAAAATTCATTGTCGTGCTCGCAAAACCAGTTCTGGGTGATGCGAGCTGTGTGAAAAGGAACATTATCGTCTTGGAACACAGAATCACTATTGGGGGAACAAACATTGTACTATGAGATGGACCTGATCAGGCAAAATGGCCATAAAATCCTTGGCAACAGTGGGACACATGGAATATCAGAATATGGCAGTCGAAATCATCACCAAATCCCCACCGTGATCCAATATTGGGACGTAAACTTGGCCGGAAGTTGGAAACAGTGTGAGAACAAGACTCATGCAGCCAAATGTCTTCCTTTCTTTGCTCCATGGTCTCAGCTTTAGGGCTTCTATACCACGTTTGTTTTAGGTGTTTGCATCACTGATGAATGGTTTTGGAATTCCAGCTCGCTTCTGGATCTTCCTTCGTATTGTTTTTGGTGCTGTAAAAGTTGACGAGTGTGATATTCAGTCCTGCAGTGACTTTGGCAGCTGGCGTCCCCTGGTTTTTGGTCACTAGCCCCTTCAACGACCTTGTGTCAGGATCACTCAGCACACGCTTTCGTCCGCGTTCTAACTTAACGGATGGCTTTTCCCGCTTTCCCCGTATGCGATATAAATATTGATCGGTTCCTCTTGAAAAAAAACAACAAACATTTCGTCGATCTTTGAAGCGGAAGCACCCACCATACTAGGATAAAAAAGTTTCCCACATTCAAATGCACTTGGCTCCAACGCAGTGCTCTCAAAACTACGCAGAACACTATTCAGACCATGACTGACGCTTGTGACGTATTGAGGATATTTCACAGTTGCCGTTCATGGTCAGAATCTGCATTTATGTTCAAGCACACATCTCTCGCGTTGTTACCGTATTTTTCTCCAACCCCTGCTTTATTCATGCCTGACACAGAAATTGTAAATTTCAGTACCGTAAATTACAGTGATCATTTGTCTTACATAAAAGTAGTGTAATAGTGGCATATATCTACAGAATTATGGATATTCGGTGGTACCCTTACCGGCATCATGCTCTGGCGAACGTTGCGCTCAGGGTGCACGATGATAATGTAGAGTTTAGGCGAGAAGAGGCAGGCAAGCGTGACGCTAGCCGACAAGCTGATGGTGACGGACATGCTGGTGATGCGCAGCGGCACGTGGCTGCTGGTGCCGAAGTAGAGCGGCACAAACGCCAGCCAGATCACGCACGTCGTGTACATTGTGAAACCTGGAACAAAAGACCCACACACAAAAATGGTTCAAATGGCTCTGAGCGCTATGGGACTCAACTGCTGAGGTCATTAGTCCCCTAGAACTTAGAACTAGTTAAACCGAACTAACCTAAGGACATCACACACATCCATGCCCGAGGCAGGATTCGAACCTGCGACCGTAGCGGTCTTGCGGTTCCAGACTGCAGCGCCTTTAACCGCACGGCCACTTCGGCCGGCGACCCACATACACAACGGCTGGAACACACAGAACCACATACACAATAGGTATCTGTTTACAGACATGTGGTAATGCGCAACGGTTGGGGGCCTGAATACAGCGACCAGAATGCCAACCAGGTTACGAGCTTCATAAGTTTTGTGAAGCCTGGAACGCAAAGATCCAAATACAAAAGCGTTCTATGGCGACACACATGCAGGCGACGGGCAGCGGCAAGTGACTGCTACACTAGAGGCCATTAAAACTGATACACCACGAAGATGACGTGCTACAGACGCGAAATTTAACCGACAGGAAGAAGATGCTGTGATAAGCAAATGATTAGCTTTTAGGAGAATTCACACAAGGTTGAAGCCGGTGGCGACACCTACAACGTGCTGACATGAGGAACGTTTCCAACCGATTTCTCACACACAAACAGCAGTTGACCGGCGTTGCCTGGCGAAACGTTGTTGTGATGCCTCATGTAAGGAGGAGAAATGGGTACCATCACGTTTCCGAGTTTGATAAAGGTCGGATTGTAGACTATCGCGATTGCGGTTTATCGTATCGCGACATTGCTGATCGCGTTGGTCGAGATCCAATGACTGTTAGCAGAATATGGAAGCGGTGGGTTCAGGAGGGTAATACGGAACGGCCTCGTATCACTAGCAGTCGAGATGACACGCATCTTATCCGCATGGCTGTAACGGATCGTGCAGCCACGTCTCGATCCCTGAGTCGCGGAAGTTTGTAAGACAACAACCATCTGCACGAGCAGTTCGACGACGTTTGCAGCAGCATGGACTATCAGGTCGGAGACCAAGGCTGATGTTAACCTTGACGATGCATCACAGACAGGAGCGCCTGCGATCGTGTACTCAACGACGAACCTGGGTGCACGAATGGCAAAACGTCATTTTTTCGGATGAATCCAGGTTCTGTTTACAGCATCATGATGGTCGTACCCTTGTTTGGCGACATCGTGGTGAACGCACATTGGAAGCGTGTATTCGTCATCGCCTTACTGGCGTATCACCCGACGTGATGGTATGGGGTGCCATTGGTTACACGTCTCGGTCACCTCTTGTTCGCATTGACGGCACTTTGAACAGTAAACGTTACATTTCAGATGTGTTACGACTCGTGGCGCTACCCTTCATTCGATCCCTGCGAAATCCTACAATTCAGCAGGATAATGCACGAACGCATTTTGCAGGTCCTGTATGGGCCTTTCTGAATATAGAAAATGTTCGACTGCTGCTCTGGCCAGCACATTCTCCAGATCTCTCACCAATTGAAAACGTCTGGTCAGTGGTTGCCGAGCAACTGGCTCGTCACAATCCTCCAGTCACTACTCTTGATGAACTGCGGTATCGTATTGAAGCTACATTGGCAGCTGTACCTGTACACGCCATCCAAGCTCTGTTTGACTCAATGCCCAGGCGTATAAGGCCGTTATTATGGCCGGAGGTGGTTGTTCTGGGTACAGATCTCTCAGCATCTATGCACCCAAATTGCTTGAAAATGTAATCACGTGTCAGTTCTAGTATAATATATTTGTCCTTTGAATACCCGTTTATCATCTGCGTTTGTTCTTGGTGCAGCAATTTTAATGGCCAGTAGTGCAGTTCCGAAGACTAGTGGCACAAATGACAGGCAGATAACGTATGCCGTGTAGCAGGTGTGGCAGTGAAACGGGCGATTTTGAAACATCCACCAACGTGAATTTACATTGTTTGCAATTTAAAATGTCCATCACTAGAAAATGACGTTACGTAGGCCGCCGCCATTTTGATTCACACACATTTAAAGACTTTTACGGAAGCTGACCATCACATCTTGCAGGATTGGCTCTGGGATTCGATTAACTTCATCTCCGATTTGATCCTTCAGCTCCTGGACAGTGTGCAGTGGGTCACGCCAGAAGATCTGAGCTTTCAAATGAACCAAAGGAAGAAATCACACGCAGAAAAATTAGCGGATCTTGGAGGTCAGGAAATTTCTCCCGTTCTTGGAGATGAGATTGTCAGGAAATATGTTCTGTAGCGCGTTAATAGAATGGCACTATCTTGATGGAAGAATGTGTTTGCATTTACAGGAATATCAGCGACCTGTAGCACTTCTAGATGGTTCATTAGGTGAACATAACGTTCTGTATTTACAGTAACAGCATTGAAGCAATGACTGGGTGTTGTGTGATGTCCTTAGGTTAGTTAGGTTTAAGTAGTTCTAAGTTCTAGGGCACTGATGACCATAGATGTTAAGTCCCATAGTGCTCAGAGCCAACTGAACCATTGAAGCGATTGTCTTAAAAAAAAAAAAAAAAGGGCCCTATGATCCCAAACGATAATGCGCAGCAGCACGCAACTGCTCTGTGACTGAAGTGACGTTCCATGAAAAATTTTAGGATTTTCACGTGCCAGAATGTAAAGTTTTGCTTGTGAAAAAAGTCTGACACCTAAAAATTGATCTTATCGCTCATAATCAGGGCCTGGTTATCGTTCACGAATTCCAATTCCCACTTTAAAGTGTAACCACTTTGGAGGTCATCCACATTCCGTTTTCGCATTACCAGAACTTTTTAATGGGTGGTGTCACAGTTCATTGTGCAATATTCGCTGTACTTGCGCTCCGATGTGTCAAGTTGCAGCGCGTGCTTGTATGCAGAATGCCTGGGACTTCGGCTGAAGGCTTCTTCCACTCTTGCAACAGTCTCAAGTGTGCGCATGGATTTTGCATTTCCACTTCTATTTCGTACCATAGCACCCGTTTACATAAATTTCTGTACCCTCACTTTACAATGTGCCGATGGGACTGGGGAATTGCGTGTGAGATTGTAATGAGAACGAAATACGTTCTACGGGGCCACGTATCTGACGGTTTTGTAAATAGGATGTGCCGACGGGGCTGGGGAAATGCGTGCAAGATTGTAATGAGCACGAAATACGAGCTACGCGGCAACGTATCTGTCATTGTTTTTGTAAAACATCTTTACGGGAAACTTGCATTGTTCACCAGTTCACGACACCGTCTCGACTGAACATCAGTATCAGGCAGGGTCTATGGCTAAGGTTAGTTGTGCTGATTAATAACGCATGTTCTATTTACAGGGTTGCCAAATCACCCGTTTCACTGCCGCAACCGGCCGGAATGGCCGAGCGGTTCTACGCGCTACAGTCTGGAACCGCGCGACCGCTACGGCCGCAGGTTCGAATCCTGCCTCGGGCATGGATGTGTGTGATGTCCTTAGGTTAGTTAGGTTTAAGTATTTCTACGTTCTACGGGACTGATGACCTCAGAAGTTAAGTTCCATAGTGCTCAGAGCCATTTGATTTTTTTCACTGCCGCACCTGTTAGATTGTGAAACCTGCAACACCAAGAACCACTACGATGATACTCCTGTGTCGATGGATACGTTGGTGATACGCAGTGGAGTGTGGTTAACAGTACCAAACTACAGTAGCTTGGAGGTATGGCAGGTGACATATTTCATGTACACTATTAAGCCTGTAAGATGTTCAGAAGACTTAAAATCAGCTCTCTCGTCAATCGTTTTCGCCAGAGCCACAAAGCAATAATCAAAATAATGCTCATTCCGTGAAGTTCAGAGTGCTGAGCCCAGAAACAACGATAATTCATTTGCGAATGTCAACCCCTGTGCCAAAAGGGATCATTAAAACTTGTATCACTTCAAATGTCTAGACACAGTTCCACTTAGAGCTGTACTATAATTTTCTGCGTACTTCCGAGGAGGAATGTATACCCCTTCAAGGACTGTGATCAGTGGAACCAGGGTACAATATATGCATACTGAGGGGTTTTAGTTTTGGTGATTCATTTGTCACGATCATCAGCGATCAGATGGCGCTCATGAGGCCTGTCTGTGCACTTTCTGTTTTAACTCTGCTGGTAGTAACTGTACTAAGTTTAGAGGTGAAGAGCGTTTGCAATATTCATTCTAGAGTACAACCATAGCCCACCGACGGGTACGTACTCCTCTTGAACAGTTTCAGCCATTTGAATGGGGTCGCACTATGGCCTGCGGCAAGATGAATGGACGTACCGACAGGTTGCTGCATATTTTGGGGTTCAGTGTTTTGAAGTGTGTAACTGCTTTCAACAGTGGCCTGTGGAACATTCCCATACCTGTAGTCCAGATCCTGGACGTCCGCGCAGTACAGACACACGTCATCTTCAATGCGCCGGCCTGTGTGGCCGTGCGGTTCTAGGCGCTTCAGTCTGGAACCACGTGACCGCTACGGTCGCAGGTTCGAATCCTGCCTCGGGCATGGATGTGTGTGATGTCATTAGGTTAGTTAGGTTTAAATAGTTCTAAGTTCTAGGGGACTGATGACCGCAGATGTTAAGTCCGATAGTGCTCAGAGCCATTTGAACCATTTTTGAACCATCTTCGATGCATTGTGCTAGCGGTGGTGGCCGAACGAACATCATCTAGGAACGAAATACGGGCTTATGATGCAGCAGCCGTGTCATCACGGACCACTGGGAACAGTCTGCTTGCAGCAGGATTAAATCACGTTTTCCTCTAATAAGGCTACCAATGACAACAAGACACTGCCAAGCCAGGCTAGTCGGCCGCTGTGGTCGAGCGGTTCTGGGCGCTTTAGTCCGGAACCGCACTGCTGCTACGGTCGCAGGTTCGAATCCTGCCTCGGGTATGGATGTGTTTGATGTCCTTAGGTTAGTTAGGTTTAAGTAGTTCTAAGTGTAGGGGACTGATGACCTCAGATGTTATGTCCCATAGTGCTTAGAGCCATTTGAACCAAGCCATGTTACTCTGGTGACGCGAAAGAGTTGACTGGAGAGTGGAATGGCGCTCCGTTGTCTTCACTGACGAGAGTGTGTTCTTTCTGAATGAATGTGAGTGATGGACGTACAAGTGTATGGCATATATCTGGTGAGTTGCCTATTCGAGAGTGCATCTTCCCACGAATGTGGGGTGTGGGGGGACATCAGCTATAACTCGCAGTCATATCTGGTGTTTCTGCTTGGTAAAATAACCAGTGCCCATTAAAATGCACGCGCTATTATCTCCGTGCTACTGCCATTTGTTCAACCGGAAGGTAATGTACTTTTTTAGCAGGACAGTCCAAGTTTACATACAGTTACTGCGACGCGAAGGGCTCCTCGATGTGTACAACAACTGATATAGCCACTAAGATGACCAGATCTTTCCGCAAATGAACACTTATGGGACTTCATGAAGCGAGAACTTACTGATTCTACAGGACCTGCAAGAATCATTGTCTAATTGCAACAAAAGATGCAAGATGCTTAGGACATTCTGTTGCAGGATGCCATACGGCATCTTTGGGGTCGTTTGCGTGCTAGAGTACAGGCCAGCGTTGCCACCAGAGAGGGGACACTGTATGTTGATGCAACTGTTTGGGCATCTTCTAATATGACGTGCGTGTTTCACTTGGTCTGACAATGTTACCATATACTCCTTCAACCAGGAACTACCTGTCGCCTCACTTGTCAGAGAAATGACATCTTTGATGATACCAGATTTCTTTCCAGTAGTGTATGTTTGCTTCTAGGAGAAAAGTGGTACGTTTGAGCAAAGTGTCGAACGGCAAGTTGATAAATATCTGTTTCCAAATATGTAATTGATTGCCAGTCTGAGTGAAAAGATAACTAAAGGATATCCTGCAACCTAAGGACAACACTTCTTTGCAAAGACTACGGAGGACATTGTCCTTGGTTGACATGTGGAGAGTTCACAGAATGAATCGTCTTCAGATAACATAACGTCAGCGCTATACTACTGTGGCAGCATGAACTAACAACTGTAAAAGGCAGGTGTGGATTCGACCAGTCAGTTGCGAGCGGGTTGTGGTATGTAGATGAGGTGTAGCCGTTGCTACGGTGTCACAAATCGCAATGAAGCAAAATCTCTAAATCAAGAGTTCAAAATACTCTTCAGAATGTTCTGTAGAAGAGAAAACTAGGAGCAAAATTTGTTCCGCACACCTTGACTCCCTTAAAAAACAGCGACGCATGGACGCCTGTGTGACTCGGGTGAAATGCAAAGCGCGGACTATTCCTTGCTGAAAAAAAAAAAAAAAAAATCATCGCGGTTGACGAGACGTACTGTTATCAAATGGTTCAAATGGCTCTGAGCACTATGGGACTCAACTGCTGAGGTCATTAGTCCCCTAGAACTTAGAACTAGTTAAACCTAACTAACCTAAGGACATCACAAACATCCATGCCCGAGGCAGGATTCGAACCTGCGACCGTAGCGGTCTTGCGGTTCCAGACTGCAGCGCCTTTAACCGCACGGCCACTTCGGCCGGCCGTGCTGTTATCAATACGAACCTATCACAAAGCGACAAAGTGCGGAAATTTACATGAGAGATCGACGCTTTGACGATATAACCGACATTCAAGCCAATGTGACATGCTAGTTGTACAACATCCTAAAGGACTTTTCTGCCGGTTTCACAGGGCTGTATAAACGTTCTGTGCGTGTACAAAGTACGGGGAGACTGTGTAGAGCTCCTGAAACATTAAAACAACCATCTTAACTTTTATCCATTTTTTTTTTTGGGGACCAGTCTCGAAACTTTCTAGACTGGCAGTGTACGTACTGTCGACTGAATTTATAAATTACTGTAACCAATCACAATTATTAGTTACTCTCTGTCGCACGTTAATCCATAATATGTTCGGCATGTAGATATTTTTTATACTTCTTTGTAACAGGAGCTGAGAGACAACGCCTACAGGTGTATAGTACAAGTTCAGAAATAATACACAATTTACGTTATGATGTAGAGAAGCAACGTCAGGTGGTAAAAAAAGTAGAAGTGAAGTGGATTCAGAAACGTTTCACGCCTAATGACGTCATGAGGAAAATGGGCGTGTCGTAATTATAAAACCTGGAGAGTGAATTTATGGAAAAACGAGTGGGTAACTGTGGAAACGATGGTAGAGTATATGCATTCCTCCCCAACATTAGGAAGTAATGAAATGAGCGTTTGGTGTCATTGGCCGGGCGGCCCCTTTCGGGGCAGGTCCGGCCACCTTGGTGCAGGTCTTACTAAATTCGACGCCCCATTGGGGGACCTACTCACCGAATGGGGATGAAATGGTAATGAAGACAACACAACAGCCAGTCCCTGAGCGGAGAAAATCTCCGACACAGCCGGAAATCGAACCCGGTCCCGTAGGACGGCAATCCGTCACGCTGACCACTCAGCTATCTTTTTTCTTATCTCATTTTGTTCGCTTTCGTTCGTTGCATCTGCTCGGGGCGGACGTCGTAAGACATCCGTTTAAGTTCGTTGTTGAGCGATTAACTCAGTTTTTTTTATTAAAGAGAGCTGCTAACCCTCTGACCGAACACGCTGAGCTACCGTGCCGGCTGTTATCGGGACGGACAACATTAGGAAGTGACTGAGGATGAAACATTTTAATTTCAGCCTGGGTGTGGTTCGTTTATTAACTGACCATGGGGCATACCCCACTCATTTACTGGTCGTAAATCTCGGCCAGGAGGCTGAGAGAGAGAGAGAGAGACCCTTAACACATACTTTTGCACTGTGACCGTTCGTCCCACAAAACACGACTAGGCCAATCACACGCCGACATTACACAATCAGACCTTGTGGACCGATGTCAACGACTGTGCAGACAGTGTTCTAGAGTGCTGCATGAAGAGCACTTACAGCGACGAGAGTAAAGGTAGCGACGAGCACAAGCAACATATAGTTCTAAAGACAATAGCGAGACAGAGGGCAATGGTAGTCTTAGCAGATCGGATGATGACAGCAGCAGAGGCGAAGACAGGCCAACATAGAACAAGGACTAAATATATAGTCAATGAAGTGTCACGAAAACAAGTGTTCATAAGCAATTAGTATTAGATTGAAAGAGAGACGTAGCAATTGGGATAGCACACGCGGCTATGAAAGTAACTTTTTTAACTTTGACGTAGAATCACACCAAGGCGAGAGGCGCAAAATATTGCTGAGGCACTCCCTCCTGGACAGCATCGGTGGTGGCGTTCTGTAAATCTGAACTTCTGTCTATCTTCTTAATTTTCTATCTTCTTAGTATATAAATTGTTAATTTTAAGTATTCCGTTTCCTAATTAGTTTTAAGTTTACAAGTATTTAAAGCTTCAAGATTGTTGAACTTCGTTAAAATAAGAAGAAATCAAATAAGCTCCATATTCTCTAAATGTTCAATACCGTATTGTGGAAACACAACCTGTATTAGTAACTAGATGACAGGTAATTTTTAAATGGCAGCGGATAAAATAAAAAAACCAAATATATTAGAATCCCCAAAACGTCTTTCTACACCATTTGCAATGTAAATTGGGGTTGGTGGTACAAATTTTCTTCATGAATCGCAAAGAGAATTTGTCAATGAAATACGATCAGTAGCTGTCTACTACATCATGACCAGTTTCCAACCTCGTCAGCTGCTCGTATCCCATGACCTCACACAACTACTGCCTAGTCCGTCGTCATGTAAATAATTATAGCATGTCGAGTCCTCTGCGCCAGCACTACGAAATGGACATCTAATTATGCTTAGCAATACGTTAGACGGACAATCGGCTTTTGCGACATCATAAAAAAGCTGTTTAAATTAAAACAGCATATAACAGATGGGTTCCCCTAGCTCGTTAATATTTAACGGTGGTCACTTCTGTATGGCACCATAAGCTGCTAATAAACCAGCCATTACTTGCCATCTATTTCAATCTATCTGATAATCACGAGACAGCATAAAAGTTGTTATTGCAGCCTATATGACATCATCACTGTTGTGGCGTCACAATAAAAATAAAATTATTGTGACCCCTCTTATAATCTTATTTTCATTACTTACGTCACACAAGGAGTGTCGCCATATAGGCTTCTGTTACAAGTTTTATGTTTCCCGACGAGGATTAGATTGAAGTGAGAAGAAAATAAAGCTTTGTTTACTAGCAGATCATTGTATTATGTGAAATGTCCTTCGTTAACAGCCCTCAGTCAAGGAGATGAAGGCGTGGAACCCAAGCACTGCGAGGCTGAAATGGACCTGACAATAAGACATCACGACGTCGAGAACGCTACTAGCATGGATATGTAGGCATGTTAGCCGCCCGGATGCCAATAGTTACTACTCTACAATGCAGTTCGCAGTATATGAACTACATCATGCGCTTAAAAGCAAGAGTGTATTTATCAGACCGTACTGAAGCGGTGAAAAGTGGTGAAAATCTCTTCTGAACAGCTCGCTGCAAGGCATCCCCGATATACTCAATAATGTTCATGTTTGAGGAGTTTTGTGAGACTTTTAAACAATAATCTGTTACTTTGCTATCACCTGAACTGTTACGACAGTTGACAGTTTAATCTCGGAAACTTTGAAAGTAGAGAATACATTCGTTGGATGTTTCCGTTCATAATGTATCAACGCATGTTATGAGTTTACCCCTTAATTGTACCTCATGCTATGCAATTAATCAACAAGACAGAAACTACGGTTCTTTGGCTATTCATGCTTGTTAAACAGAGAGGCATGTAAAAACAAACAAAAATCTACACTGAAGCCGAGCGAGGTGGCACAGTGGTTAGCACACTGGACTCGCATTCGGGAGGACGACGGTTCAATCCCGCGTCCGGCCATCCTAATTTAGGTTTTCCGTGATTTCCCTAAATCGCTCCAGGCAAATGCCGGGATGGTTCCTTTGAAAGGGCACGGCCGACTTACTTCCCCGTCCTTCCCTAATCCGATGAGACCGATGACCTCGCTGTTTGGTTCAAAAAATGGCTCTGAGCACTATGGGACTTAACATCTCAGGTCATCAGTCCCCTAGAACTTAGAACTACTTAAACCTAATTAACCTAAGCACATCACACTCATCCATGCCCGAGGCAGGATTCGAACCTGCGACCGTAGCGGTCGCGCGGTTCCAAACTGAAGAGCCGAGAAACGCTCGGCCACCAGTGGCCGGCTTGCTGTTTGGTCTCTTCCCCCAAACAATCCAATCCTACACTGAAGAGCCAGGTAAACTGGTGCACCTGCCTAATATCGTGTAGGCCCCCTCCCCACGAGCACGAAAAAGCTCCGCAACACGACGTCGCTTGGACTCGACTAATGCCTGAAGTAGTGCAGGAGGGAACTGACACCATGAATCCTGCAGGGCTGACCGTAAATCAATAAGAGGACGACGGGGTGAAAATCTCTTCTGAACAGCACGCTCCAAAACATCCCAGATATGATCAGTAATGTTCATATTTGAGAAGTTTGGTGGCCAGCCAGAGGAAGTGTTTAACCGCAGAAGAGTGTTTCTTGAGCCACTCAGCAGCCATTCTGGATGTGTGGGGTAGCGCATTGTCCTGCTGGAATTGCCAAAGTCCGTCGGAATGCACAATGAACTTAAATGGTTGCAGGTGATCAGACAGGGTGCTTAAGTTCGTATTATCTGTCAATCGTATCTAGACGTATTAGGGGTCCCATATCACTTCAACTGCACATGCGCCACACCATTAAAGAGCCCACCAGCTTGAACAGTCCCCTGCTGGCATGCAGGGTCATAGGTTCATGAGGTTGTCTCGATACCCATACATGTCCATACGATAGATACAATTTGAAAGACGACTCGTCCGACCAGGCGTCACGTTTCCAGTTATCAACAGTCCAACGTCGGTGTTGTGGGCCCAGGCGGGGCGTAAAGCTTTGTGTCATGCAAGGGTACACGAATGGGCTTTCGGCTCCGAAAGCCCATATCAATGATGTTTCGTTGAATGTTTCGCACGCTGACACTTGTTGATGGCCTAGCGTTGGAATCGGCAGCAAGTTGTGGGAGGGTTGTACTTGTGTCACCTTGAAAGATTCTCTTCAGTCATCTTTGGGCCCGTTCTTGATGGATGTTTTTCCAGCCGCAGCGATGTTGGAGATTTAATGTTTCACGGGAGTCCTGATATTCACGGTACATTCGTGAAATGGTCGTACGGGAAAATCCCCACTTCATCGTTACCTCGGAGATGCTGTGTTCCAGCGCTTGTGCGCAGACTATAACACCACGTTGAAACACACTTGATAATCTTTCATTGTTGCTGCAGTAGCCGATCTAACAACTGCGCCAGACACTTGTTGTCTTGTATAGGTGTTGTCAACCGCAGAGCCGTAGTCTGCCTGTTTACATATCTCTGTACTTGAATACACATGCCTATATCACTTTCTTTGGCGCTTCAGTGTGTAACTTGTTTTCCAATGAAGCTATTGATCTCTCCTCATTTTTCATTATCTGTCCATGCAAACTGGATTATACCTGTTTTGTCTAACATGGGCTCTGCCGTGAGATGTGGACTCATGATATAACTGAAAATAGCCGACCGCAGTGGCCGAGCGGCTCTAGGCGCTTCAGTCCGGAACCGCGCGACTGCTACGGTCGCAGGTTCGAATCCTGCCTCGGGCTTGTACGTGTGTGATGTCCTTAGGTTAGTTAGGTGTGGGTAGTTCTAAGTTCTAGGGGACTGATGACCTCAGATGTTAAGTCCCATAGTGCTTAGAGCCATTTGAACCATTTTGATAACTGAAAAATCTTACAGTTTCCGCGTCAGTCTTTATATTTTATTGGTCCGCTACGGTTTTCGAAGATGACACCATTATCATCAATGGTAAGGCAGCCAGTTCTAAATGCGAAACTTGTGGATTTTTTGCAATAGCATGCGAGGAGGCCTTGAGGTTACTTGCGTTTTGTATTGATGATAATGATCTAAAGTAGCCATATCAGTTGAATGTTGTCACATTTTTTCAGTTTAAAGAACGCCAACACGAAACTGCCAAAAGCTGCTGTAATGAGTCTTTATTAACCAAATTGCTAGTATGTGACGTGTTTTAAGCAGCGTCTGTGTTTATAGAACGTTTGCTGTGCGAACTAATGTAATCTTGGCATATTTTTTTATTTTGTTAAGTAAATTAACAATGCTGCATTTTGTAATTCCTTTTAATCTGGACTACACGAAGAGACTGCGTTGTGTCTTTACGTGTGGCACTTACACTCTCAGAAACTACACTGATGGACAAAAAATCCCAGCACCAAGGAGGAGTTCTGCGAGATAAATGAAAGTTGGTAGGCGTGTTTCAACAATTGTAATATGACGTCTATTAAAATTTCGCATCAGTCGCATGAAACTGACGCTAGCAGCGCCACTGTGAGGATACATATGACATTTGCTGTAAATAGGCGCTGTAACGGCCGTGAGCATCAGTTGCTTTGAGATTGGGTTTAGTGAGTTGATGTTAGACAAGAATGCCTTTAAAACGACGTAGCAGCAATTATCAGCAGCACACTAAGTATGAACGAGATCGTGTAACAGGGCTAAGAGAAGCTGTGTTCCGGACGGCCACGTTGTGCTACCGAAGCGGAAGACCGTCGTGTTCGGCTTGTGGTTGTGGCGCATCGTCCTGTATCTGCATCAGCGATTCCTGTAGCAGATGGCATCACATCGCCTCAACGAACTGTTACAAATCGGTTATTTCAAGAACCACTCTGAGCCAAATGCCCTGTAGCGTGGTCTCCACTAACCCAAACCACCGCCTTTCGCGACGTCAGTGGTGTCAAGCGACAGCTCCTTGGAGATAGTCGAGGTCTGTTGCGTTTTCTGATGAAAGAAGGTTCTAACCTCGGTGCCAGTGTGTGTTTGTTAGTAGGCCTCTCTGCGGCCTAGACACAATGGACCTACACCTGATATGGTGTGGAGTACGATTTCATATAACAAGAACAACACTCTCGTGGTTATGCCACGCGCAGTGACTGGAAATTTCTACGTCAGTCTGTGATTCAAGCTGTTGTGCATCCATTTATGAACAGCATTCCAAGGGGTATCTTCCTACTGGATAACGCTCGTCCACTTACCATTGTTGCAACTCTACACACTCTACGAAGTATCGACTTGTTTGCCTTGGCCTGCTCGATCACCAGATCTGTCTCTAGACATCATCGGACGACAACTCTAGTGTCATCAACAACCAGCGTTAACTGCCCCTGTATTGACCGACCAAGTGCAACAGTGTTGGAACTCCGACCCACAAACTGACGTCTGGCACTTGAACAACACAATGCATGCACGTTTGCACGTTTGGATTCAAGATTCTGTTGGTTACACCGGATTCAAAGGAATCGTGCAATATGCCCTAGACAAATACAAGGTGCATTCAAGTTCTAAGGCCTCCGATTTGTTTTTCTAATTAACTACTCACCCGAAATCGATGAAACTGGCGTTACTTCTCGACGTAATCGCCCTGCAGACGTACACATTTTTCACAACGCTGACGCCACGATTCCATGGCAGCGGCGAAGGCTTCTTTAGGAGTCTGTTTCGACCACTGGAATATCGTTGAGGCAATAGCAGCACAGGTGATGAATGTGCGGCCACGGAGAGTGTCTTTCATTGTTGGAAAAAGCCAAAAGTCACTAGGAGCCAGGTCATGTGAGTAGGG
Source organism: Schistocerca serialis cubense (assembly GCF_023864345.2). NCBI lineage: Eukaryota > Metazoa > Arthropoda > Insecta > Orthoptera > Acrididae > Schistocerca > Schistocerca serialis. The sequence continues at coordinate 563,631,798 of NC_064641.1, forward strand.
AGCATGAGGAATCACTTCAAAGTTATCACGAAGAAACCATTGCGTAACGTTAGCTCGATGTGCGGGTGCGTTGTCTTGATGAAACAGCACACGCGGAGCCCTTCTCAGACGTTTTTGTTGCAGTGCAGGAAGCAATTTGTTCTTCAAAACATTTTCGTAAGATGCACCTGTTACCGTTAGTGCCCTTTGGAACGCAATGGGTAAGGATTACGACCTCGCTGTCCCAGAACATGGACACCATCATTTTTTCAGCACTGGCGGTTACCCGAAATTTTTTTGGTGGCGGTGAATCTGTGTGCTTCCATTGAGCTGACTGGCGCATTGTTTCTGGATTGAAAAATGGCATCCACGTCTCATCCATTGTCACAACCGACGTAAAGAAAGTCCCATTCATGCTGTCGTTGCGCGTCAACATTGCTTGGCAACATGCCACACGGGCAGCCATGTGGTCGTCTGTCAGCATTCGTGGCACCCACCTGGATGACACTTTTCGCATTTTCAAGTCGTCATGCAGGATTGTGTGCACAGAACCCACAGAAATGCCAACTCTGGAGGCGATCTGTTCAACAGTCATTCGGCGATCCCCCAAAACAATTCTCTCCACTTTCTCGATCATGTCGTCAGACCGGGTTGTGCGAGCTCGAGGTTGTTTCGGTTTGTTGCCACATGATGTTCTGCCTTCATTAAACAGTCGCACCCACGAACGCACTTTCGACACATCCATAACTCCATCACCACATGTCTCCTTCAACTGTCGATAAATTTAAATTGGTTTCACGCCACGCAAATTCAGAAAAGGAACGATTGCACGCTGTTCAAGTAAGGGAAACGTCGCCATTTTAAGTATTTAAAACAGTTCTCATTCTCGCCGCTGGCGGTAAAATTCCATCTGCCGTACGGTGCTGCCATCTCTGGGACGTATTGACAATGAACGCGGCCTCATTTTAAAACAATGCGCATATTTCTATCTCTTTCCAGTCCGGAGAAAAAAAATCGGAGGCCTTACAACTTGAATGCACCTCGTACATTCCTAGTAAGGTCTTAAGGGATGGAAAAGACCGACCATGGTTTTAATAGCTGTGTTAGCAAAACTTTTATGTAAATAGAGAGAACTTTATCTTAGATTCACGAGAAGTAAAAATCTAGCTGAAAAACAAAAGGTGAACGAAGCGGAAATGAGCGTAAGGAGAGCAATGAGAAATGCGTTCAATGACTTTGAAAGTAAAACTTCGTTAACCATCTGAGTAAAATCCCTTAGAGCTTATGATTGTATGTAAAATCAGTAAGTGGCTCAAAATCATCTATTTATTCATTCAGTGACCATACTGGTACCAAAACGGAAGATAACGGAGAGAAGGCCGAAATACTGAATTCGGTCTTCCGAAATTATTTCACTGCAGAAGATGGTAACACGATCCCTCCTTTCAATCATCGTACGACCGTCGAAATGGCACCGATTTTGGAATAGAAAAAAATCGCTATAAGATTGTACATAGATAATGAGAAAGAACTTGCTCCTCTCCAATCAGTAATTAAGTGTAGATCGCTTGAGCACCGAAGGGTACCTAGTGACTGGAAGAAAGCGCAAGTCGTCCCCATTTTTAAGAAGGGCCATAGAACAGACGCATACAGCTACAGATCTATAATGTTGACGTCAGTCTGTTGTAGAATTAGGGAACATGTTTTATGCTCAAGAATTATGACGTTCTTAGAGAAGGAAAACCTCCTCTATAAAAGCCAACATGGATTCCGCAGACAGAAGCTCTGCGAAACTCAGCTCGCACTGTTTGTCCATGAGATACACAGCGGCGTAGACAATGATGCTCAGGCTGATGCCGTGCTCCTTGACTTCAGGACCGCATTTGACACCGTCCCGCACTGTCCTTTTGCGAAGAAAAAAGACTAGCTTAATGAGTATCGGAGCAGTTTTGCGTCTGGATTCAAGACTTCCTTGCAGACAGAACTCAATACGTCGCTCTTAAAGGAACAAAATCAACAGATGTAAAGGTAATTCCCGGTCTAGCCCTAGGAAGAGTGGCAGGACCGTTGCTGTTTACAACATACATATATAATATGGTAGAAAGCGTCGGATGCTCTCTAAGCATGTTTGCAGATGATGCGGTTGTCTATAACAAAGTAGCAACGCCAGAAGATAGTAACGATTTGCGGAATGACCTCCAGAGAATTTATGAATGGTCCAGTCTCTGGCACTTAACACTGAACGTAAATAAATGTAACATACTGCAGTTACGTAGGCAAAGGAATCCACTACCGTAGAGCTACACAGCTGCAAACAGTATCTGCCGTAAAATATCTAGGAGTTACTATCCAGAACGACCTTAAGTGGAATGACCACATAACACAAATAGTGGGAAAATCGGATGCCAGACTTAGATTCATAGGAAGAATCTTAAGGAAATGTAACCCACCCGCGAATGAAGTGGCTGATAAGGCACTTGTTAGACCGATTCTCGAGTACTGTTCACCTGTCTGGGGTCCCAACCAGATAGGGCTGATGGAAGAGATAGAAATGATCCAACGAAGAGCGGCTCGTTTCGACACGGGGTCGTTTAGTCGGCACGAGAGCATTTCGGAGGTGCTCAACAAGCTTCACTGACAAACGCTACCAGAGAGGCGTTGTGCATGACGGAGAGATTTACTATTGAAATTCCGAGAGAGCACTTTCAGGGAAGAGTCGGACGACATGTTACTCCCCCCCTCCACATACGTCACGCGTAATGACCAAGAGGAGAAAATTTCTAGAAATTAGAGCCATTACAGAAGCTTACCGACAGTCACTCTTTCCAAGCGCTATTTGCGAGTGGAACAAGGTTGCACGGCTCAGTTAGGGGTATAAAAAGTACCCTCCACCACACATCATTAGGTGGCTTGAGGATTATGATGCGGATGTGGCTGTATTTTAAACCGTGATCTTGCGATGTTAGTCACTTAACTATGTTATCTAGACAAATGAAATCCTGAAATTTTATTTCTCTACGTTAATTATTTCTTGGTGTTGGGATCTTTTCCCGTGAGTGTATTTGGGACCAAACGACTACACTAGTCTAATCTGCGCTCTAGCATGTAGATTTTTTTGCATGACATGGTATATTCCATTTCTTTTATTCATCACCCACGACCAAGGCCATATACACTGAGGAGCGAAAGAACCAAAGAAACCGGTACACCTGCCTAATGTGTTGTAGGACTCCCGTGAGTACGTGGAAGTGCCGCAACACGACGTGGCATGAACTCGACTAATGTCTGAAGTAGTGCTGGAGGGAAGTGACACCACGAATCCTGCAAGGCTGTCCATCAATCCGTAAGAGTACGAGAGGGTGGATATCTCTTCTGAACAGCACGTTGCAAGGCATCCCAGATGTGCTCAATAATGTTCATATCTGGGGAGTTTGGTGGCTAGCGGAAGTGTTTAAACTGAGATATTTCCTGGAGCCACTTTGTAGCAGTTCTGGACGCGTGGGGTATCGCATTGTCATGTTGGAATTGCCCAAGTCGGTCGGAATGCACAATGGACATGAATGGATGCAGGTGATCAGACAGGGTGCTTACGTACGTGTTACCTGTCAGAGTTGTATCTAGACGTATCAGGGATCTCATATCACTTCGACTGCACATGCCCCACATCATTACAGAGCCCACCATCTTGAACAGTCCCCTGCTGACATGCAGGGTCCATAGATTCATGAGGTTGTCTCCACACCCATACACTCCATCCGCTCGATACAATTTGAAAGAAAACTCGTCCGAGCAGGCAATATGTTGCCAGTCATCTAAAGCGCAACGTCGGTGTTGCGCGCCCAGGCGAGGCGTAAAGCTTTGTATTGTGCAGTCATCAAGGGTACACGAGTGGGCCATCGGCTCCTAAAGGCCATATCGATGACGTTTCGTTGAACGGTTCGCACGCTGACACTTGTTGATGGCTCAGCGTTGAAATCTGCAGCAATCTGCGGGAGGATTGCACTTCTGTCACCTTGAACTGTTTTTTTCAGTCATCTTTGGACCCGTTCTTGCAAGATCTTTTTCCGGTCGCAGCGATGACGGATATTTGATGTTTCACCATATTCCTGATATTCACGGTACACTCGTGAAATGGTCGTCCGGAAAATCCCCATGTCATCGCTACCTTGCTGTGCCCCGACTATAGCACCACTTCAAACAGACTTGAATCTTGATACTCTGTCATTGTAGCAGCAGTAACCGATCTAACAACTGCGCCAGACACTTGTCTTGAATAGGCATTGCCAACAGCAGCGCCGTATTCTGCCTGTGTACATACGTCTGCATTTGAATACACATGCCTATACCAGTTTCTTTGGCGCTTCAGTATATGTTGTAAATTATGCTCTGATGAAATTAAGGTCGATTACTATACACTGCCTGATAGAAAACGTTAAGCATCCAGAAGGGGAGGAGGAGACAAAGTGAAACATTACGAGTTCTGAGTGTATGTGATGTCATTTAAGTGATGACAAAATCGAGTCAAATTTTCAAGGAACTTCGCAGTATGAACCTGCTTATTAATATGTTGTTGGACCCCATCGGAGGATTCCAAATCTAATCATTTACATACGCGCTCATGGTGTGGTAGTGTACTATATGACATTGACATCCGACCATGTTTTCTGGGTGGTTTACGTTTTTCTATCAGGCAGCGTAACCTGTAAACACTATCGCTGCACTCCTATGAAGCGAAACTTCAGCTAATTTAGGTGTAATTTTATGGTATGGTTTTGTTGTACAGTATGTTGAATGGAGTAATGCACAGTCAATTTATGCGCTAAGTGACTACTACGAAAATATTGTTTTATCTATGCTGGATCATGTGAATCGCTAAGACATGGTGATGAAAGCAACCAGCCATAAATACTTTTAAAATGACTGATTTCAACGCCATAACACCCTTTCGGACTACGATGCCCATCTTCATATATTTAACTTCTCCAATTAAGTTAATGTATTTGTCAGCAGCATGCCGTTCCCTCGTGCGCTGCACAAGAATATTTTAGTATTTGACACCACTTTGTGACATGTTTGGATAACGAAAACTGCTAACGAGCCGGCATTTTTATTAGATATAAATTTCAAACAGTTGTATAAACTTACATATGTTCCAGTGGACAGCGTTTCGTATAGCTTTGGTCTACTGGAACGTAAGTAAGTGTACATCGCGGGTTAGCAGACATCTACAAATCCGAGTCGACGTTATTGAAGACTTCGACCATACTTTCCTGTGTACAGCAGCTCAATGTATTTCGATTTTCCTGTTCTTGTAAGTGCAGTTTTTGAAGGTAGTACTTGGATGACTGTAATTATTGTGGCAGGTAGTCATCCACATTTTGATGGTTTTGAAGCATTTGCAGACAGGTGTATTATAGCATGGAAGGCATCTGGGATATCAGAGACATCAGTGCTATTTCAAAAGAATCAGTATGGAACATCAGCGGCATGAAAACCACTAACCATACATACAAGGAGGTTCAAATGGGACTTAACATCTTAGGTCATCAGTCCCCTAGAACTTAGAACTACTTAAACCTAACTAACCTAAGGACATCACACAACACCCAGCCATCACGAGGCAGAGAAAATCCCTGACCCCGCCGGGAATCGAACCCAGGAACCCGGGTGTGGGAAGCGAGAACGCTACCGCACGACCACGAGATGCGGGCATACAAGGAGGAAAAAGACAATAAATGATGTTGAGTATTTTTACGAGGGTTGAAACTTTAATAGTGGCAACTATTTATTTACAGCTCGTACAAAATAGGTACGTGTTTCAAAGTTTTACTAACCGTCAAAGTAGCCACCAGCACTGTGTATAACACGTTGCCAGCGATGTGGAAGTCGTAGGATACTCTTAGCAGTGCCAATTGTGTTCGACAGTTCGAGCGGCGCGGTCTATTGCCCAACGAATGTGTAGCAGTTCTGAAGCGAATGCCGTGAAGAGTTTCCTTCAGTTTAGAAATCGAGTTGAACTCACGAGGGCTTAAGTCAGGGGAGTGCAGTAGGTGCTATAGCACTCAGCAGCCCCATCAGTCAAGCAAATCAGTAACTGCTTGCACTGTACGTGCTGGACTGTTGTCCTGCAAAACGATGGTCCGGTCTTGCAGAAAGTCTCATCACTTCTATCTCTACGCTGTACATTTTTGGAACAAAACTTACGGCCAGCTTAGAGACACAAGTGATGACACTTTCTGCAGAAACTGACCATCACATTGCAGGACAAAGCTCAACTTATGAAATAGTGGAAAAAGTGAGAGAAATTTTTATGAACGATCATCGCGTCACGGTGAGAGAAGTAGCTGTTGGTGATGGTATATCGAATCGTTCATGCCATGAAATTGTTTCTCATGTTTTGAGTATGAAACATGTGACTGCAGATGTTGCTGAAAATGCTTGTTTTGAACAAAAACACCGGCGAGTAGCTCTGGAGTCGCTTGGTGCAGTCAACAGCGTTATAGATCCAGTGCGACGTGTCGTGAGAGGTAATGATACATTGGTTCACGGATATGAAGTCGAAACTAAGGCTCAGTCGTCCTGGAGGAAACATTGCGTATCCCCAAGGCCGGAAAAAGCTTGAAAAGCGTGATCAAGTGCGAAGGATATGTTCACAGTCTTCTTTGACTTTAGCAGTTTACTGCACGATGAACTTTTTATACATAGGCGAATGATCAGTATGGAGTACTGCTTAAAAGATCAACGTCCTTTGTGCAAAGCAAACAAAAAAAGTTTGGATTTGTGGTGAAACAGTTCATAGAATTTGGACTGCGGTAATACAACTCCTCTCACTCTATTGCTTGTTTCTGAGTATCTGACCAAAAAAATATTGTATGCAATATTCGCCAGAGAAAGCCTTATGTGGCTATTTTCTGTTAACAAAAAATAAAGAAAATCTTTGGGGCCGCCGTTTCACAAGAATAAAAGAAATTAAAAAAAAAAAAACCACATCACTGAGAGAGCTGAAGTTATCCCAAATCTCGAGTTCCACAAGTGTGTCGGGGACTCGGAAAGCGATGGCATAAATGTCCAATGTGCAAAGAGAACTGTTTTTAAAGTGACGACTTTGATGTGGACGAATTCTTTAAAAAAATGTCGTCTTTTTCAAAAACACAGCTACCACTCAGTACAATGTTACTCCTAGGTATTTTGAGGTCTCATTGTACTTTACAGTTCCAATTACGCCAAAACTTAGTTCATCTGCTGAGGTGTCAGTGGAATCGATAGTTAGAAGCAGCACCACCTACATTTTAGTGCCATCCGGGGTGAGATGCATTTTGGTATTATATTCGTGCAGTGTTTGAGGCACTTCGTTAGTTATCGCTCTGGGTGGAAAATGATTGGTCGTCTGCATACTGAAACTTGCGACATGACAAGTCAAGGATATCTGCCACATGAAGACTGAATGAAATTTGTGCGAGCACCGATTCTGTCGCAAGCCAGTGTAGAGATTACGCCACTTGCTTTTCTTTTCTCCCTTATTTCATCTAAATTGTCGGATGTTGTGTACCATGAGGTCAGATTTGGCACAGATCACCGGCTATCTTACGGGCAGGTGCCCGACCTTTACGTTCTGTGATGAAGCTTGGACGACAAATATCTTGTCGCCTATTCGTGGGTTTACAGTCTTTCAACAACTTCCCGTAAATGTGCGTTCCCGTAGATGCTCATACGCGGCTTGTTTGCATCCCCAGTGGTAATATTGTCTTACTTGCTACGCTACGCTCGCATGTTGATTTAAATGTGCACTAAATGTTTATCTGAAACAAAATAATTTCTTTTTTAGAGTTCATAATTAAATATTTACGACTACCCCCCCCCCCCCCCCCCAATAAGAGAACCGGTGAGTTCAAAATTTAGAAAAATATAATACATAATTCCACTGGTCTTCAAAAGTTAAGAACGAAAGTAACTTTCGCACAATGTCTCACTGTCAAGTGACATAACCGTACATATAAGGAACTGCAATAGTACACTACAGCAGAGGAGGTAACTGAAAGAAATACACAATGACCCGAGCAGAAATGGTACCTTTATTCAAAGAAAATAATTACACTGAAGTCACTGCGATTGATGACGGTCGCCGGCCGCGGTGGCCGAGCGGTTCTAGGCGCTTCAGTCTGGAACCGTGCGACTACTACGGCCGCAGGTTCGAATCCTGCCTCGGGCATGGATGTGTGTGATGTCCTTAGGTTAGTTAGGTTCAAGCAGTTCTAAGTTATAGGGGACTGATGACCTCAGATGTTAAGTCCTATAGTGCTCAGAGCCATTTGAACCATTTGATAACGGTCCCATGGGTTTAAAAAAGGCGAGACATGGTTCTTAGTATGAAGTGCGACCAACACGGACGCCTCGGGCATGGATGTTTGTGATGTCCTTAGGTTAGTTAGGTTTAACTAGTTCTAAGTTCTAGGGGACTAATGACCTCAGCAGTTGAGTCCCATAGTGCTCAGAGCCATTTGAACCAACACGGACATTAATGCATTTTCTACAATGTGAACCACAAGACTGATACAGAGTTATTGTGGTAGGACATTCCATGCCTCCACCAGCGCGGATGACAACTGCAATCGGTTGGTGCATGTGGTCGTGCTGAGATACGTCACACTAACGCATCCCACTCGTCGTGATTGGGATTTATATCAGAAGGAACGGGCAGGCCAAACCATTGGACCATATCCTCCCGTTCGAGGAGATCCTCTACCTGCGCTGTTCGCACTTAGGGAAGGTGTGCAGTGTCACAATAGCGCTGACCGGTGATTGTACCGCGTTCAAAGATTTGTAGGTCTGTACACACATGCAACGTAGTGGCTCCCGACGCTACAACACATGGACCACCAAAATGATCATGTTTGGCAATTTTGGACTTACACTCATATCGCGAAAGGAGGGAACACGCAATGCACCAGGAACATGGTCGAAATAATCGTTTTGGTTGGCTGGCTCTGAGCACTATGGGAGTCAACTGCTGAGGTCATAAGTGCCCTAGAACTTAGAACTACTTAAACCTAACTAACCTAAGGACATCACACACATCCTTGCCCGAGGCAGGATTCGAACCTGCGACCGTAGCGGTCGCTCGGTTCCGGACTGTATAATCGTTCCCGACTTCATATTTACGAACGACAACGTCGAACAGAGTAAGTGCTGGAGCTGTTGTAATGAGAGGATATTCGGTGAATGGACTAGGTTGTCCATTCCATGACTCAAATCCCGTCGAGTACATGTGGGATGCGGTGAAAAGACGAATGGTAGCACGTCCACATGCACCAGCAGTTGTCAATCGCACTGGTGCAGTAATGGAACGTCCTCCAACAAGAACTCTTTACCAGCATCGTGGCCAGTGAAAGATCACTTTGAAGAGCATGCATTGTCATCCGTGGTGGCCACACACCCTATTAAGAACTATGTCCATCCTTTTGTAATGTTCAGAAGACTACCATAATTACTGCCTTTGAATAAATTTGTCAGTTTTGTTCGTCTGCTGCGCATTTCTTTCAGCTACATTCTGTACTACAACGTAGCAGTTCTTTCTATGTAAGGTCCAAGTTTCGTTGAGGTATGGTACCTGGCAGTGACATATCATGCGGAAGTTACTTTCGTTCGTAAATCTTGCACACCAGTGTACTTTACCGGATGGGGACCCGAGAGGTGTTACGACGAAAATATAGTTTCAGAGGGCTGTACCCTTCAGTTAATTAAAAATCAAAGTAGCTTCAGTTGGGAAGTAATTTTCAGAGTCTATTAAACGGAGATGGACTGTGCAGATTAGTTAATGGTAATGTCAGAACGAAACTTGAAACTGGTAGCCGAACTGGTAGAAATGCGATAACTGTCAACTACTGACGGCAGAGAAAAGCGAAACGCTGAAAGAGAAAAATAATCACCGTAGAATATTAATTCTGAAAGACGCGAACTAACAACAGTTATCTATGTCCACAGTGGGAACGAGTACGTGATGAAGAGCGTAGAATTGCTTTTATCTTCCAAATGATTTTCCACTCCTCGCTAAAAGACAAACACCGTTTTATTCCATTTGCAGCATAAATACAGAGTCGCTTGGAACTCTGAAACTGCAGGTACATTAAATAAGGAATTCAAGTCCTTAGGTCGCCGCCGCGCGCTGCGTCTTGTCTCCTTGCCAGGCAGCGGCATGCTGCTGCTCCCGAAATGAATATTGACCGAGCGCCCGCATCTTACCGCCGTCTTTTAACAGAAGGGGGCCCCAACTTTGTTCTTAGCTCTTCCCACGTCTGCAGGCTCCGCCTTAGAAACGACAGAATCACCGCGCCCGGACGTGGAGACGAAACGACGAAATTCTCTGGTCCCCAAAATGGGTCCTCGTCGCGAGCCACTGTATTTGTTCGTCGATGATAATCAAATCAGTAAATCTGCTCCAGTAGTAAAGCGCAAATATCGTATAACTCTGTAACGAATAAACACATAGGAGTGACGTCTTGACCGTTACAGGAACTATGCTTAGTCAGTTGTCTCGATACACACATGTTTAGGTGCAAAGTGATGCTCGCTGTTTCTTCGTGGTCCAATAGCATAGAGAGCTATAACGAAAAATGAGTTCGTGAAGAGGTACGACGATTTGCTGCTAACAGTTTTAACTCGTTTGACGTCCAGAAAAAGACATGACAGAGAGAATGGTGGTAAGGAGAAGACACCAGAAATGAAAATGTTATAAGACGACTGCGTCTAAATTTGTAACACTTAGTACAGAGTGGCAACGATTGGAGCTATCATATGTTCTGTACTGAATGACCCAAACACTTAGGAGCGTAACTAAATAGGTGGAAGAGGACCAAAACTGTGCATGTGATTCTACTGCTCAGTTTTGTGTGCTAATGGTTTCTGAGAAATTTCCTGCCACAAGCGTAATGCATGTTTCATTGTTTGCCAGTGACAGCTTTACCTAAGTATTCGAAGATCAAACTTCCTTTTTTAGGTATGATCGATATTGTATTGTATTGGATTGAACTGGGGACCTAGAAACGACGCAGAGGCATCGTCCCTGCCGTAGCCCTCAGCGGATCACAACCCCACAACAAGCTACAGCAGTCCACTCACCCCACCGCCGCCCCACGACGCACCCAGTGTTATCGTGCGGTTCGGCCCCTAGTGTTAGGCCGCACAGCTAACGGGGCGGGCTAAGATCGATATACTCGTAAGTAATTCAGCATAAGGCTCATTTACTTATCAGAGTCTAAAGCAAGAAATTTATGTTGTAATTCACCACCAACAACTAAGTTAGAGAATAGTGTCGTCTGACTCTTGTTACACAAATTGAACAGTCTTCAGTTCATTTAGGACACACATTAATATTTACCGCTGGGTTACCCAGTGCTACTTCAGTAGCACAATTTTTCAGGTTGTATTACATTGCTCTTTTCTAGTATCTATGAACGTGATTAGTCAAGAAGAATGGCATGTTACTGCCCCTAACGGAACCTACCGTTTTTGAGTTGAAGAAATTGTGAAAAATTTCGAAAAGCACCGTCTTTAACGTAAGACTTGCCACGAATATGGTGGAAGAGAGGGCAAAATATGTGAAAGTCTTTGGGAACAAGACCGAAGACAGTGGAAGGTACCAAGATCCTGGATATTCTGCTCTTGCCTTGTTAGCGGTGTGTGATCATGCGTTATAGTGTTGAAATAGTTTTCTCCAGCCTAAATATATTTGTTTGTAATCGTAAAGCGGCTAAGCTGTCGGCGTTAAACGTGAGCAGGTGTGATGAGACAACTGGGAAATGTCTCGCAGTAAACGATTTCATCTTAGTCCCACTAGATGCATGGCATCATCTGTTGTGGACGAACGGAAACTCCTGCACCTAGTATTTCATTTTTGTCTGGGTTCCGCCATTTCTTGGGTTGACACTGGGACACTTCTGTCATTCTGAAGGCAGGTTAATCGTCTGTCTTTTGCCCTTCACAGCGGTATTCACAACCATGTTTCGGATTGTGTATGTTGGCAGCGAAAGAGAGAGCGTGCAGGAACCGTGAAACATTTATTCAGTACAGCCTACAACTTTTTGTTGGCTGCAACGTTATTCACATGAAACATTCAGTTGCAGCCAAATAGTTTCGTGGAAAACAAATATAATTTCTTATTTTATTCATAGAACAATTCAGTAGTCTAACGTATTTTTATATTTCCTCCTTGAGACCTGTATTTTTGTTTCTGTGAAGTTGTTGTAGTTCAATCGATGCGAGAAATATTGGTAAGCGCTTTTCATTTAAACGGATCTTCACCCATATGGCGCATTTCGAATAAGGTTTGTTTCTGGTCGTAAACTTCATTATTATGTAGGTTCTCAAATGTTAAATCCTTGACTGAATTACAATAGTTGTAAAAATATGATGTTACTTGCGTTTAGCGGGATACAAAATTTTTTTCGGAAAGAGAAAGCACTTACACAGGAAACCAACGTTCTCTGGAGAGTTCATCAACTGAAAATCGAAGTTGTTCTTCGTCGCTATTGAAGGGAGACAGAGACATGTCAGTGGATTTATTACGGTCCGTACTTGCCAGATGCGTATTTCTGCGATGGGTTTCGACAGCGGAATATAAACGCGACAGAGGCACTTTCATTGCACGGATGGAAAAGACTCACTGGCTTTTATTTTCTCTGCCTCTGGTCGTTAGGCAAGCGCCCGTGCAGTGCGCAAAAGCACCGCTGTAAAACCTTTCCACATCTTTTCCATCTCCTGCATAACGCTTCAGCTGATATGGACGCTAATTGGGGGCCCAGATAAACCGCACCGTGAGCGAACGTGCTCCCGGAACACAACAGCGAGCCAGCTCTGTTGATTTGACGCTCGCTTAGCCAACTTCCCGTTGTGGCTAGCAAATTTTAAACTGTCTACTCTCGTTATACTCCGAAGTTCTCATCTCTTGTTCAAATATTTTATAGCAGTTTTTTTAGTAGGAAAGTTAAAAATCTGATACAGTAAAGTTAAAATCTTCACAGAGGAATTTCTGGTGATGCATATAGTATAAGGAGTGATCAAAAAGTTTTCGTATGAGGGCGTTACTGCAGCGTATAAGCAACGTAGCGCTATTCCGATACGGGTATACAAGGATAGACATGTAGACAAGGAATTAGTGTGGGATTCGTGGCTATACAACATGCACGCGATAAATATGGAAACGTGGAATATGGTGACGTTATTACCAAATTCTTCCAAACAGCATCAATGTGCTGTTACTGTTTTCTTGACTGCCGAAGGTCAGACACATGTAGACAATCATTAGTGAACGAAGAATGTATATGGGGAAGCATGTCCGTCGAAAACCACTGTTGTAGATTGCATGAAATGTATCCGCAATTGCGAATAAGGACGACCGGGATTCGAACCCGGATATCCCGCTTATCGCGAGCGTTCGCCTTAGGACTGGGCTATCCGAGCACGCTCCACAGTCAGAGCCAAACTTCCATATATCGTCAACCTTGTGTCTATAACCTACACCTTCGTACGAAGGGACAATCCATCGTAATTTGAACAACACAGGCACTGCAGTATCGCACTGTTGTGAGATGGTGAGCCAAGGGGTCCTACTGCTTCGTGAAAACGCACTTTCTCACATCGTAAATTTCTTAACGTAGAAGTTACTCCAACTCGAGTGGAAGACACTTGGGCAACCGCCCTACAGTCCTGATCTCTCCCTGCGCGATTATCACGCTTTCGGTCGCTTAAAAAAGGCGTTTAACGTTTGACGATTCCTGTCAGACGAGGATGGGCAGACGCCTGTTACGGATTTTTTAACACACCGTGTTTTACCAGGCTGGTATCTTCAACCTGATGCGCCGGTGAGATGATTCCCACAATGTTCACGACGATTACACCTGAATGGCACACCGGTTCTGGACTGTATGGCCTTTGAACGGAACATTTTTGATCGCCCCTTATGGATGCAACAGTGCATTGATAAATTTGAGAAATTTCTGAGAATAGTTGGAAATTCTATGTAGTTGTCTGACTTTTCCTAGGCGCGATTACACTACGGTTCTTTCATTGCAGATACACGGAACGCGCAGCTTCTGTTTGTAGCTTCATTAAGTGGCCTGTGCCTTACGATTCGTAGAAACGTTAAATACGTTCGTTGGGCAATGATAAGAAACTTTTATTTAGGAAAACTTTGGGTTTGATACAAAAAACGTTGATGAGAGCCCACGGAAGTCTGTACCAGCGTAGATGATCTTTCATTACAAATTAAATAGATTTACACTTGCTAGTATGAGCATTGCAGATTTGGCACGGTCTAGACACCCGTTAGAGTTTTATTCTGATGAAAATGAAAAGTGTGGTGAGGGGTTCCCGACTGGTAGACTTGATCGCCTGGTGCAAGTCTTTTGAGGCGACTCCACTTCGGCGACTTGATCGTCGATGAGGATGAAATGATGATGATGACGACACAAACACCCAGTCCCTGAGCGGAGAACATCTCCAACCCAGCCGGGAATCGAAGTCGGGTCCCCCGGCATGACAAATCGGGGCGCTGTCCACTCAGCTACGGTGGCGGACTACTTCTGATGACACAGTAAATAAATTCCCGGCGTATCGATAAAATATTAGCCCTTTAAAATTAGTGTTACCACCGAGACGAAAGGTAACATATGGGTTACCGGTATGAAGAAGCTGAGTGTGCATTAGACTTTCCAATTTATGACTCCAGGTAAAAAATGTTCCATGAAGAACAATTCAAAATTATTTTTCGGCTAGAAGCACGACCCCAGAAATGTCTGCATTGTCACTTGGTTGCGGATGATAGTGGATCCACCTTCGAAAAATGAGTCAAAGCTGGCGAGAGAACTGTCTGTTGCATAATGAGAAAATCGTTTTTAACAATGGTAAAAATGCTGCTGATGGCGTTTTAACTATTGGGAAAGGCCACTGACTGATTCTTGTTGTAGGGCATTTTCATAGTTGGTGAACTAAAATTTACTCATCCGTCAGGACAACACGTCCCTTTATAAGTCAGCCTTTCGAATGGTAAAATTTTTCAAAAGAGTTCCCAATCTGTCTTGTTCTTTCGATTTGGTTCTGTTCAGGGCGAGCAATTTAATACGAGAGGCGTTCAATAAGTAATGCAACATATTTTTTCATTGCCAGATTCGGTTGGAAACTGCAGAATTTGTTGTGGGATATCATGGAATACTTCCGCCTCAGCCCCTATATTGTCATAAAGTTCCAATAGGTGGAGGCGACACCCGTAGCCTTCAAAATGGCTTCTGCAGTGGAGGTGCGTTCTAAGCAGAGAGCTGTCATTCAGTTCCTTTTGACGGAAAATCAGAGCATCGCAGATATTCATGGGCTCTTACAGAATGTCTACTGAAATATGGCAGTGAACGAAAGCAGGTTGAGTCGTTGCGCGAAGCGTGTGTCATCACCGCAACAAGGTCGCGCAAACTTGTCCCATCTCCCGTGTGCCGGCCGAGCGCACACAGCTGTTGCCTGCAGTGTTGGAACGTGCTAACACATTTATTCCAAGTGAGCAAATCAAACACCCCGCTGCTCAACTAGACGTCTCTTTTGGTAGTGGTTATACACTCGTCCACCAGTTGGGTACTCAAAGGTATATGAACGCTGGGTTAATTGCCGCATAACAGAAGACCATAAAGAGCAACGAAGGACCATCTGTGTCAAATTGTTTGCGCGTTATCAGGATGATGGTGACAGCTTTTTGGCGAACATAGTAACAGGCGATGAAACATGAGTTCATTATTTCGAACCGGAAACAAAAAGGCAATCCATGGAGTGGCGCCACAGCAGAACTCCTCCGGAGAAGAAGTTCAAAGCACTACTCTCCGCCGGTAAAGTATTGGAGACGGTCTTCTGGGACTCTGAAGGGAGTATTCTGTTTGATGTCCTTCCTCATGGTGCAACGATCAACTCTGAAGTGTACTGTGCTATCTTCAGGAGATTGAAGAAATGACATCAGCTTATCTCTCGCCACAAAAATCAAACGAACCTCTCCTTATCCACAGCAACGCACAGCCTCGCACAAGTCTGCGCACCAGAGAGGAGTTCAGAGAACTTCATTGGACTGGTTTTCCTCATACAGCCCACAGCCCGGATCTTGGACTTCCGCCTCTTTGGCCCCATGGAGGACGCTTTCCGTGGGTATCAGTACACGGATGATTAGGTTATTGATCGAGCAAGAAGATGACTCCGACATCGGTCAGTAGTGTGTTTCCATATAGGCACTTCCAGGAAGGTGACGTAAGGTCGTCGCACTGAATGGAGATTATGTAGAAAAATGGGGTTTATAGCCAAAAGAGTGGAGAGTAATATGCTGTGTCACTGACGTCTAATCATTACTGCGCTTAGAGGTACACAAAGGCAATAGAAATTTAAAAAAAGAAAAACTTGAATGTTTTGTGGATACATATAAGAAGTTCGACTTGCTACGCTTGTTTAAATTTGAAATTACCGAGTCTTTATAGCCTCTGATGATGTATTCATCATTAGAAGACGAAACATAAGGTACAGAAACATGCCTTAGACCACGGCCTAATGCTCAATTATCAAATATTATCAAGGACACGTCCTAATTTAGGTTTCGAATAGTGTCTCAAAATGAACTAAAGCGTATACCTGGATGGTTGGTGGTTGACTAGACGTTAAAGAGTGGTCATGTTTTTTTGTTATTTCAAGAACTAGAAAAGTAGAGACGCAGTAAGAAAATCCAGCAATACTATCTGAGTGACACAGTAGTAACTCTACCGGTGAACACAAAGAATCATCAGTATGCACAACAAATGTGCTGAGAAGGTATTTTGGTTAAAAATGCGAATTAATGCATTTAAACGGCGATATTGGCCACTTTTAAATTATCGCTAGCAATAAAGCCAATATCAGAAAATTTTCACCCCTTTGAAGAGCTGGTTTCCGGAACAGTATCAGACTGGAAAATTTCTAGGTTAATCGAAAGCGATCATTTGCCATGACCAATTGATACTCACACAAATAATAGTTAATCACAAATAAAATTATATAGGACAAAACTTAATTCAAAACTAAACTGATAGTATAGTCGATTAATGGGATAACAAAATTCAGAAGGATGTAAAAAGTAGTTTCAGACAGAAGATGAACAGAAGAAAAAAAAAGCGAATATATAGCTTAAATTTTATTTTTGAAATTCCACCTGAAGAAGAAAAGGATCCAAATTAAGCTATAGATGAAAGGAAACCACTGAAATCCGAAATCTGTAGCGGAATTGAACCAAAAACTTATGCTAGTATGATATTAATTATTACACTTTTAACTGCACTCACTGAAAAAACACACACAAACACACACACACACACACACACACACACACACACACACGCTCCAACCCTCGACCCCGTCAAGCAATCGACGTCTATTCTGCAGTATAGTGGTATGTGGTACGTACGTAAGAAAATGAGTGGGGCAGTGTGCAGTGGCAGGGAGTAGTGTATCACGTGACACATCAGCCATAGCGTCATTGTACCTCGTATGTATTTAGCCTGAATTTCAGGGTGTGTATTGAATATTCAGCGATGATTTTCATGTTATTTCATGTATGGCCAAGGTCCTTAACCACTGTTGTATTCAATATAGGTGGCATAAAGAAAATGGGGTAGTATTATGTAAAGAGAAGCAATAGTTTGTTTGCTATTTAATTGCAATGATATCATGCAGGTGCAATGTTGACTTAATATCAAAATAAACACGGCTTCTGCGTTTTAATTTCCTTGGCGTATTCTGCAGAACGTCAACGAAATATGGATTAAAATAAAAAAATCCTTTTGGTGTGCTACAGTGTTTTATCACTCTATTCTCCACTAGTTTAGTGTGTTATGTCTCGAGAGAAACCACGGATTGCAGGAGACATGTAAGAAGTGTTGAATTGCCGCGAGCTAAGAGGTGTACTCACCGATGTGCTTGGACTCGTTGAAAGCCTCGGGTATCTTGCGCGTGAGCACGGCGTACACGGTGCAGACGACGATGAGCACGATGGGGTAGCCGAAGGCGATCATGTAGGAGGCGTCGATGTGTGACGAGCACACCAGGTGGTTGTCCTCGCGCGTCGGGTAGTGGTGCACGGCGCGCGGCGGCGACACCAGGATCCACACGCCGTTGATCAGAACCTGCCGGCAGCCGTAGTTTAGAAACAAAACCGCTGCGTCGTAAAGTTTTAACAACCACCTCGAAAAAATAAACTTGCATTTCTGAGTTTTGTTTCTTTGAAGGTACATGTCTGCAGTTCTGGTAAATACCGAAACTCCTCGCCACAGTATCACCGAGCGTCGCTAGAGGAGCAAGGACCAAACGGCGGAGCCGACTGTTGAAGTAGAGATGGTCTGTACCACTGTAGTTTGACTCATCTACTGGCGTTCTGTGGTTCTGTGGCATGGGGATTTCAGTACTCACCAGAACTGCAGACATGTGCTTGCAAACAAACAACACTTAATTAGGCAACTTTATTTTTTCGACGTGAGTTTCACTCGTGCAGGAAAACAAGATGATTGAAGCGTGAAAGCTATTCACAGTCAATTTATATCGCATTGCAGTTTCTTCTTTCATTTTAAGAAGCATTCCTGTTACGTACTGAACACATATAATTAACACACTTTTTTTTGAATTTTCGCCATGGAAATCGTCTGAAATTGGTATTGATAACTGGTTTATTGTTACTATACATGGTCAACTACTGTTCAGTAAGGCAAAATAATTATTGTAATAACTATGCTCGTCAGTGAGCAATGACGTAATGCCAGCCGCAGTAATTAAGGTGCAGTCTGCCTTTGGCAAGGCATCAGTATAGACGCACTATTGCGTTTCCACGTGCAGAGCGAGAGTTCGCCTTGTTTACGTTCTGACGTCCGTTACTTACATGCCGGCTTAGCGTCTACGATACGTAGTGAACCGCTACCTTAAACTTACACTCAAATTTGCCTTCTGCAACGACTATGTCCGACTCAAGGCACTCCAGGTTGAATGTTTTCTAAGACATGAAGTCAAGATCCCGGCGACCGACTTTACAGGAATAAAGTTGTCGATCGTGAATAGCAAGGTCTATGTTAAAATCGTCAATGACGCGGCGTGCGAACACATCCTACTCGAGACTAAACAGGGGCTCCACTTCTATCATGCCTGTAAGCACTGTGGGACTTAACATCGTAGGTCATCTGTCCCCTAGACATAGAAATACTTAAACCTAACTCACCTAAGGACATCAAACACGTGCGTGCCCTAGGCAGGATTCGAACCTGCGACCGTAGCAGCAGCGCGGTTCCGGACTGAAGGGCCTAGAACCGCTCGGCCACAGTGGCCGACGGCGTGATCATCGACCACGCAGGTTCAGGCATACGTACGCTATGCGTTTTCGAATTGCCATTCGAACTTCCAGCAGAGAAAGTTGTCGCGGCACGCCGATCATATGGCACAGTCCATGGCCATACTGAGGAGAAATAGACACAATTTTGGAGATATCGTCTCCTAAACGGCGTCCGGCAGACAATCATTGATGTCGGCAACCACATTCCGTCCTACCTACAGATTGGAGGATACCGTGCAATAATCGTGCTCGACCGCCAGCCTAAGACTTGTTCCGGGTGGGCCAAAGAAAGCCACTTTAGATTAGAATACCTACTGGGGCTCATTACGCAACTGACAGCCGCCGACGGGCCACCCTCGTCGTAAACAATGTTGTTCCCGGAGACCAACGCACCTGCTCTCGCTTCTCCTGCCGCCTCGCAACGACACCCGCACACTACAACTGAGCCAGAGCATATCCCTACGGAGGGTAGCTCGGACGGCCTGCTGTCTCGCTGGCCGTCGACCTCGCTCCGATGGCGCAGATGCTGCAGACTGTTGACCCAGTCCTCCCCAACAAGATGGAGATCGACTCGCTCATCATCCCCACAGCAGCCTTGTTGACGAAGCGATGCGAATTCCTGCCATTATTGGACACAGATGGTCATGTGGGGAAATAATGTTCTCCGAAAGGTAGCAAGAGAAGGTGGCGAGCCGTCTCTGGCAGAGATATAGCAGGACGAAGAAGAGGCCGAACGACGCTCACAAAACGGCCTCTGCCGAAGGAGACGATGTGAGTGTGGCGACACCTACCGGTGTGCCTACGCCCGTCCCACCCCCTAGCAACGTGAAGACACTGACGTATTTAATAGGTTAATTTACTCTCTCGATACCATATCATGAACCACTACTCCATCTTCAGAGGACCATATGGACGATACACCAGCGTCTGCCTCCAAGGCATCAACAATCAACACCAGCAACATCAGTTCACAGTTGAAAATCCGTCGTATGTGGGAAATGTTCTGGGCTTCTGATATCAATATTGCCCTCCTGCAGGAAGTCCCCCATGCCTCCACAGGTGATCCCATAGACCATGGAGTGCCCACCTACTTCTGCAAGGGAATTCCTGTCACCTTTCTTCCATCAGTTGGGGCGTGGCTCTCACTGCCATGGAGACGAGCTTCATTAATGTTTATGCCTCATCAGGCACCACCCAATGACATGAAAGAATCCGGTTTTATTCTGAAGACATCGCCCCCTGTATTTAGAGCGATATAAACACTGCCTGCTAGGAGTGATATAACTGCTTTCTGCATCCAAAAGATCAGGCTCTCCACTATGCGATCTGCCAGGAACTACTTTAGTGGTGTGAGACCTCTTGCTCTGCGATATGTGGGAAGTCCGACATGGAGACCGACTTGGCCATTCCGCAAGCCATCTAGACAGGATATCTTTCGTATGATCTTACACTGCCACTGCCCTTTTATGACCACTGCTCTTACATCGAGTCACCAAGACATGGGCAGCCTGTGAGCGATGCCTTCCCAGATACTGCTGAACGCTAATGTGGTGGGTGGACTGCACCAAGCCAGAGATCAGGAGGACACTAATGAGATATGGAAAAGAATTGGATGAATGGCATCAAAACACCATCAACTTCTAATGTGTCATCCTCCAAGATCTGGATGCCCACCATAAACCCCAGAAAACCAGATGGAATGGCACAGAACTAAGGGAAGGATTATTGTGCAGAGGTGCCACAAATTGAAGAGGGTGGTGGCACAAATTCGACACCATGACCAAGTGGGATTGGGAATTTCATCCATGCATCACATTAGTCCGATGAACGACGGCATCGTAGATAGATCATTGACACACTGGTCAAGCCACAGTCTGTGGATTGTCAAACAGAAGGACATCATTTACACGTTCGTCGAGCACACTGGCACAATTACAGGAAAGAGGATGATGGCTCCATCTTCCAATATGTCATGTGAACCCTCACCCACTTGGAGACGGATACTTTACCATTGGGGGTCACATGAGATGAAGTCGACGACACACTCTATGAGGTTGCAATTAACAAAAAATGTGTGAACTCTTATGGGATTTAGCTGCTAAGGTCATCAGTCCCTAAGCTTACACACTACTTAACCTAAATCATCCTAAGGACAAATACATACACCCATGCCCGAGGGAGGACTCGAACCTCCGCGGGACCAGCTGCACAGTCCATGACTGCAGCGCGCCAGACCGCTCGGCTAATCCCGCGCGGCTGCAATTAACAGATCGCTCGACATTGACAGCCTACCGACTGAGTTTTACTGAGCCCTTTGGAAGCTCATGGCATTGCAGTGGACGATTATGTTCCAGAAATTCATGACATCTGACCAAGCAGTGTGGCCTGCCTCTGCTGAGGGCCTACGCCAATCCCGTGGTTCGACGGTCACAAACTATCTAACGCTCACTCTGCTCAATGTAGATTACAAGATCTTCGCCAGCTTACAGGTAATGCACCTCCCATCGATACTTCCGCACATCCCCTGCGCAGAACAAACGACGCTAGGGGATAGGTTGACATACAGACTGCCACAGGCGAATGCTGCTACTTAACTGGGAATACGTGCAGCGGCCGTCGCTATAGATTTCGATAGCACCTTCGCTAAAGTGAGCCAACATTTCCAATTTTCGGTCACAACTTGCATAGACATCCCACCTCCCATCACTGGCGTCCTCCAGCCTCTTTACAGTGGTGCAATTTCCCGAGTCCAAGTCAGCGAACGTTTGGCAAGGCAGGTAAGCATCCGCTACTTTGTTCGGCAAGGGTGCTCCATCTCTACCCCCTGTATGCTATTGTCCTGTCGACCGAGCTACCTTGACTCACTCTTCGCAAACACAAGTTCTGTTGCTAGGCATATACTGATGACCTCACTTCCCATCCACTCCAGCTCTGAGATCCGAGCAATCCTCTAACTGATCACGTGTTATGGGGTTGTTGCAGGCAATGCAATGAACGTGGTCAAATATTCAGCAATGTACCTTGGACAAGTCCTTCAGAAAGATGAGGTGGCAACTCTGCCACTAATGTGGAACTTCCGGTACCTGGGCGTTACCTTTACCCCCAGCGTCAGATGCACAGAAAACACGAATTTCCGTCTCCTGTTACACATCATCCACAACGAAGTCTACCAGAACCTCTGGAGACCCTTCAACATGTTAACTTTCTTAGTTGTCCATATCACACAGGTGCTCCCTCTGCCGATGGCGATTAGGTGCGACCTTTATGTGGACCTTGGGTGTTATGGCTGGCTCCATGTTTAAAGTCCGTTATGAGTCTCACCCTGCCAGCCATGGAAAGGTGCCTCGGACTTGTCAACATCTGGATGTAAGCTGCGGCCTTGTGTATGAGTACAAAGGGAATACAAAGCACCGGATGGAGCACGTCCCTAACACGCAGTTTGCATAAGATCCCCCTGCCTTCGTCTACCTCACCGCCTGTGTCTGTGGGCCAAACCACGCCTCACCTCACATTTCGCCCTTCTTCGTCGCTACATCTGCACACACACCGGCCTCCCAGACACACGGTCGGCTAGGAATTTTTGCATCTTTCTATTGCGCCGTGTTCCTCGTAAGAAACTGGCGGTGTACATGTAGAGTACCATCCCCAGCCCTTCCTTCCTACCGACGTTTGGACGATGTGGTATCACACAGACAACAGCAAACTTACCACAAAACAGCGACTGTGCAATATCGATTTGTCAGATTCCCGTTTTTTCAGCAACTCGACAGTAATGATCACCGTCTGACCTGCGCCCCTTGCACGACGTTGACAATTCGTGTATCAAAAGATTGTCTGCTACGTGTGCGTGCCCACTGATGCGATCGAACCGCATATATTTCTATACCTGATGAACACATATTTTACCACCGCCAAATATCATGTCATTATGTGGGTAAAGGAGTGGACAGTCAGTTACCTTTTTCGTGAGGGAGCAAAATACCGCCTCGAATTCTGGAAGCCGGCCGGAGTGGCCGAGCGGTTCTAGACGCTACAGTCTGGAACCGCGCGACCACTACGGTCGCAGGTTCGAATCCTGCCTTGGGCATGGATGTGTGTGATGTCCTTAGGTTAGTTAGGTTTAAGTGGTTCTAACAAGGGAAGTTCCCCATCGCACCCCCCCTCCCCCTTCCCCCCCCAGATTTAGTTACAAGTTGGCACAGTGGATAGGCCTTGAAAAACTGAACACAGATCAATCGAGATGGGGAGGTTCCCTTGTAAGTTCTAGGGGACTGATGACCTCAGAAGCTAAGTACCATAGTGCTCTGAGCCATTACTTTGACTTCTGGAACTATTTACGAACAGCCCATGCAACGCTCGAACGCAAGCAGCACGCAGCACTCTTCGAAGGGTCACTTAGTTGGGGCGTACCGGGATCTGGGGACACCAACTCCCACCTCCGGCACTATCTGATATTCAAACACCTATGATAGATTCCAACCCTCGACCTCCGCGGATGGGAGGGCACGCCATAAGCGGGTTGCATTTATTTAAGTATTTATTTATTTTTTCAGTCTTCTGTGTTTTCTACTACTTAGGTGATGTACGCTCCCTACAATTTTATAATAGTAAAAAAAATATAAATAAAAAAATTAATAAAATAAACAAGAAAAGTAAAAATAAATAAAGATGCCTTACACTACTGTTGTTTTCCATGTTTTCCACTTTCCTATGAGACATTATGTCAGTGGCTGTGAGGGGGGACTCTTGTTTTGGACCCTGCCCACTCTGCCTCCCCCCCCCCCCCCCTCCCCTCCGTCACCGCCCGAGCCTCCGTTTGGCCTTTCCATAAATATGCAAATAAATAACTAAATAAACAGTTGTTAACGCACGCCCGTGCGGTTGCGCTCGATTCGAACGCAGATGATTGGCTTAACTTTCACTGCTTGTATTTGGCCGGCAAGAGGAAGAGGGGTGGTGGTGCAGAGTGATGATCACCAGATTTTCCGCCAACGTCCTCGGTTTAATTCCAAACCTCTCTACAGTGTCTCATTAAGCGAGGATGGGGGCGTTCACTCTCTTCCCCTCTCTCATCATACAACACGAATATAATACTGCGGCCGGCCGGAGTGGCCGAGCGGTTAAAGGCGCTACAGTCTGGAACCGCGCGACCGCTACGGTCGCACGTTCGAATCCTGCCTCGGGCATGGATGTGTGTGATGTCCTTAGGTTAGTTAGGTTTAAGTAGTTCTAAGTTCTAGGGGACTGATGACCACAGCAGTTAAGTCCCATAGTGCTCAGAGCCATTTGAACCATATAATACTGCACTACACACGCATCCAAGCTCTACAACATTACGTATGACACAACTCCCTCATATCCTGAGGGAAGGGGCTAATGTGCGCTGAGGAAGAACATCCTTTCCAACAGGCGGCTGGACCCACCGCCCGAGATATCCAGGCCAATAGTACCATTGACATTTTAGTAGTATAATTATGATTTAATCGGTTTGTTGCGAAATTACCTTTGTTTTTATGAAAACACCTTCACAACAGTGAGAGAGCCTGTGATACACAAACACCAGAACTTAAACATAAAACACAGGGCCATTGGACAACCTGTAAACAAATTACTTACAATTTTTTTCACATGTTCAGTCTGTTCGCCAGCGTACAATACAGCGCGTAACAAATGTAGAATTGTTCCGGTAGAGACGCTGTCCGAGTATCGACCATATGATCACGGAAGAGTGACACAGCGGTTTACATCCGACGGTCTTTCACGCTCAAGAATCCCAGGAATTTGGTGGACTATCTCCAAGGCTGCAGACGTATTAATAATGAGATCCACATGGGTTCCTATATGAGTCTCGTAAAGTAGGCTGTTCACATGCCCCCACAAGAAGAAACAGTCCATTGTATTCATGTCTGGCGACGGAGATGACATCGAAGCAGGAACGCCTCAGCCAATTCACTGTAATTCAAACTGTACATCAATGCGGTTCCTAACATCGAGTACAGACTTTGCTCGTACGTTGAAACCAAATAAGCCGACAAATTCCCATTGGCGCATCTTCCAGGACCTGTAAGAAGGCGTGGATCATGACGACTCCGTTCAGTTTATCGGAAAGTACGTCAGGTCCAATCACATAATCGTTGACAATACTACCTCACCACATTCACAGCAAACTTTTGTTGACAGCATCAGGATACCACTTTGTGTGGGTTTTAGTTACCCCACACGTGGCTATCCTTGCTGTCGAACATACTCCCTCTTGTAATTGTGCACTCTGTAAACAACACAAAAGCAAAAGAAATGGCTCTGAGCACTATGGGACTTAACTTCTGAGGTCATCAGTCCCCTAGAACTTAGAACTATTTAAACCTAACTAACCTAAGGACATCACACACATCCATGCCCTAGGCATAATTCGAACATGCGACCGTAGCGGTCCCGCGGTTCCAGACTGTAGCGCCTAGAACCGCTCGGCCACCCTAGCCGGCCCAACACAAAAGCAGCTAAACTGTGGTTTCCTGCACTTATTGTGGGGACCCATTTGCAAACTCTACTCCGCATGGAATGACCGCTGCGTGCAATGAATGCACCTTGTGCGGTGATACTGCTGCAGTAGTTGTGCATCTCCGCAAAACAATTTTTGGCCCTTGTTATGAGATCGTAGAACGCCGCAACTACCGGTGGCACCTTTGTCACAATCTAATTGTAACACATGCTCTTCCAAATGGATTGTTATGGCATATCTCCCATGCCCAGTATCTTCGATCCTAGCACCTAAAGCTTCGGTTTCTCACGCGCACCTACGTACAGATGTAACAACCAAACAAATCACATCACCAGATATGGGAAACGCAGAGAAAATGTGCGTTTTATGATACATCGGTACGTAGTGGGCTTCGGGAATGAGTAGCCAGCAGTAAATAGAGGCGCGAGACAGTCAGTAGTTAACAGAGTTGTCGGAGTCCAGGCAACGAGTGCACGTAACAGTGAAACTCGGAGCAGGTGAAGAAGACTGAATCGGCCATCAAAATTTTTTGTATAAAATGGAAACAATAATTCACCTGAACACCTGGTAGTACGCTATGCGAAAATGCTACGATGTGGTTGCCGTCGCTGCGGGAGCAACTCAGCTTTGTCTTTGTGCCCCTATCCCATTTCATTCAAGGAACACACACACGAGGTGAACGTCGGTTAACTCATCACTAATAAATTTATGGCTGCTGCTATCTATCACTGTTAAGGTACAACTAACACTATCGGAAAACAAATCCAAGATGGAACCGACCAACAAGGAATACAAGCTTGAGGGGGAAGGGTAAAGTGGGTATTTGTGCGGTCGACAGCACGTAAGGTGAGTGTATGGAACAGGTTTGTTTTAAAACAAGTGAGATAGAGTATACCGTAGCCACTTGTTCTGTTGCGCAGATATTTTCAGTGCAATATAGATACAAAGAAGAATGGGGATCAGAAAAGAAATGAAATGCAAGTACCTTATGACGAACCACTGAAGACCGTGGTTCACTTTCACCAAGGTACTTACATTCTCTGTCCAGCAATAATCTCAAAATATTTATTGGTTGATTTCGGGTTCATCCTGTAGACACAATCAGTTGACAGGTAATCATCGTAAGCGTTAATCTGTAAGTCTTCATGAAACTTTTTTATTGAGGTGTTTGAATTGGAAGGCGATACAAAAACACTACCGTCCAATACCATCGATATCCTGGTCTTGAAGAAACTTAGAATATCTTATGAGCTCAAACGTACGGGGGCATGCTGAAAAGGAATGCATCCGAATTTTTATGTGAAAATTCTCAGTTTTTTAAATAAAACAAACGTTCTGAACATTCTACATGTTTCGTCTTCACTTCTACATATTTATTTCTCAATACAGTCACATTTCTCCCAAGTGATGCCAGTTTGTTGATGCCGTCAATGTAGAATGTTTGTCTTTATTGACGGAAACACAACCTCACATTTGCCTGCAAAGCTTCATCACTATCAAAGTAAAGCCCACGAAAACTATCTGTAAGTTTTGGAAACCGATGATTATCGGATGGGACCAACTCGGGACTGTATCTAGGACGATCGATAACAGCGAATCCCAGATGTCGAATTGCTGCAGATGTAGCATCGCTAGTGCGTCTTCTGACATTGCAATGCTGAAGGAGGGGTTGCTTCATGTGTGGACCAATTCTTAGAGTTCGAAACTCGATTAAGCACACTGTTTCTCACACATAGACATAGCTACATTACACATCACCGTGTTACACTCTACAGTTCGGAGCCCTCTAGCGGCAGAAGGATGCAAATATCTAGACATGAAAAATAAAGTTATAGAATGTTAATTACGTCTGTTTTATTTCAACAGATTTAAGAATTTACACATAAAAAATAGGACGCAGTAACTTGAATTCTACCGAGTCACACAAAACCTCTAGGCTGTAAGAAGTCTTAAGAATAGCTAAAAATGTATTGACACTTGAATGTTTTCTGAGGCCAGTACGGAATTGGACGGTAATAGTGCTAAAGTCCGTAGTTAATTTTAATGTTGGAGAAGGTTTACGCTTGCATACATTTGGCAATAATTTCATAATTTTTATCACTCTCCTTTTATATAGTTTTTACAATTGCGTTTTTTAGTACCATTGTTCTATTGAAAGACGAGGGACAACATAAGCAACACAGCGAGATAGAAAATAGATCATTAAGTGCACTTGGTGCCCATTAGTCTGTGGTGATCGCCAGAACATCTTGAACTGCTAATATGAAACGTCAAGCAAGTCTTGCATTCCAAGGAACATTGTGATGATTGACATGACGGTATTTGTCTAAGTGATGTGATAGCATTTACTATAAAATATTATTTTGTGAAATGATTAGTCGGTCACAGGATTCTTAACTTGGTTTGAAGTGGTTGAATTCGTCACTTTTTTTGGTCGTCACTCTTTTGACTGGTTTGACGCGGCCCGCCACGAATTCCTCTCCTGTGTTAACCTCTTCATCTCAGAGTTGCACTTGCAGTCTACGTCCTCAGTTATTTGCTGGATGTATTCCAGTCTCTGTCTTCCTCCACAGTTCTTGCCCACTACAGCTCCCACTAGAACCATGGAAGTCGTTCCCTCATGTCTTAACAGGTGTCCTATCATCCTGTCCCTTCTCCTTATCAGTGTTTTCCACATGTTCCTTTCCTCCCCGATTCTGCGTAGAACCTCCCCATTTCTTACACTCCTTACTCCTTACACTCCTTACATTCCTTACAGCACCACATCTCAAATGATTCGATTCTCTTCTGTTCCGGTTTTTCCACAGTCCATGTTTCACTACCATACAATGCTGTACTCCACAAATACATTCTCAGAAATTTCTTCCTCAAATTAAGGCCGATATTTGATATAAGTAGACTTCTCTTGGCCAGGAATGCCCTTTTTGACATTGCTGGTATGCTTTTGATGTCCTCCTTGCTCCGTCCGTCATTGGTTGTCTTACTGCCTAGGTGGCAGAATTCCTTAACTTCATCTGCTTCGTGACCATCAATCCTGACGTCAAGTTTCTCGCTGTTCTCATTTATACTTCTCATTACCTTCGTCTTTCTTCGACTTTTTGGTCGTCACTCTTTTGAGTGGTTTGATGCGGCCCGCCACGAATTCCTCTCCTGTGCTAACCTCTTCATCTCAGAGTTGCACTTGCAGTCTACGTCCTCATTAGACTGTTCATTCCGTTGAGCAGATGATGTAATTCTTCTTCACTTTCATTCAGGATAGCAATGTCATCAGCGAATATTATCACTGATATCCTTTCACCTTGAATCTTAATTTCACTCATGACCCTTTTTTAAATTTTTATCGTTGCTTACTCGACGTACAGATTGAACAGTAGAGGCGAAACGCTACATCCTTGTCTTACACTCTTTTTAATACGAGTACTTCGTTCTTGCTGGTCCACTCACCCGTCTCTCACCATAGTTAACCCCTATTTTTCTCAGATTTTCGAACATCTTGTACCCTTTTACATTGTCGAACGCTTTTTCCAGATCTACAAATCCTATGAACGTGTCTTGATTTTTCTTTAGCCTTGCTTCCATTATTAACCGGTATGTCAGAATTGCCTCTCTCATGCCTTTACCTTACCTAAAGCGAGACTGATCGTCATCTAACGCTTCCTCAATATTCTTTTCCATTCTTGTGTATATTTTTCTTGTCAGCAACTTGGATGCTTGAGCTGCTAAGCTGATTGTGCGGTAATTCGCGCACTTTTCAGCTCCTGCCGTCTTCGGAATTTTGTGCTTGATGCTTTTCCGAAAGTCCGATGATATGCGCCAGACTCCTACAATCTATACACCAACGTGAATAGTCGTTTTGTTGCCACTTCCCCCCAACGATTTTAGAAATTCTGGCGGAAGGTTATCTATCCCTTCGTCCTTATTTGATCTTAAGTCCTCCAAAGCTCTTTTAAATTCTGATTCTTTACTGGGTCCCCTATCTCTTCTGAATGGACTCCTGTTTCTTCTTCTATCACATCAGACAAATTTTCCTCCTCATAGAGGCTTTCAATGTATTTTTTCCACCTATCCGCTCTAGCGTCTGCATTTAGCAGTGGAATTCCCGTTGCACTTTCAATGTTATCACCCTTGCATTTAATGTTACCGAAGGTTGTTTTGACTTTCCTGTATGCTGAGTCTGTCTTTCGGACAGTCATTTCTTTTGCGATGTCTTCACATTTTTCCAGCAGCCATTTCGTATTAGCTTCACTGCACTTCCTATTTATTTCATTCCTCAGTGACTTGTATTTCTCTATTCCTGAGTTTTCCAGCTTCTGTGGTGGCCCTTTTTCGAGATGTCCATTCGTCTTCAACTGTACTGCCTACTGACCTACCCCCTATTGCTGTATTTATAGCCTTAGAGAACTTCAAGCGTATCTCATCATTCTTCCGTATACCACTTCTTTGAGTATTGATTCTTCCTGATTAATGTCTTAAACTTCAGCCTATTCTTCATCACTACTATATTGTTATCTGAGTCTATATCTGCTCCTGGGTACGTCTTACAATCCAGTGTCTGATTTCGGAGTCTCTGTCTGACCGTGATGTAATCTAATTGAAATCTGCCGGTATCATCCGGCCTTTTCCAAGTACACCTCTTCGTCTTGTGATTCTTGAACAGAATATTCGCTATTACTAGCTGAAACTTGTTACAGAACTCAATTAGTCTTTCTCCTCTCTCATTCCTTGTCCTAAGCCCATGTTCTCCTTTAACCTTCTACTTCTTCCGCTACAACTGCATTCGAATCTCCCATGACTATTAGATTTTCATATCCCTTTACGTAATGTATTACCCTTTCAATATCCTCATACAATTGCTCTGTCTCTTCATCTTCAGCTTGCGACATCGGCATGTATACCTGAACTATCGTTGTCGCGGCTGGTCCCGGCGGAAGT
Source organism: Schistocerca serialis cubense (assembly GCF_023864345.2). Classification (NCBI taxonomy): domain Eukaryota; kingdom Metazoa; phylum Arthropoda; class Insecta; order Orthoptera; family Acrididae; genus Schistocerca; species Schistocerca serialis. Next base: position 563,662,565 of record NC_064641.1, read on the forward strand.
TCGAGTCCTCCCTCGGGCATGGGTGTGTGTGTGTTTGCCCTTAGGATAATTTAGGTTAAGTAGTGTGTAAGCTTAGGGACTGATGACCTTAGCAATCTCATAAGATTTCACACACATTTGAACGCTTTTTTATCGTTGTCGGCGTTGCTATGCTGTCGATTGTGATAAGAACAACCCTATCACTGAACTGTTCACAGTGACGCACTCTCTGTCCTACCCTCCTATTCATAACGAATCCTACTCCCGTTATGTCATTTTCTGCTGCTGTTGATATTGCACTATACCCATCTAACCAGAAATCCTTGTCTTCTTTCCACTTCACTTCACTGACCCCAACTACATCTAGATTGAGCCTAGCACTTCCTTTCACAGATTTTATAGTTTCCCGCCCACGTTCAAGCTTCTGACATTCCACGCCCCGACTCGTAGAACGTTATCCTTCCGTTTATTATTCAATCTTTTTCTCATTGTAACCTCCCCCTTGGCAGTCCCGTTCCAGAGATCCGAATGGGGGACTATTCCGGAATCTTTTGTTAAAGGAGAGATCATCATGACACTTCTTTCAATTACAGGCCACATGTCCTGTAGATACGCGTTACGTGTCTTTAATGCAGTGGTTTCCATTACCTTCTGCATCCTCATGCCATTGATCATTGCTGATTCTTCCACCTTTAGGGGCAGTTTCCCACCCCAAGGACAAGAGAGTGCCCTGAACCTCCGTAAGCCCCTCCACCCTCAAACTTCTACCGTAGAAAATATCTGATACTGGTAACATATATTTTTATGTTGTATTGTGCAGGATCGGTTCGAAAACAATTTATACAGACAAGTGACTTATAATTTGACGTCTCCCCCGCCCGCTTTTCCCTCCCACGCCTTCACCCGTGTCAATTTTCGCTGCCAATAGGCACTGCATATAAATCTTGCACTTGGGCGGCCTTCTAACCTCGGCGCTCCAAGCAGCGATTCAACGATTTGTGTCGCTTAGACCTTAAACCGATCCTGAGCATTGAGCCTATATTTATAGGTCTGTGGTATTACATAAATCCTAGGAAACACTTTCGAAACGGTGGTATTCTGACCTGAACTGAATTAAACACGTAATTCCCTATCACTGGGGATACCACTTATTACGAACAACATGTCAACTCCATAAAATGCCTCTGTAACGATTAAATGCCAGATTATGGGTCCAGAGGTCTCATGTTCGATAACCGGTTCGATAACTCGGTTACTCATTTTTATCCGTCGCGTACCACTTCATTCACAGCCAGAAGTCATTTTCAACATGAGAAATACCTAGTTGCAAGGGTGTTAGAAGACCACGTTAAACTGTAGGTCCTCGTTTAAAGGTCTGTCGAACTGCAGCGAGTAGCATGGCAGTGTGTAATGCAACTATGTCGTTGCGTGAGAAGCAGCGTGCTGCAATCGAGTTACGAACTCGAAAAGTTCGTCTACACATGGAGCACCTTCTTCAGCATGACAATGCCAGACCACATACGACACTCCGACGCCTTGAGTCAGTCATCGATCATCCTCCATAAAGTGCTGATATTTCCCAACTCGATTTTCATAACTTAAAGGTTGCCTTCGAGGATTTCACTTTGATGTGATTATGTTGAAAAAAAAATGTAGACATGAAGAATAAGATGTAGAATGTTAATAACGTTTGTTTTAAATAAAAAACGCTTTAAGGATTCACATAAAAAATTCAGAGGCATTACTTTCCAGCCGACTATTGTACGTGCAAGGTAGAATTCCGTCAGTGTCCTCTCGAATTCTACGAAGGAAAACAGGATGCGACACTGAGAATAAGTCCTGACTGACTCTCTCTCACTCGGAGGACACTAGCAGTCCATTTTCCTCTTCAGTCAGTATAGCTCCGTGGAATAGGAAAGCAGACTAAATACCCTATCGTGAAATTAATTTCTGTCAGTGCTCATAAAACTGCAGAGTGCGAAGACTTGTCTTATTGTTGGGTTATACCTTTGTTTTGAGCCTGACAACAGATTCGTACTGGACAGTTTTTTTTCCTAGATAAATACACATTTTGGGAGACCACGGATCCCCGAAGGTAGCTCCCTTGTATGAACTGTAACACGTACAAAGTACCATTCTGTGATCACCACTACTCAAAGTTAGTCACAGTAAGCTGGGAATTTCCTCATCAGCCACTATTTTCACAAGACTGCTGTACACAGTAGAAAAAGACAGTGACGTTAGCTAAATACAACGAACTTCTCCCCCATTTTATTAAAAAATGGAGTTGTTGGATAATACACGTCCCGATATGGTTGGCAGACTGTCGTTATTGGACAAGTCCTGGCAGTGTGTAGCTACGAGAAGGGTGGTGAGGCAGAGGGAAGAGAGGAAACGTTTCCACCCAAAATATTTCTGTCTACTATGCTGACAGTGTAGCTTATCGGCAGTTGATGTTTCCGGTGTGAATTGGTAATCTACATACTACGTTGGACATAGTGTTTGATTAGCATTTTATATCCGATAAACTCAGTCATCCACATAACGGAAGGAAAAAATTCGATGAAAGGTGTCGATTGATATAGCACAATGCTGAATAGCGCAGCAAAGTTTCTGCAGTAAGCTACGAGTCTGTATAATCTTGCACCTTTCGTAGTGATGGAAGATGCTTGGAGTACCAATTATTAAGAACTTCAAGGAGGAAAATAAATGCTTTCTGTTCCCCCTCTTTTCGTTTATTTTTCTTATTCTCTCAACTATGTTTATTGTTTTCGACTGTACATGCTATCACATGTCTTAGTCTTCAGGCAAAAGCACGCAGGACTCGATGTGCATCCGCAGCGTATATCATATCATACAGAGCATTAGGAAACTGCACTGAAATACGAACGTTTTCCTGTTGCTCTCTGTCATATGATATACGTTGCGGATGAGCATCGAGTTCTGTATCCTTGCGCATGAAGAATGGTCCATGTGTGCTAGAAATTTGCAGCATGTAAACTAGGATACAATAAATTCAGCTGCAAGGAGACCACACGATTTTCGCATATTTTTGTATTTATAGTACGTGAAGATCAGAACTCAAATATCAACCAACCAAAGCGGATCCATGCAAGTCTCAAAAAGTATTGAGAAAATAGACTTAAGTTTTTCAGAATCTTTTAACATCTTAAAATTAGGTCGATTTCACGATAGGTAGTGTGGGTATATGGCAGAATGCTCGCTCGCCATGTGTCTGTATGTGGGGGTGGATGGGGGGGGGGGGGGGGGGGAGGGGCATTTGTGGCGCCAGCGCTCGATTCCTGGCCACTGCAAATATTTAAAGTGAGGTTCATGTTCTGCGAGCATTGCTCGTTATAAATATTTTTTTTATAAAAGATCAGAGTTCAAGACTTTACATTTACAATGAAAGCTGGATTTTGTATGCCATATGCATTTAGAAACAAGAAAAGGCGCACTTTTCAGAAAACGTAATTAGATATGTGTTAATTTGCACGTATTTGATGAATTTTATGTTTAAATCACGTAAATAAAAAAAACAAAAAATGTCCAAAACAAAACTCGAACCAGCGATTACCAGTCTCGAGCGCTACTGCTGTTTTCCATCTTTACGTATTTTACGCTTCACGGAAATACACCTTTGTTTAAAAATGTGCGTCAACCGGAAGTCGAACGAAGGCCCTATAGATGGCAGCGAAGCATTCTTCCACAGGATCACATAGCCTGGTGGAGAGCTGATCATACTTTGATACTCAAGTAGTTCAGGAAACTTCAAACTTCATTTTCTCGAGAATTTTTGAGAGTGGCGTCTAATGCTTTGGTCACTGGTATTTGAGTTCTGAACTTCACGCACCATACATATAAAGAATTACAAAAATCCGATTGCCGTGTGGTCTCCTCGTGAGTGAAGACGAGAAACAAATAAGAAGAGAGACATAAGAAATAATTATTTTACCTGTTTGGAATAAAATAACAATTTTGTAGAGTATAGTTCATAAATAATAAAATCCCAGAATGTACAGGGTGCGGCAATTAATAGCAGCACCGCAAAATACATCAACAACGACTATATGTATAGGCTGCCATTTTCGCTCATGTAAGTTAGGCCTATAGCGGACAAAGTGACGAAGTTTCCTGCATGTGCAAGTTATATTTTAACAGTTACAGATACCGAGTTATAATACTGCCTTTCTTTTGATAGAACTGTAGGATTTTGTTTGCGAAACTTGAAAGAGGTTTCCAAGAGATTTACAGCGACTTAATGTGGGTGCTAATTGATCGAAAGTGATAAGATAAACATCGGTGCTAATCACTGTCCCACTGTCAACGAGAAGAGATCTCTCAGACGTCCGCCCTGCTTCACTAAATATAAGCAAACGCGGAACTCAGGTACGGTCCGACAGTTGGTATATATTTTTAAATTCTTGTAATGTTAAGTGCTCAAAGTATTGACCTTGAGCACTGACACATACTACACACGTCAAAAAAAGTTTTGCATCACCCCGGTTCCCAGAACTCCTGAAGACAGACGTTGACTGTGGATATTGTATCACAGATACACACCCTTTGACAGTTCAGAGATGGAAAATCCATGCATGAGCAGCCCCTATTAGACGGAGATCGATCTCTGATGAAGGCACTCTTAGAAGCGGCCGAAACGTTTGCGACCGAGGACTGTTATTGCTTTAATTTTCAAAGCGATGGTGTTCGGACATGAAGGAGATACAGAACGACAGGAACTGTAGATGACATGTCTCGCTAGGGCAGCCCAAAAGCTACTGCTGAAATGGATGCCCGCTACCTACTGATTATGGCTCGGAGAAACCCTGACAGCAATGCCACTATGTTGAATAATGCTTTTCGTGCAGCCACAGCACGTCGTATTACGACTCAAATTGTGCGTAATAGGCTGCATGATGCGCAACTTCACTCCCGACGTTCATGGCGGGATCCATTATTCGGGGCCGACGTACGCCGTTTGTGGTCATGGTAGGCGCCGTAACGGCTGTAAGATACGTGGATGTCATCCTTCGACCGATAGTGCAACCATATCGGTAGCTTATTTGCGAGTCATTCGTCTTCGTGGACGACAATTCGAGCTTCGTCGTGCACATCTTGTGAATGATTTCCTTCAGGATAATGACATCGCTCTACTAGAATGGCCAGCATGTCATCCAGACATGCCTGGGATGGATTGAAAAGGGCCGTTTATGGACGACGTGACCCACCAACCACTCTGAGGGATCTACGTCGAATCGCCGTTGAGGACTGGGACAATCTGGACTAAGAGTGCCTTGATGAACTTGTGGATAATATGCCACGACGAATACAGCCATGCATCAATGCAAGAGGACGTGCTACTGGGTATGTCCAGCAATCTGGACCACCACCTCTGAAAGTCTCGCTGTATGATGGTACAACATGCAATGTGTTGTCTTCGTGAGCAATAAAAAAGGCGGAAATGATGTTTATGTTGATCTCTATTCCAGTTTTCTGTACAGGTTCCGGAACTCTCGCAACTGAGTTGATGCAAAACTTTTTTTTTGATGTGTGTATAAAGGGATTCCGATCAGACACCACTACAACTTTCTTTCTTTTCTCTAACGTTAATCTCGTTCGGTATGGGTCCGCTTTTTCAGGAGTTCGCGTTTGGCGGTCACAAGGCAGAAAATATCGCTGGTTGCACTTCACTTATAAGAATAATACTAAATCCAAACTAACATCAAGGAGTAGAAGGCGGCTAATAGCTTCCGCCAACCAGACTGGCTCTACTTGTTGTGGTTGGTCTCACCGACCCTGGGAGCAGCAACATGCAAACAACAGTGAGATCTCAAACAGTGGAGGTTTCAGTACTGGACACGGTTCACTCTACTTCAAACGTCCTGGGTTCGGTCGTCGGCTACAGCCCCTCGGTCCGACACTGCTACCACACCGCTAGCGGTCCCAGCCTGCCCTCGCGCTGTGGACCTCCTCGCTGATCGGTCCGGAGCCGAACTGCCTGACACACACGACGACCCAGAATACTATCCGTGGCACCAAAGATAGTATCACAGTACTGGCTATCGATAACCGCTGCTGCTGCCACTTGCGGACAAACAATACTAGCAACTCAGTGGCACCATTAACACATGAAGGAATCGAGACGCCACTATCGCTATTACACGACGCCAAGTTATGAACGGCAAGAACGCGAGCCACACACGCCTCAACCATTTTTATATGTCAGCTATTCTCAGCTCATCCCAATGATGCCAACATGAAGTCATGAAAGTATAAAACTTCTCCTACAAAGTATTTCATTTCTACATCGATTTGTCACTTTATTTTATGTCCCTCATACTTTCAAAGTGTAGTAAGGTCTGCTGATAAGTTTTACATACTGTAGTATCACATATTGATACCACCTCTCAGTCATGACAAAGTTGGCAACATAACTGCAAGTTTCCACCAGAAGCCTATAGCAATCGTGCGGGATCTGGTGGACCCAATGGAGCACACCCAGGTGAGCCACGCCTCCAGCGGCTCTGCACTACGAGCGTCCTGTCCCACCACGATAAACACTACTGGCCATTAAAATTGCTACACCAAGAAGAAATGCATATGATAACATGCAGTGTGGGTGCATAGATCCTGAGAAATCAGTACACAGAACAACGACCTCTGACCGTAATAACGGTCTTGATACGCCTGGGCATTGAGTCAAACAGAGCTTTGATGGCGTGTACAGGTACAGCTGCCCATACAGCTTCAACACGATACCACAGTTCATCATGAGTAGTGACTGGCGTATTGTGACGAGGCAGTTGCTCGGCCACCATTGACCAGACGTTTTCAATTGGTGAGAGATCTGGAGAATGTGCTAGCCAGGGCAGCAGTCGAACATTTTCTGTATCCAGAAAGGCCCGTACAGGACCTGCAACATGCGGTCGTGCATTATCCTGCTGAAATGTAGGGTTTCGCAGGGATCGAATGAAGGGTAGCGCCACGAGTCGTAACACATCTGAAATGTAACGTCCACTGTTCAAAGTGCCGTCAATGCGAACAAGAGGTGACCGAGACGTGTAACCAATGGCACCTCATACCATCACGCCGGGTGATACGCCAGTATGGCGATGACGAATACACGCTTCCAATGTGCGTTCACCGCGATGTCGCCAAACACGGATGCGACCATCATGACCTGTAAACAGAACATGGATTCATCCGAAAAAATGACGTTTTGCCATTCGTGCACCCAGGTTCGTCGTTGAGTACACGATCGCAGGCGCTCCTGTCTGTGATGCAGCGTCAAGGGTGTCCGCAGCCATGGTCTCCGAGCTGATAGTCCATGCTGCTGCAAACGTCGTCGAACTGTTCCTGCAGACGGTTGTTGTCTTGCAAACGTCCCCATCTGTTGACTCAGGGATCGAGATGTGGCTGCACGATCCGTTACAGCCATGCGGATAAGATGCCTGTCATTTTTACTGCTAGTGATACGAGGCCGTTGGGATCCAGCACGGCGTTCCGAATTACCCTCCTGATCCCACCGTTACCATATTCTGCTAACAGTCATTGGATCTCGACCAACGTGAGCAGCCATGTCGCGATACGATAAACCGCAATCGCGATAGGAACAATCCGACCTTTATCAAAGTCGGGAACGTGATGGTACGCATTTCTCCTCCTTACACGAGGCATCACAACAACGTTTCACTAGCCAACGCCGGTCGATTGCTGTTTGTGTATGAGAAATCGGTTAGAAACTTTCCTCATGTCAGCACGTTGTAGGTGTCACCACCGGCGCCAAGCTTGTGTGAATGCTCTGAAAAGCTAATCATTTGCATATCACAGCATCTTCTTCCTGCCGGTTAAATTTCGCGTCTGTAGCACGTCATCTTTGTGGTGTAGCAATTTTAATGGGCAGTAGTGTAGGATGGCCGGTGGCAGCCACCGAGCACGCTCGCACTCGGAGCCATTTCATTAAATGGTACTTTAGTAATTATTTATGTACTTGTTTGTCATTAACATACTGAATTACTACTTGCATTAACAATGTTTTTGTTTTTTTCCGTTATCATTTGGAATTGGTAGAAGCAATACGCGCCACCCTGCAGTTTCCCGCTCTGTAACAATTAGCAGGCGGGTAGGAGCTCGGCAAAGACGTACCTGTACGCCGACGAGGGCGCTGCAGATGCAAAGCTGTGAGCGCGGAGAGATGAAGGAGGGCCTGCGCGCCGAGCGCTTGCCCGCGTGGAAGATGCGCGCGATGCGGTTGGTTTTGGTGAGCAGCGCCGCGTACACCACGGTGAAGCAGAAGCCCGCGCCGAAGCGCTGCACGCCGCACACCACGTCTGTCGGCCGCAGCACCAGCGCGAACGTCACGCTGTAGCACAGCAGGATGCCTGCGGGCGGCGCCACAAACACACAGCTCAGTAAGCACTGAGGCCGCCGTTAAAAAAAGAAAAAAAAAATTTAGAAGAATATCGGTGATGTTTCTGTGAAATGATTGTTTCTCTAACTTCTTTTATTTATTACTTTTGCACAGATCATTTCACAAAAATTACGACCATTTTTAATTTATTTTTTGTTTTTCAAGTTTTCTTCAGAAAGCATGAATTATAATATATTTAAATATAGATCGACACTGTATTATTAGAAAGAGTGTATAGGTTAACAGAAAATAGAGAAGCTTCAACTTATGCTGTAATTTGATATTTATTAAATTTTTTTCCAACGTGAAAGAAACAACTCCACAATTTCTAAACCAACATACGAGGGTTGGAACTTTAATAGTGGAAACTATTTATTTACAGCTCGTGCAAAATAGGTACGTGTTTCAAGTTTTACTGCCCTTCAAAGTAGACACCAGCATTGTATATAACACGTTGCCAGTGATATGGAAGTCGTAGGATACTCTTAGCGGTGCCAGTTGTGTTGACAGTTCGAACGACGCGGTCTATTTGTAGCAGTTCCTTCAGATTAAAACTGTGTGCCTGACCGAGACTCGAACTCGGGACCTTTGCCTTTTGCGGGCAGGGGCTCTACCAACTTTTTTCTTTTTTCCCCTTTTTTTCTTTTTTGTTTTTTGTCTTTTTTTCTCTGCAAAAACAAAAAAAAAAAAAACAAAAAAATCATTGTAAAACAAATCACAAATGTAAAGGAACAGGGATACAGGGATGTTGTTTTTATTTATTTATTTTCCATGAAGATCACTCTGTGAAAAGGAACATGTAGATCATTTCATGGTATAGTATGTGCATTATATATGGAGCGGTGAGAGAAACGTGAGGTTCATTATCAGCTGTCAAATGCGCACACCGACTGCACCCGGCACATCCCAACTGCGTGGGGGGTCGAGGACGACTGCCTGAAGATAGTTGGCAAAGGTTTTCCGATAGTGTGACCATCTATGAACCTCATTGTGGGCTTGCTGCAAGAAATACCAAAAGTCGAGTCGCGACTTGGCAGCATCCCCATAGAGGTACGCGATCGTCCAACCTTTGACCCAAATGATCGAGTGTGATCTAGTCGCCGGAAAGTAGTCATTCTCCGGATGTAAGAAGGAAGCAGGTGTAATATGTTGCGGGGTCACACGGAGGCAGCAAGCCACCATTTGTCTTCCTAGGAGCCATACGTCCTCCACCGCGATACAAGTTAAGCGATGATGGTCGTCATCCACTTGGCGACATTTCGGGCATAGTGGAGTGTCCACTAGTCCAATTGCATGGAATCGTTGGTTGGTGTTGAACTTGCCACAGGTGACAGAGAACCACACTGCCCGAACGAAGGCAGGAAGGAATTTTTGGTGCACATGTCTCCAAATCTTCGGCCAATGCAACTTGGGGTGTTTGAGTTCATTGACATTACGACTTATCCGTCGTAGCAGCCAAACATAAAAATCCTTCGCGCATGGTGGTCTCGTTCGCGGAAGCTCGTCTCTGATATAACTAAGTTCCACGATAAATGTCGGTACACGCGCAAAATGTGACGTAATGTTGCCCACCGCCACCGGAGGTGTGAGGGACGCTGGAACTAGGAGATCCAGTAGGCGGGATGTAAGGGAATCACGCCCGCTTCGCCATTGCTTGTACATCGTGCCTAGAAGGAGCGCCGTCGTTAAGTCTGAGTCCCCCTTTGTCCGTAGGGAGCCTGAGCGTTGCGTATCGCACCTTGAGGGGCGATCCGGTCATCACAAAATAGCCTAGTGCTGATTGACGTCCGAGCGTGAGTGGTAGGGGCACGATCTGCGAAATATGCACCATTCGAGAAACCACATAAGTGTTCAGATACTCGACTCGCTGCAAAGGATCAAGGCGCCTTGGGAGATGTTGTCGAACCATGGTACGTGTTGTCTGTAAAATACGTCGGTAGTTAACTGCCGCAGTATGTCTTACAGATGAGGTAAAGTCTATGCCAAGATAGCGGAATCGTTGCACATAAGGAAACGGACTGATTTCTTCCGGCGTAAGGCCCCTTCCAACCGGCATTGCCGCCGATTTGTTCATGTTCACTGCACTACCCGCCGTCACACTGTGGTCCAACAACAGTTCAAGGACCGTCTTCACCTCTTCCTCAGAACGAACGAGCAGCAGGAGGTCGTCCGCATAGGCACGACATTTGAAGGTGTAGCCCCGCAGTTCCATCCCAGAAAGAGAATTTGTTAGCCTCCCTATTAATGGTTCCAACGCTATCGCGAACAGCAGCATCGAAAGAGGGCAGCCCTGGCGAATGGATCGTCGAATTTGAATGGGCCCTGCTATACGCCCATTAACCTGTACCAAGGATTGTGCGCCCCCATAAATCCTTCTAATGAGACCAGTAAAACGGTCTGGAAATCCCATTTGTTCCAGTACAGCGTACAGATAGTTGTGGCGCACCTTATCAAAAGCACTGTCAAAATCAACCGCCACCATCGCCGCTTTAAGCCGGCACTCCTCCGCCAGCGCTATCATATCACGGCATTCACCAGTAGCTGTTTACACATTCACCGATCCACCCGGTGTCGTCTGTTCTGGAGAGAGAACGTTACGAATTAACATACGACATCGGGACGCTAGCAACCGTGCAAAGATCTTATAGTCGGCATTAAGCAGGGTGATGGGGCGATAATGTGTGACCGTAATTCCTGGCTTCGGTTTATGTACTGGCACCAAGAGGCCTTCCATAAAATCCGGTGGAATAGGCGCATCGGAATTTAACATCTCGTTGTACATTTCCGTCCATCGCGGTGCCATTTCGTTGCGAAATTCTCGATAAAATTCAGCAGGAAGTCCATAAATGCCTGGGGACCGATTCAACGCACCCTTTGCGATCGCATCATGTACTTCCCCGCAGCTAATGGCTTCCAGTAAGGTTCCCGCGGCTTCCACCGTCAGTGTACGGGAGACGTACGTGGCTATACGTTCGAGGTCATCGACAGGGACTGCTTCTTCCCGATGGATGTGTTGGTAATGGTCGACGAATGCAGAGACAATGTCCGCTTGACGCGTCACTCTTCGGTCTTCGCGGGTAATTAATTCCCGTACCAAAACGCGTCGTCGGTGCTTTCGTTCATTCACGACGTGGTGCATGGAAGGAATCTCGTGCATTATCGTATCGTGACATCTGGTGCGCACCATGGTTCCCTGAAGATGTTTCCGAACTAAAGCCACTAGTTTAGCTTTTATCCTTTTGCGTTCGATCCAGACGTCCTGTCCCGGTGGACCATCGTACAGGTCGCGCAGCGCTGCAAAATAAAAGTCGGTCGTACGGCGGCGCCATTCTGCCATCTCCCTGCTATACGAGATGAACGTACGGCGAAGTGCCGGTTTAGCACAAGTCAGCCACCAATCAAGCTTCATCGCATACCTTCCAACCCTGCGCTCGCACATCGTCCATGTCTCAAGGATCCGGTGACGGCATTCAGGATCATGTAGATGTTGAATGTTTAATTTCCACGGGGCCTTACTGTTCCACACCTGTCTACGGGGAAGAAGCACCGTACAGATGTAAGCGCTGTGATCGGAAAATGCCAATGGCCAGCGTTCCGCGTCCTGGACATCATTTGCATGAGCCCGTGAGATATAAATGCGATCTAACCTGCTCGCGAATGACTTGTCACATAGGTGTATCCCGCAGCATCTCCATGTCGTAATTCCCACGTGTCACTAAGTACAAGGTCGTTGACAACGATTCGCAACTTCTGGCTGATGTTTGCTTGCGGTCATTGGTCTTTCTGGCTGAGAACACAGTTGAAATCTCCACCAATTATTACACATTCATAACGCCCATGGAAAAGTGAGGCAATGTCTTCTGCATAAAATCGCGCCCTTTCCCGCCGCCGATTGTTTCCCGACGGTGCATAAAGATTGATGATGCGTGTCCCAAACGTCGTGAAAGCCATTCCCCTGGCCGACGGAAGATAACACACGTTTTCCACTGGGAAGCCATCTCGCACGAAAACTGCCACACCACTCCCATTGTGATCTCCATGTGACGAATAGGATTGGTAGCCTGCGATGTATGGGAGTGCAGCTGTGTGGACTTCCTGCAGCAACGCAATATCCACATCAGATGGCCAAATCGTTTCCTTCAGTAGGTGTATTTTGGCCGGTGAACGCACGTCATTTATATTTAATGTCGCAATACGGTTCGCATGGCGTTGAATCCCACTCTGTCGATGCGCAACAACATCTCCCTGCATCGGCGCTGGGGGCTGAGTTAGAAGACGTTCTCTCGCCCCTCTCCCTTCACCTTCAGCAATTATTAGGCCGTCTTCGTGAGTGCCTGCTGCCTCTGTATGATGTCCGGCGTCTCCTCAATATCGTCATACCACATCTTTGCAGGCAGTGATATATTCGTGTCCATTGCCACAGCATCTGCGTCGGGAGAGCCAACTGGTTGTGATTCCTCTTCAGCATCACCACGTCCCGGTACCGTCAATGTGACAGACCGCTGCGGGTCTGATCGAACATTTTCCATTGCCTCATCCTGTTTCGTAGAGGCTGTTGGGTCTTCTTGGTCCACAGGCACATCGTCGTCGGGGCAAGGGGAGTCATCCCTAGGAGATGTCGTGCGACGACGCCGTTTCCTCCTTTTCGGGGAACGTTGTTTGCGTGATCTTCCTTCCGTGTCCTCAGATTGTAGGGAATCACGCTGCCCGACAGAAAAGCATCCGTAGGAACAGAAAGTGTTTCGAGTCCCATGGTTGTACTTGGTGGGAGTTCGGTCGAAACTGATGTTGTCGTCACAGAGTGCGTTCCAGACGGAACAGCATCCGTAGTGGCTGGAACTGCTTCGTGTACTATCGGTGTGCTTGGTGGGAGTTCGGTCTCATCTGATGTTGTCGCCGTAGATTGTATGCTCGATGGAGCAGCATCCTCTGTCATCCCGACGTCTGCTACAATGTTTCGGAGAGTGCCATCTTGATCTTCCACCGGGGTTGTGTCTTTTCGGTCATCAGCGGACGCAGTGAGGGCTTTGGCATATGTGATCGGTAGTACTGTCAGCGCCGGCGACGGCTCCCGCACATCTGAAGGCAGTTGCGTAATCCGCTGTTGCATACAGTTCGACCTGAGGTGTTCCTCCTGGCCACAGCCAGAACATGTACGTGGTTGACCATCGTAAATCACCACCGCCCGACAACCACCAATTGTCAGATAGGACGGTACATGCTTCTGAAGATCAATACCCCGTTAAGAACGGGGTACGTGGCGAATTGTTTCCAGCGTTCTGCTGTGTGACCATGTACCGTGCCGTATGGCTTAAAAGCCTCGATAACTTCGTCAGCCGGGAGCTCAAATGGCAGCTCAAAAACATGTTTTGTCCGTACACCCAGACCAGCATGTTCTACAGTTACCGTGCCGACATTCCCGTCACTATGGCAAAACCGGAGACCTGCTTTTGTCGCCTGTAGAATGCTCTCACACGCCGCGTCATTTACCATCTTAACATACACCGTGGGACTAACGATGGACAGGTGAATTCCGACAATATCGTTTGGCGGTATCTTGACGTCCTCTCGAATGAATCGTTCCACTGCAAAAGCCTTTAGTCGTTGGTAGTCTTTGCAGAAATTGAATCATAATGTAGTTTTCCTGTACTTATTTGCCATGATCGTTGTTACTAGCCCGCGCGCAGACTAAATCCACAAGTAAACAAACACTCGCACACGTCGCACAGGCGGAAGTATCGGACCTCCACTTCGCACGGCCGCTAGCGCCGAACTGTCTACCTGAACACGACTCACGCCCCGTCCTCACAGCCTTAATTCCGCCAGTACCTCGTCAGCTCTTCATATCAGCGCACACTCCGCTGTAGAGCAAAAATTTCATTCTGTTTCCTTCAGTTTAGAAATCGAGTTGAACTCACGAGGGCTTAAGTCAGTGGAGTGCAGTAGGTGGTATAGCAATTAGCAACCCCATCAGTCAAACAAATCAGTAACAGCTTGCACTATACGTGCTTGAGCATTGTCCTGAAAAATGATGGTCAGATCCTGCAGAAAGTGTCTTTACTTCTGTCTCTATGCAGTTCACTTTTGGAACACAACCTGCGACCAGCTTAGAGACAGAAGTAATGACACTTTCTGCAGGACCTGGCCATCATTTCGCAGGACAATGCTCAAGCACGTACAGTGCAAGTTTTTACTGATTTGTTTGACTGATGGGGCTGCTAAGTGCCATACCACCTACTGCACTCCCCTGACTTAAGCCCTCGTGAGTTCAGCTCGATTTCTAAACTGAAGCAAACACTTCACGGCATTCGCTTCAGAACTGCTACAAATTCGCCGCTCGAACTGTCAACACAACTGGCACTGCTAAGAGTATCCCACGACTGCCACGTCGCTGGAAATGGGTTATCACAGTCCTGGTGACTACTCTGAAGGTCACTGAAACTTAGAAACACGTATCTATGTTGTATGAGCTGTAAATAAATCCAACCCTTGTATATTTTTACAGCTAAGCCTTGAAGAGATGAACTTTTGACATTTCGTTTACATAGTTAGCAACTTCTGTTCGTGAAATATTTTAAATTTTTCCTCAAATCGCTAATTAAGTTTTAGTTAATAGCTCTCATTACTTTCGCGCCTTTCTTTTCTTTTTTGTAAGACTGGTCCACGTTCGAATTCAATGAGCTGTGCTGACCAACCTATTCTTCTCTTACAGTTTCACTACTGATGACACAATACTCCCCGCCTCCTTTCACACTGGCGGGTCCGCCACTTGTTACATACCGTGATCAGCGATCAGTTCTACATTACACTGGGGCGTCTGCATCTGCATACTTCCCAGCAGTTAGTGTACGCTGGATGTCTCTTCTGAAAGTTGTCAGGCGCATTTTCTCTGATGTTTCGGCAGATATCTGTAAATTTAGTTTGTGCATTGTGTGACTGCAGTCAGTCAAAACAAGTACTGCTCATCGTGTCTCTCATGCGACGGCCAGTCTTGACCTTAAGCGTAGGTTTGTTTCCTGTTACAGACAAAATGATTTTTAAAACGGCATTTTACGAGCCCATTCGATACAGAGGCCCGTAATTAGCCTATCGCGATATGGATCTGTAATAACAAGTAAAACATGGAGAATCACCAGTACTTAAGCAGCGACTGGAGTACTACCTTAGCCCACGGTGACTGTCACAGCCTTGCGGCAGTGCTACTCAGCCACTGCTGGAATACTGGTTACTCTCTGCTCGGTTAGCTGTGCGGTCTAACGTACGGATTTCTGGGCTGGCAAGGAGCGCCTGGTCCCCGGCACGAATCCGCCCACCGCACTTGGGTCGAGGTCCGGTGAGCCGGCCAGTCTGTGGATGGTTTTTAGGCGGTTTTCCATCTGCCTCGCCGAATGCGGGCTGCTTCCCCTTATTCCGCCTCAGCTACACTACGTCGGCGATTGCTGTGCAAACAAGTTCTCCACGTACACGTGCACCACCATTACTCAAGCTGGCCGAAGTGGCCGTGCGGTTAATGGCGCTGCAGTCTGGAACCGCAAGACCGCTACGGTCGCAGGTTCGAATCCTGCCTCGGGCATGGCTGTTTGTGATGTCCTTAGGTTAGTTAGGTTTGGTTCAAATGGTTCAAATGGCTCTGAGCACTATGGGACTCAACTGCTGAGGTCATTAGTCCCCTAGAACTTAGAACTAGTTAAACCTAACTAACCTAAGGACATCACAAACATCCAAGCCCGAGGCAGGATTCGAACCTGCGACCGTAGCGGTCTTGCGGTTCCAGACTGCAGCGCCTTTAACCGCACGGCCACTTCGGCCGGCTTAGTTAGGTTTAACTAGTTCTAAGTTCTAGGGGACTAATGACCTCAGCAGTTGAGTCCCACAGTGCTCAGAGCCATTTGAACCATTTTTGAACCATTACTCAAACATAGGGCTACACTCGTCTGGTGTGAGACGTTCCACGGAGGGGGTCCACCGGGGGCCGAACCGCACAATAACGCTGAAAGAGTGGTTCGGTGTAGGGCGGCGGAGGGGTCAAGTGGACTGCGGTAGTCATCGTGGGGTTGTGGGCCACTGCGGCTGCAGCGAGGACGGAGCATCTCCGTCGTTTCTACGCCCCCGGTTAACTTACAATACTATACAATACTGGTTATTCTCTGTGTTTTACTGTTCCTGTTAATGCACGTCGATTAAACGAATATCGCACTCGACTAATGTGGGACCGATCTATTGAATGGGCAGGCAAAAGTCCGCTTTTTAGTATGTAACGGAAATGGAACCGACGCTTTCTAGTGACAACGAGCTTCGCATGAAACGTTTGTTGTATTTGTTTGGGCCGACTCCACATATACAGTGCAAAAACAAAAATTGAAAATACAAGTCCATTCTTTCAAAGAAGAAAACAGCAACCAGCCACTATTGATAACGCAGTTCATTTGCACGAATAGCGCCGTAACCGGTTTATAACCGACAAATTCATCTTCTAAAGGATGTTCACGTCAAGACGCACATTGGTTAAAGTTTAAATAAGATTTTAGCTTTCCCCTTTGTGGTGAAAGATTCTTGAGATTGCGGTGGCCTACATAAAATGATTTCAGAAACGACCTGTTGAAACATAATTATTTTTCATAACGCTTGAACACAGTGTAAACAAATCATTATCACTGGGGTCCTGTAGTTATATTTTACTCCCATCGAATCTCAAGTCGTTTTGTTGGAATGTAGATGGCTTGTAGCCACGAAATACTTTAAAATGTATGCGGAACTTGTAAATTATAGATTGCAGCAATCAGTCGTCCTTTTTAAATTTTATTATGCAGATCCAGATTCTGGCTAGAAGCTAGCCATTCTCAATGCTAAGAATACAAAGAGTACATAGCCAGATGATGTCATAAAAAGTTACAAGTATTGGCTTAACTCATATGATTTGCATATTACATACCACTATTATTTTCGCTCAATGCATGTCAGTCCCTGTTGATCGGGCTTCACCTACAGTTCTTTGAATACTGCTGTTTGCGGAAGGCCATGTAACCAACCGATGTATTCTCCACACAGCCTGCCTTCTGCAAACAGTAGTAATCAATGAACTGCACGTGAAGCCCGATCAACAGGGACTGACATGCATTAAGTGAAAATAATAGTGGTATGTAATATACAAACCATATTAGTTAAACCATTACTTGTAACTTTTTATGACATCATCTGAGTATGTACTTCTTGTATTCTTAGCATAGTGAATGGCTAGCTTCTAGGCGAAATCTGGATCTGCATGATGAAATTTAAAAAGGACGACTGATTGCTGCAATCTATAATTTGCAAGTCGATATAACAGTCACTGAGTGCAACCGCTTTCCGAATGGAAGGTAACCTGATATGCGGTATTTGTTTGATTTGCGTATAGCCGTGTTGTATAAAGTCACACAAACACGCACCAGAGATGGCGATATCACAAGTACAACAATCCCCAAGAAATCTTTCAGAGATATTATAATATATACAATGATCTGACAGTAGAAAATTTAGATAAGTTAACCTTTCAATTAGGCATCATGTGTTAATGCAATTTCTACTGTCGTAATATTTATTTATTTCTCACCGTTTATTTTATTTCCTGTGTATACTATAATATTTACATAATAATATTTACTTAATATCATTTAAGTTACATTTCCCAGCAAACTGGTTGCTGCATTTGTTAACTCTATTTGCAATTAATGCGCTTTGATTTTAAATGAATATAAAATAAGCTTCTTTCTTTGTAAATTTTCTACTGTCAGATCAATGTAGATATAAATTCTCTCTCTCTGACAGAGAATTTCCTTGGCACTTATTGTGCTTGTAATATCGCCATGTTTGTGCACATTTTCCCATTTGGTGAAAACTTTTTGCTGTGTGCAAAGCCCTTGTAAAACTTTCTATTCTTTCCGAGGGCCCGCAATTGCGGGATATTTTGAACCTTCGGTAGGACGCCGTTGTGGTGGTAAGAGTTTGTTAAGTAGAAGTGTATTGTGGTTTTTAAGGCCACAACTCGAACATTATTTATCAGGGGATGCAATATTTGATAGTCGTAATTGTACTGTCCACACATTCCAATTAACCTAAAAAAAAGAAAAAAAGCAGGAGAAGAGTTGTGCAGAGTTTAATTGCACAAATAAATTCACATAAATGATTCAACATTCTTTTTCAAAGGTTCATCAATGTTTTTAGGTGTTTCGTATGCTAATGCACTTCCATAATAAACGTGTCTACAACGTGTTAATATAATAAACGTGCATTTAATTAAAGGTTTCCTATTTCGAAACCACAGCTTTTAGAAAAATGGTTAAATGCTGTGAGAAGACAAGGTTTCCGAGTGACAGAAAACGACTTAATTGGGAACATTTCGGGATTGGTCGTCTCCTTCTGAAGTGTATAAATTGCAGAAGGCTGAAACATGGTGCTGTTCCATCTGTCCTTCCTTTTCTGAACCATATATAGCAGAAAGTAAAATATATTTGTAAATCATAGGACCTACCTTTCCTTAGCTACAGAACTTTAAAGACATTCAAGTGTAAGCAGGAGGAGAGTACGTTAACCACCACAATAGCCGCTCTTCAATTTCTTCACTATTCACCACAGAACACTTACGGGATCATGGGGCCTTGTGTGTGTGTGTGTGTGTGTGTGTGTGTGTGTGTGTGTGTGTGTGTGTGTGCGCGTGTGTGTAAGGTAAGGGGGGGGGGTGCTACATGGTACATGGAATGTGGTTACACAAAAATCAAAGAAGTGCACATATGTTCTAAGGTATTTCGTGGATACAAGCTTACAATATTTGAAGAAGTTTGACGCGGGATTTCCGACGTCAGTCAAATATAATCACAATAATCAATATTAAATATTTGTTTACATCGTATTCGAAGGATAGTTACGTTTGCACTATATAGCAGCGCCTGAGCGTCGTTCTTCTTAACAACACAGGCACTGCAATGTCGTTTGTATCCGCCAATACCAAGACGCGACTTTGAACTGGAATTTCCTCCCCTGTACGGGGATCACATAATGCGTGTACGAGTACAGGTTGTGACGCAGGAACGACTATATGTGGAGGAGGAGCAGGATGAGATTAATGTTTAACGTTCCGGGGACAACGAGATCATTAGGGATGGAGCACAAGCTCGGAACTGCTATATAGTGTAAACGTATCTGTACTTCGAATACAGTGTAAACAAATCTTTAATATCGATTGTTGTGATTATATTTGACTCACGTCGGAAATCCCGTGTTAAATTTCTTGAAATATTGTAAGCTTGTATCCACGAAATACCTTAGAACATATGTGCACTTCTTTGATTTTTGTGTAGCCACATTGCATATAGCACCCCCCCCCCCCTCCCCCCTCCTTACACACACACACACACACACACACACACATACACACACACACACACACACACACACACACACACACACACACACACACAAGGCCCCATGATCCCGTAAGTGTTCTGTGGTGAATAGCGAAGAAATTGAAGAGCGGCTATTGTGGTGGTTAACGTACTCTCCTCCTGCTTACACTTGAATGTCTTTAAAGTTCTATAGCTAAAGAAAGGTAGGCCCTATGATTTACAAATATATTTCACTTTCTGCTGTATATGGTTCGGAAAAGGAAAGACAGATGGAACAGCACCATGTTTCAACCTACTGTAATTTGTACTGTTCAGAAGGAGACAACTACTCCCGAAATGTTCCGAATCGAAGTGGTTTTCTGTCAGTCGGAAACCTTGTCTTCTCACAGCATTTAACCATTTTCTGAAAGCTGTGGTTTCGAAACAGCAAACCTGCACGTTTATTATATTAACACGTTGTAGACATAGTTATTATGGAAGTGCTTTAGCATTCGAAACATCTAAAAACATCGACGAACCTTTGAAAAATAATATTGAACCTTTTATCGAATTTATTTGTGCAACTAAACGCTGCACAACTCTTCACCTGGTTTTTTTCAGGTTAATTGGAATGTGTGGACAGTACGATTACGACTATCAAATATTGCATCCCCTGATAAATAATGTTCGAGCTGTGTCCTTAAAAGCCACAATACACTTCTACTTAACAAACTCTTACCACCACAACGGCGTCCAACCGAAGACAAAGAAGGTAAGCGGCCGTGTCCTTTCGAAGGAACCATCCCGGCATTTATCTTAAACGATTTAGGGAAATCACGGAAAACCTACATCAGGATGGCCGGACGCGGGTTTGAACCTTCGTCCTCCCGAATGCGAGTCCAGTGTGCTAACCACTGCGCTACCCCGCTCAGTGCGACATATAGAAATTCGTGTTTGGCCTGAGTGCTGCACCTATGGCCAAAGCAGTTAAGGCGACCGTTCGCCTAAAGTGAGATAGTTCGAGTCACAGTCTGGCACAAATTTTTATTGTCGTAATTCCCTTATACAACTGATTCAATGACCAATCATAGTAAAACATTTCTTTCTATGGCAATTGCTAAATAAATAAATTTAGAAAAGTATCGAATATAAAATTACTCCTTCTGAAATTACCGATTAATTTGTGTTCTATTCACGATTTATTAGTACCATAAACTGACTGCACATTTAATTATAGTAAATCCCCTGTATAGTTTAACTGGTACTTCATGAATAAAGAAAACAATTTTCATTTACTTCTGTTCTTCTTCACTCATACAACACTCACACTGCTAATACTACGCATATAAAACAATTATAATTATGCAAATACATTAAATATTAATCAAACATAACTTTACAACATTGTTTTGACTACGACTGCTAGCACTGTCCGTCAACTGCGGACCTCTGCCGCCTACTAGTACAACTACGTGCAGCTCTGTAACTCAGGTCCATGTGAGCTGGTGACATCTGTCGATGACTCATGCCTTTAACGATATCGTCCTAACAAGTGACAGGAGCGATTCGAAGGCGCTACGCCTCACTTTCTAACATCGTTTTTTAGTGTCAGGCACAGTGGGAATTAAAGTTCCAAAAACTTATGTAAACTTCAACAAATGTGCATCTTGACGTGAAGAGCCGCTTGAAGATGAACCTGTCGATTCGAAACCAGTTACGGTGCTACTTGTGCAAATTAATAGCTTTATCAATAGTGGCTGGTTCCTGGCTTCTTTTTTGAAAGAATCATCATAGCCATTGTCTCAAAATAACAGTTTTCGACGAAATGGCATGAAATCAAAAATAGCTGCCGATGCGCCAGACGACTCTGACTAGAGACACCCTGTGTGCGGCAGGTAGCTGGTAATAGTGAGAGCCAGCGCCGGCACGCACCTGTGAGCAGGACGTAGCTGAGCTCGCGGCCCGAGGCGCGCACGACGGGCGTGTCGTTGTGGCGCGCGAAGACGCCGGCGACGAAGAGCGTGACGAGGACGCCCGTGGCGGACAGCGACATGGCGCCGATGGCCCAGCCGCTGCTGGCGCGCAGGAACACCTCGGGGATGTCGCGGCAGCGCGTGCGCGCCGTGTCCGGGGTCGTGCCCAGCGGGCACATCAGGCACTGCGTCTCGTCCGTCGGGTGCCGGATCTGTATCCACACATACACCTGTCACTGGAGGGGGGGACTGCTCTCCGTTGGCGGCGTGGTCTGTCTTGAGAGAACAATGTGTTTCCCAAGTAACATTTCCTCCTGACTACCTGCAAGGACTCATTTTTTTCCACTTTATTGTTGTTTCACTCCCTCGCTTTATAAGGGCGGGGGTTGGAGAATGTCATCGGCACGGGCTTCCTGCTCTACAGACAAACCGTTTAAAAACACACAGTGGTGAACAATATCCACTGCCTGACAAAAAATGTGAAGTACCTAGAAGGGGAGGAGGGTGTGAAATGAAATTTCACCGGTTGAAAGGGTATGTGAAGTTATAGTGGTTACAATTTACTATGAATTTGGCAGTATGCGCCCATTTATCAGTGTGATATTGCACCCTCCCTGCCCTGGATGAGTTCACATATTCGATTGGGAAGATCATCATAAAGCCGTTATATTCATTCCTGAGGCAAGCTGGCTCACTAATATTGTAACTGCTCCTTGATATCATGTATACTGGCACTGGGACAGAGTTGAAGTCCAAACTGGTCCCACACATGCTCCATCAGGAGCAGATCTCGTGGTCTTGCTGATAGGGAGTCCTGGTGAAAAATGGAACCACAGAACCACAGAACTGTCGCATGAGAAGTAACATATGAGGAAAAAGGTTAGCTGTGAGATACCCGTTGTGCCATCAGTGATCAGAGTTTCCTTAATCACTACCAGCCGTGACCTGAGGGCATACACGATGGCTCCCCACACCATAACGTCAACATTAACGTCATTGTACGTCTCCAAAACACTGGAAGAATGGAACTTCATCGCGATCGCCGTCACATCCACTGCCGATGGTCATCCTGCACATTACAGAGCCGCGGTAGACCTATGATCGCAATGTGAAGCACTTCATCAGCGTTTCATCCTTCCTGGTCATAGCACCACTCCAAACGCTAACCCTAGTCTATGAATGCAGCGTTAATTGCCCAGTGCAGTTGCTCCTAGACTCCGATCAATGGTGCAAGATGTCACAGAATCTTGGAGGGAGTGCAGTAGTTATTCTCGAATGACAAGTGCAGATTTGATAGGGTTACGTAGTGTTTGGTGCACAGTATGGTGATGATCCCTTCTGGTGGTTAGACGTGGTCAACTGGAACCTTCGATGATGACTATGCCTGCCCTTACGTTCCCATGAAGTTCAAAATCGGGCCACTGTCACAGCTCAATGCCTCACAAATGTGGATACTGCACGGTTCTACCAGGCAGCTAAATGGAGACTATGATGCCCCTTTGAAAATTCTGTAAGCTGTTGATAAGACTGTGTCACAAGAGTGTGTAGTATCTGACGTGTCCTACACAATCATCACTCAACATCCGACGCTGTTCACGCCCCTTATACACTGATCAGCCAGAACATTATGACCTACTATAGATACAAACCCGTCCAGGCTATAGCGGCATCACTTGGCGAAGAATGACTGCTAGCCAGACGTATGCTCCGTGTATGTAGTATCAGTAAGCGTGCTGTCGGTATGTAGAATGGGGAAGGCTGAGTTTGACCGAGGGCAGATTGTGATGGTCAGGAGGCTCGGCAGCAGCATTTCGCAAACTGCATGACTTTCCGGGTGTTCGAGGAGTGCTGTGGTGAGTATTTTCAGCACGTGGCGAAGCCGAGGTGAAACCACGTCCGGACGACGTGAGGTTGGGTGGCCACCCCTCATTACAGATGTCGGACGTCGCAGGCTCGGCACAGGTGGCGAACTGTGGACTGTGGTGCAACTAACATCAGACTTTAATGCTGGACTGAGAACTAGTGTGTCTGAATACACAATGCACCAAACACTCCTAATGATGGGCCTCCGCAGCCAATGACCTGTGCATGTGCCAACGTTAACTCCACGACACCAGCAACTACAAGTGAAATGGTCACATGACCATCGGCACTGGACGTTGGCGCAGTGACAGAGCATTGCATGGTCTGATGAATCCCGATACCTTCTTCATCATGCTGATGGGAGGGCGCGAATCCGTCGTCTCCCAGGGGGAACAGCTCCTTGACACCTGTACTGCGCGCCAGAGACAAGCTGGCAGCAGCTCCATTCGGCTCTGGGGAACATTCACGTGGTCATGCATGGGTCCAGTGGAGCTCGTGCAAGGCACCATGACAGCCAAGGAGTATTGTACATTGATTGCAGGCCACGTATATCCCCTTATGGATCAAGTGGATAAAGTTTCCCGATGGTAGCGGCATTTTTCAACAAGGTAATGCGCCATGTCACAAGGCCAGGAGTGTGATGAAGTGGTTCGAACACATCTAGGATGTGATTGAATGTGGTGCCAGAGCTCATCGCCCCTCTCCCCGGAATTTACGGGAATTAGGTGACTTGTGCGTGCAGATGTAGTTCCAACTCCATCCAGCGACCTCATTGTTTCCATGCCACGATGCATTGCCGGTGTTAGATGATGATGTTTGGTTTATGGGGCGCTCAAATGCGCGGTTATCAGCGCCCGTACAGATTCCCAACCTTTGCTCAGCCCAACCTCGCCACTTTCATGAATGATGATGAAATGATGAGGACAACACAAACACCGAGTCATCTCGAGGCAGGTGAAAATCCCTGACCCCGCCGGGAATCGAACCTGGGACCCCGTGCTCGGGAAGCGAGAACGCAACCGCGAGACCACGAGCTGCGGATGACGCTGCTAGACGTGTACATATCGGCTATAAGGTAGGTGGTCGTAATGTTCTGGCGATGAACGTATACGGTGGCCGCCCCCTATGTTACCGAGAATTGCAACTCTAATCATTTACATACACGCCAATGGTATGTACATGTACAAAATTACATTCACATCTGATCATGTTTTCAGGGTTCTTAACGTTTTTGTCAGACAGTGTAATAAAATGGTAAAGCATTTACAAATATTCTTAAAATATGTAAAAATTTGAGTTTTGTGCATGGTAATGCATGTATTCGCTGTATGGAAGTGTGGCGAGAGCAAGAATGTCTGTGTTCTTTCAGCTCGCCTATTTCGCGTCCTGTTGTAGCTCCCTCTAATACCCCCCCTCCCAGTTCGGCAACACCCCTCAATGTCACCTGCACACCTCTGTTTAGCACTTTAAAAATGTACATGTACAGAGACAATCCATGATCGACTTCTAGGCAGCTGTGGGCACGCCACAACTCGACCTTGTAGAGCTGAGTAGCTCTACATTGCTGCTCTAGAGACTGTTTGTGGTCATGCAGAACCTGAGGGGTTTGGAAGCCGTTGCGTGCTCTTAGGCGCCTAGAATCGGTTATGAGCTGTCACTATATAGGCCCAGTTTTAAAGTGCTCAACGAAGATGTACGCGTGGCATTGAGGGTTTCGTTGGATTGGAGGATCTTAGAGGGACCCTTTGCCATTTTATTCACCCACGTATGAATGTTTGTGCGATACAGGAGGACTGGAAAAGCGTGTACACCCTTTGCTATATCAGGTCACTCTCAAATTTCGTCGAAAGTGTTTAACTCCCCCTAGTACTTCCACCCCGTATATCTGAGAAAATATTGCAGTCGCACTATACTTCAAAAGGGTCAGATCAATGGGTTTGCAGCCCTACTATGTCGTCAGAGAAGGAATGAATAGTCTAGAAGGTGTGAGCAGTGGCAAAGATTGTTAAGAACGTCGTTCTGTTGCACATCTCTATGCAGATTGTCGTTTTCAATTGTGGAATGTGTGTAAATGAACGTCTCAAGGGAAGGGGTGGTTTCATCGACGCTCTTTGTCACTTCCTGAAGCCTAGTGACATTAAGCAGAATTTTGGTGCCAATGTGGCATCATTAACGCACCTTACGCCGCAAATGATCTCCTGAGCTCTAGCCTTTTTTTGGCGTGTTGCGACTACTTGCTGTTTGAAGCGTCCCCCAGCAAGAGGGTGATAATGCAGAGTGCCATATTTCTGCAGCATTACAGAGGTAGCTTGGAGGCACCACCCAGGTGAATTTCAAACATGAGCCGCAATGGGGGAAAATGATGGGGTCTAAAAAAATGACCCTTTCTTTAAGAAGGGAGACGATGTTACGAGAAATGAAATTAGTATTAAACTTACCATCAAAATTAGGGACCACGTAGTACAAGAAACGATTGCTAACTTAGAAGTAAAATAATTCATTAAGGACGAAGTAAGTAAGTGGTCAGGAGCAGCCTAGCACATGCAGAGAAGGTATTCCTCCCCAAAAGAAGCCTATTCTTTTCAAAAGTAGGTCTTAATGACAAACATAGCATTATACGGAAGCATATCGCAGACTGTGGGACAACCGGAAATGAGACGGATCGAAATGATTGAGATACGAAGTTAAGGGAAGATGTGAAAAATAAGTGAACTGATAACATTGGAAATGAGGCGGTTCTCTGCAGAATTAGCGTGGAAAAAAATATGTCGAAAAAACAAACCAGGGAAAGGGACAGGATAACAGGTGAGGTGCAAGGCATCGGGGATTAACTTCCGTGGTACTAGATGGAGCTGTGGACGGTAAAAACTGTAGGGGAAGGAAGAATGGCATATTTATCCAACAAATATTTGAAGTTATTAAGTTTAAGTGATACTCTGAGATGAAGAGGTTGGCGCGGGAGAAGAAGTCGTTGTAGACCTCCATAAAACCACTCAAAGGCGGATGAACATTCTCCCCCCCCCCCCCCCCTCTCAAATACAATAAAGGAAGTCGGACATTACCTCATCAACCTGCGTCTAATACGAGTAAACAGAAAAGAGTGCCACATTTTAATTTGCGTCTCAATTATTGTCACATTCGCGCTAATAATAGTCGTCAAATGCGTCAAAAATGACCAGTTAGCAAGAGGAACTGGTAGATCTAACGCTTTCAGCGCGTTTCATTGAAGTCAATTAATCCGCGTTTACTTTGTCGATTACAGCGAAGCGTGGGACATCAGTTTTTCGTAGCCTGTACAATGGCAGGGCTACAAAAGCTAGTCCGGCGCTAATTTTTGTTCTGTGTTTGTCTTGCTGCACCACGGTTCGACACGCAGTGACCTATGGAAGCAGGTATTCTGCGGATAGTGTCTTTCCACTAATTGCTCAGCAGCATTTGCGAACGTTAGGTGGCATTAAATCATCGTTATTGTTATTTTCGTTATTGTATTTGACACGTTCCTAGGAACAGTGACTACATGAGGACAGATAATGGAAGCTGAAATGTTTGTATCAGGTTGAGCATAAGTCATACGAATAATCAACTTTGCTAATATCTAGAGTATGCGTATTTGCTTAGAAGGTAAACAAGCTGGGCAAAAGTTTTCATATGAATAACTAACTATTCGTTTCTTATAGGTGATACTCGTCACACGAAACTTTTGTGATTAATTGCGAACCTGATGTCACTAAACGTACGACTGGACGTCAAAGTTGCAACAACATGAAGACGGCAAGCAAAACATGTCAAACTGTTACGAAGCAAACATAGAACTTAGCTATAGAAATGATTAGTGGGATAGCGTTAACGCACGAAGTAGGTAGGAATAACTTAGATCTACAGTCTGTATGCAAGGAAAGATTACGCACTGGTTGACTCACTCAGAGATTTCATGTTGATTGCTCATCTCCATGTTTTCGCTGCTCAGTGAATGCTCCATTTAATTTCGTGTGTGCAGCCGCATAAATTCAGCTCCTTCTTCTAATATTTAGGCTGTCAATTGTTCAACCACCTTCAGAGCGAGCCGAAAGACTAAAACACCAGCTTTTTGTCTTTATTATTATTTTAATACCTTACAAAAGGTAGGCTGGCAGCGGCCTATCGACGCCGCTCTTCGGCCACAGAAAAACAGTAAACATGGAGACAGTAAAACAGACACACATGAGTGGTAAAAATAGGAGACATATGTAAGAAATGACACGAAGGCGTTCGCGAAAGGCACTGGTTATACAAATAAGTTCAGCAGTGCACACAGACGTAGACAAACAGTTTCACACACGAACGACAGAACACACTGAGGAAGAACACTGACGAATGGAACACTGTAGCACATTGGTGACGATCTTTGGCGCACTGAACACACTGGGGAGATTGGGGGGGGGGGCTGCCACTGGGTGCAGGAAATGGTCAGGGGGGAAGGAGGGGGGGAAGAAGCCAATGGCAGAAAGGAAGGGTGAGGGGAAGGGAGAGGGGAAGGGAGAGGGCAGTGTCGGGTGTGGGAGTCCGGTGTGGGGGGGGGGGGGAGTGGGAGAACTGGGAGAGAGGAGGGAGGAGGCAGAAAAGAAGGTGGGAAGGAGAGAGGGAGCCCTGGAGGAAGGGGGAAGGAAAAGAAGGGGAGGACTGGACCTGATAGGAGGGGTATATGGAAGGAACGAGGACATCATCAGGAAGGGAGAGTTGGTGGAAGCCACCTCGGGGCAACTGTGTGGAGAGTGAGAAGATGGAGAGCATGTGTGGCGCAGGAGTACAGGTGTGGCAAACGGGTTGGGATGGCAGAGGATGGGAGAGACAAGCAGGTGGGGAAGATCAAGCTTGCAGGAGGTGTAAAGGATCCATATCCATCTGAGGAAAAGGAGAAGGTGTTGGAAAGGAATCAGGTTGTAAAGGATCTGCTTGGGGGATGGGAGATGGATGCGATAGGCGAGGCAGAGCATATGGCGTTCAAAGATTTGATGGGACTCGTAGTAGTTGGGAGGGGCGGATATCCAGGCAGGGTGAGCATAACAAAGGATGGGGCAGATGGGGGACTTATAAGTGTGGAGGATTGTGGAGGGGTCCAGCCCCTAAGGTCAGCCAGAGAGGAGTCTGAGGAGACAGACGGATTTGTGCCTTGGACTGTCCAGAGATGGGGGGTCCAGGAAAGGCGGCAGTCGAGGGTGGGGGTGAGGTTAATGGGGTGGCCATAGATGGTAAGATAGAAATCCAGGAGACAGAAGGAAGGGCTGGTGTTGCCTATGATGATTGCCTGGGTTTTGAAAGGATTGACCTTGAGTAGTCACCGGTTGCACCAAGTGGTGAACTGGTCAAGATGGGATTGGAGGAGGTGTTGGGAGCATTGAAGGGTGGGGGCGAGGGCAAGGAAGGCGTTGTCATCGGCATATTGGAGGAGGTGGATGGGGGTTGGAGTGATAGAGAAGAGGGGGGGGGGGAGGATGGAACTCTGGGGCACACTTCGGAGGGGTAGATGGTGTAGGAATCGGTGTTGTATTTGGTAACATAGGAAGGGCGATGAGAGAGGAAGGAGGCGATCAGGCGGACATAATTAATAGGAAGGGCGAAGACCGCGCCACTGTGGCTGTGAACACAGATACACAGACGCCAGAGACGCTGATTGACAGCAAAGAAGTACAACGTGGAGCTAAAGATATACTTCTTTGCTGCCAATCAACGTCTCTGGCTCCTGTGCATCTGTAGCCGCAAGCGCTCACACACATACACCCACCCACCCACCCACACACACACACACACACACACACACACACACACACAAATATAACTTTACTACAGACGTCACAAACTACATTACAAGTTGGGAACTTTACATAACACTAAACAGGTTAACTTAGTGGAAGATTGTGGGTGTCGTGAAAGAAAAAAATCTTTCATTCAGTTATTTATTTTATCAGTACGATTCACTTTAAATATGGATTTTTTAAATTCACACCAAATGTTTTTTCTAGCATCATCAGTGGTCTGAAATATACACATATTGTTATTTCTATGCCGAATTTTCAACTTATATGCTCTGTTCTTGTACATGCAACTTACAAAACCATTGGGGAAGTGGCAACTAAATGGCTATTCACGTTGGTGTGTAGAATGTGTGAAACTAGCGACATACCATCAGACTATCGGAGAAACATCTTCCACAAAATTCCGAAGATAGCAAGAGCCGACAAGTGCGAGAATTTTAGCACAGTCAGCTTAGCAGCTCATGCATACAACTTGCTGACAAGTATAATGTACAGAAGAATGGAAAAGGAAACTGAGGATCTCTTATATGATGATCAGTCAGGCTTAGGAAAGGTAAAGCCACCAGAGAGGCAGTTTTGAAGCTACGATTCATAGTGGGAGCAAGACTGAAGAAATGTCAAGACATGATCATAGGATTTGTCGACGCGGTAAAAGGGTTCGACAATGTAAACTGGAGGAAGATGTCCGCAATTCCAAGAAAAACAGTGGTAAGATATAAGGAAAGAGCGGTAATGTACAACACGTACAGGAATCAAGAGGGAACAATAAGACAGGAAGACAATGAACGGAGTATTCGGATTAAAAAGGATGTACGATAAGGATGTAGTCTTTCGCCCATACCATCTATAGATCAAAGAAACAACGAAGGAAATACAAGAAGGGTTCAAGACTGGAATTAAAATTCAGGGCGAAAGGATATCAATGGTAAGATTTCCTGATGAATTCCTATCCTCAGTGAAGATGTAGAAGAATTACAGGAACTGTTGAATCAATGAACAGTGTAACAAGTACAGCATACGGATTGAGAATATATCGAAGAAAGACGAAAGTAATTACAACTGGCAGAAACGAGAACAGAGAGAAACTAAACATCAGCATTGGGAAACACGAAGTAGATGAAGTCAAGGAATTCTAGTACCTAGGCAGCAAAATAACCCACGATCGATAGAGCAAGGAGGACATATAAAGCAGATAGCACTGGAAAAGAGGGCATTCCTGACCAAGAGAAGCCTACCAGTATCAGACACAGGCCTTAGTTAAAGGAAGAAATTTCTGAGAATGTTCGTTTGAGGCACAGTATTATATGCTAGTGAAACATGGCCTATGAGAAAACCGAACCAGGAGAATCGAAGCATTTGAGACGTGGTGCTACAGAAGAATGTTGAAAACTAGGTGGACTGATAAGATAAGGAATGAGGAGGTTCTGCGCAGAATCGGATAGGAAAGGAATATGTGAAAAACACTGACAAGGAGAAGGGATAGGACGATAGGTTATATGTTAAGAAATCAGGGAGTAGCTTCGATGGTACTCGAGGGCGCTATAGAGAGTAAAAACTGGAGAGAAAGACAGAGATTGGAATACAACCAGCAAATAATTAAGGGCGAAGGTGCGAAGTGCTGAACAGACAAGATTCAAACCCTGTAGCTCGTAGACGAAGAAATAACCTTAGTGCACCTCTAATCTACTTATGGGTGACAACCTCTGTCTGGAACAACAACCACGACAATGGAAACGTCCTCTTCAAAGTAGGTGATTTCAAGAAATCTCTGTAAATACACTGAAGAGCCAAAGAAACTGGTACACCTGCCTAATATCGTGTAGTGCCCCCGCAAGCACGCAGAAGTGCCGCAACACGACGTGGCATGTGCTCGACTAATGTCTGAAGTAGTGCTGGAGGCAACTGACACTATTAATCCTGCAGGGTTGTCCATAAATCCGTAAGAGCACGTTGCTAAGCAGCCCAGATATGTTCAATAATGTTCACAACTGGGAAGTTTCGCAGCCATTGGATGTGTTTAAAATCGGAAGAGTGATCCTGGAGCAAGTCTGTAGCATTTATGGAGGTATGGGATGTCGCATTGTCCTGCTGGAATTGCCCAAGTCCGTCGGAGTGCAAAATGACATGAATGGAAGCAGGTGATCAGACAGAATGCTTACGTACGTGTCACCTGACAGAATCGTACCTACACATATAAGAGGTTCAAAATGGCTCTGAGCACTATGCGACTTAACTTCTGAGGTCATCAGTCGCCTAGAACTTAGAATTACTTAAACCTAACTAACCTAAGGACATCACACACATCCATGCCCGAGGCAGGATTCGAACCTGCGACCGTAGCGATCGCTCAGTTCCAGACTGTAGCGCCCAGAACCGCACGGCCACTCCGGCCGGCCATATAAGAGGTCCCAGCTACATACGCCCCACACCATTACAGAGCCTCCACCAGCTTGAACAGTCCCCTGCTGACATGCAGGTTCCATGGATTAATGAGGTTGTCTCCATAACGGTACACGTTCATCTGCTCGATACAATTTGAAACGAGTGGAAACATGTTTCCAATCATCAACTGTACAATGTCGGCATAGGCGGGGCGTAAAGCTTTGTGTCGTACAGTTATCAAGGGTACATGAGTGGACCTTCCGCTCCGAATGCCCATATAGATGATGATTCGTTGAATGGTTCGCACGCTGACACTGAAGGCCGAGCATTGAAATCTGCAGCAATTTCCTGAAGGGTTGCACTTTTGTCACGTTGAAAGATTCTCTTCAGTCGTCGTCGGTCGCGTTCTTGGACGATCTTTTTCCGGCCGCAGCGATGTCGGAGATTTGGCATTTCACCAGATTCCTGATATTCACGGTACATTCGTGAAATGGTCGTGCGGGAAAATCTCAACTTCATCGCTACTTCGGAGATGATGTGTCACATCGCTCGTATGCCGACTATAACACCACGTCCAAACTCACTTAAATCTTGATAACATGCCGCTGTAACAGCAGCAAGCGATCTAACAACTGCGCCAGACACTTGTTGTCTTATATAGGCGTTGCCTACAACAGCACCGTATTCTCTCTGTTTACATAACTCTGTATTTGAATACGCAAACGAACGTTTACATTTTTATTTATATACATGAAAATGTGAATTTGTTCAAATGCTTAAATCTCCAAAGGTTCTTCACCAATTGCTCTGAAATTTTGACTCAACGTTGCATTCGAATAAGCACGTGTATTTATATATCTACTACATAGGGACATATAATATACAAATATATATGTAATAATGAAAGGGGAAATCTTCATAAAACATAAATGTTCATTTGTTCAAAATCTTAAATCTAAGAAAGTTCTTCACCGATTGCGTCGGAATGTTGACGAAACATTGTATTCGAATAATTATATTAAACTGTAATAAACATTTGAAATGAGAAACTTAGAATTATGGGTGCCACTTTGTCGCTGGACATGTACAAGTAATGCCTCCGAAATTTTTTGCTCTGTTCTCAGTATCGGTTGCCGTCTCACATGTTTTTCATATTATTCGGTCGACTTTTCCCGCTCCGCTGACGCAAGTTGCAATCCTCTGCCACTAGAAGGCTCAGAACTGCAGCGTGTAACAATGCGGTGGGTAAAGTAAGTGTGTCGCTACGTGAGCAGCAGCGTGCCGTTTCCGGGTTCGAAGGCTTCATCCGCACATGGAACTCCCTCTCGTTCAGCATGACAATGCCAGACCACACACGAGTGCTGCGAGATCGCCAGGGGTTCACTGTCGTCGATCATCCTCCGTACACATGGAGAATAAAGATGTATAATGTTAATAACGTTTCTTTTGCTTAAAATACTTTTTCACATAAAAAATTCGGAGGTGTTACTTTCGAGCAAGCCCTCGTATTTTATATTTTCAACTGATGTTTGAAGACCTATTCTTTCTGCTGTTTCTTTAAGCCTTTCAGTTTGTTTTTGTGCTGTTTGAATTTCTTGGTCGTCTGGAAAAAAACCATGAATATTGCATATTCCTCACTTAACTGGTTGTTGTTTTAAATGATCCATAGATTTTATTAGTGTTATTATTATTACACTCATAGTTATCAGGGCTAAGTTAAAATGGGGGATGACAGAAAGTTAGTTCTGGGGGATGGAGAGCAGGGAGCCGGTGTTATACTACATTTATTTTATTAGAGGACATGCTGTTACCTGCAGCTGCATTTGCATATGAGCAGTTTTATTATGATGAGTGATGGTGAGTTAAAAGTTACAACGAAGATGTCTAAGCATTGTCTTCATTACCCTAAATCATATCGTGTAGCTTAGACAATAAAAGCATTTTCACAAATGTGATAAGTGTAAAAGTCAAAGAATAAATAGCTTTTTGAAAGAGTAAATATTTTTCCCTAATTTGCGTAATATTATTAAAATCAATAAATATCTTGCACTACACAGTCTCTAAAGTAATCTCAGTTCTTCCTCAGGGTTCAAGCTATCTCTGTACCAATTTTCATCGAAATTCAACGGGTTAGTAATGAAAACGCAATAGACAGAATTATTTTCGCATTTATAATATTAGTATGGATAAATATTTCAGTTATAATATGTGTTTCTCTGTGATACGATTTTGGTAAAATAAAGCCTGTACGATGTCCCAGGCAATGCTCAAGTTACCTGTGGAAACGCTGCGAAGATTCGTCTACTAGTTTTGGGGATTAGCAAGTTCAAAGAGAGAAATACACAGATACGACGGATTTAGATAAAACCTTAAATGAGAATATCGTCCTCTTTCGTGAACCGATTTTGAGAAAATGAAGCCTATACTGCGAAAACGCTATGAAAATTCGGCTAGTAGTTTTGGAGATTAGTGTGCGCGAACAACCAAGCACCGAATACCGTTTTAGAAACAGTTTAAATTGCGATCTTTTGTTTTCCGTGATCCGATTTTGATCAACTAAAGCCTCTACAGTGCCCCAAGCTATGCTCTTGTCATCTTCGAAAACCCCATGAAAATTCGTTTACTAGTTTTGGAGACGTGTGTTAAAACACACAATCAGACAGACACGGCAGTTTC
Source organism: Schistocerca serialis cubense (assembly GCF_023864345.2). Taxonomy (NCBI): domain Eukaryota; kingdom Metazoa; phylum Arthropoda; class Insecta; order Orthoptera; family Acrididae; genus Schistocerca; species Schistocerca serialis. The sequence continues at coordinate 563,696,997 of NC_064641.1, forward strand.
ACATTTGCTTTATTAACTTAGATTAACCTAGATATTAAAATAAGTGAAAACCTTGCGCGCCTCCCCCCCACCCTCCCACCCACCTCCTCAATTTTCTGTGTGTACCCGAACGAGAGTTTAACAGAAATTGCTGAATATTATTCCCTCTGTATAGGAACACTTAAAAACGAGTTTAATTTTAAGGCAACGCTTTCAGACTACAGTTATTGGTGGTCACCGAGATGGCCGTTTGATGGAGCGTAGGGATATATTCCTTGGAGGTAGTTTGCGGTTAGGACCAGCCAGGTAATGGGAACCAAACAGATGTGGAGGGTCCCCTGAGGACTCACTGGTAAAACAAATAGCTTCTTGTAGTAATGGCCGTTTAAGGTGGCAAAAGAAGATATTGCCCGTCCTGTCTACTGTTTTCTTGTTGACATCAAATTTTTAAATGGAACGCAGCAAGGCGAGTCAACCTCACTTTTGTCGGTGTCATGGAGCAGGTATCAAGTAGCGTCCGTGTCCATCAAAGAGGATCTCGTGGGTACTTTAAATGCTGTGAGCTTCATATTGAAAGCTAGTGCGCTCATTCCTCCCGATCTCAGTGCATAATATTTATTTTATGTTACTTTGATGAGGTTGTACGTTATCGATGTTCAAAGACACCGGGGCCACATCTCTTGACAAGGCCTTCCTCAGCGTCCCGCTTGGCGGCAATGGAAATGGAAATGAGCGTTTGGCGTCATTGGCCGGGAGGCCCCTTGCGGGGCAGGTCCGGCCGCCTTGGTGCAGGTCTTATTACATTCGACGCCGGATGGGGATGAAATGATGATGAAGACAGCACAACACCCAGTCCCTGAGCGGAGAAAATCCCCGACCCAGCCGGGAATCGAACCTTGGCCCGTAGGCCGGCAATCCGTCACACAGACCACTCAGCTATCGGGGCGGACCTAGGCGGCAGTGAGGTGATGCGATGAGGCTTTGAAGTGCTGTACGCGGATCGACTGAAGGTCTTATAATCTCCAGCGAGTGCAAGAGCTAGAGACTCTTGTGGAACGGCAGGGGAGTTATTTGCATGTGTAGGAGATGCTGCAGGGTTGGCACACTGTTACCTTGGTGGTCGCATATATAGTAGATGTTCTCAGGGTCACCTGCAAGTGAAGTGTAATTAGAGTTATGTTTAGAGTTAAAAAATGGTTCAAATGGCTCTAAGCACTATGAGTCTTAATATCTGAGGTCATCAGTCCCCTAGACAACTACTTAAACCTAACTAACCTAAGAACATCACACACATCCATGCTCAAGGCAGGATTCGAACCTGCGACCGTAGCAGCAGCGCGGTTCCGGACTGAAGCGCCTAGAAACGCTAGGCCACAGCGGCCGGCTTAGATTTAAAATGAGCATTGACATGAAAGTGTTATGCTTGCTGGCTCGTTAATGCTCCGTCGAGATTACGAATTGTGTATGCGGTGCTGAATGCAATGTCGCTTTTATCTAAAGATCAACAGGCACAACAAGTACGGTTTGTGTCATTTGACAATTTGGCTGGACTTCGCCGTATTGCTCGAGGAGTTCATTGTAGCGAAAGAAGGAGAATGCAAACGAATAAACAGTGAGCTACGCAAACACTTGTCAGCTTTGGTACTAAGAATGTCACCGACTAATCTCGTTTGATAGTGTGACAGTGCTTGAGACCATTATGTTCAAGTCTATTTTGTAATTACAGTACGGTTACCCCACGTTTCAGTATTTTATTTTGGCTGAGTGCTGTTATGTTTTGTGTTCTCATGCTGATGCTTATCCATGCAGTGGTAAATTTAGCAGCAGGTACCTTTACTCTTGTTAAAGGTTTTTAATTGATTTAAGAGTAAATATATTTTTGACTAATTCTGCGCTTGGTTAACATTTGTGATCTATTTTCCTGAGAAATAGAGATTTTGGTTAATCTATGATTCGTGTCACGCAAGGTGCATTTGAAATCATGTTCTGGGAAGGTTGTTTTAAAATTTTCATGTTTCTTTCCATGTGTTGATAAAGTCTTGTTTACTTAAGACACTGTTAAGAGTAGAATTTTACTCTCAGAAGGCCGCAGTTTAAGATCTGTTTTAGCACCGTTACTTGGTTCTCAGACCACATTACCCAAGAAAGTTTTTCTTCCATTTCAGAGTGTAAAGTATTTAGTTGATTATTTCATTTTAAGACATGTGCTATAATTCTTTCTTCTGTGTGTTTTAGATCAGTGAAGATTTTTGATCCCCCGTATACCATAAGTAATGCTTGAGAGAAGGTGGGACCATGCGGTTATTTTTGAAGCTGCTGTGAGATGATATACTCCACCAGTGGATTGTATCTAATTTAATGTTTAAACTATACAGGTCTTAAGGAAATGTTGTTGTCCCTGTTGGTGACCCTTATCGCTGTTTCTCAAATTTTTAAGCTGGCCGTCTAAATTACAGTTATTTGATAAAACAGAGATACGGAAAAAATTGTCCAGGTTTATTTTTCAGTATGTGGATTTGGTACGATCCACTACTGAACTGAGTTTACTATCTTGTGGTAATTTTGAAGTAGCTCATTTACAAACCTGGAATTCAGAATATACACTGACGGAAAAAATCGCAACACCAACAAATAATGAAAGTAGAGTAATGAAATTTCGAGAAGGCATTTGTGTCGGTAGCCTATTTAAGTGATTAACATTGCAAAATCACAGATTAATTTAAGCGTGAAATAAGTTATAGCAAATGTGAACTGCTGGTACGCTAATAGGCGATGTAACCACCAGTATATTGAGCGCAAGCTGGCAAACATGCATGCATTGTGTTGTACAGGTGCCGGATGTCAGTTGGTGGGGTGTATTTCCATGCCTGTTGCACTTGGTCCATCAATACATGGACGTTTAATGCCGATTGTGGATGACGCTGGAGTTGTCGTCTGATGATGTCCCATATCTTCTCGATTCGAGAGGCACAGCAACATGTCGACACTTTGTAGAGCATGTTGGGTTACAACAGCTGTATGACGGCGAGCGTTATCCTGTTGGAAAACACCCCCTGGTATACTGTCATGAGTAGCAATAGAACAGGTGCAGTATGATGTGCCAGAGCCATAGGCTGAACACAATGGTCTTTCCTCTCGGTAGTGCTACGTGGCTATGCGGAGCCCGATCCTCTTACGATCATACATTTTCGTGTCTACCGCTGCCAACAGTCATGTGCAGTGGCTACAATCCTTCCAAGTCTTTCTGCAGTATCACAGAAAGAACATCCAATTTCTCGCAGCCATTTTACACAACCCCGTTCAAAGTCATTGAGGAGTCAATAGTGGCGTGGTAAAGATGTCTTCCACGAGTAATGAGTATGTTGGGGTGGTACACTACGAATGTAGCGTGTAGACATAACAAGGTGAGAATGTGGGTCTCGCGGGAGGTGTGCGCGAGATAGTCCCTGCAGTGGCGCTATCCTCTGTGCCCTCGGTGGCTCAGATGGATAGAGCGTCTGCTATGTAAGCATGAGATCCCGGGTTCGAGTCCCGATCGGGCCACACATTTTCACCTGTGCCCCTTGATTTATATCAATGCCCGTGAGCAGCTGACGGTATTAATATTATTCTAATTTCATTAACTCACTGCGTCCACCCTCGAAGGTAATTAGCACTCACAACTCTTTCAGCGTATATTGAATGCGAAGCTGACTTGCATCCACATAGTGGCCCTACTAGCGAACTTTTACACAACTGGCGCGAAACTTGAACAGACAGCAACTTTCAGCTGGAGAAACACGTCTACCAACTTTCATTTACGTCGCCCAACTCCATCTTTGTGTTGCGATTCTCTTTTTTTTCCAATTTATCTGAATTATGGAGTCAAATTTGGGTTCTTTCAGTTGTTAGGACAATGTTCCTGCCCCTCCTCTTCATATAGGTCCCGACGATTAATTTCGATTAATTAATGTTCAGAGCAGCTGCTTGATTCACACTTGCAAGTGCCGGCCAGAGTGGCCGTGCGGTTCTAGGCGCTACAGTCTGGAGCCGAGCGATCGCTACGGTCGCAGGTTCGAATCCTGCCTCGGGCATGGATGTGTGTGATGTCCTTAGGTTAGTTAGGTTTAATTAGTTCTAAGTTCTAGGCGACTGATGACCTCAGAAGTTTAAGTCGCATAGTGCTCAGAGCCAACTCTTGCAAGTAGGATCGACTCAAATGCTGAGGCCACACGGCATGTTGTCGCCTTTACGGAGTGCCATTTGTTAGCGGAAGCGGTAGGCAAGCAAGGTGAAACGCCGCGAGGGGAAGAGACTGTATCAAACTGCGACCCACCGAAACCTAGATACGTGTCTGGGTGGATCTCGGAGCTAATGCGCGCAAATCAGCTTTGTAACGCCTTCGGTGGGCCTACAAGATTTGTGACACGGTCCTGGACCGCTGTGTCTGTCAATGCCCGCCGCGCAGGGGGATCGACAGCTGAAGCGCCACCTGCTGCGGCGGCGGGCGCGGAGTGGCTAAATCTGACACCTGTTGCTCTCCCAGCTGCGGACAATGGACGCTGGTGGTGGCTGGCGGCGCGCGGGGCGGGTCCGTCCCAGCAGCGCATTGTCCGCACCCGCTTTACGGTCGCCCGTAAACGCGGGGCCTTGCGTTGGCGCACACCTGCGTTCGTGCAGGAAGCGTTTACAGTGCAGGCGCCTGAAATTATGGCCCATACCGTTGCTCACAAATAAATAAAAAACAAACTCTTCGTTTTTTCCTCGTCGTGTCGCCAGTACTACGACTGCAGTTAGATGATGACGTCGTTATCGAAGGACGTACATAACTGGCCAGACTTGTTAGATAGTGTTGAAAATGCAAACATAAGCGTAGCATGAGACCATGAGCGGTCCAGATTTGTGCGACGCCTGAAAACAATACTCTCCTACGAGTGTTTGTTTCTTCCGGTCTTGTATCATTACTTACTGTGGTGCGCGTACTGTAAGACCTTCAGTACACACACCATCAGATTATTTGACTTGTCGCTCTAACGAAGTAGGCGAGTGTCAGCAATATGTCTCGTGGTCTTATCGTGGCGTGTTTATCTTCTGCCGTTAGGTCAGACGATAGAAATGCCACTTTCACGGTTAGAGTAGCAGATTGACGGTGACCAACTTTAAACAGAACTTGATTAATTTTCACACACATTTATTAAAATAATAACAAGCATAAAAATTACTTAACTTGGTTCTGGATGCTATTTACAATTGACAATCTGAAGTCCCTTTGGTATTGGTACATTAATCTTATTCTCACATATATCTCTGATAATTGACAAAAGTGTCTATAGATTTATCTTCATGGCTATGTACAGGAATATGGTAATCTTATTAGGCGCAGACTGAAACTTGACTATAGACTGGTACAGACCAATGCAAACCCACTAATCAGGGGTCTGTACACTCGTTATAATACCTTGCGCGTACATGTATCACTGCGCGAGTGTGATCCGCGAGGAGAAAAGGTTCTACGTTAGCAGCAATCTCATTGGCTACATTACATATTAATACGCAGATCGGCGGAAGCAGAATTTGGTCCGTCTCAATGGCAGCGCCATCTCAGTGCGGAGACGGACGAGTGCTGCGCCTGCGCCGTTGTGCTTAGCGGGGCGCGCTCTAATGGGAAAGTTGTGTACGCACTGACTACGTGGAACTATGTACACAACACTTACATTACTGTGTATGTGTCCTGCTGCATTCACAACACTGTCATCGAGAAAACATATTAATGAAAGTTGCTTACTTCTGATCGGGCAGGTACCACAATCGAAAAAAAACCCACTGAAATGACATTTCCGTCATCGACTGTAATTATACTTATTGTTCATTAACTACTACTTGCAAATTTCGGCTATGATACAACAATCAAATGGTAATTGTCGCGCACTGGGTGTTGTGTGATGTCCTTAGGTTAGTTAGGTTTAAGTAGTTCTAAGTTCTAGGGGACTGATGACCATAGATGTTAAGTCCCATAGTGCTCACAGCCATTTGAACCATTTTTTAATTGTCGCGCGTGAGGAGAGACCACCATACTGTCCAGTCACCAGCAAACCGACGGCAAATATGAAACTTAAGACATGTAGTCGTGCCTAAAATTTGAATGGGAACAAGCTCCAGCAGGCTACTTGTCAGAGGGTTTATGTTTTCCCACCAGATGTTGAAGGCTGGAGAGCGTGGCGATCTAAAAAATGGTTCAAATGGCTCTGAGCACTATGCGACTTAACTTCTGAGGTCATCAGTCGCCTAGAACTTAGAACTACTTAAACCTAACTAACCTAAGGACATCACACACATCCATGCCCGAGGCAGGATTTGAACCTGCGACCGAAGCGGTCACGCAGTTCCAGACTGAAGCGCCTAGAACCGCTCGGCCACTCCGGCCGGCCCTTGGCGATCTATTTTCAGGTACGACAGTTACTGTTTCATGATGACATCGTAATCGAAACTGGCCAATAATAGTACAAAAAATAATTAACGTCGATGATTCGAATGTTGTAATTTCGAAAAGTGGCTTATCTCCTGGAGCACAAGGACGTTTGCGGAATCAGGAATTACGAAATCAGCAGGGAAAAGGGCTCACCCATAAAGTGCTTCAAATCGCAAAAATAATAGAATCTAATTAAAAAAAACAAAAAGTCTTTATGGAAGAGTTGCGGGCACTGCTGTTGGTAGAGTTACCGTCTGATACGACAATTTCTATCAAGTTTCTTTCTGATAGTCTGACGATGGACCATACCCGAAAAACGTCACTTCACACCACCTGACAAAAAAGTGCAGTACTCAGGACGTGGACGGATGTCAGTGTAACTTCGAACACGTACGCATGATCAGCAGATATGTAAATGATTAGAGTTGCAGTTCTCTGTGACTGGTAGAACGGATACCAGAGCGCATTAATGATGTCCGTGTTTAGTGTTGTTAGCAGGGCTGGTCGGGTATATCAGAGGAGTGAACAGCGCCACGTGTTGAATGATCACTGTGAAGGATACGGAGACGCTGCTTACTAGTGTGAGACAGCCTTATGAGCAGACTTCGTGCGTCTCTATTTCACCGGCTTCTCGAATCGTGCAATATCCATATTTATGGAGCATTCAAACGTAACGGATTAGGAATTTGGGTCGGATGGGAAGTGTGCTCAGATAACCGAGGCCGTTGAGGCGACCGCTCATTCTATGTGGGAGGTCCGGGTCCGAGTCACGGTCGGGCAGAAATTTTCATCTGTCACCATTAATTCTTTTCAGTGCCAAGTACGGCTAATGCCATTGAAAAACTTAAAATATGCATCAAGATTTGATAGTGGCCCGATATTGGACGACATGGTAATGTGAGGGCAGGCATACTCGTTGTCATGGTTTCGGGCGACCACTTCTGACGGCCACAAGGGAAGATCGCCATATTGTCCACCAAACCCAACGTAAACCCTTAGCATCTGCGTCCGTCATCTGAAAACAAGTGATGGAGTTCCTGGGACATTGTGTGTCATACCGCACCATTGGTTGGAGACTAACAGCAACTGGGCTAAGGAATGCGTAGGCCACCGTTAGCACGACAACACAGACGGCTGCGTTTGGAGTGGTACGTAATGGGAATGCAATTAATTGCGGATGAATAGCGTCGCATTGTATTGAGCTATGAATCGCAGTTCTGTACTGCCTCGAAGAATCAGCATTGTCGGCTAGTATGCCGATGATCTGGGCCTGTGGGGGAGGGGAGGGGAGGGGGGGGGCGGGGACGGCGTAAGTCCCATTCTTCCAATGTTATTGAAAGGCAGAGTGGTGGTCCTCCTGGAGTCATGAAATACGAAGCCGTCGGGTTGACTTCAGGTCGTGGCTGGTAGTGAATGAGAATATTCTGATGGTACAACGGTGCGTCAGCGACATCCTGCATCCTTGTCTGTTACAACTCAAGCGATGTTACTGTTGTGGTGCAAGTTTCCAACATGATAATGTTCATCCACAAGTGGAAAGAGTGTCTATGAACACTCTGCGTGATGCAAAATTTAAAATTTTCCTGGCGAATCAACTGTTCAAAGAGATTTCGAGATAGCAGCCGGTCGTCGTAAACTTCAATCCACAAATTGGTTCAAATGGCTCTGACCACTATGGGACTTAACTTCTGAGGTCATCAGTCCCCTAGACCTTAGAACTACTTAAACCTAACTAACCTAAGGACATCACACACATCCATGCCCGAGGCAGGATTCGAGCCTGCGACGTAGCGGTCGCGCGGTTCCAGACTGTAGCGCCTAGAACTGCTCGGCCACTCTGGCCGGCCATTCCACGATATTTCGGCTGGACTGTTCCTCGTTCGGCTCACCTGAAGATGACTGGCAGTTTTCCAGCCGAAATATCGTGGAACGAAGTTTACGACGACCTACTACAATCTCGAAATCTCTTTGAACACGCTGCGTGATGTTGTGGTACTCCTGTGGCCTGCAAGATATTCGAAATAGGTCTCTTACAAAATACATGTGTGAACAACCCGGACCTCAAATTCGTCCCAAAGCCTGTAATCAGGACATGACAGATAAGTTGCAACAGTTGTCGGCCAGCTAGCTTTAGGAGAGGATGACACCCTGTCCAACCTAATTTATGCATGCATCCAGGCCAGAGGGGGTGCAACGTCGTACTGATAAGTGGGCTGCCGTAAGTTTGACTCCCGATTTTGTAATCACGGCATTAACATCAACTAACTCTCAGTCTTGAAGTTTCATTTCATTTCCTAATCTCCTTCAGGACAGGTCACTTATTTTTGTCAGGCAGTTTAGTACCTATAACAAGGGAATTCTTGTAAGTAAGCAACCTGAAGAACTCTTAAGGTCATGCTTATTCTATCGTTTGAAGATCGCACGCACCTATGCGATGTCATGTTAGCAGTAGACAACGTTATGTAGGAATTAGGTGAGGTTCAAATGGCTCTGAGTACTATGGGACTTAACATTTGAGGTCATCAGTCCCCCAGAACTTAGAACTACTTAAACCTAACTAACCTAAGGACATCACACACATCCACGCCCGAGGCAAGATTCGAACCTGCGTCCGCAACAGCAGCGCGGTTCCGGACTGAAGCGCCTAGAGCCGCTCGGTCACCCGGGCCGGCATAGGAATTAGGTCATTATTTATAGAGAATAAAAGACGCATTAGAAAAGATGCACATGGAAAAGAAAGGGGGGAAACTCTAGGTTCTGGAAGTGATTGAAATATTCATTCATGAAAAGAAATATAACTTTGGTCTCAACGTGCAAACGAAGGGCAATAAAACAAGATTTATTTGGCACTGTTTTTTTCAATTTTAATTAAGGTGCATAGTTATAAGTATTTAGTACCTCATTGATGTGACAGCTAGAGGTTGGTGATCGTAGATGTTCAGATTCAAGTAATATCTTTGGAAATGAGGGAAACCGAGCGACGTGGAGCAGTGGTTAGACACTGGACTCGCATTCGGACGGACGACGGTTCAATCCCGCGTCCGGCCATCCTGATTTAGGTTTTCCGTGATTTCCCTAAATCGCTCCAGGTAAATGCCGGGATGGTTCCTTTGAAAGGGCACGGCCGACTTCCTTCCCCGTCCTTCCCTAATCCGATGAGACCGATGACCTCGCTGTCTGTTCTCCTGCCCCAAAACAACCCATTCCAAATGAGGGAAGAGAGTGTGACCACTGGATTGACGTTATGTGTCACTCAACAGCTGCGCATGTGCAGTGGTTCCTTGGGCACACTAGCTAATTACGATGCTACATTCCCAGAAGAAGCACAGGGAACAGGTGGAGCCGGCCGGGGTGGTCTAGCGGTTCTAGGCGCTACAGTCCCGAACCGCGCGACCGCAACGGTCGCAGGTTAGAATCCTGCCTCGGACATGGATGTGTTTGATGTCCTTAGGTTAGTAAGGTTTAAGTAGTTCTGTGTTCTAGGGGACTGATGACCTCAGAAGTTAAGTCCCATAGTGCTCAGAGCCATTTGAACAATTTTTTGAACAGGTGGATAGAGAATATTAGCTTTGTTTATTATCACAGCATACGTCCCAAAATTAGAGCGTAATTCTCAGTTATTAAGTTTATGTTAACGTTAAGAATTTTTAAAGAAATAAGTCATTGCTGCTAGATAGCTATTACTTCAAGCGATAGCAGAGCTAAACGTATAAGCGTTGGATTAAATTTATAGTCAAAGTTCAAAGAGACTTTTCGCAGACTTAAGTTGCAACCTTAAGTAAATAATGCAAATCAGCACGAAACTTTAAAGTGCACGAACTTGAAGCAACCATGGACCCATGGTCGAATATGTCTTATTTTATTTTATGATCTCCAAAAATGTGTTGTGATTGGTCTTAGTGGTTTACTTGAATGAGCTGAGTGTTGGAGACTCAGTGATGAGCACGTTGTCTTTTGAAACTCTCTGCTATGTTGTCTAAAGTACAGTCGAAGTGCTTGAATACTACCAATTATTACAGAATAAGTAAAAGCAGTAACCTAACTCACTGATTCCGGGTGGAAAACGGAGCACTGCAGCTATCAGTGTGAGCAGCCTTATGGAGAACGCGGGTCGACCAGACGGAGTCCCTGCCACTCACCTGGTACTGCGTGCAGTTGAAGCAGTGCCAGCAGCAGCTCTCGCCCTCCACGTACTTCTTGGCCTGGCCGCTCTCGCACGGCAGCGAGCACACCGACTCCGGCGGCTGCGGGTGTCCCAGCTTGAACTGGATCTCTGAAGCGGCAGAAAAACTCCGGTTATCAAGGAATACAACTGGACTTTGTTGGAGCAGATATAACACATGGTTAGTGTGAGGGGTATTCTTTTTCAACCACCGGTAGGTCGCGAAATGGAAAACACAACGAGAATTAGAAGCGATATACAGGACATAAAATCCCGTCTGAGTCCTGCGATCATTTTTATGTTAATAATTGGCAATCAATGCTGTACAATCGCAATGAAGCCATGAGATGTTCAATTGACTCTTATTGGAACATGTTACGCGTTTCAGTATAATAATATATTCACCATTAAATTACATGTGAACGCATGGAGCACATGACCATGCAGCGCCCCCTACCGAGGGCGCTTCGCTGCTAGTTGACTTGTTTAGCGTCAGTATACGCTCTGCTTCAAGACTGCTTGTGCCGCGGTCGTATGTTATTCGACACTGTCTTTGAGTTGTCAAGGCTGTACGCCTGGTTGGTTAGGAAGGAGTTGAACTTTGTGGTATGTAACTCATATGACCAGATCTCATTTTGTGTAACGTTGAGACGTATTGAGTGTGCTGTTCACTTATGTTTTGTACTTTTTTGTAACAGATGTCTGAAGGTGGGTGTAATCCCAAAACGCGTAACATGTTATTATAAGAGTCAACGGAACATCTCATGACTTTATTGCGATAGTCCAGCATTGGTTGCCGATTATTAAAATTAAAAGTGTTTCATTTGCAACATTTAGCTATAACTTCCAGCTTCTTCCCTTCATAGTCGCTGTTGGAACATTTTTCGTAGCGTGGTACCAACTTTCCAATACCCTCGTCATAGAAGGCAACTGTCTGTTATCTCCGCCAGTTCTCTATATTGTTCTGTAGCTCGTTGTCTGTTCCAAAATGCTGCCCTCATAGCCAGAGGTTCATGTGAGTGAAGAGATGAAAATCGGAGGGAGCAAAGTCCGGGCTGTATAGTTGGCGGCCAAAAACTTCCCACTGAAAATGCTAGAGTACCTTCGTTGCGCGTGCGGTAAGCGGCCGAGAAATGACATGAGGAAGGAAATGCATGACAGTTACATTATGCGGGCTGCGTGAAGTCAGACGAACCGCCTCAGCAGCAGGACAATACTCGTGGTGGGAGACACTACTTTCTAGGCATATGTACATGCTCACTGTGCGTTCAGAACTGAAAAGTGAAACGTTACGCGATACACGGGCAAGGTAGGGACACTGCACAACAAATCTGTACAAAACGTCACCGGATTTTCACCGTGGTTTTAATTTCGCGAAGGATCGGGCGTTGAGAGAAATAGCCTTTGTATAAAGTCCATGAAACGTCTAAAAAAATCGGTCCAGATAAATGGCCAAGAACCGTGTAACAAATGATACTGTATGTATAAGACAAGCTATGAATGTTTTTAAGATGTTTATAGATGTTCCATATTACCACCTTCGTCAAACGGCACACATCTAATCAAGTCTGCCCACACACAGCCCGTCATATCAGAAGTTACTATAAAAACAGCTGTTGCAGTGCTGTGTCGCAAGTTTTCGAGGTTCTTTGGTAAAGGTGGAACGCAAGCACCACCCTTAATGTAATACCACAGGAAAAATTCGCAGGACGTCAAGTCTGAAGACCGAAGTGGCCGCTCGATAGTTCTAGGTCAGCCGCCGCAACAAGGCCTACCTAACGATGTGGCAGCGTCTCATTCAGGAAATCTAGTACACAACTGTGCAAATGTAGAGGGTGCCACTTTTCGTGAAAGAGTAAATCCTGTTAACAGTTTGAGGTTGTGGCATGAGCCAAAAGTGCAGTATGTCGAGATGGGTTACACCATCGACTGTTCTCTCAATGAAGAAGGCGGGTGGACAGACTGTGTTCTTGGACACGACACAGGGTATGTTAACTTTCTTGGAATCGCAGACGTATTCGACAGTTGCTTGTGGGTTCTGCGTCCACCTTGTGCATGTGTTGTATCGGCAGACATTTCCAAAAAGATGAAATGTGGCTTCGTCACTGAACATTAATTTGCTTGTGAAATCCTCAACTTCAAAATAGTTCTGCGTATCAGTGCAGAACTACAGATGGCGTAATGTGTCATTATGGCTTTTGGCTTACAGGAACTGCAGTTTGTATGGCTTCATTCTTAATCGATGGATTTTCCACATTGTTGCCGAGGGATGTTCAGATTGCGTTCACTCGAGGGGTAGATGTCTCTCACATATCCCACTGTCCTCCCTGACACATCCGATAAAACTTGGCACATAAAGCTTTGTGCACACTCAATACCGACTGGCAACAGGCAAATTCTAGCATATAAAATGCTTTCTCTGCCTGGTTCGCCACCATTATCAGAAACAGAAATGTATCATTTGTTACGTTTTCGACATGGATGGAGTCGTCTTGACAGCAATAAGCACTTTCATTCTTTATCTTATGATGTATGTGTCATGTGTGCGTAGAGCTAATCCTTTGAGCAAGAGTTCCGTCATGTGACGGACCAAGGAGACCTTTCCGCTGCTACGACAGACCAAGGAAAGCATGCTCTCACTACCTCGCTAGTCATATGATGTAAGAAATAAAACAAAAATAGGAAAGATAATAGTTTTACAGAATGTAAGGCCCGGTGAGGTTGTGATAAAACACGTGCCTGGAAACCCAGAGTTAGTGAAAGTTTTAGTTCATCCCCTGTTTTATTTCTTCATTCTCTGGCATTTTGTTTTGAGCGAAGTAATATGTAAACACTCCTTTATTGAAACAATGAAAAGAAAATTATACCGACAATAGATCGTACAACAGCCTACTAATGACATAGATCAAATAAAACTGAATACTAATAACAGCGCAGGAAAAATAGCTGCTCAATCAGGATTCACATAAGATGGAAAAACATTTTTTATTGTTGAGCGTGGCTGAATGTTACTTTCCAGAACGCAGATGTATTAACATGTGCTTGTCTTTATCGCGTAAAATTAATTATATATTTCATGAAAAAAGTAATAATCTGCAATAGTGTATGAGTTTAAATGTAAGGATCAACAGAAACTCGTGTGACATGGCTGGTAGAAATTGCTTCGTGATACTTTAACAGTTCAGTTGCACTTTATTTTCGCAGAAAAAGTGGGCAATGCGGGCTGTCGAATGGTGGCCGGAAGGTTTTCACGCGAAATTGTGGATTACGAGACATCTAGTGTATACTGTGCAGTTGTGACAGATAAAGCTGAGTTGGGCCGTAGTCTACAGTGGTTCCCGAGAACTGCTCGGCGCATTCTGAAGTTGAGGTTTCCAGAAGTTAATTGCTGATACGCAGAAGCAGCTCTGCCTTAGCCCTCAAGTGCTCATTGGAGATGTAGTAAGTACCTATTCAGCATGGATATCAAAAATAATCCTGCCTCTCGGTTCCAATGAAACACGAGAAATGTTGCTCCATCTCAACAGTATTTCTTTTCGGTCAAACCTGTGTATTGCCTCCCCTTCTAGAGACCGTGCTTGCTACGTCCTCCAATAGAGAAAGACTATTCAAACTCGATAGCATTCTAGTAAACTGTTTATGCGTGGCTGCATGCCACGTCAGGAAAACTATTGCTGCGTTTCCCTTTGTTCTCATGCTTCGAGGCACATTTATGATCGTCGCATTGGCAACCAGCATTCCTGCCTTCCCTCCAACGGAGTGTGGGCTTACTGGTATTCGTAGTATTCGTATCTTTCGTTTCCTGGGAGTCGTTCCGTGCTGCTGTCATTCGCTACCTGGCTGTCGCCCCGTGCTGACTGTGCTGTTCGAAGATACACAAAACGTAAGAATACAAGGGCTGTGTATGACGTAGGGAATTTTTTTCGGTGTTGGCTCCTGTGTAGTGTAGAGGGGTTCGTAACGGTCGAAGGAAACCATCGAGCGCCTCAGTTAGTTACAAAATGTGGTCACAGTAGCATAACACTACATGCAGTGCGCCTTCTGTTTGCTCAAGCTACAGCAGGTGTGGAATCCGTTCAGCCATTTGCTTCCTCACTTTGCGTATAGAATCGGCGGCCAGTATCCAACGTCAGCGTATGGAAACCTACGGATCCGAGATAATGAATGGTCAAAATGTTATCAAGTGGGTTACATTGCTTAACAACGGCCGTACCGACACGTACGACGAAGAAAGACGTGGGAGGGCGTTTGTCATTTAAGACGAGACGAAGAAAAAGTTCGCGATGATAGTCGTGTGATTCTTGACTCCCTGAAATAAAGTTTCCCGCAAGTTTCACGAAGTCTCCTGGGTGAAATCATGTCAGAAAGACGGGTTTAAGGAACTGTGTGCACAGCGGGTTCAAAAATGTTGACTCAGCGTCGGGTGCATGCGAATTTCTTAAACGCTTTCAAACTGAGGAAGAGTTCTTTGCAGACTCATTTGTGACGGGGGGCAAAATGTGGTGTGCCACTATACTCCTGAGTAAAAAAAAGGTCTCTCTGCAGTGGCACCATACCCATTCTCCATCCTCCAAAAAATACGAAGTTCAATCTTCAGAGAAGGAAATTATGGAGTCCGCGTTTTGGGACCGGAAAGGGCTCTTGCTAGTCGATTTCATGGCCAAAGGGACCACCATCAAATCTGCTGCACACCGTAAGATCCTACAGAAGTTGAGAAAGAGAATCAAAGACGAATAAGGGGAGTGCTGACTCGTGGTGTATCACTCTTCCTTGACAACGCCAGATCCTGTAAGTCAAGATCTGATCTGGTCGTTTGGATGGGACATTGTGACTCAGCTACTGTACTACCTTGACCTGCCACCCTCGGATTACGATTTTTACGCAAACTTTTCGCTAAAATGAAGGAGTTCTTTTGTGAACAGCGCTTTTCGAACTACGAGGGGTCCAAGGAGACTGTGACAAAGTGGCTTCATGAGGTGGAATGAACTGTACACGATCAGGATATACAAAATCTGGTACCCAGGCTTCAATAGTGGACTGGTCTCAGCGGCGATGATGTGGAGAAGAAAGAGCAACGTATTTTGGCACGTATCAAGTAAGTTTCGTTCAAATATATTCATTTTTCGATTTTTAACAATGTTGTGTTCTTACTTCCTGATGCCCCTTGTATGTGCCGTTTTTTTTGCTGTAGTATCAGGTGTTACTTTCATATTTTAGTTTCATATCTCAGAGACCGTTCTCTAAGCAGCTCGCATTCATCTGGTTGTTTGCGTTTCTTGAAGGTGGAGTTCACTGGGTTATTTCTCTTGGTTGTTTGAAAATGTACGTTGCGCAGATTGAGTAATTGTGATCTATTCTTCTTTCACTCTTCCTAACAATGTCAATCAAATTCCCCCGCAGTTCGCTTCATTTTTGCATGTTACTTTTGTTTCTCAAGAGTTACGTTGGAGAAAGACCCCACGTGGTTTTTTAAATCCGAATAAAATTTTAGTAATTTGTGAAACCCTATTCCATTTATAAACCTTCCTTGCTACACCGTCTCCCATGACTAGGTGCCCCTTACTTAACAAACATGACCAGGAATGAACGAAGGTTTTTCAGTGTGATTGCTTTTTTATATTGTGCATAATGACAGAACTAGTAATGTAATGTTCCATAAGGTGCAAAGTTGTTTATTGTGGTAATCAGTTGATAGCATTTGCAGGCTTTTATTTCGCATCTCAATCCGTTACCAGCGCAGATTAATTTCTCGTGTATTTTTAGTTTCACCTTTGCCGGTCTACAGCCCAATGAAACAGATGGGCGGGGAATATACTCATTGATTCGTTGAGTATTTTCTCGTGCCTTGCACCTGCTAGCTGGTACGTTGCAGCTGAGCTCGCTCGCGTGAACGATTCGGTACCACGGGAGGCCTTTGCGGCGGCTGTCGCCTGAGTTGAAGGGATATATAAACTGAAGATGCCATCTGGACGGAAATGGGAACACAGGTATTGAACGACTACTTCTCGACGCTGCTCGGCTGTCTCACCTGACATGTTGAGTCGCAGCTCTCCCTCCTTGTACTCGCCGACGCGCACCCACTTGAAGTGTCCGGGCCGCAGCTGCTTGAAGTGGATGATGTTGTAGCGCGCCGGGCCGTCCCCGTTCGGATCGAAGCGGAACTTGTCGCCGCTCAGACCTGCCAACACGCAGAAGCGCCGGTGAATCCTTACGGCAGTTCGCGACTGCATGACAGCAATTGATATACCCCTAACAAGGGACGACTCTCGGCTCGAACAGGAATTTGTGTTTAAAAATTTGTACACAGACCCATTCAAGTTTCTAATTACGCCTGAAACGGTGTGTGATTGTGTTGCTCTTAGTTTGTACACAACACAGCTTGCAGTATTCAAGGACGGAGGGTTAACACGCCAATGAATCAGTTACTTCACCAAGTAGTTGTTTAACATACGTGTGTCAATATTGTCATACATATACAGCAAGGATGAACGAAACCGTTAACGTTTGGAACCTTTTAAATACTGTGGTATTCAGGTTAAGAAGGCGTTATTCAACGGAAGACGGTATAGAACGACGGTTTTGGTGGATCTGATTGTTCAGAAACATGAATATTCATTTTACTGCTCAACTGAAGCTACCTTGGATATGATAGTATACGAAGAAAACGTTTTATGGACGATAATGGATTAATAGTGTTAGAGATTGTAACCCCAGTGGAAATGGCGGAAACAATACTCCTTAAAGAGAAACTAACAATTCTGGTGACTATGAACCTTCACCATAAAAGAAATCCAGTATAGTTGATATTTTAACAAACTTTTCAGAAGAACGTCTAGAACGTATTTCTGATGATTTTGCTATATTTTCATGTAAAGCCACGACCTACGGATCGTTGGTCAGGAGACATACAGCTATAAAAAGCACATCTAACGTCGAAGTATTGTTTCATTACGTGGAGAATAAAAGATGTAATGAACATCGATTTCAACGAAACAAGGCAATCGAGGAACTGTAGGTAAAACACCTTCTATCCCAATCTGACATAGCAAGGACTGAAGGCAAATGTATCTATTACTGGTACCTGAAATTTTGGGCAACACAAAACAAAAGAAACTGGGCACACAAAGTTTAATTCTTCTGCAGCCTGCATACCACGTCTCAAGAAAGAATAGGCAATGTGCTGCAGACACATCACTGCTTTCATGACAGCCAGAGATGTATAAGAAAATCAAGGTATTTGCCAGTCTGGGGCCTGTTACGTCGACATCGTAAACCAGAAAACTGCAAGTTTCCAGATACAGCGAGATTGCATTTGGAACATTGATCAAAGTGAATTTATTAATGAACTAACGTCTGGGGAGACTGTTTAAAAGTGGGAAAAAAATCAAACCTTTTTCGTGAATGTTGCTATTAACAGTGTTGCAATAACGAGAAATGTATATTACTTCGTGATTCTTGCAGTGCTCTAGTAAATGATTCATTTGCCCGTAAAGACACTAAATGCTTGATTATTTCGCGAAAAACAACAAAACGTACATCCTTTGGATGTACATTCCTTCTGGAAATGTAAAATATACGCAAGGGGATGACAGACTATGAGGACTCCCTGCAGTGACTTCGACACTAAATTAAGAAATAGAATTTTCATCACGAAACTACATTCTGTTATTCATAACCAGTGTATCACTCACTCTGTGCTTCAATGTTCCTGGAAAGTGGTTGGGTACGATACTCCCGCATATGTCACTGAATCAAGAATGTGATTGAAGTGGCATTTGATTTTGCAGCTCAAGAATGTGATTCTGAGGATTGTTCAGATATTGATTTCGCCACACATGTCTATTGTGATTCTGTATATTGTTGTGCACATTTTGTTGAGGAACCTCATGTACATTTTTGAAGTCCGATAGTGGTCAAACAGCAATGACACAGTCTAATGCTTTCACCATCCTAATCACAGTCGTAGGTAAAGCTTCTAAATACGTTTAGCTCACCGAATACTTGTTCGATCCAAGAGACTTCCCTTGTAAGAGCAGTGGATTGCAGTAAGTAGGTGGATTCAGTGTTTCTAGACCTTTGTAAACCTTGTGATTCTATACCATATCGACACCTACCGATACAAGAAAATCTGTTAACGGGTAGACCGCAAAACGCTGTAGTGGATGAAGGGTTATCTACAGACACAGTAGAAGCGCCATAAAACCATCGCTTTTCATTCTACATGTTTACTATTTAGCAATTGCGAAGCATTTTTGTAGACAATGCTTAGCAATTGCTAAACGTGAATGAATATTGGATATACATTCTAATCACCTTTCTCCCCTACCTCTGTAAACCTCTCTTTGACACTGAGCCTTATTTATCGTTACTGCGAACAAAAGCTTGATTGGAAACTGTAATCACTTGAAATGAACAGGCAAATCGGTTGGAATCAATGGTATACGGGATCTGTGAGGGTAGTTACTTCAATGACAGTATTTCTCACAGTTTTGATCTGCCAACGGATAGGATTAAAAAGTTTTGGACGATTCTGGTTTCACAGTAGTATTCTAATCACTGATAAATCATAAATACAGCTTTCCTGTTGTCTGTTAATACTGACTGCGAGGAAGCGAACATAACGACACAGCTTTTGTTAAAACTTATAGAAGGAGAAACAAAATATATGGCAGAAACATTTTAATTATTTTAGCTTACAACCACCAATGTGCTTGTATGCTAAACTGGGTACAATGATTATCTTCACAACTTATATTAAGCTGGACAATATTAGAATCGGACGTACGGTTTGTCTACTCGTTTAAATTCCGTGCTAGCATCTTTAAAACTGCTTGTGAGCAAAGAAAGGAAACGATACATTTTCAAAGCACAGCATTTTCTTTCTCACAGTCCGTTTAACAGAAAAACAGTACATTCTTACTTACAAAAATATGTAGCCTTTGTTAGTCTGCATGTTTATTTGAGTAACGTGTAAAAATTTTGGTGTAAATTGGTCAAGAACTTTCCGAGAAGCATTTTTCCTGCAGTTTCACCTGCTTTTGCATTTGACACGTGCAGGATGAACAGTAACAAAACCGACAAACTGCAGGGACGGCTTCCTGAATGGAAATGGAGGAAAAAAGATCCTATGAACATGTCTCCAGAAATGTATAATAGCCACGGTGAATAATGATTGTTTCTCTGACCACATGCGCCGGCCGGAGTGGCCGAGTGGTTCAAGGCACTAAAGTCTGGAACCGCGCGACCGCTACGGTCGCAGGTTCGAATCCTGCCTTGGGCATGGATGTGTGTGATATCCTTAGGTTAGTCAAGTTTAAGTAGTTCCAAGTTCTAGGGGACTGATGACCACAGTAGTTAAGTCCCATAGTGCTCAGAGCCATTTTGACCAAATGTCGTCTGTTCTGTGTGTATTGCAGGCTGTCTGACTGACCCTTCGTACTGTAAGCAGCAGTATTGTCCGGTATTCAAGACGGATGCAAGCCCATATGGTGTTTGTGTACTGCCAAGCAACTGGGAATGGTCGACAAGCTGCATGCCTGTAGCAAAATAAGTATGCTCAAGACATCAACAACATGACACAACATTTCAAGCCCTTTTTGGGCGTTTATGTGAAGCCCTGTTTGGGCGTTTATGTGATCATGGGTTCTTGCAGAGGGACGAACATGCATGGAGTCAGCAGACCGTGCCTACAGCAGATTGGAGGACCTGATTCTACAGGACATTGAGACGAACCCTATTATGAGCTCCAGGCAAGCCCCCCTCCCCCCCTCTAACATGCTGTAAGCCAACGTACGATTATTTGCATCCTACATCACAATGGCTGCTACTCCACAACCTGGAACACCCAGAAATACATGTCATGTGGTCAGAGGAACTTTTATTCCTCAGCGCCATCTACCGTGGCAATAGTCCAGTTCCAGACACATGTTCATAGGACCTGTTTTCCTCCATTTCCAGTCAGGGAATCGTCCTGCAGTTGTCAGTTTTATTAATGTTCACCCTGTATGTTGGACATACTACGTCCTCCTCTTCCTTCCCGTCTCTATGCCCACCTCTTCCTCCCTCTGTCTGTACACCTGATCTTCTCACCTCTGTCTCCTACTACCCACTTTTCCTGTCTCTTCAACTCATTCTCCCTCTCTCTTTGTCCAGTTCCTTCATCCCCACTCTCTGACCATATCTTCCTGCCCCCTCCCTCTGACTATATCCACCTCCTACTCCTCTTCCTTCACCTGTCCACTACCCTCTACAGCTTTCACCTTCCACAGGCATATCTGACTCCTCTCCTCTCCCTGTCCATCACCTTTTCTATCTATCTCCAAATGTCCACAGCCATACTCTTCAGCATCTGTAGCCCCAGCAATGCAGTTCAATAAAGCAGTCTGATACTGCTTCCACAACATGCCTGTCACACAGGGTGGGCTACATTTCAGGGGCTTGAAAATCATTTATTTACTGCTGAAATACATGCCACCATGTGAAACTGGTTAATAAGGCTGTCCAATACTACAAAAACACAACACAACTGCATGCAGGACAGTGTACATGTCAGAGCCTGGAAAATTGTTTCTTTCCCTTTACGTTTATCCTGTACTGTAATGCAGGTTGATTTGGCAGGCTGATACTTTTCTCACACAACATGTTATGAAGGACAGCCTGATGCACAGGAAAAACACGTTTTTGCCTTTATCTCCATTCCTTTTGGAGCTAGGTTATAAATGTTGTAAATTTAGTTGAAGTATTATATATATATATATATAAAGTCTGTGTCCATCCAAGTGTTTATTAGTGCATTGTGTAGAAATTTCAAATAAATCGCTCAATAACTTTTCGAAATTTTTGGTAAGATCTTTCAACGATGTCTTGCCTTCATATATAATAGTATTGATAACTTGCTGTTGTTATGGTTGTCTTTGGCTCAAAGATTGGTTTGATGCAGCACTCTACTCTAGTCTACTCTGTGCAAGACTCTTTATCTTTGCATAACTACTGCAACCCATATGCACTTGAACCTGTAATTTGCACTCATGCGCCGGCCGCGGTGGTCTAGCGGTTCTAGGCGCTCAGTCCGGAACCGCGCGACTGCTATGGTCGCAGGTTCGAATCCTGCCTCGGGCATGGATGTTTGTGATGTCCTTAGGTTAGTTAGGTTTAAGTAGTTCTAAGTTCTAGGGGACTGATGACCACAGATGTTAAGTCCCATAGTGCTCAGAGCCATTTGAACCATTTTTTTGCACTCATGCCATGACCTCCCACTAAATTATTTAGCCCATACACTTCCGTCCATTCCTAAACTGTTGATTCCTTCGTGGTTCAGGATATGTCCTACCAACCAGTCCTGTGCTTTAGTCAAGAAGCGCCATAAATATCTTGTCTCCTTAAGCAGATTCAGTGCCTCCTCATTAACAAGCCGATTTACCTATATAATCTTTTATCATTCTACTGAAGCACCACATTTCAAGATCTTCTATTCTCTTAGTGTGTGAATGTTTATAATCCATGTTTCACCCCCATACAAGGCTACACTGCACACGAGTACTTCAGAAAATATTTCTTAACAATTAAACTTCATGTTACCTACAAAAAATGTAACAAAATTACGCTGGACCTGGTGCAGTGTCTGGCATTTAATTTTTTTGAATCATAACTCTTCTGTCTGGTTTGGTGCGGCCTGCCACGAATTCCTCTCCTGTGCTAACCTCTTCGTATCTGAGCAGCATTTGCAACCTACGTCCTGAATTATTTGATGGATATATCGCAGTCTCTGTCTTCCTCTATAGCTTTTACCATCGACAGCTCTCTCTAGTACGATTGGAGCTATTCCCTGGTGCCTTAACAGATGTTCTATCATCCGGTCCTGTTTTCATATATTCCTTTCCTCACAGATTCTGCGGAGACCCTTCTCATTCCTTACCTTATCAGTCCACCTAATGTTGAACATTCTTCTGTAGCACCACACTTCAATTGCTTCTATTCTGTTTTAGTTTTCCCGCAGTCCTTGTTTCACTGTTATGCAATGCTGTGCTTCAGATGTTCATTCTCAGATACTTCTTCCTCAAATTAAGACTTATAATTAATACCAGCAGACTTCTCTTACACAGGAATGCCATTTTTGTCAGTGCTAGTCTCCTTTTTATGTCCCCTTTGCTTCATCTATCATGGGCTATTTTTCTGTCTAAGCTGCAGAATACCTTAGCTTCATCTACTTCGTGGTCACCAATTATGCCATTAAGTTTCTCGCTGTTCTCATTTCTGCTACTTCTCAACGCTTTCGTATTTGTTAGATTTACTCACAATCAGTTTTCTGTACTCATTAGACTGTTCATTCCATTCAGCATATCCTGTAATTCTTCTTCACTCTCACTGAGGACAGCAAAGTTAACAACGAATCTTATCACTGACATCTTTCACCTTGAATTTTAATTCCACTCTTGAGCCTTTCTTTTATTTCCGTCCTTGCTACTTCGAGGTACAGATGAAACAGGAAGGGCGAAAGACAGCATCTCGTCTTACATCCGTTTTGATCTGAGGACTTCGTTCGTGGTCTTCCATTCTTATTGTTCCCTCTTGGTTCTTGTGCATGTTATGTATTCCCTTTCTTTCTCTGTAGCTTACCTCTATTTTCCTCAGGATTTCGAACATGCTGCACCATTTAAACGGTAAACATGACTTGAGAACGGTAATACGATTTTGACTGGAATTTGATGCCAGAGTTCTAAATTAAATTACGTAGCCATTTTGCGATATCTTCAATAGTCTATGTTCGGTGCACGGCTTTTTGGGCGAAAGTATTACATTTTTTATGTGTTAGAACTTAATGTTTTTTAGTTATCCTATGCATGCTGATAGAAAAGTATTGAAAATGTTTATACAATATTGTTTTCTTGTTGGTCCAATATGAGAGAAATGGTAATTCCTGCCGTTGGCCAATGCTCCGTCTGCAAGGGGTCCTCCCATCTAGTTAAGTTTGTTACAGGGAGCATCCGATGTGGACACAAAAATTATTTGTTAAAGACAAAGCTGTAAAGAATAAAGCTGTATCAGCAGACTTCGAATTACTTTTTATTTTAATTGAAAAAGTCACGAAAATCACCTATTTCTCATTCGTTGGAAGAGGACTACCCTTAATACGGATACTTTTCAGTTTGTTTCTCACTGGGCTTGCATTCTGATCGGCTGTGGAGAAAATACCAGCAAGGTGTTAGTCGACCACAATTTTATTGCACCTGGGGGTTACTGCACTTCGATCGGCTTCTCGTGGCTTTTTATCGTAATATTCTCACTGTACGTCTGGATAGGCCGGGAGGCAGCAAGGGTTTCGGCCGTCGCATTTGAGTGACATTTGATTCGAGCCGTCTTTCTTCGTTCTTGATGAGTCATCTCGCTTAATCCATTACACACTCTACTCACAGGTTGGGCCGCGGGAAAGCTGTCACCATCCATTACTTAACGCTTGCAAAATACTGCAGTGAGCGGCATTTAACCATCAACCCAACAAAAACCGCAAGTATACTTATGCGTCTAAAGCTAGGAAAAAACTAAGTCTAAATGTCATGGGCAAAGCAATTAGACATGAGAGAAGTCCTAAATACCAGTCGCATGGGTTCTGAGGTTATCCTCAGTTCATACAGGCGACTGGCGGGAGTGGTGAAGACTGCTGGCCTCACGCGTGGGTGCAAGCAGAGCTCGCAATTTCCAGCATTATTCCCTGAGCTGATCGGAGTCCTTTGGTTTGGAGCCGAGTGGAGTGTCTCAAACAAAGGTTCCGTCGAGTTTCCTTTAATTTACGTCTATGGTCACAATATTTTCTGTTTAACAGATTACCGGTTTCGGTCTTTGATGACCATCATCAGATCTGTCTCATAAAAACAAAGTCCTAATGCACTGCAGCCATAGTGGCATAGTCAACTATTTGTTTTTATGAGACAGATCTGATGATGGTCATTAAAGACCGAAACCGGAAATCTGTTAAACAGAAAAGATTGTGACCATAGACGTAAATTAAAGGAAACTTATTACATATACGGGTCACTGTGTTTTTCCGCGATGATGTCGCAGCTTATGAAAGGTTTCGTCGACTCTGTGAAGGTCTTGGCTGCAGAGTTCTAGACCTGCATTATCGGCTGGTTATTTGTAGGACTCCCCTTGATAGGTCAGGGGCGCTCTACACAAAGGAAGCAGCTACTCGGGTAGCAGATTACTTGAGGAATACACATGAGGGTTTCTTTAGGCCAGGCGGTAGTTTAAGATACTCTGATGAACACTCGCCAGCCGATGAGCAGCAAGGGAAGCCAGACCGTGTTCAGAGTAAAGACACTTTGTCAAAATTTCATCAGTAAATTCTCGAAGTGTTCGTAGCAAGGTTTCCGAATTTACTACCCAAATTATTTTCGGGACCAAGAGCTGGCTGAAAGTAGAAGTGGAAAACTCTGAGCTAGTTAGCGAGTCATGGAACATGTATCGGAAAGACAGATTAGAGGCCACAGAAAGGGGAGGGTTCATTGCAGCCAACATGAATATTATTTCTATTGAGTTCGAACTTGAGAGGGACAGCGAAGTTATCTGGTCGCCCATGACATGTCTGGGTGAAACCAAATTTGATTATCTGATGTTTTTATCGGCCACCCGATTCTGCTGTGACAGTTCTAGAGTTATTCAAAGAATGTCTATGGCCACTTGTGCGTAAATACCCAGATTATGTATAACTTTAACCTACTGAGTAGAGACTGTGATGTCTATGTATTCATTGCAGGGGGTACAGACAGACAGTCATGCGAAGTACTTTTGAACGGGTTTTCTGAAAACTGTCTCAAGCAGCTAGTTCGCCAGCCCACACGCAATGGAAATATATTAGACCTTGAAGCTACGTCAGTATAGTAACGGGGATTAACGCTCATAATTTCACTATAGAAATTACGATTACGAAAGTTATTAAATGAGTCAAGAAGGCTATGAGAGTATTTCTCTGCTAAAAAGAGTAGGCAAGCAGTTGTTCGCATCTCACTTAGACAGTGAATTCACATCACTTAGTTCCAGTAAGATGGACTTAGAGGAATTGTGGGCAAAGTTTAAGGAGATTGTAAATCGTGGTCTAAAGAATTATGTGCCTAGTAAGTTTATTAAGGACGGGAAAAACCCACCATGGTTCAATAATAAGACTCGGGAACTGACGAAGAAGCAGAGGCCGTCGCACTCTGGGTTCAAAAGAGAACGCGTAGAGTTCGTGCGTCTGTGAAAAGATCTATGCTCGAAGCGTACAACAGCTGCCACCGTCATACCTTGGCTAAAGATCTGGCGGCGAACCCGACAAAATTCTGTTCCTATGTAAAATAGCTAAGTGGGTCTAAGGATCCCATTCAGTCAGTTGTTGACTACTCTGGTGTGGCAGTTGAAGATGACGAAACGAAAGCCCAAATATTAAATTTCAAGTTCAAGAAATCGTTCTCACAGGAGAATCGTACAAGCATACCGTCGTTTAACCATCTAACAGATTCGCGTATGGACGACATAGTAATAACTAGCCTTGTCGCAGAGAAACAACTGAAGGAGTTGCAAAGAAATGTCTCCAGGTACGGATAGAATCCCAGTTCGTGGTTTCAGAGAGTTCTCTGCGGCATTGGACCGTCACTTAGCTTGCATTTATCGTGAATCTCTTGCCCAGCACAAAGTCCCAAGCGACTGGAAAAAAAGCGCAGGTGACTCCTGTGTATAAGAAAGGCAAAACAACGGACTAACAAAATTAGCGACCAATATCCCTAACATCGATCTGTTGCAGAATAGTTCGAATATAATAAATTTTCTGGAGACCGAGAAGCTTATGTCCACGAATCAGTAGAATTTTAGAAAACATTGCCAGTGCAAAACTCAGCTTGCCCTTCTTCCGCACTATACGCTGCGCACTATGGAGAAAGGGCAACAGACAGATTCCAGAAAGTGATTTACACGGTACCCCACTGCAGGCTGTTAAAGAAAATACGAGCATATGGAATAGTTTCATAGACATGTGAGTGGCTCGAAGTCTTCTTAAATAATAGAATCCAGTATGTTGTCCTCGACGGCGAATGTCCAACAGAGACAGGGGTATCGTGGGGGTGCCCAGGCAAGTGTGAGAGGATCGCTGTTATTGTCTCTAAACATGAATGATTTGGCGGACAGGTTGGGCAGAAATCTGCGGTTGTTTGCTGATAATGCTGTGGTGAACGGTACGGTGTCGTCGTTGAATCTAGGAGGATACAAGATGATTTCTAGTCGGCGTGATGTGGAAAATACAAGTTAATGCGGATGAGCAGGAGAAACAAAGTACCACTGACTGCGGAAGGGAATAGACCATGCACCTGTTTTAAGTTTGATGTGTATGGTGTTCCTGACGGGTGTCTTAACGACATCCACATACGAGTACGTACAGATGACGCGAAAGGCTGGCTACAAAATTCCATGTTTATATTGTAATACTGTTTATTTGTGTGCCTTGCTACTTTTTGTTTAATTTAAAACTTATTTTCTGTAGTCTGGATGTCGAAAGCAAATTCAAAATAAATAAACAAAATTTTGTTATTTCACGATCACCCTCTGAAACACTTAATAATGTAAACACAACTGCCTTGAAAGCATTCACAGTACGAAGCGTTTTCCCAAGTCTTCTCTGTACTTGTTTACTATAACAGAAACGCGGTACTGAGGGAAAGGCAGGATTCAGTGTGGACGGGGCTGTACTCAATTACCGTTGGTTGCTCAGTCTTTTTTCTAAATCACCTACACTTTATTTGAAAACAATTGCAAATAAGGTTGACAATAAGGAACAATTATCAAATTTGACTGTTAAGACACAATGTCCAATAGAAAATTTCTTAAGCAAGTTGCACTCACGACTGAAGGCCTTATTGACCAGAAATTCAACTTATTTGTTGGCTGACGGCCCCAATAGCAATAACTCAAAAAAACAATTTGCCGACTGAAGGCCTGGATATCAAATTCTTAAAAACGAATTAAACTTTTCCAAGAGATATTAAAACATTATAAAAAAGAATAATCATCAAATTTTCCCTATTAAGAGACAATATCTAACTAATAATTCTTAAGAGAAATTCCATTCACTGCTAAAGGCCTTATTGACAATCATCACAATTTGACCAAATCAAGAGAGAAATGGCGCACAGGCAATGCTCCAAGGATCGACCTGGGAAAAGTCGCTCAACTTCGTAAACAATGAGACAGGCAGCCAAGAGTTGTATT
The DNA here is from genome assembly GCF_023864345.2 of Schistocerca serialis cubense. Taxonomy (NCBI): domain Eukaryota; kingdom Metazoa; phylum Arthropoda; class Insecta; order Orthoptera; family Acrididae; genus Schistocerca; species Schistocerca serialis. The sequence goes on from NC_064641.1 coordinate 563,724,818, forward strand.
CACTTAACCAGATGGCAACTCATACTAGTGACAGTTTAAACACAGGCCAACACTCTTGCAACATCTACCTAACGTCTGATAACCAACAAAATGATGGGATAACCCAGGCAAGGCGGAACTGGCGGACAGCACTGCGTTTTCAGAATCTGGTGTTTAGAACACCCAGAAGCAAACGGACCCACTATGACCAAAGTAGTCCAAAAGAAACAAATATCCGAACCACAGTCAAGGAGGCTGTCGAACTACACGCCTTTCTGTACAGCAGCGGCAAGGCGAGGAAAATACACTAACGAAAATACACTAAGCTCCAGGGCAGGTAACTGGGGCGTTAGCGGCCACTAGGCAGAAAAATGCCGCTGGTTGAACTCCATCAATAAACACAAGGAGTTCAATCATTAATAAAAAAAAAAGGTGGAGGATAGCTAATTAATTTCGCCAACTCCAAACACTCCACTCATTCATTCCATGTAGGCTTTCACGGCCGGCGTCTTTATCAGTAAACTCTTCCGGGCTAAGTTGCCGTGGTCGATCTGTAGAATTTCTTCTCCCTGACGTTTCGTTCTCAACTACGGAGAACATCTTCCGAGGTGAGTCGACTCACCTCGGAAGATGTTCTCCGTAGTTGAGAACGAAACGTCAGGGAGAAGAAATTCTACAGATCGACCACGGCAACTTAGCCCGGAACACTCCACTCATTGTTCTTCGTCTCAGCGACCCTGCGAGCAGCAACATATGAACAAACGGCGTGATCTCTAAATAGTGGAGTTTTCACTACTGGCTTAATGTTCACTCAACTCAAACGTCCTGGGTCCGGCGGAGAACGAGGTCGTCGCCCTCGCGATCACAACCCCTCGATCCGGCAACGCCTGCATGTCGCCAGCGGTCCCGGCGTGCCCACGCGCTGCCGGAACTCACTGCGGCTCCGTCCCAACCGAACTACCCGACACACCCCGATCTGAAAAACCCTTGACATCCTTCTAAAGATAGTACTAGGGTACTAGATATCGATAACCGTTGCTGATGTCACTTGCGGACAGACAATGCTGGCAAACGTAGTGGCGCCAGTAAACACGAGAAGAAACTGAGACGCCGCTATCCTTATTACACGATGCCAACCTACCAACGGCACCAATGCGAGCCGCAACACGGCTCAATAACGTAATCGCGTGTTTCAGACAATGGTCACGGGAGGCCAAGTGCAATAATGTCGTCGTCGGTTTACAGATGGGTGGACTGGCCATACTTATTGCAATCAACTTATTGGCCACGTTCGTGAGTCCACAGGCGGAACCAGCAAATCATGGGGAGATGAGTAAGGCAAGACGGAAAGTTCCTCGACTGTGGACAAATATTACTGAAAGACAGACTTTCCTGCCGGTAAACAGCTGACGACTAAAACAAACAGCATTACTCTCATTTACACGAGTGCATAGCAGAGCTGTCTTATCAATCATAGACTAATTTTTTTCCTTTCTTGGGTCATCACTCTTTGGACTGGTTTGATGCAGCTAGCCACGAATTCCTCTCCTGCGCTAACCAATTCATCTCAGAGTAGCACTTGCAACCTGCGTCCTCAATTATTTGCTGGATGTATTCCAGTCTCTGTCTTCCTTCACAGTTTTTTTCCCTCTACAGCTCCATTTAGTACCATGGAAGTCATTCTCTCATGCCTTAACAGATCTCCTGTCATCCTGTCCCTTCTCGTCATCAGTGTTTTCGACATATTCCTTTCCTCTCCGATTCTGCACAAAACCTTCTCATTCCTTCAGTCCACCAATTTTCAACAGTCGTCTGTAGCACCACATTTCAAACGGTTTGATTCTTTTCTGTTCCGGTTTTCCCACAGTCCATGTTTTATCACCATACAATGCTGTACTCCAGACGTACATTCTCAGAAATTTCATCTTCAAATTAAGGCGTATATTTTATATAAGTAGACTTCTCTTGGCCAGGAATGCCCTATTTGCCATTGTTGGTCTGCTTTTGCTGTCCTCCTTGCTTCGTCCGTCACTGGTTATTTTGCTGCCTAGGTAGCGGAATTCCTTAACTTCATCTTCTTCGTGACCATCGATCCTGATATTAAGTTTCTCGCTGTTCTCATTTCTACTACTGCTCCTTACCTTCGTCTTTCTTCGGTTTTACTCTCAGTCCATACTCTGTATTCATTAGACTGTTCATTCCATTCAGCTGATCATGTAACTCTTCTTCACTTTAGCTCAGGATAGCAATGTCATCAGCGAATCGTGTGACTGATATCCTTTCACCTTGAATTTTAATTCTACTCCTGAACCATTCTTTTATTTTCATCATTGCTTACTCAATGCACAGATTCAACGTAGGGGTGAAAGGCTACATCCTTGTCTTACACCCTTTTTAATACGAGCACTTCGTTCTCGGTCGTCCACTCACCCGTCTCTCCCTATAGCTTACCCCTATTTATCTCAGAATTTCGAACATCTTCTACCATTTTACATTGTCGAACGCTTTTTCCAGGTCGACAAATCCTATGAACTTGATTTTTCTTTAGTCTTGCTTCCATTAGTAACCGCAACGTCAGAATTGCCTCTCTTGTGCTTTTACCTTTGCTAAAGCCAAACTGATCGTCATCTAACGCATCCTCAATTTTCTTTTCTGTTCTTCTGTATATTATTCTTGTCAGCAACTGGGATGTGTGAGCTGTTGTAAGTAGGCTGTGTATGTTCTTTTATTGGTAACGCCACGTAACGCTCTGTATGAAAATCACTGGCTGTGCTGTGTGCAGTCTGTAGCTGGTTTGCATTGTTGTTGGATATTGTAGTGTTGGGGAACTGGAGGTGAGCCGCCAGCAGTGGTGGATGTGGAGAGTGAGATGGCGGAGTTGTGAGAGCGGATGACCTGGACAGAGAGTGTAAATTTGTAAGACTGGATGTCATGAACTGATATATATATATATATATATATATATATATATATATATATATATATATATATAATGACTTTTGAACAATATTAAGGTAAATACATTGTTTTTTCTCCATCAAAATTTTTCATTTGCTAACTATGCCTATCAGTAGTTAGTGCCTTCAGTAGTTTGAATCTTTTATTTAGCTGGCAGAAGTGGCGCTTGCTGTATTGCAGTAGTTTGAGTAACAACGATTTTTGTGAGGTAAGTGATTTGTGAAACGTATAGGTTAATTTAGTCAGGACCATTCTCTTGTAGGGATTATTGAAAGTCAGACTGCGTTGCACTAAAAAAATATTGTGTGTCAGTTTAAGCACAGTCATTGATAATTTTTCTAAGGGGACGTTTCATATCGGTCGCCATATGAAACATCCCCTTAGAAAAATTATTGAATTACTGTGCTCATAAATCTCTTACATTATTTGATTTTCAAGCAGCTGAGCAAAACTGAACGTACTCAGACATTTCGCTCTTTACCTATTCTGATCAACACTAAACTGACATACGATATTTTTTTAGCGCAACGCGATCTGACGATTTTTAAAGTACGTTTGAGGTAGATGACACTATTGAAGTGAGCAAGAATTTTTTTAGCTTTTGAAATTATTGCAGAAAGCTACGACGTTTTTGAGATTTGACTGAGGTGTTATGATGTTATTATTATGACGACGATGTGTATTATGCTGTTGAGGTATGTTTCTCATCAATAAGCTGATGCTATATGATGAATTTGATTATGCTACATATCTGTTATGATGAAATATTGAAGAAGTGTCAACGAATATGTATATGTGTCATAAGGTAAGGAATAATGAGTAGTGGTTAGGGACTCTGACTTGTGAAAAAGGATGTTGGAAACCAAGAATCATACTTTAAGAGTTATGAAATGTGTGTAAATGCGTGAATGTATCACAATGCCGACGAATATTTTTTGGACACTGTTATATTTATATGATTTTGTTTCTACAGATTTGCAACGCAAATTCTCGACCTGTTAAATATTTATATGAGACTGTCACTGTAGTACAAACTGGTGTTGTAAATGTTTCGTTAAGAAAGTTAAGTGACCACCTTCACGTAATGCGTCGTGGGCACCCAGCTGTGCGACTGTCGCCTGGAAAAAAAGCCATTAGTGTGTGCCTTTCAGAGGTACAGGTGGAGAAAAAGGAGGCCATTTTCCTCGCTATTGATATTTCTTTGTAGAAAGCACCGCAAATACGACACGCTCAAACTTGAAAACATATGATTACACCGTGGAGCTCGTAATTTATGATATTTACTAAAATGTCTAATGAAATGATGAGAAACATTTTACATCTATTGTCTTTGTAGTTGAGATATTGCTCATTTTGTTTAATATCTAGTTTCTAGCTGCACTGCAGCATTGGTTAACATAAAATTTAATAGATGTACTAATATCACTATGTTCTGTCTACAGACCCAGTAAAGAATAATTTTATGATGTACTTTCATAGAAAAGAGAGCACAAATAGACATTTCCATTCACAGGAATTGCAAAAATAATTTTTTAACGGTTTGGTAACTTGTCTGCTAGAGTAAGTCAAGGTAATGCATGACTCTAGTATTAAGATGTGACATAGGTACTAGACATGGCCATCATTACTGTAATATTTTTTCTGCTTGAGCTTTGTCATGTTTAGGTATTTAGAGCATTTGCTGCTGCTGTTTGCCAGGCATAGTGTTACTGAATATGACTTTGTATTACTCTGTTAAGCCAGTTTTACTACAGATTTATTTTTCTTGTTTGCTGCACATTGCCTTATATTAGTTGTAATATTGCAATTGCTTTGCTAATTTATATATACTGCTGCTTGCTTTGCCAATTTGCATTTTTTTGTCATTGCTGTTTGTATTAATTGTTTTGTACTGCTGCATTGCCTCGTCCCTTAATATATATATCTGAGCTCAGTAGATTTAAGTTAGCTTAAGATGGGGTAGGCTATATATGAGAACGAGTTGTGATGAATTGGATGAAATGCATTGAGAAGCTATAAGAAAATGGTTTGGCCAAAAAAGGATTTTGAAAGACAATATGAACAAGATTTTGGGTTTAGGGACAACAGGTTTAAGTAGGATTTTCTTGGAAATAAATGATGAGGTAAAATAATGGATAGTAAATAATGAGGTAAGAAATATGTGAACATATAAATACAGAAATCGTGCTTGGATAGGATTTTTTTGGTGGAAACAAATGTTGAAATAAGACGGAAGATCTATGGAATGAAGTTTTGGGTTGGACTGCAGTGCCAAATGTTACACTAAAAACAAACCCTGTCTTTTCCTCCTGTGTTAGTCTGCTATGTGTTTGTGTACCCTTGTGTATTTGTGTACTTCCTGTCTTTATGTGTTTATCTGATAAGACTTATGTTGGAGAATTTTTCTAATACTCAGCTACATTCACTATGATGAGGAATACTGTTATCCTCAAATATAATTTGCATTTATAATATGTTATTTACTTTGTAAAGATATTTAGACATTATTTATTCTGTTCTGTTTTAATGCTCGTGTGTGAAGTTGATGTTTCAAAAGCTATTCTGATCTTCTATGTATTTACTTGTATCATAATTCCTGTAACACTGATGTATATGTTTATTTTTATTCTTTTGTAAAGCCTGTATTACTACAAATGTTATCTGTACTGTTATGTTCTTTAATGATGTATTTTGTACCTTTGTAATTGTATTCTTATGTTGTAAATTTATAATTCTATAGACACAAGTTCTTCAAATTAAGTATCATTTCACTGCACACGTTTCTGTTGGTCATAATATATGCACAGTATGTGAGAAGTTGGGACTGTTAGTGCTTGCATGTGTGTTAATAATTCAGCAAGGGACTGGTTAACAGCATTTCTGGTTCTAAGGACAATTCCAAAAACTTTGTGAGTGCACAAGTGGTGGTTTATGGACTTGCTATATTGTCCGCAAGACTCTTCGATGGTGATTGTGCACCTGCACAGTCGCAACAGATGGCTGCTGGCCGTCTCTACAAGGACTGAAGCGGGTCTGCAGCTTTGATGGCCCACCAATACCATTATTTCTACAAGGGCTGCAGTGGGTCTGCGCCTCTGGTGGCCCACCAATACCATAATCTCTACTAGGACTACAGTGGGTCTGCTCTGTGATGACTTACCTACCATTATTCTTCAAAACTTCGACTGACCCTGCTGTGGCTTTGCTCTGTTGTGGCCCATTACCTGTCTGCATGTCAAGAGTCAGCACTGTCTTTCCGTTAGATGGACAACACTACTTCTTCAAGACTGCATGGAAATCCACTACTTCCGTGTGCATTTTCTTTTACTACTCAGACTTTGAGAAAAACACTGCAATTTTACTGTGATGAATGATCAGGAGTGTCTTTATGGACTGTGAGAAAATTTTAGCTTTTGACCAACATTGTATCGATAAGTGTGTGCATTTGGTTTCTTTGTTATTGTAATTATGAAAAAAATTTTCAAATCTGTATTGGCCACTGCCCAAAACAATTTGTAAAATTTTTTGTGGGGAGCATGGGGGCTATGTAAGTAGGCTGTATAGATTCTCTTATTAGTAACGCCACGTAACGCTCTGTATGAAAATCACTGGCTGTGCTGTGTGCAGTCTGTGGCTGGTTTGCATTGTTGTTGGCTATTGTAGTGTTGGGCAGTTGGAGGTAAGCCGCCAGCAGTGGTGGATGTGGGGAGTGAGATGGCGGAGTTGTGAGAGCGGATGATCTGGACAGTGACAGTAAATTTGTAAGACTGGATGTCATGAACTGGTATATATATAATATGACTTTTGAACAATATTAAGGTAAATACATTGATTTTTCTCTATCAAAATTTTTCATTTGCTAACTATGCCTATCAGTAGTTAGTGCCTTCAGTAGTTTGAATCTTTTATTTAGCTGGCAGAAGTGGCGCTCGCTGTATTGCAGTAGTTTGAGTAACGAAGATTTTTGTGAGGTAAGCGATTTGTGAAACGTATAGGTCAATTTAGTCAGGGCCATTCTCTTGTAGGGATTATTGAAAGTCAGATTGCGTTGCGCTAAAAAAATATTGTGTGTCAGTTTAAGCACAGTCACTGATAATTTTTCTAAGGGGACGTTTCACTGTTAAGCTGATTATGCGATAATTCCCGCACTTGTCAGCTCTTGCCGTCTTCGGAATTGTGTGGATGATTTTTTCCGAGAGTCAGATGGTATGTAGCCAGACTCATACATTCTACACACCAAAGTGTTGATACTTCCCCAATTATTTTAGAAATTCTGGTGGAATATTATCTATCCCTTCTGATTTATTTGATCGTAAGTGATCCAAAGCTCATTTAAATTCTGATTCTAATACCGAATCCCGTATCTCTTTTAAATCGACTCCTCTGTTTCTTCTTCTATCACATCAGACAAATTTTCCGCCTCAAAGAGACTTTCAATGTATTCTTTCCACCTATCCGCTCTCTCATCTGCATTTTACAGTGGAATTCCCGTTGCACTCTTAATGTTATCACCCTTGCTTTTAATGTCACCGAAGTTTGTTTTAACTTTCCTGTATGCTGAGTCAGTCGTACCGACAATCATTTATTTCTCTATATCTTCAAATTTTTCATGCAGCTATTTCGTCTTATCTTCCTTGAACCTCCTATTTATTTCATTCCTCAGCGACTTGTATTTCTGTATTCCTCAGTCTCCCGGAACATTTTTGTACTTCCTCCTTTCATCGATCAATTGAAGTTTTCCTTCTGTGACACATGGTATCTTCGCAGTTACCTTCTTTGTACCTTTGTTTTCCTTCCCAAATTCTGTTATCGCCCTTTGTAGGTATGTCCATTCCTTTTCAACTGTACTGCCTACTGAGCTATTACCTATTGCTGTGTCTATAGCCTTAGAGAACTTCAAGCGTATCTCGTCATTCCTTAGTACTTCCGTCTTTGCGTATTGATTCTTCCTGACTAATGTGTTAAACTTCAGCCTACTCCTCATCAATACTATGTTGTGATCTGAGTCTATATCCGCTCCTGGGTATGCCTTACAATACAGTATCTGTTTTCGGAATCTCTGTCTGTCAATGATGTAATCTAACTGTTATCTTCCTGCATCACCCGGCGTTTTCCAAGTACACCTCCTCGTCTTGTGATTCCTGAACAGAGTATTCGCTATTAATAGCTGAAGGTTATTACAAAACTCAATTAGTCTTTCTCCCTTCTCATTCCTTGTACCAAGCCCATATTGTCCTGTAACATTTTCTTCTACTCCTTCCCTACAATGCATTCCAGTCCCCCATGACTATTAGATTTTCATCTCCCTTTACATACTGTATTACCCCTTCAATATCCTGATACACTTTCTCTATCTCTTCATCTTCAGCTTACGATGTCGGCATGTATACCTGAACTATCGTTGTCGGTGTTGGTTTGCTGTCGATTCTGATAAAAGCAACCCTATCACTGAACTGTTCACTGTAACACACTTTCTGTCTTCTGTCCTAACTTTCTATTCGTAACGAATCCTACTGCCGTTACACCGTTTTCAGCTGCTGTTGATATTACCCTATACTCATCTGACCAGAAATCCTTGTGTTCTTTCCACTTCACTTTAATGACCCCTACTGTATCTAGATTGAGCCTTTGCATTTCCTTTTTCAGATTTTCTAGTTTCCCTGCCACGTTCAAGCTTCTGACATTCCACGCTCCGACTCGTAGAATGTTATTATGTCGTTGATTAGTCAATCTTTTTCTCTTGGTAGCCCACCTTTGGCAGTCCCCTCCCGGAGATCCTAATGGGGGACTATTCCGGAATATTTTACTAAAGGAGAGATTATCATGACACTTCTTCAATTGCAAGCCACATGTCCTGTGGATACACGTTACATGTCTTTAATGCAGTGGCTTCCATTGCCTTCTGCATCCTCGTGACATTGATCTCTGTTTATTCTTCCGCCCTTAGGGACAGTTTCCTACCCCTAGGACAAGACAGTGCGCTGAACATCTGTCCACTCCCTCGCCTTCTTTGACAAGGGTGTTAGCAGAATAAGGGGACTTCTTATGCCGAAGACTGCGGCCGCTAATGATGATTATTAATCATAATTTAAGTAGTCGTGGGATTCGATCCTGGAACCAAAGGCGTTTTGATTATGAATCAAATACCCTACCCCAAGATCACAGATGCATTACATATGAGGAAGTGATTATGGTGAACGCAAACTTCCATTTAATATTTTGTCAGTTGTGGCCACATGAAAATTATCAGAGTTTGTGTCCGTCATTGCTCTTAAATCTATTTCATGACATATACACCTGCAGTTTGTTCAATGTTACGGTATGTACTAAGCAACGAGTGAAAAAGTAATATTATTGCTACGATATTTAAAGACTGATATATTTAATTATTCTAGTAAATATGCGTAGATCTGTTGTTAGGGTGGCTAGATTGCATTAAAAGTCATACAGCAGATGAAGAATGACTTTATTAATAACAACATATGAATGAAGCGTTTCGGAATGATTTCCATTGTCAGAAATCCAAATGTAAAGGTATCCCAAGGACAAGATCGTTGCCAGTTGTGCATGTAACATATGACGACCGTGTCCTTGGGCCACCTTTGTACTTGGATTTCTGAAGAAGGGAAACATTCCGAAACGCGTCATGCATACTTGCTGATTACTCGAGTCATGCTCCAACTGTTGTATGACTTTTTATGCGGCCTAGCCAGCCCGACGACTGAATTATGGATATACCCTTACAATGAGGTGAAAAAAGTCGTGGGATTTCTCCTAATATCGTGTCGGACTTCGATGTGGCATCGACTCAACTAGTTGCTGGCAGTCACCTGCAGAAATATTGAGCCATTCTGTCTGTATAGTTGTCCATATTTGCGGAAGTGTTACTGGTGCAGGATGTTGTGCACCAAATCACGTCTAGATTACGTCCCATAAATGCTCGATGGGAGTCATGAGGGGCGATCTGGGTGGCCAGATCATTCACTAGAATTGTGCAGAATCTTCTTGAACCCAACCGCGAACAATTGTGGCCCAGTGACATGTGGCGTTTTCACCCATAAAAATCTGTTGTTATTTGGCAACATGAAGTCCATGAATGGCTGCAAATGGTTTCCAAGTACCGAACATAACCATTTCCAGTCAATTATCGGTTCAGCCGTATGAGAGAACCCAGTCCATTCCATGTGAACACAGCCCACGCCATTATGCAGCCACCACCACTTGCCTTGTTCACAACTTGAGTTCATGGTTTCGTGGGGTGTGTGCTATATTCGAACCGTATCATGAACTCTTGGCAACTGAAATCGGGACACATCCGACCAGATCACGGTTTTCCAGTCGTCCGGGGTTCAACCGATATGGTCATGAGCCTAGAGGAAGCGATGTAGACGATTTCGTGCTGTTAGCACAGGCATTCGCGTCGGTCGTCTGTTGCCGTAGCCCATTAACGCCACATTTCGCCGCACTGTTACAAAGAATACGTTCATTGTACGCCCACATTGATTTCTGCGGTTATTTCACGTGGAGTGGAAAAAATGGTTATTTCACGTAGTGTTGCTTGTCTGTTAGCACTGACTACTCTACGCAAACGCCGTTGCCCTCGGTCGTTAAGTGAATGACGACGGCCACTGCATTGTCCGTGGTGAGAGGTAATGCCTGACATTTGGTGTTATTGACACTCTCTTGACATTGTGGATCTCGAAATATTGAACTCCCTAAGATTTCCGAAATGGAATGTTCCATGTGTCTAACTACCACTAAGCGTTCAAAGTCTGTTAATTAACGTCGTGTGGCCACAGTCACGTCGGCAACCTTCTTACGTGAATCAGCTGAGTACAAATGACAGTTCCGCCAAGGTACTGCCCTTTTGTAGCTCGTGTACGCGATACCAACGCCACATTCATATGTACATAACTCCATCGCATTTCTTTGGTCCCCTCAGTGTATATATTTTGTTGTTGATGTTATTGCTATCGTAGGCATATGTGGCATGTTAGAACTTGGCATTATGAGATCACTTAACCGTCTGATGTTCCACACAATGTGATCTGGGTTCATGGACTGATTCGGTTGGTGAGGATTCATAAAGTCGTTGTATCTTGAGGCAAGCTGGTCCACAACATCTGTATCTGGTCCTCAGTATGCTAGATACCGACACAGGGAACGATTTGACGTTCGAGTTCTCTCACAAATGTTCTGCGAAGATAGATCTGGGAATCTTGATGGCCTTGGCAGTATCTCAGCATCACACAGAGCGTCCACAGAGACACGCGCACTTGTGGACGAACACTGTCCTCTTGAAAAATGGAATTACGATGCTGTTGCGTCAGAGGTAGCACAAGAGGACGCACGATGTGGGGGCATGCCACTGAGCCAGCACAGTTCCTTCAGTCACTACCAGCGCTGATCTGAAGTCATACCCAATGCCTTCCCACACGGTGACACAACTGTGCCTATCCAGAACGTTAGAAGAATGGGACCTCCCCCTACCCCCCACCTCCCCAAGTCATTGCTTTACTCGTCGTCGTTGGTCAATCGGGGTAGTGTATAACTGTGATTCATCACAGAAAACAATGCGAGACCACTCATCAACAGTCCATGTTTCCTAGTCACGGAACCGCGCGACTGCTACGGTCGCAGGTTCGAATCCTGCCTCGTGCGTGGATGTGTGTGATGTCCTTAGGTTAGTTAGGTTTAAGTAGTTCTAAGTTTTAGGGGACTGATGACCACAGATGTTAAGTCCCATAGTGCTCAGAGCCATTTGAACCATTTGAGCCTAGTCACGGCATCACTCCAAATGCATCTGTTAACGTTTGACATTAATGGCAGTCTGTGCATAGCTCGGTAACTGCCTAGTCCGTTATTTGTTCTCGGACGTGAAGGGCGTCGCTGCACAATAAGGCGATCCTCCCTTGCTATGGTGAGAGGTGGTTGACCGGAACTTTGACGGCGAATATGTCTGCCCTCACCAACCCATGCAGTCTAACATGGGCTGCTGTCACATCAGAATGTTTCACAAATCCGTATATTGCACAACTCGACCAGTTGGCCAAATGGAGACCCACAATGAGGCTCCTTCCAAACTCTGTCAGGCGCTGTCTCACATTAGTTCGCGGCATCCCCGTCTCCTCTACAGTACTCAATATTTGACTCTCTTATTGCTCCCTCTATGCCCTGCATCAACATCTACATGATTACATTGCAGTTCACAATTAAAGGCCTTGTGCCGTGCACGGCTCGCCATCCCACCATTTGATATTTCAAAAAATGGTTCAAATGGCTCTGAGCACTATGCGACTTAACTTCTGAGGTCATCAGTCGCCTAGAACTTAGAACTAATTAAACCTAACTAACCTAAGGACATCACACACATCCATGCCCGAGGCAGGATTCGAACCTGCGACCGTAGCGGTCGCTCGGTTCCAGACTGTAGTGCCTAGAACCGCACGGCCACTCCGGCCGGCATTTGATATTTTAGACCCTGTTTTAACGCATTTCCATCTCATCACGTTGATTTAAATTACTGGCGTTACTGAGTTGCTATTTTGCCTTACCGTCATCGGTGCAAGTAGCGCGTATTGATATATCCCCTCTGATAGGACCTTTGCTCGGTTGCTATTACTTCCCGGTTGTCATGTGTCGTGGAGTCAGTCGGAACGTGCGGCAGCAGTTCGGGTTGTGAGTTGGGCCCTGGCGGTCAGTTGCAACGCGTCTCGTGCGCAGCCTGGGCCAGCCAGTCGCCGGCTTGCAGCAGCAGTGAGTCCTGCGTGAACATCGCCCACCCGACAGTTGCCGCCACGCATCACTTAAGCTGGGTCTGACTTTTGGTTGATTGTTGGTCGATCGGTTGGTCCGTGGACACCTCCGTGTGGCGCAGTCGACTGGGGCCGCTGGCGGTCTCTGCTCAGTGTCGTAGTCTGTCTGGAGCTGTCCGATCGGTACGAGCATCGTCGCTCGCCAATCCATGACGTGAAGATTGAGTGGTATTGAGCATTACGTTGTTGGTTCCGGCGTTGCTGTTGTGGAGGTTTTCCTGTGAGCAACAACGAGTGAAGTGTTTGAGATAGCCGCCGTCAGGTGGATTTGATCAAATTAATTTACCCATAGTCAAGTGCACCAGCGGAATTTTCGGCCTTGTGGCCGTTAGTGTTCTGGTTACCTGTCCTGGCCGCTAGCGTAAATTCAGGCAGTGTTCATTTTGGGTGAAGTTAACCGTATTATCTTCTTTCGTAGTTAAGTGAACCAGTGGAATTTTCTGCCTTATGGCCGTTAGTTTCTGGTTACCTGCCCTGGCCGCTAATGTAGTTTTTAGGCAGTGTCTTTTCCTCACCTGTTGTTGCTGCCCAACATAGTGTGTAGTTTTGGCAGCTCAGTTCACATATGTGTTTGTTTGGGGATAGTGATACTTGCAATTTTTTGGGGGCCTTGAATTCTCGTGTACTCCGTCGTGGCAAGCAAGCGGTTGGTCGGTCGGTTTGTGACTGTACCTTGGTTGGGTTCGCTCGAATTAAGTGTAGCTGGACTCACCACCTGTCTCGCCTAAGTGAACGAGGGCAGACCAATCTACTGGACACTCCTGAGTGCCGTTCTCTTAATTATCCTTTTGGCAGTCTTAATGTTGTCGTAATTTAACTGTATTTTATATTTTTAATTTGGCAAGGTTAGTTGTGGGCCTTCAGCCCTGGAAACATGTTCTCAGAGTTTCCTTCAAGTCCAAACATTTTCACCCTCTGCTATTGAAAGGTTATTGTAATTTCCTCTGATAGAAGTTATTGTGGGCCTTCCGCTGTTGGTGTTGCGAAAAGAAAATTTTTAAACTTAATGTAATGTTTTACCGATTGTTGCAATATATGTTTCCTTAATTTACAGAATTTAACTTTGCGTCCTTCAGCCATCTTATTGCGTTTGCTTATCTCTTTCGGTGCACCTTGTGGGCCATCAACCCTTTTATCATCTTAAAACATTGTGGCCTTCTGCCTTCAGTAATCATCATAGTATGCCCGCATCTCGTGGTCGTGCGGTAGCGTTCTCGCTTCCCACGCCCGGGTTCCCGGGTTCGATTCCCGGCGGGGTCAGGGATTTTCTCTGCCTCGTGATGGCTGGGTGTTGTGTGCTGTCCTTAGGTTAGTTAGGTTTAAGTAGTTCTAAGTTCTAGGGGACTGATGACCATAGATGTTAAGTCCCATAGTGCTCAGAGCCAGTCATCATAGTATATTTGGAATTTGTAAGATTTAATCCTTCAGCCGCTCCGAATACTGATCTCACATATGTATACGACTTATCTTATTCGTAAATTTAGCTGTGTGTCATGTCTTTTCAAAAAAAAAAATAAAAAAAAATAGTTCAAATGGCTCGAAGCACTATGGGACTTAACTGCTGAGGTCATCAGTCCCCTAGAACTTTGAACTATTTAAACCTAACTAACCTAAGGACATCACACATCCATGCCTGAGACAGGATTCGAACCTGCGACCGTAGCGGTTGCGCGGTTCCAGACTGTAGCTCCTAGAACCGCTCGGCCACCCCGGCCGGTTGTCTTTTCAAAATTGAACTTATTCTAAAGCATCTGTTTGGGGGCCCTCAGCCGCGAAGCAAATTTAATTTTTCCAAAAGTGTGTTTGTGAACTAAATGATGATATATTACAATTGTGAAATGAACCCGACCGCAACTCCCTTGGCCCTTCCCACAATCCTAATTACCTGTTAGCCCTGCGTGATTTAGCGGGCGTTCCGGGCCTGGCAGAGGGTTCATCGAGCCACCTTTAAGCCACTTCTCTACTGTTCCACTCCCGAACCGAACAGCGCGGGGAAAAACGAACAGTTAAATCTTCCCTTGAGGGCTCTTATTTCTCATGTTTGATTATAATGATCATTTTTCACTATGAAGGTAGGAACCAATAAAATACACTCCTGGAAATTGAAATAAGAACACCGTGAATTCATTGTCCCAGGAAGGGGAAACTTTATTGACACATTCCTGGGGTCAGATACATCACATGATCACACTGACAGAACCACAGGCACATAGACACAGGCAACAGAGCATGCACAATGTCGGCACTAGTACAGTGTATATCCACCTTTCGCAGCAATGCAGGCTGCTATTCTCCCATGGAGACGATCGTAGAGATGCTGGATGTAGTCCTGTGGAACGGCTTGCCATGCCATTTCCACCTGGCGCCTCAGTTGGACCAGCGTTCGTGCTGGACGTGCAGACCGCGTGAGACGACGCTTCATCCAGTCCCAAACATGCTCAATGGGGGACAGATCTGGAGATCTTGCTTGCCAGGGTAGTTGACTTACACCTTCTACAGCACGTTGGGTGGCACGGGATACATGTGGACGTGCATTGTCCTGTTGGAACAGCAAGTTCCCTTGCCGGTCTAGGAATGGTAGAACGATGGGTTCGATGACGGTTTGGATGTACCGTGCACTATTCAGTGTCCCCTCGACGATCACCAGTGGTGTACGGCCAGTGTAGGAGATCTCTCCCCACACCATGATGCCGGGTGTCGGCCCTGTGAGCCTCGGTCGTATGCAGTCCTGATTGTGGCGCTCACCTGCACGGCGCCAAACACGCATACGACCATCATTGGCTCCAAGGCAGAAGCGACTATCATCGCTGAAGACGACACGTCTCCATTCGTCCCTCCATTCACGCCTGTCGCGACACCACTGGAGGCGGGCTGTACGATGTTGGGGCGTGAGCGGAAGACGGCCTAACGGTGTGCGGGACCGTAGCCCAGCTTCATGGAGACGGTTGCGAATGGTCCTCGCCAATACCCCAGGAGCAACAGTGTCTCTAATTTGCTGGGAAGTGGCGGTGCGGTCCCCTACGGCACTGCGTAGGATCCTACGGTCTTGGCGTGCATCCGTGCGCCGCTGCGGTCCGGTCCCAGGTCGACTGGCACGTGCACCTTCCGCCGACCACTGGCGACAACATCGATGTACTGTGGAGACCTCACGCCCCACGTGTTGAGCAATTCGGCGGTACGTCCACCCGGCCTCCCGCATGCCCACTATACGCCCTCGCTCAAAGTCCGTCAACTGCACATACGGTTCACGTCCACGCTGTCGCGGCATGCTACCAGTGTTAAAGACTGCGATGGAGCTCCGTATGCCACGGCAAACTGGCTGACACTGACGGCGGCGGTGCACAAATGCTGCGCAGCTAGCGCCATTCGACGGCCAACACCGCGGTTCCTGGTGTGTCCGCTGTGCCGTGCTTGTGATCATTGCTTGTACAGCCCTCTCGCAGTGTCCGGAGCAAGTATGGTGGGTCTGACACACCGGTGTCAATGTGTTCTTTTTTCCATTTCCAGGAGTGTATTTTCACACTCTGAGGAGAAAGTTGGTGATTGAAATTACATGAGAAGCTCCTGCCGCAGCGAAAACCGCCTTTGTTTTAATGACTGCCATCCCAATTCGTGTATGATATCCGTTGACTCTCTCCCTTATTTCGCGATAATACAAAACGAGCGGCCCTTCTTTAGATTTTTTCGGTTTTCCTCCGTCAGTCCTATATCTTATGGACCCCACGTCGCGCAGCAGTACTCCAGAAGAGGGCGGATAAGCGTAGCGTTAGCAGTTTCTTTAGCAGACCTGTTACACTACACGAACAATACTAATGCACCCGTATGGCCGTTCTACCTGTCGCAGAGAACTGCAGTTACAACCATTTACACAACAGCCGATCATTTGTAAGCAGTTACATTGACATCCGATCGTGTCTTCTATGTGCTTAACTTGTTTGCCAGGCTGTGTATTGGGGTTGGGGAGAATACCCTAAGAAACCGTGACCTCCGCATCCCTCCCCGTCCTCACAATGGAAACCTATATCCGTACCTCACGTATTATCACCCAAGTCACCACTGCTGGACAAAAGCCAGATATGTAGGACATGTTCAGTACATGAGTTGTTCCAAGCTTCTTTACCAGGATCTTTACAGTGAATAGTGGTCCGACGTATAAAGAAGTAGGACCATTATTAACCCTGAACCCTGATACGTAAGAAGAACTTCGCAAAAGAGAGATCCAGCGTCTTTTCCTGCATACTACTGCTGCTGTGTTTGAGTGTGAACTGTACACATATGAACATGAGATGATCCCGCAAGCTTCGACAAATCGTGCAATATCCACTCACTACTACTGTGCACACCGATGTGTCACTACACTTGCCACGGCAAAATCGAACTCTACAGTCATACAAAACATGCATATAACAGAAATCGAGTGAAAGGTGTGTAAAACGTTTATCCTGGAAAAGGAGTAACGGTCGACGAAAATGTCTTTAGAACCTCACTTCATATTACTTGTACTTCGTAGTTAAAGGTCTTAAGAAAGGATAATGGAAAAATTTTGAACAATAAAAGTTATTGACCTTTCTACATTCGTATTGTAATGCGAGTTGTTGAAGAGGAAAGTAATATTCTTTCTAAGTTCGTGTCTTTTCTTATTCTTCTAAACAGAAAATTTCACATATCAAGAAAATCAGCCGTTTACATTTTGCTTTACTTCTCATTCACGTTGGAGGTGATCGGCAGGCGAATTTTACCATATCTCCTTTTGTTGTTCGTATTCGTTGCTTGTAATGACCAGAAAGAAATAAAAATCGTGGTAAGAATTTGTCAATGCGCACACGAACCATGTTCTGTGTATTTACTGTCCTGTGCTCGGTCCCAGTTTTCTTAACGACAGTCTCGACATACACCTTAGCAGAGTTCCATGAATAAAGTAAGAGCAATAACAGGGACCACTGGCCGAACGCGGAAGTTTGGAGTGGAGCTGGGGGGCTCCCCGACGTTTTGTATCGACTCGAATTGGCAGCAAAGTACAGGCCGAAGCTGATGAAATGCGCTTTGAATCAAGTTCTGCCAACTGATTTGTGAGACAAATTAACTTCCCTTACTTCAGTAGTTTTCCCTTTTGGTCCCTTTTCCTTTAACGGTGCAGCAACTTCAGGTTTACTCAGACGGCCCTACAAAGTGCTGTCAGAATAAAATTAGATAGTAAGCATAGATATTAAAGTTATTCGTAAAAGAGATTTGCTCTTGAAACTTGTGATGAAAGTGTGTCTTTGTTTTCATCTTCAAAGTCGTTTTCAGACTCAGTCTCTCTCTTTCTGAGTTCTGTTAGCTAATACTGCAAAGCTTCTAGACAAGTTACACTGTGACAAATTTACGAGCTCTACCTCCTACTGAGTTACTCAGACTTCATTTATAAGAATTTAATATACACACATTATTTAGTTAGTTACATTTTCTATAAATTATATTCGCGATAAACATTATGATGCAGAACGTGTCAATAGCGCAAATATAGAACATACTTTTTCTAACAAAAGAAAAATATTTATATGACTAGATGCTAACTATTTACATTTATTTTGCTGTACAAATGACTAATTGTTTTTAGTCGTGAATATTCTTCTATGGTAAAGAAGTAGCTGTTAGGGAGAAACAAATATAATCTATGCCTACACATGAACATGCTTCTACTCCCTGTAGCGAACTTCAATGAGAAATGCTTTTAATAGTTTCCACAACGAAACTCTGTCTCGAAATCTGGCAGAAAATCCGAAGAGATTCTGGTCATAGGTAAAGTACATCAGCGGAAAAACACAATCAACACCTTCACAACGCAATAGCAACGGTGATGTTACTAATGACAGTGCGACTAAAGCACAAATACCAAATACGGTTTCCTGAAATTCCACCACCGAAGAAGGCGAAGTAAATGTTCCAGAATTCGAATCAAGAGCAACAGGCAACGCGAGTAACTTAGAAGCTGGTATCCTCGGTGTATCAAAGCAGCTCAAATCACCTAATAAAGGTAAGGTCTCCGGTCCAGCTGTATCTGTTAGGTTCTTTTAGAGTTTGCTGATGCAATAGCTCCATACTTACCAGTCATATACAACTGTTCGCTTGTCGAAAGGTCTGTACCCAAACACTGGAAAGTTGCACAAGTCACATCAAGAAAAGATGTAGGAGTAGTCCGCTGAATTACAGACCCATACTGCTAACGTAGACTTGCAGTAGGATTCTGCAATATGAACTGTACTAGAGCATTATGAATTATCTTCAAAACAACGAGTGATTGATAAACAGCGAACATGGGTTCAGAAAACATCGTTGTTGTGAAACATAGCTCTCTATCCCCGCAAAAGTAGAGGATGTCAAATTGATTCCATATTTTTATATTTACAGAAGGACTTTTACAACATTCCTCACAGGCGACTTCGAATCAAATTGCGTGCCTACGGATTCGTGATATACTGTCACAAAAGTCACAGTTCATACTAAATGAAGGAACGTCATCAAGTAAAACAGAAGTAATACGTGGCGTATATATAGGCCCTCTACTCTTCCTGATATACATAAACGATTTACAAGACAATCTGAGCAGCCCTCTTACAAGGGAACCTCTCCATCGCACCCCCCTCAGATTTAGTTATAAGTTGGCACAGTGGATAGGTCTCGTAAAACTGAACACACATCAATCGAGAAAACAGGAAGAAGTTGTGTGGAACTATGAAAAAATAAGCAAAATTCACAAACTGAGTAGTCCATGTGCAACGTAGGCAACATCAAGGACAATGTGAGCTCAGGAGTGCCGGCCGAAGTGGCCGTGCGGTTAAAGGCGCTGCAGCCTGGAACCGCAAGACCGCTACGGTCGCAGGTTCGAATCCTGCCTCGGGCATGGATGTTTGTGATGTCCTTAGGTTAGTTAGGTTTAACTAGTTCTAAGTTCTAGGGGACTAATGACCTCAGCAGTTGAGTCCCATAGTGCTCAGAGCCATTTGAACCATTTGAGCTCAGGAGTGCCGTGGTCCCGTGGTTAGCGTGAGCAGCTGTGGAACGAGAGGTCCTTGGATCAAGGCTTCCCTCGAATGAAAAGTTTACTTTCTTTATTTTGGCAAAGTTATGATCTGTCCGTTCGTACATTGACGTCTCTGTTCACCGTAATAAGTTTAGTGTCTGTGTTTTGCGACCGCACCGCAAAACCGTGGGATTAGTAGACGAAAGGACGTGCCTCTCCAATGAGAACAGAAAACATTTGATCGCAAGGTCACAGGTCAACCGATTCCTCCACAGGAAAACACGTCTGATATATTCTATACGACGCTGGTGACAGCATGTGTGTCACATGACAGGAATATGTTGTCGACCCACCTAACTTGTAGACTTGGCGAATGGGTAAAAAGATTCTTCTGCCTTGCTCGATTTAGGTTTTCTTGTGGATGTGATAATCATTCCCAAAAAAGTGATGAAAACGTAAGAGTTAGTCACATAAACTGCAACAAATGAATGAAACAGTTTTACAGTCGCACAGTTTTCCCTGTGCTCTGTCTAAACATATGTTTTTAACGTTTTCAAATTTTTCCGCGTGTAGACCGTCAAATCCTGCATATGTCCAAGCAAATCTGAACATGTCCTGTAATTTTGGAGAGCGAAGTTGATTATGTGTGAGTGCCTGAACTTTGATAATTGACACACGATCACGTAAACAATACTGCTCTGTGTTCCTGTGCAGCTTCGCAAAATCATAGAATCTTTTCACAAAGTATTTCACTTGCCGAAAACCAAACACATCTAACGGTTGCACAAGAGGTGTACAACCTGGAGGAATGGTAATCACACTAAAATTGTACAATGCCTAATCCTTCTGTCCTGTATAGGCTGTATAAAAAATTAAGCTTTTCACTCTAGGGAAGCCTTGAACTAAGGACCTCTCCTTCCACAGCTGTAATCGCTAACCACGGGACCACGGCGCTCCTGAGCTCACACTCTCCTTGATGTTGCGTATCTTGCACATGGACTACTAAGTTTGTATATTTTGCTTATTTTGTTCATAGTTCCACACAACTTCTTCCTGTTTTCTCGATTGATCTGTGTTCAGTTTTTCAAGGCCTATCCACTGTGCCAACTTATAACTAAATCTAAGGGGGGGGGGGGTGTGATAGGGAGGTTCCCTTATTAGAATGTTTGCAGATGATGCTGTGATTTACCGCTTATAAAGTCATCAGATGATCAAAGAGAGTTGCAAAATGATTTAGACAAGATATGTGTGTGGTGCAAAAACTGGCTGTTGACGCTAAATAATGTAAAAAGTCATCCAAATGGATACTGAAAGGAATCAACTAAGTATCGGTTATACACAAATTACACAAATCTAAAGACTGTAAAGTCAACTAAAAACCTAGGGATTACAATGACTGATAAATTGGAACGTTCAAATAGATAATGTTGTAGGTATAGCAAAGGAAAGACTGCGATTTATTGGCAGAATGCTTAGAAAACGCAATAGGACTGCTGAAGGGACTGCTTACACTGCAGATGCCCGCCATCTTCTGGAGTACTACTGTGCGGTATGGCATCCGCATTATATAGTATCGACGGAGGAATCGGAAAAGTTCAAAGAAGGGCAGCTCGTTTTGTACTATCGCTAAACAGGGAACAGTGAGCCACAGATATCTACGCGAATTGCTGTGGCATTTATAAAAACAAAACTGTTTTTCGTTGCGGCAAGATCTTCTCATGAAATTTCAATCACCAACTTCATGCTCACAGTGTAACAATATTTTGTTGGCGTTCATCTACGTAGGGAGAAATGATCATCATAATAAAATATGAGATCGTACGGAAAGATTTAAGCGTTAGTTTTACCCGCGCTGTTCGAGAGTGAAACGGTAGAGATACAGCTTGAAGTTTGTTCGATGCACCCTTTGCCAGGCACTTAATTGTAAGTTGCAGAGTAATCATGCAGCTGTAGATGTAGATGCAGGGCATTTTATTTGCATAGGAAGATTATCAAAGAGGTTTATAGCTGCGTATTTCACAGCTTTCGGTGGCAAAGTTAGATTCATGAAAGTGTAATGCAAATCATTCTTTCCTTGCAATATTGTACTTTTCAATATCTCTGTTAGACTCAGTCTCAGACGAATTGTTGATAACTAATTTCATGAGTGAGTGAATTTACTGAGAGCCTAAAGTCAATACTTCCATCTGATTTAAGAGATATATGCAAGATGTGCATCTGTGAACCCCACATATCGTTTTAATTACTTTCTTTTTGTCTAACGAATATCTTTGTCGAAGTGAGGACCTCCCAGAATATTATCCCATAAAATAATGAAGTGAATGAAAATATGCAAAATCTGTTAATTGACTTGTATATAGGCTATTATCCCTATGGCAAAAGTAGTCTTACCTAAACATATTAGAATTTCTCGAGTTGCAATTTTTATTTTTATTATTTCTGGTTGGTATATTAAGTTAATATGAGGTAGCACTTTTTTACGTTATAAAACTGCATGAGTTGTATTTCTTCAAAGTGTAAAGCTAGACCATTTGTGCAAAATTAGTCAGCAGCTTTCACAAAAACATCATTTACTATTTTCTCTGTTGGTGCTTCTTTGTTTGGCTTTGTAACTATACTAGTATCATCAGCAAGCGGTCTGTCTCCTAATTCAAATAAAATGATATATCACTAAAACTAGAACGGCGGAAGTGGTCAAAATGACCAGTGTCATAGCTTTTTCCTTCATTGTCATACTTAATTTACTTACTTAATTAATGAAATCATATGACTTTTCCTAATTTTTTCTCCTCTTTGCGATGCAGCAATAGGTTTTAAAAATTTTTGTTTTCTTCTACATTTCATTCGATATAGCTAGAACGGCGGAAGGGGTCAGTTTGCTCTGAATGTACACAAATTACCGAACAACAAAGTGGCAGCAGTCAGTAGTCATGCAGAGCAGTTGCTGCTCATTTTTGCAACCTGGCACGTGTAAATTCCAATCCACCACAGTTTATATCGTGTCATTCAGGTAAGTCTTAGCCCGCGAAACACGTTTTCGAGCATGTCTAATCAGCGTGGACTTTCTGATGAAGAAGTGTTACATTTCTTAGAGAATTCCGAAATTGAATCAGAAATAAACTTCACCGATGAAGATGATGATTTTGCACCTGAGACAAATAGAGATGAAGACATTATGACCGAGGAGCGATTAGTGGAAAATGATTAATATGCTAAAATAAATGTCATGTGGCTAGGGCTTCCCGTCCGGTAGACTGTTCGCCGGGTGCAAGTCTTCCGATTTGACGCCACTTCGGCGACTTGCGCGTCGATGGGGATGAAATGATGATGATTAAGACAACACAACACCCAGTCCCCTTGCGGAGAAAATCTCCGACCCAGCCGCGAATCGAACCCGAGCTCTTAGGATTGACATTCTGTCGCGCTGACCACCTTTTTTTCAAACAAAAATCTCCTTTTGTTCGTTTTTGTTCGTTGTATCTGCTCGGGGCGGACGTCGCAAGACACCCGTTTCAGTTCGTAGTTGAGCCATTAACTCAGTTTTTTTATTACAGAGGGCAGCTAGCCCTCTTTTTTATGCGGGGAATGAAATAAAATGAAAAAAAAAAATTGCGAGCAGTGGGAATCGAACCCGCGTTCGCTGCATGATAAGCTCTTACCTAATCAATTACGCTATTTTTTATATTTCTATTTTTTACCACTTTTTTCTTTTTTTTCTTAAGATGTTTAGTCTCAATAAAAAAACTAGTGAAATGAAGCCAGAAAGTTGTAATAATTGCAACTTTTTCAAGTTATGGTTTAATTAGCATGTCGACATGCTCAAAACCTACACTAATTAAAATAACAAAATGCGTACGTAACACAAATGGCATTTTTTGTTAATAGCCAGCTATCCTAGCCACTTTTTTTAACAAAAATGAGGAAAAGGAAAAAAGGATTTTGGAAGGTTTGTTTTTCTGCTTTTTTAAATTTTTATTTTATTTTATTTTTATACAAATGGATAAAAGGAAGGCAGTTTCTCTTCGGCTACATAAACAGAATAATAGGAAGTCGTCCCGTTACGACAAAGGATGCTCCATACTATAGCCCGCTGCGAATTTTTCGATGTCTTTCGCCTCGTTGCTGTGTTGTTCCGTTGTTTGTTCAATCTCATAAAAAAAGGAACTGGGAAGAGGTGCTATGGTTATTTCCTCATGTCATCGATAATCCAGCTGCGAGGCGGATTATGGAATGCGCTCCAAAGAAAATTAGAAAAATATTGCCTATATTTAGGGTTCTTGACGATCGCACAATGTCGTTCGTTGAGGTAATACCAAAAATCGGGTACTGTATTTTCGCCATTACCGAATAGGTAGTGAACAGCGTGGCCGCTGATCCATGTCACATAGTTCGTTTTTGCTCTTGGGAAATAAATCTTATCGGGGAAAAGAAGTGATCGGGTAGTTATCCTGTCGGGAGGCGTGCGTGTGAGAAAAGCCAATATCTGACGCACCAAATACCAAACGTCCTTTGCCGACCCGCATTCGAAACGATGTTCATCCGTGTCAATCACTTGGCATGTGGCACACAAGGGTGAATCAGCGAGGTGGATGTGATGTAGGCGGGACTGGCACAACTGTTCCCCATTAACAGTTACGTACCATGCAGATTGTACGTCAGTATCAAGGGTGGTGGCATTCACTGCCTGCCACACAGCGCGCCACTTTGTAGTGGGGTATTTGCTTTCAATCACATTCGGCGTCCTGTTCATTTGCATGGCAGCATATATCGCCCTCGTCATCATCAAGCGTGTGGGTAGTAGTGCGGTGCGGATGTAGCTTAATTCAAGGAAGAATTGGCTAATGTAGGTGCTCGGATGTGCGATATCATCACAGGGGGTGCGAGTGAGATTGGTCGTAAGGCTTCCAGTAAGAGACTTGTGAGGCACGTCGGACTTTGTCGCCGTAGTTGCAGGTGACAGCTGACGAACAGGGCCTTCGCCCTGTTCTGAACATGACAAAGGCCTAAACCCCCTCTGCTCCTCGGGAGGGTTAGGGACTCGTAACGAATCTTAAATAACATGCCCGTATTAGCAAAGGAACAAAGGATCCCAAAACCGCCAACATGCGGTGAGCCAGGGTAGGTGGTATCGGGAGTATCTGTGCAAAATGGGGGATACGTGACGCCAAATAGACGTTAGCATATCGTGTCCGTTGCAGGAGGTCTAGATGTCTCAGACGGTGGTCACTTATTCCTGCTCTCATCTGATTCAATAAACGCCTGTAGTTAAGGGCTGTTGAACGCTTCATGTCAGATATGAAATCAATGCCAAGACAGCGGCTTGTGTCACTGATTCGTAGTGGTGCGACGCTCTCGTCGGGTAGGCCTCTGCCTATAGACAGAGCTTGCGATTTGTGGAGATTGAGTTTGCTCCCCGATGCCGCGTGCTGCACGAACATCGTCATTATTACGAAGATGGAGTACCAGATTATCCGTATAGGCAGTGCAGCAGAAAGTGTGTCCACCAAGGGACATCCCAGTCAGGCGTTGTCGGAGGCCGCAAAGGAGTGGTTCCAAGACGAGGGCGTACAATATCGCCGAAAGAGGGCAGCCTTGTCGCACCGATCGCTGGACCTGTATCGGCGGCGTGAGACGGCCAATATATAACACCTTGGACATCGCGCCACGTAGGAGATGCATCAGTACATTAACTATGACGTCCGGATACCTCATGTGTCGCAGTACCTCCACCAAAAATGTGTGGTCGACTCTGTCAAAGACCTGGCTAAAGTCGAGTGAGGCCAAAATTCCTGACAGTTGGCGAGCTTTGGCTAGCGCGATCATATCTCTATATCGGCACAATGCAGTGCAAATATTATGGTCACCACCTAACGATGCCTGGTCCTGCGACACAACATAGCGTACTGATCGCTTTAGGCGTGCCGCCATAAGCTGAGTGAAAAGCTTCAAGTCCTGTTGAGTAAGGTCAAGGGCCGATAGTCACTGATCCTGGATCCGCCACGTGGTTTGTGTATGGGCACAATCAGTCCTTCTAGGAAAGCCCCAGGGATCTGCGTCGTGGGAGACATAAGAAAGCGGCAAATATCAGTCCATGCTGGTGCCAGCAATTGTTGATATGTCCGGTAAAATTCCAGAGGAAGGCCATCAGGTCGTGGGGACTTGTGAGCAGCCACAGCCTGTATTGCTTCAATGATTTCTTCTTCCGTTACATCTGCAGTCAAATCCGCTGCCGCTGTCGGAAAGATCGTGCCATAAGTGAGTTGAGAGACTTCGGCGATCACCTCTGGGGGATGTCAGTGTTCCGAGTACAGTCAGGTTTAGTGAGCATGAAGGGCGTTTCCTATGTCGCGCTGGGTATCCAGGCGTCGTCCGTCTTCCGTCGTGATAGCTTGGATCAGTGTCTTGCGTCGGCGCCGTCGTTCTGCAATGACGTGGTACATGGACGGTTCCTCCTGGGCCAAGCTGTCTTGAGTGCCCGCTACGACGATCGCACCCTCAAGGTGGCAACGTGTTAATCTGATGATCTGTGCCTTGGCACGGTTCACCATCACCTGCCATGCAGGTGAGTACTGCAGTGTTGTACATCCCCTTAAGATGCTGTAGTAAAAGTCCATGGTATGTCTCTTCCATGCTGCAACATCTCGGCCGTAGCCTATCAAGGTCTTCCGGAGGGCTGGTTTGTCGCAGAGTAACCACCACGACAGTGTAGACCGGTAGGTGCCACGCCGGCAGCTACAAGAGTCCCACGTGTTCTCTATAAGGCGGCGGCATTCCTGAGAAGCTAGGTGGGCGACGTTCAACTTCCAAGGACCACGGCTGTGCCATACCTTCTGGCGGCCGAGCGCAGATGTAGGCCTCGTGGTCAGAAAAAGCTGTGGGCCAAACTTCGGCAGCTCTTGTCCCCACAGCTATGGAGCGCGAGATGTAAATCCGGTCGATGCGGCTGGAGGAATGACTGGTGTAGTGAGTAAATCCGGGTCGATCGCCATAAACATGTTCCCACGAGTCCACCAATTGAAGATTATTTATAATTGTCGTAAGTTCTGCGCAGGGAGAATGATGTGGTAACTGATCCTTAGGTGTTTGGCTACAGTTGAAGTCCCCTCCGATTATTAAGGCGTCCTGACGGCCCATGAAGAGGGGCGCAATTGTATGAGCGAAAAAGGTGGATCGTTCGCGACGCCGACCAGATCCTGACGGTGCATAGATGTTAATAAGTTTGACGGGCTGGATAGTAAGAGCCGTGCCTCTGGCGTCAGGGAGATACTCGACGTCTTCTGCGGATATACCCTCGCGGAGGAGGATCGCCACACCACTGCCATAGGCGGACGCATGTGAGACCCAAGTCTTGTAGCCATAGGGTTCCTTGAAGTCTGCGACATACACCTCTTGAAGGAGCGCAATGTCGATGTCTGCTGCGTTGAGTAGATCCAGTAGCATCGCTAGTTTACGTCGAGCACGCATGTTGTTGATGTTAATCGTCGCTCGACGGTACGTTTGGTCAGCCAGGTCGGCAACTGGGTTGTGTAGGAGGCCAGATGTGGGCGGCAGGGGCGGCCCCACAGAGGCTGACGATACAGCCGTAGTCACTGTGGTTGGTTGGTGCTGGGTACAGCCGAGGGAGCATCTCTGTCTTCGGCATCCTCCTGGTGCTGTGGCTCATCCTCGACATCATCCGCCCAAGAATCAGATGCAGCAATTGGTAACTGTTGATTAGTGCTTTCAGTAGAGCGCTTGCGCGCATGTTCAGTAGCAGAAGTGATGTTGTCAGACCGAGGATCAGAAATTGTATCCGGCGATCCGCCGTAGCATCGTGATGGGAAGGGTGAGTTGTGGTGGTATGAGTCCTGAGTGTCGTCCGACGCCGGATGTTCGTCCGGGTCACACATCTGAAGCAGGAAATCATCGAATGGCGTATGGCGCCGTTTCTTGCGTTTTAGAGGGGACCGTTGTTTCCGGACATGTTGTTCTGCGTCAGAGTGCGGGCGACAATCATCTGATGCGGTCTCCATCGGTAGGAAGGCAGAGGTCGGGAAAATTTCCGTTTCATCCTCTCTTTAGGCTAGTCTTGGTGGCACAATTGATCACCGTCTTGAGGCAAGTCTGCCGATGACGTCGTAGAGAGGGATATGCTGTCCGCCACACTGTCATCGACCACTGACTGCAATATGGTGTTGCGATCCTGGGCAGGAAGAGCTGCCGCTGCATACGTGATGGGGAGTGAAGTAGGCGTCGCCGGGGACGGAACTTCACCAACCGGTGTCTGAGTCAGTCGGCGTTGAATGCAGGCCGATTGGACATGTCCTTCCTGGCCACAGCCGGCGCAAGTGCGCGGTTGTCCGTCGTACATGACAATGGCTCTGCAGCCGCCAATTACTAAATAGGATGGCACATGCTTCGTCAGTTCAATCTTAATTTGTCGCACTCCATTTAAGACGGGGTACGTCTCAAACGTTTGCCATTTTTCAGCCAAGTGGCTTAGCACGTTGCCGTACGGTTTGAAAGCTGTCATCACAACATCTGGCGAGACTTCGAATGGCAGCTCGAAGACCCTCAGAATGCGAAGGCCTAATCCAGCGTGGTCGATCGTGACAGTTCCTATGGGACCACCAGAATGCTTAAATTTAAGTCCATGAATATGTCAGCACACAACATCAGTGCACGCCTTTTCATTGATCAGTTTTATGTAGACGACCTTTGTGTTATAGAAGAGTGGATCCCAATGATGTCTTGAGGTGCAATATGAAGTTCTTCCCGGATGAAACGTTCAATGTCAAGTGCTCGAGGTCTTGCGTAGTCCGCTTGAAATGTGATCTTAATTGAGGACTTGCGATACGAGTGCGCCATGGCACTACCGAAACACGGACGCGTGACACTCGCCGCAGCGGAAGTAAACACTCGCGCGCGCGGTGCGCTAACAGGGGGACACAGGCACGACGAACTTGCCCCACCGCTGCTAAAAGCGGACTGCGCCCTCTGACCGAACAAGTTGAGGTACCGTGCCGGCCCACTCAGCTACCGGGGGCGGACAGGATTTATATGCTGATGTGCGTCAATCACGGCCTCTTTCATCACAGCACGCACAGTTGGATGCGCCTACAAAGATGGTTTCTAGGGATATAGCTTTGTGGGAGTCTGCCTATTTTTCATCTTCTGGAAGAAGGTCGGCTGAAGGAGAGAGGAGGTCCCACTGCTTCCGCTTGCCAACGAGTTGACAACTTTGTCACCAGTGCCTTCCCTCTTATTTTTGACGAAGCAATGCTATGAAGAAATACACAGAATCAAATGCCTGAACAGTACTAAAAAAAACAATGACTGGACTGTGTCACTTGATGAACTGAAGAAACTGATTGCCATCATGTATGCTTGGGGTATCATTTATACTAAAGGTATGTCTGTGGACGATCGCTGGTAGCACACTTCGTGCTATACTTTTATCAAGGACATTATGCTAAGGGACAGATTTCAGGAGTTTTACAGATTTCGCCATTTCGATGAAATATCAACCCGATCTAAACGCCTGAAAACCAACATATTCGCTCTTGTATCTGAAATTTTGGGAAAGTTAATTGAAAACAGTATTCGTTCTTACCGCTCTGGAGAAAATATAATTAACCATTGTCGAGCAACTATTACTAAGAAAAACAAGATGCGGGTTTACTCAATTCATTTCCAACAAACCAGACAAATATGGTCCCAAATTCTGGTTGGTTGTCAATGTAACAACAAAGTATATATGTGATGCTTCCCCCATACCTCTGCAAAGAGGACATGCATGGAGAGAAGCAACCACTTGGAGAGTATCTCGTTCTGCGTCTCATGGAGTCATTTGTAAATCAAGGAAGAAATGCGACAGCAGAGAACTTTTTCAAGTCTCCTCAACCTGCTAAGAAACTCAAAGAAAAGGAAACTTCATTAGTTGGTACAATGAACAAGGTCCGTCATGAAATATCCGATAACGTAAGGAAGCTCAATACTGAAATACACTCCACCACTATCCTACACCACACTGGCAACACAGACTGCACCATGACTGTATACCAAGGAAAGACGAATAAAAATGTCATTCTTCTGATTTCTAGGATATAGAGTTCTGTTCTATGTATTTACAGTTGTGTAGGGTTGCTGAGAAAGTACTGGGTTAGAGCAGTGCCCCAGATAATCTCGTTCACTAGAATAACATGAAAGGATCTTTGAATTTCACGTTCCCATCCAGTAACTGGAGTACTATCACCCGTGTCGTTCGTGATTCTTGACGCCCAATGATTCTTCTAATACCAAAATCCTTAAAGGATAACTTCGAGTCGAGTGACTTCATAAAAACGACACACGTTACGGAGGCGAATAACAGTGCTGACTAACTTCGTTACAAACTATTTATCGTGTGCGGTGATCATAAGGGCGCTGATCACCATGACATTGAGCACAACTCACAAATAAATAAACAACAGCAATATAATTTTAAGCTTTGGAGATACTTTCGACTGGCACTAGGAAGTACCATTCGCTTAAAAGTATTTGGTCTTGGCTTGGATCTCATGGGCAAACTGCAGCTCACTAAGCAAATACGAATTCAGTACGCCTTTTATCTAGAGAGAATAAAAAGGGTAATTTTGTTCGCACTAAGTCTGTCTGTGGAAAGAATCTACCTGAGCACCTGAGACCCTTTTGAGCTATAATTATTTCATCTACGAGTGCTGAAATGTTTCAGGCAATGAATATTTTCTAACGTTCACACTATCACAACACTGAGGGACTACCACTTTCTGTTTATGACACGACAATCTTTCTACTCGAAACGAAGACTGAACGTAAGTTATCTAATTATACTCAGTGAATTAGGGTGCCAGACGACCGCTTGAATAGTCCACATTCATTCATTTATTCATTCGTTTATTCATACAGAAACAGGTGATAAATCATGCAGCCATTAACCTGAAACTATGGGATGAAACACTACATCAGCTTCAGACCAATTGGCGTCCTTTACTTGTGATGTGAATAATTTCGAAAAAACAAAAAAAAGGAATGTAGCAATCAATATAATATAAATAATACCGCTGGCTTCGGTTTGACGGAGGAGATAGAGAAGATCCAAAGAAGAGCGGCGCGTTTCGTCACAGGGTTATTTGGTATCCGTGATAGCGTTACGCAGATGTTTAATAAACTCAAGTGCCAGACTCTGCAAGAGAGGCGCTCTGCATCGCGGTTTAGATTGCTCGCCAGGTTTCGAGAGGGTGCGTTTCTGGATGAGGTATCGAATATATTGCTTCCCCCTACTTATACCTCCCGAGGAGATCACGAATGTAAAATTAGAGAGATTAGAGCGCGCACGGAGGCTTTCAGACAGTCGTTCTTCCCGCGAACCATACGCGACTGGAACAGGAAAGGGAGGTAATGACAGTGGCACGTAAAATGCCCTCCGCCACACACCTTTGGGTGGCTTGCGGAGTATAAATGTAGATAAATGTAGATGTAGATCTAAACTCGATGTCTGTAGAAGTTCAGTATGTATATTTCACCAGTACACGGCTACTGATCTAAAACCTCAAAGGGGAACCGCGCCGCCAATGTGTTTTCAGGCCTTTGTTATACATACAGTTGCCTTGCAGCTACGTGGCTTGAGTGGGTCAGTACTTGATGACCCCTCATTTTCCTACAACAGTTTTCAGGCTTCATGCTGCCTGCTGCCCAAACCAGATGTATGCAAGAACAGTCCAGACTGGTCCAGGTGACTTAAATTACGTTATGTGTGACAGACGAGTCGAGATGGGAGTAGACACACGGAATGTCACTCGTGTGTGTGTGTGTGTGTATGTGTGTGTGTGTGTGTATGTGTGTGTGTGTACGTGCGTGTGTGTGTGTATGTGTGTGTTTGCGCGCGAGTGAGTTTTTCTTCGAGGCATCTTCAGTTTCGGTTTGTCTTTTAGTTTTGTTACTGTCAAATAGTATCTTCAAGATAGAGTCTCATTACAGAGCTTCGAATTCCCATTTGTATTTTCTTTCGTTTAGTCATGGCTTTTTGGGAATTATTCGCAATGATTACGCTTTTCGAAATATACAGTGGGGACTTTCAGGACCTGTCGTCTTAGTTGCTGTTGGATCTTCCGTGTTGTCGTGGCCAATGAAACTCTTTTGGTCTGCGTTAGGCATCTTCAGAGGTGCTCCTGGTTCTGCTGAGGCTTGCCAACTGACTGATCCGATGTCAAAGAACGATATAAATACCGTGAAAAAGGGACGTGGTAGAAACTTGCACGTGATCGGCAGAGGTAATCCTTGCCATATATAAAATTTGACTATCGAACTGTCGTCTGTCAACGACAATATTTATCTGTCGAATCCATATGTCACTAAATTTCGTTGTTTCTTCTTTTCTGTTAAAATTATCCCTACGATTTCATATTTCGATTGCTTCTCTATATAGTCGTGACTTTTAGAAATAACCGTGTGGGGTACAGAATAAAGAAATTAATAAAGATAGAAACAAAGTGGCGTATCACATGAGCTTGGAGTAACACGATACCAGAGTACTTTCTGTATACAGTGAAATAGTTGTCACATCAGAACCATAAAAGTACCAACAAATGTAATTTGAAATGGAGCTTATAAATCTTCTTTCATTTTGAAATCTCATGAATTTCATCCTAAATAAGACGTTTATTAACCTGTAAGCGTAATTGCCGAACCTAGTAAATAGTACTAGTAAACAAGCAGTTCGATAGATGAGTACGTTAGAAATCATGAAATATTATGTGGAACGGACTAATGACATAGAGGAATGGCATTTTTGGTTGCGTGTTTGTTGTAAAGATAGGGGCATTCGTTTCTAGTTGCAGATGTCGTGCTGTTAAGGATACGCGCTGTTGCACTCAAGCAGCAACTGTTAGCGTCTACACTGTCACTAACAAGGAAATGTGAAGCTAAGTTAGCAGTTTCCATAAAAAAGTCACAACGAAATTTATGACAATAACTCCATCTGTCTACTTGCTTTTCACTGTAAATCACCTGCAACATCAATGAAACATGTCGGAGTTAAAGTAAAGAGTTATAACACTCTGTTCCGTTCAGTGCGTCACCATTAATTACTATCATATTAATCAAGCACGAGGCGAAGCTTCAAAAAATCTCAGGAATTTTCTAACAGCAAAAGAGTAAAGCAGTGAGGTTATCATTTGACAACGGCCGACTGTTGAGTTCGTTAGGCGGGCAGAACAGAGCTGGATACACTGAGAAGAAGGCCTTGAATGAGCAGCAGCGCAGTGGCTCTCGTATTGCAGCACTCCTGAAGGGAGCGTTATTCCCGTCATGAGGTCAGCAGCTGGACGCGGCAAGCGGCTCTGGATGCTCACCTACGAAGTCGACCTTCCGGAGGTACTTGAGCAGCTCCATGCCTTTGATGGGCTTCATGGCGTCGCACAAGCCGGGCCTTCCGTGGCACAGCTCTCGGTGCATGTCCCTGCAACAGCGTCACACAATAAGTATTAGCGTCTACACACGGATTAACGACAGTATGACATCACCACATTATTGATACTTCTTCAGTACTCTTTTTACGAAATTTATAACAAATTTGTCTGTCTGCGTATAGTATAGTTGTGCAAGGTCATTTAGCTTTTACAATATCGCGAATCGTTCCTCCAGTGCACCAAGCTAGTAGAGAAGCTAGTTGACTCCTGTGTGTTAGAAGGGTAAAACAACAAATCCGCTAAATTATGGACCAATATGCTTAACGTCTGTTTGCTGCAGCATTCTTGAGCATGTTCTGAGTTCGAATAAAATAAACTCCTTGTGTCAGAAAAGCTATTAAAATGAAAGGTCGTTATTTTAATGTGTCAGGAAGTTACAGAAATGCTTTTATTCACAAATCAGCTCGGATATTGAAAGTAGCTCTCGTACGAAACTCAGCATTTGGCGTCCGAAATGCTGCGAAACGTCCATGAAGAGGAACATGCAGATTCCATATTCTGGAAAGCGCAGACACAGTGCAACAACATATACTGCGAACGAAGATCCGAGCATACAAAGTTCCCATATATGGGTGGCTGAAAGATGGTTTTTGAGTAATAGAATCCTGTACGTTCTCACAGACGGCGAGTGTTCATAGGAGACATGGGTAACGTCAGAAGCGCCCCAGGGAAGTCTCGTAGGAAAACTTTATTCTCTGTACATAAAAGATTTGATGCATAGCGTTAGCAGCAATCTGCAACTATTTCTCGATGGCGCTGAGGTGAACGGGAAAATGTCGTTGTAGGGTGACTGGATGCCGTGAACAGAATGCCCTCGAGTAGCCAAAAGGACAGAAACGCAAAAACACAACACATTAGCTTGCCTAAAGCACCCTTATCTCCAAAGTAAACCACAAGGGCTCCGTAATATTCAGATTTGGTGACTATAGTGGCCAGGGGAGATACGACAATTCATCTCTGTACTCACAAAACCAGTTCTGGACGATGCCAGCTATTTGAACAGGGGTCCTGTAGTCTAATAACACAGGATCACCGTAGGATCGCCGTTAGGGAACAAACATTGCACGACTGGATGTACCTGGTCAGGCAAAATGGTCACATACTCCTTGGCAGTGATGCGACCTTGCAGATGTGGAGTAACGGGCGAGTTGTGGCGCCTTGAAAATATTCTAAGTTCAGAGATGGCGGCCACCGCTCGAGGCGTTCGGCTAGCGCGGGTTCGGCAGGCCGGCCGCGTGGTGTCGGACATCGGCCCGAGCACGTGGTCCATCGGCCACGTGGCAGGGAATTCCACTGTGACGAGGACGGTGCTTTGTATCGGTGGAGGAGACACGGAACGCCGTGCTGGATCCCAATGGCCTCGTTTCACTAGCAGTCGATAGGCTGCATGGCTGTAACGGATCGTACAGCCACGTCTCGATCCCTGAGTCAACAGATGGGGACGTTTGCAAGACAACAACCATCTGCACGAACAGTTCGACGACGTTTGCAGCAGAATGGACTATCAGCTCGGAGACCATGGCTGCGGTTACCCTTGACGCTGTATCACAGACAGGAGCGCCTGCGATGGTGTACTCAACGACGAACCTGGGTGCACGAATGGCAAAACGTCATTTTTTCGGATGAATCCAGGTTCTGTTTACAGCATCATGATGGTCGCATCCGTGTTTGGCGACATCGCAGTGAACGCACATTGGAAGCCTGTATTTGTCATCGCCATAATGGTGTATCACCCGGCGTGGTGGTATGGGGTGCCACTGGTTATGCGTCTCGGTCACCTCTTGTTCGCATTGACGGCACTTTGAACAGTGGACGTTACATTTCAGATGTGTTACGACCCGTGGCTCTACCCTTCATTCGATCACTGCGAAACCCTATATTTCAGCAGGATAATGCACCGCCGCATTTTGCAGGTCCTGTACGGGCCTTTCTGGATACAGAATATGTTCGACTGCTGCCTTGGCCAGCACATTCTCCAGATCTCTCACCATTTGTCTGGTCAAAGGTGGCCGAGCAACTGGCTCGTCACATTATGCCAGTAATGATGAACTGTGGTATCGTGTTGAAGCTGCATGGGCAGCTGTATCTGTACACGCCATCCAAGCTCTGTTCGACTCAATGCCCAGGCGTATCGAGGACGTTATTATGGCCAGAGGTGGTTGTTCTTGGTACTGATTTCTCAGGATCTATGCACCCAAATTGCATGAAAATGTAATCACCTCTCAGTTCTAGTATAACATATTAGTCCAATGAATCCCCGTTTATCATCTGCATTTCTTCTTGGTGTAGCAATTTTAATGGCCAGTAGTGTATGTGAAACAAGATCCAGCCGATCAAATGACTTTTTTTCCATTGCTCCGTAGTCCAGGTTCTGTGGCTTTCCCGGTTGCGGACTTTTGAGTCACTGATGAGTGGTTTTGGAATTCCAGCTTACGCCGGAATCCTCTGTTTATGGAGCTGGTGCTGGCTGGGTTCGCGGGTGAGACATTCAGTTCTGCAGTGACTTCCGCTGCTGTCGTCCTGTTATCGTCCGTCGCACTACTCTTCAATGACCGTCTGTCACGAACATCCAACACACCGTTTCGTCCGCGTTGTGACTTACCGGATGATGTTATTCCGCTATCCTAGGCGTGGTGAAAATCTTGCATATGGCGCCTCTTGAAACACCAAACACTTAGTTTACTTTCGTTACGGAAGCATATGGCACAGGGGCACCAACGATTTCCCCGCTTTTGAATTAACTTAGATCCGACGTAATGCACTCACGATACAGAACACTGTTCTGACGCTCGCAAGGCATAGAGGACAATGCCCATGTGGCGTGGCATTGGTTGCCAATTATTTCCATACTTTTGGCCAATCCACGTATATCTGGTGTGATGAACGGCAGCTTATTAATAATATGGAAAGATGTAAGTTAATGCAACTGAGTGGGCGAAACAATATTGTAACAATCGAATACAGTATTAGAGGTGTGCTGCTTGACACAGCCACGCTTTTTAAATATCTAGCAGTAACGTTGCAAAGCGATTTAAAATGAAACGATCGATTTGTAGGGATGGTGAATAGTCGACTTTGTTTTATCGAGACATCGTTAGGAAAGTATCGCTCGCCTATAAAAGAGACCGTCCAGTGAACACCTACGCGAACCATTATTGAGTGCATCTTTATTGGCAGGATCCCCATCAGGTCGAATTAAAGGAAGACATCAAAGCAATTCAGCAGCGTGCTGGTAGATTTGTTAACAGTACGTTCGATCGACACTTGAGTATTATGGAAATACTCCGTCAACTTAAATGCGAATCCTTGGAGGAAAAAGACCGTATTTCCCCCCCAAAAAAAATTATTGTGGAATTTCAGAGAACGGGAATACGTTACAGACTGCACAACTGTTCTACTGCTACCAACGCACGAGTCGTGTAAAGACCGCAAAGACAAGATAAGAGCACTCGGGGCTCACATGGAAGCTCATAATCGATCCATTTTCGAGTGGATCAGGAACGGGATCGATTAGCAGCGGTACAAGGTACCATCTGCCACGCACCGAATGGTGAATTGCGGAATTGTGTGTAGATGCTGAACCTTTAAGAGAATTACTGCGCGTCAGCGCTCGAAATAAAACAAATTAACGTAAAATTTACAGACATAGGTGCTGGCATCTATTATATGCTGTACAGTAAGTGCTTTGAGATTGCTATGGCTTGAGATCTCGAACAATGGCATCTCAAACTACTGACAGCAATTTCTAATTCCCGGGAAATCTTAATAACAGAGACTGTCCTCGGTCATTTCAATAGTATATTTTAGTTTCCATTGCACATTTCCAGGATGGGTTCATCTTCCTGATTTGATACATAATTCTGTTGAACAGCGTCGAAATATTTGGTGCAAGTCGCTTACTTTTATTCGATACTTGCTGAGATTGCATATTCGTGTCTGGATAGGTGACAGTAATTGGCTTGACTGGTGCTACGTGCAATTCGCAACAATGAACAGGATAGTGCAAAGCGAATTTTTATGAGGATCACCATCCAACCACGTGGCTTGTAGCGTACAGTTAACTCAGATGGCTCAGAGGTTCTTCTATGGGTGGGAATTATAGAGCCGTGTTGCGAAATTTAACGAAGTCAGATGCAGACGAAGAGAAATGCGACAGAATGTAGTGAAGAAAATACAGTACAGAATTTGTGTGATGGGCACATTTGGCAAAAACTGGAATCGTGTTTTGTAGACAGCCTGAGAGGCTGTGGGTTGGACAAAACGGACAAAGGAATTTTTATTTCGTTGGGTTGAAACAAATTTAGAGTGTACTGGCACTTTCAACACAACACTATTCAAGAAACAGGTCAGTATCAACGAACGATGAGCGCAGGGTTTTGACATTCGAGCAAGATGGGACTAAGTGCTCTTCCAAGATTCAGCTTCAATATTCCGTACTATTAAGGAGTATAACTACGCAATGGACCAACATGCTGTGTCACTGCAAGGGAATGAAGATGCTATTCTGGAGTGATGAGCATGTAAGGTGATGTACGGTCTCTTGATTATTTTTGGTAGTCAATGAGAGTGACGTGAGTTCTCTTTTCATTCGAGTAATCATAATTCATACTTGTACACTAGATATTTATGATACAGATATCTTTAATAGTCTATATGTTACGCCGAGGAGATTCTGGGTACAAGCAATGTGATATTTCGTTGTCAGTAGCTTGCCGTTGTCTGTGTAGTATTAGCGTGTAATTAGTAACAGAATCATGTGTCGGTCACGCTGCTGAGCAGTTTGGGAGAGTAACTAGCAGAACATACATGATGCTGCTTTTTGGAAATATGGTTTTGTAAAGACTGATTTTATAAGTGTGGAGATATTCAGGTAATATCGCCGCTGCATTGCTTGATCGCGTGTAATTTATGATGAGTTTGAAAAAGGAAAATCTTCGGTATGTTTTTTCCTTATGGATTCGGGACGGTTAGTTTGATTGTCGAGACGAGATTAAACAGAATTATCTGCTCACATGGCTTGCACTCACAATCATAAGTTCACTATTCCGCTACCATTAAGTTATATGGCCCAGTTATATATTTTTTTATAAGAAGTGAATTTGGTAAACATTATTATTACCGGTAAAAGCCAGTTTCATAATAGAGTTTTTTAAATGACAGCTTCTTCAGAACCATTCAGCAGATTCAGTTTTGATTTCACCACCCCCTTACTAAAGTTTTATCTTGTAATTGTCACCGCATTGTTCTTAGCGGAACACAATTACTTAAAGCTTAAAACCTGACGTGCTTGGCATGGTTGCTTTTCCTTGCACTGCACTTAGACGGGGTTTTCTTTATCTGGTTGGCTGCTACACTGCACTCTAACATTCACCACTTTCGAACAGCACCGAGTTTCCGTTGCCTCGAGCTGTCACGAAAGTTTGTTAGGGCCAATTTAACATCACTGTTAGGACACAGTAAGATTGTTTGCAGACACGCATTGCATTACAAATTACCATCAGGTTCAGTTCAGTTACAGTTTAATTCAGACCTAGTTTCTTTTGTCACACAATCTTACTCTCACAGCGCTGTATTACATGTTCGCGTGTGTGTCAATCAGTGTAGGAACATCATCTTTGGAGGAGGTGAAAGATGTAGTTAGAGTCAACGGCCTCTCACAAGGCTTCCAAGTGTAGCATATAATGATGCCCTATTCTATGCAATTGTAATTCATTTTTAAGCTAGCGCCAAATGGTTTCACGTTTGGTTTTACAGAAGGATTCAAAAAATTAAGTAGGCTGATAAAATAAAAAACGTAAAGGTTCTCCACAGATTAGGCCAGCAATGGAAGACGTAGAAAACACTAGAATCAAGGATATGGACCAGAGGCCGCAGTGTAAAAATTTTTGGGGAACACATAGACTCGAATGTATCCAACAAATAATTACCATGTTGAAGTGCTGCTTTGAGATGAAGAGCCACAGGAGAAGAATTCGTGGTGGACCACACAGATCCGCAATGAAAATCTTTTGCACAAGACCTGTCTTTACTGGTTGTGAAGTGCAGTGGCCCAATTATACCCATGTTTCGATAACTATACTTAAGTATGATTTCAAACAATATGTCAGACCACGTAGCAACAGATTTAGAACAGATCACCTGCTCGAACCGTATCAGGCGAGTGATGTTCCATCATATGGGTGACAATTATTGAACTATATGAAAAAAACGTAAATCAGTTACAAACTACGTCGTGCACACACTTTATTCAACATGTTAACGTTATTACAGATATTTGGATTCAGGTTATGACATGTTCGATATGCCTGCCATCATTGGCGATAATATGGCGCAGACGAATAGCGAAATTATGCGTGACCCGCTGAAGTGTCGGAACATAGATGCTGTCGATGACCTGCTGAATGTCTGTTTTCAACTCACCAATGGTTTCGGGGCTGTTGCCGTACACCTTGTTTTTAATATAGCCCCAAAAAAGGGGTCGCATGTGTTCAGATCCGGAGAATAAGGCGGCCAATGGAGGCCCATGCCAGTGGCCTATGGTTACCCCAGAGCCAGAATGTGGTCCCCAAAGTGCTTTACCAGGACATCAAACACTCTCCTGCTTCGATGGGGTCGAGGTCCGGTTTGCATGAACCACATCATGTCGAAATCAGGATCACTTTGGATATGTTGTTGTTGTTGTTGTTGTCGTGGTCTTCAGTCCTGAGACTGGTTTGATGCAGCTCTCCATGCTACTCTATCCTGTGCAAGCTTCTTCATCTCCCAGTACCTACTGCAGCCTACATCCTTTTGAATCTGCTTAGTGTATTCATCTCTTGGTCTCCCTCTACGATTTTTACCCTCCACGCTGCCCTCCAATACTAAATTGGTGATCCCTCGATGTCTCAGAACATGTCCTACCAACCTATCCCTTCTTCTAGTCAAGTTGTGCCCAAACCCCTCTTTTTCCCCAATTCTCCTTTCTTCCAGGAGTGCTAGTTCTGCAAGGTTCGCAGGAGAGCTTCTGTAAAGT
Source organism: Schistocerca serialis cubense (assembly GCF_023864345.2). Taxonomy (NCBI): domain Eukaryota; kingdom Metazoa; phylum Arthropoda; class Insecta; order Orthoptera; family Acrididae; genus Schistocerca; species Schistocerca serialis. Next base: position 563,765,051 of record NC_064641.1, read on the forward strand.
TTGGAAGGTAGGAGACGAGGTACTGGCAGAAGTAAAGCTGTGAGTACCGGACGTGAGTCGTGCTTCGGTAGCTCAGTTGGTAGAGCACTTGCCCGCGAAAGGCAAAGGTCCCGAGTTCGAGTCTCGGTCGGGCACACAGTTTTAATCTGCCAGGAAGTTTCATGTTAAGTGAATGTTTAAGCAATATTTTGACAGCAGGCATAACGTTTATGACTTCTTAAGGGAGTCTAGGAGTCTTAGGCTCACGTTCAAAAATTGTTTCTGACAAAAGTTACTTTTTTTCACTAATCCTCATTAACAAACGAAAGGACATATCTTAAATGCTAGTAAATTATTTTTTGCCAGTAAATTATGACGAAATGGTGGCCAAATTACCTCTGCATAATTACGCAACTTAACGGTTCGTACGGTTGATGTACAGGTCTGCAAACAAAATTAAACATCTTTTCATCATCAGAATTAAGTTCTTTCTCGCGTTAATCTCAAAAATAAAATTTCCTGAACTGCACTTCAAAATGGATGCCATTTGAAAACGTAGGTGCTAAAAATCGATCTATTTTGTTGCCTTTAAATGTTAATAAGTAACAAGATTACTCGAAAGAACTGTGACAGAAGGCCGAACAACAGGTACTGACGTACTAGAACATGCATTTGTACTATGAAATGGTGTACTGATAATGACTAGGCACTAGCCGAAATCTAGATTTGCCGAACAAAACCTGCAAGAAAAGAACCACTGATTGCTGTGCTGTATCATTTGAAAATCAATGGAACTTCCCTGCATGCAGTGTCGCTGAAGGGAACCTATTGCCAAATTGGAAAATTTTCGATGGCGAAAAGACACTGAGGGCGATGATTGACGATGTGACACCAAGCAATAGCAGTACGTAACAGATAAATAGTTGGCACCAAAATATAGGAGAGTATTTCAAAGTCTCCTTCTCATTACTCCTAATGATATATGCAGTGCAGTAACCAGTGAATCTCAGAGAACATTATATACTAGTCTTGCCGTCAGTCCGACAAGAAAATAAGGCAGAATCTTTAGTGCGAAGCTTTTATTTTTTAGCTTGCCAAAGAATATTTATAAAAAATACAATTTACTTAGTTTGATTATGTTAGGACGGTGATTTGGTTTAGTTTTTTATTTTCTGTTGTAGTCTAGCACTGAAGCACTTTTTCGGGGGAGTTGAAGGGGAAAGTCTCCTTCCTCCACTCCACCTTTCGCTCGCACTTCAATTTCCAAGGAAGGACAAAATCACGGGAGAAAACAGTTTAGATTGAGTGCTCGGTTAATGGAAACCCAACTGGCGAGCGAAAGGTGGGGAGGAGGTAGGAGAACGCCGGTGCCTCCCATCCTCTTTCGGGACAAATGGCTCAGCGTTTGTATGGCGGACTAAGGATCCAAAAGTATGGGGTACGATACCTGTGGAGACACCGCATCATTGTGTCACTATCAGTTCTTTCAACTCTGGCAACATTTGTTGATGTAAAAATGCCTAGTCGCACCGTAGTTCATTTCGAGGGTAAAGCCCTCGTAGCACACTGTGGTGTTCACAGAAACCTTCAGTTTGACGATAGCTTTACTTTGTCACGGTCCCGGTTTTGAAGAATCACTTACCAAATTAACTGATTAATCCACGATCGGCCATCATAATTTAGCTTCGGTCGGTATTACAGGCTGCAAAAGATCATCTTGTGACAGAAGTTAGATGTCGGTCACACACATCCACGAAATCTCCAGTAATGTCCATCCTTGTAGCCTTTCGCCCTTCAGTCAGTATGCTCGGCACAAATTCGAATAGGTTTTTACACTTATTCAAATGCTGGCGTTCTCTAGTTTCTCTCTCACGGTCACCCATTTCGTGCCAGCCTCAGTCACACTCGTTCGAAGTTGTGTGTAGCCATACTTGTTGGTACCTGAGACCTGAGTGGTATTCATCATTGACAGTTTTCTTTCCTCCAGAAATGCGTATATTCGTACAAGAATTGGGCAATTTATGTGTCTTCACGTGCTCTACGTTCGTATGGTCACAGTGGATAACTCTGCTTGAGGTTATCTATATTGCAAGAGGCCTAAGCTGATTCACGGCAAATAGTCCCAATTGCAGTTTGCTATCTAACGGCTTCCAGAGGCAACACATTTCAATATTTCGTACGATTATTGACGAAGTTTAAATTTTAAAATGCTTTTATATCTACTCATTAAGACGCGTAATCTTACGTTAAATATTTAAAACAGACAACTGTTACAGTTAGAAACTGTATCTACGAGCGCATGCTGAAAGGTAATGACGCCGAAGTTTCTATTCTATTCTCAATAGCGGTTGAGGTATTACATGTCATGCATATTACTCGGTTGACTTTCCCGCTTTGCTGAGGTAAGCTGTAACCCTCTACCGCTAGAGGGCTCCGAATTGTAGTGTGCATCATGGCGATGTGTAGCGTAGCGATGTCTGTGCACCGCTAGACTTTCATAAAAAGAAGCGTGAATTCGAAGAGCACCCTCTGCTTCGGTATGACAACGTCAGACTGCATACGAGCGTCGCGACGTCTGCAAAAATCAGAAGGATTGTGTTCAATGTCTCCGATCATACTCCAAATAGAGTTGCCAACTCTAACGTATTCTTCTGAATTTTTAAGCCTACTCCCGTCTCTCGTTTTTATTTTATACGGGAGATACAATCTCCCGTATTTGATAAAATAACACCGATTGAGTTTTAAACCTGCCGCATATTTTTCAAATTTCGTTGTTGGACGATCTTTACATCGATTAATCGATACGGCATAGTATTATCGATACAGTTCGATTTGTAGGGAACACAAAACATAACACTGTGTTGCGAGTCACGTTGCGATTATCGTGTTTCTTTGTCATTCCGCCTAATCCGAGTTACGCGAAATGGAAGAATCCAAAACTCTGCATAAAAAGAGAGGAAAGTACTTCTGTACATATCGGAAGAAATGGGAAGAAACTCATTTATGAGTTAATCCTATAAAAGGAAACAATTCTATAGCGAATTGCACCCTTTGCGAGCGTGAATTCAGCGCAGCACATAGTGGTAATACAGACCGTCAGCAGCACGCCAACACCGAAGGACAGAAAAACAGAGTTAGGGGAAGTAAAACAAGGTATATTAGCATGGACTGTCCAAATAAACTTGCAAAGAACGTATTTATGGATTCGGATGTGACCAAAAAAATACGTTATGGTAGGACTAAAGCAGAGTCTATTGCAAAAAACGTATTAGCGCCTAGAAGTGTAAGTGATTTCCTAGATGTGCTTCATGATCCAGAGAAGTCTAGCACCTTTTCTTTCTGTGGCTACAGATGCGTCGAATTTCAAGAACAGGAAAATGTTTCCTAAAGTAATTAGGTACTTTGAACCTTTTGTTGGCGTCAGAAATAAACTATTAGATTTTGTGGAACAAGCAGATGAGAGTGGTAGTGGTATTCATGCTTTGATAAAAAAATTCTAGAATCTCATTCACTAAATGCAAATAACATTTCTTCTTATAGTGCCGATAATGCTAGTATGAATTATGGCAGAAATAAGTTCGTGGTGAATTGTAGAGTTAGAAAAATAGCAAAATATTTTAAGCAAACTGCACATAATCCATAATGGCACTAAATATGCTTATGATGTCGTAGATGTAGACATAGAAATGATAGTTGTTAATATTTATGGACATTTTTCAGTGTCAGCAGAACGCAGGGAAGAATTAAGATCTTTTTTCATCTTCTTGGTACTGATTGGTGTGTAATTTTAAGGCAAGTGCCTACTAGGTGGCTGTCTCTCACACCAGCTGTTGATAGGTTAATAAAGAACTGGGAGCCAACAATAAGTTATTTTCAAAAGCACAAATGTAACACGTAAAGCTTTGAAAGTGTATTTTGGTGATAAGGATCCAAGCAAAATGTTACATTGGAAATATTATTTTGGAAACCTCAAAATATCCAGAGATTTCAGATTTAACTATAATGGTGTCCTGTAGCGCCATTGAAGCTTTATCAAAGAAAATTTTGCAAAGAAAAGTTAACTCGTTTTTTGGAAGCAATGCACACAAGATTTTAAATAGATTAAATCCTGTCAATCATAAGAAAATTCAAAATGATCTTGCTGTATTTTATGATACCTTTCATACTTCCATTGTAAAAAATGTAAATATTTCCGACAATGCTACAAGTCCGTTCTTGCTCCCACTGTGCCTAAAGAATTAGGTTAATTTTAATGATTTTCAGAACATGCTTTCTCATATTCAGATAGACATAAATGAGGGTAGCCTGTACAATGAATTTTGTTCTTTGAAAAATATAATAATTGCAAAAATTGCCACTGACGGTTGCACAGTTGAAAAGTGGGTATCCGTGATGATTTAGGCAGAGGCCAAATGAATTAAAGCCCAAGAGATAAATAACATTCTTGGCTTTGTTTTCAGTCTAGCATCTAATGCTCACACTGCAAAATTTTTTTCTTTGATGAACAGCAAATGGTCAGCTGAAAGGAACCGATGCAATCTAGATTTTATGAAAGCTGGACTACAAATAAGTGTTAATCTTTGTTACATAAGTGATGAATGATCGCAAACTTCAGACTGCTGCCAAAAGTGTAAACAAATATAGTTATAAGTAAAAAATTGTGTAGACCTTCAGATCGTTATGAAGAAGAATTTTGGTTGGGCCCTGCAATAAACCTGTTTTAAGATTTAAATAAATTGTTTTACGCCTATTAATTTTGTTGGGTCCAAATCTCCCTTATTTTGACAAAAAATGTTGGCAACCCAACCTCCAAACAGCCACGTCTTGGACCCCACACGATTTTCATCTATTTCCAAAACTTAAGGACCATCTTCGAGGGCTCCCTCTGCTAGTGATGAAGCGTTGCAAGCAGAAGTGAGATTGTGGCTCCGTCAACAAATTCAAACATTCTACAGTGACAGTATTGAAATGGTATTGTTCGTATGCTTCATTTAAGCCCTCCGGGGTGGTAATATAAGAGACAGTTTTATTGGTAATTGGAGTCTGTGGTAGCACAAGAAGAAGCTACTCGAAATAATTCGTTTATACAATTGTCATTTAGATCTGAAAATGCATTTAAACTGTGCTTTATTTTACTAATCTCACTTCCTTAGCCCTTTCTTTACCTTCCCGTGAAAATGAGTGGATGACAGTGTGATTGTTTGGGTTGCAGAAAAAAAAAGATAGAACTAGACAGAGATGAGTAGAGGGTGGTGGTTTTGCGAAGAGAAATCTGTGATCAAACTTGAGCAAAGAGGTTTGCAAAGGTCTCCGCAAGTTACCCATAGTTTTCAGGGCGTTAGGTAGATCCGTCAGTGGATGACTTCTCGCACCCCTCTCCCCTCCTTCCTTCCCGCCACCCCAGCTGGTTCAGATTGGAAGACGTTGGACCCGGGTTGTATCATTTTTAAGAGTCGAGTGTACTGTTATGGTAAGAAAACTAGGTGTTAAATGAGCTATTTTATCTTGGATCACGCTCGAACTATATTAGTTAAAGTCAACACAGACTGGGAAATGCTCGAAGACGTGATGACATTCGTGTTTTTGACAATTTAGATGACTGTAATAGCGTAGCTACGACAGTTAGAGTATGGTGATGTTCTCAGCGTGGCACCTTATTTTTGGAAGTCAGTGGTTAAAACTTCTCCATTTAAGAGGGCGCATAAAATGATTCATTTCTACGTACAGGTTTATGAATCTAATTTGGTTTTTATGGTCTTTTCTTTGAGTGATAGTGTTGAGTACACTTCGCGTTGAACACATAAGGAAGCCTTAAGGTATAAAATTTCAAAGTTTACGAGTTATTACCAGCTGCTGATAACTGTTGTATATGTCAGAAGTTTAATTAGAATAGTTCAACGGGGTCAGTTTTAACATTTCGTTGATTTTCTTTGTGACTCCGAGATGAACACGTATTAGCTAGAATACTTACCAGATTGGATGCAGACTGACTTGAGGTAATTTTCCGGTATCATTTTCCAAATTTGGGATCGTCTTCTTTGTACTTGCTTTGCAACCACGTATTTCGTGGCAAGTTACGGGCCCAGTTCTCAGCGGTCAGTAAACATCAGACTGTATTCTTTATTAATTTTCAGTCACTGGTAAAGAAAGCAACAGCCCAAAGAGTGTATTTTAATTGATTAATTATAATTATTTTTCTTGTTTTGTTTGTGATGGGTGGCGGTACCACATGGTCTCTCACGTATGGTTGCGTACGCTTTACGTACTGTACAGAGGTTCAGGATGCAATATTAATTAAGTGTATTCAGAGTCGTTATAACTTGCCTATGTAATCGTGATAGTGTTGTGAATTGTTCTTGAATTTCGGTTTAATTTCAAAACCGTGGTGGTAGCTCATTTACGACAGAATTTTGTAATGCTTGTGTCAATTAAATTCTGTAAACGCCACAGTAAATTCTCTACCAACACAAACATTTAACGTAATTTTACCACTTTCAATTAACCATAGTTAGCAAAAATCACGAGAGTGATCGTGTACCCAGTTCCTGTTTGAAAACTTTCTCTGAAGTGAATACCAAGCTTACATTTGATTCCTTTCCTTGCTAATGTAATTAATATTAGTGTTCCAGTGAATGATGTACTTCTAAATCATTCAAGTAGCACAACGGCTTTTGATAGCAGTTACTTTACGAGATCTGATGGTCATAACCGAAGTCTGCTGATTTCCGATGATTAGCGTTCGCACTGCCAGTGATACTGAGATCGCAGTAGATAATATAAAGAGTATCTTGCATGTCAGTGAGAATCCTGTATTGTGAGACGAGATTATTTCCATTATGTGAAACCTTCCTGCTACCTAATAGTATGACGATCTTATATTAGCCCTAGGAAGCAAGATTCATCCCAACTGGGAATTATTGAATTCAGCCTCGGAGATATAAAACTCCTAATCTCAAGGGGAGATGAAACTATAATATGACTGTCAATTTGAGAAATAAATTCCTTGTATCAAAATCCCAGTATTAGGAAACCTTCATTCATTCCCAGTCAAAGCAAATTTCCAATAACTGATTGCATTCGATTCAGGAGTTAATTAATCAACTGAAAGAAATTAAGTTCAAGCTAATAAGGAATCACAAGTTGAAGGAAAACAATTTATGGGCAAAAGAAAATCTCTACCCCCCTCGATACTGATTGTGCTGGCTTATGACAGTGTCAGGGAGCGTTATCCGTTGTGAATGATTTCTGTTAAACTGAGTGATGAAAGCTAATTAATATTATTCATCTAATTAGCCGGGCCGTAATTAGAAGGTTACCAAAAATGGCTCTGAGCACTATGGGACTTTTGAGGTCGTCAGTCCCCTAGAACTTAGAACTACTTAAACCTAACTAACCTGAGGGCATCACACACATCCATGCCCGAGGCCAGATTCGAACCCGCAACCGTAGCGGTCGCGCGGTTCCAGACTGTAGCGCCTAGAACCGCTCGGCCACACCGGCCGGTAGAAGGTTACACTGTTGTCACTAGCTATAGCAAGCAGTGAGAGATAGCTTCAAACTACAACCATCAAAACTATTAACAAACGGGACAACTAATCGCCCATAGTAGGTATGAATAAACTCAGACTCAAAACAGCAGATGATAAAATCAAACAAACAAGAAGGGGTGAGTTTTCAGTATCAGTAAAGTGGCCTTTCGTTGGGAGAAATGTGTTTGTAGCCAGGGTGATTATGTTGAGAAATAAATATACAGACATGAAGAATAAAGATTTGTAATGTAAATAAACATCGTTTTATTTTAAAGGCTTCAAGAGATTTCACCAAAAAAATTCGGATGATTTACTTTTCAGCACACCCTCGTATGTCTTAAGGTAGAGTAACGTAGCGCACGCATATACCCAGACTAGGTTAATTCAGTATTTGAGAATGGGAGCACATAGTGACTGACCTGCAAAAAACTTTAAATGAAAACTCCAAGTTCTAACAAAACTTTTTCTCGCTGACATCCGCTCTCCCCCCCCCCCCCTCCCCCCTCACCAAATGATGAAGAATTTATAGCTTACCAGCTTTTGTCGTTCATACAGTAAAACTGCCGCATCAGGCATGACGATTTAATTTCTTACTTATTTACTACTAATTCTATTTGCAATACGTTTTGCAGACAATATACCACTGAATATTAGAGCATAATTGTATCACTGTATGACGCATAATTCAGGAGATATCATTATTACACAGGGATGCGTGGAAAACTTCGCTTAAAAGCGAAGCGCAAATTATTCATCCTATACTCACTCACTGTTTGATAGCGAGGACACTTCGGTAAGTGTAAAACTAAATTTCAAAGATTTGCTAAACTTTTTCTCGCTTATAAGCTTAACGTCAAATATTTAACACACTAAATCATTTGTATAGTAATCAGAAGTTTGAAACACTTTTATGCAATGGAGTTCTGTTCTTCAAAGAATCGAGGTTTTACCGGTCTTATCCTACGCTACGTAGCACTTCTCGAACTATCTCTACATGCACAAGCACACATTCACTTTTTTAATACACTGTAAGATACAGATAGTCGTGTATTCATGGAACTTTCCACACCCACTTGCCTATTTCAAAACCACCAAATGGTCACAATAAAAATTTATGAACCACAAAGAGACAGTTTTCAACTAAGACGTAGTGACCTGAAATGAATGCTTTTGAGATAAGATAAACCAACAATTATATCCTACAGCAGCCCTGTGGCAACGCTTGATCTTCATAGACAATGGCTCGGGGCTCAATATCCGGTGGAGGCAGTAATTTCCGGCGTTGAGCGCGCTTCTGAGTACGAATGCTTGTTACTCAATCGATTAACATCGCCATACGTGTAAATGGAAGCGACTACAATGCGAACGCATTGAATGCACATGATCCAACTGTCAAGACGTTTACTGTGACGAGATTAATCTACGACATGACAGATTCTTCGGATTATTTTATTTTTCTTGATTTCTTTAATTTCAGTCGGAGCAGCATACACTGACCACGTGTTGGTCCCTCCTATCAAGCAAGAACATACATGAAAAAGTATTTCTTACACATACGAAATTGTTAGTCTCAATATAAACTTTTTGCTTCGATCCGTTACGTATTCGGTACAAATATCCACTAACAAAGAAATAACAGGAGCGTATTACACATTGTAATCGCTAGAAAGAAGTTGAAACTGAGATATCAAAGTTTGCTAGAGTACAGGCGCAACCAGCATACAAACAAAAAAAATTACGTCACTTTATTATTTCGATGTGTTCATTCAAACCTTATGACTAAAACAGGAGAGGATTTATTGTATGCCGAGGAATATATCTCAGTGCACAGGAAGCAACTTACTCGACAGTATAGTCTTGCATCCGATTTACGGACCTAGCTCAGAACGACATCAACACGAGGCCTATTAAGGAAAATGTTAGCAAAATGATCCGTCTGAAACCAAGATGAAATGACAAACGTAGGGATCTCCGCTGGGAAGACGTTAATGAAGCTTTTATTCGCATTACTATGATGTTTGGGAAACTTAATTAATAACCTGCTCTGACAAACAAAAAGAAAATTTTGGTGTTCACAGCACTGAAGGATATGCTTGAAAATATGTGGTACAAACAGAACAGCTCTTCATCACATTGTGTGATTTACACTAATTATATCATGTGTATTAAACGAGCCCCTTCCAGGACAGGGAGGTATGCCGGCCCTAAAGCGAATCCACCCGGAGGATTGACAAAAATTTGGAAATTTGTTGTAGGTTCTGTGGGACCAAACTGCTGAGGTCAGCGGTCCCTAAGCTTACACACAACGTAATTTAACTTAAACTAACTTATGCTAAGGACAACACACACACCCATGCCGGAGGGAGGACTCGAACCTCCGACAGGAGCCGCACGTACCGCGACAAGACGCCTGAGACCGCGCGGCTACGGATTAACAACGAGGGCTGCTGTGTAGGATGTGGTTTTTAGGCGGTGTCACAACCGAATAAATGAACAGTGGGCTTGAACCCTTATTTATACGACAGGCAAACATTTAGAATTACTTTTGAATACATTACGGGAAAGGCAGTGATCAATGTCTTATAAAAATTTATTATTAAAAACAGTCTTGATCACGATTTATTTACCAAGGTGACCGGTTTCGACCACTACTGTGGTCATCTTCAGACCATTGAGTAGGAACCTCTTTCTGTTGGAGAAAGAGGTTCCTACTCAATGGTCTGAAGATGACCACAGTAGCGGTCGAAACCGGTCACCTTGATAAATAAACCGTGATCAAGACTGTTTTTAATAGTAAATAAACATTTAGAATATTTTCGCTAACTTTCACATGAATAACTGAGTACACAGACACTTGTGGTATCTAGGTTCCGTCCGGGGGAAAGGTCGATGGATGGGTAAGTAGAGGGTGGGGTGGCGAGAGTAAGGGCATCAGGGCACCCCTTAAACTAACCATGCCAAAAACGTTAATAACCATGCTGGACCAGCGCCGATGCGGGAAAAAAGACACAAGAAAAAGAAGTCTTCAATTATTCCTAAATACACTGATGAGCTAAAACATTCTGATCACGTGCTTAATAGTTTGTTTACCCGTCTTTGGAACGAACTACATCACTAATTCTGCCTATGAGCTATCCGACAGTTTGTTTGTAGGCTTGTAAATGTGCCCGATACCGACTCAGATGGTTTCTATAGGATTTACATGAGCAGAATTTGCTCGCCGAGACATCAACGTGAGTCCACTATAATGCTCCTCAAACATCTGTGGCACAGTTCTCGCTCCGAGACACGGACAATTACACTGTTGAAAGATGGCATCGTCCTCGGGGAAGACATCAAGCATGAAGGGCTGCAGGTGGTTCGCAACCGTCAGCTTATCTTTAAATTACTACCACAGGTCTCATGCAAGGCAGGAGAATGTCGCGTATAGCGTAATACTATTCCCACCAGCCTGCGTTCGTGGCGGGCTGCACTTTCCGAGCTCCGTTCACCTTGACGACGGCGTTTGTGTAGACGACCATCGACCGCGTGTAACAAAAATGTGATTCACCGGAAGAGCCGACACATTTCCATTCATCGACGATCGAATCCCGATGGTCCCACGCCCGCTTCAATCGTAAGTGATGATACTATTGGATCAACGTGTGAACAAGTAGGGGTGTCTGTTGTGGAGCTCCAAGTTCAAAAATGTACGACGAACGGTGTGCTCCGAAACACTGGTTCGTGCACCATCATTGTGCTCTTTCGGAAGAGATGCCACAGATCACCATCTGTACTACTTTGCAGAGCAGAGAAGCCTCCTACCCCCGTGCTCTGTGAAGAGTCGTGGACGTCCAACCATTCAGCACCTAGTGGTAGTTTCATTGTCCTTCTATCTCTTTCCATAAATGCTCACGACAGTAACATGCGAACATTCGACCAGCTTCGCCGTGTTCGAGATATTCGTTCACAGGGTCTGCGTAATACATTACTGGCCATTAAAATTGCTACACCACGAAGATGACGTGCTACAAACGCGAAATTTAACCGACAGGAAGAAGATGCTGTTATATGCAAATGATTAGCTTTTCAGAGCATTCACACAAGGTTGGCGCCGGTGGCGACACCTACAACATGCTGACATGAAGAAAGTTTCCAACCGATTTCTCATACACAAACAGCAGTTGACCGGCGTTGCCTGGTGAAACGTTGTAGTGATGCCTCGTGTAAGGAGGAGAAATGCGTACCATCACGTTTCCGACTTTGATAAAGGTCGGATTGTAGCCTATCGCGATTGCGGTGTATCGTATCGCGACATTACTGCTCGCGTTGGTCGAGCTCCAATGACTGTTAGCAGAATATGGAATCGGTGGGTTCAGGAGGGTAATACAGAACGCCGTGCTTGATCCCAACGGCCTCGTATCACTAGCAGTCGAGATGACAGGCATCGTATCCGCATGGCTGTAACGGATCGTGCAGCCACGTCTCGATCCCTGAGCCAACAGATGGGGACGTATGCAAGACAACAACCATCTGAACGAACAGGACGACGACGTTTGCAGCAGCATGGACTATCAGCTCGGAGACCATGGCTGCGGTTACCCTTTACGCTGCATCACAGAGAGGAGCGCCTGCGATGGTGTACTCAACGACGAACCTGGATGCACGAATGCCAAAACGTCATTTTTTCAGATGAATCCAGGTTCTGTTTACAGCATCATGATGGCCGCATCCGTGTTTGGCGACATCGCGGTGAACGCACATTGGACGCGTGTATTCGTCATCGCCATACTGGCGTATCACCCGGCGTGATGGTATGGGGTGCCATTGGTTACACGTCTCGGTCACCTCTTGTTCGCATTGACAGCACTTTGAACAGTGGACGTTACATTTCATGTGTGTTACGACCCTTCATTCGATCCCTGCGAAACCCTACATTTCAGAAGGATAATGCACGACCGCATGTTGCAGGTCCTGTACGGGCCTTTCTGGATACAGAAAATGTTCGACTGCTGCCCTGGCCGGCACATTCTCCAGACCTCTCACCAATTGAAAACGTCTGGTCAATGGTGGCCGAGCAACTGGCTCGTCACAATACGTCAGTCACTACTCTTGATGAACTGTGGTATCGTGTTGAAGCTGCATGGGCAGCTGTACCTGTACACGCCATCCAAGCTCCGTTCGACTCAATGCCCAGGTGTAACGAGTCCGTTATTACGGCCAGAGGTGGTTGTTCTGGGTACTGATTTCTCAGGGTCTATGCACCCAAATTGCGTGGAAATGTAATCACATGTCAGTATAATATATTTGTCCAATGAATACCCGTTTACCATCTGCATTTCTTCTTGGTGTAGCAATTTTATTGGCCATTAGTGTAATAATCTTCCCTCTGTCAAGATCGCTTATCTCAATGGATTTCCCCATCTGCAGCCTATATCTTCTCCACGGCGGTCCGCCGTCCTTGTCAACTCCGCTTACATTCTTTTGTTACCGCGTCACGTGCCCACAGCGCCACTTGGCGTCATACCACGTCGCGGTGGGCAGTAGTCATAATGTTTTGGTTCATTAATGTATAGCAATAAACTCCGGATTCGTTAAAGAATCGAACTTCCATGTATAAAATAGATTCAAACATCTGACTACTTTAGAAATGAGATAAAGTGTTGAATATCTGAAAACAAGAAAAAGTTTAATATGAGAGTCCAATTATGTTTAAGGTTTCTTGGAAGTCGCTAAGTGCTCGCTTTACCAAAAATTGAGTGAATATAGTGTGGATAATTTGCACTCTGTTTTAAGCAAAAGCTATCTTTAACCCAATCTTTGCGTTTTGACGTTGCATCTCTCGAATTATGCGTCGTACAGTTACACAATATCTTAAAGGTGCGGTACATTCAGTGGAATATGTAAAAACTGCTTGCAAAATGTGTTGTGAATAGAGCAAACAGTCAGTTTTAACAGAAAGAAGTTTTAAACTATGCGAGATACTGTCATTGAAGCTATTTTCGCCACAGATCCAGCAGTTGGAGAGACCTCTCCTACACCCCGTGTATCAATAATCCCATCCGATTTACTCACTCAGTGTAAGCGACTTCAATTCGAAATCCAGGTTTTGTTTGCAACAATAATTAACAAAGCTCAGGGTCAGAGAAAGAGAGAGAGAGAGAGAGAGAGAGAGAGAGAGAGAGAGAGAGAGTGGGGGAGAGAGAGGTGGGGGGGAGACTGACAGAGAGGGGGAAGGGGGAAGGAAATGGATACAGAGGGGGGGGGGGGGGAGGTGGTAAACAGGGAGAAGGGAAGGAGTTCATTTACAGAGAGAAGGGGAGGATGTGATAGACGGAAAAGAGGCGGACGAAGGAGATCAGGATGTACACTATGTGATCAAAAGTATCCGGACACCTGACTGAAAATGACTTAAAGTTCGTGGCGCCCTCCATCGGAAACGCTGGAATTCAGTATGCTGTTGGCCCTGAGCCTTGATGACAGCTTCCACTCTAGCAGGCATACGTTCAATCAGATATTGAAAGGTTGGAATTGGGGAATGGAAGCCTATTCTTCACGGACTGCTGCACTGAGGAGTGTTATCGATGTCGGTCGTTGAGGCCTGGCACGATGTCGCCGTTCCAAAACATCCCAAATGTGTTCTCTAGCATTCAAGTCAGGACTCTATGCAGGCCAGTCCATTACAGCGATGTCATTGTCGTGCAACCACTGCGCCACAGGCCGTGCATTGTCAACAGGTGCTCGATCGTGTTGAAAGATGCAATCGCCATCCCCGAATTGCTCTTCAGCAGTGGGAAGCAATAAGGTGCTTAAATCACCAATGTAGGCCTTTACTGTGATAGTGTCACGCAAATTAACAAGCCCCCTCCATGAACACCACGACCGCACCATAACACCACCGCTTCCGAATTTTACTTTTGGCACTAGACACGCTGGCAGATGACGTTCACCGGACATTCACCAGACTATACCCACACCCTGCCATCGCATCGCCACATTGTGTACCGTGGTTCATCACTCCACACTATTTTTTCCAATTGCCCTATGTTTACACTCATTACGCAGAGAGAGGCGTCGTTTGGTATTTACCGGAGTGATGTGTGGCTTATGAGTAGCTGCTCGACCATGAAATCCAAGTTTTCTCACCTCCCGTGTAACTTGCAGTGGACCCTGATGTACTTTGGAATTCCTGAGTGATGGTATGGATAGATGTCTGCCTATTACACATTACGACCGTCTTCAACTGTCGGCGGTATCTGTCAGTCAACAGACGAAGTCGGCCTGTACGCTTCTGTGCTGTACGTGTCCCTTCACGTGTCCACTTCATTATCATATCGGAAACAGTGGATCTAGGGAAGTTTAGCAGTGTGGACATCTCGCGTACAGACGTATGACACAAGTGACAACCAATCACTTGACCACGTTCGAAGTCAGTGAGTTTCGCGGAGCGCTCCATTCTGCCCTCTCACGATGTCTAATGACTACTGAGGTCGTTGATATGGAGTAGCTGGCAGTAGGTGGCAGCACAATGCACCTAATGTGAGAAACGTATTTTTTTGGGAGTGTACGGATACTTTCGATCACGTAGTGTATATCCGATTCCAGTCATTTAGCGCTGGATTCGCTAGTAAATTAAAACGTCTTGCCTGATGAGGCAATTTTACTGAATGAACAGTGAAAATATAGTAAGCGATGAGCTTTACTCCTTTCATAATTTTCAGGAGGATGACAGTGAGAAATGTTTTCTTAAAAGTCTGAATCATGTGTAGTTTGTTGCAAGTCACTTAGTGCTCACATTCACTAATACTGGATAAAAGTAAACTTGGTTTTTGCGTTACACTGTCTCAACACATACAGACAGTTTCTACTTGTGGTGATTATCTTAGTGTGTTAAACATTTAACATAAAATTGCACCTCTTAGTGAGTAGATTATGACAAAATTTTAAATTTTTAAATTCTGTCACTAACCACGCGAAATATTAAAAATAAAATTTTTGTTACCCTTGGAAATCGCTAGATAGCAACCTGCAGCTATGCAACGATGAAATATGAACCGGGATAGCCGTTCAGTGACATAGATCAATAACGTGTCTCGAGATCGTCTATGAGCATCGTTCGATATACTAACATTTTCTGCACGGCCATATTTTTGCTCAGTGTCAGCCTGTATCACACTTCTCAAAAAATTACAGATTTACGGCTAATCTGCCTTCTTTTGTTACCTTGTATACAATATTCAGTTTTGGAGAGACATCGCGAAGCAGAACGCCACTAAGAGCACATCAAGATTTATGTATTCCACAATAAGGGATTATTAACCACGATATTGTTCATGTCACCGTGCAGTCGTTTCTGTACTGCTTCTTTTTCGTTAGTGGGGACGAGCTGGAACTGGGGCCATGTCCACGTCGTACTTGAAACCATACAGCCGCCTTGCAGCTCGACAGCGGGGAAGCCATCTGTCAGGCGCGGGGGTTGGGGACGACGATATGAATTTCGACAAAGAAAAAAAGCTCTGAAGTGAAACGTGCGCAAACATTTTTAATTAATTTATTACGCTATCCATCACGCTGTCTCTTTCCTCGATCGTGGATTTATTACTGCGAGGAGAGCTGGAAAAGGAACTAAAGAAGTTTTTCATTAACGTCGCATTACGACTGAAATATTTCTAAAGCTGCGTATCACATGTTGGAGACAGCCTTGATGTGACTTCAGTCACCAAAATGGCATGCAACTGGTTTTCAGGCGATAACGGTTTTATTCGAATTCTTTCAAACGTTTGCTGCTTCGCATTTTCATTTTAATTTCGCAGCTGACGGGATCTGTATTTAAAGAGACTTACATTTGTAACACCGACAGCAGCTACCATTGATAATTCGGTTCATTTTGGTATCTGCTAACGATCCTTAGCAGGTACAGAAACTGTCACTTTAGAATCCCTCTTTGTGTAAACAGTCATTGCGTAGAAAACGGTCCTTTTGTATCGAAGTAGTCCAAAATTCAGCATGATCGAAAATATAGGAAAATGGCAAACGAGAGTTCGGTAACTTCATGTTTCAGGGATGGCAGTGACGTGGAATGAGTCATATTACATTTAACGAAGTTGAATTTTGTCATGAAAATCTATAATTCGTTCTTCGTGATCGATTACGAAATAAATTAAATAAATTCGGCCACAAATTTGTTCAAGAGTGTGGAAGTGTGTGGAAGGTTGAAGGGTGCCACCGATACTTGTGCTAGCGCTTCTTACGGAGGTTCGAGTCCTCCTTCGGGCATGGGTGTGTGTGTTTGTCCTTAGCATAATTTAGGTTAAGTAGTGTGTAAGCTTAGGGACTGATGACCTTAGCAGTTAAGTCCCATAAGATTTCACACACATTTGAACATTTGAGCTTCTTAGGGAGAAATGTTTCTTTTCTTCGCAGGTGGCGGTATGTCACCGCTTAAATATTCTTCTTCTTCTAATTTGCACGGGAAGTTTGGACCTCAAGACAGATGGATCGAACTGACTGCCTTCCATTTTTACCAAAAGTTTGTGATACGTACGCATACGAAAATAATTAGAATATTTCGTGTTTATGTGATTCAGTGGGGGTGATGCAAACAAAAAAGAAAAAAGAATATTACTGAGCGCTTTCCCGTTCAGTCGTGGCAGGCTGATACAGCAACCGGTTTTAAAGTGTTTCAGAACAAAAACGGTTTCAGTCGCAAAATTATTTAATGACTTTTTTATTTGTGATGACTACCTCTTTACGCTTCATAACTTATGTTTCTTTATCTTAGCTACCGAGAAAATTTTTGTTTCCCGTTTGCGATACTTAAGACTGTCCCCGATCCTACTACGTTGAAGTTTTATCGATTCAGAATACATACGCTACGAATGTACTCTAAAATTTAGTTGCTTTAGTCCATGTGACGGAGTTTTAATGACATATTTTGATTAGTTGTTTTTCATCTAATCACTTTAACTATTCTTTGTGCTTTATATGGTGTACTTTTATTTTATTTTTGGGTTTTAAGTATCTGTATTGGTTTGCTTACATGCATTTTAATTACTAGTTCAACGCACTTTTAGTTTTCGAAAATGTGCTTGAAGCCGGCCTTTCGCGCCACCTGGGTAGTTCTTGCCGCACTGTGCGCGGGACCTGTGTCTCAATTTTCCTTTGTAATGTTTGTGTGCTAGCCAATACACATATTGTGCCGCGTGCGGCTCTTACCGCGGTTTTATAAGCGTGGCCGTATCTCGTACTGCCACGGCGGAGCCGTCTGGTGTGCTCAAGGTAACATATGATAACAGCGCAAAATGCTTCCGCCACATATTTGTACTTTCTCGGTATTACGTATTTCTCGGTGTTATTCTGGCTGTTTCTCTTCTTTCGCTAGGTTCACTTCATGGTTTAGATGTTTCATGACCCCTGGATTCTGTATCCGTTTACATTGGTGTCTGTTTTATATTATGTGGTTTTATGGCTGATGGGTCACGTATCCAGCTACTTTTACGCAAGTTCACGTTGTTTGCTTAGCCGTGCCAGATAGGACCATGTCCTTTTCCTCAGTTTGTATCCAACTGATTGGTCTCTTGTTTTTGTCGATAGTTTGATGATGCCCCAAAAGGTTGAAACGCGTCATTGACATTAAATAATTTCGCAACCAAGACTATTTTTGATCTGAAAGAATATTATTTTCAACGTGGAAAGCAGAAGAGAAAAACAGTGCAACGAGGGCTCGTGAAACATGTAAACTGATAATAAAAAAATTTATAAACTTTTTGTAACACGAAAAATATTGGCACTGAATGAATATATTAAAAATAATTTTGCTATTATTAAAATCCAAGCAACCTATTAAAAAAAAACCTCTCATGTTTTCAATGCATCGCTTTCTTTTAAGAAACTACCATACCTCTGATTCTTGTTTTAACGAATATGTAGTTTATTCTCCCAAACAAAAAATGATAAAATTCCCAGTGAAAAGGCTTCATTATGTGCTACGTAAAATACTGTAACAGAAAGTGTGAATGTCCGCTCGCTGCCGTTCGACAGATAGGCATTCCCTCCTTTCTCCGATCGTCTACGAGAGTATCCGATACATCCGCTCAGAGCGAACTGGTTGCTAACTCAGCAACCGACGACTAAACCTACAAACCTACGTGGGTTAAATTGCACACCCCCTCCCCCCCCCCCCCCCCTACTTAGTTTCCACCGGCTGGACTCAGATTTACTCGTCGTGTAATGGAAATATCGGAGATAACTTGAAAAAGTGCCGTAGCTGGAAACTGTGACTTGTTCATATGTTACCCGTATCCGCTGACGTCTCTAATGCACTGTAGTTTCCGGAAGATTAATCTAAACGTAATCGCAAGCAAAGTTATCTTATAAGTAGTCCAAAATTCAGCATGATCAAAAGTAGAGGAAAATATTAAAAGACAATGTTGCTTATAGCTTTACATGATAGTGAAAAAGTCCCCCCCCCCCCCCCCCCCCCCGCTTTGAATACGCGGATGATAAAGGGCCACATTCATTCACTTTGGAAAAGGGAAAAGTATCTGATCCGATTTTCTCGTAACATATGCGGCGACAGCTCGACGACGCCAAAGTATTTTCTAGTGCGTTTATTCTTTGAAATAACAGAGATGCATATATGCATTCTCCATGGTTGTTGGAGTGGTAACTAGGGCAGCTTCTGGAGTATCTGTTGAGGGATTGACGTGTTTCTGAGAGATACATATTTTGCTTTTCTTCTCGCTAAAGCGAGCCAGTTAACATTTGTGCCGCTAGCGGTTTGTTTGAAGAGAAAGGGACTGTAAATGGAAAATAATTAAGACGTGGAATCACCGGAGATCTGGACATGTAATGGAGATGGATTGAATACACAATTTCCTTCATAAATAAGGTTTGTGACTTTTTTGTTCTGGAGTGAATGAACGAATGAGTTTTTTCTGAATCATTTGATGATCACGTTGGCCCTGTAATTAGTGGGGAAGTTTCAGCTGTGTCGAAGAGAACCTGCAATCACTGAGTCTGTGTTAAATCGTCCAAAAAGGCTTCGTGCACATCTGGAATTCGCAATCTTTCGTAAAAGGAACAAATTGTCCACACGACTGATTCTCCCGACCGAATGCAGTGTTTAACAGTAATAATAAATGTTAAAATGCCAATCCGTGACAGGACACGTTTTTGGACGTTGCTAAAATAATTTTGTTCTCTGTTTCATGTCAACTACGACGGGCTAACCTAACTGACGCTTGGAAAAGAGAGGAAAGACTCGCAGGTGATATAATTGGATCTACAAATAAAGCCGAAAGACAGCTCGCGGTGCGCGGAGTTAAGGTCAGATCTATACTTTCAATATTAAAGCTTGCCAGTATAGTTGAAGTATACGGTTTTCTTTTTAGTGTTATTTGATATTTGAACATTGATTAATACTGTTCGTGTTAGATGTGTTTTGATTGACCTGTCCGAGTTGCATTTATCTGTACATGTACATTAAGAAAGTAGACACAGAAGTACTCTTGTGTGAACGGAGTTACATATAGTGACAGTAGAAGGGAGTTATATATAGTGACAGTAGAACATTTATATGGTTTTAACTAGGGCAATGTTTAGGATGAGTCAAGCAGAGCATAGCAGCACGCAACAGCCTTCAGCTGTTATCACTGATAATAATGATGCAGTAAGAAGTGTTGTAGGACCAATGGCTACGGATAGCGCAATAGAACGCCCTGTAGACACGGCTGAAGGTGTAACAGCAAGTACGCAGCATGGATTAGATCCATTGGTAATGATCATGAGACAGAGGCAGATGATAACCGAGAGCATAAATACTTTGAAAACCGACATTAACGCGAAATTAGCCTCAGTTACTGAAGGGCAAAATGATTTGAATACGAAATTAGCCTCAGTTACTGAAGGGCAGGAAAATCTGAAAACAGACATTAACGCGAAATTAGCCTCAGTTACTAAAGGGCAGGAAAATCTGAAAACCGATATTAAAGCACAATTAGTGACAGTCACTCAAACTCAAGAAGAAATGAAATTAGTCCAGACTGAGATTAAGCAGCAGTTACAAGACAGTTTTTTCGAGTTAGAGCAGCGGATAGAGGCGAATACCAAGGAACTCAAAGATTAGGCCGAAGAGACGGAACGAAAATAGAATTGGTGAAAGCACAATGTGAGGAATCTACTCACCGCGTACGTGTCGAAATGAAGGAGTATGTGGCTATTAAGATAGATACTGTACGGGAACAAGTGGAAATGGTTCCGCAATTAGTACAAAAGCAAGACACCATGTCATGTGCAATTGCGCAACTTCCTGAATTGGCACGTACACAGGCTAACCTAAAGGAAAGCGTTGAACATCTGACAGAGCGTCAAGACGTTATAGACCACCAAATTAACGTATTAACGGGTAAATTATCCGAAATCACATTAGAAAACAAAAGGCTAATGTGTGAAAACGTTGAGCAAAATGTTAAGGCAGCATTCCAGAGTGGCCGGCCGCGGTGGTCTAGCGGTTCTAGGCACGCAGTCCGGAATCGCCGGGCTGCTGCGGTCGCAGGTTCGAATCCTGCCTCGGGCATGGATGTGTGTGATGTCCTTAGGTTAGTTAGGCTTAAGTAGTTCTAAGTTCTAGGGGACTGATGACCTCAGATGTTAAGTCCCATAGTGCTCAGAGCCAGCCATTCCAGAGTTTATCTGGCAAACAGGAAGAGAATTTGTTTGCGAAAGGACTTGAGGAGATGCGATAGCAGTTAGGTGCTGATTTGGAGCATTGGAAACAAACAATAGAAGAGTCAATTCGCGCTTCACAACAAAGCTCAGAACAAATGAATACAGGGCAGCAGCAGAAGTTGGCAGCGACTATAGAGCCAGTCACTGTCCACTCGCACACAATATCGACTTGTGTAAGTAATTCAGACATTAAATTGCCACAAGCTGGTTGTTCGCATGAATTCTTATCTAACGGAGATTACGAAAGCCTTTTCCATGCCGAAGAAAAAAATGATAAAGCATCGGCAATTCCAGATTTTTAGCCCTGACAAAAGGGGGGTCCATCCAATTGTTTTTATTCGAAGTTTCAGAGGAGTGCTACCCAGAAATTGGTCGGAGTGGCAGAAGATCAGTTTTGTTACAGGATATATACAAGGTTCGGGGTCGATCTGGGCCTCGGACATGACTTCTGTTTGCTCGACATATAACGATTTTGAGAAGGCATTTTTAGCAAAGTTCTGGTCAGAAGGGGCACAGGAACGCCTAAGGCAGGAGGTGCTCTACCCAGAGCCTTTCTCCTTTTCGAAAGGAAGCCTTAGAAAGTATTTCGAAAAATATATAGATAAAACGAGATACTGGGACAGAACTATGCCCTTGCCAGACATAATAACCATACTTAAGGCAAGACTACCAACTAGCATCCGGAATCAATTGATTTACGGCAACGACAAAGACTTGGAGTCGTTCCTCACGACGTTAGACCATATAGATATTATCGAAGAGAACAACCAGAAAGCCCGTAATAACAGATTCCAATATAGGGAGATAGAACCTCCGCCAAAGGGTAGGCAAGGTGGAAGTATGTGTTATACCAATGGCGATCAATCGACACTTAAAGGGAATGAACAGAGATCGTTAAATAATGGAGAAACCCCTCAAAATCTCAATAGTAATCCCGGCAATGGTCTTGCGAGGGGCTATTCAAGGAACAACAGAAACGGGAAAGATACAATCCCGTGTGGGGGAACGAAAGAAATTTCAGACCCCAAGCCTGGAATAATAACAATAATAGAAAGTGGAATCAACCGGGGGGAATGAATTCAAATAGCCAACATCAGTGGGGACGGACATCTACCAATCAACCGGTAATTACCGAAGTGACGGATGATGTCAACCAGCAGACAAATCAAAATCCAACAAACTTGAAGGACCCACTCGTGCCCCGGAGGAGCGGTCAACAATTGGTTGAGGGGCAACAGGATATGTGTACCCATGCTAACGTATAATGATGGACGATTACTGGCAGATGAACTGACCGAGGACTTAGAACCACAAGATGAGGATAAGGAACAGGTGGCAGTAGCCGAAGTGCTAGTCATTATGGAGACCATACCTATAGTGGCGGTTTTAGACACAGCTGCAACCACAAATGTTATTTCGGAGGCACTATTCAACAGGATCAGAAATATAAGACGAGTACCAGTATTTCCAGTTCAAGATGGCAGAATAATAGGCGCCGTTGGGGCTCGATCGGCTAATGTAAAGGTGCAGTCACTACTTGGTGTGGAATTCGGAAATGTAGCAATATTAAGCACATTCCTTGTTGTGAAAAATTTGGTGGTAGATTGCATTATCGGAGTCGACAGCCTACGACAATACGGATGCAGAATAGATTTTAAAACAGGAAAAATTTGGTTGAATGTTAATAAACAAGAAATTGAGTTGGAGTTGTTGAGAAAAAAAAGCCTTACGAGAAAATATAATTGTGGGATCAGTGTGCAAGTAATCAGGACGGCTCAAAATTCTAAAGAGCACGTAATTAATGAGTTCCAAGTCAAAGAAGATTTCGGTCAATTAGTGTTTGAAAAGTTAAATGAATCCGACTGCATTATCGAAGATCAGAAGAAGCAGCTCAATGAATTATTATTAACGTATGAAAACGTTTTCGATGAAAGGCCAGGAGTTATTAAGGGATACATATGCCATCTCTACGTTAAGCCGCACGAAACGTATTGTAGGACTTTCTATCCTGTTTCCTGGAAGTTAAAGGCTCAAGTTCAAAAGGAAATATTGAGCAGATATTCAACAACATGCCCCACTCCTCCACTGGATATTGATGTTCGAGCAACAGAAGAAAACTTCTGGACTGAACACATGCCCAAAACTCAGGAAACTGAGATGCCTTGGGAAGAAAAAATAAGACAAGCCATCATAAATATGACGCAAAAGGCTGATCAGAGAAAACAACAATATGACAAATTAATCAAGAGGGTACAGGTGTACCATGTCGGAGAGAAGGTACTAGTCAAAAGACATACCAAATCATCCTTAATAAAGAAGAGTATAAAGAAATGGGAGTTATTATATACTGGCCCATACATCATTCTACAAATTCCGAACCCTGGGGCTTATCTGTTAGCATACCCGGGATCTAACAAAATTAAAGGGTTATTTTCCCATAGAGACTTGAAAAAATTTAATGAAGATTAGAAGGTAGGGAGGAATGGTGTTGCGAGTGACAGAGATGAACGCTCGTAAAAACATAACAATAAACTGTGTGTGTTTAGTGTTAGAAAACTTTAAGCTGAAATAATTAATCAGTGACACAGATTGTAGAAATTGTGACTAACTATTACTATCGAGTGCTATAAAGAAAATAGTGGAGATAGGCTTCCCCTGTGTTCGGGTAAACATGGAACTTTAGCATTGCTGTCATCAAGATTTATAAAGGATCTGAATGACCTTCAAGAAGAAAGAAATGTTTCCCGAAAATGACGCTGCATAATCAAAAGAGGTTCCCAGTGAATGTTCATATATAATTTCAAGTGCACGCTTAGATGTGTAAACATGTGAAGTGATGCGCTTAGGCAGTGAATCATGAGTGACGGTTAACGCCGCAAAGATAATTTCCCGCGCAAAACAATTGACGTCTGCGCGAGAGTTAGAATCGATATAGACGACACAGATATGCTTTGTAAGAGACTCGCATCAAACGCGAGGGGAAACTGATTGATGTTGAATTTCAAAAAAGTGTCATAATTAGACGTTAAGAGTTCTTGATTTATTGTTGAATGTCAAAAGAAACTAAGATTCATAGAATTAGTAGTTATTTAATGGGTCTTGTTCACTTTGGAATTTTGTTTGAAAATCCATTTCCATATATGTGCATGTATGAATGCCGGATGAATCAGAGAATAAATGAAAGAAGTGAATCCACATTCCTCACTACTAATAACTTTTACATTACAGCAATCAAGCGGAGAAATATATGTATTTAGGATAAAAATTTTATGAGTATAGATAAATCGTATGACTTTTCAAGGAAATGATGGATTATGTCTTTGTATAAAATGAACCACAATTTCCATTATTCGATGATTTGAATCCAAAATCTACTGCAAGTTGCATGAATCCTTTAAATTACGAAGAATAAATCATTGACAGAAAATGTGTCAGAATTTTTGGACTTACAACCACAAGTGGTGATGCGAAGTCCAAAAGAAAATTCAAACTAGAGTAAATATTATGATGTTTTCGGCAACAGCATTAGTCAGTGGATAAATGGAAACTTTAAGTCAATGGCTAAATTCCTTGCGGTACATCGTAAGAAAAAGGATGCATAGAGCCATAGGGATTTTGTTTTCAAAAAGGAGAATCTTGGACGGTGCAACCTAACTAGTTCTCTTACAGGAAGAGTTTCCCTTTCGATCATTGCTAATTCTTTTGGAATGCATGTTGCATATGAAATCTGGTATCCCTGTCTCCCTGTCCCTTCTACTCTTCCCATTGCGGGCCGCGTAGAAGACCGACTACAAATGTGGACGTCGGGGACATGCAAGATCCGGGGGAGTTTCAGCACCGTAAGATATTGTCCTGGGAACAAGATTGTAAAAAAAAAAAAAAAAAAAAAAAAAAAAAAAAAAAAAAACCTCGAGTTATTTATTGTAAATTTTTTTTTAGCTAGAGGCACAAATCACTCTTCTCCACATCGTTATATAAATCGATACCTATCTTTCATTTAGAGATCAATTTCAAAATTATTTTTTCTCTTCTGTAGGCTTTCCTATCTTCTATGTACCGTAGGCTGGGGGTCTAGGCTTAAGAGGTTTTCCAAGGTTTCCCTGCTTAAGAAAGTTCCCGAATGGGTAGACCCTGATAACAGTTTCATGAAAGATCATCTTCGTTGGTTGTGCACAGCAAACATAACACCTTGATGCACGTAAAAGCAATACAGCCGCGGTACCTGTCTCTTCATTTCTTCTGTTTTCAATGTTTCCTTTCTTCGTCTGTCTTAAACATAATTAATTTTTTTCAGTCGGAGGACTGACACTCATTACTTCCGGGTTACCCACACTAATAGATAGCTCGCGAAGTGTGTTCGGTAAATCAAAATTAGGCTCACAAACTTCGCTCGCTGCGAGGGGCATTGTAATGTCCCCACAGAAAATACCCTCTACCATGCACCAATTAATCATTGCCAATCAAACCATCCACATTCATTCACTTTGGAAAAGTGTCTGATCTGATTTTCTCGTAACATATGCGGCGACAGCTCGACGACGCCAAAGTATTTTCTAGTGCGTTTATTCTTTGAAATAACAGAGATGCATATATGCATTCTCCATGGTTGTTGGAGTGGTAACTAGGACAGCTTCTGGAGTATCTGTTGAGGGATTGACGTGTTTCTGAGAGATACATATTTTGCTTTTCTTCTCGCTAAAGCGAGCCAGTTAACATTTGTGCCACTAGCGGCTTGTTTGAAGAGAAAGAGACTGTAAATGGAAAATAATTAAGACGTGGAATCACCGGAGATCTGGACATGTAATGGAGATGGATTGAATACACAATTTCCTTCATAAATAAGGTTTGTGACTTTTTTGTTCTGGAGTGAATGAACGAATGAGTTTTTTCTGAATCATTTGATGATCACGTTGGCCCTGTAATTAGTGGGGAAGTTTCAGCTGTGTCGAAGAGAGCCTGCAATCACTGAGTCTGTGTTAAATCGTCCAAAAAGGCTTCGTGCACATCTGGAATTCGCAATCTTTCGTAAAAGGAACAAATTGTCCACACGACTGATTCTCCCGACTGAATGCAGTGTTTAACAGTAATAATAAATGTTAAACTGTCTTGATATATTTCAGAACCTAATGTTACAGAACGCGATTTTGAGCCTGTTTTGTAAAGTAGAATTATTTGTCAGTTTCAAGCAGGCCAGATACAGTACCTCCGTTTCAGTGGCGTTGAAAGCGACAGAATGTATAATTCATAAGGCCTCGGGCGGCAATGTTAGCTGAAGACTATGGAAAGCACGATTTACGGGAACCGCTGTTAAACAGAACAGATATCTCGCCATAAGTGTATGTATAAACCAAACACTGTCTGCTACATCATCGTTTTCAGAGACTGCAGCTACATGAGTTGCACTTTCTCAAGAACTATGTATCGGACAGTGAGAACGATCGATTCACAGAAACGTCCGAGGAGTGTATCTCCGGCTCAGGTCAACGAACGAACGTGATACTTTTGTTTTATTCATTTACTCGAATCACCCTTTAATGAAGCACGTTAAATCAATATTTTAATTCTTGGGGCTTGCTTCCTTCTTCCTTTTCGGCCACATTCATTTAGCATGTTCTGATTCCTGCTTCCGGGTATGTTCGGTGTCATGAGGCTGTTTTCTTTTTCTTTCTTCTTCATCCGTGAAAGCAACTTCTTATGCTGACGTTTGCATCTTTGAGGTCATTCAGTTTCTACCTAAACCTTGTTGGTTACCCTTTAAGTTTCGTAATTTTACTGAAGATTTGCTTCGTCAATCTGTCATCATCCATTATAGCCGAATATCCAAAGACCGACATTCTTTTTTTACGCATTTTGTGTATTATATTATTTACATGATCACATATTTATGTAAGTAGAGGCCTGTTGTGTTCTGCTTCTGCTACTTGGGTAAAGTGTGCTTCTAACCAGTCTTGTTTCCATTTTCAAAATTTTGTCCATGTCATCCATACGCTCTAGCTTTAGTGTCTCGGTGCCATGTAGAGCCTCTGGCCTCGGTGCTGTATTATAATGTTTAATTTCAATTGCCCCCGAGAATGCTTTCACCCTCTACATGTTCTGCAATAAAACGTTCATCTTTAGACCGTCCTCACTGTATTATTCTGGGAAACCAGAAAGATAACACGTATACTGACTGCATGGCAATCTCAGATGACATTTCATCGATAACAGACACATCGGGAAATGCCAAATGCCAGAAAGGAAACCTAACTGTGAGAGCAGAAAAAATCGGTTTACAAATTTCTTTCCCAAAGGCAGAATTTATAACGTGCTCATTTTTTGCAGAGCATTTATCATCGAGCCTGAGCACCCACCACCAGAATACTAGACTGTGGTCTTTGGTCGTCCTGAGTAATGTTTGTTTATTATTGTTCAGTACAAAAGAAAAGATGTCCATTATAATTATCCGGGCTGTTATGCCGTGGTTGGTTGATGAATTCTGTGTCGATTCCCAACGTTTCGTCTCCGACTGCGGGACTGCGGGGTCCGTAGCTCGATGGAAGGTCCAACACACCCACTGGCTCGATACTGACTGCCGCTAAATTCCGTGTCCGCGCGCTCCCGCGCCGCGGCGTGACGTCACGTGTTTTGAAAACGTCAGTGCAATTGGCCGCTGTCCGTCGCCGTTGATCGCCGTTGCCATCACCCAGTAGTGGACGGGTGGTACACATCTTCTTTAACACCGGCATCCATATACCGTTTAATTTCTCGCCTTCCTCCTTTCGGTTGAAATTATTTGGGTGTTAAGCGATTTCGATTGCCTCCCTGTAGAGCCTTTCGTAATATCCGCTTGTGGCCGCTAGTACTTGCGTCTCCTCGAAACGAATACTGTGGTTCCCTGGCTGGACAGCATGCTCCGCAACAGCTGATCGTTCCGTTTCTCCTCTTCTACAATTTCCCTTGTGCTCTTCCAAACGTTTAGAAACAGTTCTTTTAGTGATACCCACATAAACATCACCACAGCTGCATGGGATTCTATACACTCCAGCTTTTTCCAATCGTTTGCGAGCGTCCTTGGCAGGCTTAAGGTATTCGTGTATTCAGTTTACAATGGAGGAGGAGGTAGACGGCAAATTACATTTTCTCGATGTGCTTGTTTTTAGAAACGAAAATGGTAGTTTGGGCCACTCAGTATACCGCAAACCCACGCACACGGACCGTTATTTGCACCGGGATTCGAACCACCACCCAAAACAGAAGAGGGGTGTTATCAAGACGTTAGCGGACAGAGCTAGAAATATTGGTGAACCTGAGTTGCTCGACGCTGAGATGGAACATCTCCACAATGCACTAATGAAGAACGGATATTCGTCCGCCGAAATAAAACGTGCGTTGAGGCAGCCACGCAGAAATCATACTGACGTACAGGCTACTGAAAAATCTAAGGTTTTCCTGCCGTTTGTTAAAAATGTAACGGAAAGAATAGGGAGGATCTTGACGAAGCGGAATATTACCGTAATTTACAAGCCCTCCAGGAAGATACAGGAATACCTTAAGCCTGCCAAGGAAGCTCGCAAACCATTGGAAAAAGCTGGAGTGTATAGAATCCCATGCAGCTGTGGTGATGTTTATGTGGGTACCACTAAAAGAACTGTTTCTAAACGTTTGGAAGAGCACAAGGGAAATTGTAGAAGAGGAGAAACGGAACGATCAGCTGTTGCGGATCATGCTTTCCAGCCAGGGAACCACAGTATTCGTTTCGAGGAGACGCAAGTACTAGCGGCCACAAGCGGATATTACGAAAGGCTCTACAGGGAGGCAATCGAAATCGCTTAACACCCAAATAATTTCAACCGAAAGGAGGAAGGCGAGAAATTAAACGGTATATGGATGCCGGTGTTAAAGAAGATGTGTACCACCCGTCCACTACTGGGTGATGGCAACGGCGATCAACGGCGACGGACAGCGGCCAATTGCACTGACGTTTTCAAAACACGTGACGTCACGCCGCGGTGCGGGAGCGCGCGGACACGGAATTTAGCGGCAGTCAGTATCGAGCCAGTCGGTGTGTTGGACCTTCCATCGAGCTACGGACCCCCTTGAAGATGTCTCCCGCAGTCGGAGACGAAACGTTGGGAATCGACACAGAATTCATCAACCGACCACGGCATAACAGCCCGGATAATTGTAATGGACATAATATTTCCGACTGTGAAAGTTACATTTTAGTAAAAGAAATATCATGACACTGGTTTAATCAGTTACTGAAAGTTGTCATTCTGCTTGGTACAACCTAAGCGAAATGACAACTTTCAGTAACCAATAACTTTGCCAAGTCTGTGGAGACAGCTGTTATCAAAATTTTCGTTTAGTCAGTGTTGCTAACATAATATTTAATAAAATCGGAGAAACAGAAACTAACTCAGCGATCTCCAGAACTGCCCACACGACCGCCCACCTTCATCTGAGGTTGCTTCTTTTACTGTCGTGGCTTGTGACGTCATTCCCATGGCGTCAAACAAGTCCTAGTTCTGAATTACGACGCGTCTTATGAATAAAATTAAGTATCATGTAATTTTGATCTATGCCACTGGTCATTTATGTGAATAATTCAGAATGTCTACATGACATCCAGAGTCTCTCAAAAGTGCCAATTAGATAAAATAAATTACTCAGCTCATTAAGAGAGACGGATATGGTACGCGACGGGAATTCGATAGTAGGAAGAGAAAGAAAAGAGTAAATAGTAGGAGAACATGAGGAAAGTAGTGAATAGCGAAGCCGCTTGGCACAATTATGCGCAGATCACAATTTAATGATAACAAACACTTTTGTAAGGATAATGAAAGTAGGCTGTATACGTGGCAGAGACCTGGACACACCTCAAGGTTGCAGACAGACTATATATGGAAAGACAGAAATTTCGAAACCAGATTTAAAACTGATAAATATTTTCAGATATAGATGTGCACTCTTAACATCACATACTGGTTATGAATTGCAGATTAGAACACAAGAAATTGCGTCAAATGTAAAAAATTTAGGACATTTGACCTGGCAAAGTTGAAAGACGTAGAGCTTGTCAAGAGATTCATAGGGAGACTTAGACAAAAAGTAGAAGGAATACGGTGCAAGACAGATGAAACAGTGGAGGCAGCAGAAGATGAAATAGAGAAAAAAATGAAGCTCGACAGAAATCAACGGATAACACATCAATGTAATTGATGAAAGGAAGTGAACCTAGCGAAAATGGAAACAAGTTTAAAAATTAGGCTAACATGAAGGGCAAAATGATGGACAGAGGAGAAATGTATAGCTGCAGACGCATGGATTGCTATGCGAAAGATAGACTCAGAGAAGTAACATTTGTCTTTGTGTTCTTCTGAGTTAACAAATGGGTGTATATTGTTATACCGGCTGTCGTAAGAATTACAGCTAACATGGCCTATAGCCAGAGGATTCAAAGAACCGTAAAGACGCTTCAGAATGGCAATGGCGGAGCTTATCAAAATGTTGACGCTCCACAGCGCTGGTCCATGGAGATGCAGCGGCACTTGATGGAATGACAACAACAGAAGTCCGCATCGACGCAGCAGCAGTTATAGAACAGCTAAAGGAAGCGTCAAAAGACAACCGCTGTTGTTGAATTTGCTGACAAAACGCAGTGGCACGTAACGAAAAGTTAAAAATACCACCGTTTCCATCGTTCGAAAGATGAAAGGGACAGGTACCTGTGCTACCTGGATTAACATTTCGGGGCACATCTGGTGGCAGACGTCGACTTGAAACCCGAATATTACCTGCCATGCGTCGAAAATGACACGTTCGACATCCTGACGAAGTTCTTTGGAGGTAAGGAAGTCAGTAAAGAAAAACATAATGAGCTGATTAAGCAACTATTGACCCGTTTGAAGCAGAACGCATGGCCGGTGGCCACCTGCAAATTCCTCAGCCCAAAGAAGAAGCCTGAGCGGACATATCTAGAATGGATGACTGATTTACAGGAGTGTCGTAAGGGACTGCAATTTTATATGCGAACATCATTGCCAAGAAATAGCTTGGACTGTTAGAGCAATCATGGCTGCCATTATATTGCATATCTTGCGATGTAATGCGGAATTCAGCCCTGCAGTACAGTAGTCCTGAATGGCTAAATTTTTAAAGATTACTGATACATATCAAGCTTCTCAGCGCATTGTGAAATCAGTCAAGGGAGAAAATATAGATTCGCCTGAAATTTTTCAACTGACCGTGCACTAAAAATTCAGAAGGCCACATTCAAAAAGGTCATCAAAAGGAATGATCTTAACCATCAAAAAATGCAAGTCTTTCCCAGAATGGAATGGACCATAGTCGGAGTGAATACAAAGTCAGGAATGCAGTGTGCAATATCCGCAAGTAGACCAATTACACGTTCACCATGTGCCTGGAGAGAAATAACAAGCCTCCTTTCACTTCCATGAAGCATCTATCTTCAAAGTGATGGACCAAGAAAATACAAAAGGAAGCAAGCAAAGTCACATCATCGGAAGAAATCAGGAGTAATGAAGTATCAGGACCTAGCACATGCGGAAAACATCCATGTAATTGGAAATCAGTTCTTGCAAAATGAAAATCCTAATCGACAGTGGTGTAACTTCCCAATCATAAACCTAGATGCCTACTAATTGCTGGATAACCAGGATACTTCAATTCAAATTTAACAGGAAACATCCGATACAGCCCTGATTGTCTGAAGGAAAAAGTAATGGTAGTTGTCAAATCAATGGAACCACAAAAAAGCATCCACTGATGGCTGTCAATTGATGAAAAACTAACATCAGTCCAGGCGCAGTCAGTTGAATAAGAAGCACTTTCCATAATTTACGATTTCAAGAAATTCCATCATCAGCTGTGTGGAAGAAGGTTTGAAGTGAAAACAGATCGCAAGACTCTGGTTTCAATGTTCCCTCCAAACAAACAGCGGTCAGTGGTTACAATGCAGAGACTACAATGACAGGCAGTTACATTGTTGGATGTAACTAAGAACTAAGATACAGGTCTTTAAAAAAGCATGGGAATGCTGATGCCTTATCTAGGCCGCATGCTGGTCCATATGAAAAATCTGATACATTTGAAGAACGCTGCTGCTAACCTGATGAAGAAACTAACGAACATATAAATTCATTTCCAGCCGATCGAAGAAAATCCTAGAAGTCATGAGCATAGACGCAGCATTAAAAATGATCCTGCATTATGCATTACGAAGTTGATGGCTTTACACACGCTGGTTCGAAACGTACCTAACAAACAGAACGCAAAACGTTGTGCCGCATAATTCAGACAACATTTTAGTGACTAAGGAGAAATCACAAGAGGTGTTCCACAGGGCTCAAATTTGAGTGTACCCCGACTCCTTACATATGTGAATGATCTTCCACTTAAAGTTCAAGAACCACAATTGGTACTTTTTTCAGACGATAGTAGTATTATAATGAATCCCGTTAGAGAGGATGCAACAAAAAAATCGTAAATAATGCTCGCCAAAGAACTATTAAGTGGTTCTCAGAAAAATAGACTCCCTTTACTTTTGAATAAAAAAACCCACTCTATTCAGATCTGTAAAGCAAATAATCATATTGACAACGGATGTAGCGTATGATCAGGAGTTCTTGTGCTCTTCGTTTGATTGCCGGTTTGGGAAACAAACGAACTAACCTCCTGACATAATTTGGGTATTTTCATTCAATAATGCCTTCTGAAATAATTTTATCCCGTAACTCACTACTTAGAAAGAAAGTATTAATTGCACAAGCGAGCATTAAGAAAATTATGTAGTTGTCACCTACGGACATCATGTAGGTATCCTGTCAAGAAGCTAGGCATTTCAAATACGTCGTCACAATACATACATTCGCTAAAGAAATTCGTCATAAATAATCCACAACAATTTAAGAAGAACAGTGAGATCCTTATCTACAGCGCTGGAGTGAAAAAGATGTTTATTAACCTTTATTAAAGCTGTCAGCGGCTCAAGAAAGAATTTAATAATCTTTGATCATTTGGCCAATAACATAAAATGTCTGACGGATAGCGAAACAAATTTTAAATGTAACCTAAAATTTCATGCGCGAATTTATGGTTAAAAACCGGTAACGAGAAGAATTTTTTTCTTAAGTTGCAAGAGTAAGACGAAAAAAAGAGTGTTTTCATTAAAGTTAACACTATTCATGTATACATGCCGAGTAATGCGATTCGTTCCATATCATACCAATAAAATAGTGGTCCAAATGATATATGGAGCATGTAATTAACTATGTAAAATGGTTGTCCAAGAAATTTCCAAAGGACAAAAATTTTTGCAATTATATTTTGAGGAAACAATTGCTATCAGCAACTATCATGGCTGTTATTTTTTCAGACAGGTTTCACAAAGGATGTCATATCCAAAATTTAGCAGACGACACTTCATGATGGCTGAAACAAATGGAAGAATGATATTGCTGATCGCCAATGTGGATAAATAAATCGAAGAATTTGTTTCCCAATGTGAATTTTGCCGAATGCAAAACTATAGATAAGAGTGTCGTACGTTGGAAAACTTTTCAGACTTAATCAAATGAAGCTGTATGGTTACAAAGACCTGTGTGGTTAGCACATCTGCCGAGTGACAAGAGACTTGGGTTTGAATCCTGGGCTTGGTAGAAATTTTCATTCGTTGCTTCAGTCTGCACGTATACATTATAGATATTTGATATTTGGAAAGGTCTTTGGAACTATGTAGTTTCATTTGGTTAAAGCACCTATGGCTGGGTCTGAGGCAAGATCCCCCCTTTCGTTCGATGCTGAGGTGCTATTTCAGTACAGAGAGTCTCTGAATGCTGTTAGAGTTTGGTAGGAATACCAAGTGGGTCGAGGCTTGGATGGGAATTGGAAATGAGGAGGGAGGCGTGCTAGCGTAGACCATGCAGTTCTGTAAAGCCACTGTGCCACTGTGATTCTGTCATTTCCTGAAATTACAAAAACACTGTAAAAGTAATGTTCTACCAAATGTGAAAAATCATTCCAAGGTACAATGTGGGCTACGCCTCGGAACATATATTCCATTCAAATTTAAAAACGTTGCAATAGAGAAAATATTGTATTACATTGTTACTCAACTACCCACCAATAATCAGCAAGTGAAGTCAAATTAAGAAGTATTATTAAAAAGCCAGTTACAAGTTGAAAATCTTTTGAAGTGGAAGCTATTAGAAACTTGCACAAATTCCCAGTTTCAAGACAGGAAAAATTGTTTTATGGCATTAATCTCAGTTAATTTACATATATCACGTCTTCAAGGTAGAAGACCTTCTTCCTTTTCAAGTACAAGATGGCTTAACCGTCTGCCGGTTATGTAACTAGTTTCAAAAATATACAGGATTTTGCTAGCCATAAAACTCTGAAACTGAAGCATTAGCAGTATCCTTCTAATGGGTTTAATTACATTAATGTGACTATATGTCAGAATTCTGAATAACCACCTTTTGCAGCGCAAACCAATGCGAGATGTACAGGAAGAGAGTCAGTGAGATTCTGAAAGGTACGGACAGGGATGTGGGGCCATCTCAACTCCGGTCTGTGCCCAGCTGCGCTAGGTTTCTTGGCTTATGATCTACAGCGCGAGCAGCCCGATTGACATGGTCCCACAGATTCTCGATTGGGTTTTAATTAGGAGAGTTTTGTGGTCAGGGAAATAGGGTAAACTCATTCTGGTGCTCTTCCAACAACGCAAGTACGCTGAAAGCTGTGTGACACATTGCGTTGTCCTGCTAGTTGATGCCATAATACCTGTGTTGATCCAGTTTGCCTTCTAGAATGACGATATCACCCAGGGAATGCCACGGAAACATTCTCCACCCTATAACGCTCCCTCCTTCGTCCTAGACTCTCCCGATGAGTGCTGGACGGTGTTTGCTGTCAGACGTTCCACTCTGTACACGTCAATGGCCATATTTCCGAAGGAGCATAAAACGTAATGCATCTGAAAAGACCACTTGCCGCCCCACTTAATGGACGCCCACTTGCGCGTTCGTCACCAACTAGGCGCCTGCTGCAGATGCTAATAGGTAG
Source organism: Schistocerca serialis cubense (assembly GCF_023864345.2). Taxonomy (NCBI): domain Eukaryota; kingdom Metazoa; phylum Arthropoda; class Insecta; order Orthoptera; family Acrididae; genus Schistocerca; species Schistocerca serialis. Next base: position 563,800,333 of record NC_064641.1, read on the forward strand.
CAACGTACGTTGAATTGTTGAAAAAGACGCAGCTGGTAGCCCCTTGGTTCATCTGTATGGTCAGTTGCTCAGCAGCTTCACGTCTATTCGCCAATACATACGAGGTGCTACAATAAAGTAATGAGACTAATTTTCTTTGCAAGATATGGCAACCCTGCAGGCTTGCGTAGGCACAATATCTTTGACCTTGGTCTATAAACTGCTTCTAGTTCAAGCAGCACATCGATGCTACTGCTCAGTCGTGAGGTGTGCTATAATAAGTTAACACGTGTTTGTGTGTCTCGTCACGGAAATGGAACCGCATAATATTGTGCAACTGTATGCCATTTCTTTTTGCGTTAAATTGGGACAAAACCGGTACGACATCTTACGGTAAGCTTCAGAAAGCTTTTGGAGCGGAGGTTTTGTCAAGAGTTCAAGTTTTGCGTTGGCATAAAATGTTTAGAGAAGGCAGAACGAATGTTGAAGATGAAGACCGTAGTGGACGACCATCAACCTCACGGAAGGACGTCCACTTGGCCAGGGTGCGTGAACTCGTACGATCTGATCGAAGATTGTCCGTGAAAATGATTGCAGAAGAACTGAACATCAATCGAGAAACGGTTCGTCCAATAATAGCTGAAGATCTTGGTATGAGAAAGATTTGTGCAAAAATGGTCCCCAAAAATCCCTCATCACAACAGGGAGAAACACGGAAAAATGTGGCAACCGATATGTTAGAGCAAACGGTAATCAATCCAGAATTGGTGAGCCGTGTTATTACTAGTGATGAAAGTTGGTTTTTCAGTACGATCCAGAGGCAAAACGCCAAAGTTCGAAAAGGGATCACCCAGACCATAAAAAGATCGCGTGTCAAAGTCAAAAGTGAAATGCATGCTTGTATGCTTCTTTGATTCCAAGGGAATTGTCCATAAAGAGTGGGTGCCTCCTGGAAGAACAGTTAACCAATATTACTACATTGCTCATAATTGGATTCTGCATCATGATAATGCGCCATCCCATACTGCTCTGTCAGTACAGCAATTTTTAACCTCAAAACAAATTTCAGTACTACCACAGCCACCTTATTCACCAGATATCGCTCCGTGCGAATTTTTTCTATTTCCAAGAGTCAAAACGGCGGTCAAGGGACACCATTTTCAAACAACACAAGATGTCCAAAAAGCTGTGACGAGGGTCTTGGAGGATATTACAGAAGATGAGTTCCAGAAATGTTACCATCAATGGCAGAAGCGCTGGAAAAAGTGTGTGCAATCAGAAGGGAACTACTTTGAAGGAGACAACACTAGACTAAAACGGTAAGCAACATTTTTTTTCACATCAGTCTCATTACTGTCGCACCTCGTACGTCTACAACCGTAGTTTACCTGTGTCATTTATGGCCTGTGGTGAACCACAGTTGCCTCAGCGCCGGTTTTGGATAGCGCCATTTTGCCATGAACAGTATACTTTAACCATGACAACACGTCAACAGTTTGCAAACGTACTCTTTTCGGGAATGCCTCCATTGTTGGCCCGAGAGCCAATAATCATGCCTCTATGGACGTCAGCTAAATTTCTCTGTTTCCGCAGTGCAACAACGACTGCACTGTTTTCTGCGTCCGTCAGCCCGTTTTATATACTCTCGACAGGTAGTGAGCCGCCCTGCCGCCTGCGAGTAGTTACTGCACGTTGACGTCGAACGAAGGTACTGGTTACATTACTGTATTATATACATATTAATGTGTTATAAACCACTTATGTATGCAGAACTTGTAATATTTACAGTTGCCGCACAAATCAAATGCCTTAAAAAAACCAGTAGAAAATACCAGAAATTTTTTACGGCAGTTTATAATGCGCATTCCTTCATGTGATTCTAAAATCATTCACTAGACTAAAACTTAGAAAAGAAACTTAATGTGAATTGATGTGCATTATCCTCCAAGTACAACACTCTTTGCAACCACAAAAATTATTTTCAAAAACTGACCGCAAGAAACTCTGAAAAATATTTTGGGCCTTATGTTGTGGATGCCTATTAAAAGTTCCCATACATATCTGAAGTAACCTCAGAAACTATAGTTCACAATGAAAACGACCTACCGAGCGAGGTGGCACAGTGGTTAGCACACTGGACTCGCATTCGGGACGACGACGGTTCAGTCCCGCGTCCGGCCATTCTGATTTACGTTTTCCATGATTTCCCTAAAATCGCTGCAGTCAAATGCCGGGATGGTTCCTCTGAAAGGGCACGGCCGACTTCCTTCCCCGTCCTTCCCTAATCCTATGAGACCGATTACCTCGCTGTTTGGTCTCTTCCCCCAAACAACCCACCCAAAAACGACCTAAAATTTTTTGTCGTATAAGACCTCCCCAAGACCATAAATGGAAATAGAAATGAGCGTTTCACGTCATTGGCCGGGAGGCCCCTTACGGGGCATGTCCGGCCGCCTCGTTGCAGGTCTTATTACATTCGACGCCACATTGAGTATCCTGCGCCATGGATGGGGAAGAAATGATGATGAAGACAACACAACACCCAGTCCCTGAGCGGAGAAAATCCCCGACCCAGCCGGGAATCTAACCTGGGCCCGTAGGACGGCAATCCGTCACGCTGACCATTCAGCTATTGGGGCGGAAAAGACCATAAATCAGACAATGGGATACAATTTCTATCAAAGGAATTATTAGATTCCTGTTAAAGAAAAATTTTGAACACTTGACTATAGCTCCATGTTACCAAGTTTCACATGACAAAGCAAAATGATGGGTCAGAATTTCAAAGAAGCTATGAAAAAGGCTACTCGGGGAGGTGACAATATGGAATGTATCTTGCAGAAATCGATGGTAACTTAGGGCACAATTCCCAATCCAGTAACTGGAAGATTAACTACTACAGTTCTTCATGTCAGTCAGACTGGAACACATTGCCCCTGAGTCTTCCATCGTTCAACAAGTAATGCGACACTTTTTTTTGTGGAAGCCGGTGGGTTTTATTCAGGATTCCATCATATTGTTCCCCAGTCTTTCCCCTACAAAACCGTATTTTGCAACCTAATCTCCGTACCATGCCACCTTATAGGGAGGGCCTATATGTCTACGCGGTACCACTGTACTGGTTCACTTCGGAGCCAAAGTCTTGCTGCTTCAACAACTTCCCCATTATCCAAGTACCGCTTCCTGCGGAGTGCATCCTTCATCAGGCGAACCAGATGTAAATCGAAAGGCGGGAAATCTGGGCTGTAAGGTGGATGAGTGAAAACGGTACAATGAAGTGCTCTTCTCTGGTCCGCAGACTTGTGTGAGGCCGTGCGTTGCCATGGAGAAGGGGAAGTTCGTTTGCATTTCTGTTATGACGAACACGCTGAAGTCGTTTCTTCGGTTTGCTGAGGGTATCACAATTCACTTCCGAGTCGATCGTTGCACCATAAGGGAGGATATGAATAAGAATAACCCCTTGACGGTCCTAGAAGACGACCACATGACTTTACATACTGGGGGTGGGGGTTTGGTCTTTTTCTTTGGAGAAGAGTTGGTGTAGCGCCACTCCATGGATTGCCGTTTTGTTTCTGGTTCGAAGTGTTTCATCGGCTGAAACGATGTTCCACAAAAAATTGTCACGATCAGCGTTGTAACTCGCAGTCACTTCTGCGCAGATGATCCTTCGTTGCTCTTTATGGTCCTATGTTAGGTGGCGAGAACATAGCACGTACACACCGTCGAGTACCCCAACTGATGGACGAGTGTGTCAGTACTATCAACAGAGTTGTCCAGTTACGCAGCGAAGTGTGTGACTGTGATCCGTCGATCATCTCAAGTGAGAGTGTCTGCACGTTCCAGAACTGCAGCAATCACAGCGCCAACCTGCGCGAGGGAGATCGGACAGATCTGTCCGACACCGCTACGATGATGACTGAGGTCTCGGCCAACGACTCACTGCCAGGGCTCCGTAGACGCTCTGCAAGCTCCTATGAGTATGTATGATATTCTGGTTTTCCTGCAAAAGAAACTCAATGACAGCTCTCTGCTGGAATACACTTCTGTTACAGGCGCCATTTTTAAGGGTGTGTACAGCGCGGCTAGCAATCGGAACTTCATGAAACTATAACGGATGACGTGGAAATATTCCACAATGTCCCACAACAAAATCTGCATTTTTCCAACCGAAACTGTCCGAGAAAAAATGTATTGTATTAGATACTGAATGTTCCTCGTACATTTATGCTATAAGAAGCCTTTTACGAAAATATTTGCCAGCGGTTCTAGGCGCTTCAGTCCGGAACCGCGCTGCTGCTACGGCCGCAGGTTCGAATCCTGCCTCGGGCCTCGATGTGTTGATGTCCTTAGGTTAGTTAGGTTTAAGTAGTCCTAAGTCTATGGGACTGATGACCTCAGATGTTAAGTCTCATAGTACTTAGAGCCATTTGAGCGATCGAAAATATTTATCTCGAGTGTAGCCTTATACGTAAATTAAATGTGGACGACAAATAGTTTAGACGAGAAGTGAATACGATATGATGTTGCAGACGAATATTGGTAGCTAGGTAGGTAGAGCGAGTAACTAATGAAATACTGAATCGAATTGGGTGGGAAACGAGGTCTGTAACACAACTTAAAGAATGGTAAGGTGGTAGGGCACATCCTGTGGCGTCAAGGAGTAGTTAATCAATTTGCTAATGGTGGGAAATGTGGCGGAGACCTTTGCTTGGTTGTATAACCTGCGGCTAGTGGATGTAGGTTCCAGCTGTTATGCAGATGTCTTGAAGCCTCCACAGGATAGAGCTGCATGGAGAACTGCATCAAAACAGTCTTCGGACCGAACACCACGACAACAGCTGTGCAGGCTCGGCAGACTAGTCCGTAAAGCAATTTTCAAATGGCCCAAAACGAGTGTCAGAAAACTGGAACACAATTTTTATACAGTCTGCAGTGTACAAGGTGTTCCAGAATTGTAGAGGGGCTTAGCTCAAGTTTTATATGGAACTCATGTCGGAAACGGTTCGTTTCGATGCTACTAGGAAAACCAGATGTACAGACTTCACTCCTATTTACTGAGATATTACAACAACTGTTCGATATGACGACCACCAAGTTCGATGCACACAGTGTATCTGGGCAGTAAGTTAGCATGAACTCTACCCTGTGCGTGGTGTATAGTTAATTACTTCTGCCGCAGCCATGATCCATTCAACCATATCGTCCTTCTACTGGACAGGGGTCCAGTAAGAAAGACTCTTCACGTAACCCCACAAGAAAAAGTTCAAAGGGGGTGTCAAGCATGTTATCCACGTCGACCGATCCGCCTGGTCCTGTAGATTATGTTTAGATGGTTTCGAACGCTCCATCAAGCCGGAACCGCAATTCGCGAAGAATGTCCAATGGCACATGTTCCAAAAACTGTGCCAGAGCTTGTTGCAGAAATATCAAGTCCACCCTTTAGGTGGAGAGGAAGGATGTACGGTCCAATCACACGATCATCGTAATACCTGCCCTGACTTTGAAGCTGAAGGTGTGCTGAAATCTTCGTGTGCACGTGGCTTTGGTGTTTCCTTAATCCCCAATACGGCTATTTAGAGCGTTTTAAGCACCTTTCCTGTTGAAATGCGCTTCATCGCTAAACAAAATCCGCCTTGGAAACTGAAGGAAATCCACATAACGATGTAGAAACCACGTACAGAAATAGACTCCTGGAACAAACCCGCCGAGAGCACGCACTTTCCATCTGAGTGTGGTATGGGTGGGGTTTCTGTTCATCCCGAACACGCCAGACAGACGAATAAGACACGTGCAAGTCATGTGCAATGGTTCTAGTACTCGACGATATGTTCGCTTCAACTTGCTGAAGCACTTCCTTGGACGCCTTCTCGGAGCACCACGGTTAGCTCTATCGCTTGTGAATTTCCCACTTTCCCGTAGCCCTTGTTCTACTCTGGCAAACATTGGATGAGTTGGAGTCACATGATTTGAAAAGCAATCTGGTAAGGACGTTGAGCTCCTCTTCAATTATGCCGAGCTTCACCTTATATTAACGACATATCGGCATACTCTGTGAATGTGTACTCAGGCACTCTGTTACTGCAATACCAGTCAGCGTAATGTCATCTGGAAGCATGCAAACAAGGCAGGTGGAACCAAAGAACATCAGGTGATATCGCGTCATAACACCATTCGTGTATGTGGGTAGCCTATCATAATAGCCTTCTTCATAAGAAACATCTACCGCACGAGTGAGAATTTCTTGTTTTCTTTGTAACATTGGAACCAATGGTTTCCGGACATGGGTTCCTATGTAAAACTTGATGAACTAAGTCCCCTCTACAACCTCTAGACTTGCGTATGATGGATGGTGCAACACCCTGTAACTATATGCAAATAAACAATCAATTTTACGATTTCAACCAACGAATACCATCATACCTTCCAGAGAAACGGACTTTCTATCCAAGAACCTGAGACGAAAAAGTCACAGAATTGCCTATGCCATCAGCATCTATTAATCGTAATCAACCACTTCCAAACATCGTGAAGGTTCCTGATGATTACTGAGAAACGTAATCGCCGTACTGGTAGATATACAGCTGGCCAATTACAGCGACCCAGGGTTACAGCTGTTCTTTCAACGACCATTACACTTATAAGGACATTACCGTATTTACAGTGAGTTGTAACCTATAGCGGTTACCGGACTACACTTGCGTGAGCGCCAGTTAACCCCCAAATCCAGCGTAAGTAATAACTTCCCAACAACAGAGATACAACGCAAAGCTTGTATTACCATAACAACATCAATGGTCTACTTCTGTTTAATAAAGCAGGGAAGGAGAGGGGGAGGGGAGGGGAGGGGAGGGGAGGGGAGGGGATGGGAGAGTGGGGGAAGGAAGGATTAGGGGAATAAAGATAGAGTTACTTTATTACAAGCTGCATATAACACAGATTGTTAAAATATCGAACGAAGCTACACGTTACGAACATGAATATGTAATGTTCATAAATGGTGGGAGGGAGGAGTGAGGGAGGAGGGTGATGGGATGCTGCAACAAGGTGCTGGATAATTTTTTGCCAGTGCACAGTCTTTAGTACGTAAAAGTAAATATTTAGATAAGTGCATGTTAGTGTGCACAAAATAACTATGTATGATTGAACTGTTGACAAGTTTCCTATCTGTTACGTATATAGATCACACATTATATCCTGAACACTCTTTACTGGCTCTAACGTACAGTCATTTGTTATTATCTTTATACACTTATTAGTAGCTGAGGAAGTGGTTATCCGCTTATATTCTTTTTCTCAACTGCATATGTTCGTTTTCAGCATTGGTCATCCTGGACACTGTTGTATGATAAATGTCTTACAATTTTGCACTGCAAACATTCCGTCATCTTATTCGGGAAACATACAATCATAATCGGACTATGTGTAAGATTTAGACTAAAGCATAACTAAGTTGATGTGTACTACATAGATGAATAATTGCAGGCGGATGGACCTTATGAAATAAAAAGAAGTCCACATAAAGTGCAAAGTTACGTTTCGATCTGGGATGAAACCAAGCACAATTCAGATGATGGAAAAAGGCTGTCAAGAGCATGGGACGCATTTAAATGTCAGTAGTTACACTAACAGCAATCCTTAACGACTTGCATAGAAGCTTTTCTATGGCCACAGTAAAAATACTGCGAAAAATCACACTAGCTTACTTGTCAGAGAAAAAACGAGGGAACGAAAAAAGTAAATACGAACAAAAAGTGGCTGCTATTAAATTGTATTTGGCAGCTGGGAACAGTGGAACAAAAGTGTGAATAGCGCCATTCAGCGACGTAAATAGCTTTAGAGACGCGGCGAAGCACAATACAACGTCTGCTGCAGCTGTTGTAAGCTGTTGTCAGAGTTTAGCCGTTAGCGGTTCAAGCGTAATAAATTTACTACGTCTTTGTTCGTTGTCAACTTTATTCAGTTTCACCATTTTAAGAAAACTTGCGAAGAAAACAGTTGTGTACTGGAAATGAAATACTCGGTTGACTAAAAATAAGCACTAATAGTTACCTTGAGGTACAGTTTGCTAGTTTAATGCCTTTTGTTTGTTAGCATTAAGAATGAAACAACTTTTCTAATTAGACCTGGCATCAATTGTTTTCCTCATAATTGGGTCAACAGCCATAAAAAAATTGTTTAAAACGTGTCAGAGTTCCGCTGAGGCTGTGTGTTATTTAAACAAAATTATTGTTCGTCACTGTTGCCAGATTCGAGTACTTGTTCATTATCAAATGTCTTTTCTATACGGTAATATACAGGGTGATTAACCAAGATACGCAAATGTTTTAATATGTTATTCTACAAGTAAAACTGAAGGAAAAAACTTCGTATAAGCTTAGGTCAGCAAATGTTTAATAACGGAGTTACGGCTAATAAAAGATTTTGCCTGAAATTTAGCAACTTCGGTAATATGAAGCCACAACAAAACTGTACGAGGTTAAAGTAAAGCACAGTTTCCGTTTATTTGGTTGTTATTGATCTGGTGAATATAATAAAACGTGTCCCAGACTTCTATCTGCAGGAGCTTTCCAGAACATCCAGAGAAGCAAAGATTATTATACAAGTAAATTTGTTTACTTTCCATTAAGATTGTAGAAACGTTATTGTTGGCAACCATTACTGAGTTTTTTCAGTCGTTTCCTAACGCTGTAACGAGTTAGTTTTCTGTATTGTTCAGTGAAAACACATAATAACAACAGTGTATTTAAGTGAAGCCACATAGTAACTGTTGTAGTTTGTAGATTATTTGTGAAATAGAGATGGATTTCAAATTTACTACAAAGAAATACACCGATATGGTGATTATTTATGGCAAATGTGATGGTAATGCTACGGTTGCAGTTAACAATTATCGTGTACGTTATTCAACTCGGAGGATTCCGAATGCGCGGACCATTAGAGGAGTATTTTGAATGTTACGGGACACAGGTTCTCTATCTAGTGTTCATAATCAGTACGGGCGCTCGCTACGTGAAGACGATGAGGAGGATATTATGGATGTGCTGTTCAACGTAGCCCGGGTACCAGTACACGTATCTTTCAACGATTAGGCATTTCACAGTCTAAGGTATGGCGTACACTTAATTACAATAATCTGTATCCTTACGATAAAAAAATTTCACCATTCACATCTGAGAGATCCTGTCCTTCGCTTGGAGTTGTGCAACTGGTATAATACGAATCGGCAGTTACACAAATATATTTTATTTACTGATGAGGCACAGTTTACTCGGGATGGTATAAACAATTCACTCAACGAGCACGTATGGTCTGAAACAAACCCACATGCAATTTTGCAATGCAGTTTAGTATAAATGTGTGGTGTGGTATAATCACACACACTTTATTGGACCATTAATTTTCCCAGGACGTCTAACTTACAGTTCCTTCAAGAAGAAATGTCCCGCTTGCTCGAAGATGTTGCACTTGCTACGCGATTGTAAATGTGTTTCCAACATGACAGCGCGCCTCCACATTTCACTAACGCTGTTAGTACACATTTAAATGAATATTTTCCCCAGAAATGGATTGGTCGAGGTGCTACATGTCTGTGGCCACCCAGATCGCCCGATTTAATACCAATAGATTTTTGTGTATCGGGATGGATGAAAGACATAGTTTATGAGAACAAAATCAATGCAAGTGAGGCTCGTATTATGAATGCAACAGACGAAATTAAGAACAACCCCATGACACTGAAACGAACAACAAAATCTGTTCATACACGTGCAGATAAATGCATGGAATCGGCGGAGACATTTTTGAACGTTTGTTGTGATTGTATTGTGAAATTGAATGTTCACTGTACAACTTCCTCAACACTGAGGTTTGTTTTTCCGGTTTAACGTGAATTCACGTGTGCTATTGTATTAATAAAAGCAGATTATCTGACACATTCATACAGTTTCAGTTAACATTATTACGACAATTTTTCCAAAATTAAATTCTCTACGCCATCTGTTGAAAACTTTGTGCAATTGTCTGAAATTTAAAAAACGAATTGGGCCAAGTAGCTGATAAATTAAAAATTTCAGGAAATTACTTCTTTGCTTCTCTGTATATGCAGTAGCTAAACATTCACGGACCTATGTTTATATGAACTTTTTTTTTAGTGTTACTTGTAGAAAAACATTTTAAAATATTTGCATATCTTCTTGAATCACCCGTATATGCTAGCAGTAGATCGTACATGCAGTCGAAAACAAAACAAAAAAATGTCGTGACATGCCTAAAAGTATGGTCCGAGCAGGGTTCAAAGTGAAACGAAACATTAGGTTAATCTGTTCATACCTGTTACCAAGTATAATACAAAAATCCATTTTGTTGTACACATATAGGCATTAAAAATATAAATATTACTCTTACTTTACAATCAAAAGTTACATTAGAATTATAGATGATAACACTGCTTGATCAGCTAAAATAAAAAGCCGAATTGAAACGTAGGACAGAGCAACGCGGATGATCGTTTATCACAGCTGAAAGGCAGCAGACGGTTGTGTGGAAATTCTGTGATTCGTAGCTTGGTTTGGAAGGTGCTGCACGGATATTCGAAGGCTGGAACTCAGTGTGCATCCCATCACTGTCAGTTCTATACTTCGCCAACCGCTACGCGGGAAGAGATGCGCAGAGGCCACTGTGTCATCTATATTTTTTTGATAAGTCAAGAATACTCAGATTACTTAGCAACATACTGTCATAAAATCAGACGTTCGAGTACCAACATCGATGTTAATGACTAGACACTAAAGATAAGATGCTTTGAAGTTCCCGGAAGTAAAGAAGTCAGCAGTGAAAAATTATACAGCAAGTAACAACTGAAGAAGTCAACCCTCGATGCCTTAGAATGTTACGTGATATAGTCAGGTCTGTACTGAAACTACATCGCTTTCCTAGGACCCTGAAATTGTTACATCCTTCTAATTTTCGTGCAAGTGTCCATCAACCTGAAACTAAGAAGCGAAGTACATATGAATGTGACAAATACAAGATGTTCCAAAATAATTTATCCAGATCCACAAGAATGCATGAATAGCAACAGTAACTTGGAGCGAATTTTTAACTTATGCATCGAAACTAAAAATTTACCTTGGTGCCAGTTGTAAGTTATCTGTCCACCTGGTTGGCATTAAGGGTTTCTGTTCTCTCCATATGTATAGGCAGCAACCATCTACATCTACATATACATCATACTCCGCAAGCCACCTACTGGTGTGTGGCAGAGGGTACTTTCGGTACCACTATCTGATCCCTCCAAACCTGTTCCACTTTCGAATAGTGCGTGGGAAGAATGATTGTCGGTGAGCCTCTGCTTGTCATCAACAGTGTTACTGTACAGTAGTTGATTTTTTTTCTATGTATGCGCAATATGTTACATTTATTTACGTTCAGGGTCAACTGCCAGAGTCTGCACCATCCATCAGCTCTCTGCAGTTCGTTCTGCAAATTTTTACTATCTTCTGGCGTTGCTTCTTTGGTACAGACAACTGTATCATCTGCGAATAGCCTTAAAAAGCATCCGACGCTTTCTACTATATCATTTACATATATTGCAAACTGCAACGGACCTATCACACTTCTCTGCGGTACTCCGGATGTTACCCTTACATCTGTCGATTTAGTTTCCTTAATTCTTGAGCATAAAACGTGTTCCATAATTCTACAACAGACACCAGATTGGCGTCAACGATATAGGTCTATAATTGTATTGGACTGACTTACGGCCTTTCTTAAAAACGGGAACGACCTGCGCATTTTTCCGTTCGTTAGGTACCTTTCGTTGCTCAAGCGTTCTACGATAAATTACTGCTAGAAGGGGAGCATAATCTTTATAGAATCTTGTAGGTATCTGATCTGGTCCTGAAGCATTTCCATTACTAAGCGATTGTAGCTGCTTTTCAATCCCGTGATCGGTTATCTCAATATCTGCTATTTCAATGTTCGTATGACGATTGAAAGGAGGGACAGTGTTACAATCTTCTGCGTTGAAACAACTCCGGAAGACCGAATTCAGTATTTCGGCCTTCTCTGTGTTATCTTCCGTTTCGGTGTCGATGTGGTCGCTGAGAGAATGAATATGTGATTTTGAACCACTTACTGATTTTACATACGACCAAATCCTCTTAGGGTTTTTACTCAGGTCGGTTGACAACGTCTTACTTTCAAAATCATTGAACGCTTCTTTCATTGCTCTCCTTACGCTCATTTTCGCTTCTGAGCCGTAGTAAAATTTGCTGTTTGAAGAGCGCGCTGCAGCGCGTGGTGTGAAGCAGTTGCCCTCCGTTTCTGGAGGAGGTGCCGCTGTGGCAATCGCAGCTTTTGTGTCTCCCTCTGGTGGGAAAAGTTGCCCATTCACGCACATTTAAGGGGCCCGATGAGCTCGGCATGGACACCCTACATCTCCTTTCCCAGGTGGCTTCCACCAACTCCCCCTTCCGGATGATGCCCTCTCTCTCTCCATTTATCTCTCCTATCAACTCTGATCCTCACTCTCCCTCCTTTCCTCTGTCCTTTCCCTGGGCTCCCTCTTTTTCCATCCTGTTTTCTCCCCACTAAACCTCTCCCTACCTCCCTTCTCCCCCCCCGCCCCGAGTCCTTTTGCATTCCCCTTCTCTGCCTACCCCACTCCCTGTCGCGTCTGCCCAGCGCCCCCCCACCCCTCTTATGGGTCCTCATCCTCCATCAGCTCCTTTCCCGGCTCCCCCCCTTTTTTATTTTCCCATCATCTGTCCAGTTTCCCCCCACCTGCTCTCGGCTGTGGTATGTCACATTTGCCAACATTTTAGTGCAGTGTTCCAGTGACTGTTCAGTGTTGTTCGTCTTTCTCATGTTGCGAACAGAAACCATGCTGTCGCTGGGTGTGAATTTTATGTCTTTTGCGAACAGAAACCAGACTGTCTCCGTGTTTTTTTAATTGTCTGTCTATTGTTTTACCTGTCTGCTTTGTATGTATTTTCTTAGCGTCATCATCCCTCTGTTCTTTGTTTTAAGTTCCACGATTTTTTTTCGCCGTGTTACTCTTTAAGTCTCCGATTTTATCGCCTGTTTTTATTATTTATTCTCTTCATCTTTCTAACAAAGTCTGTAGGCTGAAGAACGGCATACTAAGCTGCTGCCAGTCCGCCCCCTTCGGGGGGAATTGAAATTCAATAAAGGAAAAAAAAACCTCAGCATGGGGGCAGTCAGTCTGAGCTGGTCAGTCGGAGTGAGTCTGGGGGCAGTCTGTCAGTCTCGGCGAGTCAGTCAGTTGGTCAGCCGAGTCAGGGTGGGGCAGTCTGTCGTCCGGAGTGCTAATATGTGTTAGGTCGCCAGTCTGCTCGAGTTTGCTCAGGCAATGGACATTGGCGGTTGGATCGATCGGTTGGTCGGTCGCGCACTGGGACACAGGATGACTTGTTCGCCTGGAGCGTCGGCGCATATGAGGTCACCACGTGAGTCCAGTGGCCGCTCCGTATAGCGAGGAGTAGTGACTTCGCGGCCTACACGAGAGCAACAGCAGTCAACCCACGACATCGGTCTGGCCTGGGCGATTTGCGACGCCATGAGACGGGAGATCGGCGCGCCTTCCTGCATCCGTTGAAGCGGCTGGCAGCGGACGGTTCGGGAGAGCGTTTTGGGGGAGCTGCGCCAGGTCTTCGCCAGACATCGCCGTTTATTAGAAGTTAAGTGATTACAGATATGTTGTTTCATTACTTGTTAAATTCTACTTGTTTCTTGGTCAGTCTCTCGTCCCCAGCTTGCTCGCCTGTCTTTCGTCCGCATTTGTTAAGCAGTTAGTGTGTGTCTGTCGGTCTGCCGTACGTTAATAGCTGCCTCTGTCATGTTGTACATTTTATGTAAATCTGAATTTCATGGGTTTTATTTAAATAGTCATTTTTATTCATGAAGTTGTCACCCTTCCACCGTAAGGGTCCTTTTAAAAACAAATTGCACTTTCAGTGGCAAATGATTTTTTTAGTGTGAGTGTTTGCACCAATTCCATCCCTCTTACGGGGTGCATAGTTAATGTGTTTGTGTGAGTTGTTGAAATTTTTAGTTTAAAGTAATCTGACGTGTTGCAGATTTCCACTAGTGTAGTTTTTCAGAGGTCGTTGTGAGCGGTCGTGACTACGGCCGGGTTGAAAGGGAGTGTAAGCTTCTCAGCCCGAAGGCTTCTACTGTAAAAAAAAAAAAAAAAAAAAAAAAAAAAAAAAAAAAAAAAAAAAAAATTAATCTGTTTATGAAAAAGTATTTAGGAATAAAATTCAAATTTGTTAAAGGTAATTTTATTTTCATTCAGTTACTTCCTGGCAACAACTTCCACACTCACCTAGTATGATTAAATGTGTTAATGTTCTTGGTGAATCGCTAGTAAATAAAGTAAATTTTTTAAGAAAATGTTTTGAAAGTTTAAAATTCACGGTTCTGCTTCGTTCAGCTTTTGTTTGTCAGCTAGGTTATTACTTCTCTTGAATCCGAGATGAAGTCCTCTTTTTTTACGTAGCGCTTTTCTAACACGGCTATTAAACCATGGTGAAACTTTCCCATCCCTTAAAACCTTACTCGGAACATACTTGTCTAGGGCATACTGAACGATGTCTTTGAATTTTTTCCATTTGTTCTCCACATCTTCGTACTCATCACCGAATATTTGATGCTGACAGCTGAGATATTGCGAAATTTGTATTCTGTCACGCTTGCAGAGCAAATATATCTTCCCACCTTGCTTAACATTCCTTGTAGGACCCGTCGTCATAGATGCTGTCACAGCCTTATGATCATTGATACCTTCCTGTACGTTAACTGATTCGATAAGTTCAGCTCTATTTGTTGCCAGGAGGTCTAAGACGTTACCCTCTCGAGTTGATTTTCTAACTGCTCAAGGTACTTTTCGGACAAGACATCCAGAACAATGCCACACGATTCTCTGTCTCTGACACCATTTTTGATGACATAACAGTCCCAATCTATACCTGGCAAGTTGAAGTCACCCCCTATTACAGCATGATCAGGAAAATTACTAATAATATTCTGCAAGTTATGTCTGAAGCTATCTACAGCTACAGATCCTGACCCAGGTGCCTAAACATCCATTTTTGACCGTTCTTTGAAACTCAATTTCACCTAGATTGCAAGAGTACTGGCTCATGGTCAGAAGCCAGATCATGGAGAACTTCCAGTGAAAACTGAGCGGTGATGCACATTCGGAATCCTTGATAACCTCGCTAGATTTTATTGATTTTTTTGTTGCAATAAACACGCCGCCACCATTGGCGACTAACCAGTCCTTACGGTAAACATTCCAATCTGAACTTAGGATTTCGTTGTCATTGACGTCTGGTTTCAAGCAACTTTCTGTTCCCAATACTACCTGTGCACTAATTCTGGGGCCTTTCCTTGGATGCTACTACACTTTACTAAAATCATACTAATCTTTTCTATCTCTGATCTGCGAGGACCAAGATTCTCTGAGGTCGCTGTGGCTGATTTAACAGGCAAATCGTCTTTGCTCCCAAGGGAGGAGTTCTCCAACCTAAAAAAGCCCCAACTGCACGCCACATGTACTGCGTTACCCTGGTAACCTCTTCCTGCGTGTAGTGCATGCCTGTTCCATTAAGGGGAACCCTATAATTCTGCACCCGATAGGGGAGGCCGAGAAATTCGCATCCGATGTAGTCGCAGAGTCGTCTGAGCCTCTGCTCCAAACCAGAGGACCGCGATGAACCCCGGGTACGATGTTACAAATAGACAGCTTAGCCAGCACCCCGCGTGCGTTGCTAGTTGCCTTCACCAAATCAGCCAACCGCCGAAAGGAGCCGAGGATGGCTGCAGAACCCAAGTGGCGGGCGTCATTCGCGCCGATATGTGCCGCTGCATGCAGCCGGCTGCACCCAGTACGCTCGATAGCCGCCGGCTGGACCTCCTCCATATCACGGATGAGACCTCCCGTCAAACATACCGAGTGCACATTGGAATTCTTTCCCGCCTTGGCTGCTAATCTCCCTGAGGGACTCCATCACCCGCCTAATATTGGAGCTCCGAATGACTAGCACACCCACCTTTTGCACTTGTCCGGACTGGGCAGGAAAATCGACCGCAGATCCATCAGGACAGGCATCCCGTGCTGGCTCAGAGTTATCAACACTTGCTGCGAAGACATATGGAGCCAGCCGCATGGCCTGCTCCCTCTTTCGTCTTCTGCCCAGTGACATGCGAACCTACCATTGTCTGCCACCCTCTCAGGAATGAGGACAGACCGGTCAGATGTTGCTTATCAGAAACTGTAGCGACCTCCGGGTCACCAGGGGATTCCAGTGGCACCAAAGGCCGCAGGTCTCGTCACTTGCGCCCCGATGTCATCACAACTTTGAGCATTAGCTAGAAGCTTGTCGACGGTAGCCAACGCAGCTTCCAACTGTTTATGGACAGCAGCCAACTCACCCTGTATCCGCTCAAAACAAGCACAGTCCCTAGCCATACCGTAATGTGTATAAAATAGATACAGGGTCTCAAATGGCGCTACTGAGTTTGAAAATATACCAGAGGAGGATAAAGTAACACTAAAAGTTGCTGTGCACATTTATCATTGTTTTCTGAGACCGGAAGCTATTAAAAAGGAATAAATTTCTCTACTGAAGTTGATGTATTTGCAGATACGGAATAAATTTCTCTACTGAAGTTGATGTACGTATTTACAGATACCTGTTATTAGAAATCCTGTTTGCCGGAAAGTTACTGCACGAGACAAATATTCAAACTAGAACGCACTGATCTAAAATGTGCGCTGTCTACTAGCACAAAAATAAAAAACTTAGTGGCGTGACAGAGTTTCACATTAGGAAAATTTACACTAGGAAACCGCCCTACACAAGATTATTCACAAGACTTACGCAACAACAAAAACTACGATTTATTTTCTAACCTCTAGTCTACACGGTAAAATACGCACGTACAGTTCGATTCTTTGCAGAAGCACTTGAACCAAAAACAAAGACTAAATTAATTTACAGTTTATCACACACGTGCTGCTGCTGCTGCTATGCTGCGCGTCCTCTTGGCTCGGCGGCTGCCGCTGTAAAGTGCATAGCAAAGGATCCCATTGTACCAGTTACTAGGATTTTTGCCCCCTTTCGTTCACGTATAGAGCGAGGGAAGAATGGCTGTTCAGTTGCCTTTGTGCGTACTGCAATTAATCTAATCTTATCCTCTCTACGGAAGCGACATATTCCGAGAGTCATCATTTAGAGACAGTTTTGATAATTTGTTAGTAGACTTTCTCGGGACAGTTTACGTCTGTTTTCAAGGGTGTGCTAGTTTAATTCCTTCAGCATCTCTGTGACACTCTCACGCGGTTCAGACAAACCTGTGACCATCCGTGTTGCGCTTATCTCTGTACGTCCAGTTTCCCCTGTTTGCCCTATTTTATATGGATACCACACACTTGAGCAGTATTCAAGAATAGGTCACACGAGTGATTTGTAAGCAATCTCCTTTGTAGAGTGACTGTGTTTCCCCAGCGTACTACCAATAAACCGAAGATTGTTATCTGCTTTACCCACAACTGAGACTATGTGATCGTTTCATGTCGTATCCCTAGAGATTATTACACCCAGGAATTTTTACGAGAGTGTATTAAACATTATGTTCTGAATTATTTATGTAAAAACTCTCAAGGCGTTCTAAACAAAAAAAAGTTATTAACATTCAACGTCTTTATTCTTCATGTCTGCGTATTTATTTCTCAACATCGTCACCCTGGCGACGAATACTTTTCAAAAAATGGTTCAAATAGGTCTGGGCACTATGGGACTTAACATCTGTGGTCATTAGTCCCCTAGACTTAGAACTACTTAAACCTAACTAACCTAAGGACATCACACACATCCTTGCCCGGAATATACACTCCTGGAAATGGAAAAAAGAACACATTGACACCGGTGTGTCAGACCCACCATACTTGCTCCGGACACTGCGAGAGGGCTGTACAAGCAATGATCACATGCACGGCACAGCGGACACACCAGGAACCGCGGTGTTGGCCGTCGAATGGCGCTAGCTGCGCAGCATTTGTGCACCGCCGCCGTCAGTGTCAGCCAGTTTGCCGTGCCATACGGAGCTCCATCGCAGTCTTTAACACTGGTAGCATGCCGCGACAGCGTGGACGTGAACCGTATGTGCAGTTGACGGACTTTGAGTGAGGGCGTATAGTGGGCATGCGGGAGGACGGGTGGACGTACCGCCGAATTGCTCAACACGTGGGGCGTGAGGTCTTCACAGTACATCGATGTTGTCGCCAGTGGTCGGCGGAAGGTGCACGTGCCCGTCGACCTGGGACCGGACCGCAGCGACGCACGGATGCACGCCAAGACCGTAGGATCCTACGCAGTGCCGTAGGGGACCGCACCGCCACGTCCCAGCAAATTAGGGACACTGTTGCTCCTGGGGTGTCGGCGAGGACCATTCGCAACCGTCTCCATGAAGCTGGGCTACGGTCCCGCACACCGTTAGGCCGTCTTCCGCTCACGCCCCAACATCGTGCAGCCCGCCTCCAGTTGTGTCGCGACAGGCGTGAATGGAGGGACGAATGGAGACGTGTCGTCTTCAGCGATGAGAGTCGCTTCTGCCTTGGTGCCAATGATGGTCGTATGCGCGTTTGGCGCCGTGCAGGTGAGCGCCACAATCAGGACTGCATACGACCGAGGCACACAGGGCCAACACCCGGCATCATGGTGTGGGGAGCGATCTCCTACACTGGCCGTACACCACTGGTGATCGTCGAGGGGACACTGAATAGTGCACGGTACATCCAAACCGTCATCGAACCCATCGTTCTACCATTCCTAGACCGGCAAGGGAACTTGCTGTTCCAACAGGACAATGCACGTCCGCATGTATCCCGTGCCACCCAACGTGCTCTAGAAGGTGTAAGTCAACTACCCTGGCCAGCAAGATCTCCGGATCTGTCCCCCATTGAGCATGTTTGGGACTGGATGAAGCGTCGTCTCACGCGGTCTGCACGTCCAGCACGAACGCTGGTCCAACTGAGGCGCCAGGTGGAAATGGCATGGCAAGCCGTTCCACAGGACTACATCCAGCATCTCTACGATCGTCTCCATGGGAGAATAGCAGCCAGCATTGCTGCGAAAGGTGGATATACACTGTACTAGTGCCGACATTGTGCATGCTCTGTTGCCTGTGTCTATGTGCCTGTGGTTCTGTCAGTGTGATCATGTGATGTATCTGAACCCAGGAATGTGTCAATAAAGTTTCCCCTTCCTGGGACAATGAATTCACGGTGTTCTTATTTCAATTTCCAGGAGTGTATTTCTCCCAACGAGAAACCAGTTTGTTGATACCATTACTCTGCTTGCGGCGCTTTATCAGTATCAAATGGAAGTCATCGAAGGCATTCTTTAAGTTTTGCAAACGGGTGAGAATCGCATGGGGCCAAGTTGGGACTGTAAGGAGGATGGTCGAAGCTAGTGGACCCAAGGTGTCGGATTGTGGCAGATGTCGTAGCGCTCGTGTGTGGTTTGACATTGTCGCGCTGAAGAACAGGGTGCTCCAAGTGTAAAGGAACTCTTCGAATTTGAAGCAGCGCCATGCGGTCTACTTCACTGGTGTTTCTGAATACAATGTATTTATAGTATCACTTTCATGGTATAATATATCGGTAGTGACAAAGAACATTAAGACTACAGGCCATGTCGAACCAGTGGCAAAGTTGTAAGACGTAAGCGATTCACCATACTAGGAGAATTTGCAGTTTAACTCCTTATGAGTTAAGACGAGCCAATGGCTCTTGTAATTGTCTCAGCGCGGCGCGAGTTACCTTGCTCAAACACTCGACGATTTTCTGCAAGAGAAGAAGCGAGTTACTCTGTCTGCAATTTGCCTATATCAAAGCTGGTGGCCATGTGTGTTTCGTCTGATCAATCACAGCATTTGTACTTGTTATAACTCCATCCACTAGAGTTTTTGCAGTATAGCACGGGTGTCGTTTCTCTCGTAGGGCAGAGTTCAGCTTCTTCTATGTAACACTGAGATAAACAGCTTTTTCATTTATGCGAGTTTTAACACAGGGAGTTACAGTAAGTCACCAGAGTTCTGAGTTGTGTTTCTCCGGAAGTTTATCCGTGATCTCCGGCGGATTTTCTGTAGAGAGGCTTTCCAAAGCGTCGTTGTTAAAAGCAGGGACAAGGGCTGGTTTTGCTGGAGGCCTGTGCAGTGGCTCCGGCGTCTCATTGTGTCCGCTGTATGTCCCACTGTGAAGTTGTTGGCCTACAGGGGCCGGGCGTTGCCGTCTAAATATTCTCCTTCCCTCAAAAATGCGTCTCATAGCTCGGGTCTGGGAAATTACTAGTGTGTTAATGGTTTATATTCACGAGATGTTGGTTTATTTGTTCGCTTTGCCTATCAATGAAATTCGTACATTTTCACGTAACTACGTCGTGTGACATATCGCGTTAAACAGAACTGTTTCAGAAATTCAATGTAATGTGTGTTACTTGTTTGACACCTTATATATCACCACCAATCCACGATAATTTTTGCACTGAAGTGAGACAATGGTTAAGGCATTGTGTAAGTCAGTCAAAAGTTATACTTTTTCTCAAGCATTGGTTACTTGTCAACCATTTAGTCTAGTCTTTATTCCATTTAACTCTATTGGTTTGTATACTTTAATTTTTAACATGGTTAACTTTCTTAATGATTTAATAGTCTCCCTCAAGTGAGGACTATAAATCTTTATACTGATATCAATTTTCTTTTTCTTATTTATTTAAATGTGTTGTGCGTGTTTTAGATTTTATATCGAAGATGAGGAGCCTCTCACATAGATCTTTTAATGCCGTTTTCTAAACAACTTACAATTTAAATCAAGTCAAAAAGTTGAATGATTTTAGACTTAATTCAAAAATTCAGTGTTTACATTCTGCTGTTTGTTTTACAAAAATTATGACTAATACAAATATAACCAACACTAATATAAGTATCAAAATTATTCTTTAGCAAATCCTACTCATGTCAAAATTTTGATTCATGCAAAATTCAAAAATTATTATAGTCGCAAACGATGTTCATACACACATATTATTAAAAAAAATATTATTCCAAACAGACAATGTGCTTTTTAAGAAATGTTCCTTTCATAATAACGCGTGAATAAAATTTTAAAATATTACACTCATAGACAGTAAATTAAAAATGTTATGTTTAAGACACAATATATAAGAACAGGTTTTCTTTTTAACATATTATTTCAATTAATATTGTAAGTACATGAAACATTTCTTTACAAAATATACTCTTGCTTTACTCGTAAAACGAAGGTTATACAAAGACTGTTCTTATTCAGACACTTACACATGTTGTATAGAGAATGAATCGATATTAATACTTCGAAGTCCTATGTTAATTCTTGTACTTTTTGCAGCTTTTTCACTGTCTGACACTGATCTTTACCTATTTTGACCTCTATTTTCACACAATGTCTACGAATGTTCTTGAATGAGGTTGGTGAAGAATGTCACTGCACAAAGGTGGGACTTGTACGAGATATCCGTCGGCTAACCCTGGGGTGGGCAGCGTATTTCTTCATCGAATTTTGCAACAGGAGGTTGCTGTAGTTTGGTGTGGCCCTCATAGTAATGTAGACCGTTTAGTGTGGAATCTTGTGTAGTATTGGTTTTAAAAACATGTATTTTTCTTCTCAAGACGTTGTTGAAGGTATTTATATTTTTGTAGCACTTTGCAGATTACCAGTGTACAATAGGATGGATGTTTGGAAAGGTGTATATTAAAATATTTTCGCCCATCTTCTCTTCAACATCAGTCTAGGGGCTGTCCATCTTCTGTTCTGCCAAGCATCTTCCTTCCTTCAGACTTGAATCTTTTTTCTGGGCAGGAATAGGAAATTATTGATTACTAGTTGCTTTGAAGTTTTGTATTCGTTAGTGCTTCAATCGTTGATTAGGATCTGTAGTTCAGCATTGACTGAGTTTCCTTCAACTCTGTGGTTCAATATAATATAGCAGTCTGCTGGCGACAGTGCGTTTCCATACGTAATTTGTTGCCAAACTGTGCCTAAGCCAAGCCGGGGTTTCAGCGAGGTGTTTTGTTGTTAATCCGCACTGGCTGCTGTTTGGTTTTTTGTGGCCCGTCGATCCTTGCACTCTTTCTGACTTCAGTATCGTTCGAAAGAGAATTTTCACAAGGCCTGGACTCAACGGCTATCTTCTGCTGCTTATCCACCGTCCTTGTACTCTCTGTACCACGGCAAGGTTGCTACCGCAGTTTGGTACAAGGGTTGCGTTGGTTACAAATCACAATCCTTCTCGTGCCTTTGCCGGCGCATCAGCAATGTATAAAATCATTAATCTCGTCCATTCATGTGCTATATACATTTTAAGTTGTCGTCCACTGCATCGTCATGGGCAGTTGACGATTTTCATCTTCTTATGAAGTATTTCATATGAGGAAAGCATTTTACTCTTAAATCTATTCAACTGTTACTACATGTGAGTACAGTCTCCTCACAAATGTGTTCAGTATAATAACAATATATTATTGGTTTTCCACTGCGTTAATGATTTTGTAATCTCTTTAGGTAACTGTTCAGAATTTGTGATGAAGCCAACCATGGTTCGAAAGCAGGGTATAGTATAATCCTGTTGTAACCGGTTGACTGTATGGTACATATCATATACTACAGATTCAAAAATTACGGTGGAGTCAATTGAGCATGGGACTGGCACATTATACTGATAGGTCTAAAAACGTTACACCTCCTTATGACAGCAACTTACAACAGAATCACAGAGTCATAATAGTGACTGGGGGTCCCGTAAAAAACCAGGTTATATGGCGATGTCAGAAGTTGAAGAAATGTTATTTACATTTTCAGCAACTTATATTTTCAGTTACTTCTTTATTTCTGCTGTTTGAGCTTTCTGAACATTGCTAATGTTGCTGACGCTGTCTGGCACTGCATCGGCTGGTATAGTTTTGCATTATTTCCTCAGCATGCCTGTTGCTATGAGAAATCCACTGTTGAAGCCTGCTTATCCGCGTCTGCACAGTAAGTGTTTCTGTACGATGTGGTTGTCATACTCGCTAGACCTGACGAATATCTTGTGCGCCAATAACATTTCATAGAACTTCTTCATTTACACAGTGGTTGTAATTGAGACGTAGCTAGTCAAGGAGGTCCACTGTGGCCTGTAATTATCGTATGGCTGCGAAACTTGATATATACCGAATCCTAATGTGGATCCGATTTACGATGGACAAAAATCAATTCCAATTTTGGCCACCAGGTACAAATCTGGCTCTGAACAGCATCTCGTCTATATCTCCGGTGCTCATATTGAACAAGTTGCGAAAGCGTCGATTAATAACAAAATAAGCGTTATACATTTCTCATTTGTTTGACCTTTGTGTACACGTTCTGTTACAATCCATTATACATAGAAACATTTACACTACTGGCCATTAAAACTGCTACATCACGAAGAAGACGTGCTACAGACACGAAATTTAACCGATAGGAAGAAGATGCTGTGATATACAAATGATTACCTTTTCAGAGCATTCACTCGAGGTTGGCGCCGGTGGCATCTACAACGTGCTGACATGAGGGAAGTTTCCAACCAATTTCTCATACACAAACAGCAGTTGACCGGCGTTGCCTGGTGAAACGTTGTTGTGATGCCTCGTGTAAGGAGGAGAAATGCGTACCATCACGTTCCCGACTTTGATAAAGGTTGGATTGTAGCCTATTGCGATTGCGGTTTATCGTATCGCGACATTGCTGCTCGCGTTGGTCGAGATCCAATGACTGTTAGCAGAATATGGAATCGGTGGGTTCAGAAGGGTAATACGAAACGCCGTGCTGGATCCCAACGGCCTCGTATCACTAGCAGTCGAGATGACAGACATCTTATCCGCATGGCTGTAACGGATCGTGCAGCCACATCTCGATCGCTGAGTCAACATATGGGGACGTTTGCAAGACAACAACCATCTGCACGAACAGTTCGACAACGTTTGCAGCAGCATGGGCTATCAGCTCCGAGACCATAGCTGCGGTTACCCTTGACGCTGCATCACAGACAGCAGCGCCTGCGATGGTGTACTCAACGACGAACCTCGGTGCAAGAATGGCAAAACGTCATTTTTGTTTTGGGTGAATTCAGGTTCTGTTTACAGCATCATGATGCTCGCACCCGTGTTTGGCGACATCGCGGTGAACGCGTGTATTCGTCATCGCCATACTGGCGTATCACCCGGCGTGATGGTATGGGGTGCCACTGGTTACACGTCTGTCACCTCTTGTTCGCACTGATGGCACTTTGAACAGTGGACGTTACATTTAAGATGTGTTATGACCCGTGGCTCTACCCTTCATTCCATCCCTGTGAAACCCTACATTTCAACAGGATAATGCACGACCGCATGTTTCAGTCCTGTAAGGACCTTTCTGGATACAGGAAATGTTCGACTGCTGCCCTGGCCAGCACAGTCTCCAGATATCTCACCAATTGAAAACGTCTGGTCATTGGTGGCCGAGCAACTGGCTCGTCACAATACGCCAGTCACTACTCTTGATGAACTGTGGTATCGTGTTAAAGCTGCATGGGCAGCTGTACCTGCACACGCCATCCAAGCTGTGTTTGACTCAATGCCCAGGCGTATCAAGGGCGATATTACGGTCAGAGGTGGTTGTTCTGGGTACTGATTTCTCAGGATCTATGCACCCAAATTGCGTGAAAATGTAATCACATGTCATTTCTAATATAATATATTTTTCCAATGAATACCCGTTTATCATCTGCATTGCTTCTTGGTGCAGCAATTTTAATGGCCAGTAGTGTATATAGGTCTTTCTTACATTCACAGCCACAGATATGCACCTGATGGCCAAAATTGGTTCTTTTTTCCAGCTTAAATCGGTTTTGCGTTAACGAATATGTACCAAGTTTCGCTGCCCACACCGGACCTCTAGGAGTATCTGCACTTTAGTTTCAACCACCCGGTATTTTGGAGAAAGATCACATGACATACAATTGACCGTATTGGGTCCGCACATTGATTAAATGTGGGCCTTTGTGTAATGAATTATTGAGCGCTCGCAGTACTTACCGGAAGGCGTATCCGAAGGCCATAACAGCGTCGCTGACGAACTGTAGCTGATCCTCGAAGGCGGTGTTGTTGCGAGTCAGCACCTCTTTGGTGGTGCACGGCGTCGTGTACTTGGAGTTGTACGGCGTCAGCGAGCTGTTGGGGTACTTGCAGTGGAAGTGGTCCTCCCAGAACTCTGCAATGGGCACAAGAAGCGGTGTCACTATTGGCCAGTTATTCGAAAGCCCTGTGCGCCGTACCGGACAGCGGGAAGGGAGGTGCCGGAAGGGGACGAAGAGGGGCGTGTTGGTGGTGCAAAGCCTTCTGGGAGTGCGCGGCTATAACGAAGTCGGAGGAGCACGAAAAGAAATTAATGGTGGAAATAAAAAGAAGGAACGTCTACAAAGCGAAAGCTAATAAAAGGAGAAAAGATTTCACTTCTGTGTTGTAAGTACAGAGGGCGAGAAAGTTAAAAAGACTGGGGCGGCTTTAAAATAACAAAGAGTAGGCAGCGAGACGGTGTCTTAATGAGAGTGTCATTCGGTGGGGCACTGAAGCACAAGAGACGGCGGCGCACGCAATGAAAGGTTATGCTACTCGTTTAGGCTGTTCTCCATCTTTTAAAGACTGTTTTTTTATAGCAGCTGCGATTAACAACAGAGATATTACAGGCAATGTAATCAGGACTACTAGTGCTAACATAAATACCCACGGCATGCTTGGGCGTAGAATGGCTGGCAGTGGATGACAGAAGGAAAGCAAGCACAGGACAGAGAGCTCGCGAATAATAATTGGCTCGTAACGACGCTATGCTGCACATCCCCGTAAGCCATTGGTCCACTGAAACACGGCCCGCAGTCCAGGAATATGGCGGTGGAAAATGGATCGTTATCTCTTCTGCCAATGTTTACGTGCTGCCGGGCCCCGGATAAAGCGCTTACATCAAGGTCGGGCGATAGCGATACATGCAGGGTCATTAAACCGCAATAATACCGTGCCGACTACAGAGGGTTGGTGTTATCTTGAAGAACGGGTATTAGTTTCCATAAACCGGGCGGGCCGGCTGCGAACCATTCCTGAAAGACGGAGGCCGTTTGCGTCCTGCCACAGGAGCAGATTATCGCACTGCAGCATGGGACAGAATGCGTTGTGCCGCTTTAGAGCGGATAATTCAGAATATGGGAGGGCGAGGTATTCCCGCCTAGTCTGCACTTGGTTGGGTGCGGCTCAACATCCCATTAACGTGCTATCTCGCATAAAGTCGTATATCTTTTATCACCACTATGTCCACTGGAATAGAATGTAGTCGAATTAAATCAGGCGATACTGAGGGGCTTAGATTAGGAAATGAGACACTTAAAGTAGTAGATGAGTTTTTCTATCTTGGAAGCAAAATAACCGATGATGGTCGAAGTAGAGAGAATATGAAACGTAGACTGGCTATGGCAAGGAAGGCGCTTCTGCAGAAGAGAGATTTGTTAACATCGAGTACAGATTAAGTGTCAGGAAGTCCTTTCTGGAAGTATTGGTATGGAGTGCAGCTATGTATGGATGATAAACAGCTTAAAGAAGAAGAGAATAGAAGCTTTCGAAACATGGTACTACAGAAGAATGCTGACGATTAGATGGGTAGGCGACGTAACTAATGAGGAGATACTGTATATAATTGGGGAGAAGAGAAATTTGTGGCCCAACTTGACTAGAAGAAGGAATCGGTTGGTAGGACACATTCTGAAGCATCAAAGGATCATTAATTTAGTATTGGAGGGAAGCGTGGAGGGTAAAAATCGTAGAGGGGGGGCCAAGAGGTGTATACACTAAGCAGATTCAGAAGGAAGTAAGTAGCAGTAGTTACTCGGAGATGAAGAGGCTTCCACAGGATAGAATAGCATAGACAGGTCCATCAAACCAGTCTCTGGACTGAAAACGATAACAACATGTCCAATTTTAGTTCTGGCTTGCAGAGTGCCCCGTTTAACTCTTCCACCTCAATATAATTTTCGAAAGCATTCAAAATACTGATATTGTGTTTCCATTCAGAGGAATGCTCTCGGAACAAAACTAAAACAGAAACCAACTTTCTCAAAATGAGTCTTTCTCACTGATGCAAAGTTTCCACTGTTTTGACACCTAGTAATTAAAAAAAGTGTGTGACTTTTGCGGATAAGGCTCTTACTCACTGCTCTATCCACGTGTGCCTCAGGACACAGAGGTATTGGCAGAACTGAAGCTGTGAGAATAAGACGTGCTTCCCGACCGGACAGCTCAACATAGTCTTATCAACAACAGTATCTCAAGCTCCAAGATTTACAAAACAAGATGCTACATGTCAAAGAATTCCAAACTTGCGAACGTACAAACGTGAAGAAACCAAATATAAGACTTGAACCTAAGAAGTTCTCTAGCAATTTATGGAGGATCTATAACGGAAGAAGGATGGCCCACTAAAGAAATAAAATTACATGGAATAAATAAATGTACAGTATGTATAAATACATGTGTGAGAAACTAGAGCAATTTATTTTTGATATCAAAACATTACAAAAAGTTCTAATGCACGTGGGTCGGAGGTATGCCAGGAATTTCCTGTTGTGACTCTTGATAGCGCAGTTTACATCAAATGTGCATTCTCACTCATTTTCTTGTTTACAGTTGGTCATGGCATTTATTTTGTTTTGTGTATCCAGTGTCTGAAATGTACTATGGATTTCCAGCATGCTACATTATTTTCAGGACAGCAACTTATGTTAACCGGTTCGGTTTCGATACAGTCGAAGTTGCAGGATTCCCTTTTTACTGAATTGATTTGCCTAGTTTCTGGTTAACTGAACCAGTCTTCAAATCATCTTGCGAGACACAGAATTACCATATATCGAATAAACTGTTGCAAAAATTATTGAGTGCTCTAAGTCCCCTGCAGAAATACTGAACCGTGCTGCCTATATAGCAGCCCATAATTGGGAAAGTGCTGCCGGTGCAGGATTTTGTGCAAGAACTGACCCCTCGATTACGTCCCATAAACGTTTGATGGAATTGATGTCAGACATTCTGGATTGCAAAACCATTCGCTCGTAGAATCCAAAATGTTCTTCAAACCTGAATTGTGGCTCGGTGATACAGTACATTATCATCCAGAAAAATTCGATCGTTGTTCGGGAACATGAAGTCCGTGAAGGGCTGCAAATGGTCTCCAGGTAGCCGAACATAACCATTCACAAGCAAATATCGGTTCAGCTAGACCAGAGGACCCAGTCCATCCCTTGTAAACATAGCCCACACGACCATGGAGCAACCACTAGCTTGCACAGTGCCTTGCTGACAACTTGGATCCATGGCTTCGCGCGGTCTACCCCTCAGTGGAGCCCTACCAAGAGGTCTTGCCAAATGAAATCGGGACATCTGACGGTTTTTCAATCATCTCGGGTCGAAACGATATGGTAACCAGCGCAGGAGAGGTGTAGCGGGTAATAATGTGCTGTTAGCAAAGGCAATCGCGTCAAATGTCTGCTGTCATAGCCAATTTACGCAAAATTTCGCCGTACTGTCTCAGTGGATACGTTCGTCGTACGTCCGGTATTGATTTCTGCTGTTAGTCCACGCTCCGTTGTTTGTCTGTTAGAACTGACAATTCTATACATGTGCCTCTGCTCTCGGTCGTTAAGTGAAGGCTGTCAGCCGCTGCATTGTCGGGTGTATCTCGGAATAATGGTTCTCTAACGATTTCCGAAATGGAAAGTCCCATGTATCTAGCTCCAACTACCATTCCGGCCATGATCACTTCGAACACCTATCCACATGAATTTCCTGAGTGCAAACGACAGCTCCGCCAATGCACTGCCCTTTTATAACTTGTATGCACGATACTACCGCCATCTGTATATGTGCATATCGCTATTTTGTCATCTCAGTGTATAACAAGATACAGAACGTGTCGTATCAGGGTATACGTACCAGTCGCACAAAACAATGTTTTCCGAAATGGCGTGTAAAAAGTTAAGATTTTACAAATACGTATAACCAATAATGGCATCCGTCCATCCTTGAGGGATGATGGTGTAACATGCTTGGTTCAGAGTCTGCGGCGTCTGCTGTGGCTAAAAAGCCCCACTCAAGAGTGGCAGTCCCTACTGCAGTTTCGACATGTGAAATTTGAGGGACTTCGAACAGAAGCCGCTCTGTCTCTTCGCTTTGTCCTCTTCCTGATTTGTTCCTGTGTGCGTTCGTCCTCTGAGAGCCGTTGCGCACAGTTACTCGCCACTTGACACGGTCATCTGCAATGCTTTCCCAGCGACTTGGATTGATTCTGGTCTTGGTCACGTCTCTCTTGCAGATATCCTTGAAACGAAGATGCGGTCATCCCACTGGCCTCACACCCTCCTGAAGTTCTCCGTACAGCAGTTGTTTCGGTATCCGTTCAGGATCCTTGCGCCTGATATGTCCCAACCATCTTAGACGTCGATGACTCAGGAGTGCAAAGATAATGGTTGTGCTTGCACAATGAAAGACTTCGGTGTTGGGTACTCTGTCTCTCCAAGAGATCTGAAGGATCTTCCGGAGACAGCGGAGATGGAAGCTGTTGAGTCGAGATTCATGCTTAGAAAGAGTTGTCCATGTCTCACAGCTATAGAGAAGGGTGCTTATAACACAAGCGTTGTAGACTTTTAATTTAGTTTTTATGGTAAGCAGTCAGTTGTTCCATACTCTGTTTTTCAGTCTAGCCATGACAGATGATGCCTTTGCGATTCTGTTAGCAATTTCAGTGTCCATGGACAAGTTGCTACATATTGTGGATCCCAAGCAGGTAAAGTCATCAACTACCTGGAGAGGATTGCCATCAATGCTGATGGATGGAAGGTTGGTAGTGCTCTGCGCCATGATCTTAGGCTTTTGAAGGCTGATGAGTAGACCAAATTTTTCACAGGCATGTGATAATTTGTTGATTATATACTGCAGCTCATCTTCTGTGTTAGCTACTAGAGCTGCATCGTCCGCATATAACAACTCACGGATAACAACTGTATTTACTTTGGTCTTGGCCTTGAGGCGAGCAATGTTGAAAAGATTTCCATCAGACCTCGTATTTAGATATACTCCCTCCTCACAGTGTTCAAAGGCAAATCTGAACAGAAGGGAAAAGAAAATCCGAAATAATGTAGGAGCTAACACACACCCCTGTTTCACACCGCTATTAACAGGGAATGCTTCTGATGTTTTACCGTTGAAGCAGATTGTTGCTTGTGTTTTCTCAAGGAAAGAGACAATTATTTGTGGTAGTTTAGGTGGGCATCCAATCTTCTGCAACAGTTTGAAAAGCCCATTTCTGTTCACTAAATCAAACGCTTTAACAAGGTGAATGAAAGCAATATAAAGTGGCCTCTACTGCTCACGACATTTCTCTTGTAGCTGTCTTAAGTAGAAGATCATATCTACGGCTGATTGGCCAGGCCTGAAGCCACATTGAGATTCTGGGTAGATTCTGGAAGCTAAGATTTGTAATCGCATTAGGATGACTCCTGCATAAGCTTTCCCGGCTACACTTAGTAATGAAATGCCTCGGTAATTGTTACAGTCACTTCTTTCCCTTTCTGTTTATATAGAGTAACTATCCTCGAATTCCGCATACTCATCGGGACATAACCTTCTTCCCAGCTGGTTGTGATAAGTGAATATAAATGCTTGAGAAGAACAGACTTGTTATACTTAATAACTTCTGCAGGGATCCCATCTTCACCTGGGGCCTTTCCGTTTGCAAGAGAATCAATTTCTCTTCTGAGTGCTTCCATAGTAGGCATTGCATCTAGTTCTTCCATAACTGGCATTTGTTTGATGGCGTCACATGCATCCCTGCTAACTTCATTCTCGGCTGCATACAACTCGAGGTAGTGTTCAACCCAGCGTTCCATTTGTTTGCCTTCATCAGTAATGACTTCACTCGTCTTGGACTTCAGAGGAGCTGTTTTTCTGACAGTTGGTCCGATTGCTTTCTTAATGCCATCGTACATTGCCTTAGCATCCCCAGAATCGGCTGCTTTCTGTATACCTGCACGTAAATTCAGCCAGTAGTTATTTGCGCATTCCTGGATGTTTGCTATGCCCTGTTCTTTGCTTTTCGTAGGTCATCTCGAGTTCTTTCATTTGGGTTTCTTTTGTAAGCAAGCAGGGCTTTCCGTTTAGCCTCAGTGACTGGTTTCATTTCTTCCAAATTTTGCTCGTACCAGTCCTTATTTCTTTTTCCTTTTATTCCATAGGCCAATACTGCTGAGTTGCAGATTACACCCGAGAGTTTTTGCCCATTTCTTATCAACATTCCTTTCTGCTTGCACGTTTCCTGGGAAAGCACTTTCGAAATTACTGGCAAAATCCTGCTTTCTTTGTGTGTCATGAACATGATCTGTGTTGATACGGGGATGGCCTCTCGGTTTAGCGTGGTGATATTTCTTAGGAGTGAGCCTCAATGTGCACGCCACCAGGGCGTGGTCAGTGTTGCAATCAACTCTATGATAACTTCGTGACAGTAGTACATTTTTGAGACCAGTAAGCCTAGCTATGACTAAGTCAAGTTGATGCCAGTGATGAGAGCGAGGGTGTCTCCAGGACACCTTCTGCTGATCCTTAAGCTGGAAATATGTGTTTGTAATGCAGAGTCCATAAAAACAGCAAACTTCAAGCAGTCTCTGGCCATTTCATTCATTTTTCCCACCCCATGATGTCCCAGGCAATTCGGCCATATGCCATTATCTGATCCAACTCTAGCATTAAAGTCCCCTAGAATATACAGTGTCTCCGTGCTAGGTACCTTGGGTATTCTGTCGCTGAGTAAATCATAAAACAGATCCTTCTCTTCCAGGATGGATGATAAGGTGGGAGCGTACACATTTAGGATGTTGACAGAGCCGCTTGAGGAGCATATTTCTAAAGCAATAGTTCGCTGTGTTCCACCGGATGGTGGCACACTACAGTCCTGGAGGGTGTTTTTAGCAGCAAATCCTACGCCATGAAATCTTGGCTCGTCTTGAGACTTCCCCTGACAGAAGAATGTGTAATTATCCTCCCTGATGGAGCCCGCGTCTGGAAACCTCGTCTCCTGCAGTCCCGCGATGTCAACAGACGATGGAGCTCTCTGTCAATTACGGCAGTCTTACGGGTGAAATCAACCTCTTGGGCATCGTCAATGTACCTTGGACACATGGTCCTAACATTCCAGGTGGTAATACGAAATAATGATTTCTTTATTATTTCATTTTGGTTTTTAGTAGGTGTACTATATCAACTCGCTTGCCGAAGAATACTTCTAAGCTCCACACAACCCGTGAAGCAGGCGGATAGTGGCGGGACAGCACCTTATTGGCTGGGGGCTTCCCATCTTGAGGCGGGCGGTAGCTCTCCAATGAGATGCAATGATCTCTCCCGCCGTCGGAAGTGGCCCCTGGCACTAGAGTCTTACGCCAATCAGACAGAGCTTATAACCGGTAACTGCCTCTTCCCGTGTTGTGCCGAAGTCCTTGGACGTCGCTGAAGTGTCCTCTCCAGGATGCTACAAGCCTGAGCGATAAATCTGAAGACACGTGAGTTGCCCAACCATCACGGTCTCCCTCTCGACCTAAATGATAATATCCAGAGGAAAGGCAAGCCAATACGTCTGGTATCACTTCGGTTGCAGGAGATGCCGAAAGGGGACGTAGTATGCCTTCCAACCGCCTTTGGGGCCCCACTCCAGATTTTCTTTCAGGGTTTTCTCCCTTAGACTTCATCCCTCCCGAGACCAACCACAAGGCAGTGGTGTGCTAAGGTAATTAGAGAAAGAAAATGAATGGTAACTAAGGAGAGGGTAGGGAATAGGATATATAGGATATAAGATGGGTCATTGTGAGGCACACTTTGTCTGGCTCCTATGCTGAGACCTGCCCAGCTAGGTTGGACCTGCCAGTAGCTACGCTACCACCGATATAGCTCTCAGCTTCCTTGGAGCAAACAAACTCTCCCGCCCACACGGACAGTGCTACGATAAGGCAGTGCCTCATGGGAGAGCATAACAAAGTCAAATTTAATCATGAACAATGACAGAACAAAAACAGAACTGATAGTCTACTTCCTCTGGTCGCAAGGATACCTCGGATAGGGGGTACCATATCAGGATGGAATATCAGGATGTACATAATGTCTTCATTACAACTGCCAATTAAGACAATAAAAGTACATGCCAGTTACCACACTTAAGCTCTTTAAAATTTTCCCAACAGCAGGCACTTAGTACCAACGAACAGTAAGCAGAAACACCGCCACGTACTGAGTATACAAACAAAAGTCGTATGCTATAGCGAGACGTGACACCGTTTACTATGAACCATAAAATAGTGTTGAAAGAAACCAAAGTAGAATGAAACAGAAAAATCATCATCACCTATCACGATATATCACATTCGTCAGATTCTTAACCAGAAACAGACCTAAGAATATATAAGACTATAAACAATTTTCAAGCCGGCCACGGTGGCCGAGCGGTTCTAGGCGCTTCGATCCGGAACCGCGCTACTGCTACGGTCGCAGGTTCGAATCCTGCCTCGGACATGGATGTGTGTGATGTCCTTAAGTTATTCCTAAGTTCTAGGAGACTGATGACCTCAGATGTTAAGTCCCATAGTGCTCAGAGCCATTTGAACCGTTTTGAACCATTTTCAACGACACTTCATAAGTAAAGACAGAAATTAAAGCGCTAGACTGTCTCTTACGCTGCACCAAACGGCACTAAATGTTAGGACACATAGAGGCACAAAACAACTTGATGTATGTATATAATCAAACAATAAAGTAGTAGTTTCAGATACGTAAAAAATATGAAGAGTTAAAGCCAAAGGTTAGTGGCCATCCTAGTGAGAGGCAAGGAATGGAGCAGCTCCAGAAAAAACAGGGAGGTATGGAGGAAGAGTGGAAAACGTTGGAGTGGAGGAGGAAATGTGTGGCACGTGTCTGGGAAAGTACAGATAATTTTTTCTGATAAGATGTTACGGAAACAGGTAGGAGCCATTGAGATGGTCATGAATAAGTCACCGCCAGACGTTGAGGCTGAATTCCCTTAACGTCTGTCCGTCGCACTTCACGAGGGTTTTCATACTCCCACATGTGACTGTTATGATAATTGAAGGTCCCATCACGTTAAAAGTCATCCTCATCAGTGAATAAGCTACCCGATAAGAAACGCAGCACACTCATGTAACCTGCGTTGACAGAAAGTTGTTCTTGGCTGAATGTCTGCCTCATTTAATCCTTGCACCAACAGCAGATGATACGGGTACAGAAGATTTTCACGCAGAATGTTCCAAATCGTGAAGTCATTAACGACTTCCCTTCTCGCAGTTCTCGTTGTACAAGTAGACGAAATTTCACAGTACGAAGAACCGTTCTTCGAGCTCAGGCATTTGTTCATCCCATCTGGAACTCCATTCTCGAATGAACCCATCTCTCGTAAATGCTGGTGGCGTCGTACAGACATTCTTGCATAAGGAAAGTACCACCAAGGGTAAAGTTCAGCATGAAATTGACTTGCTGCGTCTGAATTGCCATCTGCGGTATCATACGTTTAGTGCATAACCATTTCGGTATAGAAACAGCCAAAGCTGCAAGATTCACTTTTTACTTAAATGGTTGGTAGCATATATCCCTATTTATTCCTCTTTAGTTGTCCTTTACCTTGTTTATCTCTCTGCTTTCTCAATCATCTACCAACCCCCTGCTCATCTTGCTGCCTCCCCCTGTCTCTCCCCTCCCCTACCCTCAACCCACCATTAGCAGTATTTTGGATGTACCTTACATTCTGTGGTCCGTTTCCTTGTAATTACCAGTTTAATAAAATAGTCCGGGCTCTTTTTACCAGCATATGGCTTTTGTAAGAATTTTTAAGAATGACACATGTGACTGATGTGCCCATTGCGTTGCTTACTATATTCTCCGTTCTGAATCTTAATGGTTCATGATCAACATACTGCACAATGGTGTATTTTTCTCCCAAGTTCTAACAGGTTTGTTCTCACAACTGTTAAGTGTAGACTGCTCTATTGTCCTCTCAGGCTGTTAGTGCCACCGCCTGCGTGGAAGGAGCCAATAGAAGGGATTGGTAAAAGGGAATGACAAGAAGATAAGAGACCATAGAACAAGCACCTTTGCGAACTGCCCAAAATGTTAAGCAATAAAATAAACCAAGACGACAATAATTAACACAGGTGTGTTAAGTATACTCAGTTATATGCAGTCCTAAAAGCCTGAGAGGAATATAAAACAGTCTAAACGTAACAGTTGTGAGAACAAACTTGTTAAAACTTGGAACAAAAAGGCAACATTATGCAGAATGTTGATTACGAATCGTTAAGATTCAGAACGGAGACTATATTAAGCAACAAAAGGAGCAAATCAGTCACATGTGTTATCCATAAAAATTCTTACAAATTCTATATGCTGGTGAAAAGAGCCCAGACCATTTTATTAAACCTGAACTAAACTACACAAAATTTTTTAACATACTAACTCCCAACGTACAGATACCCGTAGCCACCAACAGATTGTAGTTCACTCCGGAATCGAAGGCTGCGTTAATCAATAAAAGTATCAGCCAGAGGATTCACCAGGACGAAAATCTCAGTATCAGTCAGTGTAATTAAAAGGAAACGGACTACAGAATGTAAGGTATATCCAAAATACTGCTAATGGAGGCTTGAGGGTAGGGGAGGGGAGAGAGGGAGAAGGGGCGACTCAAGATGAGCAGCGGGTTGGTAGATATTTCAGAAAGCAGAAATAAACAAGGGTTGGGTTGTTTGGGGCAAGAGACCAAACAGCGAGGTCATCGGTGTCATCGGATTAGGGAAGGACGGGGAAGGAAGTCGTCCGTGCCCTCTCAAAGGAACCATTTGCCTAGAGCGATTTAGGGAAATCACGGAAAACCTAAATCAGGATGGCTCGACGTTGGTTTGAACCGTCATCCTCCCGAATGGGAGTCCAGTGCGCTAAGCACTGCGCCATCTCGCTCGGTGGGCGTAAACAAGGTAAAGGACAACTAAAGAGGAATAAATAGGGATATATGCTACCAACCATTTAAGTAAAAAGTGAATATTGCGATTCTGGATGTTTCTGTAAAGTGGTTATGCACTAAACGTACGACCTAGTAGATGGCAATTCAGACGCAGTCAGTCAACATTGTGCAGAACTTTACCCTTGGTGGTACTTTCCTTGAGCAAGAATGTCTATACGACTCCACCAACACTTACGAGAGATGGGTTCATTCGGAAATACAGTTCCAAATGGTGGGAGACCTCTGGATGAACAGAAGCCTAAGCTTGAAGAACGGTTCTTCGTACTGTGAAATTCCATCAACTAGTACAAGGGGAACTGCGAGACGGGAAGGCGTTATACACTTAACGATTTGGAACATTCAGCGTAAAAATCTTCTGTACTCGTATCATCTGCAGTGGGTGCAAAGATTAAATGAGGCAGACATTCGGCAAAGAATGAATATATGTCGACGCACGTTAGGGGAGTCTGTTGTGTTTCTTACCAGGTAGCTTATTCACTTATGAGGATGACTTTTAACGTGATGGGACCTTCATTTATCACAACACTCACATGTGAGTGTATGAAAAAACCCTCATGATATGCGACGGACAGACGTTAACGGAAGTTCAACCTCAAGGTCTGGAATCCAATTCTTCATGATCATCTCAATAGCCCCTACCTACACCATGTGATCATATGTTTTTCATATTAGGTGCATTGTTCTGCCACCTACTGCCAGGTAATCCATATCAGCGCCCTCCGTAGTCATTAGACAACGTGAGACAGCAGAATGGGGCAAACCGCGGAACTCACGGACTTCGAACGAGGTCAGGTGATTGGGTGTCACTTGTGCCACACCTCTGAACGCGAGATTTCCACACTACTAAACATCCCTAGGTCCACTGTTTCCAGTATGATAGTGAAGTGGAAACGTGAAGGGACACATGGAGCACAAAAGCGTACGGGTTGACCTCGTCTGTTGACTGACAGAGACCGCCGACAGTTGAAGAAGGTCGTAATATGTAATAGGCAGATATCTATCCAGACCATCACACAGGAATTCCAAACTGCATCGGGATCCACTGCAAGTACAATGACAGTTATGCGGGAGGTGAGAAAACTTGGATTTCATGGTCGAGCGTCTGCTCATAAGCCACACATCACGTCGGTAAATGCCAAAACGACGCCTCGCTTGGTTCAAAATGGTTCTGAGCACTATGGGACTTAACTACTGTGGTCATCAGCCTCCTAGAACTTAGAACTACTTAAACCTAACAAACCTAAGGACATCACACACATCCATGCCCGAGGCAGGATTCGAACCTGCGACCGTAGCAGTTGCGTGGTTCCAGACTGAAGCCTCTAGAACCGCTCGGCCATAACGACCGACGTTGAAAAGCAATTCGGGGATTGCGATTGCATCTTTAAACACGATCGAGCACCTGTTCATAATGCACAACCTGTAGCGGAGTGGTTACACGACAATGAGATCCCTGTAAAAGACTGGCCTGCACAGAGTCTTGACCTGAATCCTATACAACACCTTTCGGATGTTTTGGAACGCCGAATTCGTGCCAGGCCTCACCGACCGACATCGATACCTCTCCTCAATGAAGCACTCCGTGAAGGATGGGCTGCCATTCCCCAAGAAACATTCCGGCACCTGATTGAACGTTTGCCTGCGAGAGTGGAAGCTGTCATCAAGGCTAAGGGTGGGCCAACACCATACTGAATTCCAGCATTACCGATGGAGGGCGCCACGAACTTGCAAGTCATTTTCAGCCAGGTGTCCGGATACTTTTGATCAGATAGTGTATTTACGCAACGTCTTACTGGAAAAAAGTGTCTGAAACATCTCAGACACGTGTTACTTCATCTACTTAATGATGTACTTATGAACGCTGTCCAAGAACGTGGCTTATGCACGGAGTTGCTCCACCTTACTTTGCACGCACAGTCCGTCAGTATCTCAACAATCAGTTTCCGAACAGGTAGATTGATGGAGGGGCGACGAGAATCCATTGCATGGCCGGTCAGGTCACCACCTTTGAATCTAATGGATCTTTTTCGTTTGGGGATATTTAAAACCCTTGATGTATTCAATTTCCCGAACCAATGTTGATGTCCTGAGGAAACATATCCAAAATAGATACAACCGAATACGGAACACAAAAGAAGTTTTCACAACGTACGACGAAGTATGGAACGCAAACTCAAGGGGGATGCATGGAAGCCAGAGTTGCTCGCCTCGGAAAATTTTTTTAGTATAAATTGTGATAAGTGTATAATTTTTATGCCGTGAATAATAAATGCTTCATACCTCTCTGACAGACTTTTCGGATCCGATTTCATTTGATCTTCTTGTTAACGTCAAGAATAAATCCCGGAATAATACAGTAATAGCGGTGTCGCGCGAAAGGCAAGATCCCGGGTCGGGTCCGGGCCTGGCACATAATTTTGAGGTGATAGTAAATTTTAGAAACTAATTTGTATTCGTAACCTTATTAACCTGCGATATATTTTTCTCAAACGAAATTATGCCGTTTATGGCTCCAGAAAAGAGGTTATTTATGTGACAGATTTGTGATATTACGATTTCATATGCCCGGATCAGCCTGCGATGAAAATGCTGTTAAAATTCTAGTTCATCTCCTTCATTTTGCGGTAAGTTGAAAGACGCAATACTTGAGCTGTCAGAGTGCAGCACCTGGTTGCAAACTGCTCTTCGCTCCGATACGCTGGCTTGTTTAGTGTCTGTACTTTTATGAAATGTTCTTGAATGGATTACATATGCACTGAAGAGCCAAAGAAACTGGCACACCGCCTAATATCGTGTAGGGCCCCCGAGAGGACGCAGAAGGACCTCAGCACGATATGGCATGGACTCGACTAGTGTCTGAAGTAGTGCTGGAGACAACTGACACCATGAACCCTGCAGGGCTGTCCATAAATCCGTAAAAGTACGAGGGGGTGGAGATCTCTTCTGAACAGCACGTTGCAAGGCATTCCAGATATGCTCAATAATGTTGATGTCTGGGAAGTCTGGCAGCCAGCTGAAGTATTTAAGCTCAGAGAAGTATTCCTGTAGCCACTCTGTACCAATTATGGACGTTTGGGGTGTTGCATTGTCCTGCCGAAATTTCCCAAGTGCGTCGGAATGCACAATTGACATGAATGGATGCAGGTGATCAGACAGGATGCTTACGTACGTGTCACCTATCACAGTCAGTCGTATCTAGACGCATCAGGGGACCAATATCACTCCAGCTGTACACGTCCGACACCACCACACAGTCTCCACCACCTTGAACAATACCCTGCTGACATGCAGTCCATAGATTCATGAGGTTGTCTCCATAACCGTACAAGTGTCTCCACCAGATACAATTTGAAACGAGACTCGTCCGACCAGACAACATATTTCCCGTCGTCAACGGTCCAGTGTTGGTGTTGATCCGCCCAGGCGAGGCGTAAAGCTGTGTGTCGTGCAGTTATCAAGGATACACGAGAGAACCTTCGGCTCCGAAGGGCCATATCGATGATGTTTCGTTGTATGGTTCGCAAGTTGACACTTGTTGATGGTCCAGAATTGGAATCTGCTTCAATTTGCGGGAAATTTGCACTTCCGTCACGTTGAACGATTCTCTTCAATCGTCATTGGTCCTGTTCTTGCAGGATCTTCTTCCAGCTGCAGCGATATCGGAAATTTGATGTTTTTTCCGGACTCCAGATATTCACACTACGCTCGTGAAATGGTCGTACGGGAAAATCCCCACTTCATCACTACCTCGGAGATGCTGTGTGCCATCATGCGTGCGCCGACTATAACACCAAGTTCAAACACACTTAAATCTTTATAACCTGCCACTGTAGCAGAAGAAACCGTTCTAATAACTGAGCCACACGCTTGTTGTTTTACATAGGCGTTGCCGTATTTTGCTTGTTTGCATATCTCTATAT
Organism: Schistocerca serialis cubense; assembly: GCF_023864345.2. NCBI lineage: Eukaryota > Metazoa > Arthropoda > Insecta > Orthoptera > Acrididae > Schistocerca > Schistocerca serialis. Next base: position 563,840,452 of record NC_064641.1, read on the forward strand.
TTGGATACGCATACCCATACCAGTTTCTTCGTCGCTTCAGTGCATATTGCGTGGGTTTCCCGAGACACATTGGCAAAAATTTGTCATGGGGAACAGAACAAGACTGTCAGAACCAGTCTGGACAACAGTTATTTCTGTATAAACAATGTCTTCATCAAATTAGAAACTCCACCAGAAAACCTAGAAAAGTCTGATTTCAACACTCCAAAAGCACACATATAGCAATAAGAAGAAGAAACAGAGACATTCCGTTCGGGAATATAAGAGTGTACTGATCGATCAGATTTTGAACAAAATATGCATTCAGTAAAGAATAAGAACTTATAGAGTATCCATGATTAATAATGACATTGTCCAGCAAATGTCCCTAGGAAGTTAAAGGTGGTTAAATCATACGTCTTAAACGATACTTACCGTATTTTACATATATGAATAATAAAACACGTTTTTCATTCTAGAACCTTTTTACACGGTAGTAATATATGTTACTGGAAGATCACACATTCAATATCTGTGCGTGTCTGTCTTTGTGTGTTCCATGCGCTCTCTAGATATGACATATAAATGGATTACTTTTGGAAACATGTTTGCAATTATTTGAGTATGAAAGTACTTCACAAACAACGTACGAATCATTACGAAACGTCACATGTACGTAATTAAAAGCTTGGTTGTGTGAATTAGTTAACTTCACGTTGTTATTTAATATTGTATTAAGCTAACATATATAGTATTATTCTAAAATTCTTCGTGTATGTATAACGAACTAGCTAAGAAAGAGCAGCGCGTAAATAAATGTGACAGCGTTATGTAGATGCTCATCATTTGTATTTCCCCCTGCGCACATCTTGCGTTATAACCACGGAAATAAAATCAGATACATAAAACCAACATAGAGCCTTAACGACAATCGGTCTTCCTAAGTGCGATTCACGAAGGGAGAAGGAATGTATGGAAATGATGGTCGTATACAGCGTTACTTCTGCCACAGGCCATAAGGTCGGTATGTCGAGTAAAAAGGTAGCTTTTTCTTGTGACAACATTACAATCAGCTCTAGAAGCAACGATGAAGTGGGAATTTTTCCGTAAGACCATTTCACGAGTGTACCATGAATATCAGGAATCCGGTGAAACATCAAATCTCCGACATCACTGCAAGACAAATGATGACTGAAGAGAATCGTTCAACGTAGCAGAAGTACAACCATTCCACAAATTGCTGCAGATTTCATTGCTGGGCCATCAACAAGTGTCAACGTGCGAACCCTTCAACGAAAAATCATCGATATGGGCTTTCGGAGCCGAAGGCCCACTCGTGTACCCTTGATGACTGTACAACACAAAGCTCACCTGGGCCCGTCAACACCGAGATTGGACTGTTGATGACTGGAAACATGTTGCCTGGTCGGACGTGTCTCATTTCAAATTGTATGGAGCAGATGGACATGTACGGGTATGGAGACAACCTCATGAGTCCATGGATCTTGAATATCACCAAGGGACTGTTCAAGCTGACGGAGGCTTTGTAATGGTGTGGGGCATGTGCAGTTGGAGTGATATGGGTCCCCTAATACCTCTATATACGGCTCTGACAGGTGACACAGACGTAAGCATCCTGTCTGATCATCTGCATCCATTCATTTCCATTGTGCATTCCGATGAACTAGATCAATTCCAGCAAGACAATGCTACACCCCACACATCCATAATCTTTACAGAGTGACTCCAGGAACACTCTTGTGTGTTGATACACTTCCTCTAGCCACCAAAGTCCTCAGACATGAATATTATTGAGCATATCTCGAATGCCTTGCAACGTGCTATTCAGAAGAGATCTCCACCCCTCAGTACTCTTATGGATTTCTGGACAGTCCCGCGGGATTCATGGTGCCAGTTCCCTCCAGCACTATTTCAGACATTAGTTGAGTCCATGCCACGTCGTGTTGCGGCACTTCTGCGAGCTCGCGGGGGCCCAACACGATATCAGGCAGGTGTACCACTTTCTTTGGCCCTTCAGTGTACAATAGCGTTACCTGATGCCTAGGCTAGCATCTGCATTTCTTTTCTAGCATGCATTTCTCGTGGTGTTTTTTTTCAGCCTCCTGTATTGACAGAGTACATCCTCACAGCATTATTTATTCCCTCAGCAATTTTGCTATGATCATCCATTACTAGCCTTCTAACGTTTACGGAGAGTAGAAATGAGTGACGCATGGGTGCTCAAAAATTGCAATCAAGGCCTGGATGTTATCGTGTGATGAGTGACTGATAAAGTGTTGAATGAATCGAGACATAGAACTTAATCGTGCCTTCTTTCCATAGTCTTCTGATGGAGAATAATACTAGTTGTAAAATGCTGTATGTGGAGTTCTGTTCAAATGGTTCAAATGGCTCTGAGCACTACGGGACTTAACTTCTGGGGTCATCAGTCCCCTAGAACTTAGAACTACTTAAACCTAACTAACCTAACGACATCACATACATCCATGCCCGAGGCAGAATTCGAACCTGCGACCGTAGAGGTCTCGCGGTTCCAGACTGTAGCGCCTGGAACAGCTCGGCCACTCCGGCCGGCGGAGTTCTTTAAGAAAACAATGTTTATGCCTGGAACGCATATTCAGTCTTCTATGGATTTCACTAAAATGAGTCGGGAAAACGTCGGTATTCATCTGCCACTAACAACCTCGGTCATAACAGATCAATGAAAATGAACTTTGCAACCTGATTTTCCCATTCACTTTAGCTACGTGTGAAATGTTTGCAAGGTGTGTTACACCTCGGCACATTTATCGGCAGTATTTTTATAAAAAAATTATTTTTTGAAAATTTATGTTTTTGTTAGACTTTACAGATCTGAAATTTATCACAATAAGTTTTTATTCATAGAAAGTTAAGAAAATTTTTTTTTCTCGGTTCCCAGACAACTTGCGCCAAAAAGGTGTAGAAATAAGTTGATGTGTTCTTGAAAATACACTTAGTTATGATTTGGCAGCTGTGATTAATAAATTCTGTAACGTTAGCTCATTATCGGTTGCAACCATTTAAACTACGGGCCATACTGGCGGTAGGCATATGCAATATAACACTTGTGAAACTGAGTGGCGACACTGACGTTTGAGTTTTGCGTGAGTAGCATAATATCGTACTCGAGTTGTTGTTTGACTACACGAGAGAAGGGAGAGGGTGAAATGCTGCACCAATACGTAGTCTCACGAATGTCACCAACGCCTTCTCTTCATCTGAACAACGAATTGCCACTAGCAGTGTGGCAAGACATGTCAGTCCAAGAGGTAAGACTGACACGTTTTAAATTTAATCCATGACATTATTGTAAAGTCTGATGATCATGAAATTTTTACAAACTCATCTCGTTCCTTTGCTCTTCACAGTCGCTGAAAATTTTTTTCAACACCAGGATTGGAACTGATAACTGCGTTGCGTGATAGTGACTTCGGCTGCTGAAACATTATTTGCTGTGTTCTCGTTATGTTACACTGTTGCAGTGACGAAACTGTATCTGGCAGATGACTTTGAGACCCTTCGAACTAGACTTTCTTCGCAGGTGAGCTCTAGATTCGGACGGAAATACGTCCTTCTGAATACGGAAATAGATCGTCCGAGCTCGACTCGAAGCACACATAACGTTATGGTACCCTCATCTACAGGTGCGCACGTTGCTTGTACTATATACCATATGACTAAAAGACATATTTTAAAGATGTTGCAGAGGCTTGTAATGTTAAAAGCTATCTCGTTCAAACGGAAAAGGCATTTTTTAAAGAAGCGATTAAGAGCAAAAATACATTTTCTTTTAAAAAAAGAGGGAAATTTAGATCAAGAACAAGATTACACATGCCTTTGATTAAATGTGCAGACCATCTTGAATGTACAGTGTTTAAAAGAGATGCGAACGATTACAACTTGGTAATCCTACGAGACCTCGCTTTGAAAAATGCATATCAGTCATTACAGTAAAATGCACACTATCATTATTTGATTCAGTGTAAATATTTTACATATTATTTGGTACCTATGTATGTTTGAAATTTATATTATTAGTACTACTAAGGCAATCGGTTGAGAGCGAGTGTGTGTGTGTTACGAAAAATGAGGCAGGTTGACACAAAGAGGTGCCTAGCAATAGATGAAAGAAGCTGTGATGGATGTCGTTTGTTTGCGACGCTTTGAAGAGTGGTGCAAAACACTGAAAAACAATGAAGCGCCAGAATAATCACATTCTGTGGAAGTTATTGGGCTGATTAATGGAAAAATTTACAGCATTGTAGGGAAGACCGATTGCACAGATATTAATAATTATAGCTGCCATCCAGATCCCAGGACGTTTATTTGTTCCTGCTGCGTCTGTAATAGGTACCAAATAATTCAATATGGCTGGGAGCGAAATTAAACAGATGGTTATTCATTGTAACCGTGGAATAGCTGTTATGAGTAGAGCAAATGCTTGAAATACGTGTGAGAAACTGACTGTCATCGGCTAAGCACGCTCAAGAGATGATGAACTTGTCAAAAAGTGACACTCTAATTATACCAAAAGCATCCAACATGACCTGAAAACACACATTCTGAAATCTTTAACTAGGTTACCCCCAGCTGTCTGCATTTTGTTCCAGGCTTTAATATGATTGCTCCCCCCCCCCCCCCCCTCCCCCCCATTTTATGCAGGTATATTTCAAGTGTAATGCTCCTGATATGTTGTTTTGCGTATGTATTTTTTGTTTATACGCAAGGTGACTTTTCAATGTGTGCGGAAAATCACACGACGTACAGATAATGCTGAAAGGAATCAAGAAGGCATGCACCATTTTCTACGGAAACCAGTATTTACTGCAGCTCTTAAAAGCAAGTAATTTATAAACACAGTGGTCTATCGAGACCTGCTCATGTGTCTCGAAGACAAGATTTTTGCGCAGAGAAGTTTTCGTTTTTTTCTAAATCAGAATTTAGTCTTCTTCCTGATACAGGTTAATTTTCCTGAAGATGAGTTTTAACTGTTTTGAGGAAGGCATTAAACACTTTGAAAAGCTTTATTTTTTTTCTGGAAGAGAGGTTTAAATTTTTTCTAGGATAAGACGAGTCTCAAAAATTGGAAGAAAACAACTGTGGCATAGAAGCCCGACGAAGAAAGCATTTCTGGGAAGCGTAAGGTCGGGTTATGGGGATAGAATGGAGGTCCTAAAAAAGTACCTTGCGAGATGGGGAGGGAAGCTCGTTACGTGGCGGATTAACTATCGTTGCCTGGTACACCAGCTAGACAGAGTGTGGTTTTTAGGCAGTTTTCGACACTAGTTTAGTCAAATGTTGTGCAAGTCGTCAATTTCCGCCTCAGAAAAAGCGATAGACAAACACTTCAAATACAGCAACACACAGAACAAAGTTTATACGATTTACAGACAGATGGCGCACAAAAAACCAGAGTATAGGGAACCAGTATATACAGTGGGCACTGGTGATGTAATCGCTGATTGGCTGAGAGGTCAGGGCACCATGTTTTCGCCTGTTTTGTTATTTACTATAGCTGGATTTGCGCGGTGCTGTTGTAGACCGATTTCAACGTCTCAGTACCTATTCCATGCCATAGTTATTTGCAGGTAGAAATACTGTTTGTCTTTGTGCAATTCTATACGTCGTTGGTCGATTCATTTTACGTAAATTAACGTCGATAACAGAATCGTGCTATGGGTCGGATCTGTGGCGATGATACTGGCATTAAATTTTCACAGTAATTTTGTAAACGGAATTTTGATTGATGAGGACGTAATGAATGTAACTAGTATGAGCTACCTACGTAATTTTAAAGACAGTTATGAGTAATTCCAGACTGTTCAGGTATTAACTGAAAAATTGAAGTGACAGTGACTCCACGTCTCTAAAATTTACGATAAATGAAGAAAATGGCAAGCAGTGGGTACTTAAGTCAACCCAGAAGACGGGAGCCGTAAAGACGTTTCGTCGATCGACAAATTATTCGTTCACGCGTGATGTACGTTTTTCATGCTGTAATATGCCATTAGTAATGTCTAAGCGATAATAATTCGTTGTACCTGCTATTTTTTCAAGAATAGTCGTTGTTGCAATACATAATTTCCATGTTACTAGCATTAGAACGTATAAAAAAGATGGTTTTGTCTACCAAACAGTTCAATTTTGTGTCTCAGAAATCAAGTAGGATAATGCCTTGACGGTCTGGGCTCAGACCTTGGTCAGTTCAACTTCTGCTTCCACTTAACACTTCCTTCGTGTCCGGTAGTGATTTATTAAAGTGAAACATTTGATTTGTGTCTTATGAGATATATTTGCAGTAACACATGCAGTTTACAAGCCACATATTTTTTATTTTTAGATTAATTTTTAATCGTCATTTATTGACATCCACAGGGCAAATTATTGGTTGTAGAAAATGAAGGTCACGCAGTATTATTCTGACGATGAGTATCATGCTAGTATGTATGTTCTGGATAACTAATTACCTCCACTATTTCTTCTGTGCCAGTGCAGAAAGTACGAATGTTTCGTTCTCGATAATAAGCTACACGTATTGGTTTTCCGATTTTTTTTTGTTGTGCGGAAATATATTTTCTGTATTTCCCCAGTAGAAGAGAAAGCTATTAGACCCACACTGACTCATTCCAAAAATAACATGTACGGACGAAAAATATGTATTCAAAACTTAGAGCCTTCTAACTTCAACGATAGATATCCCAGTAGTGAAAACTAAAATGGCTTCAGAAGATATGAAATAAAATAAAAGAAACTGTGTCTGTTCGATGACCATTATTTTTAGGACGTCAAGGAAACGGTAATAAATGGAGAATATGTCTTATTCTTGACGTTCGTACGCCGTATGCACTGCTTCACATCAGAATGTTTTGTATTTTCTGCATTAAACGTAGAGACACTTATGAATGGTATTTGTAGCAAATAACAACTAGAAGTGCTGCTTTGGTGGCACTTGTCAGATAAGCATTTTGTTATAGCAGATAGATATGACTGCGTTTCACCGTGCGATGCTATCTGGCTGTACATCCCGCGCGCTGTCTGAAAAAAAGTTGGCGGTCACCGCCAAATATATGCTCTGCACCTTCTCTTAAGATAACTGTTGAGTGTGAGGACAGGAATGATGTTCGGCCACAAAACTGATATACAAAAAATTTTTCCAAAAACTAAGCACGCTGTTTTCAAAACCACTAAAAGTTTCGGTAGTGAAGCAGCTGGAGGACGGTCTTAACTTTGGAAACAATGGACTTTCTCCAGGCCACTTGGCGAACCTCACGGATCGAATACTGCATACTTTTGCTTGTGCTGTCCGTATCCATACAGATGAGGGAGCCTCCCACGCGGCTGCCCGTCGCGGCAACAGAGATATGCCGTAGGTCGTTCGTATTGATAGAAATTTTGACGTTAATTGACGTAATTGATTAAACAATTGCAGTGGACTATTAAATGACGACATATCCGTGTTGCATCTAAAAGTCACACTGTATAAACAATGCGTAATACTCAATTTGAATTTGAAACTACACATTCTAAATGATTCTCTGAGCTAGTACTAGATCGACTACAATACTTGCTGCTCTGTATTTCAGGGTTTAATATTGCTGCCTGTCGCGACATATAGGGTGAAACTAAACTTTTCCGACAATTTCTTAGTTCAGGGGCAGTTTCTGAGTATTTTGTTATCAAAAATGGCTCCGAGCATTATGGGACTTAACTGCTGTGGTCATCAGTCCCCTAGAACTTAGAACTACTTAAACCTAACTAACCTAAGGACATCACACATATCCATGCCCGAGGCAGGATCCGAACCTGCCACCGTAGCGGTCACGCGGTTCCAGACTGTACCGCCTAGAACCGCACGGCCACTCCGGACGGCTATTTTGTTATCTGGGTGCCTTGGTCTCCAGCGGCTCATTACAGAATAATTGCATTTCATTTCTAGCCCCGTTTCACTCTTTATCTGCAAAACAGTTCAGCTGTCAACGGTATGCAATGTGTGTCTTGTTTGGAAATAAACTTGCTCCATTCACTCAGCCAACAGTAACGCACACTTTGATCTTTGTCCTGAAGCTTCGATTCAGTGCTGCTCATTTCTGCCTTGCGATCGTTTATCGACAGTGTTAGTTGTGCGTGATGAGTGGTACTGATGAAGAATTGGCTGATTTGACACTCGTGTGTAGATTATTGCAATGGAGGAACAACATAGCGTCTCAAGGCTGATGAAGAGAACACAGCAAGTGCCATAACCCGGTTTCCCAGAAACTTCGGTCTGTGGGAGAGGGGTCACATTAAGCGAACACGTGTCGCGGCTTGACCGTAGATACTCGACCGTTTTTGGAAAAACGACGTTCAAAATTTTCGAATGTTTTCGAAGTATTATGTGTTTCTTACAGCACGATATCCTCAGACGAAATGATGGCACAGTGGTTAGGGTTACGGCTTCTACATGTTGCGTCCTGCGTTCAAAACTCAATTTTATTCATATACCCCTCTCTGTAGGAGATTCCTAAATGAATTTTTTCCAGTATATATTGACGTTACTATGTCATTATTTGTCTATAATTTTATGTCAGATGAATGAGTTTAAAAATGTGAAAATTATTTGAAATTGTTTTAGCGGAGATTCCTGCAGTGTATCTTGATGCGCAATGAATTGCAAAGCACCAGTTTTTGGAAAAAAATGATGCGTTATGCATGGTTCGATGCGAGATTATTGCCAAAGCACGAAATCTTCATCAATGTAAACTACGTTTCTTTCGTGAATATCTGTGTTTCGGATGTTTCTGCGATCGGTATCATCCAAGGGAAAGTACCAAATCTTCCTGCAGACAAATAAATGAATAGAATATAAGAAATAGTATAAGATTTGGTTTGAGAATGAAATATTAGAGTCAGAGAATTTGAAACGATTGTAACCATTCAACATACCATACACACATATATATAATATAACAAAGTACGACTGTTACTGAGAAACGCAGTTGTAATTTTACAATTATTATAACTCACCCTGTATCCCCTAATTTGATAAGAAACATTCATGCAGAAACATTCTACGGACAAAGGTAGATGAATGGAAACAATAAAAATAAAATAAAATAAATAACAAGGGGTGCAAAATTAAAATGTCACTATTTCGTGGTCACACGGCGAAAGGCACAAAAGTACCTTAGACATATCTCGAAAATTTTGACCGTCGTTTTCTCAGAAAAGGTCGAGTATCTACGGATAAGCCGAGATACGTATTCCTTTATTTTGACACTTATTCCACTGAACGAAGTTCCTGGGAAATTGAGCGATGGTACTTGCCGTGTTCTCTTCTTGAGTTGTTGCTGCAGTGAAGGCAACCACATCATAATACTCCACTTTGGCGTGTGTACATGGGCACTAAGGAAAAACAGGTACTTACAGGGTAATGAAGATGACATCTTACAGAGTATTTCAGTGTTTTAAATGCCTTATTACAGAAACAAAGGCAATTTGGGGAGCAGACTAAATAAATCGTGATTACATCATTAATCTGTGACGAGCCATCGGAGACAATAGGTCCCTTACGCTAAAATACTCATAAATATCTCTCAACAACCGCCTAAAATAATTCAGTGGATTACAGGTTCACACTTAGATTTGTACGGAAAAGGGATCGGAACGTTATGTACCATTTTGCACCTAATTCAAAATTCACGGAGCTATCGGTATTTTACTTTTGCTCGTAATCGATAAGTTCGAAGAACGTTAGGGTAGTTTTCGCCTGTCTGTTACCTGTACTTCTTCTGTACATTCCTGTACGCATCGAAACATCGCCCGGTAAAAATAAAATGTTGCTGCCTATTGAATACAGAACCGATCTTCTTCCAAAACTGGACATTCCGAAATGTGCGATTGAGCTAGTGCCGTATCAACTGAAATACTAGATGTACTGTTTTTCAGTCTTGTTGTAGGGATTTTCGTCACCCCACACATGCTGGTTATGAATACTCAGACTGCAGTCTCTAGTGAATCCCGTCTAACAGTTAATTAAAATTTTCGACGTAAACACACTTCTGCAAGTGCCTCTGATAGAACTGCAGTCTGCTACGGTGGTCTGATCTCAGAACCTGGACACGTTGAAGATGGCATAGATAGAGCAAATGCTGGTGTAATACCACGTAGACAACAGGATGACCCACGACTTCTGCTGCTGCCGATTGCCGCACACTGGTTCCAGGCCCTTCGGTCAGTCAATAAATATAGCAAACGTTCCTACATCGGAGATATGTGGATTGCCGAGGCCGTCCACCTTGTGGGGTGCTAGAGAACCTGTTGAACCGTGACGAAATGTCACGGTTGGCTCTCTGCGTTTCCTCCTTGTCTGTAGCGCGTTCCTTCTGAAATTCCCGCTTCGCGCTCTGCTGTTTTCTTACCCTACCCAGAGGGCACTGTGGCGTTGCTGCGGCCGGCTGCCTGCCGTGTTTGCGGGAGAGCGTCGGTTGGGAGGAGGAACTCTGATTGTAGACGTCTGGGAGCGTTCAGGAGGCCCCGCCGTTTTTGTTGATGGTTTGGCGTGACTCGTGTCAGGTGTGATGCATCGCTGAAGCCGTGATAGGAGCCAATGTTACTGTCTTAGCCGCAGGTGGATCGAAGGGGATGAGGCCCGGTTGTCCATCGAAACTCCTGTCCTGCGGGTGTCATCGCACTTAAAGTAAGACGTTTTGACCATTATTTGCGTCATTTGCGAGCAACTGGGGATTCCGACATCTGCAGTAATTCGGCGAAGATTGTTTCGTCGGTGTGTAAATGATTGAACAAGGAGCAGTTTATTTAATGCTCACCTTATGCTCGTGTTCTACGTATGCTGCTTGCGAGTGTAAACTTGACTCTCACCTTTGTCCGTTGATTTTAAGCACATCGTCAAATACTGAATCCAAGTAGTGACTTTCAGTTAATTAGTTGAATTCTTTCTTTCCTCGTCACGACGCGTATTAAATGACAAAGCAGAATTGTAGACCTTAACTTGGTATCTCTTTGCGTGGCATCAATAACAGAGCCTAACCTGTTAACTAATTAAGACTTGTAGTAAACAAAGGTATTTAATTATGTTGTTTTAAAATATTATCCGAAATGACAATGATTTATGTTGCGCTAGCTAGTACTTGGGTATGAACGGAAGTGTTGGCACGTCTACCGTGTAAGGGAATCCTGCTAGTTTTGGTTGTTTTGGAAACTTTAATTGAAAGAGAAACTTTAGTCCTACCTCCGGTTAAGGCTAGCTGCAATATTATCCTGTTGTTTCATGGTTGTTTTGTTCTCAAACTAGGTGTTTGGGCTAAGCATACTTGGGTTTCAACTGAGTGTTCAGTCTATTGACTGTCCACCGTACGCCACATCGGTAATGGTCAACCTGTCATCAGTTGATTTCAATGCTGTAGTTAGTTGTAAATTAGTACTGGTTCCATTACCTTCTGACCAGAGTTCTTGCTCGACACTTGTCGTTAAATACGCTGCTAACCTGGTTAGCGTTTGTTGTGGCTAGCTTAAATTAATCACTGCTCAATAGCCCAACACAGTTTTTCGGCCGTCAGAAGCAGTGTATGTGTTATTTATTCCTTTATTCTAGTCAATCTATAAGCATGCTAAGTTTTGTTATTCCAGGTAGCCATTAAGTTGCCATTTTTAGGGTTTTTAGATGGCGTACGGCTCCTGTTTGTCAATTTCCAATTTAGTATTTTTCCACCAGTTTTTAATCGCACTTATGCGCGGGGAATCTAAATGTTTTTTATTACTGTTGAGCTGTTCTTAATGTCATATTGTAAACAAAGGAACTTATTGGAGGTTAACTGTCGCCCTAAGGTGTTGTGGACAGTGCACTTTCCTGTTATTCACCTTAATGTTCTAGTCGATGAGTAAACTTGCTAATTATTTTCACTTTATTTGCCTGCCTTGATGTTATAAGTGAGTGTTTCATAACCTGTTCTTTAAGGCGCCTACGCACATATTTATGTTTATAGGAGAACTTAAATTGTGTTCGCCTGTTGAACTTTAAATAAAGTGCAGAAAACTGAATTAGGTGTTTATTATTGTTCTGGTGCTGTTATCTGTCAAGTGTAACACGCGACATTTTCTTGGTCTGTTATCAAGTGTTACAATAAATGCAAATTGTAGTGAAGTGATGTGCTGTTTCAGTTGTTCCCGTGATTTCCTATCTCCGCATATAATATTTAATTGTTTGGTATAAGAATGATTAAGTCTTTGTTGAAATATTGGCGGGAGGTGCGCGCGTCACACCTGTGTCCTTAGAAAACTGAAGAACTCTGTTGAACAGCTTATCAGATGGTTCTTTGCGAGTTGATATATTTTTCCGCGTGGAGGACACGGGCTCGCAGATTGCTTCCAGTTGCTAATCTCTAGCAGAAAATCATATCTGCCATTTCATTTCTGGAGCATGCCCCCATCGGTAACATGTAGAATGCAATCAACCATTCATGTACAAAACAGCACGAACATCACAGTAACAGAAAACATAACAATTAAGTCATTTTTGTAAGTACTAAATAGCGACTCTACGATAAATACCCAGCTCTGCAAGCAATTTACTGCACAATAACACATACTAACAAAACTAAAACTACAGTACCTACAACATAACGCGAACAACACAACTGCCTGTTGACTGCCCAATGCTCAGACTGATATGTTAGAGCAGGTCTGCTCAGGAGATAGCTCATTGCGTGAGCTGAGAGTGCTCGCGTCAAAATGTGGTTGTCAGAAGCCATTATGTAGCGCAGGGAAATTGAAAACCGTGCGTTGTCTTCAGAATGACAGTGTGCGAAGTTAGTCGTAGTTTTAAACGCAGTCTTAAGTACTTTCTGGGAGACTGCTTAAAGTGGAGAATACTTCTTTCAAAATCGGTGAAAAGCAGGATTATGACCGGGTTGGATACATCAAAGCGAAGGTCAGACACACCAGAATCAATTTACAACACTTCAGTGTAGGACGTTTAACTATATTTAGAACTTAAAGACTTGCAGCGTGACAGGCAGTTAACCGATAAATCTCATCATAAAATAAGTCTTGCAGTCGTATAAAAAGTTTTCAATACAAGTATTCAGCTAAGATTATGTCGATGTCTGGACCTTCATATCTGTGCGAGCAACTTTTCTTCCGCAATGAAGAGAACGAAAGCTCGATGAGAGGCTTTAGTTTAAAAGATCACCTTAGAATTAGCAGTGCTCAGAACGTGATGCTTTAGGGAAAAGCAAAATAAGTATTATTTATTGCATGTTTAACGAGTAAATAAAATAGTCACAAAACACATGTTGATGGAAATTTAAATTTGTGTGGAAACGACATCCATCATAAAGCTGGAACAACAAACATCATGTTTCGTACAATGCTGTCTCATCTTCTTTGCCTCGACAAGTAAAAGAAATGTCATGTTTCATTACATAGTAATTTCTCATCAATGCAAAGTTTTCGGTAGTAAATTTACAACGAGAGGCATTAATTAGCCGCCGTGAAGCGGTACATCTCTATATCACTTTTCTGCGGCAACAGAATAGACTCGGTGACAAAAGTTACTCGAGCCGAAACGCCTTGTTCAGATTCCTCACCGAGCAAGGTGGCGCAATGCTTAGCACTGGACTCGCATTCCGGAGGAGGACGGTTCAAACCCGGGTACTGCCATTCTGATTCAATTTTTCTGTGATATCACTAAATCACTTCAGGCAAATACTGGGAGGGTTCCTTTGAAAGGGCATACCCGACTTTCTTCCCCATCCTTACGTAATCGGATGGGACCGACGACCTCGCTATTTGCTCCCTGACGCCCCCCCCCCCCCCCGCCAAAAACTTAACCAACCAATCCGATTCCTCCTCCCCTCCTCTCCCCTCCCCTTCCCCTCCCATTACTCGCAGTGAGCCGCTCAGTTGCTCACGGTTGCAGAGTGAGCTCGAGTCAGCTTGCACGTCGATACAGTGAGACATGTACAGTAGTAAAACCGGTTGACGAATCACCACAGGGCAACGACTTTGTCCATACAGTATTTGTTTCACCTACAGGGTGACAATTATTGAACTATATGAAATAAAATCGTCATAACTTCTGAACGGTTTGCGTTAGTACGTTCAAACTGCACAGTTTGCTGCGGGACATGATGACGGGAATTAATAGGTAAATATGGTTTGGTTTGGCAACGAAGCCCACTTTCATTTGGATGGTTCGTCAATAAGGAAAACTGGCACACTTGGGAGATTGAGAATTCGCATTTCGTGATCGAGAAGTCTCTTCACCCTCAATCGGTGACTGTGTGGTGTGCAATGTCCAGTCACGGAATAATCAGTGCGATATTCCTCGATGGCATGGTAATTACCGAACGGCACGTGAAAGTTTTGGAAGATTATTTCTTCCCCATTATCCAAAGTGGCCCTGGTTTCAACAAGGTGTGGTTCATGCAAGATGGAGTTCGACCCCATCGAAGCAGGAGAGTGTTTGATGTCTTGGAGGAGCAGCTAGGGGTCTGCATACTGACTTTGGGGTACCCAGAGGCCAATGGGTATGGGCCTCGATTGGCCGTCATATTGTACGGATCTGAACACATGCTGAGCCGTGGCTGGCTCGCATTGAATACCGTTTGCTCTTTGACAGTTTGTTGCAATTGGGTGGCATCTTATTTCTCCCTGAGTTATTACCATAATGAGTAGCTGACTTGCCACCATCAGTGGCAGCAGCAGCTCTTATCGAGACTAGTACTGTTGTACCATCTTTGATGTCATCGCTTTATTTCCATGTGGTGGTGTGTGTGGCAGTTGGTCGGTTGGGACATAGCAGGGAGGAAGTCTCCGCGGTGCAAGGTCAGACCGGGACCGCTGGCAGCGTGCACGCATGGTCGGTTTGTGTGGCGCTAGCTGCGAGGGCTACAAAGTTCGTTGCCCACCAAACCTGGACACTGACGTTGAGTGATCAGTTAACCTGTTATGAAACCTCAAGTGCTGTGACATCTCTTCGTTCATTGCCAGTTGCTGCTTCCTGGGTCGTTCCGGCTAGCAGCAACGTATGGTGTGTTGCAGTTGGCGAAATTTTGCAGCTCTCTTCCTGTATGGTCTTTAACTATTAAATTGACTGTCACTTATTAGTGAAGTGCACCAGCAGTATTTTCTGCCTTACGGTCGTTAACGCCCAAGTTACCTGCCCTGGTCGTTAGCGTAGTTTTCTGGCAGTGTGTTTTCCTCGCCATGTTGATGTTGTCTGGCATGGTGCGTAGGTCGACAGCTGTTTAGTTGTTTGTTCACACTTTTCTCTTAAGAGTGATTATTGTGCCTTGGCTGTTTTTAGATTCCAATTCTGAAGACATAGTGTGGCTGGTATCTTCGTCCTCAGCTGATATTTTCCGTTGTCGTACCGTTGGTCGGGCAGAAGGGAGTTGATTAGGTTATTGGTACGCTTTAGCCGTCCCTGGATCGGATCGCCTTACTCTTGGCTGCCTATCTCACCTCACCTTACGTTAGAGATACCTCCTCAGGCCCACCCTTGGAACATTTATGAGCACCACTGTCCTGTTGGTTTTAGAGTGTGATTTTCATTTTAGTCTGATGTACTGCCTGAGGCCTACAGCCGTCTATTAATTTAGTTTGTTTTAGTTTTAAAATAAGGCCTTCAATCGACTTAAACTAAAATTTAAAGATTGATTTGTTTAAAAACTAAATTTTGAAGGTTTGTTCTATCTGAAGTCCTTGTTATCCAGGCCTTAAGCCCTGAATTGTTCAATGTCCTGTGTGTGGTCTGCAACATCGTTTTTGCGTGAAATATTTTTAAGATAAGGCCTTCAGCCGCTTTAAATTAAAATTTTGAAAATTGATTTGTTTAAAACTGATCTTTAAAAATTTGCTCTATCTGAAATTCTTGTTATCCAGGCCCTAAGCCATGAGTTGTTAAATCTTGTGTATGGCCTTCAGCCGAGTATTTAAGTGAAATCTTTTTTTCTTAAGTAATACCTTCAGTCACGTGTATTCTTTAAAGCAATTTTTATAACTGTCGTTGTTTTTGGTGTGGTTTCAGGCCTTCAGCCCAGAAGGTATTGCAAGTTTTCTTAACTTGGTCTTCGGCCGTATTGTTTTAATTTGATCCTTTTACGGCAATGTATAATTAAGTGGCTCTTAGTTAAATAAAGTTTGTGTGATTTGTGCAACTAACAGTAACTGATTACGGCCACCTCCACAACCATAACCTGATCCACTCTATCCTGCGAAGCCAGATTTCACATGCGACTCCTTTTTGCGGGGCTACATTAAAGATAATCCTGAAACCATTCATAGCTGAGCTGAAAACAGTCATTCAGCACGTCATCGACAGCATCGATGTTTCGACATTTCAGCGGGTCACGCAAAATTTCGCTATTCGCCTGCGCGACATCATAGTCAGTGATGGCAGGCATATCGAACATGACATAACCTAAATCCGAGTACCTGTAGTGACGTTTACATGTTGAATAAGGTGTGTGCACGCCGTAGTTTGAAACTAATTTACGTTTTTTACACATCGTTCAATAACTGTCACCTATTACGGTTATACTACCTGCCACGAAGACGGTATATCCACAACCAACCGTCTTCAGCCATTATGAACAAATTTACAGGAAGTTTGCTTTTCCGAACCCATGTTTATTGGAATTTTTTCCTTGTTCGGATGTTTACTACTATCTCCCAAACTATTTGGCATTTTTAACACCCTTTATGAGCCGTAGTTGTGTGCGGCTCTTCGAAAAGCGCTCCAGGCGGAGTGCTTTCGCTTCGTGTCTAGTGTTTGCGGTGGCGCTTTCGGTTTGGCGCGTTGTTTGGATCGCTAGCGCCCTCTGGCGGGAGGTGGAGCAAGTGTACGGTCGCGTGACGATCGAGGTGGTGGCGCGAGCGGGGCCCTGCTGTTGGGGGTCGTCAACTGCTCGCCACGTGCTTTGGCCGACCTCTTGGCTGTCAGGGGCTAAGTCTGCCTTACCAGCATGTACGTGGCTTATGAAGCTTAGAAACCGTGGTGCAGGAGATCAGTGCGTGGGACCGTATGTCTTCTTATCGGCCGTTGAAACCACTGGAAGCGGTTGGCTCTGACGAGTATTTGGAAGTGCAACGTGTTCCCGGCGCTGGGGTGGAGTGTGAGAAGTTGAGTAATGTTTTTATGAAACAGAGAAGGTTTTCAAGTTCTAGTGAAGTGTATGAGTTTCTTCACTAGTGGTTTTGTTGGGGTCGTCCCACCACAGTTTTCCGTTTGCCTGTCCGCGGGAATGTGGTAATTGCTTCTTGGTCGGGCCGTTTTCATTCACATCTCGATCGGGTGATTTAGGGTCGGTGTCGCGGGTCTCTGTGGTTCGGAGTCTGTCCAGGCACCGCCCTTGCTACATCTTCTGGTTTTGGGTAACTCGGGGAGGTGGCGGCTTGTAATAGAAGTTTGGGGCTGATCTACTATGGCCCTGTAGACCACCAGTAACTATTCCGCCTGTTGTGATTTGGGCCCCTTTACACGTGTCAATCCCTCACCGAGCTAAGGATAATTTTTTGTTGCGAACTGCCTTTAATGTGAAAGTTCGTATGCTGGCTTATTAACATTTATCTTGTAACAAATATAAGTTATGTAACTGACGAGAGAACTATTTGTGCTTAGTACAAGCTAGAAACTTAAAGTTTTTTTTGGAATTGTTCCCTTATTGACATAACAAGTTTAAAATCTTCTTATTGTTAACGTCAAACCTTGCAATATCCTTTACACAGAGCTATTTTTAAAAGAGTTTTTTGACTGTTGTCATATATATATATATATATATATATATATATATATATATATATATATATATATAAGTTAAAATCTCATTATTGGCAAGTTGTTAATGTCATACCTGGTAATCTCCTTTTCATAATGGAAATTGTCAAGCTACTTCAAATTATTTTGTATTTCTTTTTTTTTTTAAAGCAATGCCAGACTTAAAAATTTATTACTGAGAGAGCCTTTTAAAATAAAACATAACCTTATCAATGTGTGTTTTTTCACCAGCACTTCCTGGCCCCTACTTCCACGAAAACGTTTTTGGAATAACATGTGTACATAAGTTGTTGTTTGTGAATCGCCCTAGTTGACGGTGCACTTTCCGCGTTTTGTACCCGAAACGCTGCGAGGCGATGTTCAATCTAGCGGTGGGCAAGCTTGACCTTTTGGCTCATCAACGTATCATGCTAAACTACCGCCAGCTGCGCAGCGCTCGGAGAGGGGCGGCTACTTACCGACAAACCAGGGGTTGCGGCGGTTGTTCTCGACGGTGAGCGACAGGAAGTAGTCGTGGAAGCCTTGCACGGGGTTGGCCTGCGGCTGCACGGACAGCGTGCCTTCAACCTCCAGCTCGTTGCCGTCGGACACGAGCGAGCGCGCGCTCCAGCCGTCCGAGCCGATCCACGAGAAGGAGCCGGTGGCGTTGCAGCGCCGCACCGCGCGCATCACGCCCGCCACCTCCTGGTCCGAGCCGAAGATGATGGCACCTGCGGCACAGGGGGCGCGGCTGGCGTCACCAAGGGCTCCCAAACACACTGAAGCGTCTAAGAGACTGGTGTAGGTATGCGTGATAACACACAGAGACAGGTAAGCAGGCAGAATACGGCGCTACGGCCGGAAACACCTTTATAAGACAAGTGTCTGGTGCAGTTGTTAGATCGGTTACTGCTGCTATAACGGCAGGTTATCAAGATTTAAGTGAGTTTGAACATGGTGTTACAGTCGGTGCACGAGCGCTGGGACACAGCATGTCCGAAGAAGCGATGAAGTGGGAATTTTCCCGTGCGACCGTTTCACGAGTGTACCGTGAATATCAGGAATCTGGAAAACATCGGATCTCCGACATCGCTGCGGCCGAAAGAAAATCCAGCAAGAACGGGACCAATGGCGACTGAAGAGACTCATTCAACGTGACAGAACTGCAATTATTCTGAAAATTGCTGCGGATTTCAGTGCTGCGCTATCAGCAAGTGTCAGCGTGCGAAGCATTCAACGTAACATCATCGATATGGGCTTTCGCAGCCGAAGGCATGTCAGCTGGGGACTGTTCAAGCTGATGGAGACTTTGTAATGGTGTGGAGCGTGTGCAGTTGGCGTGATATGGGACCCCTGATACGTCTAGATACGGCTCTGACAGGTGACACGTACGTAAGCATCCTGTCTGATCACCTGCATCCATTCATGTCCACTGTGCATTCCGACGGACTAGGGCAATTCCAACAGGACAACGAGACACCATACACGTCCAGAACTGCTACAGAGTGGCTCCAGGAACACACTACCGATGGTCACCAATCTCCCCAGACATAAATATTATTGAGCGTATCTGGAATGATTTGCAACGTGCTATTCAAAAGAGATCGCCACTGCCTCGTAAGCGTCTAAGGGTCTCCCAGCGCGTGTAGGGGGGACCACATGTACCAACATTGTTTCGAGTACGCTGCAGGAGGTTCGCTAGGAAGCCATAACACGTCTTCCACACCGTCCTGATCTCTCCTCTGGAGCCCTGAAAGAACACATTCTGTGCCTCGATTTTCTTCGGAAGAAGAGGTCCACATCTCTTACAACCATGTGTCCGAAAGATACCTGAGACACTTCCCCATGAAAGGAATGACTGTCTTGTTCCACTGTGGCAAAAATGTTTTAACAGTTACGGTGGCTACTTCTGAATTAATAAACAGTCTACTTACTTTTTTCCATCTTACTAATTTTCATTTGACTCATCTGTACAGATAAAGTAACTTTAAACTAAAAACTCAGAACATGTAGCAGTTTGAAGGAAGCACCGCACAGTAAACGAAAGTGTTGAAAGGTTAGTGCTCTCATAGTTAAATCACGTGAGGACTTGGGATGCAATACGTGGCAAGCGTCGGAAATGACGTAGATGCGCTACACCAGGGCGTCAGCCGAAAGGATACGCCCCTGGAGGTGACTCCAAGCAAGGGCACAGAGGGTAGACGGAAGAAAGTTTGGAATATTGAATATAACAGTTCACGAACAAGTTCTATCTTGACAAAGTGCAACATGTTGAGCATAGATAGTCCAGCAGGTAATAACAGCTAAGATAACAACTGATGTCTGAACATAACAGCGCAAATAATAATTGATAATACAAAAAGAAACGTGTAGAGTTCTCTCATTTCAAAACATCGTTGTCCAACGAAATTATTTCAAGGAAGGAACGCTGTAATCCAACGCAGCATCCCTCGTCTCAGGGTAACAAAGAATTGAATCCTGTTGCGTGAGGACAGAACTTTTCTTCAGACGAAGAAGATGACTTAGGAATGTCAGTGGGTTGCGTGTCGCAAATGCCTTAGATAACTTTCCACGCAGCCAGATTTAGTTAATAAAGGCAGCCGAACAACTGGTACGGACAGATAAATTCCGTTGCGTATAATCATTAATGTTTTGAAGCCAGATAACAATAACCATAATTGTCGGTAGCGTGAGTTTGTACTTGGTTCACCATACCAAAATAAACAAAATGATAACGAAAGTTAAATTTACATGACTCTTCACTGTGTAGTAAACTGTTCAAATGGTTCAAATGGCTCTGAGCACTATGCGACTGTCATCTGTGGTCATCAGTCCTCTAGAATCCTGCCTCGGGCATGGATGTATGTGATGTCCTTAGGTTACTTAGGTTTAAGCAGTTCTAAGTCTAGGGGACTGATGACCTCAGATATTAAGTCCCGTAGTGTTCAGAGCCAATTGAACCATTTGAAATGAGAGATTTGTATCAAATAAATTAATAAACGACGGAGCTGATCCTCCTTGGTATACAAAACGCGTTAGAACAGTGTTGCAGAAACAACGAAACAAACAAGACAAATTTAAACAGACGCAAAATCCCCAAGATTGGCGATCTTTTACAGAAGCTCGAAATTTAGCGCGGACTTCAATGCGAGATGCTTATAACAGTTTCCACAACGAAACTTTGTCTCGAAACCTGGTAGGAAATCCAAAGAGATTCTGGTCGTATGTGAAGCATATTAGCGGCAAGAAACAATCAATGCCTTCTCTGCGCGATAGCAATGGAGACAGTATCAAAGACAGTGCTGCTAAAGCAGAGTTACTAAACACAGCCTTCCGAAATGCCTTCACAAAAGAAGACGAAGTAAATATTCCAGAATTGGAATCAAAAACAGCTGCCAACATGAGTAACATAGAAGTAAATATCCTCGGAGTAGTGAAGCAACTTAAATCACTTAATAAAACAAGTCTTCTGGTCGAGATTGTATACCAATTAGGTTCCTTTCGGAGTATGCTGATGCATTAGCTCCATACTTAACAATCATATAAAACCGATCGCTCGACGAAAGTTCCGTACCCAAAGACTGGAAAGTTTCACAGGTCACACCAATATTCAAGAAAGGTAGTAGGAGTAATGCACTTAATTACAGGCCCGTATCATTAACGTCAATATGCAGCAGGATTTGGAACATATATTGTGTTCAAACATTATGAATTACCTCGAAGAAAACTGTCTATTGACGCACAGTCAAAATGAGTTTAGAAAACATCGTTCTTGTGAAACACAACTAGCTCTTCATTCACATGAAGTGTTGAGTGCTATTGACAAGGAATTTGGGATCGATTCCGTATCTCTGGATTTTCGGAAGGCTTTTGACACTATACCATACAAGCGGCTTGTAGTGAAATTGCGTGCTTATGAAATATCGTATCAGTTATGTGACTGGATTTGTAATTTCCTGTCAGTGAGGTCACAGTTCGTAGTAATTGACGGAAAGTCATCGAATAAAAAAGAAGTGATTTCTGGCGTTCCCCAAGGTAGTGTTATAGGCCCTTTGCTGTTCCTTATCCATATAAACGATTTGGGAGACAATCTGAGCAGCCGTCTTAGGTTGTTTGCAGATGCTACTGTCGTTTATCGACTAATAAAGTCGTCTGAAGATCAAAACAAATGATTTAGAAAAGACATCTGAATGGTGCGAAAATTGGCAGTTGACCCTAAATAGCGAAAAATGTGAGGTCATCCACATCAGTGCTAAAAGGAATTCTTTAAACTTCGGTTACACTATAAATCAGTCATATCTAAAAGCCGTAAATTCAACTAAATACCTAGGTATTACAATTACGAACAACTTAAATTGGAAGGAACACATAGAAAATGTGGGGAAGGCTAACAAAAGACTCCGTTTTATTGGCAGGACACTTAGAAAATGTAACAGATCTACTAAGGAGACTGCCAACACTACGCTTGTCCGCCCTCTTTTAGAATACTGCTGCGCGGTGTGGGATCCTTACCAGATAGGACTACGGAGTACATCGAAAAAGTTCAAAGAAGGGCAGCACTGTTGCGAAATATGGGAGAGAGTGTCATAGACATGATACAGGATTTGGGCTGGAAATCATTAAAAGAAATCTTGTCACGAAATTCCCATCACCAACTTTCTCCTCCGAATGCGAAAATATTTTGTTGACACCGACCTACATAAGGAGAAACTATCACCACCATAAAATAATTGAAATCAGAGCTCGTGCGGAAAGATGTAGGTGTTCGTTCTTTCCGCGCTATACGAGATTGGAATAATAGAGAATTGTGAAGGTGGTTCGATGAACCCTCTGCCAGGCACTTAAATGTGATTTGCAGAGTATACATGTAGATGTATTTATTTCAGCAGCTTTCAGGCACACCGAGAAAAATAAAAAATCTCAGGGCCTATTTGAGTGGGTGTGGACATCCCTCATTTATTAAGGGGGACGACGGGGAATGAATCTTCTCACCATTCTTCATAGACGTTTGTCGTATGGTGACGACCGTGGCAGGCCCTTGCTTGGAAGGGACGGTATGTCGCCTCGTAACTGCGCGGCGCGAGTCGGCAGCTCTCCTCGGAGTGCCGCGGCTGTGCAGCGAGGGCGCGGAGCGATGTCCACGTGGACAGGTCGCTGTGTGTTACCGTAGCCCAAGCAGCGTCATCGCGTTGTCGGAAGGCGTATGTTGATGATGGATGGAAGAGCCTCCCATGGTCTCTAGCTTCAGCGCTGTCTCGCCGAAAGTCCCCTTTACTCTTCATCCACCTCTCAGCTCAACTACTCCTTGAAATTATTATCCTTTCGACATTACCATTCGCGGACTAAATTTACAATACTGCCCCGTGACTGATCGCTGTTTCATTGTCACACCTCCCAGAGCAGGCTGGAAATTCTTTGTATTACGTGAGCTGATGTACGACTCTGGAATTGGCGTCTTTCTCAAGGTTTCAATGTCAAACCTGTTCCCAGCGTTGTCGTACAGTGTTCCGATGTTCTCCTGCATTCCTAAGTTGCTGTGAAAGCAACCACGCAACACCTCTCCGTAAGGCGATTTCTGCATCAGATCTGGTCAGTCTCTTGTTTGTGCTTCATCTCAAAATTTGCTGGCGGTCGTGATTTGTAAGGAAATCTATACTGTCCAGAAAACACTTTTTTAAGCTTGCTGACTTCTTTTGCAGTTATTTAGTTTCACACGCCTCCCTGTGCGATTTCTTGGCGCTTTGTGTATGCTCTTTCTCAGTGCCTATGGAGTGGGGGTCTTCTTGAGACATTCCTGGTTTCTAACGTACTTAAAAATGGCTGCTGCGAGTCGGACGAATGCACAAGCCTTCACATGTGCATTCTTGACACTCCATCCTAATGGCTGCAGGGTCTATCAGTTTTGGCACTCTTCTTATTGACCGCCAGGCCCTTCGCAATGGTCCGCAGCTCGTGGTCTCGTTCTCGTTTCCCGAGTACGGGGTTTCGGGTTCGATTCCCGGTGGGGTCAGGGATTTTCACCTGCCTCGAGATGACTGGGTGTTTGTGTTGTCCTCATCATTTGATCATCATTCATGAAAGTGGCGAGATTGAACTGAGCAAAGGTTGGGAATTTGTATGGGCGCTGATAATCGCGCAGTTGAGCGCCCCACAAACCAATCATCATCATCATCTTCGCAATGTGTCCATTCTCAAGCTAGGCGAGGACATCCGCCTGTCTACCCCCTACAAGTTAGTAGAATGGCTTCAATTTCCGCTTCTCAGGATCTCGCCGCCTGGGTTCCATCTCTCTCCTCGTCCAGGGTTATTGGCACTGCGAATTGGTAATAGTAGTACGCATCACAGTACCAGTGCATGCGTGCACGTGAAAATGCGCACACACATACTGTTCACAACTTGAAACGTGTCGCCTGTTAAGGTGCTAACAGGTATAACAACTTAATCTGTGTTGCTGTGATGCCAGATACGGCCATAGGTATTCTGGAGGTCGAGGGAAACAAAGATAGCAGAGTGATGGGAGTTACGTTGGAGGGAAAGAATGTTGGTTGAGAAGGAGTGCCGGAAGTCGCACTAGGTAAGGGGATGGAGGTGGTGCTGGCTAAGGTGGTGATGAATACGGCGTAAGAGGATGGACTCGAAGACCTTACTGAACACGGAGGTTAGGCAGATGGGACGATAGGAAAAGGTGTCAGAGGCGGGGTTTGTTGGGTTTAGGGAACAGTAGGACACAGGAAGTCTTCCACAGATTAGGGTAAAAGCCGGAGGAGAGGAGGACGTTGCACAGGGTGGTCAGGGCAGCCAGGAAGGATGGGAGGAGGGGAGGGGGATTTCTTGAGGTAGCAGTAGCGGTATGTAACACTGTCGTGACCAGGGCTGGTGTTGCGTTTGGAGCAGAGGACAAGTTTGATGTCATGTGTGGTAATGGGAGTGTTTATGTCTGAAGGGGGAAACTGATCCTAGTACTGGAAACTGGCGGGGGGGGGGGGGGGGGGCGAGTGGAAGGACAGAGGTATCCGTGCGTTCAAGGACAGTGGGGAAGAGGGAACAATCAAAATGGGGATCGTAAGGAATGGCAGTTGGAAGCAGAGTGGTTAGCCTTACTGAGGTTGTCAGGGAAGGAGCAGTCGTCGTGGAGAAGGGGGTAATGTGGAGCAGTGGAAAACCGACCAGTACTTGGAGGAGTTGACAGGGAGGGTGGAGTTGAGGCGTGTACATTTCTGGCAACACTATCGGCGTTATCTTCTGTGAGGAGGTTTCGTATGTGCTGTAATTGCCGGTGGCGGAGGAGTGTATCCTGATCAAGGGTGGTGAGGAAGGAACGGTAGAGCCTGCGGGATTCACAGAGAAGGACAGCCTGTGGAGGAAGTGTAGGGCAGTGAGGGTGGATGAGTTTGGTAGGAATGAGGGTCTCCACAGCGTCAGTGATGGTCTTGTGGTGGAAGGAAGAGGCATAGTGACGTCTGCTGGATGGTGAAAGGTAAGGGGATGGCTTTCGACCCGTGAGGCAATGGATTCCCAGTAGGCATCCCAATCGGCGCGGCGGTAGTCGTGGATGTGTCTTCACTGCTGCTTTGGTGGCCTTATGTAGCCCGTGGACCGCTTCTGCCTGGTCGGCTTCTGAATGGTCGGCGATTACGTACTGCTTTCGCAGACGGTGTCAGTGTCTGAGCTGGTGGCGCCACTGATTCTGTGGGAACGTAAACACTGCAAGGAATGTCTCTGCCGCTTCTCTGCAACGAGCACTCGTTTCCATGCACCACTCAGATAATAAAGTTCTTCTCGCATATTCTTATTTCAACAGCCTCTTTAATAACATAATCCCAGTATGTGGAGGCATAGGACAAAATTTTTGTGTCATCAAACAATATTTTATGTTTGTTAGTGAGGCTGTCCTCCGCAATTGCAGATTTCCCTAGTTCTGTATTTTTAATATGCCGTTGGTGTTCTGCACAGCGGTCGGGAACTGCACAAATGGTCTGACCAGTCAGTATAACTGTTTCAATTCTGACAGTGAATATTGTAAATTCCCCCCGGAAGTAAAGTGAAAGCACGCTTAATTTGGTACCCCAAAAATGTGAATTGTCAAGCAGGTGAGTAGTTTAGAACATTGCGCTACGCACCGGTAATTGTCGACGCGGGTACAGATTCACCGTGAGGTCTTTTTGCCTTCGTCGATCACGGTATGTCATGGTGAAGTGGGATTTTCGCTTTGAGCTGCAAACAACCACGCGTGCATTCATCCATAAACTGTGCCTAATTGTCCAGTGGGTTAGAGAAATTTTAAACACTCTTGAATGTTGGAATGCATGACCTGAGGCCGAGGCTGTCCTTAAAAAGGCGCAGCATCTCCTAAATTTTCTTAGGAGGACGAAAAATCGGTCTTACACCCCGTCTGCCCAGGACTCTTCCTATTTTACTGGATAAAGCACCACAAAAAAGGAAGAACCGAAATGGTGGTTCATCCTGTGAGTATGCGGCATTTTCTCGTTTCCTTTTCTTGGAAAACCCTACCTTTAAGCGCGTGCACCATAGCTATTCTTTCGGAACACAAACTTCGGCTGGTTAATTTCGGACTTCAAGTGGTCCTCGTCAGAAAAAGTTTTTGCTCTATATACCAATGTGTTCGGAACGGCTTTCTCCTGAACAGGCTGATGGAAACTGCGCATTAAGATATAAATCGGTATGCGTCGGCTAGCGGTAAACAGAGTGAGCGAGACGCCCGTCCGTGTGTCGGTAGTCCACAAGGATAATGTTGCCTTGAGACCTATTGTCAGTGCAATTGGTTCTCCTGCCTACACGCTGGTCGGCCGGAGTGGCCGAGCGGTTCGAGGCGCTACAGTCTGGAACCGCGCGACCACTACGGTCGCAGGTTCGAATTCTGCCTCGGGCATGGATGTGTGTGATGTCCTTAGGTTAGTTAGGTTTAAGTAGTTCTAAGTTGTAGGGGACGGATGACCTCAGAAATTAAGTCCCATAGTGCTCAGAGGCATTTGAACCATTTAAACCTACACGCTGGCCACATTCTTAACAAAGTTGATGACTCTTGGCCCTTGTAAACATCACATCAAACACTCCCATATGTTCATTGAGAAAATCAGTCAGATTAGACTTGGTCCAAATGACGTTTTAGTCAGCCTGGATGCGGTATCGCTGTTCACAAAAGTTTCTGTGGAGGACACTTTGAAAATGCTGGCGGATCTTTATCCTCCTGAAACTGTAAAGTTGTTCCGGCATGTGATAACGACCACCTACTACTCGTATGGTAGTAAATTTTGTGAAATGACGGACTGTATGGCGATGGGCTCTCCGTTGTGCCCATCATTGGCAAACATTTTTATGGAGAATTTTGAGGCACGTGCATTAAATTCTGCTCCCTTCCGTCCATCCTTATTTTATCGTTATGTTGACGATACATTTATGGTCCGGCCACGCGGCGCAAAAACTCTCGAACAGTTCCTGGAACACACGAACAGCATACATCCCAACATCCGGTTCACTGTTGAGGTGGAGAAGGAGGGAAGGTTACCATTCTCTGACGTTTTAGTACGATAGGCGGGCGGGCGTCTCGGCCACTCCGTGTTCCGCAAGCTGAGGCATACCGACTGATATCTTAATGCACAGTTTCCATTATCCTGTTCAGGCCACTGCATCAGTAGTGAAGATCGTCAGTTGCTCCGGACGATGACGATGAAAGTTATCGTCGAAAGCTAGAGATTTTATCCCGAATTGATGCGGCAAGAAAGCCGAGAGTGTTTTACATACCCTTACGTTAAAATTTGCACTCTGTTTTTTAAGAAATATGCTACGACCGCTTTTAATTTGTGCACAGCGTACCTAGTCTACGTCACACACTGCTCTATTGATCTACATTAGCGTGACCAACCGGCTCTGATGGATCTATAAAGTTTTTCCTAGGTAGAGCTCGCATATAGAGCAACACTAAGGTTATATTACACGATGAGACAGTTAGGGCTAACTGTTTAACGTGGGTGGCCCACAACTGTAGAGGAAGATTTATACATTATGTGTGGCAAATCACAAGCCCAGGAGTGGGCAGTGTTTTTGATAACCACTTTATTAGAGTGACCAGACATCTGACTGAACATGGCATTTCCCTGATATAGCCCGCTACAGAATGTATCGTGTGGTTGTCTCTTGTGGAAGGCTATTTAGATATGTACTAGATGACCTGTTTATAGCTACTCTATAACAGAATATAATTTCGTCACTTTGCAAAAATTGATCATACCTCACCGCTATTGGTGCTGTAATCATAATATTTACCCTCTATTTTCCATTTATTACGACGTCGATATCTTCGTCTCTGCTGACAGGCACTGTCATGCTGTTAAACTGCTATGTTGAGATACCATACCTCGTAATATTTAGAGCCATTTTGTTTAAGCTTTGCTTATTAGAGTGCCAGGCGTGAACTATGTGGTTGAGGGCTTGCTGTTGAGCTTATATTTCAGCTAGGGCTATCATCATTGTCTGGTAGAATTTCTAACGTCATTTCCGGTAGTGGTTCACCTATTTTTTTTTAAGACGATAAGTTCCACATCTACAGCTACAGGTCTATAGGTTATAGTGAACAGCATCACTTTAATATATGTTTTGGCAATTGTTTACCATTTGTATGGAGTGTGGTCATACAAAGTCTTGTGCTTCGCTTAATGTAGTGACTCTTTGCAGTGACTCTTCGTGTTTGCAAGGCTTACGAAATCTATTTTTCATAGCGTTTTGGCTTGTACTACGATAAACAAATATTATAAAAGTTATACTGACAATTTAGATGTTGCAATATTTTATTTGTGCTTGCAAAGTGTGAGACAAAGCACATTATGGTATGGTAAGTCCTTTTTTGTGACATATTGATCTGATATTGTCTTTAGAAATGTCACATCTCTCACTGTTTACCGTCTTTGGTTTCATGTTTACAAGCTGTAGTCTACGTGTTCTTCTTTTGTGTAAGTAATATTTCTGATAATAAGCTCACCTTATTGTTTCCTACTTTTTTACATTACAACACATACTTTTGACTTTTAGGGGCACTAATTTGACAAATATGTGTCGAGGTGGAAATTAATGCACTTTTTCTTTTACAGTGCACACGATTTTTACAATAATGTGACATCAAACAGCGTTTTTCATGTATTAACTGTAAACAGCAATGTAAACATAGCAGTTTTTAGCGCTGCTGATGTGTTTTTCAGATATTTTAGAATTATTTCAACATATTAGAAGTGAAAAATAATGAATTTAAAACCGTGTTGCATGTTTTAATTGTAATATTGTGACAGTGTTATTTCATAGTATTAACCTCAACTAAGCCATGGATACTTACTGTTAACATTGCAGATTTTGCACTGCCGACGTATTTTGAAGACATTTTAGAATGTTGCAAAACATCTTAGCTGTGGAAAATTTTTAACTTAAGACTCAGTTGTGTTTTTTAATGTAGAAGTATCTGTTGGTAACATAGAGAACTCCTTACTCTTGGTACAACCAACGGTGTAAGGACGATTTGGCGCGCGGAGTGGTCCGCGCGGTTTGAGGCGCCATGTCACGGATTGCGCGGCACCTCCCGCCGGAGGTTCCAGTCCTCCCTCAGGCGTGTGTGTGTGTGTGTGTGTGTGTGTGTGTGTGTGTGTGTGTGTGTGTGTGTGGTGTTGCTCTTAGTATAAGTTAGTTTAAGGAGTATGTAAGTCTTGGGACCGATGACCTCAGCAGTTTGGTGTCTTAGGAATTCACACGCATTTAAACAAGGACGATTTTTAACTGTGGAGCCATCTACTGGTGTGGTACAACTATCAAACATTGATCCATTTTATAGTGCAGCCATCTGTTGGTGGCAGGATGAACTGGGAGGCGAAACTGCATTTGTATCTATTGAGCATTTTCTGGGTTTGTGGGATGGTATTTAGAGTAGAACACATGTTCAACAAATACTTGATAGTTATTCGTTATTTATATTTACAAGTAAATGTTAGTTTTTAGTTATTTATAGAGAAATATGCTATATATTGGTTTCATTATTCTATGGTGAATGATACATAGCTTCAAATCAAAGTCACCAATATAGGCAAGTGGCAGGATGTTATAATTCCTGGAATGACCTTCCAGATGAGGAAGTTCTAATGTTGAAGTCAGCAAAATATGACGTGCACAATCGTCTCACCTGTAATATGATACCACTGATGATAACGCTCTGATACTGATGTCAGCACATTCTCTGCCCACAGCGGCTGTACCCTACTACTTATGTTTGCTCTATATCCCACTCAACGTACTGGCTCATTCGTGAGAATTATGTAATTTTATGGTTGGAAGGGACTGCATGGCTGCATTTCTCGATCGACAGGGCCCAAAGCAATTTAGAAAGGTGGCTAATTGCAAAATTATAACATTTTTTTATGATCTAAAATACAGTAATCTCCCCAGTTTCATGCCGCTCTGTGTCCATTTTTCCACCCTAAATCGAGGGCATAGCTCTAATACTATCCCCGCCATACTGTGAGCTTTAAACGACAGGTATTGCGTTCTCAGTAACTGAAGCTCACTGCGACGAAAATAACTGCATTCATATGTGAGGAAACGTAGCATCAAATATTGATAACCGTATTAAAAATGTCTGGGAGTTGGCTTTATACTCCGCAGCTTTTCATCATCACAAAATGTAAAATATTTACTAACGTTTGCCACGCAGTAGGTGTTTACTCGCTTGTTTGCTGCAAATATAGATATATCTGTGTCACTCCACTTCTTTGAAATAGAGTGTAGCGACCCATGATAGCGACATGAATTTTACTGCAAAGTTCACTGCATCCTTTGAGGCAATGTTGGTTACAGCAAGTGACGGGTTGAAATACGTTGTCACAAGAAGTGATGACACGGATAGAGGGCTGAATGGTACACTCTGGCGGTCTTGAATTTGTCGTGTATTTTCGAGTGAGCGGACGCAAGGGCGAGGCATGATGGTCAGCTTTTGCCCTGGACAGGAGTCGTGTTGGTAGGCCCCTGGACTACCCATCAGTTCTGGCTGTTGTGCTGACTTCGCTACTGGATGCTTGCCTTCATTATCAGTGGCTACGTATCGCTGATCTTCTCGTAAGACGGCAAGTGTAAGACCAACACTAGATCAATCTCAAACACATGAGGTTACTATACCATAGAAAGAGAATCGAGAGCGAATAACGTGAACGCCATCTATCCTACTGATCGAAAGCTCTAAGCTAGTGGAGGTGGAGTATTTGCGTCGTAGAGCAGAGACTACGCTCAACGACGTCATTCGTAATCAACAAATCGTTTCTGCTCTTCTTGAGGTCAGTGGTCTTCAGTTTTGCTACATTTGCTTAATGAATTTGTTACAGTGTCTTTACTATTTAGTGAAACTTCTCCTAGGCGATGTACCGTCCTATCTAGTGTCTGTTTCATATTGTTACGAGAATAACAAAGGTAGTTCGGTCTGTGCTCTCCTAACCATTTTCTGATGAGCTTGATCGCAGTTGCACACAGAAGTATTGAGGTTGCCGACTTCCTGACCGAGTAATGGTGTCGAAATGTTTATGCTTCCCGATTGGCAGCTGTTGATACTTTCGCGTGATAAGTAACGCCGGCCGTACGTCCTTTAAAAATTTCACTGTCCCATATTCTTACTAATTTCCCGCGTAAGGCAAGTATCGCATGTTCCGTGGTAAAAGACCTTTCTTTTCAGGGAGCAAGATGGTTCACGACCGACGAAGTATGGCGTAACTGTCCTCATGTTACTCAAATGGTTCTAAAAATACATAGCACTTCACTTACCATAAAATTCTGTAAGTGAAGAGTTAACAGTCTATTCCAGATAGGTTTAATATATGATGCAGCATTTAAATGAACAAATGCTGCCTAAAACACAATCTCACGTCTAGCAACAATAAAACTGCTTGTAGTCGGCTCTAGTGTGCTCTACTTCATGTGATTCTAAAATCACCCACTAGGATAAAGTACCGACCGAAAAACATCGTGTTGCTAAGTGCGACACTCCGCTCTACTACTTGTCGTTCACGGACTTTTTACGTAAAAATGAGAAGAAGTAGACGTATTAACGTGATGTACGGAATGCCTGTTTTCCGTGTTGCGAGGCAGTGAATTATCTCTACAGCCTCATTTGCATACGTGTGACAGTGAGTTTTTGGGTGTTCATGAACAGTTGTCAAAAGTGTACATGACGCGCCAGAAATGGCTCGTAGAGGGATGTAGGCACACTTCACGCATGATGGCACTCTGTTACATTTTAGGGTACTCGCCTGAGCAAAACTTTACGGGAGTTATCCTAGTCAGAGGTAGTGATGTGTCAATTACTTGGTCTCAGTACTCACCTAACCCATTACATATCATTCTGTGAGGTTAAGTCGATGGTTTAATCAATACCTGTTACTAATGAAGTGCTTCGTCTTGCACGAATTTTGGAAGCATGTTAGATGAAGTATTCGAAATATGTTTCATGTTAATATTTCATTCTGTTCCTAATTTTACACGACTAAGCTTACCCGAACGATGCACACTGTGGATAAACGTACTCTGCCACTGTAATTCCCATCTTTATACTGATCATTCTGAAGGTAAAAAGTTTGAAGATACTGAGTGAAATGTTGCAGATTCTTAATCTATGGACGAACGAATTAGGATTGGGACTGATACATTATCAAGTACCTATCAGTTTATTTCTAATACATAAATATTTCTCAGTTCCTAAGTTAGAGACATTTACCTAGCGCACTATAAATTGACTGAAAATACAGTTCCTCTATTCTGGAAACTATATCCTTCGCTTTATGTCTTACAAAAATGGAAATACTTCTTTCCACATACGTTGAAATAATACTAGTTAAGTCTCTAGTACTGGCCATATTTAACTATTGTGACTGTCTACAAAAAGGTTCAATCTGCACCAGTTTCGACTTCGTCTAAAATTATCCCGTAACAAGAAAAAGTGAATTCTCTACCGTTTCCTCGGTATACGCAGTCCAAAATATATGTAATAAAATGAAACACCTACATCCGTCCTTTCTATGTTATTTATTACTTGTCTACCAGTTTCGGTTCCTCAGTACACCATCTTCAGGCCGTAACTGTCGCTGAGGGGGTTAGCTCCAATCGTATACAAGATTCCGTCAATGGCCAACATATATGAACTGGTTTACGTAGACTGTAACAATGATGTTGTCTCTCCAACCATCAACTACCAACTGCTTGTTCTACTGTTCAGTGATTTTATGTATTTGATTGTTTTCGGTAAAGATTTTAGAAGTGTTACTATCATTGTCTACTTGTACTGTTGCTGCATTAATTGCCGTGCTTTTGATGGCTGGAGAATATTGTAATAAATACCAAAGGTTTCCTATATCCTGATAGGGCGCCTTCTTCCCGAGCTTTCCTTGCATCAACGGGAGGAGTAAACTGTCGGTTATCTGTGTGCGCTGTAATTGTTAATTTGCTCTTCACAATACGTATATATTTTTTTAACATGGTTTTTACATTTTCAGAAATACCATTAAACTGTTACGTAAGTCTTGAAACGAAATGTTCTGTATTTTTGGAATGTGCTTAAAAAATTGGTAACTCCTGTATTGTGTGGTAGTGTAAATTTGGTTTTCTGTCCTGTAGGATGATATGGAAAAAACTCTCGGCCTGAAACTAATCATCGAATACCCAAAATGAGTGAAATTTGCAACAGTGAGAGCTGCTACAGTAAACGAATACTTCAAGTGACTGCCCGATCGGCAGCCCACATTCTGCCATTGAAGCCTGTGTACGTCGATCTTCAAATAAAACTGGTTACCCCGCTTTCTGAAACTGAACTTTGATTGGATTTTCGTTGTAAGAGTTGGTGTTTACGACGATTCTGAGTTGGCTCATGGGTCGTAATTTATGCTTAAGTTATTTCAGTGTTTTCGACCATCGACTTAGAATCGATCTTTGTTGGCACATTATACGTTGTTCGCGGCAGTGACCTGCATAGTTTTCAGTTTGGCGTTTTTCTAGTAGTTTTTGTTTTGCGGGTTTTAGGCATTCTATCCTCGTGTCAGACATATTATACGCACGATCTGCATGCGAACAATCAGTGAGAGAACATTGTCTAAAATCGGTCTTAGTGTAAGATGAAACTGAAAGACAAATAACGTGTTTCAAGTATGACGCATAACTTCGTTAGCCATAATAACGACAATTAGATATGAAGCTGCCTACGGTGAAGGAGGGGAGATTATGCAGTGACAGACTTGAAACGCGTCATTTCAGATGGCCCTGCAATTTCGTTTCGAATATTAATGAGAACGATATTGGAGCGATTCTGGTGTATGTGCTGCAAATTAAAAATAAACAAACATTTTTTGAAGCTTTTTTTTGTTATTCAAATCTCAATACCACCTCAGGCATCAATTGGAGCTTCGTACCGATGATTCTCCGCAAAAAAGCTATGGATTTGGATATATACTAATTGGGGTTCGACTAAATGTCAGAAAAAGAAACATCTACAAATCCCTTTCAGACATTTGTATATGTTCTCAAGTGAACTAATGTATTAGCTTTTGTAACAACCACAACTCGAGTGGATTACCTAATAGTCACATCTCATTGAACCTCAGGACGCCAAATACTGCAATATTCCGTAATACGATAAAGTATACGGAAAATTATAAGGGGGAGTCAAATGGAAACAAGACAGATGGTAAAAAATCCGGAGAAGTGCGAGCAGGATTAGAGCACCGAATTACGTTTGTAGAAAATTCATCCATCCTGGAAATGGAGCATCTCTACGAGTTTTGTCTGTTACCAATATCGATACAGACAGGATATATGTCTACCCACTCCCGAGAAAAGGGGTCTGAACACAAGGACAGACAAACAGTTTGATAAAAAACGACAAAATACTTTTCCGTTTGTTATAATTACAATTTACACCACTGGCCATTAAATTTGCTGCACCACGAAGATGACGTGCTACAGACGCGAAATTTAACCGACCGGAAGAAGATGCTGTGATATGCAAATGATTAGCTTTTCAGAGCATTTCTGACACCTACAACGTGCTGACATGAGGAAAGTTTCCAACCCATTCTCTTCACAAACAGCAGTTGCCCGGCGTTGCCTGGTGAAACGTTGTTGTGATGCCTAGTATAAGGAGGAGAAATGCTACCATCACGTTTCCGACTTTGATAAAGGTCGGATTGTAGCCTATCGTGATTGCGGTTTATCGTATCGCGACATTGCTGCTCGCGTTGGTCGAGATCCAATGACTGTTAGCAGAATATGGAATCGGTGGGTTCAGGAGGGTAATACGAAACGCCGTCGTGGGTCCCAACGGCCTCGTATCAGTAGCAGTTGAGATGACAGGCATCTTATCCGCATGGCTGTAACGGATCGTGCAGCCACGTCTCGATCCCTGAGTCAACAGCTGGGGACGTTTGCAAGACAACAACCACCTGCACGAACAGTTCGACGACGTTTGCAGCAGCATGGACTATGAGCTCGGAGACCATGGCTGCGGTTACCCTTGACGCTGCATCACAGACAGGAGCGCCTGCGATGGTGAACTCAACGACGAACCTGGGTGCACGAATGGCAAAACGTCATTTTTTCGGATGAATCCAGATTCTGTTTACAGCATCATGATGGTCGCATCCGTGTTTGGCGACATCGCGGTGAACGCACATTGGAAGCGTGTTTTCGTCATCGCCATACTGGCGTATCACCTGGCGTGATGGTATGGGATGCCATTGGTTACACGTCTCGGTCACCTCTTGTTCGCATTGACGGCACTTTGAACAGTGGACGTTGCATTTCAGATGTGTTACGATCCGTGGCTCTACGCTTTATTCGATCCCTGCGAAACCCTATATTTCAGAAGTATAGCGCACGACCGCATGTTGCAGGTCCTGTACGAGCCTTTCTGGATACAGAAAATGTTCAAATGGTTCAAATGGCTCTGAGCACTATGGGACTTAACATCTATGGTCATCAGTCCCCTAGAACTTAGAACTACTTAAACCTAACTAACCTAAGGACATCACAGAACACCAGTCATCACGAGAAAATGTTCGACTGCTGCCCTGGCCAGAACATTCTCCAGATCTCTCACCAGTTAAAAACGTCTGGTCAATGGTGGCCGACCAACTGGCTCATCACAATACGTCAGTCACTACTCTTGATGAACTGTGTATCGTGTTGAAGCTGCATGGGCAGCTGTACCTGTACACGCAATTCAATCTCTGTTTGACTCAATGCCCAGGCGTATTAAGCCCGTTATTACGGCCAAAGGTGGTTGTTCTGGGTACTGATTTCTCAGAATCTATGCACCCAAATTGCTTGAAAATGTAATCACATGTCAGTTCTAGTATAATATATTTGTCCAATATATTTCTCTGCATTTCTTCTTGGTGTAGCAATTTTAATGGCCAGTAGTGAAAGTGTCGTGCTATGAAACCCTGCT
Organism: Schistocerca serialis cubense; assembly: GCF_023864345.2. NCBI lineage: Eukaryota > Metazoa > Arthropoda > Insecta > Orthoptera > Acrididae > Schistocerca > Schistocerca serialis. Next base: position 563,876,700 of record NC_064641.1, read on the forward strand.
TCTTGCCGATCATGTTTCTTGGTCAACGGGATGTACCCTGTAGTTTTTGATGACTGAGTTTACGAGTATCGAAATATGAGACATAAACATCTGTATCTTTGATTTCATTGACTTAGAAGGTTAAATTTTTACACAGCAAAGGGACCGTAGACCTTAGTATCTGACATTAATTTCAATCTGATACGTCCACCCGTCCCTGAGGAAAATAAGTCTTTAACAAATGGTTCAAATGGCTGTGAGCACTATGTGACTTAACTTCTGAGGTCATCAGTCGCCTAGAACTTAGAACTAATTAAACCTAACTAACCTAAGGATATCACACACATCCATGCCCGAGGCAGGATTCGAAACTGCGACCGTAGTGGTCGCTCGGTTCCAGACTGCAGCGCCTAGAACCGGACGGCTAGTGCGGTCGGCTAAGTCTTTAACAGTTGGACAGACAGACAGGTACCCGAACGGGCGGGCGAATAACAAAGTAGTCCTATAAGGTTTCCGTGTTTACCTATTCCGTAACGGAGTCCTATACAGTAAGTGATCTGTTTATTATTTCAAAAGCAACCGCCATAACTGTTGGTATCCACCTTGCCCCGTCCGCCAAAATGTTACCAGGTTTGTTTAGAGTAGCATACGCTGTAGAAGTTTCGTTGGGAAGCCGTTACACATCATCCACATCTCTGTCCACACGATTAGCATATGTGTGGAGTCCTGAAGAAACACATTCGTGGTCGTCAATTTGCTTCAGGCAAAGAAGTTGCACGTCTGAGTAAAATCGTGATTCCTTACGCAACTGCAAACTTTTTCCATGAACTCGTTGACTGCTTTGTCGCACAGTGGGATACATGTATTAGCAGTTATGGCGACGGTTTTTGTAATAATAATCAGTTTACTTACTTTTTTCCCTGTGTGTGGTTTCCATTTGACTGCCCCTTATATTAGACATTTATTTGACTTATCACACACGTCTTGTTTTCTTCCTCTTTTTCATTTTTATCTCTTGTTTTTTGTTGTTTCTGCATTATAATCTTTATTGTAATATGACTTTTCTGAAAACTGGGAGTCCGTGGAAGAATATAGTAATGCGAATGATTATGAACTCTGAAGCTGAGTAGAACAGGGTAACTGCTTTCTTGCGTGAGTGAAAAGTTCAGTGTTACATTGCGCTCAATTGATAAAGAACTGTCAAACGAAGTGGAAATATAAAATGGCTCGTAAACCCAAATGATGTCGGAAGGAGAAATATCACCATATCAGGGAAATATTAGATTTTGTGCTACTGCTTTCAGAGATACAAATAGCTTGTTTTGGAATCACATAATATTCTGTAGGTGCTGTCGTGATATACTATTATTGCAGAGGTGAAACAAGGTTAAAAACTCCATTTTCATGTACAACTTTTCGAAGACTGGTTGCGTTAGGTGCTGCGGGCCCTAGCATCACGCGTGCTCCCTTCCTGTACTCAATTCAGATCGTGAGATAGCAGCAGCCGCGAAATTCTTACAGGGCATTCTCCACCATTCCCCATACTTGTTGAAGTTCATCCACAGCCTTCTGCTTTATCCTTTCGCTTTGCTTAGATGCTGATAATGCGTGTCTGTTACATTGAGCTGTCCTTTACTATAACACATTTTACTTCTGCTGCCGTCATATATCTAGGATTCTGGTAATGAAACTACGATGGATTTTGTGTAGAATAATCGGTACGCAATCGGCAGCACGCGTATTTTGCAAAACGTAATTCATAAAATCGGCTTTTTGTCAGCTCTCTTACTCCTGTTCTGTTGGCGATAGAAAGGTATGGCCAAGTGTTTTGGATGTTCCCTGGACGAGGGACCATTTGTATAATCAACCGAGTGATCGTCTTACTTCATTTATCCTGCAGTGCGAGATCAAAGATTGAATACTACACACTTCCTCCAGCTTAGGAAAATGGAGAAAACCAGTTAGTCCTTTTTGCGTTAGACGTGGTCTACAGTTCACCTTAAGGGGCTCATGGAGGCACCATTTAGTTCATGGAAGGTTTCTGAGAAAACCCGAAAAAAGCGTTTTCCACCATTTTTTCGCCGTTAGGATATCTAAATAACTAAGCTCAATGAACCACGCAAATGTTAACGGTATGTTCTGTAGGCATTTATCTGTAAGTGTCATCCCCCCTCCCCCAGTTTTCAAAGGTCTTTATCCGTTCTCGAGAAACACCCCAAGAATATGGGTTTTGGGTACTAAAGCAGAGCCGCGGCTTCTAAGACGGCTAGCACAGCAAATGACTGTGATGTTTGCGATATATTCCAAAGATCCGGATCTCAAAAAGCCTTGGAAATTTTCTTGGTATCTTTATCGATTTCCGAGATGGAGATGTTCAAACGTACCTAGTGGCACAGGTGCAATAAACACATAAAATCCGGTGCGAGTCTAAGACGTAGTTTATAAAGTGATATGTTGTTGTTGTTGTTGTTGTTGTTGTTGTTGTTGTGGTCTTCAGTCCTGAGACTGGTTTGATGCAGCTCTCCATGCTACTCTATCCTGTGCAAGCTTCTTCATCTCCAAATACCTACTGCAACCTACATCCTTCTGAATCTGTTTAGTGTATTCATCTCTTGGTCCCCCTCTACGATTTTTACCCTCCACGCTGCACTCCAATACTAAATTGGTGATCCCTTGATGCCTCAGAATATGCCCTACCAACCGATCCCAAGTTGTGCCACAAACTTCTCTTCTCCCCAATCCTATTCAATACGTCCTCATTAGTTATGTGATCTACCCATCTAATCTTCAGCATTCTTCTGTAGCACCACATTTCGAAAGCTTCTATTCTCTTCTTGTCTAAACTATTTATCGTCCACGTTTCACGTCCATACAAGGCTACACTCCGTACGAATGCTTTCAGAAACGACGTCCTGACTCTTAAATCTATACTCGATGTTAACAAATTTCTCTTCGTCAGAAACGCATGAAGAGTCTTCGTTATCATCAGAAGTGTTCTGGGAAACACATGTTGTAGTACTGAAGCACACGTAGAACTTTTGTGCACGAAAAATCCGCTCTGAGGCGTAAAATTAGTTCTGCGTTACTTCAGTTTCACATAAGTAAACTAACAAAATTTCACTGACCCAGAAAGCTACTTTCATACGAGTGACATGCCCTACTGTAGCAGGGAAAGGAAAGGAACCAGCGGAAAAATGTTCCTATCTCAGCACAAGAAAGGCGAATAAATTGCTGTTTAAAAGGTTCACTAAAAGTGGGGTATCAGCCGTCTCATTCTATCTTTCTGAGCACCTTTAAAATATTTGCATGCGAACAAATTCATACTTTCTTATGCTGAGAGAGAGAGAGAGAGAGAGAGAGAGAGAGAGAGAGAGAGAGAGAGGAGACATTGGCAGTGGGTAAGACACAAAAAACTAATAAGTACTGGAAGACAGTACACAACGGTTATGGTATATAAAGAGCGAAGAAAATAATGCCAATGTGAGAGAAAGAGAGGAACACAGTGGCAGTGAAACATTATTGACAATGTCACAAAAGCGCTAAGGAGACAGTGCCAGGTGAAGAGGAATAAAGAATCGGAGAAAATTCATGTAGGTGAAAGCGAGTGATAATGAGAGACAATCTATGACAATGGGAAGGAGAAAGCATCCACCGGCTGAGCAACAGCAGGAACGTGGAAGTAACAGATTTCGTGACATTTTAGGATTTCCTAACCAAGAACGATTTATATATTTTCATATAAGTGCTTTGGTAGTTTAATTTTTCAAATTCTGCGTGCTAATTTAATATTTACTGGATACAGTTTCTAGAGTTTTCGTTTGTGTCGGAAGGTAACCGATTTTGTGACATTTTACATGTGCCTAACCAGGACAGAATTATTTAGTCTCACATATGTGCTTTGGTAGTTTAAGTTTTGAATCTCAGCATGTTAGTTCAATCTATTAGACACGGTTCTTCCGTTTTCGTTAGTGTCTACAGTGCAGTTCCACAGCACGAGCCTATAGTCATTTCTTTGTCTGTGTGGTGTAGTATTCTACTGTCTTTAGTATGGATACTGACTGTGACGAAGCTTGAGCCTGCGGTACATGGGCATCACTGTTGTGGACCAGCCGTGAGGATCCAAAGGGCGTCCAGCACTACCCATTAGCCTGCCAATCGGTCTACACCGGTAGCCAGCTGCTCATGTTGAGGTTAACCACTCACCTGTGGTCGAGTCGGAGGTCACCTCGGGGCGTGGCAGGTTGCGAAAGACTTCCTGAGGGTCGAACGTAACGCCTCCCTGGTTACTCTGGCAAACAGGTTCCAGGGGATATCTGTGGGTGACAATGTCCCTCAGCCGGATGCAGTCGCTTGTCCTGTTCCAGAGGAAACCTTTCAGTCTGCAAGATTCGGGCAGTCTCAGAGGGTAGGATAATTGGTACTTGCGAGCTGCAATATTACGTGCGTTATGGAGCCCCTTTGAGACATGGCTGCGAAGGAGGGGCGGAAAGTCAGGTGCTCTAAGTGTGCATACCAGGTGGATTCATTCCAGACGTGGAACAGGTCCTCCTGGATGCCATGAAGGTTGCAGCCAACTGCAGCGGTGCTTCACGTCGGTAACTATGATGTGTGTCGCTTTGGATCGGAAGAGATTCTCTCTGGTTTCGAATGGATATCTAAAGAGGTAAAGGCTGTCAGTCGTGCTTGCGAGATGAAAGCAGAAATTATCATTTCCAGTGCAGAGCTGAGTGGACGATTTGAATCAGAGGCTCAAAATGTTCTGCGCCAGATCGGCTACAGATTCATCGACATACGACTACATAAGTCTGGAGTCCGTTACACGCAGGAGGTGACTACACGGGTAGCGGGGGCTGTGTGGTGTGGAATGGGAGTTGTTTTTAGATTAGAGGGTCTAGGGCAAACACAAAGAGAGCGTCAGTCTCGAAGGATGCACGTAGGTAGAACACAGGAAGAACGTAGCTCTAGGAACCACCGCTATAACAGTTCTAAATTGTCGTAGCTATATTGGGAAAGTACCAGAGCTCCAAATACTGATGTTAAGATCCTTATAAACACTGGAAAATGGCTAAAGACGGGGATAAGTTCAGCCGAAATTTTTGTGAAGGGTCTAAAGCCGTCGGCACACGGACCGTGCTGTCGAACGTTAACGTTGAGCGTGCCAAGTTCAACGTGCTGCTGAACGCTCAGGAACGATGCGACTCGTGCATACGGTACGTGGGCCCCAACGTGATAGACGCGATCGCAACGCACTCCAGCGGCAGTTTGAGGAATGTTTCTAGTTCGTAAATCACACTCATTTCCCACGGTAGCTGTATTAAAACGCACATTTCCTCCATCGTTCACGAAAAGGAAAGTATCATGTCCAATCAACAAGGACACAGGCTAATAAAAGTTCTATTACAAACAGTTCGGTACAAATTTGGAATACTTCTCCACATAAGATAAACATTATTTCATCATTCCCACATTTTAGTAAAACCTCAAGGTCAATCTTACTTGATCACTCTTTCTACCCAGTAGCAGAATCTTTGCAACATGTGAATTACGAAGCGTAAAAGAAAAAGGAGCAAAATATCTTTATAAAAACAGCGCAAGCTGTCCCGTAATTAAGCCAATCGAACAAAGTCACCCCTCAAACAAGGTGAACTTACATTTACATAACATCAAATATTACAGCATATTCGTATATTAAAGTAATAATAAAGCGTCAGAACTAAATAAAAACACGAATTCTAGGAAAAAAAATTTGGAAGTTCTAGGACGCGAACTACTGTCCCATCAATGTTACATTACTGGACAGAGACGCTACTCACTATACTACACCAGCAACGGACTCCCTTTTTTTAAAAAATATTGTGTTACGCCTTGCTAAAAACGTTAATCGTAGATAATTATGTTATTAATTGAAATTTAATTGTAACAAATTGTACCAGGAACAATGTGTTTTGGGTGGATCTTCAGTGTGTCGCTGCCTTCAACTAGCTTACTCTCGTAATACGCAAGTTACAATAATTCTCTTGCCACGAATATGATGTTTCTCATTATTTTATTGGAACGAATCACACAACTAACAATGGGTTTTCCAGTGATTCTCAATTTGCCAGTGCTCAGAAACGGCATATATATGTATATATAGGCTTGAAATGAATGCCAATATGGCGCCTCACAACTCTGTACTGAAGGGAGACGGCGTGCGTGTGACGTAGGTGGCGTTGTGCCACCTCATTGGTCAACGCTCAGACGCACGCTCAGAATATCTGACATGCCAGATATTGCTCTGCACGTTCGGAAAGACTCCCGAACGTGCCATTCCACGCTATGACGTCAGAAACTGGGCACGCTCAACGCTCAACGTTCGGATGCACGGTCCGTGTGCCGACGCCTTAACGGTGTTCGGGAACAATAGGCTAAATAAAGTTGGCGGTGGCGTGTTTGTTGCTGTTAGAAGTGGTTTATCTTGTCACGAAATTGAAGTAAATAATTTTTGAGTGTTAGTGAGGGCAGAGGTCATTCTTGGCAACCGGAATAATATAATAACTGGATCCTTTTATCGACCTCCCAACTCAAGCTACACTTGCTGAAAGGTTCGAAGAAAACTTGAGTTTAATTTCAAACAGATACCCGATTCACACAATTATAGTTGGTGGTGACTTGAATGTCCCCTCGATACGTTGGCGAAAATTCATGTTTAAATCCGGGGATACGCATAAAAAATCATCCTTAATTGTGCTAAAGGCATTCTCTGAAAATCATTTAGAACAATTAGTTCGTGAGCCCACTCGAATAGTAAACTGTTGTGAGAACACACTTGACCTCGTAGTAACAAATAATCCTGAGCTAATCTTGAGCATCAAAACAGATACAGGGGTTAGTGAGTATTGGCTTTACACAGCTAGACTGAATACTGTAACTTCCAAATCCTCCTAAAATAAAAGAAAAATATACCTATTCAAAAAAGCAGCTAAATATTCGTTTGACGCCTACCAGAATCACAATCTCCTCACCTTGCAAATTAACAATGTAAATATATACCAGATGTCGCTTGAATTGAGAGAAACAGTATAGACAGCAATTGAGAGATTTATACCAAATAAATTAACAAAAGACGGAGCTGATCCCCCAGGGCACAAAAAAAAAAAAAAAAAAAAAAAAACCAGGTCAGAACACTGTTACAGAAACGATGGAAAAAGCATGCCAAATTAAAACGAACGTAAGATCCTCAAGATTGGCGATCTTTTACAGAAGCTCGAAATCTAGCGAGGACCTCAGGGTGAGATGCTTATACTAATTTCCACAACGAACCTTTGTTTCGAAACCTGACTGAGAATGCAAAGAGATTCAGGTCGTATGTAAAGTATGCTAGCGGCAAGATGCAATCGATGCCTTATCTGTGCGATAGCGATGGAAATATTGTCGATGAAAGTGCTGCTAAAACATACGAGGGTAAACCCAAAAGTAAGGTCTCCTATTTTTTTATAATTACATAGACCTGTTTATTTCTACAATGGCTTACATCAGTTTACAGCTTGAACATTCAGCTATTTTTCGACATCATCACCATTTATGTCGACGCATTTTGTAGACGCTGTGGCAGTTTTTGTATGCCCATGTCATACCAGCTCGCCGCCATGCTGTACAGAAAGTTATGAAAATTTTCTTTCCCCTCGTCGTCGCAGCTGTATCGCTTTCCGGTCAAATGTTCTTTTAATCTAGGGAACAGTCGCTGGGCGCCGAGTAAGGACTATAGGGTGGATGGGTGGTTATGTTCCAGTGAAACTGTTGCAGGAGAGCAACGGTTTGCCGAGCGATGTGTGGGCGAGCGTTGTCATGGAGAATGTGTACGCCCTTGCTCTACAGTTCTCTTCTCTGGATTTAGGAAACATTGTTCTTGTGGAAAACAACTAGCTCTTTGCTTCCTGGAATTGCTGAGTGCAATAGAAAAGGGATTTCAAATTGACTCCGTATGTCTAGAGTTCCAGAAGGTGAAATCTGGTAGTCAAGGAAGGCAGGATTCGGTTACTATTGTGGACGGGGCCGTAATCAGTTACTATTGGTTCCCTTTTGCAATTACACTCATTTATTTTAAAACGGTAATTCCAGACTCAGCAATAAATAAAGATATCACAAGTTATTAATGAAGGAATAGACAACTGTGTAATTAATAGCGCTTTCAGTGCGTTACAATTTACCAGATGAGCATAAAATACAGACACAGCAAATAGTGTTTCAAAAACAAGCCAATGTGACCCCAATTAGAATTTTAAGGCAAGTAGCCACAGTCACGGCTGAAGGCCTTTAACGCCAGGAACGGGAATTATAAGAAAATTTAACAAACATACTGTAAAACAGCAATGCAATAGCAAAGGTTAATTTAAAAAGACAGGCAACTGATCGCCAAACGGGTGAGACAAAATAATGATAAACTTGGTAGCACAACCATTAAAACCTGCTGTAACGCCAAGAATGGCAATTATATAAAAAATTAAAAAAACATACAGTAAAACAGCAAATACAACAGCAAAGGTTAATATAAAAAGGACAAGCAACTGATCACCAAACAGGTGAGACAAAATGATGGTAAATTTGGTAGCACAATCATTTAAACCAGCTGTAACGCCTGGAACTAGAAAGGAATCACTTCCACCAGAGTAGAAGAATCACCAACCAACCTATGATCAAGAAAGCTCTCAAAACTACACGCCTCACTGGACAGCAGCGGCAAGACGAGGAAACGTGCACTGCCATTACATACACTAACCCTCAGGGCAAGTAACAGGGGCGTTTAAGGCCACGAGGCAGGAAAAATACCGCTGGTTGAACTTAACAAATAGTAACAAATCGAACGCAATAAATAGTAATTAGAAGTCCATGAAAGCTAATCAGATCCGCCTTCCCCAAGCACTCCACTCGCTGCTCTTCGCCTCGGGAACACTACGAGCAGCAACACGAACCAAAGTCACTGGAAAATCACAAGATCTCATAATGGTGGAGGTTTCGTTACTTGAATCCACATGCACTCAACTTAAAGCTTGGAGGATCCGGTTTACGACGAGGTCGTGCGCCTTCAATCCGGCAGTCTATGTGCGCCGCCAGCGATCCCGCCGTGTTTCCGCACTGCGCGGACCTGGCTCCTCCTGAGTCCCCAACCGATCTGGCCCACTCATACGACCCGGAAAAACAACGACGTCGCCCCAAAGATAGGGCAACAGTTACTACATATCGATTACCACCGCTGCTGCCACTAGCTGACAGGCAACGGTGGCGAAACCGAGTAGCGCCAGTCAACACGAGAAGAAGACAAACAACCGCAACCATGCCAACTAAACGATACCGTCTGGCCTGCAACAGAGGTCGGAAACCTACAAACAGCACCAATGCGAGCCGCAGCACGGTTCAGAAGGCTTTTATCAAATTGCGTGCTTATGGAATATCGTCTCAGTTATGCGACTGGATTAGTGATTTCCTGTCAGAGAGGTAGCTGTTCGCAGTAATTGGCGGAAAACCATCGAGTAAAGCAGAAGTGATTTCTGCCGTTCTCCAAGGTAGTGTTATAGGCCCTTTGCTATTCGTTAATGATATAAACGATCTAGAGGATAATGGGTGCAGCTGGGTTAGGTTGTTCGCAGATGATGCTGTCGTTTATCGTCTAGTAAAGTCATCAGAAGATCAAAACAAATTGCAAAACGATTTAGACGAGATATCTGTATGGTGAGAATGTTAGTAATTGACCCTAAATAATTAAAAGTGAGATAATCCGTATGAGTACTAAAAGGAACACGTGAAACTTCGGTTACATGATAAATCACTCAGACCTAAAGGCCATAAATCCAACTAAATACCTAGAAATTACAATAACGAACAACAAATTGGAAAGAACACTTAGAAGATGTTGTGGTGAAGGCGAACCAAAGACTCGGTTTTATTTTCAGAACACTTGGAATATGCAACAGATCTACTGCAGAGACTGCTTACATTATGCTTGTCCATCCTCTTTCGGAGTACTGCTGCACGGTGTGGGATGCTTATCAGACCGGTTTAACGGAGAACATCGGGAAAGTTCAAAGAAGTGCAGCATTGTATTATCGAGAATTAGGGGAGAAAGTGCCACTGACATGATACAGGATTTGGGGTAGATATCATTAAAACGATATTTCAATCACAGACTTTCTTCTCCGAAAGCTTAAACATTTTACCGACGTCGACCTACATAGGGAGAAAGGATCATCATAGTAGAATAAGAGAGCTCATTTGGAAAGATATAGGTGTCAATTTTTTCCGTTTGCTGTTCAAGAGTGAAATAATAGAGAAATAGTGTGAAAGCGGTTCGATGAACGCTGTATCAGGCACTTAAGTGTGATAGTGACCATGTAGATGTAAATGTAAGTATAGTGACAGTCAGCAGTAGTGGGAAGGAATGAATGAGGTAGTGACAGAGAGCAAGAGGGAAACAATGTTAGTAAGGAGAGAGTAGTAGTTGAACAGAAAGAAGGAGCCTGATGTATTGAGACAGGAGACAGTGACAGTGAAACGTCCCCTTTGAACTATTTATACAAGACTGTGCTTAACCTGACACACAATATTTTTAGCGCAACGCAATCTGACTTTCAGAAATCCCTACAAAAGAATGGCCCTTACTAACATTAACCTGCACCTTTCACAAATCACTTACCTCACAAAAATCTTCATTACTCGAACTACTGCAATACAGCGATCGCCACTACTGGCAGCTAAATAAATGATTCAAACTACGGAAGGCACTAACTACTGATAGGGATAGTTAGCAAATGAAAGATATTAATAGAGAAATGTATTTACCTTAATAGTCATAATATATATAGCAGTTCATGACAAATTACAAAACTCCGCCATCTCTCTCCCCACATCCACCACTGCTGGCAGCTCACCTCCAACTGCGCAACGCTACGCGCTGTTCACATCCAGCTGCCGCTGCCCAACACTACAATGGCAGACAACAATGCAAACTAGACACAGACTGCGCACAGCACAGCCAGTGATTTTCATACAGAGGTGGCGTTACCAATAAAAAAACCTAAGCAGCCTACTTACATAGCCCCCATGCTCCCCACAAAAAATTTTACAAATTGGTTTGGGCAGTGGCCAATACAGATTTGAAAAAATTTTTCATAATTACAATAACAAAGAAATCAAATGCACACACTTATTGATACAATGTTGGTCAAAAGCTAAAATTTTGTCACAGTCCATAAAGACAGTCCTGATCATTCATCATAATAGTAATTACAGTTTTTTTTTCGCAAAGTCTCATTAGTAAAAGAAATTGCACACAGAAGTAGTGGATTTCCATGCAGTCTTGAAGAAGTAGTGTTGTCCTTCCAACGGAAAGACAGCGCTGACTCTCGACATGCACACAGGTAATGGGCTACAACAGAGCAAACCCACTGCAGAGTCAGTCGAAGTTTTGAAGAGTATTGGTAGGTCATCACAGAGCAGACCCACTGTAGTCCTGGTAGAGATTACGGTATTGGTGGGCCACCAGAGGTGCAGACCCACTGTAGTCCTTGTAGAGATGGCCAGCAGCCATCTGTTGCGATTGTGCAGGTGCACATTCACTATCGAAGAGTCTTGCGGAGAATATAGCAAGTCCATAAACCACCACTTGTGCACTCACAAAGTTTTTGAAATTGTCCTTAGAACCAGCAATGCTGTTATCCAGTCCCTTGCTGAATTAGTAACACACGTGCAAACACTAACAGTCCCAACTTCTCACATATTGTCCATATACTATGACCAACAGAAACGTGTACACAATGCCGGCGAAAATTTTTTTGGACACTGTTATATTCATAGGATTTTGTTTCTACACATTTGCAACGTAAATTCTCCACCTGTGAAATTTTTATATGAGACTGTCACTGTAGTGGAAACTGCTGTCATAAATATTTCCGTAAGAAAGTTAAGTGACCACCTGCACGTAATGCGTCGTGGGCACGCAGCTGTGCCAGACGCCAGGAGAACAAGTCATTAGTGAGTGCCTCATCAGAAGCGCAGGTAGAATAAAAGAAAGGGGAGGCCATTGTCCTCGCTATTGACATTTCCTTGTTGAAAGCATACTGTGGAGCTCGTAATTTATGATATTTACTAAAATGTCTAATGAAATGATTAGAAACATTTTACATCTATTGTCTTTGTAGTTAAGAGATTGCTCATTTTGTTTAATATCTGGTTTCCAGCTGTGTTGCAGCATTGGTTTTATAAAATAAAATTAAATGCATTTGCTAATGTGAACACTTTCTGTCAACATATCTATTAAATAATAATTTTGTGATCCACATTCTTCGAAAGAGGAGCTCTTGGAAAGGAAAGAACAATAAGAAGCGACTAGTAACTGTAACTGCATACATAATATTCTTTTCAAGTACATGGTAATATTTTTTTTACAATAAGTTGTTGTGGTGCACCACTTTAATTACATAGACATTAAGATGTGAATATACATTTCCCTTATCTGCATTGTTGTTTTTACTGTAATATTTTTTCTGCTTGAGCTATGTCATGTTTAGGTATACGGGTAAGTTACTGCTGTTTGCCAGGCAATTTGACTTTGTGTTACTCTGCTAAGCCAGTTTACTACTGATTTATTTTTCTTGTTGCTGCACATTGGCTCATATTAGTTGTAATGTTGCATTGCTTGGTAATTTAGATTTACTGTAGCTTGCTTTGCAATTTTCCATTTTTTTGGTCATTGCTGTTTGTGTTACTTATTTTGTGCTGCTGCATTGCCTCGTCCCTTAGTTTAGCATCTGAGCTCAGTAGATTTAAGTAAGCTTAAGAGGGGGTAGCCTCTAAGAGAATGAGTTGCGATGAATTGGAAGAAATGCATTGAGAAGTTATACGAAAAAAAGTACAGAAAACTGGTTTAGGTAGGATTTTCTTGGAAATAAATGTTGAGGTAAGAAATGTGTGAACATATAAATACAGAAAGCATGCTTAGATAGAATTTTTTTTGGTGGAAACAAAGGATGAAATAAGAGGAAAGATATATGAAGTTTTGGGTTGGACTGCACTACCACATATTACATTGAAAACGAACCCTGTCCTTTCCTATTGGTGTTATCCCACTATGTGTTTGTGTACCCTTGTGTATTTGTTTTCTTCCTGTCTCTGTGTAGTTTCATGTGGATCAGAAAATAATTATTTAATAAATCTTGATATCATCATATATAAATAGAGCAGTTCATGACAAATTTCAAAACTCCGCCATCTCTCTCCCCACATCCACCACTGCTGGCGGCTCACCTCCAACTGCGCAACGCTACGCGCTGTTCACATCCAGCTGCCGCTGCCCAACACTACAATGGCAGACAACAATGCAAACTAGACACAGACTGCGCACAGCACAGCCAGTGATTTTCATACAGAGGTGGCGTTACCAATAAAAAAACCTAAGCAGCCTACTTGCAACAGTAAGAGAGAGACAAAGAGATCATGACAATTATCTGGATTGAATGAGTGAGAGAGAATGGGGAGAAGTGGGAGTGGATGAGCATAAGCGACTTACAACGATGGACTAGCGGGTATGTTTGAGTTACACTTAGGGAAGCTTGCGGCAGTGAGAGGTAAGTTGCATGTTAAAAAGAGCGCAAATATGTTCGCATGACAAAACGTTCGGGAAACGTTTTAAGGGTGCCGAGGAAGATGGAATGAGGCAGCTGGTACCTCACTCTTCAGTCAGTCTTCTGAACACGAGCGTATTCGCCTGCTTTGGTGCTCTGGTAGCAGCATTTTTCGGCTGGTGCATTAATGTAGTGATTTTGGCAGACGTGTTTTATCACTAAGGAATCGTTCAGTCTCCTAAAAACGCTCCCCTTGGAAAATGGCGTGGCAAGCGCAGCACACGATTCCACATGCTACGTAGGAGCTGGATGTACAAAATATGAAGTTTCACCGTCGGAAACATTACATTTATTTCTATAATGCCGTGGTCGAATGAATTTCTCCCCATTTGTAGAGGACATCTTAAAGCCAGTTGTAGATTGTACGAGGACCCGAGTCACGTCCTGGTTCGGTACTAATGCAAATAGGTCGGATTTTTATAGAACCTTCAACATTCCTTCAGATGGTGACGAAACGTTCGGTTTCTCTGCACACTACGACACCGGGCGAGCCAGAGCTACTTGGTCATGGCGTTAGTACACAGTTTAGAGAACGCTAATTAGAAGATATATAAACGAGAGAATTAATAAACCCTGAAACATTTGTAACAGAGTAAACGAATAAATAACAATTACAGAGGAAAGTTCTCAACATCTGCGAGGAATTCCGACACAGGCTAGGAATGTGTCACAAAGAAACCTTACTCCATTTTGTAGCTCTGCTGATGGCGTACACCTTTTTAAGGGAATATTATGAAAATGCAAATCCTTTTTTTTCCGTCTAGTGGTCACTGAAGGAATGTTTCAGTTTATTCGGCATGTGCCTGTATTGTTAGCAGCAAATCCTTTGATGGAGTGTGACGTATCGGTAACATCATCGACGACAGACGAAGCGCCACACACAGCTACACAATGGACGGCACATTGAAATCCCCCGCCAACGCGCTACCAGTGACCTTTCTTTCCGTTGGATGGGCGTCCTTCCTACAGTTTCTCGGCAGATCTTCCCAGTGGATTGCAAGACGAATATCAGGACGCAGACTGGTAGGGATCATTTGCCAGAGCGAAAGCCCTTAGCGCAGACCTCCCCCACGGTACATATACAATGTAGAGTCAAAGAAACTGGTACTCCTGCCTAATACCGTGTAAGGGCCCCCGCGAGCACACAGAAGTATCGCAACACGACCTGGCATGTACTCCACTAATGTCTCAAGTGGTGCTGGAGGAAACTGACACCGTGAATCCTGCAGGGCTGTCCGTAAACCTGTATGAGTACGAGGGGTTGGAGATCTCTTCTGAACAGCACTTTACAAGGCATCCCAGATATGCTCAATAATGTTCATGTCTGGGGAGTCTGGTGTCCAGCGGAAGTGTTTAAACTGAGAAGATTGTTCCTGGAGCCACTCTGTAGCAATTCTGGACGTGTGGCGTGTCACATTGTCCTGCTGGAATTGCCCAAGTCCGTCGCAATGCACACTGGACATGAATGGATGCAGATGATTAGACAGGATGCTTACGTATGTGTCACTTGTCAGAGTCGTATCTAGACATATCAGAGGTCCCATATCACTCCAAATGCACACTCCCCACACCATTACAGAGCCTTCACCAACTTAAAAAGTCCCCTGCCGACATGCAGGGTCCGTAGATTCATGAGGTTGTCTCCATACCCGTGCACGTCCATCCGCTCGATACAATTTGAAACTCGTCTTATCAGGCAGCATGTTTCCAGTCATCAACAGTCCAGTGTCGGTGTCGACGGGCCAGGCGAGGCGTAAAGCTCTGTGTCGTGTAGTCATCAAGGGTACTCGAGTGGGCCTTCGCCGCCGGAAGCCCATATCGATAATGTTTCCTTGGGGTTCAAACGCTGAAACTTGTTGACTGCAAAGCATTGGAATCTGCAGGAATTTACGGAACGGTTGCACTTCTGTCACGTTGAACGATTCTTTTCAGTCGTCGTTGATTCTTTTCTTGCAGGATCTTTTTCCGGCCGCAGCGATGTCGGAGTTTTAATGTTTTACCGGAATCCTGATATTCACGGTACACTCGTGAAATGGTCGTACGGGAAAATCCCCGGTTCCCCGCTACCCCGGAGATTCTGTGTCCCGTCGCTCGTGCGCTAATTATAACACCACTTTCAAACTCACTTAAATCTTTATAACCTGCCATTGTAGCGATCTAACAACTGCGCCAGACACTTGTTGTCTTATATAGGCGTTGACGACTGCAGCGCCATATTCTGCCCGTTTACATATCTCTGTATTTGAATACACATGCCTATACCAATCTATTTGGCGCTTCAGTGTAAATATCTCGCCAGGTTGCCTTCGGGCGAGCTTGTTCTCCATCGCTCCAGGTCTCTAAAGAAGGTGGGGAGAAGGTTTCATTCATACGTGCCACCAGAGGACACTAAATAGACATCACCTCACTTCCCGTGACTCGACTCTGCTTGGCCGGACATGTTTTTAAGCAGTCTCACTCAGAGCTACGCCCTCGCCCTCTACTTAAATGCATCCCCATTCAAGACTATTTGTTTCTATCAAGAACAATAATCTCATTGTATATACGAGTAACTCAGCAACCCCGAGACCATAAAGCTGCACAGAGTTACGTACAGGGTGGTTTTAAATAAACTTTCGCCACTTGAGAAGGCCCCCATGTAAAAAAAAAAAAAAAAAAAAAAAAAAAAAAAAAAAAAAAAAAAAAAAAAAATAAATAAATAAATAAATAAATAAAAATAAATGGTCGTAGGACAATGAAGCTTTGTGGAAACGTTTCTAACGATAGGCGGTATAGAAACAACGAATAAACGACGAAATAAATACGTTTTAATTTCCACGTGAGAGAGTAACATTTGTTAATTCCGTACCACGTATACGTTCCAGGTTACAAACGTTTCTCATTGTGACGACTTTCTGCATCTACGACAGCCTGGAATAGTACTACAGATACGATACACAATTGTATGCAGCACTTTTCGAACGGTGGACCAAGGAATGTTTAGCTGTCGTGACACAGCTTGTACATTGCTTGAAGATCGCGTATTGCGTCCAGCATTCTCAGCCACGGTGACAGTAACTTCTTCAACAATATATGGCACGGTAAGCAGTCGGCCTGTCCCAGGAGCAATTCCCAAATCACCAGTTAATTCGAAATTCGGCACTTGGGCGGAAAGAACTCTCCGTATTCCTCTAATGCGTAAAGCAGTAGCACGTTTGCTGATAAAGCAGCTTTACGAATAAATCCCCGCTCACCTCGTCCAGACCCATGTTACTGTCTGCAGCTGTGATGTACGCTGATGCCTTGTTTCGATCTATATTGCCGTACCAATAACGGCGTCCAAACGTAGGTTATGACACTAACAGTACTAAGAATGTAATTTCTGCTGCGCACAGTTTCAACATCATTCCAGTTAAGTTGGGAACCCATATGCTAAAGGGATTGTCTGTGTACACTGGCGTAAGTAGCGAAACTTTAATTACAACTACCCTGTATATCTCAGTTTAGTATGAAGTATACCTAATGTAAATACTTATTAATATATTGTCGTTTTGTAGATGTATAATTGTCTTTATTAGCCACCTTAACTTAAGACACATCAGAGTGTACTTACAGGGACAATAGAGCTAAATACCTGTGCTTTGGATGTGGACGTCAACATTTTCTTTCTCGGTAGGTACTTAAAGATAAGCATTACAGAGCACATTCCTGTTATAATGCCGTCAGATACCTGAACAACTTCGCGATCTGAGAGCACATATCAGTCTGACCGCCCTAAAGTGTAAAACCACAAAAGATAATGGAGTGAATGGTGACATCCAGGTGAGATGGTAATGTTGGTACTTGGTTTAGAAGCGTGTAGAGGCTCATTAGTTAACCCATGGCTTTCGCCAGCAGTTTTCAGACGTACTGGTTCAAAAATGGTTCAAATGGCTCTGAGCACTATGGGACTCAACTGCTGTGGTCATAAGTCCCCTAGAACTTAGAACTACTTAAACCTAACTAACCTAAGGACATCACACACATCCATGCCCGAGGCAGGATTCGAACCTGCGACCGTAGCGGTCGTGCGGTTCCAGACTGTAGCGCCTTTAACCGCTCGGCCACTCCGGCCGGCCAGACGTACTGGTACAATGTGGGCAGTGTGTCCTATGGAATGCCGAGGTAGTGCATTGTGCTGCTTCCCTGCGCTAGATTTCCATGGATGTTGATGGGCTACAGACTAGTTGGAACTGGTTTGGTTTTTGTCGATGTGAAATGCAGGCGGCACGTCAGAGCCAGTGTGATTGTACAACAAACGGCATGTTGGAGGTGTCACCTAAAACGATGGGCGCTTATGTCCCTTCCGAATATCACGGCAACCAGAACCGCCTGACGTGCACAGCGACAGGCATTGAGACTCAGCGCTTATCACTGTGCTACTCTGCGACCAAGTGTGCATGTCTAGTATAGCTCAAATCATGCCATGCCAAACAAATGGGTGTACCCATCAATGAGACTTGCCTTGTTATCACCAGCTGTATGAGACTGGTGGCATTATAGCAGGAATGTGCTCCTTAAGTATCCACCGAGAAAGGAAATGTTGACGTCCACATCCAAAGCACACGCAATAACTGGCCACCAGCCCACTCACCAATGCCTCAAGACAAGGATGTGTGTTGTGAACTTAAACGAATATCTCAATCCAGCAGACGAGTCTAGAAATATGGCAAACATTCAACAATAATATGCTAAAATGGTTGGCACCTACTGAAGAACTTCCGCCCATACACGAAGAGACAAAGTGGGCATGCATATTACTGAATTGACTTCACACAAGAGTGACTAAATCTAGAACTAAACGAATAAGGTACGGCCTTGCCTGCAAATCTGTTAGCTCTGTGACTACAGAGAAGAATATAAACGATGCACCTCAAGAACTGTCCATCATCTGTGGTAAGATACGCTTGTTACTAGCAAAGCCAAATACATTTGATGAGATTATAGTCCAAAAAAACGGATTCTTTATATCTCAATACTGATTCGATATATCTCTGAATTATTGTTTGCTTCCTGTGTAGTATGATTCATTTTTATATTTTCTACGTCTTGCACTAGTAATTTCCCTAACACTTTCTTCTTAAATCGGTTTGTTATCTGTCTGTCTGTTTAGAACAGATTTTGCAGTTGATTATAAACTAACTTCCTCCATTAGCTAGAGAACTGAAATGTTAAGCGTATCACAGGCTCGGATGACAACGTTGTATTAACTCACGTTCTTGTCTGATCCACCCAATTCCCTTAATGGCGTTTTTCCTGACATTTCGGGAACTTTGGAAGACCAGCATACTGTGCAGGTAGTAACGGAATGCGCTCCAGGAGGTATGCGCTAGATGGAACTGTTACACGTGTGTGCGATACTATTGACTCTGCAACACTTGCCTTGCGGCCAGCTGTGGCCACGCCACCCAGCAGCTTGTAGCTGCAGTGTAATTCCAGCCGCGCCATGGCTTTGCCTTCAGTTGTGTATTTGCTGCGTGCGTTCTCATATTATTCTCATTACACGCCACTCGTTTGATCTCAGCTTTTTCTGTGCCTTAGGATACCCGTTTGAACATTGTTATTCCGCTGTGCCATCCCTGCTGTCCGTTTCCCTCTTGTTGCTGTCCTCCTCTTGACATTAAGCTAGCCGTTGCTGACAGACCCTGTCGGGCTGACCAGCCTCTGCTGGTTCTTTGAGTCGTTAACCTATACTAGTCACATACTGGCCACAATGTTTTGCAACACTAAAAAAAAAATCTTATAAAAATCAACAAAATTATTTTCTTGCTTCATTATTCTATTATTTCGCGAAACAAAATTAGACTATTCAATAGGTAGGTAGAACACTGTTCTTCATCACATACGATCAAGTGAAAAGCCACTGAAATTCACCTGAACTTTAACACAAATTTCGTTTATGATCTCATTAAAATGTTTGAAATCCATTGATAAATTTCACATACATAGAAGACTAAAAAGCAGAAAGTATTTATTTCAATGAATAAAATTTTAATATAAAACGTTTTTAAATCAAACTAAACAGTATACAATTATTCTTCAGCCCCATACAGATTCCTAACCCCTTACTGATAGTTCTGAAAATTTGTGATTGTGAGTTTTTAGTAACTATTTTAATATGTGTCCTCGGAGTCTTTCGCGACGGCATACATGAACAAAACGCTGTCGGTTTTCCAGCCTCGTCAATTCGAATAAAATCCTCGAGCTTTCGATGGCCATTTTCGCCATCGTCGTCAGCAGTTCACTGACTGCCGGGGCTGCTGCGGTTTCTCCCTTAATAGGCATGTGACATCATCAGCAGCCAATCAGATCGACCCAGTGTGGCGCGCGCGCCTAAGTCGACCCGGGCAGCTATCGGAGCTATTGCCCATGGCAGCACCGGTGACGTCAGGTGGCGCCAGGGGCAGGCGTCACGTTTGAAACTGCCGCTCCTGCGTCGCACATCTGTCTTTGCTTCCTTTAGATGTCCAACGCCCGCCCCCATGCCATGCTGAGTGTTTTTCCCTGGTCTCTGTTGAAATTGTTGTTGTTTAAATGAATCTCGGTCGCTTCCTTTATAACGGAGTCCCAATATGTAGAAGCATGAGCCAACACTTTTGTATTTTCGAACTGTATTTTATGTCCATTTTGTAGACAATGCTTCGCTGTGGCCGACCTCTCAAGCTTCCGTTGTTTTATATGGCGCTTGTGCTCAGTACAACGCTCCGCAACCGTGCGAATTGTTTGTCCAATATACATGCTGCCACATTCACAGGGTACACCATACACAATGGACACTCCAAGAGCAATGTCTTCTTTAACAGGACGCAACATATCCAGTGGGAAACTCACCCAGGCAAGTACTAAAGATGTTAAAAAAGTTCAAGATACTCACAAAAGTAAAGTGAAAAATAATGTTAGTATATTTCATCAAAATATTGGGGGATTGAAGAATAAAATTCATGAGCTTCTGCTTTGTTTAGAAGATATAGAATGTAATAGATGTACTATGAAGGTCTGAGCATCACATTGTCACTGATATGCAAAAGGTTAGCATCAATGGGTACAAATTAGTTGCACATGTAAGTAGAGATGAGAGGAGGAGTTACCATATATGTCAAAAGCTTCCACAGTGTAAAAAATTTAGAAACTAAAATTTTTTTGTGTAGAGCAATATATGGGAGCATGTGCCACTGAACTTAAACTAAATGATGGCACTTTCATAATTGTAACAATGTATAGGTCCCCCTCAGGGAATTTCCAGCTATTTCTAGAAAACTTGGATGCTTTGTTGTGCTATCTGTCAGACAGGGGGAAGCAAATTATCATTTGTGGGGATTTCAATGTTGATTCCCTGAAAGAGTGTAATAGGAAGAATGACCTTGTAGTATTACTCAGTTCTTTCAATTTGAGCTCCGTCATTGATTTTCCTACTTGGATAACAAAGAACAGCAGTACATTGATAGATAACTTTTTTATAGACCAAGATAAGTTTAAGGACATAATTGCTTATCCTGTTGAGAATGGTCTTTCAGATCATGGTGCACAGCTAGTTACAGTACATGACATAGCAGTATATCAAATCAGACTTTCAAAGCAATGCATTCAATTAACAACATAAATATTGCAAACTTTAGGGAAAGCATACAGCAGCTAGACTGGGATGAAGTGTATAAGGAACCCAATGCAAACTTGAAATATAACTTATTTCACGATACATTTTTAAGGGTATTTGAAAACTGTTTTACCAAGAAAACAGTTAAACATAATTCCAAGAAAACATATAAAGAACCTTGGATAACTAATGGAATAAGAATATCTTGCAACCGTAAAAGAGAACTGTATCTAACAGCAAGAGGGAGTACTGACCCTGAAATTGTTTAATATTATACAAACTATTGTGCGGTACTAAGAAAAGTTATAAAAAAGTCCAGAAGCATGTGTATCATGTCTGACATCAGTAACTCTGATAATAAAATTAAAGCAATTTGGAATATTATTGAAAGGGAAACAGGGCAACCAAGTGCACAGGAAGACTTAAGTGCCATAAAACTGAATGACAAGTGTACTAACAAACAATCAAAAATTGAAAATATTTTCAATAATCATTTTTTAAATGTTGTGGAGAAAATAGGATCTAGATATTCACTAGAAGAGGCAAGGGTACTAATAGAAGAGGCCATACCTGTGCAGTTTGAAACAACTGTATTTCCACCAACCTCTCCCTCTGATATCAGTAAAATAATAAACTCACTGAAAAGTAAAAGCTCTTACGGAATTGATGGCATTTCCAGCAAGGTACTTAAAGCTTGTTCCCCACAAATAAGTAGGATTCTCAGCAACGTATGTAGTAGCTCTTTGGAGGAGGGTGTTTTCCCCGATAGACTGAAATATGCCATTGTAAAACCAATGCATAAAAAGGGGGATACGTCGGATGTCAACAACTACTGCCCAATCTCTCTTCTGACAGCTCTATCAAAATTTTTTGAGAAAGTAATTCATTCAAGAGTAGCCTCCCATATTTGTAAAAATAAAGTACTAACAAAATGTCAGTTTGGTTTTCAGAAACCCTTTTCAACAGAAAATGCTATATACGCTTTCACTAATCAACTATTAAATGCTCTGAATAATCGGACATCACCCATTGGTATTTTTTGTGATCTCTCAAAGGCCTTTGATTGTGTAAATCATGGAATTCTTTTAGATAAGCTAAATCATTATGGTTTGAGTGCTCAAATGGTTTAATTCATACTTAACTAAAAGAATGCAGAAAGTTGAAATAAGTGGTTCATGTAATGTTAAAACAACAGCTGATGCCTCAAACTGGGGGCTATGAATTACGGGGTCCCACAGGGTTCGGTCTTAGGTCCTTTACTGTTCTTGATATACATTAATGACTTACCATTCCACACTGAAGAAGATGCAAAGTTAGTTCTTTTTGCTGATGATACAAGTATAGTAATAACATCCAAAAACCAAGAACTAAGCGATGTAATTGTAAATGATATTTTCACAAAATTGTTAAGTGGTTCTTAGCAAATGGACTCTCTTTAAATTTTGATAAAACATAGTATATACAGTTCCGTACAGTAAATGGCACAACTCCAGTAATAAATATAGACTTTGAACAGAAGTCTCTAGCTAAGGTAGAATTTTCAAAATTTTTAGGTGTGTCCATTGATGAGAGGTTAAACTGGAAGCAACACATTGATGGTCTGACGAAACGTCTGAGTTCAGCTACGTATGCTATTAGGGTTATTGCAAATTTTGGTGATAAAAATCTCAGTAAATTAGATTACTATGCCTACTTTCATTCACTGCTTTCGTACGGCATCATATTCTGGGGTAATTCATTGTTGAGTAGAATAGTATTCATTACTCAAAAACGTTTAATCAGAATAATCTTGCAGACATCTATTTAAGGATCTAGGGATCCTCACATTAACCTCACAGTATATATATTAGTAAGGTGTCAGGCAAATCCAACACTTTCCATGAAAACCCTGACATGATAAGCAAATCCAGTAGTATGTCACATAGCTCCGAATAAATCGTGACATTAAATTAACCAAAGTAATACGAGTAACGAGTGAGCAAATGGAATACCACAGACTAACACAAGAGTGCCTAAATGCATGTCATACCTTCCCACCGTGAGACAGACGCAGTTCCGAGGGGAGAAACGAGAACAGAAGCCGAGAGCAGAACCGTGTTAAGCTAGAAGGCCCTACGATAAGGGACGGACACCCACGTCGCCAGCTAACCACCAGGACCACCCCCCCCCCCAGCCCATGTTAAAAGCTAGAGCCCTCCACAATAACAGTATAGAGCTTACGATAACACAAAAATGGCCACAACAGCCGCAAGTTTTAGCGTGAGACTTTTTCGCGTCTCTGTTACGTTGCAAACTTTAAAAACATTGCTCCACCACGAAACGTATAACGTTTCTCATTGGATGGACAGAATTTTTGTAGGTGGAGCTTAAGGTTAACCTTGAGACCCTGATCGGTCAGATAGTTTTTTTTTAAACCAACTTCAGTAAATTGTTGTAAGGAGAAGTTAGAAAGGAGTTGCTTCTGAGACGGCGAGCTGGATGGAGCTGCGCCGGCCGCTGCCCCCTGACGAACACCGACAAAGTAATGAACGCAGGCGATGCCGCATTTTTGAGCACATAAGGCTTCACTCAGAACTGCAGAAGTCTCATCTGTTACATCCCCTTTTTACGTAATACTAGTGTCGATCGTCAATTGAAGCTCATGGTATTCACATTTGCTACGTAAGTTAAAATCTGAAACGCGATGATTTTTCTGTTATATAATTACTGAGAAGCCACATCAGCCACTGTAATTTGCGACAAGTTAGATAAGTAATTAAAGATAATTGAAGGTCATTGTAGACCATTTTGATAGCTTTCTCTTTTGTGAAACTTAATTTAAACCTAGATTATAGATGTGATATGGCATAGGTCATCCTTCGATCCATTGTAGAACTTGGAAACCCATTCAGGGAATATTCGTTCACATTTTTGTTGAACGCAGTTGGTTTTTATCATCCTGTATTAAAACATTTCCTTTTACCAATAGTGCAATTTATAAACAATGTTTTGTGAGTAAAATAAAATTTCCAATGGTAAACTGAACTGCTTTTTCGACGTTATTTTACCAGCTAACTAAAAATAGGGAAGTCTTGAACCCCTTCCACTAAATTTAGTTAGTATTAAGATTCTTTTACAGGGAGTGCAGTGGAACTGACGCTGAAATCATTAAGTATTTGGTTATATCATCGCTAGTCTCACTGAACTCTTCTGAACTCTACATGTCATGTGTGGTCTGGCGTCTCCTTGCCAGCAACAGGTCCCAGGTTCAAACTAGTCAATTCCCTACAAAACACGCTCAGAGCGTCGTTGCGCGAAAGTGGTAGGGAGACACGACATAGAGCAACAGACACCACGCAGAATGTTAGATATTGACTTATGAAATTTGTTGTTAATAATCCAACCCAGTTCAAAAGTAATAGCAGTGTGCATAGCTATAACACCAGGAGAAAGGATGATCTTCACTATGCAGAGTTAAATCTGACTTTGGCACAGAAAGGGGTAAATTATGCTGCCACAAAAGTTTTTGGTTACCTACCAAAAAGCATCAAAAGCCTGACAGATACTAGATTACAACTCCTTCTACTCATTTGCTGAATTTTTAGATATAAATTAAGGGTGAAAAAAAAACAAAAAAATTAGTGTCATCCAATATTTTGTGTAATGTAATATCTTGTACAGACATCTTTTATTAACCTGACACGTTCCACATTATTACTAAGTGTCGTATTCATGAGCTACGGAACAAGTATTAATCTAATCTAATCTAATCTTGTATCTTGGGGGCGGGCCGGAACACTGGTCTTAGCCCATGTTTCTGCAACAGACGTCCTAACTTACTGCTAGTTGCTCCACAGTATGGCAGGAATACAGTCCGTTTGGCCTCTTTTACTGATCCACCTGGTGTCTTTCGTCGGCTGCCCTTGAAAGCGTTGGGGATGTCTCTTTTGCTGTATCTGCAATTCAGATTGTAGGTGGTCGTCGTCAGAGATAATTTTGGCTCTATGAACCAACGTGTTCAGGACAGCTTTCTTGTTTCAGGGTGGTGGAAACTATTGGCGTCCAAGTAACGATCAGTGTGTGTTAGTTTCCGGTACACTGAATGACCAAGTTGGCCTCCTGCCTTCCGCTCAACGAAAACATCCAAGAATGGTAGCTTGACGTGCTTCTCCAACTCGACAGTAAATTTAATGTTGGGATGGACACCATTCATATGATGGACAAACTGCTGTAGTCTATCTTCACCATGAGGCCATATCAGGAAGATGTCATCAACTTATCGTAGAAAGCAAGACGGCCGTGGCCGTAATGTCGCAGTTTGCAGAGCCTGCTCCTCAAAGTGCTCCATGAAGAAATTTGCGACTGCTGGAGACAGTGGTGATCCCATGGCTGTGCCGTCCGTCATCTCATTAATGTTGATCGCAGTACAAAAAGTACGTTGTCATTAGGACGTGAGAGAACAACTTAATGATTCCAGACGGAAAATGTTGGGACAAAAGATCCAGCGTATCTTGTATTGGCACCCTCGTAAAAAATGACACAACGTCCAAGCTAACCGTTAGGTCGATTGGGCCTATCTTCATTCGCTTGAGTGTCTCAACAAATTTCTGCGAGTTGAAAACATGGTGTTCGCAATGTCCCAATTTTTATGCTAATAATCCTGCCAGATGTTTAGCAAGTCTGTACGTGGACGAACTGATTGCACTAACAATGGGCCTCAGAGGAAGGCTTTCCTTGTGTATCTTTGGTAATCCATAGAGCTTGGGTGGTCTGGCGGCTCGAGGCGTTAATTTCTTCACCACTACATCTGGTAAGCCAGAATCCTTCAATAACTTCCCTGTATTTGACTATGGCCTGTGTGGGATCATGACTAAGCTTGCGGTAGGTGTCGTCTTCTAATAAATGTAGCATCTTCAGGTGGTAGTCTGCAGAGTTCAAAACCACGGTGGCATTCCCTTTGTCGGCGGGCAAGACAACCAAGTCTTCATTCTCACGTAATAACCGTAAGCAACGTCGTTCCTACTGGCTAATATTAGATTTTGGTGGCTTAGCTTTCGCCAGGATATGGCTGGTAGTTAGCCTGACGTCTGCAACTGCATCGTGCGAAATATTCCTATTTTAATAACTTGTAACATTAAAAGGAAAAACCTGGGGTGTATGCAGTAGATAATACGAGAGACTGCTGTAAAGTAATACCTCGGAATATTTTATGTGAAAACTCTGAAAGACTTTTAAGTAAAACAAACTTTATTAACATTCTCCATCTTTAGTCTTATTGCTACATTTTTTCAGCCCTCTGCCGCTATACAGTTTCGAATTGCAGCACGGAACATGACGTTGTGTACAGTAACAAAGTCGTTGCGTGAGAAACAACGTGCTTTAATGGGGTTTCGTATGCGAAGACTTCGCGCACATGTGTGTCTTTCAGCCTGACAATGCCAGAGCACACCCGAGTGCCGCGACATCGGCTACAATCCAACGCCTTGCGTTCACTCTCATCGATCATGCTCCATAAAGATCCGATTTTCATCTGTTTCCAAAACCTGAAGAACATCTTCGAGGAACTCACTTTGATAATGATGCTGCGGTGCAAGCAGAGATGAGTTTGAGGCTCCGTCGACAAATTATAGATGTGAGTGTTCTCTGTCCTTTCACCATAATTGTTCATGTCCATCAACAAAATCAGACATTTTGCAGTGATGGTATAAACAAACCGGTCTCTCGTTGGCAGAAATGTGTTGTTGGCCAGGGTGAGTAGGTAGAGAAATAAATATGTATAAATGGAGAATAAAGATGTAGAATGTTAATATAGTTCGTTTTATTTAAAAAGCCCTGAGTTTTCAAATAAAAGCTTAGGAGGAATTACTTTTAAACACGCCTACGTAGCCGGCCGGGGTGGCCGAGAGGTTCTAGGCGCCAAAGTCTGGAACTGCGTGACCGCTACGATCGCAGGTTCGAATCCTGCCTCGGGCATGGATGTATGTGATGTCCTTAGGTTAGTTGTTTAAGTATTTCTAAGTTCCAGGGGACTGAAGACCTCAGATGTTAAGTCCCATAGTGCTAAGAGCCAACGCCTACGTAGTTATGAGGTGCAGTAATCATGCTTCAGTGACGTACTGCAAGCACCTAACGTTTTCCTAACAAGTATACAGTTTGAAATATAATATAATGTAATGTATTTTTTGTTTATACCATTTATGATATTTGTGACAGGAATATACACTCCTGGAAATTGAAATAAGAACACCATGAATTCATTGTCCCAGGAAGGGGAAACTTTATTGACACATTCCTGGGGTCAGATACATCACATGATCACACTGACAGAACCACAGGCACATAGACACAGGCAACAGAGCATGAACAATGTCGGCACTAGTACAGTGTATATCCACCTTTCGCAGCAATGCAGGCTGCTATTCTCCCATGGAGACGATCGTAGAGGTGCTGGATGTAGTCCTGTGGAACGGCTTGCCATGCCATTTCCACCTGGCGCCTCAGTTGGACCAGCGTTCGTGCTGGACGTGCAGACCGCGTGAGACGACGCTTCATCCAGTCCCAAACATGCTCAATGGGGGACAGATCCGGAGATCTTGCTGGCCAGGGTAGTTGACTTACACCTTCTAGAGCACGTTGGGTGGCACGGGATACATGCGGACGTGCATTGTCCTGTTGGAACAGCAAGTTCCCTTGCCGGTCTAAGAATGGTAGAACGATGGGTTCGATGACGGTTTGGATGTACCGTGCACTATTCAGTGTCCCCTCGACGATCACCAGTGGTGTACGGCCAGTGTAGGAAATCGCTCCCCACACCATGATGCCGGGTGTTGGCCCTGTGTGCCTCGGTCGTATGCAGTCCTGATTGTGGCGCTCACCTGCACGGCGCCAAACACGCATACGACCATCATTGGCACCAAGGCAGAAGCGACTCTCATCGCTGAAGACGACACGTCTCCATTCGTCCCTCCATTCACGCCTGTCGCGACACCACTGGAGGCGGGCTGCACGATGTTGGGGCGTGAGCGGAAGACGGCCTAACGGTGTGCGGGACCGTAGCCCAGCTTCATGGAGACGGTTGCGAATGGTCCTCGCCGATACCCCAGGAGCAACAGTGTCCCTAATTTGCTGGGAAGTGGCGGTGCGGTCCCCTACGGCACTGCGTAGGATCCTACGGTCTTGGCGTGCATCCGTGCGTCGCTGCGGTCCGGTCCCAGGTCGACGGGCACGTGCACCTTCCGCCGACCACTGGCGACAACATCGATGTACTGTGGAAACCTCACGCCCCACGTGTTGAGCAATTCGGCGGTACGTCCACCCGGCCTCCCGCATGCCCACTATACGCCCTCGCTCAAAGTCCGTCAACTGCACATACGGTTCACGTCCACGCTGTCGCGGCATGCTACCAGTGTTAAAGACTGCGATGGAGCTCCGTATGCCACGGCAAACTGGCTGACACTGACGGCGGCGGTGCACAAATGCTGCGCAGCTAGCGCCATTCGACGGCCAACACCGCGGTTCCTGGTGTGTCCACTATGCCGTGCGTGTGATCATTGCTTGTACAGCCCTCTCGCAGTGTCCGGAGCAAGTATGGTGGGTCTGACACACCGGTGTCAATGTGTTCTTTTTTCCATTTCCAGGAGTGTATAAATAAAAAATATCAACCGTACCGTCTGCATACAGTGAGAGCCGTATGTGGTGTGCGACCAATAAGCCAGGAGTGAAATGAACGCAGAGAATAAGCCACAGTATCAACCTTTGCGAAACATCAGCGTTAATGTTGCGGTCTGAAGACATAGCAAAAAAAAAATGGTTCAAATGGCTCTGAGCACTATGGGACGTAACATCTATGGTCATCAGTCCCCTAGAACTTAGAACTACTTAAACCTAACTAACCTAAGGACAGCACACAACACCCAGCCATCACGAGGCAGAGAAAATGCCTGACCCCGCCGGGAATCGAACCCGGGAACCCGGGCGTGGGAAGCGAGAACGCTACCGCACGACCAGGACATAGCACCCTGGACGTATGTTGAAAGGAAACTAATATGTGACACAAGTTCTCCTCTAGACGAAGTCTACAAGGGCGGGTGTTGTGCCATACCTGTCGAAAGCTCGGAAGACTTGTAGGAAGACGGCTTCGAAGAGTTGTCGTTCTCTCTGTTGAACCGCCACCGCGAAAACAGATTAGTTAGGATCCGCTCGGACATGACGCATTCCTCTTTCGAATGACGCTCCTTTTTATACTCGAGTCTATATCTCGGCCCGGCTACGTCCTTAACTGGTAGCATTTTATCGCGCCATAACCCATCTGCATTTTCAAATCACAGCTAACGAGATCCTAGTAAATTCAGTGCCGGACATCAAGCCGTATCTGAATTGGAACCTCCGTCCCTCGTTAGTAAAATATAATCTGCGACGGATCTCATCCGTTCGATTAGCGCCCATTGTGGGTTTATACGAGTATGCTACACTGAACACTGGTGCAGGTGGCGAAAAAATTCTGATTAAAGGGCATAGAGTGTACCGGGAGTTGAATGCGGTGTAAATTCCTCATTGATTACTCTCTGTGTAGCACATACATGTGAATCCACCACATGCTTGCTGTTCCATTTGACGTCTATTCACAAGTCGACTTTTCATATGTCCGCGTCTCGTTAATGTCTGGTCATTCATCGGAAACGACAAGTAAAATGTTAAAAAAACTTTTGCTAACAGTAATACTTCGTTGGACGCTCGATTCGCAACGGATAGGGCCAATATTGACAATCAGCTCGACAAAGTGGAGTTCAAACATGTAAACCACTACAGGCAACTGTCGATACGGTTCTTCAAATCAGGCGACACATATTCGTTTCCTACACTTTTTCCAACTAAGGCGGGGCTCTGCCTACAATTACAACGAATTCAACGATATATCAAAGTCTGACCGTTTATTTTTAAAAGGGATGATTGTCTCCCTCAGTGCCAAATTGTTCATAGTTGAATTTCATTCACTTTTTACGTCTAGTTCTGTACTTTACAAATCAGTGTTAAGTATGTGGAGGAGGAGGATACTTTAACGAACCGTTGTTAAGGTTCCCTTTACAGTCACTATGGATCGTGGCGGAGATTACTATTTGTATGCCTCTGCATAAACTGTCACTTATGTTTCAAATTCCACTATGTACAAAGCAGCGCTATGCGTTCCAAGGATTTTGAAAAGAGACTTGTAGAACTTGGTAGCGAAGTTTTTTCATCATATCGATAGCAAACAAGTGATATTGTTGACATAAACGTTTGCTGAGTATCATGCCGCATCGTAAAGTAAGAACGATACAGGAGAAACCAACGTTTCGGCCACAGTTACAGTGGACATCTTCTGGGTCTACTGATGTGCTCTAGCGTTTTCTTCCCCCCCCCCCCCCCCTAGCTCCATATAGGCGCGAGCGGCCTGGAAGCGGTCCAATCAACCTGATTTTCAGCCAGTAGAAATTTTCTAACTTGGAGACTAAACACAAAAAAGTAGACATATTTACCAAGTATTTAAAATTATTTTAAAAGGTGATGTTGATGGTAGAATGCAAGAAATAACGCTGTCATCACGAATTGTTTTAAAAACAGTGATTAAAATGTGGACACGCAGCACAGTTAAAAACATCTGAAGGACAACGTACTTTAGCTGTGTAGAGTTGTTTACATTTTGTCATTGCTGCTCACTGAGCATGACCTTATTGAATCTTCACTCTTGTCACTCGTTTGATGCGACCCACCACGAATTTCTCTCCTGTGCTAATCTCTTCATGTCAGAGTAGCACCTGGAACTCACGTCCTCAATTATTTGCTGGATGTATCCTAATCTGTGACGTCCTCTGTAGTTCTTACCCTCTACAGCTCACTCTGGTAGTATGGAATTATTCCGTGATGTTTTAACAGATATTCTAGCACGGTGTCCCTCCTCCTTGTCAGTGTTTTCCAAACATTCGTTTCCTCTCCAATTCTGCGCAGAACCTCCTCATTCCTTACCTTACCAGTCCACGTAGTTAGCATTCATCTGTAACACCACATCTCAAATGCTTCGATTCTCTTCTGCTGCTGGTTCCCCACAGTCCATGCTTCACTTCCATATAATGATGTACTTCAAACGTACATTCTCAGAAATTTCTTCCTCAAATGACGGCCTATGTTTGATACCAACAACAGACCACTCTTGGCCAGGAATACTCTTCATCCCAGTGCTAGTCTCCTTTTGACGTCCTTACTCCTTCCGTCACTGGTAATTTTGCTGCCTAGGTTGTAGAATTCTTTAACGTCATCTACTTCCTGACCATCAATCCTGATATTAAGTTTCTCGCTGTTCTCACTTCTGCTACTTCTCATTACTTTCGTCTTTTTTCGATTTACTCTCAGTCCACATTCTGTACTCATTAGACTGTCCATTCCATGCAGCAGATCATGTAATTCTTCTTCACTTTCACTCAGGATAGCAATGTCGTCAGCGAATCGTATCATTGATATTCTTTCACCTCGCATTTTAATTTCGCTCCTGAACCTTTCTTTTATTTCCATCATTCCTTCTTCGGTACACCTATGAAACAGCAGGGGCGAAAGACTACATCCCTGCCTTATACGCTTTTTACTCCGAGCATTTCGTTCTTGGTCGTCCACTCTTACTGGTTCTTGTACATATTGCATATTACCCATCTCTCCCTGCAGCTTAATTCTTTAACGTCATCTACTTCCTGACCATCAATCCTGATATTAAGTTTCTCGCTGTTCTCACTTCTGCAACTTCTCATTACTTTCGTCTTTTTTCGATTTACTCTCAGTCCATATTCTGTACTCATTAGACTGTCCATTCCATGCAGCAGATCATGTAATTCTTCTTCACTTTCACTCAGGATAGCAATGTCGTCAGCGAATCGTATCATTGATATTCTTTCACCTTGCATTTTAATTTCGCTCCTGAACCTTTCTTTTATTTCCGTCATTCCTTCTTCGGTACACCTATGAAACAGCAGGGGCGAAAGACTACATCCCTGCCTTATACGCTTTTTACTCCGAGCATTTCGTTCTTGGTCGTCCACTCTTACTGGTTCTTGTACATATTGCATATTACCCATCTCTCCCTGCAGCTTACCCCCATTTTTCTCAGAATTTCGAACGTATTGCACCATTTTACATTCAGATCGACAAATCCCATGAACGTGTCTTGATTTTTCTTTATTCTTGCTTCCATTACCAACCGCAACGTCAGAATTGCCTCTCTGGTACCTTTACTTTTCCTAAAGCCAAACTGATCGTCATCTAACACACCCTCAATTTTCTCTTCCATTCTTCTGTATATTATTCTGGTCAGCAACTTGGATGCATGAGCTGTTAAACTGACTGTGTGATAATTCTCTCATTTGTAAGCTCTTTCAGTCAATGGAATTGTGTGGATAATATTTTTCCGAAAGTCAGGCGGTATATTACCAGATTAATACATTCTACACACTAACTTGAATAGTCGTTTTGTTATCACTTCCCCTAAAGATTTTAGAAATTCCGATGGAATTTTATCGATCCCTCCTGCCTTATTTAATCTTAAGTCCTCCAAAGTTCTCTTAATTTCCGATTCTAATACTCGATCCCCTAAGTCTTCTGAATCGACTCCTGTTTCTTCTTCTATCACATCAGACAGATCTTCCCCCTCATAGATGCCTTCAATGTACTCTTTCCATGTATCCGCTCTCTCCTCTGCATTTAAGAATGGAATTCCGGTTGCATTCTTAATGTTACCACCCTTGTTTTTAATTTCACTGAAAGTTGTTTTAACTTTCCTATATGCTGAGTCAGTCCCTCCGACAAACATTTCTTTTTCGGTTTCTTCACCTTTATCAGGAAGGTATTTCGTCTTAGCTTCCCTGCACTTCCTATTTATTTAAAAAATCAGTGACTAGTATTTCTGTGTTCCTGAATTTTCCTGAACATGTTTGTACTTATTTCTTTCATCGATAAACTGAAGTATTTATTCTGTTACCCATAGTTTCTTCGCATATTTTTCTTCCCAGTTTCTGTGAGCGCCCTTTTTAGAAATGTCGTATTCAATTGTACTGCCTGCTGAGCTATTCGTTATTGCTGCATCTACAGCCTTAGATAACTTCAAACGTATCTCTTCGTTCCTTAGTACTTCAATGAACCACTTCTTTGCGCATTGTTTCTTCCTGACTAGCCTCTTCAGCCTGCTCTTCATCAGTACTACGATATATTGTGATCTGAGTCTATATCTGCTCCTGGGTATGCCTTACAACCCTATATCTGATTTCGGAATCTCTTCCCGTATCTCCCGGCCTTTTCCAAGTGTATCACCCCCACTTGTGATTCGTGAACAGAGTGTTCACTGTTACTAGCTGAAATTTGTTACAGAACTCAATCTTTCTCCTCTCATTCGTGGTACCAATCCCATATTCTCCCGTAACCCTTTCGTCTACTCCTTCCCTTACATTCCAGTCCCCCGTTAGACTGTAATCTCTCTTTACGTACTGAATTACCCGTTCAATATCCTCATATACCTTCTCTATCTCTTCATCTTCAGATTGCGACGTCGCCATGAGTACCTGAACAATCGTTGTCGGTGTTGGTTTGTTGTCGATTCTGATGAGAACAATCCTGTCACTGAACTGTTCAC
Source organism: Schistocerca serialis cubense (assembly GCF_023864345.2). Taxonomy (NCBI): domain Eukaryota; kingdom Metazoa; phylum Arthropoda; class Insecta; order Orthoptera; family Acrididae; genus Schistocerca; species Schistocerca serialis. Next base: position 563,910,571 of record NC_064641.1, read on the forward strand.
CGTAATACACTCTCTGCACTACCTTCCTATTCATAACGAATGCTACTGCCCTTGATATTACTCTATACTCATTTGACCAGGAATCTTTGGTTTCTTTCCATTTCACTTCACTGACCCCACTATGTCTAGACTGAGCCTTTGCATTTCCCTTTTCAGATTTTCTAGCTTCTCTATCATGTTTAAACTTCTGACATTCCACGCTCATACTCGTAGAAAGTCATCCTTCTGTTGGTTATTCAATCTTTTTGTCTTGGTCACATCTACCTTGGCAGTCCCCTGTCGGTGATCCGAAGGGGGACTATTCTCGAATCTTTTGACACTTTAGAGATAATAATGACATTTGTCCAGTTACAACCACACGTCTTGGATAGAACTTTCGTATCTTTAGTGCAGTGTTTTCCACTGCCTTCTGCGTTTTCATGCCGTTCATCACTGCTGATTCTTCCGCCTTTAGGGGCAGTTTCCCATCCCATTGGCAAGACAGTGTCCTGAACCTCTGTCCGCTCGTCCACCCTCTTTGACAAGGTCACTGGCAGACTGAGGGTGACATCTTGTGTTGGAAGTCTTCGGCCACCAATGCTGATTTTAATTCAAAATTTAAGCGGTCGCGTTTTTCGAACCCGGGACCGAGGACGTTTTTATTGCTAATCAGAGACGTTACCCCTTTTTTAATCTGTTTTACGTAGACCTCTTACACTTTAGGCGTTGGTGCCTAACACCCCTACTACCACCATAAACGTATCAGATCTACAATTAGAAACAATAAATAGTGTCTCCGCCACTTTCACCCTAACTAGGACAGCATTTCAGGCTGCACCCACGAACAAAAATGAAATACATCTTTGCTCTTTTTGTAGAAAAGGATACAATAAAAGTAGAATAATTTATTAAATTTTGTTTGATTTTTTAAAATTTTCAATTTTTTGTTTTAATTTTTTTAAAATATTCTTCCGGGGGTGTACACAGTAGCCATAAGGTGGGATATCCAGGTCGTCTTCTCGTTCGGCGAGGGTGAAACATCCCACAATTACTGCTGATGTTCATCATGAGTCCATCATGTGCTATATCGTCGGTCTTTTCTCACACACGGTATCCCGCAATGATCAATGAACCCAACTAATTCGCAAAGAGCAAACCATACGACGCCTTGCGCCGTAAAATAGTGTAGTTGCTAGTTAAATAGTGCCAAAAATCTAACTACTCTGCAACGCCCTCAATGAAATAAGTATGACCGCACCTTACCTTTAACCCACAACGTGGTGTGATGATGAGTAGCAGGGTGGCAAGTGACGTCGGTATGGATCAGTTCGGTAGCCTTTACAAAATGAGCCGTCCGTCGCAGCAACAATGCCATCATCCAACGTGGGGGGGCCAGCAGTCGGCAGCCGTATCACAAACGAAACAGTGCATATCGGTGTGGTGTCGACAGCGGCGCATGTGGGGCAGAGAGGGTCCTCGGCAAGTTGGATCTCGTATAAACTTTGCCGGGTGGGGAATTTTTCAGTCGTTGACACGTATCACAGCGCCCTCACCGCGGTGGGTAGGAAAGGCGAATGGATGTCAGCCCACACCCGCTTCCAGCCAACCGCCTGATGTCGCCGTTCAGTCACATGAGCAGGCAGTGTCTGTTGAAAGCAGCGGTGGAATTTCTTAGTCCCAGGTGATACGTGGTACTTACTGGAATTAAGGAAAACGTGGAAGGAAGGACCCACCAATATAACTTTCTTTTCACCCGACCTGTTTATTTAACAATATATAAACTGTTTTACAGATAAACGCAGCATTTAACAATAAAATTTTCTTTAACAAAATGAGCAGATTTGCAAAATTCTTTTGACCTTAAACTTTAAGTTGAATAAGGTTTTAATCTTTGCAAAAGAAATCTGAAGTGCTGTATTGTAAAACAGCAAACAAAATGACAATGAAACTTCCTGGTAGATTAAAACTGTGTGCCGGACCGAGACTCGAACTCGGGACCTTTGCCTTTCGCGGGCAAGTGCTCTACCAGCTGAGCTACCCAAGCACGACTCACGCCCCGTCCTCACAGCTTTACTTCCGCCAGTACCTCGTAGCAGGGTGGCTTCTGTAAAGTTTGACCTTCTAAGGAGACAACTCACAGATGCCAACTCTTCTTCACAGATATTGGCATGGGGCTGCAAGAGGGATAGTCGATGCCACACCTGAGCCAGTGGCGCCAGACGGAACAGTCTACTAACTCAATGGCGCCATGGCTCACTAGGAGCCCACGTGGCTGGTAGGAAATCTAACAGATAACTCATGTCGATCATATAGGTGCGATATGTCCAACAGGAATCAGCACCTCGAGAGACTGAGGCGCCACCTTTTCAGTCAGTGTACCACTGAGGGTGTCCTTGTCCGAAGTACGTAGATGATACGCATTCCAATGCCATCAAGATGTGTGGGCAACGTCAGTGTTTCGTAATGCATCTTGAACGCCGTACAAATGCTGACGAAATCACCAAAGGACGCTCTGAACCTGGCACTCACCGTTGCGGACATTTGGAGAATCTATATGTAATAGAGGTAGACGCCCACAAAATGTACCCCTGTGATCAATTCAAGTGTTCGAAATATATGGAGACGAACTTGCGTGAAGATCTTATTAAGTAGTCTGCGATATGTAGCTGCAGCTGTACACTGTACGTTCCCACGGAAAGTCACTCCCAAACATTTCATCAACGGGACCTTTGTAATGGGCAATGGCGTACTGGCGTTCAGTTCTCTGCCTACATCCATGAAGTGCGACTTCCGCAGGTTGATATGGCTCCCTTCCACCGCGCGGTATCGCTGAAGCCACGCGATCGCCGTACGTACATCTTCTGCCGACCTCGCCAAGAACGCTACATTGTCCGCGTAGGCACAACATTTAAAATGCTCACTGTGGAGGCGAATGCCTTTCAGACGCTGCCGTAGACCACGAAGCGCAGGCTTGAGGGCGACAGTGAAGAGAGATGGTCACAGAGAGCAGCCTAGTCGCACTTAGCCCTCAGTAGTGAACGATGGCGAGCGGTAGCCATTGACTAGGACAGTGGAAGAGGCCCCGTGGATGAGAGGGAGAACCAAACCTGCCGACAATGGGGACGGACCCATCTTCTGTAAGACAGCCTGCAAGACATCGTGTTCAACTCGGTTGAATGTGTGATCTACGAGGGTTCCCCAGAAAGTAACGCACCGCATTTTTCCTTCAACTATTCTCTATTGCACATAATGAGAATTGCACACACAAAAGAATGATATTTTATCTACACACCCTATTTTTTACGTAATCTCCATCCGGATCTAAGGCCTTCCTAGAGCGCGAAACAAGGGCGTGTATCCCCTGTCGCTACCAATTCTTGTTCTGGTGGCGGAGCCAGTGCGTCACTGTGTGAATCACCTCCTCATCGTCCTCCAAATGTCTTCCACGAATGGTGTCCTCTAATGACGAATGACAACATCAGCTCGCTGAAACACGTCAGATGTGATAGCCGTGGATGGTCTCTCCGACCGCTGCAAATCGTGGAGCTCCGCCGAATCGCTTTCTGGTGACGTCATCCTCCGTGCCCAGTGACTAACTTTACCTCTTTACTTATATGGATTTGGTGTCTGTTCTTTCGAACATGTCCGAAAAAGCAGACACCATACCCATATAAGTATACAGTTCTGGCAATACCAGGCATGACCTTTTTCTTCTGTGCGGATGCACACATATTACCCGAACTCTTACGGGACCTGGTAAGTATGTCTTCCACGAGAAATGAGTGTGTTGGTAGGGACACTACGAATGTAGTGTGTGGACGTATATAGGTGACAACGTGGTTCTCGGGGAAGCGTGCGCGAGATAGTCCCTGCAGTCGCACTATCTGCTGTGCCCTCGGTGGCTCAGATGGATAGAGCGTCTGCCATGTAAGCAGGAGATCCCGGGTTCGAGTCCCGGTCGATGCTCACATTTTCACCTGTCCCCGTTGATCTATATCAACGCCCGTCAGCCGCTTAAGGTATTAATATATAACTCTAACTGTACCTCTGTCGTCAACAAATGCTCCATAGACTTTGCACAAGCCCTTGTGCTAATTCCTCACAGTTTCTTTCTCTGCGTTGAGAAATTCAATGACGGCACGTTGCTTTTAACGTACATCACCTACAGACGCCATTTTGAAACTGTCCTGCAGCTACGCTGTCTGTTGGAAGTGACAGAAACTTGGCGCGCTAACTCAGACTTCAAGTAATACATACGTAACGTTTCGCATTCGTAGCAGTGTTTTCGGCTGAGAAAAAAATGCGGTGTATTACCTTCTGGGCAACTTGGTTCAAATGGCTCTGAGCACTATGGGACTTAACTTCTGAGGTCCTCATCCCCCTAGAACTTAGAACTACTTAAACCTAACTAACCTAAGGACATCACACACATCCATGCCCGAGGCAGGATTCGAAACTGCGACCGTAGCGGTCGCGCGGTTCCATACTGAAGCGCCTAGAACCGCTCGGCCACTCCGGCCGGCTTCTGGGCAACAGGGTGATGCGCAGTAGTTTAACCGACACGAGGGCGCCTTCTACCCGAAATGCCGACATGAGCGCTACCAAATGTCTATAAGAGTTTAACGCCGTGTGTATATTACTGCCAATTCTGCCACCTCCCAGACATGTTTGATCGACGTGAATGGCATCTTTAAAAGTAGCGAGGAGGTGTGCAGGAATGCGCGCGAACAGCTTGCAATCCGAATTCACTAATGTCAATGGCCTCAAGTCTCTGCACCTTCCCCCCCCCCCCCCCCCCCCTCCCCAACGGTTACTTTTGGCACAGGGATTAGTATACCCTCCAAAACTTCGGGGGGTGCAGGGGGGGGGGGGGTGGGGACGCAACAGTTTACACCCTGGAGATCGTAGCACATCTGTCACCAAACTTCCCCCATCAGGTCAGGAAAGGCGTTACAAAACACAAGAGGAAGACCATCAGCTCCAGTGTATTTGTTTCTTGCCCCCCCCCCCCCCCCCCCTCCCGCGACACGGCCACGCGCATTTCTTCCAGTGTGACAGCCTCCAAGAACTTTGCGCCACCTTGACCAGAAAGTGGCAGGTCGTGCAGGACGTCCTCAACTTCATTGGATTGCCGTTGACTTGCCACATAAAGAGTGTGGTAATAATCTGTGAGATCACGGGAGATGGCGGTATGTGTCTCTTCACGTAGCCCATCCGCCGTAATAACTGCCTCGATATCTATGTTCTCTGGCATGGAATCTTGAAGTCCCCTCGAATCCGCGTGCCTTTTAATGTGGAAACCGTGACTTGCAGAAGCCGTGCCTGTGTCCAGTGGACGACCGCTCCGCTCCCTGGCGAAGGTTGTTGCGACGCTAGTGCCCACAGAGTTGTGTAGTAAATCTCAGTGGCCGATCGTTGCCAAAGTGCCCTGTTACGCCGTGAGCGTGCGGCGAATAGCTGGTTTGGTGCAGTGTGTCCACAATTATATCGCGGAATCATAGGTGTGACGCCGTCGCTCACATTTGTGCCAGGTATCACTGATGGCTACATGACAAGCCTCTTCCGGAGAATTTTGACGTTAAGAGTACAAGACCCTCTACTACAGCTCATCCGTTGTCGACAGGGCGATGCGCAGATGTAGGCCTGATGGTCGGTGACTGCAGTGGGGCACAGCTCTGCACCGACAGTCTCTGCCCTAAGGCCGCAGGAAACGTAAGTACTGTCCAGCCTGTTGACATAGTGGCTGGTGAAGTGTGTGTATCCGCGCCGGTCACCGTGGATTATTATCCACGTGTTGTGAAAAGTAACGTCTCCGATCTCTGTATGAAGGACCGGACACAGGACATGGTGAGGTATCTGATACTCAGGGCGAAAGACGCTGTTAAAGTGCCCACCCACCACGAAGTGCCTTGAAACAATGTAGCTACGTCAGTAGACTAATAGTGATTTTGGTCTCGACGTTTCGCAGCACCAGACGGGGCAAACAGATTCACAGGACGGACCGCAGCCGGCCGGGGTGTCCGAGCGGTTCTAGGCGCTACAGTCTGGAACCGCGCGACCGCTACGGTCGCAGGTTCGAATCCCGCCTCGGGTATGGATGGGGGTGATGTCCTTAGGTTAGTTAGGTTTAAGTAGTTCTAAGTGCTTGGGGACTGATGCCCTCAGAAACTAAGTCCCATAGTGCTCAGAGCCATTTGAACCATTTTTGACGGACAGCACCGATGGCGAACCCAACGTCTCGCTCTGATGGCAAACACTGAATATCCTTTGGATGGCCGTACCACCACCGTCGTTGGTAGTTGGGTCGTGCATCGACAAACACGATTCAATGACCACCGCTCGAATCATGTCCTTTAACAGCTAGTGTTTGTTCGTGGAACTAATGCCTTTGGCGCTGAATGTACTTATCCGATACAACTGGACAATTGGATAGTACGATGACTTATCCTGCAGCCGTTTAAGTCAGTAAGCGCATGTCGCCCGTCTGATTGTCCCAGTCACCCGCACCATATATGTTGTATGTTACTGATAGGTCGCGACAAGATGTTCATTCGACGAGCCAACTACCGTGGGCATCAAGTGCTCGCTCGAGTCTGACATCATTCTTTCCATCTTAGAAGCTCAGTCACCAAGCTGGAGGCATGGTACGTTAGGGGGCGAATGACTTTGATCTGGTGCCGTAGCAGCAAAATCGCCAGGAGGCTCGTCAGTGGGTTGTGCATCGTCAAACTGTCTGTGTCGTTAGGCGGACGTTGCCAACAGCGAACCAAGAACCATTGGAGTGGAGTCCACAGCCCGGGCCTAAGAGGAATTGTCTTCCTCTTCCTGTAACGTGTCACCATCTTGCGAAGCGTTTCCTCTTCTTTCCTCATTTGGGCGACTTCTGTTTGCGGGAACGTCTGTCTGCGTCCTGCGGATCACGACGAACTGTAGGCACCTTCCATATCTCCGTGACCGAGCTTGAATCGATCTTCTGGTGCTCCCCTTCCTCACACGGCTGGAGTTCAGACGTGGTCTTTGCTGTCGAGCCGGTTCCGATGGAGGCTGCGTCGTTGTGGGCTCAGAGGCCGGGCCTGCGGAGTCGGTAGCTGGAACGGAACAACGTCAGCGTACGCCATGTTCCTCACTGCCTCAACGTATGTGATAGGCAGCGTCGTCGGTTGTGATGCAGGGGTCGTATCCGCGCGTGGTATCTGTACGAGGCGTTTTTGCAAGCATTCAGAGCGAACATACCCTTTCCGACCACATCCCAAACAAGTCCGCGGTTGACTATCAAAATGACGATCGCTCGACAGCCTACAACGGTCACGTACGACGGGATGTGTTTGTGCAGTTCGATTCGCACATGACGCATTCCTTTCAGAGTAGGATACGCCTCGAACGTGTACCACTTTTCTTCTACGTGACCGAGTACGTCTCCGTACGGCCACAGCTCGTCCACGATAAGCGTGGTCGGAACTTCAAAAGGCAGGTCCTTACTCTGAGTCCTCCTTTGTCGACAGTCACTAGACCCACGAAGTACCAATCAAGTGAATTCAGTAATTCACTATCTGAGAATTAGCTGCAGTATCTTTGGTTTTAGGAAAGCCAAGGAGGTTAGACTCAATGGTGATGCTCGAAACAGCAAATCACACTGGAAGTCCGCCACAACATCTCACGGCACCTTCCCGTCAGGATTCATTGGCATTTTCTGTCACATAAATTGACTTCGGGCAGTATCGAACGTTGAAAGTGAGGTTATGAGTTACCATCTGTGATAAAAAATTCGCTGTACAGCTTCGAAATTGCGGAACCAAAAGCCAGTTCATTCTAATCGCCACGTCACGTCCCGTCAAAACAAAAGAGGTTCAAATGGCTCTGACCACTATGGGACTTAACTGCTTTGGTCATCAGTCCCCTAGAACTTCGAACTATTTAAACCTAACTAACCTAAGGACATCATACACATCCATGCCCGAGGCAGGATTCGAACCTGCGACCGTAGCGGATACGCGGTTCCAGACTGTAGCGCCTAGAACCGCACGGCCACTCCGGCCGGCCCCGTCAAAAACAATCTGCAATGCATTTCAAATAGCGGCATCCACATTGGCCGCCCCGTCCCGTCACGTCACGGCACTGTCAAGTGTCAAGGTTCCTCAGGTTTTGATCACGTGATCCCCTAGCTCGTTTCCTCGCGATACACGTCCACGCGCAGATCTTATTTCCTTTCATCATGACGTTCCGTAGTTGATATCAGTTGCTTGTTGTTCATTGTTATAAGTAATTTCGCTTCATTATTTATTTTCTTAATTTTTTTAATAAATGGCGAAAGATAAACTGAAGCAGTGAGGTAGCAGTCCGAATTGTAGGGCTTGAGCGTACTAATTCGTTTGCCCTCTACTACATTCAGAAATTGGATTTTTATACGTACCGGTACCGAATTAAATATTTACAATGAAATGGAGTGGAACATGGCTGGAAGTTGCTAAGTGAAAAAAATACTGTGGGTAGAATCAGACTGATTAGTAGGTGAAATTCGTTCTAACGTTGTCAGGAGTTTGTAGTATTTCATAAATAAATGGACTGAAACCTTCAGGCACTGCAAGCTGTTTGTTTAAATACGTGTTTGTGGCAGGAATATTTGTTATTAAGTAGCGTTCTGTATTGTGTGTGAAACAGTTTTGCTAGCGTTAGTGATCAATATTTATGTGGTTTCACTAGTTAACCCCAGTACAAATAACACATTTGAAATACTAAAAACCAAACACACGCTACTTCAGGTAATTTCAGGTAAGTTGTGCTGGAGACGATCGAAAGATGTATACCGAGGCGTTCCTGCGGATCGACGTGTATTGCTTCACGCAGGAAACGCTCTACTTCGTATGCCTTAGTTCGTGCGTCCTGAGCATGGAAAGTTAATTTTTTCGTGGTCTTTCTGTACGAAAGGGCCATCTGTTTGTACTGCAATACCACAAAGGCCCCATCGCGGACCGCTGCACAGAGCCCGGCGCACGTCCTCTTCACAACACGGCTGAGAGCCGATTGCCTTAGAACACGGATCATTTTAGGATGACGTAACGTAATAATGCACAGAGGTCCTTGTTATGATTGGTCATCAGAGACGGAAGCAGTGGGAAGTTTATTATAATTGGTTGCTAAGAGGAGGGAGTGGGGATCTACTGTTGTCTATTGCTTTACTACGATTGGTGCTCATTGGCGAATGAGCCGTGGGATCCTGTTTTCCTCCAGCTGGACAAAAGCAGCGGTGCGGCAATTACTCGCAGGTAGTGCTCGCTTCGTGTTGTGTTGGTGCGGCCTGTTGGACTCTGAGGATTGGCTGTCAGGATGGGGCAAGCCTATCCTCTATGTTCATGTTGTTAGGATGTTTTATTATTTCTATGCCTTCTCTATTCTTGCGTTTCGTCGAAGTCAGCTGCTTAGCCAATATGTGGGTTTCGTTAAATTTGATTTGCTTGCCACAGAGTGCCGGTGTTCGCCACTGCAGATTTGCTGTCTGCCCCAGAAGAGCGTACCGTTCATGTTCTCGTAAGCGCGTTGCTATCGACCTACCAGTGTCACCGACGTATCCTTTTCCCCACTGAAATTCGACACCCCCGCTTTGTGTAAAGCTTCCATTCTGTCCTTCGTAGAGCTTAGAGCATCCTGGATCTAGCTGTTACCGTGTTATACGAGCTGGACACGAAGCCGACGGAGGAGTTTACCAATCCGGTCAGTGATATTCCTCACGTAAGGTAAGCGGGCTACTCGCTGCTGTTTGTCGATATTTTGCCTACCTCTCTTTCTTTTGTTTGTTGCCATGGCCTATTAAACCTGTTTCGGCCGCAGTCACTGGCCACGAACTTGCACGCAACCTATTGAGCTCGAGTGTTATGTTTAGTTGGGGCAGCCATAGAATGGTTATATCATTTTGAAAATAAGACCGCTTCAGCTTTAATCCTTTATTTATAAGCACAACGGGTTTCGCAACATTTTAGCTGCATAATCACGTGCAATGAAATCAACTCATGTTCCCATCGACAAAAGAAAATGGGATGAAAAAAAAAGTTAAAGCACATCAGTAGACCCAGAAAAAACGCCACTGTGACCGCAGTCGAAACTTTGGTTTTTCCAGTGTAATTTTTTACGTTAGGACGCGGTACACTACAAAGAAAACTTTTATGTCAACTACTCTGGCTGCGGAAGCCTACGTAATTACACTCCTGGAAATTGAAATAAGAACACCGTGAATTCATTGTCCCAGGAAGGGGAAACTATATTGACACATTCCTGGGGTCAGATACATCACATGATCACACTAACAGAACCACAGGCACGTAGACACAGGCAACAGAGCATGCACAATGTCGGCACTAGTACAGTGTATATCCACCTTTCGCAGCAATGCAGGCTGCTATTCTCCCATGGAGACGATCGTAGAGATGCTGGATGTAGTCCTGTGGAACGGCTTGCCATGCCATTTCCACCTGGCGCCTCAGTTGGACCAGCGTTCGTGCTGGACGTGCAGACCGCGTGAGACGACGCTTCATCCAGTCCCAAACATGCTCAATGGGGGACAGATCCGGAGATCTTGCTGGCCAGGGTAGTTGACGTACACCTTCTAGAGCACGTTGGGTGGCACGGGATACATGCGGACGTGCATTGTCCTCTTGGAACAGCAAGTTCCCTTGCCGGTCTAGGAATGGTAGAACGATGGGTTCGATGACGGTTTGGATGTACCGTGCACTATTCAGTGTCCCCTCGACGATCACCAGTGGTGTACGGCCAGTGTAGGAGATCGCTCCCCACACCATGATGCCGGGTGTTGGCCCTGTGTGCCTCAGTCGTATGCAGTCCTGATTGTGGCGCTCACATGCACGGCGCCAAACACGCATACGACCATCATTGGCACCAAGGCAGAAGCGACTCTCATCGCTGAAGACGACACGTCTCCATTCGTCCCTCCATTCACGCCTGTCGCGACACCACTGGAGGCGGGCTGCACGATGTTGGGGCGTAAGCGGAAGACGGCCTAACGGTGTGCGGGACCGTAGCCCAGCTTCATGGAGACGGTTGCGAATGGTCCTCGCCGATATCCCAGGAGCAACAGTGTCCCTAATTTGCTGGGAAGTGGCGGTGCGGTCCCCTACGGCACTGCGTAGGATCCTACGGTCTTGGCGTGCATCCGTGCGTCGCTGCGGTCCGGTCCCAGGTCGACGGGCACGTGCACCTTCCGCCGACCACTGGCGACAACATCGATGTACTGTGGAGACCTCACGCCCCGCGTGTTGAGCAATTCGGCGGTACGTCCACCCGGCCTCCCGCATGCCCACTATACGCCCTCGCTCAAAGTCCGTCAACTGCACATGCGGTTCACGTCCACGCTGTCGCGGCATGCTACAAGTGTTAAAGACTGCGATGGTGCTCCGTATGCCACGGCAAACTGGCTGACACTGACGGCGGCGGTGCACAAATGCTGCGCAGCTAGCGCCATTCGACGGCCAACACCGCGGTTCCTGGTGTGTCCACTGTGCCGTGCGTGTGATCATTGCTTGTAGAGCCCTCTCGCAGTGTCCGGAGCAAGTATGGTGGGTCTGACACACCGGTGTCAATGTGTTCTTTTTTCCATTTCCAGGAGTGTATTTGTGAGACTGCATTTGAAAAAATGCCGTAACCTTCACAATCGTAAATTTTTTTTACAGCCTGGACAGTACGAAGATATGACTGAATCATATATTAACATTGCGATAGGCGTTGATTATTGTACTGCTGCACCGTGAACGTAACAGGGACTGAAATTGAGAGTAGCAAGGGAAAGGGAGAAAAGATAAACTCAGTTTATAAATGTTACTTTACAAACGAAAATCCGGTGATATCCCAATTTTCGCATCGCTGCGAAAAAGAATAACAGTCATTAGTGTCAGTGGTGCTGAGAAACAGCTGAAATCGCTAAAACTGAACGAACCTCTAAGGCCCGATGGAACCCATATAAGATTCTATGCTCTATTAAATGTAACCTACCAAAGAGCCCTCGAAGAAAAAACCATGTCCAACAATCAGAAGAAAACACAGGTCACACGCATCTACAGAAAGATTAGGAGAAGCGACATAAAACTACTCTCAAGTATCCTTGACATCAGTTTATTAATCATAGACGTATTATGAGCTCAAAAGTGACGATGACCTAGTCCGTGCCAGTCAACGCGGATGCCAAAAACATCGATCTTGTGAAAACCAATACGCACTTTTCTCAAACAACCTCCTGAAAGCCATAGGTTCAAAAAATGGTTCAAATGGTTCTGAGCACTATGCGGTCACTCGGTTCCAGACTGTAGCGCCTAGAACCGCACGGTCACTCCGGCCGGCAGCCATAGGTCAATGCAGTCGGAAGATGTGCTATTTCTCATTTCCGAAAAGCATTTAACTAAGTATCACATCTATGCCTGTAAGCCGAAGTACGATTATAAGTGGTATCAATTTTTGAATGGATTGAGGAGTTTTTGGTAGGGAGGACGCAGCATGATATCTTGGATGGAGAGTCATCGACAGACGTAGAGTTCGGGTGTTGGGAGCCATTTCTGTTCATGTTGTATATTAATGATATTGGAGACAATATGAACAACGACCTCCGACTTTTCGCAGATGATACAGTTATCTGTAGTGAACTACTGCCTGAAAAAAATCTGTACAAATATTCAGTCAGATCTTCATAAGATTTCATAGCGGTGCAAAGATCGGCATTAAATGTTCAAAAATGTTAAATGGTGCATTTTTCAAAAAAATGTGCTATCCTATGACTCGAATATCAACAAGTTGTAACTGGACTCTTTCAGTCCACACAGATACCTGGGTTTTGCACTTCGTAGAGATATGAAATGGAACGATGATATGTTCTCAGTCGTAGATAGAACACTAGCAAAATGCAATCAGTCGTGCGGCCCATCCTAGAACATTGATGAATCTTGTGGGACGCTTACCAAATAGGACCAACAAGGCATATTGAACCGATTTTTTTGACCCATGAGAGTGTCATAGAGATGCTGAAGAAAATGAGCTGGCGAACTCTTGAAGTTAAACGCAAACTATCCCGAGAAAGCCTTCTTATCTTCAAGTGCCCGCTTTAAGTTGTGTTTCTAGGAAGAGGAAAAGATCGGATTAATTACAGTGCGCTCCATACGTGAATGGAACGGGAAGGAGCCCTAACATCTGTTACGATGGGAAGTGCTCTCTGCCAAGCAGTTAACAGCGATTTGCAGAGTATCGATGCAGATGTAGATCGCACAACTGTTTCATAACAAACATCATCTCAGTATTTTACCAAATAAGTGGAGTCTTCAATTTGCTTTATCTGTACCACGGTCGACGCAAACACTGCACTTTATGCCTTCATGTGCGGTTACTCTGCCCGTGTCGTCCCTGTTGTCCAATGGACAACGTCATAAACAGGCAATACCCGAAAATACAGCGCCATCTGGCGTCAGAAATACACTCTACAAGTGCTACTACTATTTTCATCTATAGCAATGTTTTCTCCTTGTTCTTAAATGTTATTTTATTGATTTAACGATGTGTTCTGTAATCTTACATTTTATGTACTTTTGACCTAAATATTAATAGTAAATTTGTATATTTTACGCTTTTGAAAAATTAAGACTGTCTTATAGAGGACGCATGCATCTAGCGCAAAGAGGTTGAAAAAAATCTAACAAAATTTTTATAAGACCGGTGTTTTACATTTTATAGCTTGTTTGACAACGCATGAACCTGTGTTCAATGTATGCCGCCTTCACGTATGAACTATATGTATTTCGCATAAATTCAGTTAGATTACTAATAAGCGTGGTTAAATAATGCACTTATTTTTAGGTTTTAATATAAATTTTCTTTTCTATTGTTTTAGAATCTGAAGATGTCATTGTATGGCCGAAACCGGTTATGACTGAGTCATAAACATGTGATTACGTCTATAAACAAAGAAAAAAATTTACAAAAGTGTCAATCACGCACTCCATAGCCAAAATGTCGTTTTTCCATATGAATGACACAGTGAATGACACAATACGTGTCCGTAGGTACCACTACGTATAACTACTTGATATTTTTTCAGTTCCTGACTGAATATTACCACAAAAAGTCAGTACAGAAACAAGAACAAATACATAGTAAATTTTCTAGAAAGACCTGAAGAAAACTGCGTGCGTACATTGTGATTACATTCACAAGCGGAAAAATGAAGGACGTTTGTGGTAAGGTCTTTTGGGATCAAACTACTAAGGTTATCGGCCCTAAGCTTATGCACTACTTAATCTAACTTAGACTAACTTACGCTAAAGACAACACACTTTCCCGAGGGAGGACTCGAACCGCCGACGGGGGGAGACACCCGGACCGTGACAAGACGCCTGAGACCACGCGGCTACCCCGCGTGGCGGAAAAATGAAGATGGCACACTGTTTTCAAGAGATGCATCATGACAAGTTTAGCGCCGAAGTTCGATAACTACTTCACCGCGTTTTTTCTCGTCGTCACTGGGGATAGGCTAGGCTCTTTCGAATTACCAATCACGTTTTCATCACCTTCGGGAAACGAGATCGACGAGAGAGGCTGCCTCCCCTTGCTGATGGAAGAGCAACAGCAGACAGCCGCCGAGATAGTTTGGCGGGATAACCGTCAACCGAGGAACACCAAGCGTCATCTGTAGCGTGTCTCCGACAGGCGCCATCTATAGTCAAGGACAAACGCTTACTGTCAGCCGCGATTTCCTTTACCGTTCATCTCGAAGGGCTTCAGTGAATGACAAAAGTTAGTGACGGGACTAACGTAGCATGTTTAATGGAAGGAATCTCCAGCTGTAGTAGTACCAGTGTGTTCTACTAAATATGAGTCCGCAAACGTGCAGTTTGCGAAATAATTTAAAATGTGGCTTCACCACGAAATATTATCCCAGCTGGTATAAATGTGTACTTGCATGTCTGGATGAACTGACATTAATAACGATTAAAATCCCATCGAAATAGATTCAAAATATTTTCACTGAATGCAAATTTATTGGCACCAGCTGTGTTAGGTAGAGATGTTCTACCTGTTAGCGACTCATGAAAATTTCTGCCGTATTTCCCACTTATCACGAATGGTCATCTTAAGCACTCTGGCTATCCGTGAACGTCTCCCGGACCGACCCAAACTTCCATATATGTAATTAAGAAACTTTTATAAATGAAATGTATGTATATTTCTATCCCTGATTGCGTGCTGGCTTTTTTCTTTTTTTTTCTTTTTTACTATTCCTCACTATATAATTGTTAATTTGTCATGTGTCATTTGGTTTCTCTGTATACGTCGACTGCGTATTTTTTTCTCTAAAGGCATTTCTATTCTGTATATGTAAGACGTAATCTGTTAATATTGCACATATTGTATTATATCATCTTTACGTCAAAAATTATTTTTTCATTGAATTATTCCTATGTCTTGGGCCATATGTCTTGGGCCACCATCTAAGACACATGACAGCACGCTGTGTCTCTTTACATTTAATTATGCCGTAATGATTACTTGCTGCATACTATGTAATTAAATTAGCTTTGTTAATTCTAATGTTGCACAAAAGTTGGACCGTATTACATTATTTATAATTGATGGCATGCGCTGCCTAGCGCTATCTTCTGGTGGTACCTCTCAGCACTTAGCATTTCCTTTGTATTCTAGATCTAGTCGTCAATTACTCTGTCGTAGCCAACATGACGTTAAATCATAAAACGAGATTATACCAGATGTATCTGTTTTGTTCATGCGATACAAATTCTATGTGGTACATGCAGTCTGGTGGCACATCTACGTTATTCTAATGTATGCATTTTTAAGGTATGTTCTCATTTAATTTTACTTATTAGACGTATTCTTTATTGTCTTGTGTTCATCCGTCCATATGAACTGTATTTAATGAGACTTATTATCATACAGCACATTATATGCTCTTCTTGTGACAGAGTTGTTTAAACAGTTGTATAATGTACCTGTCACTGCCCGATTGCATGGGTACGTAATTTTTTTAATGGCGATTTTGTGAATGTCCTATTTTATGTTGGACTAAGCTTGTAACCTCAGCATATTTTCTTTTGTAGATGTAGAGTAGTCAACACATTTCGCCGAAACAAGTAATCCACTAAAGTGTTAACACACCGTGATTGGCAAATAAATGAAAGTTTTCATAAGAAGTTTACAGTACAAATTTATAGGTCGTCTCCCGCACTGACTGATCATCTTAACCAAGCCGGCCGGTGTGGCCGAGCGGTTCTAGGCGCTTCAGTCTGGGACCGCGTGACCGCTACGGTCGCAGGTTGGAATCCTGCCTCGGGCATGGATGTGTGTGATGCACTTAGGTTAGTTAGGTTTAAGTAGTTCCAAGTTCTAGGGGACTGATGATATTAGAAGTTAAGTCCCATAGTGCTCAGAGCCATTTGAGCCATGTCAACGAAGATAAAATGACTGCTCCGGAAAAGAATAAGAGCCAGACAATCGCAATGTATGTGGCAACGCCCAAGGATATAGGAACGCAAAGGGATCGCCTTAGGGGAACACTTTTTATAGAGGCGGGAGAAGACTCTTGTTGTGCAGACGGAGAAGGGGATACATTACACCTACGTGCGAGAGATGGCACTTGGCTGCTGAAGCGCCTTAAGCCGCGCCGCCAAGCTACGGCCGCATACAGACGCTGCTCGCTCGCAGAGCACGTCAAAGATGTACCCGTTTCGCATTTAACCTACCACCACGCTTCCCTGTTAGCCAGGCAGGCAAGCCGCTGCACGTTGTCAGCAGAATGGGCAGGCTGCTCTACCCCCATCACAGCCAAGCTATGCCCAACCAGGCAGGGTAAAGGGATCTTGCGTAGCTACGCAACATAGCGGTTTGTTCCGTACGCTTTCATTGTAGTGTTATGAGTAGCTATTTCTCACCTAGCTTAAATTTATCGCTTCTGAAAAAGGCACATTTTAACCGGCAATGAGCGTTTGAATAAGTGGTAAAGCAAGGACGCTCAGATTGTGTATTAGCTCAATTTTAGCGTCTCCTAGCGCTTTAATTTGCGCTCACGACGACCTACTTGACTGACTTCAGTGCTAAATAACTCGGAAACGGTACAATGTGTCGAATTTTTTAAAGAGTTATTTCTCAGGACAACTTCCCCCTGCAACACCCTCGGGAGCTTTTCAGACTGTTTCTGACTACCATGTAATTGCCTTAAAGTTTCGACCACTACAAGGGTGAATCAACTGAACACACACACACACACACACACACACACACACACACAGAGTGTGTGTGTGAGAGAAAGAGAGACAGAGAGAAGAACCGACGATCGCTGGCACTACGGAGGTGCTCAGCAGACTGCAGTGGCAGATGGTACAAGAGGGGCGTAAGTCACAGAAAGATTTACTGCTGATATTATGCAAGCATACGCACAGAGAAGAGCCGGGCAACATATCAGTTCCTCCCACTCAATTCTCGTGAAATGATCACAACGATAAAAACAGAAAAAATAGAGCGCACCGAAGGTTTATCGAGAATTGTTCTTCCAATGTACTATTCGCGAATGCAACTGCGAAGTGTATGGAGTTGATGAAATGACCGCACCACTACAAGAATACTACCCCACACGCCGTGAGTTGGTTGTCGAATACAGATGTAGACTACACTCGAATAAAAACTGGAACGAATGATTGGCATTGTCACGTTACTATGTGGGTTAGTAACTTGAGCAGTTAATAAAAAAACAAATACTACACAATGTCAGATTATAGACCAGCTTCTTGAGGTGTCATTTTATTAAAAAGGAGCTCTGTATATTTTCGTGCTTTACGTTAGCATTAAGAACTAAGCGTCATGAACTGGCGAGATCGAAGGTACGGCAGCTGCTAGAGAACTTGGAGCCATTGTACGCAGTGGATTCGTAAGCTTTAAAGATCAATCGACACCCCGAACCAGTATAGGGGATGGGTGTGCGGGCGAATCGCCCCTTAAAACACGAACTTTTGGTGGGAAGTAAAGGCGAGAAACACCTGTTTCGTTCTTACTCTACTGGCACTCCCACCAACGAAAAAAATTGTTGTTCACTGAGATGACTTACAGAATTAGTAAGCTATCCACCACAATCTCTGAACAACAGTATTGAATGCTCACAAAGACACTGAGACCTGGTACTTAGAGAAAGGCAGGATTCGACGTGGACGGGGCCGTAAACAGTTGCCGTTGGTTGCTTGTTTTTTTTTTTTTTTATTTTTAAATCACATACACTTTATTCGGAAACAATTGCTAGTAAAGTTGACAATAGGGAACAATTATCAAATTTGACTGTAAAGACACAATGTCTAATTAAAAAAATTCTTAAGGAAGTTGCACTCACGGCTAAAGGCCTTATTAACAAGAACTTCAAATTATTTGTTGGCTGAAGGCCCCAATAGTAATATCTCAAACAAACAATTTGAGGGCTAAGGGCCTGGATAGCAAATTTTTGAGAAGCAATTAAACTTCTTCAAGAGATATTTAATGAACAATGATCAACATTTCAGTGTTAAGATTTTTGTCTAATTAAAATTTCTTGAGACAAATTACACTCATGGCTGAAGGTCTTATTAACAAGAAATTCAAACTCTTTGTTAGCTGACAACCCAAACAGTAATAATTCAAAATTAAATTAAAAAAAAACAATCATCACAATCTGACCAAATCGAGAGAGAAATGGGCCTCAGACAGTGCTCCAAGGATCGACCTGGGAAAGTCGCTCAACTTCATAAACGATGAGTCAGGCAGCCAAGAGTTGTATTCACTTAACCGGATGGCAACTGAAACTAGTGACAGTTTAAACGCAGACCAACACTCTTGCAAGATCTACCTAACATCTGATAACCAATACAACGATAGAATAACCCAGGCAAGGCGGAACCGGCAGACAGCACTGCGCCTTCAGAATCCGGGTGTTTAGAACATCCAGAAGCAGAAGAAACCACTATGACCAAAGTAGTACAAAAGAAACAAAATATCCGAACCATAATCAAGGATGCTGTCGAACTACACGCCTTACCAGACAGCAGCGAAATGGCGAGGAAACCTACACTGCCGCAAAAATATGCTAACCTCCAGGGCAGGCAACTGGGGCGTTAGCGGCCACTAGGCAGAAAAATACCGCTGGTTGAACTTCACCAGTAATAACACAAGGAATTCAGTGATTAATAATAAGAAGTGGTAGAAGGCTAACTAATTTCGCCAACTCCAAACACTCCACTCGTGGCTCATTGTCTCAGCGATCCTGCGAGCAACAATGCGCGAACAAACGGCGTGATCTCAAAATAGTGGAGGTTTCACTACTGGGTTAATGTTCACTCAGCTCAAACGTCCTGCATCTGATGGACAACGAGGTTGTGGCCCTCGCAACCACAGCCCCTCGATCCGGCAGTGCCTGCGTGCCACCAGCGGTCCAGGCATGTCTACGCGCTGCCAGACCTCACTTCTACTCCGTCCCAACTGAACTCGCTGACACACTCCGACCCAGAAAACACTTGACGTCCCTCCAAAGATAATACCACTGTACTAGATATCGATAACCGCTGCTGCTGCCACTCGCAGACAGACAACGCTAGCAAACTTAGTGGCGCCAGTAAACACAAGAAGAAAACGAGACGCCACGATGCCAACCTACCAATGGCACCAACGTGAGCTGCAGCACGGCTGAGACACGGCACGTAGATTTGACTTCTTACTTGCTAAAAGTTATTTATAATCATATGTTAAGGTGCAAATCAACATGCGAAAATCTGATTCAAACGTGACCTGCTCCTTTATCTGCGTTAAGAATTTTTCCTATAACCTTAGATAAAACGAGGTAGGGCTGAAATTTTTTAATGTGAAAACTCTTAAAACTTTTTAAATAAAACGAATGTTATTAACGCTCTACATCTTTATCCTTCATGTCTACATCTCTGCAGTCCTCTGCAGTTAGAGGTCTCCGAATTGTAACATGTGACATGGCGGTATGTAATGTAGCTATGTCGGTGCGTGAGAAATACCATGCTGGAATCGAGTTTCGAATTCAAAGACTATGTCCTCACATGGAGCACACTCTACTTCAGTATGGGAATGCCAGATCACACAAGAGGGCTGCGACCGCTGCAACAATCTGACGCCTTGGTTTCACTGTTATCGGACATGCTCCACACACAAAAGAAATGTATTTGGAATTGGCAATACAATTGAACATCAGTTACACAGCTAGAACATGCCTTAAAAACAATAAGTCTCTCCCTGTGCGGGAATCACAGAAGCTGTTCGAGTGTAGGGCGTCAACACGTGGTGACATACGGTGGTTTGGGTCGGTCAGGGAGGCGTGCTGGGACAGCCTAAGTGAATAGGCGAAAAATTCGGCTTCGAGTTCCGATCCAGCACAAATTTTCATATATCACCATCAAATTGTGAGTTTAAGTCTAATAGTATTCGCAATTGGGAATCCATTTCTGGTGTTTCATACAGCTGTAGATCGTAGCAGTGTCTGTTTTTTCAGACATACATGCATGCATGCCTTTCTGAGCGATATTGCATGGCACACCGTAAAACAGAGACTGCAAAATAATATCCTCCATACAATCCCGACTTTGCCACAGCTATTTTCATCTGTTTCCAAAGCTTAAAAAGAACACTTTCGGGGCTTCACTTTGATAGTGATGAAACTGTGCAACCAGAGGTGATGTTGTGCCTCTGTTAACAATGTCAGACTTTTGCAATGACGATATCAATAAACTGGTCTCTCGTTGGGAGAAAGGTGTTCGCCGCTAAGATTATGTTGAGGAAGAAATTTGCAGACACGAAGAATAAAGATGTAGAATGTTAATAACGTTTGCTTTATTTAAAAAGCTTTGATAATTTAAATTATGAGGCATTACTTTTCAGCTCATCCTTATAGCAGCATCTAAGTTCGTGGCAGTACATTGTACAATGGCTTGTGTACTACGTTTCACGTGTGTAAGCTGTAAATTGTTGTGATTGTAATCCGACCCTGTTAATGTGAGCGGTATAATAATAATTCAGTGTTGCTCTGCGACTTGGTTCTTTCGATTGGATATCACCTCGGCGGCTTGCGTGACCCTCACCTAAGTCAGTAACGTTACTGGGGAAAAGGGCACAACATTATAACGTGGAACCCGAACTATCCGTCGTTACTGGCGAGTTTTTTGCATGTTGAGGGCTAGGTTAGGCCAACGGCCTTGGTGCAGTGGTAATATCGGTTCCTGTCAGATGACCAAAGTTAAACGCTATAGGTCTTGGCTAGCACTGGGATGGGTCACCATCCGGGTCGGCCGAGTGCTGTTGGCAAGCGGGGTGCACTCAGCTCTAGTGAGGCCAATTGAGGAGCTACTTGACTGAGGAGTAGCGACACTAGTGACAGAAACTGACAATGACCGGGAGATCCATACCCCTCCATATCCACATCCAGTGACACCTAAGGGCTGAAGATGACATGGCTGACAGTGGGCACCGTTGGACCTTCAAGGCCTGTTTGGATGGTGGTTTGTTTGTTTGAGGGCTATGTTAAAGGCTGACTGAAATATTCAGTGTGCAAACTTCAGGTTTCCAAGCACGCATTTTACTACTGGACCACCAAGTCTGACCTGTGAGCGGTGTTGCCACAGACGTAGAATTTTGATCTACGACTACTGAAAGTTACGGCATTCACTGAATTCTCTAAGTATACTCCCCACCACTAATATTAATTTATATGGACAGTTAAGCTTTTGAATACATTTCGCTCAAAAGCAGATCGAGGAAACTGTGATCTGAAGTATACCCAGAGATTAAAGTACAACTACAATGTGGTTGAGTATTATGGTACAGTGGCTCCCAACACTCGGGAATATTCGGGTTAATAGAACAGTCATAATTTACTGACGCTCGAAGTATTATTATTACCAGCTTATGGGTCTTTTTGAATATAGCCAAAGTCCGTACTACGTCATACCCATTATGAAGAAAGATGATTGCCTTTGGGATTATCATGTGGCTCTGTAAAATTTAGGTGCTGTTACGGTGACTCTAAGCCAGTAAGTTATAGTATCACAATCTGTGGAAACGCCTAACACCTATAGACGGCTTGCACACTGTGCGAAATATATATATATATATATATATATATATATATATATATATATATATATATGTGTGTGTGTGTGTGTGTGTGTTTGTGGTTGAAATGAATCGACTGAAATTTGGACCACTTCTACTGTATCTCACTGACTTGCATAAGCCATATTCATGGTAACTCATCACTCCGCTATATCCTTCATGGAAGTTATCATTCAGATACTGACGAAGTCACGTACATAGGTAGTTCTCTGGCCATTACGTATCACAATTACTGGAAGGATTTTGTTTGAAGGAGCATCAATAATTTACTAAAAGTGTGATGAATTTCAGCGAACATTTGTGTGTGTGTGTGTGTGTGTGTGTGTGTGTGTGTGTGTGTGTGTGTGTGTGTGTGTGTTAAGAGTGATCAACAACAACATTATTAGAGCCTTTACTAAAATAGGTGAATGTGCTTAAAACAGACAGAAGTAAATCGTTTTTATTCACATTAATTCACCTAGTCATATCCAGTTATACACAGATTAAAACTGTCAGCGTAGGAAATGTTTAAATGTGCCGTTAAGATGCTAGTGAATATACAGAATGATGTCTAAAATAATAACTCACGGAGCGTTAATTTTAAATATTTAAGGCCCACGTTGCACTGTGACTTTTGAATAACTAACATCCGCGTGGCGTGCTGTACAAGGTCTGACGGCAAACTGAACATTCACAGTGGTCAAACTGTACGAGTGGGTGTGATTGCGTGTGAATGACGGAAATGTAAATTAATATTAGCACGGGCTTGCCGTAGTTCTGTGTCAAACAAGTCACAATATACAGGACGTTACAAAAAGGTACGGCCAAACTTTCAGGAAACATTCCTCACACACAAATAAAGAAAAGATGTTATGTGGACATGTGTCCGGAAACGCTTAATTTCCATGTTAGAGCTCATTTTAGTTTCGTCAGTGTGTACTGTACTTCCTCGATTCACCGCCAGTTGGCCCAATTGGAGGAAGGTAATGTTGAACATGCGTCTTTACAAGTACGACACAACATGTGGTTCATGCACGATGGAGCTCCTGCACATTTCAGTCGAAGTGTTCGTACGCTTCTCAACAACAGATTCGGTGACGGATGGATTGGTAGAGGCGGACCAATTCCATGGCCTCCACGCTTTCCTGACCTCAACCCTCTTGACTTTCATTTATGGGGGCATTTGAAAACTCTTGTCTACGCAACCTCGGTTCCAAATGTAGAGACTCTTCGTGCTCGTATTGTGGACGGCTGTGATACAATACGCCATTCTGCAGGGCTGCATCAGCGCATCAGGGAATCCATGCGACGGACGGTGGATGCATGTATCGTCCCTAACAGAGGACATTTTGAACATTTCCTGTAACAAAGTGTTTGAAGTCACGTTGGTACGTTCTGTTGCTGTGTGTTTCCATTCCATAATTAATGTGATTTGAAGAGAAGTAATAAAATGAGCTCTAACATGGAAAGTAAGCGTTTCCGGACACATGTCCACATAACATATTTTCTTTCTTTTTGTGTGAGGAATGTTTCCTGAAAGTTTGGCCGTACCTTTTTGTAACTCCCTGTATTGATGTTTTTACTTCCACACTACCTTCAATTAATCCCTGAGCTAACCTAATACTGAAAAATATTTTTGCACCCGTCAGATTCGTATAATGCTGTTTGTTCTACGACAGATTTTCCAGTAGAGAAACATCATCGTTTTTAGGAGGGAAGCCGAGTGGACCGGAATTCAGAAGAAGAAGTCACCGCAAGTGAATGGAAATGTTTTCTGTAGGAGGAAACACAAATAACCGCGCCGTTGCCCGCTTCATAGCTAAAGTAGTTACCAGATGCGCCGGCCACTATGAGGCTAACATCTGTCAGGTTGTCTCCCTTTAGCCGAAAACGTCCAGTTTTAAGGCGCAATAGGTCTGCCTTTCACCCTCTTCGTGTGCTGAATTCAAAGTGAATCCACTGTCTTGAGGCCACGGCGTGAACGTGGGAGCAGCATTTTCTGGCAGAGATATTACTCAGTTATTTAACATTCTGACTTTT
This sequence comes from Schistocerca serialis cubense, assembly GCF_023864345.2. NCBI lineage: Eukaryota > Metazoa > Arthropoda > Insecta > Orthoptera > Acrididae > Schistocerca > Schistocerca serialis. The sequence continues at coordinate 563,934,712 of NC_064641.1, forward strand.
TCAGCAGCAATTAGGGGAGCTTTTAGCTGCGATTTCACGAGAGTTTTTTTCCATTAAAGAGCGAAGCGTAACTACGCTCGCAACATAACGGCAAAGTGGCTTCATTTCAGGCAGTGGATATGCTTATGATTAGATGTTGAAGACGAGGGGGTTATTGTATCGGAGTTACATTCTACTACACGCGGAAGGCAGATGGAGTCTTGTTGCACCCCTTGTTCACAGTACGAGCAGCCCTTAGCGGCTCGCCATCTCACAACTATTCATGACGTCACCTTTCCGGATTAGATCTTTTTTTATATGTGACTTGTAAGTACTGCATCTTTTCCAGTCAGTACAAACTTTAATTTTATTACTGTATTATATACCTAATATGTTTTAGAACAGTTAGTCTAATTCTGAAGACGACGCTCATAGTAGCGTCGAAACCTGGTCAATTTTGACTTAATATTTGTGACCGAGGGCTTATTTGTTCTAATATAATTCTGACACGGTCACTGAACCTTAGCAGCTAAGTTTATTATGAATGATTGTGGCGATTTGCTGCAGTTATATTAATTTCACATATTGTCACAGGGCTTTGCGCACGCTCACAGAAAAAAATCATATGTTCCACTTACTGACTCTGTAGATAGCAAGTCGATAGTGAAGTTGTTCGGCGCATCATGTCCCAACACTGGAACACTGTTGATGCGAGATTGTAGTTATGGTAGGTTTGTTGGTAGAGGATTCGAAAACACTCAGTCTTTTACATAAACCTACACACAAAAAATCGCAAGTGGTTAGGTCGGGAGGGCGCGGAGGCCATGACATGAATTGCTGATCATCAATCCCATCACGACCGATCCGTCGGTTTCTCAATTATCTGTTTAAGAATTCACGAACATCAGATGGAAGCGGGGTGGAGCACCATCCTGTTGGCAGATGAAGTCCAGACTATCGGTTTTCAGTTGTGGCATATTCCAGCATTTCCAGATACACGAGTATAAAACTTTTTCGACGATAAGTAAAAATGATTTCTTTAGCGATAAAAAAATCACCGCACTCATTCAGAATAGTTAGCAAAATAAGGCTGATGTACGAAAATACATTGATACTTTCAGTAACCGTTTCACCAGTGTGGCAGATCGTTTGCCATAGGTAACTAAATGAAACGTTGTTAACATCACTGAATTGGATTAGGATTGTCATTGAAGATATCTTTAATGAATAATTGGCATTGAAGCTATTCAGAAAGACCCTCATTCAATATCGTTTCTAAATTTCTTTTGTCATTTGTTCACACATGACATTTTACTGAAACGGAAATTTCGAAGAATATGCTGACCTCCATACTCCGTTTCCTTCTCAGCTGCCGTAATTTAGATGTACAATTTTTATAATCCACCTCAGGACATTCAGAAGCTTGTAGGTGTTCACGATAAATCCTGGTAAACACTGATATGTTTCGCTGAGAAACGCCAAGAAAGTTTAAATACATGTTGTAATGTTATAGATGTTAGTTTATTGCTGTACTAAATACGGTTGGGTTGCCTTCCGATTAAGAGGTTATCGGTCTGGCTGCCTGTCTCACCTAAACATGCATTAGTGTCACCTTCCCACGCCAATCCTTGGAACTTTCTGAGTGCCGTTCCTCGTCTTTTACATAGTGATTTCCTTTTTAGTCTTAAGTACTATGTGTGGCCTTCATCCGAGTTTTAGCTTATTAAAATTGCAAGGATTTCTTCTTAGCCCTTAAGCCATAAAAAATGTTTTCTTGTTTGGTATGTGGCCTTCAGCCGAGCTTTCAGCCTTTTCAAATCAAAAGTTGAAAAATTTTGTCTAGGCCTTAAACTGTAAGAAATATTTTCTAATTTTTATGTGGCCATCAGCCGAGTTTTTCAGCTTAAATTAAAAACTGGAAATTTCTTTGTCTGTGATTTAAGCCGTGAGATTGTTTGGGTTTCGTATGTGGCTTTCAGCCGAGTTTTACGTGAAGCATTTTAGGATAAAGCCTTTAACCTATTTTAGTTGAAATTCAGAAGCTCTTCCCTGCATGCCTTAAGCCGTAAAATTGTTTTCTGCTATGTTGTGTGGCCTTCAGCCAAGTTTTAATCTCTCTCAAATTAAATATTCATAATCCTTGTCTTGCCCTTAAGTCGTAAGATGGTTATTCTTTAGTATGAGGCCTTCAGCCGAGTTTTACACGAAATGTTTTAAGATAAGGTCTTCAGCTTCTTCAAATTGGAAGCTCTTCTTCCTAGGCCTTAAGCTGTTAAATTCTTTTGTTGATATGCGGCCTTCAGCCGAGTTTTCAGCCTATTTAAATTAAACATTGAAAATCTTTGTCTCGGTCTTAAGCAGTAACACTGTTCTTGTTTAATGTGAGGCCTTCAGCCGAGTTCTGTGGGAAAAAGTTAAGCTAAGGCTTTCAGCCTATTTATATTGAAGATAAAAATTTTTTTTCTAAAGAAGTGAAACCTTCAGAAGAACTCCTGTACCTCAATTCCTTACTTACTCCTTGTGCCTTGGATTTTGGATGTGGCCTTCAGCCGATCTAAATTAAATCAAAGGAGGTCTTTCGTTAAAACCTTCAGAGTTTTTAATTCTTACTTGTGTGATTGTCTGTTTTAAGAAATAAAGTTTATATGATGAGTGCAACTGACAGTAACTTATTTTGGCCCCTTTCCACAAATATAACCTCATCCGCTCTGTCCTACTAGCCGAGGGATTTCAAAGTTCTAGTGCGATGCCTTGGATAGGAGAGGTATTAAATACGGGTGTATTTAATTTTGAGGGTTTCTGGTTGCAGGAAGACTTTATTGGAACTGTAATAGCTCAAATAAGCTAAATGGAAGTTCAATGAATAAATGTTATTACATATTGCTTGTTCGCTATCCCTGATGGCTAACAGTGCGGTACTTGATTAATTATTTAGCACGAGAGTATGCAAATACATACTGAATTTTAAAGAGGTTTGATGAACTGTTGAGACTCAGTTAGCCATCATTAGTAGTGATTTAGTAGTTAAACGGCATCTAAAACTATTTACGGATGTTACGAATACAGTGCATGTGAGTTATGCCGAGTTAGATAAACAGACCTATTAACGTTAATCTTTGTTAAAGAACTAACACCATTCACATGTGACTGTTGTACACAGGGTATAGCGGGTACGAGAGTGGACATTTTTGTGTGTGGTGCATTGATATGTAGCTACCGCCATCAGTGCGTTGGTTGTTTTTCCCTGCATTGAACAGTCTTCCCACAAACACGTCACAAACTTTACGACCTGATGTCTCTTGCACGATCGTAGCTGAATGGTGCAGATCAACCATTTTGGGTCCAACACATCCACATTTCAATACCTAACCTGCTGCCCAGGGGAACATTAGCTTAATGGTTTCCTTAATGGTTTCCTCTTGCTACATGTACTTGAAGGTACTAACCAATCTAAAAGCACGTCTTGTAATGGATTTAATTATTAGTCTCCAAATGACGAAAAAACAAGTGATGTTGTTCAGTATACAGTCCTGGTCCATTAATAACAATATCGGCACTTACATCCTATATCTGTAATGGCGTCTTACAAGAAAATTATAACGAATATCAGAGTGATATTCTGTCATGTCTCATTCCGATTCGTGCTGCGAGTGTTATCTCTTACCGTGATTCATAACTGATGTGACATTCAATCTATATTAACGAAGTGCAGTTAGTGATTTCAATTGTGGCAATTATTCAAACGCTTATGTACTAGAAAAGGTTATCGAAAGATATTTTTATTATAAAGGTATATGAAAGAAGCCGTTGCCAATAGGTATTACCGAACTGTTGGAACATCGACGTACTGAAAATCAGTTTGTTTCACAAAAATTGCAGACTTTTTTCCGACGAATGGTATTGAACATTAAAAATTATTCGTGGGTCTCCTTGTTAGCGTTAAAGATGTACTATTGAAGAATAGTATTTGATAGAAGATTTTTAGTGGATGAAGACTGATGTGGTTTCGTCTAATTCTCTGCAGCATGGCGACACACTGTCACAGCAACAACCAAAAAAGTCCTTATCCAATAAATAATTCCTCACAGGCAGCTTTTAGTTGAGATCAGCACAGATGGAACACTGCAAGCTCCTTCTTCAATGCTCTTGCTAGCTGTGGTAGGCACATCGGAAGAAAAACTAGTCACCCCAGGAAAAAGTAAGCTAATACCACGAAATACTGTTTCTACCTTTGACAGTGACCTCAGTCCAGTTGGGAAGATAATCCATAGGATTCTTCAGGTATTTCACATCCATCTGAAACTCTTCATTGATCATCAATGAAGATAATATTGCGTAGAGCCACCAAATTGAGGGGATACTGATGCTACATTTCACCCGCTGTACCAAACAGTCGGAAACGTTTTCAATATGAATTAATAGTGAACGATTTAGCGCCCCCACCCCAGATGAGGTAGGATGCCTGAGTGTTCACCAAATCATGAACGTATTTGTGCAACTCTGCACGCGCCTCCAGTCAGTTAATGTCCATTTTTTTGTGTTGTTTGGCCCACTGAAGATGTGCTGCTTCACGTACTGCTGTGAGAAATGGTTTTATACGAGGTTCTCGATTGCAAATGCCCATTACAAGCAATTACCTTCGCTTTGTTCACTCGGAAACTGCGTGTTGGGATAAACCTGAATTCACGGAGACCAGTAGTCACTGTCGAGAGCGAAATACTGCCATCGACAACTTGTGACTCACCTCTTCAGTATGCGTTGATTAGGAAGTTTTCGCTACTACCCTTCATAAGCCGTGTTACTTAGCTGCGAGTAGTAGTACATCATTCCATGTCCACACGTCGGACTGTTCGCGTTGATACACGAATAAATGGGGCAACATCATTCATGGTGTGATCACGGGCCCGTCGGAACACGATTGCTTATTTCTGCCATTCTACCACGTCTCCACATCATCTTATTGCGATCATTCCATACTACTGTGTGGCATGTACGCACCATTTGATTGCCATGACTTTTGCCAGCGGCGGAGCATAACATGATCAGCTGATACGATTTCTATGCTGTATACAGTTCTCCTAAGCGGCCAGTGTCCCCTTTTAACCCTCTGAGCACCTCTAGCGCCTGTCTCAAACAGCCATTTTTTCGTTTCGAGGTGCCAGCGCTTTACGGATGAAACCACCGGTGCTACTGCAAGGCAGAGACATCTATTGGTACACTAAGGTACCTCTACGTGGAGACATTTACAGCGCTCACAGAAAGTGCTGTATGATTTTACGGGGTTGTGACTTTTTTTTGAGTGATCATATTGAGGAGATCATTGGCAGTGAAAGCAAATAGTTAGAAAGTAATCGTAATGTAAATTTGAGTTTGTCCTACTGCTTTTATCAGTTGTTTCGAAATGAAAGCACTGGGACAGTACGTTCTTTTGACTGATATAAGGGACGATCACATATTTTCGTGCGAGGGCGTGGCTGTAGCCTGCATGCAACGTTGCGCTACTACGTTAGGGCCGGCCGCTGTGGCGGAGCGGTTCTAGGCTCTTCAAAACGGTGCTGCTGCTAAGGTCGCAGGTTTGCATCCTGCCTCGGGCATGGATGTGTGTGATGCCCTTACGTTATAACTAACGTAAGTAGCTCTAAGTCTAGGGGACAGATGGCCTCAGGACCGCTACGGTCGCAGGTTCGAATCCTGCCTCGGGCATGGATGTGTGTGATGTTCTTAAGTTTAGGTTTAAGTAGTTCTAAGGTCTAGGGGACTGATGACCTCAGATGTTAAGTCCTATAGTGCTCAGAGCCATTTGAACCATTTTTTCTATACTACGTTAGGAGTATAGACGCTCAGTAGCTCGGTACGGGCTTTTGTTGGAATTTCGAGAACATACCTTCACCGAGGAGTCAAGCAGTATATTGCTCCCTCCTACGTATACCTCATGAAGAGACCATAGGGATAAAATCAGAGAGATTAGAGCCCACACAGAAGCATACCGACAATCTTTCTTTCTATGAACAATACGAGACTGGAATAGAAGGGAGAACCGATAGAGGTACTGAAGGTACCCTCCGCCACACACCGTCAAGTGGCTTGCGGAGTATGGATGTAGATGTAAATGTAGACAGAAGCACGGACATGTAGGTAAAGGATTAACGTGAGATAAATGCGGCAACTATATCGACGTTCTTACCTAATGCGATCAAATGGGACCAATGTGGTGTTATTCTTGTCTTGGCCGCCAAAGGACGAACACCGGTAGTCATGTAAGGCCTTCGAGCGGAAAATTTTTTATGGCTCGTTAAACGAATTCTTAAATTTTAGGCACAATTTACTTGTTATTCAGGACTAAAATTTGTTTGGGGCATTATGAATTCATTGAAGTTTCAATGTGTGGGTTTGTGTGGAGAAAAAATTACAAAATTGCTTTCCGATGTATAACATGAAATGATGGGAGATTAAGAACTGTACATCCCAGTGGTCCCCAAGTGAAACCATCTCCTTAAAAGAATTGATTGTTTACTTTTGACAATTTCTTCTTGTGTTCGTTGTTTACCATGACAATAAAAGCTAATTTCCTGGAAAATTTTAAAATTATGTTTTTCTCATATTGTTGGGACTCAAAGGTTTAAGTGTATGACTATCATTTTGTCCTGAGAACCTACGATAAGGTGCAACTTCTTTTCCTAATGGCTATTCGCCACATTGTTCTCTGAATAATATCCCCACAGTACTGAAGTAACGTGAGTTCAGTATCCTGCTCCCCTGCAGGTAATGTCTGGCTCTATACTGAAGACATAATTTTGCTACCAAAGTCTGCCTATTATTTTATTTCAGCCTAGGTCTTTTGTTTTTGAATGATTCCCTACCACTTGCAAGTGTCGATTATTGACTGTTTTTACAAAAATTTTATTAGAAGGTCCCTCGAATTGCCTAACACCGAAATTATACGGCAGTACGGACTTATTCACAAAATGCGTCCTCCGATCAGATCAAGGCCAAAAATAAATAAATACATAAATAAAATAAAAAAATAAAATAAAACATTAAAAAGTTACAGTTCGCGGTAGAAACAGAGCATCCCAAATATGGTTCTCAAACGTTTAGTCACGCAAGTGCAGCACTGAGTTTTCTCGGTTTACTTATATGTATACCATCAAGAAACTCCTTAAATTTGATTCCATGGTAGCCCTTAGCTTTAATATCCTCTTCTTCTTTGACTTTGATCAAAGGAGACTTGAAGTAGTTGTGTTGTTTACAAAATGCAACGGGATACACGCCGCATAAAATGTCCATCCTGTTGCATGCTAAATCCCCTGGTTTCATAAAATGCCGCTAGCGCTGTTTCAGTGCGGAGAATTTGCGGATGCGGAACGACTGGGAGCCCGTGTGTTTTTTCTGCTCGTGTTCGTACAGCCAGCTCTGTTTCCCTCAACGTGTCGCGATTATTAACGTTGCCACGCTTTCGTGGATGGGTATGAAATAAATGCTCGTCTCTCTGCAATAAATGTTGTTTAAAGCACATGATAGTCTCGTTTTTCTCGTATTTCGAGAACTGTTCTTTATTTTATTCCTGTGCGGGGCGAATGCGGTTCGGTGGCTTAGTTTCATGTATTTTCAGCTGTGACTCTTTTTTGTTGGAGAGCTACTGATGGGGCACGCTTCACTTTCTGCTGGACATGTTGCTACGCTAGGATGAGGATGTAAACAAATGTTGTTGTTGTCACTGTTGTTGTTTTTGGGGTTGCTTCTGTGGTCTGATGCAGCTCTCCAAGCTGGTCTATGCTGTGCAAGTATCTCTGCATAGCTACGGCAGCCTATATACATTCGAGCCTGCTTACAGAAGACAAGCGTTGGTCTTTCTCTACAATATTTATGCCCTACCATGCCCTCAATTAGTAAACTGATGTTTCATTAATGTCACAGGATGCATCCTATTAACCCCTCCCCTCTTTTTGCTGAGTTCTGCCGCAAATATCTTATCTGCCCAATTCTATTCCATACTGCTCATTAGTTACCAGATATATACCTCTAATCTTCAGATTCCTCTTTAGAACCATATTTCTAAAACTTGTATCCCTGTCTGAAATGTTTATCATATATGCTACACTATCGTATAGGGGTTCATTTTAGAAAAACAGTTCCAATACTCCCAAACACTTAAATCTAAGTTCTATGTTAACAAATTTCTTTTTTTTTTCAGAAAATACCTCTAGCAAGTGCACATCTGATCTTTACGAGTATATACTCTTCCTCTCATGGCGTCTGATCTGTTGTTGACCTATTAGGCCGAAATCCTCGCTGTATTCTCCCATAAGCACTTCTGCATGTGAAACTAGTATGTTGTAAATAATACTAGAGAGAATCTTATTGATTCTAACAAGAAGTCTTGTCTCTCTTATTATGGATTAGTAGGATTACCCCTAAGCTCCACTCTTCTGGGATTCTTTCCTGATTCAATATCAACTTGATAAGTTCGTGGATTCACTTATGGAGACGAATTTCTCCATTTTCAACAGGTCTGCTTTTATTCCATCATTTCCTGGTATTTAGTAGCTTTTTAGATACTGCACTACCTTCTGTACCCTCTAACGTAGGTTCTTCTGTCCCCGTATGTGCAATGTAAAAGAGAGGCTGCACGCTCCATGTAAGATTGCCCTCCAAAATTATCTTGAAGTATTCTCTTCATCTATTCAGAACATCCTGTCCGTCTGTCAGCAAATTTCCCTCTTTGCCCTTACATACTGTTGTTTTCGGATTATATTCTTGAGTTTATTTTTTAACTTCCTTCTTGCTCTCATTCCTTTGACAGTGCTCTGCCATCTCTATTTTCTTTCTCTTTATGGCTTCCCTCTTTTCTTCTCCTACGCACACTTGCTGCCTCTAATCTCTCATCAGTATAGAGTGCCTGATTTGATCCTGTATTTCGCTGCAAGCACTTTGGCCTTACCTCCTTTTCCTGTTCCACTGCCTGCCTGCAATCATCATCATACCAGCCTTCACTTCTAAGTCTCCTTGTTTCCCCCAGTATTTCAGCGTTATTGTCAGAAAGGCATTTTTGACACATTTCCATTCGTTGTCTGTATGGTTTTCACAGTCTTTTGTTTGTAACTTCTCTTTCAATCTGTTGTGATAATATTGAACATTAGACATATCTTTCAGTTATTCTATATTCCATTTCTTTATTTCGCTCTAATTTCCTTTGACAGCCGTAGCAAGTTTCTGCTTCATTTTGGCTCCTTCTGGGGAAGGTTCAGAATTCGAATTAATTCCTCGAAAAGTGCGCTCATTTTTCATGTCAGATGCCCACATCTACGTTACCCATATATGGTCTATTTGGTTTTCTTAATTTGTTCCAATTTGTGGATGTTTTTCCTTGGGAAACAAATACTTACTGCCTTTAACTTGCCCGCAGAAACAAACTGGGCAAACCGGGCAATGCTCATACCGTTATTACTAGTTTCATCGTGCAAACCTTCATTACAAAACACTCTCTGAAAGCCTCTTCCTTGCCGAGTTTGGCATTATAGTCACCAAGGACTATTTCGTAGCCATCCTTCCGGATGCCATGAAGGGTACAGGGTGCACCCATCTGCAGGTGGTCGCTCATGTCGGCACCAATGATGTGTGTCGCTATGGATCGGAGGAAATCCTCTCTGGCTTCCGGCGGCTATCTGATTTGGTGAAGACTGCCAGTCTCGCTAGTGGGATGAAAGCAGAGCTCACCATCTGCAGCATCGTCGACAGGACTGACTGCGGACCTTTGGTACAGAGCCGAGTGGAGGGTCTCAATCAGAGGCTGAGACGGTTCTGCGACCATGTGGGCTGCAGATTCCTCGTCTTGCGCCATAGGGTGGTGGGGTTTCGGGTTCCGCTGGATAGGTCAGGAGTCCACTACACGCAACAAGCGGCTACACGGGTAGCAGGGGTTGTGTGGCGTGGGCTGGGCGGTTTTTTAGGTTAGATGGCCTTGGGAAAGTACAGAAAGGGCAACAGCCTCAACGGGTGCAGGGCAAAGTGAGGACATGCGGGGACCAAGCAGCAATCGGTATTGTAATTGTCAACTGTCGAAGCTGCGTTGGTAAAGTACCGGAACTTCAAGCGCTGATAGAAAGCACCGAAGCTGAAATCGTTATAGGTACAGAAAGCTGGCTGAAGCCAGAGATAAATTCTGCCGAAATTTTTACAAAGATACAGACGGTGTTTAGAAAGGATAGATTGCATGCAACCGGTAGTGGAGTGTTCGTCGCTGTTAGTAGTAGTTTATCCTGTAGTGAATTAGAAGTGGATAGTTCCTGTGAATTATTATGGGTGGAGGTTACACTCAACAACCGAGCTAGGTTAATAATTGGCTCCTTTTACCGACCTCCCGACTCAGCAGCATTAGTGGCAGAACAACTGAGAGAAAATTTGGAATACATTTCACATAAATTTTCTCAGCACATTATAGTCTTAGGTGGAGATTTCAATTTACCAGATATAGACTGGGACACTCAGATATTTAGGACCGGTGGTAGGGACAGAGCATCGAGTGACATTATACTGAGTGCACTATCCGAAAATTACCTCGAGCAACTAAACAGAGAACCGACTCGTGGAGATAACATCTTGGACCTACTGATAACAAACAGACCCGAACTTTTCGACTCTGTATGTGCAGAACAGGGAATCAGTGATCATAAGGCCGTTGCAGCATCCCTGAATATGGAAGTTAATAGGAATATAAAAAAAGGGAGGAAGGTTTATCTGTTTAACAAGAGTAATAGATGGCAGATTTACGACTACCTAACAGATCAAAACGAAAATTTCTGTTCCGACACTGACAATGTTGAGCGTTTATGGAAAAAGTTCAAGGCAATCGTACAATGCGTTTTAGACAGGTACGTGCCGAGTAAAACTGTGAGGGATGGGAAAAACCCACCGTGGTACAACAACAAAGTTAGGAAACTACTGCGAAAGCAAAGAGAGCTTCACTCCAAGTTTAAACGCAGCCAAAACCTCTCAGACAAACAGAAGTTAAATGATGTCAAAGTTAGCGTAAGGAGGGCTATGCGTGAAGCGTTCAGTGAATTCGAAAGTAAAATTCTATGTACCGACTTGACAGAAAATCCTAGGAAGTTCTGGTCTTACGTTAAATCAGTAAGTGGCTCGAAACAGCATATCCAGACACTCCGGGATGATGATGGCATTGAAACAGAGGATGACACGCGTAAAGCTGAAATACTAAACACCTTTTTCCAAAGCTGTTTCACAGAGGAAGACCGCACTGCAGTTCCTTCTCTAAATCCTCGCACAAACGAAAAAATGGCTGACATCGAAATAAGTGTCCAAGGAATAGAAAAGCAACTGGAATCACTCAACAGAGGAAAGTTCACTGGACCTGACGGGGTACCAATTCGATTCTACACAGAGTACGCGAAAGAATTTGCCCCCCTTCTAACAGCCGTGTACCGCAAGTCTCTAGAGGAACGGAGGGTTCCAAATGATTGGAAAAGAGCACAGGTAGTCCCAGTCTTCAAGAAGGGTCGTCGAGCAGATGCACAAAACTATAGACCTATATCTCTGACGTCGATCTGTTGTAGAATTTTAGAACATGTTTTTTGCTCCAGTATCATGTCGTTTTTGGAAACCCAGAATCTACTATGTAGGAATCAACATGGATTTCGGAAACAGCGATCGTGTGACACCCAACTCGCTTTATTTGTTCATGAGACCCAGAAAATATTAGATACAGGCTCCCAGATAGATGCTATTTTTCTTGACTTCCGGAAGGCGTTCGATACAGTTCCGCACTGTCGCCTGATAAACAAAGTAAGAGCCTACGGAACATCAGACTAGCTGTGTGGCTGGATTGAAGAGTTTTTAGCAAACAGAACACAGCATGTTGTTATCAATGGAGAGACGTCTACAGACGTTAAAGTAACCTCTGGCGTGCCACAGGGGAGTGTTATGGGACCATTGCTTTTCACAATATATATAAATGACCTAGTAGATAGTGTCGGAAGTTCCATGCGGCTTTTCGCGGATGATGCTGTAGTATACAGAGAAGTTGCAGCATTAGAAAATTGTAGCGAAATGCAGGAAGATCTGCAGCGGATAGGCACTCGGTGCAGGGAGTGGAAACTCTCCCTTAACATAGACAAATGTAATGTATTGCGAACACATAGAAAGAAGGATCCTTTATTGTATGATTATATGATAGCGGAACAAACACTGGTAGCAGTTACTTCTGTAAAATATCTGCGAGTATGCGTGCGGAACGATTTGAAGTTGAATGATCATATAAAATTAATTGTTGGTAAGGCGGGTACCAGGTTGAGATTCATTGGGAGATTGCTTAGAAAATGTAGTCCATCAACAAAGGAGGTGGCTTACAAAACACTCGTTCGACCTGTACTTGAGTATTGCTCATCAGTGTTGGATCCATACCAGGTATGGATGACAGAGGAGATTGAGAAGATCCAAAGAAGAGCGGCGCGCTTCGTCACAGGGTTATTTGGTAACCGTGATAGCGTTACGGAGATGTTTAGCAAACTCAAGTGGCAGACTCTGCAAGAGAGGCACTCTGCATCGCGGTGTAGCTTGCTGTCCAGGTTTCGAGAGGGTGCATTTCTGGATGGGGTATCGAATATATTGCTTCCAACTACTTATACCTCCCGAGGAGATCACGAATGTAAAATTAGAGAGATTAGAGCGCGCACGGAGGCTTTCAGACAGTCGTTCTTCCCCCGAACCATACGCGACTGGAACAGGAAAGGGAGGTAATGACAGTGGCACGTAAAGTGCCCTCCGCCACACACCGTTCGGTGGCTTGCGGAGTATAAATGTAGATGTAGATGTATTCTATCACAAATCTCTTTTTGCTGATCCTAGAACTCCTCTGCCATGTCTTCATACGGTTCTTCTGTTGGTGCATATATTGGTGCATATACGTTCACGAAGGTCACATTTCCTTTGATACGCAGGGTACGTATTCTTTCGTTACGTGGATGTGAGAACTATGACGACTATGTCTGGACACTATAAACCCAATTCCATGTTCCCCTTGTCTTTCGTATTTAGCTGAATAATATAGGGAGAATTCATATCTACAAATCTCACCCCTTGCCTTCGAACTGATTTCCTGACGTGCAACCACTCCCATTCCATACCTTGGCGTCTCCTCCGCAATACGATTGATAGCTACTATCTGGAGCACTGTACGCACGTTCCATATTACAAATTTAAGCACCGGTATATCTACGTTCCTGTACCTTGGCACAGTCCGCCTTCGTAATTGCAGTCTGGCATTCCTTGTTAAATTATTCATGATGATAGGCTTTTCACAAGGCAGGGATATCGATCCTACGCTCAACCCCCAAACTGGAGAACCAGGCTTTTATTTCAGGGTTAGCTCCTCTAGAGGGGTTGAAAACCTAGTCTATAGAGCCCCCTCCCCTCCCCCTACCTATGGTGTCGGACACGTTTCGTCTGGCTTCTCACATCAGTTACTTTACTGTTCAAACAGGAAAACTTGTCTGCTATTTATAGTGTATCATTTTTTAAACCGCTATAAGTATGTAATTGGCAGCCTAGAAATGTCTGTGATGCGGAAGGCAGAGTGTGCTTTCAAAAGTTCCGCGCAAGTTAAAAGGAGAATGTGAATCTTCTATGTATGTTTGTTGAAATTAACAACAACCAGCTACACAGAACAAATTTGATTTAAAAAATGGCTCTAAGCACTATGGGACAACATCTGAGGTCATCAGTCCCTTAGACTTACAATTAAGTAAATTTAACTGACCTAAGGACAGCACATACATCCATGCCCGAGGCAGGATTCGAACCTGCGACGTAGCAGTCGCGTGGTTCTAGATTGAAGTGACTAGAACCTCTCGGCCACAGCGGCCGGCTAAATTTGATTTCTTTAACAGAATTCAGGCAATTAGTGCCCTTCTTCAACAGGTTGTAACTATCGCATTATTTGCATCAAAAATAAGTTGCATGCATCATATTCTTGCATCATGTTGCTCACACTGCACCACATGACCACAGCATATTGTTAGCATCTTAGACTGATGCGCCAAAGAAAGTGGTATAGGCATGCGTATTCAAATACAGAGATATGTAAACAGGCAGAATACGACGCAGCGGCCGGCAACGCCTATATAGGATAACAAATGTCTGGCGCAGTCCTTAGATCGGTTACTGCTGCTACAGTGGAAGGTTATCAAGATTTAAGTGAGTTCGAATGTGGTATTATAGACGGTACACGAGCGTTATTACACAGAATCTACGAGGTAGCGATGAAGTGGGGATTTTTCCGTACGACCATTTCACGAGTGTACCGTGAATATCAGGAATTATATTACATTTCAGCCTCCAGTTGCATAAACAAAGGAACTTTACCTAGGTTTCGGCTATAATAATGTAGCCCTCTTCAGAAATAGCACCATATAAAATTAAAATAAAACATGCCAGATATTGGCCTTGTCAGACTTAAAATGTTAGTACCACAGTACACAGTCATAATACTGCGTTACTTCTACTAGTGTTATGCCGATAGATCACACCAACGGGCCAGACATGTGGGCCGCGGGCGCTGAGTCGTAACTGAGCGCCGTGGGCAGCGACGCAGTGAGCTCAGCTGGAGATATTAATCATTATTATTATTATTGTGATCGTTTCTCAGTTTTGGTTACTGATAATAACTTGATACCATTGCCTATGAGCTTAATTTGTACACCACAGCACTGAAGATGATCACTATGTGATTGAAAATCGATTTTGCTATCAATAAGCCATCAATATTACGGCCAACGCTGACCTTCCTTTTAATTTTAATGATCGAATAGCTTCATTGTGCAGACACTTCAGTCTTTATATATTCCCGGTGCGCACGGCGAAGGAACCACTCGCTCCAGAACTGCTTAGAACGTCGTCAGCAGTGCCCACCCAGCACTATTTTTGACAAAATTTTTATTTATATCGTTGTTAGCTCAAGACCCACAATGATTCAATGTTTGTCTAAGTAAATCTATACTCTGTTTGCACTGCATAAAATTCTCAGCCCGATAACTTTTAAATTTTAACCTCCAGAATTTTTTGAAGGACCCTAGTATAAATAGGTGACTCGGAACTGTTTCCTTCTAATTTCTGTATCTTTGTTGAATTGCAGTATAATAGCTAGATATATACTAAGATGGTATCTGTTCTTTTGGAGTTGTCCCAAAGAACAGATACCATTTTAGTATATATATATATATATAGTTAAGGCTCACCGGCCACTTGACCATCTTGTTCTTCTGTGCGAATGCACAAACAGTGCCCGAACACTTACGGGAATCGGCAACGCGCTGCGAGTAATGAGTATAATGGGCGGGGGCATTACGAATGTAGTGTGGGACAATACGTTGAGAATGTGGGTTTCGCGGGAGGCGTGCCAGAGATAAATCCCTGCAGTCGCGCTGTTCTCTGTCTCAGTCTGCCTTCGGCAGTGACACAGTGCGGACCGTGTTGCCTGCCGGCCGCGCTGTGGTGCGCGCGCCTGTTTGTTTACGCCGGTGCAGCTTTGCGTGTGCGGTGTTGTGAGTCTAGAACGAGATGTCACACTCGTACAGAAAAACGACCTTGAAGTTCAGTTTTGCGAACGACTGTACACGACCAAAGGCACACGAGATCGAATGTTTCTTTAGAGAAGAGGTAAAAATCGACCCACAGGAAATCGTGGAAATCAATTTATCGATCGTTTCAAGCGTCGTCTACGTCAAGCTTGTTGACGAGACTGCTTGCGAAAGACTTCTACAACGATCACCGAACGGGTATCGTTTCTGTCATGCCGACGGGAATGTTGGTGCGGTTACGGTCGATCACGCGGGAATGGGGATCCGCACTATACGAGTCTTAGAACTTCCGTTTGAGGTCTCGTCTGAACTTGTTACCGACGCCTTTTGACCATACGGTACAGTTCTATCCCATGTGGCCGAAAAATGGACGAGTTTTACCATGTACCCCGTTTTAAATCGGGTGAGACAAATACGGATAGAACTGCGAAAGCACGTCCCCTCTTATTTGTACATTGGAGATTGCCGAGCGATTATAATCTATAATGGGCAGCCTCGCACTTGCTCGGGGTGCGGGAAAGAAGGTCACGTCCGCTCGGAATGCCTCCAGCGACGTTTAGTGCAAACCCCACTGGATGACGTTCAGGCACCACAACAGATGACTGTCTTACCGTTGACCTTTGTGGAAGCCCTGAGAGGCGACGTGAGGGAGATTTCCGATGGGCACCAGCAGCTGCCCCCTATAGAGAACATGGACACCAACGGACTGGAACTCCGACCACCGGTTCCACCACAGCAGACACAGGACACCACACAAGAGATGCAGCTGACGGCCGCTCCAGGCTCATCCGTGGTGGCTGCCAGTGCTTCCACCGAGAGCGTGATAGGCCAGGCCCAAGACGGAGGATACGCAACCCAAACAGCCGATGCGGAAGCAAGGCAACGGAAACAGCGTTCGCCGAAGAGAAGAAAGAAGCGTCGACTGACTTCTGCTGAAAATAGCCATAGTCCCGAGGGGACAGTGGGCGACAACGACAGTATCGACCTGAGACCAGTGGATTCAACAGATACCGAGATGACGGTGCAGGAATTACACAGCGACGATAACTTGAATTCTCCTTCTGGTGATCGGAAGGCAGAAGTGGAGATGACAATTGTCCAACATCAGAGCGGTGACACCGTTGCCTCCCATCCTTCTACCAGTTCCGGAAATATGCTGGGGGACTGAGCGCAAGAAATGGACCAACAGGAACAGAATGAAAATACGAACGCAACGATTGAGGATAGTCCTGGCCAGAGGCCGGGAGGGGTCGGGAAATGTTGAACAACTTAGTGTGATGAGGAGCGCCGGGGATGCAGATAGACGCTTAATGACACCGCCCTACAACTGATGACCACACGCCAGGCGTACCGCATTGCAACTATAAACATTAATGGCATTCGGACACCGCTTAAAATTCAAATGCTGAAAGATATGATACTCGCTATGGACATGGATATTGTACTCCTACAAGAAGTGCGTTTCACATCGCCGCCAGAGTTCTACGGCTACGAGGCACATTATTCAGTGCACGATTAAATTGGATGCGGTTTGGCGATTCTCACCAGGGAGGGAATAGGACTGGAGGACGTCACGTCTCTCCCTTCGGCACGTGGCATAGCGATCACTGTCGACGGTGTTCGTTTCATCAATTTATACGCGCCATCTGGCTCCAGAAAACGAAGAGAAAGGGCGACCTTTTACACCGAAGAGATAGCACCGTTGTTCGCTGGACACTATGATAACTATATAGTGGGCGGCGACTTTAATTGTGTCGTCGACAAAAAGGACCAAGTACCTCATTATGTGCCACGCATGGCACTGCGTGCGTTGGTTACCGAAATGGCGCTTCTGGATACTTGGGAACTGCAGCATGGCGACAGACCGGGTTATACGTTTGTAACGGGACACTCAGCGAGTAGACTTGATAGAGTGTATGTGACACGAGATCTACGGACGGCGATACTGGATGCCGAAATCTGGCCAGCAGCTTTTACGGATCATATGGCGTACATCTGTACGATTTCACTAACGCGTCAGAAGATATGGCGGAGTAAGGGTCACTGGAAAATGAATTGGGCACTTTTACGTGACACTGCATGTCGCCGGTCGATAGAGGTGGCCTAGGAGACCTGCGTTCGCCGCCAACGAGCATACACCTCGGTTCTCCAGTGGTGGATCAAATGCGCGAAACCAACGTTACGGAGAACGTTGATACGATTCGGGCAGGACAAATCGCAGTGGAACCGCACGACGGCTGATTTTTATTTTACAGCCCTGAGGGAGCTGATGACCCAACAACCAAGGCCGGAAAGGCACACGGCCATGTGCAGGATAAAAGCCAAGTTATCACAGCTGACGAGACTAAGAATGGAAGGTATAATGGTCCGGGCGAGATTGACGGACACAGTTGCTGCCGAAACCCCCTCCATGCACCACGTAGCACGTGAACGCCAACGACGACGCAGGACATTGATCAGGGAACTAATCTCTGAAACTGGCCAGCAAGTTGTGAACCAGCGTGATATTGCGCATGTGTTCACTGACTATTTGCGCCAGTTATATGGACCTGTACAAGTGAACCACGAGACACTACATGATGTCATCTCGGAAATGCCAGATAGAGGACCACCACTGGATGCAGAGACTTTCATCACAGCGATAACAGAGGACGGGCTGACAGATGCAATTGCCAAGGGGCTCCGAACAAGTCCCCAGGACAGGACGGCTTCCCAGATGAATTTTACCGCGCCTTTGCATACCTCATGGGACGCACCTGGATTCAGATGGACAACGAACTCCTGTTACCACAGACTGAGACACCTGCCGAATTCACGGAGGGTATCATGATCCCAATACCCAAACCACGGGGTGGCAGAAGGCCAGGAGATTATAGACCACTCAGTCTCTTGAACTGCGACTGTAAGATTTTCGCGCGCATCCTTGGGGCTCGCCTACGGTCTTCAATTTCTGATAGACTCCTCATAGATCAAACTTGCCTCGGCGGTAAGAGTAACGTACATACGGCGCTCGGTGACTACCGAGATATCATCGCATTAGCAGCGGCATGCCGAGTGCACGGAGCACTCGTCGCTATTGACTTCGATCATGCGTTCGACAGAGTGGATCATACCTTTTTGCATGCGGTGATGGGCAGATTGGGAATCCCACAGGCCTTCATTCTAGTGATCATGCGACTGTTACACGGCGTGCGATCAAAGGTCTCGGTGAATGGGCGGGACACTGATGACATTGTTATTTCAAGGTCAGTTCGTCAAGGTTGCTCCCTTTCGATATCTTTGTATACAATGGCTTTGTAACCCTGTCTATATGGTCTCTGAAGACGGTTGGAGGGAGTGCCGTTACCACAACTGATCTTTCATTGCCGCGCTTATGCTGACGATGTGATGCTGGTGGCAAGGACAGGCGACAAAGTACGTACGGCGTTAGCATGGATACAGCGATACGGGATGGCGGCAGGAAGCGTGCTTAATCTACAGAAATCACGCTGCATGAATGTCGGTCGAGGATTACAACGGGGCAGGAAGGCCCGCTCATGTTAGTTAAGACCATAAAATGTCTAGGTGTTACATTCCACACCGATGTGCAGCGGACAGCAGCGGATAACTACCGACGCATATTGAAGGTGATGCGGACAATGGTGCTGTTACAGAAATTAAGAGCCTTGGATATGATTCAGAGGGTGACCTACGTTAACGTATACCTAGGACCGAGACTCTCTCACGTAGCACAAGTCCTGCCTTTAACGCGCACAATGGAATCACGGATACAAGCAACTTTCGGAACCTACGTGAGTGTGGGACACCTGTTTAAGATCCAATACACAACGCTTACGCTACCACCTGGAGAGGGTGGACTTGGTCTAGTGAACGTATATGAAAAGGCACGGGCGTTATTCGTCAGTACGATTTTCCGACAGTGGCGCGGTCAATTTCGTAATATCTCGGATGCGTTGGCCGATGTACTAGCGCCCACTTCAATGCTGCTCCCAGTCAATGTGGGACATATTTCACCGAAGCTGTCACATTTCAAGTCTTTTTTTTTTTTTTTTTTGGAGCTTAGCTATGTCAGAGATTCCTTCCCAACAACACTACTACCGACGACGCGAGATGTATACCAACTCTCACTGCGCCGGTGCCCCAGGAATACCCTGGAAAAGAAGTACCCAGACAAGAACTGGCGACAGATGTGGCGCGTTATACGGAACGTTTACCTCCCAACGTTGGTACGCTCAACATGGTATGTGGTGGTAAATAGGAAGTTCGCAACGAATCAACGGCGGCACGTGATTCATTTGGCAGACACTCCACTATGTTTAGGCTGCGCAACAGTGGACACTGATGAACATCGTTTAGCATGTAGTGGGACGGCTCCAGTGTGGCACTTGGCACAACAGATATTGGCGTTCCTGTTACGCTCCGCCCCTCACACAATTTCGTCAGACACACTTTTTTCCCCCCAAGAATCTTATTTTCAGGTCCAAAAAAACCAATGCAGTGACATGGGTACGGGGAATGGTGGTGGGCAACGTGTATAGCGAATCGGAAAAGGACAAAATTGATTTTTGGCATTTTCTCCTGGATGGACAAACGAAGCTGCAACAGTATAAGAGATATGGGCAAGACTTCGCTAGTTACTTGCGACTTACATTTACCGACCCGCCGGTCAGATGGGGTGCGACGGGTGAGAGATGAGATAGACGAAGAAACCGAGATAGACATCGATCACACTTACGGACCCTTAGTTAATTTCGAGAAGACGACCCAGTCTTACACCAACGTCTGGAGAACGAGTCGATAGATGGCTCTCTTGCTCTATCGAACGTCGGGTCGCGAGCAGGTGTCGCCCCCGACACGAATTTCATTTCATTGCTACAAGAGCATGTTTCTTTTGTATCTGTACTATCCGCAATGTCTTACTGTCTTTCATTTGGGCATTTTCTGTTTTCTTCATTTCCTTAATTGATTAATTCTCTAATTAGCCACTATTTGTCAACATATGGACATAGTAGACCCAATTTATGCGGTAGTACAACAAAATGTATGCCAGCAAAGGTGGTAAGCCTGAAAATGGAAAAAAAATGGATAGAGCGTCTGCCATGTAAGCAGGAGATCCCGGGTTCGAGTCCCGGTCGGGGCACACATTTTCATCTGTCCCCGTTGACGTATGTCAATGCCTGTAAGCAGCTAAGGGTGTTAATTTCATTGTAATAATCATAGCTAGAGTTGGTACAGTTTCATTAGTACTTGTATCAAATTTATGCTGTCATTTCAGCTTTGTATCTTATACACTAAGACATTTTAAACTAACTCGTCTTTATAGTTTTGGCATGAAAATTGGTTCCTACTTAATAATTCAGAAAGTGAAGGAGGTAGCTTTATTTTAAAGCTTCTACCACATGTTTTTATGGTAAATTGACCCTAATTACAACAGTACAACTTAATAAGTTTAATTCTAAGCGCTGAATGGAGATGTTGCACTGGAGTGAAATACTGCCTGCTAGCACGTAATCCCCTTCGCCGTGTGACACGCAGCCTGGGCAGTCTGCATCGGAGAACAGCCTCTGAATCCATACCTGTCCGCCTCTTGGCACCGTCCTCGATCTTCCGTCTGTCGCAAAAGATGTGGGAATTACGGGGAAACGTCGTACACAACCGTAATAATGCTGTTCGTGTCTTCCTTTGATCTCCTAGGAAGAGGAAATGCCGTGTCTTTTGCTCGATGTATTTCTGTGCGAAAAGGAACGGGTTGCGTATACAATAAAAATGGAAAATGGAATTCTTTGAAGTGTGCCGGTACGGAGGAGATAGAGATCCGGCCGCCTCCGCTGGCAGCGGCGGCGGTAAATATCGGAGTCTCTTCGTCTTCGAAGCTTTGGGGTCCTAGCTGCGGGAAGCGGCGCCATTAGGAGCGTCGCGACGGCCGGCCCTGCCGGCCCTTCAGCCCTTCAGAAGGGCGCTCGCTGGGGTGTGGGAGGACCGGACTGCACATCCGCTGTACGCCTGCGGACGCTGTAGTAAAATACAGGCTGCATCCGAGAACAAAGTACCTCCAGCCCTGTTCGGAGTTATCTCCACTGGTCACAGTACTCTGTAATGCCACTTCCTCGGACGAGAAATAAAAATCAAAAATTAGCTCCCAATACCCCAAAGATTTCCCCCCAAGTTCCAAATTCCCAGAAAAGTGAATAAGCGAACGAATTTCCATTTATCACTATTATTAGGACAATAACAAGTAATTAAATCAGGAGCATATACTGTATTCAAACATTATGAATCACCTCGAAGGGAACGATCTATTGATACGTAATCAGCATGGTTTCAGAAAACATCGTTCTTGTGCAACGCAGCTAGCTCTTTATTCGTACGAAGTAATGGCCGCTATCGACAGGGGATCTCCAGTTGATCCCGTATTTCTAGATTTCCGGAAAGCTTTTGACACCATTCCTCACAAGCGACTTCTAATCAAGCTGCGGGCCTATGGGGTATCGTCTCAGTTGTGCGACTGGATTCGTGATTTCCTGTCAGAAAGGTCGCAGTTCGTAGTAACAGACGGCAAATCATCGAGTAAAACTGAAGTGATATCATGTGTTCACCAGGGAAGCGTCCTGGGACCTCTGCTGTTCCTGATCTATATAAATGACCTGGGTGACAATCTGAGCAGTTCTCTTAGGTTGTTCGCAGATGATGCCGTAATTTACCGTCTAGTAAGGTCATCCGAAGACCAATATCAGTTGCAAAGCGATTTAGAAAAGATTGCTGTATGGTGTGGCAGGTGGCAGTTGACGCTAAATAACGAAAAGTGTGAGGTGATCCACATGAGTTCCAAAAGAAATCCGTTGGAATTCGATTACTCGATAAATAGTACAATTCTCAATGCTGTCAATTCAACTACGTACCTGGATGTAAAAATTACGAACAACTTCAGTTGGAAAGACCACATAGATAATATTGTGGGGAAAGCGAGCCAAAGGTTGCGTTTCATTGGCAGGACGCTTAGAAGATGCAACAAGTCCACTAAAGAGACAGCTTACACTACACTCGTTCGTCCTCTGTTAGAATATTGCTGCGCGGTGTGGGATCCTTACCAGGTGGGATTGACGGAGGACATCGAAAGGGTGCAAAAAGGGCAGCTCGTTTTGTATTATCACGTAATAGGGGATAGAGTGTGGCAGATATGATACGCGAGTTGGGATGGAAGTCACTAAAGCAAAGACGTTTTTCGTCGCGGCGAGATCTATTTACGAAATTTCAGACACCAACTTTCTCTTCCGAATGCGAAAATATTTTGTTGAGCCCAACCTACATATGTAGGAATGATCATCAAAATAAAATAAGAGAAATCAGAGCTCGAACAGAAAGGTTTAGGTGTTCGTTTTTCCCGCGCGCTGTTCGGGAGTGGAATGGTAGGGAGATAGTATGATTGTGGTTCGATGAACACTCTGCCAAGCGCTTAAATGTGAATTACAGAGTAATCATGTAGATGTAGATGTAGATGTAGATGTAGATGAATCTAAGACTCGAAAATTTAGCAATCTACGAAAGAAAGATTAAATTTCAGTAAAATTAAAATTAAAATCATAATAAAACGCAAAATTAGCATAAATTAACATTCGCAAAGTAGAACCAACGATACCTAAGAATACTCCGTGTGATTACTCTTTGGGAATCGCGCGTAATGACTAAGTATAATTCAATGCATTGTCACTACGTTACGAGAGTTAGCCGAAGCAGGACATATTTTTGAATGCTCGTACATGTAGGAGCGCTTAGATTGTTTTTGAAATTGAATAATTGCGGTCTATTATGACGCAGTAATACGATCATCTGACTTGAAATATCACGGCATTAGAATTCGAACCGAGGACTTTTACCTACTAGAATAAAGTTAACTTTTAACTAGATAATTGAACTAAACATTACTTCGACAGTTCAAATGGTTCAAATGGCTCTGAGCACTATGGGACTTAACATCTATGGTCATCAGTCCCCTAGAACTTAGAACTACTTAAACCTAACTAACCTAAGGACATCACACAACACCCAGCCATCACGAGGCAGAGAAAATCCCTGACCCCGCCGGGAATCGAACCGGGGAACCCGGGCGTGGGAAGCGAGAACGCTACCGCTTACTTCGACAGTGATTTAGGCAACGAACACTGATAGACCATTTTCATTCATAATAGCCAGTGGTTTATGGAACTTCAGTGATAGGTACGAAGCATATAATTTAAATCCCCACAACAAGTGGGAAAGTTTTCTTCTCAAGGCTCGGTTAGGAAATGACTGATATTGTGCAATAAAACACCCTCTCGTGCCAAGTCGTGCATTTGTGATTTAAAATTCTATGAAATTGTGGTGTCACCGCCAGACACCACACTTGCTAGGTGGTAGCCTTTAAATTGGCCGCGGTCCGTTAATATACGCCGGACCCGCGTGTCGCCACTGTCAGTGATAGCAGACCGAGCGCCACCACACGGCAGGTCTAGAGAGACGTACTAGCACTCGCCCCAGTTGTACAGCCGACTTTGCAAGGAAAGGTTCACTGACAACTACGCTCTCATTTGCCGAGACGATAGTTAGCATAGCCTCCAGCTACATTTGCTACGACCTAGCAAGGCGCCGTATTCAATTGATATTTATTATATGAAGCATGTATCATCAAGAGCGATGTTCTACAATTGTGGATTAAAGTTAAGTATTATATCAACTACGTACTTTATTTGACATTCTCAAGATATTGCCCTGTTCCAGACCTCACGCCAGTCAGCGTGTAATTAAACGTGTGCATTTCGGCCTCCTCTAGAAAAACAGTGTTGGCTCTTCTGCCAACACTACAAAATTATTGACATGAAACTCCCGAGTAATAATTACGCGCAGCGACAATATTTGACTGTAGCGCTCGGCGCTTGTGTAGGATCTTTGTCTCAAATAACAAGCCCACTGTTACGATTTCTTAGATACTTGAAATTACGAACAGCTTGTAGGGAATTTGTTGTGGATGTGACTATTGGTTTTATCATTAATATTCCATCATTAATCAGTTAAACATCGATTACGAACGATTAATTACGATTCTTGGGGAAGTAAATATCTCACGCACCAAATCATCAACAAGAAGAGCCGTTGTAACTCCTTCGACGACGTTGCAGACATTTCACGTAAATCGTTTTTTAGATAACGTCCGTCAGCAACTGGATAAACTCTTTTTATTAGCGCGCAACATCTGTCTGGGACCAAGTGCTTTGTAAGACACACAGTCACTGGGTATTTTTAACATCGCGAGTTATACCACAATCAAAATGACGTTATGATTGAGAGATTGTAGGGGCGCTGGTCAGTGTGTGGGAAAAGCAAGCACTTATCGGTATGTCTAATGTGGCGAGCGATATACTGAATTTTCTCTGTTGGTCGGCCATGGTCAAGACGGCAGCGCCTAATGCGTGCTGTGAACAGAGCGACAAAGAGATCGTTACACGATCTTAACTGAAATAAAATTTTTAAATATTGTTGCAAAACTTGGTCATATTACGTAAAACTAACCCAATGAAATACATTTCTAATCTCATTGCGATCCGATAGTTTCTCAAATCATCGTATTTCGAAATTTTAAAAGCGCTTAATATTAAGCTTAGAATGTTTTACCGCTATAATTAGGGTTAGTTTAGCATAAAAAACATGTGGTAGAAGTTTTCTGTAAAGGATGAGCCAGACAGTAGGGGATTTTACTTTATTATATGAGCTTTCAAACGGTAACTTCATTTTTCCATTGCGGCCAAGCTGTCTGTAAATTCTTTCGTAGCACGGTTTAGTAACAGGAAGTCAGCACCGAGGAAGGGCACCTTGATCACGCGCCTCTCTCATGTGCTTACGCCGCCCCAGGCGTCGCTTAACAGGCGACGCTCTGGAAAGTTCCATGCCGCCCGCACGGTTTGCTCGATCCTGACCAATCAGGGCGGAGGAAGCCGCGTGGTGCGTCGAATGTACCCGGCCGCCCGTCGCCGGGCCCACACTCTTGTATTCTTGCTCACCTGCGAGTCGGATGCGCGCCCTGTAGCGTTGAACATCACCCACTTCTCCCGGTGCTGCGGCACTGTGGACTTAGTTTTGGCAGACAACAACTTTCGGTAGCTTCGCGAACTATATTTCGCCAAACTCTACGCTCTGGCTTACCCTCACCTCCCTAGGCCCATGTAACCCCTTTTTAACATGCTTTCGCCAATAAATGGCCTCTATCTAAAAATAATCCTATTCATTCCATAACGCCCATCCTGTACAACTGGTGTCAAAAGTGGGAATACACATGACATCAAGCTAGATGAGTTGTTACTCTGGATTCTGTTTAAAATTACATTATGCATTAGTAAATTGGTTCATAACAAAGTTCCTATGAAATACCTTTGAGTCCAAACATAATTGTTACATAAACATGAAAATATAAAAATGAAGTACACAAATATCATATTACGTGGCTGCATATGCTATATCAGTAAGTAAACGAAGTTAAAAGCCTCTTTGGGCTGATCATCCAAGTATAATAACGTTCACATTATGGGAAGAAGTTTCTCATGCATCAATAGATCCGCTAAACCATCAAGTGAGAATGACAAAGAAAATCGGCACCAGTTTTGTGCAGGTGGGGCGTAGATTGTGTCATTGGATGTCAACGCTGTTGCTAACAAGGTGAGAAAAACAAAACTCGACGAGAATCAAGAGAATTCCGTAGTGGAAACAGAAAGCGTAAGGAATTGAATTATAAACGACTAAATTGAGTACTTTCTGAGGGACTTCTCCTTTATGAAGGTTTAGTGCACAGCGCATCGTTGACACGACGTTACAGCCTACTTAACTGTGTATACGACAATTCTGCGATGCCAAGATAGCTGCTACCTCCTTCACTTTTTGAATTATTAAGTAAAAACCTATTTTCATGCCAAAACTATAAAAGGGAGTTAGGTCAAATTACCTTTGTGTGTGAGATACAAAGCTGAAATGACAGCATGTAGTTGATAGATGTAATAATGAAAATGTACCCACTCTAACTATGATATTGCTGTTCAGCAAAGGTACAGAAATTAGGAGACAGTTCAGAGACACCTGTCTATCCTCGTTTCCGTCTGAAAAATTCTAGAGGATAAAGTTACAGGGCTGAGAATTGTTTGCAATATAAACAGAGCATTGATTTACTAAGAGAAAATTGGGATCATTGTGGGTCTTCAACTAACAGCGATATAAATAATTTTGTAGTCAGAAAGGGTGCTGGGTGAACACTGCTTCCGAAACTGAAAGCAGTTCTGGGGCGAGTGCTTCCTTCGCCATCAGCTCCGAGAATATATAAAGACAGAAGTAACTGCAGTGAGGACGCTGTTCAATCGTCGTCAGTCATGAGGAATGTGTTACGCTTCACTACAGAATGTGCCGTGGTTACGTCTTCATCCGTGTCCGCTTAACCCAACAATTAGGCAAGGAACAGGTGTGCATGAAAATTTTGTCACTTATACCGAAATTAGCAACATTCTAGTGGTAAAAGGTACGGACAATTACAGTAAAGGCATACTGCGATGCTTTTTAGTTGTTCTTTCTCAGCTGTTTCTTCCAAGTATCGACAGCCTTCACAGCTGAGCAATAATTTCACAGACACGCAGCGGACCCACTGAAAGGGAATAAACGTGAGGTTTCTGGCAACGACCACATGGGATCAGTCAACCTCGCACAACTCCTCGAGGCCTACCTGCACTTGTTGCCGGTGACGCTGCCTCCCCTGCTGGTAGACGTGTATTCGGATTTACGAAGACTAATGTAGCCACTACGTGATGCCTGTCTGGTATGTTCTATTGTGCACTTGGACGTACACTGTCACGAATCTTTTTATGTCCACCTTCAAGAGGGTGTACCTCCTTTGGAACGCAGTCAGATGTCCACGTACTCTCAGTGATCGTTTTCTACAGATTGCCCCATTTAAACTATGTGATCAAAAGAATCTGAACACCTGGCTGAAAATGGCTTACAAGTTCGTGGCGCCCTCCATCGGTAATGCTCGAATTCAATATGGTGTTGGCCCACCTTTGGCCTTGATGACAGCTTCCACTCTTGCAGGCATACGTTCAATCAGGTGCTGGAAGGTTTGTTGGGGAATGATAGCCCTTTTTTCACGGAGTGCTGCACTAAGGTGCGGCATCGATGTCGGTCTGTGAGGCCTGGCACGAAGTCGGCGGTCCAAAACATCCCAAAGGTGTTCTGCAGGATTCAGCTTACGACTCTGTGTAGGCAAGTCCATTACAGGGATCTCAGCGTCGTGCAACCACTCCGCCACAGGCCGTGCTTTATGAATGGGTGCTCGATCGTGTTGAAAGCTGCAATCACCATGCCCGAATTGCTTTTCAACAGTGGGAAGCAAGAAGGTGCTCTAAACATCATGTAGGCCTGTGCTGTGAAAGTGCCACGCAAAACAACAAGGGGTGGAAGTGCCCTCCATGAAGAACATGACCACACGATAACACCACCGCCTCCGAGTTTTACTGTTGGCACTACACACGCTGGCAGATGAGGTTCACCGGGCATTCGCCATATCCACACCCTGCCATCGGATTGCCACATTGTGCATCGTGATTCGTCACCCCACACAACGTTTTTCCACTGTGCAATCGTCCATTTTTTACGCTCGTCACCCCAAAGCGAGGCGTCGTTTGACATTTACTGGCGTGATGTATGGCTTAAGGGCAGCCGCTCGACCACGAAATCCAAGTTTTCTCACCTCCCGCCTAACTGTCATAGTACTTGCCGTGGATCCTGATGCAGTTTGGAATTTCTGTGTGATGGTCTGGATAGACGTCTGCCTATTATGCGTTACGACCCTCTTCGACTGTCGGCGGTCTCTGTTAGCCAACAGAGCTTTAGTGCTGTACGTGTCCCTTCACGTTTCCACTTCACTATCACATGGGAAACAGTGGACCTAGTGATGTTTAGGAATGCGGAGATCTCGCGTATGACACAAGTGACATCCAATCACCTGACCACGTTCGAAGTCCGTGAGTTCCGCGGAGCACCTCATTGTGCTCTCTCACGGTATCTAATGACTACTGAGGTCGCTGATATGATGTACCTCGCAATAGGTGGCAGCACAATGCACCTAATATGAAAATCGTGTTTTTGGGGGTGTCCGGATACTTTTGATCATATAGTGTAGAAAAATTTCCCTGTATATACAGCGTTCTTCAGAGTCTTCGTACCAAACGCCTACGAGTGACAGGACATCTGATAGAGAACGACTTTTGTTAGGGACCAAATTTTCGCTTTCCGTTCCGAGCGATGAAAGGCGTCCTTTTATTGAGTTCGTCGGCGCTGAGGGGCGAGATTTCACCGAATTAGAATTGTCTGTTAACTACGTTAATTGTATATGCATACAATAAATTGATCAACAAGCAAACCTTCAGAATGAGTGTCCCTAAGTGGATAAAGATATTTTAGAAACGAATCAAGCATTTTAACTTTCTGGGCCTACCCGTTTCATACGGAGCAGATGATTGGATTATAGGTAACACAGACTGCGCACTCATGTCGCAGATTTCCTACACCCTGCCACATTTGTGTCTATGTAAGTGAAGTGCTCCACATGTACCTTTGCTGTTGTGTGTGTGGCATGCCCAGAGACATTCAATCAGATGTACGGACAGCTAACGGAAGGTGGAAGCAGAGGAGAGAAAAGGAGCGTTGGCGTGAGATTTTCTGGGCATGGAATGATTGAAAATCAGGATTTCAACGACTCAAGGGCTAAGAGTGACTGAAAGGGATCTACGAAAGTGGAATAAAGAACGTGTAATTCCACGTTGATGAAACTCTGCAAGCAATTTACTAACGTAATGAAACTGTTGTGTAAGCTTAAATAAACGGAAGAATGTGGCCATTTTACAAAATTATGCTTAGGAAAGGTTAATTACTAAAGAAAACTTTTGTGAAGAACAGCACGTGTAACAATTTTGTGTGTCTTTCCGTTTTTTACGAGAGGATAGTGTCTCTTAAGTTTTATGACAGATGTCGTGATCAGTATTGAAAATCGGCGAGTGTGAGGAAACTGAAAATATTAGTCTCATCTGAATATTCCTTCATACACTATTCCGAATGCGCGAGGGCATGCTGAAAAGTAACGCCTCTGAATTTTTTATGTTTTTCGACATAGTCACCCTGGTGACGAACACATTTCTCCCAATGAAGGGCTTGTCTGTTGATACCACTTCATCACTGTCGAAGTGAAGCTTCGCAGATGATCTATGACAGTGAACCCAAGGAGTCGCATTGTTGCAGATGTCGCAGCGCTTGTATGTGGTCTGGCACTGCAATGAGGAAGGAAACGGCAGTCCAAGTGTAGACGAACTCTTGTAATTCGAAACTACCTTACACCAAGCTGTTTCTTTTGCGCCGACATAGTTACGTTACACCGCCATGTTACACTCTACAATTCGAGGCCCTCAGTGGAATAGTGTTGCACGTATGTAGACATGAAGAATAAAGATGTAGAATGTTAATAAAGTTTGTTTTATTTAAAAAGGTTTGAGTTTTCACATAAATTCGGAGGAATTATTCTTCCGAACACCCTCGTATTTGTATTATAACCATTTTAGTGTACACTGGTGTAAAATGGGAAATGTCATCTTAGCAGGAACAGCGAAGGCAGAAATTACAGTACCGCTTGATGTCTTCATTCGTCACGAGGTGTCACGAGGTTGGACGGACATCTTTGGGCATCGTTATTCTTCGAGAAAATAAAAAAAAGACAGATATCAAGTACCAACATAGATTTCAAAGATTTGTTTCCCTCAGGTAAGAGCAACAAAAAAATTGATAAATTTGACGCAACTACACATATACCATCTATTTAGAAAGTTATCTATGGAGTAGAAGGAACTGTCAAGTAAAAATGATCTTAATTGATTTTTGAACTTTTATTACCTTCCTTCGCCTTTAATTCACGAAGGGAGGTAAGGGAAAGGGCTATTGGCAAATATTTTTGTGGTTATATATTTTGCTCCTTTCTGTGTTAAATTATGTTTAAGTTGTGTTCAGAGGAAGTTATTCTTGTTCCAAGGGTCATGTTGATAGATGATACTATTATTTTTAAATTGTGTTTGATTCTTCATGACAACTTTCTTACGGGTATAAAAGATTTTTCCATGGTGGAAAGTCTGCATCGTGAAGCATTACTGCAAGCACAGCTGAAGACAAACTAATGGTCGCTGTCACTAATGCACGCTTAGAATTCTGAACATTTTCGCTGACAATATTCGGCCGGCAAGGGGAGGAGAGGTGGTGTCGTAAAGTCTCCCATCAGCAGTCGCTGCGCCAGTATCCTGGATTAAATTCGAAGCTTATCTGCAGTGTCTAATGAAGTGAGGGCATGTGACGTTATTACAGGTGATACGCCCTTCGGATGGGGACGCTAAGCTCGTCGACTTCCCCTTTGGTGCTGCTCCGCTTCGCGACACTTTGTCGTTGACGCGAGTCCGTGCGACCTGTGGCTCCGTTCGGTGGCGCCCCCGGTCTGCCGAAGTCGATTGTGAGCCTACGAAAGAGCCCGGCGCCGTGAACTTTCCAAACCAAGCTTCTCAACGTAGCCTTGGCGCATCTGTTTGAGAATATTCTATGTTGTGGATTGAAATATCGTGGTAGTATGAAAACGGTAGGTCCTCACTATTATTTACTGTTGACTTCTTATTTGTAAAATGTGTTTCAACTAGTGCCATAGGGACTGTTAGTGTGTTGCGTGGGTTCGTTTCTAGACACCTGGTGTTCTGGTTCGGACGAATGAACTAGATCGTATCACAGTCGGCGCCATTCCGACCTGGTGATGGCCATTTTCCTGTCCTGCTGTGGGAGTGATGCGGCAGTGGGACATGACCCATTCGTAAGAATTTGCCAGTTCGCAAACATTTAACCTGGTGGTTTCTGTACGCTTCATACCTAAAATTATGAATCACTGGGGTGGCCATTATAATGGAAATTAACGTTTGGCGTCATTGGCCGGGAGGCCCCTTGCGGGGCAGGTCCGGCCGTCTTGGTGCAGGTCTTATTACATTCGACGCCACGCGCCACAGTGGGCGACCTGCGCGCCGAATGGGGATGAAAAATGGTGGTGAAGAAAGCACAATAACGGAGAAAATCCCCGACCCAGCCGGCAATCCATCACGTTGACCATTCAGCTACCGGGGCGGACGCCATTACAATTGTACTATTTTATTATTCTTTAGCCTTTAATTTTAAATAAGTAACTTTTTCCTGTTATTAAATATGTGCCTTTAATTTTAAATAAGCAACTTTTTATTGTTGTTAAATATGTGCGACAGGTTATATTATACATGACGTTGTCGGGGCTTTGAAACTTCATGCTACTTATTTAATGCAGTGTTATTTTAAATAGTTTTTTTTTCTCTACGCAAGTTAAACTTTAAATTCTGAGTTAAGAGGGTGTTGTTAAAACCCGTGTTTTGTTGCACGTTCTAATCATTTTGTGAAGAGCCAGCTACACCCTGCGGTGTTACCCATGGTTGTTTGGTTGATTTGGGGGAGGGGACCAAAGGCGAGGTCATTATCACCCATGGTTTAAAAGTTATTTTTAAAGAAAATGGTCGGGTACGTGTTATTCCAGTCTTCTATTAGTCAATTTTCCCCAGCCTCTCCCTTTGCCTAGCTCCTCCACTCCTCACCCTCTGTCTTTCTCCGCCTACCCACTCTCTCCGTCAGCATTCTCCTCTCCCTTCTCTCTCTGTCCATATTCTCCTCCCCCCATCGACCGCCACCTGCCCCCTCTCTCTGTTCAATACTCCTTCCCCTCTCTCTGTCTATCTCCACCTCTCTTCTCTCTCTGTCCATCTCCTCCTGCCCTTTCCCTTTCCATCATGTCCTTTCTCATCACTGGCTGTCCATCTCCTCCTCTCCCCATCTCTCTCCACGTTATAGGGGACCCCAAAAGGAGGCTGGTGATTCTTACCCAGATAGTAATCTGTGAACCAAATTTACTTGAAATTGTTCTAGGGGTTTAGGATGAACTGTTGACCCATGGCTTTGCCAGCGTACGCTCATGTCAAACATATTACATATTTACTTAACATACTTCACAAGTATTGGTGCACATATTTCACCTGTATATGCAGCGAATTTCACCCTGCAGTTACATTTTCACGTAGCTCAGTGTTTAGGTGTTGTATCGCCTGAACTGTGGATCATACAATTATAGAATTTAGCAGGTACATCCAGTGGTATATATACACTACTAGCCATTAAAATCGCTACACCACGAAGATGACGTGCTACACACTCGAAATTTAACCGACAGGAAGAAGATGCTGTGATACGCAAATAATTAGCTTTTCAGAGCATTCACACAAGGTTGGCGCCGGTGGCGACACCTACAACGTCCTCATGTGAGGAAAGTTTCCATCCCTGAGTCAACAGATGGGGACGTTTGCAAGACAACAACCATCTGCACGAACAGTTTGACGACGTTTGCAGCAGCATGGACTATCAGCTCGGAGACCATGGCAGCGGCTACCCTTGACGCTGCATCACAGACAGGAGCGCTTGCGATGGTGTACTCAACGACGAACCTGGGTGCACGAATGGCAAAACGTCATTTTTTCGGATGAATCCAAGTTCTGTATACAGCATCGTGATGGTCGCATCCGATGCTGGCGACATGGCGGTGAACGCACATTGGAAGCGTATATTCGTCATCGCCATACTGGCGTATCACCCGGCGTGATGGTATGGGGTGCCATTGGTTACACGTTTCGGTCACCTCTTGTTCGCATTGACAGCACTTTGAACAGTGGACGTTACATTTCAGGTGTGTTACGACCCGTGGCTCTACCCTTCACTCGATCCCTGCGAAACCCAACATTTCAGCAGGATAATGCACGACCGCATGTTGCAGGTCCTGTACGGGCCTTTCTGGATACAAAAAATGATCGACTGCTACCCTGGCCAGCACATTCTCCAGATCTCTCAACAACTGAAAACGTCTGGTCAACGGCGGCCGAGCAACTGGCTCGTCACAGTACGCCAGTCACTACTCTTGTTGAACTGTGGTATCGTGTTGAAGCTGCATGGGCAGCTGTACCTGTACACGCCATCCAAGCTCTGCATAGGCGTATCAATACCCAGGCGTATCAAGGCCGTTATTATGGCAAGAGGTGTTTGTTCTGGGTACTGATTTCTATGGATCTATGCACCCAAATAGCGTGAAAATGTAATCACTTGTCAGTTCTAGTATAATATATTTGTCCAATGGGTACCCGTTTATCATCTGCGTAGCAATTTTGATGGCCAGTAGTGTATATGCCACTGGCTGCGAAATGAGTAGAGTCACTTAATGGCAAAGAAGTAATGAATTAAAACGTCATACGTCATGCATGACGTGGCAGGTTTTTTTGCAGTTCAGTAGTTAACGCCATATCTCCTCAACTATGGGTCGTACAGTGATATATTTTTGCAGATACATAGAGCGACTAATGCGAATACTGTCTGCGAAATGTGCTGCGAATAGAGTTAACAACAAAGAAGTAATAAATTTAATGGCGATACATGATGCTGCTTTTTCTCACGCCTCTTAGTGTTTATGACGTTATATCTCCCGAAATATGTGTCATACAATGATATAATTAGCTGGTACGTTCAGTGGCATATGTGAATACTGTCTGCAAAATGTCGCAAATACAGTTGGTAATAAAAGTAATAAGTAATAAACTAAAACCTCATGACTTATGGAGCAGTTTTATTGCATGAACAGCGAAAATGTAGTAAGCGATATACTTTTGTACCTTTATCATTTTGTGGGGGTTGTTTGTGAGTGAAAGTTTAATAAAAGTTTGATATTATGTGGAAAGTTTGTTGCAAGTCTCTAAGTGTTCTCATCTTCAGATACTGACCTCCACCCCCCACTCTTTTGATTGGTAGGTATGTATAAGGTAGGCTAAGTGTTAATTCAGGATGTAATGTATCTCCATTATAGATTTCATCCAAATCCATCCAGCCATTTCAGCGTGAAGGAGTAACAGACATTCTCTTCACACACATACGCGCACACAAACTTTCGGATTATTTCGCTGTACACTAGCTTGCTGTTTTTCCTTAAAACTAAAAGCTGGAAGAAGTATGTTACTAAGAAATGAACTACTTTAGTTACGTGTTTAGATGGAATCTTATTGTCAAACGTCGAAGTCTTAGTGGATCTACGGATTATAACCTTTCGTCTTGGCCAAATCATAATGTGATTTTTTTGCAGATCATGAGACTGTCCGTTGTAAATAGCATTTTGTGAGTGGTGGTTCACTGTAAGGAACGTTCTTTTGGAGGAGTGAAAAAAGCCGTTCATTGTAAACTCTGCAATGTTTAATTTCTGCGGCACACAATTATATAGATTTCGATTTTTTGCCATTCCAACATTTTTGATTAATGAATGTTAAGCAGCCCTTTACGTTTTATGAAACCATTTATCGCTCCCACTCCCAACCTGCGGTACAGCTCCAAACGAGAGGAGTAAGCCATATGAAGGCCATGTGATCGCATCGCGCAGTAGTTCTATTATATGTTTATTACCTTATAAATAAAAAACATTTTTTTTAATTTTAAATTTAGTGCATTAATGCGATCTTAGTAAATGAGTGTTGAAAAATGATGCATTCATATAGTGTTCATTAAAAAAAAAATACTATCATTCCACTTGGGACCTGTGGAAGGTACATTAGATTTAGTTGTAAATATTTGTCACGTATTATTGTTCTTCTGACGTGTTCTACATCCCGGAGGACCTATTCACAACGGATCAATTGGAATGAAAGTAAATCTAATCTAATCTCTAGACCCACTTCAAATCTCTAGACAAATCAAAGACTACAGTGCAGAAGCGCTCACCACTGTCATACGCACAACGTAGGTACACAACTGTCACATCAAGTAGGTCGGAGGAAGGTAACGGAAAATTACCTCCATTAGCACCTCACCTGGAGCGGCGATGCAGGATTCTCGCATCCTTTAGTATGGTACTACACTGATTTTGATGTTAAGATCTGTAAGAACGAATGTAGTGACGAATGTAGTGACTCCTTTTCAAAAGTGGTAGTGAAGGCTGCCAGAAAGTTCTAATAACCATACTTCTCATCAAGCCTGCCTCCAATCACTAGGGAACCCGGCAACGCTTCGCAGTTGATATTTATGCACGAGAGTTGTTTTTACCTACTAATTTACCTGTTCCCCCTTTCTCCGACCATCTCCTCCTCCCCCTCTCTTTCTCCAGTTGCTCCGCCCTGCCTCCTGTCTGTTCACCCCTCTTCCCTCTCTCTCTCTGACCATGAACCTTGTTTATGGTTACTGCAAATTCAGATTCTGTAGTTGTATTCTGATCTTAAGCCGGTAAGTCTTAAACAGAACTTGTCTGTTTTTAGTGAAAGCTAGCTGCGAGGAAGAAAATAAAAGATAGCGTTGTTCATACATCACGTTTGGGAGAAACAATTTGTCTACTGGTTTCAATGCCATAGCACTGCAGCTAAAACTGACAGTGAGAAAGAAAACACCGCACATTTTCGCTTTAAAATACAGCACAGCAGTTTTTTCGCAGTCAGTGGTAACCTAGAACCTGTAGATTGTTATTTAAAAAAATATTTAGCCTATGTCCATTTGAACGTTTATTAAAGTATCGCGTAAAAATCTGAAGTAAATAGGTAGGGAACTTTTCGAGGTTTTTCAACGTTCCTCTCTTTCATCGTTTCAGAATGTTCATTATAGTGCAAAAATTTTAAGTAAATCTTCCAACAAGAGTTAGAGATTTGTGATAACAACGTTAAACGAAGACTCGCCTTTGTAATCATAGTGTAGATGAAAAATTGATTTAGAATAGCTCCTGTGGAGCGATTGCTGGTATCAGTATGTCGAATGGATTAGTTTGGAGTAGGGCTGCAAAACTGACAACTTTTTACCCCACATATTCGGTATTGTTGAAACACATAACGTTACAGAATATTCGTTACTAGTTACAGAATGTCATTAGCGATGTAACCATAACAGCTAAACATTTATTTGCTATCCTGGCAAGTTGTGGGTATAACTACGCTCGTGAATGCGCGAATTGAGTGGGTTATCTTCCATGAACGTTTTTTTCTATTGTACATACTGACAAACGTTCACCATTGCTGCACTGGTACCAGTCGTTACACCTGAAGTTGTGGAATTGGAACTCGTTGTCACATCAAAATAATTTCCAAACTGATTCGTCACCCACTGCCTCATGTCGCTCACAGACAGGTAGACAAGGCAATATTCCGGAATAGGGCGGCCGGCCTCTGGAGTGGCTAAACGCGGCTACATTCCGTCGCGGGGCAGCAGCAGTTGTATTCCGGACGCTTGCCGCAGCCCTGTTGAAACCAGTTTATAATGTTGTGGGCTGTCGAAAAGCCGGCGATTTGCTGTACGGCGAAAACCGTAACGTGTGAAAGGAAGGAACTGGAGGATTACGAATACTGTCGATTTAGCCCGAAGTGAACACGATTTACATGCGGAAAAAAAAAAAACATGGCGAGTGAGGAAATACATTCGGCATTGCGTGTCACTGTCAATTTACTCTTCTGAGAATACCCAAACAGGAGGAATGTTAGACCTACCGATCTGTATAAACGAGCGGGAAAGTTGGTGGGCGAGTAACGAAACGTTTTCGTTACTCCGAGACCTCCGACGGTAAACAACTGGACGAATACAATAACTACCGACTAGTTCTGAGTCGTGCACGAACTGAATGCAAGGAGGAAAACATGTAACGAAACTTTTCGGGAGGTAACGAAACCGTACTTCGAGCTTCGTGGAACACTCAAAGTAATTCTCATTTATTGTTTTAAAGTTGCACATTTTTAATTAGATTGCATGTTTCGATCACTCTGGATCACGTACAGATCTAAGTACCTGCGTCAGCAACCCGTGTTTTCTACTCAGAACCACATATCAGAGTACTGTAACTCAGCAACGAATACATGCAATATGCAACAGCCCTACTATTTCGACGACCTACATGCCGGCGGCGTGAAAGCAGAGAGTGTGTCGTCCAAGACGCACGATACCACAGTACTTCACTGTTGCCAGCTCGTATGTGTCTGATGCATAAGATCTTGCGGGGGCTTGGATTTTCATCTTGAGTTGCTCCATTCGGGGAAAGAGGTGTGAAAACAGTATCAACTCTCGTGGACAACATTGTGTTGATTAAATGGGTTGTCATCGATAATCTCAGCTTCTAACAACAATGCAGCACATTATTAGTCAACAAAATGCTGAAAAAAAAAAAAAACCGGCGGGTAGCCATACCATTTAGAAGTGCCTTCTCAAGCCTCTACGCCGTGAGCGGCGGAATCGATCGACTTACGTCTCTTTGCTCGTTAAGCGTCACAGACGCAAGAGATTACCATCGTAATGACACACGTAAAGCTGAAATACTAAACACCTTTTCCCAAAGCTGTTTCACAGAGGAAGACCGCACTGGAATTCCTTCTCTATGTCCTCGCACAAACAAAAAAAATGGCTGACATCGAAATAAGTGTCCAAGGAATAGAAAAGCAACTGAAATCACTCAACAGAGGAAAGTCCACTGGACCTGACGGGATACCAATTCGATTCTACACAGAGTACGTGAAAGAACTTGCCCCCCCTCTAACAGCCATGTACCGCAAGTCTCTAGAGCATCGGAAGGTACCAAATGATTGGAAAAGAGCACAGGTAGTCGCAGTTTTCAAGAAGGGTCGTCGAGCTGATGCGCAAAACTATAGACCTATATCTCCGTCATCGATCTGTTGTAGAATTTTAGAACATGTGTTTTGCTCGCGTATCATGTCATTTGTGGAAACCCAGAATCTACTATGTAGGAATCAACATGGATTCCGGTAACAGCGATCGTGTGAGACCCAACTCGCTTTATTTGTTCATGAGACCCAGAAAATATGAGGTACAGGCTCCCAGGTAGATGCCATTTTCCTTGACTTCCGGAAGGCTTTCGATACAGTTCCGCACTGTCGCCTGATAAAGTAAGAGCCTACGGAATATCAGACCAGCTGTGTGGCTGGATTGAAGAGTTTTTAGCAAACAGAACAAAGCATGTTGTTCTCAACGGAGAGACGTCTACAGACTTTAAAGTAACCTCTGGAGTGCCACAGGGGAGTGTTATGGGACCATTGCTTTTCACAATATATATAAATGACCTAGTAGATAGTGTCGGAAGTTCCATGCGGATTTTCGCGGATGATGCTGTAGTATACAGAGAGGTTGCAGAATTAGATAATTGCAGTGAAACGCAGGAAGATCTGCAGCGGATAGGCACTTGGTGTAGGGAGTGGCAGCTGACCCTTAATATAGACAAATGTAATGTATTGCGAATACATAGAAAGAAGGATCCTTTATTGTATGATTATATGATAGCGGAACAAACACTGGTAGCAGTTACTTCTGTAAAATATCTGGGAGTATGCATGCGGAACGATTTGAAGTGGAATGATCACATAAAATTAATTGTTGGCGAGGCGGGTGCCAGGTTGAGATTCATTGGGAGAGTCCTTAGATAAAGTAGTCCATCAACAAAGGAGGTGGCTTACAAAACTCTCGTTCGACCTATACTTGAGTATTGCTCATCAGTGTTGGATCCATACCAGGTATGGATGACAGAGGAGATAGAGAAAATCCAAAGAAGAGCGGCGCGCTTCGTCACAGGGTTATTTGGTAACCGCGATAGCGTTACGGAGATGTTTAGCAAATTCAAGTGGCAGACTCTGCAAGAGAGGCGCTCTGCATCGCGGTGTAGCTTGCTGTCCAGGTTTCGAGAGGGTGCGTTTCTGGATGGGGTATCGAATATATTGCTTCCATCTACTTATACCTCCAGAGGAGATCACGAATGTAAAATTAGAGAGATTCGAGCGCGCACGGAGGCTTTCCGGCAGTCGTTCTTCCCGCGAACCATACGCGACTGGAACAGGAAAGGGAGGTAATGACAGTGGCACCTAAAGTGCCCTCCGCCACACACCGTTCGGTGGCTTGCGGAGTATAAATGTAGATGTATGTAGATGTACCAGAACGGTGCTTAACACTATTAAACTCCTAGCCCGAACCTGCGGTGCTGGGCCCTTCCAGAAGAAGTTCTGTGAAAATTAACCCACAAATATAGCATTTCCGAATAAAAAAGGCTATAACGTAGCAACTGAGGTTTATTATTTAATCCTACGAAGTTTTACCGATCTTGTAATGAAATAAAAAGACTAAATAAAAGAACTTTCGGTTGGCACTACCGCTTTTAAAGTGCTCTTCTTTTCTATGATGATTAGTTACAATTTCGCGGTCATCTGTAGCTATAGATCGTACGGAAGAACATAAAAATGGGTCCTATTATAGTAATAGCTCTATTTTGTTTTTACGTTGCTATTCACTTTCAATTATGGGTACAACCGCAGCAGCAGTTCTGGTATTGCACGACAAAGAAAGGCGCAGCCGTAACAATGTTAGAGTTCTAATGCTGATAAAATTCGTGGTTACCAGTTGATGGAAGTACAATTAGCACGACACAAAAATAGCATTCTTATAAAAATACAGTCGCATTTGGAAAAACGCATTTGTTTATTTTATTTTTAAGGCTACCATTTTACGATTTTAGAGCAGAAAATAAAATGAATGGCTTTTAAAGGCAACACCTTGTCCGGACAAGAAATATAATGGATAACAGAATAGGTCAAACAGTTTTGCGACATCACGTATAAGTATTACGAAGAAATAGAGAAGAAGTTAGTAAAGTTTGGCAGTATAAACGAATGTCAAAAAAATGAAACGAGAAAAGAATCAAGGCTGAAATTTTGTAATTTTATAAGACAATGGCAGTACCAGTTCTTGTTCCCGTGGGTTATTAACAATTGCCAAGAGAGTCGCATATAAGCAGCGGAGATGAGACTTGTAAGGCACTGAAGAGATAGACAAGAGCTAACAAATTTAGAAATTCGGAAGTGAAGGAAGAACTGAATATATTTAACATCTTCAATAAAATGTAAGAAAATAAGAGAAACTAATGTGAACATGTCGAAAGAATGAGAGGAGAAAGATAACTCCTCCATAGCAGGAGAAGCAACCCAGCTGGGAGAAGTCAGGAAAGACCAAGGCACTGGTGTTACTGTAGCTGTCAAAAAAAAGGTCTACTGCTTGAAGATGATGGTTTGGAATTTCCTCTTAGAACGCTCGTAGTTGTCACCTGAGCTTTCTCTGGCGTCACGAGTCAGTAAGATACCTGTTTCACGGTATGTTTCCCGAAGTATGTAGAAAGCGATTAAAAATTTTAAAAAATGGTTCAAACGGCTCTGAGCACTATGGGACTTAACTTCTAAGGTCATCAGTCCCCTAGAACTTAAAACTACTTAAACCTTACTAACCTAAGGACATCACACACATCCATGCCCGAGGCAGGATTCGATCCTGCGACCGTAGCGGTCGCGCGGTTCCAGACTGTAGCGCCTAGAACCGCCCGGCCACCTCGGCCGGCGATTAAAATTATCTGAAAATGATTTTTCCTTTTCATCCAGAGATCAACAATCTGTGCACGACAACAGGAAGTAAACAATTTTTTGGGTTCTGGTTTGGAGGAAATTAGTTCTCACTTCAGGGAAGGCATTAGGTTTTTTTATTTTATTTTTTTTATTTTAAATGTGAACGAATGGATTTAGCGTGGTTGGCGCTGGCACGGCGAAAGAGAC
Organism: Schistocerca serialis cubense; assembly: GCF_023864345.2. Lineage (NCBI taxonomy): Eukaryota > Metazoa > Arthropoda > Insecta > Orthoptera > Acrididae > Schistocerca > Schistocerca serialis. Next base: position 563,976,029 of record NC_064641.1, read on the forward strand.
ACGATGTAGGGTTCAATTTTATCATGTTGCATATGGAATTCACATCTGTATTGTGTCCGTTACCACCACGTTCATAAACAACTTTTATTAGAAGTACCATTAGATGGGAGCTTCCTCCAAACTAACGTGTGGAAAATAAAATAGGAGCTTACAGTGTTTCCCTGTGACGGAGGTAGCTGGAAAGGGACCATGTGGGTGAAATTAGCCAACAGCGAAAAATTATGAAACAAAGTGTTTACGTAAATAAGAGAAACAGACTAGCATCGAACTCACTTCTAAAAGCCGACATTTTGTTAACAATTCTTTTAAAGTTTTGCAGCTTTTCTAGTTTAAGTCCCATACGTCTGAAAGGACGCCCTGGAACCGCAAGACCGCTACGGTCGCAGGTTCGAATCCTGCCTCGGGCATGGATGTTTGTGATGTCCTTAGGTTAGTTAGGTTTAACTAGTTCTAAGTTCTAGGGGACTAATGACCTCAGCAGTTGAGTCCCATAGTGCTCAGAGCCATTTGAAAGGACTCCGATAGGAATGTGACGCAACATATGAGAGTGAATACCGATTTAATTTGTATCAGCTGTCCCCTGAGACAGCGGAAAAAGTCGGTACAAAATAATTTACTTCCGATTATAACGTAGTCTGCACCGATTATTAAACCGAAGACAGTCTTACACCAATTGTTTTGCGCTGGCCTGTAGGGTGCAGCGTAGGTAATGTGCAGCTAAATAAGACCTTGATGGGCACGGGATAGGACTGGGCACCGTAAATGGGTGCCCAAAGTGCGAAGAAACGTAGCCTGGACTGATGAGTCGCAATAGACGTTGACACACACCGAGAACAAGGTGTAGGCACTTTCACGTGGGTATCAGTTGTCATTCTTCCAGCAAGGGCCATTCAGCTAGTGAGACTTGGCGCTCGCTCTGGGCAGCACGGACAGTGGGGGCGGGCGTGCCTATCAAAATGGTTCAAGTGGCTCTAAGCACTATGAGACTTAACATCTGAGGTCATCAGTGCCCTAGACCTATAACTACTTAACCTAATTAACCTAAGGACATCACACACATCCATGCCCGAGGCAGGATTCGAACCTGCGACCGTAGCAGCAACGCGTTCCCTGACTGAAGCACCTAGAACCGCTCGGCCACAGCGGCCGGCTCGTGCCTACCGCTAGAAGACTTGCCATCCAACGACAAGTGTGTCGTCGAACGCGTCATGCGGAGAGCAGATGTGTTGAAGCTCGTGCTATCGGCGGTAGTGATGCTGTAAATTGAAGACGACAGTTGGAATTTAATTAATTAAGTTTAATCCTTGTTGCGGGAGTCCTACAGCTGTCACCGCATCTCGTATCTCTTCTCGCATATCTTCTCTCTAGCGCTTCTTGGATACCACTAAACCACGCTTTCCATGGTCTTCCTCTTCTATTCCTTCGAGGATGTTGCCATGAAATTACTCACTTTGGCCAAATGGAGTAATAAAATAAAAGCAGACCTCGGAACCCTGAGAAGGCGATCTGCCTAGGGAATGGCAACTTGAAATATTATCCGGTCCTCCAGGGTGGGGGGTTGAATCGTTAGGCCAGCTCCCTAGCAACTGTAAAAATTATTTCTCGACTCGAAGTCTCAGTTAGAAGTCTCGGAAAAATAAAACTTCGCTTACACGTAACCTGGTGACCAGTTGGAGAAATGGAAAGCTGAAGAAAAGTGACTGAAACACTAATCAAGTACGTTCAACATTTGATGAACAAGATGATTGCAATACTTTCCGGCGTAACGTCAAGCGCCGCACGTCGGCCTGGAACGATACAACAGAGAAGGCTGTGAGACGACGTCAGCCAATAGAACGCTGACTAAGACGACGCCACGACAGTAGCGGCACTTTACCAAGAGAATACAACCGCCGCTCCAGCTAGCCGCGGCCACACTAGAAGAGCCTGACTGGAAGACGAGCCAGATGTGTGAACAGTATCATTTGCTTGCATGGAAATTGTATACATCGAAGGACATTGATTATTAGCATTTCGCCATTTGCTTGCGACACCTCACTGTAAATCCGCTAAGTTAAACTTTGGTAATTCAATTTACTGTAATAAACTACCTTAATAAGATTTGCGTGAATGGTTGTCTAGCTATCCGAGAAAACAGCTTCGTAGGCTCCCTGTATTAGAGGAGTGGGCAAGATGTTACACGGTATACTTAATTACAGAGAGATTTCAACAGAAAGAAGAGAAATTGGAAGTAAAAAAGTAATCTATCTAGAAATGAGCAAGCTAATCAATTATCGCTACAACATATCCAGTACTCAGCTAACTGTTACAGAAGACTGAATAATCCAGGTGGTTTCCGTGAGGTGTCTGTTGAGCTGTTTAGCCAACGAGGTTGTACAGTCGATAACATCTAACTAAGTGAAAATTACTAGAGCATGGAAGTGCAGGTACCACATTTCACGTGGACATATTAACGAAGGAATGTAAAAAACTACAGAAGGAAGCTAATGGTCACTACAGCCATCTGGGCTATTGCCAAAATATATAAAAAATGATTTATCCATGAACATAAATATTTAATAAATGGACAAGGGATTGCAATTACGAACCACCTCCTTGACAGAGGTTGGTGGATACATAAAAGAAACATAAGGAACCATGTCGCTAATAAGGGCAACGATTGCAAAAAAGGTTAGTGATTTCAGTAAAATCTCAGAAAAGCATGAACAAACACAAGGTGCCTGCAAGTAGCTGGCTGTGAAAACTGAATTAGCGAAATAAAACCCTGTTACAAATTAACTGACTCCTCATTCGCCGTTTCAGTGACTACAGCAATAGTGCATCCTCACCACTCTTAAGCCGTGCAGGGGTAGAAGAAACCTGCAGTAGTGGCTTAAAATTCTATGTTTGGCTCGGCCTCTGTACTCTGTTCTCAGTTGGAGGCACCCATTTCTGCAGTTCCCTGCAACGTGCTGGAGCAAGTATCTTCTACAGCTTCCTAAAGCAAAGTCTTCTCCTCTATCTCCCTGAATGAAGTTTGTGCTAACTTTAATCTACGGAACTTAGCTGGTACTGACAGCGTCGGAATCTCATCAGCCAATCGCACCAGACTTTGTGAGTTCCGACCAATGTTAATTTAATAAACAAGTTCAACAATTTCTTACTCTTGTGGATTTTGTTGAGGGTGATGGAGGAAGGCAGAAAATCTCTTGCACTACATGACAGATTTTCAGCTCCTGCCAATCAAAAGCCATGCCCATAGGCACGCGCGTGGAGTCACCCTACTACCTAAGTAATTACTATAAATCAACAAGAGAACCCCTTACTAGAATTTAGGAAAGCATTACGTCAGGGTACACCTGTACTAAACGTCTACTCCCATGATTCGAAGGCTTGTGTTCCATCGTCTTATCTAAGCTATAAAAGGATTCCTTTTCACTTCTCACATAATGCAATTTTGTGGCACACTGCTTGGCGTCTTCAACACTACTACTTGGCAGACACAACCGACTATCTTCTCTTGATCTTTACTTTCATGGAGAATGACTCTCAGCAGCTTTATCTTTACTTTTCTGTTCTCTTAAATGAACTTCCCTTCTCTAAGCCAGTTAAAGGCCCCAAGGCTGACAAAATAACAAGAGTCTGTCACCATATCCAGAAGAAAGAAAAAATGGTTCAAATGGCTCTGAGCACTATGGGACTTAACATCTGAGGTCATCAGTCCCCTAGAACTTACAGCTACTTAAAGCTAACTAACCTAAGGACATCACACACATCCATGCCAGAAGCAGGGTTTGAACCTTCGACTGTAGCGGTCTCGCGGTTCTAGAACGAAGAGCCTAGAACCACTCCGCCACAACGGCCGGCTCCACAGGGAGAAGGATAGAGAAATAATGAGACTTGTAACCATCTACTATCTACATGGATCTACATTTGCAATAGTGAATACTGTCTGCAGTTTTTATGAAAGATTAATTATTTGACTCTTGGGATCTGCATATTAAATTATAAAACAGGTAGTGGGACAATTCGGGCAAATGGCATGTAAAATTTGGTAAACTTGAGATTTTTCCTAAATGTGTTACCTAAAAGTGAACAGGCCTTAGTGACAGCGCTGTCCAGTCCATACAAAGATAGAGGACTTAATTATCTTCTTCTTCTTCTTTTCTTCCTAGGATAGATCTTGTTTCCTTCAGTACCCCTCGGTCTACCCTGAGGTTGTCAGTCCGTCTTTTCCTTGGATAGCAAATAACGCTTTTACGAGATGCAGATTTATTTCTTATGATTTGCACAATCTTCCGTTCATCCCTGTATGTGTTCGTTATTATGCTTTCTCTTATATATCTACTCATTAATGGAGTCCATTTTACACCCTTTTCTAATGCTTTCATTAGTCTCTCGACTGTGTCTCAGTGTCTTCCCTGTAATCTTTCGCAGAACTTTCATTTCTGTGGTTTGAAAATGTCTTTTTATTTTCGATATTTATGGTCTCGTCTCAGCTGTCTGTCACAAATGGTCTCACTTTTGTTTTGCATATTCCTACCTTCGCATCTATTCCTATATGCTTGTTTTTCTAAATTGTATCGTTTAAACAACCTGGCACTTTGTTTGCTCTTGCCACTTGTTCTTTAACTTCCTTTTCGATATTTTCAGTGCTAGAAAGTTCATTACAAATATATTTAAATGTCTTTTTATCATCTCATATATGACTATATTAGAAAGTAGTGGCCTCAAAGAGCCACGTCGTCTAGTATCACTATTAACTGCTATGCAGCTAGTTAACCTGGAACCAATTTTCGACTGGATGCAGTTGTTGAAATAAATGTCTTCAGCTGTTTTTATTAAGTTGGAAGAAATCCTCCTGTTATACAGCAGATTTAAAACAACTTAATTATTCGATTAATACTATTTATAATCATGGATTCATACAGGAGGCAAAATTATAAATCCAGTGGCCACACTCACGGGCCAGTTGCATGAATATTTAACAAGTAGCAAAATTTAATACACAAACTTCTATTAAAATTTCTATTTTTCTTTATATTCTGGACATCTGATGTGTTGCTTCAATAATGTATCATCGGATGGTAAAGCCAAAGTAATTTTAATAATGGCCAAATACGCCGGTTGAGAAAGTCACAAGAAAGCATAAATCGTTAAAGGAAGGAGCTGTTGCATTCAAATTGGATACACAGACGCGTTCCCTTAAAGGAAACACTTTTTTTGGTGGGGATGCCTGCCTGGTGCTACCGCAGAATAACCAATTCAAGCGCTGGAAAATCTTTCACTGCTACTCCAGTGCAGGAACCATTTTTTTCCTAGACCAGAGATGTCGCTGTGTCTCCTCCCAAACAGTACAGCCGCGGAAACAAGCTCTTCGAGCTGTTAACTCGCTATAAATAATTATTGTGTAAGTAGCCAACAGATTTACTTAACCCGTAGTGAACTCCATTACTTCGGGTTAAGTGAGGTGCAGAATCACATGGGTAGGAATCGGGTCACGCCGCGGTAGTCGGAACGCGCCTACCTCGATCACTGCACGCAACTCGCTCTGCGAGCTGAGTGAACACCAGTCACTGACGCTGATGGGGTAAGATTTGCCATACTTGCTACCCTTTGTATCTGAATCTCGTATCCCTCATGGTCACCAATAATATGTCACGTCTTTCTCTTAATATACTTTCTCACGTTACCTTGTTTGTAACTTCTACGTGCCGTGGAGGACTGGCTACACGACGAGTAGGAAGGAGCTTGCATGGGGGCTTAACTAATTTTTATTATGCAAATATTTTTAATTTTTTTAGTAGCTGACTGTACGGTTACGCAGTCTCGTAACCGGTTGACCCTGACTAGTATTACTCCGCAATCTGACTGCATAGAATAACAACAAACAATGAAAGGAAATTCCCGTTAACACAATTAATTAATTAAGCCCCCAGCAACTATAAAACCTACGAAACAACAAAACACAAGTGTAGCTGTTCTGTGTGTGGAAGTGTGATTCAACGTACACATCTGGCACGGTTTTTCCTCAATAAGACCAGATATTTTAAACACCATTTATACTGAAGTAATTAAAAAAAAAACAGAAATACTATAATTGCACGTAGAAATCAGAAATACAGTCTAATACAAGAACACGAGCCAGATGCTTTGTTGACTGAACCTGTGACCAAGGGGCATTATTGTTTAACACATTTGAAATAAAAAAATTAGAAAATTTTCTTTACCTTTATATATATCGACGAAAAGTACTCTGATCATTACAATATCTCCATTCGAACAGCATCTGGTGTCTAGCCCATCAAAACATCACTGCTACATCTGAACAAGCGCTCTCCACCACGACATCTCAATAAGAACTGCCTACTACGACTTCTCAACAAGAACTCTCCACCACCACATCTCAACAAGCACTGCCAGTGGAGGCGGCTGAATAATACTCTTTGGCGCAATCTCTGGCGCTGTGACTCAGTGTAGCCACCTTTCATATGCCCCTCCTCCAAAGGCTAGAATTTGATGGTATTTTTGCCAGCATTGGTGATGAAAATACCACCAAATTCGTTCAAAAAATACAGTCAAAAATTAAAAAGTAATATTAATAAGTAAATATCACATACCTAAATAAATTTTGGCTTTGCACTGACCCTTCAATAACCTAATATATAAAATACAAATGCTTGCATACATATGATTTTACATAATAGTTTACACAAGTATCATGTGGTTAAACAATTCAATCAATAGCGTCAGCAATGACGAATAGGTGCAGGTAAGAGTCTCATAACATCTCATAAACAGTAAACACACAAAAAAATCGGTTTATACAAATATTCACATAAAATTCTTTCAATAGTTCAATAAACAAGTAGAACTCCTCAGAGTAGTTTACAGTTCCAACAGTAGCACCCTGCAATGATCAACAGGTGCAAATAGCAATCTCATAACATTTCATCAGCAGTAATTAAACAGCTTCAACAGTGGCACCCAAAAATGGCGAGCAGGCGCAGACACTAACAAGTGACATCATCTCAGTAGAAGCAGTTCCATCAGTGGCACCCAGCAATGTTGAGCAGATGCAGACACCAACAAGTGACATTATTTCAGTAGAAGCAGTCCATCAGTGGCACCCAGTAATGTTGAGCATGTGCAGACACCAACAAGTGACATCATTTCAGCAGAAGCAGTCCATCAGTGGCACCCAGCAATGTTGAGCAGGTGCAGACACCAACAAGTGACATCATTTCAGTAGAAGCAGTCCATCAGTGGCACCCAGCATTGGTCAACAGGTGCAAACACCAACAAGTGACATTATTTCAATATATGCAGTCCATCAGTGACACCCAGTAATGTTGAACAGGTGCAGACACCAACAAGTGACATCATTTCAGTAGAAGCAGTTCCATCAGTGGCACCCATCAATGTTGAACAGGTGCAGACACCAACAAGTGACATTATTTCAGTAGAAGCAGTTCCATCAGTGGCACCCAGTAATGTTGAACAGGTGCAGACAGCAACAAGTGACATTATGTCAGTAGAAGCAGTTCCATCAGTGGCACCCAGCAATGTTGAGCAGGTGCAGACACCAACAAGTGACATCATTTCAGCAGAAGCAGTCCATCAGTGGCACCCAGAAATGTTGAACAGGTGCAGACACCAACAAGTGACATTTCAGTAGAAGCAGTTCCATCAGTGGCACCCAGCAATGTTGAGCAGGTGCAGACACCAACAAGTGACATTATGTCAGTAGAAGCAGTTCCATTAGTGGCACCCAGTAATGTTGAGCAGTTGCAAACACGAACAACAGTTTGAATGCACACACAATTGCTTTTACAAAATTATTGTCATTGCTCTTACACTAAACATACAAAATATAATAAACACACAATTGATATCAGATAATTGTCATATTAACTATTACAAATACACAAATACCAGTAAACCTATAATATTTATGGGTGTCAGTGCAAGCCACAACAAACAAGTAAAATAATATTTAGGAGAAAGGTCGGTACCAATTATTTGGGATTAGGAAAGGAAAACACACAAAACACACTCACTCATCTTTTATCCACATTTAAGTACTACTGTGTAACTGTATAGTGTTAACTGTGTAAATGCAATTCTGTCAAAGATTTGATGTTCGACATGTGTATCAAGTAGTAATGGCAGCAGTGTGTAACAGTCAATAATAGTTAGTCAACGTCATAGTCATCATGTCAAGACCAATGTTTGCCAAGCCAAATCAAAATGTACGGTTTCTGAACAGCTGTCAGTGTGCCAAGATATGCAATTACTTCCTTTCTCCAAAAAAAAAAAAAAAAAAAAAAAAAAAAAAAAAAAAAAAAAAAAAAAAATATATATATATATATATATACTGCTTATTGATTTAACAAAGTGTGTGTGTAGACAATCATATTTCCATTTGAGTGTTCTAGTCTGCTATCTTCATCCTCCTTGTTCCATATAGACCAACAAACAAACAAAAAATGCTCCTCACTTACTTCACCTCTTATCCATCAAAACTCCAATAATCATTATCATCACATAATCTTAATACTTCAATAATAGCTCTTACGTCGATACATATAAACCTTATCATCAATATCATTTACCTTACCTCTTGTCCACTAAAACTCCAATAATCATCAAATTCACACAATCTCAATACCTCAATAATACCTCTTCAATACGTCGATACATATAAACCTTATTACCAATATAATTTCACTTCCATAACAACTCTTTCCTCTAGTCAGTCTCCTCGAACAAGTACAGATAAAATCCTAGTGCAAACTTCGATTCATCATCCCATGCAATCCGAAGTCACAATATCCACACACAACCTCTGTGTAGTCCTCCTGAACCAAATCTTCTACTCATTATGAATTATGAAATACATTTTGGTTACCTTGTCCATCATAAAATAAAAGAAATGCGTACATGACCTCTAACAGCCTTCAGTTTGAATAACTTTCAGTAAGTAGGTGCGAGTACGTAGTATGAAAGATCACATAAGACTTTGAGTGAATAAATCGTAATATCTCACAGTGTGTACACCACATCAAAAATCATGGCAAAACAGAAGCAAACATGTGGAGTATTTCTTGTGTCAAGTGTCACTTACTATTTCAGTTGCTCACGAAGAATGCAGTGTAATAACTGTCAATGGTCTAAACCCAGTGTTGGTATTTCATGTCGTTAGCTTCCTTTCTATTAGCATAAATTTATACGGCTTCCATAAAACCTCCAGCTCATGTGACTTCTATGAAGTTTCTTGTACTAATGTCGTTCGTCGAATTATAGCAGTTCATTTTCTTATCTTAAAATATAAATCACTGAGCTTAAGCAAAACATGAAACAGCGAATAAATATACCAGTAGAGAACAGAATGTCAGCAAGTGGATGCAGCACAATCCCTACAACGAGTCTCTGCCAAGCAAACAATCTATAATTAATACCATAGTGTGACCTAAACTCCATGTTCGTACACAGTATATTAGCATTTCTATATACCAAATTAAAGAGTAGTTGTGACAACAAAACAGAAATGTGTAAATATGCAATCCATACGCAAAGCAGCAAATATGTATCTTACATAATAAACAGGTCATTAGCATCATATCAGCATAAGCAAATAAATGTTCATACGTAATCTTAATAAGTAAACATGAAGGCGCAAGCAGATAAATCACAAAGTGTAACCTACATACATAACCACATCAGCACAATTAATAAGGTGACAATTATAATTTAAATAAATAAGCACAGCAGGCACATAAAAAAATAATGTGACATCAGTGAAAAAGCATAGCAGCCAAGCGATGCATAATATACATAAGTAACAACCCTGTTCATTAATCAATCATTGTCAAAATTAGATAACACAAAGTATAAATCACGTAATCGCGAGCAGCAAATTACGTCTAGAGTACGTACCTAAGTGGAAATATGTTACCTGAAAAATAAACTCAATTAATAGTTCCCATTTTAGTTTATTAGTTTCTTCACCGAAATTACATTCTTCCTGAAAATTTCTCGATAGCAAGTCCTCTTAACGTCGGACACACACAGAATTTACCTGAAGTTCTTAAATATTTTATACAACCGTATCCTGAAAAATACTGAACGTTAATAACATAATTTATCAAGTCACTATAGCTTTATACTGAATTTAATCGGAGAATTTAGACTGTGTATTTGTTTACGGCTGTCAGTGCATTCGCACTGAGCGCTCGATCAGCTGTAGGCGCGTGACGTAGGAAGTAATTGTTTGCGGTCAACGAATGCCTTGTGCGGCGCGCAGACTTGACTGTTGCTTTGAGTATGCGCCGCCGCCAGAACACGGCGCGGTATCCTTGTACTCTCCGTGTGTTTACGTATAACTGCTGATGTCTCAAAAGTGTGTCATTCCACAAAAATTTTAACGTTAGATATATGATGTGTTCCCTTAGAGCGTCGAGATTTAAGAGTTTGTACTTCAACAGTGTTATCATGAATAATTTTGCGAACTCTATATGGACCGTTATAAAGCAGAAAAAATTTGCGACACAAACCCTTTCCTTTGTGAGAAAAACGATGAGACTTAATTAATACCTTTTGACGAACTGACAAAGTTTATAAACGACCAGGACGTTTAGCTGATTTCTCTCTTCTAGCAGCCACAGCTGCAATATTTTGCAGAGCCAGGTTCACAACTTCAGAATGCCGCAGTTTCCGTGTAGGCGGAAAAGGAACGATTTCAGAAATGCGATTTGTCGGTGCTTTATTTTTTAATATCAATATAGGCGGTAAAGAAGTTGAATCATTAGGGAGTTCATTCAGAATGTTTTGAAAAGTATGAAGTTACTGATCCCAAGTTCTGTGATTCTGATGACAATAAAAACGACACAATTTATTGATTTCCTTCATCCATCTCTCTGAAGCGTTAGATTGAGGGTGAAAAAGTGAAATGAAAATTGATTTAATCTTACGATGCTGTAGAGTACGAAGCCAAATTTTAAAGCGAAACTGCGATCCATTATCTGATATAACCTTATCAACATGACCCACTTCTTTAAGAAAATGGTTGATGAAAGCGTTAGATACTGAACGAGCTGTTGCTTTGCGTAAAGGTGTAAAACACACATATTTTGATGTCAATTCCACTGCTACCAAAATGTAGGCATAACCATTAGTAGAACGAACCACTGGACCGAACGAATCGACTGCAGCCATCTCCTTTAATTTCGCTGGAATGATAAGAAACAACGGTGGTCTATGAGAAATAGTTGGCGGCTTAGCCTTTTGACATAATTTGCATTTGGCAAGAACAGATCGAATACGTTTTTCCATATTACTGAAGCAGCAATTTTCTCGTAATTTATGAAAGCATTTTCTGGGACCAAAGTGTGCATAACTGAAATGTGTGCACCAAATCAATTTATTAAACCACTCATCAGGAATACAAACTAACCAAACAGAGTTGTCGACCGACTTTCGTTTAAAAAGAATATCATTGCGAACTAAATAATGCTGTCTAATCGCTGCGCTTTCCTTTCTCCTCCACTTCTCCTTAATGCCCTTCCAGATTGGATCCTTGTTTTGCTCCTTAGCGATGTCCTGGAGCGAAGACGAAATAAAATTCTCAAACGCAACACCTTGAATATACATCAAACAATAATTGTTTTCTTTGCAGTCCTCCTCAGCACTTTGTTTCAAACCCATAGGTGCACGTGATAAAGCATCAGGAATAATATTTGAAGAACCCTGTATGTAAACAATACTAAAATCAAATTCCTGTAGATACAGCGCCCATCGTGACAATCTGCCATGAGTTAATTTTGTTGACATAAGAAATTCCAGAGCTCGATGATCGGTGTAAACCTTAGTGTGTCTGCCAAACAAAAATGTTCGAAATTTTGTGAAAGCCCATACAACAGCCAAGGCTTCAAGTTCCGTAATCGAGTAATTCTTTTCTGATTTAGAGAGAACACGACTTCCAAATGCAATAGTTTTCTGTACTACAACGCCGTTTTCTTCTATCTCTTGAAATAAGTGTGCACCTAGGCCTTTATATGATGAGTCCGTCGCCAAACAAAAATCTTTATATAAATCCGGATGTGAAAGAAGTGGAGCAGCAACTAAAGCATCACGAAGTTGTTCAAATTCTGCTTGAGCTTCCTCATCACAACACCAATTAGAATTCTTTCCAGATAGTTCTCATAAACGAGGTGTGGCCAAATTGTCCAATCTAACAAAGCGTCTAAGAAAATTACAGACACCAAGGAAACTACGAACATTAAGTTTTGTGGTAGGAACAGCATAATTACGAATAGCGTCTAGTTTTTCTGGATCAGGAAGAATATCTTCTGTAGAAATAATGTGACCAAGAAATTTCACCTGAGAACGACCAAATTCAGATTTTTCCAAGTTCACTGTAATGCCAACTCTTGCAAAAATACGTAATAATGAATCCAAAATTTTGTTGTGCTCACTCCAAGAACGTTTAACAATAAGAATATCGTCAACATATGAAGTAATATTGTCCCGAAGATAAACAGGTAAAATTTCGTTTAAACTACGAATGAATGCTGCTGAAGGTACAGTAAGTTCAAACGGTAATTTCCGAAATCATTTTTGGGTAAAATAGTCATATCCAGTTATTATTTAACGACTCTCTAGATAGATTGATAGTTGAAGAATTGTTTTGATAGATACAAAGAATAGTAAAAGAGTAGGCAGCAGTGCAGAAAACTAAAAGGGAAATAGCACCACTACAGCTCGGGGCCCTGTGCACGCTACGGCACATATTCACTTAGTGTAGTGAATCCCCTGAGGACTTTAATAGCCGCACATATTCCAGTTTGTGACTTACTGGCCAATTTGGTGGAAGTGCGTGCATAAATTGTTCTAACCATGAACAAGGATGTATGTCATTCTTAGAATTTCGAAAGATCTTAAATTTCCGAACAGTTATGAAGTGTTTATAGTCAAAGTTGTCTCCTCGTGGCGACAAAGACCTACCGCGTCTGTCCCAGTCCGAATGTCGATTATTGTCAAGTTCGCGCGCCTGGCGCTCTCTTGTTGCTTCTCGTAAATGAAATAAATTATTTTCTTCTAACCCCTCTGCTATCTGTGATTCTAAATTTCTTCTGCTGTCTTTTCCTACGATTTCGCCTTCAATTTGTTTGACTTGCTTTTGTAATGCCTCAAATTCCCTTTTAACGCGTTCATTAAATTTTCCTTGATTTTCAACATGCTTATTTATGTTCTGGTACTCTTCGGTTACTGCAAATGGTAATGGAGCTGTATCATCCGAATCTCTGTCCCCATTTAAACTAAGACTTGTCAATCTATCTGCAATCTCCTCAACTCTTTCAAATAAGTCACCTATTTTTTCTTTCTGTTTATTTACGTCTTCCATAAGTGTCGTGACTCGGATTTCAGTATTGACACATTTAGTAGATAACAGTTCATATTGTTGTGTTAGGTTATTGATTCTGTCATTTGGTACGGATTCCTCGATTCTCTCAAATATTTCTTCCTTATCGTGTGCACGTTGTAAATTTAACTCTGAAAATTTTTGTACTATCACACGATCTCTTTCTTCTTGTTCTCTATCCTGTTCCTTTTGTCTGATTTCTATTGAAATTAATCTATTATTGTGAGCATTCAAAATCGGTTGTACTTCTTCTCTAATTTCTTTCTTTAATTCATCTTGCATGTTTTTGAAACATATCCCTATTCGTTAGTCTAACCGTGTTTCCATTGTTCCCATATCAGTTTCTAAACGTGTTGCCAAAGTTCCCATCTCTGTTTTAATTGTTCCTATTTGTGATCCCACTGTTTTTAATTCAGATCTTAACTGTGTTTCCATTGTTCCCATATCAGTTTTTAACCGTGTTGCCAAAGTTCCCATCTCTGTTTTAAATTCAGATCGTAACTGTGATCCCACTGTTTTTAATTCAGATCCCAAATTAAATATTGCACTCATCAACTGCTCCATATTAACTGGATCGAAATTCTTTTCGCCCCTAACATTTCCCGCAAAACCAACTTCTTCCGTCAAAGCTGTAAAGCTATCTGTGTTCGATACTATTCCAGAGTCTTCTGTCATTAATCTCGTATTCCGAAAATGTTTTGATTGTGAAAAATTTTGAACTGATTCTGGACTATTTTCCCTGCTTATTAAATTGTTTTCTACTTCATTATTCATGATACTGTTTTCCTCTGTTGGCGAGTTCGCCATGTTAACGATTTCGTAATTCTCACTATCCATCATTTTTGCCTTTCTCATCGATTGTGTAATCATTTACAAAACATACAAAACGCGTCACTATATGAAAAATAAACACAATATGACACTTTATCTCCAACAATACCATTCACACGAAATACTTCCCGACAAACACGATTAAGGAACAACTGAAATCTGCATAATTGCACAAAATAGTCAAATGGGTATACAAGACATCAAAAATTAAATTCTGCAAAAATACCATTAGAAGAATGACAATTACCAAATCTACACATGCAATATAGACTACAATTACTAAACTACAAAGTACTTCAACAATACTACTGTCTGCTATTTTTACAATCAGAATAATTCCAAGGGACGATCCTGGCAGGGTGGCCACGTGGGGGCTTAATTAATTTTTATTATGCAAATATTTTTAATTTTTTTAGTAGCTGACTGTACGGTTACGCAGTCTCGTAACCGGTTGGCCCTGACTAGTATTACTCCGCAATCTGACTGCATCGAATAACAACAAAGAATGAAAGGAAATTTTTGTTAACACAATTAATTAATTAAGTCCCCAGCTACTATAAAACCTATGAAACAACAAAACACAAGTGTAGCTGTTCTGTGTGTGGAAGTGTGATTCAACGTATACATCTGACACGGTTCTTCCTCAATAAGACCAGATATTTTAAACACCATTTATACTGAAGTAATTAAAATAAACCAGAAATACAGTCTAATACAAGAACACGAGCCAGATGCTTTGTTGACTGAACCTGTGACCAAGGGGCATTATTGTTTAACACATTTGAAACAAAAAAATAAGAAAATTTTCTTTACCTTTATATATATCGACGAAAAGTACTCTGATCATTACAATATCTCCATTCGAACAGCATCTGGTGTCTAGCCCATCAAAACATCACTGCTACATCTGAACAAGCACTCTCCACCACGACATCTCAATAAGAACTGCCTACTACGACTTCTCAACAAGAACTCTCCACCACCACATCTCAACAAGCACTGCCAGTGGAGGCGGCTGAATAATACTCCTTGGCGCAATCCCTGGCGCTGTGACTCAGTGTAACCACCTTTCAATCTGTTGCATTCAAATTGGATACACAGACGCGCTACCTTAAGTCCGACATTATAAAACCCTACTGCGCATTCTATTGCGTTTTAAATGATCGGTATATAATTATTCCATTGATTTACTGCCTTTTTTGCTACACGTTCGCGGCTTTCTCCCAGTCCCTTTTTTTATTACTTTATATGGTTGAAGCACCTGCTGTAGGGTTTATTGCAGTTGCTGCCACGGTCATGAGACAGATAATATTCAGATAGATAACGTTCATCTGGAGAAGACAAAGCGGAAGCAGGCAGAACAGCAATTTCAATTAGTTATTATATTTTATTTGATGGAGACTCACCACGCTAAAGTTTGACATTCAGTTAATTCCACAAGTGCCACAGCGTCTACTACGTGATCCCCAATTTCGTGTCAAGCTTGTCGCAAATGTCATTTCTGCTTCTCCTCACTACTTTCGTATTTTAAAGGTTTCCTCTCAGACTGTATTATGTGTTTACTAGCTTTTTCATTACTTCAGAACGTCCTATAATTCGTCAGTTTCAATGAGTTCAGCAAATCACACCGTTGATATGTTTTCAGACTCAGCTTTAATCCCACGCCACAATCTTTATTGTCCACGTTGTCTCTTCGACGTACCGGTTGAACAGTAGCGAGACTGACTGCATTCCCTCATTCAGTTTTTAATCCGACTACTATTCCCTCGATCTTCCAATCTTACTGTTTTTTGTTGGTTCCTATATAGTTTGTATATTACTCGTTTTTCCCTGTGTCTTCACGCATAGGGATTTCTGTTTAGGATAAGCTTGTAGACCAACATACGAGTGCTGACTTCTACTGGTTATTACAGAATGAAATGATATTGGGACCTTTGAATCCCCATGTTTCCTTACTTCTTTAGGTTCAGCCTGTATGCATATGTGAACTCACAAGAGTATGCGCCATTGTGCATCGTAAAATCCATATCACTGGTTTGTGCAGTCATTAGATGATGTTTAGAGTGGGTTCAGGTTTAGGATAAACTTAACGTTTTCTATCCTTTGATTTCTCACACATGTTCACAGCCTGTAGTATACACAAAAGTGGAACTTTATTATGACGAATATCGGATTTTCATTGAGAAGATATGTTTATAAGAAATGTTTATAACAGTGCAATGTGCTTTTGACAGGTTGAATTTAATAATGAATGGCACAAGGACGAATGGTACTCAGCGTGTATTCTGTGAGCATGGAAGTATTAACATAAGGCAGGGCATTCATGTTAACACCAGACGCTGTGATGAGCGTTAAAGGGGGCAAACTTCAGGGATAAAGAAATATATGCCGTCAGATAGCACTGCTTCGCCTTTAATAAAGAGCAGCGGAATGGCCGTTGGGCTTTCAAAGCGAGATAAATTTAATAAAGGAAAATCTTCTCGAGTGACGGTGGGTGGATGTAGGGGTGGGGATTTTCCTGCTCCTCTTATACTGCCCGGATCCGTCGCGGCTTCACTGAGAAGGAGAGGCAGTGGAAGCGCTATGCTTCTCCTTCTTGCTGAGCTGGGTGGTTCAGTGGTGCTTGCGGACGACAGGGGTTCAGATCCAGGACCATAAACATGTAGGTTGGCCGTGGTTGTGTTAAATTTCTTCAGGCGATTTCTGGAGTGTCCCCTTAACTATAGACGTAGATGATGCCTGCACTTATTTTAATTAGAAGAGGAGATATCGCACCAAGTAGAGTGCACTCTGAATATTTTTATGTGATGGCGGTATATGGCACCAAGCAGTGTGTGACTACGTGGAATTCGCCCAGTGTTGTTATGCTGACGAACTAACAAATGCAGTGGTTCATTTAAATATCCATATACTACATTTTGTTCAGGAAAGTATCGCAGTGCACATGATTGATTACTTTGTTAATCGGTGGGGATGAAACTGAAAGTATATCATTCCTCTCTGGACACCCTAGACTTCCATAAATATGACAGCCATAATATGGAGATTTTTCATTGTTGTCAACGTACCGTATTTTCACAGAAATCAAGAGAGTTCGGGTAAAAAAAAAACCAGATGAATCATAAATTCATTTTTACTCTGTAAGGACACACCCTGAAAACGACCGAAATTTTGTCGGTCGAGTTCGGTTTCAGTGTCACAAGTGGAATCGACATAATGGCAGGGTCTGTGTTGTCACGATCATAACCCAATTCAAAATTAATTGAAGACCATCGTCGAGAACTTCGCTGAGTTCTGATTGTAAACCGGTATCTGCATATTCCTTTAGGATCCTTAATGAGCAGAAATTTTTACTCAAAGAACAGAATGTGAATCACACGGGCAACCAGTTGCACGTCGAAAGTTTATTCAAACCGTTACCTACGATTTACCAGATATAAATCTGTCTTCCTCAGAATAAGTAATATCTAAAAAATAGGTTATATTACAACCAGTCAACCATTTCATGGAAATTATATGTGCAGCAAAAGAAACATAAAATAACATATACAGCGGAAATATAAAATAAAATTATGTGCCACATATCATGTGAAAAGAGAAACAAAGCCATAAGGTTTAGTCAACAGTAAAATAATCCATATCAGTGCTGTGACAGAGCCATAAGGCGTAATCAATAGTAAAATTATCCATATAAAATGTATCTTACACACAAACAGACAACTAACAGGACAAAAGGGACAAGCCAGCAGGAAACTCAGGCCCAAGAGTCTCTCACATAAGAAGCGGTGCCAATCACAAAAAGAATCCTTACACGTTAATAAAATTACATTAAAATGAGATTACAGAACAGTAACGTACCAAAAAATTATAAAAAAAACATATTAACCCATACAAATGGTGAAGAAAACTGCAACACACTTTAAATTAGGACAATGGCCGATTGCGTTTTGAGGAAAATAACATCTCGAAACGCGAACAGCCCATCCAGACTGAATCCAAACACTTGCTAGAGTATTCCATTTCAACGTAGCTTGGCAGACAAAATATCAGCTTGTCATCACAATGTACGGCCTGTTCCTTTTCTCCCCACCCCCCACTCTCGCAACGGTGATGAGCTAACAACGTACAATGACAGCGCTTCAGCCTCTTTTGTTTATAGTTCTAAATGATACTCCATCAAAAACAAAAATGATGATAATACTGACTTTAAAACTATACACGAATTACATGTTTATGATCTGAAGTACGCGAAGTTGATGTAGATGCTACTATGATCTGATGGTGGTAATGATGTACGAAAAGGATCATATTGCACTGACTTCTATAATGGGGCCTCGAAGGAGCCGTGAGATGTACCTGAGTATGTGGGCTGTTGGGAGGAAAAAGGGGGGAAGGGACTTTGGAGCAGCAAAAACAAGGGGATACACTGAGATTATGTTAGAAGAATGTATTGTAGATTGTGGCATGTACCTGGCGAGAGTGGCGTATGTTGTCATGGTTGGACCAGTCAGTTGGTTAACGTTCCAACAAGTAGGGTGTAACAAAAAAGTTGGGATATGGCTTTAATTACGCAGCACATTGCTTGAATTGGAGATAAGAAGTAGGATATGGGATATTATGAATGAGTTTTCTGAATTAGATACTTGGTTCGGATGTGCTCTAGGAAGAGGCAGTATGAGACCTAGATGAGGTGGTACGGGAAGAGGTATGTATCGTGAAGATGCATGGACATCAAATAGTTACGGTATGATGGATATAGAGAAATTACAGGCAAAATTTGAACTTCAAATCGCCTTCTCTAGATGTATGTGACGAGTAAGTGGATTAATAACGGAAAATACCCACCGTGGTTATAAAATTTCGGAAAAAGCTGAGAAAACTACTGTACTCTCGATTCAAAAAAGTAGGTAGAAAAGTCGACGGACAAAAAGTAGTAGGAAATAGTGTCTATAAATAGATAGATGCTCTATATTGGCGAAAGATATTGCCGAGAACCCGAGAAAATTCTGATCCTATGTAAAATCACCAAGCGGGCCGATAGCTTCCACCCAGTTACTGGTCGACCAGTCGGATGCGACAACAGAAGACAGCAAAAGAAAAGCTGAAGTTTTAAATCACACTTATAAAAAAAGAAACATTAACGCAGGAGTATCCACAAACATACCACTGTAGGACCATCGCACACTCTCCTGTATGGAGGACGCAGAGGTAGACAACCCTGGCGTTGAGAAACAACTGAAAAACTTAAAAACAAATAAGTGGCCAGGTCCGAATGGAATGCCAGTCCAGGTTTATATACAATATTCGGCATGGGTGCCTCCGGTATATTAAAAGGACAAAAAAGCGAAATTAGAGACCAGTATTCTTAATGTAGGTTTGCTGCGGATTCTTGAGCATTAATGACTAAGGAAATAAGTTTCTCATGTATTCTGCCATCATTGTGAATATTTTTTGAACACAAACGTCTAGAGTACTTACAAAATTTCTTAGTTATTCCGCCGTCTCAGTTACTGTCGTCATCAAATATCAAAAAACTTACAACTTGGAAAACACTGACAGTGACCTATGCTTAATAAGTTCTACGTTCTTTGAAATCTGTTGATAACAATCCGAAACAACGTAACAAATAAAAAGAAATTATTATGCAATGTAGACGGTTTTATTCTCAAAAAATTCTTGATAGTATTATAAGTTCGAAATAATGAATTACCTTGAAACAGAAAAACTTCTGACTTTTGATAATATTCTTGGGAACACGGCGATCTATACTGAGACTTGTAAGGATTTCTAACTGCATTTATGGTATTTGTACGTGTTGTAACAGATTTTTTTTTCTATTGTGGAGTAATAAAACTTAACTATTTTGATTCCGTATGTGTAAGAACTATCTTGATGGCATATTGGGACCGGTATTGAATGTAAAAACCAGTTTCTGGGGCAATGTTCTCAGAGCGAGGCCTTGGTGTTCATGGAAAGTTATTGTCTGCCGATTCTGTTACAAACCGAGAATTGTAATTTAACCTGTATCGGTGGAAGCCTGTTGCAATGAGGTTGGTATCTGAGCCTTTCAAAGGAGTGTTTTAGCGTAAAATTATTTTGAGTTACTATTGTCGTCCTTAAAATAATTTTTCATGTTCATGTTCAATGGTATCTTTGAACTTAATTATTGGCGCCTTTAAAGTTTTTTGAAGTCCTCAGTGTCTTTCATTGAATTCTTAGCGCCTTTAATTTATTTTAGAAGTTCACACTCTTTCACTTATTTTTGTGTTTCTGACTCACATAATTGTAGGTTGTACGTTTGACTTGAAGACTAAATTTGCTCGATTTGCCAAAGTATGGCTTTTATAAATTGATGTGGTGAAAAACTTCGTCGGTTTTTCTGCTAAGTCTGGGGTCAGTCGTTTACCACTCTTATATCTCCGCATTCTGCATCGTTTAATTTATTAACTTGTACAAATATCGGAGAGGAAAGTCGAATACCAAAGTGCGAGGCATTCTGTGACTTGCACTGAGTTATAAGATTTTAGGTGCTGCGATGCATCTGCTTATAATCTAGTCTTCCAGCTAAAACTCAGACCAGAGGATAGCTTGCTATGTCTCTCCACATTGTGAAATTATTCATCGGTTGAAGCGTGACCGATGTCAATATCAGAGGACACATCGGAGACTTTTGATGATGCAAGGCTGTTTATTTTCGTTGCTGACTGGATTCCTGAGCCGGTAATAACGTTTTCCACCGACTAAGATACTAAATTACGTGATGTTGCTTTATTGACTACAGCTCATTTCCAATTCTCATGAACTCTCTTCAAATATGGCGCTTACTAGGCAGAGTTTCCCAATTCCTTTCCAGTTACGCGAATTTCACTTTAGTTTACGTTTATTCCATGCTTATCATACACGCTATTATGTATAACAGTGTTTTCAATCGAAAGGCACTCTCTAGTATGTGAGTTTAACGACTTGTTACTTCGTAGTCTTTATCGTGCTAGAAACTTTTATTTTGCTCTCATATGTGCGTCCGTACAGTAAAATTTTCGAATTCACCAATACTAGCGAAACGTGGATTTAGTGCTCGATTCTGTGTGTGTGTGATTCAAATTTATCAGTAATTCTTTTTTATGTTCTTTGTATCACACATTAATAGAATTGCCTTTTGTAATATGTTTCATACATTCATATTGCAAAATAGTCTTCGTACAAAGACCAACACAAGATGAAAACTTGTGGAGCTGTTTGCGTACAATTTTCTTTCTTCATGCACAGATCGCCTGACACCATTTTATTTCCAAGAGATTGAATCAGTCTCTCAGATGAGAGTGTCAGTTAAGAACTGTAGCGCATAATACTCTTATTTTGACCGCCATAGTCATTATGGTTCTTGTTGCTGTAGGATCTAGAGCGCATTTACGTCAGAACTACTTGCGACAAAGTACCACTCGTAAAAGACAATTCAAGCGAAACCGTTACTGAGAACTGATTTCGAAGCGGGGCATGAATAATGATATTAAGCACTGCAGTTAAAGAGCTTAACAGCTACAAGAATTACACCTGTTGACATGCGAAAAGACAGTCTCGTTTGTTTTTATAGTTACATTATTGCTTATAGTTTATCTTCATTACAGTGCACTGCAGTAAGCAACAGTTCTCCAAAGTCGTTTCGGTTTTTGTTTTGGTTTTAACGGGAGGTGGCTGGGATTCCCAAGAGATAATAGATATTTATGACGGAAGGTAAGGAAAGAAGAAAGCACTTGCGTAAGTAACTGAGGATTTGAATCACAAACATGTAAGGGAACGAAATGTATTACTCACCGTGAAGTGAATGAGCAAACAACTGAAGCTATAATAGCTTACTAACAATTAAAGACTGTGAATGGTTTCTGTTCAAGAGACGACAAAATTCTTTATTACTTTCTCTTTCTGTCCGTTGCAAAAAATGATCCTTTTCTGCAACAGCTGAAATACATTCTTAGAATGTTTTACTCCGTAGTATCAGCCAATCATAACAAATTCATTTTACTTGCAGATAGGTGATCCACACTCAATCAGCTACATCATACTATTACACTAGACTGACAACGCTTTTGCATTACTTTTTTTTTCATTTTTTTTTTCCATCAGTCTACTGACTGGTTTGATGCGGCCCGCCACGAATTTCTTTCCTGTGCTAACCTCTTCATCTCAGAGTAGCACTTGCAACCTATGTCCTCAATTATTTGCTTGACGTATTCCAATCTCTGTCTTCCTCTACAGTTTTTGCCCTCTACAGCTCCCTCTACTACCATGGAAGTCATTCCCTCATGTCTTAGCAGATGTCCTATCATCCTGTCTCTTCTCCTTATCAGTGTTTTCCACATATTCCTTTCCTCTCCGATTCTGCGTAGAAACTCCTCATTCCTTACCTTATCAGTCCACCTAATTTTCAACATTCGTCTATAGCACCACATCTCAAATGCTTCGATTCTCTTCTGTTCCGGTTTTCCCACAGTCCATGTTTCACTACCATACAATGCTGTACTCCAGACGTACATCCTCATAAATTTCTTCCTCAAATTAAGGCCGGTATTTGATATTAGTAGACTTCTCTTGGCCACAAATGCCTTTTTTGCCATAGCGAGTCTGCTTTTGATGTCCTCCTTGCTCCGTCCGTCATTGATTATCTTACTGCCTAGGTAGCAGAATTCCTTAACTTCCTTGACTTCTTGACCATCAATCCTGATGTTAAGTTTCTCGCTGTTCTCATTTCTACTGCTTCTCATTACCTTCGTCTTTCTCCGATTTACTCTCAAACCATACTGTGTACACGTTAGACTGTTCATTCCGTTCATCAGATCATCTAATTCTTCTTCACTTTCACTCAGGATAGCAATGTCATCAGCGAATCGTATCATTGATATCCTTTCACCTTGTATTTTAATTCCACTCCTGAACCTTTCTTTTATTTCCATCATTGCTTCCTCGATGTACAGATTGAAGAGTAGGGGCGAAAGGCTACAGCCTTGTCTTACACCCTTCTTAATACGAGCACTTCGTTCTTGATTGTCCACTCTTATTATTCCCTCTTGGTTGTTGTACATATTGTATATGACCCGTCTCTCCCTACAGCTTACCCCTACTTTTTTCAGAATCTCGAACAGCTTGCACCATTTTATATTGTCGAACGCTTTTTCCAGGTCGACAAACCCTATGAAAGTGTCCTGATTTTTCTTTAGCCTTGCTTCCATTATTAGCCGTAACGTCAGAATTGCCTCTCTCGTCCCTTTACTTTTCCTAAAGCCAAACTGATCGTCACCTAGCACATTCTCAATTTTCTTTTCCATTCTTCTGTATATTATTCTTGTAAGCAGCTTCTATGCATGAGCTGTTAAGCTGATTGTGCGATAATTCACGCACTTGTCAGCTCTTGCCGTCTTCGGAAATGTGTGGATGATGCTTTTCCGAAAGTCAGACTCTTATATTCTACACACCAACGTGAATAGTCGTTTTGTTGCCACTTCCCCCAATGATTTTAGAAATTCTGATGGAATGTTATCTATCCCTTCTGCCTTAATTGACCGTAAGTCCTCCAAAGCTCTTTAAAATTCCAATTCTAATACTGGATCCCCTATCTCTTCTAAATCGACTCCTGTTTCTTCTTCTATCACATCAGACAAATCTTCACCCTCATAGAGGCTTTCAATGTATTCTTTCCACCTATCTGCTCTCTCCTCTGCATTTAACAGTGGAATTCCCGTTGCACTCTTAATGTTACCACCGTTACTTTTAATGTCACCAAAGTTTGTTTTGACTTTCCTGTATGCTGAGTCTGTCCTTCCGACAATCAGATCTTTTTCGATGTCTTCACATTTTTCCTGCAGCCATTTCGTCTTAGCTTCCCTGCACTTCCTATTTATTTCATTTCTCAGCGACTCGTATTTTGCATAGTAAGATGAATTTTTTAAAGTAGTCTCGTAGCAAGCTGGCCATTTGCTATACCGTAAAACTCATAAATTCAGTTTCGTAATACGAAAACTATTTGAGATATCAAGTACATTTTGGAAAGAGGGTCTCATTTTGCAGATAGCATGTTATGTGAAGGAACAATACGGTAATTAATATGGTGACTTATATGGAGAATAAAAGGAAAAAGAAACTATGTTGAAAATAAAGACGAAATTAATAACAACAACGCTTTAAAATTAACGCTATTTCCTTATGTAAAATCCACATTCCATGTGCTTTAGAATACAAAAATTACGAATGACTGATGGTGGTGAATTATCGCTGAAAAATATTTCTTGATGACAACATCGAATGCCATTTACGCTTTCAGTCTGCCTTCCGTTGTAAAGCAGAGTGCTGGAATTGCTTCTCGTATCTTTTCCCTCACTGCAACCAAACTTATCTTCGTGGAGTTCGTCTTAAAATAATCTGCCTGTTCTTCTGTTTATTACTCTGGCCAGCAACTGGCAAGTGTCACTTACCAAACAAATCGTATGACAGTTTTCATGTTAATCCACTTGTGTCTTCTTTGTTAACGTGATACTGCATTCTCGCACATTTATTGGTAAGTAAACTGTTTCAACCACTTTTGACACCAACCGAAATAACTTTATAGTTCTGTATCTCGCAGAGATTCCGGTGAGTCCAAAGGTACATTATCATCTCCAGCCAGCTAACTCAATTAGTCTCAGCTCATTCAATCCTTAGGCAAAACACTGATCGAATTTCGAAATCACCTATTTCTTCTATATCAGCTCCACCTCCTCTTCCAACACACTTCGGCGTAGTTCTAATCTACGGTTATGCTTTTCATGCACTCATACCATATGTCTACTGTTTTTAAAATAAGGTTATATTTACAGCTACAGTCGAATGACATAAATGATTCATAACAAGTTCAGATGCAGTTTTCACAGGACACAGATGCCGACCACTGTCATGCAGACCTTCTGAAATGGATCAAATGGCTCTGAGCACTATGGGACTTAACATCTGAGATAATCAGTCCCCTAGAACTCAGAACTACTTAAACCTAACTAACCTACGGACATCATACACATCCATGCCCTAGGCAGGATTCGAACCTGCGACCGTAGCGGTCGCGCTGTTCCAGACTGAAGCGCCTAGAATTGCTCGGCTACAACGGCCAGCAGACCTTCTGAGTTATAGAGACTCATGCAGATGGCGCTGCATTGAAGTATTAACGACAGTTTTTGTGTAGAATAGGGTTTAAGAGGCTGTACGTGTATAAAGGTGGTGATTTAACGTTCCGTCGGTGAATAAGTTAGAGAGACTGGGCGAAAGCTCGGAAAGAGGAAGAATAAGGAAGAAATCGTCAGTGTCCTTTTTAAAGGCAGCATTCTAGAATTTCCATAAAGTGATCTAAGAAAACCACGAAAGTTTTCACCGGGAAACTTATCCGTGGTCAAGGGGTAGCGTCTTTGATTCTTAATCAAAATGTCTTCGGTCCCGGGTTTTTTCCCCGCCACTGCCTAAATTTTGATAAATAATCAGCATTGGCGGCCGAAGACTTCCGGCATAAGAAGTCAGCCTTATTCTGCCAACGGCCTTGTCAAAGAGGGCGGAGGAGCGGATAGAGGTTCAGGGCGCTCTCTTGTCCTAGGGGTGGGAAATTGCCCATAAAGGCGGAAGAATCAGCAATGATCAACGACATGAGGATGCAGAAGGCAATAGAAACCACTGCATTAAAGACACGTAACGTGTATCCACAGGACATGTGGCCTGTAATTGAAGAAGTGTCATGATGATCTCTCCATTGGCAAAAGATTCCGGAATAGTCCCCCATTCGGATCTCCGGGAGGGGACTGCCAAGGGGGAGGTTACCATGAGAAAAAGATTAAATAATCGACGAAAGGATAACGTTCTACGAGTCGGGGCATGGAATGTCAGAAGCTTGAACGTGGTAGGGAAACTAGAAAATCTGAAAAGAGAAATGCAAAGGCTCAATCTAGATATAGTAGGGGTCAGTGAAGTGAAGTGGAAGGAAGACAAGGATTTCTGGTCAGATGAGTATCGGGTAATATCAACAGCAGCAGAAAATGGTATAACAGGTGTAGGATTCGTTATGAATAGGAAGGTAGGGCAGAGGGTGTGTTACTGTGAACAGTTCAGTGACCGGGTTGTTCTAATCAGAATCGACAGCAGACCAACACCGACAACGATAGTTCAGGTATACATGCCGACGTCGCAAGCTGAAGATGAACAGATAGAGAAAGTGTATGAGGATATTGAGAGGGTAATGCAGTATGTAAAGGGGGACGAAAATCCAATAGTCATGGGCGACTGGAATGCAGTGGTAGGGGAAGGAATAGAAGAAAAATTTACAGGAGAATATGGGCTTGGGACAAGGAATGAAAGAGGAGAAAGACTAATTGAGTTCTGTAACAAGTTTCAGCTAGTAATAGCGAATACCCTGTTCAAGAATCACAAGAGGAGGAGGTATACTTGGAAAAGGCCGGGAGATACGGGAAGATTTCAATTAGATTACACCATGGTCAGACAGAGATTCCGAAATCAGATACTGGATTGTAAGGTGTATCCAGGAGCAGATATAGACTCAGATCACAATATAGTAGTGATGAAGAGTAGACTGAAGTTCAAGACATTAGTCAGGAAGAATCAATACGCAAAGAAGTGGGATACGGAAGTACTAAGGAATGACTAGATACGTTCGAAGTTCTCTAACGCTATAGATACAGCAACAAGGAATAGCGCAGTAGGCAGTACAGTTGAAGAGGAATGGACATCTCTAAAAAGTGCCATCACAGAAGATGGGAAGGAAAACATAGGTACAAAGAAGGTAGCTGCGAAGAAACCATGGGTAACAGAAGATGTTACTTCAGTTGATTGATGAAAGGAGTAAGTACAAACATGCTCCGGGAAAATCAGGGCTATAGAAATACAAGTCGCTGAGGAATGAAATAAATAGGAAGTGCAGGGAAGCTAAGACGAAATGGATGCAGGAAAAATGTGAAGACATCGAAAAAGGTATGATTGTCGGAAGGACAGACTCAGCATACAGAAAAGTCAAAACAACCTTTGGTGACATTAAAAGTAACGGTGGTAACATTAAGAGTGCAACGGGAATTCCACTGTTAAATGCAGAGGAGAGAGCAGATAGGTGGAAAGAATACATTGAAAGTCTCTATGAGGGTGAAGATTTGTCTGATGTGATAGAAGAAAAAACAGGAGTCGATTTAGAAGAGATAGGGGATCCAGTATTAGAATCGGAATTTAAAAGAGCTTTGGAGGACTTACGGTCAAATAAGGCTGAAGGGATAGATAACATTCCATCAGAACTTCTAAAATCATTGGGGGAAGTGGCAACAAAACGACTATTCACGTTGGTGTGTAGAATATATGAGTCTGGCGATATACCACCTGACTTTCGGAAAAGCATCATCCACACAATTCCGAAGACGGCAAGAGCTGACAAGTGCGTGAATTATCGCACAATCAGCTTAACAGCTCATGCATAGAAGCTGCTTACAAGAATAATATACAGAAGAATGGAAAAGAAAATTGAGAATGCGCTAGGTGACGATCAGTTTGGCTTTAGGAAATGTAAAGGGACGAGAGAGGCAATTCTGACGTTACGGCTAATAATGGAAGCAAGGCTAAAGAAAAATCAAGACACTTTCATAGGATTTGTCGACCTGGAAAAAGCGTTCGACAACATAAAATGCTGCAAGCTGTTCGAGATTCTGAAAAAAGTAGGGGTAAGCTATAGGGAGAGACGGGTCATATACAATATGTACAACAACCAAGAGGGAATAATAAGAGTGGACAGTCAAGAACGAAGTGCTCGTATTAAGAAGGGTGTAAGACAAGGCTGTAGCCTTTCGCCCCTACTCTTCAATCCGTATATCGAGGAAGCAATGATGGAAACGAAAGGTTCAGGAGTGGAATTAAAATACAAGGTGAAAGGATATCAATGATACGATTCGCTGATGACATTGCTATCCTGATTGAAAGTGAAGAAGAATTAAATGATCTGCTGAACGGAATGAACAGTCTAATGAGTACACAGTATGGTTTGAGAGTAAATCGGAGAAAGACGAAGGTAATGAGAAGCAGTAGAAATGAGAACAGCGAGGAACTTAACATCAGGTTTGATGGTCACGAAGTCAAGGAAGTTAAGGAATTCTGCTACCTAGACAGTAAAATATCCAATGACGGACGGAGCAAGGAGGACATCAAAAGCAGACTCGCTATGGCAAAAAAGGCATTTGTGGCCAAGAGAAGTCTACTAATATCAAATACCGGCCTTAATTTGAGGAAGAAATTTATGAGGATGTACGTCTGGAGTACAGCATTGTATGGTAGTAAAACATGGACTGTGGGACAACCGGAACAGAAGAGAATCGAAGCATTTGAGATGTGGTGCTATAGACGAATGTTGAAAATTAGGTGGACTGATAAGGTTAGGAATGAGGAGGTTCTACGCAGAATCGGAGATGGTTGGTTGATTTTTTTGGGGGAGGAGACCAGACAGCGAGGTCATCGGTCTCATCGGATTAAGGGCGGATGGGGAAGGAAGTCGGCCGTGCCCTTTGAAACGAACCATCCTGGCATTTGCCTTGAGCTATTTAGGGAAATCACGGAAAACGTAAATCAGGATGGCTGGACGCGGGATTGAACCGTCGTTCTCCCGAATGCGAGTCCAGTGTGCTAACCACAGAGAATCGGTGAGGAAAGGAATATGTGGAAAACACTGATAAGGAGAAGAAACAGGATGATAGGACACCTGCTAAGACATGAGGGAATGACTTCCATGTTAGTAGAGGGAGCTGTAGAGGGCAAAAACTGTAGAGGAAGACAGAGATTGGAATACGTCAAGCAAATAATTGAGGACGTAGGTTGCAAGTGCTACTCTGAGATGAAGAGGTCAGCACAGGAAGGGAATATGTGGCGGGCCGCACCAAACCAGTCAGTAGACTGATGACGAAAAAAAAAAAAAAAAAAACTGGACAAGTAGCTGAACCTCCGTCCTCCTGCATGCGAGTCCAGCGTCTTAACGACTACACGAGTTTAGAGATAATGTGCCCCAAGTCATTGGTTAATTAGATAGTTGTACGTTTTCTGGATTGTAATTACGATTTATGGCTTTCATGTGGAACGAGACGCTGCACACCTTTCCAGTAAAAAGTATGGCAACATGATGACCATTATACGATTGTCGTAAGTAAAACATGTCCTCCAGCGGGCACATGGAAGACATCTAGCCATAGTCTACCTCGTCCCATTCTGATGCGAGCATGTATGGCGTTACTGCTATCTCTATTGATATTATGCCACTTTAGACTTCAAAGTTATTGGAAGAGGAGGAAAATATACTGAGCCTTGCACAAAACGCCACAAAAAAAGTCTCACACCTTCAGGCCATGGTGTAATGAGAGATCCGTGAGTTCATTAAGGTTATTGGCACAGAAATCAGATGAGTCCCACCCGAATTCACCAGCAACTGAGTCACGTATCGCGTTACAGCTTTGTTCTTCCAGGGTCACAACACTCAACGGAACTCACGTTTTGGTATGTGAGCTTGTTTCAACTAGATTATTAAGGTCACTCTATATATTGTATTTTACACCAAATGTGGAAGTTAATATGGAAGCCATAGGGGATCTAGTATTAGAGTGAAAAAGAACGATAGAAGACTTGCGATCAAATAGCGCCGTCCTTCGGAATGTCTAATAAGTATGGATATGTGTTCTCTGCCTCGTGATGACTGGGTGTTGTGTGATGTCCTTAGGTTAGTTAAGTTTAAGTAGTTCTAAGTTCTAGGGGATTGATGACCATGGATGTTAAGTCCCATAGTGCTGAGAACCATCTGAACCATTTTGAACGGATATGTGGGAGGACTCATGTAGCGGAAGTTCTTACGTTAGTTAAGTTAAGTAGTTCTAAGTTCTAGGGGACTGATGATCATAGATGTTAAGTCCCATAGTGCTGAGAACCATCTGAACCATTTTGAACGGATATGTGGGAGGACTCGTGTAGCGAAAGTTCTGACTGGCTCTATGCACTATGGGACTTAACATCTGAGGTCATCAGTCCCCTAGACTTAGAAGTACTTAAACCTAACTAACCTAAGGACATCACACACATCCATGCCCGAGGCAGGATTCGAACCTGCGACTGTAGCAGGCGCACGGTTCCTACCGACGGTTCTGTACAAACATAATTATTAAGTATAATTTAAGTATTAACTGTATTTTTCTTACTTGTCACTTCTTCTTCCGTGTGTTTTTGTTTTTAGGAAGCTTTAATTGTCGAGTGCTAGTAATAGTGTTCCATAGATTTCGTATTTGTTTTGAATACAGTCAGAGAGAGTCCATTTAGTCAGCCATAGTGCCAGTAGTGCTAGTGTTTGTTTTCAATCTACAGTAAATTGATTCCTTAGGATGGATAGGATGTGTGACTGCTGTGTACGGACGCACGAGGAGCTAGCCACTGTTCGCGAACAGCTGAACGTGTTGATGGCCGCGGTCAGCCGTCTTCAGGCTGCTGCCTCGGAGTGTAGCGGCAGTGGGGAGTCTGGTGCGTCGCATGGTACACCCCAGGTGTTACATGCTTCACCCACTGTCCCTGCTGTCGAGACATCTTCGCGGGTACCGGGCGTGGTTGGGACACCCTCTCCCCAAGGGGAGTGGTGGGTTCAGCGGCGTTCGCGGCCCACGAGGCGGACGGTCAATGTGGAGGCTGGCCGCGTGGCATCGCCCGCTCTGCCTGTGAATGGACATGTGGCCGCTCCTTCAGCAAGGTCCGAGCAGGCACACGGGGGGAGCGGTTTATTAGTTATTGTGAGCTCCAACGTTAGGCGGGTGATGGAGCACCTTAGGAAAATAGCGGAAATGTCGGGGAAGAAGGCCAATGTACACTCTGTGTGCTTGCCGGGGGTTCTCATCCGAGAAGTGGAGGAGGCCCTGCCGGCGGCGATAGAGAGCACTGGGTGCACCCGACTGCAAATTTTTGCTCATGTCGGCACCAATGACTCCTGCCGTCTGGGTTCAGAGAACATCCTCAGTTCGTACAGGCGGTTGACGTAGTTGGTGAAGGCGGAAAGCCTAGCTCGCGGGGTGGAATTTGAGCTAATTATTTGTAGTATCGTTCCCAGAACCGGTCGCGGTCCTCTGGTTTGGAGCCGAGTAGAAGGCTTAAACCAGAGGGTCAGACGATTCTGCGGAGATCTGGGGTGCAAATTTTTCGACCTTAGCTATCGGGTGGAGAAATGTAGGGCCTGAATAGGCCAGGCGTGCACTACACGCCGGAAGCGGCTACACGGGTAGCGGAGTACGTGTGGAGTGCACATGTGGATGTTTTAGGTTGGAGAATTCCCTCTCTAGGCTTTACAAGACGCCTCCTGAGACGCGGAAAGGTAGGAGTAGGCAAAATGCAACAGGGAATAACAATATTAATGTGCTAATAGTAAACTGCAGGAGTGTCTATAGAAAGGTCCCAGATCTTCTCTCATTAATAAACGGTCACAATGCCCATCTGGTACTAGGGACAGAAAGTTGGCTGGAACCAGACGTAAACAGTAATGAAATCCTAAACTCAGATTGGAATGTATACCGCAGAAACAGGCTGGACAGTGAAGGCGGAGGCGTGTTTATAGCGATAAGAAGTGCAATAGTATCGAAGGAAATTGACGGAGATCCGAAATGTGAAATAATTTGGGTGAAGGTCACGGTTAAAGCAGGCTCAGACATGGTAATTGGATGTCTCTATAGGCCCCCTGGCTCAGCAGCTGTTGTGGCTGAGCACCTGAAGGATAATTTGGAAAATATTTCGAGTCGACTTCCCCACCATGTTATAGTTCTGGATGGAGATATTAATTTGCCGGATATAGACTGGGAGACTCAAACGTTCATAACGGGTGGCAGGAACAAAGAATCCAGTGAAATTTTTTTAAGTGCTTTATCTGAAAACTACCTTGAGCAGTTAAACAAAGGACCGACTCGTGGCGATAACATATTAGACCTTCTGGTGACAAACAGACCCGAACTATTTGAAAAAGTTAACGCAGAACAGGGAGCCAGCGATCATAAAGCGGTTACTGCATCGATGATTTCAGCCGTAAATAGAAATATTAAAAAAGGTAGGAAGATTTTTCTGTTTAGCAAAAGTGACAAAAAGCAGATTACGGAGTACCTGACGGCTCAACACAAAAGTTTTGTCTCAAGTACAGATAGTATTGAGGGTCAGTGGACAAAGTTCAAAACCATCGTACAATACGCGTTAGATGAGTATGTGGCAAGCAAGATCGTAAGAGATAGAAAAGAGCCACCGTGGTACAACAACCGAGTTAGAAAACTTCTGCGGAAGCAAAGGGAACTTGACAGCAAACATAAACATAGCGAAAGCCTTGCAGACAAACAAAAATGTAGTGTGAGGAGGGCTATGCGAGAGGCGTTCAATGAATTCAAAAGTAAAGTTCTGTGTACTGACTTGGCAGAAAATCCTAAGAAATTTTGGTCTTATGTCAAAGCGGTAGGTGGATCAAAACAAAATGTCCAGACACTCTGTGACCAAAATTGTACTGAAACAGAGGATGACAGTCTAAAGGCCGAAATACTAAATGTCTTTTTCCAAAGCTGTTTCATAGAGGAAGATTCTAGATTGTCGCACAGATGACAAAATGGTAGATATCGAAATAGACGACAGAGGGATAGAGAAACCATTAAAATCGCTCAAAAGAGGAAAGGCTGCTGGACCTGATGGGATACCAGTTCGATTTTACACAGAGTACGCGAAGGAACTTGCCCCCCTTCTTGCAGCGGCGTACCGTAGGTGTCTAGAAGAGCGTTGCGTTCCAAAGGATTGGAAAAGGGCACAGGTCATCCCAGTTTTCAAGAAGGGACGTCGAACAGATGTGCAGAACTATATTCGATCAGTTGTAGAATTTTGGAACACGTATTGTGTTCGAGTATAATGACTTTTCTGTAGACTAGAAATCTACTCTGTAGGAATCAGCATGGGTTTCGAAAAAGACGGTCGTGTGAAACCCAGCTCGCGCTATTCATCCACGAGACTCAGAGGGCCATAGACACGGGTTCCCAGGTAGATGCCGTGTTTCTTGACTTCCGCAAGGCGTTCGATATACACTCCTGGAAATGGAAAAAAGAACACATTGACACCGGTGTGTCAGACCCACCATACTTGCTCCGGACACTGCGAGAGGGCTGTACAAGCAATGATCACACGCACGGCACACCAGGCAGCGGACACACCAGGAACCGCGGTGTTGGCCGTCGAATGGCGCTAGCTGCGCAGCATTTGTGCACCGCCGCCGTCAGTGTCAGCCAGTTTGCCGTGGCATACGGAGCTCCATCGCAGTCTTTAACACTGGTAGCATGCCGCGACAGCGTGGACGTGAACCGTATGTGCAGTTGACGGACTTTGAGCGAGGGCGTATAGTGGGCATGCGGGAGGCCGGGCGGACGTACCGCCGAATTGCTCAACACGTGGGGCGTGAGGTCTCCACAGTACATCGATGTTGTCGCCAGTGGTCGGCAGAAGGTGCACGTGCCCGTCGACCAGGGACCGGACCGCAGCGACGCACGGATGCACGCCAAGACTGTAGGATCCTACGCAGTGCCATAGGGGACCGCACCGCCACTTCCCAGCAAATTAGGGACACTGTTGCTCCTGGGGTATCGGCGAGGACCATTCGCAACCGTCTCCATGAAGCTGGGCTACGGTCCCGCACACCGTTAGGCCGTCTTCCGCTCACGCCCCAACATCGTGCAGCCCGCCTCCAGTGGTGTCGCGACAGGCGTGAATGGAGGGACGAATGGAGACGTGCCGTCTTCAGCGATGAGAGTCGCTTCTGCCTTGGTGCCAATGATGGTCGTATGCGTGTTTGGCGCCGTGCAGGTGAGCGCCACAATCAGGACTGCATACGACCGAGGCACACAGGGCCAACACCCGGCATCATGGTGTGGGGAGCGATCTCCTACACTGGCCGTACACCACTGGTGATCGTCGAGGGGACACTGAATAGTGCACGGTACATCCAAACCGTCATCGAACCCATTGTTCTACCATTCCTAGACCGGCAAGGGAACTTGCTGTTCCAACAGGACAATGCACGTCCGCATGTATCCCGTGCCACCCAACGTGCTCTAGAAGGTGTAAGTCAACTACCCTGGCCAGCAAGATCTCCGGATCTGTCCCCCATTGAGCATGTTTGGGACTGGATGAAGCGTCGTCTCACGCGGTCTGCACGTCCAGTACGAACGCTCGTCCAACTGAGGCGCCAGGTGGAAATGGCATGGCAAGCCGTTCCACAGGACTACATCCAGCATCTCTACGATCGTCTCCATGGGAGAATAGCAGCCTGCATTGCTGCGAAAGGTGGATATACACTGTACTAGTGCCGACATTGTGCATGCTCTGTTGCCTGTGTCTATGTGCTTGTGGTTCTGTCAGTGTGATCATGTGATGTATCTGACCCCAGGAATGTGTCAATAAAGTTTCCCCTTCCTGGGACAATGAATTCACGGTGTTCTTATTTCAATTTCCAGGAGTGTAGTTCCCCACAGTCGTTTAATGAACAAAGTAAGAGCATATGGACTATCAGTCCAATTGTGTGATTAGATTGAAAAGTTCCTAGATAACAGAACACAGCATGTCATTCTCAATGGAGAGAAGTCTTCCGAAGTAAGAGTGATTTCAGGTGTGCCGCAGGGGAGTGTCATAGGACCGTTGCTATTCACAATATACATAAATGACCTTGTGGATGACATCGGAAGTTCACTGAGGCTTTTTGCAGATGATGCTGTGGTGTATCGAGAGGTTGTAACTATGGAAAATTGTACTGAAATGCAGGAGGATCTGCAGCGAATTGACGCATGGTGCAGGGAATGGCAATTGAATCTCAATCTAGACAAGTGTAATGTGCTGCGGATACATAGAAAGAAAGATCGCTTATCATTTAGCTACAAAATAGCAGGTCAGCAACTGGAAGCAGTTAATTCCATAAATTATCTGGGAGTACGCATTAGGAGTGATTTAAAATGGAATGATCATATCAAGTGGATCGTTCGTAAAGCAGATGCCAGACTGAGATTCATGGGAAGAATCCTAAGGAAATGCATTCCGAAAACAAAGGAAGTAGGTTACAGTACGCTTGTTCGCCCACTGCTTGAATACAGCTCAGCAGTGTGGGATCCGCACCAGATAGGCTTGATAGAAGAGACAGAGAGCATCCAACGGATTTAGTAATCGCGAAAGCGTTACGGAGATGATAGATAAACTCCAGTGTAAGACTCTGCAGGAGAGACGCTCAGTTGCTCGGTACGGGCTTTTGTTAAAGTTTTGAGAACATACCTTCACCGAAGAGTCAAGCAGTATATTGCTCCCTCCTACGTATATCTCGCGAAGAGACCATGAGGATAAAATCAGAGAGATTAGAGCCCACACAGCAGCATACCGACAATCCTTCTTTCCACGAACAATACGAGACTCGAATAGAAGGGAGAACCGATAGAGGTACTCAAGGTACGCTCCGCCACACACCGTCTGGTGGCTTGCGGAGTATGGATGTAGATGTAGATGTATAGAGATAGGTGATCCATCCTGGGAATCGAGAATGACGACTTTTTTGGCTGTTATCGATACTGACAAGCTATCGATTCTGGGAATTCCAAGACTTACGAGAACGTTTTAATTTCAAGTTAAAAATTTGCTTTGTAATTTCGCATTTATGTCATTAATTTAGGAGTTACATTAGAGTGCTGTGCTAACTGGAAACTGCAGATACATTGACTTCTTCTGTTTTCCTTCCTGTTGCGCTTACTGCTAAGATCTGATGAAAGTCGCCAGAGAACAATGCAGTACAGCTATCCTTAGGGCTAGTGCTGTTAACGCAAATGTCGAACTGTACCGTGGAACGCTTTAGTGTATATTTGATGGGATATCGGAGCCTCATCCTGAGCAATGGAAGCACAGTTCTGCATTAATTACCAGTATTACTTTACGATCGACGATTACAAAGACAGTATTGGAGAGGCACACACTGTCAGCATGGGAGTCGGGCGATCATACGCTTACCATCGCTATATGGCGTACGCGACGCTTTCACAACTGCGGGGGACTTAATTTCATCGTAGTTCAACTAGTTAACACGAAATATTTATAAATAATATACATAAACCCTCATAGTGAATCACGCTACCTATTACTGAAAACCGGATCAAAATCCCTTTTTGACAGATTACGAATGCAATGTAAATTTCTAATGGAAAAAAATGTATATATGCATATAAATAATTATAAATTAACAATTTTAGGACTTTTTTCTTTACATGCACTGTGAAACCTTGATTGTTGGCAAATTCATGATTCTGTGTTAACGTGAAGTACCCTAAGTTTTAATGAGTGAGTTTGTGGGTATCAAATTATGTTACGCGAATGGCCTGTCTGTTGACTGCACAGACTTAAAAACTTAAATATTTTAAACCGTAAAGGAAACTTAAATCTTAGCACATGACATAAGTTTTAACTTGGTACGGCTACCCTTTCTGAGAAAAATGGGTCTTAAAAGACAGACGAGAAAGTGATCTTATAAGGGTATCGTTTTCACCGATTGAGGTACAGAACCCCAAAAACGACTGTTCAAGTTATTTTTTAGAGTCTATGAGTCTGGAATATACAGTCACACTCTCGGAAACATATCATCTACATACACAATCACAAAGATAGCAAGAACGGATAAGTGCAAAAACTTTCGCCAAATCAGCTTAACAGTTCGTGCATTAAAGTTGCTGATAAGAGGGACATACAGAAGGCTGGAAAAGAAAATGTAGAACCTGTTAGTTTACGATCATACGATCATTTTGACGTTAGCAAAAGGAAAGGCACCAGAGAAATACTGTGACGTTATGGTTGATAATGGAAGGAAAACTTAAGAAAATCAGTGCACGACCACTGGGTTTGTTAACCTCTAAAAAGCGTTCAAAATAAAGTGGTGCAAGACTTTTGAACTTCTAGAGGAAAGAGCTGTGAGCTCCACGAAAATACTGGTGATATAAAATTCGTACAAGGACGATGAGAGAAAATAAGAATGAAATACCAAGAACGAAGAACTCGTATTACAGAATCATTAGAAAAGGATATGGTCTTTCGTCCCTGCTGTTCAATCCGTAGATCGAAGTAGTAATGACAGAATTAAAAGAAAGGATCAGGAGTGGGGTTACAATACATGATGAACGACATCAATGGTAATATTCGCTGTGACCTGAGGAAGAATTACAGCGCCCTTTAAATGAAATGAACAGTCTGATCAGTACACACTGTTATTGACAGTAAATCAAAAGAAAGTAGAAAATCATGAGGAGTACCTGAAATGAAATATCGACAAAATTAACAACAAAACTGAGGCCATACATTAGGCGACGTTACGAAATTCTCCTACCTTGGAGGCGAATTAACACATGACACACGAAGCAAGGATAATGTAGAAAGCACACTATCATAGCCAATAGGGAATTCCTGGCTAAGATAATTCAGCTGAAATGAAACACTGGCCTTAAATTCAGAAAGAAATTTCTGAGAATGTGCGTTTGGAACGTAATATTTTATGGTATTGAATGATGGACAGTGGGAAAACTAGAGTAGAGGCGATTGTGGTATGGTGCTACCGAAGAATGTTGAAAATTGGATGGACTGATAAGGGATGAGGAGGTTATCAGGAGAATTGGCGAAGAGGGAACGTGTGGAAAACACTAACAGGAAGAAGGTGGAGGAGGAGATCAGTGTTTAACGTCCCGTCGACAACGAGGTCATTAGAGACGGAGCACAAGCTCGGATTAGGGAAGGATGGGGAAATCAGCCGAGCCCTTTGAAAGGAACCATCCCGGCATTTTCCTGAAATGATTTAGGGAAATCACGGAAAACCTAAATCAAGATGGCCGGAGACGGGTTTGAACCGTCGTCCTACCGAATGCGAGTCCAGTGTGCTAACCACTGCGCCACCTCACTCGGTCAGGAAGAAGAAATAAGATGACAGGACATCAGGGAATAACTTCCAAGGCGCTAGGGAGAGCTGTAGCACATAACATCTTAGGGAAAGGCATAGAGTGGAATATGTCGAACAGATAAATGAGAACGTAAATTGCAAATGCTGCTCTGGGATGAAGAGTTTATGCCAGGGGGAGGAATTCTTGGTCGGCCGCATCAAGCCATTCAATAGACTAGTGAAACACCCCCAGCCTCCGCCTCTTTCTCCCTAAAAAACCCAGAAAGATTAATCTTTAAAAGAGATTACTCACAAAACACTCGTGCGACCCATTAGGAGTGAAATATTACTTGATTGTGTTGGACTCATACCAAGTGTGTCGGAAACGCTGAAATGATTAAACTAGGACAGGCTTGAATACAAAAGGGCTTTTTGGTTTTTTGTTTCTTCATCCTCCGATAGGTTGCGAAGTGTAAACTAAAGTGAAAAATCAAAATGTTTTATTAACATCTACATCTACATAGACGCTCCGCAAGCCACCGTAAGGTGCGTGGTGAAGGGTACCCCGTACCACTACTTGTCATTTCCCCTACTGTTCCACTCGCAAACAGAGCGAGGAAAAAAAGACTGTCCGTACTCCTCCGTATAAGCCCTAATTTCTCGTATTTTATCTTCGTGGTCCTTAAGCGCGGTGTATGTTGGCGGTAGCAGAATCGTTTGGCAGTCAGTTTCAAATGCCAGTTCTCTAAATTTTCTCAATAGTGCTTCCGGAAAAGAACGCCACCTTCCCTCCAGGGATTCTCTTTCGAGTTCCCGAAGCATCTTCGTAACACTTACACTTTGCTTGAACCTACCCGTAACAAACTAGCAGCCCTTCTCTGAATTCCTTCGATGTCTTCCTTCACTCCGACATGGTGCGGATCCCAAACACTCGAGCAACATTCAAGAATAGGTCGCACCAGCGTCCTATATGCGGTCTCCTTTACTGGTGAACCATTCCTTCCAATAATTCTCCCAATAAAGCGAAGCCGACCATTCACCTAACCTAACACAGTTGTCACAAGCTCGTTCCATCTCATAGCGCCTTGCAACGTTACGGCCATATATCTAAACGACTTGACTGTGTCAAGCAGGACACTAGCAATACTGTATCCGAACATTACAGGTTTGATCTTCCTACTCATTCGCATTAACTTACATTTTTCCACATTTAGAGCTAGCTGCGATTCGTCTAAATCGGTTTCTGTCTTTCTACAGTCACTCAACTTCGACACCTTACCGTACACCATGGCATCTTAAGCAAACAACTGCAGATTATTGCCCACCCTGTCCGCCAAATATTTCATGTATATAGAGAACAACAGCAGTCCTATAACACTTCCCTGGGACACCCCTGACGATATCCTTGTCTTTGATTAACACTCGCCGTCAAGGACAACATACTGGGTTTTATTATTTAAATCATCTTCGAGCCACTCACGTACCTATGAACGTATTATGCTGTCCCTTCGTTAACAGCCTAGAATGGGACACCTTGTCAAATGCTTTACCAACATCTAGAAATATGGAATCTGCCTGCTGCCCTTCATCCATAGTCCCCAGCATATCATGTGAGAAAGGGGCAAGCTGAAATTCACACGAGCAATGCTTTCTAAAACCATGCTGATTATTCGTGGACATAAGCTTCTTAGCCTCAATATAGTTTATTATATTCAAAATGAAAATGTTTTCAAGGATTCCGCAGCAAACGGAAGTTAGGGACATGTTGTTGTTGTTGTTGTGGTCTTCAGTCCTGAGACTGGTTTGATGCAGCTCTCCATGCTACTCTATCCTGTTCAAGCTTCTCCATCTCCCAGTACCTACAACAGCCTACATCCTTCTGAATCTGCTTAGTATATTCATCTCTTGGTCTCCCTCTACGATTTTTACCCTCCACGCTGCCCTCCAATGCTAAATTTGTGATCCCTTGATGCCTCAGGACATGTCCTACCAACTGGTCCCTTCTTCTTGTCAAGTTGTGTCACAAACTCTTCTTCTCCCCAATTCTATTCAATACCTCCTCATTAGTTATGTGATCTACCCATCTTATCTTCAGCATTCTTCTGTAGCACCACATTTCGAAAGCTTCTATTCTCTTCTTGTCCAAACTATTTATCGTCCATGCTTCACTTCCATACATGGCTACACTCCATACAAATACTTTCAGAAACGACTTCCTGACACTTAAATCTATACTTGATGTTAACAAATTTCTTTTCTTCAGAAACGCTTTCCTTGCCATTGCCAATCTACATTTTATATCCTCTCTACTTCGACCATCATCAGTTATTTTGCTCCCCAAATAGCAAAACTCCTTTACTACTTTAAGTGTCTCATTTCCTAATCTAATACCCTCAACATCACCCGACTTAATTCGACTACACTCCATTATCCTCGTTTTTCTTTTGTTGATGTTCATCTTAAATCCTCCTTTCAAGACACTGTCCATTCCGTTCAACTGCTCTTTCAAGTCCTTTGCTATCTCTGACAGAATTACAATGTCATCGGCGAACCTTAAAGTTTTTATTTCTTCTCCATGGATTTTAATGCCTACTCCGTATTTTTCTTTTGTTTCTTTTACTGCTTGCTCAATATACAGATTGAACCACATCGGGGAGAGGCTACAACCCTGTCTCACTCCCTTCCCAACCACTGCTTCCCTTTCATGTCTCTCGACTCTTATAACTGCCATCTGGTTTCTGTACAAATTGTAAATAGCCTTTCCCTCCCTGTATTTTACACCTGCCACCTTCAGAATTTGAAAGAGAGTATTCCAGTCAACATTGTCAAAAGCTTTCTCTAAGTCTACAAATGCTAGAAATGTAGGTTTGCCTTTTCTTAATCCAGTTTCTAAGATAAGTCGTAGGGTCAGTATTGCCTCACGTGTTCCCATGTTTCTACGGAATCCAAATTGGTCTTCCCCGATGTCGGCTTCTACCAGTTTTTCCATTCGTCTGTAAAGAATTCGCGTTAGTATTTTGCAGACGTGACTTATTAAACTGATAGTTCGGTAATTTTCACATCTGTCAACGCCTGCTTTCTTTGGGATTGGAATTTTTATATTCTTCTTGAACTCTGAGGGTATTTCGCCTGTCCCATACATTTTGCTCACCAGATGATAGAGTTTTGTCAGGACTGGCTCTCCCAAGGCTGTCAGTAGTTCTAATGGAATGTTGTCTACTCCCGGGGCCTTGTTTCGACTTAGGTCTTTCAGTGCTCTATCAAACTCTTCACGCAGTATCGTATCTCGCATTTCATCTTCATCTAAATCCTCTTCCATTTCCATAATATTGTCCTCAAGTACCCCTCCCTTGTATAGACCCTCTATATACTCCTTCCACCTTTCTGATTTCCCTTCTTTGCTTAGAACTCGGTTTCCATCTGAGCTCTTGATATTCATACAAGTGGTTCTCTTTTCTCCAAAGATCTCTTTAATTTTCCTGTAGGCATTATCTATCTTACCCCTAGTGAGATAAGCCTCTACATCCTTACATTTGTCCTCTAGCCATCCCTGCTTAGCCATTTTGCACTTCCTGTCGATCTCATTTTTGAGACGTTTGTATTCCTTTTTGCCTGCTTCATTTACTGCATTTTTATATTTTCTCCTTTCGTAAATTAAATTAAATATGTCTTCTGTCACCCAAGGATTTCTACTAGCCCTCGTCTTTTTACCTACTTGATCCGCTGCTGCCTTCACTACTTCATCCCTCAAAGCTACCCATTCTTCTTCTACTGTATTTCTTTCCCCTATTCTTGTCAATTGTTCCCTTATGCTCGCCCTGAAACTCTCTACAACCTCTAGCTTAGTCAGTTTATCCAGGTCCCATCTCCTTAGATTCCCACCTTTTTGCAGTTTCTTCTGTTTTAATCTGCAGTTCATAACCAATAGATTGTGGTCTATCTGCCCCTGGAAATGTCTTACAATTTAAAATCTGGTTCCTAAATCTCTGTCTTACCATTATATAAACTATCTGAAACCTGTCAGTATCTCCAGGCTTCTTTAATGTATACAACCTTCTTTTATGGGGACATAGGTCTGTAATTTTGCGGGTCTGTTCTTTTACCTTTCTTATACACTGGAGGCACCTGCGCTTTTTTCCAGTCACTTGGGGATATGTGCTGAGCGAGAGATTCACGATAAATGCAACTAGGTAAGGGGCCACTGTCGTAGAGTACTCTTTGTAAAATCGAACTGGGAGTCCATCCGGACCTGGTGATTTATTTGTTTTCAAGTCTGTGAGTTGCTTCTCTAAGCCAGATATGCTTATTTCTATGCCGTTCATACGGGCGTCTGTCCGATGATCAAATGACGGTATGTCTGTACGGTTCTCGTGCTTTAACGATTTCCTGAATGCGAAATTTAAAACTTCGGCTTTTGTTCTTCTGTCTTAAAGTGCCACACCCAGACTGGTCAACAAGAGACTGAATGGAAGCCTTAGATCCGCTTAGCGATTTTACGTACGACCAGAATTTTCTCGGGTTCTCTGCCAGATCCTTTGCTAAGGTGTGACAGCGGCAGTTACTGTATACTGCGCTCATAGAACAATATTTAGGTGTACCTTTCAAGTATGTCTCTAGATAGTAGCCGCTCCAAGACAGACATTTGTCGTAACGTGGTACCAACTTTCCAATATCGTGAGCGAAGATATGAAAATTAGAGAGAGGCAAGTCCCGGCTGCATGGTGGATGAACAAACCCCTCCCATCGTAAACGCTGCAGGAGCGTCTTTGTTGCCCCTGAAATGTGCAACCGAGAACTGTCATGAAGAAGGAAACGAATGTCAGTTACGTTTTGTGGTTTGCATGGAATTAGGCGAAAACCTCCAATATGAGTTCTCACTTGGCGGGAGACACTACCTCGCAGGCATATTTACATGCCCGCTTGCGCTCTGAACCGAAATGTAGGACGTGATGCGATAGACGGACGTACTAGAAACACTGAGCAACAGATCGACACAAAGATTCGGTGGATTGTCAGTGTAGATTTAATTTTACGACCGATCGCAGGTCTAAAAACATATCCCTCGAAGATACAAACTATTCCGAGAAAGCCTGCTTCTGAGTTTCAAGAGGCATCTTTCGTTGTGGCGAATCCAGGAGTATACTACAATCCCCTACATACAGGGTAAGTCACGAAGTTTTTCCCCGATTTCTGGAGGGTATTTCTTAGGTTGTTTGGAACAAAAAATGTAAATAAAGTAATGGGATCAGATCCACAATTAAGGAGCTATAGTAATTGAAAAACTCTGGAAAATGGAAGAAAAAGTTTTTCATTGTAGGTTTTCATTATCAAAACGCACATAATAATTAATTTAAACAATTTTGTAGCAGTCTCTTGCATTTAGAGTGGATTTAAAGCAGGTGTTCAAAATTTTTTCCCTGTATTTGAAGACAAAGATTCGCACGGGGGTTAACCGCCCGAGTAGCATTTCGTAATTTCACATGCTTGTTCCTTATTGACGATACGGCATCAAAAATGCGTTGTGTCAATTCTTCTCGTGCTTACACCTTAACTTCGTACACGATGTCTTTCATCCATCCCCAAGATGCAGTAATCGAGGGTGTTAAATCTAGGGATCAGGCAGGCCAGTTGATAGGGCCGGCAACCTATCCATCGATGTGGGAATTGCTGATTAAGATAAGCTGTTATCACATGGTGGAAGTGTGCAGGTGCCCCGTCGTGTTGAACGTACATGTGACGTCTTTGTTTCCAGAGGAATATCTTCAAGAAGTTGCGGTAAGTCTTCTCGTAAAATGTTACCGTATATCTGACCATTTAAATTTGCCTGGAGAATAAACGTAAACAGTAACTTGCTACACACCCCTCCACACCACACATTGACACTGAATTTGATTTGAAATTGAGATACTACCGTGGCATGGGGATTTTCGTCTGCCCAGTCACGCATGTTATGCATGTTGTTGACGCTATCTCTTGTAAAGGTTGCCTCATAACTGTACATTATGAAGCGATAGAGCTGCCGATTTCCATTTAACCAGTTACAAAAGTGCAAACGGTTGGCGCAATCATGTGGCTCTAGATGGTGAATTTTCTGCACGTGAAGAATCCTACATACCTTAGATTGTGTAACGTTCAATCTGGTAGCTAGGCGTCTTTTACTTGAACGAGAACTGCGCTCTACTGAATTAAGAATGTTTTCCTCTTCTTGAACGTCACGATGTCTTTCAGAGTGAACATGAATACAGGGAAGAGTACCAATTTTTAGCAATGTTCGATTTGTTCCACTAAATGTTTTGGCACTCGGAATCCTACGATTAGGATACCGACGGTGGTATTCGGCAACAACAGCGTTACCATCACAGAAGTCCAAAATGTACACCATCTCTCAATATCATGCGATGAAAACTTGTAGGGCATCGCAAAGTGAACTGTACACAGGAGACAATAACAGTAAACAGTGACTGCAGTATCAACAACTGGGTTTTTATGCAAACGTACTACTCGCTGCACTTGTCTGCCTAAGACTGATCGTGTGTCCTCTGAACACAAGTGTAGCACTCCACACACCTTGACATGTTTCGGAACTCTGATGTCGCTCCTTAATTATGGATCTGATCACATTACTGTATTTACATTTTTTGTCCCAAATAACCTAAGGAATAATCTTCAGCAACCGGGGAAAATCTCGTGATTCACCCTATATAGAGAGGACAGAATAATTACAACGGCGTTTAAGCGGTCAGTCTTCCCACGCTTCATACGTGAATGCAACGGGGAGA
The DNA here is from genome assembly GCF_023864345.2 of Schistocerca serialis cubense. Classification (NCBI taxonomy): domain Eukaryota; kingdom Metazoa; phylum Arthropoda; class Insecta; order Orthoptera; family Acrididae; genus Schistocerca; species Schistocerca serialis. The sequence goes on from NC_064641.1 coordinate 564,021,006, forward strand.
AGCCCTAATCACTAATACAATGAGAAGTATATATGACGGTAGTATCTGTTCCCGAAAGAACAGTTACCGTTGATGACCATGCAGCTTTGCCAGAAATTAAATGATAATTAAATGGACACCCTAGCTGCAAACAGGCGTTGATGTAATTCATTGAGGACATGATGAAAATGTGTGCCCCGATCGGGACTCGAACCCGGGATCTCGTGCTGATGGGCAAACATCTATTAGGCGCACTACGAATGTAGTGGTGTGGACATGTCTGGAATGTGGGTCTCAAGGGGAGCGTGCAAGGGATAGGTCCCTGCAGGCGCACTATCCTCTGTGCCCTCGGTGGCTCAGATGGATAGAGCGTCTGCCATGTAAGCGGGAGATCCCGTGTTCGAGTCCCGGTCGGGGCAGGCATTTTCAACAGGTCCCCAATGAAGTACATCAACGCGTGTTTGCAGCTAGGGTGTCCATTTAATTATCATTTCACAATGAGAAGTATCCTCTGATATGCATTTCACAGTAATTTGCTGAGTAAGGATGTGGATAAAAGTGTAGGTCTTCTGATTTCGCCCTGGTGGCCATACTCAATATTGATCAATTTATACCATTATCTTAGATAAAATCGGATAAATGCAATCTGATTAAGGAAAATTGTCTCTTAATAGTTGTTCAGAATACACAAAAACAAAAATCCAGTATCAGGGGCGTGTGAGCGACAAGCAACGCAAGGGAAGTCTGACATGAAAGGGAAGCCGAGAGCCGTCATTTGTGTAGGATCCTCTCTCTCTCTCTCTCTCTCTCTCTCTCTCTCTATGGCGGGTCGGAGTCTGTCAGTTCGTCTTCCGCGTAGCGGGATACGGCGAGAGACTGACAGCCGCTGGCAGCTTTGGGTTTTCGCACAGAGGCCGCTTTGCAGTCTGAGGCAGCGCAGACTGCCTGTAATCGGCCTGGCGTATCAAACTGGCATGCGAGCATACGAAAGGCCAGCTGAGCACTTTATCGGACCACCAACGCAGCAAGCATTCCGCTGACGATTTGCCATTCTGCTAACGATTTTACTTCGTCACATTAATTTCCTGCGGACTTTATTGCAATATGGTAGGGAGCTTGTGTTGATTGGAATGATTCTGGGCCACAAATTTATTAACATATTTGTTAAAAAAACACAAACCAATTTATCAACACACAGAAAATGATGCAAGACAATCTGAGCAGCTACCTCCGGAATTAATTAAATTAATTTCCCACAGCACAACTGTTGGTTTATATCACATAATTTTCAGAAAAGACTGAACGAAATTTAAAAAATTTTGAGAACCTAATTAAGTTAAAAAAATTTACAGATGCTTAACAGAGAGGTCTTATTAGACCTCAAGTCTTTAAAATTAACCTGCATATTCCAAATTACAAAACTGAAAAAAAGCTAACAGGTCATTAACATCAGCCTTCCACCATCAGTTCACTACTTGTAGGTAATTAAAAGGAATAGCATTGGCTGCAAGCAAGCGGAATAGCCTGACAACGTTAAATGCAAAGTATGATACAAGTTGCAAGCGAAGTAACCTGACAACAATAAACTCAAGGTATGACAAAAATTTGGAGATGCAGAGCTAAGCAATTTCTCTGTCTTAAGTGTGGATGGCAATCAGCACTACAGAGATAGACACTATCACTAGAATCATTTATTGTAGCCAGGCCTCTTTCTTATTCCTTTACTTGTGTGGCGTCCAAGACACTAGTTCAACAGTTGCTACTGTACGTTCCTGCGTCAGCGGGACATCCGCATTTATAATGGCTCTGAGCACTATGGGACTTAACATCTATGGTCATCAGTCCCCTAGAACTTGGAACTACTTAAACCTAACTAACCTAAGGACATCACACAACACCCAGTCATCACGAGGCTGAGAAAATACCTGACCCCGCCGGGAATCGAACCCGGGAACCCGGGTGTGGGAAGCGAGAACGCTACCGCACAACCACGAGCTGCGGACATCCGCATTTATAGGAGATAGCTTCCTCCGCTACTTGCTACGTCCTGTATGCTGGTGATGCAGGACTATTTTTAGACTTTATATGAGTCTGAGGTTAGTTACAATGCGTCATATGTGCAGGAGAAGTTTGAGAAAGATTGTGGAGGTATTTTTATTTCGAGGTTGCAAAACTGAAGGTACTGACGACCACAAGTGGGAAGCTGTGGCTATTATTCGAGGTGGAAAGAATATTGATGAGAGAATTTGTGACGTAGAAGAAATAACCTATAGTACGAGTATGTATTCGTTGTCGAAGCAAGTTGAACACTGGTAATTATTTTAGTTTCCTTTGACTTACACAGTCCCGAATACTGCAACGGAAGGAAAGTTATCCATGTGACGCGCTCCAGTTACTCTTGTTGACGAAGACGACCGAGCGGTTCTAGGCACTTCAGTCTGGAACCACGCGACCGCTACGGTTGCAGGTTAGAATCCTGCCTCGGGCATGGATGTGTGTGATGTCGTTAGGTTAGTTAGGTTTAAGTAGTTCTAAGTTCTAGGAGACTGATCACCACAGATGTTAAGTCCCATAGTGCTGAGAGTCATTTGAACCATTTTGAACGAAAACGACCTGCGTGGATAAGATTTTCTTTCTTTATATAAGGGCGATCCAAACTTTACCGTGTGAGTGCGTTGCTGCAGGGTATAAGCAACTGAGTGCGATGCGGGTGTATAAGCACCGACGTGTAAGCAAGGGCTTAGTGTGGCCTTCGAAAGCAAACTTTTGGACTGCCCCTTACATAAAAGTTTCTAGTGATTATTGTGCTTTAGGTGTCCACTGTATCTCTCTTTCAACCATGCACTAGTCTTCCAAGAGTTGCCTACATGTCATAGAAAACATGTAGGACCGCTTCAACAGCACTTGCAGATATTATGAATAGAAGGTGCGTTCATTAATATCAGTAACTAAAGATTCCTAATTACGACACGACTGCCCCTCATATATAAGGAGTGGGGGAAAGAGAGAGAAGGCGAGAGAGGGGGGAGAGAGAGAGAGAGAGAGAGAGAGAGAGAGAGAGTGAGAGAGAGAGTGCATAATGCGCAAACGCAGACGAAATACAGTGAGCGTACATGATTGGTATATTGGATTAATTGACAACGAGCATAACACAAATGAATGAAATTATTTCGTTGTGGACTCTTTTTTTTAAGGACTGAAAATGATTAGATAATACACAACAGCTATCGGTGTTCTGCTTCAGTCATTTTTTGTTTGTAGTCCCCTGCGCATTTCGAAGATCATATTATCATCAGATGGACTGCGTTCTTTTTCCAGCGGAAAATGCACTTTTGTCTTACATACCTGATGTTTATCATGCATCCGGCGATGCGACTAGAAGGTGTAACCCCCCGCAAGAAATTAGAAAGTCCCACAAAAGTGAATAATAAAAATGAGCCAAGCGTAACCTCCTTGCAAAATTAAAGAATAACAATGGCCCAAATGTAAACTCTCCACAAACATTACCGAATGAACATTGCTCATAAAACCCACAATAATGTAAATTAAATAATGAAGCATGAACTGAATGTAACATCTCAACACAAATAATTAAACCTGATAAATCATATAAGGGCAGCAACGCCGACCTTCGGCCCTGTGAAATAATTAAACCTTATAAATTCTTACCTCAGTAAAACTGCATGTATATCTGCTCTTATTTATCGACACAGCTTCGTGCAATGCTGGCCCGTATTTAATTTTGATTCTTGGAGGAAATGCATAGGAAATATTCTTCAACTTGAAATGAATCCTTTTCTTTAAAAAGTTACTTTATAGAAAAATTATTATTGGGGCATTTGTCTGAACAAATTAATTACAATTAACATACGATATTAGCTGAGCGCAATGCTGCTTCATTACCTTCTACAATAATACACATCGTCCACCACAATCCTGACCTGATTCGGAAGAACAGCACGCCGTCGACGCATGGCTACGCCCGCTCAGTACAACCGTCCACTCGCTACAACTACCGCCGACCGACAACTTGCTACTACTGCAGACAGAGTGCAACTCGCAACTGAACACTCGCGCGGTCAAGCGCAGACTAGCAACGATAAATAACTCTCTGGTCAGAGATTCTGGCATGCCTCGCCATCGCTGGTAATGAATACATACGTGTTTCAAAGGTTATGAGTCATCTTGCGCTATGGAAGGTATCAGCCTTACTACGACCACGAAGTGCAATGATAGTCCCTGAGGATTTGATTAAATCGTTCTTCAGAATATCCTTTCGTCCATGGGTATCTAAGATGAGGACATGTCATCAACAGGGAACACAAGGGAATGCTCCAACCGACAAAGTGTCTCCAATCTACGACACTGTTGTGTATATTTTAATCTGAAGATGATGGGTAACGATCGTAACTAGTTATCAGAGCTCCTGTATGCTATCTTGGCTAATAAAGATTTTACAAAAGAAATCTACATTTATTGAAATAATACATCATGTCTCTGACAATGTTAGATAACTAAAAGCGTTAGAATCTCCAGGTATGAATCCTGGTGTGGCACACAAATTTATATGTCATAAATTTGCAGACTGAAGCGACGAATGAGAATTTGTACTAACCTGTGTCTCCTATTCATTAGGCAGACGCACTAATCACTACGCCACCCCGGGTCAGTGACTTTGCACAACTGCTCGGATTATCCCAGCATGCCTCCCTCCGCTGTTCGAGATTAGGGCTAACACCTAGTGAGCTGAGAAATGACTAAGAATTGGATTGAGGAGGGAGGTCTATTAGGGTAGTTTGTGCAGTTATGGAAAGCCACTGTAACTGCATGGCGTAGTGGTTACCATTTCTGCCTGGTGAGCAGGAGACCCGTGTTTGAAACGGTGCCTTGGTACAAATTTACGTTCTTCGCTTCGGTCTGTACAGACCATATATATTTGAGACTTGAAAAGGTCTCTGGGAACACACTATTTCATTTGACACAAATTTATGAACCAGTCTTAACTGTACTTACCATTAGATTATCAAAGATATTCGCTGTCATAGCAACAGATGAAGGGACGTAAACCCAGAAGCACCACTTCGTTGTAAGGTAGAGGAACCAGGAACTCGCACATTTACTGCTGCAAGTCACAGGCTGTAGAGATTAGCATGGCCAGCGTTCGACTCTTGAAATGAGGAGAAGGGCCACCTGGGCTGTTGCGTCGCAAACTAAATCGGTACATGCAAATAGTAGTAGTGTATTAATACCTCGGAGACCAGAATATCACTTGCCAACAGAGAACCATTCGAACACGTGATAGACGTTAGAACATTGTGTGTGTTTCCTCAATCCGCCTGTTGTTTAGTCGGCTGAGACGTGCGAGAGAAAGGGCGAAAACACTTCGTGCAGCTAGGGGGAAGCAACACTACACTGCCAAATTACACATCCGCCTGGGGAACTCAGACGGATGCGCATACGTCGCCCAGTTGCAGTGTGTGTACAAGTCCGATGCCTGTGACATTTCCTTAGCCGCGTGTAATGGACTACGCGCTTGTTAAATGGAAGTGCTTCGTCGACTCGATGTCGAGTGAGACCGAACCGCGTAGACAGCAAGTGATAGTGCGCGACCACCGCTCACTCGGCTTCACCAAACCGGATGCAGTGCTCCAGTAACAGTACTTTCACGTGAGTGATACTTTACTTACAAAGGATGAAATCGGGCCACTAGACACGTCTGTCTCGGACGATCGTCGGTAAATAATGTACGCTGATCCATCATGTGCAAGCGTTTGTTCTCATACAACATCTCACTTTAGAAATGTAATACGTGCAAGAAACTGAACCATTCCAACGGATACAAATTGTGACTGGAAGGCAGGACAACGCTCCATGAACATGTGAGCATGCCGATGTCTGTTCCTCCTCCTCCATGTAGTTCTTTTACAGGTCTTGTGACTCAACACATTTTGGACATTAATCAAGTAGCCCCTGAAACCAGTTCTACCCATTTTCAGAGACCTGTGGGCGGCCGTTGAGCCGATGCGATCATTAATCAGGATTTCTTCCCAAAGCATTTAATGCCTCCCTGCTGGCGCTAGGATTAAAGGGCCAACAAGCAACAGTGTCTGTTTGTATTCACATAGCGACTGGAGAATCGTCCAGTGGTAGACACTATACTCGTATTTGGGTGGACGGCTTTCACATGAACATCGGGATGTCGAAATTTACTTTTATTATGGTTCATCTAAGTCTCTGGCAAGTGCGAGATGATACCCGTGAAAAGGCTACAGCCGATTTCGTCAGTCGTCGGTTGATGAACGAAGGGGTAGTGTCGCTCAAAACCAGAGGTCTAAGGATATCGGTTACTTAACATTGGCTCCTGTTACTGTTGCACACGGGTTTGATCTCTCCCCCCCCCCCCCCCCCCCCCCTTCCAACCAAATTACATTGGTCGGCCTGAAGATAGCGCAATGGAACAAAGAAATTGGTTGCGTAAATGAAGCAACTGAAAAAGGGACGGTTGCAGGTGTTTTCATTTCATATCGAACATTAGAAGCCTTTGTAACTAGAAGGATGGACACACAAAGACGTTTGTGTCAGGCGTGACTGGCCAAGGAGTCGGCACGGGATTCAGGCAACAGCAAGAAGCAGGAGTGGACATCAAGTTGTGCCAGCACAGGAGGCCACTGTCGTGGCAGCAGACAAGTCACGGGGTGGCATCGAGGATTGGTGGCACGCCGTCCAGAACTGTCTTGTATCGTTGCGACTGGCCGAGGGGTTGGTCGCATTTACCCGCGGAATGTGCTGCAGGTGTGGCAGAGCGAGGTAGTTGGTAGGTGATTAGAAAGCGAGTGAGAGGAACTAGAACGTTGAGCGCCGTGGAGTCGGGCAGCGCGTTTGCAGAATCATACAGGTCAACACCAGGCGTGGCGTAGCTGCACGAGGACATTGTTTACTTCGATAGTGGACGGTATCTATCCCGGTGGCCAGAAGAAGGCAGCCCCACATCCAGAGAAGAGGAATGGTGGAGAGTTTATTATTGCAGAATTGTGCATAGTAACAGCCTGTTGTCCTATTACCGGAGAGCTGATAAATTTTCTCGAAATAAGTTATTTGTATTACTGAGGCAGATACCGAGCCTGATAAAATATGCTGGTGCCTGTTGTGGTGTTTCCAAGCGTGGCTAAGACGTAAGTTGTGTGACTGAAAGTCTGTATTGCACAGCGGGCCGTGTTGCAAAAGATACTATTATTTTGTTGTATAATGATTCTGTACATGCGCAGAGGTTGTGATTCAGTCATTGTATATAGCCATAAGGTTTCCCGTATTGTGTGGATCTCCTTTGATTGTTGTTGTGTTGTCCGTTAGAATTCGTTGGGTAGTCAGTGTAGGTTGATTCTGGTACAGTGCTTCTCTTTCCATGGCAATTGCTAGCCTTAGTTAATAGCGTGATTGTGGGTGCCCCCTTGTAAAACTATTATGGGCGGATATTGCGATGTTTGTTTCTTGATTGGTGCCTGTGCCGAATAAGATTATTGGTTAGGACTATTTTGGATCTGTTTAGCGTAAGGTTTGTTTTTATTTTTATTTTGCTGTATCGATATTGGGTAAGAATAATGCCTGGGCAGAATATTGTTAATATCTGATTTTAACTGTTAAAAGATTTTTTGTTCATGTTGTTTGAGCTTCCATGTTGTAATATACAGCTGTAAATAAAAGTTATTTATAAATAAGCACACAATCTCACAACCCCTTGCTCAAACCCCACTCCACACAAAATCTTCAAAAATGGTTCAAATGGCTCTGAGCACTATGGGACTTAACATCTGTGGTCATCAGTCCCCTAGAACTTAGAACTACTTAAACCTAACTAACCTAAGGACAGCACACAACACCCAGTCATCACGAGGCAGAGAAAATCCCTGACCCCGTCGGGAATCGAGCCCGGGAACCCGGGCGTGGGAAGCGAGAACGCTACCGCACGACCACGAGGTGCGGACTACACAAAATCTTCGCTAAATCGTTGAAGGCCAAATAATATTTTTTGTTGGTTCTTCAATAATCAGGGTTTAATAACCACGCGCTTTAGAACGTTGGTTTCACTATTCAATATTATATGCCGACATGTTTTAACACATTATACTGGAAAATACGAGGCTGTCTGGCTGTAATCGACAATCACAGCTGCAAATAATTATCAGTGCACAGTTTGTCCCAATTAAAGATAACGTAATTTGAAGTTAAACTGAAACAAAACATTGACAATCCCAGATCATCAAACCGAAACATCTCAAACAAAAACATGCTAAGAATGATACCTCCCATTAAAATGTACCCGATACATAGCTTGTTACTTATATGTTACGTATCCTTAGGGCATTGTTCTGTTCTGGAAACTAAATTAATTTAAAAAAATACCAAATGCTATGATTAATATGCTCGTATATTTAGTTTAGGCACTGATAACATTTTAATTTAGTTAATCAGATGCGTAACACTTTTTGCGATAGTAACGTTTGTGGTTTAATCATCGGTAGGTCCCATCGCTTCCTTCTCTCATCAGTATCAAAATTTTGCGTATGCCAAAAAGTAAAAAATGAAAACTGTAAAAAATAAAACATGAGGTCATTAACTTTCATTGGTTTAGCATCCTATAATAATGCAATAGCCGCCCAGTGTGGCCGAGCGGTTCTAAGCGCTTCAGCCTGGAACCGCACGATCGTTACGGTCGCAGGTTCGAATCCTGCCTCGGGCATGGATGTGTGTGATGTCCATAGGTTTGTTAGGTTTATGTAGTTCTAAGTTCTAGGGGACTGATGACCTCAGATCGTAAGTCCCATAGTGCTCAGAGCTATTTGAACCATTTGAACCAATAATCCGATAACCTCGCCAGGAACCGATCCCAATGGTTTCACGACAGTAATCAGTGTCTTAAACCACTTAACCACGAAGGATGTAGGTCTATTACATTTACCAAAGGTAGCATTAATGAAGTTCTATTCACTGTTGTTTTGTATAGACAGATTGCACTATTTGCAGAAGCTTATTAAAGATACACAACAAATACAAATAGCGAGCGAGTGCTAAAGGAGAGTGTACATCCAGAGTCATCGAGCTTTTTTATATAGGTCTCTATTTCTGAACTCAGCAAACACAGGAACTACATGGGTTATTCGCAAAGTAAGGTCCGATAGGTCTCGAAATGGGAAAGACAGTGGAAATCCGATGAAGCTTTGCACAGATGTGTTGGGCAGTGTCTTTAGCATGCCTGTAGATCGTGTCACGTCGCTCATTGCAATTCTGAGCACACAGTGCTCTTGCAAAAATGTCTAAAACAATAGCGTTTTCCACCAAGTATGGGTTCCCGCTGCGAGTTTACGCCTGACGTCATGCAACCACATGTAATGTGCCTGTCATGCACTTCTTCTTCGTAACAATTCTCGTCCGCACACGGCAGGGGCAATGAGGACGTCCCTGCAGAGTTTGCGATGGTAGGTGTTTGATCTCCCACCATACAGCCTGGACTTGGCTCCCTCTGACTTTCATCTACGCTCACACAAATCCCTGGCTATGAAGACAACGTTTTGGACACACAACGAACTGCAGTCCAGGATAGAGACGTGGCGGAAAGCACAGGGGGCGCAGGGGGCTGTCTATATTGACGAGGGCATTGGAAAGATGGTACAACGCTACGGCTATTGTTCCAATTCAAATGGTTCAAATGGCTCTGAACACTATGGGACTTAACATCTGAGGTCATCAGTCGCCTAGAACTTGGAACTACTTAAACCTAACTAACCTAAGGACATCACACACATCCATGCCCGAGGCAGGATTCGAACCTGCGACCGTAGCGGTCGCGCGTTTCTAGACTGAAGCGCCTATAATCGCTCGGCCACAACGGCCGGCACGGATATTGTCTAAGTCGGAGTGGTGACTATGCAAATAATTAGCTGGAATGTGTAGCAAACTGTTTCAAATAAAACATTTCTGATTTTCAATGTAGTTTCCATCTCACGACCGATCGGACCTTACTTCCTGTATAGCCATTATATGTTAATAAACTCGTTGAGAGATTTCTTAGTAGTATCCTCTGCCAAACGTAAGTCTTCCAGAGGATTAGGGAGGAGTTACGCTATAAACTGGAGATTTAAAATACCTAAACAGTAGGAATAATAGAACTGGAAAATTAAAATTCGTAAGGCTGTATTGAATAGGGTGAAACACAGTAATAGCTTGTAACCGCCAGTGTTTAATTTCGCGTCGAAGATGAAACGACGTAAGCGAATTAAAAATCTGGAACGTATTAGAGATGTGAGAGGACACATACGAATGCTGTCCAACGAAACGGTCAGCCTAAATGGGCTAGATATTTGGAATAAGAAGAAAAATTCTTTCAGGAAATGTCTTCTGAAGATTTGGTGTTGCCGGTTTCCTCTATATTCTTCCCCTAGATGTAGGGGAAGAAAGCTGAAACTGAAGTCATCAGTTGTCGAAGGCAAATAGAGACATATTAAACTTCAAAATTGAGGAAGATTACAACAGCAGGAGAACTGAGAGCTTATTGCGTAAAAAGCCAGATTACACGATACGGTTCAAGCAGAGGAGATGTAATAAGCAGATTATCGTAAGAGAAGGTAATTTACTGGAGTTAAAGGAATCCAATCGCGTCGAATGGTATTATAGAACTGAAGTATGCGGAAATGCATACGTGCTGCACGGCACTGTATGGAAGTGAAACGTGCTCTAACGTACAACCAGAGATGAAGAAATTGGAACCCTTTCTAATGAAAAGAGCTACAGGAACACCAGAAATTAAACGGAAGTGTCATGAAACGACGTTGGAGACAGCAGGACAGAAAAGAAATCCTTGGACAATAACTACCCAAAGGCCAGGGGCCTATGGTTCAAAAAATGGCTCTGAGCACTATGGGACTCAACTGCTGTGGCCATAAGTCCCCTAGAACTTAGAACTACTAGAACTAAGGACAGCACACACATCCATGCGAGGCAGGATTCGAACCTGCGACCGTGGCGGTCGTGCGGGCCTATGGTAAAGCATATAGTAGTAGCTTACGTGACACTGGAAATGCCTGCAGAGAGAGAAAATTGTTATAACAGACAAATATTACAATATGTAAAACATACGGTATTACTTGCATAACACTACAAAGATTGTCAGAAGCAGCCACTGGGGATGATCAGTCTGGGTTCAGGAGAAATCTAAAAACAAAGAGGCATTTCTAAGAAATTCACTCATCCTATGAGATAAGAACGAGAAACCTACACTTATAGCATTTTAGATATAGAGAAAGTCTTTGACAATGTTCCCTAGAATATAATTTTCGAAATTATGAAGGCAGAACGGAGCGGAAGTTTACAAGTGTTAAACGGCTTGAAAGGGAAACAGGAGCAGCGAAGGGAGTGATACAGGGTTGTTGCCTATCCCAGATGTTGTTCAATATGAATGTTGTTCAGTATGAACATTGAACAAGCAACGAACAAACGATGAACAAGCAAAAAACAAACAAAGGAGAGAATTGGAGAGTACAGTTCAAGAAGAATGATTTAATGACGCTGTAGTCCTGTGAGATGGCAGAGGACTTCAAACATGAGTTGAACGGCTAGCGTCTCTAAGAGAAGTTACAAGATGAAAATCAACAAAAGTAAAACAAGGGCAACCGAACGTTGTATTGCACATTGCATTGGATTAGGAAATGAAGTATTTCAAGCAGCAGATGAATTTTGGAAATATGAGTGTCAAAAAACCGACGATAGCCGAGTTAGAGATGACATGAAATGCAGACCTGCTCACATGGAGGGTCCATGGAATCATGAGGTTGTCTCCATATCCGTATACATCCATCCGCTCGATACAATTTGAAACGAGACTCGTCCGACCAGGCAACATGTTTCCAGTCATCAACAGTCCAACGTGGGTGCTGACGGGCCGAGGCGAGGCCTAAAGCTTTGTGTCACGCAGTCATCACGAGTACACGAGTGGCCCTTTGGCTCCGAAAGCCCGTATCGATGATGTTTCGCTGAATGGTTCACACGCTGACACTTGGTGATGGTCCAGCTTTGAAATCCGTAGCTATTTACGGAAGAGTTGCACTTCTGTAACGTTGAACGATTCTCTTCAGTCGTCGTTGGTCCCGTTCTTGCAGGATCTTTTTCCGGCCGCAGTGTTGTCGGATATTTGATGTTGTACTGGATACCTGATACGGTGCGCTCATGAAATGGTCGTACGGGAAAATCCGAACATCATAGCTACCTGGCAGATGCTGTGTCCCATCGCTCGTGCGCCGCCTATAACATCACTTCCATATCCACTTAAATCTTGATAACCTACCATTGTAGTAGCAGTTACCGATCTAACAGCTGCGTCAGACACTTGTCTTGTACAGGCACTGCCGACCGCAGTGCCGTATTCTGCCTGTCTACATATCACTCTATTTGAGTATGCATGCCTGTACCAGTTGCTTTGGCGCTTCAGTGTGTAATTCTTCATTTACTTCACTGTTTCCACTACTAGCTTCATGAGACCTGTAATTAAGATTAAAGGAAATAAAATTTAGATTTTTACTGAAGATTTCTTCGTGGTACAGAAACTGCTTTTCGATGTTAGACGCCAAGGCGATGTCATGGGATAGCGACATGCAGATGGAAGTAGTATCGTGTATACAAGATATAAAAGGCCAGTGAATCGGTGGAGCTGTCATTTGTAGTTAGGTGATTAATGTGGAGAAGTTTAGGGCGTGATTATGGCCGCACGACGGGAATTAACAGACTCTGAACTCGGAGTGGTAGTTGGAGCTAGAAGTATGGGTCATTTCATTTCGGAAATCCTTACGGAATCTAGTATTATGAGATCCACATTGTCAAGAGTGTGTCGAGAACACCACATTTCAGGCATTACCTCTCATCAAGGACGACGCAGTGGCCGGCGGCGTTCACTTACCGACCAAGAGCAGCGGCGTTTGCACAGAGTTGTCTGTGCTAACGGGCAAGGAGCACGACGTGAAATAACCATATAAATCAATGTGGGGCGTATGACCAAGGTATCCATTAGGACAACCAGGCGAAATTTCTCGTTAATAGGTTACGGCAGCAGACGATCGACGCGAATGACTTTTCTGACAGCACTACATCACCTGCAGCGACTCTCCTGGGCTCGTGACCATATCGGTTGGACCGTAGGCGACTGGAAAGCCGTGGCCTGGTCACATGTGTCCCAATTTCAGTTGGTAAGAGCCGATGGTGGCATTAGAGTGTGGCGTAGACCCCACGAAGGAATGGACCCAAGATGTGGTGAGGTCTGTGTTTTCATAGAATGGACTGTGTCCTCTGGTGCATCTGAACCGATTATTGACTGGAAACGGTTATGTTCGGCCATTTGCCACCATTCACGGACCTCGTGTTTACAATCAACGATTGGTTTGAAGAACATTCTCTACAATTAGAGCGAATGATATGGCCACCCAGATCTCCCATCGACCATTAATAGGACATAACCGAGAGGTCATTTCGTGTACAATACCCTGCACCGGCAACACTTTCGGAATTATGGGCAGGTAGAAAGAGAAATAGCTCACTATTTCCGTAGGGGACTTCCGACGACTTGGTAAATCCATACCACGTCGAGTTGCTGTACTACGCCGGAAAAAGGAGGTCCGACACGATATTTGTGCTTACATCATAACTTTTTAAACTCAGTGTATTTAAAGGAAATTAGAAACCTCTCTTTACCAGTGCATTACAATAAGGAACTTCCTGACTAATTAAAACTTTGTGTCGGACGAACTCAGAGGCCCACGTTTGGCGGGTAATGCTCCGGCGGTAACAGCGTTGGTCGTGAAAGGGAAGGTCCTCGTGGCTCGAGTCCCGGTCTGGCGCAGGCTTTAAATCACTCAGCAGGTTTCAAAAGAGCGCACAATTCGCTGCAGAGTGTTAGCCTAATTGTGTGCTACTGAACAAGGAATCGACAAAACCACAGAAACATCACAACTTTAATACATTACCATGCCCATTACGGTATAGGAAACACGTCAGAATTCAAAACAGCTTCCACTCGGGTCGGAATGGACAAACACTGGTCCTGTAGGGCTGTCAATGGACTTTTACAGCATTCTAACTGCAAAACAGTGGCAAGTTCAGGTGACGATGATAAAGGTGGATATCGCTCATGCACCCTTTTCACCAAAATAGACAACAAAGGTTCAATAGCACCTGGTGACTGTGGCGGTCCGATGCGGCAGTTCATTCTCGTGCTCACAGAAGCAGTCCTCGAAGAAGCGAGCTGTGTCAATAGGAACTATTTCGTCTTGGAACACAGTATCAGCATCGAAAAACAACACTGAAGTATGGGATGGACTTGATCAGCCAAAATGGTGATATAATCATTGCAAGTAATGCGACAGTGCAGGGTGTACTTGAGTATTGCTCATCAATGTGGGATCCGTACCAGGTCGGGTTGACAGAGCAGATAGAGATCCAGAGAAGAGCGGCGCGTTTCGTCACAGGGTTATCTGGTAAGCGTGATTGCGTTACGGAGATGTTTAGCAAACTCAAGTGGTAGACTCTGCAAGAGAGGCGCTCTGCATCGCGGTGTAGCTTGCTGTGCAGGTTTCGAGAGGGTGCGTTTTTCGATGAGGTATCGAATATATTGCTTGCCCCTACTTATACCTCCTGAGAAGATCACGAATTTAAAGTCAGAGAGATTCGAGCGTGCAGGGAGGCTTTCCGGCCGTCATTCTTCCCGCGAACCATACGCGACTAGAACAGGAAAGGGAGGTAATGACAGTGGCACGTTAAGTGCCCTCCGCCACACACCGTTGGGTGGCTTGTGGAGTATAAGTATAGATGTAGGTGTAGATGTAGATGTAGGTAACCACGGGGATCACAGAAAACTACTACACAGCTGCCAAAACCATTAGCGGATCCCCATCGGGTGGTAAACTGGACCAGAAGTTTGAAACGATGTGAAACAAGACTCATTCGATAGAACTACTTTCTTCCATTGCTCCATAGCAATGGCATCCGCAGCACGTTTTCCTGTTACGAGCATTTGCATCACAGATGAGCAGTTTTTGAATCCCAACACGCCCTGCACGTCCCAGCTTTTGGTGCTGACAGGGTTTGCGAGTGCGGCATGCAGTTCTGCAGAGACATTTGCAGCTGTCGTCCTCTTACTTTTAGTCACAATCATATTCAATTACCGTCTACGACGATGAATGAAACACGCGCTTTCGTTCGCGTTGTGACTTTGTAACATACCCAACCCCCCCCCCCCCCCCCCCAGCATTACTATAATGTTCGATACCCGGAATTTGTAGCCGGGTATCGGTACTTTCTGTAACACAAAGAATAAAAATCATGCCACTATGACACCTTTTCCTGTTATGTAATTGTACTATATCATACGATGAATGATATTTAAACAAAATTTACGAATAATTAAATAATTTGTAAATATGTAACGTAATAATCACTATGCACCATTGAAACTTCCCCTTAGAAAAATTATGAATTACTATGCTGGTAAACCTCTACGTTATTTGATTTTCAAACAGCTGCGCAAAACTGAACGTACTCAGACATTTCTCTCTTTACTTATTCTGATCATCACTAAACTGACAATATTTTTAGCCCTACCCATTCTGACTTTCAATAATCCCTACAAAAGAATGGCCGTGACTAACAATAACCTATACCTTTCATGAAACACTTACCTCACAAAAATCTTCGTTACTCGAACTACTGCAATACAGCGAGCGCCAAAGCTGCCAGCGGAATGAAAGATTGTAACTACTGAAGGCATAGTTAGCAAATGAAAGATTTTGATGGAGAACAAACAATGTATTTACCTTAATAGTGTTCAAAAGTCATAATATATATATCGTTCATTTCCTTTTTGTGACGGACACACGTCCAGATCGTCCGCTCTCAAAACTCAGCCATCTCTCTCCCCACATCCACCACTGCTGGCGGCTCACGTACAACTGCACAACGCTATGCGCAGTCCACATCCAACTGCCCAACAATAGCAAATATTCCAACAATGGAAACCAGCCACAAAATGGTTCAAATGGCTCTGAGCACTATGGGACTTAACTTCTGAGGTCATCAGTCCCCCAGAACTTAGAACTACTTAAACCTAACTAACCTAAGGACATCACACACATCCATGCTAGAGGCAGGATTCGAACCTACGACCGTAGCGGTCGCGTGGTTCCAGACTGTAGCTCCTAGAACCGCTCGGGCACGCCGGCCGCCAAACCAACCACAGACTGCACACAGCACAGTCAGTGATTTTCATACAGACCGCTACGTGGCGTTACCAACATAAAAACCTAAACAGCCTACTTACACCATCAACATTTACTCAGAACTATAACAACCAGTGCGTAATTCATTTGATTAGAAGTAGTTATAAATGTTAGCATCGTTATTACTTTCGTTAATTTACTGCAATTAGATCTCGAAAGTTCAGTTTGGAAAACGTTATTGTAAATCGATCAAAAAGCAAGAACCAAATTTACATTCACGTAATTTCAAGTGAAATGTAATTTCAAACCCAAATTTGTAAACCAGAATTAATATCATTACTAAAATAATTAATTGATCATTGTTAGCACTTATAATTATCTGTATTACTTACGTTTGGATGCATATTTCAAAGTTACGAGTCATTAAGGAGGTTAAACAACTTGTGTATATATTACGTAAATGTTAGCAATATTTTCCGATCGATAATTGATTTGTATTTATTAAATTAATGAAACGCATTATTGTAAAAAAGTCATATTTAATTTTCAATCTTAAATTGTACAATTTCTAGCCTAAAACTCATCTATAATGAACTAATATTTTATGCTGTAGGTAATCTGATTGTCAACCTTTTGTATATTTATAACTTTTAATTTTAACCATTAATTTCACGATGTAGTAATAAAAGAAGTAATGAACACTCACTGTTTGGAATATATATATAAGCAAAAGCGGCAATGCAGCGTCAGTTGGCCCTTTCTTCACATTGTAGTCAAGTCTTTTCGGTCAGTAAGTCAGTCTGTCAACTGTTGGGTTGTAAAAGAGACTATATATGAAGTTTGATGTATTCTGCAATGACTTTGGAAAAATTTTATCATCAACAAATAAACCTGCGCAAATTGTATGACCTGGAGCTTTAATTAAAAGGAATCACCACCTACAAGACTCAGGCAAATTACAAGATAAGTACAAGAAAAATACTTTGTTATGCATCGCCCTTACTTACGTTCACTCCAGGTGCAAATATATAAGTAATTATATTAACGCACCGGTAAATAGATCACGTGCATTCATAAAGTAAGAGAGATGTCATAACTTAAGGGACGATGTTCTTCTGAGATACCAGTATGCGGTATAAATCCACGGTACGTTGCCTGTTGAGAAAATAAACACGTCAGCAGCCTGGGTTAGGGAAACACCCATTGTACGAGTACCAACAATTTGTCCACATTCGAATTCACGTAGCCGGCACATAATGCACTCTCTACACACAATACTGTTCAGACAACAACAAATACTTGCGAAGTATTGGGGACTTTGCACAGGCCGTTTGTGATGAAATACAGTACTGGCCATTAAAATTACTACACCAAGAAGAAATGCAGATAATAAACGGGTATTCATTGGACAAATATATTATTCTGGACCAGACACGTAATTGCATTTTCACGCATTTTGGGTGCATAGATTCTGAGAAATCAGTACCTAGAACAACCACCTCTGGCCGTAATAACGGCCTTGATACGCCTGGCATTGAGCCAAACAGTGCTTGGATGGCGCGTAAAGGTACAGCTGTCCATGCAGCTTCAACACGATACCACAGTTCATCAAGATTAGTGACTGGCGTATTGTGACGAGCCAGTTGCTCGGCCACCATTGACCAGACGTTTTTAATTGGTGAGAGATCTGGAGAATGTGCTGGCCAGGGCAGCAATCGAACATTTTCTGTATCCAGAAAGGCCCGTACAGGACATGCAACATGCGGTCGTGCATTATCCTGCTGAGATGTAGGGTTTCGCATGGATTGAATGAAGAGTAGAGCCACGGATCGCAACACATCTGAAATGTAACGTTCACTGTTCAAAATGCCGTCAATGTGAACAAGAGGTGACAGAGATGTATAACCAATGGCACCCCATACCATCACACTGGGTGATACGTCAGTATGGCGATGACGAATACATGCTTCCAATGTGCGTTCACCGCGATGGCAAATCATCGAGTAAAACTGAAGTGATATCAGGTGTTCCCCAGGGTAGTGTCCTGGGACCTCTGCTGTTCCTGATCTATATAAATGACCTGGGTGACAATCTGAGCAGTTCTCTTAGTTTGTTCGCAGATGATGCTGTAATTTACCATCTAGTAAGGCCATCCGAAGACCAGTATCAGTTGCAGAGCGATTCAGAAAAGATTGCTGTATGGTGTGGCAGGTGGCAGTTGACGCTAAATAACGAAAAGTGTGAGGTGATCCACATGAGTTCCAAAAGAAATCCGTTCGAATCCGATTACTCGATAAATAGTACAATTCTCAAGGCTGTCAATTCAACTATGTACCTTGGTGTTAAAATTACGAACAACTTCAGTTGGAAAGACCACATAGATAATTTTGTGGGGAAGGCGAGCCAAAGGTTGCGTTTCATTGGCAGGACACTTAGAAGATGGAACAAGTCCACTAAAGAGACAGCTTACACTACACTCGTTCGTCCTCTGTTAGAATATTGCTGCGCGGTGTGGGATCCTTACCAGCAGGGATTGACGGAGGATATCGAAAGGGTGCAAGAAAGGGCAGCTCGTTTTGTATTATAACGTAATAGGGGAGAGAGTGTGGCAGATATGATACGCGAGTTGGGATGGAAGTCATTAAAGCAAAGACGTTTTTCGTCGCAGCGAGATCTATTTACGAAATTTCAGTCACCAACTTTCTCTTCCGAATGCGAAAATATTTTGTTGAGCTCAACCTACATAGGTAGGAATGATCATCAAAATAAAATAAGAGAAATCAGAGCTCGAACAGAAAGGTTTACGTGTTCGTTTTTGCCGCGCGCTTTTCGGGAGTGGAATGGTAGAGAGATAGTATGATTGTGGTTCGATGAACCCTCCGCCAAGCACTTAAATGTGAATTGCAGAGTAATCATATAGATGTAGATGTAGATGTAAATGTCGCCAAACACGGATGCGATCATCATGATGCTGTTAACAGAACCTGGATTCATCCGAAAAAATGACGTTTTGCCATTCGTGCACGGAGGTTCGTCGTTGAGTACACCATCGCAGGCGCTCCTGTCTGTGATGCAGCGTCAAGGGTAGCCGCAGACATGGTCTCCGAGCTGATCGTCCATGCTGCTGCAAACGTCGTCGAACTGTTCCTGCAGATGATTGTTGTCTTGCAAACGTCCCCATCTGCTGACTCAGGGATCGAGACGGGGGGCCATGCGGATGAGTTGCCTGTTATCTCGACTGCTAGTGATACGAGGCTGTTGGGATCCAGCACGGTGAACCCACCGATTCCATATTCTGCTAAAAGTCATTGGGTCTCGACCAACGCGAGCAGCAATGTCGCGATACGATAAACCGCAATCGCGATAGGCTACAATCCGACCTTTATCAAAGTCGGAAACGTGATGGTAAGCATTTGTCCTCCTTACACGAGGCATCACAACAACGTTTCAACAGACAACGCCGGTCACCTGTTGTTTGTGTATGAAAAATCGGTTGGAAACTTTCCTCATGTCAGCACGTTGTAGGTGTCGCCACCGGCGCCAACCTTGTGTGAATGCTCTGAAAAGCTAATCATTTGCATATCACAGCACCTTCTTCCTGTCGGTTAAATTTCGCGTCTGTAGCACGTAATCTTCGTGGTGTAGCAGTAGCGGCCAGTAGTGTACAACAGCGCATCCCGTAGATTTGGTTGGTATCTGAATTTATGTTCAAGCATGTCTTTCTCGCAGTGTTTACATAGTTTTGTCCGACATCTCTGTTAGAAACTTATAAGCTCGATGCAGCGCAGGGAAGTAATGGCCTGACGGAGCAACCGGCAGCGGTCGTAAGTCTTGGCAGCTCGTAATGACACAAGGCGCGTTTAATTTTGAGCAGCTGGGCAGGCTTTCATTGAGGCAGCGCGTCTGGCTGCGGATGGGTTCGCAGTTGGGGGAGGCCAGGCGCCAGAACTGGGTCACACGCCGCTGGCAGCGCGGCGGCCGCCGGAAGAATTTTAATAACGCGGCGGGCGGGCTGCAGCGTAGCGGCCGGGGAAGCGCCGACTGTGTCTCAGCGCGGCTGTCCGTCGGCCGACCCGGCGCGCCTACAGAGTAGGCACTCCGCAGCGCCGGCAGGTGCCGCCTGTCGAACACACCGCGCCGCAGGTGGCCCAGCCACTCTCGCACACCGGAATTTACGGCTTTGGCGAGCACTCGAATTGGGAGGAAAACAATTTAATTTGGAACGAACTCCCAGAAACATTCAAAATTTTAGTGCGAGCTACGAGGTTAACGTTATTGCGTCTATAGGCAATAGCGTCAGCGAACTGAGAGAGCAAGTAGCCTCTCTGGACTCAACAGTGAGTTTCGTGCGCACAGTGTACGAGTGCAGTCGAGACTGAGAGTTCGTTTCCAGCTTTAGTAGTGGGTGCGGCTGTTGTACGAGAACGTGCTGAGAAGTGATGCCTCCGAATATTTTATGTGAAAGCTTTTCAGGATTTTTAAATAAAACAACCGTTAACATTCTGCATCTTTGTCCTTCATACCTAAATATTTACAGCGCTCTGCCGCTATGGGACTGCGAACTGTAGCGTGTAACATAACGATGTTTAAAGTATCTTCGTCGGTGCGTCAGAAATTTTCACGTTAGTATTAATTACAAGGATCAAAACATGACATCGAAAAGCTTGGACATTTAGATCTTATTGTTAAATTTTCCTTGAGACATTTGAGTCGCATCTTTATCTACGATAATGATGGAAGCCGAAGGAATGAACTATAATTTGATGATACGGATTGAAGTTTGTGGTGGGGAGAGCAATGGACATATGTAGTCCGTGCAGCAATATTGGTCATGGTGTTGCAGTGGTGTAATGATTAGCTGCGCGGGATTAGCCGAGCGGTCTGAGGCGCTGCAGTCATGGACTGTGCCGCTGATCCCGGCGGAGGTTCGAGTCTTCCCTCGGGCATGGGTGTGTGATTTTGTCCTTAGGATAATTTAGGTTAAGTAGTGTGTAAGCTTAGGGACTAATGACCTTAGCAATTAAGTCCCATAAGATTTCACACACATTTGAACAGTCCAACGAATCGTGCAGTGTGGCAATGCAGGGAGTGCGTTACTTGCTGTCGGATGGCAGTCGTAGATACGAAACGATATACAGTGTGCTTGATTCACACTACGGCGACCCTCTTTTGTGGTGGTCGGACGTGGCCATTTCTTCGGCTTCCATCATAATCGTAGATAAAGAGGAGCCTCTCAAATTTAAAGATCTATAAGGTCACCTGCACGTGAGGTGCAGGATTTACCCATTACGTGCAATGGTGGCGTGCTACTCCAATGCTGGAGAGCCTCGACAATAGCGACGATCTAAGTGGAGGAAAATAAGCTGATGATTTCAACTGAAGTATGTGCTGGGGAGGGAATTGGACTTAGGCAGTCCGTGCAGCAATGTTAATCTTAGAGCTGTGGTGGTGTAATGGTTAGCTTTCCTGCCTAACAAGCAAGGAGAACCACGTTAAAGTCTCGTCCATGGCACAAATTTCAATTCATTTCTCCAGCTTCCATCACTTGTGGACTTTTGTTGGGCATAATTTCTCTGACTGACTATCTCGATTTTTGTCTTATGAAAATGCCTTTCAAAGAAAAAACGTGCTCACATTTTTTCACGAAATTAAAAAAAAACAATATTCTACAAACTTCTGCAGCCAAGATACGAGAAACTTAAAAAAAAAATCTGGTGGACGCAGTTAACATTTTATAACGATGTTCTTGATGGAGGTAAATTCCGAATAATTATATTTTCAAGAACAAATAGTAGGATGCGTTTGATTGATTTTTATTGTTAGTAACTGAGTAAGAAAGTGAAATGAGCAAGCGCGCATTGCGTCTGCAGGAAAGGGCAGCGGAGTGGGGAACAGATGCGCAGTCACTCTGAAAATTGATTCTAAGCGATCTGCGCTTTTATTAATACAATCTCTGATATCTCGGCTTCTGGACAAATTACAAAATTTCTTTTGTACTTACTCTGTGTTAAAGATAACCGCCAATGTTACAGTTGTTTCACCTCAGAAGTACAATACCAGCGGAAATATATAATTTTTAATTAATTCACGTTTTGTTTGCGTTAATCGTCATTTTAACAATTTTGTACTATTGTAACAGTATTTTTCTGTTATAGCTTAAATGTTTTGTTTGATTAATTATACTTACTTACACTAATTGCTGGTATCTTTAACATTTACTTAATCATTTTTGGTGCGGTAATAAATAAATGGAACATTTTAGCATTAGTAAATACTAAAAATCATATGCTAGTATCCGTTTCTTGAAAATATAAGCATTCAATACTAATATTCACCAAGCATATGACAGTGAAATATTAATATCACCCACAAGCATTTTATAAAGTTATGTCGACTCTAGAAGCTTACAGGAACAATTCTTTTTTTTTTAATTCGTAAAAGAAGTCTGAAATTCCTTCTTTAAAAGTTATTTTCATTAAATAAAATTTGAGACAGTTACTTAAAAATCACGCCCAACAAAAATACAAGCTCTTCGAATTTGTTTTTTGATCATTATAATTAATAAAATCGTAAAAATTCTACATTTACATGGATACTCTGCAAATCACATTTCAGTGCCTGGCAGAGGGTTCATCGAACCACCTTCACAATCCTCTGTTATTCCAATCTCGTATAGCACGCGGAAAGAACGAACACCTATATCTTTCGTACGAGCTCTGATTTCTCTTGTTTTATCATGGGGATCCTTTCTCTGTATGTCGGCCGGTGTCAACAAAATATTTTTGCATTCGGAGGAGAAAGTTGGTGATTGGAATTTTGTGAGAAGATTCCGTCGCAACGAAAAACGCCTTTCTTTTAATGATGTCCAGCCCAAATCTATCATTTCTGTGACGCTCTCTCCCATATTTCGCGATAATACAAAACGTGCTGCCCTTTCTTGAACTTTTTCGATATATTCCGTCAGTCCTATCCAGTAAGGATCACACACCGCGCAGCAGTATTCTAAAAGACGACGGACAAGCGTAGTGTAGGCAGTCTCCTTAGTAGATCTGTTACAGTTTTTAAGTGTGCTGCCAATAAAACGCACTCATTGGTTAGCTTTTTCCACACCATTTTCTATGCGTTCTTTCCAATTTAAGTTTTTCTTCATTCCCAGGCATTTAGTTGAATTTAAGGCCCTTAGGTTTGACTGATTTATCGTGTAACCGAAGTTTAACAAATTCCTTTCAGCACTCAAGTGGATGACCCCACACTTTTCGTTATTTAGGGTCAACTGACAATTTTAACACCATTCACATATCTTTTCTAAATCGTTTTTCAATTTATTTTGATCTTCTGATGACATTATTAGTCGATAAAAGACAGCGTCATCTGCAAACAAGTTAAGACGTCTGCTCAGAATGTCTCCCAAATCATTTATATAGATGAGGAACAGCAAAGGATCTATAACACTACCTTGGAGAACGCCAGAAATCGCGTCTGTTTTACTCCGTACAAGTACTTTCAGAAAAAGACGTAATAATACTTAAATCTATACTCGATGTTAACAAATTTTTCTTTTCCAGAAACGCTTTCCTTCCCATTGCCAAGCTACATTTTATATCCTCTCTACTTCGACCGTCATCAGGTATTTGCCTCCACAAATAGCAGAACTCATCTACTACTTTGTGTGTCTCATTTCCTAATCTGATTCCCTCAGCATCACCCAATTTATTTCGACTACATTCCGTTATCCTCGTTTTGCCTTTGTTGATGTTCATCTTATATGCTCCTTTCAACACTGTCCATTCCGTTCAACTGCTCTTCCAGGTCCTTTGCTGTCTCTGACAGAATTACACTGTCGTCGGCAAACGTCAAAGTTTTTATTTCTTCTCCATGGATTTTAATTCCTGCTCCAAAATTTTTTGTTTCCTTTACTGCTTGCTCAACATACAGATTGAATAACATTGGAGATAGGCTACAACCCTGTTTCACTACCTTCTCAACCACTGCTTCCCTTTCGTACCCCTCGACCCTTATAATTGCCATGTGGTTTCTGTAAAAATTGTAAATAGCCTTTCGCTTCTTGTATCTGACCCCTGCCACCTTCAGTACTTGAATGAGAGTATTCCAGTCAACAAGGTCAAAAGCTTTCTCTAAGTATACAAATGCTAGAAACGTGGGTTTAAAAACTAAATCCTCCAGAATAGACCATGAAGGCCCAACGGTACCGACCATCCACCGTGTCATCCTCAGCCAACAGGCGTCACTGGATGCGGATGTGGAGGGGCATGTGGTCAGCACACCGCTCTCCCGGTCATAGGTCAGTTTCCGAGACCAGAGCCGTTACTTCTCAATCAAGAAGATTCTCAGTTTGCCCCACAAGGGCTGAGTGGACCCCGCTTGGCAACGGCGCTCGGCAAACCGGATGGTCACCCATCCAAGTGCTAGCTCAGCCCGACAGCGCTTAACTTCGGTGATCTGTCGGAAACTGCTGTTACCACTGCGGCAAGGCCGTTGGCAGAAACGTAGGTTTGCCTTTCCTTAATCTTTCTTCTAAGATAAGTCGTAGGGTCAATACTGCCTCACATGTTCCAGCATTTCTGTGGAATCCAAACTGATCTTCCCGAGGTCGGCTTCTACCAGATTTTCCATTCGTCTGTAAAGAATTCGTGTTAGTATTTTGCAGCCGTGGCTTATTAAACTGATAGTTCGGTAATTTTCACATCTGCCAACACCTGATTTCTTTGGGATTGGAATTATTGTATTCTTCTTGAAGTCTGAGGGTATTTCGCCTGTCTCATACATCTTGCTCCCAGATGGTAGAGTTTTGTCAGGACTGGCTCTCCCAAGGCTGTCAGTAGTTCTAATGGAATGTTGTCTATTCCCGTGGCCTTATTCCGACTTAGGTCTTTCAGTGCTCTCTCAAACTCTTCACGCACTATCATATCTCCCATTTAAGCTTCATCTATGTCCTATTCCATTTCCATAATATTGCCCTCAACTACATCGCCCTTGTATAGACCCTCTGATGTATCTACTTTAGATCCCACGTTTACTAGAATTCTTTGCTTCGACTGGTCGTTGATATCGTATTTCTGTACACAGATGATTATTCCCGAAACACCCCTATAGCATACAGCTTCTTCTTCATACGCGAAAATAACCATCGTTTGTAACCTTTGGGTGGGTAATTCCCATGTTTTTGCTCTTCCAGTTCCAGTTTTTCAGTACTTAGTTCAAAAACGTTTTAAAAAGGGCAGGGGGTTAGCAATATCATTATCTCAGTTCTTTGGTAACCTTAAATTTCTGTGATAGTAGCTTCCCAACTTTAACACAAGTGTTATCTGAATAGCTTTGTAACGGATTGCGTATGTCTTTTCCAGTTATTCATCTGTTCACACATCTTACAAAGAGATACACTATCATAGACCTAATAAAAGTGTGTTTAAGCAAGTGTGTTCTTAACTTAGGTGCCGTTCTCTTGTCAGACACCTGTCTAAACGTGCAAATATTAATAGTGCAAGACCTGTCTGCCAGGTAGCCACTCTGTTCTCTACTTCCTCAGTTGCTCTCTCATTTCTAATTTTAAAGGATCTCACCAAATAATCTTGACAGTTGTCTTACTGCAGTTTCTTATTCTTTGAGAAAATAGTTAGTACTACCGAGTACCGAATGAATGTTGTCACTTGCCATGGTTTTTTTTCCTAACAAGCAGTTCGTATCCGACTGGAACGAAGTCGGCAGTCTTCATAATCGTCATAATCGTTTAGTTTCTTAGTTTTACACGCCGTGGTTTCCGCCGTACAGTTTTCCATTAGCCCATTGCATTATACAAGGGGTGTTAACGGGGCTACGGTATGTGGCCGGAGCACAGCTACTGCCCTGCGGCCACCATATGTCGCCGTGTCCTGACGCTGCAGCGGCCGACTCTCGTATGCCGGCCGCGGTGGTCTCGCGGTTCTAGGCGCGCAGTCCGGAACCGTGCGACTGCTACGGTCGTAGGTTCGAATCCTGCCTCGGGCATGGATGTGTGTGATGTCCTTAGGTTAGTTAGGTTTAAGTAGTTCTAAGTTCTAGGGGACTAATGACCACAGCAGTTGAGTCCCATAGTGCTCAGAGCCATTTGAACCGACTCTCGTATGGCAGAATTGCCGTGTCTGTCTATTTTTGGCGTACGAGAGGCAGTGGCGTAGCGATTCGAAATTACTTTGATACGACAACGGGCTCAACAGTTACGACTTCAGCTGTTACTATTAGTTCCAGTACAGCTACGATGGAAGTTCATCAATATGTAGATTACAAAAATCCGTCGTGGAAGAAAACGCACTCAAAGGGCGGATTCACGATCACGTGTATACCTACAAACCTCTAGTTAAGTAAAAAGAAAAAAGTTTCGCGTGGTTGTAATCAAGGTGCAGCTACTCACGGAGTTCCAGCGTGGGCTGTAATTATCGCATGGCAGCGAAACTTGGTAGATATGCTAATGCATTAATGCTGAACCGATTTATGCTGTAAACAAAATTAGTTCCAACTGTAGCCATCAGGTGCAAATCTGTCGCTGTACACTTTTTTTATGACAGTATGACGCACACTCTGTCATTTGACAAGCCATAACGTGAGTGAACAGTATGGTTATGTAGAAGAGAGACTGTTAGTGAGCTGTTAGTGAAAAGGGTTTTATGTGATCGGCAGCAATTACAGTGTTGCATTGAGAGAGTATCGTCGAACGAAATTTTTGAGGTGAGGACTGATTTCATTAAATGGTTTAAAGAGCGTGATAATGAAATTCGAAAATACGGGTAAGCTTGGTGAGGCACCTGGGAGAGAGAGGCGTCGTATCCCGGTGAAAAATATTGACGAGGTGGTCGTTGCTGTATGACTGACCATGTAGCATGTATCCTGGGAAGTGCTAGTGTTCGTGCGGTGTCACGAGAATTGTCCATTTAACGGTCAACTATACGTAAATTTTTGCGTTGTGTTTTACACTGGTACCCGTGAAAGATCCAGACGGTCCAGCAAACTGAAACCTCTTGATACGCAGCAATGTTCTGGAGTTGCTCTTCGGTTTCTGGAAAGACAGCATTCTATGGAGTGACGAGGCACATTTTACACTACATATCGCAGTGAATACAGAGAAATGCCGAATTTGAGATACTGTTAAATGGAGTTTTGAGCACGAAGAGCCATTGAACTCGCCGTATGTGACTGTGTGGTGTGGATTCACAAGCACCTTTATTATCGGCCAGTCCTTCTTTGAAGAGAATACACATCAGAAAGCCTGTCAAGTGTACGAGGGTTGCCTAGAAAGTAACGCACCGCAGTTTTTCTCAGCAGTAAACAATATTACGTATGTATTACTTGAAGTCTCCTGAATGAGCGCGACAGTTTCCGTTACTTCCGATAGTTAGCGTAGCTGAAGGACTATTTCAAAATGCCGTCTGTAGGTGATGTACATTACAAGCAATGTGCCGTCATTGAATTTCTCACTCCAGAGAAAGAAACTGTGGGGAATATTCACAAACGCTTGTGCAAAGTCTATAGAGTATCTGCTGTCGACAGAAGTACATTTGGTTTCTGAGTACGCAGGGCCGGCCGCGGTGGTCGTGCGGTTCTAGCGCTGCAGTCCGGAACCGCGGGACTGCTACGGTCGCAGGTTCGAATCCTGCCTCGGGCATGCATATGTGTGATGTCCTTAGGTTAGTTAGGTTTAAGTAGTTCTAAGTTCTAGGGGACTGATGACCTAAGATGTTAAGTCCCATAGTGCTCAGAGCCATTTGAACCATTTTAGTACGCAGGGTGAAGTGATCAGAAGGTGGTTCGGCGGAGCTCTACGATTTGCAACGGTCGGGGAGACCATCCACGGCTATCACACCTGACATGTTGCAGCGAGCCAATGTTGTAATTCGCGAGGAGGGACGCATTACGACTCGGCAGTTGGCGCTGCATCTGTCAATCAGAAAAGGAAGTGTGTATGCAATTATCCGCACTCTTGGATATTCAAAAGTGTGTGGAAGATAGGTTCCGCGGTTCCTAACGGTGGATCACATATCGCACAGAAAAAAACGTTTGCCTTGATTTGTTGCAACGTTTTGAAGCTGAGGGCGAGGCCTTCTTGTCCCGTATTGTGACAGCTGATGAAACCTGTGTTCACCATTTTGAGTCCGAAGCAAAACGACAGTCGATGAAATGGCGCCATTCCCACTCCCCGTAGAAGAAAAAATTCAAAGCAACTGCTTCCGCCGGTAAGGTCATAATCACCATGTTCCGGGACTGTGAAGGTGTGATTCTCATTGACGTGATACCAAGAGGCGGTAACATTAATTCAGAAGCATATGTTTACACATTAACAAAATTTAAGACTCGCTTCCGGCGGCTTCGGCCTCCCTATGACCGGGAGAGCGGTGTGCTGACCACATGCCCCTCCACAGCACAGCAACCGATAACGCTCGTCCCCCCACAACTCTGAGTGCTGCTGAACACATCCCAAAACATGAGCTGCATTACTTTCTGGGAACCCTCGTACCATGAGGTCTGCATGCTATCAAGAGTCTCTAATTCACCATATGATTCTTGCTTTGGAAGAGGACAACTGTGTGGAAACCACTGTTTTCATGCAAGGTGGACAACACTTAATGAGCTGCCTCAGCAAAGGATCTGCTTATTGTAACATTTCACGAACATGTTATCTCCTGAGGTTTTCCAGATGCATGGCCTAGAAGATCACCTGGTCTGAATCCATGTTATTTTTGGCTCTGAGGACGTGTAAAAAAACGCATTTACCAGGGACACGTTCGGCCTCTACCTAATTTGAAAATAAGTATATAGGAACACGTTGTTCGGGTTCCACCGGAAATGCTGCGAGCAGTGCTGTAACGGGTACTTTTGGGAAGCTAGATGGGATCAGCCTTGGCCGGCCGACGGCCTGCACAACCCACCCGCGTGTCGTTTGCCACGCCATGGTCGGCCCTGTTTAGAGTCATTTGAGCCAACGATGAGCGATCAGCCAAACATTGTCAAATCTCACAAAGTAAAGGCATCAGTGTATAATAATTATGCGTTATTTATGGTTTTTCAAACAGAGATCTGGCAGAAAAATACGTAAAGACTCAGTATAGGTTAAGTGAAAATTTTAGAGTCTTTGACACGTTAGGCCGCAGTATTCTAAAGCGGCAGCAGTGGAACAAGGAGGCCGATAACCAGTAGAGTCTGCGTAGCAGCAGTCAGCGCTTCGACAGATCGGCGGCTGAGCAAACGGGCAATGCTTCCAAGGAGAACACTTCGCACATGAGCAGTCAATGCTCCAGGAACTGTCAGCATACTGAACTCATGTATCTGGCGAGGCGGAAAACGACGACAGGGCAATGGGCGACCACGCCAGCATACAGGTAAAACAATGGAAAGTCGGCACGTCTGTCGATGTTGGACAGTTTCTGACCAACGTGAGAAGCATAGGTCAGCGGCTAGAAACGACATTGGCAAAAACACCGAATAATTACCTCCGACAATGGGCATGAAGCGTTCCTTCAAGGGGAGAAAGAAGATACAAAGAAACGTCGCCGGGATGGGCAGACCGATGTTTAGACAGCGGACGTCATACTTCGCTACTACGATTTAGCAGCTACGCTGCTCAACAGAAGAAGATGTCGGTACCTCGTGAATAGGTCAACGCACAAGATGCCATCCTAGATGCTACCAGAAAGAAGTTCATATGTTACTTACCCAGGTGGCCGGTGGGGACGAAGGGACTGCGGCCTCACCAAATGGGTCACTGGTGAACCTAGAGGTTGACGAACTTCGCCAGAAGCCGCTTGTTAATAACGCAACGAGCGAGTTCTCAAGGAGAATACCGTGCTGCCGTCGCACTGGGTCACGATACGGTACTGAATGGAAGCTGGCACTCCGCTGCAGCACCAGCCGTCGCCGCATCAGCAGTCACTGGAATCTGCACGCTACGCCTCCGCGCGCACGGCTGCCGCGAGGAGTTCAGCGAGTTAAAACACAATGTATTACTCTGTTTGTTTAAACGGTCTAATGTGTCAGTCAGTGGTTAGTGGGACCACCAATTAGTCTCTCACACCTCACCCACTGAGCCAAGTAAAACACCCATTCCACGACCCACAAAGTGTCACCTTCCCTCCCGCCATCACTGACAAAATAATGACCTTTGCTCCCCTCTGTCACTGACGCTCAATATCTAGTGCGACTAAACCCTGACCCGCTACAGTGTTAATGGCTGGGTAAGGGCATACATTTCGTTTTAGTCTCTTCGGTTTCATCGCAACACTATAGTCCACCATGCAGCAAGGGCCTGTAAACTACTGAGGTAGGCAACATGAAAATAGTCGAAAACGAGATACCTATAGCCTCCGTTACACTTTCTCACATTTCCAGCTCACCATTGCTGAAAAAAAAAGCTCTTATTTGTTACGGTGAGGTCGTCAGGAAGTAGCTTCCGAAATCATTTAATCATGGTTTAAAAGAAAGAATCTTTATGTTCAAGTTTTCTTTGTATCACACTAATAAAATATATTCCAGATCGTTTTTTCCTTTCCTCAGCACCTACAACAGTTCAGAATCAGAATCCTATTCACAGGTCTACAAATTCTGTTTGTATCAACCATCAGCTGGACCAATCCAAGATTAGCTTGCCTTAAAAGGGGAATGTTTAATGTTCCACTCGCCATGCGATTTTTGGAAGCGAGCGGCCCACACACTCGCAAAACGGAACGGATGAAGCAAATAGTGTTCTCACGGAAGTTCAGTTTTATACTATGCGAATCAAGTATGGTCAAAGTCCCTCTCGCAGTAAATCAAAGCCCCGTTGCATATAGGTATTGGTGGCTCATGGCCACGGCTACAGCTACCGTCACGCGCGAATATATGGCGCTGCTTCCTCAGAATGACATTCCCTGATAAACTGCGACACACTGCTTCTCAATACGCACCTCGAACTGCTAATATACCCTCGCTGCTGACGAAAAACGAAACGCTTTCATTTTGCCCGCCAACGGATCCAAATATGTGCTTGAAAAGCAGGCATCGTTCCGCACTATTTGCGATCATCCAGTGACGGAAAAAAATCGCTACACCGAAAAGTAATTAATATATAGTAATCAAATTTAAGGAATACATTTGTTTTAGATAACAGAAGTAAGGGATTTACGTTGCAAAATCAAAGCGTGAGTAAGAAATTGCAAATGTGAAATGATGGAACGTTAATAACCGATGTATCCGCCACAATGTTGAATCCAGTTATGCAAACGTGCACGCATTGTGTTGTACAGGTAACGGATGTCTGTTTATGGGATGGAGTTCCATGCCTGTTACACGTAGTCGGTCTATACAGATACGTTGATGTTTTTTGTGGATGACATGAAGGTGTCGTCCACATGTGCTCGATTGGAGAGAGACGAGCTGTTTGAGAAGGCCAAGGCAACATGTCGACACACTGTAGAACACGTTGGTTATAATAACAGTATGTAGGCGAGCGTTACCCGTTGGAAACACGCTGGAATGCTGCTCATGAATCGGCTTACCACACCTGCAGTGTCCTCAGCATGGAGTGGTAACACCTGTCTCATGGACAATGGATTCTACTGAAGAGAGAGATTGTAGGCGAAGCTGTGTAATCTTGTTAGTAGTAAACTCTTAAAAAATTTCTGGATTAAATGCTTTTACGCTTTTTGGTTTCCAAATCGATGTCTAGGTGAACTAAGTTTCAGTCGCAGTTCCGTTCAAAGAACATGATAAGTTATGTGTACAATATGAACACCTGGTTGAATATACACTAGACTGTGCAACAGGGTTTCAAACCCACATATATTTCATGTCATCAGCAGTATCTTAGTCTTGAAGAGATTATCCACTGCCTTTCACCATGTGCAATCAAGCTGAATGGAAATGTATAGATTACAGAATATTGGAGTAATATTTTTCCATGTGCAATGCATATAGTAGGAGTGAAGAAGCCAAAAGGATCAATTATAATATGTAGCTATTTTAAGTCTACCATTAATGCTCGGGCTAACATATCTTTATCGATTCCCTAGGCCAGAGGAATTGTCTGCAAAATTGCCTCTAAGGGATTTATGTTTCTAAAACTGGTTTCACTGACATCCATTTCTAATTCTCTGTAGATGATAACAAAAATCTATTTTTAATGATAAATGCGAGATTAATATATATATATATATATATATATATATAGGCTTCTTTACTCTTATCCTAAAGAAAGAGAGTCGCTGTGAAAGATGAGTTTGAAATTATGTTTGTTGAAAAGCATCCTACACTGCTTTTATTTATTATATACATTTTGTAAGTTAAGAATTAGTTATTTTTGATCACATGTGTTAGCCACAAGGAAACATTGTGTAGGTCATGTAAACTAAAGGAATAAAACCGAAAAAATGGTTCAAATGGTTCTGAGCGCTATGGGACTTAACTTCTGAGGTCATCAGTCCCCTAGAACTTAGAACTACTTAAACCTAACTAATCGAAGGACATTACACACATCCATGCCCGAGGCAGGATTCGAACCTGCAACCATAGCGGTCGCGCGGTTCCAGACTGCAGCGCCTAGAACCGCGCGGCCACCCCGGCCGGCGATAAAACCGAAAAATTGTCATTGAAATGACACTGATATGGAACACCACACGTGCACATCATCATTCCAGTCACAGAAACATTTGTCATTTTAATACGTTAATGTTATTTCATTCGTACCACTGTTGACAAACTGCAACTTGTTGTCCCGTATCTGAAGATGACCTGCAGAGCAGATTGAAAATGATAGACACTAATAAAAGAAACTACAATGAAGGCGATGTTTTTTCAGTTATTGTAACATCTGAGATCACAGTTCCTATGACACGGCAACAGTTACGAAATTTGTCATCATGTCACAAACATTTGGCTGTTGCTTGGCCCATAAACCCATCTCTATCCGTGAATCACTGAAGAATCACACCAAATGAGGTTGCGTCATGGTAACATAAGCCAGTGGACTCGTCTTTGGGAAGGTAGATGGTTAGCATCCCCATTCAGCCACCCAGATTTTGGTTTTGTTTGCCTTCTCTAAATCGCTTAACGGAAATATCGGCTGTTTCTTTTGAAAAACTTGTAATCCATCAATAATGACTTTAAAATCTAATTTTCCATTTTTCTTTGGAAGAGTCTCTAAAGTTTGAGATTACGTCATGGAAACTTGTGACATATAAACAAATAATGTGTGAACGAATGGTCTCAAAGCCATATAAACTAACGAAGTAGCCTCTAACATCCATTGGCATTGAGGGATTAAAAACTCACAGGGTTTTGGATGAGTTCTCCTAGGCCATGTCAAGTGGTGACTGTCGTGTGGCTGCTGCTGCTGCTATTCTTGAAAGGCTGTGCGTCTACCCGTGACATCACTTGTTATCAATCCATCGTTGTACAAGGTGAGTTGTTCGTTGGCGCCCACCTCTACCAATTCAACTTTCAGTTGGCCGATCCCCTAACTGTTCCTAGCTGCCGTCTCTACTAAGGGTATTATTAGAAATTTATATCTCTATGATACTTTCAGAATGCTGTCCCAAATATCTACATCCATTCAAAGATAGATATCACTTCAGTTTGGTGACTGTTTTCGGTGCATATTTCACTACTGTTGATTTCTCTGGACGCAGTAGATGGAAAACACCTCGTGGTCTATACGGCCCTGGTCAGTAGTGCACAGGTTCGTCTAACTTAAAATTAACCACACCCACACATTACTAAGGGAATTCCTGGCGTCCTGAGACTAACAGCATCTTTCACATGCCTGATATCAAATTTTTGCTGCGAGCCGTGAAGACTGAACCTACTTTGCGCCTATTCAGGAGCCGACTAATCCTACCTGTGACTGAACTACAATACAAAATAGCAAAAACGAAATTGTCGCGCCTTTGAAACCTCAGTATGGAGACGTGGTAACAGTACCTGAGGGAAACAATGAAGACGTCCTGTACAGTTTTAATATAAAAGAATTTGTCTTTAAGACGAGAATCACACTATCAGTGTCGGCCGGGGTGGACGAGCGGTTCTAGGCGCTTCAGTCTGGAACCGCGCGATCGCTACGGTCACAGGTTCGAATCCTGCCTCGGGCCTGGAAGTGTGTGATGTCCTTACGTTAGTTAGGTTTAAGTAGCTCTAAGTTCTATGGAACTGATGACCTCAGATGTTAAGTCCCATAGTACACAGTGCCATTTGAACAATTTTTAAACACTATCAGTCTATTTGCACATGCAGGGGGGCTGCTTTCAAATGAAGCAGCAGACTATTTCGAAAGCAGATATAAGATTTCCAGAGTCTTCAAAATGTTTAGAAAACTGTCTCCTCAATTCTCTCAAGGTCACGATGAATTCTTCCGACCTATCTTTTTCTTCAACGTCAGTGACCTTAAGGAACTGGACTGTGTTTCTTATCTGAATGTGTCTTTTATGCAAAGCAGTTTTTTAAATGCGTCATCAAATCAGAAATTCGTTGTTTCTCAACTTGCAGTGTCTTACTAAAAGCAGTGTGGCGTCAAGTGCACTCAAAATGTGAGGTCTGCAATCCATTTGGGATTTCTAATTTTCGTTCTTGCATTCTTTGTTCCTTTATAAATTCATTTGTACTTTGTAGTAAAGTGTAATGTCTCGATACTCTTCGTTTAATTCCATCGAATGCTGTTGCAACTGACAGTGTAATCGGTCGTACGAGTTCAGTAAATGCCACACAGCAATACTTAATGAAATGTCGCACTGCACCGAATGCTTCCGAGATGGACCGAGCAAAGCCGAGACAGTCCGAACTTCGGTCCACATGCAGATGACCAGTTGTTTGACAAGCCGTGGCCAGCCCTGGTCTAAATTATGGTGTTGTCAACATTGCGATAGTCTGTTGGCAATATAATCATTTAATACGTAAATTTCAGTTTTTCGGATGCTTTCCGAAACATTGATTACTCTGAACTCCGATTTTAAAATGAGGGACTCTGTGGCATCTTAGAAATGTGGTTTGCGGAAAATTTATACGTGGCCGTGGGCGACATGGGGGTAACAAAATACAACCACATCCGAAAAACGAACTTAGATCCACACCTGGTGTTGGGTGGTGTAGACTTTCCACAGAAGACGAAATGTGTGAAGGGCCAATAACAAAAATAACGATTTTGATAAAAATTTTAACTACTGTACTTTGTTAGTGTGGACTGTTGTATGTTCCTGTAGACGTTATGTATAAGATTAGTTTCTTACGAGAATCCTTTCCTGCTTTGCATGAATTCTGGCTTCCAATTCTTCGGAGTTTGCGAGTTTTCTATGCCATATAAAAGTAAGTAATAAGCGTTGTGACAGTCCATTAATGGCTTTAGACACGGTCGCGTGCGGCACTGAGCACGCAGCTAGCCTACCCGAGGCAGCTCTGGCTCTACCCTGCCCCCTACCTCGGTGCGCCTAAGGTAACGCATTTTTCAGTATCGACTCCGGTGGTGGCGGCAGGGGCGTGTGACGGCGCGGGTGTGATTTACAACGACGCTGCCCACGGCGCTGGAAAACTCTCTATTCCCGCAGCAGATTTATGAAGAACGATGGCTCCGTCGCGAGCGTCTCTGCTATGCCGTCGTAGAAGCCCCTCCCCCACCTCCATCCCCCCACCACTCCATGCCACTAGATGATGTACTGAACCACCCCCTTCCCTCTCCGCCGTCTTGGCAACCCCTGCAGATGCTCTTATGAGGGATTTTCGCCGTCAGTCCGCCCGTCGCTCAGCAGTTTCACCCT
Organism: Schistocerca serialis cubense; assembly: GCF_023864345.2. Taxonomy (NCBI): domain Eukaryota; kingdom Metazoa; phylum Arthropoda; class Insecta; order Orthoptera; family Acrididae; genus Schistocerca; species Schistocerca serialis. The sequence continues at coordinate 564,056,995 of NC_064641.1, forward strand.
CTGTGCAAGATGAAATGTGTTATTGGAGGAACTGTTCTTTACTTTTTCGGTAGCCATCGAAAACAGATTAAACAACGCTGTCTGTTACTTATTGCCAACTATTAAAAATTAAATTCTTAAAAGGCATCTTCCCAGTAACATCTTCTTCGTTACACTTCAAAAAAAAGTGTGTGAATTTCTAAGGGTGCTGAGAATTGTTCCGGGTTGTATGGCCGTGGTCCATGGAACTCTTCAATCCCTGACGTTTCGTCCAAGGCTACGTTGGACATCTTCGGAGGTGCTCCTGCTTGTGCTGAGTCTTGCCGACTGACGAGTCGGACGTTGAAGAGCGGACAACGATAGGACACAGCGATGGAAGAACACCGTTTCTCTACCCTTCATTAAAAAAGTAACGGATCAAATCGGCAATATTCTAAGGAAACATGATGTTCGACCGATTTTCAGAACAACTAAGAACATAGGCCAAGCACTTCGTTCCGTTAAGGATAAACATCCCCCTCCGTCTGCAAATGGTGTACGTGTGGCAAGGTCTACATTGGAACTACATAGAGAAGTGTGAATACACGGTTGGAGGGACATAAAAGTCTTTGCCAACTAGGGAAAACAGACAAATCAGCCGTGGCGGAACATGCTCTTCAATCAGGTGATCACGTTGTGAAATTTTCGGAAACTGAAGTTTTATGAACTATGACGAACTATTATCCAAGGCTATATAAAGAAGCCATCGAAATCTATAAACATGAGGATAATTTTAACAGAAAAGAAGAAGCCATGAAACTCAGTGATACATGGACTGTGGCGCTACAGAATCGATGAGAAGTTTTTATCTTTGACGTACTATAATCGATAGTTAAAAAATTTTATCTTTGGCAAGATTTATCTCTGCTATCACGTGACATCCAGAACACGCCAACTTTCCACGGTATTTAGGCCGCTCTTCGACGTCCGACTCGTCAGTCGGCAAGACTCAGCACAACCAGGAGCACCTCCGAAGATGTCCAACGTAGCTTTGGACGAAACGTCAGGGATTGAAGAGTTCCGTGGACCACGTCCATACAACCCGGAAAAATTCTCAGCAGCTGAAACATCCTGTCATGAAAGCCTTCATTGTATGAATTTCTAAGGGATCAAACAGCTGAGGTCATCGGTCCCTAGACCTACACATTACTTAAACTTACTTAAACTAACTTATACTAAGAATAGCACACACACACACACCCATGCCCGAGGCAGGACTCGAACCTCCGGCGGGAAGGGCCGCGCAGTCAGTGACATGGCGCCTCTAACCGCGCGGCCATTCCGCGCGGCTATACTTTTAAGTTCATTTATTCTGACACCCTCAGACCATATATCTTCGGTCTTTCTGTGACTGGAGAGAAAGGCTGCAAGGGTCTCTTTAGAATTTGTCTGTTCTTTAAGTGATTTTAGTAGAGCTTTGTGAACCAGATGTAACTTCAGTGTGAAGACAGGGGAGCTGGGTTATTGTGCAGAATGGATAATCTGTGCATTCCAAATCTAGTATTCGAGAGAAAAATTATGACTTACTTCTGTTACTGCCTTCTGATCCCTGTTAGTAACAGTCGGAAACAAGAAGACAGTCGCTGTTTGACTTGTGGAATGCTTCAGTGTGAGACAAATAAAGCTGGTCAGTTTCTTGTTTTTTTTTCAGTAAACAGAAAATATGAAGATAAGATTTCGAAGGTTACGAGCCATCTCGCTTGCCTCCTTCAATTAATAAGCTAACATTATCTGCTCCTTTTTATGGCTGGAGATATGCGGGACACATGATTCTCATCAGTTAATTTAACTCTGATGGATTCGAAGTATTGTATTTAGTAAAAACAGCAGGGGTTGTTTGTCTGAACTTGTGTAGATTTGGCCAGGGGAATTTATGGGAACCTTGCAGTTCGTTTCCCCAGGAATTGGTGAACGGCCAAGACATCCAACACAGGGATAACGGATCAGACCACTCGCCACTCAAAGGATTAAGTCCCTGGCTTAGGCGGTTGTCAGGCACTCGAGTAAGGCTTGCGGTATTCTCGTATCACTCGAAGAAGGACGGGAATTTCGGTGTTGGGGCTAGCTGGTTTGCGTCCAGAGCTGGCCCGCCACCTGACAACATCTGGAAAGAACTCATTGTTCTTGAAGAGGACAGGAGTGCTGCTGCGGAAACAGAACCTGGTGGAGTTCCCGTCTCGTTCACTCGGCGTGCTGGAAATCCCAAATTGTATAAACGACGTTTTGATTTACGAACTTCATGATGAAGTAGCTGCGGGTCAGCTTTAATCAGTAAAACGAAAAACCAGTCCAAAGTTCGAAAAAAAGTAAAATTTGCAACTTTGGACTGGTTTTTCGTTCTACTAACGTTCTGATTCCCCTATCACCAATTAACATCAGACGCACATTTCTGCAACAAACTTTGAGAGGAGAGTGAGTCCTTATTGACCATCTATTTGATACATTCTATGATGGCAAATTATTTAACATTGTAATAATTTCACGCCACTGGACAGAAGTAAATAACGTTTTGCGACATTGGTGCTTCCTGCCTTGCCTGCTAAAACTGGGTGTTAGTTGCAGGGACGCATGGTCGGGAACACTCTTGGATCGATCGTCTTAGAGGCGACTTCATGTGCTCTATCGCTGGGATCGTGTTCTGCGCTGGGACGTCGTTCTAACGGCTTAGCGCAGTACTTTGATTCCAGGCTGTTGCAGATCTCGTGCTAACTCTTCTCTTCAGGCCCATCGAGACGGCAAGAGATTAGTGAGCATAATGTGCAACACTGGGTCGTTACGTGGGTGTTAACCATTTTATAAAGGTGCACCTACTTCACTGTGCTGTTAGGTACCAATAACAAATATACGTTCTTTTCGTTGTAGTTTGGACGACCAACAACTACATGATACTAACAAAAAATGTTCAAATGTGTGCGAAATCTTCTGGGACTTAACTGCTAAGGTCATCAGTCCCTAAGCTTACACACTATTTAACCTAAATTATTCTAAACACAAACACACACACACACACACACACACACACACACACACACACACACACACACACACACACACACACACCCATGCCCGAGGGAGGACTCGAACCTCCGCCGGGATCAGCCGCACAGTCCATGACTGTAGCTCCCCAGACCGCTCGGCTAATCCCGCGCGGCTCTGACTAACAAATTTGTATTGTTAATCCGTTGGTTTTCTTGTGTGGAAAAGCGAACTTTTTTAAATAAATGACCGGTTTATTTTGACTTGAATTTCATTTGTGGTACGTAGTGCTCCCTCCATCTCGTTTTCATTATCACCTTTCGATCTCATGATATCGTCAAATTTCCGGTAGCGTATTTCGATTGTGTTAACTTTATCAACATTAGGTCTAAAGAGGTGTATCAGAGTCTATATAGTCTCTGATTCCAGTATATTGTTGTTGTTGTGGTATTCAGTCCTGAGACTGGTTTGATGCAGCTCTCAATGCTACTCTATCCTGTGCAAGCTTCTTCATCTCCCAGTACTTCCTGCAACCTACATCCTTCTGAATCTGCTTAGTGTATTCATATCTTGGTCTCCCTCTACGATTTTTACCCTCCACGCTGCCGTCCAACGCTAAATTTGTGATCCCTTGATGCCTCAGAACATGTCCTACCAACCGGTCTCTTCTTCTTGTCAAGTTGTGCCACAAACTCCTCTTCCCCAATTCTATTCAATACCTCCTCATTAGTTATGTGATCTACCCATCTAGTCTTCAGCATTCTTCTGTAGCACCACATTTCGAAAGCTTCTATTCTCTTCTTGTCCAAACTATTTATCATCCATGTTTCACTTCCATACATGGCTACACTCCATACAAATACTTTCAGAAATGAATTCCTGACACTTAAATCAATACTCGATGATAACAAATTTCTCTTCTTCAGAAACGCTTTCCTTGCCTTTGCCAGTCTACATTTTATATCCTCTCTACTTCGACCATCATCAGTTATTTTGCTCCCCAAATAGCAAAACTCCTTTACTACTTTAAGTGTCTCATTTCCTAATCTAATTCCCTCAGCATCACCCGACTTAATTCGACTACATTCCATTATCCTCGTTTTGCTTTTGTTGATGTTCATCTTATATCCTCCTTTCAAGAGACTGTCCATTCCGTTCAACTGCTCTTCCAAGTCCTTTGCTGTCTCTGACAGAATTACAATGTCTTCGGCGAACCTCAAAGTTTTTATTTCCTCTCCTTGGATTTTAATACCTACTGCGAATTTGTCTTTCGTTTCCTTTACTGCTTGCTCAATATACAGATTGAATAACATCGGGGAGAGGCTACAACCCTGTCCCACTCCCTTCCAAACCACTGCTTCCCTTTCATATCCCTCGACTCTTATAACTGCCATCTGTTTTCTGTACAAATTGTAAATAGCCTTTCGCTCCCTGTATTTTACCCCTGCCACCTTTAGAATTTGAAAGAGAGTATTCCAGTCAACATTGTCTAAAGCTTTCTCTAAGTCTACAAATGCTATAAACGTAGGTTTGCCTTTCCTTAATCTTTCTTCTAAAATAAGTCGTAAGGTCAGTATTGCCTCACGTGTTCCAACATTTCTACGCAATCCAAACTGATCTTCCCCGAGGTCGGCTTCTACCAGTTTTTCCAGTAACGATGTCTAAATTCACACACATGAGGTATTACAGCTTGCAGTAGTTACTGATTTACATGGTAATCTACGTTCCCACATACTTTCTGCGCATGCTTCGGTGTAACCCTCGGATAACTACTGTGACAGTATATTAACTTCTTTCTACGACGACCGCTTCTTCCGATTCTTCCGCAAATAATAAATGTGACACCATAGCTGTCATTCAACAGTCAAACGAAAAAAAGTAATGAAGAATGATAAAAAAGGAATTATCTTTGAAAATAGCGGGACTAATAAGTTGTGCTGTGTGTTGTACACTATATGGCTAGCGCCTTGGGCCACGCGCCTCTGCTATCCACGGTTGGGCACACTCACCCCTGGCCCGCGGCTTGGTGAGCAGCTTGTTGACGATGCTGTCGTAGCCGGCCTCTTCAGCGACGCCCGAGTCCTTCACCAGCTTCTCCTTGACGGCGATGCAGATGTTGTGGCGAGCCAACAGTGTCTCCAGCTCTTCGAACGCCTGTAACAGTAAGAGCATTTATGCGTTACATCTGCTGAACACGAATTACGCCTTAACCCCTGTAGACGAGCTCAACAAATAGCTGATACTCTAGCAGACATATTCTTCTCGAGAGAATCAGCAGCTGAAGTGATATTTAAAATAATTATCATTTATTGTTGAGTCTCAGTTGTACATTTAAAAAAAATTAAATTATGTGTTTCTACCACTCTCTACCACTCTTCAGACCTAAGTAACTGCGTCAGCAACTCGCCCTGCCTATTCAGAACTTCTTATCAGAGTACTCTGATACCAAGTTCCGAACCTCGATAAGACTAAAATTCTTAGATCCGAAGATATCCAGAGTGGTCGAAACATGTCATTTAATTAAAAAAAATACGCGCGCCTCAGAGTTAATAATAAATGAGACTCGTTTTAAATTTGTGACGCTTTGTATCCATTGCTGTAGTTGTATAAAGAAGCATTTTTGAGCATTTGGCACACGTCGCAGATTTGCAATATTTCGGGTTGCAAGTAGAGGAAATGACACAGTGCTGTGATAGTTTACTGAACTACTTCAGCAGTTGGAATTTGAGAGGTCTGTATAGCGCGAACGCATGTATTTCAGCAGTTGATATTTATAAATATTGATATTTGTTCAAAAATGTTCAAATGTGTGTGAAATCTTATGGGCCTTAACTGCTAAGGTCATCAGTCCCTAAGCTTACACACTACGTAACCTAAATTATCCTAAGGACAAACACACACGCCCATGCCCGAGAGAGGACTCGAACCTCCGCCGGGACCAGCCGCACAGTCCATGACTGCAGCGTCCCAGACCGCTCGTCTAATCCCGCGCGGCTATTGATATTTGGCTGGTAAGTTAAGGTCTTTAAAAACAAAATTATATGATATAAATAGTTTTAGCTATATCTGGATAAAAATTATTATAGCTGACAGTATTCAAGAAAGAGGGAGCGTATTTTTCTAAACGCTACAAATACGTTAACACTGTCACCGACAAAAAGGTGTTGCTTTTGTAGAAAATTAATGCTGCAACATTTCACGGAAAGGAGAAGAACGTGTTATTTAGCCTGCATTAATTGTGAATCTCTCACCCAGCGCAAAGTCCGAAGCGGTTAGAAAAATTCGCAGGTGATTACTGTGTATATGAATGGTAAGAGAGTAGACACACAAAATTACAGACCAATATCCTTAATCTTGGTTTGCTGCAGAATTCTTGAACATTCTCAGTAATAAATTTCCTTGAGGCCGGAAAGCTTCTGTCCACGCATCAGCACGGATTTAAATAGCATTGCTACTGCGAGACTCAGCTTCCCCTTTTCTCTGATGATATCCTGCTCACCATGAATGACGCGCGGTAGACAGCTTCGGTATTCCTAGATTTTAGGAAAGCGTTTGAGACGCTGCCCACTGCAGAGTGCTAACCAAGGTCTGAGCTTGAGGAATAGGTTCCAAGATATGGGAGTGGCTCGAAGACTTCTTAAGTAACAGAGCCCAGAACGTGGTACTCGATGGTGAGTGATCTTGAGAGACGAAGCTTTCTTCAGAAATGCCGCAGGGAAGTGCTATAGGATTGCTCTTGTTCTCTATATACATAAATAACATGACGGAGAGGTAAGCAGCAATTTGCGGCTGTTTGCTGAAGGCTATGTGTGTCCACTAGGATGCCGTCGTTGAGTGACTTAGGAGGAAACAAGAAAACTTAGAAAAAATTTCTAGTTGTTGTGATGAATAGGGGCATCCTCTAAAAGTAGAAAAAAACGTAATTTAATGCAAGTGAGTAGGAAAAACGATAATTCAGCGTTAACAGTATGCTGCTTCACACAGTGACGTCGATTAAATACCTAGGCGTAACTTTCTTCAGCATAAAATTCAGTCCTCAGTTGCAAATATGTTTGTATCACGCTTTACCGGTTATGACAAAATTAATTTGTCATTTTCAGAAGCTTAGTATTGGTTTAGCAGATGTCAATATCGTCTTCACAGAAGTATAATGACATGGTATGTCCAGAAATGTACATATTATATGTGAATATTGGAAACAAAGATTGTCAATTTACAGTAATTAAACCACGTCTAGAAGTGATTGAGTGTGTAATAGCAGCGAAGCCATGCGGAAATCCGTTTTGTAAGCTTCCGGGCCTGACAAGGAATATTACTAGGCCTACTTGCTCGTGTGTGGTTGCAGATACAGAGGACGAGGATCATACGGAAGAACATAACCAATTTCTTCCGTCGTTTTTGAGATTCTATCAATGTTCTGACAGTCCATGAATTATGCGAAGAAGAGCTAATTTAAGAAATTCTGGTACTCGTCATAACGGGAGGGATAATGCCCCTCTTAAATAAAGAAGCTTGTAATAAGAAACGTAATCCATTTCTCTTATTTGGCAACGATACTCAGAACATCCTTGATCGTCAGTAATAGAAACTGCTGAAGATAATAGGCCATAGTGCTCAGAGCCATTTGAACCATTTTATTTTATGTCAACAAGACAATTAAGAGCTTTAATAAAATGTGTTTAAAGTTTTCGAAATACAAAAGATCGCTTATTTCCATCACCTGGTAATATCAATCTCACACCATTACTGTTCCTTACGCTTTTTGATATAAAACATACATAATTGGTGTCTTAAAAGACACCAATTTTGATATAAAACATACATAATTGGTGTCTTAAAAGACACCAATTATGTATGTTTTATATTAAAAAGCGTAAGGAACAGTAATGGAGTGAGACTGATATTACCAGGTGATGGAAATAAGCGATCTTTTGTATTTCGAAAACTTTAAACACATTTTATTAAAGCTCTTAATTGTCTTGTTGACATAAAATAAAATGGTTCAAATGGCTCTGAGCATTATGGGACTTAACATATATGGTCATCAGTCCCCTAGAACTTAGAACTACTTAAACCTAACTAACAGAAGGACAACACACAACACCCAGCCATCACGAGGCAGAGAAAATCCCTGACCCCGCCGGGAATCGAACCCGGAAACCCGGGCGCGGGAAGCGAGAACGCTACCGCACGACCACGAGATGCGGGCAAACACAAAATACATTACCTTACAATTGGCTGCTAGTTTTGACTGTAAAACAGCCATCTTCAGATATCTCATCTGAAGGTGGTTGTTTAACAATAAAGATTAGTAATCACTTGTAATGTGTTTTATGCGATCAAGACCATTAAAATTTTTATACAATTTTTTATAGTTTCAGCAATAAAAATATAGAATTTTAATTTTTTTGTATTTATTACTTAAAAGTTCTATCCATAAAACATTAACATTCGTACTATGATACCCCCCCTGGTGGCCACTTACAGCTTACAGCGGTAGCCGGGAGGGTGCTCTTACCTTGCTTAACCTTGGACACCTTGCGAAGAGCCTGGTGGACAACAAAAAGCCTTGCAGGTAACTGTGGACCCATGCAGGGTCTAAGAAAAAACGTCAAGGATGCACAAATGGAGGTCTGTGAATATTGTCGGTGGCAGCAGCCGTTTCCTGCAGACTTAAAAAATCGAGAACTTGTCTAGAATTCAGGTACCCCCACAGGCAACGGGATGGAGCATACACTCAAAACGCCAAGAATTCACAAAGGGAGGCGTGCAAAAGTGAAGAACTTAGGAAGGAGTCTGCGTGCTTAAAAAGGATGTTTTGTGGACAGTAAGGAGGCTGTAATATCTTAGACTTTCCCAGCGATTTCGTGACATCTCGTTGAGTCGGGTGTACTGCCGGTGGTCTGCGTTTGTGTAGCTCAATATTTAGACATCGTACCTCGGCGTCTTCATCAGGTGTTTCCTCTGACTGAACGACAGGCTGACCGTGTCCCGTATTTATGTCTGGACGGTGTCTGGCGTTCCCTATGCCGTCCGCTCCCGCTCCGACCGTGTCGGTTGGTCGCCAGATGTTCCGTCTTCCGTCCGCGCCCGCTTCCGCTGTTTCCCACGGTGGTGGCCGTTTCATGGCGTCCCTACTAGGTCCGCGCCCGCCAGGGTGTTCCTAGCAGTGTCGACAGGCTGCGTTTGCTGTTGGTGACCGTTCCGACTTTCTCTAGCGTCCCTGTCATTCTCCTGCTCTTGTGTTTTGTTCCATTGTTTTTGTAATAGGTCCAAAGCCGGGTTCCACGCCGTGCTGAGTTGGTATCCCGCTTCCCGGTTTATCATGTTCTCTGTCATCTTGATTTCGATCGATTCAGTGATGACGCTGTCCAAAAATTTTGGTGTCTGAGATAAGATCCTGGTTTTATCATAATTCATGGTGTGCTCAAGTTCCAAGTAATGTTCTGCTGTTGCCGATTTAGTGGCTTGTCGTAGCCTGGTATGTCTTTGGTGCTCTTTACATATTATATCAACGGTCCTGGTGGTCTGGCCAATGTAAGACATACCGCATTCACATGGTATATTGTACATACCAGATTTTCTCAATCCTAGATCATCCTCAACCGTTTCAAGAAGCGCCCTGATCTTGTTTGGTGGGTGGAACACACTCCTGATATTGTGATTTTTCAGTATTCTGCTAATCTTAGCAGATATAGGTCCTGCACACGGTAGAAATGCTACCCTCCTGGTCTCTTCTTGTTCTTCTCCCTTAGTATCATGTCGTCTGGAGGGATGTAGCGCCTTACGAATGTCCCTTGTTGAGTAACACTTGCAGTAGGTGTTCTAACTCTGCTGTCAAGCTGTCTGAGTCGGACAGTGTTTTGGCTCGATGAACAAGTGTTCTCAGCACCCCAATCTTCTGTGCCGCATGATGGCAGCTGTCAGCCTGTAGGTATAAATCGGTGTGTGTAGGTATTCTATACACACTATGGCCTAATGTGCCGTCTGTCTTCCTTTTCAGCAGGACATCAAGGAAAATAAGTTGACCATTATTTTCTAGTTGCATTGTGAAGTTAATGCTGCGGTGTCTCGAGTTCAGATGGTCAAGAAACTCCTGCAGTTTTTCCCGACCATGTGGATAGATGACAAACGAGTCATCAACGTACCTATAGAAACAGGTCGGCTTGTAGCCAGTGATTGTAAGTGCCTCATCCTCGAATCTCTCCATAAACAGATTTGCCACAACCGGATATAAGGGACTACCCATCGCCACCCCTTCAGTCTGTTCATAAAATTGGCCTCCACATACGAAATAGGTCGATGTTAAGATATGCTTGAAAAGGTGCAACACAGCTCCAAGAAATTTTTCACTGATTAAATCGAATGTGTCGTGAAGTGGCATCCTAGTGAACAGAGACACAATATCAAAGCAGACCATGATGTCTTTGTTAGAGATTCGTAGGTTTTTGAGACTTTCCACGAAGCCTGATGAGTTGCGGATGTGGTGGATCACTTTCCCACACACAGTGCTAACATCTTCTTAAGATGGGTGGCTGTAGGATAGGTGGTTGCACCAATATTGATTACCATAGGACGCAACGGTATACCCTCTTTATGGAACTTGGGCATTCCATATAATCTAAGTGGTACTGGTGCCTTAGCTTTCAGGTGCTTGACAACCTTCTCAGGCCATCCTGTTTCCTTGAGCAGAGCTCAGGTTTTCCTGCCCACTCTATCGGTGGGGTCGTTCTCTAGTGGAGAAGATCAGGACGCTTCTTGGAACGGTTAAGGATGATATGGGATTCAGAAAACCTGGTATCTACCATATACCATGTGAATGAGGTATATCTTAAATAGGTCAGACCACCAGGACCGTTGATATAAGAGCACCAAAGACATATCAGGCTACGACAAGCCACTAAATCGGCAATAGAAGAACGTTGCTTGGAACTTGGGCACACCATGAATTATGATAAAGCCAGGATCTTATCTCAGACTCCCAAATTTGGGACAGCGTCGTCACTGAATCGATTAAAATCAAGATGCCAGAGAGCTTGATAAACCGGGAAGCTGGATACCAACTCAGCACGTCGTGGAACCCGGCTTTGGAACCATTACAAAAATGGAAGGAAACATAAGACCAAGAGAATGACTTGGGCGCTGGAGAAAGTCGGAACGGTCACCAACAGCAAAACGCAGCCTGTCGACAGTGCGAGGAACGGGCCCGGCTGGCGCAGAGCTAGTAGGGTACTCCATGAAACGGCCGCCACCGTGGAACCAGCGGAAGCGGGCGCGGACGGAAGATGGAACATCTAGCGATCAACCGACATGGTCGCAGCGGGAGCGGACGGCGTAGGGAACGCCAGACACCGTCCAAACATAAATACGGGACACGGTCAGCCTGTCGTTCAGAGACCGTCCGGAGAGGAGCTCAGAGATGGCTCACAGTGCTGAACGCACGCTGAAGCGAAGGGTGTGGCGAATCCACGATCAGCAGAGCTTGCTCTGTTGACGTTCCCATCCGGCCCCCCAACCGAGATGGACCGGCTGTGTGACCCGGAAGTCGAGGTGGCTGATTTCCTGGGACTAGAAGACGAGCGCAGAGCGGCGGATCATCTCCCGGCGGAGCTTGCTCCGTCGGCGGCCCCATCCGACCCTCTGCTTATGACGGAACAGCCAGTGAAGAACCAGAGGGAGGAAGGAAGCGAGATGAGACGGCGTTATGCGGCCAATGCCTCGGCAGAGACTGCAAGTAGCGGGGGAAGTCGCCTCCCGGTTATACCGGCGGATGCGGCCTGTCCGCTACCTAAGACGTCTCGCTCCGGGAAGACGACAGATGATGAAGAGCAATAGCACGAGACAAAGCTGATGGACCGAGTAGCTGTAATGCACTTCGACCTCGGTCGAGGAAGCTAGATGCGGGGGGAGTCGCCGGCCGGGGGGTAATTATATTACCGGCGGCCACACCCTGTCCGCAACCTACAGCACCCCGTTCCCAGAAAGGGAACAAGAAGAGACAAAAGCGCACTATTACTATCGCAGGAGGCATGCCCTCCTACACAGTAACACGTGCACTCGACGTGGGCGGACCAAAGAACACCACCTCCAAGATCAACACACACGAAAGGGTAACATCGCCCACCGAAGAACCAGTCCCCTGGCCTGAAGTCGGGCCACGAAAGTAGATAAAAGACGTCTTCGTGGATACCATTCAACGGACGGCCCAGTTCATGCTGGGGAACGACGAAGAGGAAGCTGAAGACGTGGAGGATATGGAGGTGGAGGAAAGTCGCACTAGGAAGTGCCCGGCGGAAACGAGTCCGGAAAGCTACCGAAAACGTGCGACTACCGCCGCTGCCACCACCGTACCGACGCTGCAAACGCGAAGAAAAGCGTCGTCTAAATGGTGCAAAGCCCCTGAGACGACCACTGAGGCGGATGGATTTCAAATGCCCAAACGCAAGAAGATTGGAAGAGCTGTACAGTTGGCTATTGCTGCAATCATGGTCGTTAAAAACCGATTTGCTGAGCTCGAAGGGAAGGAGGAGGAGACAGCAGACCAGCAGCAGAGAAGCAAGGGGCCCCCGCCACCACCCATCATGATGAAATGGCCGGACTCCTTTAAGGAAGTAGAACAGATGATCCTCGCGGTAATCAAGAACAACTTTACTACGAAGACAGCAAGTCACGATATGTACAGAATCGTGACGCGAACCACGGAAGACTACAATAGCGTTACTGACCTCATTGACAGCCGTGGTCTAAACTGGTTCACGTACTCACCTACAAAGACGCTCAAAGTAGTCTTCCACCGCCTGACCTTCAGTATGGACCCCCAGTACCTGAAGGAGCTTCTTGAGGCCAAAGGAAACACCATAAGGACGGTATCCCGGATGAAGTCGCCGAAAGACAACGCAGACACACCGCTCTTCGACGTCATACTGGATGACACACCGGAACGTAGGAGGATCTTTCAAGAAACGAGAGTGGGTAGAATCAGCGGCGTCACAGTTTAAAACCTGAGGAGGCGGAGACGCCCGCTTCAATGCTTCAAGTGCCAGGGAATTGACCACCTGGCAAAATGTTGCAAAATGTCCCCACGCGTTGAGTAAAGTGTGCTGGGGAGCACGTGAGGCGGGTGTCCGTTCCCGATCAAGAAGACACCCATGTGCTGCAACTGCAATGACGAACACGTCGCCAGCTTTCGCGGCTGCAAAACCTTCAAAAAATCAGCTGCGACAGGGTGGCAGGCACCAGCGAGGAGAATTCATCCGGGAAGAAACTACGTTACTGCAGCATCAGCGGCGACCGCGGCAGTGGCCGCATGGGAAACGCCTGCAAGACCGGCACAGCAACACGCCTAGCAGCCGCGGCAGGCGGAGCGGCCTACCCACGCAGCGGAAGGCGTTCTCCGCCCGCCACGAGAGGAGCACGAGACGCCGGGCAGGGCCGGCCGGTTATGTGGGTGCGGAGGAGGGAGGCCGCCACAGCGCGACCACCCACCACCTACGCCCGTCCCACCACCTCCGACCACTGTAACCACCGAGGCCGCAGAACTACGAGAGACGCTGCGGGAGTTCAAACAGCTGCTATCCAACTACCACAGATGATCGTGTCTGCACTGATTGCGGCAAACTAGGCCAACACCACAAGAGAAGCCAACAACACCCATGATGCCTAATCACATGATAGGTCTCACCATCTGCGTATGAAACGCAAACAGCATAAGACAGCAGTAGGGCGAATTTAGGCAGGTTTTACGCGACGAGGCCGTGAGTGTTGCTCGTGTGTGAGACGTGGCTAAAGCCCGGAGTAAACGCGAGGGCACCTAACTATAGGTGGTATCGTGACGATAGACTAACAGCATGTGGCGGAACTGTGGTCTACGTAAGAACACTGCGACACCACCAAATCCAGCTACCAGAGCCGACGCAAATAGAAGCAACAGGCGTCGCAATCAGCACTTCAGTGGGTCAAGTGACCGTCATCGCCGAGTACCGGAAACTTAGAGAACTCCTACGACAACAGGACTTCGAGACGCTGTTGTCAATGCGCAGCAACACGTTTATCGGCGGCGAATTCAATGCCAAGCACCCGGAGCGGAACTCTAGGGTAGCCACAACCAGCGGCAGGAGGCTTCTTAAGGTGGCCACAGATAATGAGGCGAAAGTGCTAGTGCCATACGACCCTATACACTATCCCAAGAGACGCCGCCCGGATGTCCTGGACACCGCGGTCATCAAAGGAGTGACCCACGACGCAGTCGCAACGACACATGTGGCCCTGTCCTCAGATCACGTGCCAGTGATCTCCGATCTGAGCACGGACGGGGCAGCACTACCTGAAGGACGCAAGACCTACTTCGACTGGGAACACTTCCGGGAGCACCTGTCAGAGACACCGCGGTACCGGATCCTGATGTTGATGGTGTGGACACCACACTCGCAGTGTTCACGCATCTCACGATCAGCGCGGCTGATGTAGCAACGCAGTACAGACGTCAGAAGGTGCAGGATTTCTCCCGTCAGCTACCGCCGGACATCCTGCAGATGATCCAGCAGAAGAAACAGCTGCTCCGAGAGTGGCACGTCACCCGCCAGGCGGCGACGAAAAATCGGATCTACCGAATGCGCCGCGCCATACAGTACGCGGCCGCGGAACACAGGAACAGGGACTGGGCTGGGAGGATAGCGACCCTGAACGTCGCAGACGGCACTGCTTGGCAAGCAACTAAGCAGTTCCTTCGCAGGAGGCAACACGTCGGACAGCATGCAGTGGCCGAGCCTGGTGCCAAAGCTATGGTACTGGCCGCTACCTTCACGGCCAACTTCACGCTAGTTGAAGAAGAAGTAGATAATGACCGTATCCGAATGGTGGAAGGTTGGCTCCGTGTATACCTCGTGGCAGAAGATCCTGAGAACTTCATCGAACCCACAACGGAAGAAGAAGTTCAACGGCAGCTACTGCACCTCGACCCACGCAAAGTGGGTGGGTGAGATAACGTCGGCGGTGCAATCCCGAAGGAGGTCCCCCCAGAGGCTGTGAAACTACTCACGAAGATGTTCAACGCCATCCTGAGGACCGGCCACTACCCCTCCACCTGGAAACATGCGGAGGTGGTGGTGATCCCTAAGGCTTGCAAAGACAACAGGCTGGCGCAAAATTACCGGCCCATCAGCCGGTTACCTATAGTCTCAAAGGTATTTGACTGAACCTATGTCAGGAGACTGCGCCGTCACGTCGGAGAAGAAGGCCTTCTTCCCGACGAGCAGTTCGCCTTCAGAAGGGTGCACGGGACAACACACCACCTGCAGCGACTAGTGGAGCAGGCGATGGGGGCGATGGAGAAGAGGGAGTACCTTGGGCGGTACTTCTAAACGTTTCCCGCTCCTTCGACAGCGTGTGGCACGACCGACTAGTCCACATGTTACTCGTACAGGGATTTCCGGTGACACACGCCCACCTGATCCACTCCTACCTGGCGGGACGTACCTTCGATGTGAAGGTGGAAGACGGGACCTCAACAGCACAGGAAATAGCCGCCAGAGTCCCACAGCGCTCAGTATTGGGGCCGCTCTTGTATACCCTATTTACAGTGGACATGCTGCAAACGCAACGGGTGCAACAGAGCTGTATGCTGATGATACAGCCCTGTACCCACATCTGATGCGAGGAAGACTACAAATAGGCTGCAACGAGCTAAGAGCTTGGGCCACCAAGTGGCGGCTCGAGTTCAATGCAGCGAAGAGCCAAGCTGTGATCTTGATGAGGAAACGTATACCTGAAGCTCTGCCACCAATCCTCATCATGGGAGGCCCCATACCATGTTCGAACACCGACCGCTACTGTGGGTCACACTGAATCGGCGCCTTACGTGGAAGAGGCACATCAGGGAAATACGGGGTAAGGCCCTTGACAGAATGCGCCTCCTCTAAACCTTCCTAAGTCCCACGACCACACTGTCTCCACGCTGCGGAAAGATGCTGTATCTGGCACTTATCAGGCCCGTGCTGGAATACGCCACAGTCGTGTGGGGGAATGCCGCCGAGACTCATATCAGCAGTCTCCAGAATATCCAGAACAGGTGCCTGAGACTGGCACTACATCTTCCGCGTGACTTCAGCACGGCCGAACTACATCGGCTAACGGACGTGCCGATGCTGAAGGATCGCTTCAAGCAGTCGGCGAGAGTCTTCTATGCCGACACGAGAAGATCGACGAATCCTCTCGTCAGGAATCTGGGAAATCAGATTCACTGGCGAGAAACAACGAGATGGCCGGACTTGCTACGAGAGTAGCAACGCAGCTCGGGCTCAAAAATAAAGTTCAAATGTGTGTGAAATATTATGGGACTTAACTGCTAAGGTCATCAGCCCCTAAGCTTACACACTACGTAACCTAAATTATCCTAAGGACAAACACACACACCCATGCCCGAGGGAGGACTCGAACCCCCGCCGGGACCAGCGGCACAGTCCATGACTGCAGCGCCTTTAGACCGCTCGGCTAATCCCGCGCGGCTGCTCGGGCTCAAGAGGAAGGAAAAGGAAGAGTGTCAAACCAGAAGAAATAAACCAGGACGCGATGAGATGAAAATCAACCAGAGGAAGAAGAACGAAAAGCAAACAGACCTGCTAACCCTTCAACCTAACGAAGCTGCAGCTTCCAGATGACACAAAGCAAGCTGTCGTTCAGTCACAGGAAGCATCTGTTGAAGACGCCGAGGTTAGACGTCGAAATATTGTGTTAGATAAACGCAGACCACCGGTAGTACACCCAATGCAACGAGATGTTGTTCATAAATCACGAACTCCGACAGATTCTTAGGTGAAGCACAAATATAAAAGTGTCCAGGTCTCACGCAAAGACAGTCATTACAAAGAAGTATTGTGTGGCTCTTTACACGGCAGCTAAGGAATATAGAAAAACATCGGAACAATATGTGACCAATGCTGGGAACAACCTTGACAGTGAAAACATGCGAAAGATGCTAGTTCTCTAGTCGCACACCAACCCACGCAAGGTAGAACAATTGTACAGTGCACTGGGAGGTCTTGTCATCAAACGGCCATCATTCTTTGGTCGGCATTGCAAATTTAGTCCTCTAATGACAGCTCTGAAAGGAGGAAAAATTCAAAGTCTATGAGCTAAGGAGAGGGATGAAAGTGACAGTCGGTGAGACAGACTGGAAGTAAGAAGACGTGGAGGCTCTTCCATCCGTCGCCTACATCCTCCTCCCGACATCGTGATATCGTTACTCCGGTTAAGGCAACACACGGGACCACATGAGACAGTATCTGGGTCTGATGGGGCCGCCGATGAGAGCTGCAGATTCGCCGCCGCTTCTACGAAGCGCGTACCGACCCAGCGACCCAGCCGACATCACCACACGACGAATGGCTACGAAGAACGGTGGGATTATTCATTCTGCCTTCCTTCTCCTTGAAAGGTGAGTCGTGTCCATGTCCAGTCAAATAGGCCCTGAGATTTGTAGTTTGATGTAGAAAAATACAGCAGTAGAAGCTCATGTATTCTGATCATCCAATCAATCTGTTCCATTCGCTCATCAAACCCTTAATATCACAACCTTTAGTTGTATGAATTCCGTTGATTACTGATGTCGCTTACTCATTGCCGCCGACTGTGGGGAAATATAATTAGTAATCTGCAAGTCATTTTATGCAAGAGATCAAAGAATTCGCGATTGACAAAAATATTAAATCTCCCGTCCCGCCCAGCACAGTATAAGCACCCTTCCACACAGAGGTGGTTCATTTGATGCAGTGAGTCGCTTCCAGTAGCTGGTTTTCAGCGCACATAGTCCACATCCCACCGCAGGTATCTCAGATATCAGGCAGTAGTTCAACTGCCTCCTGTCGCCATCTTGTTGCAGGGCTACTAAGTTACAATATGTTTTCCACTGAGGGAGCTGTTGTCGCTGCTACAAGTGTCGCTATTAGCAAGCAATAAATGGTGTCACCTAACAAGCGGCTCCCTCTTACGTTTAGTAGCTTTCCATTGTCTATTCGAGACAAATGCTCAGTTTCTGTTGTGTAACTGACGTCTTCTGTACAATCCTGAAACGATCCTTTCAACAGAGGGACACGACATGAAGAATATGTAACTGTAAAACAGAGTGCATCTGTGGCTCTGAGGAAGGTACTAAATGATTTTCTTTGTTTAAAACACATAGGCAGTTTGTGGTAATAATTTGTTTGTTATAAACAGAAGTATGTCAATCAACAAACAAAAGTTTTGTCGTTATTGCACCTTTCAACAACTTAGACAAAAAATTATGCTCATCTGATCAGCATTTGCTAATGATCATATGCGATTTGATTTATAGACTGTGCTGAGAGTGCCGCTGTGTATGCGTGTGTGTATGTGTGTGTGTATGTATGTGTGTGCAAGCGCTAGCGTATTCCCCATGTTTGGGGAAGGTAGGAATATCAGAGCGCCCTATTTCTCTACTGACTTTTTTGCCCTATTGTTACAAAGAGCCAAAATCCCCGTGAATTATTTTAAAGCGTCGACGTCTTCAGTTTGTGTGACTTACAAGGTGTGGGAAATTCCCGAAATATTGGCCCACTCTGATATTCTGAATCTGTTTTCCCCGTGGTCAGATACGCACAGACGTTTTTTACCGTACTTTATGCTAATTATTAAAGCAGGCAGTAACAACAGTGCTGCTGGCTTTGACGACTTGTACCGAAACTACTCGTGAAGGTCAGTAAGCAGTCACTAAAATCATTAGGGGCAAGCAGCTCACTTCAGCGGTGATTCGCCTCATAAGCTACGCCACGGTCCCAGTGAACTTGTAACAGAGCACTGTGGGACTATCCTACTTGTTATTATACTTCTGCTGACGTCAATACTATTTTTTCCATTTCTGATACACACTCCTGGAAATTGAAATAAGAACACCGTGAATTCATTGTCCCAGGAAGGGGAAACTTTATTGACACATTCCTGGGGTCAGATACATCACATCATCACACTGACAGAACCACAGGCACATAGACACAGGCAACAGAGCATGCACAGTGTCGGCACTAGTACAGTGTATATCCACCTTTCGCAGCAATGCAGGCTGTTATTCTCCCATGGAGACGATCGTAGAGATGCTGGATGTAGTCCTGTGGAACGGCTTGCCATGCTATTTCCACCTGGTGCCTCAGTTGGACCAGCGTTCGTGCTGGACGTGCAGACCGCGTGAGACGACGCTTCATCCAGTCCCAAACATGCTCAATGGGGGACAGATCCGGAGATCTTGCTGGCCAGGGTAGTTGACTTACACCTTCTAGAGCACGTTGGGTGGCACGGGATACATGCGGACGTGCATTGTCCTGTTGGAACAGCAAGTTCCCTTGCCGGTCTAGGAATGGTAGAACGATGGGTTCCATGACGGTTTGGATGTACCGTGCACTATTCAGTGTCCCCTCGACGATCACCAGTGGTGTACGGCCAGTGTAGGAGATCGCTCCCCACACCATGATGCCGGGTGTTGGCCCTGTGTGCCTCGGTCGTATGCAGTCCTGATTGTGGCGCTCACCTGCACGGCGCCAAACACGCATACGACCATCATTGGCACCAAGGCAGAAGCGACTCTCATCGCTGAAGACGACACGTCTCCATTCGTCCCTCCATTCACGGCTGTCGCGACACCACTGGAGGCGGGCTGCACGATGTTGGGACGTGAGCGGAAGACGGCCTAACGGTGTGCGGGACCGTAGCCTAGCTTCATGGAGACGGTTGCGAATGGTCCTCGCCGATACCCCAGGAGCAACAGTGTCCCTAATTTGCTGGGAAGTGGCGGTGCGGTCCCCTACGGCAGTGCGTAGGATCCTACGGTCTTGGCGTGCATCCGTGCGTCGCTGCGGTCCGGTCCCAGGTCGACGGGCACGTGCACCTTCCGCCGACCACTGGCGACAACATCGATGTACTGTGGAGACCTCACGCCCCCCGTGTTGAGCAATTCGGCGGTACGTCCACCCGGCCTCCCGCATGCCCACTATACGCCCTCGCTCAAAGTCCGTCAACTGCACATACGGTTCACGTCCACGCTGTCGCGGCATGCTACCAGTGTTAAAGACTGCGATGGAGCTCCGTATGCCACGGCAAACTGGCTGACACTGCCGGCGGCGGTGCACAAATGCTGCGCAGCTAGCGCCATTCGACGGCCAACACCGCGGTTCCTGGTGTGTCCGCTGTGCCGTGCGTGTGATCATTGCTTGTACAGCCCTCTCGCAGTGTCCGGAGCAAGTATGGTGGGTCTGACACACTGGTGTCAATGTGTTCTTTTTTCCATTTCCAGGAGTGTATTTTAATCAGTAGTACATACGCAACAGTTATACGAAATAGCCAATTTCTAATTCACACTGTATTTCTTTAAAATTTATTACTCATACAATAGTTTTCGGACTGATGACGAAGTGTGGTATGGACGGTGTCTTCGTCGACCGCACATGGCGCGCGGCGCGCCGCCTTTATCTTTAATCCTTCCACGAGTGCGCCTCCGCGAAACCCGCTCTCTCAAGCGCTCGCCGTCTCCGTTGGCTGGCACTACGGATGCCAACAGACGACATAGTTTCGCATCACGCACTCCATTCAGTTGTCCCGTCGGCAAGTCTTTTTAAGACGCTGTTCGCGGAGTTCCGCTCCCGATCTAGGAAGTCTAGCAGTGAGAATACATCGATATAGCACGACGCTATGAATCTTAACAGCTAGTAGATTATAAACGCTGGCAAGTGAAACAGTTTGTGTAAAGGTCAGTTCAGACACTGATTCATCACAGCATGACTGAAGGACTGATAGCATCACCAAAGTTATTTATTTACCATGTTTCAACTTGTACATATTATAAGTAAATGTGTTAATATGTATTTCATTTCGCAGAGGTCTTATGTGTTAAGCTATACCGTAAACTACGGACTCAACGAAGAGTGCATTTGGTTTTCTACGGATACATTTTCATTACAGATCGATTAGAAATTAGCTACGCATATGAACCGCTTGAAGATGATATTTCTATGAGTAACAAGAAGGGCGCCCATATGAAATTTTGTAGGGGGAGGGGGCCGGATGTTGGGTCTGGGGATATGGAGTTATTTTAATATTTTGGAAACAGATTGGTGACTTTTAGAGACCCATAATAATGTTCCAGTTCCAACCCTGTTAAAAACTTGGGCAATACCACCTTCTAAATCATTTTCTTGTAAAATTCTTTGACTAAACTACATTTTTTCCTCTTACTGAGAGATAGGGCTGGAGAGGAGGGCGCCCCTAGAAACAAGTTGTTTGTTTCTAAATTGATGCAGCTCATTTAGAGGCCTTCAATCTCCTCTTCATAATCATGTTTCAGAAGTTAAGAAATTTCAAAAATTTTTGTGTTCCAAAATGTTTCAATCATGTAATTATTTCCAAAATCCAGTCCCACAAGTTCGTAATCCTGAAATGCAAGTGCAAATTTTCACAAAATTAATTGTTAATCTGATAACTAATTCAATCAGAATATTTTATTATTCGAAACTTTTTGCTGAGCTTTGGCAATCCCCGTGCATCTTAAAGTAACCCGAATAAAGTATACCTTTTATGTGATGCCTGAGCTACACTCGGCATTTACAGTGTTCGAATAGTTTACGGAAATTCAACTGGGTGAAGTCGTCGGCAACCGCCGATATTTCGGCATGTGCACAACCTGCAGTTTGGCCTTGAAAACGACAGGGTCTGCACCTTTCGAAACATCGACGGCTATCAACTATGTCACCCGGCTGCATTCCGCTAAGTTATCTGAAAATATAGCTATTATTTTTACCAATTTCTTCTTCTACTAGTCTTAGTTAAACAAACTTATGCCGCTGTCCGCTGTGTGTCTGTTCCTTTTAACTTTTTCGTCATTTATACCGTTCAGTAAGATTTAATAAGCTTATATTTTACCAAATTTTGGATATTACGCGGGTCTATCAATAGACGCCACCTCCCAAGAAATAAATTGTAATTATCTGTGTGTATCAGAGCCGGGGTGAAAAACGTAAACCTCACGAAATTTGCAGTCTGTGGTTTGCTATCATTACGTAAAGATGAGGTAGTTGTATGAGTCAGAAATTATGTTAATTTTCAGTTCAGTTTATCTTATGTAATCCTGATCTACTCGTTAAATTGGAAGCATCACATATTTATCAGACAGTTAGCGGCGAACTTTTTAAACACAATGCCAGTACGTTTGTCAGTCATGTAAAGAAATATTTTCATCTGCCAGCAGTAAACTTTAGGAATGTTTCTTAATTAGTGTAACCTACTTATCTGATTCAGATAATCAGATGTGTACATTACAAAGCTGATCATCAGATCCATTTATAGCAAGAGGGCAATTTACAAGACAGATTGTGAGACACCAGAAGTGAAGATCCAGAAAAGGTTAGTAACGCCTAAGACGATGTTCTGCACCTCTCACGCTGAAGAATTCGTAATGTTCAATGTACAGCGGTTCATCTCACAATATATGGATGCCGTGTCTGATGTATGGAAGAACCCTAAAGGTGCCTAGTCGCCTTGCATCAGTGCTCACTTCAACACATGTGCATGCGTGGCTCCGTCCACACTTACTGACACGAACTCTTTTCCAACGTTCAAGATGTCCTCTTTTCCTGCAGTAAGTTTAGTCGTAGAAAGTCTTGTACAAACACAAAGCTAAAATAGTATAAAGAAGCGCATGTACCAGAGTGAGGCACACGTTCTGTGTCGCAGAGCGAGTTGGTGAAAGAGAAAAGCATTTTAAGTAGTATAATTTTCAAAAACTTAACTCGTACGTCACCGAGTGATTTCAAACTGATCTACCATCTTGTAATATTTGTGACTGATGTGCCCCCGCGGAAAAGTAACGTGGTGCAATACGGATTAAATCCAGCTGGACAACCTCTTACTCACTGCACTGCACAGTACTTTGCCGCAGTGGGGGTGGAGCGAGTAGCAAACAACAGGTGTGTGTGAGAGTTTAAAAGACTTGCTTTCGGAAGATCATAACTGCATATTGTCGAAATTATGGCCCCAAGGTTTGGGAAGAACGGTTTCTGGGGCTGATGTCATGGAAACTGCTTTTTTCTGCTTAAAATATGACGTCAGCTTGGTGATGTTTCCTTGTAAGTGGTCACCATCGCCTGACTCTCCAGATGGCCTCCGATTATCCTGAATTGGAGCGGCCTGCAAGTTTCTACCAACTGCCACGGGCCGCAGGCAGCAGACGCCCGCTGCTGACCTTAGTGTTAAAAGAGGAACATGTCTTGCTTTGGAAGATGTGTCTTTTATTGTTTTAGACGGATAAAAGATCACTGGAGAAGGGAAGGTTGTTTGTTCGTTCTCTAAGTGTATAGCTTATGTTTCATAGGAGTGTCGTAGGCTTAAGGAAGAAGTCCTAGTTTTTATGGTTGATGAGCCTTGTTTGTGCTAGAAGTGGTGTAATTTTTTGCGATAGAAAGGAAGCGCTGATCTGAACGAGCAGACTCGTTTATTTTAGACAAAGAAGAGGAGACTTGTTTGGAGAAATGTTTGTCTTAGAATAGGGGGTCTGTTTACAAGAGTAGATATGTTGAAAAAGGGTAATGTTGGTTTCTTCAGTAGAGGATACTATTTACTTTGCACTAGGAGTGTTGTTTGTTTCAGAAGAAGTGACATGGTTGTGTTTTGACACACAGAGTTTTCTCTTCGATTCGAAGAGGAACTGTGGTTGTTACCCCTTAACAATATGGGAAAACAATAGAAACATAAAAAAATAAAAACGAAGGAAGAAATCCGTAGGGCATTTGCCCCTGACAGGTTCTCTCTGTGCAGGGTACGATGGCCGATGCTCAGTGCCCGGTCTTCGTCCAAAGCGCTGGGCGAGTTCACTCGTCTGTTCCGAAGGGCCGGGGGGGGGGGGGGGGGGGGGTAGGGGGCGACGCTGAGACCTTTCGGCAGGTCGGCAACGACGAATCGAGATGCACGTTCTACAGCCTTTCTCAAAGGATTTTACACAAACTACTTGCAGCTTTAAGTGTCAGGTTTATTAAGATGTGTCCATCATTGCGTTAATGGACATACGTATTGCGATATTTGCGTGGAAGTAAGACACTTCGCGAAATTGGAAAAAGTTTACTATGAAAAATAGGAGTTGCCATGAATTTGCGTTTGGTGCACATTACATAATACGTTGCTGTGTAAGAAATTTAGCTAACATATTGAATTTATCTTTATACTTGGGTGGAGGTCTCTATCTGTCACCAATGTAAATAAAATTGATATGATGTAGCACACTCATTAGCGATCACGCCGCGCCAGTGATAAAGCCAGAAATATCCGCAACATTCCTCATATTTCATAAACAGTTTGAGATATCGAAATCAGATTTTGAAAAATGATAGCACAGAAAGAGGAGAGTAAATTATCATATGGTTATTATGAAAAACTTTATCTACGGGGTATTCCACTAACTAAAGACTTTTTCAAAGTATTTAATTTTTAAGGGCCATCGACAGCTGGTGAAAGAATAAATGCTATGAGTTTTGGAACAACATAAGTGAAGTACTACACGTTTATTTTGTGCCGAGGATGTGCTTTTTCATAAGATGCTGACCTTACTTTTCCTCGGTTCCTCACTTAATAAACTTAATAAACAACTCTTTCACAATTGCGTCTGCACAAAATGTTAGTGAGGTGAGACTGTGTAAACTCCGCTATGTTTTGGCAAAAGAAACAAAATTTAACATGGCAACGAGAGAAGTGTGTAGGTTTTACTCAATATTCCCCACTCGTGAGACGCCTCTGAAAGCTACAAATGATTAACAAGCCAGGCAAAAATAAATCGCTGCGTTTTCAGCGGAATTCTTTTTAGATATTAACGAAAGCAGAAGCGACAGTACTTTTTGAATTGTCACCACGCAAGTGTGGGTATGGAGGGGCCCTGCTTAATATTTACAAAAAATGTGAGTGTGGGGTTCAGTTTAGAGTGGCACTTCCTCTCCAGCGCTCGGTGTTTCCACTACAGCACCTGCCCACAGCACCCACCTCCACCGCTCTCTCCACACGTGCGTGGGCTTTAGTGGTGTCAGGTCTGAGTTCCTGACTCACACAGTGTTTTATTCACAGAAATTTCAAATGAGTTTACGCTGCACTGCAGAGTGAAAATTCATCCTAAGAGCATGAATATTTCGGGTGGTTCATGTGTGGGTTCCTGTAGTCATGTCCTAGTTCATGAACCACGGGCAACGTATGAGTGACCAAGTAAGTGGTCCCGACAGTCGGGATACAAGTTACTTTGGAATAAGGCTGGGCACCTCGAACATATTCTGAGTCGTGGTCACCTTTGTGCTCATACGGCAAAGACTACCAAATCCACCGGTTAGTCCCTCAACCGTTAGGGGTAAAACTCAATGGGACTCGGTGCAAGTAAGGCTAGCAACCTGCTTCCCTGGTACTTTAAATATGATGTTGGCAACAATCAGAGCAAAATGCCTCGGACCTTTGGAGGTGACGGAGTTCCACCTCTAACTGAAAAACCAGGGACTCCTAAGATACGACTTGGCAAACAAATAGTAATGAGATGGGGAGCTATTAATATCAATGGAGGCTACTCTGGGAAGAATGTAGAGCTGGCCGAGGCTGCAAGTAAGATGGGGCTGGACGTTTTAGCTGTTAGTGACATTCGGGTAAGGGGTGAGAAAGAAGAGGAAGCGGGAGAATACACAGTCTACCTGTCAGGAGTCAAAGCAGGAATAGCACAATGGGGTGTAGGGCTTTACATCAGGAAAGAAATGGAACCCAGCGTAGTTGCAATATGGTATGTAAACGAACGACTGATGTGGATAGATTTGTCAGTGTCTAGCAAGAAAATTAGGATTGTGTCAGTATATTCGCATTGTGAAGGGACAGATCAAGATAAGATGGATAGTTTTTAAGAGGCACTCAGTGATGTAGTTGTTAGAGTAAAGGACAAGGACAGTGTTCTGCTCATGGGTGATTTTAACGCCAGGATTGGAAATCGAACAGAAGGGTATGAAAAGGTTATGGGTAAATTTGGAGAGGATATGGAGGCCAACAGGAACGGGAAACAACTCTTGGATTTCTGTGCCAGTATTGGTTTAGTAATCACAAACTCCTTTTTTAAACATAAGAACATTCACCGGTATACTTGGGAAGGCAGGGGAACCAGATCTGTCACTGACTATATAATAACACATCAGGAACTCAGGAAGGCTGTGTGGGACACACGTGTATTCAGGGGATTCTTTGATGACACTGGTCATTATTTAATCTGCAGTGAAATTGGGATTGTGAGGCCGAAAGTGCAGGAGGTCAGGTCCATAAGTAGGAGGATAAGAGTGGAGAAACTTCAGGATAAGGAAATCAGGCACAAGTACATAACAGCGATCTCAGAAAGGTACCAGTTAGTTGAATGTAGTCAATTGCAGTCATTGGAAAAGGAATGGACAAGGTACAGGGACACAGTACTAGAAGTGGCTAAAGAGTGTCTTGGAACAGTAGTGTGTAAAAGTAAGAGGAAGCAAACAGCTTGGTGGAATGACACAGTCAAGGCAGCCTGTAAAAGGAAAAAGAAGGCGTATCAAAAATGGCTACATACTAGAAATCAGGTAGACAGAGACAGTTATGTTGAAGAAAGAAACAAAGCCAAACAGATAATTGCAGCATCCAAGAAGAAATCTTGGGAAGACTTTGGAAACAGGTTGGAGACTATGGGTCAAGCTGCTGGAAAACCATTCTGGAGTGTAATTAGCAGTCTTCGAAAGGAAGGTAAGAAGGAAATGACAAGTATTTTGGACAGGTCAGGAAAACTGCTGGTGAATCCTGTGGATGCCTTGGGCAGATGGAGGGAATATTTTGAAGAGTTGCTCAATGTAGGTGAAAATACGATCAGTAATGTTTCAGATTTCGAGGTAGAATGGGATAGGAATGATGATGGAAATAGGATCACATTTGAGGAAGTGGAGAAAATGGTCAATAGATTGCAGTGCAATAAAGCAGCTGGGGTGGATGAAATTAAGTCGGAACTCATCAAATAGAGTGGGATGTCAGGTCTTAAATGGCTACACAGGGTAACTGAAATGGCCTGGGAGTCGGGACAGGTTCCATCAGACTGGACAAAAGCAGTAATCACGCCAATCTTTAAACATGGAAACAGAAAAGGTTGTTACAACTACAGAGGTATCTCTTTAATCAGCGTTGTGGGTAAAATCTTCTCAGGTATTGCTGAAAGGAAAGTGCAAGTATTAGTTGAGGACCAATTGGATGAAAATCAGTGTGGGTTTAGGCCTCTTAGAGGTTGTCAGGACCAGATATTTAGCTTGCGGCAAATAATGGAGAAGTGGTATGAGTGGAACAGGGAATTGTATCTATGCTTTATAGATCTAGGAAAGGCATATGACCGGATTCCTAGGAGGAAGTTATTGTCTGTTCTAC
The DNA here is from genome assembly GCF_023864345.2 of Schistocerca serialis cubense. NCBI lineage: Eukaryota > Metazoa > Arthropoda > Insecta > Orthoptera > Acrididae > Schistocerca > Schistocerca serialis. Next base: position 564,084,418 of record NC_064641.1, read on the forward strand.
GAGATTATGGAATAGGAGGCAAATTTTTGCAAGCAATTAAAGGTCTTTACATGGATAGTCAGACAGCAGTTAGAGTTGACGGTAAATTGAGTTCATGGTTCAGAGTAGTTTCAGGGGTAAGACAAGGCTGCAACTGTTGTTCATATTATTTATGGATCATATGTTGAAAACAATAGACTGGCTGGGTGAGATTAAGATATGTGAACACAAAATAAGCAGTCTTGCATAAACGGATGACTTAGTCGTGATGGCAGACTCGATTGAAAGTTGGCAAAGTAATATTTCAGAGCTAGATCAGAAATGTAAGGACTATGGTATGAAGATTAGCATCTCCAAAACGAAAGTAATGTCAGTGGGAAAGAAATATAAACGGATTGAGTGCCAAATAGGAGGAACAAAGTTAGAACAGGTGGACGTTTTCAAGTACTTAGGATGCATATTCTCACAGGATGGCAACATAGAGAAAGAACTGGAAGCGAGATGTAGAAAAGTTAATGCAGTGAGCGCTCAGCTACGATCTACTCTCTTCTGCAAGAAGGAAGTCAGTACCAAGACTAAGTTATCTGTGCACCGTTCAATCTTTCAACCAACTTTGCTGTATGGGAGCGAAAGCTGGGTGGATTCAGGTTACCTTATCAATAAGGTTGAGGTTACGGATGTGAAAGTAGCTAGGATGATTGCAGGTACTAGTAGATGGGAACAATGGCAAGAGGGTGTCCACAATGAGGAAATCAAAGAAAAACTGGGAATGAACTCTATGGATGTAGCAGTCAGGGCGAACAGGCTTAGATGGTGGGGTCATGTTACACGCATGCGAGAAGCAAGGTTACCCAAGAAACTCATGGGCTCAGCAGTAGAGGGAAGGAAGAGTCGGGGCAGACCAAGAAGGTACCTGGATTCGGTTAAGAATGATTTTGAAGTAATAGGTTTAACATCGGAAGAGGCACCAATGTTAGCACTGAGTAGGGGATCATGGAGGAATTTTATAAGGGGGCTATGCTCCTGACTGAACGCTGAAAGGCATAATCAGTCTTAAATCATGATGATGATGATGAATATTTCGGTCATCTGTCCTGTTTTTATTGTACTAGAGCTATGTTGCATGACATCGGGTATTGGGCATGAAAGATCTGTTATTTTCAGACGCGACTTGTATAGCTGCACAACTGCAGAAGCTACAATATCTGTGCCGCAGAATCACCAGCTAGAGGCACAGCAGCAAGTGGTACACCGGCAGCGAGAGGTATTCCGCGAACAAGAGCGATTGCACCAGGCGGTGCTCGCCGTCTTAACAGAGGGAATATTCAGTTTGGTAACAGATGTCACCGGAGTACCACTGAGGCGCAGCTGGTGCCGGCGTTGCAACCGCTGCAGCTGTGGCCTCAGATACTACTAATTCATTTCTACGGACGATGCACTTTCAACGCCGTGCGGGATTAGCCGAGCGGTCTAGGACGCTGCAGTCATGGACTGTGCGGCTGGTCCCGGCGGAGGTTCGAGTTCTCCCTCGGGCATGGGTGTGTGTTTGTCTTTAGGATAATTTAGGATAAGTAGTGTGTAAGCTTAGGGACTGATGACCTTAGCAGTTAAGTCCCATAAGATTTCAAACACATTTGACCATTTTTTGCACATCACAATACATCACAATAACATTTTTTCTGTTGTTTTCATTTTTCTACCTATGCTTTTGTATGCTTTTAACCATTCCACCCCATTACCTTTGTGAACTTATCATTTCTGAGAACGCATGCTGTTAAAGCTTCATTACCTGTAAATACCACATTAATTCAATAAACGCTCAAAATGATGTCCGTCAAATCAATGCATTTGGCAATACGTGTAACGACATTCCTCTCAACAGCGAGTAGTTCGCCTTCCGTAATGTTCGCACAAGCATTCACAATGCGCTGACGCATGTTGTCAGGCGTGGTCGGTGGATCACGATAGCAAACATACTTCAAATATCCCCACAGAAAGAAATCCGGGGACGTCAGATCCAGTGAACGTGCGGTCCATGGTATGGTGCTTCGACAACCAATCCACCTGTTATGAAATATGCTATTCAGTACCGCTTCAACCGCACGCGAGCTATGTGCCGGACATCCATCATGTTGGAAGTACATTGCCATTTTGTCATGCAGTGAAACATCTTGTAGTAAAATCGGTAGGACATTACGTAGGAAATCAGCAACATTGTACCATTTAGATTGCCATCGATAAAATGGGTGCCAATTATCCTTCCTTCCATATTGCCGCACCATACATTAACCCGCCAAGGTCGCTGATGTTTCACTTTTCGCAGCCATCGTGGTTTTTCCGTTGCCCAATAGTGCATATTATGCCGGTTTACGTTACCGCTGTTGGTGAATGACGCTTCGTCGCTACATAGAATTCGTGCAAAAAATCTGGCATCGATCCGTAATTTCTCTTGTCCCCAGCGGCAGAACTGTACACGACGTTCAAAGTCGTCGCCATCCAATTCGTGGTGCATAGAAATGTGGTACGGGTGCAATCGATGTTGATGTAGCATTCTCAACACCGACGTTTTTGAGATTCCCGATTCTCGCGCAATTTGTCTGCTACTGATGTGCGGATTAGCCGCGACAGCATCTAAAACACCTACTTGGGCATCATCATTTGTTGCAGGTCATGGTTGACGTCTCACATGTGGCTCAACACTTCCTGTTTCCTTAAATATCGTAACTATACGGCGAACGGTTCGGATACTTGGATGATGTCGTCCAGGATACCGCGCAGCATACATAGCACGCGCCCGTTGGGCATTTTGATCACAATAGCCATTCATCAACACGATATCGACTTTTACCGCAATTGGTAAACGGTCCATTTTAACACGGGTAATATATCACGAAGCAAATACCGTCCGCACTGTCGGAATGTTACGTGATACAACGTACTTATACGTTTGTGACTATTACAGCGCCATCTATCACAAAGCGAAAAAAGTGGTCCAACTAAAACATTCATATTTCTTTACATGTAACACGAATATGTAATAAAAACTGGGGGTTCCTATTTTAAAAAAACTCAGTTGATATCCGTTTGACCTATGGCAGCGCCATCTAGCGGGCCAACCGTAGCGCCGTCTGGTTTCCCCCCTTCAAGCTAGACGAATTTCGTTCTTTTTGGTTTTTTCGTTTGATGCTTATTTCGTGAGATATTTTGCCTGGTCACTATCAATGGACCACCCTCTATACACATCAAGAGTTTCGTGGTGTGTCGATACAGTGAAATATTCTGCGGTTTCTTGCCGTATCAGTTCGCAGTGAGTCCGAGATGTTTCAGAAGGTACATATTCTGCTGGGTATGTTGAGTGGTTTTCTCCCACTTTATCCCCCCTCTCCCTCCCCCCCCCCCCCCCCCCCCGCACTCCACCGCTTTCTCACTCTCTCTTTCATCTAAGTACATGAGATCACTGACTGAAAAATATTAACAGATCGTTCATTGCTGCTCACACGAAAGCCAGATGTGGAGTTCGTGGGGCAAACTAGAAATTTGTGGTAGGGAGGCCATTACAGAGACACCGTTTGCATTGACTTTGGCTTACTTTGTACTAGAATGGTCAAAAATTGCAGTGCATCTCTTATCTTTCAGCAGCCGGTGCGTGGCTATGTAATTGATGCGATTTAACTTGCATATCGACGGCATAGTTACAGCAAGTTATGCCTCAGCTACAAATACAGTAGACTTTGGCTCTTAGAGTTTTGTGGCTAACTGGCCTGGCGCAAACCGCAATGTTGTACAACATGGCTTAAACCGCTCTTCTGTGCAGTATAATGAGTTGCGTTTGCGAGTGTAACGAGCCAAGACAGTGACTCCACATATCAGTGAATGAACGTAGCACTGCCTTATATGGTAGTGTTGCTTTTCTTCGCCTCTGACTGGCCAGCAGTATGAGACAGAGACTCCAGTACCGCTTGACAACAACTTGGGAAGCGTTCGCCGCCGGCAGCGATCGTGGAGTTCGTGTCCTGAGCAGAGCCGTGTTTACTGCTCGGGGTAGCTACTCGTATTTTGATCCAGTGGTATGAATCTGTAATTGCATTACGATGCATATTTGTTATTCTACATTAAATTCTGTTCAATAAATTCCTGGCTTGCATTCCAATTAGGTCGAACGAGGCGTTTATTAATGTGAAGAGACAGCATTGTGCAATAATTTGGAGTGTGTAGCAGGAGGTAATGGTGATTGTATTACGAGAAGTGTCGTTGCAAGCACTTCACTCCTAGAATAAACTAATGTTATCCACAATTTATGAAGCCATGAAGACAGAGCTGCCAAATATCGCCACCACCTGCTATGTAGAACAGAATTTTGTAATACATGGTAACACTAGTCATTCACGTTAATAGAGGAGGGCACTTTTATGGTATTCCATTTCTGACAACTGACAGCAATAAACATATGCGAATTTGTGATAAAATTTAATAGACAAATTTGAAGAGCAACATCATTTCAATCAAAGCGTTATTTTAAATGAGTTTGTTATTAAGCACTACTAGGTAGTTTCGAGCGTGTGTTGTTTCTCAAGTAACTATTTAAAGAAAATCACACACCGTGCACAGTTACTTATGGCAAAAGCGTCAATGGACACAATCTCGTAATAAGTATCGCGATTTCTGTAACATATGGTCGACGATGACGTTTCGGATTTTATTTATGTTCTTGAGAGTGAGCACTCGCACCTAATGCTCAATGAACTACTCATTTTCACTAACAAAGTGATGAAAGCAACCTTCTTTACTTCAGAGGACCGCCCTGAAGAGGTTCGCAGCAAGTCTGTCGCAACGTCGGAAATGTGCTTTAGTAGTTACAAAGAAGGGCTCCAACACCGAACATTATTTTGTCCAAAATGACACCGGCCATGGAAGCCTACGAACTTACGTTTATCAAAACCGTAGCGCCCACTTAGAAGAACTAACACGAATATAGTTTTCAAATAATTGGCCAGTCGTCAGATAGTAAGGCAGATTAGAGACTATGGTGCATGTTCTTTACACCAACATGCCAAAAAACCAGTGAATCAAATAGCTTGAAGAAAGCACATGTCGCACTCGGTTTTACAGGAAAGGAAGCAAATGTGATAAAACTTTCGTCTTATAACGCTGTTACCCACCTTTTGCAGAATCCTATCTCTGTCTTACAGAATCTCATTGAATATCGAACAGAATAACCTTCTTCTCGAAAACCAACATATTTTAAGTGAATTACTGGTCATGCGATCTTAGTCGCATTTTTCTTCCATGACGTTCTGAAAGCCACGAATCAAGGTTGTTGGATGGCTACAGGTATAGTGACTTTCGAACGGCGTTTGAATCAGTACTACATCAGAGCTCATTAGTCAAACTAAGCTCATAAGGGGGAAAAAAAGGTGATATCTGAATGGACTAAGGATCCCTGGGGACGGTGGGAGTAGTATGTTATCTTGGATGGAGAGTCAACGACGATGTAGAAATTACTTCAGGCATGCCCAAGAGATGCGAGTTAGGATTCTAGTTATTCATATTGTATATTAATAACCTGGTTGAATATCTGAATGGCAACTTCACATTTTACGCGGATGATAAAAAGTTTCAGTAACCGTCATTCTCTTCAGCATATAATAAAAATCGGAATGTTTATTACGGGGTTGTGTCCATTGATGACTTTGCCATAGTAATTCAGCATGGTACTGAATTTTTGTTACTTACTAGAATGATGGGCTCTTATCCATTGCGTACTTGAGAATCAGCACGCACTCGAAGCTAGTTAGTAGTGCTTAGTAATCAACACATTTAAAATGACAGTTTGGTGGAAATGAGGTCCTTCTTTAAATGTAATCATAATTTTCCATAAACAGGGTGAAGGAGAAAAAAGAAAAAAAATCGACGCATCCGGAAGTATCCGCATGAGATGGAAATCGGTAGCTGTGATGTCCATGCGCAAAACCTCCGACCGCCAACCCGTTTCGTACCTAACCCCTTCTTTCCTTACAGCAGCCCAAAGAAAACATTTTCATCTATAATCAGTTTTGTTTCACAGATTTTTTTATCTTAAACACGTAAAAATTTTATAATGTATGCATATAGGCAAAAAATTCAAATAAGAGTTTTATTTAATGCAGTACCTGCTTTATCTTTGTCAAAGACAAAAAGTCAAAGAGCAAGCTAGTTAATTAATTAATTAATTATTCTTTTATGAGTACCAATTAGATTTTAGAATTACGACCAATTGACAGGACCTCTTGTAAAGTTAGGGAACTTGTTAGGATTTTGTATAATTTTCTTCTATGTATGCTACTGATAAGACGTGTGCTATAACGTGAGTTTCTGTGTTGCAGTCGACAATGGAACGGGAACAGAATACAATGGACAACATTCAGTCAGCTGAGGAAGTCCCTTCCACTGATAGTTCAGTACTTGTAATGATCACAGCTAACGTAAGACTGAGGAGTTTAACATTAAAGATCTATTACTTAGTATATCCCAAGCGCTGCAGTCGTTAACTGCAAATCAACAATCGGTGTCCGCCAAAGTGCAATCTATAGCAACTGAACAGCCTAGGACAGCTTCAGCACAAAAATCAATGGCAGCAGAACATGAAAAAATTTCTACTGTGGTTCATACTGAAGCAGTAGAACAGGCAAGTATCTCTGTTAAACAAGACGGTTCTCATTAATCAGCGGGAGGCACTAGTAACTGAACAAGCAAATATCAGGCTAATTATGCAAGAGTATATTGCTATGGTTGAGTCATTGCCAACCAGACAAGATTTTGAGAATTTGAGATGCGAAGTGGATCATTTAAGCATTCAGCAAAGTGACCTTGCTACGGAAATGGCAAATCTTAACCTGTCCCAGGAGAAAGTTCCTGAGGAAATCTCTAAAATCAAAACCGAAGTGAAACATGTTACCACAACCGAAGATTCTCCTGTGTCCAAATTGGAACTTGTTAAATCAGATTGTGTCGCAGTTATAGAAGGGAGGCCGACACAGCGTGTTAATGAACAACAGCAACAAGCTGTCCAAAACGTTCAACTGGCTAATGAATCAGATTTCACAACGACCCTGACTGATATTGATGTGATAAGCCAACAATTTGGTCAGGAGTTCTCGAAATGGAAAGACAATATAACCAAATCAGTTGGAGAATGTTCCAAGTCACCAAAGGAAATAAGGGCATGTCACATTTTCCGACCAACCGAAGCAAAATGTGATGAATTCGGCTTCGGTGATGAGTATCCCGACGCCTACGACAAAAGGTGAACATGTGGTGTCTGACTCTATTTACGGCAATATACCACCCAACAATGTATACGCCTAGATGTTGATGGAGGAAAAGCTCCTAAAGCACCGGCAGCTCCAAGCCTTCTGTCCGGAGAAGAAAACTGCTAACCCCGTCATTTTCATTCGCAGGTTCAGAAGTCTTTTACCTTCTGCATGGACTGACGCGCAAAAGATTTTTTATGTCGCTGGATACGTACAAGCGGAAGGTAGTTTATGGTGCACGGACATTAAGGAAACCTATGGTACCTACGAGGATTTTGAGCGAGCTTTCTTTAACAGATATTGGTCTAAGGGAATTCAAGAACGACTGAAAAAAGAGGTTTATAATTCAGAACCATTTTCAGTCAAGAGTGGGAACTTGCGTCAGTATTTTGAGATGTACCTGAATAACATTAGATGTTGAGATACTCCAGTCCCACAGGGGGATATTTTGAAGATTATTAAGGCAAAGTTACCGGTCGAGATACGTGAGAAACTCATGTATGCTCCTGAAGACAACGTCGAAGACTTTCTCTCTGTCGTCAACACCATAAACCTATTAAACGAAGATTTAAGAACTACAAATAATGGGAATTGGTCGTCGACTAGTGTAAACAAGAACTTTGCGTATCACCCAGGACCGAGTGGCAATAATAATAATAATAGAGCGCAGCAGAGCTCAGGCTTCAAAGCTCAGCATAACAAACAACAGCTGAACGGCGGCCAAAGATTGAATGCCAATGCGGTGCATTTCCAAACTCGCTGGGGGAAAATGAAACCTAACGAGCGAAGATTCAAACCGATGCAAACCACGAATCAGAATAACCACAACCCACATAGTCAGAATAATCAGCAATTCCACGGGAATAATTCGAACTGGCAACCACAAAATATTAACCAGCAATCTTCAAATATAAATGACTGGAGAGAGCAACCGCCATTGATTACGGATGTCACTGAGAAACCCAGAACCCATCCCTTATACTAAAGACGACCGGATCATGCCCCGGAGAATCGGTCGGTTGTTGTGTAAGGGACTCCGGCAAGAGAGTTATGTTCCAATGCAATGACGGACAGAGACTAGTAGATGAACTTACGCATGACGTCCAGCATTGTACAGCCAAGCGTACGACCGTTGCTATACCGGCGATATATGCAGAAGTCTATGGCCATACCATTAAAGTAACTCTTGATACTGGTGCAAATGTGAATGCAATCTCCGCAGCACTTTTTGAGAGGTTGACGCGACACCGGAAACTACAGGTCTTTCCCGTGAGTAATTGTGAAGTTATAGGTGCAATCGGTACCAAGGCACAGAAGGTAAAGATGCAGACTCTTATTGAATTAAGAATAGGAAATGTAGCGACTTTATGCACGTTCCTAGTAATAAATAAATTAATAGAGGACTGTATTTTGGGGATTGAGAGTATTCGGGAGGAGGACGTAAAATTCAACTTCTCTGCGGGCTGTGCCTCTTTTAAGATTGATGATGAGAATGTGTGTCTGGAGTTGATTAGAGAAGACTGTAGCCACGGAAGATATTGTCGGGGTTCAACAATGAAGCTTGTAAGGTGTTTCAAGAAGAATCGGAGATCAAATGCAGAAGAGGTTTATCAAGTATGCATATTAACTGATGTTATATCTCAAAAGACGTCTGAATCTAACTGTTTGGACGATCGACAGCGAAAAGAATTGGCAGACTTATTGCAGCAGAATATCGATGTTTTTAGCGAAAGATCGGTGTAGTGAAAGGCTATGTGTGTAATTTAGAAGTGTACCCACATAGTACATATTGCCAAACTTTTTATCCTGTTCCTTGTCGACTTCGACGATCTGTCGATGAAGAATTACAACGAATGTTGGATTGGAACTTGTTTGAGCCATCCAAAAGCCCATAGTGTAGTCGTTTATTGGTTGTCCCTAAACCAGAGGGCAAAGTTCGACTAGATTTGGCCGCAAGACAGATAAATAAGATTATAGTTCCTATTCGCACTCATCCAGAAAATATCGATGAGCTTATACAGAAGTTTCATGGCAAGAAATTCTTTTCAACTTGTGATCTCGGAAGTTCTTACTGGGAGATAATGCTGAGACCTGAATCGAGGAAGTAAACAGCAATTGTTTATGCAGGGAGAAGCTATCATTTTAAGGTTCCTCTGTTTGGCCTAAATGTTAGCTCTGGTGTGTTTATCCAAGCACTGGATGCCGTTTTAGGACCTGAACGGCGTAGTCAACATACGTTTTTTGTTGATTTCTCGTTGCTACATCTTCTTGGGTAGAACACATTAAGCTCTTGGTGAGAGATATAAATGCGTTTAGGAAAGCAGGCGTGACAGCTAACCTTCAAAAATCTCATTTTTCACTTGAACGGATCCGTTTCCTCGGGCATATAATAGATAATAAGGGAATAATGCCAGTTGCAGCAAAAGTGAGCGCCATCAATAATTGTCCCACACCATCAAACAAGAAGCAGCTAAAATCTTTCATAGAAATGACGATCTTCTACAGGCGATTTTTAAACAAACAGGTGATGAATGCAGAGTCCTTACACCGGCTTCTACGAGAAAACGTACAGTCGACGTGGACAAATGACTGTGAAGTTGCAATCTAGCTTATCAAAGACACTCTTGCGGATGCAAAATTGTTACACTAACCAGATATGACTTTGGAGTTTGGTTTGATGATTGATTCATCGAGCGTTGGTTTAGGTTGCTGTTTGTTTCAAATCAAGGAAATCAATAATCAGCCAACGTTCTGTCCCGTAGCTTACGCAAGTCGCGTGTTATCATGTTGTGAGCGCTCCTACACAACCACAAAATCGGAAGCTTTGGTGGTTATGTGGGCTTTTCGAAAATTCCACTATTACTTGTTTGGAGCACGCACTACCGTGTAATACGATCATCAAGCTCTCACATTCTTGCAACAATGCAAACTACTTCACGCTGGTCTATATAATTTCAGAGTTGTATACATAAAGGGACAACATAACCCAATGGCCTCGTATCACTAGCAGTCGAGATGACAGGCATCTTACCCGCATGGCTGTAACGGATCGTGCAGCCACGTCTCGATCCCTGAGTCAACAGATTGGGATGTTTGCAAGACAACAACCATCTGCACGAACAGTTCGACGACGTTTGCAGGAACATGAACTGTCAGCTCGGAGACCATGGCTGCGGTTACACAGACAGGAGCGCCTGCAATGGTGTACTCAACGACGAATGGGGGTGCACGAATGGTAAAACGTCATTTTTTTGGGTGAATTCAGATTCTGTTTACAGCATCATGATGGTCGCATCCGTGTTTGGTGACATGGCGGTGAACGCACATTGGAAGCGTGTATTCGTGATCACCATACTAGCGTATCACCCGGCGTGATGGTATGGGATGCCATTGGTTACACGTCTCGGTCACCTCTTGTGCTCATTGACTGCACTTTGAACAGTGGACGTTACATTTCAGATGTGTTACGACCCGTCATTCTACCCTTCATTCGATCCCTGCGAAACCCTACATTTCAGCAGGATGATGCACGACCGCGGGTTGCAGGTCCTTTCTGGTTACGGAAAATGTTCGACTGCTGCCCTGACCAGCACATTCTCCAGATCCCTCACCAATTGAGAACGTCTGGTCAATGGTGGCCGAACAACTGGCTCGTCACAATACGCCAGTCACTACTCTTGAAATGTGGTATCGTGTTGAAACTGCATGGGCAGCTGTACCTGTACACGCCATCCAAGCTCTGTTTGACTCAATGCCCAGGCGTATCAAGGCTGTTATTACGGCCAGAGGTGGTTGTTCTGGGTACTGATTTCTCAGGATCTGTGCACCCAATTTGCGTGAAAATGTAATTACATGTCGGTTCTAGTATAATATATTTGTCCAATGAATACCAGTTTATCACCTGTATTTCTTCTTGGTGTAGCAATTTTAATGGCCAGTAGTGTATGTCATGATTTGTGTAACTATATGATCCGTAACTAGAAGTTATTTAAGTTATGTAATTTGTTCTTTATGAAATGAAATGATGAAATGATCGTATGTCATTGTTTGCCAGGAGGACCCATCGGGGAAGTTCGGCCGCCGTATTGCGAGTCCTTTTTAGGTGACGCCACATCGGCGACTTGCGAGTCAATGATGATGAAAATGATGATGAAGGACACACAACACCCAACCCACTGCTGGGAATCGAACCCGGCCCCCTGCGTGGTTGCCGGTAACGCTACCGCTACGCTACGGAGGCGGATGTTTCCTATGATATGTGTTGATAATATGCCACCATTGTGTGCCATGAACTGGTGTTCTAAAATCAGTGAACTTTAATTTCAGATGTAGGGGTATAACTATGTGGTTTAGTTACGGTTACTTTCACCAAGCTTGATTTTCTTGTCGGTTGTTAGTACTTGTAGTATAATCTGCATATTGTTTTTTTCTGTAGGTTATGCCAGTTTCTGCAAGTTTCTGATTTTGTGTCTTAACGTTAAGTGAATTTTGTGGACTCTTTCGTCTGAAAAGGGTATCCCATCCCTTTTGAAGTTCTTTTATTAGTCTAGTTTTTTTTTTTGAACCTCAAATCGTAAGACAATATTCTTTCCATGCTGCTCAGGCTATGAGCATATATGTATATACGTTAGATCACAGACGGGTAGCATTGTTGCTGTTTGACAGGAAAGTTAAATTTGAAAATGCACTGTAACATTTTGTGTTGTATATTGTCGCGATTACTGTGTCTCATGCTAACTAGTGACTGTTCTGGTCAGAACTCTTCGGAATTGTGTGAAATCGCCTTTAGCGATATAAAGACAGTGAACTTTGTTCCTGTGAGTTGCTTTAGGCCTGTGTGCAGTCTGACAGTGAAACTTCATTGGAAGTGTTATCGATTGACAGTGATGTTGTTTTTGTGGTGTTAGGCAGACTAGTGTTACTATGCAAAGACAGTCGCTAGTACACGTGACTGTTTGCACCAATCTCCTCTGAAGAGTCCTAGTGTCATTTTTTAATGTACTTGCGGATACTCTGGATAACGTATCTGGTGTTGTGAAGCTGTCTCAGTGTACACTGTTTTCACCGTGCTGTGACTTTTTTTTCTGGACACACTGGTGTGCAGGTACTAACACGAACCAAAGTGGACTGCTCATACATTGGAGCTAGTTGGGTAGAATTGAACGATAACCCGTTTTATTTCAGACAGGCGCTGTAGTTCGCCTTTCTGTCCTCGCTCATTCTTTCGTACCTTGTTGCATGTTGCGAGAACTTCTATCTTGGCGCTGCTACGGTTGCAGGTTCGAATCCTGCCTCGGGCATGGATGTGTGTGATGTCCTTAGGTTAGTTAGGTTTAAGTAGTTTTAAGTTCTAGGGGACTGATGACCTCAGATATTAAGTCCCATAGTGCTCAGAGCCATTTGAATTTATCTTGGCGCTGTGAGGTCTTAGCAGTTCCATCCCAGCCACCAGTCTTTCACTAACGGCTTCGCATCGAACCACCTGACAAGCCATCACCACTGACCACCATTCCATCCCGATGTGTCGCAACTTCTTACCATCCTGCTATACCATCGGCATCGCGCCGTCGACATCCTACCATTATCACCGCATGTCGACATAATATCCAGAACATAATTGTCTGTTAAATGAATTTTGCGTTGTACGAATAACTCCGTTTTCAGAGACTCTAAACATTTCTGTGTACAGTTACACGATTTTCTGTGTTTTCTAAAAAATGGTTCAAATGGCTGTGAGCACTATGGGACTTAACATCTATGGTCATCAGTCCCCTAGAACTTAGAACTACTTAAACCTAACTTAAGGACATCACACAACACCCAGTCATCACGAGGCAGAGAAAATCCCTGACCCCGCCGGGAATCGAACCCGGGAACCCGGGCGTCGGAAGCGAGAACGCTACCGCACGACCACGAGCTGCGGACTCTGTGTTTTCTTTTTGGTTCCTTACTATGTAACATATTTTTATTCATGCTGCAAACTAACATGTGTGATTAAAAATTCCGTTGATTTGCTAAATATGATAATTACAACTGGTCTGGTGAGGCTCGCTGGGGAGTTTGGATCTCGGGTTTCCGCCGGCCGACCGCGCCCGAGTGGATGGACCCCAATTTCATTGCAATATTCATTCCTGAGAACGTTAGTATGATTGTTCGTGCCAGCCGGTGGTAATAATCAGCAACAACCTACAACTCAGTGACATCAATTTACTATGAGGGGCTATGTAATATCCCTACGTAACGTAATACGATTGTAATATTCCGGCTGCGAATACCAGCGATGATGCGCTGCCGGAATTTGATACGACAACGCTCTTTGCTCTGACGACAACGCTCTTTGCTGAAAAAGAAAAAAAGAAGAGGAGCATTTATGTGTTCTTATAATTGTTGAAAACAAGTAATGCCGATTGGACATTGTGTTTTTTTTTGTCGGAGATAAGTTTGCTTGTAGTCTGCAGCTCGTAGTCGTGCGGTAGCGTTCTCGCTTCCAACGCCTGGGTTCCCGGGTTCGATTCTCGGCGGGGTCAGGGATTTTCTCTGCCTCGTGATGACTGGGTGTTGTGTGATGTCCTTGGACTGATGACCATAGCTGTTAAGTCCCATAGTGCTCACAGCCATCTCAACCATCTCAAGTTTGCTTGTAGAAGTAATGCGAAGTGCAGAGGTCAACATTTAATCGCGATTATCAAGAAAAAGGTAAATATCGTTTACTAACTTTTATTCGGTGTTGGATACCCGGATCTTAAAAAAAAAAAACTGTTAGTGTGTTTTGCAATGCATGCATTGTGATTTCTTCGCGAGTTAACAATACTGGGCGATTCAGCTACAATCAAGGTCCGAACGACGCGAATAATTCGTCGTCAGCTTGTGTGTTCAACTCGTTCATTTCTAAAGTGTTTTCTAGAAAATGTGAGTACCTTTGTGGCCCAGAGAGAGACGGAGTCTTCATCACAACCTTGCCCGGCGTTCTCTGAGAACTGGAGAAGCGGAAACCTCCGACCGCCAACTCGTCCTGTACCTAACCCGTTCTCTCCCTACAGCAGCCCAAAGAAAATATATTCATCTATAGCCAATTTTTTTCCCAGATTTTTTTAATGTTAGACAGGTAAAAATTTTTATATATTTTGACTTAAGTTCAGTCTTGATCACGTCATGTATGTTTTGATGATACAGGTAACCGGTTTCGGTTCTTTCTACAAAACCATCATCAGACCCATGGCTCCCTTAGGATGGTAGGCGGAGCTCTCCTTGCTGCTACGCTGCGTAGCAGCGAGGAGAGCTCCACCTACCATCCTAAGGGAGCCATGGGTCTGATGATGGTTTTGTAGAAAGAACCGAAACCGGTTACCTGTATCATCAAAACATACATGACGTAATCAAGACTGAACTTTAGTCAAAATATAACAATTAATTGATCACTGCTTTCCAAAAATGTTTATCAAAATTGTAAAAAATTTTATAATGTACCAGTATACGTCTAGGCAAAAAAATTCGAAGGAAACTTTTTTTAATGCAGTTCCTGTCTTATCTTTGTCAAAGACAAAAAATCAAAGAGCAAGCAAGTTAATTAATTAATTAATTAATTAAGTAATGTTTCTTTTAAGAGTAACAGTGTCATTTTATCCTTGTGGACACCGAAGCATCAGCTGCACGTCGGATCGATGATAATGATGAATCAGGGGCTGTATGTGCATCTCTGACGATTATTCGGTCTTCAAGTCCTGTCATCCCGCTAGGCCGAGGACTTAATTCTCGACGCTGTGTTCAACCACTGTTCACTCTTTTCTGCCAACATCGTAGAATAGTGGCGCCGCTCCTATTCAGATGTCGAGTGATTCGTCGATTACTCCAGTCGGCTTCTTTGAGCCCAACTACATGCTGACACCTGCATATATTGAATAGAATTTCAAGTCAAAATTCCTTTCAACCTTCTAAACTTCCAGGTTTTTATATTATCGAGCAACAAGTTTCGGCGATAATTACGCCATCTTCAGGTTCACTAACCGACGCGTAGGAAGATTACCATCTCCGGTCCAGACAAATTAAGGGTCGCCATTCAGTGACTGGTATCCGTAGATTTTTGAGACAACGTTGGCTTCAGTCATCACCCGCCGATTGTTAGACAAATATTTTGTTCACGCGCCTTTCTAGCACCGAACGTCGTCTGAAACTGCGGTGCAGTGTCAGACATCCATCCATCGGCCGTCAAAGTTTACAATTATGAGTTTTCCGTCGATACCTGTATGAATATCAATTTGTGATCAATTTACATAACTACTTTCATGGAGCGGTGCTTCTTTTTTATTTCAGAGTGTAATTATAGCTGTCACTTGTCCTTGGAGGAAGAGAATACCATGAAACTGCCCTCCACTATTAACGTGAGAGACTAGTGTTACCATGCATGAAGTCAACGTGCACGTGAAATCTTCATACTGAGTTAACAGTGCTATATCGGCTGTCGAAAGATACGAGATCCAATGATATTTCTGAGCATTTCAGTAAAAAGAAAGCACTGGTCGACGGAAACAATATCTCTCTAATGGTCTCTCTATACACATTGTAGTAGGAGCATTACGGTGGAAATAGAATAAATTTCTACAGGAATTCCTGAGCCTGAGGAAGTTACTTCAGGGTTCGGTGTCGGTAGTAGAGAATAATGTATTTGAGTGTATCAATCAGTTATCTCGTGATTTTACATGAAAAGTGGAGAGGAGTGGTGAAGAAGAGTAAGGAGGAGAACCGCAAACCAATAGACGTATCAGATGTTGTATTCGTGTCATAACAGTCATAACAGTTCGATGTGGTGCAAGGGTTTGATTTAAATGTACAAAAATGTGGTACTGACAGTTGTTTCTATAGTGAGCATGTAGATGTAGAAATTATGCAAATAAGTGCCGAACTACAAATAGTTTTTTCGGTAAAAAAAAACAAAATTTCAATGTGTAGTAATAAGGAAAATATGTGACCCATTCAAATGAATATGTTATCATTATGATACTACCGTAATTCTCAGATTTGGGTGTAATAAAACTGTATTTACTTGAACAATGGAGAAACGAGCGTGCGAAGACCGTACCTTATTTAGCATTGCCTCCGCCGCTTCACACTCGATTAGTTCTGGATTACCGTTTTTATTTACTGTAGGTAATTTTTCGATTTAACATCTTAATCCAGTTATCGCAAGTACCTTTTGTTGGCCCGATATTTACATAGACGTTGAGGTCTGCAGAGCAATGTTTCATTGTGCTCTGCTAGGAGATTATACGCCATTTTTAACGGCACACAAATTCCTTTGGTTGGTCTAGAGATTCTTTGCAATGGCCTTTATTCGATCCTGGAGATCCGCTGCCGTTGCATAATTCAATGGGTGTTCCACTTCCTCTTTTTTGCTCCGTTAATTCCACCTCTCCAAGCTTTTATTCTGCGCTCTCAGTCCAGCTATTTCTCCGGATCCTTGTTCCATTAATTTACGTGGGAGTGTAGAGGATTTCTCAGATCTTAATGGTCTTTCGTTGGTAACCATACCGAAGATAACATTTGAACATTCTCATACTTTGTTAGTGTCCTGACGGAAGGAGGCTCTGAATCAGAATAACATTGTTTCAGCAGAAAAATTATAGTTTGATAGCCAGCTTACGTAACCAGTAAAAGCACCGGCAAATGAAAGCTCCTCTGTTACTTTATTTGGAGCCGGTAACTTCTGGGCATACTGCGGGCGACTAACGAACAGTTGGTAGGGCGACTGCGTCCTCCTTTTAGATTAAATTTCTGTGTTTTGTGTTCACTAACTGCACGTATGAAAATGTCCAAGAAAAACAGATATGTAGGTAGATGCGTTCTCACTACATTGTTTGGAAGCTGTTGCAAGTAAACAGGTAAGAAAAAATAGTCATTAAACAAAGCATTTCATGGGATACGTATTGGGTATTCTGTCGTTTACATGTGGTTGAACAAACTAGATATGATTTTGATTACCAAAAGTTGCACACAGCCATTGGGAGTCATTATTGTATCAACAGCACATCTTTTAAATGATCATCTCAACTGGATTCTAAAATTACAAATATGGTCAAACACATGTCTCATAATGTCCTTGGTTAACAAAATCCAGTGAATTGCACAAAAAAAGACGACGAATCATATCGCATGTACTTGGTATACGTTTTAGACAACTATACTCGTGATCTACATAAAAAAGGGAAGGATTCTGACTGATTCTGAATAAAAAAGAACGGTAGTGACATGACAGTGCTATCGGGAATGTATCTACCCGTGTAAAAGACGTGAAAAACATCAGCTCCTTGAAGGGACAGATAACATTTCAAACTTAAGCTACATAAAATGCCCGAGACGATTTAGGAGGTAACAGTTGCGTCGCTCGTGTAGGTAGTGCCAAGAACTAGTATGGGCAGTATTTGTGTTCTTTATTCAAAAGGGGTGCTAAAGGTTTGTTGAATAAGTTCGTAGCGTTTTTCCATAAGTTCATTAAACACGACAGGCACAAATACCAGAGACTTCAGTCATCAATAATATTTTCTTCTTCACTATTGACAACAGTCTGTCATTGGTGGGGTAACTTTTCCGACTCCGCGACTGTGGAAATCACATGGTTTTGAGGTGAAGAACTCGTCGAGCCATGTTCGGAGCGCATTTTCATCCGGAAAGGAAATTTCTTGGGGGTTGTTCCATAGACCGCGGAAAAGTTGAAAATCTGAGAGCGCAAGATCAGGTGAATAAGTGGGTGTGAATTGACATCCCATCCTAACTCCTTTATAGTGTTTTGCGTTAGTCTAACAGAATGCGCACGGGTGTTATCGTAGAGTAGCTTCACTTCATGCCATCTTCCTGGTAGTAGATCTTGGATTGCGTCTGCAAGGCGCCTCAGTTGTTTACAGTAAATGCCAGCAGTGATGCCGGTAGGAGTGGCCGAGCGGTTCTAGGCGCTACAGTCTGGAACCGCGCGGCCGCTATGGTCCCAGGTTCGAATCATGCCTCGGGCATGGATGTGTGTGATGTCCTTAGTTTGGTTAGGTTTAAGTTGTTCTAAGTTCTAGGGGACTGATGACCTCAGAAGTGTGGCCGTGCGGTTAAAGGCGCTGCAGTCTGGAACCGCAAGACCGCTACGGTCTCAGGTTCGAATCCTGCCTCGGGCATGGATGTTTGTGATGTCCATAGGTTAGTTAGGTTTAACTCGTTATAAGTTCTAGGGGACTAATGACCTCAGCAGTTGAGTCCCATAGTACTCAGAGCCATTTGAACCATTTTTTTTTTTTTGAAGCCAGCAATGATGAGTAAATCTCATGGAGCAGTTCGTAGCACACCACACCATCTCTGTCCCACAAGATGCATAAAATTATCTTTTTCGGATGTTAGCAGGTTTTTGTACGGGAACTGGTCCTTTGCTTGGGTTCAACTTTCCCTTTGTTTTTCTTATGTTAACATCCATACACCATTTCCTGTCACCAGTAAGGATGCAGGACAGGAACCATCGATGTTGTTCACGAACCGACTGATGACAGCCATGCAGAGAAGCACATAAGGCCACCAGCTGATTTTTGCTATTTTGGTTTAGAGCATGCGGTATTTACACACCCGAGTTTTAAACCTCCCCCACCGCATGCAAATGTCACACGATGGTGGAATGGTCACAGTTCATCAAATTTACGAGTTCTCTATAACATTGACTTGGATCATTATGGATTAATGCATTTAAACGATGTTCATGAAAACCCGAAGTTCTTCCTGAATGTGAAGAGTCACTAATGTCAAAACGATTCTCCTTAAAACTATAAAATAATTTTCTAGCCGTGATCTGTACAGGCTCTGCGCAAATGCCTCTAGCTGCCTCCACTGCCGTTATCCCTCTACTGAGCTTAAACAGGAGAATATGAAAGAAATGTTCCGATGACTGCACTTAGCACTCCATTTGCTATAATCTGTTCATCATAAGAATAAACCTGATGTAAACAAACACAAAGGCGATGATTGGTCAGAAGCCGTAGCACACGTACGCTGGTGTTGTTACGCTCTTAGAAGTAGGTCCTACTTATGTACTAGATATATTGTTAATAAGTTACGTTAAATGAGACTTAAAGATATTCAAATGTATTAACAGCCATCAACGTTTTTATTAATCACCCTTTAGCTACGTAATTTTTATTTTAAAAAAATTGTGTACAATCACAGCCTCTGCAGCGTTGTGCTCTGATTGTCGCGCTGTTAATGCGCACTATGAAAATGGTTGAGGCTGCTTTCTGGACCTTAGTGAAACAAGCGTGTGGAACGCGGTTAAAAAGTGCCGAGAAATAGGCTGTTCTTAACGTTTTTCATAAATTTACGGAAGTACGGCCGGCCGCGGAGGTCTAGTGGTTCTAGGCGCGCAGTCCGGAACCGCGGGACTGCTACGGTCGCAGGTTCGAATCCTGCCTCGGGCATGGATGGGTGTGATGTCCTTAGGTTAGTTAGGTTTAAGTAGTTCTAAGTTCTAGGGGACTGATAACCACAGAAGTTAAGTCCCATAGTGCTCAAAGCCATTTGAACCATTTGAACGGAAGTAAGTGGCTTTGAAGTTTCCCCAGATTTGTATATATTGCAGTTGAGAAGTAATCGAAGTTAAATGTGTGGCGCAGTCGGTAGTCTAATGAACGGTAAATCGAATATAGTTCTTCGTGCGTTAGCTCAAATCTCTCTGGTATCATTGTTTTTCTCGTTCAATTTGAAATACCTACATCCCGTAATTATACAACTCATCCTCATTTTTATGAATAATACACGTCGTCTTGTTTCTATTTACATATTAGACGCGAAATTCCTGTCTCCATTTCAAATACAAATTATTGATTATCGATGTTTTATGAAAGACTGTTCATAAAAGTTGTTTAAATTAAGAAAACATAACAATTTAATTTTTAAGGGAAAAATTAAAAACCAAATCCTCTTTATTTGGACTATGTCCACTGTTTTATAACACAGAGGTAGATAAGAATCGTAGAAACATTAAAAACAATCATTTTCACAGTATCGAGTACATCACACAAATGCTGCATTTTTACATTTGCTACTGTACCATTACAATATGAACCCAACAGAACTGGTCTGGAGACAAGCTGCGGGATTTGGCCCGAGAAGTAACAAGATCATTAAGCTGCCAGACGTAATGAAACTAACGCACGCAGCTTTTTCACACGACACTGCCGAACGCTGGCGGTATATAGAACGGCTCGTCATATAAGAAGAGAAAATGCTGCGCCTGGTTGGCTTCGTGCATTTTGTTGTTGAAAGGCTCGTTATCAACATAGCAGGTGGCGCTTCCAGAACTGAAATGTATTTCTCGGATTCGGATAAGGAAGGAGCTAAGAGATTACCAGACGACTGACTAAGTAATACTTTCAGTTGCTTCAATGTTGAACTGTACGGTGAAATCCTTCAGTATTCTCTTACGTTACACACAGCTTATGTAGAAAAATTATCCTGTGGTTAAGTCATGAATTTTCATTATTCTTGTTTTTAATTACAATAGTACGTTAGCTAAGAACGATAATGTGTTGCGGTTTTCGTCTAGTCGTCTAAGGAGCGTATTGTGGGAGATTTGCAGTGAATTATTTCATTCTGCTTAAAAATTAAATGACATTCGAAGCTGTATTGCTCCTCTGCTCGTTTCTTTTTACGTGTGAACTGCAGCTGGCCACGTCACTGCAGGCTAGCTGTACCCGCAGACCGGCCAGTGCTGTCCAAGTTAAATGCGCCGGTAAAGCCGTTGTCTCGTATTACCGCTAAGCCTATGTGCGTGTAACGCACAGCACAAAACTTACCCTTATTATCGTACTTGACGGTATTCGAGACAGCTTGGCTGCAGTCCTACGTGAAACTCCAATGATGTTCCAGCAAACGCGGAAGAATACATATTGCAATGTTTGCATCAGGTTTATTCTATGATGAACGGATTATAGCGTCCACAGCTCCACTCACTATCTCCAAATGACAGAATTACAATATGTAAACTCAAATAGCAAGAGTGGACTTCAGATAAAAAACTGAAAATAGGTAAACGCCTAATAACAGGAATACCAACATGCAAAGTAAAAATGCTTCGAACTTATGCATCAACCTAATATTATCAAACAGAAGGCTTTTGTTGGTTACGGAAGAATACAAGAACAAGTTGAAAGTTCATCGTATGAAGAATGCAATGGAAGCAGAGATAGTTTTATAAAACCTGGCAAAAAGTATCTGCACTGTTGCGAATGCTAATTCGACACAGATATTTGACACTATGCGAACGTGTTTCGTTTAACACTCTGCCTCAGAGTGAAGATTAAAAAAAAGACAATTACATTGTTTTCCATTGTTTACTATTCTGTTAAATGTTTTCCGCTCCGTGAAATGTATGGAAAGTAAATAACAAGCTGTCAGGACCACTGTGAAAGCATGAAAGGCGAAAATCGTGTCAAAGTAAATTACCTTCGACGAGTGTATTTTATGAAGAAATTTTTACTCTCAATTAGTGTTACTTTCAATGTAAATAACTGCTGGCAAACTTTTATTCATTGCGCAGTATTATACGTGCGTGACCGTGTTGGTCTAACGAGTAGAGCACTGAACTAAAATCTTGGAGGTCCCGTGTTGGATTTCGGATCGTGGCCGGGAGTTTTCCTGGTTCCATTCCCTCCAGGGTAGCTCCAGGTCCACTCCGACTGCTGCCAAATGAGTGCCGCGGATCTCTTTCGGGGGTGAAAGGCGGCTGTGGCGATGGGCCCAACTCCCTCCCACTGCTACTGTCGCGGCGAAGAAAGGCTGTGTGCAGTCAGGCCAACAGCCCAATCACAGGCTAGCGTCAGACTTTAATCTGCACGTACATCTATTCTTCATTTACATAAATACTCCGCAAGTCACCGAATGGTGCGTGGCGGAGGGTAAGTTGTGCCATTACTTGTCATCTCCCTTGCTGCTCCACTCGCAATTAGAGCGAGGGCGAAACGATCGACTATATATCTCCGAACAAGTCCTAATTTCTCTTATATATCTTCGTGGCCGCGAAATGTATGTTGGCTGCAGTAGGATTGTTCTGCAGTCAGCTTCGAATGCCGGTTTTCTAATTTTTCTCAATAGTGTTCCTCAAGAAGAACATCGCCTTCACTCCAGGAATTCCCATTCGACTTTCCGAAGCATCTCCGTAATACTTGAATGTTGGTCGAACCCATCGGTAACAATCTAGTAGCTCGCCTCTGCATTGCTTCATTATCTTCCTTAAATCCGACCTTGTTGGAATACCAAACATTCAAGCAGTACTCAAAGATAAATCGCGGTAGTATTCTGTATGGAGTCTTTTTTACAGTTGGTCCACACTTAACTAAATCTCTCCCAATATACCGAAGTCTAAAATTCACCTGCCCCACTACTATCCTTACATCTCGCTCCATTTTATACCGCTTTGCAACTTTATGTCTAGATATTTAAGCCACATGACTGTCTCAAGTAGCATGATACTAATGCTGCATTGGAGAATTATATGACTTTTTTCCTACTCATCTGCATTTACTTACATTTTTCCACATTTAGAGCAAGTTCTTACCCTTCACACCAAGTAGAAAAGTAGTCCGTCATATCACATCCTCAATAAACTATGACAACTTCCCACGCACCACACTATCATCAGAAAACAACCGCAGATGGCTGCTCTCTCTGTCTTTCAGATCGTTTATGCATATAGAGAATGGTAGCGATCCTGTCACATTTCCTTGGGAATCGCCTGTCTCTCATGAATACTCGCCATCGGGGACAACGTACAGGGTTCTATTACATAAGTAGTCTTCGAGCCACTCCAATATCTTTTCCTGTATTGCAAGTGTAATGTCCAGGAAACTACCTCATCACAAATACGAAATTATTGTAATCTGTCAGGCGAAGAAAACTGCAGAAAAGTGGTGAGCGAGGAATCCCTTTCAATGGCCTCGGCTTCTAAGGAACACCCGGTCACGATGTACTCCAGCACCGAATCACAGGAACGAATGATGTTCATTAATATTTCTCAAGAATGTTAACACATAAAACTGCAACAAGTCATTTTCCTGAATTTCATGAACCGGTTTTCGAACCTTTTCAGGTTTATCTTCAGATGGTTTTCTGGAAGCTACCTCACTATTCGTAACATAATTCTGGTTGCTGTCTGGCGACGGTATGGGCGGCATTTTTCCTTAGTGTCCATCTGTCTCCTTCCATTTTGATAGCCAAAGTCTGTATTCATTTACAATGTGACAGCGAAACTTCGCTAGCATTCAGCATGTGCTGTACAACAGTTGTATATTTATGTATTTACATTCAATTAACAGTCACGGGTTCTAAAATATCCGTAATGGATTAGCTTAATATTTCTCAAGAGTTAATTACTATGTTGGTTAATTTATTTTTTCTGTTATCTCTTTCATTAGTCACTTTATGCCATTATCGCGTGAAAATTTAAAACATTTCCATCGATAAAACTTAGAAAGTTCATAAGATAATGATAAAAGTTACTCCGTAGCTTAGCCGTCAGCATTTCTGACGTCTGATATCAAAAACGCATAGCTGAGACACCGAGCTAAAGGCTTCCTTAATTACCAAGTCCAAAAGGTGTTTCTGTGATCGGAAAATGGGCTAGCATATGTTTTTAAAATCTCATGGGGCTAGTGGTGGTAAGTTTCTATGGGACCAAACTGCTGAGATCATCGGTCCAAAGGGGGACTACTTTGAAACGGATAAAATTAGTATGACTGAACAAATAAAATTCTTTGGAAAAGATAAAAAGTGCTTTTTTTTAACACTACTAAAACTGCTAATGGTTACTTGTTACCCGTTATAGGAGCAGTATCTTTTACTCAAATCGTTGAGGAACGACAGTGTTTGGTAAGACGGTGTAGCAGAACGTTAGCAAAACCTTCCGAGTGTCTGAGCAACATTTATTACGTAGGGAAAAGGATGTGACACTAGATTTACCCCATGTTTGACTGTAGCTAATACATGTGATACACGGTCCAGCCACATTAATGTGACCACCGCCTATGCTCGACGTCAAAGCGCAATGACCACTCCCAGACGGCAGGTGGCACTACTAGCAATGGACGGTATACAAAGCGTATCGGGAGGGAGAGGGGGCGCAGACAACTCGCACTGCACGTGCACGCTTCTAAGACCAGAGAGATGAGTTCACTGTGTCGCGGTGGTGGGAGGGGGGGGGGGGAGAAGAGAAAAACAGTGCTCTGGTTGTCGTAATGCGGAAACGGGGCGATTTATCTGACGTCCAAAATGGTATGATGATTGGCTTTCGGACCGAGGATGGAAGTATTTCCGAAATGACTACCTATCTGAAATGTTAGCGTGTCGCTGTGCTTTAAGTGTACCCTAAATGGCAGAATAGCGCTGTCTAAAACCGACAGGGTGAACGACGGCAGCGAAGTTGTGTGCGGACGAAATGACGTGCAGCTGTTGAGCAACTGACCGCCCAGGTGAACCAAGGGGCTACCAACATTGTCTCCTCGGCAACCATTAAGCGTGCGTTGCTGCATATTGGCTTCCGCAGCAGGCGCCTTATACATGCACCAAAGTCCGCCCCCGGTAGCTGAGTGGTCAGCGCGACAGACTGTCAATCCAAAGGGCCCGGGTTCGATTCCCGGCTGGGTCAGGGACTGGGTGTTGTGTTGTCCTTATCATCATCATTTCATCCCCATCGACGCGCAAGTCGCCGAAGTGGCGTCAAATCGAAAGACTTGCACCAGGCGAACGGTCTACGCGACGGGAGGCCCTCGTCACACGACATTTCATTTCATTTCATGCACCAAAGCTGACTGCTGTTTATCGGCGACGACGGCTGGAATTTGCACGCCAGTACCGCAACTGGATGTCCACTGAGTGCGGCAGGTGGCATTCCCATATGAACGCTGTCTTATGCTCCATCGGACACATGGCCG
Organism: Schistocerca serialis cubense; assembly: GCF_023864345.2. Taxonomy (NCBI): domain Eukaryota; kingdom Metazoa; phylum Arthropoda; class Insecta; order Orthoptera; family Acrididae; genus Schistocerca; species Schistocerca serialis. The sequence goes on from NC_064641.1 coordinate 564,109,628, forward strand.
TTGGCGTGAACAGCATGAAACAAACTGCAGCAATCGTCGAAGCGTTATGGTCTGAGGAATGTTTTATTGGCACCCCTGGGTGATCTCGTCATTCTGGAAGGCATAATGGATCAATACAAGTTTGCTTCTAGCCTTGAGGACCATTGCCATCCCTACATGCAGTCTATTTTTCCTCGACACGGTGGCTTCTTCCAGCAGGACAATGCAAGGTGTCCAACAGGTCGACCTGTACGTGCACAGTTCTAAAAACACCGTCAAACTCTCCGGATTTAAGCCCAATCGAGAATCAGTGAAACCATCTCAACCGACAAACTTAGCACAGCTGGCCACTGCTCTGGAGTCTACATGGCTCCAAATCACTATCGGTATCTTCCAGCACCTCACTAACTCTCTTTCTGCACGTCTCTCAGCAGTCCTTGCTGTAAAAGGTGGTTATTCAGGCTCCTGACAGGTGGTCAAATTAAAATGACTGGACGGCGTGTGTATGTGGCGCACACTAGGCGAAACTGCGCAGCGCGTAAGTTACTTACCTTGATGCCGTAATTGGATTCTTCGTAGATGATTGATATGTAAGACCATCCCATGCGACGCACGATCTCTACCATGGCTTTCACTTGGTAGTGGTCGGAGGGGATGGTGCGCGAGAAGAACTCGAAGCGCTGCTTGTTGCTCAGCTCCGGACTCGTCGAGAAGAACGAAACCTGCACAGAGAACACAGGAGCTCTTAGTCGTGGCGTCTTGATACCAGAAGAATCCGTAAATCTGTCCAAAGCTTACAGTCGCGCAGCAGTCGCCTGCGCTTACCCATGAACTTTACGTAGTGCCTGCTGTATATTCGAATGTAAATAAATAACAACACATAAAATGTTGGCACACACTACTTGCTACTTTAAGTTTGTCTCGTACAACTGCACACTGCCACATGGGCCATCACTGCGCATTGCCTATGATTCGCACAAAAAGGAACAAGGTACAGAAAAGTATGGTAATGAAACTTAACAACAAATTAAAAAAACACGTTCTCAAAACAGACTGAATATGTAAAATAAATATTCCTAGCCCTTATTGATTCCTAACGCCGTAAAGACAATACTGAAACTTTGTGCTGTTGAATTTCTAATAGCTATGGCAATAAATGTAAAATATAAAATGAAAAACGTGGGGCGCATACAATAACTAACTGATGCATAAATAGATCACCTAAGTAATTAACAATTCTATTGCACTGCAAAGGATATGAACTTCCCTCTGATTTTTCTCAGCGACAGCTGCTCTCTTCACTCCTTACTATTACCTACTTCAAGTTTACAAGTATTGTAATAACTATTAAAAATTGACAAGCACAAATTTCCAGGGCTCTCTGCATGAGTTTAGCAATCTGTATGGGCTAGGAGAAACCACGTGATACAGTTTAGTTCATTTTATCAACGTGTTCTGTTTAAAAGTACTTTGTTTAAATAGTTGTGTATCTGTGAAATTTGTCAAGCGAGTTCCAACATTTTGATGAGATTACAAGAGAGACCGGTAAATTTCACGTTTATTTCAGTTTCGATTCACCACAATCATCTAGTAGATGGCTTCCTTCTACGTATATCTCAGAAAAGGTAAAAATCACAGAGATTCACTCTCACACTGATGCTTACCAGCAATTGCTCTTACCGTGAAACTTTCGCGGCTGGAACAGGCAAAGGGGGTACACAAAGTACCCTCCACCACACACCAGACACTAAAGAGAGTTAACATTGGATTGTTTTCCACTTCTCAACTATGTTGAAAGTGTCAAGTCTCTAGACCATCGGGAAGTTAGTTTAAAATCCATCGGAAAATTTGGAACGAGTTACTAGCGCATTATCATCCTGTTCCGAGCTATGTTTAACGTTTCAAGTCTGTAGCTCATCGGGAAGTGAGTTTGAAAGTAACTGCAAAATTTGTGCCGAACAGACAGACAGACAAGAAAGCGACCTAATAAAAACATGACAAAAATCCGTTAAAATCAGTCACAACCACCAAGCTCACAAGCATATGATATCAGGTAAACAAGAATACGAGACATGAGAGCAGCATAAACACAGGGTCAAAAAGAGGAAACAGAAAACCGGTTCTCGATGAGATACTTGGGCGTGTTGAAAAGTAATATCTCCGAATTTTTTATGTGGAAACTCTTAAATCTATACAAATAATCCAATCTTTATTAAAAGTCTACATTTTTGTTTGTCGCATCTAATTACTTATTTCTGAATGTAGTCAATTTAAATAAAACAAATGTTATTAGCAGTCAACATCTTTTTTCTTCATGTATGCATATTTCTAACTCAACACAGTCATCCTGACGACAAATACTTTTCTCCCAAAGAGAGGCCAGTTTTCTGATACCGTCACGTAGAACGTTTGACTTTGTTGACGGGGCCACAACTTCACCTCTACTTGCACCGCTTCATCATTATCAAGATAAAGTCCTCGGACGTGTCCTTCAAGTTTTGGAAATTATTAAAATCGGATGCGGCTAACTTGGGACTCTATAGAGGATAACTGATATCAATGAACCCGAGAGATGGATTGTTGCAGCACTCGTGTGTGCTCTAGCATTGTCATTCTGAAGGGGACGGTGCTCAAAGTGTAGACGAACTCTTCGAATTTGTGCTTCAGTTTCTCACCAATCGATATGAGTACCTAAACTACCGCCATGTTATACGCTACAGTTCGGAGCATCTACCTGTACCGAGAAAGAATTAGCTTTCACCAGAAAACGCAACGGACTTGCACCCTGCCCCCAATGAGCCCGCGCTTGACACAACCGAAGTCGCATATGGTGGTGGTTTGAGGTCAGTCGGATACACGCTACAGGGCGCCTGGCTCGCAGCTGTCTTTGAAGTAACCGACTTGTAACAGTTCGTTGTGTCACTGTGGTGCCAGCTGCTCCTCGACGAGGTGCTGCAGATGCAGTTGTGATGCGCCAGAGTGACGTGTTGGTAATGGCGTCTTTGTCGTCTTAAAGGCATAGCATCAACTCACCACGGTCCAACCTGAAAGGTAACTGACGCTCACGACCAGTGCAGCTTGTATTTAGAGCAAACCTGATTTGCATCCTCATTGTCACGCTGCTAGAGCCACACTTATGCAACTGACGCAAAATTTGAATGGGTCATCTTTCAGATATAGAAACAGGCCTATCAACTTTAGTTCTATGTCACACAACTCCTTCTTGGTTCTGCGACTTTTTTTCTAATGCTGAGATCAGAATAAAATATTGAGAGGTATTAATTTTCAGCACTCCCTCGTACAACCACGAAAAGGCGCACACTACACACAGAATATCACATTTTACGGAAGACGAGGTGCAAAAATTTCACAGCACAACTCCGTATAAAAAAGTTCCGTAAAATAATAGCAGAATCAGATCTATTCCAGAATTTAGCGGTTCAGTACACAAAATGTTCAAATGTGTGTGAAATCTTATGGGACTTAACTGCTAAGGTCATCAGTCTCTAAGCTTACACACAACTTAACCTAAATTATCCTAAGGACAAACACACACACCCATGCCCGAGGGAGGACTCGAACCTCCGCCGGGACCAGCCGCACAGTCCAGGACTGCAGCGCCTTAGACCGCTCGGCTAATCCTGCGCGGCGGTTCAGTACTTAAAACGGAAGTAAATGGAATATACTAAGGCGATATTTGACGTCTGATATAAAGAGGACAGATGTGTGGAACAGATCACTCAAGGATAAGCAATAGAAAACACCTACTCATGTTTCTAACACTTCTAATATTTACAAGAAAACAACTGAAAAGAGACATCTGCTCAGTTCCTAAATAATCTGGCGAACCATGCACTTCCTAAATAAAAGCGAGCAGATAGTTTCATATTAAATATAAACAAGAAATTTCTCTAGTTGGGACACCATCTCCTCCGATCAGCACCGCTAAAACTTTTCTATGTTTTCTCCTTCATGCAACCACCCTAATCCCTACATGACTCTCCTTATTCAAACAAATTATAACAGAACACACACACACACGCACACACACACACACACACACACACACACACACACATACCCGCTGCTGACCATTGAAATAGTAATAAGAGACCGTGCATATGCGTAACAGTAGAAAGAATACACGATCAGTATTGTAGGTGATCTGGGAGTATACAGCGTGTAAAACTTGTTACACGAAGTTAAAATAATAATAATAATTTTCTGTGGCAAAATCTTGTACAAAATTGTGGAGTCCACTTGCAGCTGCTAATTCTCGTTTATTGTAGAATTAAGGTACAGCCGGTTTCACAATAATGAATCGGATTTTTTGGTTAAATCTGGCTGGATTACATTAAGCCATTAAACATTTTATGATCTCCCAACGTTCTATAAGACACGTATCCTGGTATCATCAATGCAATGGATGTTGAAAGATACTTAAATAATCAGATAATTACCGGTCATTACTAAGCGATATTCTGATCTGGACCAATGTTACCTAAAATAGTGACGGATCGTCGAACATTCATTGCACTGATTATGCCTGAATATGTGTCTTAGAGAACGTCGGGAGATCATATTGGCTTAGTGGCTTAATGTAATCCAGCAAAATTTAACATGAAGCAGCGATTCATCATCGCAAAACCGGTTGTACCTTGTTTCCACTATAGGCGGCTACAAGCGGTCTCTACAACTCTTTAGAAAATTTTACCACAATTTTTAAAAAATGTTTAACTATGCATAGATTAAGTTACCGTCGACCACGTAGATACTTATTAGTGCACAAAGCTGCCGCCCCCGCAACAGATAATGGCTCCATCTTGGCAGGGCATGAAGGTGGTTGCTGAAGTCCCGTGTCATCAGACAAGAGGTGCCAAATTGCTACATACTAACTACCCTGTTCATTGCTTTCGTAATGTTCCCCTCGTGTTTGGTCCCTAAAAGATAAAAAGAATCGAAAAGTTCCCACATGTCATTAATGGTTCTTTCGAATCTTCCCATGTGTTTTCTGTGTTTTGTTGTTTGGTATTTGTAAACCAGATTTATTTCCCTATTGGCATTAACTCATTCGAACAGAACCAGAACAAAATTATCAAACATAATCAGCCATTTACAGTTGTAAAGCTACAACCATCAGCTAAGGCAGGAGTAGGCTATGGTCGTGGTCACAGATTCGTAGCTATCTGTAGCAGTGGCAGACTTCATACTATATATTCGATCGTTGAGTAAATATAATTTTTCTATCCTAGGAAGGTCATTCTACGCTCAAAATACAGCTGATTTCGATTCTCGTGTTACGAATTGTCTGCATTAACTACCACCAGAGCAATGGCTGAGAACTGAACGCAGCTTTGCCATGTTACCTCCGTGGCACCATGCTTGTTTCGTGATTTATTTGTCATCACGGTGTTTAGTCAACAAAAATCGTTGCAAAGTTATGCCTGCAACATGGCCTTCCGTTGTCGGCTTTTCTTATTAGGATTTTCCTATTGATCTGAATACAAGACGCTGTGGTAAATGTGAATATTCAGCGTGCAGAAACATTCAATATTCCATTCTTCCGGAATAACATATTAATAATGAAAGAAGTTTATTGTATCACAGAATAGCGTTGATGGTTAAATATAAAAATAAGTAAAAATAGGCTGATCGTTCAGCTGGCGCAATGCGAACATTTTCTCAGCATTTCGTAAGTAAATTTCATACTGGCTATCTGCAGAAGAAATTGACAAAAGTCAAGCATCTACATCTACATCTACATCTACATCCATACTCCGCAAGCCACCTGACGGTGTGTGGCGGAGGGTACCTTGAGTACCTCTAACGGTTCTCCCTTCTATTCCATTCTCGTATTGTTCGTGGAAAGAAGGATTGTCGGTATGCCTCTGTGTGGGCTCTAATCTCTCTGATTTTATCCTCATGGTCTCTTCGCGAGATATACGTAGGAGGGAGCAATATACTGCTTGACTCTTCGCTGAAGGTATGTTCTCGAAACTTTGACAAAAGCCCGTACCGAGCTACTGAGCGTCTCTCCTGCAGAGTCTTCCACTGGAGTTTATCTATCATCTCCGTAACGCTTTCGCGATTACTAAATGATCCTGTAACGAAGCGCGCTGCTCTCCGTTGGATCTTCTCTATATCTTCTATCAACCCTATCTGGTAGGGATCCCACACTGCTGAGCAGTATTCAAGCAGTGGGCGAACAAGCGTACTGTAACCTACTTCCTTTGTTTTCGGATTGCATTTCCTTAGGATTCTTCCAATGAATCTCAGTCTGGCATCTGCTTTACCGACGATCAACATTATATGATCATTCCATTTTAAATCACTCCTAATGCGTACTCCCAGATAATTTATGGTATTAACTGCTTCCAGTTGCTGACCTGCTATTTTGTAGCTAAATGATAAAGGATCTATCTTTCTGTGTATTCGCAGTACATTACACTTGTCTACATTGAGATTCAATTGCCATTCCCTGCACCATGCGTCAATTCGCTGCAGATCCTCCTGCATTTCAGTACAATTTTCCATTGTTACAACCTCTCGATACACCACAGCATCATCCGCAAAAAGCCTCAGTGAACTTCCGATGTCATCCACAAGGTCATTTATGTATATTGTGAATAGCAACGGTCCTATGACACTCCCCTGCGGCACACCTGAAATCACTCTTACTTCGGAAGACTTCTCTCCATTGAGAATGGCATGCTGCGTCCTGTTATCTAGGAACTCCTCAATCCAATCACACAATTGGTCTGATAGTCCATATGCTCTTACTTTGTTCATTAAACTACTGTGGGGAACTGTATCGAACGCCTTGCGGAAGTCAAGAAACACGGCATCTACCTGTGAACCCGTATCTATGGCCCTCTGAGTCTCGTGGACGAATAGCGCGAGCTGGGTTTCACATGACCGTCTTTTTCGAAACCCATGCTGATTCCTACAGAGTAGATTTCTAGTCTCCAGAAAAGTCATTATACTCGAACACAATACGTGTTCCAAAATTCTACAACTGATCGACGTTAGAGATATAGGTCTATAGTTCTGCACATCTGCTCGACGTCCCTTCTTGAAAACGGGGATGACCTGTGCCCTTTTCCAATCCTTTGGAACGCTACGCTCTTCTAGAGACCTACGGTACACCGCTGCAAGAAGGGGGGCAAGTTCCTTCGCGTACTCTGTGTAAAACTGAACTGGTATCCCATCAGGTCCAGAGGCCTTTCCTCTTTTGAGGGATTTTAATTGTTTCTCTATCCCTCTGTCGTCTATTTCGATATCTACCATTTTGTCATCTGTGCGACAATCTAGAGAAGGAACTACAGTGCAATCTTCCTCTGTGAAACACCTTTGGAAAAAGACATTTAGTATTTCGGCCTTTAGTCTGTCATCCTCTGTTTCAGTACCATTTTGGTCACAGAGTGTCTGGACATTTTGTTTTGATCCACCTACCGCTTTGACATAAGACCAAAATTTCTTAGGATTTTCTGCCAAGTCAGTACATAGAACTTTACTTTCGAATTCATTAAACGCCTCTCGCATAGCCCTCCTCACACTACATTTTGCTTCGCATAATTTTTGTTTGTCTGCAAGGCTTTGGCTATGTTTATGTTTGCTGTGAAGTTCCCTTTGCTTCCGCAGCAGTTTTCTAACTCGGTTGTTGTACCACGGTGGCTCTTTTCCATCTCTTACGATCTTGCTTGGCACATACTCATCTAACGCATTATGTACGACGGTTTTGAACTTTGTCCACTGATCCTCAACACTATCTGTACTTGAGACAAAACTTTTGTGTTGAGCCAACAGGTACTCGGAAATCTGCTTTTTGTCACTTTTTCTAAACAGAAAAATCTTCCTACCCTTTTTAATATTCCTATTTACGGCTGAAATCATCGATGACGTAACCGCTTTATGATCGCTGATTCCCTGTTCTGCGTTAACTTTTTCAAATAATTCGGGTCTGTTTGTCACCAGAAGGTCTAATATGTTATCGCCACGAGTCGGTTCTCTGTTTAACTGCTCAAGGTAGTTTTCAGATAAAGCACTTAAAAAAATTTCACTGGATTCTTTGTCCCTGCCACCCATTATGAACGTCTGAGTCTCCCAGTCTATATCCGGCAAATTAAAATCTCCACCCAGAACTATAACATGGTGGGGAAATCTACTCGAAATATTTTCCAAATTATCCTTCAGGTGCTCAGCCACAACAGCTGCTGAGCCAGGGGGCCTATAGAGACATCCAATTACCATGTCTGAGCCTGCTTTAACCGTGACCTTCACCCAAATCATTTCACATTTCGGATCTCCGTCAATTTCCTTCGATACTGTTGCACTTCTTATCGCTATAAACACGCCTCCGCCTTCACTGTCCAGCCTGTCTCTGCGGTATACATTCCAATCTGAGTTTAGGATTTCATTACTATTTACATCTGGTTTCAGCCAACTTTCTGTCCCTAGTACTATATGGGCGTTGTGACCGTTTATTAATGAGAGAAGTTCTGGGACCTTTCTGTAGACGCTCCTGCAATTTACTATTAGCACATTAATATTGTTATTCCCTGTTGCATTTTGCCTACTCCTACCTTGCTGCGTCTCAGGAGGCGTCTTGTCGGGCCTAGGGAGGGGATTCTCTAACCTAAAAAACCCCCATGTGCACTCCACAAGTACTCCGCTACCCTTGTAGCCGCTTCCGGCGTGTAGTGCACGCCTGACCTATTCAGGGGGACCCTACATTTCTCCACCCGATAGCGGGGGTCGAGAAATTTGCACCCCAGATCTCCGCAGAATCGTCTGAGCCTCTGGTTTAAGCCTTCCACTCGGCTCCAAACCAGAGGACCGCGATCGGTTCTGGGAACGATATTACAAATAGTTAGCTTTGATTTCACCCCGCGAGCGAGGCTTTCCGCCTTCACCAATTCCGCCAACCGCCTGTACGAACTGAGGATGACCTCTGAACCCAGACGGCAGGAGTCATTGGTGCCGACATGAGCAACAATTTGCAGTCGGGTGCACCCAGTGCTCTCTATCGCCGCCGGCAGAGCCTCCTCCACATCTCGGATGAGACCCCCTGGCAAGCAGACGGAGTGAACACTGGCCTTCTTCCCCGACCTTCCCGCTATTTCCCTAAGGGGCTCCATCACCCGCCTAACGTTGGAGCTCCCAATAACTAATAAACCCCTCCCCCCGTGTGCCTGCTCGGACCTTGCTGAAGGAGCAGCCACATGTCCACTCACAGGCAGAGCGGGCGATGCCACACGGCCAGCCTCCACATTGACCCTCCGCCTCGTGCGCCGCGAACGCCGCTGAACCCGCCACTCCCCTTGGGGAGAGGGTGGCCCAACCGCGCCCAGTACACGCGAAGATGTCTCGACAGCAGGGACAGTGGGTGAAGCATGTAACACCTGGGGTGTACCTTGCGACGCACCAGACTCCCCACTGCCGCTACACTCCGAGGCAGCAGCCTGAAGACGGCTGACCGCTGCCATGAACACGCTCAGCTGTTCGCGAACAGTGGCCAGTTCCTCCTGCGTCCGTACACAGCAGTCACACATCCTATCCATCCTAAGGAATCAAATTACTGAAGAGAGTTAATCAACCTTTAACTAGACTGCTAATTCACTAAAGGCGGCTGTTGATTAACTAAACTGTAGTTGCTAGGCACTTCTTGTAGAAAACAATGAAAATAGCACTACCTGTCTCTGGACTGTATTGAAAACAAACACTAGCACTACTGGCACTATGGCTGACTAAAGGGACTCTCTCTGACTGTATTCAAAACAAACACGAAATCTATGGAACACTATTAATAGCACCCGACAATTAAAGTTTCCTAAAAGCAAATACACACGGAAGAAGAAGTGACAAGTAAGAAAAATACAGTTAATACTTAAATTAAGGTAGCTCGCTGCACAGCAGACGTGAAGCAGACGGCAGTTACGACGACACTGACTCTACTGGCACTATGGCTGACTAAAGGGACTCTCTCTGACTGTATTCAAAACAAACACGAAATCTATGGAACACTATTAATAGCACCCGACAATTAAAGCTTCCTAAAAGCAAATACACACGGAAGAAGAAGTGACAAGTAAGAAAAATACAGTTAATACTTAAATTAAGGTAGCTCGCTGCACAGCAGACGTGAAGCAGACGGCAGTTACGACGACACTGACACTAGACATCGATAGGCAAACGAGAACTGAACCAGCAGCTATCCTTGCTGCAGATCACGAAACAAGCATGGTGCCACGGAGGTAACATGGCAAAGCTGCGTTCAGTTCTCAGCCATTGCTCTGGTGATAGTTAACGCAGACAATTCGTAAGACGAGAATCGAAATCAGCTGTATTTTGAGCGTAGAATGACCTTCCTAGGATCGAAAAATTATATTTACGATTTCGATGTCATATAAATGCAGTGAACATCCAGATTACTTCATCAGTACGAACAGATAATTTAACGAGAATATTAGCAGGGTCACTTAGCGTCAATGCCGAAAGAGAGTGAACGAACGCAGTGCTTTTCGTCAGAAAAATTGACAAGACCCAAATGAAAAACTTCATGGGATCTCACAATGTCCTCACTTCTATCCACAACCTGCTCCAGCCAGCCCTGAGTAGAACTGTGCTACCAAACGTCGATCTAAGATAACGCTTCTAACGGACAAAAGATTACGACAGAGGAAAATACAAATGAATTCCACACTATCCTGACAGGCCTGCTGTGAAAGCTTATTATAACAAAACTGAAAGTGAGTGCAAAACGACCTTGCCCAAAGCTAGAATCACTAATGTGCTACACTTTATTGACATCGAACGGACTGTAATTATGTCTGGCTTGTATTATGCGCAACTATATCAGGAAAGCACCTAAATGTGAAGTTACTCTGATAAGAAACTAATACATCGATGCCTAGTTGTAGATTTACAAAATAAAATTGAATGTATACTAATGAGGCAGAAGCAAATCAGAATAAACTGGCAAATGCGTTGTTGTAGACTTTCATAAATTTTTCACCTCCAGACCTGGCATATGTAATGCGTACTAAAAGTTTTTTTCATTGCTTCCGTATTGTTTACCATCTTGTTTGATACCAAAATGGCGAACAAAATACAAATTCGTTTCGCTGACAGTTGTTTAGAATATTTTCAGAGAATTTCTGTTGTTTTGTTGGTGATATAATGTGCTACTCGCGAAGCAGACGACTATGGTGCCTCCTACGATGCCAGGGGACATTTGACGTGGAGGGTTAAGAGGCGTCACTTACCTGTGACAATTAACAGATCAAATTAAGTAGAGCGAAGGGGATTGATAAGACACAGTTATTACAACAAAATTGGAACTGATCTAGAAAAAGCTATAACTTTGAAAATAGAGAATCTTAGAACTAGGTGGACAAGGCACTGCAACAGTATATGCTACCACATTGTCATACTCATAGCTGAGGTACACAGCTTGCAAGGCGAAAGATGAGAGTAGGGATAGCTTATGCAATAAGGGCTTTTACTCAAACTAACTCGATGTGATACATTAAGTGGGAATTATTCAGAATATTTCATCGAGGTGACAACAAAAAAACAATCGCAATTTGCAGGATATATCAATCCCATACTCGCAAATCACTGTTACGACAACAGAGTTGCCAAGCAGTAGACACAACGTTGTAAAGTCTTGATTATGCTTGGTCAAGAAGGAAACTTTTTTGTAACTGGAATCCAGCATGATTAGATGTGGACAGGCAGCGTAGAGCAGGATACTGTGTTCTCCAAACTTCAGAAATGTCGTGTGTCCATATTGCTATTGCCAACTACATTAAGTATCCGTTTTACTTCTTCTGTCACCAGGTGCTTTCCAGACCACATAGGAAAATCGTTCACCACTTTCACCGTCTCATTTCCCCACGCAATCCACTCAACATCGCCTCACAATTCAACTACAGTTTACCAACTACCAAGCCGCGAGTTTTCGCGTTTTCACGAGGGGTGGAGCAGCGGCGGCGCCGGCGGCCGCCACGATCACCCCAAGGTAGATGCTGCACATTGAACAAGCGAGCGCCTGTAAAGTCTGCAGAGAATGAGATCCCAAAAAATAGATCTGATTCTTGTATCTTTAGGAATGGGAAGAGAGGAAAAGAATAGTAAAGTTAATGTAGGTTGTCATTTTGATTAGGCAAAGCACCTCAGCGTTTGCAGCCACGACACCGACTAATAGAAATTCAGCTTACTTCTCCTCAATTTTCAGTAAAACACACAATTCGACGGAAACCAAAACGGAAAGGAACATCTTACACGACTTGTATCAGGCCCAAGACGCCGAATAGGCTAACCCAACAGCAGATGTACATGCACATCTCACACGAAACTTGATCTCACTGCTATTGATAGCTGCGATTTTGTGACCACGACCACAGTTTACTCATGGCACAGTTGCCGGTATAGAGTTACAACTGTTAATGGTAGAATGCTACTGTTCGAATGTGTTACGGCAGTGGATAATTTAAGATTTCTTCTTGCTGTTGTTCACATACCTACGGAAACTCTTACGGAAATTCCAGGTAATCTAGTGCTTGGTTCACCTGTGACAGCAAATTTGGAATAAAATTCTGAAGTCTTCTGGCAACGTCCATCCAATACCCCGTGAGAGCAGGCACAGTGGTCTCCTTTATCACTACCAAGTAACAACACACGCAAATAGTCGCTGGAGAGTTTCGATGAACCATCAGTGACGTGGATTTTGATTCTTTTCATCATTTAGGGACCAGACAATAGAGAAACGTCACGAAAGCAATGAAGAGGCTAGTTAGCACATACAGAATTATACCATATACATAATCCGAAGGTGAAAAAAACCCATGAACGCACGGAACTGCACACAACCGTCACCTGCGGTGTAGTTTTGTGTCAGTGAACATAATTTTCAGTTTCTTCTCTTCTGAACTCTCTAAAGAATGAACTACAGCGTGGCATCGAATAATTAGTTAACTGCGTTTCTTCTTGCTTCCATCCCCGCCAACATATTTCCGCATTCTCCCGGTAGTCTTGAAATTCTCTTTCTACGTGGTACAAGACTGCATGTAGATAGTCGATTTCGAGATGCAAAGTATTTGAAATCTTACTGTTTCGCGACGTGATGGGCAAGGGTAATTAGTAATTACGTTTTATTTCTTTGATATACTCGTAAGATTTCGTTGCAAACTATTAAGTAAGTGTTTTAGGAGTCTGTATTTCGGGGACATTGTAATCGTGATGGAAAGTTATATACTTCATTGTTTCACAAGCCGTGTGCTGCATGGAAAAAACTAATATCACTAGCTTTCCTATCCCTACCCTGAAATTATGTAACATGGGCGTTGGCAGCCCCCTTCCACACCGAAAATCTTTAAAAAATTTGATTTTGGACAAAATCTAACTTGTTTGCTTTAAACACGCGTAGCTTAAAAGGCCCCTCTCACAGCACGTGTAAGACGATTATAAGCGTTTCGCTAGAAAGCTGTCCCTAGCACATCTATGAATTGGCAACATCGTGCAATTATTTGGCAACTCGTTAATAGTGAATTTACTTCCGCATGTGGTCCTGAATTTTTTCGCTAAATTCAGTTGGAATTTCATTTCCACTTCGATGACTCAATCTATATGACCCTCACGTAAGATGAGACCCAGAGGTAGAAAATTTAATTTTTGGGCAACGGGAAGTAACAACTGTTCTTATCTTTAATGTTGCATAATGAGGGGGTGTGTAAGTTGACGGTTATAATCGCAGTTAGTGGGATTGCAGACTGCTAGAAGACATTCTTTCAGGAACTGAGAATAAAACCTTTGCACATCAGGTCTTCTCTCAAGCACGATTCAGGAAGCTGTTTTAATGGTCTTAGTGTGTTTGCTTTGTGAACACCAAGCTGCTTTATTATACAAACGTCTCTGGGGAGATTCGTATCAACAGTTGTAAGTAGGCTGTTTAGGTTTTTATACTAGTAACGCCACGTAGCGCTCTGTATGAAAATCACTGGCTGTGCTGTGTGCAGTCTGTGGCTAGTTTGCATTGTTGTCTGCCATTGTAGTGTTGGGCAGCTGGATGTTAACAGCGCATAGCGTTGCGCAGTTGGAGGTGAGCCGCCAGCAGTGGTGGATGTGGGGAGAGAAATGGCGGAGTTTTGAAATTTGTAAGACTGGATGTCATGAACTGCTATATATATTATGACTTTTGAACACTAGTAAGGTAAATACATTGTTTGTTCTCTATCAAAATCTTTCATTTGCTAACTATGCCTATCAGTAGTTAGTGCCTTCAGTAGTTTGAATCTTTTATTTAGCTGGCAGTAGTGGCGCTCGCTGTATTGCAGTAGTTCGAGTAAGAAGATTTTTGGTGAGGTAAGTGATTTGTGAGAGGTATAGGTTAATGTTAGTCAGAGCCATTCTTTTGTAGGGATTTTTGAAAGTCAGATTGCGTTGCGCTAAAAATATTGTATGTCAGTTTAAACACAGTCATGTATAATTGTTCAAAGGGGACGTTTCACAGTCGACTATAGGAATTTGAGTTTTATTAGCCAAATAGGACCCACATGTCAGGGGAATCGTTATGAACATACTAATTATTATCATTCTTGTGTGCTAAACCTCTGTAACGGCAATTCTCCACCCTACATAGACGTTTGCTAACACTGGCGTAGGCGCTTCAGTCCGGAACCGCTCTGCTGCTACGGCCGCAGGTTCGAATACTGCCTCGGGTATCGATATGTGTGATGTCCTTATGTTAGGTTTAAGTAGTTCTAAGTCTAGGGGATTCATGACCTCAGATGTTAAGTCCCATAGTGCTTAGAGCCATTTGAACCATTGGAACACTGGCGTTAGGAAATTCCTTTCATTCTGTGTAGCCTCAAAAATGAAAGACTTTTTTGGTCTAAACCTAACAGAATAACTTATTTATCACATTCGAACAGCGTTAATTTCGCCAGGACCTTGAAACGCGCAGTGTTTCTGCTTTTCTATGGCTCATACACTGCAAGGTAGGTACACACACACACACACACACACACACACACACACACACACACACAACAAACATTTACTAAAGTGCATGGTGTCCCCATATGTTGTCATAAAATGCAGTTCGGCGAAATCTATATGAGACTGTATGAAATTAGCAGAATACGTCATGTAGACGCAGGGACACATTTATTATCAGAAATAATAAATTTTGTAAAACTTATTAACACTCTGAGTTACAGATGATATACGTCGTACAGACATATTATGGTAATGACAGGAGTCATTGTACGCTCCCCCACCTTGTTCATCGTCTCTCTTGTTCTCTGGTTCTCTTGTTCTCGTGTATATAATAACGGCTTACGTAACTGTATTAGGTCTCACAACCGTATATGTAGTGAATTAACTGTTAAAATAGATAATTGTTTAAAACTGGTTATTTCGTGTGTTTATTCCGTAGTTTTGCGTGCCCTATGTTAAATACCTGCATTATTTAAGCTTTCATAGCAGGCCGACGGCAAAACTATCTATCAGCACCTGATCGACCACATCGCCGCTATTAAGCGGCGAAATTGAATTTAAACCTTTTTCTTTCAGCGCTCATTTCAGCGCAATAAATACTAGTCCTTTCCTTCACAGGACTAAGTGGACATGGCGCAGCCAATATTTTATGGTGTCTTCCAAGTAGGTGGACGTAAAATAGTTTTCTGTGTTGCTGTCCTCGTTACGTGAAACGAAGACTCAGCACAGTTATTTTCTCGGTAAAATAGTGTGAGAGTAAGTAAATGAGAATTGAAGTTAATCTAAACTGTTTGCTGTTTAATTTCTATGAGAGGTTTCACATGGAATTTTGTGTTATAATGCCTGTCTACATAGTAGTGTTTCAGGACTAGCCACAGAAGTGTAGTCCCCTGATTTTAAAATCATGTTCTTATCCTGACTAAGGTGAAAAGTATTATTAATTGCAATAATTCATTACAAGACTCAGTGAAATAAATCTATGGCAAATTAGTGAACGGCGCTTTACGTGTGTAGGCTCGAACCCAACGGAAATACGCCAGTCGCAATTTCTGTTAATGAGCTTTTGAACTATGGCAAACCTAAAAAGCTAGATAATAACCGAAAGTAATATTCACTAATCATTAAAACATTTTCTCATTGACAATAACATTTTTAGAGCCATTATATGTGGGTTGAAAAAAACTTATGAATTCTTGAGAATAATTTGCATGAAGAATCGCCTCTACAAGGAGAAGAAACGAGCTAAAATCACATTAAACAAAAATTTTGTGGGTTTGTGACCGCATTGTCAGTATACTACCGACGTTTCGGTCCCTGTTGAAAGTGATCGTCTTCAGATTATGATGTAGTGAGGTATTTTAATTCGATCACAAACTGTAAAACCATTTCTGATACCTACTCATGTCTTGCATATTAGTGTAATACAATATTCATCATATTAACAAGAGACGTCTGTCTCCGTTGCTATCGAGCGTAAAGTACAGGTCGTAGACACTTCTTGAAGAGAATCACTGAACCACAATGTGGAATTTTATGCTATACAAAGTGAAGAGTCACAGCTGGTTGTTTCGACAAAGGTTTAGGGACTGGAGCGCCGTTGCCGCAGCCGCTGACGTGTGCCAGAAAATGTGACCTGTAGAGCTCAGATGCATATTGCGTCCAGAGGCAGTCTGCCAAGAAACCTGTCGTAAAAATGTTATTGTACGGAACTGTTATGACCGCTGTGTCAGGATGTGAAACACACTGTAGCTGTCGTACCACTACGTTGAGACGAAAGATAACGAGTGGTTTCGATTCCCAGGCGTTGGTTTCAGAGACGCGAGGTTTACCATTAGACCACATGCGTACGTTTAACGCAGCAGCTCGAACAGTAGACAAGACTTCCTCCAGAAACTGCTGCAGCCTACAACTTTGCGAAATTCTGCACGTAGCGGGACTTAGTGAATTATCTAGGTGGCGATTTTATTTGTTCCGTATCGCGACGGCACGGATCTAAACGCTGCAGCGGCCGGCCGCCGGTCAAGTTTTATGTCAATTGTTTTCCAGATGCTGTTTTTCTTCGAACTGAATTGCAATTTCAACTTATACTAAGGGAATTTACGGAATACTGATATAAACAGTTTTTTATTTTTACACACTTAATTTTTGTTATCGTTATAAATCTAGGAATTTCAAGCATTTCAAAAGCGGGGGTGAGATGAAGCTAAATTTAAAATGGCAAATCAAAAACACCTCCAGCCGTCTGTATTTCCAATTTTATTTTATTTCTGCTGTCCGTTTCTGTGTAACAGTATGCCATCTTCACGCTCCCTGACCGACATTCAGGAAGAATATAAGTAGGGGCACTCAGTGGTATTCTTTTTAACAATGCGATCCCTTTGTTCATCGATTGAATTTCGGTAAGAGGGCCTGAAGATAGCAGATAGCGCAGTGTAACACCGCAGCAAAAATAAAGTAAAATTGGAAATATAGAGGGCTGAATGTGTTTTTGATTTGACATTTTATATTGATCAGTCATGGTCGCGTAACTGTCCTGTATAAAGATTACAGAGACTTCAATTTAAATTTGTGTGTGTGTGTGTGTGTGTGTGTGTGTGTGTGTGTCCCTGACTAGTATTAGCACGCAATCTGACTGCATAAAATAAAAATAAAGAATGACAAGGAATTTACATTAACACAATTGATTAATTAAGTCCCCTGCAACTATAAAAGCTACGAAACAACAAAGCAGAAGTGTAACTGTTCTGTGTGTGGTAGTGTGACTCAACGTACATGTATCTGGCTCGGTTCTTTCTCAATACGACAAAATATTTTAGACACCATTTGCAATGAACTAATTGAAAAACCAGAAATACTACAATTGCACATAGAAATCAGAATTACACGTCTAATAAATGAACACGAGCCAGATGCTTTGTTGACTGTACCTGTGAGCAAGAGGGATGGTCATTAAAGAAAACTGTAATACCTTTTTACCTCATTATATATTAACGAAAATATTCCATTACACCAGAATCATAAATTAAAAGCCCATCTCCTTTCTCAAATATATTCTGACAATTGCAACTTCTTCCATCTATACATTACACCACCGAACAGCGTCTACTCTCTCGCCCAACAGAACAACAATAGCCCTCGGCATCCTCTGAACTACTACTGCACAGTGGACTCTCCGCCCCACCTTTCCTCTCTTGCCGCCAAAACTCAACTTAACTTGGATCATCATCTGTCATTAAATGGATGCTTCCGCTGCTCTCAAAAATCTAAGTCTTGTCAGCCACAAAACTCAAAACGAAGCAGATGTTCTTCTACCTGCTGTGGGAATTAATCTACTGTGCTTACCAGTCCCCTGCGGTGCCCTAGAATCTCTATAACAGCATTGTTACTGCAGATGCTGACCCACTGAAGCAAGCAGTGTAACGGCCCTACTGGGATACAACGAGTTCGGTGCTATCTAATATCAGCTCGCCGTGGTTGTTTGTTTCCTTCCCGTGGGCGGGCCGCGCCAGTTGTAAGTTGCTCTTTAGAGACCGCGCTGAAGAGCCTCAGCGCCGAGCGGCGGGCAGAAGTTTGGCGGAGGGGTTGGAGCTGGTTGCGGCGGGTTAACCACTGCTGCTGCCGCTGCCGCCAGGGCGAGGCTTGCTGGCCGGCTGCTCTCCTGGGAGCTCGCGAGGCCCCTGATCCGCCTCGGCGCCTTCGTAAGACCTAGAGGCCAGGGTCCTGCCGCTGGGTGCACCGTACCAACTGCAACTTCACCCCTCGTCTCTCTTGTTCACCATCAGAGCATTTTCTCAACAATCGCTCGGTCGCTTGCACGTTACTGCGAGTCTGGTATGAAATTAAGAACATCGATCGTAAACTACAGAAAAAACCGATGCTATTCTGCTATAAAAAATTTCCAATATTATCTTGTAAATAAACTGCCTGCCATAAACATGGAGCATCCTGAATGGGAGGAGGAAACGAAACTTCATTGATATAACAGGGTAAGTGATGTGATTTCAGTGATCACAATATCAAATAAAATTTACAAAAAAATTGGCACTATGAGCCCACCTCAATTTGGCGTTGCACCCCCTCTACCCTGGATGGATGCACTAGTACAGTTGAGAAGGATATCTTAAGACCGATTTGTCTACTTCAGAGGCAAGGTCGCCCACAACTGTGGTAACTGGTCCCTGATATACTTGCTAATGGCACTTTGACTATGTTGGTGCCCAAGGTCTCTCAACTTGTTCTATGGTGGACGGATGTGGAGATCTTGCTGGCGCGAGGAGATCCTTAGTATAATGCAGACGGTTCCTGGAGAAACAGGTCAACGAGCATTGTTCTGCTGAAAAGTGGCATCACGACGCTGTCGTATGAGAGGTTAAACACGAGAGCGTAGGATGTCTGTGGTGTATCGTTGTGACGCCAGTTACCTGAACCACTACGAGCCGTCACATAAACTTGTACCCAATGGCTCTCCACACTATGATTACAGGAGTAATACCGCTGTGCCTCTCCCAAACATTTGAAGAAAGGGACGTCTTCCCATGTCCGCGCCATACTAGTCGACGACGGTCACCCAGGACAGTGTAAAGCCGAGATTAGTACCTGAATAGAGTGCAGAACCATTTATGGGCAGTCCATGCTTCCTGGTGAAGGCACCACTCTAAACGCACTCCTTCTTGTTGTTCTTGTGTTACATTAGAAGCACCTACATGCGGGACAGTTATTTGCCAGTGCGTCTGCTGCTACTCTCCAACGAATTGCGCAGTATGGCAAAGCAGGGAGTGCGTTACTTGTTGTCGGATGGCAGGCGTCGATACGAAAAGATATACAATGTGCTTGATTCACACTATGGCGACCCTATTTTGTGGTGCTCGGACTTGGTCCACCGTAACCTTGGTAACGAATATGCCTGCCCTCACGTTCCCACGCAGTCAAACATCGGGCTAACATAACATCCGAATGCCTCACATATCTGCAAATTTCACGATTCAAGCATTCAGAAATTGTGAGACACACAATGTGGCTCCGTTCAAACTCTGTACGTGCTGATAACGCTCACAACAATACGTTGCATCTCCGTATCCTTCGCAGTCATCACTCGACATATGACTCTGTTCAGTTCTTCCAAATACCGTACCAGGCCTGGTAACAACGCTCAACACGAATAACACTAATGCACTCACGTAAATACTCTATCTGTCGAAGAGAATTGCAAATCTAATCATTTATATACCTGTCGTTGTGTGTACGTATGGCCTGTTTCATTTAACTTTGGACGGCCTAGAACCTTGCAAATTTTTAGGGGTGGGGTGGGGGTGGGGGGTGGGGTGGGGGAGTATTCAATTTTCTGGCATTTGAAGTAAGTGAATATCTTTTGCAAACTCGCAGCTGTGGCAACCAAGCACTTCCAAGCCTTTTTTCTTTTCTTTAACGATAATTCATAAAAATTCCGACTCTTGGCTCAGAAACTATTCAAAGTAAAATTCTCAGGTACAATTCAAAATGAAGGTAGTATTATATAGTTTGAGGCGATATTCATCCGGTATTTTCAGAACTTAAAACTAATGTAACTATCATCACGTTTCACATTTTTTCTGAAAAACCCAAGTTAAAGGGAAAAAATATGTAATATTGTTCAGCATTTGATTTAAAACCAATAGTATTAAACTTCTTATGGAATCTTCAGCATAGCGCTGATGAAGAAAAAAAAAGTAAATAGAAACAGTGGCAACACCCACGAATAATGACTAGTTTGTTGTCTGTTCAAAAATGGTACGTCAATATTTTTTCCACTCATATATCGATATTTTTCTTCACTATGTACAGAGCGGATGATGACATTTTTAAAATAATGATGATATTTTTAAAAATATCAACAGTCCTAATCCAAAAAAAAGGTTCAAATGGCTCTGAGCACTATGGGACTTAACATCTATGGTCATCAGTCCCCTAGAACTTAGAACTACTTAAACCTAACTAACCTAAGGACATCACACAACACCCAGCCATCACGAGGCAGAGAAAATCCCTGACCCCGCCGGGAATCGAACCCGGGAACCCGGGCGTGGGAAGCGGGAACGCCACCGCACGACCACGAGATGCGGGCTGTTGTCTGTTGCCTGCCGTTTAGGTTACAAGGTAGTTTAACGTAAGTACAGAGTGACCTTAAATATTTATTATTTGATTATTTTTTTCCACGTTTCAGACAGGCGACTCCATGAAACTTAAATCTAAAATCAATGTGCGTTAAAAAGATGTTGACGTTCAGTGTTTGTGGAAAAATTTGCTTATGCTTAATACAAGAATAAGAAACTGTTAAAATGTATTAATTATTGTTATGTTACTGTTATATACTTCCATCAGCGACATGCAGTCAGCTTCAAAATCAACTGCAGTTCGCTGAAACCCAAAATGACGTTCTTGAGCAACACGGCAGAAAAAATGTCGCGTTCGGAAAACAACGCAAATTTTACCGTATTTTTACTCGAAAACTGGTAAACATTTAAGAGAGAACTTTATGAAGGTTTTTTTCATTTACAAGTACTGACACATATAAAAACTATTAATGATTTAAAAAATACGAGAACAGCTTTTTTCATTTATTGTTCAGTTTGAAATGGAGTAGCTCGTATACGTAATTACATTGTAATCCGCCTATGTCTTCTCGGTGTTTCACTTTCTTTTGTCAGGCCTTGTATCTCATCCGAGACTTGTTCACGGCTTGCTTTTAACGGGTAAAGCACTAATAATAATAGGAAAGTATAACAACATACTGTGTATTTCTAGCATTCTGCAACAGGTTTTGTACATGACATAGATACAGAAACCCGATCAGACCTCATGAGACTGTGCAACCATCGAGTTCAATGCCCGTTCAGGAGAGACCGGCATCGGATCTGCCGATTGTTTAACGTTCATAACGTCATAAGAAAGACAGTCAAGTTGTTAACTACAAATCGTTAGAGGTCTCTGTAGTATTTGCAGTTCGTTCACGGTACTGCATCCATTCGTAGCTGTAATACTAATGTGACTTGGTAGCGAAATGTTAAGAGCTTCACTAGTTTGGAGACACCTGCGTCGCATATTAGATCCACTAAACATCTCTTTCGCACTAGTGCATGTTTAGTAGTAGAAATATCCGTCATGCATTTGATATGAAACGTCATGATTTTTCGGAGCATCAGAAAGATGTCGGCCGTGGACGAATTAACGTGCCATCGAATGTAAATTAGATCTGGAAACATTCCATAACAGAGCCAGTAATTTGGATTACCTAGGAGACAGAGACCTTGACATCAGATTTGTCTCACTTGGATTGCGATGCGAAATACGGGGGTCGTCCACAAAGTAAGTTCCGTTTCTATTTCTATCCGCAGCAGCGCTACGATCGCAGTTCCGAGCATGCGCGGCAGTTACTCTGACTCAAGGAGAAAACATGTACGCCATTTTCAAATCGCTGCTGCCGACGTGTGCTTTTTAGTGCTTCTTTATAATGTCAGCCGTAATTGAAAATGTCGCCGCGTGTGAAATCAGGTGTTTGATTCGTTTTCTAAATGCAAATAAAGTTAAACCAAAGGAAATTCATCGACAAATCTGCGAGGTTTACGGACAAAATGCTATGAGTGATTAAACTGTTAGAAGATGGGTCAGACTGTTCAATGAAGGACGTGATCAAGTGCACGATGAAGAAAGAAGTGGACGCCCGTCTGTGGCTACTGATGAACTGGTTCACACAATCCTCCATACAGCCCGGACCTCGCTCCTAGCGGCTTTCATCTCTTCTTACACCTAAAATCTGTCCTTGGTGGGCCGGCCGATGTGGCCGTGCGGTTCTAGGCGCTGCAGTCTGGAACCGCGAGACCGCTACGGACGCAGGTTCGAATCCTGCCTCGGACATGGATGTGTGTGATGTCCTTAGGTTAGTTAGGTTTAATTAGTTCTAAGTTCTAGGGGACTAATGACCTCAGAAGTTGAGTCCCATAGTGCTCAGAGCCATTTGAACCTTTTTTTTTTGTCCTTGGTGGTCAACACTTCAACGATGATGACAAGCTGAAAGAACACGTTACCACATGGTTGAATTCACAGGCGGCAAACTTCTATGAAGAAGGGATACAAAAACTTGTGCCACGCTATGACAAGTGCCTACAAAATTTTGGAAGCTATGTAGAAAAGTAATTTAACAGTTTTAGATTTTTGTACATTAAATATTTTGTCTGTATCTGTACACGTTTGTTTAATACAACCAAACGGAACTTACTTTGTGGACATACCTCGTTATTTTATTTACTGCATGAGAAGTTGTATTTTTCGTATCATTCTACTGAGGCTTTTTCAGCAGAAGATTAGCACCAACATTTGAATTAGGAATACTATGACCACCAATAGGAATTCAGTCTTTTAAATCTATACAAATTCCACTTCTTAATACAGTAATGTGCAAATTTCGAAAGAACGAAACATCCAAGTTAGAAAGGCATGTTACGAGAACAATTAAAGAGGGTGTTTACAGAGGAGACTGCTTAGAAAACACTCGTTTGTCTCAATAGTTGTTGAGCATGTGGGATCCATAGAAAACAGTAATAACTAACCTAACATTATAACCGGCTTATCCGCTATCACGTGCCCTTCGTACCCTGTGTAACTTCACATTCTTCACGTTAATAAATAGTTGGCACGGATGAAACTCGCAATGAAAAAAATAAATAAAAAATTAAATAAAATGAAAATAAAAAATTGTGGAATCGAAGTGGGATTGCACCCCAGAGTCTTCGATTGGTAGTCACATACATAATGACGTTTCCTTTTTTCTCCTCCTTTCTTTCTATTTGTTTCTACGTCATTGATCTTCTGCAGTTTTATATGGATGTCTCGTGATATCTCTCAAATACCACCGATGAGAAGTTTACTCAGTGTTTTGTTTTATAAAGGGTTTGCAGCCCCTGAGTTCTGCCGAGACAGCGAACCCAAAAGGCAACACTACCCAAAAATACACATACAGTATTTTACTTAATTACTTCTATAAAACTGATGTAAATCGCGAGAATGAAGTAGGCAGGTTTCCATTTACGAAGTATGAAAATGCAGCAGTAGGTTCCAAAATTGCCATGAAAATGCTACTTGAAGCTACAACGAGCTTGCCTGCTACGATGGCTACCACCGGGTGGGATAACGGTCCCTGACCTTCTGAGACATTCACCGTTTCGTGCTTACCAACCAAGCTGCCTTACTTATGACGTCATGAACATACGACGGTCTGCTCAGAATACCAGATATAGAGGTTGACGTATGGCCCAATGGAGCACGCAGCAGGCATGTGGGGCGTCTGTGCCTTTTGGCGCGATACCGCAGATAAATACCGCACTTCGTTGCTTATCAGTCACTCCTTCATTTACTCTATGAAGCCTTTGTACATGTACCCTATGTACCATACGATTGTTCTGACCCTGACATCGGATGTTTCCATTACTCGATTTGGATTATTCTCTAGACATATACGCTCTAGACGAATGCAACTGAAATTGTAGAAAACTTTTGTGCTTAAAATTAGGGACATTTATGAAGGCTTTTTTAGAAGTTTTATTTCTCACTAAGTATCTAAAAAAGAATACAGTTGTTCGTGATATTGTACTAAATGAGTCATGAATTCCCTTTTCTCGTACTATCAGCGGCGGTTCGTTATCATATGCTAATGTGCTGCAGCACACTATAACTATTGCACTACAGTCTGTAAGAGGTCCATGACTAAGGAATTTATTGCTAGCGCACTCGACCAGATGTAACTTCGATGGCTTGCTCACGCGCTGCCTGCGATATGTAAGCTATAAGATAACCGCAGACCAGAGAGCAGTGTCAGTAGTAGTAGTAGTACTAGTAGTAGCTCGCAGTCGGGCGGTTGGGCCAGGTCGCTCTTAGAGAGCAGTTGTCTAGTTGCATAGCTCACAGAGAGCTCTTGTGTCCTGTATGGAATTACCAAGGCCGATCGTGGAGAATGATGGCGGTGCTGAGCGATGTAGTATAAGATAAATGCAAAAATTATTATTATTTATTGGCGCACGCATATGTAATTTGCAACTCATTTTGTACTATTGTTATATCAAAGTCTCATGCAAATAATTTTCAATAATTTTTCATTAATAATCTTTCTTATGAAGATAACTTTCGACAGTCATTCATCTGAATTTAAAGGTTTTACTAATTTATCCTATCCATAGTCATGCCAATGATCGTAAAGAAAAAACGGTTGTTTTTGTTTTATACATAACAAAATCTAGTGGCCAGCATTGCACTGGGCTGTGGCAGAAAAATTTCTTATAGGAGAAGATATATACGCGTTATGCGGCGACATAATTGAGGTAAGAATCTTCAGTTTATTCAGAATGACTTTTCAGGGCCAGGACGCAACATTGCTGACATCTAGATTTTCCAGTTTAGATTCACAGTCAGTTAATTATTGAAAGATTATGTACGAGTCACATTTTCATTGGGAGGTTAGTCACATTTTTTATTCCGAGGTTACGGAAATAATCTGTTGGGAGGTTTCAAGTTATACCAATGCAACCCATAAATAGCACTAAAATTACGCCATATCTCTTGAAATGCAAGCCGGGAACTGCCCTAAAATGACATCATCTGTCTTCAAATGCATGCTGGTACGCAGATGTATCTTTTGTAGCTCTCCCTCTGCGATAACTAGAAACCAGTGTCTAGTGCTGAAATGATGGTCACCCATGATACTACCAACTCAGAGGATTGACACAGCTGTCTGTTTTCTACCACACATTTTCTGATGTTTGATGTGAAGTCATCCCTTCCTGCAATGTGGGTGCTATGTTGCTCACAGCACCAGGTCAGAATTTTTCTTTCAAATTGCCTGTAACACATTGTGCAAGCATACAGTCTGAGGGATTTTAGAAGGGCACTTTCTGGAACAGTGCCATGGCAAGTGGCCAAGTCCACTGAATGGTTCGATCCACAGCTATCAATGTTTCTTTGTTTTATTTCATTCCTCACAATATTAAATCATTAATCATGAAATATAAACATATTTAAACAGTTCGACTTATAAATGTAAAATCAATATATTCAATGTAATTATGATTACTATATGCCAGCACGTTGTAGCACATTGTTAAAATTTTGCTCGACTTGTAAATAAACATCCAACGGTTGGAGCTCAGTTCTTGCTTGGAGGATAACGTGTTAAATGTAAGTTCATAACCTGTTTTTTTTTATACGTTTCCACTGAACAGACGCATAAAAAAGGCTGCAGAAGTTTTATTTAACTATGTAGCTTAATAGGGGTTAGATTCCCATGTCCTATCAACATCAAATACTTAATATATGCATTGAAAGCTTTGGTTGTCCGTTCAGATTCGAGAATTTTAAATTCTACAGTGAATACAAATTCTTATGATTGGAAACAGATAACCAGGCTTTGACTTAGGTATTGACTAGGCCCCATAAAACATAGAGGCCATACATTTTCATGTAAAGTGTATCAGGGGTTCCGACATCCTAGTGCCTGATGCTCTCAGTCGCACGTTCCGAGGGGACTTGAAATCAGTTGAGAGTCTGCAAGCTTATCAGAGGTGCGTGCGAGTTTCTGCTTTTCTGGGATAGATTACCACACCGTTTGGTAACTTAGAAGAAAAAAAAAACAGATGAGGATGCTTGAATAAAAGTCATCAATCAAAGGAAGAGACACAGTAAACAGGTCCTGTGTTATTCCATCAACAAAGGGATCTTTCTCTACCCACGATGATGGGAAGATGAATAACTGTCTCTCAGAGGAAATGATTCCAGTAGTTTTTAAATACTTTCATCACTCACTATGCAGCACAAGACATCTTGGTGTTTACAGTACTGTCCTGCATATGAAAGATCATTTAATGTGGCTGACTTGGAATAACGATGTAAGGAAATGGGTCGAGCAATGCCAAGAATCATGCGCAAAACAGTTTACAGACAGTCTGAGGTTCAAATATTCAAATGTGTGTGAAATCCTAAGGGACCAAACAACTGAGGTCATCGGTCCCTAGACTTACACACTTCATAAACTAACTTAAACTAAGTAAAACCCACACACCCCTGCCCGAGGGAGGTCTTGAACCTCCAGCGGGAGGGGACGCGCAATCCGTGACATTGCGCCTTACACCGCGCGGCCACTTCGCGCGGCGCAACGTGAGGTCTCTGTGTTGCATTAAAAGTGGTAACCGGCACATCTTTGCGGTGTTTGACGCATTTACTTCTTTTGTTTTACTGCTTTCGAAGAAGTCCTTGACAATTGGGGTTACTATTGAGCACCTGGTCAAAATATATTCGGTGTTTGGAGCACGTAGTAAGCAATAATGCGCCATCCTTCCTCTCCCGGGAATTCGGGAGGTTTGTTTTTTAATAATGCTATTTCCCACATCACAATCATTCGCTATCACCCGCAGCCATAATTTGCGGAACGAGTTAATTGTAAACTGTAGTCAGCCTCGATTATTTTTCACCCATAGTCTTAGACTAAGTGGGATCAATGGGATCAGCCCATCAACATTCTTAATTTCGCATTTAATAAAGCTGTGCATGAAATTCATGAGACTACTTGTCCCAGTTCGACGCTTCCCTTTTCGGTTAACTTACCAATATAAAATCTGTGGTTCATAAAGGACGTCATGCCTAAGCATAATAATCCGAAGATCATCAAGAAAAACTGGGAGTCTGCAAGCAACAACATTCACTTTGTACAGTGGATGCCGGCTGTCCAGTATAAAAGAATCAGGTGCCCTGCCTCGCTTAAGGTGGATGATGCGCTTTTTCTAAAAATATTTTTGGTACAGAGTAAAGTCGAGCAGAGGGTTACTGCAAAAATGCTCACACGCTTTGTGGGCCATACGCCAAGGGACAGCTCAGTGCGCATTTAAGTCAATTCAGATTTAGCTTTAGTAATCGAGCTGCTGAATCACAGGTCGTCCCTTGAATCTGTGGTCCAGTGATCGTTCCTCCTCCCCACCCCAAGTGTTTTCCTTGAAGGGGGAGGGATCTGAGCCATACACTAGGTTATGTCGATCCCCCCTTTGCCTGTGGGAACTCTTTGCCAAGCACTGCTTAGTGAAGGGTTTCTTGGCGTGTCAGGTGGTGGATTCCATTCCTACCACGTCAGCTTCCATCAGCAGCTGCATGGAGACAATTATGAGACCCGTATTAACTTCAGTACATGGACATTAAGGCCGGATTCTCCAGATATACACTCATGATCCAAAGTGTTATGACCACAGACTAGTGCGAGACTGAATGCCTACTGGTGATGTAGCGGGCACCTGACACAATAAGGAAAGAATGTAAGTGGAACAGAAGTATGGGCTTTCATTACAGCGAAGATATTGGCGACAAATTTGGAAATTCAGTGATACAAGCGGTCTTGACAAAGGGCACGTTATTGTGGCGCTGCGGCTGGAAACGAGACTCTCTGAAACGATGAAGCTGGTCGCCTGCTAGCGTACTGCTGTCGTGAGCATCTATGGTAAGTGGCTGAAGGACAGTGACATAACGAGTAGGCGATATGTACTGGACGACAACGTCTTACTACTCAACGTAGAGGATCCCCCACTTTGTAATCCAGGTTAGGCAGCGACCTGTGGTAGTGTGACGACAGAGCACAATGCCTGTGCACACAAAAGTGTTTCGGATCACACCGTTCAAAGACCATTGTTGAACTTAGAGCTCCACATCACACGATACCTACGTGTGATGTGGAGATCCAACGACATCGTCGGCTAGCAGTGGCCAGAGCATCACTGAGTTTCCGCCGTGGATAAATAGAAACGTGTAGCCTGTCGAATGAATCGCATTTCTTGTTACACCATGTCGATGGCAGGGTCCTTACACGCCGTCATCCAGGCGAATCGCTGCACGAAACATGCACCGCGCCACAGATGCAGGTCGGTGAGAGAAGAATCGCGCTATGGGGTACACTGAGTTGGGCGTCCATGGGATCTGTGTTGGTAGTTGAAGGCATCATGACAGTATTGAACTATGTGAACATTATTTTGGGCCACCTGCATTACTTCATGTTTGAAGTCTCCCCCTATGGCGAAGACGTCTTCCAGCAGGACAGCTGTTCGTGTTTAAGGTCAGAATCGAGCTACAGTGGTTTTCGGGGCATTATGGTGAACTTACATTGATGTCTCGGCCAGCAAATATGCCTGATCTGTACCCTTGGAACACATATCCGGCACCAGCTGCGTTCCCGTAAACCACCACCCCGTAAATTGCGGGGTTTGCGTGACCTGTGCGTAGACAAATCCAGTACCACATACTTCTCGAGTCCTGTCAAAGAGTTGTAGAATAGTGAAGCAACATGTTATTAAACTGGTGGTCATAATGTTTTGGTTCATCGGAGTATCATGTATCTTGTTTAATGGTGAAGTACCATTTACCATTCATGGCCACGTAAACCGCTGAAATACGCGCTACTGGTCTGTTGACAATCCCCGTTGGCTTCGTCAGCTGGAACATCAGCGTCCATGTCATGGACAGAGAACCGTCAGTTCATAGCCCGTATTTCACAGACGGAAGACTGAACACGCCCAAGTATCGCAGCCTCCTAACAGACCACTTTCTACAGATGCTAGATGTTCCCCTGCAGGTCAGGAGGAACCTGTGGTACCAACATGATAGCTGTCCAAACCCATTGTACACGAAGTACTACAGCTTGTCTTCACCAATTGTTTCCAAATCGTGGGATTGGACGCAGAGGCCCTATGCCTTGGCTGCCCCGTTCCCTAGATTTGACACCTGTAGACCTTTTTCTGTGGGGAAAGCTGAAAGACGCTGCCTGCAAGGACATATTAACAACAACCGTTCATATACAATGACGTAATACTGTAGCCTGCTCTGACGTATCCGCTGAAATGCTAACACGTGTACAGCAGTCGTTCCATACCAGATTGGAAGTGTATTGCCGCTGCTGGTGGTCAAATTGAACACAAGCTGTGAAGGTCAACTGTCTCGTTACTTTTCAAAATCCACGTAAATAGTGTGTGCACTTGTTCTTTAGTGTGTGCTACCATAGGTATTGTACAAGCATCAATGTGGGAACTTATCAAAATACGATATCTCGGAAAGGACTTGCACTAGAATCCTACAACACACACCACTGACATTCTAATTTACCCTACTTTTCGTTTGTTAATGTCAACAGACATTGTTCCATATAAAAAGTGTATGCTTCAGCAATAAATCCACATTCGAATTTTTATTACAATCTGTTTATTGGCTAACAATACGAGCCCCTGATTACCAATCCTTTCCGCGAAAGCAGCACATCAGCAGCACTTAAATTTTCCGCAATTTTTGCGGTGCAAATTTTAGGTGATTCATCCTGTGTGCTCCCCACGCCACTCTACGATACATGACAAAAAGTACATTCTAACAACATTAGCGATATTTGGTCCTACAACATTCGCGTGTCCAGAGAGGCAGAAATGTAACTCCACATGCCTCTGTTCACGCCTGAATCCCTCTTATCCGACTATCATGAGCCCTTAACAAGATAAAAGACCGTGGGAGGAGACTGGCCGTATAGTTCTCCCAGAAAACAGATCTAGTGAAATTTAGCAATTGGTTTTAGAGAGAACAACGCCGCCTTTCTTCCAAACATTTTGTCGAGAACAACGGCGCGATTCTTCCAAAGATCCCACCATCGTTGCACTTTCGTGTGAACTCAGCGACGAGTTGCAATACTGGCAGTGTAGCTCTATATTTTTTCGTTGCCTGTAACTATACCTGCTTAGTAAGGACTCGAAACGCTGGAATAATACTATAGAAATAATGGCTCTAGACTAGTGAATTGCCGGTCGGAGTGGCCGAGCGGTTCTAGGCGCTACAGTCTGGAAACGCGCGACCGCTACGGTCGCAGGTTCGAATCCTGCCTCGGGCATGGATGTTTGTGATGTCCTTAGGTTAGTTAGGTTTAATTAGTTCTAAGTTCTAGGCGACTGATGACCTCAGAAGTTAAGTCGCATAGTGCTCAGAGCCGGAACTGTACAATGTAATTGAATATTTACTCGCTTGTATTTAGTTACTTCTGCGCAAGAAGCGGCGCAGGAGCTGTGCCGTTACAGCTGAATATTCTATGATCCACTGTTCGGTAAGTGCAGTATACCAATCTCTAGCGCCCTTTCAGGCTGTCATGGATGCAGATGGTCGTCTCATTGAGCAACATTTGTGGCATTCAAAGTAAACATGGTACGAAATGTGTTTCTCTCAATCGCTTATTCGTTATAAAAATGGTTCAAATGACTCTGAGCGCTATGGGACAACATCTGAGGTCATCAGTTCAGTAGACCTTAGAACTAATTACACCTAACTAACCTGAGGACATCGCACGCATCCATGCCCGAGGCAGGATTCGATCCTGCGGCCGTAGCAGTCGCGCTGTTCCGGACTGTAGCGCCTAGGACCGCTCGGCCACTGCGGCCGGCTATACGTTAATCTCTTCCGCATGTCCTTAAAAAGCTTCCACAAAGTTTCATTATCCTACCATTACTCCGTTTTCACAAGCCTCCCCCCCCCCCCCCCCCCCTCAAGTAGCGAAAGTTTAATTACAACCTCTACGTATTTTCCCAGAAGTTGAAGTTTGTTAGTAACCACTAGTTTTCATACCACAGTTATAGCCCTACTCCTTCATACTCCTGCCAGAATCATTGTAGGTCTAGTAAACAAAAATGCCGATGTATACGTAGTCGAAGCACACTTAATGGTATTTTCTTTTTCTCCTTCCTCTCCTTTCTCTTTTAACTAATTTCAGCTTAGGATCAAGGTAACGAGAATCAGCATCTTTTTCATGGTCTCTATCAGTGTACAATACTATTTGATCCTCATATTTTGTGATTTTCTAAGCCCTTCTGTCCATAATATTTTTCCACGAATCTACAATTTTCTGGAAACCTTTGGCAATATGAATTTTTTGTTTGAAAGTCACCTAGCTGTATATCCGTTCCCGATATTCGCGTTTTTTCGAGATCTATTCGCACCTCTCGGGTTCAAACTGTTTTGTTCTCTTCTTAACGAAAACTTTCATTAATTGATTTGTCAACCTTCCCTGGCACTATCTAAGAATGTTTCCGTAGACCATAATCATTTTCTTGAGACCCTCTTTATCTGGGAATACAGTTCCTGTTTCTCTCCGATCTCTTGGTGTTCTACGAGTTCTCAACAACAACCCCCCCCCCCCCTTCACCCCGAGAAATCATTCTTCGTTCCACAAGTTTTAGGCCGTAAGTAATCCCGTACTTACAAAGCTCAAAATATCTGCTGCGTGTAATGTCTTAATTTGGCTACGAACGCTAGATTCTTTTCCTTGTAGGCATTCATAAAGAGTTGTGTATTACATTAATTTTGTTTATTCGTACTACCTTAACTTCTTTTCCCATCGAACCTATTTCTTTCAATTCTTAAAGATCTTTAAATTTCTCTTATCTATTTATCAGTTTCTGTGGGACCATACAAGCTGATTAGAACATTTGTTAACGAAATAATTAAAGACTTAATGAAGCACACAAAGATTTTAGGAGATTGTAAGTAAATACACATTACAGAGAAACGTTCTCTTCTGCTGAGTGAAACGCCTGTGCAAAACAGGAGTAGGCCAGATTGAAATACTGCTACTTGGGTGTGAGGACTTAGGGTTTAACACAGATTTATCAGTGTTGCTGAAAGCCTATTGGAACCGAAACCTGTTTATTAGGGCACAACTTTCTCATCCAAGGACATATCGTTATTCCTTCTAGTGCTCATTAAATGAATGTTGCAGTTTCTTCTGAGTGAGTCAGTACTGAGTTTATGTACAGGGACTGTAGAGCTAGAATTGCGAGACGCCTCGAACAACGGTCAATACGATGTTCACGAGCTGACGCCGAAGGTCTGTCTGACTGCGCTTTCCTGGGGTAAGAGTGTCCTTGGTGAGTGGACAGAGTTGCCCCAAAATACACCATACGAAGTAATAGAGACATAGCAAGGAAAGTAAACAAGCCTTCACGTTACCGTGCCAGAGATAGTGGAGATCATTATTGTTTCTGCACAAGATCTTGAACATGATACGTCCAAGAAAGCCTTCTATTTACCATCAGTAGAACTTGAAATGGTCGACTTCACTGGCTTTTTGACTTCTTTCCGAATTATCCCTCCTTCTAACATACTGTCCAGCAACATTAATGTGTCCACTTGTAGAAAGTGTGAGTACTTACAATTTGCAGAGCGGACCGTTGCTACCATGCTGAAAGATGGTTAGTGAGGTTCTGGAAGGTACCGACAGTGATGTGGAGCCGTGCCGACTCCAGTGCCGTGGACAGCTGCGTTAGGTTTCTTGGTTTATGCACTCATTGCGCGAACAGCCCGATACAGGTGGTACCACAGATTCTCGGTTGGGTTTAAATGTGGGGTGTTTGGTGGCTAGGGGAGTACGGTAAAATTATCCTGGTGTTGTTCGAACCATGCATGTACACTGTAAGCTCTGTGACGCGTTACATTATCAAATGGTTCAATTGGCTCTAAGCACAATGGGACTTAACATCTGAGGTCATCAGTCCCCTAAGAACTACTCTCATGCTCATAAATTAAAATAATGCTGATACTTGGTGAAAAACGCTCTGGTGGGCGGTCTGCGGGTTTAAATCACCTCGGGGTATGACCATGCGGTGCATTTGAGCTGCAGTCGTCGCACGGTGGCGCTGGCAGCAGTCCAGATACGGCAGAGGTGTGTTGGTGCATGTCAGAGTACGGTGCAGCGAGTTAAGTGTGCAGACGTTTTCAGACGTGCTAATGGTGACTGTGTGTTGAAAATGGCTCAAAGAACACATATTGATGACGTTATGAGGGGTAGAATACTAGGGCGACTGGAGGCTGGTCAAACACAGCAAGTCGTAGCACGGGCCCTCCGTGTGCCACAAAGTGTGATCTCAAAGTTATGGCAACAATTCCAGCAGACAGGAAACTTGTCCAGGCGCTACAGTACGGGACGTCCACTGTGTTGCAACACCACAAGAAGACCGATATCTCACCATCAGTGCCCGCAGACGCCCACGGAGTACTGCAGGTAGCCTTGCTCGGGACCTTACCACAGCCACCGGAACTGTTGTCTCCAGGCAAACAGTCTACAGACGACTGAATAGACGTGGTTTATTCGCCTGGAGACTTGCAAGATGCATTCCACTGATCCCTGGTCACAGGAGAGCTCGTAAAGCCTGGTGTGAAGAACACAGTATTTGGTCATTGGAACAATGGTCTCAGGTTATGTTCACGGACGAGTCGAAGTGAACAGTGATTCCCGCTGGGTTTTTATCTGCGTGAACCAAGAACTAGATACCAACCCCTTAATGTATTTGAAAGTGACCTCTATGGAGGTTGTGTTTGATGGTGTGGGGTGGGATTATGACTGGTGCACGTACACCCCAGCATGACTTTGACACAGGAACTGTAACAGGTAAGGTGTATCGGGACGTCATTTTGCACCAGTATGTCCGCCTTTTCAGGGGTGTAGTGGGTCCCGCCTTACTCCTGATGGATGATAACGCACGGCCTAACCGAGCTGCCATCGTGAGGAGTACCTTGAAACAGAAGGTTTCAGGCGAATGGAGTGGCCTGCCTTTTCTTCAGACCTAAACCCCAACGAGCAGGTCTGGGATGCTCTCGGTCGACGTATCGCTGCACGTATTCAGACACCTAGGACACTTCAGGAGCTCCGACAAGCACTGGTGCAAGAATGGCAGGCTATACCCCAGCAGCTGCTCGACGACCTGATCCAGAGTATGCCAACCTGTTGTGCGGCCTGTGTACGTGTGCGTGGTGATCATATCCCATACTGATGTCGGGGTACATGTGCAGGATACAGTGGAGTTTTGTAGCACATTTGTTTCGGGGCGGTTTTCTCAACTTATCACCAATACCGTGGACTTACAGTTCTGTGTCGTGCGTGTTCCCTATGTGCCTATGCTATTAGCGCCAGTTTTGCGTGGTGCCACGTTGTGTGGCACCACATTCTGCAATTGTCCTTAATTTATGAGCATGGTGTACTTAAACCTAACTAAGTTAAGGACATGCCCGAGGCAGGATTCGAACCTGCGACCGTAGCAGCAGCGCGGTTCCGGACTGAAGCGCCTAGAACCGCTCGGCCACAGCGGCCGGCTCGTTGCTTTATCCTCCTGGTAGATGCCGTCGTGCAGAGGAAACACGAACTGCATGTGGGGGTGGACCTGGCTCCCAAGGATAAATGTATACTCCTGTTGATCCATTGTGCCTTCCAGAATAACGAAATCACCCACGCAGTGCCACGAAAATATTTGCCACACCATAATGCTCCGACGATTGTTGCAGCATTTGCTTTCAGACGTTTCACGTCTTACATGCCAACGGCCATCTGTCCTATAGAGCATAAAATATGATTTATCTGAAAGGCCACCTGTCGTCACCAAGTGGACGTCCATTAGCGGTACTGGCGAGCAAATTCCAGCCTCCATCGCCGGTGAACTGTAGTCAGCATGAGTGCATGAACCAGGCACCTACTGTGGAAGGTCATACACAGCTACGTTCGCTGAACAGTCATTGATGAGACAAGGCAGCTTGATTCATCTGAGCAATGAACTGCTCTACAGTTGCACATCTATTCGCTCTTACACATCTCCACATCTTACACATCTCCGCAGCCGTCGTTAGTCCCTATCATCTATAGCCCGTCCACAATTGTCTTGGTGCCCGTTTTGTATAGCAACGTTTGGCCATGCACAGTATACTTTAACCATGGTGGCATGCAAACAGTTAACAAAGTTAGTCGTTTGTGAAAACCTTCCACCCTCGGCCCGAAAGCCAAAGAGCATGCCCTTTTCACCTTCAGATAAATACGCGTTACGACAACGACTGCACTATTTCCCGCGTCCCCCCGACAAGTGCATGCTAGTGCTGTCAACTGCCATCTGTGAGTGGTTACTGGACGTTGACGTCGAAAACAGATGGTGATGACGTAGCTCTGACTAGACCGAGTGTCACCCATCTACGACAGTCTTCTCGACAGAGATCTGTAAATTTGCTTTAGACGTTCGTTTCTGATGCTGTGTGGTTTGCTTAGCCTCCTCTCCACAGTACGACTGCTCGGACTGAGTAACACAACTGTCTTGCTTCTGGTCCGAAACACAAATGCAGGAGAGATGTTGGTACCTAAATAAGCCACAAAAGAATAGGCGGAACACATCTTTAGGCACGTCTGAGGGTAGAATCTCAATTGTAATGCTGTTGATGCCAATGTGTTGACCTGCAACAGAGATCATTTCATTCAATATGATAGCAAGTTCGTTCGTAGAGAGTATTACGCAAGGTCGTAGCCAATTCAACGATGTCAAAGGCAATGTCAATAATCCACGCGGATTCTGTGGAATTCACACCAGCAAAAGACTGAAAATTAAGAAAGTGCCATGCTTTGCTACCTTCAGCACAACTCGTTCTTTAAAACTGGACAACTGAAGTAGTTCATTGTCTCTTTACTATTATAAACAACTAAATAGAATAGAAAAGAAAAAGTTCTTCGTAATTGATCCAGACATTTGATATCTGTGTTAAATGATTTTCGCGTATTCCGTAGATTGCCGGCCTATTCATAATACATGTCTCAGAATCTCTCCACTTTTTCTTTAGCCGTATTTTTATTTGTGTATCTAAACAAGTACTTAGGCAGTGCCATAATTGTTATTGAAATTAATATTGTTCTTTTTTCGCTCTTATTCACATTCAAAAATACTATAGTTCAACATTATTTTCTAACTTTTTTTGGGGGAGGGGGGAATTGTGGCATAGGTATACAACTGAATAAGTGAAATAAATTATCTACGTTGATCATAGAAGCTGAAGTAATGAATTAAAACTTGTGCCGCGGCCAGAACATGAACCTGGGTCTCCTGCTTAGTAGGAAGATATGTCAGCCACTGCACCACCGTAACAGTATAGGTTGCACAGCTGCGTCGATTACCCTACTCCAGTGCCTTCACTAACACAAACCCCAAGTCACGTTTCAGCCTATTTTCCCCTAACTCAATCGTCAGTGTTATAGCAGTGTAACATTTTTTTTAAACTGGACTTTGAAAAAACCGGAAAAGAAGAGAATCGAGGCTTGTAAGGAGTGGTGCTAAAGAATAAAGTTGCAAGTTGGGTGGACGGATAAGAAATTGAAGGTTCTTTTCAAATTCGGTCAGCAGAAGAACATGCGTAGAACTTTGGCAAAAAGAAGGTAAAGGATGCAAGGACATATCTGTAAGACAGCAATAAATAACGTTCTTGGTACTTGAGGGAGCTCTACACAGTAAAAACTGAAGGAGAAGAAAGCGTTTTGAATATATCGAGGAAATAACTGAAGCCTTTGAGTGCAAGTGGCACTCTGAGATGAAGAGTTTGTCCCGCAGAGGCAATATTGGCGGGCCACATCAAATCAATCAGAAGACTGACAGAAGGGACCGATAGGATGAAGGAGGGAAGGAGGGAGAGAAGACCTGGTCACCCCGCGACCAGGTCATTGAGACCAAGCGACGCTGACCGCATCATCCACCTACGACCTTATTTGATGCTGTGTGAGGGTGTACATTCTCTCCCTCTTGTACCACTACCGTTCTTCTTAGCTGGTCTTATAGGTAGAGTCATTATAGTTCTCGTAACAAGA
Organism: Schistocerca serialis cubense; assembly: GCF_023864345.2. NCBI lineage: Eukaryota > Metazoa > Arthropoda > Insecta > Orthoptera > Acrididae > Schistocerca > Schistocerca serialis. The sequence continues at coordinate 564,147,285 of NC_064641.1, forward strand.
GCAAGTAGCTGGTAGTATCGTGAATGCGACCCAGGTCCTCCGCAGACTCAGTGACAGCTAGGGACATGGACAATTCTAACCCAAAAACTGTCCTATTTAAATATTTACTTCTTAGTCTTAATTGGGAGTCAGCCATACGAACGTGAGGAAAGTATTACAAAGAATTATAGATATATCAGCTCGGCACTCGATTATTGTTGGGCCTCACAGCAGTGAGAAATTTTCACTAACGTTACTAATGTAATTCGCTATGAAAGAAGCACTAATAAAGATAAACAACATTCTTCGCCTTTCATTTTGAACACTGTTTACGTCATGTAACGCAACCACAATTATTTTCATTGCATCTTTCGGTCGACATATTCATAGTTTTGTTTCAAGATGCTCGAATGTAGTGTATGTAAACTAATTTCACAATAGCGCGCAAAGTGTGATAATCGTAAGGCTTGTTGACCATATGCTTGCAGTTATTACAGGTTATTTATGATATTTTATATTCATTAAAATAACTTTTTCTGGATTTGGACTGTTACACAATGACGCTAAAAGGCATATACTTCGTCTCCTTACTTCGTCTCTCACGTCCTTCCATCACACATACAATTTACAGCTTTGATAGTTTCCTCTCTCTTTCGACTTGGGCCAGTGTTACACTGTGAAAAGCCTTTGCCAAATGTCATTCACAAAACGCATTTTATAACATCTTGAGCGGTGAACGGGAATACTTCCACCATGTCTCTTAGAAAAATTAGAATATGGTCTTAGCTTTCATTAAAGATTCGTCACAGAAGTATAATAAGGAACTTGGGAGTAAGGAACACCAGTGTTCTACCATATTTGAACCGACATTTCCACATGTACTCTGCCGGAATGCATTACAGGTAGTGCATACTGTTCTATTTTCTGGTTCTGTCAAGTTCGTCTGGCATTCGGAGTTGTAGAATTTGTTGAACTGGCAAGCACTGTATAGAAAAATTAGATAGGGTCTTCGTTCATTTGATCCTTTGGGTTGTCTTTTTCTCCAAAATTTGCTGACTCACTCTTCCTACAATTTATTCAGCTAATCGGCCAAGAAAACACTCCAGGAAAAAGACTATTTATATGCTTCCGTATGAGCCCTAATTTCTCTTATTGTGGTGCTCCATACGCAAAATATACGTTGGCGACAGTAGAATCTTTTTGAGGTCAGCTACAAATGCCGGTTCTCTAAATTTTCTCAGCAGTGTTCCTCGAAAAGAACTTTGCCGTCCCTCTAGGGATTTCCATTTGAGTTCCCGAAGCAACTTCGTAATACTTGCGTGTTGATCACATCTACCGGTAAAAAATCCAACAGCCTACTTCTGAATTTCTTTGATGTATTCCCTCGATCCGACCTGGTGGGGGATCTTGACACTCGAGAAGTACTGAAGAATGGGTTCCACGAGTGTTCAATTTGCGGTGTCCTTTACAGATGGACCACAATTTCCTAAAATTCTTCCAATAAACCGAAGTCGATTATTCGCCTTCCCTACTACAATCCTTACATCCGCGTTCCATTCATTTCACTCTAGATTGTATGTGAAAATCGAATTTTACTACCTAAAACAATGCGAAAGAAAAAGAAAGATAATGATTACATGGCTAAAATGGTTCAAATGGCTCTGAGCACTATGGGACTCAACATCTTAGGTCATCAGTCCCCTAGAACTTAGAACTACTTAAACCTAACTAACCTAAGGACATCACACACATCCATGCCCGAGGCAGGATTCGAACCTGCGACCGTAGCAGTCCTGCGGTTCCGGACTGCAGCGCCTAGAACCGCACGGCCACCGCGGCCGGCAATGATTACATGTATAAGTTACAGTGGTAATTTTGAAGCGGCTATGGGACATTAGATTTGGTAGCTTTTGCAGAGGGCACACAACAGTGTAATGTTTCCTGATCGAAAGCTTCACCAGGGTTATATCCATTTTCAAACAGTTTATGAGTCTTTCTTTATTATACGTAACAAGAAAAGAAAGTTAACATCTGGTCGTCGTCAAAGGCAGACAAAGACAACGAGACATTTCCTCGTATTATTACACAGAGTTTTTGAACAAACAGAGACTTCTGTAAGGGTACAGCACTATGTATACCATTGACATCAGTAACAAGGATCTTACCAGATTATTAAAAACAATAAACAACGTGCGATTGGGAAACCTTTCTGGGTGTCAGGGCGTCGATTTGAACACCACCGTTCATTAATACGAGCCCAGTACAATAACCGATGCGTTACTTCGCTCGGTTCAAAGTATTCAGATTTAAAAGTCTTTGATTTAGTACACTGCAAATAGTTGATAACATCCAGTGAAATTACACACTGATTTAAAGGTAACTGCTAAAACGTCAAGTCGCTGTAGATATAATACTAATCGTCAATTTCAAGCTCCTGCGAAGAAATTTAGTACTATTCTGCATAAGAAGCCTGTTATGTTCTGACTGCAAAATAGCATATCGGCGTTCGGATGGTTCGTAGTTTTCCTGTTAGTTATATTCATTACGGGCTAGAGAGAATTCTTTAGTTTTAATATGTTGCATCTTTCGTCATAGTTATATAATGTAGACTCGGCATATAGACTTTTATTCTTTGACCAACAAATGGTATTTTTATTCTTTGACCAACAAATAACGAAAGGCTGCTATATTTATTTAAAGATAGGTCATAAATATGTAGGGATTTCTAAAATATGCCCATATGAAACAGTATAATTAGCATTCAACATTTTTATAACGATTTATCTCACCGTTAAGTAATAGGATTTCCTAGAAACATTGAATCACACGTTAAGCTTTCAACTTTCAACATTTTTTTAGATATTTTATTGGCAGTTTTGAAAAAAAAATTCGTTAGTCATAAAAATGGCTTTGAATGAAGGTAACTGGTTTATAGATCTTAGGCTTCTTTACTATCTTTCAAGTTCGCCCTGTATGAATGTTTACGTGATTGTTATTTTCCGAGTCATATGGTCTCGCAACTTTTCTGTTCCTTGTCGTAGTGCCAAAAATGTTTTGTAAATGAGAAAATTCATTTTCTCAGCCCCTCCCACCATCTTCAAATGCCTCGGATGGAGGTTTCCTCGTGAGCTTTATCAATGACAGAAAAACTCTATGCTTAGGCTCCACATGCGAGAAGACAAATTAAGGAGAGTTACCACCATTCTTACATGATGCAAATGACTGGATTTGGAATCACTACAGTATAGTGACTGTCACATTTTGGAATGTATCTGAATGTTACCATTTTTATGTGTGATGGTCCCTGACAAACTGAACCTTTACAATACGATATTATATTTTTTATAGTTGTATTACTTAGCACCATTCTACGTTCAGATATCCAGTTCATAATTCGTATGCGTATCTTTTTCATTTATGGAATCATTTGCTTCAACGACATAGATAAAACAGCCAATGAGTTTTACAAAGCTTAACAGAAATTAATCTCTGACCCAAATGCCTCCCGAGCCTCGACGAAGCTGAAAAAATTATGCACGGGCGGGGAGCAGAGGCGCGTTTCGTGTTTTCATGTCAAACAACGTGCTGTTCGTGATATACCCGAGAGAAGAGTAGGAACTTCCGTGGTAAGTTACGTATTTATGCGTGTGGAAGCACAGCTGTTATCATCGAGCGTAATACAAAGACTAAAATTTTTAATTAAATACAACAGAAAGTCACAGACTGCAGAAGTGGCTATGTAAATAATGGAATATTAAAAAGGAATGTTATTAAAAACTTTCCTCAGTGAAATTCAAGTTTCCAGTGTTATACGATGGGAATGTAGCCCTGCCTGATGCGCAAAAATCAATAGTTTTCTGTTGGATTCATTTCAAAGGGCGATGCAGCAGGCTATCAGAGGCCTTGAGCACAAAGAGATGTTAAACATACTACGGAAAACCGAGTGTATACTTGTAGGATCATCTAACAAAAACAGAGCTCTGAAACATCTTTTAGACACCTGTAGCTGTGCTGTACTACTTCATTCTGACCTTAGGATTACGTGGTTTGTCAAATGGCGCTGTGAAGTAATCCCGGAGTAAATATAATCTCAGCAATAAATATTCATCCTGTTACTGCGCGTGTTCCTAATTCCATCTACTCACCTTCCATTAGGTTCTATCACGCAATCTATCATGTAAAAGATAGTCGTGTCAGCACAGCATTTTAATCTGGAGAAAATTAGAACATGTAATTGATAGTGACTAGTAACAGGCGTACCCAGAGGGCTTTGTGATACTGTTGCCATTATCTACACAACTACGACGCTGGCAAATATCGTTTATCTGAAACATCTTCCACAATTTTATGCCAACTTACGATGAACATTAACAATGAAGTGACTTTATGAATAAGGTTCCTTGAGTGCACTGCGACTTGCTAGTCAGCTGGAGCCGGCCGGAGTGGCCGAGCGGTTCTAGGCGCTACAGTCTCGAGCCGAGCGACCGCTACGGTCGCAGGTTCGAATCCTGCCTCGGGCATGGATGTGTGTGATGTCCTTAGGTTAGTTAGTTATAATTAGTTCTAAGTTCTAGGCGACTGATGACCTCAGAAGTTAAGTCGCATAGTGCTCACAGCCAGTCAGGTGGTGTGTGGCAGGTCGTGAATGGACGATGCAGAAAAAGCAGACGTGATCATGCTGTATAGAGGGACTACAACGAACGCAGTTTGTTCTTGTACGGTGCATGCAGCAAGATATCTCAATAGGCGTCAACCATCTCGCAACTATTTATCAACCTCTTCCACCAGTTACGTAAAAGTGGTAGTGTAATACTTACAGAGCTCGCTGCTCGTGGTCTCGCGGTAGCGTTCTCGCTTCTCAGCACGGGGTCCCGGGTTCGATTCCCGGCGGGGTCAGGAATTTTTCCTGCCTCGAGATGACTGAGTGTTGTTGTGTCGTCTTCATCATCATCATTCATCCCCATCACGATCGGAGGTAGGCAATGGCAAACCACCTCCACTAGGACCTTGCTTAGTAAAGTGGTGCGGGTCTCCCGCATCGTTCCCCTACGCTCTGTAAAGAAGTATGGGACTTCATTTCATTTCCAATACTTAGAGAACATAAAAGAAGGAACGAAATGACCATAGAGGAGGGGGAAATTAGTGTTCTTGCTGCTGTTGCAGTCGATCCGCACGTTAGCTCCTGCACAATCGGACAAGGAAGTGGCGTGAGTCAGGCAAGTGTCCTACGCATTCTCCATAAAGAGCTGCATGGAAACTATTATGAATATCTGTATACGGGCGTTACGACAGGATACTCCAGACTTATCATGCATCTTGTTTAGTGATGAAGCCACATTTATCAATCATGATTAGGTAATCCGCCGAAACATGCGTTATTGGTCTGCTAACAATCCTCGTTGGCTTGGCCATGTGGAACGTCAGCGTCCATGGAGTGTGAATGTGTGCTGTGGGATAGTGGACCATCAGCTCACAGGCCCGTTTTTCATAGACGAAACACTGAAAGCGCACAAGTATCGCAGCCCCTCGTAGTAGAACAACTTCCATGGATGCTAGAAGACATTCCCTGCAGACTAGGAGGAACCTGTGGTACCAACATGATAGCTGTCCATCCCACAGTGCACGAAGTATTACAGCATGTCTTCACGAATTGTTTCCAAATCGTTGGCCTGGACGCAGAGAACCTTTGTCTTGGCCGGGCCATTCCCCAGATTTGATGGCTGTAGACTTTTTCTGTTGGTAAAGCTGAAAGATGCTATCTACAAGGGCATACCAACTACACTCGATGATGTGCAACGACGTATTACTGCAACCTATTCGGCCTGCACTGAAATGCTAGCACGTTTGCAACAGTCGTTCCTTACCAGACTGTAAGGGTCTATTGCCGTTGCCGGTGGTAATTTTGAACACAACCTGTGAAGGCCAAATGAAGCTGTGATGGTCAACTGCCTCGTTACTTTCCAGAATTCACATAACTAGTGTATGCATTTGTGTTGTTCTTTAGTGAGTGCTACCACAGGAACTGTATAAATGTCCATGTGGGAATTTTTCAAAATATGAAGTCTCGTAAACAACTCGCACTAGACACCTGCGACAAACACCACCCTATTTTTAGTTTGTTAAGTCAATAGACGTTTATATTTAGTCAACAGATACAATTTCGAAGTTTTATTGCAATCTGTTTATTAGCTGACAATACGAGCCGCTCTCTAACAATCCATTCTGTGAACCCCACATATCAGTATCACTTTTTCACTTCCGCAATATAGGGTTCGTTAACATACAGAAGTTAGATAGTTAAATCATCATGTCTAATAAAAAAATTTAATCTAGTAAATAAGATTACGGTAATATTAATAATCACTGGAAAATCTGATCTGTATCTGACGGTTAGCAAGAAAATTTTTCGCATTTAATTTTAATCCGTATTCATATTATTATGTATTAATGGTCTATAGATGTTTGGCCTCAGTAAATTTACACAGTTTTTATCATTTCCTCCGAAGTTTTATCCTTGCTTATTTTTACGCTTTTAGTATTATATGCGAAATCAGTTACGCTAAATGTTCTTGTGTGCAGTAATTTGATTTATTTGTCAAGAACTGATTTACCGCAGATATAATTCGCACCAGCTATTGAAGTTTGACTGAACAGTTATTTGCAACGTTAAGATTTAATTAAAAATTTCTTACACCCTAACTAAGGCACTTGCAATGATGGCAAAATGTTGATTTTAGTAACTACATGACGAAAAGTTACATACGCAGAAGGTTTTATTGAAGCAGAGAACGACCAAGGTCTGCTTCGGTAGCTGTGTGGTAAGCGCGGCGGATTGCTAACCGAAAGGACCCGGTTTCGACTCCCTGCCGTGTCGGAGATTTCCTCCGCTCGGTAATTGGGTACTGTGTTGTCCTCACGTTCGTTGCCTGATTATTAACATTTCGCTACTGGTATGATCGTAAAGGCGCAATCTGAAAGCCAGTAAAAAAAAAAACTATCAAGGATGACTTGCTGTGACATAACAAGCATCCGGCTCAGTTGTTGCAGGTTGGTCTGCTGTAGGCCGGCGTGAATGTTTGTTGGGGAGGCCAGCCGTCCGCTTGACTGCAGACAGGCAAGCTGAATTGGACGGATCCACAGAGAATAGTTTGTCCGTGACGGAGTGCCAATTGGAGGTATAGTGGTGGCCGGCAAGGGACGAGGAGCAGCGATCATCGGCGTTTTACCAACGTGGGAAGAGGTGTGTGTGAGTTCCGGCGGAGTGGTCGCGGGATGAGCTAAGATGGAGGAGCCCTACGACCTGCAATATTGACACTAAATAAAGACTTTATGATCTAAATGTGCTAAGGACCAAAAGTAATCTTCTCAGGTAAAATAAGGAAACGACATACAAATTTAGCATGCACTTTTTTATAACTTTAAACCTTTCTTGTCATCCAGCGAATATAAACTATACTGCAAGTCCGCCATTTTTCAAGAGACAAAAAGCAGCACATCAAAATAGTAAGTACCCGGATGGGACGGATATTGGTGGTTGTTATGTCTACGTACAGAGAAACAAATGATTACAATTTCAAAATAAATTGAATGATTTATTCAAGAGCAAGAGATTCACAAACTGAGCAAGTCAATAACGCATTGGTCCACCTATCGACCAGATTCAAGTAGTTACTCGGCTTGGCACTGAGTGACAGAGTTGTTGGATGTACTCCTGTCCAGTTGGCGCGACAGATCGTCAAAATTCCGACCTGGTTGTAGGGCACCGTCCATAAGGCTCCAAAGATCCTCAACTGCGGAGCGATCCACCGACTTTGCTAAGGTAGGATCTGGAAATCACGAAGACGAACGGCAGAAACTCATGCCCTGTGTTGGTCGGCATCATCTTCCGTAAATGTAAGCGCAAGATGGTTTGAAATGAAGGGCAGCAAAACTTGGCGTAGAACACTCTCGACGCACCGCTGTGCTGTAAGGGTACCGCTGATGACAACCTAAGGGGTCCTGCTATAAAATGAAATGCACCCCAGACCATCACAGCTGGCTGTTGGCCCGTGAGGTGGGCGACCGTCAGATTGGTATTCTACCGCTGTCCGTCTCCAGACACGTCTTCGGCCTGGCCTGGAATCTCAAGGACTGGAGCAGAACTGTCTTCAGTGATGAGCCCCGCTTCGAAATAGGTCCCGATAAAAACGAAATGAGCGTATGGAACTGTTGGCCGGTATATCCCATTCGGTTTCGCCCACCAAGTGCAAGTCTTATTTCATTCGGCGCCACATTGGGCTACTTGCGGCCGATGATGAGGATGAAATGATGATGAGGACAACACATCACCCAGTCCACGAGAGGAGAAAATCTCCAACCCGGACGAGAATCGAGCCCGGGCCCAGTGCACGGGAGGCAAGCACGTTACCACCCAGCTAAGAAGGCGGACATGGGTCCGATGACCAGCAAGGACGTGTCTAGACACGCCCTGGGCAGCGGTGGGATATCAAATTGTTGTTGCCATCCATACTGCTCTATAGCCATGAATGGTGATTATGGGTGCCATTTCTTTTCATAGCAGGACCTCTTTGGGTGTCATCTGTGGCACACTTACAACACAGCGGTGTGTTACGTCGACTATATTCTACGTCCCGTTTTGTTGTCCTTCATGACAAGGTATCCTACTCTTGCATTTCAGCAAGATAATGCCTGACCACACATGGCGAGTGTTTCTGTTACTTGTCTTCATGCTTTCGAAACCCTATCTTGAGCAGCAAGTGGATATTTTCTTCGTCTTAGAGTGTATTTTGCACTACTGATGGGTGTGTGAATGAAATAATCAACAGATATGCCATTCTCTAAGATGTTTACTCTTTCCCATTGTTCAGAACCACTGAATGTACTTTTGATACGCGCTGTTCCAGGTGAGGTAATTTTAATTTGTGCAGAAGAACTGATGTGTAGCTTTTTTTATGTTTGTGGTACTATCAGAGGCAACCTGGAAGTCAATAAAGTCCTTTTCCTTCATTCTGGATGTGTTAAATGGTAAACAAGGGTGTGCTTAAATAACTACTTCTTGTAAATCATCACGTACACAACACTTAACTATCTTTTTGCTATTTTCTATTAAGACAAAGCTTCTAGAACAATATAGGAAACTGTGACCTAAAACAAGATACTCAGGTTCTTTATAATCAAATAGGCCACAAGACACTACGAACAGACCCATAAGCACAGCAGTTGTCACTACAAATCACAAGTTTCTTTTTGTTACCAGTTACATGGACAGTATTTTTAGTGAAATGAAGGACATGTAATAAACATGATATGTTTCTAGATCCACGAGACCCTTCACTCTTATGCCACAAACACTTCATAATCTCACTGTTGTCATGAGTATGAACACAGAACATGAAATCTGGTGTAAGTAGAGTAAGTGTAAGAATTGGAACAAACACTTATTGGTACAGCTGTACGAGTGTTGCTTCCAAGCATAGCTGAAGAAGTCGCATTATACTTCATGCTTTCCCAGTACTCTTAGCATAATGTGCCTCTTTAATTCGTGCATTATGCTGTCTAACTTTCACAGACGAGAACATTTTGAGGCATTACTAGCAACACCTTGCTTGTCCAAAGCGGAAACGTGTCCACAACACATCCATGTGGCAACTGTGCGTTAAGCTGATGTTGCTTTACGCTGACTGTCAAGCACGTTTAAAATGAAGAAGGCCGTAGAGCGAGAACCAGTGCGATCTGTTGATCACTGTTACGATACGTTACCTTCGTCATATGACGAAGCACTTTTGGTATAATATACAAGCATAGATCCAGCGCCTTTAGAGCGAATAAATAAATTTTGAAAGAAATGGTACCTATCCCGTTTAGAATGTTAGGTCTTCAAATGCAGTACTACTGGAAATATATAAAATGCCTTACTGGAAACCTAGATAAAAAAAAGAAAATAATAACAGCTTTACAACTGTGAAAATGGGACGAGCTCATTGAAAACTGAACCATGTCTGTAAATCAAAAACTATAACAACTGAGCTCAATTCGTAATTTAAACTTAGGATGATGTTAGAAATCGTATGATCACATCAATTTCTAAGTAAACTAATACACATAATGCTATAAACAATTTCGTTAATTTTACGTAAATACTGCGATAACTATGAGATCCTCTACACATACAAAAAAGATATTGTCAGTTTGAGTATCTTTTTTAATAATCCAACAACTTTCGACGGACATTTATTTATATTCATGAGTTATAAAATATTTAAAGTAAGTGACTTGACTAGTGCCGGATGTGACTCTTCATATGTTTAAGACTTATTTAAAATTCTTATAACAATACATATGTTTTATTAAGAGGTCGTAAACCGACCGCAAAGATTTAACGAATGTTTTATCGTATGTACTCATGTGAAATTATTGTACGAAATTCGAATGATGGTCAGGGTGAAAGTATCTTCACTGAATTAAGCACTGGTCATCCGACCGAGTCTGTAAACAACCGTGCACAACGGAGCACAAGATCTTTCGTTTCCAATCGCTCACTGAGCGTCTTTCTTCAGTCTGTCGGCTGAGGTCTTTTATGATAATTATTTGAGCAGTACTGTGGCACGAATGTTTCGCTCTGTGATAACGGAATTAGAATAATTTTGGGTCGCGTGTGTAAACTGTTTAATATCTAGACTCTGGTTTCAGCCAGGAGTTAGAATCTCTGAAGTCGTTTCAGTGAATGACTAAATTTCATAAGCGAAATCTTTAATCTTTTGGGCAGCTGAGAACATGTAGGTATTTAGCTGCGCTTACATAATTTGTATTTGTGATGGATAGTATTCTGGGCTATCCGCTGAGTAAGCATTACGCCTTTTTGTGAATTAATGCGTAAAAGTGTGTAATTATTTAGCGCATGCTGATGTCTGAAAATACTCTGTCTGTACGAATTCATTATAGATTCTGCACTGCTGCTTCAGATACTGAGAAATATATCTTTCAGTGTTTAGTATATGAGGCCACCATTCACTTATGCTGTGCGTATCTAAGATAAACATCTAAAGCAATTTGAAAACAATCTGGTTTGGCCAGCTTTATTATGCTTCGGGATTTTGTTTGACTATTTCAACCTTAATTCAATTACTTATGAAAATTTATTTCGCCAGTTTGTCTCATTACAATTATCTGGTTTCGTATTAAAATCATTGTGATGAATGTTTGGTCTTTAGATCGAATGTGTACAGTCTTGCTAAAAGCTACATGTCATGCATTTCCCGCACTTCATTTGCACGTTCTGCAGAGTCGTGATTATTCATTTCGATAGGGATGCACCTGAGAGAATTGTAAAAGTCCCACGGATGAAGTCTGTATTACACACGAGGTACTACTATTCATGTGAGCGCTAGTCACTAATACAGTGTACCAGACTTAGCTGAAAATTGCTTGAGGAACTCCATTAAAGAAATCTCTGTGAGTAACAATACGCTGAAAACGTTCTCTTAATCAATAACAATGTTTCAAAAACGTCAACACAATTCGTAAAAGGCTGGTTCTGCAATCTTCGAAAACACCACGTTCTCCGTCTGTTAATTTTTCTTGTCGTTTAACAACTTGCGGTTAAAGAAGCGTTATGATTAAGAATGCAGAAACACACGGTACTTTTAATTATGTTCGCCATCGAATGGTTGACGAGCGCCGATGTGTTTCATTTGAAACAGATGTCAAGCGTAATTGTAGCGCAGTACCACCACGCCTCGTTAAGACAGGCGCCCCGTAACAACATGTAGCGTTGTGTTTAATTGCGCGATAGCTTACGCTCAAATAAATAGCCACGCGAGAGCAACTCACGTTCGCGACCTCGCTTTGATGAAACACGACCCATATGTGCCGCCGGCGCTGCGCAAACATGCTCCAATATGCTGTGAAAATGGAAGACATCTAAATAATTCCATTCCGTTTCTGTCGCATAGCCCTCTATAATTTATCGAAATAGTTTCCACTGGGTTACTCGTGTTTCGCTAGTGACAGGATAATCAAAGAAAAATGAACTTATGATATTCCTGCTTACAATAAACGAAAGTATAATATAAATTAAATTAAGCTTTATTTTGGCAAATTTTAGATCACAACAGTCAAATCGACGTTCAACATAAGGTAATGATTTCAGACAGAACCCAAAAATTTAATACTTTCCTTTGTAAATACTGTGTGCCTCAGTTGAGTGGTCATGTCTATGGGATGAATAAATCAAACTGCGCAAGTCGCCAGCGTTAAACGGATATAGTCATGTGGAATTGGGGACTCTGTCGTTACCATTTTATGATGAGATCTAAACTTAAATATTACACGTATAAGCTCCGCTATCACATATTTATTCATAGTTACCAATGCTAAATTGTTACTGCTATAGGATTAAATCGAAATACGTGAAAGGAGTAGTAGTTACTTTCTTTCTTACAGACACAAATTTAGACGAATATCTAATTAGATCAGTTTAGATTTAGTGTCATTCTATAGACCAAAAAATGAGATGATTCTCGTGGGTGTGGAACAAGTCAGAAAGTATAACATAAAAAACATAAAACAATTGAATATAATACTCACTACCCTGAGCATTTGTAACGAGATTGTCAAAATACATCAATACATTACAGGAAACTGGAACTGCTAATATTTGCAGAATACAATGTCAGAATGAAACATAGTTATATACTTTAAGTAAATTTATCATACACAAAATATCTAATCTTGACCGTCGTGACCAAGTGCTGTCAAAACCGAAATCTAACAGACATTTTTACTTAAGCTGGTCTAACAGTCCCTGTTAAGATACTTATTTATAGGATAGAAGGAGTTGTCTATCAAAAGTCTTTCACACCCTGTTTACCGTGCTTTGTCTGAAACCAAGTTTGCAATGGTTGCTGGCAATTTACTGAAAATATGTGTTCCTGAATACTGGACCTCTTTTTGGACCGCGGTAATTAATTTTAGTTCTTAATGTAGATTGTTCCATTCCTACCGTTGATACTATGTATTGAGCTGTTGATTGGAAATAGAGATATATTACTTACAACAAATGTCATTAAGGAATAAATATATTGAGAAGCATTTGTCAGAATACAAAGTTCCTTGAACAGCTTTCTACGTGATGGTCTTGAATTTACACCATTAATAAGTCTTACTACACGCTTTCGCACATTAAAAATCTTTTCTCAGTTTGGTGAGTTGCCCCGGAATATGGTTCTGTATGACCTAATAGAATGAAAGTAAGCAAATTAGGCAAGTTTTTTAAAGGTTTCTATTCTTTACACTCAACTGAGGCTAGGTTTGGTGTTGAATTAGCTAATCTATTGCGACATATGATGACTTCCACTTACTTTTTATTTAGTGACCAATTTTATGAACAAACAGTTGGAGTTACGATGGGAATATCTCTGTCACCTAGTACTGTTAATCTATTTATGGAGGATTTCGAGGAAAGTGCCCTACAGTAAATGGCATTGAAACCTGACTTTTTTAGGTATGTAAACAATACTTTCTTTGTTTGGCCTGCTGGAAATGAGAATAAGAACAGCGTTTTAGAACATCTGAATCCAATCCAGCTGGTTGTTCGCTTCTCTATGGATGAGGAAAAGGGTGGCTGGCTTACATTCCTTGGTGTGTTGGCTAGGAGGAAGCTTAACAGTATGCTGGGACAGGTTGTTTATAGGAAGCCAACGCACGCGGATACGTCCTAAACATATATATAGAAGATTATCGTGGGTTGATACCACATGGAATTCTTGCAACACATTTGTAAACATTGAACAGTTCCTTTATTAAGAACATTACTCCTTATGAGATTAATTACTTAAAATATACAAAATATGTCGACTTACAGATATGTCTCTCCCCAAGAATTGCAATAGTTTGTAGTGCAAATGTTTTTGTAGTTCCAAATTTTTTATTTATTATTTTCAGTTCAAGCTCTCATTAATATGGAGAACTAAAAATTTTGAAGTTTCCTCCATAGTTCATGCTTCCTCATCATGTGTTAAACTTGTCATTGGTGTAGTAACTCCAGATGTGCAGAACAGAATATGTTCTATGTCTTTGAAATTGAGAGTTATAGTACTCACAAGAAAACCATTAAATAATACTTTTAAAAAGATTACTTTTTGGATTATAATGCTACTGTCATCTACAAAAAGAAGTAATTCTACTTGTTGTATATTAGACGGAAAGTTATTTACATATTAGAGGAACAATAGTGGACCTAAGATTGTGTCCCATGAAACCACGTAAGTGATGTCTCCCTAATCAGAAGAATCTACTCTGATTACATTGGTTGAATTATGAACTGTGCCTTTTGTCTTCTTTTGGTTAGACATGACATTACCCATTGGTTGTCTGTACTATTAATTCCATAAACTCTCTGTCTGTCCATGACAATAGTGTGATTCACGCAGTCAAATGACTTTGATAGGTCACAGGAAGTACCAAATGGGACTATTTTGTTATTTAATGCATGTAAAATTTGGCGAGTGAATGTGTCAATGGCATTCTCAGTTGAGCAACTTCTCTAAAAGCCAAACTGTAATTTACTGAAGATGTTATTAATGCACAAATGGGGTATTATTCTAGAATACATGACCTCAGAAATTTTGGATCGGCTTGCGGATATTGAGATATCTTCTGTTGTCTTCCTTGTAGACCGATTTCACAACAGCATATTCCAATCTCTCTGGAAAAATGCCCAGAGTTAGTGGTGCGTTACATATTAATGATTTGTTTGGCATATTTCCTCCAGAAAGTCTTTGATTAAATTTATTAAGGCTGTTGGTGACTTCCATCATGAAAATTTACTTACACTGGATTTCAACACACCTTGGAGAAAGCCGTATTTCCTGCAAAAACACGCGACACTCAGCACTGACGCCAGCGGAAAAGCCGACCGGAGCACAACGACCGCGCCGCACAGCGCTCGTCAAGAGCAGCCGGCAGGCGGAAAAATTCCATTAAGCTGAAATCCGCGACTTGTGAAATATTTATTGGACCCGCAGCTGATGAGTTTGCTTTGCGGACCGCTAATGGCTGTGGCCGAAGCAGCGGGCGGGTGGTGGACGCTTCTGTGTTGGGATGCCCGTTGGCTGCCAAGTCCGGCGACCTCAAGCTGCCAACCTTCCAGCTGGCGTTTCTAATACACTAGCGAGAGCGCTCTGGCAAAGGAGACGTAGTTTTTGAAAATATTTTGTAATTACTATCGGCGGTATGCAAATGAAAATTAAACACGCCAATCTAAGAACACTTTCCTTTAACATTGTTTCCTCCGAAATGAAAATAGTAGTAAATATTTTGAAGATTACATCGGACAAGTGTGTCAGACGTACAGTATCTTTGACATCAAGATTGGTTAAGGAGTGGCATTAAGTTTTATATCGTAAGTAGTAATGATATGGTATTACTAGAATTAAAAAGGAATTTAATGTATCTAATATCAATTTACCAACGGTCATGACGCGTAGGTAACACCGGTTCCCGTCAGATCACAGAACTTAAGCGCTGTCGGGCTGGGTTAGCAATTCGATGGGTGACCATCGGGTCTGCTGAGCGCTGTTGGCAAGCGGGGTGCACTCAGACCTTATGAGGAAAACTGAGAAGCTACTTGATTGAGAATTGGCGGTTGCGGTCTCGGAAACTGACATAGGGCCAAGAGAGCGGTGTGCTGACGACATGACCCTCCATATGCGCATACGGTGACGCCTGTAGTCTGAGGATGACACGGCGGCCGGTTGGTACCGTTGGGCCTTCATGGCCTGTTCGGACTGAGTTTAGTTTAGTTTTAATGCCAATATGAATAAGACTACTAAAAACTAATAACGTTTATCCTTCAAAATTATTTTTATTTTCCGACAGAATCACGATTATCTTTACAAATAACTGTTTAGACCAGTGGTTCCAAATCTTTCTTAGAACATTACTCCTAAGTACAATCAGACATTAGCTAGTATTTCCACTCACCTTCTGCCGTCTGTTGCCCCCTCTCCCCCACAGTACCACCTACTTTAGAACCTAACTATAGAATGAAAGACTTTAATTTGAACGCTTTTATTTTTAGAATGAAAGATGAATGATACTTAGTTTGAGTTTGTGTCTGTATCGGTGTTAGAATGAATGATGAAGGAATTCGTCGTGCATCGCACGTGATACCCACAATTCCTTCTCAGATAACAAAACTAACTATCCACAGTGAGGGTACACATTTGTTACTAAACACACTTACTCTTTATCACTCCTCTCTATTGCGGCGCTTGCTTGACCTGCACACTGCAACCCCATGTAAAATCAAACAAGTTCAGATGTGTGTTCTGAACTGAACGGTTGTAAATCATTTGATTCCTGCGCCACTTACTTTTGAACTGGCAGAAACTGGACGACTTCCGACTGTTGCTTTGTTTCTAACAACTCTAATAATAATAATTATAATAATAGTAATACTGTGTTCAGCATTAGGGTAGTCTTTATGTAGTTACTGCAGTGTTGTGTTGTCAATTAATTCATTTATCTGTTTCGAAGCGAGTAATGAAGCAATTTCTGGACTACTGCTGGTACTATCTACAAATTGGAGAAGACGTTTTATTGAGACATACAGCGTTTATTACGTATATGGCCCACTTTTATCATCAGCGATGTATGGAACAAAGCACAAGATATGTAAGTAGTGGGGGGACTATGTGAGGAATCTGTAACCTCCACTGCATTAATGCTAGTAATTGAGAAAAGGTGAATACTGGTAATTTACGTAATGAGTGTTAGAGTCGTACAGAATTGTGATAATAGTAATGATCTTTTGAAAATAATCGACAGAAATGTAATCCAATCGCTTAGTTTTTACCCCTCAGAATTTTTTTTAATCCTGAGGGGGTAATTACCACCAAGATTGGAACCACTGGTTTAAACCATCTCAAGCAGCCGTTTGTCCAGTTGTTGCACAGGAGAGCCATGCACTCAGAAAATGAAACAAACGTTTTGTTCAAGTATTACGATCGTCATCAGACGATATGCAAAAACAGTTTCGCATTTTGTAAAACTTTTAATTAAGTTACGTCTGAAAAGTTCGTTGAATGATCTCAGAAAATAGAGTAATCAGGGGTTAAAAACAAAATACCTCTGCTTACCTTCAAACCAATCACCATTAGCTACAACACTTTTCTGACATCGGATGTAAAGGTGTTGGAAACTATCAGAAAACTCTCCTTGTGAAATCGCCGGAAGCAACGTGGCCACGCGGTGTTGGATATCCGCATCATTACAGGAAATGAGACTTGGTAACCAAGCGACAGCATGGTGTTCAAAGACTTCGCCTTCTCCAAAAAAAAAAAAAAAAAAAGAGCTGGCAAAATCCAAGATTAAGAAAATGTTGATTCCATTTTCCAACAGCAAGGCCTTGATCCATTAAAAATATTCACCCGAGGGAGGCGATGAATACCATTCCATTGATAGTCGTTTGATCTCCATATCGTATTTGTAGCAGCAGGTCTCATCTCCCGTGACGATGCGAATATCTGACAACCCGTGACCACGGTGCTTCGAGCGATTGCACGAGCAGCGTTTGCTGACAGTGTCTAACAGCTTTAAGCCCCATGTCAGAAGTGTGCTGTATCTAATGGTATTAACTATGTGTGCCAGTGAAGGTATTTCATTTGTAATTCCTGTTTCCTTTATTTTCTGAGATTATTCACCGAATTTATCAGAAGCATGTTGTACTATCGATACTGTTACTACTGCTGCTGCTAAAAGTAATAATAACAATAATAACAATAGTGATACAAAATATACTTACAGGTGACCAAGGGGAAATTTTCTGACACTGATTTCTGAGAGAAAAATCTCCAGGTAGATTGCACCACCTAACCGTTTCGGGAAATGAAGAAGTTCTGGCTTGTCAGAAGAGTACATAGTTGTGATGCGGTAACGAGTGTGTACTAGAACAAAGGCAGACATTACTGTCATCGTAATAGCTAGTTAATGACATAACAATCTTTTGAAGCTTCAAATATTATCTAGCTATCTGATATGAGGGAAATCAAACACAGTCAGCTCCCTTCCGCTGCAATAGGAAAATCGGCTGCGGGGGATAGAAATAATTTTGCTCTGATGGAAATAAGTGTTTCCGTTGTGTTGTTCAAACAACAGCATTAAGGTCGGGGAAAGATATAAGGGACTCCATACAAGGCAAAGGGGTAGAGGAGATTGAGTGTATGGAAATCTCTGCAATTTACTACACGTAGTGAGGACAACTGTGCGAAAGATAAATACGATCAAGAAGTCGAACGTCACAGATATATTGTATGCAGGCTGTGAGTGTACAGTGTCGACACATGCAATATGTTTGCCGTATGAATACACTATACACTCACAGTCTGCATACAATATGTCTACGAGTTCGATTTTTTTATTGTATTTCATTATATTACGCACAGTTGTCCTCATTACGCGTAGAAAATCGCAGAGATTTCCATACTCTCTATCTCCTCTATCGCCTTGCCTTGTATCTAGTCCCTTATATCTTTCCTCGATCTTAACGCTCTCATCTGAACAACACAACAGGAACACTCGTTTCCATCAGAGCAAAACCATTTCTATTACCCTCAGTTGATTTTCCTGCAGCTGCAGAAGGAACCTGATTATTTTATAAATATATTGTTGTACGATGTACTTGAGGACAATATTATGGAAATGGAAGAGGATGTAGATGAAGATGAAATGGGAGATATGATACTGCGTGAAGAGTTTGACAGAGCACTGAAAGACCTGAGTCGAAACAAGGCCCCCGGAGTAGACAATATTCCATTGGAACTACTGACGGCCGTGGGAGAGCCAGTCCTGACAAAACTCTACCATCTGGTGAGCAAGATGTATGAAACAGGCGAAATACCCTCAGACTTCAAGAAGAATATAATAATTCCAATCCCAAAGAAAGCAGGTGTTGACAGATGTGAAAATTACCGAACTATCAGCTTAATAAGTCACAGCTGCAAAATACTAACACGAATTCTTTACAGACGAATGGAAAAACTATTAGAAGCCAACCTCGGGGAAGATCAGTTTGGATTCCGTAGAAACACTGGAACACGTGAGGCAATACTGACCTTACGACTTATCTTAGAAGAAAGATTAAGGAAAGGCAAACCTACGTTTCTAGCATTTGTAGACTTAGAGAAAGCTTTTGACAATGTTGACTGGAATACTCTCTTTCAAATTCTAAAGGTGGCAGGGGTAAAATACAGGGAGCGAAAGGCTATTTACAATTTGTACAGAAACCAGATGGCAGTTATAAGAGTCGAGGGACATGAAAGGGAAGCAGTGGTTGGGAAGGGAGTAAGACAGGGTTGTAGCCTCTCCCCGATGTTGTTCAATCTGTATATTGAGCAAGCAGTAAAGGAAACAAAAGAAAAATTCGGAGTAGGTATTAAAATTCATGGAGAAGAAATAAAAACTTTGAGGTTCGCCGATGACATTGTAATTCTGTCAGAGACAGCAAAGGACTTGGAAGAGCAGTTGAATGGAATGGACAGTGTCTTGAAAGGAGGATATAAGATGAACATCAACAAAAGCAAAACAAGGATAATGGAATGTAGTCTAATTAAGTCGGGTGATGCTGAGGGAATTAGATTAGGAAATGAGGCACTTAAAGTAGTAAAGGAGTTTTGCTATTTGGGGAGCAAAATAACTGATGATGGTCGAAGTAGAGAGGATATAAAATGTAGGCTGGCAATGGCAAGGAAAGCGTTTCTGAAGAAGAGAAATTTGTTAACATCCAGTATTGATTTAAGTGTCAGGAAGTCATTTCTGAAAGTATTCGTATGGAGTGTAGCCATGTATGGAAGTGAAACATGGACGATAAATAGTTTGGACAAGAAGAGAATAGAAGCTTTCGAAATGTGGTGCTACAGAAGAATGCTGAAGATTAGATGGGTAGATCACATAACTAATGAGGAAGTATTGAATAGGATTGGGGAGAAGAGAAGTTTGTGGCACAACTTGACCAGAAGAAGGGATCGGTTGGTAGGACATGTTCTGAGGCATCAAGGGATCACCAATTTAGTATTGGAGGGCAGCGTGGAGGGTAAAAATCGTAGAGGGAGACCAAGAGATGAATACACTAAGCAGATTCAGAAGGATGTAGGTTGCAGTAGGTACTGGGAGATGAAAAAGCTTGCACAGGATAGAGTAGCATGGAGAGCTGCATCAAACCAGTCTCAGGACTGAAGACCACAACAACAACAACAATTGTTGTGGTCTCCAGTCCAGAGACTGGTTTGATGTAGCTCTCCATGCTACTCTATCCTGTGCAAGTTTCTTCATCTCCAAGTAACTACTGCAACCTGCATCATTCTGAATCTGCTTAGTGTATTCATCCCTTGGTCTCCCTCTATGATTTTTACCCTCTACACTGCCCCCCAATACTAGTTTGGTGATCCCCTGATGCCTCAGAAAATGTCCTACCAAGCGATCGCTTCTTCTAGTAAAGTTGTACCACAAATTCCTCTTCTCCCCAATTCTGTTCAGTACTTCCTCATTAGTTACGTGATCTACCCATCTAATCTTCTGCATTCTTCTCTAGCATTACAATTCGAAAGCTTCTATTCTCTTCTTGTCTAAACTATTAATCGTCCATGTTTCACTTCCATACGTGACTACACTCCATACAAATACTTTCTGAAAAGACTTCCTGATGATACCTATATCTATACTCGATGTTAAAAAATTTCTCTTCTTCAGAAACGCTTTCCTTGCCATTCCCAGTCTACATTTTACATCTTCTCCACTTCGACCATCATCAGTTATTTTGCTTTCCCAATAGCAAAACTCATCTACTACTTTAAGTGTCTCATTTCCTAATCTAATTCCCTCAGCATAACCTGATTTAATTCGACTACGTTTCATTATCCTTGTTTTGCTTTTGCTAATGTTCATGTTATATCTTCTTTTCAAGAAACTGTCCATTCCGTTCAACTGCTCTTCCAGGTCCTTTGCTGCCTCCCACAGCATTACAATGTCATTGGCGTACCTCAAAGTTTTTATTTCTTCTCCATGGATTTTAATTGCTGCTCCGAATTTTTCTTTTGTTTCCTTTACTGCTTATTCAACATATAGACTGAATAACATCGGGGATAGGCTACAACCCTCTCTCATTCCCTTCACAACTACTGCTTCCCTTTCATGCAGCTCGACTCTTATAACTGCCATCTGGTTTCTGTACAAATTGTAAATAGCCTTTCGCACCCTGTATTTCATCCCTGCCGTCTTTAGAATTTGAAAGAGAGTATTCCAGTCAACATTGTCAAAAGCTGTCTCTAAGTCTACAGATGCTGGAAAGATAGGTTTATCTTTCCTTAATCTATCTTCTAAGGTAAGTTGTAGGTTCAGTATTGCCTCACGTGTTCCAAGATTTCTACGGAATCCAAACTGATCTTCCCTGAGGTCGGCTTCAATCAGTTTTTCCATTCGTCTGTAAAGAGTTCGTGTTAGTATTTTGCAGCCGTGTTTAGCCGTGGCTACCAACAGAAGTTTATCTTTGCTTGTTCACAATATGCTGGAGATCAGTTACTGTTGTGGTGCGAGTTAGTTGCGGTTTGGTTCTCGACCAGAACGGAGTGAGCCGAGATTGGATAGTGCATTCGTCGGCCTGCTAGGAAGCCGTCTTAATGCTTTTATAGCGTGTCCATGCCGCGATCGATCTTTGCTTAGTGTGGTAGCTGTCGGTAGCAAATTGTGGCATGTAGATTGAAATGCTGGATGTTATCAAAACTGGTAATGTTTCCTGAGTATTTGAATATATTATAATTCCTTATCACTTATCAGTCGATGTCTCACTTCAAACAGTGATCATAGTATCCCTGGATGTATTATTTAATGAGACTAGCTGTACGGAAAATTTGCTGGAAAAGTAATGGGAGACTGTGACCTAATAAAGCGGGCCTTTAGGAATACTGACGTTGTCGTTATAAGGCTTTCATACACAATTCCAAGCGACGAGAAAAACGTTACAGGGTAACACTGTAATCAACCATTGAAGCAGAAGCGTTTGTACAGCTTTCTTTTTCAGACAGGAAGGGCAGAGATTTTTACATTTTTGGAGATTATGGGGAGACGCCGCTCACTGCAGCTGTGTGTTGAGCCCAATTTTTGTTTTCATCTATTATTATACGTTGACTCTTTGCAGAGAAAATTGTACTTATCCATTTCCGGTTAATGTGCCTAGAATGTCAAATAAGGACAGCCTGAATGTTTGAATAGTCTACGGCTATTTAGATAGCGTACACAGGTCAGCACAGAGATTCTCGTTAGCTGTCTTCAGGTTTGGTTTTGCACTAAAATATACTTGGGGATTGTCAGCATACAAGTGGTACTTACTGAGACACGTCATTCAGTTTAGAGTAAAGACTGTGGGATATAGTATCGAAACCTGGAGGCCACCAGCTACTGAGTGTGTCCATGGTGACTTCGCTGTGCCGGACATGACGCATAAATGGCGAGAGGTCAGGTGGGAGCGGAAGGATTGCAAAGGTACGCATTGGTAGCTGCACGGTCAGCGCTGTGGATTGCTACCGAAGTGGAGTGGGTTCAGTTCCTGGCCGGGTTGGATATTTTCTTCGGTTGGGGACTGGGAGTTGTGTTGTCCTTAAGTTCGTATCATAATAGCATTTATTCATTTTTTCTTTGTATTGAATGCAAGTTTTGTTAAAACTAAATATTCTTTTTGAAGTAATTAGATTTAACAAGTGATCTTGGACTTAGCAATTGATTTATGACACTACACTCCTGGAATAACTGTACGGGTAAGTCCCAAAACCCAATAAAAAAATTTAAAAATGTATTGCACAGCACCTAGAGAAAAATTTGCGTTGCTAAGTTTGACAAGTAAAATACAGAAATCGAAAGGGTCGAAGAATTTGATAAAATCTAAGAAGCACATTATAATCTCCTCTCGTCTGTTAACGGTTAGCTTCAAGTCATGTGTTACTTTCATGAAAGAGGATGATGGATTGCGATGTTTGTGATAACTTGACTGGTACCCGTCTAGATCGCCAAATATGTTTCTTTATTTGTTACGTCATTCCGGCGAGTGCCATCAATACATCAAAACTTAGAACCTGTAAAACGAGGGTCAGTGTCATGCATTCGTTTTTGATACTCACATGGAACCTTATTTTACAACTTCTAACTTTTGATCTGATGACGACTATAGCCAAAACGACGTAATAAATAAATATACGAGGGCTATCCACAAAGTACATTACGTTTTGGAATTAAAAATAAATAGAGTATTGGAATTTTTTTTATTATATACAGATGAAAGCCACACTTAAATAATACTTTTCTACATAGTTGCCATTTAAATTAAGGCACTTATCGTAGCGATGGACGAGCTTGGAAATTCCTTCGTCGTAAAATTCGGCCGCCTGCGACTTCAACCACGTGGTTTTCTTGAAGCTGTGCGTCGTAATCAAAACGCTGGATAGCCAACCACTTCTTCATTGCTGGGAATAAGTGGAAGTCGCTCGGTGCCAGGTCGGGACTGTACGGCGGATGAGGAAACAACTCCCACTTAAAAGATTCGAGAACTTAACGAGTGACATTTGCCGTGTGGGCCCGGGCGTTGTCGTGAATCAGCAAGATCTTTGAGCCCAACTTTCCCCTGCGCTTGTTTTGTATTGCTCTTCTGAGGTTGTGCAGAGTTTGGCAATACCTTTGAGAGTTTATTGTAGTGCCTCCTTCCACGAAATCCACCAAAATCACACCTTTTCTGTCCCCTAAGACAGTCGCCATCACCTTCCTTGCCGACATTGTCTGCATGCATTTCTTGGGTTTTTGGGGGGGAATTTGTGTGCCCCCACTGCATTGACTGCAATTTTGTCTCGCAGTTCACATGCGTTACCCATGTTTCGTCACCAGTAACGATGTGATCGAGTAATGAGTCCCCATCTTTCTCGTAAGCGTCCAAAAACGTTAACGCTGCAGCCATTGGCTGATTTTTGTGAATCTCTGTCAAGATTTTTGGTATCCATCTTGCACAAAACTTGTGGTAACCAAGCTTTTCGGTAAAAATTTCGTGCAACAAACTTCGTGAAATTTGTGGAAAACTCATAGAGAGTTCAGTTATTGTGAAATTACGGTTTTCACAGACCGCGGCATCGCCTTTTTCGACAAGTTCGGCAGTCGCTATACTGGGTCTTCCACTTCGCTCTTCATCGTGAACGTTAGTTCGGCCATTTTTAAATTTTATGACCCATTGACGAACTCACCCTTCAGTGATTATGTTGTCCCCATACACTTCACAAAGCTGTAGATAGATTTCTATCGGTGTACAATTTTTTGCAGTCAGAAACCTTATTACAGCACGCACTTCACACTTCGCGGCATTTTCAATTAACGCTGACGTTTCAAACTGTCACAGTAACTCAGCGGAGTACAGCACAAACCTCTCTAGCACGGCAGGATGCCGACTGAGCGGCGGAATGCCATGACACCAAGATGGCCACGCTAGCCCCGCCCCTAACGGACACAAACGAAAACGTAATGTACTTTGTGGATAGCCCTCGTATTAAGAGATGTAGACGTTTTTGTTCACACAATGTGGCTTATGGCTTCGTTGTGGATTTATCGAGTCTCGCGATATCGTCTTGTCAGTTGTCTCTGACTTCTTCTTTTCTTTTTTTTTTTGGCAATGAGTGAGGGGGGGGGGGGGCACAGAGGATTCGGCCCTCCACGATGTCCTCTCCTGTGCCAACCCCTTCATCTTAGAGTAGTACTTACACCCAACGTCGACAACTGTTTTTTAAATGTATATTCGAATTTCTGTCTTCCTCTACAGTTTTCTCTCTCTTTGGCTCCCTGCACTACTATTCGCTGATGTTTTAACACATGTCCTATCATTCTTTCCCTTCTTATTGTGCTGTAGTCGACAGGCACAGCGCAGGCGGCTGGTATCGACACCACAAAGCTGTTCCTTGCTATCGGAGCATCGCTGGCCACACCTGTGAGACGGAAGTAGCAAGACACGCCCACAGAAGTTCTCCGCGCCAGTGTCGGCGGCCTGTCTTGATATCGACTGATTCAAGGACACACGAGTAGTTCTATGCCAGGCTACGTTCCAGTCACCGTCGAGTCCGACGACAACAGAGTCAGAGAAAACCAATTAGACTCTTCAAGTTAATCTGCAAGTCATTGCAAGCGTTTGTGAATTTTGTCTTTGAACAGTACTACGACAAAGAGTTTCCATTGAACAGTGCTAGTGCTTCGAGTTGTATCACAGCAACAGTCTGTTTCATCAAAAGTGTTAGATTGGTTCTATCAATGCATCTATTTCAATCAATTTGTTAATGTATCTATTTCGGCGGAAGTGTTAGACTCGTGACCAGCAGTCACAAAAAAGAAGGCATTGCGTAGCAAAAGATAAGTTAATTTCGATTGTAAATGTATTTCAATTCTTACATCATACGCGTGCAATGATCATGTCCGTTTCGAACTCATTTCATTTATGACGAACCATCACAAAATTTGCAGGCAATGTTTTCCACATATTTCTTTCCTCGAAGAATATGTAGAGAAATTCCTCGTATCTTACTAGTACATTTAATTCTCAGCATATTTATGTTGCACAATGTTTGAAATGCTTCATTCCGTTCTTTCCAGTTATTTACACAACCCATGATGCAGTTCCACACAGGCTGTACTCCAGGCATGTTGTGCTTAAATATCTTGCGGAGTTCAAACAATCCCATTCGAAATACAGTTTTGTTACTTGCGAAGACCACTTGGTCATCACCAAATGTGGGACTCATGACGAATTTTGGTCCCTCCATATTCACCAAAATTTACAATTGTCCACATACAATTTCCACTGTCTAATAGCATTGTCAGGAGAGTTTAAATAAAATTAAAAATATGCTGCATCCTTGACGAATTTCTATATTTTTTAAGGATACAGGGTACTTTTCCGGCTCAATATTATGTAAAAATCAACATCTATTTCTTTCAGGCAGTGTTTATAATGTATATGTTTTACAGATGTTTTGTTGATATTAGGTAATGCAGCACACTTTATAAACAAATTAGAAGTATTTTGAATATTTTTGAACCTGCTTAGTGTTATTACAAAAATTGAAAATAAATTGGTGCAATTTTTTTTTCCAAAATGCTTCCTCAAATTGAGGTACCAATCCAATATTATACATTTGAAGGAGACAAAATTCTTGCCAGATATGCATAACATGATGGATGAGGTACTAGACCTATTTAATTCCACCTATTCTTTATATTACAAGGATAAACAATATCACATATTACATTTTAATTTTTATAACATTTTTACTGATAAAAATGTTATTTTTCTGTAATTTAACTGACTCTACAATAAAGCTTAGGTCTACTACGGAAGAATTGACTATTGAAAATCACAGAAAAAAATTAGGGCAATGCTTTATAAACTTTAGGAAATATTTGTACCTGGACTCTGAAAAATAAAAATCGCGGGAAATTGGGAATGAAGATATGAGTCCAATTAAACTGTGCCCCAGAACATTACTGAAGCATAGTCTTCATCCTGCAGCATTTCTTCATCTTCAAGCTTTCTCTTGGCATTCTTTTTAGCACTTCTTGCTTCTGTGGTAATTTGAAGAGCGAAACTTTCAGCTTCATGCACCTGTTGTCTGCCACATGCAAGCAACTGATCTTCCGTGTTAGAGCCACATTTTATGCCGAAATTTCTCAGGACTTCCTACCTTCCTAGCACTCCACCACTGAAACATTTCACTGCATCTAATACACCAACTTTTAATGTATTTAGTCCTCATTCTTGGGTAACCTTTCCCATATGCCTTGGTTTTAACTTTCATTTGTATTCTGAGTGCCCCTATGAAGACATTTACTAAGGAAAACAGGGTCACTCAGGACTCTAAAAATTGCTTTAATTTCATTCATAACAGGCTCAGGAAGAAAATTCTTATGATGTTATATTTGACCTTTTTCTTTTGCTTTTTTGTAACCACAGGAAGAATCTGCTCCTTTAGGGCAAAGTCCGTGAACAGGGTGGTCATCTGTGGACAACTTATAAACGTAGGTGACCCATACAGCTTTTCTCATAGCTATAACCTCATGCAGAGGTGAAGTTCGTGTAATGACCAGTCCATAATAACTCTGAAGATCTATTTCCGTTTCTGTCAATCTGCCTCGGCCAGACAGAGATATTCCATCACACAGCAACTCTCCTTTCATTTCTCTTCGTAGCTTCCCCAATCTTTCACCCATCCTCTTTTGCATATGTCCACAACACTCCAGTTTTTTTACGAAGGTATCAGGATAAACAATGAACTCAATTTTATTGAAAGCTTGGCGGCATATATGACTGTAACATTAAAACTGGATATGTATAGGTCATTTTTCATTTGAAACCCTATAATGTTTGTATCAATGTAATCACGAAAGACTATAGAATTTAATAAAGTCATAAAAAATTTTGATTCTTTTAACCATTTATAAGTACCTTGTATCCTTAATCAAAGAAGGTTTGTCTTAAAACAAATTGTGTAGTTTCCATACACATATCTGATGAATTCAATTATTTGGTAGGGGAGAGCACGGTTTTTTTCTTCTTAGCTTGTCGAAAGCATTTACGTAGTACCTTGGAAGGTGGTGGAGCTCTCGAATAAATTTCTTTATTATGAAACATTGAATGCACAGGATCTGCATTCTGAGAACCCGATTGCTCCTCAATAATCATACTTCCAGCTATTCATGTCCGTAATCTTTCAGCTAGTGAATTCTGAAAAAAAAAAATTTATTCTACATTAAGAAGGCTGATTACAATTTGTACATTTTATTCAGCTCTCTTTCTAAATGTAGATTTACTATGGCAGTTTTCCAACTCGAGGAGTCATTCTCATGCAATCAGCTTGATTTAATCGATCAAAAACAATCTTTTCCGTTCCTTGGAGAATCGTAAAGTTAATTTTGCGTGGATGCCATTATTTCTAGGGCTTTCTCATTTTCGTTTGAAACCTCGAATTACGGCTCTTCAGTATTTTAAATTAACATAGGTAGGTGAAGATGTTGTAAAGACATGGTTTTTAAGATAAAGCATTCGGTTTCATATTTCGGTACGGATATTCATATTTAGGTTCAACGTTGTTTCCTAAACAGATTTCAGGACAAAGGTGAAATTGTGCACTTGAAGTCTGTTAGTGAAAAGGGTTAGTGACCTCCGTGGTCTAGGGTTATCATTATAAATAATGTTCGTGAGTTTATGTCCTAAAACGGAAGTGGGTATGAATTTTAAATGTGCCTTTAAAGCATTTGTACTTCATAGTTACAGATAAGAGAACCGAAATCTGTTCACGTAAATTTGCGTTTTCTTTGTGTATGTGTGTGTGTGTGTGTGTGTGTGTGTGTGTGTGTGTGTGTGTGTGAGAGAGAGAGAGAGAGAGAGAGAGAGAGAGAGAGAGACAAATTGACGGTAGGAGAATTCACTGTGCTGGATACGTACGAAAATGGCTAAAAACTAATCAAATGATAGTAAGACCTAGCAACCACAGGTAAATAAAAAAACAAAACACTATACTCCGGGCAGCCACAGTTGTGGAAATACGTCTTGACTGGCCGGCCGGGGTGGCCGAGCGGTTCTAGGCCCTATAGTCTAGAACGGCGCGACCGCTTCGGTCGCAAGTTCGAATTCTGCCTCGGGCATGGATGTGTGTGATGTGCTTAGGTTAGTTAGGTTTACGTAGTTCTACGTTCTATGGGACTGATGACCTTAGAAGGTAGGTCCCGTAGTGCTCAGAGCCATTTGAACCATTTTGAACGTCTTGAGTGCAGAACCGTAACAGATGTTAAAAGATCCTGTATTGAAACGACTGGTTTCGTAGCTTATGGCTGAGTCCTCAGGTATACATCTGAGTAGAAAAATAGGGGAAAAATAAGTAAACAATGTTGTCTATACTCCATGTTAAAAAGGATGTAATAAATAAGAATAAGAGTACTCACAACCAATTCATATAAAATCCAGACTAAAGTTAAATCAAATGAAAACGTCGGTCGAAGGTAATAAAATCTGCAGATCGATGGATACGACCGCTCGATATGTCAAGGAATCCTACAATAAAAGAGATCATGGTCGAAAATTCAATGTTTGAAAATGTGGAATTAAAATGACGGTATTAATAAAAAGGCAATATGATTAGATAACTCACCATTGGAAGAGCAACATAAGCCGAACAGACTTGTGTGGCAGTAGCATACGGTGGTATGGAGTCAGAAAAACAGATTAGATAAATAATCACACTAAGATAGGAAACCTAAAATAAAAATGGAGCATTAGTAGCCAAGAAAGTCACTTTGGGGGCAAAATAGTTACAGAGAAACAGACTAACCAAAATACGCTGAAATATGGAAAAAGGGCGATATTGAGGAACTTTTGAGCGAGAATCTGACACTCAGCAGTCACGTAACCAGATCAACCGAACAACCACATGCAAGAGCCGGTGGAACACTGAGCACGCAGGGTCAAGGAAACTACCCAAAAAGCCAGCGCAGCATAGACTAGGTTATAAGCGGCACTGCGCAAGCATGAGAGAAACAATGAATGATATAAATGAAGTGAACAGTGAAAGTCAGGTGGCAAGCTTACGTAGATGATTAATATAAAGATGGAAAAACATAGCGGAACCTGGAACAACACGCCAAATATAGCCAATAATCATCGGCTTAGAAAAACATTAGTTAAAGAAGGTGAAAGATGTAAAGTTGATTTTAAGAAGAGAGGGAATGGAAGAAAGTAAAATAGTGATCGGGTAATAGGGAAAGATAAGTGAAACAATCTTAAGTGGGGAAAAAAGCAAGTAGCAAATGGGGTGGAAATATCTAACATAAAATAAAAAAAATATAGTACTGTAACGATGAAAGTGTGACTAAACTCAAGTAACCCTATTTAGACAGGCGAAATTTGCAAGGAGACTGCGACGTCTCAGCTCAGTTCAGTTCGACAACTTGTGTTGTGTGAGAGGTTTCTTACAACACATTATATCAATGTCTTCCAAAATAGGTAGGGTTGGACCTTTACTTTAGATTGTTCGTCAAATTAGTGATGGAATTCCCTTGTACTCAAAGCTAATTTTGAATTGGTTAAGTTCAGATGTTCTCGAAATCTGATGTCGATAGCCCTTAAAGTATGGCCGATGTAATCACTCACAGTCTGGTAAGTTCCTTAATATCGCCCTTCTTCCATTTTTCAGCGTCTTTGGTTCATCCGTTTCTCTGTAACTATTCCCCACCCCTTCCTAACCTGTCTTTATTGGATATTAATGCTACATTTGTGTTTTTGGTTTCCTGTTTTTCCGTGGTGTTTTTTTGATTTGTTCTTCCGGCTGCATAGCGCGGCATTCTACAGCCACACGAGTCTTTTCCGCATTATATTGCTTTCCTAGCGGTGGGTTTATCTGGTTATATTTCCGTTTTATTAACTATCTCCTCCTAAATTACACATTTTCCGTAAGATTTCACCGTTCTGCTGCTTTTATTACCTTACAACACGTCCTTCAACGGAAGTTTTATTTTTATTTGGCTGAGGATGCTGGGTCGTTCGGTTACCTTAGTCTGGATTATATACGAACTGAGTGTGAGTATTCTTATCCGTTATTTACTAAATCCTTTTTAGCTTGGGATATAGAGAGTATTGTTTATTTATTTTTTCCTCCATTTTCCCCCTCATATGTACACCGGAGGATGAAGATGTAAGCTGGAAAACCGGTCGTTTCAATAAAGGATCATTTGACAGCTGTCGCACTTCTTCATTTACCCAAGATAATTAAAGAAAATTCCTATGGAAATGAGATGACAATTCTGCTAATAATTCACCATGCTACTGTTCAAAACCACAATCAGTCGTTAAATTATAAGATTTGTATTGTTTGTAGAAGTATTGTACCAAATTTTTAGTGAAAATATATATTGCCGTACCGGTACAATGTATTTGCCGCAAATAAGCAGTTTATGAAATATTGAAACTACGTGTAATCTCTTGCTAAATCTGTGCAGCCCGTAAATGTCGTTGAATCTGTAAAACTCGTGTGAGGTATGCTCGTCAAACTCTTGTGCGTCTATATGCGAGTCCTTACTATTGATTTACGTAAGTAGCTATGACGACGTATATGTGCACAGCTTCATAAATAACCATGCTGCCCCTCTAGACCAAATACACCATGTTTTCAAAATCTAACGAAAATCTTGTTTGTGAATACCGTTATGAAAATTTGGGCAATAATAAGTCATCTGCTGACTACACTCTGCTTCTTCGCTTCATAGACTGGATTTACAATCTATCTTCACTGATCTCATCTGTTCCTCGGTCGTCCTAAATCTGTCTTTTCTATTGGTTTACAACTGTCTGTTATTTAATTAATCCGCCTTCTCCCATTCTTTTGACAAGCTATTTCGATTTTATGAACGCTTGCTCTAATTTTCCATTTATAGAGTACATATAAAAGTTCTTCTCTTAAAATAAAGTTATGTATTTGACCATGAGGATCCAGAAAGGTAAAGGCAGTGGACTGGCAGCTCTCACATTGCGAATGATGATGGAAGCAAGACTGATAGAAAAATCAAGACACGCTCATAGGATTCATCGACCTGGAAAAAGCGTTCGACAATGTAAAATGGTGCAAGACGTAGGTACTCGTATTAGTGAGATACTTTTCATATTCATAGCTGGTCTAATATCCTAACCTAACAGCTCGAAACGTGGCACATCTTCTGTTGATTGTTCATCTAGTACTAATCTGGAAAGTAAAAGAAATTTTTAGATGAAGATTTTGATGTATTTGATTGGGCTGTATATTTCACATTGAAGGTCATTTCCTGTCTTCTCAGTAATTAGTTGATCATCGACGCAGAGTAAAGTATTTAAGTGAGTGTCCTGGTATGAATCTCTCACCTTGAAACTTTCCTGGCAGATTAAAACTGTGTGCCCGACCGAGACTCGAACTCGGGACCTTTGCCTTTCGCGGGCAAGTGCTCTACCAACTGAGCTACCGAAGCACGACTCACGCCCGGTACTCACAGCTTCACTTCTGCCAGTACCTCGTCTCCTACCTTCCAAACTTTACAGAAGCTCTCCTGCGAACCTTGCAGAACTAGCACTCCTGAAAGAAAGGATATTGCGGAGACATGGCTTAGCCACAGCCTGGGGGATGTTTCCAGAATGAGATTTTCACTCTGCAGCGGAGTGTGCGCTGATATGAAACTTTCCTGGCAAATTAAAACTGTGTGCCCGACCGAGACTCGAACTCGGGACCTTTGCCTTTCGCGGGCAAGTGCTCTACCAACTGAGCTACCGAAGCACGACTCACGCCCGGTACTCACAGCTTTACTTCTGCCAGTACCTCGTCTCCTACCTTCCAAACTTTACAGAAGCTCTCCTGCGAACCTTGCAGAACTAGCACTCCTGAAAGAAAGGATATTGCGGAGACATGGCTTAGCCACAGCCTGGGGGATGTTTCCAGAATGAGATTTTCACTCTGCAGCGGAGTGTGCGCTGATATGAAACTTTCCTGGCAGATTAAAACTGTGTGCCCGACCGAGACTCGAACTCGGGACCTTTGCCTTTCGCGGGCAAGTGCTCTACCAACTGAGCTACCGAAGCACGACTCACGCCCGGTACTCACAGCTTTACTTCTGCCAGTACCTCGTCTCCTACCTTCCAAACTTTACAGAAGCTCTCCTGCGAACCTTGCAGAACTAGCACTCCTGAAAGAAAGGATATTGCGGAGACATGGCTTAGCCACAGCCTGGGGGATGTTTCCAGAATGAGATTTTCACTCTGCAGCGGAGTGTGCGCTGATATGAAACTTTCCTGGCAGATTAAAACTGTGTGCCCGACCGAGACTCGAACTCGGGACCTTTGCCTTTCGCGGGCAAGTGCTCTACCAACTGAGCTACCGAAGCACGACTCACGCCCGGTACTCACAGCTTTACTTCTGCCAGTACCTCGTCTCCTACCTTCCAAACTTTACAGAAGCTCTCCTGCGAACCTTGCAGAACTAGCACTCCTGAAAGAAAGGATATTGCGGAGACATGGCTTAGCCACAGCCTGGGGGATGTTTCCAGAATGAGATTTTCACTCTGCAGCGGAGTGTGCGCTGATATGAAACTTTCCTGGCAGATTAAAACTGTGTGCCCGACCGAGACTCGAACTCGGGACCTTTGCCTTTCGCGGGCAAGTGCTCTACCAACTGAGCTACCGAAGCACGACTCACGCCCGGTACTCACAGCTTTACTTCTGCCAGTACCTCGTCTCCTACCTTCCAAACTTTACAGAAGCTCTCCTGCGAACCTTGCAGAACTAGCACTCCTGAAAGAAAGGATATTGCGGAGACATGGCTTAGCCACAGCCTGGGGGATGTTTCCAGAATGAGATTTTCACTCTGCAGCGGAGTGTGCGCTGATATGAAACTTTCCTGGCAGATTAAAACTGTGTGCCCGACCGAGACTCGAACTCGGGACCTTTGCCTTTCGCGGGCAAGTGCTCTACCAACTGAGCTACCGAAGCACGACTCACGCCCGGTACTCACAGCTTTACTTCTGCCAGTACCTCGTCTCCTACCTTCCAAACTTTACAGAAGCTCTCCTGCGAACCTTGCAGAACTAGCACTCCTGAAAGAAAGGATATTGCGGAGACATGGCTTAGCCACAGCCTGGGGGATGTTTCCAGAATGAGATTTTCACTCTGCAGCGGAGTGTGCGCTGATATGAAACTTTCCTGGCAGATTAAAACTGTGTGCCCGACCGAGACTCGAACTCGGGACCTTTGCCTTTCGCGGGCAAGTGCTCTACCAACTGAGCTACCGAAGCACGACTCACGCCAGGTACTCACAGCTTTACTTCTGCCAGTACCTCGTCTCCTACCTTCCAAACTTTACAGAAGCTCTCCTGCGAACCTTGCAGAACTAGCACTCCTGAAAGAAAGGATATTGCGGAGACATGGCTTAGCCACAGCCTGGGGGATGTTTCCAGAATGAGATTTTCACTCTGCAGCGGAGTGTGCGCTGATATGAAACTTTCCTGGCAGATTAAAACTGTGTGCCCGACCGAGACTCGAACTTGGGACCTTTGCCTTTCGCGGGCAAGTGCTCTACCAACTGAGCTACCGAAGCACGACTCACGCCCGGTACTCACAGCTTTACTTCTGCCAGTACCTCGTCTCCTACCTTCCAAACTTTACAGAAGCTCTCCTGCGAACCTTGCAGAACTAGCACTCCTGAAAGAAAGGATATTGCGGAGACATGGCTTAGCCACAGCCTGGGGGATGTTTCCAGAATGAGATTTTCACTCTGCAGCGGAGTGTGCGCTGATATGAAACTTTCCTGGCAGATTAAAACTGTGTGCCCGACCGAGACTCGAACTCGGGACCTTTGCCTTTCGCGGGCAAGTGCTCTACCAACTGAGCTACCGAAGCACGACTCACGCCCGGTACTCACAGCTTTACTTCTGCCAGTACCTCGTCTCCTACCTTCCAAACTTTACAGAAGCTCTCCTGCGAACCTTGCAGAACTAGCACTCCTGAAAGAAAGGATATTGCGGAGACATGGCTTAGCCACAGCCTGGGGGATGTTTCCAGAATGAGATTTTCACTCTGCAGCGGAGTGTGCGCTGATATGAAACTTTCCTGGCAGATTAAAACTGTGTGCCCGACCGAGACTCGAACTCGGGACCTTTGCCTTTCGCGGGCAAGTGCTCTACCAACTGAGCTACCGAAGCACGACTCACGCCCGGTACTCACAGCTTTACTTCTGCCAGTACCTCGTCTCCTACCTTCCAAACTTTACAGAAGCTCTCCTGCGAACCTTGCAGAACTAGCACTCCTGAAAGAAAGGATATTGCGGAGACATGGCTTAGCCACAGCCTGGGGGATGTTTCCAGAATGAGATTTTCACTCTGCAGCGGAGTGTGCGCTGATATGAAACTTTCCTGGCAGATTAAAACTGTGTGCCCGACCGAGACTCGAACTCGGGACCTTTGCCTTTCGCGGGCAAGTGCTCTACCAACTGAGCTACCGAAGAACGACTCACGCCCGGTACTCACAGCTTTACTTCTGCCAGTACCTCGTCTCCTACCTTCCAAACTTTACAGAAGCTCTCCTGCGAACCTTGCAGAACTAGCACTCCTGAAAGAAAGGATATTGCGGAGACATGGCTTAGCCACAGCCTGGGGGATGTTTCCAGAATGAGATTTTCACTCTGCAGCGGAGTGTGCGCTGATATGAAACTTTCCTGGCAGATTAAAACTGTGTGCCCGCAGGAGAGCTTCTGTAAAGTTTGGAAGGTAGGAGACGAGGTACTGGCAGAAGTAAAGCTGTGAGTACCGGGCGTGAGTCGTGCTTCGGTAGCTCAGTGGGTAGAGCACTTGCCCGCGAAAGGCAAAGGTCCCGAGTTCGAGTCTCGGTCGGGCACACAGTTTTAATCTGCCAGGAAAGTTTCATATCAGCGCACACTCCGCTGCAGAGTGAAAATCTCATTCTGGAAACATCCCCCAGGCTGTGGCTAAGCCATGTCTCCGCAATATCCTTTCTTTCAGGAGTGCTAGTTCTGCAAGGTTCGCAGGAGAGCTTCTGTAAAGTTTGGAAGGTAGGAGACGAGGTACTGGCAGAAGTAAAGCTGTGAGTACCGGGCGTGAGTCGTGCTTCGGTAGCTCAGTTGGTAGAGCACTTGCCCGCGAAAGGCAAAGGTCCCGAGTTCGAGTCTCGGTCGGGCACACAGTTTTAATCTGCCAGGAAAGTTTCATATCAGCGCACACTCCGCTGCAGAGTGAAAATCTCATTCTGGAAACATCCCCCAGGCTGTGGCTAAGCCATGTCTCCGCAATATCCTTTCTTTCAGGAGTGCTAGTTCTGCAAGGTTCGCAGGAGAGCTTCTGTAAAGTTTGGAAGGTAGGAGACGAGGTACTGGCAGAAGTAAAGCTGTGAGTACCGGGCGTGAGTCGTGCTTCGGTAGCTC
This sequence comes from Schistocerca serialis cubense, assembly GCF_023864345.2. Taxonomy (NCBI): domain Eukaryota; kingdom Metazoa; phylum Arthropoda; class Insecta; order Orthoptera; family Acrididae; genus Schistocerca; species Schistocerca serialis. Next base: position 564,183,272 of record NC_064641.1, read on the forward strand.
AGTTGGTAGAGCACTTGCCCGCGAAAGGCAAAGGTCCCGATTTCGAGTCTCGGTCGGGCACACAGTTTTAATCTGCCAGGAAAGTTTCATATCAGCGCACACTCCGCTGCAGAGTGAAAATCTCATTCTGGAAACATCCCCCAGGCTGTGGCTAAGCCATGTCTCCGCAATATCCTTTCTTTCAGGAGTGCTAGTTCTGCAAGGTTCGCAGGAGAGCTTCTGTAAAGTTTGGAAGGTAGGAGACGAGGTACTGGCAGAAATAAAGCTGTGAGTACCGGGCGTGAGTCGTGCTTCGGTAGCTCAGTTGGTAGAGCACTTGCCCGCGAAAGGCAAAGGTCCCGAGTTCGAGTCTCGGTCGGGCACACAGTTTTAATCTGCCAGGAAAGTTTCATATCAGCGCACACTCCGCTGCAGAGTGAAAATCTCATTCTGGAAACATCCCCCAGGCTGTGGCTAAGCCATGTCTCCGCAATATCCTTTCTTTCAGGAGTGCTAGTTCTGCAAGGTTCGCAGGAGAGCTTCTGTAAAGTTTGGAAGGTAGGAGACGAGGTACTGGCAGAAGTAAAGCTGTGAGTACCGGGCGTGAGTCGTGCTTCGGTAGCTCAGTTGGTAGAGCACTTGCCCGCGAAAGGCAAAGGTCCCGAGTTCGAGTCTCGGTCGGGCACACAGTTTTAATCTGCCAGGAAAGTTTCATATCAGCGCACACTCCGCTGCAGAGTGAAAATCTCATTCTGGAAACATCCCCCAGGCTGTGGCTAAGCCATGTCTCCGCAATATCCTTTCTTTCAGGAGTGCTAGTTCTGCAAGGTTCGCAGGAGAGCTTCTGTAAAGTTTGGAAGGTAGGAGACGAGGTACTGGCAGAAGTAAAGCTGTGAGTACCGGGCGTGAGTCGTGCTTCGGTAGCTCAGTTGGTAGAGCACTTGCCCGCGAAAGGCAAAGGTCCCGAGTTCGAGTCTCGGTCGGGCACACAGTTTTAATCTGCCAGGAAAGTATCATATCAGCGCACACTCCGCTGCAGAGTGAAAATCTCATTCTGG